>NC_083289.1:30278846-32938846 GCF_963506605.1 Zootoca vivipara | reverse complement strand
TAGATTAAGTGGTCTGTAACCAGATTTATTTTTCTTTCTGGAATCAGATAACATGGAAATGAGCACTAAACAGGTTACAGTCTGCTAGATTTTCAGAAGTGGTTTTGATGTACAGTGGTACCTCGGGTTAAGAACTTAATTCATTCCGGAGGTCCGTTCTTAACCTGAAACTGTTCTTAAGCTGAGGTACCACTTTAGCTAATGGGGCCTCCCACTGCCGCCACCGCCGCGTGATTCCTGTTCTCATCCTGAGGTAAAAGTTCTTAATCCGAGGTACTATTTCTGGGCTAGCGGAGTCTGTAACCTGAAGCGTCCGTAACTCGAGGTACCACTGTAGTGTGAAAACTCAGTCAGAATGCCGAATTTAACAGTCAGGGAAATGTATGAGAAATGGAAAGAAATGCTTTGTGGGCGCTGCATAAGATTGCTTTCCATTGGTGTTTTCAGACTGCAAACTAGGAAATATTGTGGTTTCTTTGACGTTAATCAAGACTTGCTGAATGAAAAGGCCAAAGTGCTTGGTAGGCTTTTCTGGGCAGGGGAAAAAAGGAGAGACTCCCATAACAGAAACATGGAAATGTTGGGTATAGCCTGATACAGTTCATAGGAAGTAACAATTGTGTTTATTAGACCTGACTTGTGCAACTTTCACATAAGCTTTTGCAATGCATACATACCCTTGATACTAGAGATTTAAGTGTAAAGTTAGGATGTTTGAGAGCAACAGAACTGGATTATGCTCAGGACAGATTCTGTGTCTTCCAAAACATGTAATAAACTTTAAAAATCTCTCTTTGTACCTTGATAATTCCATAAAGAATTAAGCTACCTCTAAACCATAATGTGACACGGGTGGCGCTGTGGTGTAAACCACTGAGCCTTGGGCTTGCCGACCAGAAGGTCGGCGGTTCGAATCCCCGTGACGGGGTGAGCTCCCATTGCTCGGTCCCTGCTCCTGCCCACCTAGCAGTTCGAAAGCACGTCAAAGTGCAAGTAGATAAATAGGTACCGCTCCAGTGGGAAGGTAAATGGCATTTCCGTGTGCTGCTCTGGTTTTACCAGAAGTGGCTTAGTCATGCTGGACACATGACCCGGAAAAACTATCTGCGGACAAACATCGGCTCCCTCGGCCTGTAAAGCAAGATGAGTGCTGCGACCCCAGAGTCGTTTGCGACAGGACTTAACTGTCAGGGGTCCTTTACCTTTATCTTTAAACCATACTGTAATTTCAGATCTTAATCATATAAGACAGCCTTCAATCTCTAAGCAATCAATCCTAAAAACAGAGGTAATTAAACCTCATTTTGTCACTACGTATAGCTTTCTGCAGCCTAATTGTGTTGCTGTTGCATCATCAGCATTGGTATAGCAAGAGATTGATTACATTAAATTGGAATGAACATTAAGAATTCATTAAGTGGTACTTGGAGGAAGGGAAAACCTATAATTTTTATTTATTACCAATGTTACTTTTGAGACATTTAAGCTGAAATCATTTGCATGTTCAGTGACAAAAAGAAGGAGAAGTGTAGCTTCTAGGGGATGTGAAGACTTTTTTTTGTAATAGGGAGTTGTGAATATATATATATATATTCACAACTCCCTATATGGAATAAATGCAATTTGAAATAGCTGTTTGCAACACAGAAATGTAAAGACAAATGTAATTTAGAAACACATTTGATAGCTGATGTAGTAAAGGAAGTAACTGCAGGTATTTTGCACAAAGCAAAAATCAAAGTAAGTTTGGGAATTCTTCCTAGTGATGTAAGACAAGCCACCCAGACTCATCTTGAGAATCATCTCAGGTTTTCCAACATTTCAGTTGAATACTCAAAACCAATAGTGAGTGTTTTCCATAACAGCCTCTCCTATTCACAACCTGCCCCTTCACCTTGGCAAAGAAGAAGTGAGTATATGAGTATATGAGGGGAAAATGAACATAAAATTTCATATATTAGTGAAAATAACACAGAGAAGTGCATATTAGGGGAATTGCATACAGTTAGGAAAAATTGTAGACAAAAAGTCTATATGAAGAGAAATGAGCACTCATGAATTTTCACAATGCCTTTAAAAACATACCAGAAACTATTGAAGATATTAATATTGTGCAGTTTGAAGCAATGGGGTAAATAAAAACTGACTCCTCTTAGGGGGGAAAAATGGTCAAGACCAAAATATTTGGTTCCAAAACTTTAGTAACAGAACGTTCTTCAAACTGACACAAAAACCAAGTAATGGTACATTTAGATAGTTGCATGATGTTAAATGCTTGTCCAAGCATGCAAATATAAAACAACTACAAACTGACCTAAAATCAAAGGTCTTTCTCTCTGCACAGACTCCCATTACAGCCTGGCCCTGCTTTCTCTTCAAGAGAGAGGTCATTAGCAATCCTTTGTCTTTGGTGGCTTTCAGAGAACAAAGACTCACACAAAATGGCAATTTGCAACTGAATACTTTATTCATGTGATTTAAGGTTAAAGCAGCATGTGAGAGAGCAGAGATACATCAACAGTTAATTATCAACCTGGTGGCACTTTGAGTACTCCTACTTTATCTCAATATAATTTTCCAATATAAACCCTTTAGCAATACACATTCAGAGTTATTTTACATTTCTATGTACAATTAAACAATTACATTTAACAGAAACTTCCTCCTCAATATCAGCATTGCCCTTGTAGAACTCAACAGAGAAGAGGATGGGGACAAAACAAGAATTAGTTGGCTCTGCCTGCCATGAGCTCTGGTTCCACCTACTTTTGGGTATCCCTGCCTTCCAGCCCAGCAGCCCCCATGGTTACCAACCACAACTGGTTATCATTTTTGGGTACCCTTGATTGACGGATGAATGGATTGATTGATGATTCGAAGCATCCCAAGGAATGTCAGGCATGTGAGCGATTCTATTTGAACTCTGTGAGAATTTTCTGCCTCATCATGGCTCACATGAAGCTTCCTTTTCCTTGCCAGTGAAGGCCTGAACAAAAATGGAAAGCCATGATTCAACTTTGATGGGCTCCGCTGAGTATTTTCATATTTCTTCAAGGAGAGCACCTAGACCACAGCTCAATTTTCTCTCTACGGTTGTTTTCACTCTGCCCCTTTCCATCGTTTGCGGAGGAGAATAAAATCTAGATGTGTAGGAGAGAGAAAATATGTGATTCAGAATTTATTAGTTCCCTGCAGAGTCCTGAAATATTGACTGGCTCTGAGATCGATTACCACCCAGCTCTGGCTTGGTTAGCTGGTTTAAATGGAATAAACCAAATCTCTGTGGTGAAGAGAAGGGAAGAAATAGAAAAACCTGACAGCAGAGACATTGCTTGGACAAGAACAGCATGAAATAGAGACAATAATACTGTGTGTGTGAGTGTGAGTGTGTGTGAGAGAGAGGGGGGGAGGGAGAGGATGTGGTTATGGGCATATGTGGATTTACACATATGCAGGGTGAAAGTATTAAGGAGAAATCATTCACAAAAACAGAGCCTAAGAACAAGCAAACAAGAGATCTGGCAGAAATGGTCAACTTGCTGGAAAAGATGTCAAAAGCTCATTTCTCAGAGATAAGCTGGCTTTGCGGTATGAGGTGTTGGAACACACACAAACACATGCTGAAGGCCCCAGGTGCAGTCCTGGTAGAGGACTGAGAAAGATTCCTTTTATGGACTTATTAGATGTAGAAACGTGTGTGCTTTTTGATGTCCATTTTGTTGTTTCTTCAGCTTGTAAACCACCTTGTGTATAGTAATATAGAAAGGCAGTACAGTGGTACCTCGGTTTAAGTACACAATTGGTTCCAGAAGTCTGTGCTTAACCTGAAGTGTACTTAACCTGAAGCGAACTTTCCCATTGAAAGTAATGGAAAGTGGATTAATCCGTTCCAGACGGTCCATGGAGTAATTAACCTGAAACATACTTAACCTGAAGCGAACTTTCCCACTGAAAGTAATGGAAAGTGGATTGATCCGTTCCAGACGGGTCCGCAGAGTACTCAACCTGAAGCGTACTTAACCCGAAGTATAAGTGTAATTGGTTCTGGAAGTCCGTACTTAACCTGAAGCGTACTTAACCTGAAGCTAACTTTCGCATTGAAAGTAATGGAAAGGGAATTAATCCGTTCCAGATGGGTCCGCGGAGTACTTAAACTGAAAATACTCAAACCAAAGCGTACTTAAAACGAGGTATGACTGTATACAAATTAAAAGTGAAATGAAATGAAAGGGTCCTACTGGCCTCCCCAGCATCGGGAGATGGTGTGGGGACCAGCGCGGTTTAGCAGAAGACTGCACCGGCCTCAATGGTGTCAGGAGATGCACATGACTTCATGTGTGATGTTACACATGTGCAATGTGCCCTGCGCCCCCTCAACCTTTGTGGCAGCCTGGCACCTCCAAAAGAATCTCACACACCTAGGACTCCTTTAAATTATCAAGAACCCTGATTTGCCCAGGGATCCCAGGGTCAAACACACCCACCCCTTTTTCGTTAATGCTGAACATGTCTTGACTGATTGGGGACATCAGAATATGTGGTGGGGAAGGTGGCCAACAACAGGCATGACCCCACTTTCTCCCTCATGCAGTTAGGGCAAGGTGGAGAAATCTAGCTCTGTTTGCATTTTTATATGAAACTATATATGGACCAAAACACGGCAAAATTTTGAAAGTCGCACTGAATTTTGCAATGAAATTCTCCAAACAAATTCTACAAAAATGCATATGAGTAAATATAAGATGCAAACGTCCATTATCTGAAGGGAAGTTCTTTCAAATCTGGAGGCAAAATTGCATACTAAAAAGTGTCCATTAGGAGATACGTGCAATCCTGGGTAATTTTTGTGAGGGCTTTTCTTAAACACACACAAACTGATAAGTTAATGTGGCAAACTGGATTTAAGATTGGGGAGAAATGAGAAACTGAAAAAATGGAGATTGACAGAAGAATCAGACTGCTCTCTGTTAATCTCTCAGGAATGGGGAGGGGGATATTGAAACCAGTCAGTCAATCACCCATTTCCACCACCCTTCTGAGTGATCCCCCCTCCCCATCCCCACCCCTCCCCACCCCTTCTCTACATAAGTGCCTGGAAACTTCCATTTCACTGTATCTGAAGAAGTGTGCATGCACACGAAAGCTCATACCAAAATAAAAACTTAGTTGGTCTTTAAGGTGCTACTGAAGGAATTTTTTTATTTTACTTCGATCCAGACCAACACGGCTACCTACCTGTAACTGAAACCCCCTTGTCATTGTACCAAGATTATACTGCATTTGTGTTTTATCAAAACACAAGTGCATATTCAAAGAACTGTATGAAAAGAATACAAATGTGTATTTACTTACTTACTTACTTCCAAAGTATATGTGTGATTTAGTAGCTTGGGGTATACAAATAGTATGCACCAACCCTGGAATTCATTTTCATGAGTTTCCTAGTTAAATTGAAATGCAGGCAAAATGCAGGGCAGAGCAAAACCAAGGGATTATAAAGTGACTGGATGGGGAAATCCTCTCCTCCCGAAATTGTTGTGCTCACTTCAGCAGTAAAAGCCAGGAGTTGGGAAATCTTGTGAAAGCCAATTGATCTCCCCTCCTCTTCGTTATCTTGTAAACTATGGGGGGAGGGGGAAGACCCTTGAATCCCAGAGGAAAATGGAACGGGCAGATTCTAATTGGGATGTAAATGTTGTTTGCCTTATCTATGGAGACCGGGTTCTGACTGTTAATTGGCATGCTGTGAGATCATTTGGAAACGGTTGATATAACTCCGTGGTCCATTGAACAGGAAGCATGGCTGTTTTCACAGTTTGATCATCAATGCACCACTGCACACAGTTCCTTTCCAAGATCCCCCACCCCCACCCCTCACTTGCTTATAATGGAACAGTTTTACTTGTCACATCTAACAAGTAAATGTTAATTCTGGGGGAGTGGAGTCCTTCGTTGCAAACTATTCAATAATCCAGTGAAGTTAGAGCATTCATATCTGCCTTCCAAATTCTTGCAAGTCCCCACCCACCCCTTTCCCTTGTTTTGAAGGAGATTTCCATTTTCCTGCCTCATTTTCAGGGCACTTGAGAATTTATTAAGACTTTCTGGGGAAGTAGAGTTTTGAATGTATCTTATCATTGTGAGTGGCTGAGAGTGGCATATGTGGTCCCCCCCCCAAAAAAATAACATTTCCCCAGCATTCTGCAGCCTCCCCAGGTGACCATGTTCCTGATCGTGCCCTTGGAAGTAGTTCCCCCCATGATAATGATAATAATAGCAATTATTTATTTATTATTTATTATTTATACCCTGCCCATCTGGCTGGGTTTCCCCAGCCACTCTACGCGGCTTCCAACAGAAATATTAGAATACACTAATTTATTAAAGATTAAAAGCTTCCCTAAACAGGGCTGCCTTCAGATGTCCTCTAAAAGTCTGGTAGTTGTTTTTCTTTTTGACATCTGGTGGGAGGGCATTCCACAGGGCGGGTGCCACTACCGAGAAGGCCCTCTGCCTGGTTCCCTGTAACTTGGCTTCTCGCAGGGAGGGAACCGGCAGAAGGCCCTCGGCACTGGACCTCAGTGTCCGGGAAGAACGATGGGGGTGGAGACGCTCCTTCAGGTATGATGGGTTTTAATGCTGACATGGGCACCTGGGGAGCCTGCTGAGATGAAAGTAGTGACACTTACAAGCAATCCTTGCTTCACTCGGAAGCAATGTATAAACACCAAGAGATTTTCACCAAGATTTTCTCTCCCCTTTGCTCCCCTACAAGTAAAATATTTGATGGAGCCAGGAGGGGGGCAAAGTTCATGGGCATTGTTCGAAGAAGCTTTCTAAATGGACTTGTAAAATGGTTGCCTAATGGCAAGAGAGCAGGGATTGGGCAAAAACCTCTGACATAATTTATTACTGTACAGTCTTTATGACTGGAGTGGAGAGAAAGAGAGAATGCAAACTGCTTGCTTCATGGGGCGGATTCAAGGAGATCTACTAGGATGAGAGAGGAAGTAGCACCTGGTTGCTTATCATTTTTTTAAAAAAATTAAACTAGGAGTGCCTAGTTTACTAGGAGGGCTGGTTCATATGCAGGTCAGCACACACAAAGCCAGTCTTCCTCTTCTGGGCTACCCTTGGTGGTTCCCCAGCTGACGCCTCCCACCATTCCTCGTCATCCAGCCAGTCCCTGATGCCTGGAAGGGAAAAGCTCCCCAGTTGTTGTTGTTGTTGTTGTTGTTGTTGTTAATCTGCCCTTTACCCCAAGGTCCCAGGGCAGTTTACAACAAATGAAACTCAGTATTTGAAAGCAATTTAAAACAACTTACTGTCACAGAAATAAGATGGGTCCTAAAAATATGCCCAAGCAGGCAAATACATAATTTTGCAGCCAGCCTTCATTGATTTTGGATGCAAGTGGCACAGAAGCCTAGAAACTTGGGCGTGAGGAGAGTTCGGTTCAAGTTCCTTTTTAGTTTTAAGAATGCAGAGTAGCCCTGGACCAGACTCTTGTTTTTGAGACCAGTCAACACCACCAGAACTGTTTTGGAGATAAAAAGTTGGGTGGGGAATAAACCTTCACCAGCACTGTTGCTAGGATTCGGGGCGGGGCTTATCTGCCACTCCCCCAATATTTTATTCAGGTTGGCGCCCCTGAATATATGCATTTCATTTAAAAGTATGCATAATAAATACAGAAGTTCAGGCAAGCAGTCAGATAGAGGCTGCAGTGCTAACCTTTTTTCAATAACTACGTATGTTTAATGTTTTATTATGTTTTAATATATGTTGAAAGTTGCCCAGAGTGGCTCGGGCAACCCAGTAAGATGGTTGGGGTATACTACTACTAGTAGTAACAAGGCTAAAAGGAAGTTGCAACCAACTGTGCAATGTAATTGGAGGTATTCTCAGATGATCATAGGGACCCAAGTGGCGCTGTGGGTTAAACCATAGAGTCTAGAGCTTGCTGATCAGAAGGTTGGCGGTTCGAATCCCTGCAACGGGGTGAGCTCCTGTTGCTCGGTCCCAGCTCCTGCCCACCTAGCAGTTCGAAAGCACATCAAAGTGCAAGTAGATAAATAGGGACCGCTCCGGCGGGAAGGTAAACGGCGTTTCCGTGCGCTGCTCTGGTTCGCCAGAAGCGGCTTTGTCATGCTGGCCACATGACCCGGAAGCTGTCTGCAGACAAACGCCAGCTCCCTCGGCCTATAGAGCGAGCTGAGCGCCGCAACCCCAGAGTCGGACACAACTGGACCTGATGGTCAGGGGCCCCTTTACCTTTACAGATGATCATAAATGAATTGGAACTCCTGTCTAAGAAACTGCATTGCACCATCTGACCAAGGTCCATCCTGTTGTAGAATCTCTTTTAAAAGTGTTGATCCAGATGCCATTTGGCACTTCCAAAGTAAATCAGGGGTCACATACAAGTAATGAAATATCTGACAGATAAAATGTCAACATGTGAAGCTAGTAATTTTATTTCCCTACTAGGAAAGGCTTGCCCTGTGTGATTTGTGCCAGTCACACAGATGTCAACGTCACAAGGAATCATTCACTTAGTTCCTGTTCCTATACTTCTTGCTGCAACTTGTTCCTGTTAGAAGTGGACCTCTTCATCAGGGAAGATATAGAAAATACCTCACATTCCTTCCTTCTTATTGCTTAGCAACTGTGATGAAGTGGCTAAGCAGCAGTAGCAGCAGCAGCATCTCCCTATCTGCCTATTCAGCCTTAGAACATTGCCTCAGCCTTTTGCTTTGTGACTTTCTTTATCAATGGCCAATTGATTTACTTTTTTAAAAAAATGAATGCTAAATTTCTGGACCCTTTTCTTGTATGATGTGGTGTGGGAATGACCATGAAGATGAACTAGAAATTCTTCAGAGCTCTATCCTCAGATGGAACTTAATTCCCCTTAAGTTCACCTGGCAATTATAGGAAATACTCAGTCAACTTCATTCATGCCTGCCCACTGTTGATTCTCCACATGTGGTGACCAAAGGTAAACTGCAACTGTAGTTGAAGGCTTCATTAATAATAATAATAATTCTATACCCCACCCATCTGGCTGAGTTTCCCCAGCCAATCTGGGCGGCTTACAGCATATTCAAAACATAAACTGTTGTGTAATTCTTTATCTCCTTGACATCTGAAGGGAGGGCATTCCATAGGGAGGGTGCCACTACCGAGAAGGCCCTCTGCTTGGTTCCCTGTAACTTCACTTCTCGCAGTGAGGGAACCAGCAGAAGACCCTTGGAGGAGGACCTCAGTGTCTGGGCTGTTATTCACTGTCATGGTTTAACAGTCATGGTTTCCCCCTCTCTCTCCATGAATCTATCTAATCCCCCTTTTTAAAAAAAGAGCTGTGAATTACACACTTTGGTTAAGACCATAATCTAATGCACACCTGCCTAGGAGCAAGCTCCACTGAACTCAGCTGGACTTAACTTCTGTACACGCATAGCAAGTCTAACTATGAGGATGAAACTCAGGGAATACTCTGAAGCTGGACGCGCAAGCACACTTACAATAGGAGTAAATCTCATGGAGACCTTTCTGAGCAGGCATGCCCTGGATTTGTATGTAAATTCATCTTTCATTATGCCTTTTCTGATGTGCACCAGCTCGTTCAGCTAATGTACAAGCTGGTTTTAGAAACTGCCATTAACAATTACACTGTTTGAAGCTCTCTGTAGCTGTATGTGAAACTCATAAGCCAAACTAATTGTTACTAATTATTTGGGGTGTTGTGTGTATGTGGTTCTCCCCCCTCCCTCCAAATTTGTTACTGTTTGTAATTCTAATCTGATTAGAATGTCTTTGTGTTTTAGGGTGGTTATGCTGCGTACAGGTATGCCCAGCCGACCACAGCAACCGCAGCTGCCTACAGTGACAGGTAAAAAGTAATTTACTGCTGAATACATACCTCAGTTGGAAATTGTGCTACTTAGACACCTTGTGCTCTGCTTAGGTTCCATGTTTTCTTGCTCTGTGCATAGCTGTGGTCTATAAGGCTGCATAGATATAATCCATGAAGAGCCATTACTAGAAAGGTTAGTTGATATTGGATAGCTGCATCGTCACATCTAAACCAAATTTACCATGAACTTAGCAAGGAATGGAGAGGCTGCACGTGGCTCTCCAAAGTCTGGCATCATCCTGACATTTAGCTTTATGTTCCTTTACTTTGTGAAAGATAAATCCATGTTAAACCCTAATTAAAGCCAATGGAAACAAAAGATATACAGAGCTTATCATTATTGGTGGGAAATGATCAGCAGCAGAAACGAAACAGTGCTTTCTTGCATCCCCTAATTTTGGAAGCGAGTCCCTGTTGATCTGGGACTTCATTACTGGGCAAACATGCACAGAATAAGATGGTAATGTCACAATTCTGTTTCTATTTATTTAGAAGTAAGTTCCATTGAGTTCGACAGTGTTGATGTTGAGAATCTCACAAGTGCGGAGAAAACCTCAGTGGGACTTACTTCTGAGTAAACATTGCCCGTCACACTGGTCTCACCATTTCACTGCCCATCCCACTGAGCTCAACGTGTAAGTGAAGCCCAGCCTTCACTCTCTCCCATTGCAGTCAGTGGAACTTACATACAGATGCTTATTCATAGTTTGATTGTGTCCAACATCATTGGGGGAGCAAAGGGACCCAACTCAAATAAAATCTGATCACACAGAATGGCAGACAGAATAGAAATACCTTAACTTTGACAACATCAGGTTTCCATTGAAAGAGAAAACAGTTAAAACTTCTAAAATCAATTAGATTTACAAAGAAGCAGAGGAAAGGAATACAATACCTGGATGATTTGCAAAAAGTCTTAGAACTCTCATTTTCACTTACAGAAAATGTTCAGGCTTTGTAAGCTGTTAGGGGAAATGAGTTCCACCGGTGTTGGGCACCTCTGGAAACCTAGCTGGGGAGAGTTTGTCAAGGAAGCAATGTTACTGAATTTTATATTTCTGTTCCTTTTAAGGTGGGGAGTGGCATTAAATTAAAAACACATAACAGTGGAACAAATGGTACATATGCATAGATATAGAGTATATATCATATAACTTTAAAGTGCTGTTCATGGATTCAGTTCCCTAAATATCTATCTATATGGAACAATGAATGAATGTTGAAATGTTCTGCATGCTCAGTTGCTTTCTCAAAGTGCTGCTTATTCTGGTAATGAAGAAACACATACACATGTTTGGTGAATAAAATCAATTTGCATGAGCTGGCTGAGGCATGCTGTGTCTGACAGGTAAGAAAGTTAACCTTTTTTTCCCCACTCTGACTTACGGATTAGTCTTATCACTCCAGTTCTGCTATTTGTGCCTGGTATGCAACTGGAGTTCGAGGTGTTTTTTTTTTTTTTTTTGCTTTTCATTCCTTACTTGGAATATCCGATCGTACGGAGTGCAACTCAGTCAATCCTCATTTCATTTCCACAAAGGTGTGTCATTAGCATGTGGCGGCTAAAAGTATTTACTCTGTGAGCTTGCAGCGCTGAAAAGGCTACTGGATCTTTGAGAGCAATATCTAAAAATGGTAGCTCAACATTATCTAGAGCCAAACAGGAAAAAGAATAGAAAAGGAAAATCCCCGTTAAGCTTCAATTTGTCACTTGGCTCTCTGAAAACATAGTTTCTGGGGTTTCGATACATTTTTTTCCCCTACGGAGGAGTGTTGTGGGGTTTGCATGGTGTAAGTATTCATAATGGAATTGAACACCCTGAGCATGCACAGAGTGGCTTCTGCAAATGTGCATTATAACCTGCCCCACCCACAGCAACCTGCTATTGCAAAGAGAGCACCACTGGTATCCTGAACAAATCAAGTCAAGCAAGGCCATCTGTGCTTCCTCTAGGAACGGGGTGGGGAACCTTCTTTCCCCCCAGCCCAAGGGTCACATTCCCTCTTGGACAATCTGTCGGGGGCCACATGCTTTTGGTGGCACCCAGAGGCAAAAGTGGGTGGAGCAATGAATGTAAATTTTACCTTTCTATAGTAGCCTTGTTTCTACACATACTCATGTACTCCTTTCTATCCTACATCCAGGCAGCAAGAGGCTTTGTCACAGTTCATTGATGTATTCTAGCCAGGCAGGCAAAAACACTTAATTAGGGTGTGAAGCAGGACTGGTGAGGGGCATGGCCTGGGGAGACCCCCAAAGACCAGATAGAGAGGCTTCCAGGGCTGCATTTGGCCCCTGGGCTTGACTTTTCCAAGCACTACTTTCAGATTGTCAATTTGCTTTTCAAGAGACTACTCTTCAGGAGAAGCATGAAAATAAGATATTTCTGGAGGATTCCTGGAAAAGGCTTTTGATCAATTGGAATGGCATGGCTTGATTTGAAACATGCTTGGGATTGCAGAGGTGTGACAGCATCCGTTTCACAAGAGACTGAGAATATGACCAGGAATTGTAATAATTTCCATTCAGTTCACATTTAAAGGCAAGCCCACCTAATTTGCACCTTTCTGAAACAAATACAGACCAAAACATAGCTATCATTTGATGTTTGTAATACAGTTCTCCACCCAAATTGTGTGTGCAAAAATGCACAGGCTTGGGGACATCTCCATGGCATTTGCATTCGTGGTATGGTAGTGTGGGGCAGAATTGTTAGCCCTTGTTTGGTCAAGTGTCTGCATTTATTAGAATGCAGTGACTTTACAATTCAGCTCTCCATTTTACATGAGTCAGCCTAATGCAGGAGCATTCCCACAGCCTTCCAGTTCTATTCAAAAGTGTTTTGAATGGCTTAGGTCTGGAGGAAAACTTCAGAGGCACTGAGCTTTGCCTGAAGCAAAATATCAAGCAGAATTTAGATGAGAGGAAGGAAGGAAGCAGACAAGCAAGCTTAGTTTCACAGGAGGCAGTGATGGCCACCAACCTGGATGGCTTTAAAGGAGGATCGAACAAATTCATGGAGGATAGGGCTGTCAGTTGCTATGTTCTGCCTCCACGGTCAGAGGCAGTAATGCTTCTGAATACCAGTTGCTAGAAAACATAGGAAGGGGAGTGTGCAGTTGTGCTCGGGTGCTGCTTGTGGGTTTCCCAATGGGGCATCTGATTGGGCATTGTGAGGACATGGTGTTGGACTTGATGGGCCATTGGCCTGATTTAGCAGGGTATTCTTATGTTTAAGCTTTCCCATTCAGCTTCATCCATAAATTATTCTCATTTTTTTGAGGACATTTGAGTGCAAGGCCCCCAATGCCTCCATATGTTGTGCTAGCAACTGTAGAATTTCCTGAGCAGTGTGTTCAGCATTTTAAAGCAACCTTCAACTATTTTTGCTTTGCAAAAGTAGATTTATTGTTCTCTTTGGAAGCTGACCATCCAGATCATCAACCTTTTTTCAGGCCTCTGGGCACATGTGAATCTTTAATGCAACCCCCTCTAGTCACTTCTTTCTCTTCTCCAGCCCCCACCCTGAGAGAGGGAGAGAGATTGCCACTTTTCCAAAGGATCTGGGGGATAGTGAAATTCAGTAGAATTAATCTGAACCTTAAAAAGCACATAGAGCTGAGAGAGGAAATGGGAAAGAGTGCCACTCTTCCAACTTCCTCCTTCAGCTTTATGTACTTTTCAAGGGAGTAAAAGATCAATTTCACCGTCATGACCAAGGGACAGCAAGAGGGAAAATAATCCATAGACTTTGTGGGCAGCAGGGGAAGACCTCAAGGACATGATTGTGCTCCATTGCTCCAAAGAATCACTGGAGACTTAATTTTAGCTAGTTTTGTCAAAACTTTTGACTTTCCTGCATTGCAGGGGGTTGGACAAGATGTCCCTCAGGAACCCGTCCAACTCTACAATTCTATGATTCCATAATTCCCTTGGAATTCCCCTGATGTTTTGTCTGAGGAGAAACTCTCAAGTTTAGAATTAGGTGAAGACACTTAGCTAAATCAATTTTCA
The DNA here is from genome assembly GCF_963506605.1 of Zootoca vivipara. Classification (NCBI taxonomy): domain Eukaryota; kingdom Metazoa; phylum Chordata; class Lepidosauria; order Squamata; family Lacertidae; genus Zootoca; species Zootoca vivipara. Next base: position 32,924,912 of record NC_083289.1, on the reverse strand, counting down.
TTTGCGTGGTGGGAATCAGGGGAATTGGAAAGCTCCGGGTTGGGATGGAGGAGAAATTCGAGTCAAGTAGCACTTAAAGAGAAGTCTATCTAATCCACATTTCCTTTGAAACAACATGAAAGCCAAATCTTGCAAGGCAGTTCCCTAGCCAAGATATGTGTACAGATATGTGTATATTGGGGTAAAATGTGCATGAAAATAACTATACTAGTGAAAATAATATACAGAAATTAATATAACACAGAGAAATGTGCATATCAGAAAATAATCTCACTAAAGTGCACTGGCAAATTTTCATGATTCACAATCCAATGTGAAAAATGTGCAGAATGGAACATAAATGTTCTCAGAGCAAATTCAGCTCCCCCCCCCACTTCGAACAAGCATAAATTGCCTTAGAAACCCCAGAAACGGCTCATCTCCTTGTCTAGTGAGCCACTTCCTTTCCTCCCCTCCCTTCCTGCTAATCCTTCCACCTGAGTGTCATTTGAGGGGCAGCTCTGACAAAGAGATGAGAAGTGTCTTAACAGTAACTTTTGGTCATTGTGTAGAAATATTCCCATCACAACAGTCTAGCTCATTTGTGAGGATCCAGCTAAGAACACAATGCAATTTTGTCAAACCAAGCAGAATCAGGAAACAGTGCAATAGTTACACACACACAAAAAAATTATTATTTATGACAAAGTATCTCCAGAATGCTAAATTTTCAAATACCCTCTTTATGTATAATTAGGATCGCAAAACATCAGTCTTTTGCATAATCATAGGTATTTTAAGTGGATTTAGTTCGTTTTGAGTATTATGTAGCTTATTGGTTTTAAATGTGTGTGTCCCCAGCTGAATAAAGATTTGGGGGGGGGGTAGCTGCAAATCTATAAAATTTTAATTGCTTTTCTCTCTGGGGGACATTATAAAACTACTTTAAATAAGTAACCTATGCAAATATGACTTTGAGGATATGAAACTTTATGCAAACATGGATACCTCAAAGTATGTTTTAGTTGCAAACTGGTTGATTCGATTTATTAACTTCCTAATGTTTTTTTTTCTCCACTAAAAGATGGATTTTGCATCTGAATAAATTAGTTTATTCATTCCTTGTGGATATTCGTCCTTTTAAAATTGTAAGATGAGGGGAAAAGAAATGAAACACATGAGTGTTTTCTGCATTTAAGCAAAATTCTAGTTTAAAAGAGTTTGTATCTTTTATTGCCAATTCTAACCCTCATTTGGCATCATTTTCTAGAATTATTATTTATCTGGTCACAAGAGTGAATTATTTCCCCTTTGGTCAGCTCTTACTATTTCGTAATTGTTTTAGATTAGAATAACTAGGGAAATACACACACATTTACAAATGTACACAAACTAGAAAAACAACAACGTATGATAGAAATATTATTTTCATTTTAAAGAAATCCACAAGTAAATTATAACTTGCTGTTGGGGTATAAGGTTGTAAACTTATTTTTTTTAATGAAATGGATAAAGTAATTGGACTGGTTGCATAGCTACTGGGTATGTTAAATAATACTGATATCAGGGAGTCCACGGTTATGAAAGCACAGAATAATGCTTGCTTCTGTAGAACACTGATTATAATGACATCCAATAGTTCCCTTGTTCATCAAGATCAGAAATGTTGTGTAACATTGTGTAGGACAAGAATAAAGACATGTCAAATAGATAACAAACTGTGAATGAAATGTAAATAGTTTTGTTTTTTTTTAAAATGAAAGGAGACATGTTGATACGTATCAACCTTCCAAAAAATGAAGTAAGCATTGCAGTTGATCCTCCACTGGCATGGACAAAGCTTTTCTGCATATATGAAAAAATATTAAGCTTAGCATGAAGAAACCAAGTTTCCAAGTTCCACTGTTTTCCCTCCCACAAAACGCCCCCCCCCCCAAGAATAGATTGAGCAAATTGCAGGTATGGAGCAAAACAGTGTGCAAATGAAACTCATCCTTTTTAATGCAAACAACAGTCACATTTCACTTTGATACAGTGTCGTATATTTGTGCATTTGATATTTGCAACCAAACCAATAAATGTTTGTATCATAGGAGACTAGGGGCTGACTAACTTGCTACCTACTTGATGATACATGCGAAATCAATTGTCATTGTGCCTGTCATCAAGTATTTCCAGCTTCACCAGGAAGTAATACAGCTAGAAAACCTACAGGCCGTCCCTCTTCTCACAAGAAGACTGCTGTCACACACTGTTAGAGTGTTAAGGCACTAATCTCCCATTACACCAGCTTCTAGGGGTCTTCACACATTACACTCGATCTGTGTACACAATAGTTCTGTGGTATATTCAATACAATATTTCGCATGCCGACATTCAACAAATGCAGAGTCTTTGTGTACGATAGCTGAGCTGTATATAGTCTTTCACAGAAACACTTGTGTATCTGTGAACACTTGTGTATCTTGTACTTTTGTTCAGTTTAATGTGCAAAGAAGCCTCCTTTGGACAATAAGTGAGTGATGGCAGCTTCCTGCAATGGGAGGGTAAAAAGTGGGTGGGGCAGACAGATGGAGGTTTGATTCCACTTGATTCCTTTCCAAGAGGTGAGTGTGTGAACTGGCCGCCAAGTGTCCTGGGGAATCAGGTCCAATGCTCTATAATGTTGTTCTTCATGGTGTAGAACCTATCTCAGCATGGCAGTGGGGCATATCGTCATTTTGTCATTGCATGATCACTTGATGTGTTGCTAGAATGTATGTAACGCTGTTAACCAGATTCCAACAGATCCATCACATCGGCTCAGAGAATGGCTTGCTTGAAATGAGCCCCAAAGGCAGAACTTCACATTGACTGGCTATCTCCCCACCCACCACCCACCTTGTCCCTGTTTGTGTAGTATGATTCAATTTGTGGCACCTCAGGTTGAAATACTGACCACGTTCCTTTCTTGCATTTGAACACAAAGGTTGATATGTGTGAGATTAGGGGATGCAGGCAGCGATATAAGTGTGTGCTATCTCATGAATAAGTCCTTAACCTGGAAGGAGATGGGTCTATCTACATTAACTGCTTGCTAATTTCATAAAATTTTGGTGCGGGTGGGTGCATACCCGCAAGTGTGTGCAAGTAGCTATTTAAAAGTTCCTGGTCTTTTCTGAACACAGGGACAATGAGAGAGGGTGTCCACACATGCCTCAAGAAAGATTTTTCCTGTCAAATTTAAAATAGCAATAGAATTAATGTTGGCCTGTATGGATTTCTATACCAATTCTGTACTTTATTTATCACATTTATAGCATGCCTTTCTTCCATGATGGAGCTCAAGGCCGTGTTCAGAGGGTTGTCAGGTGATCTCTCATCTAGGAGATCTAAAACTAAAACTTGCTTAGCTTTAACATGGTGGCTGTCTCATGCATCTGAAAGCTATGTTCTGGGGTGTCATCACATATTCCCTCCAGGCCCTGACCTTGATTCAGGAAAGTCACTGCACTGTAGGCCTCCAGACTCTTTCCTAGGACTTTGCCCCAATAACTCTATGTAATGAGAGGAGAATCACAAAAACCCTCCCATCAGCTAACACCGGCTATTGTGCTGATAAGATGGCCAAAGTATCCCAGTTTAAAAGTCTAGAAGACAATATCCAGTCCCAATTCAGATTACCATGTGCAATGTGATTCAGATATGGAAATTCTGCTCTTTGGCCAAAGAATACCTGCCAAAGTAGGTGAGCATAAGAGGTGCCCCCTTTTCAGTTAATCAAAGTGACATAGAAAAATGCATTATATTAAGGGAAATTGCTTTGCGTCCTAACGACCAAATAAAGAGACGGACACGCAGGCTGGGGTTGAATGGGGCCATTTTTATTCAGGGAGCACAAGAAGATCAGCAGAGGGGGATAGCTATGAACTACAACTGTAGGCAAACAAACACCTTTGCCTGTGGGAAACAGAGGCATAGCTATCCAGCCTACCCTCTTTCCCAGGCCACAACTTGCAGGTGAGAAGGGAAGTGTTGCTGCATCACACACATACACTAGGACCCTATAGCTCCAAATGGATAAGTCAGCTTGGTCTCAAAGGTGGCCCCTTTTACCACCCCTGAGCCTCAGAGTTCAAAGAGTGAACCTCAGGGCCAGACAATCAAACGCTAAAGGGCGTTACCAGGCTAAAAGAATAACTGAGCCAGATTATCCTACTAAACAACATGGCAGACCATATAACATCCCTAGTCCCACTATTCACATAGCTGCCAAGTTTTCCCTTTTCTCGCGAGGAAGCCTATTCAGCATAAGGGAATTTCCCTTAAAAAAAGGGAGAACTTGGCAGCTATGACTATTCAGTGTAAAGTAGCTGAAAAATACATATTCCAAAATGTGGATAGGGAAAAATTCCTACTTGGCCCTTTAGCAGTGACCAGCATGCCACCCTGGGGGACAGGGAGGGAGGGTGTCACTGCTGGAGAAGAGAGGTGGCCACCCTTTAAATAGGGCTCTAAAACATACCCTCCCCTGCCTCACAGCACTTTCAAATATGCCAATAGATGCCCTGCTGGTTGGAACTCTGTCTCTTACAGACAACAGGCAACAAATGGGCCACACTAGTTGGTACCCCTGCAAACTGGTGGTGGAACAGGCTTTCAAAAATGTGTCCCAAAATGTGTTTATTGGAAGAAATCCACACAAAAAACACTGATGAGGACTTATTTAAGAAATAACAAGATCACAAACTGATGTTGAAAAGTGGAGAAGTGAACTTCAGACTGGGGGAGAGGGGGGTGAAAATCTGAGAGACATCCAAGTTGATAGATTTGCCCATCCCTGTTTAGAACTTAGTTTCCACAATTTTCAGAATCAAGTGGTAATTTCCCCCTGGATTCTACCTCTTCAGATTGCAGGTGGGTGAAGAAGGGACTTTACGTGTTCATTTGCTTCCCTGAGGAAAAAGAAATCTCCCACCCCATGCATACATGGAAATAAATGAGGCAACTATTTTAGGGTGGAGACTAGGCCAGCTTCAGATTCCTCCTTGGTGATGAAGCTCCCTGGACCACTTGGTATCTCTCAGCCCAACCTACCTCACAGGGGTGACATGATGGAGGGATGATGTCATGCCACGTTTGGGTCTTTGGAAGAAGTGTGACATAAACATGATAAATGAACAAAAAGACTCAAAATATTCCAGAGCTACAGAAGAGGAACCACAAAATGAGTGCAAGTGGGAGCAGGCCAGGTGATACAATTGATGAGACTCACAGTAACTCAAGCACATGTAATATACACACATGTTCCTACAGTCGAAGGGTGGGAAGAAAACAATGAATATAGCCTTAAATAAGTCAATAAATGTACTGTGTTGCATATTTACCATTGCAGCCTTCCCCACCCTGCTGCCCTCTGGAACAGCCCCAGCCAGCATGGCCAGTGGTCAGGGACGATAGGACTTGCAGTCCTACAATATCAGGAGGGCACCAGAACCATCCTTAGAGGATAGCGCTCTCCTTCTGTTGCTGAAGTATGCCAAAGCAGAGCAATACATGTCTAGCCCAAGTTCAGTTCAGCAAATCCACAACACAGAAATCTTCAGCAGAAAGAAGTTAAGCAATAACAAAGGGGGCGTTCCTGAGCAGATGCTCAGAGCTTTTCTCTCTCTCCAGGAGCAACTTAAATCCTCCACACTCTTAGAGACAGTGATTGCACACCTCCCACACAGCTGAATGCTCCAGAACCCTGCCCATACTTTAGAAATTAAGCACTTACTCTGTTCAGCACAGAACACATCCTTCCACACAACAATGGGTGGAGGATAAGGCTATCAGTAGTTACCAGCAATGATGGCTATGCTGCACCTCCACAGTCAGAGGCAATAATGCAGGAGGGGAGAGTAATCCTGTGCTTGTGTCTGGCTTGTGGGTTTCCCACTGACATTAGTTAGCCACTGTGAAAACAGGATGCTGGGCCACTGGCCTGATCCAGCAGGCTCTTCACAAACATGGAGTGAGGGTTTCAACTCCCCACTCCCTGCTTCATTGCTATGCCATTCCCCCCCCCCAGCATTTTCCCATGGGCACATTTTCAGGGATTACATGCCATTTGGTGCGGAGGAATGCTAAGAGGAGCAATACCGGTAGGTGTAACTCTTACCTTTGTACAAAAGGGCACATTAGGGCCACACCAAAATAATAGGTTTCTACGCACACACTTCCATCTAGCCAAGCAACAGCCACTGTCCCTACACCCAAAAGATGCTTTGGAGACGTAGCTGGAGTAAAGGTTATATTTATATGCATATAAGCAGTTGGAGGAACTGCCCACCAACACTAAATCAAATAACCCGATTAAAATAAGTATGGGCAGGTGAATGTTTCCCAACTCTGGTAGGGAAATATCCGTCCAGTCATTCGGGCATGTAATACAGCCACACACTGCAGCTTCCCTGCTAAGGATGAGATGAAACAACACTCTCCTTGCTAGGTGAGCCTTAGGTATGAACCTGGGAAATGCACTTTGCCCCCACTATGTGCATGCCAGGTCCAAAAGGGCATTCTCCCAAACTCCACCAGGCATAACAACAACAACAACAACAACAACAACAACAACAACAACAACAACAACAACAGGATAATCCCTGAAGGATGTCCTCAACCCAATAATACATCAGTTTATCTTCTATTATTATGCTAAAGACGGCCCTGGTTACATTACATGCATCCAATGAAGTGAACTACAGACCACAATCTCTTGAGCTGTCACACACTTGTTAGTTTTAAAGGTGTCACAAGACTTCTTTGTTTACTCTGCAACAGACACAGCTACATCTCATAAATCTCAGTCTCTATTTTGTAAAACCTGCAGCACAGAGTATTTGTTTAGGACATACCTGGAAAGGTGCTGGTTCTGTCTCTACATGGCAAATGCAGCAGAGCTGCTCAAATAGCTTTGATCTTACCGTGATTGGGAACCTAGAGATAAATAATAAAGTAAATAACAGAAAGCTAGCCTCCTTTCCCCAGCCATATACGTAAAACCCAAGTTGCAAATAGCTGTGGCACTATTTAATAGCCTTGATATTGAGATGAAGGATTTGGAACTGGAGAGACTAGGAAGGTCTTTTTTAAAAAAGAAAAGAAATACACTGAAGCAGTTCTCCATCAATTATTGCAGATAATCCTACTAAGCCAGACACTAATGCAACTGGAATTTGCAGTAATAAAGAAATGGAATGTTTCAGGCGACAAAACATAAGTTAATTCAACAGAATTACTCACAGGGAATGTAAATCATGCATTATTCTTACAGACCCAGAATGACTATCAGGAAGGGGATGCCAAATCAGCATTTGCATAAAACAGACACTGTTTCTTGCATTCAGATTTGGTAAAATAAAAATAAAAATGAGAGCTGGTCCTGCAAGCCTAAATACTTTATGGAAGGCAAAGTTGGGAAAAGGTAGATATATATTTTCTGCATTACACTTTATTGCACTTTATGTTTGTATACACACACACACTCACACTCAGAGCTATAGAGCTATTTCCTATATATATATATCCAGGCAGTTGCTAAAGTTATGTTGCCGGGATTTTGAATACCCATCACTTCCAGTGCGTTATCTTGGGTGTACAGCCAACAGCAGGATTGTTTGCATGTCCACATGTCCTATAGACGTGAACTTTTGACCTGGAATTATCTCCCTACATAGCACTCTTTTTGTGGTGAATGCTCAGCAGCGTGTTTCCAGGTGGCTGTAGACACCACAACCATCCTGTAAACACAAGATAAGATATTCCATAAGACAAGTATCAAAAGACAGGAGAGAACACCTAGCATGAAGAGCGGGTTATCTGCAGAAGTGGCAGAGAGCATTCGGTTCCCTCCATCTATATATGTATCAAGCAATTTAATTATTTATTTAAGGCCTGTGCGAGGAAATATCCATGCAAAGAAGGGAAAACTGATTCTATACATTACATACACATGCACAGTGGTGGCTGATACCCAATAAGACTGGTGGGGTGGAAGTCTGGGAGCCCAAACAGTAGGTGGCACCAGAGCCAAAGACAGGCAGAGACAACTAATTCTAGGTCTGTCCCCATCTTCCTCCTCCCTGATGCATTCCTACAAGGGGAAAATGTGAGGCAGAGGAAGAGGAAGTTATCAGGCAGCGCCACCCCTTGGACTGGTTGCAGGTTGGAAGGCAGGTGGGGGCTGGCTGAAGGCAGGTTGAAGTTGGTGGGGCAATGCCCCATTTGCCTTATTGGACCATTCATACCCCCAGACCATTCTATAGGTCAAAAGCAAAGATGGGGATATTGTGGCTCTTCAGATGTTGTAGGCATTCAACTCCCATCAGCCCCAGCTAGCTTGAAAATAGAGATTATGAGACTTGCAGTCCAGCCATGTTCAGAAGGTCACATACTCCTGATCAGTATGATAAGTTAGCATTAATAACAGCCAGCTAGGTGTGTGGCTTACAAAATACAGCGTTTTTCCCATGTATGTCAACCCACCAGGAGCAGGATGCACTTCTTGACTGTGACACCTGCCTAGGACTCCACAAAAAAAGGTGTTGAGGTGTTTTCAGGTATCTGGAAAGGCATAATACATGACCTTGGTGTTAAGCCTTTGACTTGATACAGGCTATGCAGGATTGGCCTACTGGGTTGTGGGTTTTGGTTTTTGGCCCTAGGGCTGTATCACCTTCTGGGCACCACATGCAAGTGGTGGGTGGGACCAGAGATCAAAGTAGGTGGAGCAACATATGCAACAGTAGGCTTATTTATACATACAGTCGTACCTCGGGTTACGAACACCTCGGTTTGCGAACAGTTCGGGTTACGAACTGCGCAAACCCAGAAGTGTTTTTGCCGTGCGCGTGCGCGGTCTGCGCATGCGCAAAATGGCGCTTCGGGTCGCGTTCGGTTTACGAACTGCGATTCGGAACGGATCACGTTCATAACCCGAGGTATTACTGTACTCACACACCCCTCTGTATCCTCAATCCAGAGGGGGATCAGGGCATTCAAGGACACATTCCATCCAGGCAAATACATTCAATGGGGGTACGAAGCAGGGCTGGTGACAGAGGCAGATTTAGGGGCGTGCAGCCAGTTCAGTTGCACTGGGCACAGACCCTCAGGGGCACCACAACTATTATGTAGAATGGAAGGCAAGAAGTGGGAGCACCAAGGTCTGCCACTGCTGATGAGGACCTGGGGATAATTTCTAGAGCTAGGTGGAGAGGATTGGAGGATTTGATTTAGTCCCTAGGCCTGTGGTGCCTTTACCTATGATTTGAAGAATTTTTACCTTGCTCTGCAGTCACAAAAAGCTCCCGGAGCAACTTTCAGATCACTTACAAGCACGACAGTTTCTGTCCTCAGGTCTAAGTCAACACACAAAATGATGAGGGGAACAAGACATAAACAAACTTGCGTATATGTCCATAGTTAAAATGTGTTAGAGCTGTGATTTCACTGAGATGTATGTTTTTTCACACCAGGTCATTTTTTGTTTTGTTACAACCTGCTCATAAGTCATCCGGTTTTAGTTTGGTTTTAGTCATTGGTAAGAGGTCTGGTGCCAGGAGTTGTGTGGGGCCTATCGGGCCTTCGGTACTTGACCACCACCTTTTTTCTTTTTGCAAACTATTTTAACCCAGTACTTAGATCTATGGGCTGTTGTTTTTAAAAGCCTTTAGTTATTCTGAAGTTAATGTGAACTTAAATGATATTTTTTATGCATTCATTTTCTTTTTTTAAAAAACAAACAAAGCACAGAGCCCGTTTTGGCTTGCTCTAAGGATGGACGCACCTTCCCATATCTGCCCCTTGTCCTTTTTTGTGGTGTCCCAATGAAAATTTTATTTTAGAATTAATCCTAAGAAATCCCATCAGGTCTGCTAAAACAAAAAACATATATTTAGGAATTGGTCCAAGGACTGCCTTTTTTCTATTTAATCATTTTACAACTCCTTGGAGCAGCTAGTAACTACCATGTCATTGGAATGCTACCAGGGACATTGCACAGAAAAAAGATGGCTGCCCTTGTAGGTACATGGTGGCAGCCATCTTTTCCCAGGTACAATAGTTATCTAATTTGGACTACAGGCCATAAACATCTGATACAGCAGAGGGCTATTTAAGCAAGCCCATCAGAGAAACAACACAATATGCATGCATGCTGATTGTACTTTAAAAAAGAAAGAATATGAGACAATCCATGACCATAAACAACTTTAAAATACGGACAATTTTGACTTAGAACTCATCCTCCCTTTAACAATTGTGTCCTAGTTTTGATGGCCAAAGTGAGGGACATGGTCATAGTTCCTGTAACTTTAGGGTTAGGATCTGCCATTAACCTTGACACACAAAATTCAACTTGAGTTCCCCAGCTGTAAAGAGACTACTTAGGGGTCTTATATCCCAATGAAAATTACAATATAAAAGAACGTAAGCTAATGTTCCAATTGACCTTTCTCTGTACCATTCCCCAGGAAGGGACAACAGGTTATGATACATGGTTTGTGCTGGGAACCTTTTAGAAGAGAATTTTACCACCTTGACACAGTGAAATTACTGGCTGCTCTAAGAAGCTGTGAAATGTTTTTGTTTTGTTTTATAAAGGGAATAAGGAAGTTCTTAGTGGATCAGGTCGTAAGTGGGCCAGTTGTGTTGTTAGACCCATGCATGTAATGATGTGTAGATTCTGCTGACTAAACCCATATCTAGGCTCCTAAATCTGGAGCAAATCAGAATCCTCTGACAAGCCTAGTGCATGCCACCTTCTCTCTTCCTTGGGGGCCCACATGTACAAATAGGCTTCTTATGATCCGCTACCCTCACCACTTGTTCACCCTTCCAAGTTATACAGAAGGTGAACATACACAGGTGGAATTCAGTGGTGCATCTGTGGCTCTACTATGGTGGAATGGACTGAGATCTCAACAGAATTCATTGTGACTCTGTTCTAATTTCAGTAGTTGCCATGAGACTATCTACTTCTGTGGACATACACAAAAGCTTCCTGTGCCAATGTGGATCAGATTGGTCTAATGGGCAGGCCAACCAAGGCCCATTGTGTCGCAGATTTCCCCAGAACTTCCAGGAGTCCTTCTGGAACAAAATGTACTCTAAATTCATACTCACACACACACACGTATATATATATATATATATATATATATATATATATATAGAGAGAGAGAGAGAGAGAGAGAGAGAGAGAGAGAGAGAGAGAGAGAGTCCAGTAGCACCTTAGAGACCAACTAAGTTTCTTCTTGGTATAAGCTTTCGTGTGCATACACACTTCTTAAAATACACAGATATATGATACCAAGATACCTGATATCTGATACCAAGTTACCAAGAAAAACTTATTTGTGCTACTGAATATATATATATATATATATATATATATATATATATATATATAGACTGCGTCAGACCAACACGGCTACCTACCTGAATCTAGAATAATGTACTCTAGTAGAACTAGCACTTCTAGAACTTGCACTTCTTTTCCACATTGGTTCTGGGCAGTCTTCTATGACACATATGTCAGTTTGGGGTGGGGCCAGAGGCAAAGTGGGTAGAGTAACACAAGCAAATGTTTACCTTTCTACAGCAGGCTAGTCACTACATACACTTGCCTACTCCTCTCTATCCTGCATCCAGGCAAGGAAGAGACTACCAGGGCTCAAGGACATATTCCAGCCATACAAAAATATTTCAGGTGTGAAGAAGGACCAGTGAAAGTTGTGGCCTGGAGAAAGTTGCAAGGGCCAGATAGAGAGGCCTGGGGAGCTGCATCTGGGGCCTGGGCCTGAGGTTCCCCACCCCAGTTCCAGAAGATGGTCCCCTTCTTTAAGGTGCATTCTAGAAGAAGTGAACATTCAGTGAAAAGCCATCACTTTTAAAGTAGTATAATAGTGCTGTAAAGATAAGCTGTGGATGTGGCTTAACACAGTTACATCTCTAGAAATGTATTTTATGTAAATCTTTGCCTGTGTCTTTTGTACAGCAGGCAATAGTGGATCAAGACAGAGAAAGTCCAGTTAGAAGTTGTCATTTAATTAGGAAAAACAGGACCTTGGATAGCTCCAAGTGAGCCTGGTTTACTGTCATTCCTTCTCATGTAACTATAGGAAGATGTTATCCCAGCAGGGAGCTAAATGGAACTAAAGCCTTTTGTAAGCTGACAAGACCTACAATAAACATTTTCTGGATGGAAACAGAACGATTCTGTCCATCTCAACCATACAGAATAACACATTTGATAATCCAAAGCATAATACTACTTGCTATAAGACAAGACAGTTTGAGGGAGTTCTCCATCACTTTTCCAGATTATTGCTTGCTGTGCAATATTTCCCACACGCCTTGTCAAGTACAAAACAGTTGCCTGGACATGTGTGATAAAGTGTCTCTATGACTGCTTTGACACATGGCCAGCTATAACATGTTAGAGCCTAGGGCTTGCTGATCAGAATGTCGGCGGTTCAAATCCCTCCCTGCAACGGGGTGAGCTCCCGTTGCTCAGTCCCAGCTCCTGCCAACCTAGCAGTTAGAAAGCACATCAAAGTGCAAGTAGATAAATAGGTACTGCTCCAAGCAGGAAGGTAAACGATGTTTCCGTGTGCTGCTCTGGTTCGCCAAAAGCGGCTTTGTCATGCTGACCACATGACCTGGAAGCTATACGCCGGGTCCCTCGGACAATAATGCGAGATGAGCGCGCAACCCCAGAGTCGGTCACGACTGGACCTATTGGTCAGGGGTCCCTTTACCTTTAAGAGCTTTCTTACATGTTTATCAACCCAGAACAAAGTGCCAGGATTTGAATTCCATCTTACATAAATTTTAAAGCAATCAATCAAATCCTTAAATAATGTGTGTTGACTGTGATCAACAAGTACTTAGATACACTCTAAATTGACCCAACAATACGGGGAGTGGGATAAAAATTTTACACTAAGGTAAACATATGCCAATATACGAGTCATATCCTGTTTCTTGGGTGCTTGAGGCTCAAGGAAGGAAGAAGCAGGCAGCATCCAGGGGAGTCATGTTATAATAGGCAAGGGCAGATCAAATGGGTAATGTCCAGTCAAAGTCAGAAAAATCAAGACATGGCAGGCAAAGGAAGATCAATGCAGGAAAGTCCAGTTAGAAGCTGTGCAAGTGAGCCCATCTGAAGGCTGCTCTCTCTCACTGAAGTAACAGTGGGAAGATGTTGTCCCAGCAGGGAGCTAAAGAAAAATAAAGCCTTATGTAGGCTAACAAGACCTGCAGTGTGGTTGACTCCACCTCTCTAGAGGAGCTGTCTGTCTTATCAAAAGGCCTTCATCTGATTTTGCAGTCTTTGACTTCTGTGAGGCTGAGGTGGGGTGGGGAGGTACTGCAAAGGACTCATATTCTAAGGATAGTAAAATAAAAAAAATTCCTTCAGTAGCACCTTAAAGACCAACTAAGTTTTTATTTTGGTATGAGCTTTCGTGTGTCCCAGAGGCCTTTGCCCTCTGGGAAAGGGATATTGACAGTTCACAACCACCAAAGTCCTCTATGATGCACTGCAAGGTCCCAGGGTCATGCCAAGCAGTTTTCTGGTTCCAGTTTTCAATCCATCAGTTCGTTAAGCTGAAGTACTTGGATTCCAGTGATCATGAGAGGTTGCTTACAAGTATGGCTCCTGTTCAATTCACACATGATAAACCCTGCCACTTTGCAAATTTCACCACGCATGCTGCCTCTGTTAATGTTAAATAAATAAATAAGCGCAAGCTTCAACCCAGCTTGTACCTGTCAACAGTTAACCTGTCATTCTCTTGCTGTTGTCCAAAATCATCCTTAGCTTAAATAGCATTCATTCCTATTGTGCTGTCGTTGCACTTGCACTCAATACTCAGGCCAGGCATTAATACAATGTGTTAAAGTGTGCGTTGGTGCTGTGTGGCATGAATTGTGGTCCCAAACTCGCCCATGCATGCCTGTACTACACAGAGCCTGATACAGTGTACGCAACATGGACTGGTCTTGGCACAGCATGGTCAACTGCCATCTCTTTCCTGGTTCAATAGTAATAATTTGGTATATTCCAGTCCTTCTCCCACAGCACACAAAGCCCTAAGTTGCAGTCCATGATCAGAGCAATCCCACCAATTTTAATAAGCTTGGGGGTAACTGGCTTGGGGGGGGATGCATTACAATTAGCTGAAAAAGAATCGGAGTACTTTGGCTTAACTGGATTGAGGATCTCTGTGACAGGCACTTACCAACCACCCAGGTAGCATCTCACCTGCCTTTTTCTTCAATTGCTTTTATGGAGCATGAAACCAGCTTCTATGTTGCAGTGGGTTTAGGACCAATCTTATGTTTGATTACTGGCACTGTGGTGTCTCCTTAGCGCTGTGGCTGAGCAACCGCTGTTCATTCCAATGGTGCTTGCACAGTATCCTTAGGCTGTCGTGCATGGTGTGTTGAGTGTGCCCTCGATTTACACACTTTACTTCTGCTAGCCTTCCAATGGAATGATTGCATGAGTAAATGAGGCATGATGGTTTGAGCCAGATTATGGATATGTGGTCTTCCCTATTATTATTATTATTATTATTATTATTATTATTATTATTATTATTATTTTCTTTTCTTTATTCAAAGCAGTTAAAATGTTCTTAGCTCTGTCCCTTTCTTTGCAACACACTGTAAGAAAGTAGATCAAAATATCTGGGCAGGCGAAGGTTTTGGGTCACTTAGTATTCTGTTGTGACCAATTTATATCAGTGCTTAAATGATGATGTACTGCACGTGACGGGAACTTCTGGCCCTCCAGATGTTGATGAACTACAACTCCCATCGCTGGCCATTGACTATGCTTTTAGGACTGATAAAAGTTGTAGTTCCAAAACATCTGGAGGGCCAAATATTCACTACATCTGGTGTATTAGAATCATGTATTATGTCTTAAATGTTTTTGGTGGGTGGGATACTGAAACCATTGTTTTCATACTGACATTGGAGCTGTGTGGCATGAATTGTGGTCCAAAATGTCCCAGGTTTCTAATTTCAGTCCTGTTTTTTCCTGTTAGTTTTACTAGATTATCCCACCCCACTCCCGTTTTTAAACAACAATAAGAAGAAAAGGGTGCTATAACCGACATTGTTCGTCTTAATTTAGTTTATACATTACTATAAATGTAGCTTCATTTACAAAAGGGAAAGTGTGAAGCATAATTCAGCATGAGCACTTTTGTAATGCTAAAACTGACATCTCCAATGCTTGGAGTATCTCGTATCGTCCATTTCCCAGCGTCACCATTATGCCATTGAAAGGGACCTAGCATGTCAATCTTGTGACCCTTAGAAACTCTCAAGTAACAGGATATGTCAACACTCCTCTCTGCATTCATTAAAATTAAGCACCTCCCGCCCCCAACCCATCTGTAAACATAAAGTCAATCGGCAGCTAGGAGCTTTCCCAGTCAGCAAGCAGTATTGTGAATTTTATCTTCTCTTGCAGAAATCAATTCGTCTTCGTTGCAACAGATGAAATTTCTTGTAACACCTCTGCAGGTAACAATCATTGATACTTCTTGATGCATCCATCCGAGTCTCAATATCCTTTTACACATGACACAGTTAATCACTAGAGAAAGCCAAGTAAAGCCCATAAGATAAATCTTTGGAATAGCTTCCCTCAGTCACAGCGCAAAGCCTCTAGGCTCTGGCGTAGGAAACACATTAGGTTATTCTGCTGACGTTTGATGTTTTGTTTCACGATTACATGATCTAGGAAAGTAATAGTTATTCTGAAGTTTCTTTTTTTAAAAAAAAACAGCTGTGCAAGGTGGAGAAAAAGCAAGAGCCAAGTTCCAAGTTGGAAACACAATTAAAGGCCCTGGGTCTAATCCTGGGGAAAACAACACCCCCTTTGCAGCCAACTGGACTTCAGTTAGTCAAACCTGGTTGCACATGTTTGTACTGGTGGGATTCCCACCGACTGCCACACCCAACTGGTATAGTCACCATTGGACCTGGAGTTTCACCAAAAATTCATGAAGGCATCCATGAGTCTTTCTGCCAATGTGTTCCTACCACACCCAAGTGAACCCCAGGCCCTTCAGAAGTGCCTCACTTTCTTGTTACATCATAAACACACCTTTGGGACTAACCTTGATGAAGAAAATTTCACATGAAGCTGAACTGGCCACAACACTAGTTGTAAGCATGCATAAATGAGCCTAAGTCCCACTATGTTGTTTTCCAGTGAGACAACAAACTTTAAATTGATTTAGTTCAAATTGTCATTGGGGATACCCATGTTCTGTGAAGGTTTCCTTTCCTTCCTTTTCTCCCCTCTTCCTATTTCTCACCTTTGTTTTTAAATCCACCCCTACTTGAACTCTCTCCGCTGCTTCTCTCCAACCAAGATTGGTTGGCAGCAGCAGCACATAAAAACTAGCTGCAGTTTCTTTTGAAGCCACTTAAGCTATTTCTAAGCTACTTTTTTTAAAATCTAAGGAGATATTTCAAAGCAGCTTGGGGATTCCATTGATCTTGGGTTTTAGCTACCTTAATGCTTCCAGAGAATCTGGAAGAGCATGTATTGTGTACCTGTCCCCTTCAACAGCACCCGTAGGGTGTGTCCGGACATGGACAGTTTGGCAGAACCAGACTTCTTCCACACTTTAAAAACCCAGTGATATTTTGTAGCCAGGTGAGCAGTCCCCCTTTCCCCAGATCCAAATATTGGGAGGGATTTGGATTTGAACTATACTATGATGAAAAGCCTAAGTGCGCCTTCTCCCCCTTGCTAAACTCCTGACCATGATTGCCTTCCACTGTTTGGGGTTTTTTGTGGGTTTTTTGGTGGGGGGGGAGAGGGAGAATTGTGCTGCTTGGAAAGGGAAGCGTTAAAGTGATAGAGTCAGTTGCTGGAGCAGAGCAGAGAGATGAAACATGGAATAGGCAATACAGGCCATATCTGTCCACCCCCACCCAAATCTACTGAACAGATGCACAATAGGCCATCTTCATCTGTCTGCTCCATTGTGTAAAAAAGAAAAGAAAAAGAAGAGTTGTCACTAATTTCATAAAATTATGAAGTTAAAAAAAAGCAGGACTTGAACAGTGAAAACAAAGGAGCAAAGAACAGAGTGCTTTGTGCATGATGCCATGCAGATGCTCTATTAAAAACAAAAACTTTGCAAATACACTTTGCTTTCTGAAGCCCCTCAAACCCCTGCTTGCTTCACCCCCTCCAAAAGTAAAACCATGGAATAATATAGTAGAGTTTACTGGGGTCCTGCAATACTTCCACTATAGCCATTTACTATGAAACGGCCATTGTTCATTATCATGATGTAGGAGCACATTCCAGCTCACACAGTGGAACATCCCATCAAGGGATGTCTTCCTCACCCCTAGCACAACTAAGTTTGTATTTACTGTACACATTAACAGTGCAATCCTAGACATGCATATCCATGCATAGTTCAATGGCGCTTACTCCTAGATAATTGATGTAACTATCTGCCCTCCCACTTTCTCAAACAGAACAAATGTTTCTTCTTTTTATACAGTAGTTTTAAGAAGGCTGTTGAGGGTCCCTATCCAAACCACACTATCCAAGTTTGAACTGCCATTTTAATTCAGGTGGGGGGGGTCAACCTGGTGCCCTCCAGGTGTAGTTGGACCAACCTAGCCAATGGTGAAGGATTCCAGCAGCATCTGCAGGATCACTATATTATGATTAACGCTCAGTTGGTGGTATTTCAATGCTGAATTACTACAGGGAATGTGATTGCACTGTTTCTTTGGGGCTTCCTAAACAGCAGTGTGCAAGTTGTTCAGGTGTAGATCATAATACTTCTGTCCTTATGAGAAGACACAATTGATGGGAAAGGGCCATAGCTGAGTGGTAGAGCATCTGTTTTGCATACAGAAGGTCCCAGGTTCAATCTCTGGAATCTCCAGGGCTGGGAGAAACTCACTGTCTGAAATCCTAGACAGTCACTGCCGTCCATGTAGACAATACGGAGTTAGATGGAGTAACAGTCTCTGATTTGTTTTAAGGAAGCTTCTTATGTTCCCATGAGTAGTAGAGCACCCTTTTCATCAAACCAGGTTCCTTTTTGGACAAACATGTGTGATGGCCATTAAATTCTTCCTCAGCCTGGAGGAGGAACAGCAGCAGATCTATCCTCACTGAAGCATAAAAGTGCTAATCAGAGGCTGTGTGACCATCTGTCAGGAACGCCTGCAGCTATATCCTGAACTGAGCAAGAGGTTGGGCTAGATGCCTTTAAGTCCCCCCCCCATCCCTGTGAATCAATGAAAGAAATTCAGGGTGGTCAGTGCGTAGTGGAATTCTCTCCCACAAGAGGCAGTGATGGTCACCAACTTGAATGGCTTTAAAAGTGGATTAGAAGGAGAATGCTTTCAGCGGCAGCTAGCTCTGATGGCTACATTTTACCTCCGCTATTGAATGAAGTATGCCTTTGAATACAAGTTTTGGAAAACTGCAGGTGGGGGAGTTGCTGTTGCACTCAGGTCCTGCTTTCCACATGCATTTGGTTGGCCGTTGTGAGAAGAGGATGCTGGACTAGATGGGTCACTGGCCTGATCCAGCTGCCAGACTTTACTTATGTTCTTATATACAGAAATGAAGTCCTTTATGACTTTACTACTGAAGACAGTGTGGTGAAAGCTTAGGATTGTAGGCAAGTTCTACTCAGTGTAGACCAGGCACCCCCAAACTTCGGCCCTCCAGATGTTTTGGACTACAATTCCCATCCTCACCGACCACTGGTCCTGTTAGCTAGGGATCATGGGAGTTGTAGGCCAAAACATCTGGAGGGCCGCAGTTTGGGGATGCCTGGTGTAGACCCATTGAAATGAATGGACAGGGCTAATTTTCATTAATTAGAATCAATGGATCTAATCTGAATAGAACTTATTTGTATACATCCCATCATGACATTGGAAGCAGAGCATTAATTTAAACCAGTGTGCGGTTTCAGAATGAACATGCTCTGCACTGTAGCCTGTTCAGTTGCCTGTGCTCCCTTTACTCCATGGCTCCAGGGTGTGGAAGTTAATGGAACTGGGAAGGCTCAGAAGACACTACATGACTGGAGCTAGGTTATATTTGATGTTCCCTGAAGATGAGACTTGGTAATCTACCAAAAGAACTACCTTCCTGGACAGGAGCACAACGGACCCATTAAATGATAAAATTTGCTCCCACAAGAAGTAGTGATGGCCACCAACTTGGACAGCTATAAGAAAGAGGCATAATCGGGGCTATCAATGGCTACTAGCCACAACGGCTATGTACTGTCTACACTATCTGAGGCAGGATGCCTCTAAAGACCAGTTGCTGGGGATCATGAGTGGGAAGAGCACTGCTGTTGAATTCAGTTCCTCTCACATGCTTCCAAGCAGACATCTTTATTTCCATGAGAATTTGAGAAGTCAACGTACAATGGAAGGTGAAAGAAAACAACCACCTTGTTTTGTGAATGTACCTTTTCACATTCTTCACTGAGGCTTACTTAGGAGCAGCTCTGGTTGATCTTCCAGTATAGAGAACATAAAGTGTAGCATTTTATGAGTTTGAACTTTCTAGAAGAGTGGAAGGATATAGTTAGCGTATAGCTCCTCTTTTTTCTTGTTTTTTTTAACATAGCTAAGCATTATTACTGGCACTGGAAAGGGGAAATACATTGCTCTAGGCTAAGCAGAGGGTGGAGGGGGCTCCTCTTCCTTTAAACTTAATGGAGGTGTGGTAGAAGAAATATTGGCAGCTTATCACGCAAGAGTGGGGAAGAGAAGCACCTGCTGAAATTCCATATAGAGCCGTTACTGTTAAAGGTATAATATTATTGACCTGTAACATTTCTGAACACCCTCGTCCATTACCGTACAGCAGAGCTAGGGAACCTTTTTTCCCTTTTTTTTTACAGCTTAAATACCACATTCCCTTTGGGGCAACCTTCCAGGGACCACATGCTAGTAGTAGGTGGAGACAGATGCCAAAATGAGTGGAGCAGTTGATATCAGTTTTACTTTTGTGCAGTAGACTGGCTTCTGCACACAATCATGCACCCTTCTCTCTATCCTTCATCCAGGCAAGCAAGAGACATTTCAGAGCTCAAAGACATGAAAAAAGCACCCAAGGAGGGTGTGCAGCATGGGAGTGGCCAAGGGAGAAAGGGTGTGGCTGGGATGGGGCGTGGCCTGGGGAGACATTTAACTTCCAGGCCTGAGGTTCTCTACTCCTTTCATAGAGTGATGAGAAAGGTTGAAACATAGCATGCTTCTTACAGAACATGACTTCACCCTTTTGTGATTGGTTTTGTCCTACTCTGAGATACTTGGCTACTCTCCCCCACCCTTCCTTCTTCCTTCTATTCTCATCCCAGCTTGGGATTTTGCTGACCTAATGTTGTTGGTGGCAAGACACCTAGAATAGACTTTCCCCATTTCCATCCTCCCCCCCAAAAATCCTCCTCTACATGGGGTGTTTCTTGTTCCTTTCTGTTTAATGAAACAGGCATCCTGGTTTGTTTATTTGTTTTTGTTTTGCATAACATCTTTATTCTGAATGGATCTATTGCATTTGGGTTAACTGTAGAAATAGTTTCAGGATTCAGGGTACTACCACATGTGCTAACCACAAAATATGCATGTATGTATTTATAAAATTACACCTCTCAAGTAAATGCCAAACATTGCCAGAAAGAGCAATTGTCATACTAGAGAGTGAGAACAAGGCACATTTTGTGTTCTTATAGTGTGTGTACTGCCACTGAGGGTTGTTGCTGTTGGGGGGGGGGACTTCTTTTGTACATCTCCAGCTTCCATACATATATGCATAGCTTGGTATTGAGGGAGGGAGTCAGTTTGCATTTAAAAGTGAACCTAACTAATTCACACCTTCTGAAACAGTGTGCAAACTGAAATGCAGTCTTCTTGTGAAATTCACACTTCTTTGAAGTTTCCAATACACTTAACCAGCCAATCAATGTGTACAAAGCAGGAAAATTTCAGCTTTATGAATCTGCTAGAATTAAAATATTGGAGAAGGAGTCACAAAACTAAAAATCTAAAAGTTTAAGTCAGGCTGTGAAAA
This sequence comes from Zootoca vivipara, assembly GCF_963506605.1. Classification (NCBI taxonomy): domain Eukaryota; kingdom Metazoa; phylum Chordata; class Lepidosauria; order Squamata; family Lacertidae; genus Zootoca; species Zootoca vivipara. The sequence goes on along the minus strand of NC_083289.1, from coordinate 32,903,803 downwards.
AAAGTTCACTCTGAACTACAACTCCTTGTGACTGAACACATACATAAGGCAATAATGAGAGGTAGGAGTGTTTATTATGAATTTGGTAACAAAGCTTCTTGTCTCTTAGCTCATGCAGTAAAAAAACACACACACACATATATATTTTTTAAAAAAATCAGATTACTTGCATGCATGATGCCCAAGGATGAATATGCAATGATACTTTGGGGATTGGCGAAATCTTCCAAGAATATTATATTTCCCTGTACTCCTCCAAGAATGCTTCACAATCTTCTATAGGGGCTTACCTCTCAAGTATGCCTTAAAACATTGTTGAAGGAGCACAGGGATTATTTGAATCAACCAATATCCCAAGAAGAAGAAGTAAAGGAAGCAATAAAAAGACTAAAATTGAGCAAACCGCCATGGCCAAATGGCATCTCAAAAGAATATTATAATGCATTCAAAATGGAGCTCTCACCCTGGTTAGCTAGACTATTTTATTCATCTTAGAAGGAGGTGAAATTCCCCAAAGGTGGCGAACCTGAAAACTGACCAGATGACCCTCTGGGTCCTTTCCAACTCCACAGTTCTGTGAATCCAGTACAGTGGTACCTCGGTTTATGAACACAATTGGTTCCGGCAGTCTGTTCATAAACTGAAGCGTTCATAAACTGAAGCGAACTTTCCCATTGAAAGTAATGGAAAGTGGATTAATCCGTTCCAGACGGGTCCGCGGAGTACTCAACCTGAAGCGTACTTAACCCGAAGCATGGGTGTAATTGGTTCCGGAAGTCTGTTCATAAACTGGAGCGTTCATAAACTGAAGCGAACTTTCCCATTGAAAGTAATGGAAAGTGAATTAATCCGTTCCAGATGGGTCTGCGGCGTTCGTAAACCGAAAATTCATAAACCGAGGTGTTCGTAAACCGAGGTTCCACTGTACACCAATTGTGTTACTACAGGCTAATGGTGAGGCATGATGGAAGTTCTAGTTCAGCAACATCTAGAATGTGCAACATTTGCTACCCTAATGTACACAAATAAAGATAACAACAAATGCAGTAGAATAATTAGCTAATAACATAGTAAAAATACAACAAAGTAGTCAACTAAGAAATAAAACCCCACACAATATTGTACCTTATCAAACTGCATATATATATTCCCCTTCTGTTCAGCCTTCCTCAAGCTCTGATGCGTAAAAAAACAGAGAGATCCCCAGCTATGTCCTGGTACACATCAGGTGGCCGTTAGTGTACATGATGCTTTACAGAGTTTACCACAGCATATCCCTTATGTAGACTACAACCTGTCTCCCTAGGCCACACCTCTCTCTGCCCTACATTGTACCTGCATCAAGTGTTTTAGAAAGGCTGCAGTGTGTCCTTGAACTCTGATAATGCCTTTTGCTTGCCTGGATGGGAGATAAAGAGGGTTGTGTGTGGAAACTATCCTACTATACTAAAGTAACATATACATTGTTTGCTCTGCTCACTTTTTATCTCTGACCCTGCCCAGCACTGGAGATTGTGGTGTTTTTGGCTACATGGTTTTATTTACATACATATCAAACATGATCTAGTTCCCCCATTAGGCTTCCATGGAAGCCCCCTCAAAGCTTTGTTTTCATCACATAGAGCAAGTCTGGAGTGTCTTTCCAGCTCCAAATGAGACTGCTCTACTTGGCCCTAGCCTATCATTCTCCTACCCCTAGGATAACATGGTGTCCAACTAGGTGAAGGGGGGGGGGAGGCCTACACTCTTCCCCTAGAGGCATCACTAGCTACCGTGTTTCCCCTTTTTTAATACGTAGTCAGAAAGTAAGCCATGGCAGGGTTTTTAACCATTTGAGAGCTATAAGACATACCCCGAAAATAAGCCATACTTCCGCACCAGCTAGCAGGACCCAGCATGCCGGCCGCGACAGGAGGAGGAAGCCTGCCGGGTCGGGTCAGTGCCCGGAAGCGGCGGTGGCTGCTTTAGTGCCAATAAAGCGTGCAGCAGTGCCGCACGGAGCACCAGCCAGCAGGACCCAGCTCCTGCAATGCCGGCCGCGGCAGGAGGAGGAAGCCTGCGGGGTCGGGTGGGTGCCCAGAAGCGGTGGCGGCTGCAGCGCTGACAAAGCGTGAAGCAGCGCCGCACGAAGCACCAAGGGCACGAGCGGCAGGAGGAAAGAGAGAGAGGCTCGTTACTTGCGGCACTTTAAGAGAAGCAGCCAGAACCGATCTCCACATTCCGAGCCTCCCTTTTGCGCGTGCGGGCATGTTAAAGCCCCGATCACTTCACTCCCCACTTCTTCCTCGCCATCCCTCCCTTTCACGCATTGCCTTGACCCCGCAGCCCCCCTCCCTGGCCATCTTCCCCTAAGTGCAGCGCTGCTTCGTGAGCGCTGCAGCCGCACGCTCTCTGTGTGTGCTGCAGCCGCACGCTCTCTGTGTGTGCGCGTGTCTCTTTCTTTCTCTCCCTGTGCGTCCGTCTCTCTCTGTGTGTGTGTTTGTGCGCGTCTCTTTCTTTCTCTCCCCGTGCATCCGTCTCTCTGTGTGTGTGTGTGCGCGCGCGTCTCTTTCTCTCTCTCCCCCGTGCGTCTCTGTGTGTGTGTGTGTGCGCGCGCGTCTCTTTCTTTCTCTCCCCCGTGCGTCCGTCTCTCTCTGTGTGTGTGTGTGCGCGCGTCTCTTTCTCTCTCTCCCCCGTGCGTCTCTCTCTCTGTGTGCGCGCGTCTCTTTCTTTCTCTTCCTGTGCGTCCGTCTCTGTGTGTGTGTGTGTGTGTGTGTGTGTGCGCGCGTCTCTCTCTCTCCCCCCCCGTGCGTCTCTCTGTGTGTGTGTTTGTGCGCGTCTCTTTCTTTCTCTCCCCGTGCATCCGTCTCTCTGTGTGTGTGTGTTTGTGCGCGTCTCTTTCTTTCTCTCCCCGTGCATCCGTCTCTCTCTGTGTGTGTGTTTGTGCGCGTCTCTTTCTTTCTCTCCCCGTGCATCCGTCTCTCTCTGTGTGTGTGTTTGTGCGCGTCTCTTTCTTTCTCTCCCCGTGCATCCGTCTCTCTCTGTGTGTGTGTTTGTGCGCGTCTCTTTCTTTCTCTCCCCCGTGCGTCCGTCTCTCTCTGTGTGTGTGTTTGTGCGCGTCTCTTTCTTTCTCTCCCCGTGCATCCGTCTCTCTCTGTGTGTGTGTTTGTGCGCGTCTCTTTCTTTCTCTCCCCGTGCATCCGTCTCTCTCTGTGTGTGTGTGCGCGCGTCTCTTTCTCTCTCTCCCCCGTGCGTCTCTCTGTGTGTGTGTGTGTGTGTGTGCGCGCGTCTCTTTCTTTCTCTCCCTGTGCGTGTCTCTCTTTCAGTGTGTGTGTGTGTGTGTTTGCGCGCGCGCGCGCGTCTCCCCCCCACAGAGAAAAGGTTCCGCTTCGGCTCGTCATTCAGCCGCGCGCGCGCGCCAGGGGCATGGGCCCAAGCCTCGTCCCCCTCGCGCTTCCCTCACAAGCATCTCAGAGCGGGACGGGTCACGGCCTCCCTCCTCATTCCTCGGCCGGCGTGAGAGAGCCCGGGGAGCAGAAGGATCCCAGGTTTAACCCCCAGGTACCCCCAAGTTTGAAATTCTGGAGAGCTGCTGCCAGCCTGGTTGACAGTAAAACCTGGATAGCACAGTAGGCTAGAGTGTGGTGTTTATAATGTGCGCGGAAGAGAGCACCGAGTGTCCTGAGCCAGTGGGACCCAGTTGTACCAGCACTTTAAAAAAAAGACACCCCCTGAAAATAAGCCACCGTGTGTTTTTTTGAGGAAAAAAAGTTATAAGACGGTGTCTTAAAAAAGGGGAAACACGGTAGTTGTTTTTATGGCAACACACCTGTGCTTGACTAGCTCTTTTGCCATATATAATAAGCTAATGCCATTTGATAAGTTAATGGCATTGATAAGAGACTGGTTTGACCACTTCAACATTCCTTGTACTACAGGCTCTCTTCTTACAGCTACAAAACCTTAGACTTGGAGGGGACCTGAATACATCCTCAAAACCACTGCCACCCCATGCTTGTAACAGTGGCTTTCACGCTGCAAAAGGGTTGATGCCCCCAAATTGGCAGCTCTCCTTAAAAAATTATATATATACGTAGCAAAGTTGCTGCTCTAAGCCATATCGATTCAGTGCACATTTAAATCTGACTCTATCAAATTTGCACATTCTGAAACCATAAGCAAACAGAAACACAGCTGTCCTTCAAAATCCACACTTAATCTGAATTTTGTGATGCAGTTCTTCAACCAACCGGTGTTTTGAAAAATCCATTTATTAGGCAAAAGTGTGCACAACAATGGATATATTGGTAAAAATAACATTAAGATGCACTATATTGAGAGAAATTGTTTGTAGAAATGTGTGCTCTAGTCAAACCTGCATATGCAAATGTGTATGTGAAGAGAAATTCAGAGTGAAATGCTGAAGAATTTTCGTGAGGACTTAAAAGAAAGTAAGAAAATTAGCAAATTGCTGTAGAAATATAGAGAACTGAATTTAAGATTGGGAAAATGAGAAACCGAGAGAACCAAAATCAACACATTCATCCATTCTTAGTCACTATAGTACTTCATTTATAAAACAACACCTGAACTGCTGATCGCTTAGCCAAGCTACAGCCTGGCGCAACTGAGCATCTCATAACAGTCTTAAGTAACCCCCCTGGAATGTACAAAACTGAATGTAAGATTGGGGTTGGGGGAGTAGAAACTGAGAGGAACTGAAACTGACAAATTTGTCCTTCCCTACCTGCAGCCAAGATGTCAGGATTGTTATGAGGAGTTGGGTATGGGTGGGACCAACAAGTTAGGGCATAACTTAAGCATACTTAAACCGAGGTATGACAGGTTAGGGTTATTGTCCAGGTCTATAACATGTTCTTGTTCATAAATGATGCAAGGCATAGAAAATATGTGAATATAATAGGGTGGGGATGGGGAACGACTGGAAATGTAAAACCAGATAACACTTATTGCTCTATATTCACTAAAACTTCACTAAAACTTCACTAAAACTTCAAGTTGCATGAGCATCAGAGAAAACTCGTAAGAAGACTTTGTATGAATGGCACCTCACTCCAACATGTACTAGTTCAAATATATAATCAGGGGTCTGATGGATGCATTTGATGAACCTATTCACCAAACGAGTGAGGGATGCATTTGGTGGAGCAATTTGAAAATGTTGAACTTTTCGAGGAATATTAAGGCTGGATCTACACTGACCTGTTTAATGTTATTAGAACAATATTAAGATATATCCTTCTAAAATAGCACAGGGAATACTTGTAAATTAAAGTGCTTCTTACCTTTGTTTTTCCCCCATCAAAATACTGTCTCCCTACTGCTGGTTGCTCCGCAGCACCCTCTGGTGTCAACATTATGAACATTAAAAGTAGGACATCATGTATCCAAGTACCATATTTTTCTATGTATAGCACGCCCCCGTGTATAAGACTACCCCTATTTTTGGGGACTCCAATTTAAGAAAATGGGGGGAGATGGCCCAGAGTTTTTGGGGAGGATTGCCCAGAGTTATTGAGCTTTGGGGGGGGGGTGCCGAATGTCAATCACACAACTGACAAACGCTGAGAACCGCACGCGTAGCTGATGCGCTGCCAGCAATCGTACGACCAATTGCCGCAGCAGTAGCCAATCCACAGCAGCCCTTGCCACAGCCACCAATCACCACATACAAGCTCCTACTCATGGCTGCAACCAATCACCCGCCCCCCCTGCACTATCCGTGTATAAAACGACCCACTATTTTTTACATCATTTTAGTGTAAAAATAAATCATCTTATACAGTGGTGCGTCACTTAACGAATGCCCTGCTTAACGAAATTTCCGCTTAACGAAAGGATTTTTCGAGCGGAACTTGCCTCGCTAGACAAATGCGTTTTACGAAAAATTTGTCTAGCAAATCGTGGTTTCCCATAGGAATGCATTGAAATTCAATTAATGTGTTCCTATGGGCAAAAAAAAAAAAATTCAAAAAAATTCAATGCATTCCTATGGGATTCGCTAGACGAATTTTTCGCTATAAGAAAAGACCCGTGGAACGAATTAATTTCGTCTAGCGAGGCACCACTGTACGTGGAAAAGTATGGTACATTATGAAAACCATTCCTTAACATTTAAAACCATGAATGTAGATCTGCCTAAGAATCCTATTCAACTGATGTTCAGATTTTTATTTACTTGGCATACTTATGTAACGATTTAGACCAAAGAGGACCTTGTAGTGCCAATGAGCTCTCCAGTAATAGGGTGTGTGGATGGGGCAGAGTCCTCCCAACACCAAGATCGTGGCTGCTTAGCTGGACAAGTTTGCGGTAGGGAAGGGCAGCAGCAGGGGCAGAGCCATGCAGTTTATTTTACCTAATTATTCAACAACATTTGCATACCATTTTACTACAAATAAAGCCTCTAAGCAGTTTACAAAGAATAAATGTTAGAAATTGTTAGTAGAAAACAAATGTTAAAAATAAGCTTATGAAAAGGGGAAATGAAGAAAATTGACAAAAGTATCCATTATAAGCTAAGGGTTGAAAGAACTACAGTGGTGCCTCGCTTAACAAATGCCCTGCTTAACAAAATTTCCGCTTAACGAAAGGATTTTTTGAGCGGAGGTTGCCTCGCTAGACGAATTCGTTTTATGAAAAATTTGTCTAGTGAATCGCGGTTTCCCATAGGAATGCATTGAAATTCAATTAATGCGTTCCTATGGGCAAAAAAAAAAAAAAAAATTCCAAAAAAATTTCAATGCATTCCTATGGGATTCGCTAGGCGAATTTTTCGTTATAAGAAAAGACCCGTGGAACGAATTAAATTCGTCTAGCGAGGCACCACTGTACATTGGCTCCCAGTACGTTTCCGAGCACAATTCAAAGTGTTGGTGCTGCCCTTTAATGCCCTAAATGGCCTCCGCCCAGTATACCTGAAGGAGCATCTCCACCCCCATCGTTCAGCCCAGACACTGAGGTCCAGCACCAAGGGCCTTCTGGCAGTTCCCTCATTGCAAGAAGTGAAGCTACAGGGAATCAGGCAGAGGGCCTTCTCGGTAGTGGCACCCACTCTGTGGAACGCCATGCCATCAGTTGTCAAAGAAATAAACAACCATCTGACATTTATAAGACATCTTATAAGGCAGCCCTGTTTAGGGAAGTTTTTAATGACTGATATTTTAATGTACCAGTATTTTTAATCTTTTGTTACAAGCCGCCCAGAGTGGCTGGGGAAACCCAGCCAGATGGGTGGGGTAGAAATAATACATTATTATTATTATTATTATTACTACTACTACTACTACTACTACTACTACTACTACTACTACTACTATTATGGTTCTATTCAGCTAACTGACTTTAATAAACCTTGGTCAGTCATGTTCATTAAGTTCCATGGGTCTGCTCTGAATACAACTAACTATGGCTAGAACTCTAAAATTACTGATTAAAATACATGTCAGCTTTACATGCATGGATATGCTAGCGTCAGCAGAAGTGGTTTTTAAGATACAGGGAAAGTGCCTGCCTAATTTCAATAGGCAGTGAGTTCCAGATTGTTGCAGCTGCCACACTAGATCACTAGATCAAAGTGCAGCATGAACATTTTGTAGTGCCTATAGAAGTCCCAGTTCCACGGATCAGAGTGGTTATATATGGGGCAAGTAAACTGGTCCCAAGCAGTTAAGGGCCTTACATATTAGTAACAGCTTGAGTCTGGCCCAGTAACAAATTGGCAGCCAATGCAGATCCCTGAGCAGAACTCTATTATATGCTGACAATGTCTCACTCCTGCCAGCCACTGTGCTGCAGCGTTCTGCACTAACTGCATTTTCCAGTCCAAACGCAAGGGAAGCCCCGCATAGAGCGCATCGCAGTAATCCAACCTTGAAGTCACCTATGCCTGAACGGCTGATCAAGCCATCCAGCAAAGGCTCTGGATTTGTGATGTTGGTTCTGCTGGTGGAACCACATGGCTCTGACCTTGCTTCCCCTTTGCCCCAGTCTCAGCCACTTCAAGAATGGGGAAAACCATTCTTTAGCACACAATTGGAGCAAATGGCTGTTGGGTTTTCTGCGGATAGACAGTTGTTCTGTTTACCTCTGAGAGTGGGAAAGGAGTGAGCCAAGGGGCAAACCACTCAGACCCAAGCTTTCTAGGCATGGGACAAGTGGAAGTGTGGACAAGCCCTATGTTGGCAACCCCTCCTCTATTGTGCTATGGTGCACAATTAAATTCCCCCAATAAATCCAACTATCCTTTCTATTGTCTGGCACTTTTAAAGCATCTTTCTATTGCTGTAGTCCATAGTGGTGTATGCCTTTCATGGGCCTTGGCTTCTTCTTTATCTCCCCCCCCCCCACCTCCCAGGCCAACTACTGCAGGTTAGCTGCTAGGGTAAGAGGCGCGACGGCAGGGACAGCCACCAGTCGACACTCAGATTATCCTCTCCCCTTGCATAGCTAAAGTTTGATTAATCCTTCCCTCTCGCTCAGCGAGAAACACTGGCAAACCCTCCTGGCATCTTTGTCATTATCTCTTTGACAGCTTGCCTTTCGTGCGCTCGCAGTTCTAGGTCAGTCTGCATGGCTAGTCAAACGTGACAACTTGACAAGATTAAGGCAGTCCGGGTTCTGCAAGGGGTTGCACTCCAAACCTCCATTGATAACAAAGCAGTGCAAAGATATATATATAGAGAGAGAGGGAGAGAGAGAGAGAGGGAGAGAGAGAATTATCTCTGTTTGTGCCACACTCAAGCATGTGTGCGGGTCTCTGTAAGCGCACGCATGGGCAACGGAGTGTGCAAGTAATCCTAGGATTATGCAGTTTCCCCAGCTATTCAGAAAGCGCAAAATGCTTCAGCAGAGATAGAAGGTTGAAATGTGTGTGTGTGTGTGTGTGTGTGTGTGTGTGTGTGTGTGTGTGGTGTCAATGCCTACAGTAGAGTCATAGTTGGAAGGGCCATAGTTCAGTGGTAGAGCACCTGCTTATGATCCAGAAGGTTTCCCTGGTTCAGACCCCAGCATCTCTGGGTAGAGATCATGAAGACTTCCTGCCTGAAACGCAAGAGAGCCTCTGCCAGCCAGTGTCAGCAATATTGCACTAGATGGAGCAATGCTCTGGCTCACTATAAGGCAGTTTCCTTTGTTCTCATGTCCCTATGTGTTCCTGACTTGGCAGAGGGTAACCGGGGGCTTTTTCCCTGCTTTAATGGGACTACAAAAATGGAGGTGATCTAGGTATAGTTCAGCATCTCATAATGGCCAACCAGATGCCTGTGGGAAACCTGCATGCAGGACGCAAGCAAAAGAGCATTCTCCCCTCCTGCAGTTTCCTGCAACTAATATTCAGAAGCATTATTGCCTCCAACTACCAAGGCAGAGCATAGCCACTGGGGCTAGTAGTCACTGATAGCCTTGTCCTCCATGAATTTGTCTAATCCTCTTAAAGTCATCCAAGTTGGTGGCCATCACTGCCTTCTGTAGGAGCAAGTCCCATAGTTTAACTATGCATTGCATGAAGAATCACTTACCGGTTCTTTCCTTTGTCCTGAATCTTCCAACATTCAACTTCATTGCATCTCCCTAGGTTCTAGTGTTATGAGAGGGAGGGGGAAACTTTTTCTATCCACTTCTACTTATGCTCTTAGTTCAAATGAGCTGCCATAATTAAAAGATTGAAACATAACAGAAGGGAACACTTCCTGTGTTCCCTTCCTCTTGAGTGCAACAATAAGAAAAAGATACACTGCAACAGCCCAGCTGAGGAAATTGTGTTTTTTAATTACTATTTTGGGAAAGTTAGGTACCCAAGAAGGCTACAAAGTGCAGACCACTAGAGAGATGCTTTGTATTCAAGCCATCAATCTGTTTGCATGGGCAACTTTCCACATACACACAACATGTGCAGATGAAGATGCTCAAATGCATTTATGTCCACATCATGATTCACACCTGAGCCCCACTGAACTTATAAGGAAGTGCATCACCATCCAAGGCCACAAGTTGTTGCACTGGATGAGAACCAGATTGGGTCCAGTTCTGAAAACAAAAGGAAAAACAACAATTGCACAACAACTAGTGTGCACGAAGTGGGGAGTGAATCCTGCAGCTCTCACACATTATACACCAGTGCAAATCCAAGAAAGAAAGAAGATGCACAGAGCACTCCCTTGCCTGACAAAAATCCAGCTATTGCCCTCTTTGGCTTTTGAAATCTTGCTTACATGCTTTCATGACTAATTTCTTAGCCATCAGAGAATGCATAGAAACCATATGTTGAGTGAGCTTCAGCATCAAATGCTGCAGCTAGGAAGCGGAAGTTAATAGGAGCAAAGGAAGCTACCTGGTGCTGAATTGAGTCCATCCAATTCAGTATTGAGTCCATCCAATTCAGTATTGCCGACACTGAATGGCAGTTGCTCTCCAGGGTTTCAGGCAAGGGACATTCCTAGCTTTACTTAGAGATGCCACTGAGGATTGAATCTGGAAATGGTGGCAGCTAACAACAGGTACAAGCTGTGTACAAGTGTTTGCTACAAGAGTGTACACTTGCCGCTTTGCACACCTCAACTGTTTGTGTACACATGTATACCCATTGTAGACACACTGAATGTGACATCTGAACACCCCTAGCGTGTTTCCTGCCCTGGCATCCCTTTGAGAGGGGTATCTGCATCCAGAGGGCTAACCCTCGTGAGCGTTTCAATTTTTGTGTCATGTAAGGGTGCATTTTGAAATTAGCATTTAAAAAGAAGGGAGCCAGCATGCTCTCCGTTTAAGCTGACACTGTTCCTTTTCCTCTGTGGAAATGAAATTTATTAATCATAATAAAACCATCATATTCTGAAGGCAGAGGTCACCCTGAGGAAGAAAAATAAAGTTTATTCATCACATGAAAGGGGGGGAAAGGACTCAATATATATTATCAGATAATATCTACATGGCTGTTGTTTGGAAATATCTCCCTGCATATGCTGATGCTTAGGTTTCTTCATGAAGAGTTTGACCCTCTTGTACTACACCAAGAGGGGAGCGTTCTCTTTAAAAGCAACAAGCAAATCAGCCCAGAAGCAGCTCTTGGGTGGTAGAGCCCAATGAAGTGACCCCTTTGATGGATTTGCCATGTTCATTTTGGAGAAGGCATTGAACTGCTGTCAGAATTTGGCCTGAATCACAGGTGGGGATCCAGTCACCAATGGGAGATATTTGGTCAGATGTCCCTCATGCATGGGTGAGCTATGCAAATCTCCCACCCAACCAGTTAGCCAGATCTATAGCACCACATCCCAGATGTAAACAGCGGTGAGGGGTATGAGAAAAACAATGCCCTGACAGCCAATCATACGGTACCACAAAAAAAATCCTTCTCTACCTCTACCTCTCCCCTCCCCACCTCCAGGTATGGGAACATTTTACCAAGTGTGGGCAGTGGCGTAGTAATAGGGGGGCGGGGGCACACCGCCCTGGGCAGCAGGCTGGGCGGGGGGCAGCAGGCTGGACAGGGTTGACCACCTCCGACGGCCGCCACCATGGAGAAGCCCCGATGCAACCGAGCCTGCCTCACTCCACGGCTTGCTTGCGGGGTTTGCTGCAGCGCCGCCGCACATGCCTCATGTGCCTTCGGATTTGCTGCCCCGGGCAGCCAGGCAGCTAGCTACGCCACCGAGTGTGGGTAGGTGGGTGGATTGCAGTATCAGCTTACAAGAGCAGCACTTGCATACAGCGTAGATTTTGGCCCATGCTGATTGGCCCAAAGAAAACCCCAGAATGCCTTGCTTCCGTCTTTCTTGTGTGGTTAACTTTGCCACTCAAGTGGGCCAAAACCATCTAAGAGACAGAGGTAAAGGAGCCCCCCAACTAAAATGAATGGTGCATGCTTGAAGTTAGTAGAGTTCCAGGTGTGCAAGAAGGAAAATGTCAGTTCTGGCCTCAGTTTATGTATAATTCTGCGTTCTCTGTGTTCATTAAATAATTGTATTATTATTATTATTATTATTATTATTATTATTATTATTATTATTCGATGGTGTTTTAATTTAGGTATGCCACCCAGGTATAACTTTGCTTTCATAGAAGACTGTCTATGGAGACATATGAAAAGCTGTTTTGTAATGTCTACCTGCCTATTTTAGTTCCAGGCAGGAACTAAATTTTATTTTAACAAGTGATTCAAAGTTAGTCCATTTGTTTTCTCCATTCCCATTTCTTTTCATTTTTCACTAATGTCACCAAGGGACCCAACCAGCCTCCGGATGCCTGGAACTACCGTGTTTGCCACCCACATGGCCTGAGACCTTCATGCATTCAACTGTTCAAAGCAGGAAAAACTGCCAAGTTTCAAAGAAACTGTGGAAAGGATCCTTGTTTTTGAGGCAATTTCAGAAAGGCACACATCCCTTAAGGCCCCCATTGCTTTCAATATGAAATCCAGTTACATTTCTCCCATGTGCAACTTTTGTGGTTATTAGGATGAAATGATTAGGCTTTCTACTCCCACTCCAAAGAACCAGCTGTGTCAAATTTGAAGGAGAGAGAGAACACTGTGTCACCATTTGGTAGACATCAATTTTCTGCCTATCCATTTCAACTGCTATTCCTCTTCCCAGTCCCTTTAGCCTTTCTCTTACTTGTGCTGTAGTTACACCTCTCATTACCTCTATTACATGCTAATAGAAACAGTGAAGAAAGGACTTGTTTCATTTTCATTTGGAACTCATTTGTTTGGATTCCTGCTTGAACTCATTTATTTTATTTATTTATTTTGTCCTTTTTTCATCACAAGTGCACACTCATTTTAATATCTGTAACGCCCTTAAAGCCAGTTCTGGCAATGAGGTATAATAATAATAATAATAATAATAATAATAATAATAATAATAATAATACTGTAGTTGTTATTTTTGGCATCCATCTTTCTTGAGAAAATGGAGTGCACCTCTGGGGATAAAGTCAAACTGCTGCATTAGTAGCACCAAAGTGACCTCCTCAGTCTGAGCAGTGTGTATGGAGGTCCTAGGCTGCCCAGACCACAAGACCCCACTGCTCTCAGCCTCAATGATGTTGTCCAAAGGAAAGCAGAGTACCAGTCTTTCTGCAAAAGTTGCTAGAAAGAGGCATACAAGGTGCCATCCTACCATCTTAGGTAGGAGTTGCATAGAGCTGTATAGTGTTTACTCCTTAGCCTCTTCTTCTCCCAAAGATATCCCACAAGGCAGAGGAGGTTTAGGGCCAGTTTTCCTTCTCCTAGATGGACTCCCTTTCCATGTTGATGAGCCCCCATCTGCCCCTCACTTCGCTATACAGCATGTGCAGAAACTGCCTTCTTGACTGCTGGACTTACTATTGGTCTCATCCACTCAATCTGCCGGAGCCTGTCTCTTCATTCAAGGGAAGTCCCTAACTCACCAATTATTTTTATTACTACTGTAAAAAGGTAAAGGGACCCTGACTGTTAGGTCCAGTCGCAGACGACTCATCTCGCTTTACTGGGTAAGGGAGCTAGTGTACAGCTTCCGGGTCATGTGGCCAGCATGACGAAGCCGCTTCTGGCGAAACAGATTTGTATACCGCCCTATACCCGCATGTCTCAGGGAGGTTACAATATAAAAGCACAATATAAAAACACACGATACGTAATAAAAACTAAAACAACCCAATGAAACAACCAAAGGTTTGAGACCTGTTGGCTACCCCCATCTGGTTTAGCCGGTCAGTCAAAGCAGTTTGTGTGGTATGGCTGCTGTTGCATGCTGATAGCCTCTAGGAGCCGCAGGTGAGACCACGGTGTGTCCCCCACCAGAGGTGATTCCCCTCTCCAAATACCACACACACTAACAACAACAACATACACTCACACATGCAGGAAATGTATTATAGAAGGTCTGTGGTTTGTCTCTGATAGTTTGTGTTGGGTAATTGCTGGCATACAGTATTACAGCGGAAATGTGAGTTATGAAATGAATTAATGGTTGTAAACTATACTTTATTCAACATGTCCAGGCAGTCATTTCACAAACCACTTTATGAAGATTTTCTTCTTCTGGCAAAGTGTGCTATTCATCTTTTCAATCAATCAATTATAAGCACAGTTCCGGGGGGGGGGGGATCCAGTTAGGTTTTTCAGAAATGAAAAAGAAAAGATATGGGGGGGAGAAGATATGGGGGGGTCCCCACATTATTCTACTATCTGAATTAAAACAAGCATAACATTTAGTCCTACTCAGAGTAGACCCATTGAAGTTAATGGACACATCTAATTTAGGACCATCCATTTCAATGGATCTACTCTTAGTTGGATATAACCCAGAGTCTTTGAGTGTGTGTGGGAGGGGGGGGAGGTGGAAATTTGATAACGAACAAGAGCTAAATTCTCATTGCCTGCTCCCAGACTTTGGAATTCCCTTCCTGGAGAAGCTAGACAGGTCCCCTCTATGTGGTCCTTCTGTTGGCAAATGAAGACCTTCTTCCTCCAACAGACTTTTGGGAACTCACTGCTCTTTTTACTGTAATCGTTTGTATGCTTTTATAAATATATATAGTTTTTATTATATGAATGTTTGTTTTATTAATTATTGCTTTTTCTATGGTTTTAGTGATTCTTGCTTTTATATGTAAGCTGCTTTGAGTCCCATCAGGAGAAAAGGCAGGGTATAAATAAGATGATGATGATGATGATGATGATAATAATAATAATAATAATAATAATAATAATAATAATAATAAATTAAATGTTGCACAGCACATGCACCTAGTCTTCCTGTGGCGAAAACCCTTAAATGCATCACATGTTTCAATCTACATTGTTGGGGGAAAGGCTAATCATTTTTTGTGCCCCCTCTGTCACAGCTGCCTTTTAAATTGCTAAACAAAGAGACACATTCATTGCTACCGCACAAAAACACCGGTATTATTTGGTCCTAATTTGTCAGAGCAACTTCTGCCAAAGTGAGAAACTCATCAGTCAAGATTTATGGCAAGATAAATGCTTTCCATTTTGTATAGACCACAGTAACAACATTTCTCTTTGGACTTTGTGAAAGGAAAACCATTTGCAATGAATAACCTTTTCGCACTTCAGGCTGAATCCGAAAAGTTGCAGTGCTTTCTTTTAAAAAGAAGCTCTTGTTAAAGCACCCTCAGAAGTAATCTCAACAATGTTAGCTATAGGATTACTGCAGGTGTGTGAAGGTGGATACAAAATGGGAAAGGGGTGAACACACACACACACACACACACACACACACACACACACACACAATTTCCCTCATATTTGGGGATTGAAGTATTACCCTCACTCTAACTTGGCTTAGTGGCATCATCCTGTATCCATATCTGATTGGCTACATGGCAGCCTCAGAAAGCCTTTTGAGAGTGAAGATAGTTTCCCCTTGTCCACTATCTGATTTAACTTCACGATAACATGCATTTCCCCTGATTGGATGGGTTACCAGAGGAAGAAGTCAATGTTTGCCTGCTTTAAAAAAGAAAGAAAAATGGCTCCAAAACTGCAAATTAGAGGAAGAAGCTGGTACACCCAGGGAGTAAACCAGGAGCAATAAAGGTTAACCGGAATGACTTGAAACTTCACATGCGTAATATTCTTCCTAGTTTTTTTCTTAAATGAGTGAAAATTTGGCACGTTTCATACATTCTCATCACACTATATCTACCGCACCCCTTGACACCACATAGACAACACTGAGATTGGACCAAGTGCCTGATCTATGTCCCTAACTTGGGGTGTTGCTATGCCAATGAAACTTACTGGCTAAACAGAATCAACAATGGCAAAACGTTAGGTGGAAACACTGCCAGCTGTTGGCTATAGGTAGCATCTCCATAGCTCAGTAGTAAAGCATCTGCTTTGCACACAAAAGGTCCCATGTTCAATCTTTAGCATCTCCAGGTAGGAATGGGAATGTATCCATTCTGAAACCCTGGAGATCAGGTACAGTCATACCTCGGTTTAAGTGCGCCTCGGTTTAAGTGCGCCTCGGTTTGAGAACTTTCAGTTTAAGTACTCCGCGGACCCGTCTGGAACAGATTAATCCACTTTCCATTACTTTCAATGGGAAAGTTTGCTTCAGGTTAAGTACGCTTCAGGTTAAGTGCAGACTTCTGGAACCAATTGTGTACTTAAACCGAGGTACCACAGTACTGCCAGTCAGGGAATGGTAGATGGACCAAAGGTGTGGCTTGGTATAATGCAGCTTCCTATGTTCCTATATTCCTAACTACATGCAATGAGGAGGGGGGAAATGAGGTGGCAGTTGCCAAAAAAAAGATGGTAGCCCCATGTTCTACTTGTCCCTGGTAGCGTGTTATACCTGAAAGCATTATACATTGTGTCTCCACATCCCTGCTTGGTTAGTGGATATAGGAAACCACTAGATATAATGGCATCAGAATATGAGCAAGTTGAACTTTGCATTTGAAAAAGAGCAAGTGGAGAAAACTCTCCATGTGGCCATATATGTAGATCTGTCACTCTTTGTCATATTAAGAACTAATGTTCTCTGACGCATGTTTCTTTGTGCGCCACCACCATTTGGCCCTGCATTCCAGATGTCATATAAGAGGATGCTAGGAAAGGTCTCCTTGCCCAGTTGCTTCCCACTCAGAAACCAAATTCTGCCCACTTAGTTGCATTTATCATCCATTAACAACAAAAACAAGAAGAAGAAGTTGCATTGCCACTGTAGCCACTAGGATTGTTGGCTGAAGAGGCACACTGCTTCTTAACAGCTGCTTGGCACATTTTATTTTATTTTTAAAAAACCCTTTGAGAGAACCTTTTGTTCTTCGACATTTTATATATTATTTTCCCATTTATTCTCTACTTATGTCCATCACACTTTTGAGAATCACCTAAGGCTTCCTTGAGGGGGTAGGGTGGGGGGGGGCTGCTACCAGTGCCAGGGCCCTTAAGTTGAAAACACACCTATTCTGCAGCCATGGTTGCCTATTTGCCTTGCATTCAATCTCGTAAAGCTAATTATAGCCATCCCCCCCTTCCTCCTTTTCATTTGTAAACTGAACCCATTTCCCCAGAGGATATTGCGTCCACAACGTGCTGAGTCAGTTCATTTCCAGTGTAATTGGATAGAGTGGAATGTTTGATTGCATTCATTTTGCAATTCCTTTCCGTTTCTTTTTTAACCTCTGGGTTTTCTTTGGTTTTCTTTTATTAATCCTCAGCTCTGCTTTCTTTTTTCTTTTCTTTTCTTTTTAGTTACGGACGACTTTATGCTGCAGACCCCTACCACCACACACTTGCTCCAGCAACCACCTACGGCGTTGGTGCCGTGGTAAGTGCTGATTTATATACCCCCCTCCCCCCTTCCCTGCCTCCCAGCCTGCCCCCAACCTCCCCTCCTCCCCTCCTCCCCCCAGTTCTTAGCATGGTTGACATCTTCTCACTTTCCCTTAATTGAATTTGTCTCTTCTGCTAACGGCAGCTAAAATGCCACATTAATCCTTCCCGGCAAACTTGACAAATGTCTTAATTTCTTGGCAATGTAGCACACATAAGGATATATATATATATATATATATATATATATATATATATATATATCTCCTAGGTGAGCACTTACCTTAATGGAACAATTAGTCATTTTGATAATTAAATACATCACAAATTGAATACCTTCACAGTAGCCTCCATTCTTTCTCTTTTCTTTTCTTTTCTCCCCTCCAACCCCCCAATCTTTTTGCCTTGAATTTACATTGCCTGAAGGTTCAAGTCACACCAGTGATTATAAGCATAAAGAGCTGAAACTGAGATTTCCCGGCCTCTGCTGTCAGTCAGCCTGAACCCCTGCTATTTTCTCTCCCTTATTATTAGAGTTAATATTTAAAATTATAGCTGTACTGAAAAGAGTAGAGGATAGGAGAGCATTCAGCGGCCCTCTCCTGTTGTTGCATAAAGTTAACCAGGTGCGTGCGAGCACACACACACACACACACACACACACTCCACAGGAAGGCTGATTCATGTGAAACTGAACTGTACACATAAAAAGACCCCATGGGGAAATTTTGTTGGGCAATGCTAGCCTTTTGCATCAGGAGAAAAAGACCCCCCCCCCGGGGCGTTATGTGGAACCATGTTTATCTTAAATTAAGATAATCAGGGCAATCAAGCAAAATGTTAGTCACAACCAATTGAAAAGCAGCGAAATGAAAACTGCAGAAAAACTGTGAGGCCATTTGATTTAATCAAGACTGATTCACACCCAACTTTTGATATATTTGTGCCCAATATTAATACATACCCTTCCCTTCTGCTCTGCAGTATAGTCTACTCATAATCCAGAATGTAGATGGACTCATCCCCATTTTAGGGACGTGTTGCAGGGCAGGCAGGGCAGAAAGGGAAGAACACAACAGCCATGCGCCTCACCCTCGCAAGCATACATTTCTGTGGTTCACATACGCTTTCAGGAAGTTTTACATTGAAATGCGAACTGAATTGAATTTCTCCTACAACTCTTATGCTGTTGGTCTCCAACTCCTGGCAGCCCCAGAAGCCAGCATGAACAATGGTCAGGGGTTATGGGATTTGTAGTACAACAACATCCGGAAGGGCATTTCCCCTTTTCTGGCTTAAAGAGAGTGTGTATCTTTGAACAGGGAACATGAGGCACAGTGGATCCAGTTGCAGATGATACAAATGTGTGTTGCCAAATTGTACATGCACGAGGGTCTGCAAATAAGTTCTCTGAATGTGTGATACCCATGTACAGATGATAGATTTTTTAAAAAAACTGTGAGAACAGGATGCTGGACTAGATGGGCCACTGGCCTGATCCAGCAGGGATCTCCTTATGCTCTTTCCAATCACTTGGTATCAAATGGGCGACATTAATATTATTATTGTTATTATGTATAATTTTGCAGAGATTAAAGATGCAGAACCTACCTGAGAAAGATTTGTTCTTCTGTTTCCATTTCTCCAGCGTTTCACATGAAGAATGACCCCCCAAATTAGCTTCCGTTTTTTACTTTAGGTGAAATATGACAGTTTCTACAACCTGGGGCTTCCCCACAAGCCCTGGGCTTCCAAAAGTACATCATGCACTAGCGACAGTCACATGCACAGCAGAAAGGACTCGTAGCTCGGTAGTACAGCACATGCTCTAAATATAAAAGGTCCCAGGTTGAAGCTCTGGCATCTAAAGGTACAACTGGGAAAGACTTGCTGTCTTTCAGACCCCATGGAGAGCCATTGCTGCTCAGTGTAGATAACACTAAGCTAAACAACTAGATTAGTGTTGGCAGTTTCCTAGGTTCTTTACCCCCCTCACCCCAACAAATTTATCTTATTAAAATTATTATTATTATGCTGATCTTAAAATCTTTCAGATGGTTTGCCTAAGCAGAAGCCAACAACTTGTATTCAGTGCTGAATGTTGTCTTTAGAGGCCAGTCATCAAAGTGGGATGAGATGGAGTGGGATCAGGGATTTGTTCTATCGTTAGGCAAGCATCACTCTCCCATCTGATCCCTCTAACCCCAATTTCTCTGCCCAGCTACTCAGGGGCGTCACAATGGGGGGGGAAGCCCCCACCCCCGCAACTCCCAAGCCGAGCCTCCAGCCTCCCGGTAAAAAGTCCGCGCCAAGCGGAGGCTGGAGGCTCCGCTAGGGTGTCGCGGGGTGGGGGCGCCAAGTGGCACCCCCCGCCGCACTACGCGGATTGGAGTTGCCAGGGGGCGGCGATACCCTGCTACGTAACACTCATGCGCAGAGGGATGCTGCACATGCATGTTATGTAGTGGGGTACCGCCGCCCCCTGCGCCTCCAAAGCCGCGCGTCTCCAGCTACAAAACTCCAGGTAGAAAGCCCGCTCAACACAGCGGGCTTTCTACCCGGAGTTTGTAGCTGGAGGCGCGCGGCTTTGGAGGCACGAGGGGGCGGCAATACCCCGCCACGTAACGATGCATGCGTCGTTACATAACGCCGACGCCCCCCCCGGGTGCCTGGCAATTTGCCGCCCCGGGTGTCACGGCGCCTCGCTACACCCCTGCAGCTACTGCATTGGGGGGTTTTCTAGACCCCGTAATTTGGCTTGCTTTCTCAGGTGCAGTGGAGAACTCTATCCCATCAACAGTGTTGAAGTAAGTTTTAACTTCCAGTCCAGTTTGCTTCTGTACTTGGAATAGAGAAAAAGCACCATCACCCTCGGGCTGCAAGATGTATTGGGCTGGCCCTGGGTGAAATGAAAACCCTACTTCGTTTCAATGAATGCAAAACTATTCCACGGCACACACACACACACACACACACACACACACACACACACACATTCCTAATTCCTAGGCATATTTTTAAGGACTTTCCCTTTGAAACCAACATGGAAATGGGAATGGGACAAAATCAGGTCTGTTCCCATGCACAGCTTGGATGGACCAGGCTGTCATAGGTCTGTCTATCCCCACTGGGAGCACGGCTGTATTGATTTCATTTGGGAAAGGTCTGTATCTCAGAGGAAGAACATCTGCTTTGCATGCAGAAGGTCCCAGGTTCAACAGGCAGCATTTCCAGGCAGTGATTGAGCTGTCTCAGAGGAAACAATTCAGGTGCTTGGGGGTTTCCTAATCCTAATTGTTGTTTTTAATTTGGAATATTTACGCTGTCTTTCCTCTGCAAAAATTCCTGCAGATACTTTATTGTGGGGGGTTAAGGAATGAGTAACAGTTTGAAGTGAAATTGGCGTGTCCTGCTTGGCAAAACTCCTGTTGTGTTTTGAGGGAAATGCAAAAAAAAATAATGTTTCAATAATCAAGAGCAAAATTTCCTACAATGCCTATGAAAAGTCATTTGAGGTTTGGGCAATTACCAAAAATTAATAATAAAAAAATCATGTATATATTTGGGTTTAAGTTGTGAATGAAGCAGGAACTTAGGAGGCCTTAGACCAAGTTAGATAATGGGTCCATCTAGCTCAGTACAGTGGTATCTTGGTTCTCAAACTTAATCCATTCCGGAAGACCGTTCCAAAACCAAGGCACGCTTTCCCATAGAAAACAATGCAAAATGGATTGATCCATTCCAGACTTTTAAAAACAACCCCTAAAGCAGCAATTTAACATAAATTTTACTAACAAGACCATTGATCCATAAAATGAAATCAAAAATCAAGGTACTGTACTATAAAATAAGACAGTATTGTAGATGATTTTTTAAAAAAAAAAATCAAAAAAAAATCTTACCTGCACTGTTGATAGTCATTGTTTGAATGAGGGGCTTTTATCCATTTCCGCACCCACACAATCAATCAATCAATCAATCGCTGAACTGGGTTCCACACAAAAAAAAAATTAGCCTAAAAACAAAACTAAAAAAAAATAGCCTAAAAACAAAACAAAAAACCCCGCAAAATAAATAACAAAAACAAAAGCTCCAAACTTAATCAATTCCGGAAGCCTGTTTGATTTCCGAAATGTTCGAAAACCAAGGCGCAGCTTCCGATTGGTTCAGGTGCCCTAGAAACAATAGCTGACAGCCATATCAGACGTTCGGCTTCTGAAAAACATTTGGAAACTGGAACACTTACTTCCAGGTTTCCAGCATTTGAGAACCAAGTGCTTGAGTACCAAGGCGTTTGAGAACCAAGGTCCAACTGTATTGCCTACACTGACGGGTGGTGACTCTCCAGGATTTTAGACAAAGGGACATTCCCAGCCCTGCCTCGAAATGCTGGGGATTGAACCTGGGACTATCTGCATGTAAGGATCTCCCACTGGCCTATGGCCCTTCCCCAACACGAAGCTGCCTTATACTGAGTCTACCCAGCCCATTATTGTCTAAGGCAGCTTCCCGTTCAAGCACTGGACTCGATCCCAGTCTTGATTCACATGTGTTGCCTTATACCAAGAAGGATTACTGGCCCATCTAGCTCAACAGCACCTTGACGTCAGGTCTCCAAGATTTCAGAACAAGATCTCTCTTAGAGATGCCAGGGGTTGAACCAGGGACCTTTTGCATGAAGAAGAGATGCTCCACCCATGGAGACATGGCCCTTAAGAACCCAAGAACTTAAGAAGAGCTCTGCTAGGTCAGGTCAATGGGCCCATTTATGCCAGCATCCTGTTCTCACAGTGGGCAACCAGATGGCCATCATGGGAAACCTGCAAGCAGGACCTGAGCACAAGAGCACCCCCCCTCCTGTGGTTCCCATCAACTGGTATTAAGAAGCATGCCCCCATCATATAATAATAATAATAATAATAATAATAATAATAATAATAATAATAATAATATATTATTTATACCCCGCCCATCTGGCTGGGCTTCCCCTGCCACTCTGGGCGGCTTCCAACAAACATAAGCATACATCAAATATCACAGATTAAAAACTTCCCTAAACAAGGCTACCTTTAGGTATTTTCTAAATGTCAGGTAGCTGTTTATCTCTCTGACCTCTGATGGGAGGGTGTTCCACAGGGCGGGTGCCACTACCGAGAAGGCCCTCTGTCTGGTTCCCTGTAACTTTGCTTCTCGCAGTGAGGGAACCGCCAGAAGGCCCTCGGCGCTGGACCTCAGTGTCCGGGCAGAACGATGGGGGGTGGAGAGGCTTTAAAGGTCAGCACCAACATTTTGAATTGTGCTAGGAAACGTACTGGGAGCCAATGTAGGTCTTTCAAGACTGGTGTTATGTGGTCTTGGCGGCCGCTCCCAGTCACCAGTCTAGCTGCTGCATTCTGGCTTAGTTGTAGAGCACATTGCAGTAATCCAAGCGAGAGATAACCAGAGCATGCACCACTCTGGCGAGGCGGTCCACAGGCAGGTAGGGTCTCAGCCTGCGTACCAGATGGAGCTGATAGACAGCTGCCCTGGACACAGAATTAACCTGAGCCTCCATGGACAGCTGTGAGTCCAAAATGACTCCCAGGCTGCGCACCTGGTCCTTCAGGGGCACAGTTACCCCATTCAGGACCAGGGAGTCCTCCACACCTGCCCGCCTCCTGTCCCCCACAAACAGTACTTCTGTCTTGTCAGGATTCAATCTCAATCTGTTAGCCGCCATCCATCCTCCAACCGCCTCCAAGCTCCAAGCTGATGATCACTAAATGGTCAGCTGGCACCTGTCTGAACAACTTTGAGTGGTGTGTCCTGAACCTTGCTTGCAATTTTAAAAAAGAAAAAGAAATTAACATTGCAAATCCCGTTGTGAAGAAAAGTAGATGTTTAAAAAAACAACCCATCAAATTGCTTTGTTTCAGAATGCTTTTGCACCCTTGACTGATGCCAAGACTAGGAGCCATGCTGATGATGTCGGTCTCGTTCTTTCTTCATTGCAGGCTAGTATATACCGAGGGGGATACAGCCGTTTTGCTCCATACTAAATGACAAAACCCATAAAAACCCTTCCAATGTGGGGGAAAAAAAGGAAGCTTTCCGAGGCCTGGGTATTGCAATACATGCAATAGTGCATCATTTTAGCAACTCTAAAAATAAAAAAAAATAAAAAAGAGGAAAAAAATCTACATTTTTTTATCTTATACCTCAGATATTTTGTTCTGTGTATTTTAATATCGTGGGTCTTTTCATTTCCGAACGTTGCATAGTTCGATTGCTGGCTGTAGAAGGTTATTATTATTAAATTAAATTATGATTAATTATGATTAATTACTCTTATTTTCATTGTCGTGGTTGAACTAGAAAGCTGCTAGAAACTAATTTATAAAATAAAATAAAATAAAATCTGTTTGGGGGCCACAATCAAGACTGCTATATCATGTAAATGAATTATATATGCTGAATATTAAGCTATCAGGATTCCTCACTTGTTTTGTAAGAGTGTTAAAGTGACATCAGGGTCCCCCCTCCCTCCTGTGCATCTAACATTTATTTTTGTTTTCAAAAGGGGAGGGAAAAGAGGAGATTTGAGACGGTGGCGATGGGGGTCCAACACGATTAAATCGTAAAGTGGGACCACCACTGCGCACCCATCGTCCTATATCAGCTGTTTTAAATTATTCACTATTTATTCAAAGCCAAAGGTTATGTTGTTAATTTTGAGGCTGGGGCAGGGCGGGGGCGGGAGGGAGGGAGGAGAGAGGGGTGCTCTAACTGACACCTGTACATAAAATCTAATTTAATGCTGTCCGGAGGGCACCCCCTTTCAAGGCAACCCACCAAGTAAAGATCAGCTCCAAGCATAACTAGTTCTTTAGGAAGAAAGAAAGAAAGAAAGAAAGAAAGAAAGAAAGAAAGAAAGAAAGAAAGAAAGGGGGGAGAAAAGAGGAGAAAGAGAAAATCTCTGCTAGTTAGAACATGAACAAGCTTTCTTTTTATATTTCTTCCAGTATAATAAATTATTGATATCATTGCAGACTTTTATATTACGGGAGGATTAAAAAAATTAATGATAATAATAATAAAAGGTATAAAAGCACTGTTTCTATTTTTTTTCTTTTTTTTCCAAAAAAGAGAGAAAGTAATAAAAAAGTTAAATTCTTTGTACCGGTTTAATGGGGTGGGGGGTGGGGTGGGGTGGGGGAGTGTATAAAATTTACATCTGTGCAGTGGAATTATTATTATTATTATTATGACACACCTACGACGCTTTAGGTTTTAAAACCCAGTTAGAGACCAAGAGATAAGAAATAAAACACACGTATAATCATTTTTACAGAATTTAAAATGCTGCTCATATTAAATAAATAAACATAAAAAGTTTATATACGCATTTTACAAGTACTGCAACCATTGAGTAGAGAGAGAGAGAGAGATTGAAAAAATAATAATAATAATCATGGTATTTTCATCTGCTTGGTACTTTTTGAAACATGACCGTGTCGTGTAAGCAAACTGCAATTCTTTGACATGTTCCAAGCCTGCCCCACTTCCCAACCTGAGGCTGTTGTGTTTGAAATTCGCTGGACCCAACTAAAAACAAATGCAAAAAGACCAGAATCATCAGATGAACAGAAGGTGGTTTGATGTCAGATACTTCCCATGTCTGATTCGCTGATTCCCCCCCCCCCCCCCCCCGGCAAGCACTGAAAAAATTCATGCCAAAGAGGCAGTTTCTGGCACAGCTGAAAAATTGCAGTTTGTCTGTACATCTGTTGTCCTGTTTACAAGTTAACCTAAGTTGGGGGTGTTTGTCAGGGGAAACTTCTTGGTTTTTTTGTATTTAAAACAAATAAAAAGCAGAAAAAAGACTGTCTCGCGACAGTTTTTTTGGTTTTCTTTTTCTTTTTGTTCTTTGTTGAAGATAGTTATTATATTCTCATCTGTATGGTGCGGGCCTAAGGGGAAAAAAGGGGGGGAGAGCACTTTATAGTTAAAAATAAATAAAAATAAAAATGATCAATTCACCGCTGTGAACCTGCCAACTCGCTATAAAAAATTCTGCTTTTTAAAGAGTGTTTGTGAAATCAGGCTTTCCTCTTTGTCATCGTAATGTGCATGCGATATGATCAGTTGAACGATAAACCATCAATAAAGTTTCACAAGATTTGAAAACGAGGTTTCTGGAGCATTTATATCAGAAGATGAAATATACACATGCGCATATATATATAAATATATATGTGTGTGTATGTAGATCGTCTTTGTCAAAGCCAAATGGGAGGGAGAGCCACACACAGGGTATAGAGTCAGAGAGTGTAAAGGGAGAAAGATGCATTTATCAATGGAAAAAATATTGGCTACTAAAAAAAGAAATGTATTAAAAAAAAGAAAGAAAGAAAGAAATGTATTCCACTAGCCAGGGAATGGACCATAACTTCTGTCATGCTTAACCCCCATGCTTTAGACCTAGAATGAAATCCTGAGAAATTCATGCACAAATCACAAATCCAATATTTCTTCTATCCCACTGCCTCCTATCTACTCCACTGAATCAGAAGCTGCTTTTAAAACCTGAAGGGAGTCTCCAAAGCAGTTTGAGGCTAGGAATGAGGTAGAGGAAGGGATGTATCAAAAGCAAAGGAAGTTCAGCTTAAGCATACCCCTAACCAAAAGTATTGGTGAATTCTGGTGAATGCATAAAAATCTTGTGCAACTGAGGGAAGGATGCACTTCATGTGCACAAAGCCTGCCCTTTGTGGAGGGAAATTGGGAAGTCTGCGTGGGTTGGGAGCAGGATCCATAGCTCCCATATCCACAAGACCTTTCTAGATTGGGACACAAACTAATTGATCCAAACCATTGTGGTGATCCACTCTTTTTCCATTCCAGTGCTTGTCAAGAGTTGCCCATAGCTTTAGTTTAAGACTTGCTTTGCTAGAGTGTAAATATTTGGCGATTGACTCCAGCTGCAATTACCCCAGCTTATTGTCACAAACTGTGGGTGCAAAGCACCAGAATCTTCTTCCTGTGCCTGCCTCTAGGGCAGTTTCCCCAACCTGGTGTCCCCCAGATGTTTTGGACTACAACTTTACACAACACATAGTTGAACAATGGAACTCGCTCCTACAGGAGGCTGTACAGTGGACCCTCTGGATACAAACTTAATTTGTTCCGGGGGTCCATTCACACCCTGAAAATTACATAAATAGAGGCATGCTTCTGCGCATGCGCAAGGAACGCAGAGCGCTTCTGCGCATGCGCGCATGGTGAAACCCGGAAGTATACACTTTCGGGTTTGCCATGGCCGAAACCCGAAGATTCTGTATCCAGAGGGATACGTAAGTAGAGGTACGACTGTACTGGCCGCCAACTTAGATGGCTTTAAAAGAGGACCAGACAGATTCATGGAGGAGAGGGTTATTGAAGGCTACTAGCCATACTGGCTATGCCAGTTGCTGAAAACCGCAGGAGAGGAGAGTGGTTTTGCACTCAAATCCTGCTTGCTGGTTTCCCACAGGCATCTGATTGGCCGCCATGAGAACAGGATGCTGGACAAGATAGGCCATAGGCTCTTTTTATGATCTTATGTTCTTAATGCCTAGTAGGCACAGCCAGCAAGGCTAATAGTCAAGCATGATGGAAGTTGGAGTCCAGCAATATCTAGAGCAGCAAGTTAGGAAAGGATGCTCTGTGGCAGGCATAGGCAAACTCCAGCCTTCCAGATGTTTGGGACTACAATTCCCATCATCCCTGACCACTGGTCCTGTTAGCTAGTCCCAAACATCTGTAGTCCCAAACATCTGGAGGTTCGGAGTTTGCCTATGCCTGCCCTGTGATATGTACACAGCTTTCAGAAGATAATGTGTGCTCTTTCTCAGTTTCTGTTGAGTTCAGTGCAGCAAATTTAGGAGATGTTACACACACACACACACACACACACACACACACACACACACACAATTTCACAAAATAGTGAGGGAAATTTTTAGTGTTTAGGTTGAGAATGGCCATTCCTGGTGTGCATTTATATCTGAAATGCCAGGGAATTCACCAGATATTAAGTGTTCAGAAACCAAGGGTGTTTACGGATGTAACTTGAAAAGGGATTTTCTTCACCTTGTTTTTCACCTATGGAGGGAGCCCAGATTTCCCCACCTTCACAACAATGCATTCACCAGACATACTTATCAGCAATTTGAATGCTGTGTCTGGTTGTCTTTCTTCAGGAGAGCTGTCTGCCTTGTTTTATTTTGCTTAAATAATAAGTGCAGCATAGTTGGTGACTTGTTTAAGCAGTCATTTGTCACTTTATTTTCCCCAAAGGAAAAACCATTTTAGACCGGGGGGGGGCACAATTTAAGAGGATGTGAGTGGTTGGGCAGGTGATGTCACACGCACTAGCCAGTCAGTGCTGTGCATACCGGCATCTACTACAAATTGGTAGTACTAATTTCCTCTAAGATCAGTCCTGGACAGGGAATTTGTTACTCCAGTCCTGGAGAACCCAGTGACATGACTTCTCAAACAATGCATGTTTGATGCACTCTGAAATACCTTTTTTAAAAAACAAAAATAAAGTAAAATTAGCTGTTAAATAAATATTTATTTTCTTACAAAAAAAAATCATTTTGCACACATAGATCTCCTGATGTGTGGGTGATAAGTTAGTTTGTCATTTTGATTTAAAGTAAGTGGCTGTATCACAACTTAGGGGAAGTCCCCAATAAGTATCTGATGTCTAATTCTTTGAGATAATTGCAAACAGATACGGTTGCTGAATGCTGTTGGAAAATATTTTTGTGAAAACTCCTAGAACACTCCGGTCATTCATTTTATTCAAATGTATGTCTGATATAGGGAATGTTTTTTCCAGTTATATAAATTATTACTGATAATATGAATTCTGATTTTAAAAGAAATGATTAATACCATATGTAGAATATCGTGACTTCAAAACAGTTACAAATCTTTAAAAACCCAACAAGTGTGTATATCTGTCTTTAGAAATTAGTGTTTATATCACTACAGTGGTTTGTGAATAAAGAAAAAAATGGTTTGTAATATTAAAAATAAAAGCTTAGTCTGAAATGGTGTAAATAAATCTGTGTCCAGAGTTGTTGCTGTTGTTTTTCTCTCTTCTTTCTTTCTTTCTTTCTTTCTTTCTTTCTTTCTTTCTTTCTTTCTTTCTTTCTCTTTCTTTCTTTTTGGAAACGATGGATCTATATCCATTCCATTTTTTAGCAAAGTTACTTAAATAACCCAGACAGAGTACAGAGATAAAAGAAATTCTGCTAACACTATAATGAAAAAATAGGACCAAAAAAAAAACATCTAAATTGAGGGGATATAAACAGATAGTTATTGTCCTTACTTCAGGCCTTGTACATTACAGGGAGACATTCAACCAAGCATATAGTGGAAAACTCCTTCAGAACTACACAGCCAATCAGACCATGTGCTACCTCACCAAACATCATGTCACTCTGCCTGATTGCTAAGCAACACTTCAACCCACCTCCACTTAGCTGGTTGACTTAACATTAACAGAATTAACCCTTAAGTTCCACACAAAATGATCTTTGCTGTTGCACCTCCAGCAGTTGTTCTCTCAACCATCTCACAAATAATAAAAATTAAATACGTTATGTATGTGGGACCCATACAGCTATTTCAGACATGCCCCTGAAATAATATAAGATACTCGTCTCTACTCCACAGTCTACTTGCAATCTGAACACTGACCGTGGAGGAAGCAAGAAGCAAGAAAACAAAGACAACAGAAGAATGACTTGAGAGAGAAGCTGTCTTAGAGCATCTTGTTCCTTGCCTGATTATTGATTATTAGCATCTCCAAGCAGGAAAGATCCTGGAATATATGGGTTCAGGTGGTCCCTGAGGTACCCTGGACCTAAGTTGTTTAGGGAAAATTAATACAATGCCCTGAACCTAGCTTGTTAGTGAATGGGCAGCAAGTCTCGATGCTTTAACAATGAGTTGTCAGCCAGGTGCCCCCATCAGAAATCTGGCCTTCTGATTCCACACCAGCAATCCAGTCTCAAGTTTACCAGTGTATGAATTCAATGGTCAGGCTATCCTTGTCCAGGAGCTTAGCCAAAAGTAGGTAAGTAAAAGCAGTGTGACACTCATGTGACTTGGGCCATGGGGGCTAGCTCACAACACTATGGATGGGAGAGAAAAACAATGTAGTTCACATTTAAAGATGAACCTCCCTCAATATCACTTTCTGAAATGGAGTGTAAACCAAAATACAACCAGCCTTTAAAATTTGCCTAGGGTAAATTACCCCTGATGGCTAGGGATAGAGAAGTATTTGATCAGCTTTGTTTTTTAGAAATGAAATACTAAATTTGCACTTTCTGAAACAGTATGAAGCCCAAACACAGGCATCCTTCAAAATTCACACTGCTCTGAATGTTGCAATGCAGTTCCTAGCCTAGGGTAAAGTCTGCACAGACTGCATATATTAGTGGAAACAACATCTAAAACATTATATTAGAAGAAGCAGCTTTACAAAAATGTGCATCTTGGGCAAAATTGAGCATACAAGCTTTCATACAATATACGAGTATAAATTCAGACTAAAATACTGATGAATTTTCATGAGGACTTTAAACAACAACGACAAACTGATGTGGAAATGTGGAGAATTGAACTAAGCATTGGGAAAAACCTAACTAAAACCAAAATTGAGAGATTCGTGCATCCCTATCCTCAAGTGGCTTTCTATTCCTTCTGCAGCTACCGGTACAGCTAGCAGTAACTTAGGTGGGGTACAAATGACAGTACCCAGTTGCCCCCTCAAGCCGCTGTGAAGGAGTGTAGGTGGACCCCTGCATATAATGGTCAGAACTGCCAAGTTGGAATCATCAAATAGTGTAAAGGAGGACCTGGTTTGTTGTTCTTCACTTTGGCCACACAGAGGTCAATAGTGATATTCACAGTACTTGTGTTAGTCTACCTGCTTTATTCTACTACTTTTACCGATTTGTTGCAATGGCCATGATACTAGAAACACTCATTTTTAACAATGAATAAAAATAAAGCTGGGGTGTGCCAGAAACTGAATTCTGCAAATCAGGGGTTAAATCAGGGGTTACGATAAGAAACATGAGAAACTGAGAGAAACCAACACTGACAAATTCCCCCGTCCCTACTTAGTTCAGAGTCATGGGCCGTCCTGACCTTTCAAAAAGCTACACCTGCTTCTGAATATTGAATTCTGTGTCTGCTAGCTCTGGCAGTTCACATGGCAGAAGGAGAAGAGACAAGTCAAGGAGCCTATCAAAGAGACAGTTGGCCAAAGAAATGTGTGTGCAGTTGGACAAGTATTTGATAAAGTCTCTCGAGTCTTCCATCTTACAAAGATAGGTGAGTTGGTCAAGCCAAGAGATCCTGCAGTATAAGATCCTGTCTTGAAGCAGGCAAGGTATCTCCTGGGTTACCAACGACATTAAGGAACCACAAGTTGCATAAACAATGGTCTGCTCAGGAGGGTTGACAAGTGCAAGAGGGACAGACACCTATCCTCCTTGAATTATGGTGCGGGAAAGAAAATTTTAACAGGTACAGCTTGACATTCAAGGATTGAGGGCATCCTGAGCAAGTTTGCAGATGACACCAAATTGGGAGGGGTGGCTAATACCCCAGAGGACAGGCTCACACTTCAAAATGACCTTAACAGATTAGACAACTGGGCCAAAGCAAACAATATGAATTTTAACAGGGAGAAATGTAAAGTACTACACTTGGGCAAAAAAAATGAAAGGCACAAATACAGGATGGGTGACACCTGGCTTCAGAGCCCATAGCTGCCAAGTTTTCCCTTGTCTCGCGAGGAAGCCTATTCAGCATAAGGGAAAATCCCTTTAAAAAAGGGATAACTTGGCAGCTATGTTGAGAGCAGTATAGTACATGTGAAAAGGATCTAGGAGTCTTGGTAGACCACAAACTTGACATGAGTCAACAGTGTGATGCAGCAGCTAAAAAAGCCAATGCAATTCTGGGCTGCATCAATAGGAGTATAGCACTAGATCAAGGGAAGTAATAGTATCACTGTATTCTGCTCTGGTCAGACCTCACCTGGAATACTGTGTCCAGTTCTGGGCACCACAGTTCAAGAAGGACACTGACAAGCTGGAACGCGTCCAGAGGAGGGCAACCAAAATAGTCAAAGGCCTGGAAACGATGCCTTACGAGGAACGGCTTAGGGAGCTGGGTATGTTTAGCCTGGAGAAGAGAAGGTTAAGGGGTGATATGATAGCTATGTTCAAATATATAAAAGGATGTTATAAAAAAGAGGGTGAAAGGTTGTTTTCTGCTGCTCAGAGAAGTGGACACGGAGCAATGGATTCAAGCTACAAGAAAGAAGATTCCACCTAAACATTAGGAAGAACTTCCTGACAGTAAGAGCTGTTCGACAGTGGAACTTGCTGCCAAGGAGTGTGGTGGAATCTCCTTCTTTGGAGGTCTTTAAGCGGAGGCTTGCCAGCCATCAGTCAGGAATGCTTTGATGGTGTTTCCTGCTTGGCAGGGGGTTGGACTGGATGGCCCTTGTGGTCTCTTCCAACTCTATGATTCTATGATTAGAAAAACACCACCTCAACCCACAGTTTCCTTTTCTCACAGTGGCCAACCAGATGCTCCAATAGCAAGCCTATAAACAGGACCTGAGTGCAGCAGCACTCTTCCCACTTGCGATCCCCCTCAATTGGTATTCAGAGGCATTTCCCCTCCAATCGTGGAGGTGTTTGCTTTATATCCAGTCATGCTATGGCTGTAGATTATGTCAACTGTCTTAGGGGCTGTGCATGCAATGTGTTATATACAGTTAGCACATGACAAGGGAGGTAAATCTGAAGTCAATCCCCTGTCCTGACTTTTGTGCATTCATCTGAACTTCTGAATAAGGCCTACATGCAAAAGGGGGGCCAACAAGTATGGTCGGGCACAAGTGTCTTATTCTATGTTATCTGCAAGTGGCTTTTCAGCTCCTCATAACTTCAGGCATACTGGCGCTTGGGTAGGCCTGAAATTTGGCTTCCATGCATGCAATAATGAGGCGGTGGAGTCCCAATGTAGAAGAATTGACTGTACCACTTTTGATTGCAGTCAGAGAGAATCTTCTTTTTGAACACTTCTTTATATATGAAAATGGCCCTGCAAGGGGATAGGTGGCTCAATCAAAGAGCAAATTAGGCTAGAACACTTTGCCCTGACATTCAAGGTCCCCTCACTCTGTCTTTCTCGGAAGTTCTTATCATGGCTGAACATTCAAATATGTGATTCACTCGCCTAATATCTGAAGTGGTACAGCCCACAATACCACCTCAAGGATTCTACCACTTCATTTTGTATTACATGAGCCTTGAGTAGATCATGCATTAATTGCGTGACATGAAGGGCTATTTTTCTAGAAAATGAGGTGTAGGAACTTATCACAAACACCTCCCTCATTCTCTTAGCATGGCACCTGTGAGGTGCCAGAACTGAGTTCTGGCGAGTTTCTGCTGAAAAAAAAAAGCCCTGGGATATCATCTCCCATGTTTGTTTTGTTTTTTAGTTTAGAAATACCGGTAGCACCCATGGAGAGGTGATCCATAGCATGACTGAAGAACATGAGGAGACTTTATACTTCCCCACCAAGTTGTCTTCTCACAGATAATAACTGCAGTGCAGCACAGTTATCATCAGTGGGGAAACAAAAGTCAACCCACACAGGGCAGCCCCACATAGAGCTCATTGAATTAATCCAGCCTTGAGGTTTCAAACACATGGACAACAGTGATCAGGAAGTATGGCAGCTGGGAGTGCAAGTGCTGCCTTAGCCTGCAGAAATGGTTGCTGGGAAGGAAAACACAAACACACACACACACACACACCACCCTCGACCTCGTAACAAGCAAGCATGCTCAAAACCCCTATTCCCACCAAAATTCTAAAGAAGTTCTCGTGCTGCAAGAAGCAAGGCAGAGAAAAAAAAATGGAAACCTATTTTTCAGCGAAAGAAAACATAAAAGAAATTGGAGGATAGATTTCACTATGACACTAATTTATATAGCTGAAATGGGCCTGCGTGTATCCAGCTTTTAAATTTGGAAGTGTTTAACAGCCTTTTGGAAGGCTGTTTAAAATAAAATATCAACAGCGATTGAGCCGTAACAATGCTACTGTACCGCAGCTTGGAATATTAGTGAATTTCACCAAGATTACATGTGGTAATGCCTGTTACGTCTGCTGGGCTCCATGCTGGGCTAATGATCCTGGTGCCTGGCTGTTCGGCACTGAGAACGAGACTTTCACATTGTAAAACCTTTCATCTTCCTCAAGCTGCCTATTGCTAATGAATTTTTTATTTGTTTACTCAATGCTTCTCCTGGATATAAAAGTGACACTTAACTTAGAGAGAGAAAGGAAGAGAAAGATGAAAAAAAATAAAACACACCTCAGCCAACCTCTGTGTTAAATCAAAGCTAAGCACTGATCAGATCAGAAGCCTCTGAACGCCCTTTTATTTCCCTGGTTTACCATGTCCAGCAAAAGAAAAGGGGGGGGCGGAACTTAAGGAAATAAATAGAGCAATATGATTTTTTTGTGGGGGGGGGAGAGTATTGTAGAATAGGAAAACACTGAATTATTCATGCTCTGATGGACTGTCATATGGGGCCATTATAAGCATATTTGCAAAGCAGCTGTGCCTCTGTGTGTTGCTGAATGAAAACGCAAGTTCTCTGTTCTTTCTTTTTTTAGATCATCTTTCATAAAAGCTTCGTTATTTGTTGTGGTTCTTTGGTTGCTCGACTGTTCACGGCCTTAAGAGCAATTTGCCTCCTCACCCTGCAAACAAACGTTGCATAGAATACACACAGAATATCTTTGGAAATGATGTGTGTGTGTGTGTGTGTGTGTGTGTGTGTGTGTGTGTGTGTGTGTGTATGTACCCAGTGCAGAGAACTAACCCCAGTTCGATACCTTTTACATGATAGGAATAACACCATCTGGAACACCTGCACATCCAACTTTCACATCCGCACCACACACATTGAAAACACTCTTTAACAGCCACGGTTTCCTGCAAAGAATTATGGGAACCACAGTTTGTTAAGGGTACAGAAACTTGTACTCTGGGAAGGATCGCCTAACAACTCTCAGCCCCTTTTCACAAGTTCCAGTCCCCAGGATTCCTTGGGGGAAGCTATGGCTGTTAAAGTGGTATAAGAGTGCTTTAAACGATTGGTGTGGATGCCCCCCTCCCAAATCCCATCAGCCCCAGCAAACATGGCCAGTGGTCAGGTGTGACAGGAGCTGTTGTCATTATTGTTGGCATCCATGTGTCTCAAGAGATCATGGAGTGCATGTCCGGGGATGAAGTCAAACTACTGCGTTAGCAAAACCAAATCAACATCCCCAGGGCACATGCCTGAGCAGTAGGGTGATGACTTTTTTACAACCTCATTTCCCTGTATCATAATTTGATGAGCTTTCATTAAAGATTAGATAAAATCTTACTTTCAAAGAGATTTGATAAAAAAAACCTCATGCACAAAATGATTTCAAAAAAATTTATTTATCAGTTTTTTGACCAATCAATCAATCAATCAATATACTTTATTCGACCGATAGTCAGGAAAAAACAACAACATTTTTGACCATTTTTGAAGTCACTGTAAGCCATGGGCATACCCAGGGGGGCAGCTGCCCCCCTAGAAGCAAAAAGCCTGCGAGGGGACGGTCCCTGAGAAGGAGGTGTTGGAAGCAGAAGTGACGGTCAGCTGCTGATGCTCCGGCAGGGTGAGGAGCGGCGGCGGTGGCGGCAGCAGCAACAACAGCGAGGACGGTGAGGAGGGGCAAGGCAGCAGAGGCGCCCAGCAGCAACAAAAAGCGAGGAGAAAGTAAAGAACGCGCAGGCATAGTTTTTGTGTTTGTGTTTTTTTTGAGTGTGTGTGCTGGTCGCTTCCTCTTCCTGGTTTGCAGGCACTGCAGGGAAGCTCGGGAGGGGAGGGGGCGAGACGCGAAAGGGCCGCCCGTGCCTGCTCCTCTCGTCCTCTGGCTAACCCACCTAGCTCGGGTCACGTTGGGAAGTCGCTGGGAGGAGGAATCCAGTCGCCGGAGGGCAAGGGAAAAGTGCGGGCCTTTTGCTGCGCGCTTTCCTTGTGGTGCCGGAGTCGCCTGGCGGGCAGGACGGACAAAGGCGGGGAGAGGGTGGGGATTGTGGAAGGGCGGCTTCCCGGGGGTGAAGAGAAGCTCCTGAGCAGCGTGCCAGCCACCCTCCACTTTCCCTGGAAGAAAGAGCCATTTCAAGACAGGGGAGGCTCTCCATCTGCTCCGAAAGGATCTCTCTGGGGGACCCACCCACGCCTCCTCGAATGTAGCCCCGCCCACGTTCCCACATTGTGGCCCCTCCCCTCTTGTGCCTTGGTCCCACCCCTGAATGACCATGGCTTTGCCCCCCCCCCTAGATTTGATCCTGGGTACGCCCCTGCTGTAAGCAGATATAAAATTGAACCCAATCTTTAGAGTTACATATATACAACATTATATAGGGTCATCAAACACACCAGGAACCTTTTTTTAGCTGCAGTAACAGTATAGACGCCGCTAGAGGACAATGTTTTGCTACCTCTCCTGTAGGTTCTTTTCCCAGCATGCCTGGCAGGGTCTGCTGGCTGAGTTTTGAGGTCCCAAAAAGGGGCTTTTACCTTGCGCAGGTGTGACATTTGTATACCCTATGTTGCTAAGAACACTCCCCATTGTGGAATGTGGTGTTGTGTCCAAATTTGATACGAAATATATATAGAATTGTTAATACAATTTTATGAAATGGTAAAACGGCATACAAAAAAAATTAAAATACGGTTTGTGCGTAACCTTTTTTAATATTTCAATGGAATATACCTCATTTAAGTCATTAATAGGCAAAAGTTCATCCATTTGTGCTACAGGAAATAATTTTTGAGAAAAAAAATGAAAAAGACACCATCCTACTGAGCAGTATTATGGAGGTCCTAGGCTGCCCAGATGACCAGACCCACCTCTTGGCCTTGTGGTCCAAAGGAAAGCAGAGCAATACATTTGGCACCAGCTTGGCTGCAGGAGTTGCCGGAAGAAGGCATACAATAAATAACTCCCCCCCCCAAAAAAAAAAACATTAAAAAGGATATAGGATGTTTATGAGCCAAAGACAACAAAATACTTTTATCATGCAGAAAAGCTCAGGTTCAATCCTTATTATCTTGGGAAAGACCCCTGCCTTAAACACTCCCAGTCAGTGTATGCAATGCTGTTCTGGATTGTCCAACAGTCTGACTCGGTACAAAGTCGTTTCTTGTGTAATGAAGGGGCATAGCTCAGTGGTAGAGCACCTGCTTTGCATGCAGAAGGTCTCTGGTTCATTTCCTGGCATCTCCAGGTAGGGCTGGGAGAAACACCTGCCTGAAACCCCGGAGCATCACTGCCAGTCAGTGCAGATAAAACTGAGCCAGTTGGATCAGGGGTCTAACTTGGTATAAACCAGTTCCATATGTAATGGACTATGTGAAAAGAGAGTCTAATTTGATAAAGGAGTTCCCGGTGTTCCATATTTGTGGGTTTCGACTATGCAACTTGTTTCTTGAAAAAATGATGATTCTATTCAAACCACTTTGATGGGAAACTTTTTTTAAAAAAAAAAGTAATGGAGATCATTAAAGAATGCTATTTCTCTCCAGAGATTTGTTATGTTATAAAGGGACAGGAATTACTAGAGTTAATCAACCGCATTCTACTGAAGTCTATACTTAGATTAATTAATTTTTTTAACTCTGAAGGAATAGTGCAAAAATGCAAGGGAGTGAAGGAATCATGGAAATTACAGGTCTCCTGCCCCATTGATTCCTTTGCCACTTTTGTAAGCCTCCAGCTTGGCAAGAAAGGGTGGCACATATGAAATGACCCTTGTCCGTAGAGCATTTAAGGTCGCAAGCTTAACTGGTAACTTTTGAAGAGCTTTGCATGCCGACAACCATGACCCCCAAGAAAGTTGCAAAACACATATCAGTGTTTTGCTCTTCTGGTGTAGTGTGCAAAGGGGGGACATGCATACAGTATTACAGAAGGCAGAACTCACACATCCCCCCCCCCACGTTGGAATTCTGCAAGTTCCTCCTCCATGTTACAAATTCACTCCACACATGGAACAACATGAAACTGCAACATAACTTCCTCTCCCCCTCTTCACTCAAACTGTCCCCAGATCTGCTCCTGAGGGAAGAACTGCCAGGGGAGGGGATTGAGGGGCAGGGACATGGGAAGAAGAAGATTCTTTGCCAGAAGCAATGACTGTCTAAAGTAGTATCGTAGTGCTTTAAATACATGGTGTGAATGTGGCTCTAATTTGCTATCAGTCCATGGTGCAACACAAAGCTAAATTGTGCCTAGATTATTATTTTTTAAAAATCAACTGATCAAGAACTGGCAAATGTCTGAATTTCAGCCTCCAGATGATCTTAATAATAATAATAATTTATTATTTCTACCCGGCCCATCTGGCTGGGTTTCTTACATCGGAGCTGTTTGTTTGTACTATTGATCAGCAGGTTATTGAAACAATGGCAGGGGCTCCTGCATCAGTACGAAAAGTTACTGAAGTTACAGTTACAGAAGAACTGGATGGGAAACAGGGTCCCTTAATTGGGATGGCTTTCACCTTCCACAAGGAAATGCCAATTAAAGGGATTCATTCTGTTTCTCTGCACTGTTCTTCCATGAGGTCCGTGGGGGTCAGGAAACGAAAAGCTACCAACTTACTACTCTGAGAGCACTGAGCATTAAGGAAGATAGTCTTGACACAAAGACTTGGTAAACTTAGTAGAATAAAAGAGCTTTGGGGTCGGGGGAGAGACAGAGCAAGCTTGTAACAATGGCTAGTTAAGGAGAATGCAGCCATTATGA
Organism: Zootoca vivipara; assembly: GCF_963506605.1. Taxonomy (NCBI): domain Eukaryota; kingdom Metazoa; phylum Chordata; class Lepidosauria; order Squamata; family Lacertidae; genus Zootoca; species Zootoca vivipara. Next base: position 32,865,564 of record NC_083289.1, on the reverse strand, counting down.
GCCAGCCAGCTTCTGGTCCACAGTCTTGCCTGGTTTGAGAGATGCTGATATAGCTCCTCTATGGACAGGGTGGGTGGGTGGAGCAAGGGAGCCCAGGTGTGCCTCTGGGTGTTGCGATCACATCTAAAAGGTCCTCCTGGCTGCCTTTAGTTCCAGTACATCTAGGATCAAGGCGGTCTCCAAGAGTGCCCCCAGTATAAACCCTGAAGTATGCCTTCAACAAGAACAAACATCCTCAACTTCCACTCCCCAAGTTGCAAAGTCTGCTGAATGTGACAGAGATCCAGCGAAGGTACACATTGCCTGTGACGACTGCTTTAAAACATTGCTTAAATGTACGATTAAAAATGCATGCGAAAAAATATATAATGTCTCTTCTGAACATTGCGCTAATAGTAGAAAATGAATTCTGAATAAGGGCAGGATGCATGGTGATGGGTCCTACTCTGTGCTGTTGTCAAGAAGCATTTAATTGAAAATATGAGTCCTAGAGTGGCAGTTTGGTGCCTCCTAAAGTTGTTTTATGGGCACCTCTGTTTCTACCACCACCGCCTAATAGCAGGAATCAACTTGCAGTTTGCTTTCAAGTAACTTACAGTTTGAACAGTAACAACATCAACATTGCTTCCATCTTTATTTTCATTTCCAAGAAGGCAATCAAAGCTCTATTAGCGGGGACAATGTTCCTAGGTAAACACCTCCTAAGGGCTGTAGCTCAGTGGTGGATCATCTGCTTCACGTGTAGGAGGTCCCAGGTTTAATCCCTGACATCTCCAGGTAGGTCTAGCATTGTCCCTTGTCTGAAATCCTGGAAAGCTGCTGCCATTCAATGTAGACACTACTGAGCCAGATGGACCAGTGGCTTGCCTTATGTTCCTATATTCGCTTATGTAAGGTCAGGAATCAGTATCATTTGGAGGTGAGAGTATTAGGCTTACAATAATCTGAAGGCTAGGGATGGAGAAGAAGGTTGATTAACTTGCTTTTAAAGATGAGCATACTATATAGCTGCACTTTACTGAAACAAAATGAGAACCCCAAAACAGCTGCCCCTCAAAATTTACACTTCTTAGAGTTTTGCAAAGCACTTATCCATTCAAGTAATGTCTACAAAAGTGCATATACTAGGGTAAAATGTGCATTAAAATGCATAAATTGGTGAAAGTGACATACAAAAATGCATTTAATTACAGGAAATAGTTTTACAAAAATGTAGGGTATTTTTTTGGGGCAAAATTTATTAGGAGGAAATTACATGGAAATGCTGAAATCTTGTTTTCCTTTTTTTTTAAAAAAAAAAAAAGGCTCACGAATTGCTGCAGAAATGTAGAGAACTGAATTTAACACTGGAAAAAATGAGGAGCTGAGGGAACCAAAACTGACAGACCTATCCAGCCCTATTTGATGCCATATAAAAGACAACATTTTAGAACAGCTTTCCACAAACTACGGGCCAGACCTCAGCTTTACAGCCCATTCCCTGGTCATACAGTTGCCTTTTAGTGGATAGGCAAAAACAGCAACCAGCAGTTCCAAAAGTAATAATAATAATAAAACTGGGAATAGAGAGGTAGAGGATAAGATAGGGACACTGTTATAGGAGGATGAGGAAGAGAATGTGCAAAGAGTAGGGATGAAAGTTTCAGTTTGGTATGAAAAGAGAAGAAATAACAGGAAATAAGTAAAAGTGTTTTAGGAGACATACACAGAGGTGGGGAAATATAAGGGAGAAAGGCCTTCTCCACCTTACATCAGCAAATTCTCGCTAAACTGGAGAGGCCAAGTCACTGAGTGATGTTGTGCTCAGGTCCTGTTGATAGATTTCCCATTGCAGCATCTCTCTGAACTATGTGCAGGTTTATGATCCTTTGATCAAAGGTTACATTTCTAAATGCATAAAAGGCACGTGTGTGTGCGCGTGTGCGAAGACAGTACATATACATCATTTATTATAACCTGGGATGCCATGAATATGCATGATTATTTAGATATTTGATGCTGCAGACAAGTATCTTGAATAGTCTACAGATTCACAACTGTTGGTATGCGCATATGTTCCTCATTTAAGTCAATTGTGGTTAACGATGCATAATACAGAAGAAGAATGGTTTAGATCTAGATGGATTTCCATGGCTGGTTGTGTTTTGAATGGAAAATCCTAGTGAAAAAATCCTATATTCGTTTTTATCTTCTTCTTCTTCTTCTTCTTCTTCTTCTTCTTCTTCTTCTTCTTCTTCTTCTTCTTCTTCTTCTTCTTCTTCTTCTTCTTCTTCTTCTTCTTCTTCTTCTACAAACAAGTGGTCCTGAACTCATGGGGCCAACATGTAGGAATTTTTGAAATACATGTTTTGAAATAAAAAGAATGGGTTTTGCATATCCTACTGAAACAGCCAGTTTTCAGTCTGACTTGCAGATGTGGCTATAAAACCGTATCCCTCTTTCCTCCCTGTGTCTTAACACTAGAACACTCTGGACACCCAATGAAGCTGAACGAAATAAGGACAGACAAAAGAAATCACTTCTTCATAGCCAAGCTATGGAACTCACTCCCACAGGAGGCAGTGATGGCCACCAACCTAGACAGCTTTAAAAGCGGATTAGACAAATTCATGGAAAAGGAGGCTATCCATGGCTACTAGCCATGGTGGTTATGCTCTGCCTCCATGGTCAGGGACAACAAATGCTTCTGAATACCAGTTTCAGGAAAACGCAGGAGGGGAGAATGCTCTAGTGATCTGGTCCTGTTTGAAGGTTTCCCACAGACATCTGGGCAGCCACTTGGAGAACAGAATGCTGGATGAGATGAGCCACTGGTCTAATTCAGCAGTCTCTTCTTACACTGTTGCGAGTTTGTCTCAACCCTTTAAATTAGGCACCCCCAAACTTTGGCCCTCCAGATTCCCATCATCCCTGACCACTGGTCCTATTAGCGAGGGATCATGGGAGTTGTAGGCCAAAACATCTGGAGGGCCGCAGTTTGGGGATGCCTGCTTTAAATAATGCATCTTAGCTAAAGGCCATTATGAGACCTTGTGCCGGAACATTCAGTCCTTTGACTTTGTGAACAATGCTGAGCACTGGTGGGTCATGCTGCCTGGGGCTGATATGAGCTAAAGTCCAACACCATCTGGAGGGCCACAGGACCCCCTTACCTGCTGCGGGGAGAGAAAATGACCCCTCTCCCATAAAACTAGGATGGGGCAGGCAGTCTGCGCAGCTCATCTTTTGTATATCTCCTCCTAAGGAAGTTTAGCGGCATATTACGCATCCAGTATTCAGCCTGGAGACAGACACTCGGAGAAAACACTTCATCACTGACACAACTTGGAGCACTCTATAAGTAAACAGCATATTGCGAGTGACATGCAATCAATTTCACAACAGAGCAATTAAACATGTTTGGGATGGGCTTGCTCTTAGGTGAAAATTTGAACAGTCGTATGTGTTTGTGTGTGTGTGTGTTCACCTGGCTTACAAGTGAGAGGTGATGAGAGCATGAAGGCAGCCCATGAATGTGTTCAGTGGGCATTTGGTTATTGTGCTATTTTATTTTGTTTCCTGTAATGGGCTTTGGTGCCCCCAAACGGTACATAGATAGACCATAATGTAACACGATGAGTTGCACTCAATGACACTGAAGAGAAGACAACACAGAGATATCATATTGGGCAGCTCCTCCTGCAACCTATTGCAAGATCCAGCTCCATCCTGGATAGCAAACAGCTGATGCAAAGAAAGCACATTGTGCTCCCCCACTCTTTTATAAAGTCATTGGCAAGAGCCAAACTTGATAAACATTATAGGAACACTTCAATACTATCAGGGGGAACATATCAACCTGCATATTATCCTTTGCTTTAAAAAAAAAGGAAGGTTTTTAGCAAGTGCCTGCTCCTGGGAGCCACAGAGGTATCTATGTAATTATGTGATTTCAGGATCTTTATCTGAAATATCTCTACTTTGCCACAAAGTCTGAGATGACTTCAGATTTCTTCTGGGACCATTGCACCAAGATATATGTACACATTACTCCTCAAAGGAGATTAACACAGAGATGACCTCTTAGCTGCAACTCCCCATGGGTGGAAGGGAGGCAAGCAGGAAAACTACTATAGCAACTTTGCAATATTAAGCTAGCAAAGATCACAGATAAACAGCCGACACCAGTACAGCTCCCTCGTTTAAAGAGCGTGTGGGGGGTTTTCCCCCATGGTGTTAAATCCGTGTCACTGCCACTGGGGGAAAGTAATAATGTAACAAATGAAACTGTTGTTCAGTTTCATTAAGAGGAAATGTGATAAGATTGGCTAATTCAATCATGCCCATCTTTTTAGATTTCCCACATGTTGAAGCATAATGAATATTACAGCTAATAGAATAAATCACAGAATGGGGAGTTTGGGGAAAGTTGTTTACATAATCAGGATCAAAACTATGGGGCATCCTAAAGGGTATTGTTGCCAGAGAGAGAGAGAGAGAGAGAGAGAGAGAGAGAGAGAGAGAGAGAGAGAGAGAGAGAGAGAGACTTCATAGATTTTTGCACCTATCCAGAGTTTGGTTTCCTTGGAATGAAGATGAAGGTCAATGGAAATGGCCATGTCTTTAAGATATATAGGTTCATATAGACAACCTGAACATAGGATGGAAGGGCTCACAGCATTATCACTCCAGAAGATCTTCCCAAGCCATAACTTTCGGTCCAGCATAGAAGACGGCAAGCCTCTCTTTCTCCACCTGTCAGCATCAACCAAAACCTACTCTCACACACAGCCCTCTTGGCCTATTGTTCTACATACTAGGAGGATACGACATCCAGCCACGTAAGGTGGGAAAAGGCCCACCCATTTGTCTCTATGACAACAGAGTTCACTCTTTAAGATCATGGTTGATGTTTTATTATGTTTTTAGTATTTAGATGGGAGCCGCCCAGAGTGCCTGGGGCAACCCAGTCAGATGGACAGCTTAATAATAATAATAATAATAATAATAATAATAATAATAATAATATACTGGCACGTCATGCTACAGACACCACCCCCCATTTACAAGGGGGTTGCATTCTGGGCCAATGCATGCTTTGTGTCCAAGACCTTGCGGGGCCGCGAAGCACCAGCGGCATAATGTGGGGCCCAATTCGGCGCCCCTGCTGTTGCTTGTGGAGGAGAAAGAAGGATTTGTGAGTATGTATAGAAACTAGCCTTATGCACAAAGCTAAAACTCACAGTTGTTGCTCTGTCCCATTTTGCCCACCACTGGCATGTGGCCCCTGGAAAGTTGAAACAAAGGGAATGTGGCCCTTGAACTGAAAAAGGCTGACCCTTGTCTGCCCTTGAATGAGGAGTTCCCCTGGACCAGGGCAAATGAGGGCAGTCAAGGATCTGCCCCCAAGGGATTTCTGCAAAGCCCACTAGGCTGTCACCCAGGCCAGAAGAAGATCACAGAAGTCATCTGCAGAAATAAGAAATGGCAATTATATAATCCATGACACTTCCCTATTCCACTGCCCCCGGCCTTTTGCTTGTGTCTCTCGGATTGTGCAGCAAGAGTCCCTCAGTGCCAAGTAGTTGCCGCGATTGCTCTAATTGACACTAATGAAACAAATTGCAACATGAGGTGCGACATGTCAGGTTACATTAGACACTCGGGTTGTCTGATCTACTGATGTGTCACTTTATGAATCTGTACTGCGGCAGAGCAGACTTTGACTCTCCCCTGTCCTTAACGCCTCTGAGACTACAGTAATTTTACCAAGGACATGCACAGGTGTTGTTAATGACAATCTGCACACAATTCAGTTGCACAGGTGCAGGGGAAGAGATGGGGTGGCTGAATCAGCAGTCAAGGAGATGCTTGAAGAATTTCGCTTCTCCAAATTACAGGCCACATTCACACCATACATTTAAAACACTGTGATACCACTCCCAGCATTCATGGCTTCCCTCAAAGAATTATGGGAGTTCTCATTCGGTAAGGGTGCTGAGAGAGAGATGGTAGGAGGCCCCTATTCCCCTTCCAGAGCTATGATTCCTAGAGTGGTTTAACAATTTATCCCTCTTCCCAAGAACTCTGGGAATTGTAACAGGGGTGGAATTTGGCAATACGGCACCATGGGCAAGGGCAAAATTTGGTGGCGCTGTGGGTTAAACCACTGAGCCTAGGGCTTGCTGATCAGAAGGTTGGCGATTCGAATCCCTGTGACGGGGTGAGCTCCCATTGTTTGCTCCCTGCTCCTGCAAACCTAGCAGTTTGAAAGCACGTCCAAGTGCAAGTAGATAAATAGGTACCGATACAGCGGTAGGGTATCGGCGTTTCCGTGTGCTGCTCTGGTTCGCCAGAAGCGGCTTTGTCATGCCACATGACCTGGAAGCTGTACGCCGGCTCCCTCAGCCAATAATGCAAGATGAGTGCTGCAACCCCAGAGTCGGTCACGACTGGACCTGATGGTCAGGGATTCACTGCAATCATTTAGCAATACATTTTACAAATTCAAAAACCACTTCACAAACCTCAGGACATCAAAGTGATAAGATAAAATACAAACAATACACATTCTAGAAGCACTTAAAACCATGTATCTGAACTCTCAAAACAATAACCCATTCCTACAAGTGTACAGTTGATATTCCAGGAAAATGACTGATTCACAGACCTCAGGATGAGCCTTCTCAAATAAACACAGTAAGGCCCTAAATACCATGACACTAAACCACTGTCTACCTTCAGCTGGTAGCTAATTCCATGTTGAAGGAAGAGTAGCAAAATTGCAGCTAAGAAGCTCAACTCATATATATGACCGACACCCTTCTTTGGGAATTAAACCAACCGTCCAGACTTTTAACATTCAAAAACTTGACTTGCAGAAAATTATAGTTATACATATTATTCACAGTCACATGCTTATGCTAGCATGGGCCCACAGTTTCTTCTTCTAACTTAGCAACAACTGCATTTCCCTCTCTTTCCAGGGGCTCAGCAAACAGCCTTCTGTATGTCAATTAGGCCAAGCCTTACAGCTCCTATTGAAAAACTTCCACTTTTACCTTCTCCTGCAGCTTTGCCCTCTTTCCTTAAAGCAGAGAAGAAGCACTCCAACAGTTTTCACAGTGGATTCTAAAGCACAGTCATCTTGCTTCACCTAAAAGGGAGTCTCTCCTTCACCAGATACCTCCCATGTGGCCACCATTAGCCAATCACATGAGAACTACTAGGGAACTCTCTAGAATTCAGTTGCCAACCAAATTTAAACACATAGTAATGCATATAAGCATTTACAATTCCAGTGAATTAAATTACTTTACTTAACATTCCAAAGACCGGGAACTGCAACACTAAAAGCCCACTTTCTAGTACAGTGGTACCTCAGTTTTTGAGCATCTCGGAAGCCGAACACCGAAAACTCAGAAGTAAATGCTTCCATTTTTTAACGTGCCTTGGAAGTTGAGCAGCTTCCGTTGCGTGTTTTTCAATTTTCTCCATTGAATTTGCAGCCAGCCCTTTGCACCTCAGCTTTTTCAAACGTTTCGGAAGTCAAACGGTCTTCCAGAATGGATTACATTTGAGAACCGAGGTACCACTGTACATGCAAAAAGCACCTCTGGAGCATGTGTTTCTGTCAGTAGTGCTGCATCTGAGTAGTGCAGTAGTTGTGTCTACATAATGCTAAGGCACTTAGACTATAGCAGTTGTCTGTGTGGGGTGACACATGTGGGACACTGCTCACCTGCCTTCTGAACTCTGTGCATCATTGATGACTCCTGAGAGGGAGGAGTCCTGTGTGCATAGGACAAGGGGGCGAAAGCACTCAAAGCTCTGACTCCCTGTATTGCCAACTCATTGCCCTTCACAAGTCAGAGTGTGAAGCCTAAAGCAGGGAACCTCCACTGCTTCATGCAGCTTGGCACATGGATTAAGGCCCTGCAAAATCATGAACACTCACTCCCCACTTCGGACTTTACCCTCAGGCTCATGCCACAGGGATTCAGGAGGGCAGAGCTAAATGGGAATCATCTCCCCACAACTTGGCATTTGCCAATGAGCAGCACACACCAGCACTGCTTTGGGTGCAGGTCTCTGCATGTGTGTACATTAAACTCCCAAAACACTTTTTTTCCCTCTGCTCTCGCCACATTAAAATCTAATATTCCTTTGGTTGCTTTCTGTTTAGCAGACTTGCAAATAGATTAAGCCAGAAAGTGCTTCCTAAGCATTGAAAAGTCTTGGAATAGACAGGGGGCCACTTAGACATTCTGGAGACATTGGCATGTATTGATGACTCTGTATACAGATCAATTATTCCAATAAACGAGTGCTCAATAGGCAGTTATATGGGCAACTGGCAAAGTCCAAGCGCTTGTTCCATGGTGACCGTAGGCTGATTTCAACTTGGAGTTCTCTGTACATAATTTAAAGTGCTGCGCTAAAATCCAAGCTCCACATTTTTGAACATCTTGAGACTTCCATTTTTTTGGGGGGGGGGAGCAACTCCCCTAAGCAAAAAAAGGTTGTAGCATTTAGGACTTCTTGGTTTAGAGAAAAGGCAAGTAAGAGACGACTTCGCAGAAGTGTGTATGATTATGCATGTCATGGAGTGAGTGGATACAGAAAAGTTTCATTCCCTCCCTCATAGCATTAGGACTTGGTGGCATCCAATGAATCTGAATGTTGGAAGGTTCAGGACAGAGGAGAAGGAATTCTTCATACAGCTGATAGTTACTCCCACAGGGGGCAGTAATGGTCACCAATATGGGTGTCATTATAAAGGCTTGGACCCTTTCAAAGAGGATAAGGCTAGCAATGACTACCAGCCACAGTGGCTATGGTCTGCCTTCACAGTAAAAGTAAAGGTAAAGGTACCCCTGACAATTAAGTCCAGTCGTGAATGACTCTGGGGTTGCAGTGCTCATCTCGCTTTACAGCCAAGGGAGTCAGTGTTTGTCTGCTTCCGCATACAGTTTTTTCGGGTCATGTGGCCAGCTTGACTAAGCCGCTTCTGGTGAAACCAGAGCAGCGCATGGAAACACCATTTACCTTCCCGCCAGAGTGGTACCTATTTATGTACTTGCACTGCATGCTTTCGAACGGCTAGGTTGGCAGGAGCTGGGACTGAACAACGGGAGCTCACCCTGTCACGGGGATTCGAACCGCCAACCTTTCGATCAGCAAGCCCAAGCGGCACAGTGGTTTAACCCACAGCACCACCCGTGCCCCTCTGCCTTCACAGTCAAAGGCAGCAATTCTTCTGAAATCTGGTTGATGGGAACTGCAGGAGGGGAGAGTGCTCTGGTGCTCATGTCCAGCTTGTAAGTTTCTCAGAAGCATTTGGTTGGCCACTGTGAGAACATGGTGCTGGACTTGAGGAGCCACTGGCCTGATCCTGCAGGCTCTTCTTATGTTCTGCCTCATTTCCAGGGCATGTTAGAATTTCTTTAGACTTTCTACATAGGCGGGGCATTGAGCTTACCTCATCATTTTGTGGTGGCAGCTCAGGGCGGTGTGTTTCTTTCCAGCAAATATTTCTCCAGCACTCTGCAGCCTCCCTGGTTGCCTGTGTTTCCTGATCTGAAAGAGCTGCATGGTTACCTCATGGTGTCTTCCCTTGGGATTTAATTAAAGCACATTGCAGGATACACCTACACACTGGCCACTACCAGTCTGGAGGGGGCGGCCCACAGCAGGGTCTTGGATGATCACCTTCAAGTTCCCTTCCAGGTCTATGGGTTTTGTCCATTGCTAGTCCAACTCAGAGTAGACCCATTGAAGTTAATCAATATAATTAAATGTGGCCCATTTGTGTCAATGGTTTTCGCCAAGTATGACTTACATAGCTGGAGACAACCCTGTGCCCTGTGATTCTGTGGTTCAAAATTCTTAAAATGGGTTTGTCTAAAGAGGGAACTTTAAATGTCTTTTGAATTTCATGTTACCTTGAAATACTAATAATAGAAATTCTATTCCTGTAGAAAAAGAGCATTTTCAAATCCCTTGTATAATATTAATATTGTTATATTTATTTTTCATTTATTTCTATACCGTTTTATATTTTATATCACCTGTACCGATAGGTGATATTATCATTCATGGTTGCTAGTGTTGTTTTCTTGCTTTTCTAGGGTTTATTTTAGCCTTCTGAGGGGTTCACTGTGACCATGCATATTTGGTGTAGGATGCAGGTTCATATTTTAGTTTGTTTCATACCTATTCTGTTTTTTTAAAGCTGTTATTTCTGGCAAACTTAAAAAAAAAACCCACACACACACCCTTTTGAACTACTCTTGAGTTAATGTACATTTACTCCAGAATAAATGCCACAAAAATGTTACAGTTGCTTTGGCCCTTAATGGTAGCGAGCAGATTGCATTAATGGAAAATGCTTTTTAGCTGAAGGCTGCAGGTACCTGTCAGGTTCAATTTGATTCATTGTACCTTATTGCACCAGAGATGAAATCCAAACTACTCTCTATCTGTGGCTGTGTAGACTTGATTTGTGGTGTGCGCTTTGAAAGTGAGCACACAACATAAAACTGATTGCGATGCTGTTGCTGACTTGCAGTGATCCCTCCCTTAAGTTTCCCAGCTTCTTTGTCAACTGGTGCTGTGTGGCTCAGCAGAGAGAAAGTCTAGATTCTGCTGTATTCAGGGGAGATATAGAATGTTTCTTTGCTTGCTTATGCATTTAATAGATTTTAGACAACGTTAAGGCAATATTCCCTCCCAAAGTGATAGACAACCAAATAAAAATAAGCATAACTACTCCTCTCCTATCATTATTATTTTTATTGTTATTACCACCCACCTTCAACAGCAGGTCCCAGGGCCAGGGCTATTTAAAATTCAGAATTTAAAAATAGTTAGAACTTATAACAGTTACATGAACAGAGTGGGTCCTGAAAGTATACCTCTCAGGTCAGAGTAAAGGGGTATGTCTTCAGCATTTGTCAAAAGATGTATTGTGACAAAGCCAGACACACTTCTGCAGACCCTCCAAGTGTCCCTATTTGTCCCTGATTTAGAAAACCGGAAAAGTTTCTGATTTGATCCCAGAATGTCCCACTTTTCCTTAGGATGTCCCTATTTTTATCAGAGAAATGTTGGAGGGTATGCTTCAGTGAGGAGGGAATGCCACAACTGCTGATCTTAACACTCAGGAAGGCCTGTAGGTGGGTGGAGGCAGTCTTTCAGATATCTGAGCCTAAAGTCCCATGAATGAAAACCATTTGAAACAATTACAATATCCAGTATCATCTAGGAATGGAGGAGAATGCAAACTAATGTAATTTGCATTGAACAAATGAGTCTTTAAGGCCAGGCATACTTCCTCTCAATTTGAATTGAGTCCCGTAATTGGGGGAGGGGAGGCAGAGTGCCGTAAAGAACTGTTCCTTCTGCCCCCCAGCCTAAATGTTCTTACAGATGAGCATCCTCAGATGGTCTCCAAGTTAAGATATGAGAAGACTGATATGGGTGCAAGGAGTCTTGAAAGTAACCTGATCCCAGAACCACGTAGGGCTTGAGAATTGCAAGCAGGATTCAGAAGAGAAAATGAGAGAAGTTTCCACAGCAGTGTTCCTCATGCAAGGATCTTGCCATTCATTGCCCAAGAAGCATCCTGAGTCCCCTTGGAAGATTATTAAGGGCTCCTCAGTGAAATCAGTAAAGGTGTACTAAGATACCTTAGAATTGTTGTTGTTGTTTAGTCGTTCAGTCGTGTCCGACTCTTCGTGACCCCATGGTTGGACAGCACGCCAGGCACTCCTGGCACGCCAGGCACTCCTGTCTTCCACTGCCTCCCGCAGTTTGGTCAGACTTATGTTGGTAGCTTCGAGAACACTGTCCAACCATCTCATCCTCTGTCGTCCCCTTCTCCTAGTGCCCTCAATCTTGCCCAACATCAGGGTCTTTTCCAGGGAATCTTCTCTTCTCATACCTTAGAACACAAGCTTGCTATTTCCTATGGTCTTACTCCTGCAATGTGGAGATGACAGGAAGTGCTAATTATGTTCCAAGTAGCATGATCTATTACCCTCAATCACGTTTGTGGAGGATAAGGCTATAAATGACTCTTCTTCTATTCTTATCAAAGCCCAGGGTAAACTGCCCGTGTATCCCGTAACAGTGCCAGAATCACGCACCATGCTAGGGTGAAGATATCTGCACCCAGCATTTAGCTGTATGAATCTTTCTTTTGAAATGCAAATTCAAGCATGGAACACAATTGAACTTGGGAATGGAAGAACCTGTTGGAGGTGGTTTTTCTTCTGGTGGCAGACGACAGAACCACGAGACCACAAGACCAGTGTAAAACACTCAAACAAAGGTTTTATTACAGCTATACCAAAACAACAAACACAAAGCATGTGGGTGTTCTCTCCGACTTCTTTTCTTTTATACACACCACCACCTGTGTCTAATCAGCCTAGAAAACCACACCCAGAACTCACAGAAAAGGTTCTTAAAGTTACAACCCTCTTTTCTGTTTCTTTGCAGAATGACTCCTAACAGAATCTGCTGGCACATGTCACAGTGGCCAACCAGATGTCGAAATAGGAAGCTTGCAAACAGGACTTAAATCGGGGGACTCCCTATTTACATACCCCCCAACACCCCTCAGATGAAAATAAATAACATTTCTCACTTCCCCCAACTGACCCTCGACCACCCCCCTTTTGTCACCCCCCCGTCCCCATAGAGCATTTCCTATCACAGAAGAAGGTTGAGTGCCACCACCCCCACCACAATGGGACACAGCACATATGCCCTCCACAATCCTGAGAAAACTCCTTCCTTCCAGTTTTATTTTAGAAAGGGGCAAGATTAGACATGGACACACAAAACAGGTTGGGTTTTGGTTTGTTTTTTAATCAAGGCTCTTTGCGCTTCGCTCTGTTCCCTCTTTCTTCCTGCCTAGGGCAGCCCTGCCCTCTGTCTGCCCCTGCATTAGGAGGGGCAGGACCTCGGCGGCCGCAGGATCTCCTCCTTCTCACCTGCTCTCCAGCAGCCAATTAGAGCTGCCCAAGAGGGGAGGCTGGCAGGAGTGGCCATGGAGAGGCAACAGTGTACTCACTTGTGGCCGCCATCGCTTGGGACAAGTGAAGGCTCATCCTCCTCCCTAAGCTTGGCAGCAGCAACAGCAATGGGGGGAATAGGGATATTCCAGGATCAAATCAAAAGTCAGGATGGCTTTTGTAATTCCAAGACTTTCCTAGGAAAATTGGGACACTTGGAGTGTATTTATTTACTATTCCCTCCAACAGTGGAGGAAGAACGCGGGTGGCGCTGTGGGTTAAACCACAGAGCCTAGGGCTTGCTGATCAGAAGGTCGGCAGTTCGAATCCCTGAGACGGGGTGAGCTCCCATTGCTTGGTCCGAGCTCCTGTCAACCTAGCAGTTCGAAAGCACGTCAAAGTGCAAGTAGATAAATAGGGACCGCTACAGCGGGAAGGTAAATGGCGTTTCTGTGTGCTGCTCTGGTTCGCCAGAAGCGGCTTTGTCATGCTGGCCACATAACCTGGAAGTTGTATGTCGGCTCCCTCGGCCAATAACGCAAGATGAGTGCTGCAACCCCAGAGTCGGTCACGACTGGACCTATTGGTCACGGGTCCCCTTTACCTTTACCAACAGTGGAGGGAGAGCATAGCCATCATAGCTGCTAGCCATTGATAGCCCTCTCTTCCCTGAATTTGTCTAGTCCTCTTTTAAAGCCACCCAACAACCATTTTGGCATCACTCCTGCTCCTGAGGATTTTTTTATTTAGCTTAGTTTGATGCTACTCTGAATTTTTGAGAACTTAAGAGTGTGACACAAAGGAGAAAATACTGGAAACTGTCTATTATATATACATGTAACAAATTCCGCTCTGGCTTCCCCTGTGAAACGGAGAGGGGGACAAAACACCTAATGCCTTGCTTTCGTAATGCATTTCTTTGAGGCAGAGATCTTATTTTTAAACCACGCACAATGGTAAGAAATTGGATTCAAGGAGCAGAGGACACAGTCCAGAAGTTTTGCAAACCCAGCAAGCCTGTTTTCTTGCTGGAGAATAATGACAGCGACTCGGCTGAAGTGCCGAAACAGTCTCACTCTATTGAATTACAGCAACTTGAGACAATGGGGTTGGTTGTTTCTCTTTTTTTTAACTGCAGCACACAAAACACCGCATTGTAAATAGGACAGCCAGGCAAACTATGGATGCTTTCCCTTCTGTATTCTCAAGGTTTCTCAACAAAATCTCTTCTTAAGGTAACGGCTCGATGCGAACGTCTTGGCTCCTGATCAGAATAGCATTTTCATAACATGGAAGAACTCTCTGGAGACGTCCTTGTCCATTCTAAACTTCACAATTTGAAATCCCTTTGAGTCCTGCTTCTCTCTTCCTTGCACAGCAGGAAATAATCTTTTCCAAATCTCCTATAATTAGGGGGTGCAAGGAACATCCCTGGTTTCCATTTGGTGGACTAAAAAAGAAAAGAAAAAGGAAATCACCACACGTTCATGGTTGCAAATAAGATTACTGAATATTATTAATATTATTTATTCCATATGTACCTTGCTCTTCCTCCCAAAGGAGTCCAGGTTATAGCAACCTTTTTATAATTATTACAAATCCACAAAAAAAAATTGGAAAGGGGGGAAGCAAAATATTGTTATCCACAATGTTGCATGGTTAACAGTGCGATCCTAGACATGTCTAGTCAGAAGTAAGTCCCACTGAGTGTAATGGGAAATACTCCCAAGTAAGTGTGCAAGGAGCTGAACCTTGGGCCACATTCACATCATACATTTCAAGCATGATGATACAGCGTTCACACCCTATTCCCTTCCCAGAGCTCTTTCCATGGAATTCTGGGAATTGCAGCTCTAGGAGGGGAAGATAGGCATCTCCTAACAACTCTCAGCACCCTTAACAAACCACAGCTCCCAGGATTCCTTGGGCGAAGCTATGACTGTGAGCTGGGTTAGACTGAGAGACTGTGACTGGCCCAAGGTCAGCCAGTGAGCTTCATGGTCAAGTGGGGACTGGAACCCTGGTCTCCCATGTCCTAATTTGACACTCTAAACACCACATCACACCTGAGCAGCCCACACATTGGGCTCATCCACACTTACGCTTGTCCTGTGTCTAGAAAGCACAAGTCTGAATGGTTTCCCACTTGTCCAGTGCTTTCCAAGCATGGGTCTGAGCAGTTTTCCCTTTTCCCTGCCTCTTCCTGCTCTTTAGTGCTAAATCAGAACAAACAGCAGTCTGTGGAAAACCTGATGGCCATTTGTCCTGATTCAGTGCTAAACTGCAGGTTTTCCTCAGGGAAAACAGTAGGGCAAACACTGTGTGGATGAGCCCTTTGCATGTACATACAGCAAATCTTCACTGTGTGCTCTGGTATTTTCCAAAACACACCATTTGATTCTTCTAAATAGATATGTCTGATGATAATACTCAGCCAGCTACTACTAGCAGGGTCCGGCAGGGAGTCTCCATGCTCTGCGGCAGCCCCGCATTATTCCCCCCAGAGAACATTGTGAAGACAGGGCGATTCCTTTCCTCTCTGCTTTGAAAACATTATTCACAGCAGCCTTCCGCAACCTGAAGCACTCCAGAGGCTTTGGACTGCAACTCCCCTCAGCCTCAGCCTTTGCTTAGCTGGGGCTGATAGAAGTTTTAGCCCAAAGCCTCTAGAGGGCACCAGGTTGGCACTGGGGGGGGGGGAGAGGTTGCAGTAGCAAGGGAGAGGAAAATGGAGATGATGCCTAATTAATAAGGATGCTGTGAGAATGTGGAATAAGGAGAAGTAAATCCCTTAGGGCTTTACTCATGCAAACTCTCCCTCATTTACCCAGGTCTCTGTAGTCCATGAATTCAAATGGGATATGCCTGTTCTCCCAAATTAGACTGCATAGCTTATATTCTTTTTTTTAATAAACTCTTTCCCCAAAATAACACCAGAGTTCATTTCAGATGATGCTCATCATTAAATGTGCCACAGAAGAAGCATGTGTTTGTTGCATAGCAACCCCTTCATGTTATGGGTCATTTCAAGGGTGCCAACTTGAGTAAAATATTTGGGGGCCCAAGTCAGCCCCACTAGATGACTAGATGGCCCTTGTTATCCCTTCCAACTCTGCAATGCGATGATTCTATGATCTACACAACCACATTGGCTGCTGAACTGCCATCTCTCTGGAGTTTGGTTTCAGTATGAACTGTCAAAATTTCTAATCCATTTCTTACCCCCATGTCAGCTAGCTCAGGTTTGTGGTTTTCTGCAAACCCAAGAGAGAACTGCAGTCAGTCTTGTCTCTCTGAAACATGCACCTATACTAGGCATAAAGCTGGATGTGGCCCTCCATTTCTATCTGACCCCAAGTCACTCTTCTCGCTTCACACCTTGAGAATTTTTGCCTGGCTGGAATGAGTCTTCGAACTTTGATAATTCCTCTTTCTTGTCTTCATGGAGAATGGAGAGGTCTGTATGTGTGTCCATCTATCTCTCATGCAAAGCTAAAATTTGCATCCGTTACTCTTCCCCGTTGTCTCTGGCCACAGCCACCACTGGTATGTTACCCTTGGAAGGTAGCCAGAAGGGAGAGCAGCCTGTGGCCTAAGAGTTAGCATGTTGTGGTTAGAAGGCTGTACTAGGACCTTGGGAGACCAGGGTTTGAATCCCCACTCAGCCATGAAGCTCATGGGGTGACCTTGGGTCAGTCATTATCTCTCATTGTAGCCTACCTCACAGGGTTGTTGTGATGATGAAATGGAGAGAGGGGAGACAGTGTACACCACATTGAGCTTCTTAAAGAAAAGGTGGGGTATAAACAGGGCTTTTTTCAGGGGAAACTCTCCGAAACTCATTTCCAGCACTTCTCAGACGGGAGCCATTGCCATTATAAGAGAACAAGAGAAGTGTTCACAGTGAGTTCCAGCACCCCTTTTTCTAGAAAAATAGCACTGGATCTAAATGTAATAATAGTAATTTTCCAAAAGGTTTCCCACCCCTGAGCTATGCAATAATTGTGCTTGTCCAAACATGTGTTTGTTTCATTCACACATTCTGTTCTCAGGTGTACACCTTTCAAAAAACCCAATGTGCCTTTTAAAATTGTATGTGTGTGTTTGTGTGTGTGTGTGCACAATAGGTTAGTCAAAGGTTGCCTTCCCCACCTGACTCCACCGCCAAATTGCTTCTCTCCACGCTGGGATTTAAGTCTGCTAAGAGCCAACCTGTAAACAACTGGTTTTATGGCTCTGTGTGATACGATGCCAGGTGCAGACTGATTTCATAAAACAATAACCTCTGGCTGATGGAATGTAATATGGCACATCCTCAAGAATAAATGAGACCAAATATTCCAATTACAGACTAATCTTAACTCCTTTTCAGCCTGAGCCAAGTGTTTTCCTCTGATATTTGGCATCAGCCTTGCCCCAGCAGTGTTAAGCTGCCACAGAGGACTACACTGCAGCTTCTGTTCATCAGACATTTTATTTTATTTTATAAAAGAAGGAAAAGGGTAAACATGATTCAGAGTGGGGAAGAGGGTGATGTCTTCTTCCAGGGCTTCCATTCCCCACCTGTGCCCTCAAATTGCTTTTGAAGAGGTTTCATATAATGTTTGCAGGTTATTTCCCTGCCCCTTTCTTATTAAACACCACAGGTTAGTATTATTATTAAATAAAGAGAGGTTCCAGAATGCAAGACCCTGTCATCCTGGGGTGGTTAACCCCTGCGGCCGTCCAGGTGTCATTGGACTTCAAACTCCCATCAGTCCAAGCAGGCATGGTCAGCACTGGTCAAGGAGTGGTCAGTGGGAGGGCTGTAACTCAGTGACAGAGCATCTGCTTTGCATGCAGAAGGTCGCAGGTTCAATCCCCGGCATCTCCAGGCAGGGCTGGGAGAGATTCTGGAGAACTGCTGGGAAAATACTGAGCTAGATGCACCAGTTGTCTGACTCTGTTTAAGGCAGCTTCTGGGAAGGGTTGTACCCCAGTAGTAGGACAACTGGTTTACATACAGAAGGTCCTGGATTCCATCTACAGAATCTGTAGGTAGAATCTGCCTGAATGTCTAAAATCCTGGAGAGCTGTCTGCTGGCAATCTGTCTAGCAATACTGAGATAGATGGGGCAGCAAACCGGCTGAGTATAAGCCAGATAAGCCACCTATTTTATTCTTGTTTCCAGAGGGCCACAGGCTCCCCACCCTTGCTGTAGAGTTACCTATGAAACTTGTCCTCTAGTCTGGATTTTGAAAGCAGATTTGAGGAACCCACCCTCTGTATATCTGTCCAGAGACTTGTGCCTGATCCACAACAAGTTTAGAATAAGTCTTTAGAGACAGCTGGTGTCAGGGACCGTGTTGAGGAGGGCTGCACTGAGGAGGAATAGTGGAAACCACCCCCTCCCCCTAATCCTGAATCTTCCCAGGAACAGGAGGACAGTGTAGATTTGGAACAGTGGTTTGCAGAGGGGCATAGTTCAGAAGGCAGAAGCTGGGCAATACTGGATGGGGAACAGCTAGAAGAAGAAGAAACACTAGGGGAGAGAGGGTTAACAGATTCACAGTCATTGGACAGCATTCCTCAACTGCTCTCCCCAAGGTTGAGAAGAGCTCAGAAGGTCTCAGAACAGAAAATGCAGACGGTACAAGCTCATATTACAATACATAGGAGTGACGTAGATTAATAGGGACGGAGGGGGGAGCGAGGCATAATTGAAAGCATTGCAATTCTAGAGAGAGGCGTAGCAAGCCCAGGTGGTACCCGGTGCAGAATTTCTTTTGTCGCCCCCCATCAACAGCTTGGGGTAGGTTTGGGAGTCACGGGTGGGCACTAAATGTCACCCCCTCAGCGATGACACCTGGGGTGGTCCACCCCCTTCCTACGCCTCTGCGCCCCCACCCCCGTGACTCCCAAGTACCCTGAGCCATCGGGGGAATAGGGAGCTATGCCACTTTGCTGGGGCGCTGGCAAAGCTGTGCAGCTCGTCCTCTTGGGAGCCACAGCTCCTGTCCGTCCCCCTCCCTCCCTAGCTCACTGTAAAGCACAAAGCAGAAGCCACTTACGGTGAGCTGGGGAGGGAGGGAGGCTGGAAGAGGGGGCCCCCGGCTTGCCATAAGCGGCTCCTGCCGGTGGTGGAGAGATCCTACCGCCGTTCCTACAGCGCTCCAGTGGTGCCGGTGGTAAACCGCTATGTACAGTGCATGTGCGGCATTTCTACACACAGCGTATGCGTAGTAGTGCTTTGCCGCTGGCACCGCATGGACGGTGGTGGGATCCTCTGCTTGCAGCTGCAGCCACAAACGGAGGATCCTCCACATGTGGCTGTGGCAGTGCGATGGCTGCTTGCGCTGATGCGCCTGGGCCGGGGCCGGGGTGACAGGGCAAGCACCCCGCTGGGTGCCTTCTTGTTACCGCCCCAGAAATGGAACTCAGGGCGAATGCCCCCCTTGTGACGCCACTGATTCTAGGGAGATGTGTTTTTTTGTTTCTCACTGTGATTATTAAAGAATCTAACTGGTAAGACATTCCTTTCATTTGATCTACTTATTTACTGCCATGGGGGAGGAAGCTGATTCCCTGAAGCCTAACAGCTGGTTCCTGATGATGGCATTATTGTCATGTGTCAGGATCTGCTACATCCTTCAATGAACATATGGATTCTTTCCAGGCTCTATAAATCCATTTCAGGTTGCCAAAAAGCTTACCTGGGATAGGGGATAAAGTGGGTTTCGTTCACACTTTATTTCAGTCTCCTAAATTTCCAGTTAATGAACATGAACTGAAAAATATCCCTGCTTTGAAATTTGCATTTCTCCAAACAAAATAAGTTTTCAAAAATGCATATAATTGGAGAAAGTGTGCATTAGTGAAAATTTATTTAACAAAATTTATGTGCTGTCTGACATAAAGCCTCTAAGTGGTTTGCAAGGAATGAAAACAGTTATTAAAGACAGATAATAAAATTCAACAGCAAAAAAGAGAATTTACAATCCATCAACATCCATGTGTCTGATTAGGCTTGCCTCAACAAAAGCATTTTAATCATAAAAAAAGAGTAAACCGAAGGCACCTGCCTGATGTCAATAGGCAGGGAGTTCCAAAGTGTTAGGTGCTCCCACACTAAAAGAGCTATTTCTTACCACTGCATAATGTGTATCATGCAGCACCTGTAACAGGGCCAGGTTCCGCAGAGCAAAGTGCTCATATGGGCACATAGGGGACAAACTGATTCCACAAGTAAACTGTTGCTGAGCAATGGATTATATGCAGGAAAACAGCTTGCAAAAAAAAAAAAAGTATATTAGAGAAAATTGCATACAAAAATGTGTATATCAGGAGAAATGCACATTGTAATGCTGATAAATTTTTGGAATTATTATTTTCTTTAAAAAAAAAAGAACTGCCAAGTGATGTAGAAATATGCTGAAGTGAACTTTAGACCGGAAAGATGAGAAAGTGTGATAACTTGAAATTCCCAGCAAAGCTAGCAATGAGTTTGGAAGAAAGGAGGGAGAGGTTCTTTTGGTGTGTCAGAAAAGGAGTGGGTGTTTGGTGGCTTCTGGTGCTGGACTCAATAGAGATATCTATTTAGAGCAGCGTTTCTCAACCGCTGTTCCGCGGCACAGTAGTGTGCCGCGAGACGCTGGCTGGTGTGCCGCGACGTGCGGTGACGAGAAGGGCGATTTGCATTGTCACGTGCCTGGTGGCTGCCAATACGCAGCGCTGACCCGCCGGAAAGCAATATTTCTCCTCCTCTTTCCCAAAGCTCAGTGCAAACGAGCCTGGCAGCCGCCAATACACAGCGCTAACCCGCCGGAAAGCAATATTTGGCAAGTGTTTCTTACAGTCATAATTATAATATAGGGCGGCACAGAGTTAAATTTTTTAACTTTTTTAATGGTGGCGTGCTCGTGATTTTTTTCATGGAACAAGTGTGCCGTGGCCCAAAAAAGGTTGAGAAACACTGATTTAGAGCTACAAACAGTGGCTTGTTCAACAAAATATCTCATGCAAGCCTGATGCAAAAGCATCAAATACCCGAGAGCTGGCAACCCAGAAATCCTCTCCAAAATACAAGCTTAAGGTATTCCTGTCGGTCTCCCCCCCCCCCGCACCCCCTGCCCCATGGGCTGCAGAATGATTGACGGCCGCCACATTCCTCTTTGGCTCCAGCGGAAATGTGCAGGAGTGGTGTAGCAGCGGCGCACAGCATTCCCTACAGGGTGGAAATGCAGATTGTCTGTGATGCTATAAACCAGATTACCCCAGCTTTTGCCAGGTACTTGGGACTCTCAGAATGCTCATATATATCCGAGACGTCTGCAATCAACCAACTGCTGTGGGGTTGGCCAGCCAAGTCCGCTTGGCAAACTGGTAGATGGTCATCTGGTTGTCGTGAATGGCTTTTGATTTTCCATATGCACGGCTCAAAGCGAGGCTGTATTTTCTAAGCTTGCGGTAGCCCTTCTGGAAAAGGAAGCGTCCCCACCCCATCTCTTGAAGGTGGAGATGTCACCTAAAGTTTTAAAAAGACAAATAAGCTTAGCCGCTTCCAAGGGCTATATGTCAGCAGTAGGCCACCTGCTTTGCATGCAGAAGGTTCAATCCCCAATAGCATCTCTTCCAAGGGCTGGGAAAGATTCACTGTCTCAAATGCTGCAGAGTCACTGCCAGTTAGTGCAGACATCAATGAGTTAGGATGGACCAGAGGTCTGCCTCAGTAGAAGGCAGCTTTCAATATATAGCTCCTGGCAGAGCATCTGTTTTGCATGCAGAACATTGCAAGTTCAGTCCCTGGTTTCTCCAGGTAGGAGTGGGAAAGACCGGCTGTCTGAAACCCTGTAGAGCCACTGCCAGTCAATGTCAACAATTCTGAGCAAGATGGATCAATGTTCTGACATATTATAGGACAGCTTCCCATGGTCCCTCCCTCAGTTTTCCAAAGTTCTGTCTGTTCCAACTAAGGCTCTACAATCCAGAGCTATGAAGCATGCCACACCCTGTTCAATATATTTTGGGGTATGCACCTAGAGTTATTATTTCTGCCTCTAGCTGTGGAAGTAGTAAGTAGCCATCATGGCAAATCAAAACTGATAGCCTTATCTTCCATGAGCATACTCCTGTCATGAAGTTTCCTGTAGTTCATCTATCCCTCACTTGCCTCAAGGGCTGGCAAATGACATCTTGCTGTCTGAGATGATAGGCAAGATCTCATCTTGGCTCCACCCCCATCGCACATGCAGATAATAATAATAATTTATTATTTATACCCCACCCATCTGGCTGCGTTTCCCCAACCACTCTGGGTGGCTCCCAACAGAATATTAAAAACACAATAAAAGATCAAACATTAAAAACTTCCCTAAACAGGGCTGCCTTCAGATGTCTTCTAAAAGTCAGACGGTTGTTTATTTCCTTGACATTTGAAGGGAGGGTGTTCCACAGGGAGGGCGCCACTACTGAGAAGGCTGGTTCCCTGAAACCTCCCTTCTCGCAGAGAGGGAACCGCCAGAAGGCCCTCGGAGGTGGACCTCAGTGTCCGGGCTGAATGATGGGGGTGGGGACACTCCTTCTGATGTGAAAGACTTGAGATCTAGCAGTTATAGGAAGTTGCTTTTATTGAGAATCAGACCAATAGCCCACTAGTTCTTATCTCTGACTTGAAGCAGCTCTCTAGAGCTTTAGGAAGCAGACACCCCCTGCCCTACATGGACATGCTGTGGATCGTACCTGCGACCTTCTGCTGAGCTTTTTGTTTTCCATTGGTCCAGCCAGTGTTGTCTACTCTGACAACAACCCTCTCCAGGGTTTCAGGCAATAGCTTCAGGCAATAGTGGGGATGCTGGGGATTGAACCTGGGACCTGCTGCATGCAAAGCAGGTGCTCATTTTCCAGCATCCCTTTCTTCATTATCCTTGTCGGATGCTGCTGCTTTGACAGCAGGCTGTTTTCCTTCCTGCGCGCTTGCTCTCTTTGTATGTGTGTGTGTTTGTGTGAAGTTGTAACTGGGGCCCAGGCATTGTCGCAAGTTACTGGCTTGATTACAGAAGCACACAGAGCTCCTATTTATGCCCACAGAGGCGACAGAACCTGCAGTGAAGGCGGGCCCTTGATGCTGCTTTGTGGGCAAGGAGCAAGGGGCCTTTCATCCTTTGCTTTCCCCCCTCAGTACCTTGTTTTATTGTCTCGCTGTGCCCAGCCTTTAGCCACACACTGTCAGGAACAGCAAAAAGGTGTTGAGGTCATGGAAGCAGATGTAGGGAAGAGCAAATCTGCCAAGCTCAGGGAAGGATTTTCCCCTCTCACGCTGCCTTTAGGATTATCACAAGGGGTGCCTCTACCTCTGATCAGAAATGTGTAGCTCTAAAATTCTTATCTTTAGAGAAGTAAAATCAAGTGCACAGTCACAAAAAAGCTCTTCTGTATTTGTATTCAGTTTCATTATACGACATGTAATAATAAAATATGTACAAATAAAATATGTAAGTTGTTTACATATACAAATTTATATTAAAAATAAGAAGCAAAAAAGCAAATCATGTGCAACATAGGCTGCACACGCACAATACTTTTAAAGCACATTGCTTCGCTCAAACAATCCTGAAAACTGCAGTTCACCTCTCACTACAATTATGAGCATTTTTTTAAAAAACCATGCAGTTCCTAGGATTCTTTAGCGGAAGTCATGTGTTTTAAATAATGGTTTGTTCCCTATTCCCCTCATAAAGCCACAGTTCCCAGAATGGCTTAACAATCAACCCCTCTTCTCTCTTTAGCGGCCTTCTGGTACGGAAGCTGCACTTGTCGGGATAGGACAGTGTTGAGCAGAATTATCAAAACAGCTGAGAGTATCATTGGATGAGAGTACATCATCTATCTACCTTGGAACATATTTATACCATCAGGTGCCATAGAAAGGCACTAGACATATCAAGAGATTCATCGCATCCTGGTCATCGTTTCTTTGAGCTCCTGCCATCGGGACGGAGATATAGAACAATGAAGGCGAGAACGAGCCGTCTCAAGAACAGTTTCTTTCCTAGAGCAATTTTGGCCTTAAAAGGAAATTCTGGACTTTGAAGTCATTTTCATTTGTTTACTGTTCTGTATTGTATTGTGCTTATTAGTATTTTAATTCATGTGGAGTGTTTTACTTGAGTTGATACAGCAACCGAGAAATTTCGTTGTTCCCGCAAGGGGACAATGACAATAAAGATCTGTTCTGTTCTGTTCTGTTCTGTTGTTCTGTTCTGTTCTGTTCCAGCTTTGCATAGGCACTGGTTTGAGGGGACTGAGACTCTTTGGGGGCCCTCAAGCTTTTTTGTTTTGTGTTTGAGGGGGCCCAGGCCCCCATTCTTGAGGTCGAACACAGAGCCGGGTGCAGAGTCATGTCAGGATACTACACAATGTCATGCATCAGGATGTCATGTCGGGTCCCATCAAAGTTCTTCAGAAGATGGCACCTCTGCATCTTCAGATTCCCCTGGATAACGCTTTACGCCATAATACATTTGTTACTTTTTGAGGTACTACAGAACATTCTTCTTCCAAAGGGATCCAAATCTAGGTGAGAGCTACCCTAGGACGGTCCTCCTGCCTGGCCCACAGGACCACGTAAAGAGTCCCACGTGCCAAACAGCTGAACTATCAAACGCCAGGTACTAATTTTTAAGGGTTCAGTTATTGACACAAATGCCAGCCCTGCCCGGGTAGTGGTATGTGTGAAATGCTTTCATGAATACCTTTTTCTGACATGGTTCCTTTACACAATGAACTTTTTTACAAAATGAAATCCAGTGGAAGACAAATCCGTTCTGCTTGGGCAATGCTTAAAAGTTTCCAACAGAGGCAGTTTGACTGTAACAAATGGGCTTTAATTGTTCTGCAGGTGTGTGCGATTGCACCACTGAAGCGACGGACAACAGTCAATAAGTTTGAAAGCGTTTGCTCTCAGTGGACAATTATTGAGCTAACATGCACTTTAAATGGCGGGTTTTGAGCCAGTCCCCATGAAGTCCCCATCTTCAACTGGCTTTGAAGTTGCAAAATTTCCTAGCCTTGTTTCTGAAGCACAACCAATGTGTTAGGGTTTCATTCTTTATTTCCAAAATAAAGTTTCATTATTTAGTTCTGAATTTGGTTTTGCATACTTTCCGATAGCTTTCTCTTCCTTCATATATCCTTCTCTCACTTCATGAAACTGTACCAATACGAAAACATGTGTAGAATAAAATGTTGCTTGAAAGCAGCAGTCTTGATGTGGTTGAAAGTAAGACTGCAGCAGCATTGTTTCTGCTGAAGCATGTGTGAATGTGTCAAACATTGCACATAAGAAATATAAGTGTAATCATATATATCATCTAGGAATGGAGGAGAAATTTGATCCTGGTTCCAATTAAAAGTGAATCTTTTAATTTACATTTTCAAACCAGTACACAAACTGAAACACAGACATCCTTCAAAAGCCACACGTCTCCAAATTTTGCAACATAGTTCTCCAGCCAAGTAATGTGTACAAAATAACAATAATGCACATAGCAGGGGAAATTGTGCATGTAAACACATATATTTGCAAAAAAATAGCACACAGTGTTAAGGGAAATTGCTTTGTAAAAATGTGATTGGACCAAATTATACACAAAAACGAATTGATGATGTGAAATTTGCACTGAAATGCTGGCAAAATTTCACGAGGGATTTTAAAAAGAAGAAGTAAATTGCAACCTGATTTGGAAATGTGGAGAAATGGACTGATTCGACGATCCCTAATGCCATCACATCAAGATGAAGGTGGTGGTGCTGAACTGTGTTTTAATGATGCATCTCTGTGCATTGCTGACAGAGAGCAGTAGCAGGCAGTGTAGGAAGCAGAGCTGCCCAATGGACACTAGCACCATTGCAGGTACCTGGACAGTGCTGAAGAGGTGGAGAATGGTGGCAGTGAGGTCAGAGTGGTGCCGGCAGAATGGTAGCACCATTTTGCACAGCCCCAATTTTGCTGCTGGTCTACTTTACCCCAGCACCATCCTGATAACCTGTAAGGTAAAAAGGTAAAGGTAAAGGACCCTTGGATGGTTAAGTCCAGTCAAACTGCTTCCGATGCAATGGAACACCGTGACAGAAGCCAGAGCACATGGAAACGCTGTTTTCCTTCCCACCATTGCAGTACCTATTTATCTACTTGCACTGGTGTGCTTTCGAGCTGCTAGGTTGGCAGGAGCTGGGACAGAACAATGGAAGCTCACCCCATTGCGTGGATTCGA
This sequence comes from Zootoca vivipara, assembly GCF_963506605.1. Lineage (NCBI taxonomy): Eukaryota > Metazoa > Chordata > Lepidosauria > Squamata > Lacertidae > Zootoca > Zootoca vivipara. Next base: position 32,839,312 of record NC_083289.1, on the reverse strand, counting down.
ACTGCTGACCTTCCAATCGGCAAACCCAAAAGGCTCAGTGGTTTAGACCACAGCGCCACCAGCGTCCCTGTAACCTGTAGCAATGCTGGGTCAGTGATTCCATCACTCTGACCCACCACACGTTCTGAAACAAGCATTAAGGATCTGAAGGAAGAAGACTCTGAGAACTGAAAATAAACGTTAAGGAATGGGAACCTTCAATGCTCCAATTCCAGAGTTACTTTGTGAAACTTTCCTAGCTTAACAGCAACTTGGGAGCACTAGAACCCAGACGAAAATGAATCCATGGAACAATTAAAAAATACAGAAGGATGGGGGCTATCTCATCCCAAGCCTCTTTGAGTTTAAGGATGGTCTGTAATGTACCAGGAGATTACTTAAAGAATGCCCCTCTGGTATATATATTTTTCCCCTTTTTTAAAAAAAGTGATTCCTTTGTGGGGACGTGCTGAACATATTTAGGTAGAAAACATTTGCATCTTGAAAAGCCAGACCAAGTACATTAGAAAGCCATTTGAGCCTCAATCAGCAGTTGAGCAACAGAGCTGCCTCGGGGGAAGAACCGGGACCACTTATTTCTCTCCGAAACTATTAAAGAGAAGTTGTGCCACTAATGAGAAGCCTTTAAAGACTAACTTGCCAAGCGCTCAGTCCTTTGTTGCACACTATTTGGCAGTAAGTTTTGCAATGGCACTGTGAAGGCCTTTTCTGGTCACAGGTAGCTCCAAAGCTTCTGGGACTATTCTAAAGTGGATTATGGAGAAAGCTAGAGAGTTCCAGAAAAACGTCTACTTCTGCTTCATTGACTATGCAAAAGCCTTTGACTGTGTCAACCACAGCAAACTATGGCAAGTTCTTAAAGAAATGGGAGTGCCTGATCACCTCATCTGTCTCCTGAGAAATCTCTATGTGGGAGAAGAAGCTACAGTTAGAACTGGATATGGAACAACTGATTGGTTCAAAATTGGGAAAGGAGTACGACAAGGTTGTATATTGTCTCCCTGCTTATTTAACTTATATGCAGAATTCATCATGTGAAAGGCTGGACTAGATGAATCCCAAGTCAGAATTAAGATTGCCGGAAGAAATATCAACAACCTCAGATATGCAGATGACACAACCTTGATGGCAGAAAGTGAGGAGGAATTAAAGAACCTTTTAATGAGGGTGAAAGAGGAGAGCACAAAATATGGTCTGAAGCTCAACATCAAAAAAAACCAAGATCATGGCCACTGGTCCCATCACCTCCTGGCAAATAGAAGGGGAAGAAATGGAGGCAGTGAGATTTTACTTTCTTGGGCTCCTTGATCACTGCAGATGATGACAGCAGTCAGGAAATTAAAAGACGCCTGCTTCTTGGGAGTAAAGCAATGACAAACCTAGACAACATCTTAAAAAGCAGAGACACCACCTTGCCTACAAAGGTCCGTATAGTTAAAGCTATGGTTTTCCCGGTAGTGCTGTATGGAAGTGAGAGCTGGACCATCAAGAAGGCTGATCGCCAAAGAATTGATGCTTTTGAACTATGGTGCTGGAGGAGACTCTTGAGAGTCCCATGGACTGCAAGAAGATCAAACCTATCCATTCTGAAGGAAATCAGCCCTGAGTGCTCCCTGGAAGGACAGATCGTGAAGCTGAGGCTCCAATACTTTGGCCACCTCATGAGAAGAGAAGAATCCTTGGAAAAGACCCTGATGTTGGGAAAGATTGAGGGCACTAGGAGAAGGGGACGACAGAGGATGAGATGGTTGGACAGTGTTCTCGAAGCTACGAACATGAGTTTGACCAAACTGCGGGAGGCAGTGCAAGACAGGAGTGCCTGGCGTGCTATGGTCCATGGGGTCACGAAGAGTCGGACACGACTAAACGACTAAACGACAACATTCTAAAGTGTGGTTTTTTTCTATGAGTTTAATGCCAAATTTTGTCTTCAGAGAGAAGTTACCAGGAGGGATAAAGCTATTAAATCAGGATCAGCCAGGAAGTGAGCACCTAGGGTTAGCAATGCACAGGAGGCAGAGACCATGGTACCCATGCCAGCATTTGTTATGTTCAGAAGTTGCTTCAAAGAGGACTAGAGGCTTACTGTCAGGGTTTAGGTGCCAGAGAGTTCTGATGAAAACAGGAAGAGGAACAAAATTTGCCATTGTTCCCTTATTTGGTCCATGTTCCAGAGAGAAATAAATCCAGCAAATGCAATCAGCATTTGCTCTTGTTCTTGCTTTCAGTCTGCAAATAATAACTAAATTATTCCAGTCTTCCCGCCCCCACAATCATTTGCATTGTGTTTCCGTTGCACTGAAAGGAATGAGGAAGAATAACATAATGGCAATGTGATTTATGTAATTAATTATGTAAATTACATGAGATAGGTAATTTCCTAGAGGATAACTCAGTCAGTAGTGCATGAGAATCTTAATCCCAGGGTCGTGGGTTTGAGCCTCATGTTGGGCAAAAGATTCCCGCATTTCAGGGGGTTGGACTAGATGAGCCTTGTAGTCCCTTCCAACTCTACAACTCTAACATTCTGTGATTCTTTGATTCATTGCAGTGGACAGTGAGATGAATAACATCGTTTTTGGCAGAAGATTGAACTGCATTGGAATGGAAACAGTGCTGCATGTGACAAATACATGGCAGAATGGAAAACAATGCCTTGTTACATCCATAGTCAGGAGTGAGGAATCTCAGGCCCAGGTGTTGAATGTGCCCCTCCAGAACACTCTATCCAGCCCTCAATACTCTTCCCCAAGCCACACCCCTTTCACCAGCCCTGTTCTCGGCCATCCCAGACTGCTAGTGCATCTGTATCAGGCCAACGTCTCTGCTGCTTCACCTCTCTCCCTCTCCTTCCCCGTAAGCAGCAGTGACTTAGTTGTTGGGAGGTCACCAGAGTGCCGCCACCTCACCATGCTGCCCCCTACTGAATTTTGAGGAACTGAGATTTGCTGGATTAAGTTGGTTTTTCCAAAAACGGTATAGACTTGAATTGACATCCCAGCAGAATTGGGCAAACCCACCTACCCATGCAGTAGCAACAACACCCCCACTGCACCGTAAATTTCTTTATAGAGTTTGGGCTTCCTTTGAGATTACTGAGGAGGACAAGAAAAAATATTTCCACTTTTCCTTGAGAAGAAATCTGACAGTGACAACATATGAGCAGAAATGCCATGTTTTGTTTTGTTTTTTGCTAAGCCTTACTACAGCTCTGTTGAGACTATTGCAACTCTTTTGAGAATTTCAGAACCATCCCTAGACAAATATGCTGAAAGGAAAGGAGAGAGAGAGAGAGAGAGAGATTTAGGCAGTATAAGTTGATCTGTTATTTGACAACACGGAAATATTCGTGGACAAAACTATCCCATATCAGGGAGTGAAATTCACCCTTCAGATCACATATTCTTTTCATTCTGTACATTGATTTTGCCTTGTAGGAGTTAAATTTCTCTAATCAATTCCTGGATGCTACAAGAAGGGACTCTAAATGGGCTATTGTTCTACTTTCTAAATTTTGTGTGCAGGAGGACACAATGACAGAATGGCAGCCCCGCTGCCAAAGACATCCAAGCTCAGAGAAATGGCTGAGGGCTTGCTTTGAAGGACCTTCCAGGACTTGGCATAAAATAGTGGAATTTTATGTAGCTAACTGCTGTATAGTCTACCCCAGCAGGACTGTGCTGGTGGAGACTGTTGGGAATTTTAGTCCAAAACACCTAGAAGGCACCCATGTTGAGGAAGGCTCCCTTATGTCTACGTGCCGACTAAAGGAGCAAAGAAGGGGAGAAATACCTGTATGTTGTGCAAATGGTACCTTATCCATCACTAAAGCCAAGCATGAAAATTCTTATGACAATGTTACCATTCTGCCAATGGCCCATGACTTGGTGGACACCCTCCATTGCCCTAAAATATGTGATCATTTAATTGCCATTGCAGTCCTATTATATTGCTATTCTGGAGTGCCTGGTGTGGAAAGCTTGGAACACGTTGCGAGTTGCAAAATCTTACTAAATTGCATTGCTGAAATGAATAAAAAATGTTTTGTTGCTGCTTTTATTGATTTATTAGTTGCCTAATCTCAAGGTGATTTACATAGAAATTTAAAAAAGTTTAAAAGTTAACAGAAGACTAAAACACTAACCAGTGAACACTTATGATAAAGACCCATTCATCCAGCTGGGAAAGTCTGTGAGAACAAAAATGTCTTCAATTGTTTCTGAAAAGTGCAGACAGCAGGTGCCTTTCTTATTTCGACGGGGATGCTGTTCTAAGGAACAGGGGCCCCAACACCAAAAGCCCTGCTTTTAGATCAGGGTCCCCAAACTAAGGCCCGGGGGCTGGATGCAGCCCCATCACCTTCTAAATCCGGCCCGTGGACGGTCTGGGAATCAGCATGTTTTTACATGAGAAGAATGTGTCCTATTATTTAAAATGCATCTCTGGGTTATTTGTGGGGCCTGCCTGGTGTTTTTACATGAGTAGAATGTGTCCTATTATTTAAAATGCATCTCTGGGTTATTTGTGGGGCCTGCCTGGTGTTTTTACATGAGTAGAATGTATCCTTTTATTTAAAATGCACCTCTGGGTTATTTGTGGGGCCTGCCTGGTGTTTTTACATGAGAAGAATGTGTCCTATTATTTAAAATGCATCTCTGGGTTATTTGTGGGGCCTGCCTGGTGTTTTTACATGAGTAGAATGTGTCCTTTTTATTTAAAATGCATCTCTGGGTTATTTGTGGGGCCTGCCTGGTGTTTTTACATGAGTAGAATGTATCCTTTTATTTAAAATGCACCTCTGGGTTATTTGTGGGGCCTGCCTGGTGTTTTTACATGAGAAGAATGTGTCCTATTATTTAAAATGCATCTCTGGGTTATTTGTGGGGCCTGCCTGGTGTTTTTACATGAGTAGAATGTGTCCTTTTATTTAAAATGCATCTCTGGGTTATTTGTGGGGCATAGGAATTCGTTCATTTCCCCCCCCAAAAAAAATATAGTACGGCCCCCCACAAGGTCTGAGGGACAGTAGACCGGCCCCCTGCTGAAAAAGTTTGCTGACCCCTGTGGGATCCTTGAAAACTTCTGAGATGTCCAGGGTTTCCTAAGGTGTCTGTTCAAGCCCTAGCTTGAGACAGCAGGGATTGAACCTGGAGCCTTCTGTATACAAACAAGCACACAAACACTGTATGGTTATCGTATTGGGATATGCATGAATTCCGATTTCAGCTCCCACCCTCACTTAAACAAAAGGGGGGGGAGGAGTTACTCTTTCATGGCATTGTGACAGACATACAGCACCGACTCTGGTCTTTTGCTGCATTGGAGACATGAATGAGAACAAAGATACATTTTCTGCATGGCTTTGGATGTTTTCATTTGCTCTCTTTGCAAAAATGTGTACAGTGCTCCAATCATCTCCTGCACAGCCTTCTCCCCAATGTATTCTTGGAAGCATGCCATGATTAGAATAGCTGCTAGGAATGGAGGGAAAGGGCTTTTGCAATGGCTTGGGGCATTTTCTCTCTCTCGCTACATCAAGCCATTTCGGCTGTACTGAGCCTGCTGTATTGCAGTCAGAAGCTGCAGCGTGTGTGCATTAAAATATTATGAATAACTGCAATTAGAAGGAAACGAAACTGAAATAAATCTGCATTTTATTTGCATTTTTCCTCCCATTTAATGCCAATCCAAGCTGCTGTTTCCTTTAAAAAAATATCCAAGGAACATAATTGTTAAAACTTTTGCTGAAGCAACATTAAATTACCACATTAGCCTGAGCATAAGCAGTTTATAACTCCAGCTGTTCTGCGATTACTTCATCACAAACACTCATTGCAAGGGAGGGGTGAACACCAATTCAAAATTAGAGCTGCCTCCAATGTTGGTCCTATTCAGAGTAGACCCACTGAAAGTAACGAACATGCATAACTTCAGGCCATTAATTTCAATGAGTCTATGCTGAGTAAATGTTTCCAGTTTGTGTTCTTGACTAAGAAGCCACGATTCACCTCTGTGCTATTGATATAAATGAGTCTGTGTTGAGTAAATGCTTCCAGTTCATGCTCTTGGCTTGGAGGCCTCAATTCACCTCTGTGCCTGCTACACACTTCCATAATTGGACCCTGCCTTCTCAGTTGTCCCTGCTGCCCTATATAGCAGAGTGGGAGAACCTTCTTCAATCCAAAGACCACATTCCCTTCTGGGAAACCTTCCAGGGCTAGGGCACATGCTCCAAGTCTCCTGCTGCCAAGTCTCCTGCTGAAAAATGTGGGATCAGCAGCGGTGCAGCACCGGAAGTCGCTTCTACGCATGTCTGGACATGCATAGAAGCAACTTCCGGTGCCGGCGCTGCCCGATTTCCAGTGCCCAGACATGGGCAGAGCAGCACCCGAAATGGAGCCTCAATGGCAGGTAGGAAATCCAGGGGATTTCCGGGATTTTTTTCTATTCGGGATAACATCGGGAAACGGATTAAAATTTGGGGGTTTCCCGTGAAAAATGGGAGACTTGGCAGCTATGCATGCTTTGGAGTGAACGTCACTGTCAGTATAGACCAGACATCCCCAAACTGCGGCCCTCCAGATGTTTTGGCCTACAACTCCCATGATCCCTAGCTAACAGGACCAGTGGTCAGGGAAGATGGGAATTGTAGTCCAAAACATCTGGAGGGCCAAAGTTTGGGGATGCCTGGTATAGACAATACTGAGCTAGAGGGACCAATGATGTGACTCAGTATAAGGCAGCTTCCCATGTCCCTAAGCACTGGTGGCTGGTCCATTAGGGCAAATAGGGCACTGCTTCTACCTGCCTGTCTCCTTACTTATATCCAGCCCCAGGGGTAGCCTTGGCTGTCAGCTTCCTCCTCTATGGTCTTAGTTCTGCCATTGTAGAACTCGTTGGTTGCCTCTGCCTGTCACTGGCTCTGGCTCCCCCTACTGTTGAACTCTCCACTTTCCACCCTATCAGTTCTAAGGACACCAGACACCACTGCTCTTAGATTGACAAGCACACTAATAAATCTCCTCCCAATCTTTCTCTCACATTTTCTCCATTAGGTAGTGACTATGCTACCTTTTTTTTCTGGCAACCCAGCACATCTTTAATTCATTTCCTAATTATTGTGCGTAATGTAGCTTACACCTGTGGTGATAATGTTTTTTCATATTAGCACTGGAACCCAAGATATCAAAGCATCACACTAGGCTAAGTGTCTCTTTCTTACTGAACAGACCAGCAATTAAAGGCACATTTGATCTGAATGAAATCATGGTCCAAATGGAATCCTTCAACCCCATGAATTAAAATCACTCCCCACCCTCCCACACATAACACAGTCCCATCTAAAAAGAAAGATTAATACTTTTTAAATGTTAAGATGCTCAATGGAGCATTCACCTGTGACGAGGCCCTCCATCATCAACAACATTTTCAGCACCTTCCTCCTATCTTAAGAGCTGGGATGCATTAAAGCATTACTCTTGCCTAATAAACAAGTTCACCTGTGAAGCACATCCTGGCCTTAATCAGAGAACTTTCAATGATGGGGAAAGATTTTATCTTTTATGGTAATAATCCATTTCCCAAATGAATTAACTGGGATGGGTGGCAAAAGCAATTAATGCAGTTAAGCAAGTGATTATTGCCAGATAGTGCCATACTTGTATGGATCCAAGCGGCCAATTCCTGTATTATGTGTCAGGGACTGGCAGAATGCTGTTGAGTGTCACTGGGGAAGCGGGGCTGGGGTCACACTCAGGAGAGAGGGGCTTCTGGATGCCTGTACCTGCCAGGATGCAAGAACCAGAGGCAGGGGGAGCTTCAGAATTGAAGGAAGAGGCAGGCCAGGCAAGTGAAGGGCTGGACGTTCCCCACCCTCTCCGTCCCCACTGTCTCCCAGAGCCAGGAGAGAATTGAAATGGGAAGAGCAGAGGAAGTTTCCATGCAGGCAGAGTCTCTGGGGTAAGGTACATAAACTGGTGGAGGGGAGTGGTCCCCAGTTGATGCAACTGCTCCATAAAGCAGGGACCTGGGAACACTGGCGGATGAAAGTGTGTGTGGTGGGGTGCACCCTGGGTGACACCCGGGGGGTGCCATCACAGCTGTCCCTGCCCCACCCCCCGGGACGCTCGCCCCCCGCTGCATATCTCTGGGACGCTCGGAGCTCGCTGCACACTCCCAGAACGCTCATGAGTCGCACTGCACACCCCGGGACTCACACCGCTTGCCGCGCACTCCCCCCCCCAACGTGTGTCACGCCCCCTGTGATGCGCCCCTGCATGTATTCTGCTCATGGTGCCGGAGCAGGTAGCTTTGCCACTACCTGGGTATAGCTGCCCAGACACTAGACTGGTGTAGGTAGGTCTCCAGAGATGTAGAAGCAACTGTAGGTGTTATCTCTTTGACAATAAAGAGTTAACTCTTTATGTGTGCATTCCTTGGCTGGGAAGTGCCCTTGACAATATATGACCATTTTTTAAAGCACTAATCCACTCCTTTCACTTGCCGTGCCTGGCATCCAAAGTGATTTTACCTGCCTGGAATGTGTCCTGGAACTCTGATAATGCCTCTTGCTTGTCTGGATGGAGAACAGAGGGGTGTTTCTCTCTCTCTCTCTCTCTCTCTCGAGCATACTCTCCAACATTTCTCCAATGAAAATAGGGATGTCCCATAGTGATAATTTTACTATTTATACCCCACTCTTCTAATTGGGTTGCCCTAGCACTCTGGGCAGCTTCCAACATATATAAAAACATAACAAAACAGCAAACATTTTTTTTAAAAAACCTCTATATAGGATTGCCTTCAGATGGCTCAGGGGTCAAATAACCCCATGCCCTCCAACATTTCTCTGATGAAAATAGGGACATCCTAAGGAAAAGCAGGAAATTCCAGGATCAAATCAGAAACTGGTCATGCAAACACTCTCCATGCTCCTCCCGTGGCTAGAAAGGGGTTAATTTAACCTCCGTTTGCTAGTAAAACTGAATGACTGTGTCGTGAAATGATGCATGTCTAAAAAGTGTGTCACCAACATGAAAAGTTGGGAAAGCTCTGGTCTAGAGTGTCGCTGCCAGTCAGTGTAGGCAATACTGAGGCTGATGGCTCTGTGGTCTAACTTGGTCTTATGAAGCTTGCTATATATCACAGCCTTGGCCCTAAAAGGCGGCCCATGGCTCCCTTAAATGAATAATAAGTAATTATGCTTTCAAGCTGCTATTTACCTTTACGTGAACCCATAAATGCATATTGATCTATATTTAAAAAGGTGTACCCATTGATCTTTTTCTAGGCTCTGTGTCGCATAAAAATGGCATTCTAGGAAATAAGCAAATCTGGGATATTTGCGCAGGGCAGTTATTTCACAGGGATCCCTGAAACCTGCTGCTGGAATGGTATGCTCTAGAACACACTTCACCGCTTATTTTGCGGTGCAATCCAGAACACACGGTACTACTACTTGTAGGAACTGATTTTTATAAAGGCGGGGGTGGGGGGGAGAGATTACCCGAGTCTCGTTCATTACCTCTGCCAGCTTTAATACACCCTTGGAGAGATAAGAGGGAGAGAAAGAGAATAATCCTCATTGCACTATTGATAGTGGGGGTGGGGAAAGGATGTAATGCTTCAGAGCTTTGCCTTAATGTATTGTTCTATTGAATCTGATCATTCCTGATGAAAAGGCCAGCTATTCCAGACACAAAGTGAATCAGAAAGCTGGTCGTTTCCTCTCTGAGTACAGGCACCATTAAATGGCATTCTCCCACCCCACCCCCACCCCCACCCCCGACAGCCTGGTTATTGAAATTGGTGTGGGCGAAGTCACTTTGATGGGCTCAGCATTTTTAGTGGGCATTGACAGAAACTAAATTGGAAAGAATGCAACAAATGTGAGGTTTTAGCGGAGTATCGACTTAATATAGATTGAGCAGAGGCGACCGGCGGGGGGTGGGGGAGAAACATTGCGTGGCGTACAAGTTGGAACTCCATGTTGTCTCATTAAACGACGTGGTGACAGATACGGCTGTCGGCACGGTTGGCCCTTGGTTTTCAATCAACTGGATCATTTCTGTAAGGAGCTATAATATCCCATTGCATGGCACTTCACTAAGATTACCAGGTACAATGGAGCAAAAGCTCTGGTTTTATTACTTGCAAGCAAAGATGGGCAAATATGTCAATTTAGGCTGCTCTCGGTATCTCATTTGCCTCCTCCCACCCCCCATCCCCTACAGCAAAAACTCACGAGACAAAGATTGGTAGAATGACTATCTTTATGAGCGGAAAAGAAAGGTAGGAATTGCAAATCAGATTAACCAGATGAACTCGATTCAAAAAGTACAGGTATACGATGATTTTTAGCTAATTCTAGTAGGAGAACATCCCTCCAGACCCTTGGGCGTGGGATGTACCCACAGGATGTGGCTCTCCACCCAAAGGTGGGGGGAAATGACTCCCTCCTTGCTAAGTGATCTTGGGGTATATGAACCCAACACATGCACTCAGGCTCCACAGTCCAGTGTTCACACAAAAGGTACATGTCAAGCCTAAAGGATATTTAGAGAGGGACATATTATCTTCAGGGTGCTACACTGCAGGGGGCACCACAACATTGCTGCAGAATGGAGCAAGAGAGGTGGGGGCACCAAATTTTAGAAGGGCATAGGGCGTCACTGAAATTTGAGAGCCCAAAGTCCACCACTGATTTTTTTGTTGTTGTTTAGTCGTTTAGTCGTGTCCGACTCTTCGTGACCCCATGGACCATAGCACACCAGGCACTCCTGTCTTGCACTGCCTCCTGCAGTTTGGTCAAACTCATGTTCGTAGCTTCGAGAACACTGTCCAACCATCTTGTCCTCTGTCGTCCCCTTCTCCTAGTGCCTTCAATCTTTCCCAACATCAGGGTCTTTTCCAAGGATTCTTCTCTTCTCATGAGGTGGCCAAAGTATTGGAGCCTCAGCTTCACGATCCGTCCTTCCAGGGAGCACTCAGGGCTGATTTCCTTAAGAATGGATAGGTTTGATCTTCTAGCAGTCCATGGGACTCTCAAGAGTCTCCTCCAGCACCATAATTCAAAAGCATCAATTCTTCGGCGATCAGCCTTCTTTATGGTCCAACTCTCACTTCCATACATCACTACTGGGAAAACCATAGCTTTAACTATACGGACCTTTGTCGGCAAGGTGATGTCTCTGCTTTTTAAGATGCTGTCTAGGTTTGTCATTGCTCTTCAAATATACAAAGGACTCTCTCATGGAAGACCGAGTAAGGTTGTTTTCTGCTGCTCCAAAGGTTAGGGCAATGACAAGAAATGAGATTTTGACTACTTATTTATTTCATAAACCTTATCAACTGCTTGATTGTAGAAAAACCTCACAGTGGACTAAACAGTAGGAAGAACGTTCTGACAGTAAGAGCTATTTGACAGTGGAATAGACTACGTTAGAAGGTTGGATGGCCATTTGTCAGAGATTTTTTAGCAATGATTCCTGCACTGCAGGGGGTTGGACAAGATGACCCTTGCGTTCTCTTCCAACTCTACAATTCTGTGATTCTATGAAACCCTGGATAGCCTCTGTCATTCAATATAGAAAATACAGAGTTAGGTGGACCACTGACCCAACTTAATATAAGGCTGCTTCCTGTGTTCCTAACTGCTCCATTCTCTGATTAAATGTGACTGTGTAAAGATAAATAGCATAGATTTTGGTGGGAGGTGAGCTGCAGCAGAATGGAAACAATGTTGCATGCAACAAATGCAAGGCAGAACAGAAAATGGTGCCTTTTTGCATCCTGTCATGGACTGGCTGAATGCTGAGGAGTGGTGGGAGGAACCACCTGGGGAGCCCCCCAGGGAAGAAGGAATTGGTGGTGGGATGATTGGGAAGAGGAGAAGTCAGAAGATGCAGATGTAACAGGGTTCAGTGAGCAGGAAGAGTCTGTGGTAGAGAACAGTCCATAAGCAGAGGCAGAACAGGAGCGGGTCCAAGAGGCAGAGTTGAGTAAGACTGGTGAAGAAGCCAGTGTGTCTCCCCCTTCTGATGTGACAAGCTCTCCTCCCTGCTGGTATCCCAGAACCATAAGATGTATGGAGGAGCAAAGGCAGGCATGGCAACAGAGTCTCAGATTGCTTGGGAAGGGCCCTGGGGAGGAGCCTCATGGGGCAAGATCTACTGGGATGAGTTGATGTGCTCACTAGGCCTGGCCTTCTGAGTCGACCTTGTTTCCTTGAATAAAGAGTTAACTTCACTGATGTCGTGTGATTTATTGCTGACCTGCCCCTGACACCCACTCCTGACACATCCCTACCAGGGTGTCCTGAATTAAATCAGTTTAATTGTTTGGGGAAGGGTTGTAGCTTAATGTTAGAGCACCTGCTTTGCATGCAGAAGATCCCAGGTTCATTCCCTGGCATCGTCAGCTAGGGCTGGGAATGACTGCTGTTCAGAAACCCTGGACAGCCTCTGCCAGTCAGTGTCTTGAACTAGATCGGCAAATGGCTTGATTCAATAATCTGCAGCTAACTAAATTCCATTGTTGCTAGTAATTGTCAGTTCTGAACCAAATCACACCTGGGGGTGTTGGCCACCCCCATTAATTTTTAGCTGGTGAATTTTTAAGATCCTTTGTTTGACATGCTTGCTTTGGGATCAGCAGCTGGTTTGAGGGTGGCGGTGGCTTTGAAACCCTGTAAACAAACAACCTTAGAACAGTTTGGCATCAACTCCTGCCTCAGCTGTCCTGAAGTGGGGAAGAACTTTCATCAAAGTTGGCCTTGAATGGAAATGCTTTCAGAGCAAGGCCAGAAATGTTCTACACCATGACTGGAATAGCCCTCCGAGACAGAAATAAGCATTGTTCTCCCCAATGTGTTTTTAGATCGAAAGTTGGTTATTGTCACAGCATGATTGATACCGCAATCATCGCCACTGGGGGAAGGAAACAAGAGGCCTGTTCCCGAGCCAGTCGGAAGCAATCCAAATAGGCCACCTGCTTGTCATGCCTTGTCTCAGCCTGGGAGTGTCAGAAGCTAAAGAAATGAAAAACAAGCAAGAGAAGGGGGGGTTGAAATGCTTTGGGGGAAAGGCCAGGGACCCCCACATCCCTCCCCCTCCCCCAGTGGTTCTGAGATGCTCTTAAAAGAACCTGCTGAGATTGCCATTTCAGTATTCCATGGGATGCAGTTTTGAAATTGTTTCATTGGCGACGTGAATCTGATCGGATGCCTTGCAAGCAGAAGTCAGCAATATGCCATATGTTGCCGCGTTCCACACAAACAGTCAAAATAGCCTCATTACAATTTGTGAGAACTGTCTTGGATATCACATCTCTCCTTGGCAGGCTCCGAGCAAGAGTTATTACTTTTTTTATTCCGAGCTGACAAAATAGCTTCCCCGTGCTTATTCGGCAGTTGCAAAGCAGAGGGCGAGGTTGGAAGGAGATGTTTTAGAGCTGTGGCCTACCTTTGTTTGCAGTGGCATGCAGTTCACCTGCCACCATAAGACATGGGGGATATCACGCAATGAGGCAGAAGTGAACTCTTGAGATGGGGGAAGACTGACAGCCTGTCTAGATGCAGGGGCATCAGATGACTCCATTGAAAATGGACCATCGGGTGAAGTTCCTTTTGTCTGCCCATTCAATCCCCATCATGGCAACGACTCTATTCGAGACTTTAAAAATGATTTTCTCTTGCATTGGCAATGCCTCCATTTCAGAAGCTGATGGCCAAGCCATGGTCTACGGAATGTGGTGGCATCATCATAAGATGGTGGAATGGACTCTGATGTGCCATTTTTAAAAGCCGGACACAATTGTCATCTGGACATCCAAGATAAATGCTGAGTCAAGGACAAGTTTTTTTGTAAACAACAACAATTAAACAGTGTATGTATTTTAATAAAAAGAGGAACAATCCGAAACTCAGGGCCTATTTTTTGACATATCAAGTCAGATCATTGGTCTATCTGTCTCAGTATTGCCTTCACTGATTGGCACTCACGCTTCAGGGGTTTAGACAGGGACTCTTTCCCAGCCCTACCTGGAGAAGCTTCCAGGGACTGAACCTTGAACCTTCTGCATGCAAAACAGATGCTCTTCCACTGAGCTCCAACCCTTCCTCGAAAAGACATAGGAGCACCACTGTAAATCTAGATTAAATTGTATTTATTGATTCAGGGGAGGGTAGATTGCTGCAGAACCATGTCAATATCCATTTGTTGATTCAACATGCATTTGTTGTTGCTGATAACAAAGAGGCATTTCCAGATGTGCTAGGTTTCTGTGTTCAGATATCTGGGTTGTTTCCCTGTTGGAAAACTTCGCCAACTTCCCACATTTCAATTAAAGTCCAGGGGAAGGTGTCATGAGGCAACATTTCCCATAGGGCTTGTTTAGATTAGGAATTTCAGAGAGGCAGGGAGGTTGCAGAGGGCTAGAGAAACGTTTAATGGAAAGAAAAACACAGGCCACACCAGGCCACCTCACAGTGCTCAGGTAAGCTCAACCCCTGGTCCTCACAATCAGGGAGAAACTTTTTGATGAAGTGGATGTAATGGGAACCTTGGGGGGAAGTGATTATATCCTCTTGAGTTTCCTTACACGGAGGCAAGGAAAAGCTGAGTGTAGTTGGACATGCACTCTGGAATTTAAGAAGGCTGATTGCAGAAGCTTAAGGAATTGCTGGGTAAGATTCCATAGTCAGAAATATTCAAAAAGAAGGGATTTCAAGAGGGATGTGAGTTTCTTAAAGGTGAGATATTAAAGGCACGAATGCAGAGCATTCTGACAAAAAAAAGAGTGGGAGACATTTAAAGAAACTGGTGTGGCTGCTTAAGGAGCTTACAAAGGACCCGAGATTTAAGAAGGTCGTGGATAAGAAATGGAAGAACGGGGAACTCATGAGGGAAAAGCAGCCAAAAGTTACAGGGAGAAGGGCTGGTGGGCCAAAGCTCATAATGAGCGCAGGCTTGTGACAGATGTTATAAATAATTTTAAAAAATATTTTTATTAGATTTTCCAATTAAATGAGGATATAAAAAGATAAAGGTAAAGGGACCCCTGACCGTTAGGTCCAGTCGTGACCGACTCTGGGGTCGCAGCGCTCATCTTGTGTTATTGGCCGAGGGAGCCGGCGTACAGCTTCCAAGTCATGTGGCCAACATGACAAAGCCACTTCTGGCGAACCAGAGCAGCACACGGAAACACCGTTTACCTTCCCGTTGTAGCGGTACCTATTTATCTGCTTGCACTTTGACGTGCTTTCGAACTGCTAGGTTGGCAGGAGCTGGGACCGAGCAATGGGAGCTCAGCCCGTCACAGGTATTCAAACCGCCAACCTTCTGATTGGCAAGCCCTAGGCCAGGCATCCCCAAACTTCGGCCCTCCAGATGTTTTGGACTACAATTCCCATCTTCCCCAACGACTGGTCCTGTTAGCTAGGGATCATGGGAGTTGTAGGCCAAAACATCTGGAGGGCCGCAGTTTGGGGATGCCTGCCCTAGGCTCTGTGGTTATAAATAATTTTAAAAGGCTTCTTCAGTTATGTTCAAAGCAAGAATAACAGGCTAGTAGGTCCTTTACAACCTCAGATATGCAGA
Organism: Zootoca vivipara; assembly: GCF_963506605.1. NCBI lineage: Eukaryota > Metazoa > Chordata > Lepidosauria > Squamata > Lacertidae > Zootoca > Zootoca vivipara. The sequence goes on along the minus strand of NC_083289.1, from coordinate 32,823,716 downwards.
TGACACATCCTTGATGGCAGAAAGTGAGGAGGAATTAAAGAACCTTTTAATGAGGGTGAAAGAGGAGAGCACAAAATATGGTCTGAAGCTCAACATAAAAAAAAACCAAGATCATGGCCACTGGTCCCATCACCTCCTGGCAAATAGAAGGGGAAGAAATGGAGGCAGTGAGCGATTTTACCTTCTTGGGCTCCTTGATCACTGCAGATGGTGACAGCAGTCACGAAATTAAAAGACGCCTGCTTCTTGGGAGAAAAGCAATGACAAACCTAGACAGCATCTTAAAAAGCAGAGACATCACCTTGCCTACAAAGGTCCGTATAGTTAAAGCTATGGTTTTCCCAGTAGTGATGTATGGAAGTGAGAGCTGGACCATAAAGAAGGCTGATCGCCGAAGAATTGATGCTTTTGAATTATGGTGCTGGAGGAGACTCTTGAGAGTCCCATGGACTGCAAGAAGATCAAACCTACCCATTCTTAAGGAAATCAGCCCTGAGTGCTCACTGGAAGGACAGATCATGAAGCTGAGGCTCCAATACTTTGGCCACCTCATGAGAAGAGAAGAATCCTTGGAAAAGACCCTGATGTTGGGAAAGATTGAGGGCACTAGGAGAAGGGGACGACAGAGGACAAGATGGTTGGACAGTGTTCTCGAAGCTACGAACATGAGTTTGACCAAACTGTGGGAGGCAGTGAAAGACAGGAGTGCCTGGCATGCTATGTTCCATGGGGTCACGAAGAGTCGGACACGACTAAACAACTAAACAACAACAACAGGTCCTTTACATGAAGAAGATGGAGAAATGCTACTGAGAGAGAAGACAGAGAGAAGGCAGAACTACTTTGCCTCTCAGTGCTCAACCTGGTGATAACTGAATAAATGATGCAAGGAAGGAGCTACAACCCAAGACAGGACTGCTGCTCCACCAAACTTAGTCTGTCCTCAGCCTGCCCTCACATGCCTCCCTTCTTACCTACATCCCATTCAGAGGGTTGCACTGGTTGGCAGTGGCTTCCTTCTTGATTTCAGTGTTGCCCTTCTAGAACCTAGCAGGGAGGAGAAAGATGGTGACAAAACTGGAATTAGTTTGTTCTGTTGTTGGCTCCTCCCTGCTTTTCTCCCTACCGGTCACTAGCTAACACTGCAGCTACAGCCACACTCCTATTCAAATTCTAGAAAGTCCTGATCCTGCCCGCATCTGCCACCATTTACTTCCTGCTCATGCTATCATCTGACATTGTGACAGGTTTGTCATCTCTAGTTCTTAAAGCTTCCAAGTTGAGTGAGTATCTTTGCAACATATCAAGAAAGCTCCCCCCCCCACCCCAGATTCCAATTTCCTCCTTGATTATGAAGACTATATTTTATGTGATTAATGGGAGAAAAGTAGCTGTTAGAAGCTGTTTACCCAGTGTGAATTAGAACACTAATTAGAAGAGACATGCATGTTAATGAGCAAAAGGAAGTTGATCAGTATGCAACCAAAAGTTTCTCATTTAATTGTGTGTGTACGGGGGGTAGGGGTGGATTTGGATAATGTGTTTTATATGCAGAGATGCAATTGCCCTTAACCAAAATGTCACTCATATAGACACCCTGGGATCAAAATAAAGACTTTATACAGGGGCTTCTGTATTTATGTTTAGGTTTCAATTAATTGTATGTATGTGTTTGTTTATGTGTATATTTTTGTATGCATATTTTTAAATTACTGCTAGGCTGGGTGATGGGTGCTAAATCACTGTGACATTTACATGTTGTGACCCTTCCCCCTGGGGGGGGGTACAGCATCCTTAAAAGGGGGGTACTTTTAGCAATCATATATTCATCCACACCTAGCCCTAGGCATAGTGAAATAATTGCATCAGATGACCACAAAGATCTTCTGCATTTCCATTACAGATGGTAATGTCCATTGCCTGTGGAATCTTACTTTTTCCTAGGCTCTGCCAACCATGTATCAGAAATATCCAAATTCTACCCACTGTCTTGATTTCTGCATTTTTTTTCAGGCTCCTCCCCGGCCTGTCAGTTTATGTCTTGATTTTGCTTATCAAAGCTCCACAGCCTGAGCCCATCCAGAGGGTCAGTATTATTATTTTGCAATCAAAATCCTCTAACTTTCTCTCAAAGCAGAGATAGAAACTTGATGGAATCAAGCTCTCATCAACGAATCAAGCATGACTCTAACTTATGGGAATTGGAGCCTATCAGCATGTGGCAGGCCACCATCTCCTCACCCTTCCCCTCAAGACTTTGGTGACATTCACACCCTACATTTAAAGCACTATGATACCACATTAAACAGACATGGCTTCATAGCTGCCAAGTTTTCCCTTTTCTCGTGAGGAAGCCTATTCAGCATAAGGGAATTTCCCTTAAAAAAGGGAGAACTTGGCAGCTATGCATGGCTTCCCCCTAGAATCCTTGGCGCTGTAGACTGTTAAGGCTGCCATACATTGTTTGGAGAACCTAAAATTCCCTCCCAGAGCTATAGCTCCCAATTCCCTGAAAGGCTTAATAATCAACCCACCTTCCCTGCGAACTCTGAAGATTGTAGCTCTGTGATGGTAATAAATAGGACTCTCCTAACAGCATGCTTAACAAACTACAATTCCCAGAATTCTTTGGAGGAAGCAAGGACTGTTTAAAATAGTAACAGCGCTTTAAATGTGACCTTAGTTGAAGCCCCAGGGGGAAACCACTGGAGGGAAATGCTATATTGTTTTCTAGCAATGAGCTTACAAAACAGGATTTCCGTAAACCTCTCTATCACCCACAGCTTAAAAAGCAAACAAACTCCCCAGCTATTCCGTAAGCAATATATGTCTTAACAGCTACCATGATACCTAAGCCAATATTTGCAAGAGAAGGAACAGAGTGTAACATGTGCTGCAGTTTCCAATTACATTCTCTTTAGGAAGAACCTTTCATATTTAAAATAAGGAAAAGGAAAGAGTGTACTAAAGGTGAGAATGAAGTACCTGGCCCTTGGGATTTTTTTCCTTTAAATTGAGGTCTAAATCTGAGGTGGGGAACATGTGGCCCTGCAGATGTTCCTGAACTACATATCCTATCATCCTTCACAATTGACCATGCTGGCTGTGGCTGATGGAAGCTGGAGTCCAACCACATCTGGAGGCTTCTGTTCTGTATACAGAGTCAGGCTATTGGTGCATCTAGCTGTGTGTTGTCTACACTGACTGGCAGCAGCTCTCCAGATTTGTGGTCAGGGGTCTCTCCTAACCAGACTCGGAGATGACAGGGATTGAAGATGGGACTTTCTGCATGCAGAGCAGATCCTCTACCACTGAGTTACTGCCCTTCCATTATTCATCAACCCTCACCATCCCTGACCATTGTTGGCCATACTTGCTAGGACTGGTGGAAATTTGGAGTCCAATAACATCTGGTAGGCCACTGCACCACAGGTTTAAATAGTAATAGAACATTAATTTATAAAATATGTAAACTCTCACTCTTCCAAATTCAGTGGGACATATTGGTTAGAAAGTCAGACCAAGGCTAGGAACACTGAGATTTAAATCCCCATTCAGCCAAGAAGCTCACTCTGTGACTTTGGGTTGTTGTAAAAATTTTGCTGAGCTACACGGCCCTAGAATTAAGTGGATCCTTGACCCAGGAAGAGTCCAGGTATCCTGGCAAGCAGACAAAGTTTAAGCGTCTCCTGCCCACCAAATAACAGAGACCAAACCAGGACGTGCGAAGCAAGGCACTTTTATTTTTGCTGTTGCAACAGGGTCCTTCCTCTCACACAGGAGAACAAGGAAGGAACCCCAAACAAAGATGTCTTGTGCTTAAAAAGAGATTTGAAATTGGTTTCAGCCCACCCCCCAGAAGCATCATCCATATGTCACAGAAGGGGTGTAGCCCAAGACCCCCCCTCCCTAGATTCATCATAGGTACATCATGAAAGGGGAGGTCTGGTGGCAGTAATCTGAGCACCCTGGACCCTGCCCCCTGCCCCCAGAACCTAATCAACAAAATTGAGAGATATTTACATTTCCCTGTTTCCCAGCCAAGTTAATCACACCCTTTTGTCTGGCAGTCAGGTATCAGGATGCCAGGGATTATCACTTTAATTCCTGAGACAATGAGAAGGTTCCCCCCACCCCACTTCTTCCTTGCAGAGGAACACCAGGTCTGAGAGAGTCAAAATGGTGTCAGTCAGGCCTGTTTTCCTGTGCTGCTTCAGACATGTTTCTGTACATTCATGTACATGTTTTATGAACAATTATTATATATATATATATGACCTCAAAATTCTTATAACAATATCCCCCATTTGGGGCTATAATTTTTCTTAAAAATTGTTGCCCCACAAAAGAATAACCAGATGTGTTGTTTTAGTACTTTGGGAGAAGCATTTCTCAAAAATGGTCTACGTATTTCATTTAACAGGATGGTCCACCAATATTGACTGGAAAGTGCAGTTTGTTTGTTTACCCTTTTGTGTGTTCTTCAGGTGTCAAAAGCTAGCTCTCCTCTGGTTGCACACCTCCATCGTGGCACAACAGCAACAATCCCTGGTGAATCCCCTTAGGGCTTTCATATTGACCATGTCGCCTGGCACCCCCCATAGCTGCCACAGGTTTGGACATGTCATGAGAGAGATGCCTTTGCCTTGGGCTTCCTATGGGCCTTTATTATAGGCTCTGGCCTTGCACTGTAGGGAGTTGCCCAGTTGCTCTTAAAGGAAGAAAGCTACTTGCACCTTGGATACACTTGCCCAATTAGAACTGACCCAATTAGAATTTATACAGCCCCATAAAACATGTCCAAATTAGTCAAATTTAACTCTAAAAGGGATCATTCCTGTTAAATCAAGACATAAATACCTTCATTTATCTGGTGTTTCATGGATCTTGGGGCTTATTCTTGGTAAAATGATTTAAAACAATCTAAAATTGTGTAAGAAGGCTGGCACACTGCAGAGTGCCAGGTGGGACAAGAAAACGTGGTCATAAGTTGATCTAATCTAAATACTGGACTATGCAATATCCTGATCCTTTAAAAGGCATACAATAATACAAAAAAAAATCATTGGGACAATATACATTAAACATAAAAAAACAATTAAACACAAAATTGGTTCACCCCCCCTCCTTGTGGAAATAACATACTGTCAGACATAGTTCAATGTTTCTGTCGAATATCACACAACATAAAACATAATCATATATCAGTTGTATGTCTTGAGGCCAATTCTTAATAGGGCACAGAGTTTGAAGTCAAAAGAGAGCGTATGTCCTTGCAATTCACTTTCCTTTGCCCCTCTTCAGTCTGTTTCTTTTGGAAGGAGATTTTGAAGATGCTGTGGCTACTTTGGAAAATCTGATGTCTGTTGTTGTTGCAGATAATAAACAGTCTTATAGTCAAAATCCTTAAAACTTTTCAACAATAGTTCCCCCCTTTCTCCCCCCTCCCTTAAGTCCCAAAAAGTCCCAAAAAAGTCATTTATGGAAACAATGGCTGTGGGCTTTCTCATGCTGTTCAGCTGCTGTAGGTTCATTATTCAGTCTTCAGAAATACAGTCTGCAGAGGGACAGGAGTGCTTGGAACTAAAAGACATTTGTATGTGCTTGAACTGTTGGCTGGAGTTTTGCAGTTAAAAAAAAAGCTGACAATATGGTGGAAAAAATAACACCAGACATTCATTTTCAATGCATGATATACCATCTCTACCTCTTTCTGAATGGCACCTCAAACTCTTCATGCCAAACTTTAAAAATCTGTCTTTCCATCCTTCTCCACCAAAGAGTAATGCTTGACTGAATTCAGGCCATTTCACTATACCACCAGGGTTTAAACTCACTTTTCAGTGCTTACAAACACATTTTCTCTCCCTCCTTTTTCTAAGTTTGGAAAGGGTTGGAAGGGATCTTGAGTAATCTAGTCCCCCCCTTCTGAAATATGGGGATCTCAACACTATCACTGCCCTTAGGATACACATACATTTGAGTACAGACGCCTGACTGGGAAGGAAACACAGGCTATGCCCTATCACGGAAGCACACGTGTGTACTAAGGGAAAAATAAGGAAGGGGAAGATTAAAAGTACCAACGTTATATAGAAGCCTTTAGCAAACCTTAAGATTGGATAAAGATTGGGAAATGTTCAAGACTTTCATATGTGCTTAAACTTTAAACCTTAATAGACAACGTGATAAAAACTTATATAATCACTCCATAAAAAAAAACAATTACACTCTTGTTCCAACTCTGAAAACCAATAATCTTTCCTTGCCAGAAAGCAGAGCTGGGCTGAATTTCAACCCATCACCACATCAGACACATTGCCTTTCACATAGCTCTAAAATGGGGGTTAGAAGGGACCCTGAGGTCATTTAGTCTAACCCTCTAAGATACAGGATTCACAAGATTTGAATGAAAATACCAACTTTATACAGAACCCTTGAGCAGATGAGTTGTTTTTTTCTTAAGAGACTGATATTAGGAGCCCAACAATAACCCTTCTGTCCAACACAATTGAAGTTAAAACTAGACTCAGATAGACAATTCCTGGCTATGGAAGCTCTACCTTTGACAAACAAATCACCTTTATTGGAATAGCTGTTCAATTTTCCTTTAGTCAATATTCATCTAGTCACTTGGAGAAAGACTCCCCTTTGGAGCCTCTCTCAATAACAAACATTTGCACACCTCATTCTCATATTTATAATGTTTAAGATTGATCGGTTCAACATTGTTTCTATACTAGAAATTTAAACAAGTTGGGGCGGCTTCCGGATTCAGCGCCAGCGTCGATCGGCGGGGTTTCGTCTCGTCTCCGAGACGGCCCGTCTCTGCTAGGAGTGGGGAGGGCAGCGAGAGCAACGCTGCGCCCCTTAGAACCTCGGGAAGGGCGTCCCGAGGGCAATTTGCTCGGCACAGACCCAATCCGGACTCCCCAACTCTTCGGTTAGCTCTAATAAGAGCTCCGGAGCGAGGAGGGTAGAAGTCGCGGGGGCCATTTTGAGCGGCAACGTTATTCTAGCAGGGAGAAGCTTCAAGCCGAAGGCGGAGAGCGCTGGATTCTTCCGAAAATAAAACGATTGGAAAAGACTGTAAGTAACCTCACGATTTGGATTATAAAACAATTTGGTCTGGGAGAGAGGGGAGAAAAGAGGAAGCCACCCCCCCCCCACGGCAACAAAGAGACAGTAAATAGAAACCCGAAGCCATAAACAGAAGATTTGTAATTCAAAAGGATCCCTCAAAGGCATCAAAGAGAATATCCCCTTTGATGCAGGGTGAAAAGGGGAGAGAGACTGTGGTTTATGACTGCCCTGCAGCAATGAGGTAAAGCCTAAGAAAAACCTTTCTTTCCCTCGGGAGCCGGCAGCCTAGGCAATTCAGTGAGTTGATCAGGATTTATAAGTCAATTTTTACTTCACTTTGTATTTCTGGACTTTGTGGAATTTCTTTTTTGGCTTAAGTGCTTGTGAAATGTGAGTTCGAACTTTATTGTTAACAAGACTTGAAGAATGCAGCCAGCTTGTTAAAATGGAGTCGAGAAAATAAACTGTGATCATATTCCACCCCACGTGATAAGTTTTGACCTTGGCAGGACTGAAATATGTCAACAAAAAAGTGTTCCCCTGAGTTCCAGCGGTCTGTTTTGACCTTAATGTGGGAAACAAGAATAGAGTTATGTCAAGAGGAGACACGACGACAGGAGTTACAGCAGAAATTTCAGGAGGTGATGGCGGAATATGATTTTCTAGGAGATGAAGCTTTTGACACTGAAAAAGAGCAATGTGAGAATGACAATGATGGGGAAGGAAAAGATGAAGATGAGGACTGTGATGATTCAACACAAAATGAAACACACCATGAAAAAAATGATGACTCTACTCTACAAAAAGTTGGATGGAGTGCCCTGTCTTTGAGGGGGGCACGATTGGTATTATTGGAACTCCAGAACGCCCACAGGGAAGAAGGAAAAAATATGCAGAGAAGAGAAGAAATTCAGGGGTCCTGTATGGTGACCTGGATGGCAAGAGACTGTAAACAGGGGGTGGGGTGAAGGGAAAGTGATGTTGTGATTATAAGGATGGATTAACAGGTTTATAACTGGTCTGCTGATTTTGGAATTTGCTGGATTGGGGGGGGTGGAGCCGGTAATCGGGGATGTAAGGTTAAATTGAGAATAGTTATAGTTTTAAAAGTGAATGGATTTTGGAAAATGTGAAAATATGGAGGCTTATAGAGGGAGAAAAAAAAATTAGGCACGGGAAGAGAAAATGGGAGTTTGAATTTTCAGTGATTTGAATATTAGATGAAAATGTTAACAATTGATTTATAAGTTGTATAAGATACAAAGGTGTATTTTTATAAAGTAAGAAACTGTTGCAGATGATAAAAAAGGGATGAAAACCGGGGAAGGGGGGGAGGGGAAGCCCATAAAATATGGTTTTTCAACTATGAATGCAAGAAAAAATTTTCTGTTTTGTATTGTTTTTTTCTTTTTCTTTTTTTTCTTCGCCCTTTCTTTTTCCCCTTTTTTTCCTATTTCTATTTTTCTCTTTTTTTGGTATAACAATAGATGGTTGGATGGATGTCCTCCTGCGTACTGCCCTGGTTTGCTGGAGCTCCCTGGTGGCAGGGGGGGGCTTTGGGGTCAGGGGAGGGGGAGGAGGACAGAAATCCAAGCATAAAATGGACCATTTCTGACTGTTCACAAACATGGGATACTTCTGTGGCAGGGGAGGACCCATGTGGGTGGGTAGGAAGGAGGTGGAAAAGGGGTTTAAGTATGTACCGTTTTTTTGTTTTTTTGTATTTTGTAAAATTAATAAAAAGTATGTTAAAAAAAAAAAAAAGAAATTTAAACAAGTTGGCAGTTTTAACTATGCACACTTAAGAAGGCAGTCTATGGATGTTGTAGCCAATTTAAACACACCCCATAACATTCTAAACCTTGAGTACATCTCTTATCCACTTATAGCTGGAGTTTATGAACATTTTCAAGTTTAAAATATTTTCAAAGCATTGAGCAAGCATTTTTAAACTTACAGCTCGTTATTTTCCTTCATCCTGCCCCCTCTTTTTACTTTTGGAGAGGAAACAATGGCCTTCTACAGCCTCTTTAAAACAAACCTTTACACACTACCTCCACTCTTTTAAATATTTGCCATGTTTTTGGGTTGATCAAGCCCTTACATAAGATTATTTAAGCAAGCTTGCCTTAATTTTTATATTATTTTAAACTATGCATGCTTTAAAAAAGGCAGTCTGTGGGTGTCATGGCCAAATTTTAAACACAAACCCCTAATTTCCTAAACCTGGATTATATCTCTCATTTACTTTAAAGGAAACAACTATCTATAGCAGACACAAGGAACAGACGCACATACACGTAACAGACAACACAGACAACATGTAACATGCAAACATATATAATTTTATACCATAACATACTTTGCAGGATTCCTCACAAAACTTTTCCCATTCAGAGTTCACCAGGGTTAATTTTAAAGCGGAGATTCACTGTATGTTAAAGGAACCTCCTGGTAGCCATTTCCCCTCATCTGGGTGGTCCATAGTAAATCGGACCCTATGTTTTTTTCTTACAAAGTTTTTGCAATTGGTTCCCTTCAAGCTTGTCCGCCCCGGGGATTTCATGCCAATTTAAGAGAACGAATTGGAGTGGACTTTCATCCTCAAAGTCCTTACCGGAGCAAAGCCTCAGTTGTGCTTTGCCTCGGTTGGGAGTCTGGGAAAGGAATTCCTTAGAGTGGGTTGCACCCATTTTACTTCTGTCTTTTTATACTGCAGTTCTGGGTCCCCGACCCTGTTCCTGGACACTCTTAACTTCCCGAGTCTATGACTCACCCCCACGTCCTAGTGGTGTTCCTGCCTGCCGTTCGCGTGCACTAACTACTAGGCGGCCTGGTGCAGCTAAAACCCTATTGGAACCCTCCCACTGGTCATCAATTGCCTGAGGGTTCCACAGCAACTTCCCTGCCTCTTACACACTAGACTCAGGTCCTACTGAACGCTTGCCTACGCAATGTCAGGTCGGAACTGAGGAATACAGAGTAGAAAGGAACAGGCGCACTTGCATTCCCTGGTCACGGGTCCTACCCAACAAGGGTCGCCGTGGCAGGGGGGCGTCTTCACCCGAAGATTAAGAGCAGAGGAATAGGAAACAGAGCTGGGATAGCCAGATTCCCAGATTGGTAGAAAAGCGACAGTTTGCTCAGACTTCTGCTCAGTTTGGCAGAAGGGAGCTGGGACAGTCTTTCTGAGCTCTGCGTTTAACGTAAAGACTGTTGCCCTGGACCTCAGTTCTACCTTGTAACTGTGCCTGGCAGCCTTGCTGCAACTAAGGTCCAAAGAGGAGAGTAGAAAAGGATAGTCCAAGTGGAGAAATAGATTTTTAGTTGCTGTGGTTCTTAGCTCACCCAAGGTGTCCCCTTTTAATACTCACGACCGATCCTTTCAGTCGAATCCCGTTGTCTCCAGCTTCCAACTGGTTCCTAAAAAAAAACAGCCTTGTCCCTTTAAACGTTGCTTCGTCCTGGGGGTCCCGCTTGGACTCTCAATTACTACCAAGTGCCTCGGGTCCTGAGGTTGGTTTACCCCCCTGCAAAAGAGGCAAGGGCGCGCTGGGCTCCCCTTCCTCAGTGAACCCGGAGCTCAAGGCAAAACTGGGTCCCCGAAGTGGTCGCCAAACTGTTGTAAAAATTTTGCTGAGCTACACGGCCCTAGAATTAAGTGGATCCTTGACCCAGGAAGAGTCCAGGTATCCTGGCAAGCAGACAAAGTTTAAGCGTCTCCTGCCCACCAAATAACAGAGACCAAACCAGGACGTGCGAAGCAAGGCACTTTTATTTTTGCTGTTGCAACAGGGTCCTTCCTCTCACACAGGAGAACAAGGAAGGAACCCCAAACAAAGATGTCTTGTGCTTAAAAAGAGATTTGAAATTGGTTTCAGCCCACCCCCCAGAAGCATCATCCATATGTCACAGAAGGGGTGTAGCCCAAGACCCCCCCTCCCTAGATTCATCATAGGTACATCATGAAAGGGGAGGTCTGGTGGCAGTAATCTGAGCACCCTGGACCCTGCCCCCTGCCCCCAGAACCTAATCAACAAAATTGAGAGATATTTACATTTCCCTGTTTCCCAGCCAAGTTAATCACACCCTTTTGTCTGGCAGTCAGGTATCAGGATGCCAGGGATTATCACTTTAATTCCTGAGACAATGAGAAGGTTCCCCCCACCCCACTTCTTCCTTGCAGAGGAACACCAGGTCTGAGAGAGTCAAAATGGTGTCAGTCAGGCCTGTTTTCCTGTGCTGCTTCAGACATGTTTCTGTACATTCATGTACATGTTTTATGAACAATTATTATATATATATATATGACCTCAAAATTCTTATAACAGGGTCAATCACTGGGGATGGGAGAGAAAGTTGGTGGCCACATTATCATGCAAACCCATCTTACGTGCACTTCTAGAAACAATATGCAAATGGAACCACAGTTACCCTTCAAAATCTGCACTTCTTCAAACTTCACAATGCAGTCCTCCAGTCAAAAAACTTTGTACAAAAAATGCACATCTTAGAGGAAAGTGTGCAGAAAAAAATGTGTATTGAGAAACAACGCAAATTGGATATAAAACCCAGGTCAACTGCAATGGATGTTCAGTCTTCATAAATGTGTACTGTTAGTTCTTTATCCATGAATGCCTTGAGGTAGCATGATAATAATGAGGGGGGTGGTAGTAGTGGTGGAAAGGGGTGGCATGGGGAGAGAGAAAGAGCAATCCAAAATACTTTGAAGAACTGTTTCTTTCATTCTCTGCCTATCCCAACTGATCTTCTAAACAAAGTTAGCTGCAAGGTTTGATCCTCTGCCAAGAGGCATTGTTGACCAAAACCATTTTATTATCTGTTTCTCTTCTGGAGCTATAAATCAAAGGCTTTGCACAAATGTTTCTCCATGCCATACACCTCCTCATCACCCCTCCTGAACAGACTACCTTCTTCACCACAACTCACCAGACTCCCAACGGAAATCAGAGCACAGTCTTGTGAGCTCATGTAGTGGATAACGTTTTGGACTGCATCCACAAAATGGACTGCCTGTAACTAAGTTCTGCTTAGATTAGACCTACTGGGATCAATATCGACGATAACTTAGCCATTCCCATTAATGTAAATAGGTCTACTCTGAGTAGGACTGGCATTAGATATAACCCTACCGTATATATTTAAAACACTGTGACACTGCAATTGTCATGGCTTCTCCACAAAGAGAATTATATTTCATAAGGGGTGCTAAGATTCCCCCTGCAGAGCTGTAATTCCCTATGAAGAGGGATTGATATAAAACCACTCTGGAGATTGTATTTTATGAGAGGAATAGTGGTCTTCTGGTAAGGATTCTTTTTGGGAAAGCCCTGACTGTTAAAATGGGATGAGTGCTAATGGGGCAGATGGGGCCTTGGACTTGTAATGGAAATACAGTGGTACCTCAGGTTACAGATGCTTCAGGTTACAGACTCCGCTAACCCAGAAATAGTACCTCGGGTTAAGAACTTTGCTTCAGGATGAGAACAGAAATTGTGCGGCGGCGCAGCAGCAGCGGGAGGCCCCATTAGCTAAAGTGGTGCTTCAGGTTAAGAACGGACCTCCGGAAGAAATTAAATTCTTAACCAGAGGTACCACTGCATGTGGTTTGAGGTTCCCACTTCAGGCATAAATTTGTGAATTTCCTATTGGCCTCGGCTTGGCCAATGTGAGAACAGGATGCTGGATTAGATGGGCCCTTGGTCTCGTCCAGCAAGTCAGGCTATTCTTAAGTTTTTATATGGCCATTAAGTGATCAAAAACTATCCAAAATCTGAACACAATAGATTTCCATTCAGCCTTCCCATGCATCAATATGAATTCATTGCAGCATCTTATTCGGAAATGACTGTGTCAAAGTATTGATGGCATTCCAGGTTGAAACATGCATTGCCCCAGACCTGCATGGAAATGAGATTCGTTTGCATCCCCACTGTAACTTATGACATTTTTCTAATTAGGGCAATGTTTAATTTACTGTCTGGTGGCTTTTTGAATAAATATAAATTGTCATGCTAAAGTGACAGGTGTGAAGCCCAGGGTAGCTGCGTTAGTGAGGTTAATCTGTTCTTAATCAAATCAGCGCTGCTTTGCTTTCTCCTGGGAAGGGAGCGATAATAGCCCTCTTTAACTGGAGATAAGACAGCCTTTTGGCTGGAATTCCAGGAAGGCTTCTGCTGGCTCCTGTGGTGCGTTTATTTGCTGGTGAGATGTTTCACTGCACCCGGACTTTGAAATGGATTTGCCTCCAGACACGGGGATGGGGCCACTTGTTGGGTTGTTGGTTGACTGGACACAGTGGCCTTGGAATAATAAGCCAAATGTGGATGAGGTCATGAGTGACACTACTTTATGTGGAACTGCAGTACTGCATAAGCAATGCAGTGCAGGCAACAGCGTGGCTTTTTTAGTAGTGGCTCCTTGCTTGTGGAATACTCTCCCCAGCAAAATATGTCTGAGGCTGTCATTCCCTGCATTCTGTGGCATCCCTGCATTCACAGGCATTGGTTCATTATCTTCAGTCATCCTGAGCTGGAATTTATACCCTGTTTTGTGGTGCATGGCTCATCATCATCATCATTTTATTTGTATGCCACCTTTCCACAGTTGAAACTCATGCTTCCAGCATGAAAAGATTTTTTATTTTATTTTTTTTAAAAATAAGCTTTATTTCTTATTTAAATATCAACAAATCATAACAAACAAACACACCCATACAAAAAAGCAAATTATAGCAAATCATATCAAATCAAATCCATACAAAAAAACAAATTATAACAAAACATATCTAATCATATCAAATCAAATCATAATAACACCCATCCAGATATAGAAAGAAAAAATAAATAGAAGAAAACGAGAAAAGAAAAGAAAAAGGAGGAGGAAGAACCAGAAGAAAAAATTGGCAGAGAAATAAAAGAATAAAAATCAACTTCCAATCATTTTAATATTGTTTCCCTTTCTCCCTATGTTCAATTACCATGCTTCTTCTTCATTGAATTTTGAAAAAATAAAAAATAAAAAAATAAAACATATTTAAAGGATTTATATAATCACAAAAGTAGTCATAATAAGAGCCAGCTCCTAACAGCTGGGGGATCTTTGGCTCCCCAAATAAAATATTTGAGGGGGCCGTCCCCCTCAAAGTTGATGGTCATTGCCATTCAAATGGTCATTGCCATTCAAATGGTGTACGTGCATCACGTCTTGTGATCGGTTGTTTAGGGCAGGGCTTACTTGCCCACCCTCAATATTTTATTCAAGTTGGCAGTCATAAATAGTAAATAAAACACATCAAAAAGTGCACAACAAAACTAAACAATGTCCACATAAATAATAAGATCTAAATACACAAAAAACAATATCCGTAACAGTAACAACAACAACAAAACCCAACAGAGTACGCCAACGCAAGAGTCTGTCCCACAGCCTCAGCTTTTGTAGTTGGAGTCAGTCAGGGCCCTACCCTGTCGGGCTAGGTGGGAAAATGCCAGGAAAGAAGGGAGCAGGTCTTCTGGGACTCACAGTCATGATGGCTCATAGGCAACTAAGTTCTACTCAAAGTAGACCCACAGAAATCAAAGGACCAAATTTGCCCATTAATTTCAAACAGCCCAATCAACTAATATTGGGTACAACCACCTGCTTCCTTTGTTTAAATAGAAGTCAGGGCAGTTTCAAAAAGTTCTCTACCACACTGTTATGTCTGCCTGCAATCCTAAATATGTCTGCTACAGCTAGCTTGTTTTTTAAAGAACCATCTCAGGATTCCCCAAACCTTAGTCCCGTGGTTTGAGGAATGTTACAGTGAACGCATCCCTTCAGCAATTTTACGAGGTTAAAACCTTCCACTCTGATTATTTTGGTTGGGAGATTAAAGTGCTCCCCCCCCCCATTTCATAAATTAATGATGTGATAAATAAGACCTGATGAAAAAAGATTCTTCCACAGCTTTCTAAACCATGACAACTGCTTCCATCTGATCTGGTGCAGTGGGGGGGGGATTGAAGTCTTGTGCAAAAAAAATGAAAATGAAATAAGCATCAGGATTTTCTTCATTTTAAAAAATCTGATTGTAACCTTTATTATATGTAAAACAAGCTAGTCTTTTGACATGTTTAAAGTCCAATATATTGGATGTGCAGGGCAAAATAAGAAGGATAGATACTATCACTCTTCTGTTATTTACGGCCTATAAAGTCTTTGCAGTGGCATTGACAAAGAGTTTATAGTCTGTACACAAGCTGGTTATACCATAAATTGTAATGTTATATGATAAACTGGAAGTTTATAGCAGAAGTAGATATCCGGGGGGGGGGGGCACAGATTTTGGCCCAGAATGATCTATCTTGGGATGGAGCTGTGGCACGATTAAATATTCAGTCATTTTCCCCCCTTCATTTATTTTGAAGTTCCTGATAGATAATTCATATCTTGCAAGATGAGGATGTATGGGTTTGTTTAGAGACTGTCTGTTGGAGGGAAGGAAGGAAGGGAAGAGACAGCCTGTATATAACAGGGACTTCCACAAGGTGTTTAAAAGAAGGCAGAGGAGGAGGGCTGTGTTGAATATTTTCCAGTTGGGATCAGTCAAAAACAGTCTGTCCAATAATTGAAGAAATTTGGGGCCTAGATCGTTAGAGAAATCAAGATAATTGCCGGTTATATGCTCGTTTTAAAATCCGTTTTTGTTTTCATTGGGTTGTAACTAGTGTTGGTACTACTTATAGTAGACTCATTGGAATTTATGGACATCATCATCATCATCATCATTGCAAATGATTTATTAATCGCCTTCTAAACAACTGTCTCAAGGTGCCCGAGACATCATTAAAAACAGTTCAAAAAACCAAGATCAACAAATGCATTTTATTTTATTTTTAAAAATATATTTATTACATTTTTTAACAAACAACAAAAACATACAAAAATATAAAACATAAAATACAAAATACAAAAAATACAAAAAACACAAAAATTCTAGTTTATAATCCTTATTTCTAATCTAATGACTTTCTCATTCCACCTCCTTCTGCGTTCCTTTACAGATCATCCTTAGTAATCTCTAATTCTTATATAAACTCTTAATATTACTTAATATTGCCTTATTTCTCTATCTTTATATCTTACCATTTTACACCCTATCTATATCTTTCCTTTTAATTCAATTATAACTATCTTCTAACAATACTTATTTCACACCATTGTATTATCTACAACCTCTTTATATCTCCCTCACTTCCACTGATTCTAATCTATTATACGCTTATTTTTTAAATAAATTTTGGATTTATTCCAGTCTTCTTCCACTGCTACTTCACCCTGATCCTGGAGTCTCCCGGTCAACTCAGACAGTTCCATAAATTCTATCAGCTTCTTCTGCCATTCATCCACTGTTGGTTATTCTTCATTCTTCCAATTCTTTGCAAGTAGAATTCTTGCAGCTGTTCTGGCATACAAAAAAAAAAAAGTAACATCCTTCCTAGGTATTTAATCTCCCGTTATCCCAAGTAAGAAGGCTTCTGGTTTCTTCACAAAGGCAACAAATACATTTTAAACAAGACAAAAACCCTAAAACGTGGATACTCGTGACAAAGACTAATTTATCCAGCTGGGAAACCCTGTCAGAATAAAGATGTCTTCAACTGTTTCTGGAACATGTAAATAGTGAGCACCTACCATATCTTGACAGGAATGCTATTCCACGGAAGAGGGGCAACTACAAAAAAAGCCCTGCTTTACATGCTATTCAGAGATCTCCGTATCTTGCAGGAGAAGCTCTCCTGTAGACCACAGCAATCTTCTGGGTGCATAAGGGATAAGGTGGTCTCTCAAATAACTTGGTCCTGAGCTGCATAGGGCTTTCTGTGTTGGTGCTGACACTCTGAACTTGCCCAATAGCAAATTGGCAGTCAGTGCAAATCCTGCACGCAAGTTTCATGAGTAACTTAGAGCCATTAATTTCAACAGGTCTACTGTAAGTAAAACTTAGTTGCAACCCAAAGTGTGTAAGTGAATCTGGAAATAAAGAACAAAACTGCAAAGCATCCCTAACGTATTGGTTCCGCTTTATTATGGTAATAAGGCTGGGAAATTTTGCAACTCCCAAACCTGGATAAATTCAGAAGAGGAGAATTTAAGAAACATCCTTAATAGGGACCAGCTCAAAAACACACCATTTAAAGTGCACATTAGCTTGATAATTGTCTGCTGAGAGCAGGAGCTCTCTGACATATTGACTGTTGTCATTTGCAATCATGCCCACCTCCAGAACAATTAAAACCCAGCGGATATAACGTTGATTGAATGAGAAAAGAAATCAAGTTTCAGAAAATTACCATATAGGAGGGGGGGGGGGAATCCTAAAAATTCTCATGGGTAGAGTGCAGGGTTTTTGTTTCTGAATGCCCTTTCTTATGATCTACAACAGGTGTCCAAACTACAATTGAAGACCAGGGGAAGCCATCATGAGATCATTTGCCCATCAGCTTTCTTCAGTTTAGGAAGTGTGGGCAGCTGAGGCTTCCTGCACTTCAGTTGAAGCCCAAGGGAAGAAAGATATCAGGAGCCAACTCTTCTCACTGGGACATTTTCAGTCTAGGAAGTGCAAGCTGACAGGACTCTGCAGACCACTGGAGAAATGTGGTCCAGCCGGGACCAACTCACAACAAGCTAAGCATCTGAAAATGCAAACATAGGTGAATATTTTGAGATCAGATATTATCTGTGATTCATAAATTAAGAATATAAGAGCATAAGATGAGCCTACTGGATAAGAGCATCCAGCACTATAAACTATTCTCAGAAGTGGACAACCATTTCTTACAGGAAGACCACAAGCAGGACCTGAGCGCAACAGCGCTCTCCCCACTTGTGATTCCCAGCAACTGACATTCAAAGGCAGGCTGCCTCCACCAGTGGAAGTAGGAGGCAACCAAGCTGAGTCAGTTGCATAGCTGTCAACCCTCCTCTTTTTTGCGGGAAATTCCCTTATTCCAGCACCGTTTTCCGCTGCTATCCTGGATTGTTAGATATACCGTAGACTGTCCCTGAGACAGGTGAGGCTGCTGATCCCTTATTTTCAAATCCAAAAGTTGACAGCTATGGTCAGTTGCATTGACTTAAACCTGCAGGTGTTTGATTTGGTGGCAACAAAGTCAAGCCATGATTTGAGAGCTTGATCCGGCTGCCACTGGATACCGTACCAAAGTCAGGTTGCTTCTAGGAATTCAGAAGGAAGCAGCTTTCAGAAACACCACCTTAAAGGTTATTGAATTGTTCCTGTTGTTGTTTAGTCATTTTGTCATCCAGATGTGCCTGGAGTTGCTCCACGACCACGCCTTCCATCACTTCACCCTGGAATGGAATATTGGAGTCTGGGTGATAATTGGCCATAATGGCCTGTTCTAAAGATGGTTTTTAAGTGTTGTTGTTGTTTAGTCGTTTAGTCGTGTCCGACTCTTCGTGACCCCATGGACCATAGCACGCCAGGCACTCCTATCTTCCACTGCCTCCTGCAGTTTGGTCAGACTCATGTTCATAGCTTTGAGAACACTGTCCAATCATCTCGTCTTCTGTCGTACCCTTCTCCTTGAGCCCTCAGTCTTTCCCAGCATTAGGGTCTTTTCCAGGGAGTCTTCTCTTTTCATGAGGTGGCCAAATTATTGGAGCCTCAGCTTCAGGATCTGTCTTCCAGTGGGCACTCAGGGCTGATTTCCTTCAGAATGGATAGGTTTGATCTTCTTGAAGTCCATGGGACTCTCAAGAGTCTCCTCCAGCACCATAATTCAAAAGCATCAATTCTTCGGCGATCAGCCTTCTTGATGGTCCAGCAGTAAAATGTCAGCAAATGTTAATTCACCCCTCCACTGAAAGCTGTGCTTAGCTTTGTGTCAATGATTTTCCATTCCACATGCACAAACACACAGCTGTCCAGTCCTGGTGCTTATTTATTTGCATCATTTTACATTATCCTTCATAGTAACCAACGCAACACACAACACACACAAAAAACTTATTTAAGAAGAATATTATTATCTCTAGTTGCTAATTTTATTTTAAATCCCATAGAGGAGGAAAACAACCCACCCCACCCCACCCCACCCCTCTTTTCTTTCCTGCAAGGTCCTGCAATTGTATAGCTCTCAAGTAGGGATAGGGGAAATTGTGTAGGGGGGAAAAAAGCCTAATATACACATTTTAGCAAAGCCATTTCCCTAATATTTTGCATTTTAGTAAGGTATGCATTTTTATGCATGCTTTACCCCAGTAGATGCATCTTCGTCCACATTATTTGGCTGGGAAACCACACTGCAAAATTGGGAGATGTGTGAATTTTGAATGATGGCTGTATTTCTCTGTACCTTGTCCTATTTTGGAAAATGTGAATTGTTTAGGATGGCCTTTAAAGCAAACTGAAACTAACTTCTACCCCATTCTTAGTCAGAAGAGTGAATTTGTTGGCCCCTCCCCCCTTCCTCAATGAGCCTCAATGAGCCACCCTGCTTGCTCCCCTCAGTGGCCACCTTCTCCTCTGCTACCATGTAGGGTTAGGGTTAGGGTTAGCGTTAGGGTTAGCGTTAGCGTTAGCTCTGGCTGAAGAAGCTGGAGCAGCTTCTGGTGGATGAGAAGGCATCCTGAGCACGGAGGCACTGCTGGACCTCCTGGTCAGCCTGTACACCAAGCGCAGCCACCACTCACCACTCCGGAAGCACAGGCTCATCTCAGATATGAATGGACCTCCTGATTATTGAGAGCATTCTGCCTTGGATGACTGGCCGGTGAACAAGACACACACACACACACACACCCCGTGCTCCTTCTAGCAAAAGTGGGGCCTTCAGGCAGTGTCCAAATCCTCAGGAGCTATCGCCTGGTTGGTGCTTAGTGCTGAGGAATCAGGGCCTGCCTGAAGGGCAAGGTGCTGGCAAAGGATTGGCAAGCCCCTGCAGTCCATCACAGTTAACATTGCAGGGTAAGACACATTCACATAGCTGCCAAGTCTCCCGTTTTTCACGGGAAACCCCCGTATTTAAACCCGTTTCCCACTGTTATCCCGAATAGAGGAAAATCCCGTAAATCCCCCGGATTTCCTATCTGCCAGGGAGGCTCCTTCTGCACAGAACTGATTTTGGGTGCTGCTCTGCCCATGTCTGGGCACCGGAAATCAGGTAGCGCCGGCACCGGAAGTTGCTTCTACGCATGTCCAAACATGCCTAGAAGCAACGTCCGGTGCCGCGCCGCTGCTGATCACGGATTTTTCTTACCGGGAGTTGGAGGGTATGCACATTCATAGATGGCTATATTCTACCTCCACTCTTGGAGGTAATATACCTGTGTATATCCGTTGCTGAGGATCACAAGTGGCTTTGCTTTATACAAGTGGTGAGGGGTAAAGACTGGTGGGCGGGTGTGTGTCTGAGGAGGGGGGCAATCCAGAGACAGCCCCGAGGTTCAGAGAAATAAACAGAGAGAGTTGTATTTGGCCCTTGAGCCTGATGTTCCCCATCAACACTCCACTTGTAATAACTACACAGGACCCATAGGGCTGTAATCACTCCTAGCCCTCCTCAGAGTAGGCCCACTGAAATCAATGGACAGGCATGTGCCTATTAATATCAATGGGTCTACTCCAAGTAAAAGCTAGTTGGCTACAACCCACAGGACACAGCAATATTAAATTTAAAGGACATTAGGATCCTTTCCTGCTGGAGAATTGGGTAACAAATAGCATTCAATATGGCTTGTTTGTAAGGCTCCTGCTGTGATAAGACTCTTTTAGACATATAAAATATAGATTAAATGAACCTCTTGATGTTACAGCAGATGGAAATACCTCCAGTAACAGGCTCGTTTCAGTTTCATTCCCCGGAACATGTTCCCTTTCCCCTGTTTCATTCAGGCTCGTGTTTCTGGGCCAACCATTCCCCACTGACGCTGACCTGCTGGACTGTGTCAATATTGGAGATTGCATTTTGAATTGACAGCCACGAGGCACGTGGGGAAACAAGCTGGCAATGCAAAGTTTGTAAAAAGACTCTCCATGCTTGCTAAGGCTGTTGAGGGTCCCTTACCTAACAATCTCCACTGAACTCAATGGGGCTGACTTCCCACCTAGAGCAAATTTTCCTGTGAATTCTTGTATTTGAAAAAGTAGAGGGTGTCAGATGGGAGCATCTGGTGCCCAATACTTCTATCCTACAAAGCAGAAACTGAAGAGCTCAGTGGCGGACTGTCTTCTTTGCATAAGGCCCCAGGTTCAATCCCCAGCATCTTCAGGTAGGGCTGGGAATATCCCCTTTCTGAGATCCCAGAGAACAGCTGCCAGTCAACAAAGACTGAGCTGGATGGACAAATTGACCGACTCAGTGGAATGCAGTTTCCTATGTGCCTACATTTTATTGTGGGGGCGGGGGGACTGCCTTATATCAAGTCAGACCGCTGGTCCACCTAGTTCAGTATTATCCACACCAGGCTTCCTCAAACTCGGCCCTCCAGATGTTTTGAGACTACAAGTCCCATCATCCCTGACCACTGATCCTGCTAGCTAGGGATCATGGCAGTTGTAGGCCAAAAACATCTAGAGGGCCAAGTTTGGGGAAGCCTGGTCTACACAGACTGGCAGTAGCTCTCTGGGGTTTCAGGCTAGAAATGCCAGAGATTGAGACAATAGCTAGAAATGCCAGAGATTGAGACAATAACCTTTCTCATGCAATGCAGATGCTACACACCACTGAGCTCCATCCCTTCCCCTAAAGCTCATGCTGCCCTAATCCTGTTTTATACAAGGCTTGTTAAGGAGCCTTTTGCACAGAGGCAATTCTGGATCAACAAGGGGCAGTAGGTAATCAGAAATGCTTGAAAAGGGTACACATACAATATACATCTTTTGCACACTGCATATTAGGGGTCAATTAAAACATATTTTAGACAGGGCTGGCTCACCTGTGAAGCAGGGTGAGGCAGCCACCTTGGGCGGCAGATCAGGACCCCTTGGGAGGGGTGGCAGATCCACCTGCTGTTACCTCTGCCATTCCTCCTCTAGCAGCCCCTCCCAGCGGTGGAGGAAGTTGCTTTGGTGCCTGGGACGGCATGCCCAGGGACAGGGTGAGCCACCCATAGGGGCAGGGCCTCCAGAGTATGCCTGCCTCCTCCCACTCAGCCACCCTACAGCTGGGGGGAAGGCACTGGGTGGACTGTTTGAGCAGCGCGGAGCCTGCACACACCTGAGCCACCACGTCTCTCCCAGGAGAGGTGCGTGACTCATGCGCGCTGCAGGCCCCATGGCGATTGCCGCCCGGCATTTTGTCACCCCCTCAGTGGTGACACCTGGGGCAGACCGCACCCACCACACCTCCTTCCTCCGCCCTGGCCCCTCTTCCTCCTCTCATTCCAATGCTGATCTTCACTTTCTCCTTTCATTCCCAGGTTGATCTCCATCCCTTGCTTTAATTATGATGCTGGTCTTAATCCCCACCACCATTTTAACTCTGGTGCCAATTTTCACTCCCCTCCCCCCCCATAGCAGCCAACTCCTAGGGTCAGAGGGAGCTTCGGCTCTCCAATTAAAATATTTGAGGGGGGCAGCCCCCCACCCCCAGTTGATGAACATTGCCATTCAAAAGTTATGCATGCACTGTGTTATGTGATTGATTATGTGGGGTGGGGCTTACCTGCCCCCCTCAATATTCTACTCACGTTGGCACCCCTGCTTCCCCCTCTCTTGTTTCAGCTGGCATTGCAGGTGCCATTTTGTTGTTTCCCCCAGGTGCCAAAATTTCTTGGGCTGGCCTTGCTTTTAGGTCAGGAATTTGGGGGGGGGCAGTATTTTTCAGCCACTCAAGGGCACCATTTCCTTCTGGGCAACCTTCCAGGAGCCATGTGTCAGAGTGGGCAGGATGAAAGGCACCTCTTTTCAGCAGGAGGCTGGTTTCTACACACACCCTTGTGCCATAGCTGCCAAGTTCTCCCTTTTTTTAAGGGAAATTCCTTTATGCTAAATAGGCTTCCTTGCGAGAAAAGGGAAAACTTGGCAGCTATGCCTTGTGCATTCCTCCCTGTCCTGCACTCATACAAGCAAGAAGCACAACCAGCATTCAAGAGGGCATTACTGGCAAGCAAAGTCACCCAAGATGGGTGCAAAGCAGGACAGGTGAGGGGCATAGAGAGGGATCAAAGCTGAGGAGAGGGTCTCCATTGGTTTCCAGGCAGGAGTTGATCACGGTGTGGATTTGCCAAGCGTGCCTTCCTCTTAGCACATTTCTCCCTTGTGCCCTGAGATTGAGTTTCTTCAAAGCCCATGACAATTTTGATAAAGGCTGTTCTCCAACTGGAGCGCTCACAGGCCAGTGTTTCCCAGTTGTCAGTGTTTGTACTACATTTTTTCAATCAGATGTAGAATGGGAGCAGGAAATGTTGAAGAGATATCTGAGTGGTACTTCAAAGTACCTGCCTTCTGAATAACTCCTTAAAAGTCTTTTCTGAACATCACAAGATGTTGGAGCAAAGACTGCAGTTCTCAGTGGTCCCATGTCATCTTCCACTCCTTCTCTGCTTTTAAATCAGCTCTTTAAATGGGTCTGAACAATGCTTTTTTTGGAGTGGCTTAATGTAGCCTAATTAGGAAACATCTTAAATGCCTATGCAGATTAAATGAGCCAATTTAGTATCCCACAGGATTTGAGTCACGGAAGGCATAGGTCATCTCTGTTTTTTCAGTGATTCTTTAATGGAGGAAAAAAGTTTTCAACAGCTTGGGGGGGGGTGAGTTTCAGAGCATGAATGCAAGGCTTTGCTTTCATAAAGCCTCCAGAAGCCAATTGTTTTCAGAGATTATCTCTACTATCTCATAATATACACCCCTCCGCTAAACTCTTGCTGTAGACTCAGAATATCTCTCCATATTCTCTTGGTATGTCCTAAAGTACAGTATGAACTTCGCCACCAAGGGTACATTGAGACCTGGGAAATATTGTAACTGCATTCACATGACAATTTATTCCATTTTTACAACTTTCCCCTAGCTACTAAGTTCTGCATTATTCCATGTGATCTAAAAGCTCTTCTAGAACAATAGTGGAATATAGTGCAGGTTTAGTGCTCATTTCCATGTTATTTCCTTCTAGAAGAGAAATGTGATTGCAAATATTATAGGAGTAATTGCTAAACTTGTGCTATATTCCACTATAGCTCTAGAAGTGGCTACTGTGAAAATCAACAGGGAAACAGTGTCACATTGCTGTACTGTACTGCTTTGTTATGGAACCTTTTTTTATCACTATACTGGGATGTCTTGCGTAATTTCATGTACACCAGTGGGAGTTTGTGGCACAACAACAAATGTCATTGGACAACATCATTACCCCCCCACCCTTTCCAAACAAGCCTGCTTTTGTTCCCCCATTTCCCTCCATGAAAACATCAGGAAAGAAATAAATGCTGATATACCACCCTAAATTTTGTCATTTCACTCCATTTCACTTTTTTTGATCAATGGAGTTGGAAACAAATCATTTACAGAACCAGTCAATGTGGAAATGAGCACTAAACTGCCACCATATGCCACTGGATTTCCAGAAATTATTTTTACATGTGTGAAAGCTCAGATATAATTCACAAATTAAGAGTTGGGGAAACATTGGGGGCATGGAGTAAACTGCTATGTGACTGTAGCTCAGTGGTAGAGTATCTACTTTGCAAGCAGAAGGTCTCAGGTTCAATCTCAGGCATCTACAGGTAGGACTGGAAATGTCCCCAATATGCAAACTTAGAGAGTCTCTGCAAGGAGTGTGGTGGAGTCTCCTTCTTTGGAGGTCTTTAAGCAGAGGCTTGACAGGCATATGTCAAGAATGCTTTGATGGTGTTTCCTGCTTGGCAGGGGGTTGGACTGGATGGCCCTTGTGGTCTCTTCCAACTCTATGATTCTAAGTCACTGTATACTGAGCTAGATGGGCCAATTTTCTGACTCACTATAAGGCAGCACCCAGTGGTACCCTTGCCAAATTTCTGCATGGACAGAAGAGCTACTGTTTGCTGTCTTGCTTGTAAATTCTGTTAAGAGCAATGGGACACACTCTCCCAACTAAATAGGGTTGAGGTCAAAGTGTTCACATTTGCCTCTTAGATTTTCATTGCTGCATTGATCTCACCCACCCTGTATTACTTCCTCACATTCATTCCATTTCATACCTTGAAGGAAAAAATAAGGATTGGCCGTCTTCCATTTCACATTAAGGCCTCCCAGAAGAGGTTATTGGGGAGGGGGGGGTCATTGGGTCTGGTAGGGTGTAAAGCAGGGAGACTAACTGTAGGTGGCACCAATGCCAATGATGGGCAGAGCCATCTCAATCTAGTTTGTCATTCTGTACCCTGAAGAGTTCTGCCAGAGGCAACACTGATTCTAAGGTGGAAGAAGCTGGTAGGCAGTTCCATTTTGTGGGGTGGTTGTAAGTAAGTACAGGCAGATTGGGGGCTGGCTGAAAGCCACCAATGGTTAACACCTCAAGAGTTACCATTTCTTCTTCTTCTTGACATTATAGCTAAGACCAGCCTGCCTTTAATCCACACATGTCCTACCAAACCTGGGTTTCGCTTTTTTCAGTTCTGTGATCCATCACTGCTGGAAATAGTGTCTCCTAATGTAGATTTCCCTTGACTCACAGCTGCATATCTCAAATCACTCTCCACAGGGAGCTGGGCTCTGCAGCAGCCTGTTAATCTTGATAGCGCCATGTGCTTAGTTCAACAAGCCATTGTCGGGGATGGGAGAGTGAGCAAGAGTCACAAGCCCAAGTAATCCGGAATCTTAAATATTGAACAGGAAGGCTGGTCTACAATTCAGTGATTGCAATGCTGGTGACTGATTACAGCCCCCCAGGAGGAATGTGGGGGAACAGTGAAGCATGTGCCCCTTTTGCCATTTCCACTCGCTTAATGAATCTGTCAATTTTAGGACAAACTTTGGCTTTTCTCAGTGTTGCGGTTTAGTTAATCTTATTACCATATCACTTTGCAGTCCACACACACACACACACACACACACACACACAGAGAGAGAGAGAGAGAGAGTAAAATAGCCCACAGCACATTTCTGCTAATAAGTGTGTTTTAGTACACAAATTTGCAAAGTATATGCATCTTTGCACCTATTTCCCTTCATCATAATATTGTAAATAAATTATTTTCAAAAATATAGGAATTTGTGGGTGGCACAATTTTGACCAGAGAACTGCATTGCAAAAGTTGAAGGATTTTAAAGGACAGCTGGGTTTTGGTTTTTCTTATTGGTTCAAGAAGTGTAAATTAGGTAAGTTTGCATTCCTTCCTTCCCTCATCCCTAGTTAAACACAGAATATTGCACCTCTCTGAATTTTGCAGCGCAGTTCTCCAGCCGCATTATTGTATAATAATGTGTACAGTAGGGCAAAGTGTGGATAAAAATTCATATATTAGTGAAAAGAACATACAAAATGCTTTATATTGAGGGGAATTGATTTGCAAAAATGTATCTATTATGACCAATTACATACAAAGAGGTGTCTGTTAGGAGAACGTCACACTAAAATGCTGGTGAACTTTCATGATGACTTGTTTATAAAATCACATTCTGGTGTGGAGATGTGGAGAACTGAACTTCAGGTTGGAAAATGGAGAAATCAAAATTAATGGCTTCCCCTATCACTAGCAAAGAACAATTTAAACCACAACATTTCTTCTTTGATGTTCTATACCTGCTAGGAGGGTCCCCACCATATGGAGGAACACTCACAAATAGCCTCCCTTTCCTTGCTGCCTGAAATGGCACAATTCATTCCAAAACCTCAGGATCCTATGACCTTACTCTGCAGTGCTGTTTAGGGTCTGTGAGGTAAAAGGGCTGTTGCCTATGATTATCTAAATGCAAATCATTGCTATGTCCTTCCTGGTCCAACCTACAGAAAGTGGAAACCCAAAAAACGAGAGAGGGGGGGGGGCATTTGGTTCTGTGCAGGTGAGAATGTGAAATGACATTTTTATTACCAGGCTGGTTTACAAGGTCAGGCTGTTCCTTCCATATATATTTTTTGTGAACAGTCGACTGTAGCGGCCCCAATGTCTGTAACTAGATTTCATTATGGAAATGCAGCTAAAAAAAGGGCCACAGGCAGAAAAATCCATTAAAATGTTTTCTATTGCTTTACATATTCTTGTGTGATAAAAATAGCCCCTATATTTGAATTTAAGAAGCTTTTGCCTAAAGGGGGAGCAGATGGATATTAAGGAGATTATACTAAAGAAGGGTGTTATCAACAAAATAAAATGACAGGTGAAGGGGAAAGGGTGAGAAAAGAAACATTTCAGTTTGTTTGTTTGTTTGTTTTAAGAGGAAAGAGGTTTTTCAGAAGCCTTATTGAAAGCCTGGAATTGTTTATCTAAGATATCATGGGGAGATGTTTTGCTTATTTGAACCCAGAGCCAACCTCAGGTCATTTCCAGCTCTATCTCTCTCACACTTTTCACTAAATGCAGAATACCCTATGTTTGTTCTCTGGGAAGCTCACAACCAGGAAATAAAAAAAAAACAATTAAGATACCATATGATAAAATACAATTAAAATACAATCCAATAAAACCAAGTGTTACATCATTAAAAAACAAACAAACCCACAGTCTAAAATTTCTGGAGAGAAAAGAATAAAGACAGACCATAAAAAAGAAAGAGCTTGCAACATATAAATGATAGTTTTGGCATAAAACCGTAGCTCAGTGTAGAGCAGATGCTTTTGTATGTAGAAGGTGAAAAGTTCATTGCCCAGTATCTCCAGGTGGGGCTGGGAATGCTCCCTGTCTGAAACCACGGAGAGCTGATGCCAACTGTAGGTGCCATCTTGGGAGGCAGGGCTGGTTGCCAAGGCACCCACAAAATGTTTACTGTGGGTGGCCGCCTGGACAACCCAATGCAGCGGATGCATGATGTCACATGGTGTGCCGAGGCCCAATGGGGCCCACCGTGCTCTCTGAAAGGCCTGATGGGGCTTGGAGGACCTGACAGGGCTCGTTGCATCCGTAGCTAGGGGATGGTGAGGTGGGCCCCTGCCATGGGCGCAGACGATTGGGGGTGTGCAAAATCAGCTAAAAATATGTCCATAAATATAAATGTTGATGATTGCCTCATAAGAAATGGTTTTAAATAGAGGGTGAATTGAATGGGTGAGGCGGGTTGGAGAAGAGGCGGAAAGAAGAGCTAATTTGTCCGTGGCTAGGGGGCGCAATCTGGACCGTTCTGCCAGGGGCGCAAGATCACCTAGCTATGGGTCTGACTCCATGTGATGTCATGTGAAAGATGGCTGTGCTTTGGTTCTCCCACTTAATTTTATTTTGATGTTAAATGCGATTCGAATTGTATTTTAAACTAATCGTTTGATTTTGTGTTTTTAATGTATTTTATATATTTGGTGTTAGCCGCCCTGAGCCCGGTCTTGGTTGGGGAGGGTGGGGTATAAATACAGGGTAAATATTATTATTATTATTATTATTATTATTATTATTATTATTATTATTATTACAAAGGATGAAATGGATGTTGAGGAGATTATACTAAAGAAGGGTGCTATCAACAAAATAAAATGACAGGTGAAGGGAAAAGGGTGAGCAAAGAAGCATCTTTCAGTTTGTCTGTTTATTTTTAAGGGGAATGAGGTTTTTCAGAAGCCTTGTCAAAAGCCTGATCCCCATATGGTCCCCATATTGTTTTGGAAAGGGTGGATTTGATAGTTTCACCTTTAAATGTGAACTGCGTTAACCTTCTCCACCATCCCTAGCTTCTGGATTTACCTCCAGCGCTCATTACTAAGTTGAACTAAGAGGCTGAACATAATAATTAATTTTCCGAGGAGTGCTGTGGCATACCTTAATAACCAAGAAGGGTTAAACAGAGAGCCGGGTTCCTATGCCTGTAAATGTCATTGGCAGTGCTTTAATGTGAAAGCTTTTCATCTACGTGCACCTTCAGAAGTTCATTCTCTCTCTGTCTCTCTCCTTCCTTCGAGTCTTCTGCTTCCATTTCTGTCCCAATTACCTTTGGTCTAAGGAAATTGCTATTGTGTCTTAGCTGAAAGGGTTGTTTTTCCTTTCTCTCTCCTTATAAAGAGTGCACACACACACACAATAAACACACACAAACACATTCCCATTTTATTTTAATCTCTTCCCCCCTCCCCACACACACCATAGATACTGATTCGGCTCAGAGTCCTTTGTTTCAGCATCTTTCCATATGCCGCTGTTTAATATTTAATTAGCTCCACCTCGTCAGAACGGCGGCTGGCCTCATTAGATAATTAATGGCACGCCTGCATCTCATTTGCTTCACTTGATACATCTGCAGCCAGTAATTAGACCAGGAGTTTATTAGAGGCGCCTGGTTTTGTTTCACATACATACACACACAAAGCAAAGCCTTCCTTTGATGGGAGCCATTGGGATTGGCATATGTGATTCAGCCTCTCTCCCTCTTTTTTGGGGGGGGGGCTCTTTTGTTTACTTTTTTCCCTCCTCCCCCTCTTCTTCTTCTACAGTTTTGCAACACTGCACATCCTGGCAGTTCTGAGAACAGTTGGTGGCGAAAGATTTGCCTTTTTAAATATAATTTAGGAGATAATTGGGTAATTCAGTGCAGGGAAGCAGGCAGCCAAATTGGGTAGTGGTAAGAATCTGGTTGACAATTTGTTCGTTTAGAGCATTTTTAATAGATTTTTAAAAATCCATAAATACAGAAATGAAAGCAGGAGGTCTAGTTGTGAGAATTTGGCACACTTGCTTTTCTCTTTGTTTGGTTTAACTGTTGACTGGCTGTAGAAAAAGGGATCTTTGCTGGGCTCCAACAGACCTTGCACCATTGTCAAATTGAGTAATGCAACAGTGGATACCTGTGGGTATTGAGTTATTCTATTTGCTCAGGTAGTCCTTTGCAAGAAAACACTGCTAAAACATCTCCCTATGTTAAATTTCATAATAAGGCTAGAAAATGGTCTGCTACCTGTATGGAATCCCTCCTTGCCCATGTATTAGCACACCACTGTAATGTTGTAGAATGTTCATGGATATTAGAATGGCCTTATCTGTACATTATTGAAAAGCAGTGCTTCTTCTGTGAGGGAAGAGAGGAACTCAATTTAGATGGGAAGAGAACCTTACCTTGAAACCTAAGAAAGTGGGGCAGGGCAGGGGACCACCCATGATCAGACATATGGCTGAACCATGCTTTGTTTATCCTAGGAGTGGAGAACCTCTGATCTCCCTCTCTGTCTCTCTGGCTTCTCCTCAGGCCACACTTGCTACCTAGATGCTGACTCCGTTCCACAGGCTATGCCTTACACCAGGCATCCCCAAACTCGGCCCTCCAGATGTTTTGGGACTACAACTCCCATCATCCCTAGCTAGCAGGACCAGTGGTCAGGGATGATGGGAATTGTAGTCCCAAAACATCTGGCAGACCAAGTTTGGGGATGCCTACCTTACACCAACAGGGCTCTGCAACCTCCCTGCAATGTGTCCCTGGACCATGACACTGCCTCTTGCTTGCTTGGATGAACAGCAGCAATTCCAGGACTGTCCCTGGAAAATCGGGACACTTGGAAGGTATGCGTCTTTCATACTGGACTTTCCCATCAACTTCATACAATACAATATAAAAATACAACAATTATATAGTCACACACACAAAATACTTTACAACCAGCTGTCAAAAACACAAAGGAGTGGGTGTCAAGGACTGAACCTTGTGCTTTTTTGTATGCAAAAGATGTGGTCTATTACTGAGCTACAGACCTCGTTTGGCTCTTTGGAGATACTGTTGCCCTACTGACTCCCAGGACCTTTTCAAGTCTTCCCCCTCTTCCCAGTAATCACCCCTTATCATGCTGCTGTTCTTATACTCAGCTTCCCAGCAGAGTCGGGTTGTTTTGACAGTTGTGACCTGATGAAATGGCTTGTGTTTTGTAAGAAATTGATTGCACCCACAAATGATTCACAGCCAATGTTTTGCTTTTGCTTCAAATTGCCTCTTGACGTGTGTGTGTGTGTGTGTGTGTGTGTGTGTGTGTGTGAGAGAGAGAGAGAGAGAGAGAGAGAGAGAGAGAGAGAGAGAGAGAGAAGAGAAAGTAACAATTTCTAGTTCAATTTCCTACCTCTGGGAATTGTTTAACATGGTTGCCCCATTTCGTTCATTCATGAATTCATGAGGTTAAAATTCTCCTGTCTCTAGAAATGGGGACAAGGTGCAAGAGACAGAAAGCGACAGCTTTCAGAACTCACAGAGTTGAACATGTTTCTAATGATCAGTGCGTATTCCTCAGGATTTGTTCCTTGCTATGCAGCTCAGGCTGTGTCATTATTGTGCATTTGCTTCTCTCAAAAGCCTACCTGTTGGGAAAGGGCTTATATTTTTTTATGTGGAAATGGAGATAAAAGACCCCTTTCACATAGAGTCGGGGTAGTTAACCTTTGGCCCTCCAGCTGTGGTCAGACTCCAGCTCCCATCAGCTGTATCCAGAATGGGTGATGAGATTTGTAGTTCTGCAGCATCCTTAGCCCACTGGAGATAATTGACCAGCACAAGCAGGGCAATTTCATACTCATGGCAGGGCCTGAAACCTGATTGGAAGGGGTCCTAATGGTCCACATCCTCCAGATGTGCCTGGAGTTGCTCCATGACCACGCCTTCCATCACTTCACCCTGGAATGGAATATTGGAGTCTGGGTGATAATTGGCCATAATGGCCTGTTCTAAATATGGTTTGTAAGTGTTGTTGTTGTTGTTGTTGTTTAGTCGTTTAGTCATGTCCGACTCTTCGTGACCCCATGGACCATAGCACGCCAGGCACTCCTGTATTCCACTGCCTCCTGCAGTTTGGTCAAACTCATGTTCATAACTTTGAGAACACTGTCCAACCATCTTGTCCTCTGTCGTCCCCTTCTCCTTGTGCCCTCCATCTTTCCCAACATCAGGGTCTTTTCCAGGGAGTCTTCTCTTCTCATGAGGTGGCCAAAGTATTGGAGCCTCAGCTTCAGGATCTGTCCTTCCAGTGAGCACTCGGGGCTGATTTCCTTCAGAATGGATAGGTTTGATCTTCTTGCAGTCCATGGGACTCTCAAGAGTCTCCTCCAGCACCACAATTCAAAAGCATCAATTCTTCGGCGATCAGCCTTCTTGATGGTCCAGCTCTCACTTCCATACATCACTACTGGGAAAACCATAGCTTTAACTATACGGACCTTTGTCGGCAAGGTGGTGTCTCTGCTTTTTAAGATGCTGCCTAGGTTTGTCATTGCTTTTCTCCCAAGAAGCAGGCGTCTTTTAATTTCGTGACTGCTGTCACCATCTGCAGTGATCAAGGAGCCTAGGAAAGTAAAATCTCTCACTGCCTCCATTTCTTCCCCTTCTATTTGCCAGGAGGTGATGGGACCAGTGGCCATGATCTTGGTTTCTTTGATGTCGAGCTTCAGACCATATTTTGCGCTCTCCTCTTTCACCCTCATTAAAAGGTTCTTTAATTCCTTCTCACTTTCTGTCATCAAGGTTGTGTCATCTGCATACCTGAGGTTGTTGATATTTCTTCCGGCAATCTTAATTCCGGCTTGGGATTCATCTAGTCCACCCTTTCGCATGATGAATTCTGCATATAAGTTAAATAAGCAGGGAGACAATATACAACCTTGTCGTACTCCTTTCCCAATTTTGAACCAGTCAGTTGTTCCATATCCAGTAAGCAGTTCAATAAGCTCTTTGTTAAGAGGTTTTACAAAGACTCCCTCACAGAAGGAAGCATCCACCTCCCCACTGGACCTATTGTCCAGCCCTGCCTGGCTTGCTTTCATGAACCAGGATGGGCAAAGGTCAAAAAGACAGGTGATCAGTTTTACTCGTCCAAGCAGCCTGCCCACATCCCATAGAACTGGACTAGGCAGAGGACTGGCACTCTCCCGCCCTAGCCCTGCTATCACAGTGGAGTCTACCTCCTTCCAAATTTGAGCGATTTTATCTGGGGGCATGGGGATGGGGAAACCCTTAGCAAAATCGTCACAGGAGATCTTGAAGTCCTTACCAGACCCTGATGGTAAACACCAGATCTAAGGAATGTTGGCACCTAAGAGTAGGGCCAGATTTATTCAGGGGAAGCCCCATGCTGGCCATGCTTTCCATGACATCCTGAGTGGGCCCTTGTAAGGTCGTGTCAGCATGGATGTTGAAATCTCCCAGGACCACCAAACTGGGTGTCTCTAGGAGAACATCTGACATTACCTGAAGCAGCTTGGGTAGGGTGTAGCTGTGAGGCCGGTACACCAATAGGACGTCCCCTATTCCAACTTCTCTATTCATAGCCCAACTTCCATGTAAGAGAGAGGGCTTGCAGAGAACAGCCCACTCTGCTTACTTCCATCAGATGGGAGAGCAGCAGCAAGAGCAGGCATCCCCAAACTGCGGCCCTCCAGATGTTTTAGCCTACAACTCCCATGATCCCTAGCTAACAGGACCAGTGGTCGGGGAAGATGGGAATTGTAGTCCAAAACACCTGCAGGGCCGAAGTTTGGGGATGCCTGAGCAAGAGCATCAAGGCAGGAAGGAGGTTCCAGGGCTCTAGCAGCATACTGGAGCCTCAACTGCAGTTGGGAAGCAGAGAAGAAGGGGTGGAGCCAGCTGCATCAGAGGGTGGAAAGGAGAGGGAAGAATCAGCGGCAGCTGACGAGAAAGGTTTGACACAATGGGGATCCTGTAGCGCCAGTAGGAGGGGCATTTTGGGGACCAGTCTTAAAGGCTGGTTCAGAGCCCGCCAGAGGCTATTGCAGGCTTCTGCCCCATGCAGAGCAGACATGATTTGAGACATCTCACCACTGTATATAGCATGCACAATAAAACTCTGAAAATCCAGAGAAGGTGTGGAGTGCTTACTCGGGAGTAGCCAACACTCATCTGTGACATTCCAGAACATGCATTCAGAAAACGGGGGCTCCCTAATAGGATGCCTGGTGAAAACTAAGTACTTATTAAAAATCACTTCCCCCTGCCCCCTGCCCATATACCTAGGTTGCTGGGTGTAAGAGAAACTTGGTGGACAAGCAGCAGCAAGAACAGGCCCAGCTGCTGTGTCCAACCACGTCTGTCACACATGCCAGGTCAATTCCTCCATCCATGATCAAGTCATGGATGGCACTGGTCTTAGTGGTCATTGACCTGACATTGCACAGTGCCACTTTAAGGCCATGTGGGACACCCTTGTTGATATATATGGCCAGAAGGATATAGGTATCATATATATAACCAACAGGTTGTCCTTTTCTGAACCTCTCCCAGCTCTGCAATATCCCTTTTAGGGCAAGGTGACCAGAGCAATGGACAGTATTCCATTTTTGCTTCTTTTTCTGAGAAAATTTTGCCCTGACCTAAATAAATACGGCGAGGAAGGAGATGTCCAGCCAGAGGATATGGTTTCTCAGAGACCTATCCCTATCCCTCTCCTTTGACAAGCTAACATCTGTTTAATGTCCTAGCAAAGCTGCCTGATCATTACTAATAACTTAAAAGTATTAGCAAGGTACAGACTTCAAGGGCTTTGCATCTCAGCCACTTTCTTCAGAAAAGAAAATCGCCTTCCAAAGACTTTGAACCAGGTACAATGGAAGAATCCTCACTCATTAGTAATCCTTGGAGCTTGACTTCATTTAAGCCTGCTCTGGGTCTAGAGAGCAATTAATATTGCCCTCCAGGTAAGGTAGTGTAGATTTATTCCCTGGAGGTGGCTTCACTTCCTCAGCCTACTTTAAAATTAGATTTACTCGGTTACAAATCGTAAGTGTTAAATGAGTAAAAAACTATTAAACAAGGAATACTGCTGGGCTTAATGGCTAAGTGTTTAACGGTTTACCATGGTATTACCATTTTTATGGTCTATTAAAGCAATTGGAGGAATATCGGTGGTATGAAGAATCAGGTAATTTATATACAAGTTTGATAAAGTGCCATATGTTTGAATAAAAAGGAACACACTTTCCCTACCATTTAAGTTTAGAAATGGAAGCTTGGAGGGCATAGTCTACCATTAAAAGGAGGGAAACCAGCAAAAACGGATTTCTTGGCAGGTTGAAGCATTTCAAAGGAATGTCTTTCTTGGAGTTTGGGGGAGATTAAGGCTAAACCGAAATCTATTCACTTTCCCTCCTTGCAAATATGCTGAAAAACTGTCACCCTTTTCGGTAATTTGGGACAATCATTGACACAGTGTTCACATCTTTATATTCATCGCCTCACTCCTAATTGCCCTCACTTGCCCTCAATGACACCATCAAAGATGCAGAACTGACTGGCTCTCTAGCAGAAATGTGAGACAAATTCAATTCAATTCACATTTAAAGGGGAAATCTATTTAATTTACTCTCTCTGAAACAATACACAAACTGAAACACAACCGCCTTTCAAAATTCATGTTTCTCTGAATTTTGCAATGTAGTTCTCCAGCCAGGTAATGTATGCACAAAAATCCATACGCTATAGGGCAAAGTGTGCTTTAAAATGCATAGATTTGCAAAAAATAACATAGAAAAATGTTTTATATTGCTGGAAGCTGCTTTGAGAATAGGTGCATATTATGGAAAACTGCATACAAAATGTGTAGATTAGAATTTAGGACTGGAAAAATGAGAAACTGAGAGAAAACAAAACCGACAATATCACTTTCCCCCATTCTCTATCAGTCTAATGGCCTTTGCTCTGCAATTACATACCCTTCAACATTTCTCTGATGAAAATAGGGATGTCCCATTCCACAATGATAATTTTAGTATTTATACCCCACACATCTTACTGGGTTGCCCCAACCACTCTGGGCAGCTTCCAACATATATAAAAACATAATAAAGCATTAAACAATTAAAAAAAACCCACTTCCTACTACAAGATTGCCTTCAGATGGCTCAGATAACTCAATTCACTCCAACATTTCTCCAATGAAAATAGGGTCATCCTAAGGGAAAGTGGGACATTCTGGGATCAAATACGAAACTGGGCCAACTTCTCTAAATCAGGGACATCCCTGGAAAATAGGGACACTTGGAGGGTCTGCAATTATTTCAGGATTATGGCAGACTTCAGCCAGAGACCAGATTGCTCTACTCAAGGATTCAGTCAATCAGCTATTGGCTCATGTATCTCTGCTACTTTGAGCACAGTTCTTCACCCCCTTTGTCTCCTTAGCATGATTTGCTCTCCTCACCCTCTCTCCCTGCCAATAGTCTCTTTTCATTTTGCTCTGAACTTTTGGCTTAAAATGACCTTTCATTTCCCTCACAGATGTGGAGTGTTTGTTAACATTCTAGGACTAAGCTTCAAGGACATAAGAGACTTTGGGCTCATCCACACTTACCTATTGCCCCTGCACTTTCTATACCTGTGCATTAAAGCTCCGTGTCTGAGCGCTCCCTGTTCCCCACTGCTTTATCCAGGAAAAGCTGCTCTTTAATGCTGAATCAGAACAACCGGCAATTCAGGTAGTCTGCATATTGCCCTTTGCTCTGATTCAGTGAGAAAAAGCAGGTTTTTTTGTGCCAGGGAAAAACTCAACCAAACAACAACGCTTAAACACGGAGCTTTAAAGCACAGACCTGTGCCTAGAAATACTGTATGTCACAAAAGGAGGTCTACATGACCCCTTTCTATGGTAAAAGCCTATTTCTCGTCCACACACTAGCCAGTGTGGTGTAGTGGTTAAGAGCGGTAGACTTGTAATCTGGGGAACCGGGTTCGCGTCTCCGCTCCTCCACATGCAACTGCTGGGTGACCTTGGGCTAGTCACACTTCTCTGAAGTCTCTCAATCCCATGCACCTCACAGGGTGTCTGTTGTGGGGGAGGAGGGGAAAGGAGATTTTTAGCCGCTTGAGACTCCTTTGGGTAGTGATAAAGCGGGATATCAAATCCAAACTCCTCCTCCTCCTCCTCCTCCTCCTCCTCCTCCTCCTCCTCCTCCTCCTCCTCCTCCTCCTCCTCCTCCTCCTCCTCCTCCTCCTTAACTACACTTTGGTTAAAGGACACAAGGCTTCTAAGGCAGTGGGCATGACTTCAGGACCAGTCCGAGCCCTTCTTACAAGTTGCACACAAATTAAATGTTACAAGCAGTAGCTAACTATGACACAGTTTGGTTTTGTGGTTAAAGTGTTGGAGTACAACCTGGGGGAGCCACATTTAAATCTCTGCTCAGCCACAAAACTCCATGAGTGACTTGGGGCCAGTTGCCATCTCTCACAGCCCAGCTCACTTTGCAGGCTTATTCCAAGGATAAACAGGGGTGGGGGTGGGGGGGGGGGGAGAACCATGTATGCTTCCTTGAGCCCCTTGTGAGAAAGGTGAGATGAACATTTAATAAAAAAAGACTAATAATTAAAAAAAGACAGTTGTGGCATCTTCTTGTGGCTCTCCCACACCACACAAATTCTCTCCTTTTTGTATTATGCCTTATATTCCACTTGATTTTGAATCTCACCTTAAAAAACAAACAAAAAACTCATTCCCCCTTGTGACTGGCAACTGTTGGCTATAATAGGAAAAGATCAGGAAGCTCTGCAAGTTTGATAATGATGTGCCATTATGTTATGATCCATTTTCTAAACAAGATTCATCAGGGAGGCTGAAAAATTAATATACACATTTGGCGTTTTGGTCGCACTGCACCGAAAGAACATTTTGCACTTCTCTCTGGAAAACACAAAGTGATAGATTAATCTACAAGAGGTACAAGTGGGATTTCACTGTTAACTTTAATGGCTAATTTCTTATGTCTCTAATTATGACTCAGCTCAAGCAAAATGTAATTCGCTTGTGGAGTTGGCCTGGTGGAATACCAAGACCTTCTACTAACTGCAGCTGGAGTCAAAAAAAGTTGCTGCTTTTTAAAATAAAAGAAAGAAGGAAATGAAATGTGATGTTGCACATTTGACTGTTGTCTCCTTGTCTGTTTATTCTGTCCCCTCTCCCATATTTGGACAGAGATGATGAGATTTTTTTTATTTTTTATTTATTAGCACTGTTTGTAGTGATATACAAAACCCATTCAGCTCAAAGCATAAGCATCATTACAGTCATCTTGATTGAACACTGGGGGAGAAATGTTCTTGTTTTTCCTCAATTTATTTAAACTAGCTCTCATTGACTCCCACACATGGGTTCCTATACATCTGGTCTGAGAAACCTGTGGTCTCCAGACATCCTTGGACTACAACTCCCATCAGCCCCAGCCATCGAGACTGATAGGGGTGATGGGAACATAGTAAGTTGCCTTATATCAAGTCAGAGTATTGGCCCATCAGAATCAGCATTGTCAACACTGACTGGGCTTCCTTAAATATTTGGGACAATAATTTGTAGCAAGAACTTGGAAGCTATGTGGGCATCAGGCTGAGGCACTAAATGCTGTCATGAACTCAAGTACTGTGGATGATTTCACTGGTGCCCAGCTGGCCACCTGTGGGTTGCGAGAGGCTCACCCAACTCCCACCCCCCCCCTGACTTTAGGTTTTGCTGGATGTCAAAAAGGCCCTTTCCATTCTCCAGTGCTAGTGTGACCAATCTGTTTAAATGACTACCACCCTGGTGCCAATTATGCACATATCTCTGATGGTCCTTCAGTAGTAGAGCACATAATTTGCCTGCCTTTTTTTTACTTGAGCATGGTGTTTTCTGTTTGCAGAATGGTTGTTACATGGAGAAATACTGTAATAAAACATGCACTTCCCCACCTGCAGACACATCTTCAGATAAAATTCTCATTCTGCTGCATGTGCAGATTACATATGGAATAGTGTAACATGGGGATGGGATGGCAGAGTGCAGGTGTTGAAACATTTTGACCACATCTCTACATTTAGCTCAGTTGGTTAGAGTGTGCAGCTGATAGCTCTAAGGTGGCAGGTTCGATCCCCGTATGGGACAACTGCATATTCCTGCATTACAGGGAGTTGGACTAGGCTAGCTGATCCTCAGGGTCACTTCCAACTCTGCAATTCTATTATTCTAATATAACGTATGCATTTAAAATGCATATGTTGGCAAAAATAGCATACAAAAATGCATTGGGTTAGGGGAAATATGCTTTGCAAAATTGTGTATACAGTGTAAGGCAAAACTGCATAGAAAAATGTGTATATTAGTGAAAAATCACTCATAAAATGCTGGTGAATTTCCATGAGGACTTTTCAAAAGAAAAATCTCAAATTGGTATGAAAATGTGGGGTACAGAATTAAAGTTTTTTTAAAAAAGAAAGAAACTGGAATTGACAGATTAGCCAATCCCTAAATTGCAGTTTAGCAAAATCTATAGGGACGCGGGTGGCGCTGTGGGTTAAACCACAGAGCCTAGGGCTTGCCGATCGGAAAGTCAGCGGTTCAAATCCCTGTGACAGGGTGAGCTCCTGTTGCTTGGTCTCAGCTCCTGCCAACTTAGCAGTTCGAAAGCACATCAAAGTGCAAGTAGATAAATAGGGACCGCCCCAAGCGGGAAGGTAAACAGCGTTTCCGTGGGCTGCTCTGGTTCGCCAGAAGCGGCTTAGTCATGCTGGCCACATGACCTGGAAGCTGTACGCTGGCTCCCTCAGCCAATAGAGTGAGATGAGCGCCGCAACCCCAGAGTCAGTCACGACTGGACCTAATGGCCAGGGGTCCTTTACCTTTACCTAGAGTGCCACAGGTCACCCATCCCTGATGTCTACCATATGCTCCTCCTTGTTCATTTACTTTCCCCTTCCAAGCCGTGGAACAAACGTGAGTAGGAATTGGAACCAGAAGGCTTCTCCCCCTCCTCACCACAGGAGGATTTTTAACCTAAATAGAAGAATGTTGATCCTCAGCTCTGAAAGATGCTCTTGCTTCATTCTTCTCTTCTCTCTTTCTCTCTCTTTGCCTCTGGGATATTCCAGAAATGCATGTGCCTTCTGTTTTATGTTATGTTCTTGGCTTCCTCAGATGTGGAGAGGAAACAGGGGACACCAAGGCAGATGATGGAATGGCCTCAAGCATTTTGTTGACAAGAACACCCTCCTAGCCATTTCATGTCTGCATGGGGTGGGTATCTTGTTTCCAGTCTGCCCTTGAGCTGTGGATCAAGCACCTTCCTCTCTGCTGCTCTTCCCTGCTTCCAGGTGCGTCCTAGTCTCCTCCTCCAAGTCTCCAGGTGGATAAAAGCATTTGGACTTTGCTGGACTTTGCGTGGGTAGATTTTCCAAACATTTTCTCTTTTTCACTAGCACCCACCTGTTTCTCATCATGATTACAGAAGTCAAAGCTTCATTCTTCTTTGTTTCTTTCATCCACTCATTAAAATAAAGCAATGTTTATACAATCATCATATATGCAGGTTGAGCACCACATATTTATAACAGAGCAAAAACATTATAATGTGGGATATTTTATTGATGTCTATCATTACTGAACGCAATAAGAAAGGCCATCTTTCCATAAATCTGTGCTGTTACTGATCTTGTGTTTTCCTGTAATACATTAATTTAATGACTGCTGCAATGGACCAGATGTTATCGCACCTATTATTGAGGATTTCTATTGTGTGCCCCCCCCTCACACACACACACACCTGGTTGCATACCTCTGGTGGGTGGGGATGAAGGCAAAAGTGGCTGGAACAACAGGTGGGACACAATCCTTTGCACAGTAGGCCACAATATTTTTGCATTCCTTTTGGGGGGTGGGGTGGGGCAAACCGGCCTTATCATTTTGTATTTCTCTATGCTGCAGGCATCCCTGTTTAGGGAAGTTTTTAATCTGTTATATTTTAATGTATTTTTGTATTTGTTGGAAGCCACCCAGAGTGGCCGGGGAAACCCAGCCAGATGGGTGGGGCATGCATAAATAAATAAATAAATAATGCTAGAACTTTCCTTTGCTTGTGAGTGGCCCTCTTCTGTCTCCAAACCACTTGGCATGGTGCCACCTGATGTCAGCATCGGAGGGGATGATAAGCCATCACAATTCTTTTCTATGTTTTGTGCAGAAGAGCCATTTTCTTATGCCAGCCCTGTATCTCCTATCAATTCACTTTATCGAGTGACAACATTCCCACTCAGGCCTGCTAGGTGCTTAACATACCCCTCCAACATTCCTCAGATGAGAAGAGAGACATTTCTCACTCCCCACCTCAACAACTGACCCTCCTTAACACCCCCATTTTTGGTCCCCCACCCCATAGCATTTCCTCCACCACTACACCCACAAGACACATACCCCCCACCATCCTGAGAAAACCCACTAATCCCGATTTGTTTTTTCCCCCCTTTGGTAGATTTACTAAAAGAAAAACACACACCAAAAAATAAATTTCAGAAAGGGGCAAGATTAGATGCACAAAGCATTTTTTTAAATAAAATAATAAATCTAGACTTCTTTGCACTCCACTCCCTGCCCCCTTTCTTCCCTGCCCTCTTTCTGCCCCTCAGAGCCAGTGCAACACGCAGAGTTGGGCCTCAGCGGAGGTAGCCTCTCTTCCTCCGTGCCCACTCTCTACAAGCAGCCCAAGGAAGGTAGCCAGCAGTGGCGGCCTTGGAGAGGCCAAGGAGAGGCAGCAGAATGCTCCTTCGCAGCTGCCATTGTCGTCATCTCTCAGGCCAAGTGCCAGCTCATCCTTCTCCCTGAGCTCGGCAGCGGCAGCACTGGCAGAGGAAATAGAGACATTCCAGGATCAAATGAAAAGTTGGAATGGCTTTCATAATTCCAGGACTGTCCCTGGAAAAGGAGGACCCTTGAAGGGGTTGGCTTGACAAGCAAAGCCTGTAAGTTTAACCAGCACTTGACTGTCCACCATAAACCGGGGCTGTGCTCCACTTCGTAGATCTGTGGGTCAGCTGAACTGCAGAACGGCTGAATTGCAGCTGCTCTTCCCCCAAACCCATTGTGGCTTCTCTCGAAGCCCTTTAATGCTTTCTCTGAAGAATTCAATTTTTTTTCATAGTTAAATGAACTGGATTTGATGGCCTTGATGGCTTTTGGTGATGTTTGTGCAAGTGAATGTTCTAAAACAGATGGGAAACTTTTTATAGGTTCAAGGGCCACATTCTCACCTGAAGAATCTTCTGGGGCCACATTCCAGTGGTGGACAGGGCCGGAGGCATAGGTGGTGGAGCAATCAACATAAACTTTGCTCTTATATGGTACACTAGTTCCTACAAATGCCCCTCTCCCCCCTCCATCCAGATAAGCAAGAGGCATTCAAGTTTATGGACATATTCCAGCCAGGGAAACCCACATAGACACTCAGCAACAGTGGGGTGTGTGGGTGCTGAGTTGTGTGGCCTGAGGAGAGTTCTGAGGGCCAGGCAAAGAGTCCTGAGGGGCCATGTTCAGTTCACCACAACTGCAACAAGTGCATCTGCTGCTAGAACAATAAAGTACTTTTACAGGAATGAGGAGAGAGGTGGCAGTTGTTCTTTAAATGAAAAGCTAGACTGTTTAATAGTGATCCCTGTGAAGAGTTACCATACAAACCGCTTTAGCATGTCCCTAATTTAAAGAAATAAATTTGCTCATCTAGTTACACAGAGGTGCGGGCAGACAATTGAGCAGTTATACATGGTGTTATTAGATTTTTATACCTCCAGACCAATTTGCCAGAATAATTGTCTGAGCTACAATGACCTTGTTAGGTGATGTTTTTTGACTGTAAGATGTGCAGACATATATCTGTTACTAGCTTTTTTTTCTAACTTAAATTAGCATTATTCCCCCTTCCCTTCTCTAAAAATAAGCAGTTTTGACTCATCTGTTCATCTCCTGTGCAATAGGATTTTCATTTTGCTATTTTTATTCTTTGTTTTTATTTCAGACAGGGTTGTTTTATTATTATTATTTTCTCTTCGCTAAACGATGGTAAGTTAGGAAGCAAAGAGCAGATCTTTTATATAGTCTATAATATCAAAACTGTTTCAATAGCAGCTGCTGAATCCCACCCCCCTCATCCCCACCTTCCACTTTGAGAAATCAGATGGGGGGGGATGGCACTCACAGCCTAGGGATGGGGAAGGTGAGATTTGGGGCAGGTTGCATTATAATGCAAACCTGCCTAATTTACACTGCTCAAAACTATACATGAACCAAATTGTTCTACAACAACAACAAACAACAACAACAACAACAAAGGGTACTAAAATGTGATGGAAGTTGACTATTCATAATGTTAATTATGATTTTCATTTATGGTATTTATATCCTATCTTCCTCTCAAATTGGGATTCAATGCAACACATGATTTATTATCCACACTTATTAATTTTCTAAGGTGATTTCCAACTTGGGATGTAAGGATGTTCCACCCTGTG
Organism: Zootoca vivipara; assembly: GCF_963506605.1. Lineage (NCBI taxonomy): Eukaryota > Metazoa > Chordata > Lepidosauria > Squamata > Lacertidae > Zootoca > Zootoca vivipara. The sequence goes on along the minus strand of NC_083289.1, from coordinate 32,780,272 downwards.
TTGTGTGCAGCACTGTTTCCATTTTGCTGCGGTTCATCTTCCACCAGAAACTGCATTATTCCTCTCGATATGGTGAAATTACAGAACACATGTCATTTACATAATTCAGTTACATAACACGTGCCATTTACATAATTAAGTACACAAATTACATAATCACTATGTTATTCCACTCCGTGCAAATGGAGAAAAGATGGAAATTGATTATGTATTGTTTGTGGACTAAAAGCAGCAACAGCAGCAAATGTCAGTCACATTTGCTGGGTTGATTTCCATTCTGGACGTAGGAAAACTAAGTGAACGCCAGCAATTTCTGCTCCTGATTTCACTGGAACTTTTCAACACCCTTATTTCCTGCATGAGCTTTCTAAGGCAAAAACTCTCCCCAAATTTGAGAGGGTTCCTTCTAATGAAAGAAAGTCGTATACAGACACCTCCTGCTTTCCCCCCCACTTTCACTAGCTTCCATCATTACTCTTCTTCTGCCTCCTCTCTTGACAGCTCTTCATCCTACACAACACTCCAGTGACCTAGGATAGTAGCCTGTGATTTATTTATTTTTGCGTTCTCTCTTTCTCTCTTATCTACTGGGCAACTTGAAGGCTCTTAATTATTTCTGCAGGAAGTGCTCAGTTTCCCTCTCCCCACCCCAGGCCTTTAATATGTTGCACCATTTCATTCAACTCCATGAGGACTTTGGCATTCATTTCCAGCCCTTATGTTCACTTAGAAAGACAGATCTTCTTGTCTCCACTTCTTTCTCCTGAACCTCACCTCAATTTTAGCATTTATTCTCACTTCAATCCACCACAGACGTGTGCATTCCTTGTATGACTCTTTGCTAATTAAAGTTAATTGCAAGTTAATTACTTCTTCACTAGTATGCAGAGGTCCATATTAAATTATCCTTCCTATTAAACTTTTTTTCCTGCTGAGTACTGTGGCGGAAAGCCTTCGCCCATGTAGTTCTCAACAGATTACAGCCACTCACTTACAGTGAAGCTTTAGAGTTCAGAGGTCAACAGTCAACATGATGTTCTCACTGTGTCAACTGCAGGAGAAATGCTGAGAGCAGAGACACCCCTTGTTCATTGCCTTCATAGACCTGATGAAGGCCTTTGACCTCATCAGCCGAAAAAGGACTCTTCACACTGTTCCACAAGATAAGATCCCCACCTAAATGCCACAAGAAGATTGTGTCTTTCCACATGAACATGCATGGCACTGTCCAGTGTGACATCCTCAGATGCTTTCCCTGTAAAGAATGGTGTGACCAGGGCTGTGGTCTCGCTCCAACTCTCTTTGGTGTATTATTTTCCCTGTTGCTCTCCTATGCCTCAATCTTGACTGAAAACAGTGTGTACATCCATTCAAGGAGTGACAGAGGTCTGTTCAACCTTACATATCTCCATGCCAAGACTAAAGTGTGGCAGGTCCTTAACCAAGAGATTATGTTTGCAGATGACACAACCTTGACAGTGCAATCTACAGAAGCTCTACAGAGTCTCATCCACCATCTTGTCCAAGTCTGTATGGAGTTCAGCCTTATCATCAGCCTGACAAAGGCCAACATCATGGGACAGGATGTTGCCAGCACTCCACTAATCAGCACTGAGGACTACATGCCTGAGGCCGTAAATTATTTTGTCTACCTGGGCTCCGCCACAACTAGCAACATCTCCATCAATGCTGAGCTGGACAAGTGTATTTGTAAGGCAGCTATGCTAAAAGGGTATGGGAGGATGTGATGCTAATGACCAATATCAAGCTGAAGGTTTACCAGGTGTGTGTGTGTTGAGCATGCTGCTTTATGGTAATGATATGCGGCAACTTATATCCATCAGGAGCGATGCCTCAATGCCTCCCACATGCACTGCATCAGGAAGATTTTGGACATCACATGGCAGGACAGAGTTTCAAACAAATATAAGCCCACACTCCTAGCAAGTTCACACTCCTGTCTCAGCTGGCTTCGTCATCTCAAGGATGTGTTCTATGAGGAGCTGGCTTCAAGCACCAGCCCAATGGCAGACCAAATCTGTGTTATAAGGATGCCTGCAAATGTAACATGAAGGTTATCAGACTTTACAACCCCAGCATGTGCTGTGACTCTCCAACAGTTTGACTTCACCACCGAAGGTACACTCCTCCATTGTCTCCCAAGACAGATAGATGGCAACCACACATTACACTTCCCCATCCACACTACACTGCATGTTTTAAATCTCTCTCTCTCTCTCCCTCCCTCTCCCTCCCTCTCTCTCTCAAAAAACAAATATATTGTGCTTTCTTGGGGGGAGAACTGAACCTAGCACTCTATGTTATTTATCTCATTTTGAATTGTTTCACTCGGCCCTTTAGCTGAAAGAGGCTCCCAGAGTGACTCATGAAGATAATTTCCAGAAGAGTCCTTGCCCTCAGACTTATGATATAAAGTACACAAAACAAAAGGAAATAGGGATTGGGAGAGAGGAGGGAAAAGCCACCAACTTGGATGGCTTTAGAAGAGTATTAAACAAATTCAAGGAGGGACATGCTATCAATGGCTATTGGCCACAATGGCTATGGGAGCCAGTGTGGTGTAGTGGTTAAGAGCGGTAGACTCGTAATCTGGGGAACCGGGTTCGTGTACCCACTCTTCCACATGCAGCTGCTGGGTGACCTTGGGCTAGTCACACTTCTTTGAAGTCTCTCAGCCCCACTCACCTCACAGAGTGTTTGTTTGGGGGGGGGGGAAGGAGATTGTTAGCCGCTTTGAGACTCCTTCGGGTAGTGATAAAGCGGGATGTCAAATCCAAACTCTTCTTCTTCTTCTTCTTCTTCTTCTTCTTCTTCTTCTTCTTCTTCTTCTTCTTCTTCTTCTTCTTCTTCTTCTTCTTCTTCTTCTTCTTCTTCTTTGCTCTGCCACAGCTGCAGGCAGAAATACTTTTGAATATCAGTTGTTGGAAACAACAAGAAGGGAGAGTGTTCCTGTGCTTGTGTTCTGCTTTCAAGTCTCCTACTGGTTTCTGGCTGGCCATCAGGAGAACAGGAGGCTGGGTCATTGGCCTGATCATTGGGTCATTTGCCTGATCCATCAGGATCTTATGGTCTTATGTAGAGAGCAAGTTATTAAAGTGCAGGTGCCTTCTAAAAATAAGACCATACAAAACATCCTTCTTCTCTCTGCATGGTGACTGCTCAACATTTAGCACCTAGGTCTGCAGAAGTTATTTTCACCCACAAACAATAACTCAAGTCAAATCCCCTCCACAAACTCAGCATAGTCCAACCAACAGCAAACCATACATCCTACAAATGGCCACCAGTCACTGGCATTTTCCACCAGTTCTTAGTGTTTTAATAATGTTTAGCACTGGAAGGAAATAGATTTTTAATATATGATTTTTATCTTGACAGGGGCCTTTTAGTTATTACACCTTTAAAAAAGAAAAATAAATGATTTTGTTTGTTTATCATTTGTGAGAATCCTCTGGAAGTCATTTAATACAGATATTAAAATGCGGGGCTTCTTCATACCTCACTCTGATTGCAATTCCGGCTGTTCCTGCACCACACGCGGCGAATGTTCTTCTGGTTCTGCATCATCGACACACGGGATATACAATGATGGATGTCCTTCTCCCGCCCCCGCAGCTTTCGACGGAATTGCCCATCGATCATAGGCTGCATAGTCTTTCCTATTATAATGCCGATTGGAGGTGTTTTCTTCATTTATAGGTATGTGTGTGTGAGAGAGAGTGTGAGTGAGAGAGAGGAAGCAGGTTATTCCCACATTTATGGAAAGAGAGAGCAAGAGACCTTATAATGAGACTTTCCCTGTCATGTGACTTTGGACTGCTCACTGTCTCCATTAAACACAAAAGTTGATACTTGGATCCATAGGGACATAAGAAGGGCCTTCTGGATTAAGCCAATAACCCACCTAGTCCACCATAATTTTTGATGAAGCAAACTCATTGTGGAGGTGATTTGATGGATATCTGCAAAGGCCAGTGGTTAGCATAGGGGTGGGTGACCTCAGGCCTGGGCGCCAAATGCAGCCCTCTAGGGCTCTTTGGCCCTCCTAAGGATGCATTGTTTCCCCCACCACACACTTTCCCCCTAGGCCATAGCCCTCACAGGCCTAACTTCACATTCTCCTTGCATGGTTTTGCCTGGCTGGAATGTATGCAGGAGTTCTGACCATGTCTCTTGCTTCCCTGGGTGGAGGATAGAGAGGGGTGTTTGAGTGTATGTGTAGAAATGAGCCTGCCTGTAAAAACAGGGAAAGAGTTGTATCTAACATTAGTCATATCCATGGGATACCCATTGAAAGCAATGGTCCATTACTTTCAATGGATCTGAGTGGAAATTTGATGGTCACAACCCAACATTTTCAATCTTCCCCAGGACCACTTTTGCCTCTGGTCACGCCCACCACTGGTCTGTGGTTGCTGGAAAGTTGCCCGGAGTCAGAAGGGAATGCAGTCCTTGGCTTGAAAAGGTTTCCCCATCCCTCATGGGGGAACAACAGTCGGCCAGATGAAAGACGTTAGTGGCAGGATCAAGCCCCAGTCCTGACTGCCAGCTGGCGGGGCCTGCTTTGGATTGTGTTACAACTGGAATAATTTCCTTCTTATTTTCCTTTGTTAACTTAATTATTTTGGGAATGTTGTTAATGGAAATGTGTATGGTATTTTAGAAGTCAAATGATGATTCTGAATTATCTCTGTTTTCCTCCCCTTAAGTGTGAAAGTGATCTCAAAGGAAGAATAATTTTCACTTCTCAGGATTAATTAGCTCTGCTAATTAGTGTATAGGGATGTGATAGCTATACACAATTATATATGCAGAGAAATGTAGTTTGTCATGTGATGCCATCACTAAGATAAAGAGGCTAAAAAGCGGAAAAAAATACAGATGAACTATTTAGGAGAAACAATGGATATTGGTAATTTTTCTCCATCTCGTGTGAGAATTGGTTATACACTTCTTGTGAAGGTGCACATCCCTGGAATACTATGTTCAGTTCTGGTCATCTCAGGAAGGATATTATAGACCTGGGAAAGGGTCAGATAAGGACAACCAGAATTATCATAGGGTGCTATTCCTCTGTCTGATGGGAATCATGAGTGGGAAGATCAGCATAGCACTCAGGGTCTGATTACGAGCTTTCTAAAGGCATCTAGTTGGCCACTCGGGTTGTTGGCCTGATCCAGCAACCAGATTCTTTTTATGTTCTTAGGATTGGCTAGACAATGTGGCCAATGGTCAGGGATGATGGTTGTGATCCAAAAACACACGGAAAGCACCATGTTGGCTACCCCTGCTTGTTATAGGCCAAGAAGATGCTTCAATTTGCATTCCCAGATCTAGTGTAAGTGGATCTTTGGGACAACAAGGTTTCTGGCCCCCTCCATCAAAAAAAAAAAACTTAATTTATGAGAGAAAAATGTGTAAGGTAACACAGTCCTGGGTTATTTAGAACTTTAAAGGTCACCACTCTCAGAAATGAACTGGCCCATTTATTTGCCATCTCTAGACACCCAACAGGCCACCTAGTACTGGTGGAACACAGATGGACCCATAGCACAGCTTGACTTATAACCAGTAGCCAGTGGTGCATGGTCCCACTGGGGTTAGTGGAGTGGAAAACAGAGGAGCCAACAGTAGGTGGAGCCAAAGACAACTTCTTCTAGTTTTGTTCCCATCCTCCTCTTTCCTTCTGAGTTCTACTGAGACTAAGCAAGAGACAGCTAACAAGCCATGCCATATCCTGCACTGGTTGTAAGTAAGAAGGCAGGGAGTTGAGGGTTGGCTGAAGGCAAACTGAGGCTAGTAGGGCAGTGCCCTGTTAGCTCCAATGGACCAACCATCACTGCCTATAGCTATGCTTTCTGAGGATATTAGATATATGTAGAACTTCTCCCTTCTCCTTGAAATTTCTCTTGCCTGGTTGAGACCCTTCCCCAGTTCTCTTAAAACTCCTCAGATATTCCATCCAACCAGGACCATCCAAATTTGATTTTGGACTTTTGCCTTAGGCAAAATGTGAGGTCAACATGCTTGTCCTACGCTTGGATTCCTCAGCAATGGCCTTCTCAAAGAAAAGGGACACAAACATGTTTCTCATTTTCACTATTATGCTAGATGATATAACCATAGCAACAACTTGTAGAAAGGCTGCTGGAGAAATTTCAGTTTTTGGGTTAACTATTTGTACAAAGCGTGTTGGACCAGGGGAGGGCAGTGGGAGTGGGATACAGTCAAACTTCATCAAGCTTTTCTTTTTTTTCATTTCGAAGAAAAGAAAAGTTGACGCAGGAAGAAGGTACCTATTAGAAAAAGAAGGGATTTAAAAGCAAAATGTACAATCCCACATAAATTATGCATTTTAAGAGGCAAATATATCTTTTTTACAAAGCCCTTTAAAATAATGAATACTAAAAGAAATAATGAGAAGACTGAGAAGGGAGTAACAATTATTCCAAGTGGAGTGATCAATTATACAGATTAGAAGATAAAACAGCCACGTAGCCCGAACATTAATGGATAAGCTTTTCTAAAAGCACTTCTTTCTGAATTTCCATTTCTTGTTATAACATATAGATTTATTTATTTTTGGAGTATAGCAGTCCATTTCTTCTTTGTGCAGAAATCAGTTACACCCAAGCACAGAAAGGAAGATGTACAGCCAATAGCTACTGATCACAAGGGCTGTGTTCTCCCTCCTAGTAGCACTCAGGTCCTGTTTGTGAGCTTCCCAGAGCCATCTGGCTGGTCACTGTGTGTATGATTTTCCCTTCCCCTTCCCCTTCTTGTAATTTTACATACACAACTTAGAAATCTTAATGATTAAGTGGTAAGTAAATAAATAAATAAATCATCTCTCTCTCTCTCTCTCTCTCTCTCTCTCTCTCTCTCTCTCTCTCTCTCCCTCTCTCTCTCTCTCTTTCTCTCTCTCTCTGTGTGAATGGAGCCATAGTATTTTCCCACTTCCTTGAAGCTGTTTAGGTGGAGATGTTTATGCCAATTGATATCTGAATTCATTTGCAATGGTTTCATATATGTAGTTGTTTTCATGTGTCAGCATTCAACCATCTCATTTCGTCAGTACAAGGACGTATTAGCTGGACGCATAATTACATAAATCATGTAAGCAACATAACTTGTGCAATTTCATGCTGGCAGCCAGCCAGATGAATAATGTAGTTTTTTAGTAGAAGATGAACAGCAGTGGAATAGAAACAGTGCTGAGTGCAATGAATACTGTGTGGAATGGGGAATGACGCCTTCTTTCATCCCTAGGTTGCTGTAAATTATAACATTTGTTGTAGTAGTAATGATGATGATGATTATCATCATCATCATCATCATCATATTTCTGCAGAACCCAGAAATGTCAACTCTTTGCCTTGTTCTATCCCTTTAATGGATGTTAGCTGTGCCCAGGTTTCAAGCAACAAATTCTTAAATCTGCATGGAGCACAGAAAGGAGAACCTCCAAGGACGTCTTGAAACATTCTGAAATAAAGCAAAATAGTTTCTTTTTTAGACACAGCCAGTCTTTTCTTATACCTTTATTTTGATATATACCAAAACTAGGCAATGCATTTTCATTACAGCTTATCTACCCAGCTGTGATCATGCTTTCCCTTCCTCAGAGGCTCTGCATCTTACTCCGGGTGAAAGGTACTATAGGCATCTAAAATATGCATACAATCCATTTTTTGCTACATGTTTTTTTGATGTGCGTGGCAAAACAGAAGATCCCTTGATCTTCAAGTCATCCAGCACATTGTATACTCAAATGCATTACATACTAGTTGGGACTGGTAGAATTAGGGCAGGGGAATCAATTTTCTTTTCTTTTCTTTCCCCCTCTGGAGTGTTGAATGGTTTTTTTTTGTGGGGAGGGAATTTGTGCCATCTCTTCACAGTCAATAGTCTACAGTGGTCTCAATTATCTGTGCTCTACTAACATTCTGTTCATAGCTGCCAAGTTTTCCCTTTTCTCGCGAGGAAGCCTATTCAGCATAAGGGAAAATCCCTGTAAAAAAGGGATAACTTGGCAGCTATGATTCTGTTGAATTATTGTAATGTAGATGTGAGGATTCTCAGGCCCCGATGGCTGAATCTGGCCCTCAGCCTTCTGTATCTGGCCCCTGGAACACTCGTTGCACTTGCACTTGCCCTAGCCCATAACCATCAACTTTGCACTCTCCTCAAGTTATTTTACTTGACTGGAATGCATCCTTAAATGGTAGTAACATATCATAGAATCATAGAATTGTAGTATCGGAAGGGACCCTGTGGATCATCTAGTCCAAACCCCTACAATGCGGGAATCTGCAGCTGTTCCTTACGAGGATCGAACCGGCAACCTTGGCATTATCAGCACAATGATATGTTCCCTGTCTGGATGTAGTGTGTGTGTGTGTGATTGTGTGTGTGTGTGTGTGTGTGTGTGTGTACAGGAAACTTCAGAAGGGAGCTGCTGGAAAGAGAACAACTACGAGGGGCTGAGAGAATCTGTGCTGGACATCAGGGGATGGCTTTCCCCACCTGCCTGACCCTACTATCCAGTTCTAGGACCCATCAGAGGTTGGGCACCATCAGAAGAACAACTAATGACAAGTGGGAGCCTTCATAAAGGACCCATTGTTATGAGAAGCAGAACTGTGAGGGCAGAGACACTCAGTGGTTGCCATCAGGGCCAGATTTAGGGTTGATGAGGCCCTAAGCTACTGAAGGTAATGGGGCCCTTTATATGTCCAGCTGTCCTTTGTCAACAACAAATTGTCACTGTTTTTTTTTGTGTTGACTATATGCTATATGATAATTTATGGACCTAATAGGTATCTAAAGCCATTTTATTTGGGTTTTTTTAATCTTATATTTTGGAAATGTACATCCAGTTTTTTTTCTTTAGTTTTTTTTGGGGGGGGCCCAAGAGAGTGGGGCCCTAAGCTGTAGCTTGTTTAGTTTATACATAAATCCGGCACTGGTTGCTATCAGGAGAGGGTTAGTTTCACCTGCATTGCCTCCTCTTCTAGCCCTAGAAGCCTTTAAAAGGGTGTTGCTTAATAGATACTTGGACTTGACTTAAATGTATATATATGGATGAAATGAATTGTTAAGTTTTGGTTATTCTTTTCAGTGTTCTGTTGTAGAATTACAACCCTGAAACCGTTCTTAACATGAGGCACGAACCGTTCGTAAGGAGGACAGTACGTAACCTGAGGTTCCACTGTACTGTATTATATATCTTATTATGTATTGTTATTTATTGTGAATTTTGATTTTTTGTGAACTGTGTTGAGCACGTATTTTACTTGTGAAAATTGTGGTGTATAGATAAAAGAGTGGTGGGGTGCTCTCTGCAAGAAATGGTGCTGCTTACTCTGAGCTACACATATTTCAGTCTTTATTTACATATGTACAAAAGCAGTGGACATCATTCAGCCATCCGTACCGTCGGACTCAGATCCAGGAAGCAACTTTTGGCGGCTTTTTCTCCAACATAAAAGCTTAGGGAGCCCTAATCTCTGCCTCTGTGTTCTATGTTTCAACTCCCGCCTCTCCCTGTGTAGCCTCCCCCTCTGTTCCCGAGCTGGTGGAGCGGTGTTGGGGCTCCAGTTCAGCATCAGCTGCTTCCTGCCACCCCCTCCCCTTGTCCTTCTGCCATTTCCTGTCCTTCTTCTCCCAGCTGTTCATGCCTAGCCTCCCTCTCTCTCCTCAAAGTGTTGCTGGGCAGTGCCATGACAATAGATGAACTGACAACAACATGAAACCTCTCGATTTGCATGGCTTCAATGTGTCATATTGCAGAGACATCACCTTGCCGACAAAGGTCCGTATAGTTAAAGCTATGGTTTTCCCAGTAGTGATGTATGGAAGTGAGAGCTGGACCATAAAGAAGGCTGATCGTCGAAGAATTGATGCTTTTGAATTATGGTGCTGGAGGAGACTCTTGAGAGTCCCATGGACTGCAAGAAGATCAAACCTATCCATTCTGAAGGAAATCAGCCCTGAGTGCTCACTGGAAGGACAGATCCTGAAGCTGAGGCTCCAATACTTTGGCCACCTCATGAGAAGAGAAGACTCCCTGGAAAAGACTCTGATGTTGGGAAAGATTGAGGGCACAAGGAGAAGGGGATGACAGAGGATGAGATGGTTGGACAGCGTTCTCGAAGCTATGAACATGAGTTTGACCAAACTGCGGGAGGCAGTGGAAGACAGGAGTGCCTGGAGTGCTATGGTCCATGGGGTCACGAAGAGTCGGACACGACTAAACGACTAAACAACAACAACAACAACAACAATGTGTCATATCCATTGCTTCATCTACTTTTTCCCTCTCACTCCACTCACCACTGGCATGTGCTCCTCACAGGGCAATGCAGTCCCCAGGGTGAAGAAGCTCCCCAGCCTGTGATCACTTGCCCATGTGGGTGCTCCTAAGCTATGAGAGCCAGTGTGGTGTAGTGGTTAAGAGTGGTAGACTCATAATCTAGGGAACCGGGTTCGCGTCTCCGCTCTTCCACATGCAGCTGCTGGATGACCTTGGGCTAGTCACACTTCTCTGAAGTCTCTCAGCCCCACCCACGTCACAGGGTGTTTGTTGTGGGGGAGGAGGGGAAAGGAGATTGTTAGCCACTTTGAGACTCCTTCGGGTAGTGATAAAGCGGGATATCAAATCCAAACTCCTCCCCCTCCCCCTCCCCTCCCCCTCCCCTCCTCCTCCTCCTCCTCCTCCTCCTCCTCCTCCTTCTTCTTCTTCTTCTTCTTCTTCTTCTTCTTCTTCTTCTTCTTCCTCTTCTTCTTCTTCTTCTATCCTTGGAATATTCATGTTATGGGGTGTGTGTCTTTTTCAATTTCCACTTTGGAATGAATAGGGCGGGAAATATAATTCCATATTAATGCAGTAGAGCAGCTTTTCCGAAACTGGTACCTTCCAGACATTTTGAACTATAACTCCCATCATCCCCAGCCAGGAGGAGAAATTATGTTCAGGTCACATTTTAAAATGAACCTACCATTTTCGCACTTTCTGAAATGATTTGAGCACTGAAACACAAACATCCTTTGAAATTCTCACTCTTCTGAATTTTGCAATGCAGTTCCCCAACCAAGTAATGTGTAAAAGAAATTGCATATATTAGTGGAAATTACTTTGCAGAAAGGTTTATGTTTGTCAAAAATGCATACAAAAATGCACTTATTAGGAGAATTTTTTTTATTAGGAGGATTTTTTAATTGCTGCAGAAATGTGGGGAACTAAATTTAAGACTGGTAAAATGAGAAATGGAGAATCCCAAATACAGACAGATTTGTTCAACCCTAATCCAAATTCCCTGCTAAATTAAACTCCTTTGGCAGAAGCCTGAAGAACCTTCTCCTTAGTTTGTCAATGACATATTCATTGCTATTGCTTTATAGAACTCGCCACTTACTTGAAAGTCTGACACAAGAAAATTACATTGTTCATTCCTTGTCAACACACTGGAATATATGTGCCAGCTCCAAGGTTTTTGGTATCCACAAGTGCATGGACAAAAAGATGAGCTAGGCTAGGTAATATGTCCTTTGGGAAGAAAACTGTTGTTTCTACTATGCAAATCCCCTGCTCTTTATATTTAGTTAAAGGTAAAGGTAAAGGTAAAGGTAAAAGAGGAGAGCGCAAAATATGGTCTGAAGCTCAACATCAAAAAAACCAAGATCATGGCCACTGGTCCCATCACCTCCTGGCAAATAGAAGGGGAAGAAATGGAGGCAGTGAGAGATTTTACTTTCTTGGGCTCCTTGATCACTGCAGATGGTGACAGCAGTCACGAAATTAAAAGACGCCTGCTTCTTGGGAGAAAAGCAATGACAAACCTAGACAGCATCTTAAAAAGCAGAGACATCACCTTGCCAACAAAGGTCCGTATAGTTAAAGCTATGGTTTTCCCAGTAGTGATGTATGGAAGTGAGAGCTGGACCATAAAGAAGGCTGATCGCCGAAGAATTGATACTTTTGAATTATGGTGCTGGAGGAGACTCTTGAGAGTCCCATGGACTGCTAGAAGATCAAACCTATCAATTCTTAAGGAAATCAGCCCTGAGTGCTCCCTGGAAGGACAGATCGTGAAGCTGAGGCTCCAATACCTTGGCCACCTCATGAGAAGAGAAGAATCCTTGGAAAAGACTCTGATGTTGGGAAAGATTGGGGGCACTAGGAGAAGGGGACGACAGAGGACGAGATGGTTGGACAGTGTTCTCGAAGCTACGAACATGAGTTTGACCAAACTACGGGAGGCAGTGCAAGACAGGAGTGCCTGGCGTGCTATGGTCCATGGGGTCACGAAGAGTCGGACACGACTAAACGACTAAACAACAACAACAACAAAGGTAAAGGGACCCCTGACCATTAGGTCCAGTCGTGACCGACTCTGGGGATGCAGCGCTCATCTCACTCTATTGGCCGAGGGAGCCGGCGTACAGCTTCCGGGTAATGTGGCCAGTGTGACAAAGCCGCTTCTGGCGAACCAGAGCAGCACACAGAAACGCCGTTTACCTTCCCGCTTTGGAGCGGTACCTATTTATCTACTTGAACTTTGACGTGCTTTCGAACTGCTAGGTGGGTAGGAGCTGGGACCGAACAATGGGAGCCCACCCCGTCGCAGGGATTTGAACTGCCGACCTTCTGATCAGCAAGCCCTAGGCTCTGTGGTTTAACCCACAGCGCCACCTATGTCCCATTATATTTAGTTACCACCCCTGAAAATATTTATGTATATATATATTTAAGGAATTCTAGCCAACTAGTCTAAAGGTGATGAGGGAGAACCAATTTCAAGATGCTGAAGAAAGAGTAATGAGCAGTTTTGCTACAGTGTTTTCAGAACAGGAGCATTTGAGTTGTTCATAGGGAAATTTAAGAGTTGCCAAGGAAGGGTGTTATTGTCAAAACATACTGCGCATTGCCCATCACTCTTTCTTTAGCCTTTTAACATAAGAACAGATAATGAGTCTAGTCCAAGATCCTTTTCTCACAGTGGCCAACCAGATGCCTCTGGGAAACCAGCAAGCAGGACCTAAGTACAAGAGCCCTCTCTCCTCCTGTGGCTTCTAGCAACTGGTATTCAGAAACATTACTGCCTTGAACCATGAAGACAGAGCATAACCATCATGGCTAATAGCCTTCGATAGCCTTATCCACCATGAATTTGTCCAGCCCTCCTTTAAAGCCATCTAGGTTTGTGGCCATCACTGCCTCGTGTGGGAGGTGAATTTCAGAGTTTTATGGTGCTCTTCTTTTTCCCCATTGGATGATTACACACACCCAAAATGGGAAGCAAATTTATATTGCCAAAAGGGAGGAATAAATTTATTTTGCCAAACTACCCAATTTGAACTTTGCTCTTCTGAACCCTATTCAGCATGATCCAGCATTCAAAGAAACAGATTTTCCCATCCCTAGCAGGAAATGCAGCCAATAAAGTCACCTGCATTTTTGTATAGGGATGGAATAAGGTATTGTTTTCCATAATGTCCTGCATTTGCTACATGCAACACTGTTTCCATTCCCCTTCAGTTCAGCTTCTGCCCAAACCCACATTATTCATTCTGCTGTCTGTCATGTTGAGATTATGCCACTTACATAATTAATTTTGTAAATTATGAAAATTACACCATTATTTTAATTTATTTTGTTTTTATTTCGTATTCAACAAAATGTATATACCACTTGGTTGGAAGAAAACCTCTGAGTGTAAAAAATAATAAATAGAATGCAAAACATTAAAATTATGGATTTTTAAAAGCAGGTATTTAAAAATATTCAAAAATTCAAAAGATGGTTAAAATCAACTGTATCTAAAATGGGGAAAAAATACACATGCAACTTCTGCATGTTATTACATTATTCCACATCATTCATTTCTATGAAAAGGAAGTACAATGCAAATGGTGGGGAGAACTGAAAAAATTCTGTCCCATTTGCAAACTGAAACAACAGTGAATATCAATCATATTTGCCTGATTGATTTCCATTCTGTAAATGGGACAAATAAGCAAACATTGGCAATTTCTGCTCCCATTTCTATTTTTGTCAGAATTCTCTGATATCCAAATGGTTGAAAAAAGGAAAGGGTTAGTTCTTAGCATTACCAGGCCTAGCTAACCTAGTCAGATCTCAGGATTTGACCTGCAACTACAATTCTCAGACTTTCCAGTGGAGGAGGAAGCAGTGCCAACTCCTGAGAGCCCAAACCTTTGGGATCTCATCAATATCCCCCCCCCATGTTCCCCAAAACCAGGGCTAAGCACAGAACTGAGCACGGCATGGCTTCCCTGGCTGGCACCTTCTCCTGCTGTCATGGAGGGGAAGGAGAGGGAAAGCAGCCTCTGGCTGGTGGCGACGGCAGCAAGAGAAGGAGGAGGAGCCCTGGCCATTGAAGCTACACTGCCACCACATTGCTGCCTCCTCCAATGTCCTGATGTGACGTCAGGACGTTGTGCGTGCAACGTTGCCCCTCCATCTCCCTCACAAGTCGGCGCCTCTGGGAGGGAGTGAAATCTCAACACGAAGAGCCAAAATCCTGGGTGCAGGCTACTTTCTATGAGGTCTTTGCCATGAGTTCCTTTCGTTGCCTCACCCGTGTCCATCTGAGTCTACCCAGAGAAAGTCCAAATTCCCTGGACAGTCTATAAGTCACCTTCTGCTCTCGCCTATGTGTCATTAGGGCTATATCCCTGTTCCACCATGCTACAACTCATGATATCCAATCACAACTTCACATAGTGCAAATCCATGGAGGGTAAGACTACGGTCCGGTATACCTGAAGGAGTGTCTCCACCCCCATCGTTCTGCCCGGACACTCAGGTCCAGCTCCGAGGGCCTTCTGGCGGTTCCCTCGCTACGAGAAGCCAAGTTACAGGGAACCAGGCAGAGGGCCTTCTCGGTAGTGGCACCCACCCTGTGGAATGCCCTCCCACTAAAGGTCAAAGAGAACAACAATGACCAGACCTTTAGAAGGCATCTCAAGGCAGCCCTGTTTAGGGAAGCTTTTAATGTCTGATGGATTTCTGTATTTTAGTGTTTTGTTGGAAGCCGCCCAGAGTGGCTGGGGGAACCCGGCCAGATGGGTGGGGTATAAATAATAATTATTATTATTATTATTATTATTATTATTATTATTATTATTATTATTATTATTATCAGTGGCTACCAGCCATTATGTCACTATTCAGCCTCTACTGCTGAAGGCAGTATGCCTCTAAATACTTTTGGGAATTGCAAGTGGGGGGGGGAGACTGCTATTGCACTCAGGTTGTGCAACTGGTTGGCTACTGTAAAAGAGGGTGCTAGACTGGATGGGCCTTTGGCCTAACTCTGCATTGCTCTTCTTACATTCCTGGTAGTTGTTTATAGCCATTGAGATTGTTTTGTCTTAATGGTATTAATTATTAAGTGGTTTAGGTTACAGGTAGGTAGCCGTGTTGGTCTGAGTCGAAGCAAAATAGAAAAAAAATCCTTCAGTAGCACCTTAAAGACCAACTAAGTTTTTATTTTGGTATGAGCTTTCGTGTGCATGCACACTTCTTCAGATACACTTGAAACAGAAGTGTCAGACCCTTATATATATACAGAGGGTGGTGGGGGTGGGTGGGAATGGGTGATGGGCTGATGGGAGTGGTAAACCTGTAGATGGCTGTTAACGACTGCTGATGACTGCAATTAGTCCTGGGGGGGGAAAGCAAGGGCTGAGGCGCTAAAGAAAGCTTTATCATGCATAATGAGATAAGAATCCGATGTCTTTATTCATCCCAGGTGGCTCCATGGTTTTAAGCTTGGTAATGAGTTCCAATTCAGCAACTTCTCTTTCCAATCTGTTCCTGAAATTTCTCTGTAATAAAACAGCTGCTTTGAGATCTTGTATAGAATGTCCTGGGAGATTGAAGTGTTCTCCTACTGGTTTCTCTGTCTTATGGTTCCTGATGTCAGATTTATGTCCATTTATCCTTTGGCGTAGGGTTTGGCCTGTTTGTCCAATATAGAGAGCTGAAGGGCACTGTTGGCATTTGATGGCATACACAATGTTAGAAGATGAGCAATTAAATAGTCCTGAGATGGTATGTTGGATGTTGTTGGGGCCAGTAATGATGTTGTCCGGGTGTATGTGGCAGCAAAGTTGGCATCTGGGTTTATTGCAAGCTCTGGTGCCAGTGTCCATGTTAAGTCTGGTGGTTGTATTACTGTGGGTAAGGTGTGGGTGGTTTAGGGTTATTTATGCATTATATATTTTTTGCTCATCATCACCAGAGTCGTGGTGGTTTATTTTAACAGGTTAAATTTAAAACTCAATTCTTTCATTTGAAAAAAAATCCATTGCCCAATGAATTCAGTGGTGGCTTTTTTAATAGATCAAAACTTTACAAAGTGTCTGACTGCCAAATTCCAAAGAATACATAAATTTCACATCTTCCCAGAAACTGATGTACAAGGGATGTCAGCAGAGGATGTTGAGGTAGATCTCCCCCTTGATGCTTTTACCCAACATTAAAAGAGATTAAAATCTTGTTCCATTTATTCTTTTGACAACTGTGCCTTAATGACCTGGAAAAGAGGTATCCGAACAAATGCATTAAGGTCTTAAAACCCTGAAGGAATACAAACAATTTAGTGCCTATAATTGACACCCACGCAATGTGCTCTAATGTATCATATGGCAAATATGCTGAAGAGTTCACTGCAAATTCCATATTAAAGTCACTGTGAAAAGCTTTGAAGATGTGCATTCTGTCTATTTCAACCTCACTCCTCCTCAGTTTCTCATAATGGGGAATTATTAGTTTGCAATTGGTGTCTACCCTGATAAATACCATGGTCTGGAAATTTAAAAGACTGTCCCTTTCTGTTAATCATACTAATTCAATCTAATCCAGCTAAGGATATCTGCACATGGAAACAAACATACATGTGGGTATCCCTCAATGGATTCGCAACTATGGACACCTGGTAGATATGTAGTTAGATACTCCATTGACAGTGAATTGGTTTTTCTCCAATGCACACCTGACTTTCTATCTCTACCTGCATTGTTGCTACAAACGGTTATCCATTAAAAAAAACAACAACTACAGTTAGCTCAGTTGGTTAGACCAGTGTTTCTCAACCTTTTTTGGGCCAAGGCACACTTGTTCCATGAAAAAAATCACGAGGCACACCACCATTAAAAAAGTTAAAAAATTTAACTCTGTGCCGCCCTATATTGACTATATAATTATGACTGTAAGAAACACTTGCCAATTGCTGTGTTGGTTGCAATCTCCTGTAATAAGGCTTCACAAGCCGCTGATTTCTCTGCCAGCACAATCCTTTGCTCAGCAAGTTTCAGGTTGAGCTCATCCAGCCAGCTTCTTTAAGTTTGTCTAAAACCACCCTCCCGTGGTGGTGGCTGTTGAGAGCTGCGCTCGCCCCGCGTCGTGACCCGGCCGGCTTCCTTTCCGGCGGGTCAGTGCTGTCTATTGGCAGTCGCCAGGCACGTGACAATGCAAATCGCCCTTCTCGTCGCCGCACGTCGTGGCACACCAGCCAGCGTCTCACGGCACACTAGTGTGCCGCGGAACAGCGGTTGAGAAACGCTGGGTTAGACACATGGTGTTGCTAAGCCAAGGTCACAGTTTTGATTCCCATATGCATATTTCTGCATTGCAGGGGGTTCAACCAAATGACCCTAAGGGTCCCTTCTAACTTTACAACTCTATGATTCTATGCAGACAGAGATGGATCAAGGCCTTTATGTTTTTGAACTAGGTGAACTAGAGTGACATTTTTAATCACCGAGGAGGGCTGGGGAACCAGTGTGGTGTAGTGGTTAGAGTGTCAGACTAGGAGTTGGGGGACCATGGTTCAAATCGCCACTCAGCTATGAAGCTCACTGGGTCACTCAGCCTAACCTAACTCACAGGCTATTGTGGGGATTAACTGAGGAGCAGAAGAACCATGCACACCACCTTGAGCTCCTTCGAGAAAAATGTGGGACATAAATGCAACAGACAAACAAATACCCCCAGGGCCTGAATGAGGCCCTCCATTGCTCTCAGTCTGGCCATTGAGACTTTTCCTGGGGCCTAGACCAAAACTCCTACCTAGCACACCTTCTCACTGGCCCTTTCATGCTTTTGCATGGATAGAATCTGTCCTTGAACTGTGGAACTGTGATAATACCTATGGCTAGCCTGGACAGAGGATGAGGAGATATATGGGTATGGGTATCTGCAGAAACTGCTGGTTTTTCTGTGACTGGAATGTAATGTCCCACACATTTTGCCTTTGGCCCCTCTTACCAGTGGCATGTGGCTTCCAGAGAAGGGAATGTGCCATTTGGGCTGGCAAATGTTTCCCATCCAGGGGTGCTAGCTCCTGGGGGCTGAGCCCTTTGGGGTCCCCCAATATTTTTGGGATGGGGCAGATGCCCCCAATGTCTAAGAAGTGTGGAGGCAAAGTGTGGAGCTGAGTGTGGCATGGCTCCAGCAGCCAGCTCCTCCCCCCCCCCGCCATGGAGAGTCAAAACAACTCCCACTGGTGGTGACACCAGGAGGAGGCAGAAGAGGAATTGCCGGCCATTGAAACCACATGACCCCCCACATTTGGCTCTACACCTGACTCCTCTGCATGTCATGCACATCACATGGTCTTCTGCGACACCACACAGGCAATGTTGCACCCCCCCCCAATTGCCCTCACAAGCTGGTGCCTCTGTCCCCACATCTGTAGTAGAATGAAATAAGAAATCAAAAGTTGCTGCCTATTGTGCAGGTAACTCTCTCCCTGTTATTTTTTTTACTCCCTGAAAATCATTGGATTATTTTCTCTCCTCTCTGTTCCTTGCTGCCCAATCTTCACCAAATAGTTCTGTGCAGAACTGTTTGGATGATTACTTGTTAATGCCTCAAAGGCACTGATGTCTCAATAAATCAGAGGGAAACAGTGGCAATCGCTTGGAGGAGAGGAAATTGGGGACCTCTGTGTAACAGATTTTCCAAACACAACCCACTGTTTGGTGTAGTGGTCATCATGCTGGACTAGGACCGAGGACACCTAGTTTCAAATTTGCCACTCAGCCACAAAGTTCACCAGGTGACATTGGGCTAATTGCTGTCTCGCATACTGACTTCCCTTGAAGCAGGGGTACCAACTTAAATAAAATATTGTGGGGGCCCAGGTAAGCCCCACTCCACATAATCAATCACATGACACAGTGCACAAACATTATTTGAATGGGAATGCCCATCAACTTTGCAGGGATGCGTCCCCCTCAAATATTTTAGGGGGGGCTGAAGCCCCCATGGCCCCTAGGAGTTGGCTCCTATGCTTTGAAGGGTTGTTGTATGGATAAAGTGGGGAGAGGAAAACCATATATGCCACCTGGAGTGTCTTGTAGGAAAGGTGTGATTGTTGTTGTTTAGTCGTTTAGTCGTGTCCGACTCTTCGTGACCCCATGGACCAGAGCACGCCAGGCACTCCTGTCTTCCACTGCCTCCCGCAGCTTGGTCAAACTCATGTTCATAGCTTCGAGAACACTGTCCAACCATTTTGTCCTCTGTCGTCCCCTTCTCCTTGTACCCTCAATCTTTCTCAACATCAGGGTCTTTTCCAGGGAGTCTTCTCTTCTCATGAGGTGGCCAAAGTATTGGAGCCTCAGCTTCACAATCTGTCCTTCCAGTGAGCACTCAGGGCTGATTTCCTTCGGAATGGATAGGTTTGATCTTCTTGCAGTCCATGGGACTCTCAAGAGTCTCCTCCAGCACCATAATTCAAAAGCATCAAATCTTCGGCGATCAGCCTTCTTTATGGTCCTGCTCTCACTTCCATACATCACTACTGGGAAAACCATAGCTTTAACTATACGGACCTTTAGGTGAGATATCAATGTAATAAAACAACAACAGCCAAGACAACTATTTTACCTTCGTTTTAATTTTTAGTTCTCTGATGGTGCTTCTTCTCTCCCCAAAATGGTTCAGGAGAAGTTGGACAGATAAGAAAGGCTTGTGGGTGTGTGGAAGCATTATTATATAGGATTAGCGGGATTTGCAACTGTTTATTGCCCTGTGGAAAGGCTAGAGATACAGCATATCAAAACCTAACAACGTAACATAAAGCAAATAAGCTTGGTAAGTGGGTAATTATTTAAGCAGCTGGGTCACTTCATTTTGAAAGGCAACAGCTTTTCAATTGGGTTACCTTCCCTTTCCCACCTCCATCACTCCTTCCCCGAGAGGAAATTGCAAAGAAGATATTGCACCCTTCATGAGATGGGCAATTGCATTGCTGCCGGCCTTCCACCGAGGGAGTTTTTTCCTTGGGTTAACTAAAATTGCCTGCGAAAGGGTTGAGCTGGAGGAGCACATTTTAGAGACCCCTGTGCCAGTCAGACTCACTTAGCCCCTTAATCCCTTACATTGGCAGGCGAATCCAAGGGACATGAGCTGGTGCTCAAAGAAGCAATAAACAAACAAAGCTCCAAGCTCGTGGCACACGCTTAAAAAGAAAAAAAAAAGCTAAAAAGAGTCTGCAATTTCTCATAAATGAATTGCAAATAAAAACAATAGCGACTGAACATCAGTGGAATGAATCAATCAACCCAGAAGAATCTCTTCCTAGGAAGCCTCAGAGCTCAAGCGCCAGGGAAGGGAAGATCTCTTGCCCGCGGGTTCCTCTAAATCCTAGCTATCTACCTGTGTGAAAGTGTGCAGGCTTATTAATGAGTTAGATGCAGAACGTTCCTAAGCAGAGCCATGTCTAAACATCACAGCCCCCTGCCTGCATTGCTGACAGGTTCCCAGCAGGATGCAAGCTGAGCCCTGGGGGAATGTGCCAGCCTCCCTCTCCTCACCCGAGAAACACCGCTAATCGTATTGAAAGACTTTTTGCAGTCTTAGAAGAGATTTCTGCAAGTCTGGGTGGACCAAGCAAGACTGCAAAAACTTCTCCCTCTCTACAAATCTCTGACTTTTGCATGGCTGGGATGTGACCTACTGGACAAAGGCAGCCATCACATTCATGGCTCTACACACTTTTGCCCACAGGGGGCATGCAGACCCTGTGTCCCCAGCCCAGGCGCTCCTGGTTGAACTCAGTGAAGTAAGTCGAAACTCCAGTTACAAAGAGATTATTACACCCAGTCCCTCCACATTGGCCTTCCATATACAAACAGAGCTGGATTGTGAACACTAAGCTGTTCAAACGTATTGCCACTCCTGCCCTTTTAAGCAGGAGTGAATTTGCAACACACCCTTCCTTGGGGAAAGGCACAAGTTGGTGGGGGAGCGGGATCAAGGGGACAGGAGTGAACAAACGGAGTGAAGCAATCAGACTGCTATTGAAACCTTCTCTATCTTCTTATTCTCATTGCAGCAGCCTCCACCCCTCCTTTCTTCTACACTGTGAGTTTTTGCTAGTCACACTTTTGGAGGGAGTAGAAATTGTGGGGAGAGTCTCTAATTGGCCCTCTGGGCTCCTCCTTTGGCCTAATCCCCACTGTAAAGTTCCATACCCTCCAACATTTCCCCAATGAAATTAGGGGCATCCCATTCCATAATGCTAATTTTACTATTCATACCCCACACATCTTCCTGGCATACCTGCCAAGTTGCTGTCGGAGAAATAAGGGAACGGGCGGAAGTAGCAGACCGGAAGTAGCGCTGCCGCCATTTTGGAACTGGGCGGAGCATGCTCAGAAGTGACTTTTGATGCTGCTTTGCCCAGTTCCAAAATGGCCACCGCACCAGAAGTCGTACTGCAGTCATTTTGGAACTGGGCAGAGCAGCATCAAAAGTCGCTTCTGGAGCATGCTCCGCCCAGTTCCAAAATGGCCGCCGTGCCAGAATAAACCGGGGGAAAACAAAAAAACCCTGTTTTTTCAGCTAGGAAAAGCTGGTAAAACGGGGATTTCCTGGGGAATATGGGAGACTTGGCAGCTATGCTTCCTGGGTTGGCCAAGCCACTCTGGGAGGCTTTCCACATCTATTAAAACATAATAAAACATTAAACATTTTTTTAAAAAAAAACTTCCCTATACAGGATTGCCTTCAGATGGCTCAGGGGTTGGATAATTCCATACACTCCAACATTTCTTCAATGAAAATAGAGGCACCCTAAGGAAAAGCGGCACATGCCAGGATCAAATCAGAAACCGGGATGGTTTCTCTAAATAAGGGATGTCCCTTTTAAATAGGGACACCTGGAGGGTCTGAGCGTCTCTGATTTGCTCATGCTGTGTGTACTTATTTGGTCTGTTTGGCATTCAGTGTTAGCAGATAATGGAATGTAAGAAATTAATTGGCAGGCAATCTGTGGCATTGTGAGGTTTAAGGGCAACCCTTGAGCAAGTGCGCTGCCTTGCCCTCATGACTGAAGGGGCCGCGACTGCGCCATGTAAGCACGCCATGCATACCTGCCGTGTGGTGTGTCGACATCATTTGCACATGCCGTGGGGCATGCTGACATGTTGTGCACATGCTGTAGGGCTTGTGTGCATGATGCGAACATGCCCCACAGCATGCACACATGGCTGCCAGGGAAATTTGAAGGGCCCTGGCCCCCTCCTTTAAAATTTGGGGGCGCTTGCCCCCACACCTAGATGGTACCTCTGCTCTTGAGTCACCTTCCACAGCCTTTGGCTTAGGTGGGTCCTTATAACTGCCTTTTAAACCTCGGGGAATGCTGGGCAGTGGGGCCTCACATACCCAAGGCTCACTTAGCAAGGAGGGAGAATTTTCTCCCAATCTCTGGTTGTTTGCAGGTCCAGAGGAGTGGAGGGCTGCTTTTCTCATAGATATCTATTCAAACATGCCTGCTTGTACTTACATAACTTACCTATTTTTTGGGGCAGATATTCTATTCTTATATTTGAATAAATGTTACTTTTCCACCGTTATGCTCTCTTGCGCGTCTCCTTCCACAGTGTGTTGGCAATTCCCCGTGGCATATATGTGCTCAGCCCTCTCCATTAAGACCACCCTCTTTGATTACCCTTTCTAATACCCCCTTCTCTTCTCCTTTCCTTGGAACTAATTACTAAGGTTTCACTGTCCAGATTCCCTCCTCGCTCTTGCGGCATACATGGAGAAATTCAGCAAAATTGCATGCCACTTCTTGAAAGTGCACAGATACCAGCAAAGGTGCCACCTTGCCAGTAATGAAGAATTATTTCACCACAAATAATTTGGAGCTGTCTTTTTAATAATACAATGGGAAGATTTTCTTTTCTCCCCCCCCCCCCAACCTAATGATGCATAGATATACGGAGTAAGGGAAAATGGAAGCAAGTGGCATTGTGATTAATCTGAGACATTTGTTCCCAAATTGTGGCTTGCTTGCATTCCATGAGAGGATAGCTAGTGGACCAGGAGAAAAGAGTTAATGGATTAAATAATGGCTCCTGTGACCCCAAAGTACACAACCTCCAGAAGAGTCTGCCTGGCCTGTCCCTGCATGTCTTACTCTCCTGTCATTCCCCCTCCTTTCTGGGACTGGAAATTGTATTTATGGTGTTCAAGTTATTCCAGGAGTGTTGGACGTGGTGCCCAGTGTTCCTGCCAGGACCCCCTATGGCATCCATGAATGGTCCAAGTAATTACCCCCCCCCCCCTTAACAATCCATGTATGGGAGACTGTTTGCTCTTCCTGCCCAGTTCCTGTTCAAACTATTGGCCACTCCTACACTGAACAAGCCCCCTTAAACATGCCCATATTTCATCGGATGCCAGGATTGGACACTCACCCTCCCATCCATTCTGAGCAGAGGAGAGGTGCAAAGAGCTTTTGTCTTGAGGAGAAAGGATGGTGACGGCTGGTGTAGGCAGGGGTATGCCTAGGGGTTGGCCAGGCTGCCCCCCGCTAATTCTGCAGGCCCAGAGGGTTGCAAAAATCACACTTCTCCACTGAGAAGGAAGGCCATTCAAGTTGGTGGCCATCACTGCTTCTTGGAGGAGCAAAGTCTGTAGTTCAACTGTGCATGCTTTCTTTTGTCTGTTCTGAACGTTCAAACATTCAGACCAGACATTGACATTGCACATGCAAAGTAGCCCTTAGCCTTGGAATCCACACATGCAGCATTCATGCCTGCAGGAAGGAGGTTCTCATGGGTACACATGTAGCGTCCCCCATGATTTGGAACATCAGCGATGAGGGTTGTCGGTTTCAGGGATGCCTTTGTGCACACAGTCCTTTCCCTGCCGTCATTTGTCTTGTATTCACTCAACACTAGGGAGAAGGATTGCTTAGTGCACATGAGTGTGTGTGTGTGTGTGTGTGTGAGAGAGAGAGAGAGAGAGAGAGAGAGAGAGAGAGTGTTTGAGAGAGAGAGAGAGAGAGAGAGAGAGAGAGAGAGAGAGAGAGAGGGGCAGGCAGGCAGGCAGGCAGGCAGGCAGGAAGGCAGGCAGAGATGCATGATAGTGGAGCCACTCCATTTTCTGATTAAATAGACCTCCTGACCTGTTCACCCATGGTGCCTCTTCAGGAGCCACTGCCCTGAGATTGCCTCCTTGAAATCAAGAGGGACCTCCATTGAGTGTAGTGCTTCTTTAGTTATCAGGAAGCTGGAAGAGGCTGGTCTGAGAAGGTGAGGTCTACCCTAAAGAACAAAGATGGATGTACAAAGACTCTTCATCATGCTGTGTTCTCTTATGTCAGGCTCCCATGCACTGTAACCTAGCACACACTACTGGGAGGCCTTCCGACCTCATCCATAGCTGAAAGGTAGAACATCTACTTTGTATGCAGAAAGCCCCTGGTTTAGTCCCAAGCATCTCAAGGTAGAGCTGCCTAAATTCTGGAGAACTGCTGCCAGTCAATGTAGACAATACTGTCTTAGATGGATCAATGATCTGACTCTGTATAAGGCAGCTTCCTGTATTACTATTCCTTGGCTAGATGGTTCAACAATCTTGGAATATGGCAGCTTCACATGTGTAACACTTTAAGGGGGTAAAAGGAAGGGGAGACCACAGCAGCAACTGTATGTGCAGGTCCGCAGCAACTGTATTCTGAGGAACACACACACAATAGTTTTGCAGAAAGCTGTGCAAGTTCAGTGGCCAGTGACGGATTGATTTCTATTTCCAATGGAAGAGCCAAAAATCCAGGCAGGCTGTGTTTCTGCAGCTCCAGTAAGAGTAAAAGGCAATGCAATTGGTTTTATGCGTGATAGTTCTCACAAGCAAAAATGACAGCACACAGGAGAATGTAAGATTATGTAGACAGACAAGTCTGAAGGGAGTTTATAGAAAGTCTGGCTCAGTTATTCGAGGTATGTGGAATAAAAATTGGTTCACACTTCATGTATATAGATTTCACAGCAAATCAAACCCATGCTTTGGGGTCTTCTTAAGTACATAGGCCATTTGGGCTCTCTCTCTTATTATCATTATCAAAATCTCCCTTAAATCTTAGGGTAGAAATTGACCTTCTAGTAGAGTTTCCTGCAGCCCAATACTCTCCAAACTGGTTGTGTCTTTGGTGAGCCTGGTGGCAATGATTTTGTGAATTATCAATATCAATGATGAAATAAATCCGAGAGTTGGATTTTTAGAAGCTCAATGAACATAGCAGGGCAGAACCTGTCTGGGCTCTCACTGGAGAATGAACATCTCAAACAGTTTTGGTCAAAAATTCCAATGCTCAATTCGGTGTGGCACATCAATAAACTAGGGTTCAGCAGTTGCTGTGCAAGGCTAAGTAAGCTAAGATGTTGATTCAACAAGCAACATGCCCCCCCCCATGAGTTCTGCAATGGAGGAACAGGGTGGGCAGAACTTTAGTGCAACAAGCAGGACTGTCTTTTGGACTGGTCAGGCAAATAGGACCACCTTTTGCAGGGCTGGACTTCATGCCTGCACTGGCATCACTATGACCTAGGTGGCAGAGAAGGCAGTAGGGGCTCTGAACCAGAATAAGCAGACTCATGAGAGGATGGGCTAGGGGCGAGCTCTGGTAGCTCACTAGGTGGTGCCAGAACGGGAGGCAAAGCTGGCACAGAAGCTCAATGTGAATCAGGTGCAGAGTGCTTGAGTAACATGCAAGGGGACGGAGCAGAGGGCTAGGAGGGTATGCTGCTGGGACCCCCGCCCCATAGTCTGATTCCTCTGTCTCCTGAGACCCTGAAGTGGCTTGTACCAACCTGCTGGGCCTCTTCCGAAAGTTGTTAATGGGCAACTCCTCATCTCCTCCCACTCATTGTCTTGATTCCACCAGCCCCTCCATGATGTCTCCCCAGGACTCCTGACAGAATCCATATTTCAGCTGCTCATGCCAGTGAGACATCAACTGTAGTGATCTACAAGCCACTCCCAGAGGGCCACTGTTATAGGGTTGCCATATTTCAAAAAGTAAAATTCCTGGCACCACCAAAGTTGTTGAGCTTTTGGGGAAAACCTAACTCGAACATACTGATTTTGATTTTAAGCTTTCGGAGCTTGAACATCCGGGCTTTCCCTGGCATTTTGCAGATTCGACAAAATCCCCCCCCCCCGACGCCATTTTGACACCCGGAAACCAGGACATGTCAGGATTTTTCCTGACGTACGGCAAGCCTACACTGTTCGAATACATTCAACCACTCTTTGTCCTAAGATTGCACAGGCGATTTATCTCCCTCTGTTCACTGATAATGTTTGCATGAAGATTTATGAAATCATACATCTGGAAGAAGCCTCAACTACCATCTGTTCCAGCCCCATGCACTAACACTGGATTCAATACACCTGTAAAACATTCTTGATTTACTATTTCTACGCCCTGTCCTTAAAATCCCATCGCTTCCTTAGGCAACACATTCAGCTGCTCAGCTGCTCATAAAGCTAAGGAATTTTCCAGCAAGACATTCACATTCTACAAATATATACCATTCCGCCCACCCCTGTCCCATCTTCAGCAGCAGCAAAGTATTCATGGTCAACTTTGAACATGCTTGCCTCACATGATTCAAATCACAAGAAAGGAGATTCTGATTAAATATGAGGAATAACTTTCTGATGGTGAGAGTGGTTTGAGAGTGGCATGGACTACCACAGAAGGTGGCGTACTCTCCTTCAGTGGAGGTAAACCGTAGTTAATAACCCATTTATTTCAAAGGGGCTTAATGACAGGTAAGTGGCTACACAACTGCAGCCTAAGTCATGATGCCACTCCAGTACTGATTATTCTTAACCACACCCACACCACCAGCCACCTCTAAAATGATCTTGTATATTTTTTAAAACAACAACAACAACCCTAGTCAGTCATGAAAAGCATCAGGAAGAACTACCCGGGTATCTAAAGCGTTGATGCCATTTTCTGTTATTTATTAGATAAAGCCTACCCCCACCCCCACATCCTCCACCAATCAGCGCTAAATAATTTTGATGGGCATTCTGAATTCCATAAATATGAGAAAATGTTTCTGATGAAAAAATTCTTGGGTGTCAGAATGTCATCTTTTGGTTTGAAATATAGTTTTGGTGAAATCTCTATTTTTCAACTGTGCAATTAATTTATTATGATCTTCTTCTGCAATGTCTGTGAAGTTCTGTGAACCCTGTAAAACAGGGTTGAAGAATCCACTGCTATAATTCCCAACCATTGGCAGTGCTGGCTCGGACCATGGGTTCCTCATTCCTGCTCTAAAATGTGGGATATAAATTAGGAGTGTGTGTTAGAAATATCACTAAATAATAATGCATTCTTCCCTCTATCAGAAATAAAGGAGCGATGCAATCCTGTTGATACTGGATTTGTCAATGTATCCCTTGCTGAACTTCAGATTTATTAACATTTGTTCTTGCTATTATCCCTTTTCTTGAGCTCAACTTCCATTAAAAAAAATAAAAATCTGTCTGCTCTTCTCTTTGCTTGTCTACCCTTTATTTCCCCACTTCCTTCCCACATAATCTTTCATGGTTAGCAAGCTGTTCTTTTTCAGACTAGACTCCATTCAACCAGGGAAATCCTGGTCCCAATGGACTGACTCACACTCTCACTTTAATTGAGCTAATTGGCAGCAAGTATAACACATTTCTTAATTTAACTACAAACACAGTGATTACCAAACGGTTCCAGAAAACCCCAGTATATTCACCCTCCCACACTTTTTTAAAAAGTGAAAAACAAGCTCACACCCATATTAAAGACACAAGTCAAATTTATGGATCAAAGCAGGGGCATAGCTTTATTTATTAACAACAAAGTTTGCAGTGTGCTACATAATTGCTTTGCCTTACCTCCCCCCTCAATTCAGGTGCTTATTTCTAGGGAGAAAACTAGGAAGTCTACATCCTGCTTACATTCTTGGTTTATATATCTTCACCTTTGTTTCAAGATCAGTCCAAGGCAGTAGGCTGCATCATCAGCCACGAGTCACCCCACGAGTCTTTGCAGGTGTGCCTTTAGACTTCTCCAAATTCATTCAGGTTTTCAGGTGAAGCAGGGTTCTTTGTGGAGCCCCAGACATCTTTCCTTTATTAGAAGGTCTCCCCAGGGTGTGGTCAGGCACACCCTTCCTCAATGCCAGCTCATCTAAGATCCCAGGATCCCTCAGAACCCCAGGCGGTGTCTTCCCATCAGAAAACCAGCTGGTGTAGGTCTTCGTCTGGGAGTTTAACCACCCCCTTGTCATTGCCAAATACCCCTCTTTCTTATTTACCTTGCCATTACATTTTCACCCTCTGTTTTCTCTGTGTCGCTTCACCCAGTCCTTCTTCATCTTTCCTTCTCACTGACTTGCCACTGGGGTTGTGGGCTCCAGGCCCCTTCCTTCCCACATAAACTTTCAGTGCTTCTTTCAGCACATAGTTAAACTCTGGAACTTGCTCTCACAGAAGACAGTGATAGCCAGCGGCGGAGGAAGCCGATCCTGGGGCAGCGCACATGCCCTGCTCCCAGGGGTGGGCCCACCTGGGGCAGGATGCTCTGCAGGGCCTCTGCGGAGTCTGCCTTCCTTCTCCCACTCAGCCACCCTACAGCTGAGGGGGAAAGGGGCAAGCAGACCATTTGAGGCAGCACAGTGCCTGCACGCGCCCAAGCCACTGCGTCACTCCCAGGAGAGACGTGTGGCTCGGGTGTGCTGTAGGCCCTGCAGTGAGTGCCGCCCGCCATTTTGTCACCCCCCTCAGTGGTGTCACCTGGGGAGACCTGCCCCCACTGCACCCCGCTTTCTCCGCCCCTGGTGATAGCCACCAATTTGGATGCCTTAGACTAATTCATGGAGCATGAGGCTACCAAAGGCTACTAGCCACAATGGCTATGTTCCACCTGCACTGTCAGAGACAGCATATCCCTGAACACCATTTGCTGGGAATGAGAGGAGAGGCAAGTGCTTTTGTGCTTGGGCCCTGCTTGCAGGCTTCACAAGCTTAAATATAGGACCTTGAAGTTATAGTTCCTAACGTTGCAGCTGATGTCAGTGCTGTTTTGGCTATCTTGACCTTGATAATGGGTGCTTCCTCTCCAGGAGCAACCCCTTCAAACGCACACACACACACACACACAGAGAGAGAGAGAGAGAGAGAGAGAGAACCAGGAGCCAATCAGCCAAGAGGACAACGTAGTTCTTGCCACACAGTCAGAACTTTAGTTAGAATCTTCACATGCAGGCTCTTGATTGAACTACATTCCCCCCCTTGCAAATGTCAGTGGCAGATACACACACACACACACACACACACACCCTGATCAGCTCCTGGTTGATGGGGACAGGCGACACAAAACCACCCTACAGGGCTTCTCTGTTTCTGTTTTTTAATTTCAGCATCTCAAGCCTGTCATTGCAAAGTGGAGGCTATTGTCAGATTCCTGGCATTTTTCTGTGGCTATCTTGAGTGAGTGAGAATAATTTCTTCTCTTATTTCATATGCACTCCCTTCCTGGTATTCATGTCTGGAAATGGAGTTTGCATCTCCCCGAGGGAAGGTTTATTGCAGTGGAGCGGCCACAATGTACTGAAAATGTCAAGTCTTAATGACAAGAAAACAGTTCACTTGAAAGATACTGATTGTGGGCCATGCAGGGCTTAAATTACAGCAATTCAACCCTCAAGCAAAGAGACTTTAAAAGTCCCCAGATCTGTGATCACTCACAAAGTGCTTCAAACATAGGACAGCACTTCATTTTGGGCTTCAAAATGTCAGGGTTGGGGGTGGGGTATTACAGAAAAGGACCCCAGGAAGCACTCGCTTATGCTCCAACTGTCACTGTTTTTGGGGTCCTGTCCCTGTTTCAACACTTGTCCCTGTTTATTTTATTTCTTCAATTTGTATTCCATTTAATCCTGACTTTCAGAGTCTTTGCCCTCCCAAAGCAACTTGCAAAGCAATCCACAAATCGATGTTGAGTAAGTTTTCCATCTGTTCAGACATTAAAACAGGGATAGGAAACCTCAAGCCTTTGGGCCAAACTTGACCTACCAGGGGGTCCAATTTGACCTTAGAGGTAATTTCGCCTCAATCACACCCAGCTGCCAACCAGCTGGTGACATCACTTGGTGACATCAGATGATAGGTGGAGGTTCAATTCTTCCTCAAACCTTCCAACTTTTAAAATTTCATATTTTTATTTTTATTCTTTTGGAACTCCACTGACTCTTAGGTAACATTCTACTGACATTCAACATCCTACTAACATTGTCATCTGCAAGAAATTTCATGTGGCATTGATGAGTATGTGGCAACCAACAAATATTTTCATTCATTGGGGGGGTCCTATTGCAGTTCCTACTGCCTGCCCTGAATCCATTGAAAGGAATGTATTATTATTTCTTTTTCTCTTTCCCCACCACACTCAGATATACATTTTAATAAATGTTATTTGGACCACATACTTCTGCAAATGCTTTGCTTCAAACAATGAAGAACTGTGACATTTTGCAACTGCAGACAACTTTCAAATATTTAAAGGGACTCGTTGGTAATATATTTTCATTTCATAATTTAATTCAAGTTCAGAAATGGTCTCCAACTTGGTTTATGGAAAAAAATAACAACAACAACAGTACCACTTTAGCACTGAACTTCAGCGGAATTTATGAGGTTGTGAATTTTAACCTGACACTAACAGCCCCTGGAACGTTTTACCAGTGTTCCTGCAGCACCATCTGCTTTACCATTGCTGCAGAATGTAATACTTAAAATTGTGTCGCCACAGGCAAACCCAAGCTGATAGAATTTGACTACAATCTATATCTTTATGAAAGGAACAATTAATCTTAGTTACTTGAAAGCTGTTGTGCTTCATAATTTTTGATTTAAAAAAATTCCAATCCCACTTGTTGTTGTTGTTGTTGTTGTTGTTGTTGTTGTTGTAAGAAGGCACAAGGGATTGAGGAGCCACAAGCCTCACTGGCAAGGAAGGTATTTATGGTCTTGAATTTCTTCGCTGTTATGCAGTTGCACACTTGAAAAGTTTGGTTCTGTGTGTCTATTTTGTAAACTTCACTTGTTGAATGAAAAGTGTTTTTTTTTTAAAAAAAAAAAAAAGAGGGGTAGAGGGAAGCTCTAAAATAGATTTTTTTAAAATAAAAAAGTCCTCTATGTAGTGCTTAGTTAAACTATGGAACTCTCTCTCACAGGAGGTAGTAACATAGTATGTTAGCTTCCGGTGTTCCTATATCCTTCTGACACAAGTAGTGATGCCCTTCACCTGTGTACGGCAACATCTCTAAAGAAGTTTAACACCACTGTACAGAATACTGCAATGACACAAGACCCAGAACCTTGCAGTGGATGACAGAGGACTCAGATGATGATGAGCTTCGGGCTACTTCCTCAGGGAGAGAAAAGCCCCTTGAGGCAAAGGACTCAGGCCTGCCACCATTCTGCAGTATGAGTACCCTGCAGTACCTCTGTACTCCTTTGTAAAAGCCAGAGACCGCATCTCCTATTGCTATGCTTCAGCCAACAGCAGCCACTTGGAGCTGTCCAAGGTCCTGTACTTGCCTGATCTCTGCTAGGTCCAGAGACTGATTGCTTCCCTTGTGAGCCTATCTAAGGTTTCCGTCAGTTCTAGTTTCCCACTGAGACGTCAGGCTTATCCATACTTATCTTTTGCCTTACTCTTTCTGGGCCCAGGTCCATGCTTAAGCTCCATGTCCAAGCATGTGTGTATGTGTTGCCCTGGAGCTGAAAACCACTATTTAGCATGCAGTCAGAGCAAACATCAATTTGGGTTATCTGTCGGTTCTGATTGAGCTTTAAAGAGTGGATTTTCATGGGTAAAGCTCCATAGCAAAAAAAAAGGGGGGGTGCTCGGACACAGACCTTTAAAGCATGGACCATGCTTGGAAAGAGTGGAGGAAAGGTAAGAAAATCTCTTGCAGCAACCTTTGTTTGGAGCTGTCTTGGGTCCTGTACATTCTCTGCTTGATTCAGACTTGTGACTGGAAACTCCCTGTTCCCCATCTACACACATGTACAACTCCCAACAAATAATGCCAAGACATATTTCACTTCTGGGTGGGTATTCCCCCCTCCCCTCCAAATCTGCCTTTTCAACACATCTGGCCAAATACTGCCCAAACCATACAGTCTAGCGCTTAATAAATTCAAGATCATATTGCCTTAAGGATAAGGGATTTGTCCAGTCTCACCCAACTGTACAATTTAGAACCAAAGTGGCAAATGGTCCTTCATGCAATGAATGAAAGAGAGAGAGCATGCAGTGTCACCAAGTCTCAACATGGGTTAGTGATCTGATCAAAGTACCCAGAGTTGGCAAATGAACCAACACAATCTAAATGAGCATGTTCCTGAACAGTTGCCCTGAGACCTGCTTCTGCTTTTGTGTCTTAAGGCAATCAATGCCAAAGAGCAATACCTAAAGCAAGGTATGGGAAACTCTGGGCCATGGGCCAAACTTGACCTGCTGAGAATTCAAATTTGGGAGCTGGGGAGATTTGGGTGGGGATACCTGGGAGCAGCTGCAGCCTGTCACTGAAATTGCCCCTCATGACTGGGAACAGTTTGTGCAGAATCACAAAACTTTGATTCGGCAGCTAAAAGGTTCCCATACTGAGGCTGTTAGCCAACAGCCCACCCATGAACAGAAGGATATTTGCTGCCCCCCCCACTCTACAACCTATCGAAGTTCTCTACTCACTTACTGCTCAGCAAGGAGGGGAACAGGAGAACCATCTGTTTGGGACTCTCCGGTGTCAGGGGAGACATATAAGTACCACAGGGATATTTGACTGCCACTAGTGAAGCTACAAACCACAGTCCAGTCCAAACTACAGAACCAGGCATTTTGTCATTGTTAGCTGGAAATGGGAGGGCATGTAAAGCTTCCCTTAAAACTGTGGCAACATTATAATATATAGCAGATTTATAGTGAATGCTGAAATTTGAAAATTGCATTTTGTTCTATATGCGTGCATGTGTATGTAAAGTTATTGAGCCAGAAACTGAGACTAGAATGAATTTGGTATATAAAAAGACAAGTATTTCTCTCTATTAAAAAAAGAATCAGCACCACACAGAAAATAAATAGATGTTTTGTTCAACTGCTTACTCTCCTCCCCTTCCTTTTTAGTTTTAAAAGTTGAAACCACAAGCGATTTTCAGAGAAACTCGAATTATCTCTGTTGCAGCTTTTAATATCAGATATATTAGGATGATCCAGAAGTCTTATTTCCAAAGCAGAGAAGGAAAGTTATTCAGGGGATTTCTAAAGGCATCAAGTTCAATGTTTTTGTGGGAAAAAGTGCTTCAGGTTAAGCTGCTCAAAGAGGCTACTGTAGTTTGTTCACTTTTATCCATCTCAAATTTACATGACAATCTGATTGTTCCTCCTTGGAGATCAAAATAAGAGCTTCAGAAAAAAAGAAATTCAACAATTTGACTCATTATTGCAACTTAGTTGTGTCAAATAGAAATGGAACACATTGCCCTGATGGTAGCAGCTTGCTCCTAGGAATTTCTCACACACACACACACACACACACACACACACACATTATATATATATATATATATATATATATATATATATATATATATATATATGAGAAAATCTGGATGTATGGTAACCCATGTTGGAAGTGTAGATTTTTGTGAATTTCCTTTTTAAAAAGCTCAAAAACATTTTATTAAAAAAATGACAATCCTACATGATTAGACCAGTTCTGGCTTTGCATGTGGATGTGTGTGCTCATGGAACATAAGAATATTACTTCTGGTTTTTCAGAGATCAGAGGGAATACTATTGGGTCATTGAGGTCACCTGACCCTGTAGTGAATGGATATAGTGTCCATGGGCCTGAAAGGCTGA
The DNA here is from genome assembly GCF_963506605.1 of Zootoca vivipara. Lineage (NCBI taxonomy): Eukaryota > Metazoa > Chordata > Lepidosauria > Squamata > Lacertidae > Zootoca > Zootoca vivipara. Next base: position 32,745,998 of record NC_083289.1, on the reverse strand, counting down.
AGACCACCACAAAATGTGTTCCATGAGACCTTGAGGATTCAAAACACAGCATGCAATGTCCAATGAGGAGGGCCACCTTATCACAGAAGAAGTCTCTGCTGCAGCTTATAGCTTCAAGTCAAGTATGACCCTCCACCCCACCCCTCCCTGCCAACCCCTCAGCAAATGAAAAACAAACCCTGAAGGGAATGGAAAGTCTGTTCACTGCCACACTGATGAATGTTACTGGCATTTCCTGAATTATACGGCCAGGGTATCATAGCAATTTAAGAAATGGTCTGTAATAACACAGACAAAGTGGTAAAACGGCATAGAAACAGCTTTTTATAGGGGTTATGTAAACAGAATTTCTAAGGAGTTATTGTCTTGACAAGGGAGTATGTGTGTGTGTGTGTGTGTGTGCGCGCATTTGATTGAACCATTTAGCTTTAAGCTTCAAGTTCGGCTGGAAGCTACATTTTTTTAGGCTGAGGTTGGCTGACCATGTCAGGGATTCTTTAGCTACAATTGCAGGCTGCTGGACAAGATGACACTTGGGGTCCATTCTAACTCTACATTTCTATTATTCTATAATAAGAACATAAGAAGAGCCTTCTGGAACATGCCAATTCTCACAGTGACCAACCAGATGCAGAACCTGATAATGCTACCAATGCCGCAGGCAGATATTAATCCCTGGCCCAGAAAGCTGTCCCCTCCCTGCTAATTTTTTTTTAAAATCAGCCACGAGAGGCAAGGCTTCCTCTGACTGCCCCAAGCACTTTGCCCACATCCTAGATCCTTATGAAATGAAACTCATCCAACATAACAGAACTAGACAATGTTCTGGATACCTTTTTGTTTGTAGCTTCTACAAATGTATGCATTTTAATACACATTTTATTTACCCTAATGTATGCATTTTGTATGGTGCTGGAGGAGACTCTTGAGAGTCCCATGGACTGCAAGAAGATCAAACCTATCCATTCTTAAGGAAATCAGCCCTGAGTGCTCCCTGGAAGGACAGATCGTGAAGATGAGGCTCCAATACTTTGGCCACCTCATGAGAAGAGAAGAATCCTTGGAAAAGACCCTGATGTTGGGAAAGATTGAGGGCACTAGGAGAAGGGGACGTCAGAGGACGAGATGGTTGGACAGTGTTCTCGAAGCTACCAACATGAGTTTGACCAAACTGCGGGAGGCAGTGCAAGACAGGAGTGCCTGGCGTGCTATGGTCCATGGGGTCACGAAGAGTCGGACACGGCTAAACGACTAAACAACAACAACAATGCATTTTGCACACATTGCTTGGCAGGAGAACTGCTCAGTTTGGGCATCATTTCAGAAAATGCGAATTAGGTAGGTTTGCCTTCGATTGCAAACTGAATAAAATTCCTTCCCTGTCCCTAATCAGCGCACAATGGAATGGGATGAGTCTGTGACTAAGCACCAATAAGACCAAAGCAAGATGGAATTAGCTGCTTCCGTAGCTTAACGTCAGCAGGAAGAGGGCATTCTCTGCTGTGGTGGAAGGCGGTGGAATCTCATTCTCTTTGAAGATCTGCCTGGTCCCTGCCCTGATGTCATTTCCAAACAGGCATATCTATTCAGGGAAGGGTTTGATCTGACTGCTAATAGTCTGGTTGCTTTTCAGGATGTTTCATCTACTGTCCCATCTTTTGATGTTTGTTTTTCAGGTTGGTTGATTTGTGACTCACCTCAAGCCTTCTTTGAGAGCAGAAATTCCCTTAAATATAATCATTAAGTGCATACTGGAGCTCTGAATCTACGGCCCACAGTTCTTTAGATTGTGACAATATCCATATAGCTAACACAATGTCCATAGATTCATTTTTATGTTTGGGGTGTGTGTGCAAGAGGGTCAGTGAGATTAAATACTATACATGGAAGAACTTCCTTTTAGCATTGTTTCGAACATCTCATGCAACCTATTCCACATTAAGTGTTTTTCAATTTGCCTCTATGAAAGTGAGTCTGGAAAATGGGTCACTGCATTCTGTTTTCCAATGAACCTTTTGTGTTGTAACATCATAAAAGTCAGTAGACACGACCAAGAACATAATAGGCTCACCTCCTGCCTTTGGCTTAGAAACTGTATGGAGAATACAAAGCCCTACAAATCTATATTTTGTCATCTGTAATGTTCGCTAATGCTTTACAGCAGGTTCCATCAGTGGAACATGAATTAATGATGGATGGCAAATGGAAAAAAATAATGAATTCCAAATAAATACTTATTGCATAATTGAAGTTGCAAGACTTTTCTATGAATAAAATATATTTGTATTTACAATGCATAAATCCACCAGAGACACAGTAGGCCATAAACAGCTTTCTGGTGAAAACATTGATGAGATGCGCTAAATTAGTAATAGGTTGAATACATTTCTTAATTATGCCACCATCTTTGGGTGCAGCCACAGTTTAAAACAAATTGGAGGCCATTTTGTTAGTCCCGTACATTACCCATGATGGTATGTAGCAAGCAGTGCTATCAAAACCGGATGCACTCTCAAGAAGCAGCAGATACAGACAGGCGGTGATTCAAAATTCTCTCCACTACAAAGGGTTTACTTATGATTTGCCAATGAGAAAACTGCCACATAGAAACCATCACTATAACCAACTACCACAGATGAAGAGGTCTTCCTATAACTCAACATACAATGCCTGGAATCATTTATGAAAGGAAAGAATGAAGAGACCTGAAAATTTGGGGCCCACAACATCACAGAGCAGAACACTCAAATTCAACTCAAGTGGGATTTGAAGCAGATTTAAGGACTTTTCCTTAGGCAATGACCGCTCCCCACATCAAATGGGGGGGTGCCTTTTGCGTGGTTGTGCACAGCCCCGGTGCGGCTCCTGGTAGTTCGGGCTGGCTTCATCCTCCCCAGGCTGGATACCTGGAGGTCTCCGCCTACATCAGCCAATCGCCCAATCCCGCCTGGGGAGGCGTTGCCAGGGGATCGGCCAGGTAAGGGGAGGGACTGCCCTGCCCACACAACAGAAGGTGAATCTTACTTGCGAAGTGGCAGTTTTCTCCAGAGCTTCTCCCACCCTGCCCTCCCTCAGTTAAGTCTTCTTTTGCAGGTTAACCTCTTCTTCACAGGTACACAGGCGCTGCTATGTCAGGGTTGCTGTTGAAGGGCCAGAAAGGAATTTTCCTGCATTGGCAGGTTTTTCCTTTCCCACAGCAAAATGTCACAACTTTGGTGGTTTCAGGCCTTGGGCAGAATCCTTTAGTCCATCTTCCTAAATGGGGGGGGCATAAAGTGGTGACCCATGCCCCCTTTGCAGTGGTGATCCCGGGGTTCCCCATTAAAGGCGTCTTGAGGGGAGGCATTGGCCATACACCGAGAGGTTGTCATTGCTCTCCCCTCCAGCAGCGGTGAACAGGGGGTGGGCTCTCTGCTTGAACATATGTTCTCCAGAGCCAGCCCAATCCCCACACATTCTGGATAACCCTGACGTCTCCAGATCCCCAGCTGGGGACTGGGAAGGATAAACACCCAATGCCTGAGCCAAGGTCTCCCTACACCTGAAACTTAATAAAGTTGTGGCCAATTTTAATCCCATAGCACATTGTTTTGAGTCATTATTCCGCTCAGGGGTCACCTGAGGTTGGGGGGGGGGGACTCTGCCTGTCCACGCAAAAGAAAACATTGGGGTACCTTGAGAACACCAACATAATTTTGAGAAGACTAAGCACTTTAAAAATGCTCTTTTAATTCCTGTTTTTATTTAATGGAATTGTTTTCTTGTGTATTTTAATTACATCTGTTCATATTATAGTGTTTGTGTTACTGGTTTTTACATTCCATAAGCAGCTAAGTAGCCTATTTTGCCATTCTGGCTTATTTATTAATTATTATTTCTCAGGGTGCTTTCATGGATTCTCCAATCAGGAACAAAAACCAAAAGAACAGAGGAACAAAGATTATTTTGTATCACAGACTTGTTGTCCCCCATGGAATATGCCTCTCCTAAAATCCTGCAAACTCTACACCAATTTGATTCTTCAAAAGTGGGTACAGTGGTACCTCTAGTTACAAACTTAATTCGCTTTGGAGGTCCATTCTTAACCTGAAACCGTTCTTAACCTGAGGCACACTTTCGCTAATGGGGCCTCTTGCTGCTGCTGCGCCGCCGGCACACGATTTCCATTCTCATCCTGGGACAAAGTTCTCAACTCGAGGTAACTCTTCCAGGTTAGTGGAGTTTGCAACCTGAAGCGTTTGTAAACCGAGGCATTTGTGACTTGAGGTACCACTGGATTAGGTGGACAGTTTTGTTCAACATTTTTGCTACTTGTGGATGCATCATTTTAGCTTTAAAACTGCATGCTGGGCTGGGTGTATCTTTGATATGTTGCGACAGGCTTATTATTGGTCCATCTATTTCAGTATTGTCTACACCAGGGGTAGGCAACCTAAGGCCCGTGGGCCGGATGCATCCCAACTGCCTTCTCAATCCGGCCCACGGGCAGTCCAGGAATCAGCGTGTTTTTAATGTGTCCTTTTATTTAAAATGCATCTCTGGGTTATTTGTGGGGCCTGCCTGGTGTTTTTACATGAGTAGAATGTGTGCTTTTCTTTAAAATGCATCTCTGGGTTATTTGTGTGGCATAGGAATTGGTTCATTTTTAAAAAAAATAGTCCGGCCCCCCACAAGGTCTGAGGGACAGTGGACTGGCCCCCTGCTGAAAAAGTTTGCTGACCCCTGGTCTACACTGACATTGTCTCTCTAATTGGCAGGAGTCTTTCCCCAGCCCTACCTGGAGATTCCAGGGATTGTACCTTCTGCATGCAAAGCAGCTGCTCTATCACTGAATTACAGCTTCCCCTATAGTGGTAGGCAGGGGCCAAGGAAGCTTCTACGGCAGGGGTCCCCAGACTACGGCCCGGGGGCCACATACGGCCCCTGAGGCTCTTTTATTCCTCCCCCAGGGACCCCCGTTGCCTGCTGCCGCTGCCCGCTCTTACCGGTGTGGTGCGGTGTGGTGCGGCGGGGCGGGGCGGGGCTGCTGACTTCTGACCCGGAAAAGCGACGAAAATAGCTTGTGCACACGCGTCATTTCCGGGGTACTTCCGGGTCAGAGGAGGCTTCTGCACATGCGCACAAGCTTTTTCTTGCGTTTTCCAGGTTGGGAGTGTGCCAGAAATAGTGTTTTCACATGCGCATGGGCGCGCACAGCCGCATGCTCCCGCACCCCCGTGCGCGCTCCCCCCCCTCTGGCCCACCACGCAATCGGTGCGGTGTGCATCTGGCCCGAAGCCGAGTAAGTTTGGGGGCCCCTGTTCTACGGCATTTGGGGGCTAGCTCCTCCTAGGTTTTAGCTCTCTGGGAGAACGGTTAGATTAGCTCAACCACGTTGATCATCAGAGGAGATTTTCTTGATCATGCCACATCAGAACCACATGAAGAAAGGCCCTCTGATGCTTGACAAGGTGATGATTTACATACTCACCAGGGTGCTACAATTTTCTGTCCACACAAGCCCTGTGCCTACTTTGTTTATTCTCCTTTTTGCTGCTGCAACAATAAAGCTGTGACAATAGTGCCGTGCAATGGAGTTCTGTATAAAAAATTAGAAATAAAAAATGGAATAATAGAGAATCCCTAATACATCAGTTCTCCTCTTGAGAAGCACAACCGTGTTATCTGGAACTCAGAAAAACCTCAGGAGAATTTCCAAAGCATCTCTACATGTGATAAACTGCTCGGAGGGCGACTAAATCGTTTATGGTCTTCCAGTGTAAGATTGCATTTTATTATGATTTATGGGAGACTGTTATGGGGAAAGCTGAATGCCGTATTGATTGGCTTTAAAGGTATGTGATTGTATTTAATTTTGCTGCTTTTTGTTATGACCTATGGTCAAGACAAATAAACATGTATTACCACTGTGCCTTGATTTAGCAAAGGTAACCTATGTTGTTAGCTAAGATAAAGGGGCTTGTTTATAAGGCATCTGTATCCTGAGGGAAGTTAGGGGGTGCGGAGGAGAAAGAAAAGGCAAAAGGACTTCCAATAATTCAATAAGATGTTGGAAATGTGTAGGTAGATTAAACCAGAAGGCCAAGAGTTCAAAAGAACAGCTTCTCATCTCTCAGGGGTCCTTCGTTAAGAAGTCACCAGATAAGCAATTACCGTACAGTTCTCATAATGGCCAGGATCAGATGCAAGGAATCATTGCAGCAGGCATTGAAGAAGGAAGAGAGCAAGAAAGGGTAGAAGAAGAAAATGAAAATGTCCTATTAAATGATAGCTATTCTTCTAAAGAAATCAAGCAAAACAAGGGGGCAGATATCACAAAAGACTATTCAACCGTGCATCAAACGCTGCTGTCTCAGAGCAAGACATGACTAGTTGTATTGGTGTTTATTTGCAACAGAGTGTATTTTTAGTGAGGTGTATGGTGTGGCTTCTAGAAACTGTCTTCATGCAACAGTGGCCACACCCTCGGAAACAGCTTTGACTGCAGCACTTTGGACAGCCTCATGCCTGTAAATTCCATGGTCCTAGAGAAAAATAGAGATATAAGAAAACATAGAGCTATGCATGGGGTAGTGTCATTGACATCACACTTCAGTTTGGGAACCCTGAACAACCTGGCTGTCCCACTATATGGAGCAATACACCATTTATATGTGCTCTGCCTCTCTCCTGTCCAGATGCAGCACTGCCCAAAGCCCATGGAATCAGGTGGGCGAACAGCATCGATGATTCACAAAGAATCCAGATTAGGATCATTTCCTATCTCTGAAGCACCTTCAGATGGAGTAATAGGGATCTCATTTCTCTGATTGCTGCTCCTTATGTATCCACATACTCGCAACAGGGAGGTATTATTACCAGTTGCCATGAAGTCAGCTATGCAGGGCTTCATTGACACTGGATAATTTGCTTCTCTGTGAATGGTGATAGCTAATCTCTCTGTAGCTAGAATCATAGCGGAAGGAGACATATGGCAAAGTCAATTATGATTTTCCCTACCGAAACTGTTCTTAATGGTGTTTAACTATTGATCTGTTGGATCCTGGTGTACGTTAATGGGCGTAAATGATCGTACAAAGCAATCATATCTATACTGCTGCTTCCTCCTTTAACTACTCATATCCTCATTAAGTGGGAGAGGAACCTAGCAGGTTGTTATTTTAGAAGGTTCCCCCCCCTTTAGTTCAAGGTATGATATGGGGAGGGGGGAGGCTTCATCAGGAACAAGCTTACAATTTTCATTTCTTTCTCTGTTCAATGTACTTAATGACCTTTAAGAATAAAACATGTTCCAATGCTGCATTAACTCAATTATTATTATTTTAAAAGTACTTGGTACCTTGTCTACATTTTGATATTTGGAAGGAGTGTTCATGGGGTAGGTTGGGGAGAATAGCCACAATTTGTTTCTTTTGGATCATTCCTCTCTAGGAAAACAACAACATACACCCTCATTTCACCTCACCTTTCTTTAATTATATTTTGTTCAAAAAGAGATAGAGGGAGATCTATTCCCAAAAGCTATTACTATGCTTATAGTCTCAGCTTCAGGACACATATGTTCCATGTTGTTGCATTGGTTGTTGTTCCATGACGTTCCATGTTGTTGTATTAGTGATGGTGGAGAAATAAGATTCGTTGTTGTTGTTGTTTAGTCGTTTAGTCGTGTCCGACTCTTCGTGACCCCATGGACCATAGCACGCCAGGCACTCCTGTCTTGCACTGCCTCCCGCAGTTTGGTCAAACTCATGTTCGTAGCTTGGAGAACACTGTCCAACCATCTCGTCCTCTGTCGTCCCCTTCTCCTGGTGCCCTCAATCTTTCCCCTGCTCAGCGCCTGAAGGCCCCAGTCCTGCCACTCACCACCTGGCCAAGGGCGGGGCCTGAGGCCCATAAGAACTGCTGCTGCTACCAGCCAGGAGGACTCCCCTGCTCAGCGCCTGGAGGCCCCAGTCCTGCCACTCACCACCTGGCCAAGGGCGGGGCTTGAGGCCCATAAGAACTGCTGCTGCTACCAGCCAGGAGGACTCCCCTGCTCAGCGCCTGGAGGCCCCAGTCCTGCCACTCACCACCTGGCCCAGGGCGGGGCCTGAGGCCCATAAGAACTGCTGCTGCTACCAGCCAGGAGGACTCCCCTGCTCAGCGCCTGGAGGCCCCAGTCCTGCCACTCACCACCTGGCCAAGGGCGGGGCCTGAGGCCCATAAGAACTGCTGCTGCTACCAGCCAGGAGGACTCCCCTGCTCAGCGCCTGAAGGCCCCAGTCCTGCCACTCACCACCTGGCCAAGGGCACGGCCTGAGGCCTATAAGAACTGCTGATGCTGATGCTGATGCTGCTACCAGCCAGGAGGACTCCCCTGCTCAGCGCCTGGAGGCCCCAGTCCTGCCACTCACCACCTGGCCAAGGGCGGGGCCTGAGGCCCATAAGAACTGCTGCTGCTACCAGCCAGGAGGACTCCCCTGCTCAGCGCCTGGAGGCCCCAGTCCTGCCACTCACCACCTGGCCAAGGGCGGGGCCTGAGGCCCATAAGAACTGCTGCTGCTACCAGCCAGGAGGACTCCCCTGCTCAGCGCCTGAAGGCCCCAGTCCTGCCACTCACCACCTGGCCCAGGGCACGGCCTGAGGCCTATAAGAACTGCTGATGCTGATGCTGATGCTGCTACCAGCCAGGAGGACTCCCCTGCTCAGCGCCTGGAGGCCCCAGTCCTGCCACTCACCACCTGGCCCAGGGCGAGGCCTGATGGGCTTTATAAAGGACTGTTGCCGCCGCTGCTGCTGGGCAGAGAGGGCTCCATTTTGTTTTGTTTTTTGTTTACGGTAAATTCCTGTTATTTTTTACCTATGTTATTTTAAACTGTATTAAGGATGTATTAGTTTTAGATTTTGATTTATGTCAAAACTGTTTCCCATTCGGTTGTGTACTTTTTGATGTGGTTTATGTATTGTTTGTGACTTTTGTAATTGTGTTATTGCTGTATTGTTTTGATATTCAATTGGAAGCCGCCCAGAGTGGCTGGGGAGACTCAGCCAGATGGGCGGGGTACAAATAAAAAATTATTATTATTATTATTATTATCAGGGTCTTTTCCAGGGAGTCTTCTCTTCTCATGAGGTGGCCAAAGTACTGGAGCCTCAGTTTCAGGATCTGTCCTTCCAGTGAGCACTCAGGGCTGATTTCCATCAGAATGGATAGGTTTGATCTTCTTGCAGTCCATGGGACTCTCAAGAGTCTCCTCCAGCACCATAATTCAAAAGCATCAATTCTTTTCATTTTCAGTTTACATTTAAACTCTTTTCATTTTCATTTTCAGTTTGCATTTAAAGGCGCTTTCAGAAACAATACAAAAACCCACGAGTTGCTATGACCTCATCCCACAAGTCTCTGTGACCCTAGAGGCTCAGCATTTGCAGGAGGCGAGACAGGGAACCGCATTGAGAAGACATTGTGGAATAACAGCCCTAGGATCCAATCAGCATGTCACAATAGTTCTGCCACCACAGCTAGATCACCCACTTTACAAGTGGTGGCTGGTGCCTGTTGAGACTGATAGGGTGGCAGGCAGGGAGGTCAACAATAGGTGGACCCAAGAGTCCATGGCAGACAGAGATGGAGGCAGTGACAAATGGAGCCAGCTAATTCTAGCTTTGTCCCCATCCTCCTCCTTGCTGAGGGCAACTCATGAGGAGAAAACCAATCAGCAGTAGCACACCCTGGACTGTTTGTATGTAAGAAGGCAGATGAGCGGTGGCTGCCCTAGGGCAGATTTACATTTGTGGGGCAGTGTCCAATTCATCCTACTATATCACCTCCCTGTGCTCCTTATGGCTGCCACATCTCTGGACTGATAACCTGGAGGCCAGAAATCATTCTGTGGGTGATTGATTTGTCACAGGAACTAGCACTTATCCACCTTGATGATATCCATTCCTTTCTTGTGGGGAAAGATCAGCCAAAAACATTACTACACATGGGGGCAATCATTGTTGTCATGTGTTTACTGGATTGGAAAACGCAGAAGATATGTTGTGATCATGAGGAGACAGTGGCATCAAACAGGTTCTGTCTCAGATCCTTTAGGATATTGGAATCATTTTAGGCTGTGTCCTTTAAGGAGTTAATTGTGTTCAGAAATATCTAATGCCATGAGAAAGGGCTGCAGGCTTCTGGCAAGGCCACAGCATGAGAGAGTACAGTGATAGGGGCAGTGGGATTCCCTTAAAGGCCACCATAAGGCATTGGACAGCTGCCCAGGCATCACTGGCAGTGATGAGCTACCCCCCTTGGCTATTAGACGGCCCTTTGAAGTCACACATTGGCTTTTGCAGTCAGCAGCCATAAGAATGAAACTAGAATTGGAAAAGGTTCAGAAAAGGGCAACCAAAATGATCAAGGGGATTGAGCAATTCCCCTAGGTTGCAGTGTTTGCAAACCCTCCAAGTGTCCCTATTTTCCAGTGACGTTTCCTGATTTAGAGAAGCCATCCTGGTTTCTGATTTGATCCGGGGATGCCCTCCTTTTCCTTAGGATGTCCCTATTTTCATTGGAGAAATGTTGGCAGGTATGGAGTTATCCAACATCTGAGCTGTCAGATTCCCTGTATAGGGCGGTGTTGTGTTTTTTAAAAAGAGTTTAATGTTTAATTATGTTTTTTATATATATGTTGGAAGCCAACCAGAGTGACTGGGGCAACCCAGTAAGATGTGTGGGGCATAAATAGTAAAATTATCATTATGGAATGGGATGCCCTATTTTCATCGGAGAAATGTTGGAAGGTATGTGTTTGAGACTTTTTAGTTTTTAAAAAAGGCATGTAAGAGGTGACATGATAGGAGTTTATAAAATTATGCATAGCAAGAAGAGAGTGGACAGAGAAAGATTTTTCCTCCCTTTCTCATAACACTAGAACTTGTGAATTTCTGATGAAGCTGAATGTTGGAAGATTCAGAACAGAGATATGAAAGTCCTCCTTCACACAGCATAGATAAACTATGGAACTCCACCAGGAGGCAGCGATGGCCACCAATTCATATGGCTTTGAAAAAAAAAAGGAGTTGCTCACAAATTCATGGAGGAAATGGTTATTGATGGCTACTAGCCATTATGGTTATGTTCTGTCTCCACAGTTGGAGGTAGCAATTCTTCTGAATATCTGTTACAGGAAACCCCAGGAGGGGAGAGTGCTCTTGTGCTCAGATCCTTGTGTGGGCTTCCCAGAAAAAGTATCTGGTTGGCCAGTGTGAAAATATGATGCTGGAATAGATGTGGGTGTCTTCATCTTAACATACGGGAAATAATATAAAGGCAAGTATGCCCCTGATTAGCTGGAGAGTCTGACACCAACTTTGACCGGAGAAGTGAGAATATGTGCTGGTGTGCTCAAGAGATTTCCCAGCAGCCCCTTGTCTTACCTGGAGATGCCGAGGATTGAACCTACCGTATGACCTTCTGGAGGTGTGCAAAACATGCGCTCTCCTACTAACCCAGGAAGTTCATCCAAGTCATAGCATGCAGCTTTCTAATAAAGCTGCAAGACAGTTGCCTGTAATTGCTCCCTTTTGTAATCCATGCAGATTGTAGCTTTCTGGCTGTTGACCTCCACTGCACTTATGTCAAGGGAGGATCAATAGCCACGGTTGTAGCCATTCCCTTTGGTGTCACATCATCTAGATTGGCATAAGGCCTTCCTCTCTCGTTCCCCTCCCCTTGTGTGAGAAAAGATAACCAGAGGGCTTAGTTCACTTCCTCGTTCTCTCTCCCTCTGCCATGCTGCTCCTTGCATTCTTCTTTCAACATTGTAATGTTGTTTTGAGGAGCGGGAAGCTATTTAGTAGACTTTCTTGGGAACCAACGAACTGTATTATGAACTCCCAGGTTGAGGGTGCTTTTATCTCTTGGCATAAAGGACACCCTGTCAAGCAGACGAGTAACTGATCTTTCCTGGAGGAAAATCATCATCATCATCAGGAGGAGGAGGAGGAGGAGGAGGAGGAGGAGGGGAGCCAGGTCCAATGGTGACACAAGCAGTCACAAGTGAAGGGGTTCTTTACTGCCACAGTCCCTTGCTGGGAAATGATAGACAAGGGGAGAGATTTATTATACCTAGCAGAAAATGTAAACTGGTAGATCCTTGTATATTTTCCCATGATAAGTTACCCCTATTTACCGTATTTTATTTATGCTTTGCCATCTTCGCAGTCTTCTTAAGGATTAGCATGGGGGGATGCATACAGAAACAGACACACAGTAACATTAAGCTTGTTTGCACATTACAGTACACGGAATACAGATACAAGCTGTTTCTGCACCCATAGAAATGCTTGTGTGAAAGAGCACACACATATTGGGTTGTTAGTTACAGGTAGGTAGCCGTGTTGGTCTGGCGTAGTCAATAAAATAAATAAATAAAAATCCTTCCAGTAGCACCTTAGAGACCAACTAAGTTTGTCATAGGTATGAGGTTTCGTTCACACGAAAGCTCATACCTATGACAAACTTAGTTGGTCTCTAAGGTGCTACTGGAAGGATTTTTTTAAATTTTATATTGGGTTGTGTAGCCCAACTACTGTGTACACAATTGCTCTTCAATCATGAGTTTCCATAGGTCATGCAGTTCCACAGGGACTGCAGCTCCCATTGTCTCTAACAATAGGTTCCGACGGCTGGGGGTGGTGGGACTTGTAGTCCAACAACATTGAGGGCCCAATGTTGAAGAATTCTGGTGTATACGGGTGTATACACAGGCCGTGCAGTCATTGAATGCCACATGTGAATAACTTTAGGGGTGTTGTTCGTGCTGAAAGGTAGCAAGCAAGGAAAATCCCCCCCCCCTCTCTCTCTCTCTCTGTGTGTGTGTGTGTGTGTGTGTGTTTTCAGGCTTTAACCTGTCTCAGTGATTGGCTGAAGGAATCCTGAAAATACAAACTCAACATGTAGGCAGGGCATTCAGAGTAGTGCTGAGGAAACTCAGGTCTGAGAATTGAATGCAGGCCTCTCTTGGAAATATCCTCAGGCCACACCCTGAACTGGCCCTACTTCACAGCTGCCTTTGCCTGGCTGAAATGTGACCTTGAACTTCAATAATGCCTTTGGCTGGTGTGTGAGATGATGTTCAGAAAACGCCCACTTTTACCCCTGGCCCCACCCACCACTGTCACGTGACACACATGTCAAAGCTTGCCCAGTAGAGATGTGGCCCTCAGGAAGATAAAGCTTCCTCACCCCTGGTGTGGTGGGAAATTCAAGTCACCAGGGAATTGAGGGACCTACCTATGAGGAAAAGTCGCAGCGTGTGTGTGTGGGGGGGGGGGGGTTAGTTTTGAGATAAGGCAAGTAAGAGGCAACATGATAGAGTTCTGCAGAATTATGCCTAGGATGGAAAAAGTGGATAGAGGGAAAATGTTTCTCCCTCTCTCACAGCACTTGAACTCATGGACGTCCAATGAAGCCAAATGTTTGAGGATTCAGGACAGACAAAGGAAAGTACTTCTTCATTCAGTACAGAGTTAAACTATGGAACTCATTCCCACAGGAGGCAGTGATGGGCGATGTGGCGTTTACCCGTTCTTTTGGAAATGTCTGTACAGGGGGAGAGAAAGGGTTAATAGGTAGACCAATAGAAAAGCCCAGAGGCGGAGCCTACCTGCTTTTAAAAGGCTTAGCCAGAGGTTTAGACAGTGGGGAAGGAAATAGAGAGACAGTTAGTTCGGTTGGTTTCTTGTGGGTGGGAGGCATAGGAGTCAGAGTGGGTTAGAGACAGAGGGGAGACAGAGAGAGTGAATGGGATTACAGTGTTTCAAAGTATTTGAAGTATTGCGTTCAAAGTATTGTGTTCACAATAAACTGGAATCTTTGTTAATATGTTACAACCTGATTGAGTCTGAATATATTACCGGGGAAACCCGGTTGGTGGCAGTGGAAGAGAATAGACATGGTGGCACAGGGTCAATAGTCCGTGGAACGACCCGGGGCTCTGTGTGAAAGCCACAGACACCAACCTGGAAAGCTTAGACACATGTAGGGTAAGGCCAGCAATGACTACTAGCCATGATGGCTATGTTCTCCCTCCACAGTTGGAGGCAGTAATGCTTACGAATGCCAATTGCTGGAAACCACAAGAGGGGAGTGGTGGTTAAGAGCGGTAGACTCGTAATCTGGGGAACCAGGTTTGTGTCCCCGCTCCTCCACATGCAGCTGCTGGGTGACCTTGGGCTAGTCACACTTCTCTGAAGTCTCTCAGCCCCACTCACCTCACAGAGTGTTTGTTGTGGGGGAGGAAGGGAAAGGAGAATGTCAGCCGCTTTGAGACTCTTTCGGGTAGTGATAAAGCGGGATATAAAATCCAAACGCTGCTTCTTCTTCTTCTTCTTCTTCTTCTTCTTCTTCTTCTTCTTCTTCTTCTTCTTCTTCTTCTTCTTCTTCTTCCCCCCAAATTCTGCATCTGGTTGGCCACTGTAAGCACAGGATACTGGACTAGATGGGCCATCAGCTTGATCCAGGAAGGCTCTTCTTATGTTCAGGTCCGGAACTATTCGCAGGTTTTTATGTCAACACTAAGACCTTGAACTGGGCCCAGGGAGAACCAGGCCACAAGTGCAGCAGCTGCAGTCTCCAGGCTGTCTTGAAGAGAAACCCCTTGAACAGTCCCAGATTACTATTTGCTTCCCCTAATTTGAATTATCAGATGCTATCTCCATATATCTGTTTTCCAGCTTGTTTGTTGTCTGTTCCTGCCCAGGAGGTAACCACTTCCTCGAGTGTCTCATTTTGTTGTAAGATTTATCATGCACTGTTGACCCTTGCAACAGTACAGGTATTTAGTGTTGGCACACTATGGCTGAAGCAATAAATCATTGGATAGGAGGGAAACATCCATTCAAAATAAAGAATTTAGCTTTATGTGATTGGGGGAGAGAAAATAGAGCCCTGTTCGATGCCATGACAAAGCTCACCAATAACACAATAGTAAATTTCGTACTATTATTGCCGAGGATGAACTGGCTGAAGATACACACACACACACACACACACACACACACACAGGTTGAAAGACACCCTTGAGTCAGAATGGTACATGTTGCTGAGGAGAGGGAGCAAGACAAAAATCAAAAGCCAACACAGCATACAACCTTTTGCTGCAATTGATGGATACAGGGATGTACCCAGGATCAAAACTGGGGGGGGGGGGCAAGAGAGGGGAAGAGAGAGGGAAGGAAGGAAGGAAGGAAGGAAGGAAGGAAGGAAGGAAGGAAGGAAGGAAGGAAGGGGTGGGAGAGAGAGAGAGAGAGAGAGAGAGAGAGAGAGAGAGAGGAGGAAGAAAAAAGGAGGGAAGGAAGGAAGGAAGGGGAGAGAGAGAGAGAGAGAGAGAGAGAGAGAGAGAGAGAGAGAGAGAGAGAGAGAGAGAGAGAAGAGAGGGAGGGAGAAAAAGGAAGAAAGAAAGAGGGGGGAAGGAAAGATAGGATGGAAGGAAGGATGGAGCTCCCGTCCGCCCCCACCCCAGCTCAGGCTGCTCCTCCCCCCTCCCATATTCCTGTCGCTGGCTGCAGCCGCGGAGGGGGTGAAAACAGCCCAATTTCAGGCTGCTTCTCACCCTCCCCATGTTCCTGTCACTGGCTGCAGCCGCGGAGGGGGCGAAAACAGCCCGATTTCGGACTGCTTCTCCCCCCCCACACACACATTCCCGTCACTGGCTGCAGCCACGGAGGGGGTGGAAACAGCCCAATTTCGGACTGCTTCTCCCCCCCCCCATTCCTGTCGCTGGCTGCAGCCGCAGAGGGGGCGGAAACAGCCAGATTTCCATAACCTGTAGCGACTTTTCCCCTTCAGTTTTTGGAGGGAAAAAGTGCGGGTTATGGTCTGTAAAATACGGTATTATTATTTTTTGCTTCTGGGGGGGGGCAGCTGCCCCCCTGCCCCTCGCTGGGTACGCCCATGGATGGATATGGATTGTTTTGAATTAACTTTTTATTATGTCAATTGTGTGTGTGTGTGTTTTAGGAAAGGGAACGGGCTACATATATTTAAATAAATGCATAAACATGTTACGAGGCTCTATGTAAATCGATGGCACCCCCCTGGTCACCAGGAAGTTGTGTTTAATCAGACTTGGCCACACACTGCAGGGGGACTGAAAAGCAAAATGTGAGCAAGTGTGAGTAATTTTAACAAATTAAGTACCATAGCATGGGGGCATTTTTCAGCATCATTAAAAATGTCAAGAAAGAAAGAAAGAAAGAAAGAAAGAAAGAAAGAAAGAAAGAAAGAAAGAAAGAAAGAAAGAAAGAAAGAAAAAAAAACCATCTTGATTATTTTATATGCAGGACTGTTGGCATGTGCACACACACATACACACAACCACTCACACACCTGCAATCTGGTACCACACTCCAGAAACAGATTACCCACATGATGAACTGTTTTGTGATGATACTTCACATTTGTATAGTGCTTTCAAGCACTCAAACTCCTTAGCTCAGTGGCAGAACATCTGCTTTGTATGCAGAAGGACCCTGTTTCAATCACTGGCACCGACAGGTAGGACTGGGAAGGACTGCTGTATCAAACTGGAGTCCTAGGCAGGGCTGAGAAAGATTCCCCTACCTGAAACCCTGGAGAGCCAATGCTAGTCAATGTCGATAATACACTTGATGTAAGGCGGATTCCTATGTTCCTACCATAGCAGTTTCTGAAAGGGTCAGGGAGGTAATAAGAAATTGCTGTAAATTTTGTTTGTGAATGTTTTCCCCCTCCCACCTCCAAATCATCCAGTTGTATATTTCGAACTGTGTTGAAGTTCTGCAAGTATTACTATTTTTGTAAGCGTTTATTTGTCCTTTCTTCATTTCCCATTTACTGTAAGGGGAGGGGGTAATTGAAATTAGTTCTGCCACTGTGTCACTTTCATAAGGTATTAAAGAATGCAGAGATCCCCAATGAACTTAATTTTTTTAAAAATTCATTTTCCTTTTACCCTGGCTGGGGAAAGAGTCAAATTTTTAAATGCAATACAATATGACATATGGCTGTTCATTATTTATACATTCTGTATCAGACTATAAATTCTACTTTGGACATATATCGAAGAGCTGAAGCTATTTCAGTTGCAAACACATAAATCATAGTTACGGTTATTAGTCTAAATGCAATGCCACCCAAGTTCTAGATCAAAACCTTTAAAATCCATTATAATTGACGGTCGCTGCATAACTTGGGCCTGATTTTATGAAAGGGGTTCATTATTATTGATATCTTTGAAACATTTTTATTTCTAGCTGTGAAAAAAAAAGTTAAAGGTGAATGAGTGGTTGCTGGAGAGTATGGGGAGAAATTGCTATTTATTTATTGAATTTAATCTTTTCTGTATTTGACAGTGAAATTGCATAGGATAACTCATTGGTGGCTGGTGCCCACTGGGACTGCCAACAGTAGGTGGCACCGCAGCTAATAAATAATATTTATTTATTTATTTATTTATTTATTTATACCCCACCCATCTGGCTGGGTTTCCCCAGCCACTCTGGGCGGCTCCCAAAAGAATATTAAAAATATGATAAATACATCAAACATTAAAAACTTCCCTAAACAGGGTTGCCTTCAGATGTTTTATAAAAGTCACCTGGTTGTTTATTTCCTTGACATCTGATGGGAGGGCGTTCAACAGGCAGGTGCCACTCAGGGGCAGAGGAAGGGGTGTGTGTTGGGGGCAGTTTGCCCCAGGTGCCACCACTGAGGGGGTGACAAAATGCCTGGCGGCACTCAGGGCCTGTAGCATGTGTAAGCCACGTGCCTCTCCTGGGAGTGACGCGGTGGCTTGGGTGCTCGCAGGCTCCACACTGCCCCAAACGGTCTGCCCGCTGCCGGGCACTGTAGGGCAGGTGAGTGGGAGGAGGCAGACAGACTTCTCGGAGGCCCCGCGGCACATCCTGCCCCGGCTCGCCCCACCCCGTGGGTGGCTGACCCCACCTCTGGGCTCAGGGCACGCACACTGCCCCAGGTGCCTGATCGGCTTGCTCCACCGCTGGCGCCACAACTGCGAAGGCGCTCTGCCTGGTTCTCTGTAACCTCACTTCTCAGGCTGAGTGATGGGGATGGAGATGCTCCTTGGGGTATACTGTGCTGAGGCCATTGGGGCCAACTCATTCCTGTTTGTCCACATCCTCTTACCTGCTGAGTTCTGCAAGGACAACACTGAGACTAAGGAGGAGGTTCACAGGCACTACCACCACTTGGACGGGTGCAAATAAGAAAGCAGGCAGATGAGGGCAGTACCTCATTTGCCCTCATTTGCCCCTCCGCTGCTTCTGCCGTCTTTGAAAATGTTTGAGAGCAGTTGTGAGGTTTGAAGTTTGGCTGCCCCCAAAGAATTTTGGGAGCTGTAGTTTGCTAAGGGTGAATCATAGAATCATAGAGTTGGAAGAGACAACAAGGGCCATCCAGTCCAACCCCCTGCCAAGCAGGAAACACCATCAAAGCATTCTTGACATATGCCTGTCAAGCCTCTGCTTAAAGACCTCCAAAGAAGGAGACTCCACCACACTCCTTGGCAGCAAATTCCACTGTCGAACAGCTCTTACTGTCAGGAAGTTCTTCCTAATATTTAGGAATCTTCTTTCTTGTAGCTTGAATCCATTGCTCCGTGTCCGCTTCTCTGGAGCAGCAGAAAACAACCTTTCACCCTCTTCTATATGACATCCTTTTATATATTTGAACATGGCTATCATATCACCCCTTAACCTTCTCTTCTCCAGGCTAAACATACCCAGCTCCCTAAGCCGTTCCTCATAAGGCATTGTTTCCAGGCC
Organism: Zootoca vivipara; assembly: GCF_963506605.1. Classification (NCBI taxonomy): domain Eukaryota; kingdom Metazoa; phylum Chordata; class Lepidosauria; order Squamata; family Lacertidae; genus Zootoca; species Zootoca vivipara. The sequence continues at coordinate 32,727,200 of NC_083289.1, read as the reverse complement.
TTTGACCATTTTGGTTGCCCTCTTCTGGACACGTTCCAGCTTGTCCGTATCCTTCTTGAACTGTGGTGCCCAGAACTGGACACAGTACTCCAGGTGAGGTCTGACCAGAGCGGAATACAGTGGTCCTATTACTTCCCTTGATCTAGATGCTATACTCCTATTGATGCGGCCCAGAATTGCAGTCCAGGATTGCAGTCCAGGAACTCCTAGATCCTTTTCCCATGTACTGCTCTCAAGCCAGGTGTCTCCCATCCTGTATTTGTGCCTTTCATTTTTTATTTTTTTTGCCCAAGTGTAGTACTTTACATTTCTCCCTGTTAAAATTCATCTTATTTGTTTGTTTCATCTTGTTTGTCTGTATCATCTTGGTGTTGAGAGTTGTTACAAGACCCTTATTGTCCTCATAGGAGTGGTTTAATAGCCATTCCTTCTTCCCAGGAATTTCTGGGAGCTGTAGCTCTCTGTGAGGAGAACAGGGGGTCTCCTAACAACTCTCAGCATCCTTCACAGTTCCCAGGATACTTTGGGGGAAGCCACGACTGTCCAAGTGATACCATAGTGCTTTAAATTTATAGAGTAGGTATAGTTGGTGAAATGCTGAAAAATGGGTAAAGGCTACCTGCTGGATGGTTCAGCATAGCATGGTGAGCTAGCATGGTAAAGTGCTAGTGGTTTGCTTTGCTTACTTGTATCTCTACAAGGTTCACTTCTAAGGCCAGAAGAACTGTACAGGCAGCCCCCCGTTTACACGTGTTCCATGTGTGTGCACCCATGTATACGAGCATCATGCCGAACCCAGAAGTGACCCGGAAATGTCATAAAGATGTCACTGAAACGTCACTAAAAGGGCAGAACGGTGGTTGGAGGGGGCAAGGCAGGGGCAGAACAGGGTGTTTGCAGGCTTTTTCAATGGGTTTCAATTATAAGTGATTTCACCGACATGTGCTGTGCCTCACAGTGCTAGTTGGCCCTAGCAGGTTATGGGACAACTGACTTCTACAAGCCATAACAGATGTGGCCTGGGTGTACGCAGGCTCCAACACTTTCCCTTTCTCCTTTCTTCCCTTTCATTCCTTTTTGCAAGTCTTACGAAAACTCTCTTTTTTTTTCACTCGGAGAAACTCTGCAAGTTGTGAGCAAACATAATTCAACCTGGGGGTATGATTGGTGCTGAATTTTGCCCAAAGAGAAATTCTGAAATGAATCTAGAGGTTTTTCTGCTTCAGAAGAACAGTCGGGACATTTCAAGGCAAGCAAAAAGCTTTCATGAGTCAAGTGAAATTTCTCCAGGGTTTTTACATGCATTCCAGGTTCTATAAAATGCTATATAATAAGAGCCCTCCTGAATCAGAAAGGCCCATCTAGTTCAGCATCCTGCTCTCACAGTGGCCAATCAGGTCCCTCCAGGAAGCCCATGGGCATGGCATGAAGTTGAGAGCGCTCCCCCTTGCTTTTATTCATAAGAACATAAGAAAAGTCCTACTGGATCAAGCCAAGTGCTCATCTAATTTAGCATCCTGGTCAACTAGATGCCTATGGGAAGCCCACAAGCATGCTCTGAATGCATCAGCACTCTTCCCACTACAATCAACCAACAATGACTTGAGCTCACACCGTCATCTTCAAAGCCAGCATCTTTAGGTTACCACACCCTTTACTTTATTTTGGAAATCTTTGATGAAGCCATAGTTTGCTCTTTTTCGGACCATGGAAAAGATTAAAGCACTGATTATGTCTGACCCAAAATGAAAGGAGACTGTGAATAAGAATTTGCTCTGTACTAAAATAGTTTGATGTTAATCTTGGCTCTTTCAGTTCCAGTAGTACAAGGTCATGGTACAAAACTTGCCAGTCTAATTCAACAAGATAGGAAAAAAAAGATGCGTCTCCTGAGCCCAATCAAGGATCTGAAACAGAACTTCAAAGGGATCCCTGAGTCAGAGGCTCTCATGTGCTGTAGCTACAGGTTTGCCAACTGGAAGGCAAAAGGACTTTAAGGCAGGGCTGTTCAAGAGCTAGATTATAGCAGAGTATAGGAATGCCACCCCCAGAATACAATGGAGGCATAATAATAATAATAATAATAATAATAATAATAATAATAATAATAATTTATTATTTGTACCCAGCCCATCTAGCTGGGTTTCTCCAGCCACTCTGGGTGGTTTCCAACAAAGGTTAAAATACATTAACATGTCACACATTAATAACTTCCCTGAACAGTGCTGCCTTCAGATGTCTTCTAAATGTCAGATAGTTATTTATCTCTTTGACATCTGATGGGAGGGCATTCCACAGGGTGGGTGCCACTATCGAGAAGGGTGTTGGTGCTGAGCTTTAAAGCCCTAAACGGCCTGGGTCCTGTATACCTGAAGGAGCGTCTCCACCCGCATCGTTCAGCCCGGATACTGAGGTCCAGCACCGAGGGCCTTCTGGCAGTTCCCTCACTGCGAGAAGCAAAGCTACAGGGAACCAGGCAGAGGGCCTTTTTGGTAGTGGCGCCCGCCCTGTGGAACCTGTTTAGGGAAGTTTTTAATCTGTGATATTTTAATGTATTTTGGTATTTGTTGGAAGCCGCCCAGAGTGGCGGGGGAAACCCAGCCAGATGGGCAGGGCATGCATAAATAAATAAATAAATAAATAAATAAATAAATAAATAAATAAATAACAACAACAACAACATGATCACTTGGCCAATAGGGAGTGAGGAGTCACCCAGGCTATATTAGCCTGCTTCTCCCACCCTCCCCACTTATCTATTATGGGCTTCTGCTAGCAATATGTTGAAGGGGCCAAGTAGGAATTGTGGGGTGTGGGGAGGGGGCTTAGTTGACTGTGGGACTCCATTTTTTCACCTACTCCATACTGCTGCGATTTGCTCTCCCTGGAGTGGCATTTTTGTTTGATTGTTTCAATTGGGTTGCCATCCAGGCAGAAAAGACAATTTAAGATCTGGTTGGGTATTATCTGTGGCATTAGTGGGTTACGGGCACTCTTGGGTCACCCAACGTAAGACTGTTGAGAAATCCAAGGGGTGCCTTTTAGACTTGGCATGTACATCAAGGTGAACGCCAAACTGGCAGGGCTATGGTGTCCCTTTTGGGTTATATATCCAAAGCTCTCATTGCAAGGAGAAAGGATTCCTTCCAGTCCTTTGCAACAGGGCCACAGGCTGAGCTTGCAGACATTTCTAGAAGTAGTGCGGGGGGAAATCCTACCCATCTACCCCACTGAAGCAGGGAACTTCCTTGCCAAGATTATATTTTGTTTAGTTCAGTCAGGTTGTTTAGTGTTTGCAGATCTTCCAAGTTGTGATAGTCAGGGCTGGCCCAAGACATTTTGGCACCCAAGGTGAACTGCAAAATGGCGCCCCCTGGGATCAGGGAAGAAGGGGTGAGTCTGCCTGGTTGTCACTTGGCCCAGTTCAAGGTTGACATAAAAAACCCTGAATAATTCAGGACCTAAACAGAAGAACATAAGAAGAGTTGCTGGATCGAGTGGATGGCCCATCAAGTCCAGAATCCTGTTCTCACAGTGGCCAACCAGATGTCTGTGTGAAGCCCACTAGCAGGACCCAAGCCCAATAACACTCTCTCCCTGCCTGTGGTTTACAGGAACTGGTATTCAGAAGCATTGCTGCCTCCAACTATGGAGACAGAGCACAGCCATAATAGCTAGTAGCCATCGATAGCCATATCCTCCAGGAATTTGTCTAATAATCCAGAGTAGAAGAAACATAGGTTGGTAGTAGAAATCTGCTCTGTGTGCAGAAGGGCTCAATCCCCACCCTGACATCTCCAGGTAGACTTGAAAGGGCTTCTGACTGAAACCATGGAGAGATACTGCCACACAATGTCAACAATACTGAGCTACATAGATGGACCAATCACCTGAATCAGTTAAGGCAGCTTTCTATCTCCCTACTCCTGAGTTATGGTTACTCCCCTGGGCTCCAGTTAGGAGGTGGGGTGGGGTGGGGTGTAGGAACAATCCATCATTCTGATGCAGAACCAAATAATAGAGAAAATTACAAAGTAAAGCAGATTACGCTCTGGCTATTTCTAATGTTTCATTGGGGTGTGGGGAGAACAAGTATTTAATAATATTTTTTTCCCACTTGGTTTTATACATCAGAAAGAAGCTCTGGGGTGGGGGAGGGCACTAGGCAATTTTGCTTCTGTTTTTGTGGGTCACCTTGAAAGCAGCTGAATGGAAAATGAAAAGGAAGTTAGTTTAACCCTTTTGCCTGACCTGTTAGGCTGGCTGAGGCAGGCAGGAGAGTTTTGATTTCAGCAGTGTTTCCTTCCCCATCCATTCACTCAGTTGGTTTAGCTTTGGTGCTTAAAAACACGCACACTTAAAAACAGTCTTGCCTTTCAGTAATTTCCCTGAAGTTCAAGAGAACTGCTGGTTAAAGAATCTTAAGAACAAGACTTAATAAGTGTCCACAAAGCCATTCCCGGGGTGATCTTTTGTCCTGGGCAAGAGTTTAACACATGTGTTCTGTGCGTTAAACATATGCTAAATATGTTTTAATACGGTGTTGCTTTAACAGGATTGCTTTATTGCTTATTTTAGTTATTGATGTTTATATTGTAATGTTTTAATGGGATGGTTTTATTGTGTGCCTTAATTATGGACAATTATATTTTAATGCTTGTGTCCCTGGAATTTATACTTGAAAGCTTATTTTCACATTAAGTGGTTAACAACAAGAGCAGCAAATACTTGATATTGTTTAATTCTGTATCTGAAATTTTAATGTTTGTGTTCCCGCCTCCCAGATTTTATTCTTGTACGCCACTCAGAAGCCCTTGGCATTAAGAGGTAAAATCACCCTAATCATTATAGAGGCCCCCCAAGTTTGCAATTGCCACACTCAGATTATGTACGTTGGAATTCCATAATACAAAGACACTCCCATGAGGCCCCAGCATAACATTTGGATGCCACAGGTTATCCATCTCTGCTGTAATGCTTGCCTGAAACACAAGGCAAGCATTAAGAGCCCCTGAGTTCTCCTCTGGGCCAGATTTTAAACTGAGCCAGAGAAGAATTCACTCCTCCCATCAGTCTCCCTCCTCCTCCTCATACACATGCCTTCTTCCCCTGGTCTTGCTTACTTCAGCCCGCAGTATACACATTGAGTAGACACCAGGGAGGAGGAAGACAGGGGACAGACCCTGCAGGATCAGGTGGCGGGGGTAGTGGTGGTTGGAAGCTCGTGGGTTAGGGCTGTGCACCAGATTAATCTAAGACCTAACCCAAAACTGGCATATTCAGAGGGACTTGGGCTTAGGACGAGTCGGGCACAAACAGCAATGGACTGCTACAGGTCAGGTTGGAAGGCCCAGAATTATCTGTGGCTGCAGGGCCGTCTTACCCGTAGCCGCTAGAGGTGTGGGGCACCCAAGTGCCGAGCTCTCAGGGGTGCCAGGCAGAGAGTCCAGGGTCCAAGAGTTGAGTCCGAGGAAGAGCCCGCCCGTTGGTTGGAGTGCTGCAACGGGCTCTTCTGCTGCGGGTGGCTCTGCACTGCGAGTTCGGGGGCGGCCGAGCCAGCGAGACTCTGAGGCGGCCAGCCGGCTCCGCCCTCCTGCGCACCTGGGGCTGGGCAACGGGGGGGGGGGCGCTGAGAGGATCTTCACACCCCGGTGCCACATATGCTTAAGACAGCCCTGAGTGGCTGTCAGGGGATGGGGCATCTGGCAGGAAAGAGAGGAAGGCATCAGGTGGGAGCACTCTGCAAAAAGGTCAAGACCTACCTTGACCACTCATTTCATCTTCTTAGCAGAAGGTAGGATAAGATCCTGCTGCCTGACTCTCATACCTGCCTGAGGCAGCAATCAATCCTTCTTCCCAGAGAACTTTGGGAATTGTAGCTCTCTGGGAGGGGGGTTGGGGGAGGCTCTAAAGAACTCTGAGCACCCTTAAGAACTTACAGTTCCCATGATTTTTTTTTTTTAAGGGAAACCACGGCTGCTAAAGTGCCTTAAAGGTATGGTGCAGATCATAGCTGCCAAGTTCTCCCTTTTTTTAAGGGAAATTCCCTTATGCTGAATAAGCTTCCTCGTGAGAAAAGGGAAAACTTGGCAGCTATGGTGCAGATGTGGCTGTCGTTTCCACATCATCTGCTATCAGGCTATTTCCCCTTCCATAGTTCATAGCATCTCTTTCAGATTATATATTGCTTGTGCAATGAATTGCTTTGAAGAGGGCTTGAAGAGACCTTTCTTTTTCTAAATATTACACCAGAAAAACATTAGAATTATGAAAAGACAGTTAAACCAGGAAATCTCACGGTTTAGGGAAAACTTACCATATGCCTCATAACTCTAGGACACAATGGGGCATCCTTTTAACTATGTCCTTAACGCCCCTTGATTGGAGCTTGTTGTTGGAGGACATATGTTGCTTTCATAATCTTGCATTTATGTACAGCCCACACCTTCTTTTCAACGTTAATCTTCTTTTAATGCACCACTGTGGTGTGTGTGTGTGTGTGTGTGTGTGTGAATAATCTTCTGTCTTTTTTTGGAGACATTAAATGTGAAAGAAATGAATACATCACATTTGAAATAATCCAACTTTTTATTATTATAAAAAAAACTTTAGTATTAACATCAAAATTTACAAATATCATAAGCACAAATTCGCGATCCATCAGTATCTTTCACAAATACAATAGTCATAACAACTGCATTTTAAAAGCTACCCATTCTAACATCTCTGGCCATAACTCTATAAAATTCAGTAGTCTTTTTAGTCTTTCTTGATGATCCCCCCCCCCTTCATTCGCCATCAGCAGTGGGTTCCTTCTGATTTACTTTGTTCTGTGCTGCTCCCTCAATGCTACCACATTCTTGGTGTCCTGAGGGGGCTACAATGCAACAAAAGTCAACAAAAATAAATCAGAACATTTATGGAATCAAAGGTTAGAGGATTTCAGCAGCAGGATGTTAGGGGATATATGCACTGAATAGAAATGAAGAACAGTGACCGCCCCAAACCTTTCACAGGTGCAGACAATATTGACAGTGGGATCACGTGTGAAACCCCGATAGCATCATGGGCAGAAATCATAATGACTGCACAGTAAAAAAGAATATCTTGAGGGGCCCTAAAATCTTACATCTCTAGCAATTACTTTGTACTGCTGCATAAATCCATCTTGGTCTATATGGTGTTTGATACCACTGATAAAGTGTTGTTGTTGTTTTTATAAAAGTTTCCAAATGTTAGTCTCAGTACAATCTTTGCCCATAACCATCTCCATCCAAATATGTTTCATTCCTACCCTGGATCTTTGTTTGATTTCTTTCCCAGACCTATTTCTTTGTAGCTGAACCACCTTCTTGTTCAGCAGAATTATGGATGCTCCAGGGATTCCTGCAGATACCCTCTGAATGCCTGGCTTTTGCACATGATGTCAGTGGAATGTGATGTTGGCTCTCTGTCATAATAAGGCTTTTCTGACAGTCCCCAGAAGAGTACAGAGAATTCATGAATCCCATTCACCTTATGCCCTTAAAAGCTTGGCACATCCTACAGATTTGGTTTGAATTTTTGAGAGAGAGAGGGAGAGAGAGGGGGGGGAGAGAGAGAGAGTCTCATACTATTTAAAAGACCCTCCCTTTTTTGCCTTGGCCAGAAGAAAACTCAGTGATGTGGCCCCCATGTCCACAGGAATGCCTTACTGTAAATGCTATAGAATGAGAAACCACCCAATGAACCAAAGAACCTGGCACATTTTTCTTTTTTCCCTTTTTTGTCTGGCCTCATTTTGCTCCCAAACATAAACATATTCCCTTTAAAATGCATCTTCAAAGTCTACTTCAGCTCCTGCCCTTTGGGGACTTGACATATCAAAAGAAACTTGCTGACATAAACTGGTATGTGGAGTTTGATCTATTCTAATATATGATTTTAATGTTTCTCATTTTCCTGGCTTGCCAATTCACATCTATCATACATTGTCACATTTAAGTTTCCTAAATTACTGCTTTTAACTCTTTTTTTGTCACTTCCTTGCCAAATAGATATATTCTAAAGCTCTGCTATTCCCCTCACCCCTTACTCCATGATTGTATCTTAATATTAATAGGTTGAGGGGAAAATGGAAATTTCGCTCACTTAAGGAGACAGCAATTTTTTGATAGGGTTTTGGAGATTCAATATTGTCCTGCTTTTCAAATCCAGGGCTTGATTTAATCTCAAGGCACCTAAAATGAAATTCGGGATGGCAAATCAAACAACAGAAAGGGCGAGGCATGGGGAGAGCTTCCCTGGGCATTTTAATTATGGATTTCGGGAGGGGAGAGAGACTACAAAATATCTTGTATATCTATTTTGCAGGTAAAGAGACAATGCATTTCTTGTTAGAGGCAATGAAAAGCATTACTATGAATATGTTTGTTCTGTGGGGATGTTGTAAAGTCTATTAAGCAAGGAAAAGGAAGCTTTTTCAACCTAAGAGCCACTTTCCTTTCTGGAGAACCTTCTGAGGGCCACATGACAGAGGCAGGCTGGGTCTAGATGCAAAAGTGGGCAGTACAGTTAATATAATTCTTTACCGTAGTGCAGTAGGCTGCTTTTAACACACACTCACACAACCCTCTCTATTCTCCACCCAGATAAGCAAGAGGCATTGTAAGATGTCAATGAGATGTTTCACCTCGGGGAAAACACTCTATGAAGTAAGACTGGCGAAGGATGGGAGTGCTGAGAGTTGCTAGGAAACCCCAATTCATTTCCCAGAGCTATAATTCCCAGAGTTCCCTGGGAGGAAGGATTGATTGTTAAACCAATTTGGGAACTGTAGCTCTGTGAGAGAAAGAGTTGTTAGCTCACACTCAACATCTGCTGCTCCAAGGATTCTTTGGGGAAAGACATCATTGGGCTGTCAGCTCAGTTGGTTAGAACACAGTTCTGATAATTCCAAGGTTGCAGGTTCAATCCAGCTGCATATTCTTCCATTGCAGGGAGTTGGACTAGATGATCCGCAGGGTCCCTTCCGACTCTACAAATCTGATTCTATTGCTAACGTGGTACAATAGTGTTTTAAATGTCTGGTGGTGTGGATGTGGCCTAAATGAATGAGCCAATGTCAGTCATACCCATTATATTCAATGGGTCTATTTTGAGTAAGACTGGAATTGGGTTGAGCCCAGGGATACAGTCCATTGGGATTTGGAAAGTACATTCAATGAGGGAGAATTTGGAGTGAGCTTTTGATGATGCGCCTAAAACCAAGATGGGCATAATTGTGGCCTTCCAGATGTTGGTGGACTACAGCCGGCATTATTTCTAACCATTTGCCATGCTGACTGGGGCTGATGGGAGCCAGAACCTAACAATATCTGGAATACTTCCTAACCTAAATGATACCACCCGTAGCCATTGGCTATCTTGATCACATTCATAACTCTTATGTTGCTAAATATTAGCCTGATGGGTTTTGGTGTTACCTAAAACTCATCCCCAAGTCACTCTTTTCATACTTGAAGAGGATATGACCATGGGCTAGAGGAGCTAGTGAAGACCTTTAATGTTCATTAAAATCTCCCTTTTGCTATTCACCGCTGCCAAATTTAATGCAACATAAGTAACATTTACTTGTTTCTCAGTGCCACAAGGCACCAAGGTTAGCTATTCATCTTAACCTTCCATTTGGAAGCCTAACTTAATTCTGACTTAATTAACATGCTGCTGTTTGGTATTTTTCACAGGGAAAATGCAAACAAATATGGTAATCCATCACGGGAAATTTGTCTTAATTAGCATAACGTTCACTGGGTGATTTCATGCATTCCGAACCACAGTGGACTCCTGAACTGAGGGCCTTAACAGGAAGTAGAGAAATTGCTTAAAAAGGCAATTTCATAGGTCCTGAAGAAGTGTCTTTAAATTAAATGCAAATTATGTTAGAGGATGATCCACATGGCATATAATTTGCAACACTCTTCTGTGGGGCTTGTTCTCTGTTATAGGATATTTTCCATGAGCGAAAATATTTCAAGGTGCAATTATTCTCTACCCCTTATTAATATAGGTAGTAACTATTGCTTGGTCTCTATGATGAGATGTCCTGGGGCTTCAGCTTGCAGAGGATTCACACTAAAAGATTTTGCATTTCAAATGTAACCGTGCTTTGTACACATTTCTGTGTGTTCCCAAATACTGTATGTCAAAGTGGACTCACATGGTTCCTTTTCTTACACAGGCCTGCCCATTATAGGAGCACAGGAAGCTGCCTTATACCGAGTCTGACCATTGGTCCATCTAGCTTAGCATCATCAACACTAACCTGGCAGCAGATCTCCAGGGTTTCAGGCTGGGACAATCCCAGCCCTATCTGGAGACACCGGGGACTGAACTGTCAGAGCTGAAGTCAGATGCAGAATGGCAAGAAAGGGAGCAAATCTCTGATACCAGTGAAGTTAACTCTTTATTCAAGGAAACAGAATACAACTCAGCCTAGTGGTCTCAGCAACCTTCCCAGTAGCCACTGCCAGGACTGAAAGTTCCCGCCTTCTACCAGCCTTAAGGCCCCTGTCTTCCAGGATGTTTCCTAAGCAGTTTCAAACTATGTTTGTGCACCTCTGACCTCCATTCAGCCCTTGTCATTACTCTGCACGTTCTTGAAGGGGATCTTGTCGCAGCAGGAAGAGGAGACTCCATGGCTTCTTCAGCAGTCTCTTGCGCCCCCCTCCACTGCTTCAGCTTCGGAGTGTGAACTGCCCCCTGTCACAGGCTCTTCCTGCTCATTAAAGCCTGTTGCCCTTCAGCATCCAGCCCCAATCTCCCTCTGACTTCTCTCCAGTGTCCTACAACCAATCCCCTTCCTCCTCTTGGGGGTTCCCCAGCTGTTGCCTCTTCATCCAGCCAGTCCCTGACATGAACCTGGTGCTTTTTGCATATAAAGTAAGCACTCTGCCACTGTGGATGGGTGAATTTCGGTCACTTTTGCTTTCTCTCTGTTTCTCATTTTTCTAGTCACTACAATTCTACGTGTGTGTGTGTGTGTGTGTGTGTGTTTAGTCCTCACAAAATTTCATCAGTCTATTAGTTTGAATTTCCTCTAATATACACATTTGTGTATGCAGTCTCTCCCTGCTTTGCTGGTCCATTTCCACCTGGTGTGGGAGGACAGGGCCCTGATTCCAGCTACCAAAGCTTCGTCTGAAGCTACTAGAGACCATCTTGCTGTAAGTCTGGGAAAATATGCTGCTCAGGATGCCTAGAGATGGTCAGTGTGAGGTGGTGTTTAGAAACTTCTGTTGTAGCCAATATTTATTTTTGGTGGTGCATTATTCTTTATGTTTTTGTGATCATATTTTTTCTATTTTGTTGTTAGATCTCTATGAATCACAAGGGGGTTTTTTTATATAAAAAAAGTTTGTTGAATATTTCTTAATGCCTTGGTTTCATTAAGTATTATCTCATTTTTGTTATATTTGTAACTTGGAGAATTGTATAATTTTCTTTGTGTGATGAGCCGCCGTGAGCAAAGTTTGCTATAGAAAGGCAGCATACAAATGGATGGTGGTATACTCATTTTTGCAAAGCAATTTCCTGCAATACAATGCATATGGTACGTTATCTTCGATAACGTGTGCATTTTTATGCCCACTTTATCATATAAAATATATGCATTGTTCTACACATTACTTGATCGCAGAAATGCATTGCAAAATTTGGGAAAGTGTGAATTTTGAAAGAAGGCTGTGTATTGTTTCAGAATGTTTGTTAGGCAGATTATATAGGTTCACCTTTAAATCCAAAGGGTATCAAATTTTCCCACCCCACCCCAACTATTACTGAGCTACAGCCCTATCCATCGTAACAGCAACCATTTTGTCCAACCTACAAAGGCAGATGAGGTTTTATAATTGCTCAAAAAGCATGCTGAGTGTTTTTTAAAAAAACCAGAAAAGTCTGGGAGACATTTAAACAGACAATTAATTTCCATTTCTCTTTCTGTGATAAACGGGCAGCAGCCCAAAAAAGCATTTTCAGCATTATCGGAAGTTATATAATTCTCTTTCCTCCATTTGCCCTTTCTATAATGGCCCATAGTTCAACTGAGAGTAAAAACTGCCGTCTCAGCGGCAATGTGAGGTAATTCTCATTCCAGGCTCTGGCAGGAGCATTGTCTCCTACAGTTGTCAGGGAGTATTCAGAGAGAGATTGTTGATGCTGCGTCCCTTTTGGCAAAATGTCACTTTATTTTTAGGTGTAGGCAGTGGAGAAGAGAGTCCATTCTACCTCAGCCTGGAAGGAACATTACACAGAAAACCAGTGGCTGGTATCAGCTAAGTTTTACTCAGGCCACATTCACACCATGCATTTAAATCATTATGATACAACTTTAAGCAGTCATAGCTTCCTCCAATGAATTCTGGGAACTATAGTTTGCTAAGGATGCTGTGAGTTGTTAAGAGACCCCTATTCCTCCTCACAGAGCTGCAGTTCTCAGAGTGGTTTAAAAGTCCATCCATATTCCCCCAGGGCCACCAAGCTAAGGCCTTCCCCTCAAAATTCCTCAGGCAATCATCTGGAGTGGGGTCTTGTGAAAATGTAATTTTTAAGGGGAGAATTTTCAATAGGAAGATAATGCACTGGAGATTCATAGTACAGTGGTACCTTGAGTTACAAACACCTCAGGTTACAAACGCTTCAGGTTACAAACTCCGCTAACCTGTTAAGGTTACTTCGAGTTGAGAACTTTGCCCCAGGATGAGAACGGAAATTGTGTGCTGGTGGCGCAGCGGCAGCAAGAAGCCCCATTAGCGAAAGCACACCTCTAGTTAAAACAGTTTCAGGTTAAGAATGGACTTCCGGAACGAATTAAGTTATTAACTAGAGGTACCACTGTATCTCAGTTAATGGCTTTCCTGCCAAGTCTCCTGCAGAAAAATACGGGATCAGCAGCAGCAGCGGCACCAGAAGTTGCACCGGAAGTTGTAACTTGTAGGTGGCTATGTGGCCACCTCCAAGATGGCCACCGCCATCTGGCCACCCCTAAGATGGCCGCCAGGCATGCATAGAAGCTATTTCCGGCACCAGCGGTGGCCATTTTCTGGTTCCCATAGATGGGCAAACCGGCACCAGAAAAATAGCTGCCGGCAGGAGCAGATTTAAGGGAGATTTACGGGAGAGGAGCTCAAACGGGAGACCGCCGGGAAATGGTAAGGAAAAACGGGGGTTTCCCGGGGAATACAAGGTACTTGGCAGCTATGGTTAATGGCGGCTGGTGCTCCTTGGGACTGGTATGTGGAATATAGGAAGACCAACAGTAGGTGGCGCCAGTGGTAATGACAAGCACAGCCACCCTCTGATTGGTTGTAAGTAAAAAGGCAGGCAGGTGAAGGCTGGTTGAAGGCAAACAGATGTTGGTGGTGCAGTGGCCTATTGACCTTAATGGATCAGCCTCCACTAATTGGAGAATGTCTGCTTATATTACTATTCTTAGGTGTGATATGCCTGTTTACAAATTTACAGAAATTAAAAAGTACACAGAAGCCCACAGACAGGAAGTGGCAATCTCAATGCAAATCCATGACATAGAAATCAAAAAATCTTTGGCCTGCCAATTCTGAAAAACTACTATACAGTATCTTTTATGCTCTAGCCCAGGGGTCCCCAGACTTACCGCGCGGCGGGCCGGAGGGCGGGGGAGTGCGCGCCCGTGCGCATGCGCACACGCACATGGTCGGGGGGAAATCGCCGAAAATCGCTTGTGCGCATGCGTATGGGCCTCCCCCGACCCGGAAGTGCATCGGAAATGACCTCTTCTGGGTCGGGAGAGGCCCATACGCATGCACACAAAGGATTTTCGGCGATTTTTTGCCGATTTTGAAGATCGTCGCCGCGCCACGTGCCGTAAGAGCGGGCGGCGGCAGCGGGCGGCGGGGGTCGTCGCGGGCCGGATTGGGAGGCCAATTGGGCCGCATCCGGCCCGGGGGCCGTAGTTTGGGGACCCCTGCTGTAGCCCAGTTCACATGTTGCTCACAGGGAGTGGGCATCACAGGATTCATTAGGGGTTGGTCAAAACAATATCCCCAGCGATGCAGGCGGAGCCAGGCATACAGCCCAACCTTCCAATAATTTCATGGCACCCCCTTCACGTGAAGAACCAGCAACGACAGGAATGGCAGGATTTAGCTGTGCCTTGACTCACAGTCTCGTTCATACAGGAAGGGATTCAACTCAGCATCTCCAGGTCGGGTTGGGAGAGACACACCTGTCTGAACCCCTGGAGAGCCAATGAAGCCAAGACAGCAAGGCAAAGACAAACAGATGTGAGAAGGTGCAGAAGCAAGGAGAACAAAAGGGAGCTGAAAAGCATCGAAGCTACATGAATATGCTCATCAGGGACAGAAATAACTGAATGCACAGGCCATTTTTCAATGCTCATAAATCCAAAAGACCAAAGTAGGACTGTGTATCGTTGGCTCAGCCCTCTTTCTGGATGCCATCTTCCTTCTGATTGAATTACAATTGAAGTTGGGGGTGGGCTGCACTGATGAAATTCACCTTCCATCCCGCGCTTGCTAACATAAATCAAAACCGTGTCCCTCCAAAACAGGTTCATTATTTTGAGCGTCACGTCCAAGCTGCTGCTCATCAAGGATCTCCATATCTTTGTTCTTTATGGCACTGGCGCACCACACAAATTTAAATTTAAAATTGCCCTCTGCAGCAGGAAGGGCCATATTTAAAGCATGTCTGTCCTCATCAGGGAGTGACATTTTGGCAGTGGGGTGATTCTTGCAGGGGCTAATTCATAATTTATGCAGTGGATAAAAAGGCGCTCCTGTCTTAAAGTCAACAGCTGAACACTTTAGCAGTATCAAGGGGAAATTAAATTGGGGTGGAGGGCTGGAATTTCTGCAGTTTTCTTTATATTTTATGGTTAATATGACAAATCATACCTGCAAATTACAGTAGTAAGGTAGTATCGGGTTAGGGTTAGGGTTTCACACTTTACAAATCAGTTACTGATTTAGAGGTAAGGAATGGTCATTGCATAATTGCATGTGCACACACACACACGGTAAAGAAAGGGTGGTTAACCTGTGGTTCCCCAATATTGGACTCCATCTCCCACCATGCCTGAGCATTGACCATATTGACTGGGCCTGATGGAAGTCCAACAAATTCTCAAGGACCACAGGTTAGAAACTTCTGCTTCTTCATTTTCCAGAAGAAGAAGAAGAAGAAGAAGAAGAAGAAGAAGAAGAAGAAGAAGAAGAAGAAGAAGAAGAAGATATAAGTCACTCCAAACATCCAGGTCAGGGGTGGAGAGTCTCTGCCCATCTAGATGTCATTGGATTACAGCTTCCAACAGCCCCATTGATTAGGGGCTAGAGGTAAAGGGAGCTGGAGTCCAACAAAAGCTTGAGGCCCACATTTTAACCACTTGTGATCTAGGTAGTAAGACTCCTACTGCACACTATCAAACCTAGTGCTGTGCCTCCCCCCCCCCCCAAAAAATATCATAGAAATTATCAGGATGATGTATTTCTTCTTTCTTTTCATCAAACATTTCTCCAGTGGCCTGCAGCCCCCCTGGCTGCCTACATTTCCTTATCTGAAAAAGACACCTCTTGATGTCTTTCCCAAGCTTAATTGAAGAGTGGGAAGCTGGGAGAGGCTGAAGAATGCAAAACCTGGCTGCCCATGCTTCCTGATCTAAATAAAAGGCCTGATTGGAGAAGATACCTCATGATGTCTCCCCCTGGGCTCTAATTGAAGCATAAGAAGCTGAAGGGGCTGATTACCAAATGTCTCAAATTGGTGAGCTCACCAATTTAATTTAATTTAATTTAAATTTTACAAAAAAATATTTCTGCACTGATTCCTGATTTTTTTTTTTTTTTTTACAAACAAGTGCCTATAATGAGCATGGAAGACAGTTCCCCCAGCTTCCCATTTTTACAGGAAAGCCCTGCCTAGAGCACCATGGGGTTTTCAGGTCAAGATTGCACCCAGGAAGGCTGCAAAATGTAATCTGCTATAGAGAATATCTTTTTTAGAATGAAGGAAAGGATATTCAGACAGAAGGCTACAGGGAGGCAATGATCTCCATCTCACCCTGGGTACATCAAAACCAGCACCGTTTCTGGTCCACTACATTTCAAACTTCATTCAAGCTTACATTATTTGACCTGCTACCTGCTGTGGCTGAAACTTTTGTAAATAATTCAAAAATAATGTTAATCATTTATGCAAAGTTTGCAGACTAAAAACAGCAGTAGTGAATACCACTAGTAGTTGCTTGCAGGATTTCTGTTCCTGATATTGGGTGGACATGTGAAGTGCCAGAACTTTCACCTCAGTTTCAATTTCCAATGATATTATGCAACATCCTTACTAATGAAATCATCAGTCCCCTATGAAAGTAAGGTAAGTACATCAAGAACAATTCCACCCGGCCCCTAAGAATTTCACACACACTCAAATTCTCACTCTGATAACTTTCAAGTAACAATTGCTTGATGGACAATGGTTGCTTGTGGAGTGGGGGGGGGGGGCAGAAGAAATTTTCAGTACCTCAATAGATATAATCTCACCCATGATGTGATGTAAATGTCAGAGAGAATATGTCTTTTATTTGTTTTGTGAAACATCTTCAACTCTGGCAGGGATGATAACTTTTTCTTTTCTTGGGCCCAAAAGCAGGGCCCTGAAGTCTGCATTCAGCAGAAAGCAAGCCATTTTATTACCCTGCACTTCCCAAACTTGAAGAACGGAGCAGATTAAATGGCTTCACAATGGGATAAAGGATTGCTTCGGCTTCCAGGGGAAAAAGTGAAAGTGCTATCAAGGTAATCACAGCCCCCACTTCCCCCCCCCAAAAAAAAACCCCTCATACTTTTAATATTTAGATTCCGTAGCCTGCAGAGAACTTCTTTCTGCTTATCAGATTTACAAGAAGGGAGAGCCAGGAGATTTACCGAGTCAATACAGCTTGCTCAACTGCATTTCTCATCCTCGGTTACCAGTATATTATAAATTAAAGTGGATTGGCATGATAAATGCATAGGCAAGGCGCTGTGATTTGTAAACAAGCTAAACTCTGAAGCAGAAAAGGGCCCTTTGAAGGCCAAAGGTAGATATTTGAAAAGACAGAAAGTGCAGGATGCCAACACCCACGGGAAGGATAGCTAGTGTGAGCAAAACTGTTCTAATTTCCTTCGAAAATCCTTACGATGATTTGCTGAAGTGGGAACTCATTCCCCTTAAATTTTCACTTTAATGATAAGTTGAGGGCCATAAGAACTTAAGAAGAGCCTGCTTGATCAAGCCCATCTAGTCCAGCAAGACCTGAGCACTCTCCCTTCTTGTGGTTTCGAGCAACTAGTATTCAGAAGCATTCCTGCCTCCAACCACAGATTCAGAGCATAGGCTCCATCATGGCTAGTACTCACCGACATCCTCATCAGCCACCCAAACCACAAGCCCACACAGACAGATTCACTTCTCCTCCTCTCTCTCCTTTTTCTTCCCTTTCATTTAAGAAAGAAAAGCAGATACAGAACTATGGCACTGTTATGTACTGAGCTGAATCATAGAACACTAGGATCCAGAATCAGCAGTCTGATTGGTCCTCAGGAGCCACCCAATCCAACTCCAGGTGGAAGTGAATCCGCAACCTGATTGGCCTGCAGATGCAGCCAATCAGGCTGTTGGCAGAAGTCAATCCACAAACTGATTGGCCCACAGGTGTAGCTCTGAAGTAGCCAATCACACCAAGCCCATTGTGTAAATAATGTATATAAGCAGATGGTTTTGGGGAAAGGGCATTCTTCTCTTCTTCTCCTTGATGACTACGAGCTGAATAAAGAGCATGAAATTCACTCTCGACTTTGAGTATATTTCAGGCACACTTAGCAAACTTGTTGCACAAGTAAGTGCATGATACGCACAAATTTGGCTGGAAATATAGAGGCTCCCAAGGCAGGCACCAGATTCCAGGGGGTGTTTGGCACAGGGCTGCCAATGCCTCCCCCCATACACACCAATGCTGCCATTGCAGCACAGCTGGGCCCCCTCGGGCCCTTGGCCATTGCCCTGCCTAGCTGACTGCAGGTGTGGTGCCTGGAGGCTCCAGGCAATCAGATCGGTTGCTATGCTCTCCAGATTCTTTCAATGCCAGGGAAAGCCCTCTGCTGTTTTCGTCCTCTCAAGATGTGAAGCATTTGGGTAAGTTTTTCGGTGAAAAAT
Source organism: Zootoca vivipara (assembly GCF_963506605.1). Taxonomy (NCBI): domain Eukaryota; kingdom Metazoa; phylum Chordata; class Lepidosauria; order Squamata; family Lacertidae; genus Zootoca; species Zootoca vivipara. Next base: position 32,708,972 of record NC_083289.1, on the reverse strand, counting down.
AGTTCATCTCTCTCCGAAACTGAACTATATTAACACCTACTGCTGGGAAAAAAATATACCATAGTCAAATGAAATTATGGGCAGGATTCCATGTTTTTCCTTTCGTTTTCCTTCACCTGGATATTAAACCAGAAGAGTGAGGAGCAAATTCTCATGACACTACCAAAAAAACCCACTACATGGTGCCCTGAATCTACACCCAATCAACACTGCATTAGATAAACCTGACATCCAAAGGGTTACAGTGGTACCTCGGGTTACAGACGCTTCAGGTTACAGATGCTTCAAGTTACAGACTCCGCTAACCCAGAAATAGTACCTCGGGTTAAGAACTTTGCTTCAGGATGAGAACAGAAATCATGTGGCTGCGGTGCGGTGGCAGCAGGAGGCCCCATTAGCTAAAGTGGTACCTCAGGTTAAGAACAGACCTCCGGAACGAATTAAGTTCTTAACCAGAGGTACCACTGTATTTCCAGAGAGGGGGCATTGTGGGACTCCTGCTCAGCCTCATATCCATTGTGTGCTTGTGTCCTGCAGGATTCCATTCTGTCCTACTTAACACCATAACAGGGGGTACCTAACCTGCAGCAAACAGGCTGTACACACACCCCTTCCAAGAGGCCCTCCCAAATTTGTCATTTTTAAAAAAATGGTACATAATGACAGAGCAGCATCATAAAGCCAAATTGGGGGGAGTATAGAGGGTAATAGAGGGGTAGGAAGAGTGGCAGTCAGTAGACAATAGGATTCTTGGGAGAACCATCATCACCAGAATTAAGTTTGCAGCTGGCTCTGCTCCCTATCACATTCCTCCAACTTTGTGGGAGGTCATTTTGGCACTCAAATTCACATGTTCACTGATTAGGATGGTCATTGCAAACCAGCATTTAGGAACCAAGTTCTCCTTGAGAACTCAGAAAACTTGCGTCCTCCCCATCCTACACTGTTCACTCTGACTAGGTACTTCTCCCCGCATCATGACTTATGACCCATAAACTGAGTTGACTAGAAATTGCTACTGCATGGTGGTATCTGGTGTTTAATGGTGAGGTCTCAGTTGGGAGCAACGAGCTTCTTATATGCTGGGGCTCTGCACACACACACACCTGCCCTGGTCACCACCACTGGCTCCAGCACAAAATCCATTGAGGGGTGTGTGTGCTAATGTTTAATTCCCTTCAGTGGGAGAAAATCAGAATTAACTGAGACTGAGGATAACTGAAAGCGGTTTAAATCACATAAGCAAACATTTCCTCCATATCGCTAACAAATAGTTCATTTTTTGACATGGCCAACAATTATAACAGGAATGTTGAGCAGAATAGTTTTTAGGCTCAGACCTAATTCCCACCCCCATTTCCTCAGTTTTAAATAAATAAATAAATAAATAGTGGTCATGTAATATCCTTGATTGATTAGGTTTTCTCATCATTTAGAGTGACTTTGTCACTTTGTAGATGGGGGAAATTCTGTGTATCATAGAAAGGTTATATTTCAGGTGTCAGAAAGCCTTCTGTGAAAACAGGTTGTCAGGGGGAAAGAGAGAATGATAAATCAAAAGGCATCTAACACCATGTATGAAATACCTGTAACAATAGCTTCTCATCCCACTCTCGAGCCACTGATAGAGTATGATTTGTAATCCTAGTATGAAAAAGGCATGCCTTTCATTTGAAGCCAGCCTGGCAGACGGAGGGAGATAACAAGAGGGAGAATATTCAATTTGAAGATGCCTTCAAGGAAAGCCGTCAAAGAGCCCACCAAAAGATTTATCAGTGTTGAACTACAGATTCAATAAAATCTTTGACACCTTTAGATAAGAAAAGTAATATTTTATGATTCAGAGAGGGCCATAGGCTCGACTTAAGAGCACAGCCTTAGCAGCTTTGGCTGTGCGGCTCAGACTCTGAATAAAGGATGAGTCTAAAACAGTCATCCCTGGAACGAAGGTTCATTGGAAGGTAGGCCCCAAGATTTTTTCCTTCTCTCCTCAGAGACAAAAAATGCATTCATAAAATCACCCCTTTTCTCTCTCACACAGCCCCATATTATATCATCACCCATCTTTCTCACCATCAAGTCTGATGTTAAATCAGTATCATTGCAAAGCTACGGGGTTCAATGCCCAGTTCAGAAATAATAATAACAATAATAATAAACCCTTCCAAGAGGTCAAAAGTGATGGATGTAATAAAGCAATGTGAAAAAAATATGCACTGCATTAAACAATAGGAGGCAAATTTTCATATATACAACAAACCAAATTGTGGTTCCTTGTCTCCATGATGACACCTATGAAGTCAGCCATTGATTGAGGTTTTTAGGCATGGCGGTGTATTTAACAGGGGGGAGGGAAGAGCCTTCTTGACTGTTGCAACCTCTCTGAGATTGGTAGTTTGCCTAACTGTGGTAGGATTGCCCAATTGGGCAGGATACTGAATGTGATGTCAGGTGCAGGGCAGGTAAAGACATGGCTCAGCCCAAAGCCAGCTTTTGCAGGCAGCAATGATCACCTGGGTGGCAGTACCTGAAAAGCCACTCTCCTCGCAAAGGAACAACTTTTTGCAAACAGTCAATTGACTTCACAGCATATGAATGAAGGGAGACGGGTCACCTGACATCCTTGTGGCATGGAAATGATTGGTTCTTGTGGCGTGAGATGGGCCACACCCCACTTGTCAAACTATAGTGGGGTGTGGGGTGGGAAGAGAAGTGGCCAAGATCTAGCTCCTCACCCCTGAATTATAGACCTCAGTAAAACATCTATAAGCCTCACCAGGGCATTAATAGCCTCCAAAGAGAGCTCTGAACTCAGTAAAGACTCAGAGCTGATTCAGGGACTTTTCTAGTCACTGCCTCTACCCGCCCTCCTGCTGGATCACAGCCTGCAGCTTAGTAATAGTTTGGAGCCTCTATCTTCTATCTCCTCCCAAGTAGATCACAGTCTAGCCACTAGTTTCTGAGATGTCCCTGGGTAATGGGGGATGAATCAGGGATCAAGGGAAGACCTCAGATGGAGACACGGGCGTGATCCAGGTGTTCCTTTTGGTTTTTTTTTTTAACAAACTGCTCTACATTCAAAGAATATTGAATGGTGTACAGAAAGAATTATATAAAATGAAATGCAACTCATAAGACACTATTAAAATGTGAGCAGGGTGGAGAATTCTATTTTAGAATGCATAAATAAACCAGATTCGATAGGGGAGGCTTGAGAGAAAAGGAAAGCCATTGATAAGATAGGGTGTGTTTTTTTTGTCTGCCTTTTGAGTGCAGTGGTTTTTGCTGTAAGTTTCAGGGGGTGATGCAAGGCCCCCACACCTCTCCCTCCCCAAAAAGTATCTCCAAGAGTCACCCAGGACCCTGACAGAGTCTGAGTTCAACCCCTTTAACTTGTCAGCCCTATTGCCTATTACCTGCTTTTTATTTTTTGGATTTTCCAGCTCTCACTGAAAACAATTGAAACTTCTAGCTTCTGTCTGCAAGCACTGGAAAAAAAACTGGCTTATTTATCCCTGCTTTTTTTTTTGCTTGATTTATTTGACTTAAGATCAAGCCATGATATAAATCACTTTAATGTTGCTTCAGCATTGCAGCTGGAAACCAATGGTGCATGTTCTCTGTGTCTCTGACGGTTGCGTGTTTATTATGCACAGCAATTAAACATCTCTCCCCCCCCCCTCCCCAACATGCACTTTTTTTCCTAGACAAATTAGAACCAAGCTTGTTTGTGATTTGGCTGGCAGGCTTACAAATCTCACTGTGGTGGAGCACACAGTGTTTTCTAATTTTTCTGTGTCATGGTGGATGTCGTACGAAGAGGGCTGCTCCATTTTCCGAGCAAAGCCAGCTATGACTCCATACTGATTAAGCGGAAATAATGCCAACTTCGATAACTCTGCTATAGCAGAAGGACAGCCCCCTGTGTTGTATTCCAAATGATCAAAGTCGAAGAAGAAGAAACACACAAAGGGTGGGAAATATCGCCATCAGAATAGATCGTCATGCTACAGTGTATGAAATAATACTAATAATAATAATAATAATAATAATAATAATAATAATAATAATGAAAAATTCTTCTAGATTTCATTTCCATTTGGGTTTTCGTATTATGAGAGGGTGTGATGTTAACCTATGATAGTGCTGGAGGTGAAATAGTTAAACGGGTTACCCAATAAGAACCCAGGGGGGTGGAGTCGGAGGGACTATAAAAACCAGCCCTGGGGTGGAGTTTAGTTAGTTCAGTGAGTTTGGAGTTCAGTTGGGATTGGAGTGGGAGTTGAATTGTGGGGGAGTCTGTGGGTAGGTTGCGTTAGTGTAGCGGAATATAAGCGGAGTCAGTAACAGTTAGTTGCTAGGAAGTTCAGGGTGGAACTGGATGCAGGAAGGAGGTTGGTTTAGGGAGTGTGAGCAGGTATAGGAAGGTATAGGCTGGTATAGGCACTAAGTGTTTATAATTGACTGAAGACCATTTATGAAACCGCACTTTGGTTAATTGCAATAAATAAACAGAAGTTTTATGTTCCAATTTAACCCTGACTGGACTCAGTATTTTACCAGGTAGAGCTTGGTTAGTGGCAGCGGGAAATAAAGTGGCGGCACAGGGATCAATAAACCGCGAAATGTCCGGGAACCCTGTGTGATCGCCACAGAGGGTGATAAAAATGTCTCCCATGCCATTTTCTCCAAACTATGTATAATTTTATACATCTCTATCATGCTCCCTCACTTGTCTTTCCCCACTAAACTCTGTAGGGTTGTTGTAAGGATTACAGCAGGCATCCCCAAACTTCGGCCCTCCAGATGTTTTGGACTACAATTCCCATCATCCCTGACCACTGGTCCTGTTAGCTAGAGATCATGGGAGTTGTAGGCCAAAACATCTGGAGGGCCGCAGTTTGGGGATGCCTGGATTACAGCATGAGAACTCATAGTAACAACAAAAACTAATAACCATTGATAGTCTTCTCATTCATGAATTTGTCCAATCCCCTTTGAAAGCCATTCAAGTTGGTGGCCACCACTGCCTCCTGTGGGAGAGAGTTCCTCAGTTTAACTATGTACTGCTTAGATGGATTTTGGGCTCATCCAGCAAAGTGGTTTTCCCATTACTACCTCCAGTTATATAATTAGGTGCACAAATTGAAAACTTCATCATTATAAAGATTATTAAGAAAAAGTGCCTGGCAAGTATACAGTTCTCACACGGCTTCCTTTTCCAAGCTCCCAATAAGCAGATGGTTGAAGTGTAATTGAGTTTCTCTCTGACAATGAGAACTTACTTTGCAGGCAATATTCCTTCTAATCTGTGGGGTGGGGGGAGGATGGAGTCAGCTGGATTTTATAGAGCACTGTGCACCATGGGGATACTGGATTGCAAAACCGAAGGTGGTGGTTTTATTTATCAGCTTGGAATTTTGTTTAACTTTGCTCTCCAATCCATCACGCTGTTTCCCAGCTGCAGCTGAGAGTTCAAAGTAAAGCCACTGTCCCCACACCCAAGATCACTTTACCCCATTTATGTCCACTCTACCGCTTCCGTCTGCAGAACTGGCACTGCTAAAGTTGCCACATAATTTGTAATATATCAATCCTTCAGCACCCACATTTTGAAATTCCCTGTTTACATCAGGCAGGTGCCTTTGATGTACTTTTTTTTGGCACCTGCTAAAATCATGCTTGCTTAGGCAAGCCTATCCAAACATGTAGAATATTGGCATGCATTTTAATATGACTTTTCACTTATTGTTGATTTTGATGGTTTTGAGTGTGTGCATGTGCTTATTGTTTTATTCTTTTTGTAAACCACTTTGAGGTTTTATCACAATCAAGGGGTACATGAATCTCGTGAAATAGGATAGGATAGATAAGAATAGATGAAGACTCATGAGATGCAGTGGTGGTAAAAAAAATACTATGTTTAGTAATATAACATCTGGAAGAACCATAAAGCAAACAAACAAGAATCAGGAAGTATAGGCAGGTGAGGAATTTGTCTAATTCTGATAGAGAAGCCTCCCTCCGATCCTTTAGACATGTACATCTGCAGTCTGTAACTCCCAACTAGGTGGTCACTGTGATAACAGGATGTTGGACTAGATGGGCCATTGGGCTGATGCAGCAGCCAGACTCTTTTTATGTTCCTTTGTGCCTGTCCCATCTCCATCAGATGACTTGGTGCTCTGCATGCAGTTCCTTGTTACCTGTGGGTCCCTGGATGGCTTTAAAAGAGATTTAGACAAATTCAGGGAGGATACAGCTATCAATGGCTAGTAGCCATGATGAATCTGTTCTATCTACACAATCATACTTCTGAATACCAGTTGACAGAAATCACAGGAGGGAAGAGTACTCTTGTGCCGGGATGCTGCTTGTGGCTGTTCCAGAAGAGGCATCTGGTTGGCCAACAGGATGCTGGACTTTGGTCTGATTTTGCTGGAAGGAAGGAAGGAAGGAAGGAAGGAAGGAAGGAAGGAAGGAAGGAAGGAAGGAAGGAAGGAAGGACAACTTGAGCATACTTCTCTCTCATTGTTTTTCATGTGCTTCAGATTTGGCTTGTTCCAAGTCCTTTCATAGGACATTTACTATTCAGGACATTGAAACTTGGCAAATTGCTGTAAACTTGGGCTAACTCAAACCATCTCTCCGTCCCACCCCCATCTTGCATTCCCACTCTCAGAATGTGGTTGTTCTTCTCCCACGCAGTCTTCTGAGTTCTGCCAGGCAGATTTTTATGGATTTACTAATAGCTTTTTGAATTAGTCTCCTGAGAAAACAAGACACAAAATATTTTGTGCAATGATCACTTCTCATTCCCATTCCCCCTTGTTGAATTTAGAATGTAGTTTAACGGAATAAAAATGGTAGGGTTTTTATATAGAAGGGGCACTGTTTGAATGTGTAGCATTTCCAATAATATTTGCCCAGTTTCGTTTAATATACATACATACCCTGTTTTTCATATTTTAAGGCATCCCCATAAAATAAGCCATAGCAGGATTTTTAAGCATTCAAGGAATATAAGCCATACCTCGAAAATAAGACATAGTGATAGGAGCAGCAGCAATGCCGGCCGCGGCAGGAGGAGGAGGAAAAAAATAAGACATCCCTTGAAAATAAGCCATAGTGTGTTTTTTTGAGGAAAAAATAAATATAAGACGTGTCTTATAATATGAGAAACACGGTAGATCCCTATCAGCACAACAGCATCCCATGAGTCTTGTTAGCATTTTTGTCTCATGGTCTGAAAAAGCAGTATTAAAAATAGAACATGGCGGGAATTCAGTAAAGACCAAGTACTTTGCATATTATCCAGTACAAAAGTGTAACATCTGGATCAGATTTTCTTTCCCATTGACAGTGACCCCTGCAAATAGTGAGGAATCATAGAATCGTAGAGTTTGAAGGTACCCCAATGGCCATTTAGTCCAACCCCCTGCAATACAAGAACCACAGCTTAAAGAATCCCTCCTCTGTTAAAAAACCTCCAATGAAGGAATGTTCACCACCTTCAAAGGGAGTCCATTCCACTGTCAAGCAGCCCTTACACTCACAAAGTTCTTCAGTCGGAATCTCCTTTCTTATAATTTTAATCCATTGGTTTGTTTCCTACCTACTGCTGCAGCAGAAAGCAACCTTGAGCCGTCCTCCATGTGATGGCTACTGTATTGCCTCTCAGTCTTCTCTTCCCCAGAATAAACATACAGTGGTACCTCAGTTTACAACCACAATTGGTTCCGGAAGTCTGTACTTAAACTGAAGCGTACTTAACCTGAAGCGAACTTTCCCATTGAAAGTAATGGAAAGTGGATTAATCCGTTCCAGACGATGAAAAACACCCCCTAAAACAGCAATTTAACATGAATTTTACTGTCTAATGAGGCCATTGATCCATAAAATGAAGGCAATAATCAATGTACTGTACTATAAAATAGTACAGCTCTTTGTCTTCGCTAGGTAGGTGTTCCTTACCTAACTTTGGGGCTGGGAAGCTACCCTGAGTCTGGGCATCCTGTGGGGCGGTTGTGGAGGCCTCTGGGCCTCTGCAGCTGGAGGCCAATTGCAGGGCCTCTGTAGGATGCTCCGATGCCTTCCGGGAGGCTGGGCCTTCGCGGAGGCATCAGAGTGCTTCCGTGGCTGCGGCCCGGCCTCCGCAGAGGCATCGGAGCGTCCGCGACTGGGCCGCAGCCACGGAAGCGCTCCCATGGCTACACGGAGGCTGGGCCTTCACGGAGCCATGGGAGCGCTTCCGTGGCAGCAGCCCAGTCGTGGACGCTCCGATGCCTTTGCGGAGGCCGGGCCTTCGCTCTGATGCCTCCATGGAGGCTGGGCCTTCGCTCTGGGCCTTCACGGAGCCATGGGGGTGCCTCTGCAGCTGTGGCCCAGTCTTCAGGCCTTTGACCTCGGACACCTCGGGTTACTTACTTCCGGGTTACAACCATTCGTAAACCGAAAATTCGTAAACCGAGGTGTTAGCAAACCGAGGTTCCACTGTACAGAGCCCCATATGCAATGCATTGTGCTAATCCAAAGATGGTTTTACTACAGCATGAATAATTTTGGCTAGTTCTGGATCAAAGAGGAGAAATTTTCTTCCTCCCAAGTAATGACTGCGAATATTAACTGTTTCCTTCTGATGCTTCCTCCTCCTCCTTTCCAGATTGATTCCACTCATCAATGAGATGGCATCTCTCTGTCATTAATGAAATGTGCCCTCCAATACAGCCATATTTGATGGTGTGAAGGAGGCACTGAGGGAAAGTAATGGAATATGAGAAGAGAATTTTAACAAACCATGGAAAAATTCACAATGAATGGAAGGTGGATGAAATCCCCAGAGAAAAGAGGAGGCACGCTGCCAAAATAGGGGCTTCAGATTAGCCCTAATTATTTGAATCCCTGCTTCTCAAATACAACATCCCAATGCCTCTCCCCACTTCCTAAAGAGTTGCAAGGGAGACTTTAAGCCCTTTTTGGGCAAAGCTGCTGTTAACCTCTTTTTCGAGAGCTGCCAAGTGTTTAAACAACCATTTCCCTCTCCTTTGTGGTTGTTTTTATCATCCAATTCATGTCTTTGTTGTTCTAGTTTCAATTGACTCCACTTGCTTTTCAACTCCCTCCAGCCTTCCTTCAATTGTATTTACCTTGGTCCCAGAGGAGGCTACAGAAGCTTGAAGGTTATCGATTTTAAAATGAAGAGATGCAGGCTGTTCTTTTATTGAGGTGTCAGGAGGAGAAGGTGGTCCTGCACGCAGAATATGAGGTTGCTTCTCCTTTGACCCCAGAGTTCAAAGGAGTTTAGGACAAATGAGTGCCATTGGCTGCTGTTAGTATCCCTTCCTGTTTGAAACTCCGACTTGTGGGGTCACACTTCAGCCAGTGTTTTCCAGGAAGATATGGCTAGGGATGAGAGAATATATCAGTTTCAGCTTCTCCCATTTCTCCCCCCCCCACTCCAGCTGTAAATGGAGTTGTCCTTATTTCTGTTTCACTTTGTAACTTAAAAAATTATCCTCATGAGAATTTGTTAGCATTTCAGTACAGATTTCTCCTAATATACATTGGTGCATCTGCCTGTGGCTACTACCGGTAGCTAGCATAGTTAGGCTCTGCCTCCAGGGTCAGATGCAGTGATGCTTCTGAAGACCAGTTGCTGGAAACTACAGGAGGAGCGAGTGCTCTAGTGCTTGGGTCCTGCTTGCAGGTTTCCCTCGGGGATATTGGTTGGCCACTGTGATAACAGGATACTGGACTAGATGGGCCATTGGCCTGATCCAGCAGGTTCTTCTTATGCTCTTAGTTTAATTAATCTTACATGCAAAGGGCCTGTGTGTGTGTGTGTGTGTGTGTGTGTGTTTGTTTGTTTGTTTTGGCATACATATAAAATGTTTTGGAACCAAATAATGATTAAATCAGAACACATGTATCGTATTCAGTTCTGCAACTCTAATCATGTGTGGCAGGAGAGTGGGGACATTTGTGTCCCCACTGACAGTACCTCTGCTCTCTGTGCTCATCCCTCTCCAATGCTTTTCACACATTGGGGTCATGTCTGTTTGTGGCTCTATCCTAAACACCCAATCAGCCATCCCCGTGAGCCTCAATAGCATCCCCCATCAAGATGCCATTATGTATGGAATCCAGTCCTGTGACTCACATTCCCTAACAGTTTCTTCATGCTTGATACTGTATTCGAACTTAGAGAGAGAGAGAGAGAGAGAGAGAGAGAGAGGGAGGCAAGAACATATAAAAAATGACATTCTCCATTGTGACATGTTATGGTACTATAATGCTTGCATCTGCTTATGTTTGCCAACTTCATTATGGGACGTGGGTTGAGGTTTTTTTTTTTTTTAAAGAAACATAAAACCAAATGATCCAATAGCATTATTGGCTCCTGCAGAGAAAATACAGCAAGTATAACACAAATACGTCTTTAATACTGAGGGTATCGGCTGTGACTTGAAAGAAGGGGAGAGCATGGGAGAAAGATTTGACCTCGTGTGGTTGTTCACAGTAATGGGACTGCAGAACCGACTAGATGTGAATCCCACAGGCTCATATAAAGCCATTTCTCAATTGGGCTTTCTCTTTCTCTAAAAGAGTAAGCAGTAAGGTTACCTTGTTAGAAACAGTGTGTGTGTGTGTGTGGTTATAAGTCTTCCACCCCCACCCCCAATGAGTTCAGAACTTAAGAACACAGACTCATAAGAACACCTGAAGAGCCAGCCGAGGCAGGCCATTGGCCCATCTAGTCCAGCACTGTATTCTTACAGTGGCCAACTAGGTGCTTGTGGGAAGAAAGAATCCCTGTCTGAAACCCTGGGGAGCAGCTGCCAGTCCTAGATGGGCTGATGAGCTGAGTTGGCATAAAGAGGCTTCCTATGTTCCACTAAGTACGTACTACACAGAGCAGACAAGCCACCAGTAATCATAGCTGCCAAGTCTCCCGCTGAAAAATGCGGGATCAGCAGCGGCGCGGCACCGGAAGTCGCTTCTACGCATGTCCAGACATGCGTAGAAGCAACTTCCGGTGCCGCCGCCACCCGATTTCCGGTGCCCATACATGGGCAGAGCAGCACCAGAAGTCGCTGGTACACATGTCCAGACATGCGTGGAAGCGACTTCCGGTGCCGTGCTACCCATGTATGGGCACCGGAAATCGGGTGACGCCAGGACCCAAAATGGAGCCTCCCTGGCAGGTAGGAAATCCGGGGGATTTACGGGATTTTTTCTAATCCGGGCTGCCAGCAGGAAATGGTTTTAAATACAGGGGTTTCCTGCGAAAAATGGGAGACTTGGCAGCTATGCCAGTAATGTGCAATGTTGGTTGCAGAGACCTTTGGCAGTATGGCAAGAGGAGTGTTAAAAGCAAGTCCTTGTTTTTACCTGTGAAATGTTAGAAGGTACATTGTTCCACCAGATTCCTGTTACAAGGCAGAGGGGAAGGGATATTGGTTACAAATGGCTTTCTTTTCTTAGAGAGAGAGAGAGAGAGAGAGAGAGAGAGAGAGAGAGAGAGAGAGAGAGAGAGGTTACTCAGGCTGACTTTTATTGGCTATGAAAAATGACATTCCTGGGTAAAGGAAGCTTAGCTCTGTAAAATGCAAACATTTCTTGAAAGCGTTGCATTAATTTTCAGACAGACTGGAAGGGAAATGCTGCAGACATCAAGATTCTGTAGAGATCAAAAGAAGCCTTTCTGGAAATCTTTTATGTAATACTTATTGATTCCTAGTTACGGGTGCCACGCCTGAGCTAAATGGGTCTGTTTAATTAGTTTCCTGATGATTTCTCTCCCCTCCTCCACTCCTTTTTTTAATTATTAAACAATTGTGTAGGAAAGGGCTAGAGTGGAGAGAACATAGTAGCTAAACACATTTCATTTTTATTTTAAAAACCTTGACTGTATTCATTACCAACAAACTGATGAAAATTGATAAACTGATGATGGCATGGGGAGGTGGAGGGGAAAGGAATGTGTTTATATTCATTACCAAGGATGGGAGCAGATAATAAAATCAAATGTTGTTATAGTGGACTATAAAGGCAACCTAAGGAATTGTTCAATATATGAATAACGAGTACATTCCATTACTGTGATATGCAGCAACTTGATAGTAGGATCCAATATTTTTCTCCAAAAAGAAGGAGGGGGGAGTCTTAAGCGGTGGGTTCTGCTGACTCTTCAGTTCAATACGTTAATTGACAATAAATCCGGCTTGCCTATAAAAAGCACTTGGCTGGTCGTTTTCAAGATGGTCATGACTTTTTATGATGCGGAACTTTTAATTTACAGGGATGATAAAAATAGATTTACTCTCAGCCACTTATATTTGATTTAATTAGCTAATCAGCTATAAATCATCTGCTATTGAAAAAGTAATTTAACAAAGATGATAGTTTGCCGTCAGTTTGATCTTAAGTACTAAAGTCTTTTGGAAGCAAAAATGAAATTTCATTTCTTTTTTTTAAAAAAGGGGGGGAATCATTAATGCCTATCATTTAATAAATGAGGAGTTTAAAACACACACAAAAAGAGTTGTATATGTTTCTTCCACAGCACTCTGAGGCTTGAACTACGAATTTCATTCTTGGGCGGAGACCACTGAGCTAATACAGACTGCGTAGACCAGGGGTGGGGAACCATATTCCTGCGGGCCAAACACAGCCCACCAAGTGTCTCCATCTGGCCCTCGGAACTCTCCCTAGGCCACACCCCTCTTTGTCTCTGCTTTCTAGGCCATGTATTTTTGCCTGGCCAGGATGTAACTTTGAATTCTGATCATGCCCCTTGCTTGGCAGCACAGATGCCCCCAGTTCCTGCTTTCCGCAAAAGCCCAGACTTGACAGAATTTTGCCAGCGACTGCTATGTTAACAGAGAGTGTTTATATGTGTGTGTGTGTTTTCTTTAAAGAAAAGGGGGGAGGGAATTATGCTGTCATTTGTTGCATGGCAGGTTAGTGCAAAAGGAACTCTGAGATTTAAATTCCAGGAGAAAGAGTGGAAGGAGATAAATGAGGGAGACAGAAGGGGACTTAAAACTGTGCAAGACTTACAGGGACTTGAACTACGAATTGGGTTCAAATGCTGTCATGGAAGGAAAGAGGAGGGGGGCAAAGAACTGGAGCAGAGAGCTCTGCACACTCAAGATAAAGTGGCTGAGCAAAACACTAAACAAATAAGCACACACACACCCAACCTAAAAGGGCTCCCCTCTGCTTCTTCAGACAGACTTCTGAAAATAATGCCCATATTCTTTGTGTTTAGTTCTTCCACAAGTAAAGGACTTTTTTTCCCCTTTCAGAAAAAAGGGATATTGAGGAGTAGAAAAGTAAAGCTGCTTAGTTATAAGGAGGCACATATGGAAATAATATCTGGACTCTGGATTTTGCTTCCGAAGCCCTGGAATTTGCTCCAGGCCTCACAATGTGATCTAGCATGGAAGGGTTAATTGGACTGAAGGCATTGATAACAGGAACAACAGCCCCTACCCCCTTGAATTCTCAAAGGTGATTAACACAATAGAGCTAGAAACCATTTTTTCAGTCTGTGGAAGTCTTGACTGCTTCCTCTCTATAGCCTGGGAGGGAATTCAACAATATACCTAATCCACATCTAAGGAGTGAGGTGGCAAGATAGAATATGTGAAACAGGATTTCATTAGCCAAAATTTTTAAATGGAGAAAATCTTAAATGTTCTTTCCCTTGAGTAGGTCTTCCTTCAATTTTACTGGCTGTGTTCTAGTTCAGAAGGCTGTAGCACTTCAAGAGACTGAAACAAAACACCACCTAACAAAAGAGACAGGTGTGGGAAGCAAAGATTGCAGGAATATATATATATATATATATATATATATATATATATATATATATATATCCACCAGAGTCATAAAGGTGAAGGAGAAATCCAGCATATTATGAATGTGAGACAAGCCAAGCGGTTGGGGTCATTCATGGAATCATAGAGTTGGAAGGGACCTTGAGGATCATCTAGTCCAGGCATCCCCAACCTTTGGCCCTCCAGATGTTTTGGACTACAACTCCCATGATCCTTAGCTAACAGGACCAGTGGTCAGGGATGATGGGAATTGTAGTCCAAAACATCTGGAGGGCCAAAGGTTGGGGATGCCTGATCTAGTCCAACCCCCTGCAATGCAGGAAACCTAGCTAAAGCATGGATGACAGATGGCCATCCAACCTCTGCTTAAAAACCTCCAAGGAAGGAGAGTCCACCACCTCCCGTGGGAGTCCATTCCACTGTTGAACAGCTCTTGAACCCATCAGTTTGAGTCCTACCTTCCAGAACAGCAGAAAACCAGTTTGTTCTCTCTTCCATGTGACAGTCCTTGGGATATCAAGAGAGAGAAAACCCTTTTCTTATCCACTTTCTCTGCACCATGCATAATGGTATACACCTCAATCATGTCCCACCTTAACTTGCCCCCTTGTTTTTCAAACTAAAAAGCTCCCCTTTCCTAAGTGTGGACTTGCTCCAAACTTTTGCTCATTTTCCTTGCACTCTTCTGAACCCTTCTGAAAAGCAAAAGGCCTTCATTTTTTTAAAAAAAAGAAAGAAAGAAATGAGCATCTGTCAAGCACGTGTCTGCCAATTTCCCTGCCTTCCTCTATTTAGAGGATAGATCAGCCGAGGACATCATGGGGTTTTCAGGAAGTGTGGGCACCCAGGGAGGCTGCAGAGTGAAGACCAACTGAGATGAGACATGATTTCTAGAATGAAGAAAGGACAGCCACCAGAATGGAGGAGAAATCGGATTCAATTCTCATTTAACAGTGAACTTGCCTACTTTGCACCTTCCAGAACACAGCCTTCCTTCAAAATCCACACTTCTCAGAATTTTGCAATGCAGCTCTCCAGCCAACTCATGTACACAAAATGCATATAGTGAAGTGTGCGCATATAAATGCATGTATTAGTGAAAATAACATCCAAGAATGTGTTATATTAGGGGAAGTTGCTTTGCCAAAATGTGACTATTAGGGGAAACAGATGTGTGTATATCAGGAGAAATTCACACTAAAATGCTGATAATTTACAGGAGGTCTTTTAAACCTTACCAACTCGTGGACTGCTCTTGGAATGTGGAGAACTGACCTATTTGCCCTGCTGGTGGCCCAAAGGCTGGTGTTGTAACACTGGAAGAAACATATATGCCCCTACCCATTCCTCAGTTGTTAGAAAACTAATCTCTTGCAGCATATGAAAAAGCTACATTTAGCAGGCGGTCCTTGAAATAACCACTTGCATGAAATATATGCCTAGCAGGCTCTGCCGGAGCTTATCCCCTACACTGTTTTCCTCCCCTCCCTCCCTCCCCCACCAAACTCCCTTCCCCTCTTTAGGCTGCATTCATATGGAAGTTTATTCCATCTCCACAGCATTTCTCCAAGTGTTAATTTCTGTATTATATTTGAGCATGCACACAATGTAAATGCCATTTCTGGAAATCTAGTGGAATATAAGTGGAAGTTTATTCCTCATTTCCATGTTAATTGGTTCCAGAAACAATACCTTTGCCACCCCATTAACCCACAAAATCAGGAGAATAAAGTGACAAAATTTGGGGGTGTATACTGGCATATGGTTCTTTCCATCTGTTCTCATGGGGGAATCATGGAGGAACAGAAACAGACATGTGCGGAAATAGTGGGGGAGTAGCGATGCTCTCTGATGATGTCCACTGTTGTGTGACACCACACCTACTGGTGCAAATGAAAGTTAGTGTGACATGCTGGTACAAAGGAGAACAAGCCACAGTTTCATAATGCAACAGGTATACTGCAATGTGAAAGGAACATTAGAAAATGGGACAGAAACACTAAATCAAGAAAACTAACACAATATTTCCTGTGTGTGAATGCACCCTTAGTTGTGTACCTGCTGTTTTTACTGTGACTGTATGACTGCTATGGTCAGGGGTAGTCCATGCCATTTTGCCCCCTGAAGCAGAAAAGGAAATTGCTGCTTCCCGTCCCCCTTGCCAAAGGTGGGATTCTGCTGCTTCTGCCACCTTTCCTCACTTCTCCAGCAGTGGTGGGTATGGATGGGCTCAGTGGCAGGCAGGCAGGCAGGCAGGCAGGCAGGCAGGCAGGCAGGCAGGCAGAATGATGGGATCTGCCTCCTCTGGATCCTAGCAGGATCCCACTACCTGTGGCAGTCACCTTGGTGTATACCTAATGGTAACACCAGCTCTGACTGTGATATATTGCTTCTCTTTCTTTTTCTCTTTGATTTGTCTTGCTCTTTGATTGTATTGTTAAGGAAAACAGATTGTGAAAGTGAGAACTTGAGAGAAACTGAAACTGGAGTGTTTGCCCTGCTCAAAGTTCCACACCTCTGGCTATCATGAAAGTAAGGTAGGCATCCCCCACCCATGATATTTTTTCACCAAAACCTGATTTTTCCCCTTTGATCATTTTTGAATGCATTTTTATTCTGTTGTTAACTGAAGGAAACTACCCCCAAAGCTCTGGAGATGATTTTGGCATAGTGGCATTTATAGGTTTATTTATTCCGCCTATAGATTTCTTTCCAAATCAATGGCATCCCCTCTCCGTGCTGCTGTTGCACCTGGCATTATAAGGAAAAAACAGAACCAAACAAAGTCCTATTTCATCATCCCGTCTCCTTAGCAGCAGTGGGGAAAGGGGAAGTCTCTGTTTCAGGTGATCAACCCTCTCATCTGTCTCTGTTGTTTTTTAACAACAGAGTGCAAATCATAACTCTTTAACTGTGCTGTAATTAGATAAGAAAGGTGGCACAATAAAACAGGTTTATTGTTCCGCTTTTTTCAGGTAAATGAGTTGCTCCTGTGTTTGCATATTACCTGCAGTTCATAAGAGTCGCTGGCTTTTTATAAGCCACATGTACAAATGTTGTGCCGTAAAATTGCCTTCTGTTGAGTGTATGTTCCATGTAGCTTCCAATATGCAAGCCAAGTAAGTTGAAATAAATTCTGGAGTCCTGGGATAATATAACTATCTGTTGATGGGGAAAGGCTGTAGCTCAGTGAAAGAGCATCTGCTTTGAATGCAGAAGGTCCCAGGTTCAGTCTCAGCATCTCCTAGCAGGGCTGTGGGTGCCATTGTCTGAAACCCTCATGAGCTGCTACTGATAAGTATAGACTCCAGGGGTGGCCAACTCCCAAGAGACTACTATCTACTCACAGAGTTAAAAAGAGGCAGTGATCTACCCCATTTTGGGGGGTTCAGGTTGTTGATCTTTTTTTAGGGAGGAAAGCCAATTTTTAGGGGTTCAAAGTTGTTGAGCTTCTTTGAGGGGAGCCAGTGATCTACCAGTGATCTACCACAGACACCCAGTGATCTACTGGTAGATCATGATCTACCTGTTGGACGTGCCTGGACTATAGACAATACTGAGCTAGATGGGGCATGCTGCATTTTGAATTGTGTAATAGTCCAAGGAAGTACATTGTGCAAATTAGGTATGGGCCAGGTTCAAAGTTCTCCTACTAGGGCACAGAACCATGAACAACTTAGACCCAGGATCCCCCTAAGGACCACCTTACCCTGTATGTCCCAAGTCCATCACTGAGATCATAAATGGGAGCACCAGGTATGGTTCCCCAGTGGACCAGAAGCACAACTCCTGTCCACACGGAGTCATGTCTTCAGAGTAGCAATGCCAATTCTATGGAATTCCCTCCCAGAAAAAATCAGGCAAGCACTTTTCCTGATAAACAAAACTGTTTTATTTCAGGAGCACCTTTGCACTATGAAGCTTGCTGTAATGTTTCTATTTTCTGGTGGTTTTGTCTATGTTTTCAATTCTGTATACTGTATGCTTTATTCTCGCTCTCCTCAACACCCCCCCCCCTTTAAGCCTCCTTGAGATATATTGTGGAAAGCAGGGAATAACATTGCTTGAATAAATAAATAGTAAATATATAAAAATGCAAACCAAATGGATTTATTCTCCATCCCTATGTCTTAATCTTCTTCCCTCAAATCTGAAGCTGCCATTAGTAGAGCTACATCTACAAGGGTGCCTTTCTTCCCTTTAAAAACATATCACCATGGCTCTCACATACACCCTTTTTGGCAATTTTTCACTAGCTGCTGACAAAGGAAGTGGGGGAAAGTGTTGCCTGATGTGCAGGAGCAGACCTTACTTTGAATTGGGAACATGCCTCCAAGGCAACTGGGCCAATGTTCTCTGTCTTCTCATACTGCACAGTGGTGTGGGTTTATTTATCAGCTGCCGGAAGCCACAGGAGGAGAGGGTGTTCTTGTGCTTGGGTCCTGCTTGAGGGTCACTGTGAGAACAGGATGCTGGACTAGATGGGTCATTGGCCTGATCCAGCAGACTTTTCCTATCTTTTCCTTTCCTCTTTGAAGCCCATTTAGAGTCAGAGCAATACAAGTCCCTTTGTTTGCCCTCTGAAAAGTTATCACAGGAGCACATTGGATCATTCATGTGTTGACAGGACTTTATCACATCATGCAGGATCCCTGATTGGCTGGGGTCACATATTGCAACAAAATCCTAAACCAATGAGGAGGCAGCACCAGGAGTTTGGGGGAAACAGTGGTTGCAAGCAGATGCAAAAATAGTCTCAAAAGTGGGCGTTTCGTTTTTCCACAGGGAACATTTTGGTCATGTAGAAATCCCACCTTCCCCCCTGAAAAAGTATATGGGGAAATATTCAGCACCACCCTAGAGGCCTGCTGCCAATCTCTCAGCATATTCGCTCTGCAGTGTCAGGCCAGAGACTTATTTACACAATGCTTCCTAAGTGTGTCATTCCACAACTAACACTTTCCCTTGGCTGACCCTGTTTATTTCTCTGTGTTGCTTTTGTCTGACCTCTTAACAATCCTGGTCAACTGTGGCCAACAGTTGGTTATGGGATGATATGCTTGAGAAGATATTGCGTAAACAATTCTCTCTGGATGTTCAGGGTTGGGTGGCAGCTGGGGAGAGTTCATCCCAAGTTTCTCATTGGCAGATCTTGAAACTCACTGAGATGTTGCACAAGGTGGCAAAATATGACCTCATATGCATCAGAAACAGAGAGAGAAAGAAGGAGAAGAAATGGCATTATTGGAAATTGGTTTGTTTTCTTGCTTTCATGGATGACATTTGCTCTCAATTTCCCATTTATTCTTCATCCGTTAGCAGAATGAGTTGTGAGGTTCTGCCTTCTGAAAAGAGACAAGGGTCAGGTATTATTCCCCCTGGGGATGGTTCTTGTGAAGCACCCAGCAGGATTGATGCCTCCTACTTATAGTACAGTTGGGAGGTGGGCGGAGAAGCAATGTTTCCATCTTCTGTGCCCCTCCCAACCATATGTTTAATTAAAGTTTTAAAAGCCCGAATTATGCCATTGATTCAGGATCAGATCTGGGGGAGGTGTTCCCTAGGTGGGCCCAGTAGGTGTGTTTGCGCACACAGCCCTACTTCACATGGTTTCTGTGAGGGAAAGGAGGAAGGGAGGGTGAGAAGGTGAACTTCTTGGGGGAAATGCAAACTTTGCATATCTCTCTATATAATAAAAATGTAAGAATGTCATCACACAAATCCCCACTGGATGTTCTGTAGTGCCATATCACATTCCTGGATTTGCATGAACTCAGGGCAGGATAGGGGAACAAAAATGAAGGCAGGCTATGGAACAGGTGTGGCCATGGCATGAGAGCAAGCAGGGAGGAACACTGAGAGGGGTAAAGTGGTGGTTTAAAACAATGGCAGAAGTTTGAGTAAAGCAAAGATGGAGGGAACTGACAAATGGACAATAGTCTGATTGAGGGGTTATTCCTGAACTGGCAAGTCCCTCATGTGTAGGAGACACAGTCTGTGCCTATTTGCCCTGCTTGAAACATCAATGGCACATTCTGCTCAGTAGGACCCTCCAGTGTTGCACAGAAGCAGAGGGGAAAGTGGGTAGAACAATGGAGGCAATTCATATATTTGTAGAATAGGCTATGTTATGGTCACTCAAAAGTCAGTCAGTCAGTCAGTCAGTCAGACAGACAGACAGACAGACACACACACACACACACACACACACACAATCTCTCAAAAAACACAAGCAAGAAGCATAATTACAGCTCAACAACACATTCTAGCCAGGCAAAACCACTCTCAAGTAGTGTTTGGATCAGGGATAGTGAGAGGTGAGTGCTTGAGAAAAGGTTGCATCCTGAAGAACATCCTGAGGGATAGATAGGGAGACCTGGGAGGCTGCATTCAAATCCCTAAGTCTAAGGTTCCCCATCCTTTCAGTACAAGATCTCTCTTCATTTTTAGGAGTGGTGTTAGGGTTACCTGCTTGGGAAATGTAGAAGCAGCCCATCCCTCAGTGAAAGGCCTAATGTTGGCATTGGAATTTCTGTGGTAGCAACCACACTACCAAAGTAGCCCCAGAAAGGGGTTCTCAGCTGCTGTCACCCCCACTCTAACTTTCACCCACCACTACCTAAGTCTGTTACAGAGGGATGAGCCAGTTTCAATCCAGACGAACGAGCACACTGGTAAGTCCTTTAACTATTTAGAATATTACTGAGGATTTGAGCAACAAGACTCTCAACAGGGATCTGTAATAAATCTATGCTCGTTTCTCAACAATGAGGACACCAGCCACAAAGCGTTACCCTGAGCATTGTCTCGATTGCTTATTCATGGACCTCTGATGTCAGATCCATAGAGTGAATCACAAGACGGGGATAGAGCCTTTGCATTCTGGCAAAATCTATTTGGCTTTCTCTTGTTCTGCTGACACAGGCAGCGTGCAAGACGGAGCCTTGCAATTGCGCTTCAGACTATGAATGGACCCTCCTTCTGTCAGGTTGATTGTATCTGCCCCACCAGCTTATCATCCAAAAATGTTTACATCGTGGACATAAATGTAACAGAAAGCTTCAAAGCGCCTGTTGCAAGCATTTCAGCCTTTTACTGGTGGATGTCCCCAATACGTGGGGGAGAGAGAGAGAGAGGGAGAAAAAGTTTGAGAGAATATTCATTTCCCCCTTTCCTTTGAGAACAAAATCTCGGTAAGTCAACACAATAATAGAGTCACATAAATAAATAAATAAATAAATAAATAAATAAATAACATTTTAAGAAAACCAATGAATTAAATTTCTATCTTGCCCTTCCTCCCATAAGATGAACCTTGCTGGATCAGGCCAAAGGCTCATCTGCATCCTGTTCTCACAGTGGCCAACCAGATGCCCCAAGCAGACCTGAGCAAAACAAGGTGCTCCCCACCAGTGATTTCCAAAAACTAGTATTCAGAGGCACACTGGCTGGCCATTGTGGCCAGTATCCACTGAAAGCCTTATGCTCCATGGATTTATCTAATACTCTTGTTTTTAAAGCCACCAAAGTTGGAGGCCATCATTACCTCTTGTGGGAGGCAAAACAACAAACCACAGCTCTAAGTAATTTTAAAGTAATAGCTGGAGAAAACTCATTATTAAAAAATTGTGCTGTTAAATCACCTAAAATAAGACCTTTTTTAAAGGAAAAAAAAGGTTTGGGGGACTCTTCTATTCAATGAAGTCGTTTTAGGTAGACCCATAACATGTGTTTTGTCTAGGGATAAATGAATCTGCCCATTTCAGTTTCTCCCTTTTTTAAAATCTTAAATTCAGTTCTCCACATTTCCGCAGCAATCTGGGATATATATTTTTAAAATTCTCATGAAAATCATTTGTATTTTAGTGCAGATTAGTTTTTACTAGTACTCAAGAATATTTCCCCTAATACAGTATAATGCATTTTGTATGCTATCTCCAATAACATATTCATTTTCCATTTACACTTCCCCATAATGTGTGATTTTGCACATGTTGTTTGGCTGGAGAACTGAATTTTAAAAATCAGCATTGTGCAGATTTTGAAGGATAATTGTGCTTCGGTTTGCACGTTGTGTCAAAGAACAAGTTAAAATGCAGACAATACTGAATCTCTCCCCCAGCCCTTGCCACTTTACTCCAGCCTTTCTCTACATACAAACTGCCTGTTCCTGTAGTGCTCACACTAGCTTGGAAATCATTCAGCATTTCAGGAGCAGATTTTAGCTCTGGAGACCGACAGAGGTGTGTGTGTGTGTGTGTGTGTGTGTGTGTGTGTGTGTGTGTGTGTAAAACACCTGGCTCAGCACAACTGGAGAAGCAGAGAAGGAATTTGGAATGCAGGAGATGGAATCCAGGAAGGGAGATTGAGTTATTCTGCTTAATTCTTCTTCCAAAGTCTCCTCCCTGCTTTTCATTCCATTTTCCTCCATTTTGCTGTATGAAGTGGGGCCTAAAATACATACCTGCCAACTCCAGCAAGGGCCAGTGCTTAAGGGTGCCCACTTAGTCATTGCCGAAAATAATATTGTAGCACACACTGCAGAACAAATGTCCTCACCGGGCACATTGCCTCACGTGTCCAGCCACTGGGGGAAACCAACACTCCCTTCTTTCAGGGGAGATGCATGGGCGTACCCAGTATGGGGCAGGGGGGGGCAACTGCCCCCTAGAAGCAGGGCAGCTGGAGAGGACAGGCAGGGACGCTGCCTGCTGTGCTCTACCTCAGTTTGGATGAAGCGAAACGGCAGCAGCGGCAGCGAAGCTGCCTCTGTTGAAAAAAACCTGGACCTGGGCTAACTTCAGCCCACACTCCTTCAAGTCACAGCAAGCACAGCACAGAAAGTGCTGCCCCACAATGCTCTGCGGCATTGTGGGGCAGCACTTTCTGTGCTGTGCTCGCTGTGACTTGAAAGCGTGTGGGCTGAAGTCAGCCCAGGTCCAGGTCCAGGTTTCCTTCAACGGAAGCAGCTTCGCTGCTGCTACCTCATTTTAGTCACTGCTGCCATTAAAGGAGCGGGCGAGGCAGGAGTGCAAGCACGGGTGGCTCCGTGTGCTGCCTTGCAAATGGCCCCCTTTCCTCTGGGGTGTGTGGATGTTGACCATGCCTCCTGGGGGGATCTTGGCCACGTCATTGCCAGCTAGCCAATCAGGTGGCTGGGGGGCGTGGCTGGTGTGCCCCCCTAGCTTTGATCCTGGGTACGCCCATGGGGAGATGGGTGTGACAAATACATACCCCCAGCAAATAGAGGAATGCAATTTTACTCAGCTGTTCTGTCCTCCTAATCTGATAGATATTCCTTCCTCCTAATCTGTTTAAGCAGTTGGAATTTAACTGGAAAACACCATGGGGCAGGGATGCTTTTTTTACACGCTTGTGCCACCCTGTAAAAGCAGGGATGGGGAACCTCAGGACCAAAGAACAAATGTGGCCCCATGGCCTCTCTATCTGCCCCTCCCTGCCTCTAGGCCACATTCTCCAGTCACACCCCTTCTCCTCAGGACAGATCCCTAACAAGCCATGTTTTGTGTCCTTCTTGAGTGGCTTTGCCTGGCTGGAATGTCTTCTTGAACTAAAGTCTTTTGATTGCCTGGATAGAGGAGGGGGAGGGAAGCAGGAATAGACACTACTCCACAGCATGAGGGAAGAAGTGGCACCCGCTTCTGCCTCTGGCCATGCCCACCACTATCTTATCGTCATCCCTGCCTGCCCCTCCCCACTGCCCAAAGCTTGCCCTAAAGGCAATGCACCCCTCAGGTGAAAAAATGTTCACCACTCCTGCTGTGAAGCAATGTTGCTGAGGGGCAGCAACACAAAGGTAGTCAGTCGCCTGATTAAAGAACTCTTAGTTGATGTCAGTTAAAGATGCATACATTTGCTTGCTCGCTCGCCACTAACCAAATAGCTGAGATGATGTGCACATGTTACATAGCCTCCAACACTCCACCAATTGTCCTTCTCCTCATCTTCATTGTCTTCTCCTCCTCCAGCAGGAGCAGTGTCAGGTGGAGGAGGCACAGCATCTGAGCCTGGAAGGGGAGACCAGGCCTACACCAGCCGCTCCCCCTGCTCCCCTTTTGTGCGGAAGATGTCTAACTTTTGGTTCTGAGCTCTCACACGAGCCAGCTCACTCGTGCAAGAGCTCAGCACCGAAAAGGGGACAGGCTTTTAATGTTTAGGGAGGCTTTTAATGCTTAATAGATTATTTTATTTCATTTTTCTGTTGGAAGCCGCCCAGAGTGGCTGGGGAAACCCAGCCAGATGGGCGGGGTATAAATAATAAATTATTATTATTGTTGTTGTTATTGTTATTATTATTCAATTAGAAGTTGGGATGGCTTCTGTAATTCCAGGATGTGCCAGTCAAACCATGACTGTTGGCGGGTACGTTGTTAGAATCCATCTTTTAAATTTTGGGTTGGGGCGAATGTGCCTTTCTTGTTTCCTTTAGGGTGTATTTATGTTTGTGCGTTATTCATGTGTTCTCATTTTTATTTATTTATATTTATTGCATGACACCCAGAGATCTTTATGTTATGTCATAACAAAATAAAATAACCATGTTGCAGCAGCAAGTACCTGCAGGGGGTGGGGAACCTTGGTCTCTGGGTGAGAAATGCTTCTTTCGAAATGGGAGCTGCCATCTGCTGGTTTTATAAAGGCTTGGTACTAAACATAGTATGTGTTTTTGCAATAATAATAGTAATAGTCATAGTAATAATGTATTGCAAGTGTCTTTTAAAGTCAATTTTAAAGGCTTTTCATGGATGAATCACGCTGATTCCATTCAAGGTCAGAAGTAATTGTAAATTCATATCTTGGGGCTGGCGACGTTATCTCATTTCCACTTTGAGAGCTCACTTAAACATTGTGATAAAGTCAGTTCTTCAGCTCTTCTGGGGGCCACATGCTGATGGGGGCCAGAGGCCAGAAGTGGGCAGAGTAATTAATGTACAATTTTACCTCTGTACTGCCAGCTAGTTTCTACACACAAGCACCCCTCTCTATCCCCCATCCAGGCATACAAGTAGGGGTGGTAAGGGGTCTGGTCTGGGCAGAGTCCTGAGGGGCACATAGATAGACCTGAAGGGCTGTGTTGGCTCCCAAGCCTAAGATCATCCAGCTCTCCTCTTGCACGTGAAATTAAAGATAGGTAGAACATTGATCCCTAAACTTGGCAGCAAAAGACTGGAGAAATATCCAGCAGCATTTACTTGATTTATTCCTATATGTATATCCCACCTTTCCTCTAAGGAACTCGTTGTGGGGTGCAAGGTTCTCTCCCTTTCCATTTTATCCTCACAGATACCTATTGTGGTAGGCAGGTTGAGAGATGAAAATTGCCCTATGATAGCTTACCCAATGAGCTTCATGGCTGAGTTGAGATTTGAACCTGGATCTTGGTCTGATGCTCTAATTTGCTATCAGCTTTATATAGCATCAGACCAGTTTCCAGAAATCTATTGTTTCCAAATTGAAATTGATCCGAGGCAGAAGACTCAGCCAATCCCTGTCAATGCTTTATTGCTGATGATCAGCAGAATGGGGCAGAATAGGGTGGGGGGTGAGTTTCTCTTACAGGCATTATAACTGTGTGTGTCTGACAAGGAAAGCAGTTATTAACAAAAAGGAGCATTGAAGGATGAAGGCAGTGGAGGATTAGAATTGGTGTCCATTTGGGATAACAGGGACATTGGCACAATAACACAGGAGCCAATTCCTAGGGGTTGAGGGAACTTTGCCTTCTCCAATAACATCTTTACGGGGGCTTGGCCCTCTCCAAAGTCGATGGGCATTGTCATTCAAATGGTGTGTGTGCACCACATCATGTGATTGATTATGTGGGTTGGGGCTTACCTTCCCCTCCCCCAATATTTTGTTCAAGTTGGCACCCTTGTACAATAACCTTGGCCTCAGCTGCTCCCCATCCATGTGCCTTATTCCTTACAACAAATCCAAGGAGTGACACTGTCTGTCAGCTTCCTTGTCCATAGTCCTAGTGTTGTCCTTGTGGGACTCAGCAGAGAGAATTTGTTGACTCCACCTATCATTGCCTCTGGCGCCACCTACTGTTGACCTCCTTGCCTTCTAGCCTACCAGTCCCAATAGGCACCAGACAGCACTGCAAATGCGGAAATCCTAGAACTTCCAAAACATGAAATCAAGCTCCCTGAATTTATGAGAGAGAAATCAAACCAGGTGGCTAAATTCTTCCCCTTCCAATTCCATTGCATTTGCTTCATACACAGCCACTCCTAATTTCATCCAGCTCTGATTTTTATTACAACACTTTATACAACATGACCCTCCCATCCTCCCACCCCCTGAAAAGATGGATGGTCAGGAAACTGGAAGATTGCATTGACTTGTTTGCAGCCAAAATGTGCTGTCATCGTTGACGTCTATGCTTCAATGTGCGCTGGTGCATGAATGGCCATCTGTCCACAAAGCCAGGAGAGAGGCGCGCTGTGAAAATGAAAACAGTAACAAAGTTTACTGCTGGAAGAAATGTCCTGCCAAAATATCAGGATGTTCTCTGGAAGCCGTATTTATCTCTGT
Source organism: Zootoca vivipara (assembly GCF_963506605.1). NCBI lineage: Eukaryota > Metazoa > Chordata > Lepidosauria > Squamata > Lacertidae > Zootoca > Zootoca vivipara. The sequence continues at coordinate 32,682,570 of NC_083289.1, read as the reverse complement.
GCGAACGGCAGATATTTGCACTGCATAGCCAAGGCAACCCTGATGTAGAGATTGTAATTTTAGATGGGGGCTCCAGATCACTAATTTTTAAATTTTTCTGGGTCAATATATTTCAGTGTTGTTTGCGAGGCCAAACGTGTGGCTTGTTTCTAGCTTCTCGGCCATCTGTGCTGAAAAAGAAAAAGAAAAAAATTAAACCAACCCATCTTTTTGCTGTCTTGAGGGGCTTAATTAATGCCTGCATGCAAAATGCAATCTTATTCTAGTTACCGCAATATCTGATATTTTTTATAAAAAATAAGATGCTTATATGATAGAGCTTGGTAAAATCAAACAACGTATTAAGAAGCCAGAGGAGACAACATGAGAAATAAATGAACTACAATATGACACCAGTTTTATACCCGATTCCAAGCTATCACTTCCTTCTCCCCATTCAAAGAAACTTGGGAATTGTAGTGTAGTGAAAAGATTCTCTGTTAGGCTGCATTTACACAAGCATTTATTCACTTTCCCTGATGTTTCTGCATTATATTTGAGCTTTTGCACTATGGAAAAGCCACTTATGGAAATCTCATGGGATCTAGTGGAAGCTGAACACACATTTCTGTGTTATTTGATTCGTGTGTGTTTGTGTTTGCAGCCCTCTTAACCCAGAAAATCACAGAGGAAAGTGACAAAATTTTGGGTGGCATAATGGCGTATAATTGCATGTTGAGGTCCCTAAACCACCCCTCAAATAAATTCACACCACAGACAGAATTTTTGTTTTGGTTTTTGGCATGAATTTGGCCACAACTTTATTAAAATACAAAATATGTGAGTGGTTGTGTAGGCATTGGTTCACCAACTGTCTCCTAAGGACAGAACTGACCTCTTGTCAGTCAGGGGAAAGCCTCTGGGGAGAGACAGGGAGCCGGGTGTGTCTGGCCCTCCCCTCTCCCTTCAGGCTCCCAGGGGCTCTCGCGCAGCCCTGGTCCCCAACTGGGGGTTACAGACAGAGCATGTCGAGCCCCTGTATTCCTGAACAGAATTTCCCCAACACACCGGCATCAACTTGAAGGGGCAGACACAGTCAATCATAACCCCTCATACAACCAACAAAATAACCAATGCCGAACCGCCAACCTTACAAGTTGTGACTATTTGCTATGCAGTAGGCAAAACCAGATGGCACCAGCCAATCAGCCAAATGGAAAAATTCCTACCGGCCCTGCCCCCAAAGCAGACGACTCCATGACAGGCACAGCACAGAGGCCTAAAAATAGGGAGGGAGGGAGGGTGATCCGAAGCACGCAGCCAAAGAGGAAGAACAAACCACGTGCCTGCCTTTTACCCCCCGGGGCTGTCCTTCACAAAATGGCAACATGCTCTTTTCCCCAACAACAACCTGGGTCCAATCAGAATGGTGGCCAACTCACAGTCCCGCCCCGGCAACTCAGGGGTAGTTTGCTGGCCCCCACCGCAACACGTGCTCTCCATGAAGGAGAACCCACATTCTTTCCAGCTGTATTCCTGGGGAAAATATGAGTGAAGAAACACAAACACTGGGGGAGTAGTGACATTGTCCAATGATGTTTGTTGCGTCAGCCCATACCCACTGCTTTGAATGAAACTTAGCATGGCATGTCAGTATATCGGTCAAAAATCCACAGCTGCATAACACATCAGGTACCGCGGTGTGTAAGGAACATCGAATCCCCCCTCAACCATGAAACTCACTGGGCAACCTTGGGCAAGTCACTGTCTCTTAGCCTAACCTACCTCACAGGGTTGCTGTGAGGATAAAATGGGGAGAAGGAGAACCATGTACACCACCTTGGAGCTCTTTGGAAGGATGTTGGGATATAAATGTAGTACAGTGGTACCTCGGGTTAAGAACTTAATTCGTTCCGGGGGTCTGTTCTTAACCTGAGGTACCACTTTAGCTTATGGGGCTTCCCGCTGCCGCTGCCGCTGCCGCTGCCGCTGCCGCGCAATTTCTGTTCTTATCCTGAAGCAAAGTTCTTAACCTGAGGTACTATTTCTGGGTTAGCAGAGTCTGTAACCTGAAGTGTCTGTAACCTGAAGCGTCTGTAACCCGAGGTACCACTGTAAATACATAAACAAGCATTGAAATACACGACAGAAGCACTAGCATTATATTCAGGGAAATGAATGCAATGTTTCCAACATCTGAATGCACCCTTAATGATCTCCCTGCTCTTTTTGCATAGCTAGAACTCCCAGGGGTTTGTTGGTGTGTTTCATATGTTTATGACCTGCCTTTATGCCGGTCAGATTATATTTGATAGCAGGGGTGGTTAACATTTTCCGGCCTGAGGGCTGCATTCAACCATGGACAAACCTCTGGAGACCATGGGCCAGAGGTGGGTGTGGTCATCCTAAATACTTGCACATGGTTACAAATGATGCCCACATGCCCACTGGCAGGCATGCGGCCATCCTCTCCTGAACTGTGCAGATCAGCAAAGGAAGGGAATGGCTGCTTACTTCCCTGCTTATCAACCAATCAACCTGATCTCTGGAAGGGGGTGATTTGCATCTCCAACAGTGCCATGTCTCCTTATTTTTGCCTGCCCCCCACCCCCACTTCTCCCTGGGGTAAATGCCTGAGAGCAGGCCTGCCTCCCCCAACCTGGGAATCTCCAGAGCTTTGGGATGACAGCTACCAAGATCCTGAGCCAACATGGCCCTGCTTCTATCCCCAGCATCATATGTCAGTGCTGGCTGAGGCTGATGGGAGTTGTAGTCCAAACCACCTAGAAGGCACCAGGATGGAGAATAATTTACCACCTTTCCACCTTTCCCTCCCCCCCCCTCTCGTGGCTTTATTTGTTTTGGGTGGGGTTTTTTGTTGTTTGTTTATTGGGAGTGTAATATGGAGAAATGAACTGTGAAACCCAATTAATGAAATAGCTGCACTGAATGGCAGGAAGTGGCTCTCGCACAGCTGCCACTCATGTTGCTGGCGCATCTTCCCCCTCCCTGCAATGTCTGCCAGGAGAGCCATTAGCCAGCCGTCTTTTGTGGAAGGCCTCCTGTGCTTCACTTTTTGATGAATAGGAGGCCAGGGAGCCAGCTTGAGCTCCATCAGGCCATTTCCCCAGGCAGCGAGAACCCAAAGGGAGAACTTTCTTGCAACTGCTGCAGACTGGACTTCTTTTTATAGTAATGGAGGTTCTTGGGGTGGGGTTTCTCTTGAAGGGAGAAAGATGATGATGATGTTAATTTGCCACTTTTTTCACAAAGGTGACTCAAAATGACTTACAGTGTAAGAGCACACGTTAAAATGCTCCGTGTGTGTGTGTGTGTGTGTGTGTGTGTGTGTGTGTGTGTGTGTGTGTGCAGGGAGTGCCCAGAGCTGTCAAGTAATTGGAAGGAACCCAATAAAAGAATGTGATTTTCAATTGGATAATATAATTTCTGAGCCCACACCAGTCTGGGGCTCTTACCTCGCCCAGGGAGCAGCAGACCTGAGTAATTTTCTGCGGGGCAGGGAGGATCTAATATTTAATTAGAGCTAATTTGGGTCTGCCATTTTGATTCAAAATGGCTCCCAGCATTCAAATACCAATGAAGTCTACAAAGAGATTTCCCATAAATAAAATGTTTTGTATGTTATTTTCACTAACCTGTGCAGTTATAGATTTATACTTCACCATAACCAGTGCTTTTTTTTCTATAAAAAAAAACAAAATGTTTAGGGGTACTCTCATTTTCCTACTCATATTGAAATACTGCCCTTCAATGAGGCCAAACTTAGATTCACAAAATGTTTAGGGGTATGCGTACCCCTGCGTACCCCCAGAAAAAAAAGTACTGACCACAACATAACAATTTTTTGTGTGCACATGACTTGTCTGGAGAACTGCAATGCAAAATTCCGAGAGGTGCGAATTTCGAAAGATGGCTGTGTTTCAGTCTGTAGAGTCTTTTTAAAAGTGTCAGTTTGGTAAGCTTGCCTTTCATTGCAAAGAGAATTGAATTTATCTCCCCCCCCCCCAATGACGGTCACTGAGCTACAGATCTCCCTCTCTCTGGGCACTCTTGTGCAGCACTGAAGCACAGTTTGGGAATGATTGTATTGAAGAGATGAAATGATTGCAGTCCTATTTTCTATCTCAACATGTTTTCTGGTTTCGGAGATCACAATGGACAGCCCTGATCTTAGCATGGAAGTCACCCTGTTTCGGCTGCCTTCAGTCAGCCTTTATCAAAGCGGCAAAATGTTGAGAAGCTTTTGAGAGAGGGGGGGGGAATCCACATGGTGTTAAAGGGCTAAGTAAAGGTGAGGGGGGACACACTGCCTTCCCGGTACTTTCCACGCCGACTGCCCGTTTCCCGTGTGATGTGCTGTGTCACTGCCAATCCTAGTTTTTATCAAGATAAATCTTGTGATGCTCCGACGGATATTAATAAATTATCCGGTAATGAAAAATGTGAGAAGTAGCAGATCCCCACATCAAGACCCCATGATTACTTTGATAGATGCACTGGCAAGTTTTTCCTGACAAGGCAGAAATGAAAAACACAACGCATGGACCTTTAAGGGTGACCTCCGAGGAAAACACAAGTTACCGAATGATAGAGAAACGGAATGGAAAAACAGGAGCTCCCAGGCGCTCAGTGTCAACAGCCAGACGGATGGGCTCAGCCAATCAACTGATCATTGAGTTTACTGTCAAAAGCAAGAGCGAGGGAAACAGACACTGGCAAACATGGGCTGATCCCCAAAAGATGAAAAGGCTCAAGTCCCATTAATTAAGTTAGCAACTGTGCATTGTTATGAGGTGGGAGGTGGTTCCTGGAATGTGCATTCTAGGGAACTCTGGAGTGGTGGGGGGGGCAAGGGAAGCAGACGGCGAGCAGTTGGTGGCAAACTTTAGATGATCTTAAATAAGGAAAATGTTCCCAAACGTGTAAGTTGCATTAATAGAACCAAATGTCAGATGGGCATGCAATGGAGGCAAGGAAGGATGTGAAAGGAAGTAGGGAGACTGCTTCTGGGGATGGGCTGCCAGGCGCAGCACCGACATTGGCTGTAACATTAAGATTTGAGATCTTGTGCTGAAGCTTTATTTTTCCTCCTCCCTCCCTTTCCCCTTTTCCTTGTGTGCCATGCCATTTTTAGATGGTGAGCCTTAGGCCAGGAGAACTGCCTTAGAACTGATTCATTGCCAGTAGTTAGATAAGGTCATTCCAGGAGGTCAAGCAGGTCATTGCTCTCCTATGCAACCAAGTTGAGGCTGGTGAGCCAAGTGCAAGGGAGGGCGGGGAAGTCAAGGAAATTGGAGGGGGATAACATGATTAAGCTGTTGTAGGTGACCTTGGTGGCACTTGCTTTTCTTTAATGTCAGCTACATATGAGGGAAATGCCACTGAATTTACATGAAATGAATTGAAATGTTTCTTCTCGGGCAAAACTCCTTTGTGGATCAAACCAAATTCTAGGTGGTGGTCCGCCCTTCTGTTTTCAAGAATGAAAAGATAGGGCTGTGTATCAGAATCACAGAATTGTAGTTTGCAGTGCCCATCAACATAGCTGTCAATTGAATAATTCAAAGGTATCGTCTCAGAAATTCCATTACTTCCCCCTAATTTTGGATATCAAGTCCTTGCATTATACAAAACTGTGCTTTTGCGTGTGTGAGGCTGTTTTTGCAACTGGTATGTAATATTTTCCAGACTAACAGACATACCAATATTATATTATTTTTAGTCCAATCTTACTTTCATATATTTCTCTTATTAGTTTTTTCTATTATAATGTTTTAAAACCTGCATTTACCTGTCCTTTTGTATTGCTTTCATTTACATGCAAGGCAACAACAACAACAACAACAACAACAGTCCCGTTCTCCAGTATTTCATTCCCTTTTTGCACTTGGCAAATACTGGGTGGGGGGGGGTACCCTTTCGGTTTTCAACATTTCCAACATTCTCATTCTGCGTAAATCTGTTTCATTGTGTTTGAAAACTGATGACTTGTAGTTTATTTTTCGCAAAGTATAAAAGCATAAATTCTCCCAAAAAACATCTGTGTGAGGAATCCTGCAACAATCTCACAGATTTCTCTGAATGTGCGAAGCATTCAAGCTACTCAATTCCTCTTCCCTGTTTGATCTGGAGAAAAATAGAATGATGGGAGGTCGTTAATCAAGGCAGTTTGCTTCACTTCAAGCCAAGACAATAAAATGGCATTTATTAGAGAGATCAGATCATGCAGTGTCTATCTATCCATCATTAAAAATAACGTCCCTCCAAAGGATTTTACTGCTGGTAGGGGCGTATCAAGAGAAAAAGAATCATTGACATATTATCAATGTAACTGCTCCTATTTGTCATGGTGGCAGTGCTTTATTTCTGGGGTTGTGCAGGGGTATGCATACCCCTAAACATTTTGTGAATCTCTGTACTTTTGTCCATTTACCGTAATTATTTTTTCCGATTTGAACTATAAAATGGCGATTTTCTTGAGTCAAAATGAGAGCACCCCTAAACATGGGCGTAGGCAGGGGGGCAGGAGGGGGCAATTCCCCCCCCCCTAGAAGCAGGGCCACTGGCCAGCCTGCCCCACTGCCCGCCCGGTGCCGTCTCCCTTCTCCCTGGCTGGCTGTGGGGCGGGCGGCGGGAAAGCACCAGAGCCGCGCAAAGCGTTTGGCTGGCTTTCCCTCCCTCCGCCCCACAGCCAGCAAGGGAGAAGGGAGACGTCCCTTCTAGCCGGCTGGCTGTGGGGCGGGCGGAGGGAAAGCCAGGCAACCGCTTTGCGCGGCTCTGGGGCTTTCCCTCCACCTGCCCCAGCGATTGCAGAGGGGGAGGAGGGGATCGGAGCAGCCCGATTTCGGGCTGATCCTGGCTCCCCCTCGTCCCTTTCGATCGTGGAGGGGGAGGAGGGAGTCGGAGCAGCCCGATTTCGGGCTGCTCCGATGTGGCCCCGCCCCCGCCCCTTGGCCCCGCCCCTTGGCCCCGCCCCTTGCCCCCCCTGATTTTCATCCTGGCTACGCCCCTGCCCCTAAACAGTTTTTTAAAAGGAAAAAAAACCACTGCATGGTGGTTTGGGGTGATCTCTGGCCTATTCACAGGGACCCCAACCCACAAAAATCAAACGCTACAAATTGACATTATAAATTCTCAAAATATAAATGAAGTCAGCAGTTTTAAAATAGACATGTTACGATTACACATCTGCACATTCAGATTGCATGTCTAGACAGGATTGCCTAAGCAGAACTATTTTTGATCAGGCACCCAAACCTATACATGGAAAGGTGGTAGTCCAGGGGTTGGCAAACTAAGGCCTGAGGGCTGGATCAGGCCCAATGGGCTCATAAATCCGACCCGCGGATCCTGCCACCCGGTCGGTCCTGGCGTGCAAATGCAATATGTGCAATGTGCATAGCAATTCGTTCTCTTTCCCCCCCCAAAAAATATAGTCCGGCCCCCCACAAGGTCTGAGGGACAGTGGACCGGCCCCCTGCTGAAAAAGTTTGCTGACCCCTGTGCTAGTCTAATATAAATGGGCAGGGAGTTCCAGTATCCACACGGAATACTTTGTTGCGTACAATTGTGGAACAGGAATTATGTGGCACTTGTACAAGTGTCATTTCAGCAGATTGATGTGGTAGGTTGAACACATATGGGGTAATGTGACCATTCAGGTATATTGTTCTCAAGCTGTCGAGGGCTTTGTTACTAGTAATAACACCTTGAATTTGTCCCAGTAACAAATGGGCAGCCAGTACAGATCTGAGCAAGGCTATAATGTTTTGACAGCACTCTGCAGCTTCAATTGCTGTGGCATTCCAAATCAAAACTTAGGATTGTGTTGCAAACATGTCTACTGATCAGTCAACATTCAAGGAAACTGTGATTAGGGATACTGCAGAATTCAAATGAAAACAGAAACTGGAGTGGTAAAATGCCATTGTTTGCTTATTTGTCCCATGTCCAGAAAAGAAATTAATCCATCAGATAGGGTTGGTACTTGCTGATGTTTTTGCTTTCAGTCGAAAGGTTCAGCTTGTAGACATTCCCAGAAGAGCAGAGGGAGATGATTCCTCCTGGCTTAGGAAACTTAAATTCATAGAATTGTAGTGTTGGAAGAGACCCAAAGGGACATCTATTCCAGACCCCTGCAATGCAGGAATTACAGCTAAAGAATACCTGTGACAAGGCTATACTTTGTTTCAGTTAATTTGATGATTTATTTGCAGATCCTACAGTTTTGTTATATTTTAATAAATATTCCCCCCCCCCCACAATGCTGTTGTCTCTTGAGTCTTCTTTTATGGGTGTGCTGGCAACGATGCCTTCTGATATCCCTGTGTTACAAACAGACAGACCAGGTAACGGCAAGCAGACATAAAAATAAAATAAAATAAGAAGAGCCTTCTGGATGAGGCCCAAGTCTCACAGTGGCTAACAGTGCCCACAGAGAAATACTGAGCGTGACAGTTTCAGTTCTCAGAAATTGATGTTTCGGGGGCTTTCTGCCTCTGAAATTGGAGGTAGAACATAGCCACTGGGGCTAGCAGACATTGATAGCCTTGTTCTCCATGAATTTGCCTAATCCTCTTTTAAAGCCACCCAAGCTGGTGGCCATCACTACCTCTTGTTGGAGCAAATCTCATGATTTAAATCTGGGCTGTGAGTGAAAATTGATTGAGTCAAGGCCTGTTCACTCTGCCAATTAACAACAGTGCCCTAAGAAAGACCACCACCCTAGCAGCTTCAGTTTCTTCATTGGTAAGAAAGGGTTGTATTTGGAAGGTGCTGTTTTTTAAAATGTCCTTTAGGAGGGAGAGGATGAGGTGAAGAACAGTATTCCTGCTCACAACTGCATAATTATGTTGTACTCTAATATCCCTTGACTTCAAAATGACAGCTAAAGGAGATTAAAGCGGTTTACAGCCAATGAAAAGTAGCAGCGTAGCTGCTGGCAATCTTCCTCACTCGCTTAGGAAGCAAAAGTCCGGTCATAAATCTATATTCTTCTTCAAGGAGGAGGTTTGTGATTAAAGGATTCCTCCCACAGCTGGGACTCAGTGATAAGAGTGCTATGTTCAATCCCCCCTCCCACCAGCTACAAAAGGTGTGTGTGCATGTTTTCATTAAGTTAGCCATTGCAACATGGGGAGGGGCATACATGAATGGGCAAGACATACAAGCAGCTCAGTCAACTAAGTGACCCTAGGTTTTGTACACAACTGTTTATGTCACTTTTGGAACAGGCAGAGAGGCGATTTTCAGCTACCTGTAAATAGTATCTGAAGATATTGTGAGTTATCTCAAGACAATTTGAGAGCCAGCATGGTACAAGAGTCTTCCACAATCCTTCCTGGAGATGCCAGGGATTGAACTTGGGGTCTTCTGCATGCAAAGCAGATGCTCAACCACTGAGCTAAGGACTTTCCCCCAAAAATGTGCACCCAGCAGTGGAGCAAGCCGATTTGGCGCCTGGGGTGGTACGCATGCCCAGGGCCAGCTGCCCATGGGGTGGGGCCAGCTGCCAACGGGGCGGGGCCAGCCGGGACAGGACACTCCGTGGGGCCTCTGAGGAGTCTGCCTGCCTCCTCCCACTTACTTGCCCTACAGCTAAGGGGGAGGCAGCGGGAGGACTGTTTGGGGCAGCGCGGACCCTGCAGACACCCAAGCCACCCCGTCACTCCTAGGAGAGACACATGGCTCGGGTGCACTGCAGGCCCTGCGGCGAGTGCTGCCCGCCATTTTGTCACCCCCCTCAGTGGTGACACCCGGGGAGGACTGCCCCCACCGCCCCTCCTTCCTCTGCCCCTGTGTGCACCTCTTTCACACTAAGACCAAATGCACTGCTGTTGCAGAAAGGGACAATTTGTGTGTCAGTGGTGTGGCTAACAGAAACATCCCCCCCTTTCATATGCATCAGGGAGCATATTTATTTCACACCGACGGATGGATACCAGAAATATCTCAAATAGCAGGGGTCAGCAAACTTTTTCAGCAGGGGGCCGGTTCAATGTCCTTCAGACCTTGTGGGGGGCCGGACTATATTTTGAAAAAAATATATGAACTAATTCCTATGCCCCACAAATAACCCAGAGATGCATTTTAAATAAAAAGGACACATTCTACTCATGTAAAAACATGCTGATTCCCGGACCGTCTGCGGGCCGGATTTAGAAGGCGATTGGGCCGCATCCGGCCCCCAGGCCTTAGTTTGGGGGACCCCTGTCAAATAGTTTTACTTCAGAGTCTGTGTCAATAGACCTTGAGCTTTGCTTCTTAGGTGAAGAATGGGGTTTCATGGGTGTTTGTAATTAGAGTGGCCTCTTGTACAAAGGTAAGAATCGCAGCCATTGTTTCACCTGCATTTGCCTCATGCACCACCCTCTACTTGCATATGGCAAGTGGAAGGTTCCCCCCCGAGGGGATGCATTGTCCTTGAGAGGAAAAAGGTTTCCCCCCCTGAGCATCCCACTCTATAAAGCAAAATCATCGCCATGTTGTGTGTGAAATAAACCTCAGACCCAGTAAGCCATAATTGGAATGATTCAAGGATTTGTTGCGCAAGGGCTGAGCATTCCTCATGGTGCAAAATTATATTCTAGTAGCAGGCTAATTAAGCAATAAACCAAAAGTATTTCTGGGGATAATATGGAGCCTGATGCTATCAAGAAAAGAAAGGACCACACCATGAGCCTTCAGCAATTGTTTTTCTGCTGCCTAACACAAGCCCCCAATTTTGTTTTATTTTGTCAATAAAAAAGGAGTATATAAGAAGATTTCATTGGGTTATATAATTCCTCCCATTTTTAAATTAGGATATATTTACATCAGATTATTGGAGCAAGGAGTTTACCATGCTGAACCTTTAAATCTGTGCGACACAAGCTGCAAAGAATGGAAAAGAGGGTTAATCAAAGAATTTTATCACTCTCTCTCTTTTTTTTAATGATCTTCATTATGTTAGAAGAAGATGTAAATTTTAATTTCACCTTATTAGCTTCAATCTTGCACCCAAAGTCGAGATTTGCTAATCAGCTGTCGTTTTTAATAGGGAGCAGATGCTGACAATTTGGAAACTCAAATGCCCCCGGAATTGTAAGCTTTATTAATTTCATTGATATATTATTTAATATAATGCAGCCACTCCTAATGTCATTTGCATGGGTACCGATACTGAGCTAAAAAGAAGGCTGGCTTCTTTCAGGTATATGTGAATAATTCAGAGGAAGGAACTGTTGGGGAACCTGGGATGGTAGCAAGGCAGAATTCCAAATGGGAATAAGTTAGTTCAGGGCTAGATAATGTGGCTCTTGAGATGCCTTGAGATGGCTGTGAGATGCCTTTCTTCACAAAAGTAAGATGTGGATGGTAATGCACCTCTAAATTCAATACAAGCAAGAGTTCCCACTCTTTGTTAACACTTCTCTGATCTCCCAATGGCCTCCATTCCATTGGATAAAGATATTCCCCGTAATACATTATGTCTTCCCACAATAAAGGGCCCATTAAAATATTAACAATATAATGAAAATATTACTCTTCATTTCAAGTAGCTATATTACCACCCAAGACTTGTTTCTAAATGTCAAACTTCCATTAGTCTTTTCCTGCAAAGGAAAGGCAATTGTTCCTCTTTGCTAAACCAATTACATGACAAGATCCTCCTACATGGTCCAAGGCCAGAAGATAATGGTGTCACGGGTTTCTGCTGATTGTGCAATCTATGGGCAATTGTCTTTCAAGATTCTCCCCACCCCAGACATTCTCAGGCGCCTATATTGCCCCAAGGAAGAGATGGGAAAACAAAATCCTTCAGATCAGGGGTGGCCAACTCCCAAGGGACTGCGATCTACTCATAGAGTTAGAGACTGGCAGTGATCTACCCCCTTTTTTGGGTTCAGGTCAAAGTTGTTGAGCTTTTCTTAGGGGAGCCAAACTTGTTGAGTTTGGGGGGGGGAGCCAGTGATCTACAAGTGATCTACCGCAGATGTCCAGTGATCTACTGGTGCTTGCTTTAGATGGTTGTACATTTGGTTAAACCCCATCCTTCCATACAGCCTTTCAAGCAGTAAGCAATGATGCCCACCAAATTGGATGGCTTTAAGAGAGGATTGGACAAATTTATGGAAGATAAGGCTATCAATGGTTACTAGCCATGATGGTCCACAGTCAGAGGCAACAATGCTTCTGAATATAAATGGCTGGAAACCACAGGAGGGGAGGGTGCTCTTGTACTTGGGTCCAGCTTGTGGCTTTCACACAGACATCTAGTTAGCCACAATGAGAACAGAATGCTAGACTAGATGGGCCATTGGTCTGATCCAGCAGGGCTCCAGTCTGAGCTAGAGAAGCGTTAGGGGCTGGGATAGAGATGCTAAGAAGGCTTCATTTCCTGTTCTGTGCTGCATTTCTGCTCCTCAACCCCATTAATTTCAATGCAAAGGAAATGGGATGTAATAAATTGGGCATCGTTTTCAGTCCAAAAGCAACAACAAAAAATACTGATCATATTCACTGGATTGCTTTCAATTCTAAATTTGGGGTGATTGAGCAAACATTGGGAATTTCCTCTCCCATTTCAGGCAATTTCTGGCAGGTAATTGCCTGGGATAGCAAGCACTAGGAGCAGTCACCACGAGGGATGGAAAGATCTCTCAATTTCAGCTCTCTCTGTGTTTCATTCGTCCATTCTTAAATCCAGTTCTCCATACTTCTGCAGCAATTTGCATTAAAAAAAACCCAACAACTTCATTTAAACAGAATTAGTCTGATTTCTCCTAATAAACACATTTTTGTCTGCAACTTTTAGTAACATACGCATTTCCCCCTAATATAATGCATTTGGTATGTTATTTTCACTTACTGGTACTGTATATATTCATTTTAGGCAGACTGTGTTAATGTTAATGACCCTGCCTAAAATTGCCTGGTGTTATTCTGTTCCATTGGCACATTCCACTGGGGTGTTGAATGGGCACTCTGTATATGCCCCGACACACTGTTCCCCTAATATATACATTTTTGTAAATATAGTGTGAATTCAGAAGTATGGCTGTGATTCGGCTTGCATGTCATTTCAGAAAGTGTGAATTTGACCAGATTTGCCATTGAATGCAACTGAATTGAATTGCTCCCCCAATCTATAGGCACGGCCTAGTTATTCCTCCTGTAGCGCCACAAATCCTGTCATGCAGCTCCTGCTGCTTCTCTCAGGTGTATAGGAACACAGAAAGCTGACTTGCATTGAGTCCACCTTGCACAATGCTGTCACTGATAGACAGGGACTCTCCAGGGTCTCAGGCAGGGCTCTCTCCCAGCCCTAGCCAGAGACCTGGGACATCCTGCATGCAAAGCAAATGCTCTGACGCTGAGAAATGGTCCATCCCCTTGCGAAAGGGTTTCTCTCTGCAAGTAAACACCCAGGGACATGCCACAGCTCAAACTTGGAATCCTGCGCTAACTTCTATCTTTCCTCCCCATTTCAAAGGCTTTCGAGCTGACTCAGTATGAATCCCGAGTATCAGCTTGCTTCCTGTGGTACCTACAGGGCTCATTAATTTAATTACAGCTGTTTTATCTTTTTCTTTTCTTTCTTTCTTCTCTAAGAGCCGACTTCATACCAAATGCAAAACGATGCCAGCAGTAAACTGTTGTTCCATTATTAATGGGATTTGTAATTGTTAGTGTGAAACTCTTTTTCTTCTCTACCTCCAGCCTGCAAGGAGGTTGCTCAAGACGCATGCAAAATGAGGTGGCACCAGGCAACTGTTTCAAGGGGGGGAAGAAGGAGGAGGAGGAGGAGGAGGAGGAGGAGGAGGAGGAGGAGGAGGAGGAGGAGGAGGAGGAGGAGGAGGAGGTTTTAATTTAAGGATCAGCTGGCAGCAAGGCTTACCAGGAATCCAGAAAGTTTCCAGAAAAGCATTTCCCCAACTTGCTAACAGATACTGTTGGTGCATTTCATTTGGCTCATTTTGGGGAACTGGTAGCTCAGTTGGTGGAGCACGGGGCTCTTAACCTCAAGGTCATGGATTCAAGCCTCACCTTGGGCAGAAGATTCCTGCATTGCAGGGGGTTGGACTAGATGACCCTTGTGGACCCTTCAAACTCTACTACTCTATGATTCTATGAAGTAGCTGACATACTTACTGTTGCACCCGAACGCAGAGTTCTCAGGGGACTCATTTTTTTATAAATTCTGGTGGGGGGAGCCAGAGGCAACATAAGGAAAAATAGTGGCCAGTGTGCCCTCTCCCCCTCTCTCCCCTCCTGTATGCCACCCCTTTTCATTCAGTCTTTATGTCGTCCCCTTTTCTATCTCTTGTTGTGTTGCCACCCCTCTCTTTGCATTCCACCTCTCTCTCTCTCTCTCTCTCTCTCTCTCTCTCTCTCTCTCTCTCCATCTGCACTACACAGTTAAAGTAATATTATATACTTTAAACAGCCATGGTTTCCCTCAAAGAATCCTCGGAGCTGTAGTTTGTTAAGGATTCTGGGAATTCTTAGGAGGCCACTATCCCCCTACAATTAAAAGAGTGGTTAAACAGTTGACCCCTCTTCCAGGGAACTCTGGGAATGAAGCTCTGTTCAGCTGTGTTGCACATGCTCTAAATAGAGTCCTGGATAGTAGCTTGGATACAGCATTTAGGACCACTTGAGGTCTCCAAATCATCTTCAAGGGCAGACCCACAGTTTACCCTGATCAAGACCTTGCATGTCTAGAGCTGTCTGCTGTAGTCAAAAGCTCTTTCTTTCTTTCTTTCTTTCCTTTTAAATTTCAGCTCTAGACACAAAATAAACAAAAATAAAATTAAAAGAAAGTGAGAACTGTCAAAGAAGAAATGAAAATGCAAGGCATCTCGGGAAAACATTTTTTAAATAATATATAAGGAATCTGCTTTCCTCCCTCCCTTAACAACAATAATAAGAAAATAACTGAGCTGCATGTTCCCTTTATGTAATATTGGCGAAGATGGATTGCGTCTCAATAAAATAGTTTGTTTTCAATAGCTTATCATAATGAAAAATATTACACCACAGAATATCATAGTAAGGATAATTTCCATTTCCTGTATGAATGTTCAACAATGAATAAACTATTTAATCACATCTTGATAACACTCAAAGAGGCTCCCGTTATCCCATCAGCTTGCAATTTGCCACTTGACACCTCCAATGTTCCTTCCTAATTTTTCATCATTTACAAGAGGCAGAAATTATGGCCGTAGGGCCATCAAGCCTTTTATTATCTTTTGCATCCTTCGGTCCCATGTCAAAGGGTTTTTCATCAAAGCACGAGAACAGAAATCCAGCAACATGTCCTCAATTGCACTAATTATATTCCTTTAAAGGAAGGGAGGGGGGCTCTTTGCAGTTGGGGGGTGGCGAAGAATGCTTATGACCCAGTCCACAAATCAGTTAAAAGGCTGCACTATTTGATTATCGTCTCCCATGAGCATTTCCTTGGATCAGAGAGCATTGGAGATTTACACCGCAGTTTTGAAATATTTGGAAATAAGACGTAGAATGCTTGTCTTACACCAAGCCAAATCATCGGTCTTTCCCGAACAATTCGCAAACCGAAATCCAGCCATCCTTCAAAACTTGCACTTCTCTGAATTGTGAAATGCAGTTATCCAGCCTAATGGCATGTACGAAAAAACATATACTAGGGTAAAGGGTGCACAAACATCCGTGAACCCCCCCTCCCAAATGCATAGAAATGCACACATTCGTGAAAACAGCACACACACACACACACACACACACACACACACACACACACACACACACTGTTCAGGGAAACTCCTTTGCAAAAATGTGATTATTAGAAAAACTGATATAAAAACATGTACATTAGTAGAATTTCATAGTAAAATGCTGATGATTTTTCATGGAGTCTTTGAAATGTGGAGAACTGAATTCAAGATCTCTGTGGGCAATAGGGAAGGTCAAGGCAATGTTTTCATTGCTGGGGAATATTCAGCAACAGGCGAAATCCATGGTGTTCAGTGGTAGTTTACACATGTTCTACACTGACCGGCAGCAGCTTTCACTCAGGACATTTTTCCAGCTCTACCTCAGGAAGCAGCAGATTGATGGTAACTATGGATATATAACAGATGGATAATGGGAAAAGATGCAGACATTTTAATCTTAAATATGGAACCCATTGAGGGAGGGAAGGAGGTCCGAAGGTTCAAAAGAACCTCTTATTTCAATGTTTGAAATGGTTAAAGTTTGGATGTATAAAATTGTGTAAAACCGATTTAAAAATGTCTCTCTCTCTCTCTCTCTCTCTCTCTCTCTCTCTGTGTGTGTGTGTGTGTGTGTAGCAGATTGAACCTGGGGTTTTCTTCATGCCGAGTATGTGCTCTGCTGCTGAGCTATGACCCCACCATAAAACAAGTAAAGATAGGGAACATTTAAGACCTCTCTATCCTGCTTCTAGTCACTCTTTCCAGATTGCTCAACAATCCATACCTACTTGGCTTCAGTAGTACTGCAGCCTCCACAGTTCAGCGGGCAAGGGGTTGCCAACCTGAGGAATTTTGATAATGTGCCGTGCATTCCAGTTTAAAAATCAGTGCTGTACAAGTATGGTATAAAACACAAAATGGCTGCCACGGGGTTGTGGCATGACACAAAATGGCTGCCACATCTAAAAGAAGCAAGAGCGCAAAATGGTGTGGGCATGCCTCTCCCACCACCATCAATGGTTAAGGGTGGCTGTTTCTTGCAGGATTGGCTAAGCCAGTGCAAGGAGGACAAATGGTCTTTGTATGTATTGTAGATTTTAGAAACAAAATATTTACTGAGACCTTTTGCTGGCACCATAGGAGGTATTAATGGGCAAACCGACACCCATGGACAGGGCCGGCTCTAAGGCAAGGCTCGGTGGCGCAGGGCTGCCAGGGGGCGCCGTGCAGCTGCGCTGTGCCCGCCAGACAGCCGTGGTGGGAAACGGGGCGGGGGAGCGCGCCGGAGCGATCTTTGCACCATGGCACCAGGGCACCCGTTATGCTTAAGACGGCTCTGCCCATGGATGCCCACATTGGCAACCCTAATAGAGCATAACTGCTAGCAAATAGTATTCCTGCACACCCACACCAGTTCTTCAGAGGGAACCCTTTCTGTCTCTTCTGAACTGCAAAGCTGCTGTTCCTTTATAAACTTCCACTAGGCATGGCGGACAAGTCAGGGAACAACAAACTAGTTCAGCTTGCTTTAAAATGCAGACCTAGCTATAGTCACCTCCGTTCCTGTTTGTGCCAAATTACACGGCCTTTCTGTTTTGTCTTCCTTTTGACCAAGTCCTAATCGCAGTCCCAACGGAGCTCATCAAGCACACCCAAAGGGGGATTTTTAAAGCTCCAGGGGAGTGTGAACAACTAAAAGAAGCTTCGGAGCTGTAGTAACGAGAACCTGCGGCAAATCCCTGAGAGCTTGTCTGAACAAGAAGTGGTAAACTCCGCAGCACAAACAACTTGTATAGCTTATGCAAAGATTGTCTAATATATATCCTTCTAGCTTTCCTAGGCCTGCCCCTATTTACTTAACCTTCTTAGCACATGTGAGACCCAAACTTTTGTCCCACAGGCTTTGGTGTTAAATGCACATTAGATGCTATGCAATTAGTGTCCAGGGCTTGAAACCAAATAGGGCCTCTGCTAAAATTGAGTTGTCAACCATTGGTCATAAAAGCAGACAGACGTAGAAGGTGATCTGTTCTGAGTTACCCTTGAAAAAGATGTTTCCCTTCCCCTAACTGCATGGCGCTAGACGTAGTAGGGAAATCCAATTCAATTCACATATAAAAGCAACCCTGCCTACCTAATTCACACTTTCTGAATCAATTTGCAAACCGAACACAGCCACCTTTTGAAATCCACACTTCTCCTTTTTTCCAATCAGAAATAATGTATTGTCTCCAACATTAGCCATGCACAGTGTACACCTAATGGGCTGTATCTAATTACATCCTACTCAAAGTAGACCCAATAACACTAATGGATCCAAGTTAGCCATTCCTATTAATTTCAGTGGATCTTCTCTGAATATGAATAACATTGAATACAACCCAATAACACATGTTGGACACACAACAGTGATAAAAATTTGATTTCAGTTAAGTTCTGGAGGCCTGAGAAGCAAAGAAGAACCAACCACTGGGTGATTTCTTACCTTTAGTGGGGGTTCGTCTCCACTTTCCTTTTGCACCGTGCTTTCTAGGCAGTGGTCCACTCTTTAAAGTTCCTTGTTTGAGTGTTGTTGTTGTTTGTCATGGCACTTTCCCCAGAAACAGCAATTTGAATTTTTCCACCCAAAAACACAGCACAAAGGGAAGTCTGGATGAGCCCTGTGCTTGGTTTTGGTTCAAGCTGCCAGACTCGGGTAATGACTGTGGGGTGGGATCCAGGGTAAGGATCCTATTCTCTCTCCTCGCTCCTTCACAGATATAAAATATATAGTCTTTAAAGCTTAACAATGTAAAATCATGGCCTAATTATTTGGTAATTCTTTTGCTATTTATCGCCCAAACTCTAATAATGATGAACTCATTTTGTTTTAATGGAGATGTCATAAGAACTTCAATAGGATTTCCTCTACAATTTATCACTCATTAACATGTCGTTATGAGAAAAAGTGATTCCTTCTAATGTTTAGAGTGGCTATAAAATGAGAGCTATATTTATTAAGTGTTTGAGCTTAGATTTTACCTTTAGAGGTTAAATAAAGTTGTGGTGAAGGGCATTTGTGGAACACAGGGGGCTTTGATGTAGTCCACAATTGGAGACATGAGTTTGACCAAGCTGCGGGAGGCAGTAGAAGACAGGAGTGGCTGGCGTGCTTTGGTCCATGGGGCCACGAAGAGTTGGACATGACTAAACGACTAAACAACAACAATTGGAGAGAAAAACCTGTGAACTTCTTGTGTCTTGCTTCTGAACTGATTCATCCATTCTACAAAACAAAAACAGAAGCAGAAACCAAGTGGGAACCCTCTCTGGTTCTCCAATTTTCTCCTGCTTTTGTGGAAGAAGAAAATATATCTCTGACATTTCCAGGAGCAAGTTGCTGCCTACCGGAAAGGGTGTCACCAGAAAGCGCAGCCGGCAGGAAAAAGCAGAGGGTGCCTTGCATTACTTCTGACCAGACACGCTTCCTGAAATGCCTTGAGACTGGTGCAGTGTGATGCGATGTGGCATTTCTCTCAAGGCAGCCCAGGAAGTGTGGCTGGCAGGAAGCTGTGGAGAGAGCATTGTGCCACTGTTAATGGTGTGGAGCTCTTTTTTTTTTAGTAAGTCAGATAAGCAAGGGAAAATGGGACTTCTTAGACCCCTCAGAAGAAAAAGCAAGGTAAGCAGCAAAATTCAATGAAGCTGAATGTTGGAAGATTCAGGACAGATAAAAGAAATTCTCTCCCAGTAGAGGCAGTGATGGTCACCAACTTGGGTGGCTTTCAAAGAACCACACCCATGCTTTTAAGGATCAGTATGAATAATGGAAAACAAGCTTTGCTAAGCGTGACTGGTGACCAATGCCATTGGGACTGGTAGAGCGGAAGGCTGGGAGGCCAATGGTAAGTGGAGCCAGACCAATAACAGATAAAGCCTGCTAATTCTGGGCTTCCTCCCTGGTGAGTTTTCATAGGGCACACTAAGGAGGAGAAAGGTGACAATCAGGAACACTCCCTGGACTGGTTGTAAGAAAGGAGGCACACAAGTGTGTACAGGGAGGTGGGAGTAGCTGAGGACAGAGGTGGGTGGGGCAGTGCCCCCATTCACCCAAATGGATCAGCCTCCACTGTCCAGCATATTTACAAAATTTGTGCAGGTCATGCAATGAAACATTAACCGCTGCAAAATCTGGGTTGCTGTTAACCTGACTGTATGCATCTCACATATTTGCAAAGCTCACGCTGTCTTGCATGCAACTACGTTCTAAGCAGTTTACAGTCACCTACAAATAATTTACAATCTTTCTACAGCAAAGACAGGCTTCACACAAGGGGCTTGTCTAAGTATCATTTGTATCTACATGGAGTTGAACAAAAACACATTCCAGGACACCCGCACTTAATCAGCAACTGGTACAAATGCATTCCTTTCCCCTCCATAAGTGTTGCAGGTTTCATTACAAATGGCTTGCCGAACATATCTGTAACCTTGATCACTCCATTCCCTGGGTTAGTAATGGCCTCTCGAACAGTTATAGCATAACAATAACCACAGCACGCATCAATATTGCAGGAGGAATCTATTGTTACTTATTTATCATTTATAACACAGGCACCAAAAGCACTCCTGAATATTTATTAAACATTTATGGATAATTTTATGTTACTACTAGCCTGTGATATAAATGCATTATTCAGTGTGTGGTGAATCATTGATAGATGACCCTTAAGTGTATGGAAGGGCTAGCAAGGGGGATCAGGACCACAGAGTTGAAAATGAACCATAGAATGTAGCCCTCTCTTCAGCATTTCAGTGTTGAGTTATTTTGCTCAATCTCTATTATATTAAGGATATTTAAACAACTCACATATTTTTGAAAGGTGTACAGTGGGGAAAGAACATAGAGAAACAACCATTTGTTATTTACTTCCTTTTAGATTAGAGATGGATAACGGGAAGCTGTGGGGAAGGGCTGAATCTGATCCATCTTCACACAGCAAAGTCCACGATCCCAAGTTTCTCATCCATTTGCACAAAGGCAAAGACTATTTTCCCTTCTTTTTGTGCTCAGAGGGGTTTCCATACATTACCTCAGTGCTCTGTATGACAGGTCCCTAAGGCAGACAAGTACTGTTTTGTAAGAACATCAGAAAAAAACCCTTGAATTGGACAAAAATCTATCTAGTCTACCATTCTTGCAGTGGCCCACAAGGTGCTTCTTTGAAGCCCACAAGCTGGACACGAGGAGAAAAAGGTTCAAAACAGGAGTGTGGAACCTCAGTCCTGGGGATCAGACCTCTCTGTCTGGTCTTTGGGACTCTCCCTACACCACATCATTTCCCTAGGCCACACCCACTCTTCCCAGGCCACATCATAGCTGCAAAGTTTCCCGTTTTTCGTGGGAAACCCCTGTATTTAAAACCATTTCCCGCTGGCAGCCCAGATTGGGAAAAATATCCCATAAATCCCCCGGATTTCTTACCTGCAAGGGAGGCTCCATTTTGGGTCCTGGCACTGCCTGATTTCTGGTGCCCAGACATGGGTAGCGCGGCACCGGAAGTGACTTCCGGTGCTGTTCCGCCCATGCCTGGGCACCGAAAAATGGGTAGCGCGGCACCAGGAGTCGCTTCTACGCATGTCCGGACATGCGTAGAAGCATCTTCCGGTGCCTCGCCGCTGCTGATCCCACATTTTTCAGCGGGAGACTTGGCAGCTATGGGCCACATACCAATCTGACCCTCCTCTGCAACCTCCAGGAGTGTTTTTGCCTGGCTGCAATGCATCCCTGAATTCTGATAATGCCTCTGGTTTGCCTGGCTGGAGGATAGAAAGCAGCATGTGTGTGTGTGTGTAGAAACTGGCTTACTGTACATAGGTCACATATTCATTGCTTCCTCCAGTTTTGCCTCTGTCCCGCCCACCACTGGCATGTGGCTTCCAGAAGGTTGCCCTTGGGCAGAAACAGGGTCTCCACCTCCGGTGTAGAAGAACCCATAGGCATCTGGTTGGCTACTGTGAGAAACAGCCTAATGGTTTAGATGGGCCTTTGGTTTCCTGCAGTTGCAGGGCTTGTCTTGTGTTCTTAACTTTCATCCCAGTGCCTGCAAAACACTTGACTTCATATAGTTAAAGTTATGACATTTCAAACTCTATATTATTTGCATACCATGGTCTCCAAAGAGCCAGCTTTTACCGCATGAACCAGCCCACCCATTGAAAACATCAAGGGTGGTCCAGCTTTTGGGAGGCTTTGTTCCATGTCCCATTGGATGTGGGATTAGTGGTGCCATAAGGCTCGGTATGTTTGGCAGTGGTGCCTATGCTATAGAACCCCTTCCCTAGAAGATCTGCATGGAGGCAACACATCAGGTTTTCTCACCCTCTTTAAAACCCATTGTGTTGCACTGAGTCTTTGCCTTAGAGCAGACAGGGTGGGGAAATTTTTGAGCCCAAGGGCTGCATTCCTAAACCTAGTTCCTAAGATACTCACCATGATGGCTATGCATTGCCTCCACTACTAAAGGCAATATGCCTCTGAATATCAGTTGCTGAGAAGTGTAAGTGAGAGATTACTGCTGCACTTGCAGTCCTACTTGCCGGCTTCCCATTGGTTTATCTGGCTGGCTGCTGTGGAAGCAGGATGCTGGTTCCATTGGGCTGACCCAACAAGTTCTTCTTGTGTTCTTATGTCACAAATGAACTAATGAAGGTGCCTTATATTGACTCAGATTATTCATCTATCCAACCCAGGAATGAATTTGAGTCCAACAACCATTTGGAAGGCCAGGTGTTCCCCATCCCTGACCTAGACCAATATTATCCATTACGTCTGGCAAAGCTCTCTCAGGTATTTTTAACTAGAGATGCCACTAGGTGGAATCTGGGTCTTAGGTATAATTCTTTCCCAGCCCTTCTTCCAGCAGGGTGCTGGATGAGATGGGCTACTGGCCTGATCCAGCAGGTTCTTTGTGTGTTTTTATGACACACATACCAACTATTCTTGGTCACTGCCAGCTCTCTCATTGTTTCTTGGGGTGTGTGTGTATTATTTCATTTGTTTTGGAAACAGTTAATTGTATCAGTTCATCTTCCTTCTCTTTCCAGTGGATGGGATATTGGATATAAATAGTCAAAATCAGGCCTCGCATAGTTCTTGCAATGTATCGATTCTCAAGATAGCCGCTTTACAGTGACATTATTTGCTCTCAAGCCTGTGATGAGTGCCAGATCTCTGGCATTTTCAAATATTCATGGGCACCACCTTCCAAGACTTTAAAGAGTTGTTATTAAAAGAACAATCAGGAGGGGAAGGAAAGGACAGGGAATACAAGAAGGTAACAAGTGACAGAATCAGAGGTGAACCCCTTTCCTGAGGAGGTGTTTGGCTAAATTGGCTTTCAGAGACTTAAACCGAACATATAAAGAACACGGGTGTCATCCAGCCAATTCTCTGGAGGTTAAATTTAGGTTCCGCAGCTCAGTCTGCCAATTTTAAGAAGACGGGAAATGTCAGCGAGTGCAGATTTGAGGTTCAGGCTATGCTGCTTGTGCAAATTCCACAGACATTGATGTTAGATGTATATAAACTTGGGCTCCGCTTCAGAGGTCTTTGAACACCTTTTTTTGCTTGTTAGGCCTTGGGTTTGTTCTGGCCCAACATTAATTTGTTCTGGTTGACTTGACAAGCCAAAGTTTGGTCTCTGTCTCCCACTGCCCCTCCCCCATACACATTTCCACTTATTTGTCTGTTGGTAATTTATATCCTGATCCTCTGCACATTTACTCAGTGGCACGTCTCACATATCCCGGTTATTCTTTTTTCCAGACAAATGTGCTCAGGAAGGTAACCAAAATCTCTTACGTACAACCAGAGTTGGAGGCATTGAGGATCGAAAGAATGCTCAGTGGACTATGTGTATTAAAGCAGAGTAAAGAGCTTATTTTATAAAAATAAAAAAGCAAAAGTCTTGTGCACACTCACAATACTGCAAAGTTTTCTTTATGCTGATTTATAGCCCAGCAGCATTTTCTCATATCCCTGATTGATTGCACAAACTTCACTTAGTCACATTAGTTGTTAAACACCCCAGGTTATGGGTTGGTGGGACAGTCTAAGCAGGAAAGGGATGTGTGTTTTGGCATGGTTGCAAACAAGGGTTTAAGATACCCAGCCACACAACCAAGCTGATAGCCATTTACAGGGCACATGTTTGATTTCACTGCCCATGCGCAGTTCAGGCAAAAGCTGGAAACCCAAGATTATCACGATCAGCAGATGCCACCTTTCTGATGAGAGCAGAAGAATTGCTAATCAGATTAACAATTAGGGTCCCATTGCCATGTTGGTCCCATTAATGTAATAACTGCAACTCATCCAGCACCTGTGTTGCTTCTTCCTCTGTGTTCTAATTAGCTCAGCTAATGAACTATAATGAAATTAATCAGGGAGGGGGAGGGAATTCAGCAATACCAACCTGAAGCAACCAAGGTAAAGAAGCTCTAAAATAAATTGCATAAAAGAGTTGCATGCTATTTATAAAGTATACTTTGTTTTGGCCAGATGAACAGATTTCAAATCTCTCTCTCTCTCTCTCTCTCTCTCTCTCTCTCTCTCTCTCTCTCTCCACACCCACCCACACCCACCCACCATGCATATCTGTGAAATAGTGTTACGAAAAAGCAGATATTAGGGACAAAGTTCGGGGGTGATGTGAGTTGTAGTCTACAGCACAGAAACATAGGGAGCTGCCTTAGACTGTGTTAGACCATTGTTTCATTGCTTTGAGCTCTGGAGTATACAAAGGAGCCAAGTGAGCTCTACGAAGAGGGAGAGGGTGCTCAGGGGTGTGATCATGTTGGCAGCTGAGGATATTTGCATATTGGCCAGGGCTTAGGCAGGGGAGTGCAAGTCCTATCAGCTGGAAAATTCCCCAGTGTGTTTGCAACCCAATTGGATCCATCAGCCTCTGAGGGCAGACCATCCTAATAGGTTCCCCATCTCAAGGCCTTGATGCTGCTCCAAACAGCCATGTGAGCACCATAGCTGCCAAGTTTTCCCTTTTCTCATGAGGAAGTCTATTCAGCATAAGGGAATTTCCCTTTAAAAAAAGGGAGAACTTGGCAGCTATGGTGAGCACAGCTAGGTGGGACTAACTCCACCTTGCTCACCCACCTTGCTCTCAGTAATGCAGTCTAGGCCAGCATCCTCACCCACAATCAAGTCATGGATGAGGGAGATCTTACTCAAAGCTGACTCAACAGCAGCTTCTGCAGCAGCTTCTGCAGACCCAAGGGCTGTTTGATAGGACAACCACAATTCTCCAGGTTGGAGAGGGGGCTGGCACACACCACAGTCACTAGCTGCCTGGACCCTGGGCCTGCTACTTGGGCCTGTCTCACCTGTCACACCATAGCTCCCTTTATCCTGAACCACTGCAATGTCACCCCCTCTCCCCAGCTGATCCCTCCCAGGCACATCTTTCCCTCCCTCCTGAAAGCAACAACAAACTGAAGATGAATGTTCAAATGGAAAGCAGTGACTATTGCCGCCTGTGTATGGTTTGAAAACAGCCCTTTGGGCTGAAAAGTAGGTAACTTTATTTTGTCCTCCACACAAACTAAGATGTTTTATTTCATTCTGGAACTTGAAGACCTTCCCTTCCTCCAGGCCATCATGCAGTCAATTTTCTGGTCGCAACGGAGTTTTAAGTGATTGCAGATTTCTTCCACATGCTGGTTAACATTGAGACAGTGGACCAAACTACCTCAGAAGGTGGTGGACTCTCCTTCACTGAAGGTTTTTAAATAGAGGTTGGATGATCATATGTCTTGGATTCTATAGTTGTCATTTCTGAATTGCAGGGGTTTGAAGTAGATGACGCTCGGGGCCCCTTTCAACTCCATGATTCTATGATTCTAATAATTTTATTAACAACAACAACAAGGTGTTGGAAAGCCGCAGCAAGAAGATAAGACCGCTCTTGTCTGATGGGCAAGCCAGTGCCTTATGGGGCAATCTGCTGGCTTAACAACATGTCTGTCACAAATGCAGTGGTTCAGAAAATTTACTAGTGCTCGCCTAATGATTAATTAGCCTTCTCGGCAAGGAATGGAGTCTCTTCATTATGCATGTTGTCATCAAGAGATTCATCGGCTTTCTGAAACATACACCGGATGTGCTTGGGGCTTTTAACGAGAAAGGAGTCCAGGCCTCACTAGTCTGTGAACAAAATTAGTTTGGTTCAGATCTTTTAAGCAGAGCCGGGGGCCAGGGGTCCAATCAATATGTGTCCATGTTGGGTTGATGTGAGCACTTGCTCTTTAAATGAAAGGATGGCTGGTTAATAAAGTTGAACTCTCAGTATTCAAAGCTCAGTCAAACAACGTCCGCTGAGCACATGCAAACGAAGCACATGGTATGGTTTGGCTGGAGATTGCAAATGAGAAAACAGTGAATTATGGGCACTTCACTCAGGATTGGGTGGCTTTCTGATGAAGTTGCTTGCAGATTTTTGTCTTTGGAAATCTGCTGTTTGGTTGGTGGTGCCTGATGGGGATGAAATTCATGTCACCTGCAATTTAATTTGATCCTACCCAATTTGCACTTCCCAAGCCATTAAGTGAACCAAACCACAGCTATCCTTTAAAACTAGACCTAAAGGACTGTGGTTTAGTGGTAGTGCATCTGCTTTGCATGCAGACGGTCACAGGTTCAATCCCTGGGATCTCCAGGTAGGCCTGGGGAAAAACTCCTGCCTAAAACCCTTCACGATCTGTGCTCCCTGGAAGGACAGATCGTGAAGCTGAGGCTCCAATACTTTGGCCACCTCATGAGAAGAGAAGAATCCTTGGAAAAGACCCTGATGTTGGGAAAGATGGAGGGCACTAGGAGAAGGGGACGACAGAGGACGAGATGGTTGGACAGTGTTCTCGAAGCTACGAACATGAGTTTGACCAAACTGCGGGAGGCAGTGCAAGACAGGAGTGCCTGGCGTGCTATGGTCCATGGGGTTACGAAGAGTCGGACACGACTAAACGACTAAACAACAACAACAACAAAACCCTGAAATGCTGCTCCCTGTCATTGTAAATAATATGGAATCTGATGGACCAATGGTCTCTCTCAGAATAAGTGCCCATGTAAAGAACAGTTTGTACTGAAGGATGCAATGTGCAGATGTTCTACCAATGAATTTATAATGAATGTGTTGCCTTTTTATGCCCGTAAGCTATTGGTTGAAGAGAAAGAGAGGAATGGTATTGCTCCTGTTGAAAGAACCCCCAAAAGGTTTATCCACACTGTGTGAATGGGCAGCAAAATGACAAATGCAATTTAGTGTAAACAAGTGTAAAGTGATGCAGGCTGGAACAAAAGAATCTTAATTTCACATAGATACTCATGAGGTGTGAACTGCTGGTAAAGGACTGAGAATGAGTCCTTGGGGTTATAGTGGATAGTATGATGAATATGTCAACCCAGTGTGCAGGCAGACACTATGAAAAGGGAGAATTCAGTGTCAGGGATCATTAGGAAAGGAATTGGTAAAATAAAATTGCTGATCTCATAATGCCATTATACAAATCTATGGCGTAGCCACACTTGGAGTACTCAGTACACTTCGGGTCACCTAACCTCAAAATAGATATTGTAGTATTGGGGAAAGTTCAGAAAAGGACAACCAAAACGATCAAGGGGATGAAGCGACTCCCCAATGAGGAAAGGTTGCAGCATTTGGGATGCTTTGGTTTAGAGAAAAGGAGGTGTAATAAGTGACATGATAGAAGTGGGTAAAATTATGAATGGCACGGAGAGAGCGGAGACTGAAATGCCCCCCCCCTCTCCCTCTCTCATAGCACTAAAACTCGTGGATATTCAGTGAAGCTGAATGATGAAGGATTTAGGACGCATAAGAGAAAGACCTTCTTCACACTGTGCATAGTTAAACTACGTATATAATATGCTTACACAAGAGGCAGTTTTGGCCACCAGCTTGGTTGGCTTTGATATAGAATTGGACAAATTCACAGAGGACAAATTCACATGGACAGTGGCTACTAACCCTGATGGCTGTGTTCTACCTCCCCTTCTGGAAGCAATATGCTCCTGAATATTAGTTTCTAGGAATCACAGAAGGGGAGGGTGCTCTTGTGCTCAGTTCCTGCTTGTGTGCTTCCTATGGCCATCTGGTTGCCCACTGTGAGAACAAAATTGTGGAGTAGATGGGTCCCTGTCCTGATCCATCCAGGCCCTTCAAATTCCCTTATGTTCTTACAGGTGAAACTTGCATCTAGGAGATACCGGTAGTTGTTTAGTAATCTGGTTCTCCCCAAGGAAATTGGGGTACAAGCCAGATGAATGACAACCCCAACCTCCGATCCAATGGAAGTTTTGCAATGGAGTTAAAAGGACTGAGAAAGAGCAGTTGTGTTAGGGAGGTGAAACAAGCTAGAATTTCTTTTCTTTTCCCTTTAAAAAAATAAAGAGAGAGTTATCAAGGGGTTGTTTTGCATCGCTGCCCAGCAGTTCATATTTGACTGCAAAGCCGCAGAGTTTGTCATGGTGGTTTAGTTAACATGTTCAGTTTTGATGAAAAAGCAAGTGCCTTTGATGACTACAGAGAGGGGGGATAAGGAAGGGGGGAGGAAAGAGGTTTACATGTGGAAGCAAGCAGATAAGGTAATTCTAGGAGGTCAAGCAGTTCATTGCTCTCCGATGCAACCAAGCTGAAGCTGGTGAGCCAAGTACAAGGGAGAGGGGAGTCAAGGAAATTGCAGGGGATAACATGATTAAGATGTTGTAGGCGACCTTGGTGGTGCTTGCTTTTCTTTAATGTCAGCTGCATATGAGGGGGATGCCACTGAATTTAACATGAAATGAACGGAGATGTTTCTTCATAAGCTCAACTTAACAGTAAAGGTAAAGGGACCCCTGACCCTTAGGTCCAGTCGTGACCGACTCTGGGGTCGTGGCGCTCATCTCGCATTATTGGCCAAGGGAGCCAGCGTATAGCTTCCAGGTCATGTGGCCAGCATGACAAAGCAGCTTCTGGTGAACCAGAGCAGCGCACGGAAACGCCGTTTACCTTCCTGCTGCAGCGGTACCTATTTATCTACTTGCACTTTGATGTGCTTTCGAACTGCTAGGTTGGCAGAAGCTGGGACCGAGCAATGGGAGCTCACCCCGTCGTGGGGATTCGATCCGCTGACCTTCTGATCAGCAAGCCCGAGGCTCTGTGGTTTAACCCACAGCGCCACCCGCGTCCCTAAGCTCAACTTAGGAGCTGCCTTTCTGGATCAGACCAAATTCTAGGTTGTAGTCGCCCTTCTGTTTTTGAGAATGAAATGATAGGGGCGTGCATCAGAATCATAAAACCGTAGAGTTGGAAGGGACCCGAGAGGTCGTCCAGTGCCACCCTCCGTGATGCAGGAATCACAGCTAAAGAACCCCTGACAGATGGTCATTCAACTTCTCTTTACAAACCTTCAATAAAGGAGAATCCAGCACCTTCCAAGGAAGTCCGTTCCACTCTCGAACAGCTCTTACTGTCAGAAAGTTCTTCCTAATGCTCAGTCAGAATCTCTCATTGCTGTATGAGCAAAGCTCTTGCTTCCAAGAAAGTGGCTGTGTAAAAGTGGGTAGACCTATTTCCTTTGTTCATGTGAATGAAGCTTCAGATAATGAAGAGGCTACCAGATGGCACATTAGTGAGAAAAGCAGAAAACAGTCTGCCCAAGGAGTTACTAATCAAACTGTAGTCACTGTAAATGTGGAAATGGAGGGGAAGAAGGGGAAGAAAAAACACCCTTGAGAGACTGGGAAATGGGGAAGGCAAAGGTAGCAGGGGAATGAGCACAAGGCATTGCAGCTGTATGTCAGCTCAAAACCACAGATGCAAACAGAGTTACCCTTATGAACTTTTAGGAATCCTGATCACATACTAGGGACCACTGCACAGTCACAAGCAATGGGGGAGAAATGCAATTCAGTTTGCATTTAAAGGCGAGCCTTCCTAGTTGAAATAATATGCAAACCAAAACACAGCCATCATTTAAAATTTGCACTTCTCCAAATTTTGCAGTGTGCAAATAAAGTGTAAAAAAAATTGCATATATTAAGGGAAAGACAAACCGTGCATAAAATTGCTTCTATTAGTGAAAATAACGTACTGTACAAAACTATGTTATATTTGGGGAGATTGCTTTTAAAAAATGTGTATATTACACAAATATCACACAAAAGTATATCAATGGACTTTCATGAAATATGAGGTTATACGCCATGCATGGATGCTCTGTTTTGCTTTATTTTAAGTACATTCATATAACCCAATGTGAATGTACTTAAAATAAAGCAAAACGGAGCATTAAAGGGGGAAGGGAATATACCAGGAGACACTCTGTGTTCAGAAATTTAAGTTTTAAAGAGAATGGCTGGGATGACGAAGGGGGGGGAAGGGACTGACATAATGCAGTTCTAGATACTCCCATATATTGATTGGTTAATATTTTTTTAAAGGTATCCCCAAAAGAAAGGGATACAATGGGGATAGTGATTTACCTGGGACAGGTGCTCCAAAATCAGAGCACTCCCTGACAAATGGGAACGTATTGAACATATGTTCCTGGGACTTTATTTAATGCAGGGATATATCTAGATTTGATGACTGGGTGCAGTGAGCATCTTTGCCTACATTTTGCTCCTTTCCTTCCACAAATAACAGCGCCCGTGACTGGGAGCAAGTGCTTATGCTATGTGTGATTGTATTGGGAAATGTTATCTTAAAATGTTGCTTAACATGCAGCACTGCCAAGCCACTGCTTGCTCTGGAAAGAATAATCATATATCTACATATATATATGTGCAACATTGTTTCAGCCATCCAAATTTAAATGAGAAGGAAGAAGCTACGCATTTTCCACCCCTTTCCTCCCCGCCATCCCAAACAAAACATATAGCTCCGCATGCATTATTAATACGGGGTTTATTGCTTGCTTTTATTGGCTCCAGCGCCGCTCTCCTCTTGGGAAGCCACCGAGCACAGGGAAGATTGCGCAAATGTCCACATTAACTACAGCAGCCATATACAAGGCAAATAAGACTACACAAATATACATCTACGCTTCCATAGTTCACATCAGCAATAATGCAGAAACGCAATCTCCCTCACCGCTGCTCGTTCAAGTAGTTTGTTCATTCATTATCGGAGGCCCTTGGGTGGCTATTGGAATGCCGAATAAAATCTTATTTCCATGCTCCCTGGAAAGGAAATAATAATAATACTACTAATAAAAAGAAAAAAATCTTGATTCCAGACAGATAATGAATTAGGGCAAGGGTGTGCAGATGCCATCTCAGCATAAGGCTGTTCTGCCCTGTGCAGTCTGGGAGCTTTAGCAGAAATTGGTGGCCAGGCCACTGTCAGAGGCCATGTGCTTCAGAATACCAGTTGCTGGAAGCCTCAGTAGAGGCAAGTGCTGTTGCACTCAAGTCCTGCTTTTAGTCTTCCCATATGCATCTGGTTGGCCACTGTGACAACAGGATGTTGGACTAGATGGGCCACTGGCCTGACCCAGCAGACTCGTCTTCCATTCTGATGTTCTTAATAGGGAGTGGCATGCTGGAAACATATTGCGCAACTCTTCCATTATCGCAATCATAGCAAATGCTTAAATGGCCTCAGGACTTGGTAACTAAAGGACCACTTTCTTCCATACAAACCTTCCCAATAACTGAGGGGATCTTCAGAAGCCTTTCTCTAGGTAACTCCTTCTCCAAGCAGAGAAACAGTATCTTGTCCACGACCTTCCTGTGCAGAGAAGACACAGCCCTCCTACCACCCCCAGACTCGGAGGATGTTTATTCTGTTACAGTACTTCTGTCTGCCCAGCCTTGCAGAAGTTAAAGACCACAAAATAAGGTGGGGAATCTTTAAGCACCCATCCAGTTCCTCCAGAGAGGTGGAGCCTGCTATACTCCATGTACAACCAGTCAACATAAGGGTTCAGTTGGTTCTAGCTACCCCAGAGAGGCATTTTCTGTAGAGTTTTTGGAGCTGTCCAAGGTACTGTTCTTCTCTCCTCTTAAATTTGACATTGTCCGCTTCCCTTGTGAGCCACAAGCTGCCATGGAGCCAGACAAAGCCCATTTACCACCACCATTTTACCAAACATTCTTCTAATGATTTTGTTTGTTTATTGTATTTGAGATATTTCCATATCTGCAGCATTTTGGGAATATGTTGAGTTAAACCCTTTCCCCATTTAGCTGTGCTGTCTTTTTAGGGTTTTCAGACTCAATAGAGGACAGGACTTCTGTGCCTTTAATTGCCCTACTCTCTTTTGAGTCTGGAAACCTTAAAGAGAAACCAGCAGACCCTTTGCTTGGAAATTAAACAAAGGGTCTGCTGGTTTCTCTTTAAGGTTTCCAGACTCAAAAGAGAGAAGGACAATTAAAGGCACAGAAGTCCTGTCCACTATTGAGTCTGGCAACCCTATGTCTTTTTCCTAGTCCTTCCCGAAGATGCCAGGGATTGAACCTGGGACATTCTGCATGCAGAGCAGATGTTCTACCATCGAGCTTCCCAGATGTCTACATCTTTTGGCAAGATGATACAGAGCACCAAACAGCCTGGTTATCTTTATGGATTTTTCAGAACTTTTGAAGGGTGGTGTATTTATACATGCACTACTTATTGAAAGATATTATTTCCTTTAGAAGGGTAACTGTGAGCAAAACATTTGTTTGCCATACCCCATTTAAAACTTAATAGGGCAGCCACAGGCTAAGCTTCCCCCCTGTTTCAGGTGGGGCTCTCTAGCCCTACCTGGAGTTGTTGGGGAGTAAAAGTGGGACCTTCTGCACTCAGAGTGGATGCTGTACCACTAAACTATGACCCTTTTGTCTCCAATTGCTCCTTCTAGCTCAGTAATGTCTACACCGACTGGCAGCAGCTCTCCAGGGTTTCAGACAGGGAGTTGCTCCCAGCCCTTCCTGAAAATGCCATTGGGGATTGAACCTGGGACCTTCTGCAGGCAAACCAGATGCTGTACTATTTAGCTACAACTGAACACGCTTTGTGGTATCTGCAGAATTTCCAAGATGCATAAATAAAGAGAAGGGGCGCGGTGGCTTCTTCCCTCTCCCATTCTTCTATTTTTCCTCATTAAGTTGAAAGCTATGGTGCTTTGGCATTCCAAAATCTGTGCTCTCTCTCCCCCGCCCCATTATATCCTGTGTAACTTTATAGCAAATTTCATTCATTTTCAATTCCCCAAAGTTCTGTGTGCTCCACATCTTTTTCTTCCTGAAGGAAACAGACTCTTCAGAGGTTTCTCTGGAAGACTCTTAGTAATATTAGTGAACATGTACAGGAAAACCCTGAGGTTATGTTCTACTCTTGGCAACTTTCACTTTAGATTTAAAAAATCCCTCTCAAACTCTCATTAGTGGAGACACTCTCATGCCTATAAAAGTTGCATTACAAGTATTCTGTGCCTAATCAGAACCAGCCATTTCTATGTGCCCCTTCCATGAGAAAGTTCTGTGCCATGTACAGTATGTTCCAGGTGGGGGTTGCCAGTACTTTGGAGCAAAAGAAGAAAAACAAAGGTTTCGGGGGGGGGGGGAGAGCCAAGAGATGTTTGGGAGTGAAACCAGAGACAGGGGCCTGAAAGTTCATGAGCAGCATTGAGCCATGAAACCCAAATGCCTAAGGCGGCCCAGCAAACAACACCCTCCCAGCTACTACTATTACTACTTCCCCGCCCTTTAACCTCTTCCCCATCCTTCCTATTCTCCCAGCGTCAGAATGTGGCTGCTAGGTTAGTAAGTGAGGTAGCCTGATAGGACCATATAGAACTGGTTCTGAAACTTCTGTACTGGTTGCTAGTAAGCTACCAAGCCCAGTCTGAAGTGTTAGTACTATTGTACAAAGCTCTAGTGTCTAATGAAGTATCTCCTTCAACATCAACCATACCGGGCTCTGCTATTAGCAGGTGAGGAACTTTGGGTGGTGGTGCCTCTCACTGCCCTGTTGGCCCATGACAGGGCCTTCTTGGTGGTGGCTGTGGAATGTCCTCTCTGGTGAGATATGTATGTCAGCCTCCTTATTGACTATCAGGAGAAATGTAAAAACATTCCTGCTTACCCAGACATTTGATGGCAACCATGAAATTAATAATTGCAAGAGTATGCAATTTCTTTTAAGTATTTTAGATTTATTTCTAAATATTTTAGATGGTTTAAAATATGTTTTAATCTTATTTTTAATTTTACTGTTTTAACATTTTCTGCCCTGGGCTTCTTAAATCTAATTTAATTTAAAAGGGGGGGGGATGCAGAAGTGGCAACAGTGGAGATAAGTCCAGAAAAGCAAAATTCTAGCTCCACAGAGTTCTTCCTCAGTATGAGACATGGGGGGGGGAGACAGGGGCAAAATAGCCCCAGAAAGTCCCATAGGAGTGACACCAGCTGCTTTGCTACTACCGTGACAAATGCTATCTAATTTTTAACTGGTACTTACTGCAGCAGTGGACTGGGCCAAACTCTGTGGCCACCTCATTCCACAACACTCTTGCTCTGAGGAAGGACCCTTTCACAGAGTGGGGCATTAGGGTGGCAGGAGAGTGTCAGCATATGGATTGACTGCAGTGGGGGAAATGGCAGGAAAGGTCCCCGTACAAAATTTGGGAGAGACAAGAAATGGCAAAATGGGAAATTTGCCAATACTGTACATTGGTCCTGCTACAAAATCCAGAGGGAAATTCTAATGTGAAAAATCTGAGACACACCTCTAAGCCTGAGTCAATGGCATCAAGGACGGTATGGGTGGGGTGATGGAGAATTATTGGGGAAGGTATTGGGAATCTCAGGCCCAGGGCCCAGATTTGGCCCTCTCAGCCTTTCTTTTTCCTGAGGCCACACACACTCCTCAGAGCACAGCCCCTCACCAGCCCAGTTCTGGGTGCTTTCATTCTAGAATATGTCCTTGAGCTATGATCATGCGTTTTAAGTTTCTGGGTGGTTTGTGTGCATATATAATTCTCAGTTCTGTGTGGCTAGGCATCCATTGTGGCTAGGTATCCATTGTGATGTCTACTTTTACTGCTAGTTCCACCAATCAGAAAGGAATATGGCCCTTGGGATGGTGGGGGGGGATAGTTTCCCCAGACCTGGAAGAAAAGATCTGGCTTTGGGAGAAGATAGAACTTTCCATCTTTCTCTTATGGCCAAAGATGAGGTTCTGATGGTACATGAGGCCAACCCCTTGCTGGTCAGTCCCTGGATGGGTGCCCACCTGCAGAATGTATGTATACCATCTTGGGTTTCATGACGGAACAAAGATGGGCTATCAAATTAAGAAAAGGGGGGGAAATGAATAAATAAATAGTGCCTTTTCATATCCCCATGTTTTACAAAACATTTTCTCTCCAGATGCTTTGCATCCAAGAGACTTTTCAATAGCACAGTCACCTCAGCTGGTCAATAATAAATCTCATTAGCCAACAAAGACCTTGTCCGCATTTGTGTAAGCATAAAATGTCCCATAAAGGATCACCTGGCTACACTACACATGTTCACGAAAAGGATCAATGCCCAGTAATGGTTGTCTTCAACAGCCGAGCAGTTCCATTGTCCTATTTTTTGCCCTTAACCACCGCGGCAGTTCAAATCTACAGCAGTTTTAAGTGGGGAGGGGATAGAGCAAGGAGGGGGAGAGGGAAGAACATTGTTATTCAAAATATAAATTGCTTCAGGTAGAACGAAGCCATGAAATAGAGTGGCGTGCGTGCCCATGCCACACGTCTGTTGCAACACACATCCAGAAGGCACGACTTGCCAAAGTCATTTATCCACAATGGACACACATCCAAACAGGCCTGTATTTACTACTGAGCAGCAAGAAAATGTAAAGCAAAGTACATCGTTTATCATTACCAGACAGCTCTGCAATATTGTGGCAAAGAGTGGCTTTGGGAAAATAATCTCCTCTTCCCACCACTACTGTGGGAAATGGAGGGCTTTGAAGAATGGAAGCAGTTTGCTGAGCTTTCAGCCTGTTAATACTATCTCGGCATCTGGAACTGTAGACCTCTCTATGCATATACAGATAGTGATGGGTTTTGCCCATTGGGACGGGTGGGGTGGAAGATAAGGAAGTCAACACTAGGTGTGCAAGAGCCAATGGCAGGAGGAAGAAGAAGAAGAAGAAGAAGAAGAAGAAGAAGAAGAAGAAGAAGAAGAAGAAGAAGAAGAAGAAGAAGAAGAAGAAGAAGAGTTTGGATTTGATATCCTGCTTTATCACTACCTGAAGGAGTCTCAAAGCAGCTAACACATTCTCCTTTCCCTTCCTCTCCCACAACAAAAACTCTGTGAGGTGAGTGGGACTGAGAGTCTTCAGAGAAGTGTGACCATAGGTGCCAACTCCCAGATTGAAAAATCCAGGATAGGCAGCGGCGCGCCACCGGAAGTCGCGCTGCGGCCATTTTGGAACTGGGCAGAGCAGCACGGGAGGTCGCTTCTACGCATGCTCTGCCCATTTCTAAAATGGCCACAGCACCAGAAATCGCTTCTGCGCATGTCCAGAGACTCCAGACATGCGCAGAAGGAGCCTCCCCGGGCCGATAAGAATCCAGTGGATTTACGGGGTGTTTTTTTAATCCGGGCTGCCAGCGGGAAACGGCTGGAAAAACAGGGGTTTCCCAGGGAATATGGGAGACTTGGCAGCTATGAGTGTGACTAGCCCAAGGTCACCCAGCAGCTGAATGTGGAAGAGCAGAGACACGAACCCAGTTCACCAGATTACGAGTCTACCGCTCTTAACCACTACACCACACTGGCTCTCAGTGTTGGCAGAGCCAACACATTCTAAGTTTGCCCCCAGCCTCCTCCCTGTTGAGTTCTACAAGGGCAAAACTGACACTATAGAGGATGAGGAAGCTGTCAGCTAGTGCCACCCGCTGGAATATAAAAACCACTTCCGTGTTTCACGGAGGTGGTGTTGTGGGCGTGGCCTGACCCAACCCTCGCGAGGGGGCTGGGAGCTCAGCCCTCTTGCGAGACAGGGTTCCCGCCTCCGTCATACCCCAGCTGACCAATAGGGTCGTCCGGGAGGCGGGGCCTCCTCACGATTTACTTAAACTCATTTACGGTGTCTTGTTTCTTATTTCTGGGGAAGGGAGGGACATTGCCACACAAGACATATAAGCAAGTAGGTAAGCAGGAGAAGTTTGGCTGAGACCAGACCAAGGACACTGGGGCAATGCTCCATTCACCCTAATAAACCAACCTCCACTGGCTGAAACACAGGGCCAGCACAGAACTTTTCAGAATTTGGTAACTGGGACAGAATCCCACGGATCTCTAGTCTGGGTTTTCTATGCTGTGAAAGCAAGATTGTAGACCTCACATTTGGTGAGATACTTTTAAACACTTCCATGTATACTCCAGATGCCCCTATTGATGAAGGGCAGCCCTTATATTCCTGTATCTTGGGCAAATCAATACCCTATTTTTAGCTTTTAAGAATGCCTTGTTACATTTTTGTTATTGTGAGCTGCTGAATTTGCCATTTGTCAGATTCTAGCTGATGTTTCTAAACATCATCAGGGTGATGCTACTCTGCTCAATGGGACTTACTCCCAAGTAAGTCCCATAAGTTCCACCTTAACCTCTGGATCTGGAGGATCCATGCATCTTGTTTCGAATAACATGCATGTAAATTCACATGCATTCACATTAATGCAGCATATAGTGCATTCTAGCCATTTCACATAGTGGTTAGATCACAGCGGATAAAATATTGCCGAACATTTTTGTCTGTCCACTCTATCTTTAACCAGAAATCTATCCAAAAACACCTTATTGGTTTATAGTACAGAGCCAATCAGTTTGCTGTGAATCAGAAAGAATGGAATATATAACAATGTGTAATGCAGAGAAGGAGATGGGCAGGATATAACATAGAGGTGTTACAATCACTCACGTCAGGTGTTCAAGCAACACCTGGGGGGAGGGGGAGTGTCCAGGCATCCTCTTTGGATCTGGTGCCCCCCAGATGTTTGGGGCTACAGGTTTTATCACCTCCAGCCAGGATGGGTAATGGTCTAGAGTGATGGGAGTTGTGATCCGAAACATCTGGAAGGCACCAGGATGGGAAAGGCTTGTTAAGAGGCACAGAGGTGCACAAACCATCTCTGTCCCCAGTGCCAGCACCCCACATGCATTGCCCAATCCTACCTGTGCAGAGCGAGAAAGGTGACTCTAAGTATGTTTGGGTGAATGAACTTAGAAGTCAGGAAAGGTCCCCTATAAGGAGAGGGACAATGAGGACAAGGCTAATGTGTGTGACCCTGCCACCATCTTCATGTGCTCGCTCTGAACACCCACAGAAGGCTAAGCATGTCCCCATTTTCATTTGTGAAATGTTGGGGGCTGTTATTTATTTACTTATTAACGTATTTCCAGTCTTCCTGTTAGGCAGGTCACTCAAGGTGGCGGGTCAATGCATCACACAACACACTACAAAAATGAACGATAAAATAACCAGCCATCAGAAAAGCCCTTAAAGGGCTATAGCATGTAAAGTTCTGTGAAAACAGAATGCTGGACTAGATGGGCCCTTGGTCTGATTCAGCAGGGTTGGTTTTTTTTTAATGTTTTTATGCTGTTAGTGACGTCAGCTTCTGTTGGTCTTGAATCTCATGTGGCATGTGAAGAATCCCAGGACACAAGCCTGCCCCGCTTTTAGCTCACAACAAAGGCTTTGACAAAAGATGGAAGTGTGCTGAAAGCCAGTTTTCCAACAGAACAGGAAGCATGAAGTCGCATCACCTTTAAATAGCCACAGATGATAAAGAGGCAGGCTTTATTTATAACATGTCTTCCAAGCCAAACCCTGGGCTCACGGTGGACTGCAGCAGATATGTTTCAGAAAGGTTTGGCAGATCCTTGGCTGGCCAGATGTCCATAATAGATGTATGAAATAAAGTGGGTTATTTAATGCAGCTCAGAACAGGTTGCACAACGCGAATGCCTCCGTTTTGCCAAACATGTAGCAGACAAGCGCCAATGCAATTGCCATTATCCTCTGTGAGAGGAGCATACGTCAACATCACCTCCTCCTCTTTTTAAAAATGAAGTGAATTTTAGGATCCAAGGGGGGGAGGGGGGGAGAGAAAGCATGCTATCTGAATGTTTATATTCCAAAATCAATAAACAGCATATATGGTTATATTTTAAAGCCTGAAACCATTGTAAAGTTGCAATTTGCCATGCCATAAAATGAACAGCTTCATATGCTATGAAAATAGAGGAGGCCCATCCGTCTCATAAGGGACACTGGCCAATAAGTCCTGCTTTCCTGCAATATATTTGCCATTATTTGGCAAAGCATTTCCAATGTTTGCGGCTGAATGTCCTCTCTCTGAAGTCATGCATGGATGGTGGCATCCCGTCCCCAGTGTGTGTGCTACACAAGGGAGCTGCTTCTATGGGAAGTCAAGAAATAAAACCCCACTGGCAGACCACTTACAGAGGAGGCTGCTTGCTGCTGCTATATCTGTAACTTGCATAATATTTGTAGCTTACATAAATGACATGAATCCATCATGTAGTATTTGGTGGAAACAGAGCTGCACTGAAATGGAAACGCTGCTGGTTGAGACAACGGCAGGCCAGGATGAAAATCGATACCCTTTCACATCCCCCTTTTTCTTGTGGCCAAAAGGGTCATAAAACAAAGTCTCCAACTGGGTTCTGCACTAATCGTAATCAAGGTTCCTCACCCCATCCCAACCCCTCAATAACAGGGTCCTGGCAAGGAACAAACATTTCCTGCTAAAACCAGGTGAGGAATAGCTCTTTGGCATGAGGGTTTTTCCCCCCCTTTCTTTTTACAACCCTCCATTAAATGTTATATTCAATTACAGAGAACTGCGCTGCAAAGCACCTTTTTCATTTCAGAAATATTTCTATGCTACCAGAGCGACTCTCTCCCTTTCCCCATCCCCCACCAACACAGGAACACCTTTTTTGCCGTTTGAATTGTAAATCCTGAACACTCTCTTCTGCCAACCCACCCCCCCACACACACTTCCCGACTTTCCTTTTTTCTCTCCCCTCACAATAACAATATTGTAAATAAAGAGTGAAGGTAGTTTGTAATATTAAAAACTGGGGCTTGAAGAGCAAGGCTATTTAAAACCATTCTGAGCACCACATAATAAAGGTTCTATCAGCAAGTCCCAGCCTCAAATTCTCTTGCCTCCACGAGCTTTACTGGTCTGTGAGTTATTGCTGTGGTCAATAGATCTCTTTCTGTAGCATTCTGCTTATGTAGGTGATAAATCTTCCAGCCTTATGGGAAAGAAGGGTCAGGCTTCTGTTACTCTGCCCCATTATTTCTCTCCTACATCATTTAGAAAACTGCTGGACTGGACCAATTTTTGATGCATAGACTTTTTGCTCAGCTACATACTAAATTTTATTGTGCATATTAAATTTTTTAGCTCTCTCCGTGTTTTAAATCTCCATCGTGGAAGGAGATGTGGGGGGGGGGGAGAAGGGAAAGAATATAATTTTCAGTGAGATGCCAGAGGAGGGGTGCGGGGAGCATTAAAAGGGGGGGATTGCAAAGTCTGCATTTTATGGGATTTGGAAAGAGGTGGGAGAACAAAAGGCCCCAGCCTCAATTCCTTGAGCGCAACACGTACGGGATGGGGGTATGGAGAGATGCAGGCAAGATTTTTGGTCATGTTATGGTCTAAGGGAAGGGTCATATTTTATTTCAGGGGGAAGACCATGACTCAGTGGTAGAGCATCTGTTTTGCGTGCACATGGTCCCAGTGCTGAGTCTCAGGCATCTCTAGGTAGGGCTGGGAAAGACCCCTGTCTGCAACTCTGTAGAGTCACTGCCAGTCAGTGTAGACACTATTGAGTGGGATGGACCAAAGTTTTGATTCCGTATAAACGGCTGCTCCCTATGTTCCTGTTTCTTAAGAGAAGAACTGTCGCTCAGAAGTAGAGCTCAAGCTTTTCATGCAGAAGGTTCAATGCACAGGATCTCCAGGTAGGTCTGGGGAACACCCCTGTCTGCAACCTTGGAAAGCTGAGCTAGATGGACCATTGGTCTGACTTAGAATCATAGAATTGTAGAGCTGGAAGGGACCTCGAGGGTCATCTAGTCCTGCCCCCTGCAATGCAGGACTTGTTATGAGGCAGCTTCCTATGGTCCTTGGTGGTGGGGGGAATTTTGGGGAGGAAACTCATTTCAGTTCTAAATGGAAGCTGCGCCAAAATTCCTCCGTGGATCTTTATTTGCTGCAGAGCCAACACAAACACTCTCTCCCTCTCAATGTATGGCCTATGTATAAATCCCATTCACTCTCAGCACTGTCAGAAAATCAGAATCAACCTGTAGGGTGCCTTTGGAGAGAACTGAAAAGATTAGGCATGTCACTAACCTCAGTCCTAATGGATTTGGAATTTAATGGGAAGAAACTCTCTCTTAGATCTTGACTGGCAGGCAATATCATTATTTTGACTGATGTTACCCAATCAGTCATGCATTGTATTACAATGCAGATTACTTCCAAATCCCAAAAGGAGGAAGTCTGGTTCAGGGAGTCCCACACCTTTTCATATAACTGCATGTTTCATCGATGTTGGAGGTTTTTTGTGAGAGATTTCATTATATCTGGGAGCGATCTTACTTTCCTTTGTTTGTTGTTCCTAACGTGCAGTAGGTGGGCAAAGGTGATGTTGCAATAAACTGCAATACTACTGCTCAGCTACTGCAGCTGTAGTAACCTCAAGGACTCTTCAGCCTCGCCATAGGCTGAATATCTCCCTGGAAAGCCTTCAGATTCACCAAGTCTTTTGTATCTTCCATCATACTAACTACCCTTCTTAGAATGAAAATTAAGCCAGAGGCTAGCTAGCCAAAGGCAACATTCCAAGGGGCAAGAGTACCGAAGTCCCATCCAGTGGTGGAGGAACCCACACAACATACGGGATGCCATGCCACGCATGCACACAGGGCCAGCACAGAACTTTTCAGAATTTGGTAACTGGGACAGAATCCCACAGATCTCTAGCCTGGGTTTTCTATGCTGTGAAAGCAAGATTGTAGATCTCACATTTGGTGAGATACTTTTAAACACTTCCATGTATACTCCAG
This sequence comes from Zootoca vivipara, assembly GCF_963506605.1. Lineage (NCBI taxonomy): Eukaryota > Metazoa > Chordata > Lepidosauria > Squamata > Lacertidae > Zootoca > Zootoca vivipara. Next base: position 32,640,728 of record NC_083289.1, on the reverse strand, counting down.
CTGCCCCTATTGATGAAGGGCAGCCCTTATTTTCATGTATCTTGGGCAAATCAATACCCTATTTTTAGCTTTTAAGAATGCCTTGTTACATTTTTGTTATTGTGAGCTGCTGAATTTGCCATTTGTCGGATTCTAGCTGATGTTTCTAAACATCAACAGGGTGATGCTACTCTGCTCAATGGGACTTACTCCCAAGTAAGTCCCACCTTAACCTCTGGATCTGGAGGATCCATGCATCTTGTTTTGAATAACATGCATGTAAATTCACATGCATTCACATTAATGCAGCATATAGTGCATTCTAGCCATTTCACATAGTGGTTAGATCACGGCTGATAAAATATTGCCAAACATTTATGTCTGTCCACTCTATGCACACTTCGGATGGGCTGCTGCTCATGTGCCGTCCGTATGGGCTGCTGCTCACGCACGCCATCCATACGGGCATCCATACGGGCTGCCGCTTGCACGGCGACAGTATGGGCACATGTGCTGCATCCCATATGGAGTGTGCATGTGTGGCAGCCTGTACAGTTGCTGTGTGAGAGGCAGCTCGTATGGATGCCCGTATGGATGACATGCGCAAGCAGTAGCCCGTACGGACGCTGCGTGAATGATGCCCATACTGACTGCATGTGCCCTTGGCTGCTCTACAGCTGGGGGGAGGCAGGTGCCATCTTGTCACCCCCCAGAGTGGCACCCGGGGTGGACTGCCCCCTCCGCACCCCACTTTGTACGCCCCTGGTCCCATCAACCCTATAAATTTGAAGCAATGTCGTACCACTTTCAGTAGACATGGCTTTTCCCAAAAGAATTCTGGGAGTGCTGAGAGTTCTCAGGAGAACCAGTTTCCCCACATTGAGCTACTATTTTCAGAATGGTTTAACAATCAATCCCCCAGAGAACTCTGGGAATTATAGCTTTGTGAATGGAATAAGAGTCTCATAACAGCTCTCAGCATCCTTAACAAACTACACATTCCAAGATTCTTGGCTGTTTGTTGTTGTCATATTATCACGGAGGAGCCGAATGATGTTCACAAATTTATTTGGGCAGCCAATTTTCAGAAGGACGGTCCACAGGGCATTATGATTTACAGGGTCGAAAGCCTTAGTCAGGTCAATAAATGCCATATATAGGGGTTAGTTTTGCTCTCTCTTTTTTTTTTTTTTTTTGAAGCTGTCAAGCGGTGATAATCATGTCCACTGTGCCCCTAAAAATAATGTCCACTGTCCCCCTAGAAGGCTGAATTAATATTCTACAGCCTTTTAAATGTGTTTGAGGGAGAGAGGTTATTGCTTTTGTTTGTTTTAACTATTTATTTGTGCTTTTATCTGTATATTTATATTGTGAAATGCCCTGATATCTTTTAAGGAAGGGGAGGGCATATATAGATCTAATAAACCACCACCACCACCCTTTAAGGTAGATTAGAATTGGGCAGATTGTCCCCAGAGGGAGAAGGCCAACCAATCAGCAATGTGGTTAGTGACAAGTCAGAGGGGATCTTCTCTAGCAGGCCCACCCCCAGTCTGGTGAAGCATTGGCTCAATACAACAGTGAAGGGGAAATCGTGCGTTGTAAGTCCTAAAGCCATCACTGCCCCATGTACAGCCTCTGATGCTGCACCTCTCCTCTCTTAGATTCTGAGCAGGAAGCAAAATCTCATTTGCTCTTATTGACTACTATTACCTAATCACATTCCTTATAATCTCCAGTAGCAACACTTTAGTAGTCCAATGATTACCTTGAATTACAATGGTCACCTTGAAACTACTGTTACTTCTCCTCATTGTAATCGGAGAGTGCAAATGGGGCAATAAATGTAGCACAGATATTGTGCAGATGGGCTAATAAACATGTGTATTATTAAAAATGAGAGGGAGGGGGAAAGTCACCTTTATAGACAGTGCTCGGGTGTTGATGATGCAGGATCCAATGTGATGGCCTTTCGACAGGGCGTCTTGCCTGATTTCACTTCTGTTCGTGAAAATAGAATGCCTTGCTTGGGAGCAGCCAGTTTGAGGGTTGAGGTACTTTACCATGAAATGATAAGGCTCCTATTATGACATAATGCAGAAGGTCCCCAGCATCTCCAGGAATGGCTGGGAATGCCCTTTCTCCTGAAACCCTGGAGTGCTACTATCAGTCAGTGTAGACATTACTGAGCTAGAATGGGCCAATCTGGCTTGGTATAAGGCAGCTCCCTATGTCTCAAGGGAAGAGGCACCATTAAATGGTAGAACATCTACCTAGGTAGCATTCAGAAGACCCCAGTTTCAATCCTTGGGATCTAAAAGCAGGGCTGGAGGAGACTCATTGGAGTTGTTATAAGTTAATGTTAATATTGCTGAGCTAGATGGACCAGTCATCTAACTGAGTAGAAGGCAGCTTCCTAAATCCTTAAGTACAGTAACCTATAATTTCCCATGTTGAAGTTTAGTGGCAAATCCCCACCTTTTAAAGTGTTTGAGTAACGAACATGTCTTGTGCCACCCTTGAACGAACAAAATTTCAGCTTTAAAAATGTAATTGAGCCATGTAGTCCAGCACCCTGTTCTCACAGTGGCAATCCAGATGTTTGGGGAAAATCTGCAGAACCCAAGTACAAGAGCACCTCCCATCCTCATGACTCCAGCAACTGGTATTCAGAAGCTGAAATATACGCGGAGTTGAGTGTTGATTTCATGCTCTTTATTTCAGCTCATGGTCATCAGTGAGTGAGTGAGTTTTTCCCCAAAACATCTGGCTATATATACATTATTTACACAATGGGTCCCGCATCATTGGCTGATTCAGCTCCCCTCCTGGAGCCTGATTGGGCTGCTCCTGCAGGCCAATCAGGCTGCTGATTCACTTCCTCCTGGAGCCAGATTGGGCAGCTCCTGCAGACCAATCAAGTTGCTGCCTTCTAGGATCCTACCTGCCTATTGTTCTAGGATCCAAGCTCAGTACATAACAGAAGCATTACAGTATCTAACCATGGAGGCAGAGCATAGCCATCACAGACATCTAATGTTATAAGAGGGAGAAGAAGAAAATTCTCTCTCCACTCTCTCCCCATCATGCATAATTCTATAAACTTCTGTCCTATCAACTCTTTTCCCTAACTAAAAAATCCCAGATGCTACAACCTTTCTTCATAGGAGTGTTGTCGCTTCATCTCATTGATATTTTTGGTTGCCCTTTTCTCAACCTTTCTGGTGAATGTTTGACGCCTCTTTGATTGACCATTCTGGGTCGCCCAACCACTGCCACAGTGTCGTTTCTCCTGGCAGATCAAGAGGAGCAGATGGCTGCAAAGGTTGCAAGGTTTCTAGCTGGGGCAATCAGAATAAGGTCCACAATTTGACTGCTGATTCAGGAGCCTAAACCGTGTTTTATATAACCGACTTTTATTTTGTTCTCTGTATATCACAATGCCTTTTGTTGCTGTGGCCGACGGCTAGTGCAAATAAAGTTTCATTCAGTCCTTCAAGGAAGGTTGAACAAATGCCCCTTCAATGGGCAAATGCCCCTCCATTGCCCCCACCCCCTAAAATCAGGGTTTCTTGTACACCAACTTTCGACTTCGCATATGGTGTGGGACAGCACCTTAACCTTCAAGAGTATGCCTCCGGCCTCTGCGAGATGTGAGTAAATGAATCTGTGTGTGAATTAGGGTGAAGGTTTTTATAAATATAACATTCTGCCCCCACCAAAAGAAAAAAAGGGGGGACTGGAGTTGAAAACAGATCACACAGATCACTTTGAAGTCCGATCAAGGAAGCAATTAAACTGAAAATAAAGCTAATCAAGCTGGCCTTACCCGAGCTTGTTATAACTCTGCATCGTGTCTTTTATTGAAATATTAATGATAATTCCTACAAGGTTTTCATTTTTGGCATTACCCTATAGCAGTTAGAAAAGTTTAAAGTCTGTGTCCTTTTAAGCTTCAAGGAGTCAATTTGTAGAGTCTGAAACTGCAGCATAACTTTCAGTGCCCCAGTTGACCTCTGGAGATCCTGAGGCAGGATACTCTTGCCCACTCTGGAAGTAATTTCACATCACTGCAGTCTGTTGCAGATTATTCTTGTTATTACAGGGAGGGATAAACCAAAACTGTCTGCCCCCCCCCACAGAAACACTTTTGCTGGCACGTGTGCAGCCCATGAAAGTGTGTGTGCAGATATTATTTTAAAGAAGGCAGAAGAAAACCTCAAAATTGTCAGTGTCAGGAGGAGTCCTACCAGGAGAAGAGTCAGCAACATTCCCTTTCTAAGAAGAAGAAGAAGAAGAAGAAGAAGAAGAAGAAGAAGAAGAAGAAGAAGAAGAAGAAGAAGAAGAAGAGGAGTAGTAGTTTGGATTTGATATCTGGCTTTATCACTACCCGAAGGAGTCTCAAAGCGGCTAACATTATCCTTTCCCTTCCTCCCCCACAACAAACACTCTGTGAGGTGAGTGGGGCTGAGAGACTTCAGAGAAGTATGACTAGCCCAAGGTCACCCAGCAGCTGCATGTGGAGGAGCGGAGACGTGAACCCGGTTCCCCAGATTACGAGTCTACCGCTCTTAACCACTACACCACACTGTAGGAACCTGTGGCCCTTGAAATTTTGTTGGACACCAACTCCCCTCATCCCTGACCTTTGGCCATGCTGGTGGGAACTCAAGTCCAACCTGACAAGAGGTAGTGATGGTTTAGAAAACCAATCCGACAAATTCATGGGGAATAAGGCTATGAATGGTTACCAGCCATGCTGGCTATGTTCTCTCTCCATTGCCAGAGGTAGCATGCGTCTGAGTACTAGTTGCTGGAAATTGAAATTGGGGAGAGTGCTGTTCCACTCAGATTCTGCTTGTGGGCTTCCCAGGGACATCTGGTTGACCACCGTGGAACTAGGATGCTAGACTACATGGGTCTTGGTTTGATCTAGCAGGCTTCTTCTCACATCCCTAACATTAGGAGTGCCAAGTGGCCTGTTCCACTCCCTCACAATCAGAGGTGCTGCCTTGCACCCAAGATTTGGGGGAGTGAGGAGCTGGCTTATATGTGACATCATGCACCCAGCATGTAGCACATGCATGTGATATCATACGCACAATGTGCAATGTGCGCATGATGTCCCATTGTCAGGGGGAGGCCGAGTGTGGAGTACAGTGTGGTACAGCTTCCTCTCTCATGCTCAGGAGGAGCCAGGCACCGAACTGCTCTGCGTTCAGCCTCCTCCCCTCCCTCAATGTGGAATGGGCCTGATCCCCTGCCAGCAGACTTTAAAGAGGGCGAAGACACCTCCACCCCTAGGAGTTGGCATCCCTGCCCACAATGGCTTACTTAGAGGGCCAGTACATCATTTTAATTTCTGGAGTTGACTAGGATGCCATGTACACACACACACACAGAGAGAGAGAGAGAGAGAGAGAGAGCGCACAAGTCGATCTAGTAATGAGCTTGGCTCCCTCTCAGCATACTCTCACTTGCATTCATTCCTGATATGCTATTGGATCAGGTGCATATATATAAGGTCCTTAGCAATTTGGATCCAGGATAACTTAAGGGCTGCCCGTTTCTTTATTTCAATGCCTGCTCACTGAGGTCTTTTGGGGGAGTCACTGTTGGTGGTTCCCCTTGGCTCAGATGCTTGATTCATATATTCCAGGAACTCTGCATTCTTTACTGTAGACCCAGTACTCTGGATAAGATCAGGCAGGCCTCCTCTCCCAGGTAAACTTCAGGTGTTTGGTCAAGTCCTTTTTATTTCATTTTTCTAAACTTTGTTTTTATTAATTAAGCCTTTCTGGGTTTTTGGTTAAGTTTTGTAACCTCCCTGTACAATAGTGATAAATTATGGCATTAAGTGGTATAATGGTACAAATAAATATTGGGCAGGATCTTGTGTGTGTGTGTGTGTGTGTGTGTGTGTGTGTGTGTGTGTGTGTACGCATATGTATATATATGCATATGTATATATAGGCTTCTGTGGGCTAGGCTGAATCTTCTACTATTCCATGACTTGCTGAAATAAATATTTCAGCCAATGGAAGGAGGAGGGTAAACTGAATCTCTCATTTGCCCTAATACTCTCAAGCACTGACATTAAATATTATGAATCCATGTTTAATGTTTAGAACAAATGAATTTTTCATGATGCCGTCAATATTTTACATGTTTACTGAGGCCTTAAGAGCTATCCAGGTTACCCCTGCTAGTTACAAAATGCCACAAAGAGCCCTCACAACAGGCTAAACATACTCAAGCCTTTGAAAATTCTCCATAGGATTTGGGTCTCAGAAGATGGTTACCATCTTCTGGACACGCTCTAGTTACTCATACCTTAAAAACAAAACAAAAAACACCACACCAATAGAGCAAGCCTATGTGTCTTCTGAAAAGTAAGTTCTATTGAGCTAAACGTGGCTTACTCTCAAGTAAGAGGATATGGTTGTGGAGCCTAAACTCCTGAAATGGGTAGTCAGAAACCACTAATCCTCTGCAGTGTCTTCTTCAGAGGCTGATCTCTAGGCTCATGAAGATTACTTATCTGTGGCAGCTTCCAAATGTTCTAGTTACAGGTAGGTAGCCGTGTTGGTCTGAGTCGAAACAAAATAAAATAAAAAATAAAATAAAATAATTCCTTCAGTATCACCTTAAAGACCAACTAAGTTTTTATTTTGGTATGAGCTTTCGTGTGCATGCACACTTCATCAGATACACTGAAACAGAAGTCACCAGACCCTTATGTATATTCAGAGGGTGGGGGGGTGGGGGTGATGGGCTGATAGGAGTGGTAAACCTGTTGATGACTGTTAACGACTGTTAATGACTGCAATTGGTCTTGCAGGGGAAAAGCAAGGGCTGTGGTGCTAAGGAAAGCTTGATCATGTATAATGAGATAAGAATCCTATGTCTCTGTTCATTCCAGGTGGCTCCATGGTTTTAAGCTTGCTAATGAGTTGCAATTCACCAACTTCTCTTTCCAGTCTGTTTCTGAAAATTTTCTGTAATAAAACAGCTGCTTTGAGATCTTGTATAGAATGTCCTGGGAGATTGAAGTGTTCTCCTACTGGTTTCTCTGTCTTCTGGTTCCTGATGTCAGATTTATGTCCATTTATCCTTTGGCATAGGGTTTGGCCTGTTTGTCCAATATAGAGAGCTGAAGGGCACTGTTGGCATTTGATGGCATACACAATGTTAGAAGATGAGCAATTAAATAGTCCTGAGATGGTATGTTGGATGTTGTTGGGGCCAGTAATGATGTTGTCCGGGTGTATGTGGCAGCAAAGTTGGCATCTGGGTTTATTGCAGGCTCTGGTACCAGTGTCCATGTTAAGTGGTGGTTGTATTATTGTGGGTGAGGAGTTGTTTAAGACTGGGTGGCTGTCTGTAGGCAATGAAAGGTCTTCCTCCCAGAGCTTGAGAAAGAGAGCTGTCATTGTCCAGGAGAGGTTGTAGATCTCTGATGATGCGTTGTACTGTTTTAACTTGGGAGCTGTATGTGATGACTAGTGGTGTTCTGTTATTTTCTTTTTTGGGTCTGTCTTGCAGCAGGTTTTCTCTAGGTATCAGTCTGGCTCTGTTGATCTGTTGTTTAACTTCATCAGGTGGATATTTTAGTTCTAAAAAGGTTTGCTGTAGATCTCTTAGGTGAGATTCTCTGTCTGTAGAGTTGGAACAGATGCGGTTGTAACGTAGGGCCTGGCTGTATACGATGGATTGTTTGGTATATTTGGGATCGTAGCTAGAAGCATGTAGATATGTTTGTCGATCAGTTGGTTTTTCGGTGCCACTGAAGGAATTCGTTTATTTAGCTTCCGAATGGTGAAACTCTCTTCCCAGACAAGCTCACCTGGTGCCATCTCTGCTTATGAAATGCAGTCTGCCCTGTGCTTAGGGTAGGTGTTTACACATCACCAAAGAAAAAGATACTGCAGAGGCACCATCTTCTGAAGAACACTGAGGGAGCTCAACACAACGTCCTGATGTCACTCTGTGTCCAGCTCCATGTTCAACCTCAACAATGGGGGGGTGCCCCCCTCAAAATAGACATTGAGGGGGCCCAAAGAGCCTTGGCCCTTAGAAGCTGGTCCCTATGGAATACTGATTTGCATAAATGGACCTCCTGATGAGGTGGTATCTGCCCTTTCCTGCAGAGCTCAGTGCTCAGTTGGGTGAGACAAACTTAGGTATCCCGATTTCCAAACTATATAGGGCTTTCTACACCAGTACCAGCCTCTTGGACCTAGCACCCTGAAATAACATACATATTTGCTTTATATTAGGGACCCAGGTGGCGCTGTGGGTTAAACCACAGAGTCTAGGGCTTGCTGATCAGAAGGCCGCCGGTTCGAATCCCTGCAATGGGGTGAGCTCCCATTGCTCGGTCCCAGCTCCTGCCCACCTAGCAGTTCGAAAGCACATCAAAGTGCAAGTAGATAAATAGGGACCGCTCCGGAGGGAAGGTAAACGGAATTTCCGTGCGCTGCTCTGGTTTGCCAGAAGCAGCTTTGTCATGCTGGCCACATGACACGGAAGCTGTCTGCGGACAAACGCCGGCTCCCTCGGCCTATAGAGCGAGATGAGCGCCGCAACCCCAGAGTCGGATACGACTGGACCTGATGGTCAGGGGCCCCTTTACCTTTACCTTTATGCTTTATATTAGGGCGAATTGCTTGCAAAATAAATGAGTCTAACAGGCAAACGTTCAGTGCAGAAATGTGTACATTAGGAGAGGGAAATTAATGGATACGTTTTTCAAAAAAATCACAAACTGAAGCATAAAAATGGCAAATGGACTTAATGAGAAATGAGAAACTGACAGAGACTGGAATTGACAGTTTTGTCCATTCTTGCGGATGTTATGGAAAGCAAATCAGAAATTGCCTTCTTTTGTCCTTTATTTTTTAAAGGTCCTCCCCTTAAATCCACCCCCTCTACTTATTCGGTTCCTTTAGCTTGATTCCTTTTACAGTGCTGTGAGTTTATGTGGGGAAGAAGTTTGTGAGCTCCAAGGAGAATTACTGAGGCTGGCAGTTTGTTTAGCCAGTAAATGAAAGAGGTGAACTCTCTTGTTTTCTAACGGAGACAATTTAAGCCCCACGTGTATGAATGTGTGTGCTAAGCTTGCGTTTAAAATTTGGAGCCTGACAACAAAGAAACTTCTAAAGACAAAAAGCAACCCTTTTATCTTGAATGCCCTTGTCTCCTTGAACTACACAGGAAATAAGGGGGCTGGGGGGAGCCAGTGAATCATTTAAGCAGGGAGAATAGTAGGATTTTGTTGTTTTGTGTGCATGTGTGCATGTGTGCTTTAACGACGTTAGGGATCATTTCGAAGCAAAGCTGAAAACTTTACTTTTCTTTCTACCTGGATGAAAGGTAACAACAGGAGGATCATTAACACCCAGACGTATTTTTCTTTAACAAAAACAAAACAAAATAAGATGTGGTGGAAGTTGTATGAGGCAGTGAAGAAAATGTCCTTGTGTCCCAAAGCTACTTTGCATCAACTCTGAACGCAGATGGGAGGAGGGGGGGAGAGGCTAAATTGGGGGTGGGGTGGTGAGAGTTGCACTTCAGACAATGTTTTTTTAAGACTCCAGATGCTCCTTATTATATAATAGTATCATAAAAGGTCGTCATGCACAAGATTCCAGCCGCATTTCCTTTTCTCTTGTTCACTCTCAAGAGCCATCCTGGGTTGGTGTTTGCATTTAAATTAAAGAGTAATTAGATCCAGGAGGAGACATTAAGAAAAAAAAGCTGAAGTGTAAGTTAGTTCCCAACTCCCATTCAAAAAAGGGCATGTGGGACAACAACTTTTCGACATTTAACCTGTCAAAGGAAGCGAATGAACTAAGTCAACACATTGATAGGAGACAGCAAGAGACTTTCAAATGTCACCCTTCATTTGGACACTCTAAACCAGGGATGGGGAAATTTGCGGCCCTTCAGGTGCCCCTGGACTCAAAATCCCATCATCCCTGACCACTGGCTCATGGGAGTTAGAGTCCAAAGACATCTGAAGGGCTACAGGTTTCCCTATCCCTGATCTACAAAAAGGCATCTCTCTCTCTCAGGAGTGAATGCCTCTTTCAACCCAGATGTTGTTGGACTCCAGCTTCCATCATTCCTGGCCATTGGCTATGCTAGTTGGGGCAGATGGGAGTTAGAGCCCAACCATGTCTGGATGGGCACAGGTTCCCCCAACCCTGTTCTAAATGATATTTTGACTGTACCTCACTGAAATATACTCGGAGTCGAGAGTGAATTTCATGCTCTTTATTCAGCTCATAGTCATCAAGGAGAAGAAGAGAAGAATGGCTCTTTTCCCAAAACCATCTGCTTATATACATTATTTACACAATGGGCCTTGCGTGATTGGCTACTTCAGGGCTACAACTGTGGGCCAATCAGGTTGTGGATTGACTTCTGCCTGCAGCCTGATTGGCTGCTCCTACAGGCCAATCAGGTTGCAGATTCACTTCTACCAGCCGCCTGATTGGCTACTCCTGCAGGCCAATCAGGTTGCGGATTCACTTCCACCTGGAGTTGGATTGGGTAGCTCCTGCGGACCAATCAGACTGCTGATTCTGAATCCTATTGTTCTAGGATTCAGCTCAGTACATAACACTCACCTACACACAGGCCTAACCAAAGCTTTCCTTTCAAGAGCTGTGCCGACTCTTAACTCGTTCAGCATGACAGCATCTTTCCCCAGAAAACACTTAGTGCAAATAGACATACAGGGTTAGTGTTGGCATTTAAATTTTAGAAGTATTTGATCAAGGAGGAGACTCATGTTTGCTGCCATTGGGTTCCCTAGCCACTGCTATTTCAGTACAATCCCTGCCCATCCACATCACCGCCACCTCTATTTTCTTCCTCCTGGATAAATGTCATAGGTGATTCCATTCAGTCAGGAATCATACAGTGAAAAGAGATGACTTCACAAACATTGAGTAGCCCACCCTTTACAATTCCCATCACCCTCCCACAGCCAACCATATTTGTGCTGAGGGCTACTGAGGGCAATGAAGAATGCCTTCTTGATGGTTGGCAGAGGGCTGATGAGAGTTGTAGTCAAAAATATCTGGAGGACACCAGGTTGGTGAAAATAGTTATAGACAATCAGATTTGCACTGAGGACCAGTGAATTGCATTACAATTTTAATCCCATGGAATGCAAATTGTAATACAGTGGTACCTCAGTTTAAGTCCACAATTGTTTCCGGAAGTCTGGACTTAACTTGAAGCGTACTTAACCTGAAGTGAACTTTCCCATTGAAAGTAATGGAAAGTGGATTAATCCATTCCAGACGGGTACTTAACTTGAAGTGTACTTAACCTGAAGTGAACTTTCCCATTGAAAGTAATGGAAAGTGGATTAATCCGTTCCAGATGTGTCCACGGAGTACTCAACGTGAAGCGTACTTAACCCGAGGTATGACTGTTATTGGTTCCAGAAGTCTGTACTTAACCTGAAGCGTACTTAACCTGAAGCAAACTTTCCCATTGAAAGTAATGGAAAGTGGATTAATTTGTTCCAGACGGGTCCGCAGAGTACTTAAACTGAAAGTACTCAAACCGAAGCATACTTAAACCAAGGTATGACTGTACAGTTAAACGTAAGAAATAGAAGAAGGATTTTAAAATTCAAATCATACAGTATCCAGCACACCACATTACAATTGCTACTACAGGCACTAAAATCATGAAGTGGTCCACCAAGACCATCATCACTTTTCAAGTGGTCTGTGGTGGTGGAGGTGAGTTTGGGAATTCCTGCCTTAAGCCAAGGAGTAGAGCATGGCCAACCCTGTGTTTTAACCAAAGAGTTTCCCCATCTTCTTTTTATTTTGCAGTATCACTTCCTCCCTGCTGTAGGTGTTGTGATCTGAAAGCACAGCCCCGTACTATAAATCACCCAGAAAGCAGCACAGAGAGGGGAAGGACATGGGTCAGTTCTCTCAGCCAATATTTTTACAGTTTAGACAAGGGGGGGGGAGCCAGAAAACGATAACAAATTGAAGCCTGAAAACCAAGCACGCTGGCCATTATTAAATGCTTTGTCACAGACTCGAAAAGGATTGCCGTAGACTCCAAAGTCCTCCTATTGCATATCAGACTCGTGCCTCCCCTGGTGTCTTTTTTGCACCTGTTAAATATGTTCCTCCTTCAACAAAAATTCTAATATCTTTATCTCAGGGAAAACATCTAGAGGGCCAAAGATTCCTCATACCTGGTCTAAAGAGACAACACCTCCATCTGGATGACATCACCCTGGTTCAGGAAAAGTTCAGTTGGGAAAGGAAGTCTTTATCTACTCCTACCTGTCCAGGAAGAGCCCATGATCAGCCTTGGTGAATTATTTAGCTAGAGCACATTACCGGAATTAAGACTTGCGCTGTTACATCGCAGGGTTATGGGCAGGGTCCTAAAGACAAATCTGGAGGTTCTTGCTTAGGTTAAACATCTGTAGAATTCAGGACAAAAGCAAAACAAAAATAGTTTTGACAAGACTGGCTGAAAACACTTGGGGTGGGAGGTCAATATTTAATTTACAGGGTGGAAGTGGCTGTACAGTTAGTGGAGTGCTATGGAATCCAGGAGCATTATGCTGTCCATTGCAATGCCATGCTCACTTGCTGGGGCACAAGCTCTATTATATTCAGTGGGATTCACTTTTGAGCAAATGTGTAGAATCGAGTTGCACATCATTGAACTTCTACTCCCCTTTTCTATCATGTGTGAGGCAGCATTGACTGTAGAGTGTAAATACAACCTTCATTTCATGACTGTCTTCACCTAAGTATGAATTGTATCTACTAAGGCCATAGATTTCCACACAGGTGACAAGGTGATAACTCCTTAGACTTGTTTATCTTTTTCTATCCACGCGGGGGCAGGAAGGGGGGGGAGATATCTGGAGTGGATGAATGAGGTGAAACATTTTTGGATCAATGACAAACTGGCAGAGAAGGAATGTAATTCATGAAAATACTTTTCCACCCCCCTTGTCCTGACAAATAGCTCAGGGCCTGATCCACAGGGCAGATTTTCTATTCCAGTCTTTCCCCAACCCGGTGCCCTCCAGAAGCTGAGGGACTCCATCTCCTCTGATTCTTTGACTCTGAACTGAATCCTTAAGTATTTGCCTCAACTGTCACCATCCATAGACTGAATGATGTGAAAAAGTGAAATTGATAAGTGAACCATAACTTTAAAAAAACCTGTCCCCCTCCCCCCAAAAAATATTTTTCCCAAAATAATTCATTTCCATTCACCCCCAGTAATTATAAACTGAACCCAAAGTCTTCCATAATCCTTGGACTGAATTACAATCATTCCTGGGGGTCAGCACTTGTTGGCATGTTTTAGTTCTACAATTACCACAGTTATCTGGTTAATGGTTGGAGAGACCAAAAGAATGATTCCACTTAATGCAATGAGGGAATTAATCCCTGGTGCTTTGAATGAACAACCATCATTCTGATCCTTCATTCTAGCACTATTGGCCATGCAGGCTGAGAACATAAGAAGACCCTGCTGGGTCAGGCCAATGGCCCATCCAGTCCAGCATCCTGTTCTCACAGTGTCCAACCAGATATCTGTGGGGAAAGTCACAAGCAGGACCCCAGCACAAATCATTCCCCCTCCTGGCTTCTAGCAACTGGTATTCAGAAGCATTACAGCAGGCATCCCCAAACTGTGGCCCTCCAGATGTTTTGGCCTACAACTCCCATGATCCCTAGCTAACAGGACCAGTGGTCAGGGATGATGGGAATTGTAGTCCAAAACATCTGGAGGGCCGAAGTTTGGAGATGCCTGCATTACAGCCTTCATCTGTAAAGGAAAAGGATAGCCATAATGGCTTGTAGCTGTTGATAGACTTCTCTGTGACTTTGTTGAATCCTCTTTTGAAGCCACCCAGGTTGCCTCCTGTGTTAGTTGAACCATGCACTGCATGTACTTTCTGCTATCTGGAGAGCCAGTGTGGTGTAGTGGTTAAGAGCGGGATATCAAATCCAAAACTCTTCTTCTCTCTCTATCTGTCCTGATCTTCTAAAATGTAGCTTCATTTGATGTCCATGAGTCCAAAATGCCTAGAGAGCACCAGGTTGCAGAATAAGAATAAGAATAAGAAGAGGAGGAGGAGGAGGAGGAGGAGTTTGGATTTGATATCCCGCTTTATCACTACCCGAAGGAGTCTTAAAGCGGCTAACATTCTCCTTTCCCTTCCTCCCCCACAACAAACATTCTGTGAGGTGAGTGGGGCTGAGAGACTTCAAAGAAGTGTGACTAGCCCGAGGTCACCCAGAAGCTGCATGTGGAGGAGTGGAGACATGAACCCGGTTCCCCAGATTACGAGTCTACCCCTCTTAACCACTACACCACATTGGCGGAAGGCTACTTTAACTGCATTCTGCATTTTTCCATGACTGACTGCGTGCAGTGGCTCATTTCATTCCCTTTGTCCTGTGGACTGGAACACTGAATAGGGCTGGGAAGACCCAGGCTCAATCAGTCATGAAGTTTACTGAGTGGCTATCCTGGTCCAGTAACTCCCAGCCTAGCCTTCCCCACAGGGTTGTTGTGAGGATGAAATGGGAGCAGGCAAGAACTATGTATACTGCCTTGGGCTCCTTAGGGAACAGCCAATAATAAATACAATAAAAATAATGGTTATCTCTAGGTAGGAAGGCTACTCCTCCACCAAACGTGGGGAGCATTCTCATATACTTTCCCAGGGATTGCAAACCTCAAGTCCTGTGAGTGAATGTGGCCCTCCAAGCCTCTCTATCTGGCCCTCAGAACTCTCCTTCTAAGCCACATCCCCAACTGGCCCTATCTTGCACCCTTCTTGACTGGTTTTGCCTGCCTAGAATGTGTCATTGAACTCTGATAAATGCTTTTTGCTTGCCTGGATGGAGGTTAGAGAGGGAAGCGTGCGTAGAAACCCATGTGTTATCCCTTACCTTTAGCCTGAAAATGAAAGGGAGGGAAAGCTTGAGCACTTGCCTTTGCTGATTGCAAAATAAATAAATAAAAACACCCCTCTGTCATATCATCAGAGTTGTTTCATAAAATACCAGTGGATAGAGAGGCAGTATCTAACAGGGGTGTGAGTCTGTAACTGAAGTACACTGAAAATCAAGGGATGTGTTTGATCTAAAAGGCACTTGCCTCCAAATGCTTCAGCCTCAGAAAATGCACAGGAAGGGGAGAAAGGAGAAAAAGTTACAAAGGAGGGGAATGTCCAGATGTTAGGCTTTTGTTATCAGCAGAGACTTGCAGTGGAGGCTTCTACGTCTATGCTTAAACAGCTCTTGCCAATTAATCAATGGCAGTCAGTTGAAGGAAGGGAGAAAATGAAACCTTGGCCGATCCAGGAATCATAGAATTGTAGAGTTGGAAGGGATCTCCAGGGTCCATCTAGTCCAACGTCCTACAATGCAGGAATCTTTTGCCCAATGTGGGTATACAACCCTGAGATTAAGAGTCTCATACTCTACCAACTGAGCTATGCCTTGGGTAAAGAATTGGGTTTAGGTCTGATATACTCATAATGAATGCCCGCTAATTATAGGAAGACAAGAAGCTGTCTTATACTCAGTCTGAACTATATACTCAGTCTATCTATCTCAGTGTTGCCTACACTGATTTGCAATGCTCTCCAGGGTTTCAGATAAGCGGGTTTTTCTGGCCCTACTTGGAGATTTGCAGGACTAAACTTGAGACCTTCTGCATGCAAAGCATGTGCTCTACCATCGAGCTATGGAGCTTCCCTGTAGCTATTAAATTGCAGTTTTGCCCTGGAAATCAGGGAGTCTCCATACTTTGGGGGCTCATTTACATAACTCCACTCATTTTCAAATGTGCTCCTGGAATTGATCAGCACACAAACTAACAAATCTGAGAGGTGTACTTGCTGTTCTCACAGAAATGCTGGTGTAGGAATAGGAGAGAAATTTGATCCAGTTCACATTTAAAGGTTCACATTTAAATATACAATTCACACTTCCTGAAATCATGTGCAAACCAAGACACAGCTATCCTTCCAAATTCACACTTCTCCAAATTTTTCATGGACTTCTCCACACAAATGTATCTGCTGTGGTAAAGTGTGTATAGACCTGCCTATATGGACTGCAAGAAGTTCAAACCTATCCATTCTTAAGGAAATCAGCCCTAAGTGCTCACTGGAAAGACAGATCCTGAAGCTGAGGCTCCAATACTTTGGCCACCTCAGGAGAAGAGAAGACTCCCTGGAAAAGACCCTGATGTTGGGAAAGATTGAGGGCACAAGGAGAAGGGGACGGCAGAGGATGAGATGGTTGGACAGTGTTCTCGAAGCTACCAACATGAGTCTGACCAAACTGCGGGAGGTAGTGGAAGACAGGAGTGCCTGGCGTGCTCTGGTCCATGGGGTCACAAAGAGTCGGACACGACTAAATGACTAAACAACACCTGCCTATATGAGAGAAAATAACCTGCAAAAATATGTTATGGGAAATCATTTGCTAAAAATATGTATATTAGGCAATATTGCGTACAGAAGTGTGTACAATAGGAGAATTTCACACTTAAATGCTGAATTTTCATGGGGACTTAAATGAATTAAGGACTTAAATTAAATGAAGACTTCTTCTACTACTTTTTTTTCAAAAAGCAGCCAACCGTAGAGAATTGTAGGCTGAAGAATGAGAAACTGAGAGAAATTGAAATTGACAGATTTTCTCAAGACTAGGTAGGAGAGGCCATACCTGTTGAATTTATCAATGTCAAGCAGTATTAAAAGCATCTGAATTGTGGCCAGGAAGCTACATGACAACTGATGCTGAACTCAGGCATAATATGAGATGCATCTCCTTGTTTAATTAAGCCCATCAAAGAGTTCAAAGCAGAGGTAAATTTGGGAGCACTGTCCCTCCAGGAGAATTTATGGCTACCTCTCCACTTCCCTCCTTCGTCTCTCTCTCTCTCTCTCTCTCCTTCTCACTTTACTTCTCATTTTTACAAATGCCTCTACACTTTGAGGCAGCACTGATAGATTTGCCATCTTTGCTGTTACAGCTTAGGAAAGTTCAATAAGTCAGCTGTCAGAGGCTGGGTCCCCTTGCAGGCTAAGGAATTCCAATTTCAAAGTACAAGAGACTGAAGCCTTGAAACAGAAGCTCATCAAATGCTAATCATTCCTGACTCCATCTGGAGCTGGGAGAGGGGGGAAGGGAGGGGAGGGGGAGGCAAACAGGGGCCTCTGCTTAAAAGGGCGCCAAGTGCAGCGCTGAAAACCTTGCACTCGATTAATTCTACGGGGTGCAATAAGGATGATATGAAGGAACTCAGATGCGAATGAACAAACCGTTTAAGGGTAGCGAAAAAGGGGAGCCGAATGACCACCAAATTGCTTTCCAAGTAACTGGAGAAAGGACTCAGAGGCATTCAATCTCATTTAGGTGGCACCTAGGAAAATAGACCTTTCTTCCAGGCTCTCTCTGAGAAAAGAAAGGGGGGGGGGAGTCCAACATCACTCAGACTTTAGGCAGTCCCTCCTGGAGGCAGGTGGATGCTGCTGGCATGGCCCTGATTCTTTCCCCCACGACCTTCAGCGCTCTAGCAAGGAGCCGTTGCATTTATTAAGAAAACAGATGTCCTGTTTTTCTCGCCATAAGCCAACACTCATGTTGGCCTAAGATGCAAGATGGGGAAACAATTGAGCTATGCCGAAAGATCAAAGGCCCAGCTGTTTTTATTTTTTAAAGAGAGAGAGAGAGAGAGAGAGAGATGGGTGGGCTGCAACAATTTAAGCTGCTCTGCTGGTAGAGGCTCAGCAGGAACCAGCCCTGCTGGTTATCAGATGATGACGGAGAACCGTATTATTCAGAGAGGACTTTGAAACATGGCTTCCTTTCCCTAGCACCACCAGTATTCATTGATGCTTTTATTGCTTTTATTGTAATTTTGTATGTTATCTACTGCTTTGCAGTATGTTTATTAAAGAGAAGTTAATTTAAATAATTAAGGTACTTTGAAATTCCAGACTGGTACAAAACACCATCACCTCGACAGGCTGGGTGTGTGTTGGAATAGAAAGGTTCAATAAGGTACAGAGCTCTGTCAATGAGGGGGCAAGGCAGGACCACCAAGCGAAGCCCCAGAACCTTGGTGTGCTCCCCACCCCTTGATGTTGGGGTTCAAAGAGCTCCTACTACACATCTCACTATCTGATAGTCTGATAGGCTTCTGGTAAGCTGCTCAAGTCAACATTCCAGCTGCCACATTGAGGACAGAAACTGACATTTCTGAATACTCTTCAAAGGTAGCACCATGTAGAGCACATGGTAGCGATCCAGTTTCCGTATCGCTAAGGATGCTGATGCTGATTATTCTATCTCTATCCCATTCTCCTCCTCCTCCTCCACCACCACCACCGAAGGAGCTCAGGACAGCAAATAGCAACATGTTAAAACAGTATAATTAAAAATATAAAATATGTTTTGTTTTGTTTGTAAAAACAAAATCAGTTTTTTTAAAAAAAATCTGCATTTTACAAACAACCACATAACCTCACAGCTAATAATTTCAAAGTTGCCATGAACAGTATCTTTTTTCCATTAAATATCTGGCCCAACAGGAATGTGTTTAAATTCCTCCTGAAAGTGAATGAGGAATGCAGACACACTTCACCAGGGAGGGCATTCCACAAATGGGGAACCACCACCGAGAAGGCCCTGTCCTGGGTCAGCAACAACCAGGCAAGGCCACCAACAGGGTTTCCACTACAGATTTCAGGATCTGAGATGGTTGATATTAAGAGAGGTGCTCTTTTAAGCACTTGGGACCCTAATCCTTTCCAATGCACTCACCAGTAAAATACACATGTAGTCAACTTTTATGTAAAATGCATATCTTTGTGCACACTTTTTAATACACCCAAAATGTGCTGTGACATTTGAGGGAGTACAAAATCCACAAAGAGTTGCATTCTGAGCCACAAGAAAGTTGATGAGCATTGGATCAAGTTGTTCCAGTTCAGAAAGTGAACTAAATAAATCCTTCCCCCATCCTCATACAATTTCTTTTTCATGAGGGTTATTTAGCAAAAGTTCCTGAAGGCCAATAGTGTGTTCTTCTATGGATCTCTGGTGAAGCCTTTTTCTCTTCCACCCTACCATATAAGGGAGGGCAGGAGTCTAAGAACCAATTAATGCAGGTTTAATCAAATAACTTGTTTTTGGGGGGGTGTTTTTAATTGATTCTCTCTCTCTCTTTCTCTCTTTTTCTCTGTTCCTGTGTTTGTGTGATTGCTTCAATTTGCATTTATGGGCCTGGTGAATCAAGGCATCAGCACTAAGATCTTGAGTCAGCTGTGTCAAAATATGCAACAGGAATTTTTATTTAATCAAAACACAATTTTGGCATGGGGAGAGGAAGGAGGGGGAGAGATGCTGTGACAGTCGAATAATGAAAGGATACTGTTGCGCAAAGAAGCCGTTTAGCTCCAGAAGCATCCACATTGTTAAGATGAGTTGGGGAATCTGCTTGTTTGTTGTTGTTTTTTGTCCATTTATCCTCTATTTATCAATTTATAGTCTTTGCTTTTGGAATGATAATTACCGTATTTATTTGAGTCTAATGCGCCATCGAATCTAACGCGCAACTCACTTTTCAGAACCTTGAAACAAAAAAAAGTATTTGCTGGTGAATGTCAATGTACCATCAAATCTAATGTGCTCCTTAATTTTTATAATGTAATTTGGCCAAAAAGGTTCGAGTAAATATGGTACTTTCAAAAGGGGGGAACCTTATATTGTACAGTGCCTGACTTAACAGACCTAGACTTATCAAAGAGTAGATGAGGAAGTCAACTTGTGTCATGATTTACACCAATTTAGACCGTTGGTGGGTATTCATTGTGATTAATTGCCCCTCCATACTACCTTATTGGATAAGGCCCTGCACTCAGAAAACTAGCATGTCAAGTTTCTAAATAATAATAATAATAATAATAATAATAATAATAATAATAATAAACAATAATAATAATATATTATTATTTATACCCCGCCCATCTGGCTGGGTTTCCCCTCCCACTCTGGGTGGCTTCCAACAGAAATATTAGAATACACTAATGCCTTAAAGATTAAAAGCTTCCCTAAACAGGGCTGCCTTCAGATGTCCTCTAAAAGTCTGGTAGTTATTTTTTTCTTTTTGACATCTGATGGGAGGGCGTTCCACAGGGCGGGTGCCACTACCAAGAAGGCCGTCTGCCTGGTTCCCTGTAACTTGGCTTCTCGCAGCGAGGGAACTGCCAGAAGGCCCTCGGCACTGGACCTCAGTGTCTGGGCAGAACGATGGAGGTGGAGACGCTCCTTCAAGTATATTGGACCGAGGCTGTTTAGGGCTTTAAACTACTAGACTAGCTCTCTCCTTGTATGTCAACTTTCTATTTCAGTATTCTATGGAGTTGTTTGTTTTTATTTGGTACTGAGGAACGTTTGGTACTGAATCTGTGGACTATAGAAATCTTAAGGGAAGCTGAAGGTTAAAAAAAAATAGAAATAATTTGTTGTGGAGTCTCATCTTATCTTTACATTGTCTATGAATTTTGCACAAGGTGAAACTTGAGGAAAATTTACAAAATCTTGATCAGCTGAAGAAGAAAAATCTAAGAACCTCAAGGGCAGTCAAAAGCATTTCAATGCAATTAGCAACTTTTCTTGGGAGACTTTCTCTGACTTTTCCAGCATTCTATTATTATTATTATTATTTTCACTCGGCAAGTGCTTACTGTGCACTGGATACGGACAAAGTAAATATTAAAACAACTCTGGTGATGAGCTCTCATGCAAGCCATTTCCCTGTTGCTAGGCAACCTAAAAATCTTGGATTAAACAGGCCTAAATCTTGCTCCTCACTTATCATCCTGGCACAGAGTGGGTGATCCAGACTTTCTGTTGCGTTTTTCCCCCCTTTAACTCTGTTTTCCTGCTTCAGTGATAGTGATAACGGAAGTTTTGTAAAAGGGAAATCTGTCGCTTGCAGCTGAGTGTCCTGTGAATACAAGCAGATTTTAGCTTGGCCATTTCTGCAGCACCAAAAAGGAGGAGGAGGGAGGGAGGGAGGGAGGGAGGGAGGGAGAACAAAAGAAGGCACAAATCTGCATACAATTTGCATGTGTCAGTTCGTTTTTATACGTGCACTTTTAGAAATCATTATTGGTCTCCCATTGGCCAGGCTAGAAGATGGGAGTTATGGTTGCTAGAAAACAAGCATGCCATCTCTAGGGTTTTGTTAGGGGAATGTGGCTCCTACGCTTGAGTTTCCCTCTGAGAAGCCTTGAGTTGTTTCTCCCATGGGTGGAGTTAAGAGCGAGAGAAATAGGGTTTCCAAGCCCAGTGGGGAAGGGGCTAGTCCATGGCTTTTTTAGCCAGCGCCAGCGCCTGCTCCAATCCAATTCTTCTTCTTCTTCTTCTTCTTCTTCTTCTTCTTCTTCTTCTTCTTCTTCTTCTTCTTCATTTCAGCCCCTTCCCTCCCACTTTTCCTTTCCTCTCTTTATATTGTTGGGTTTGCTAGTCACCTTTTATAGGGCTGAGAAGATTTTTTTTTGGGGGGGAGGAGTGGTTGAGTCCTTGATTGGCCTTTGGGAGCCTTCTGTTTTTCCTACTCCACCTTGTTGGGTGATTTTCTTCGGCTTTTTGAAGTGACGTGGGTCAGTATTTGGTTTGATTGGCATTTAATTCAGGCAGGTGAGGGAAGTAGAGAAATAAACACCAGAGGAAGGATTGGGGTAAAGGCCACTTTTCCTAACTTTCCACTGCCTTTGGTTTGGGGGGAGGGTCCTTGGGGACGACCTTTAGACTTGTTGTGAGCACCTTGGCAAACGGTGGAGAGTGGTTTCAGGGTGCAGGTGTCAGGTTCACATACCAAAGGCTCACTTAATGAGGAGAGAGAATTTACCTCCAACCCTTGGCTCTGTGGCCACAGTTTGTGGCTGTAAAAGTGTCCAGGAGATAGAAGAGATGTATCCCTTCTTTAGCCGTCTGGGCTTTTATTACTTAATTGATTGGTTTTGCATAACTTCTAATGTTATATTTAATGAATATTGCAGTTCTTTTGTTTTTAAGTGCTTTATTTTATTGCCTGATTCCTGTTGATATTTTTTAGGTTTGAGGGCCATTTCACCACTTAATATGCCTCTCAAGTGTTTTTTTTGTGAGTTTGCTGGCAACCTGCATATCCACTTCAGGTGTGTCCCATTTTTCCTCCCTAACAAGAGCAAAGGACAAATCACAGGAGGTCCCATGGCCACAACAAAGAAGTCACTAAGGGCAGACTTCCTCTTTCCCTACCTATTGAAAGTGAAGCCTGCAATGTTGGACATCTGTTAGAACACTCCCTAAGGGACCACAGGATTACGCTCTTAGAGAATCAAAATAAAAAATTCCTTCAGTAGCACCTTAAAGACCAACTAAGTTTATATTTTGGTATGAGCTTTCGTGTGCATGCATACTTCTTCAGATACATTCTTAGAGAATGTGTTGCTACAAGACATGGATGAAGGACCTCAGACCTGAAGGGTAAATGCTTGTCACTCTCCAGCCTACAGGACAATTCTGAGGCTATACTTCACCCACAGAACACTTCCCTTACCAGACCAGCTCTCAGGATGGTTAAACAATTAATCATATTTTTTTTCCAGGAAAGTCTGAAAATTATAGCTCTTTGTGGGGAATAGGGACTTCTTAACAACTCTTGGCACCCTTAACAAACTACAGTTCCCAGGATGCTTTGGGGGAAGCCATGACTTTTAAAAGTGGCATCATAGTGCCTTCAATGTATGGTTTGAATGCGGCCTTAGTGTACTTTTGTGTGGCTGCAATGTGCCTTTGAATTGTGAGAATGCCTCTGGCTTGCCTGGATGGAAGATGGAGGGCAGGTGTGTGTTTAGAAATGCATGACTTATCTGGAGTTGGAATGCAGGTTACTGGACAAAGCCACATTTGTCACTCTGTCATTTGTAATGTCTGGTCCACCTACCACTGGTACATGGCCCCCAGAAGACTGTTCAGGAGGCAATGTGGCCCTGGAGCTAAAATGCTCCCCTATCCTTGCCATAAGCCAGTCACTGGCTTAGATGAGTTTCAAAAGGGCATTAGACAAAATTTACAGGGTAGGAAAGCTGTAACAATGCCCATGAGTCATGATGGCAAAGGCCATAATTTTCATGTTCTGCTCATGAGAACAGAATGCCAGATGAAGTGGGGCATTGATGCAACCCGCTCCTTCGAAAAGCATGGAGTCGAGCAAGCATTTTTCACCCACTTCAATGAGGCTGCACAAAAGAGGGCGTCCTTGAGGACTGCACCATATTAATGGTAAGTGACTAAATTACTTGAGTCACCATTGTTTGGCCTGCAAAGCCTCAGAAAGAAAGAAAGAAAGAAAGAAAGAAAGAAAGAAAGAAAGAAAGAAAGAAAGAAAGAAAGTCAAAAGCCTTAACTCAGATCTAATGTATTTTTAGTATTGATCTCTCTTAGTGTTTCTAGCAAGTCTGTCTCATCTGGAATAAGTTATTGTCAGTGGAATTAACCAATCTTACAGCAGAAGAATGACGAATCGACCATGCATTCTTATAACGTTTCTTACATGGCTTAAACTCCAAACAGCTTGCAGGAACTATGGCGAGGGATTGGGGTGGGTCTCTGATGCTGATCTAGCCTTTTTTTGCTGTGTTCAAATACTATCTTCTTTGAAAAGAAAGCTAAGTCATTAGTGGCTGAACATAGCAAGGTCTTAATCACCTTTTGCTCTTGGCTTATGGGACTTACTTCTGAGTTAACATCCATAGAATCAGGCTGTTAGGGGTTTTGCCCAAGTGCATTGGGAATGAGAGAGAAATTCAGTTCTGCTTGCATTTTAATGTCAACCTTACTAATACCTGATTAGCACTACCAGGGGCGGGAGTGGGGCGATAAACAAACTTAAACACAGATTTACTTCAAAAGTCACACTTCTCTTTTGCAGTGGAAAAAGTGTGTACAAAATGAAAAAAGTGTCTACAAAATGTGTATATCACTGAAACTGAATCAGATTGCCCATCACTAGGAAAACAAAAAGGGGTGTATATTCTGGCTCTATTTCTCTCTCATAGGAAGGAACATGGAAAAGTGCCTTACACTGAGTCAGATCATTGTTCTATCTAGCCTGGTATTGTCAACACTGATTGACAACCACTTTCCAGGATTGCAGGCAGGAAGTCCTACTCAGCCCTAACTGGGGATGTTGTGGATAGAATGTGCATGCAAAGCAGTTGCTCTGTTACTGAGCTGCAACCCTCCCTTAACTGTTGTCAGGGGCCATGCAGAGGAGGGCTGCACTGAGGAGGAATGGTGGGAGTCACCCCTCCCCTTCCCCCTCCTCCTGCTCCTGCTCCTGCTTCTGGATCTTCCCAGGAGCAGGAGGACATTATAGATTTGGAACAGTGGTTTGCAGAGGGGCCTAGTTCAGAAGGCAGAAGCTGGGAAATACTGGATAGGGAACAGGTAGGAGAAGAAACACAGGAAGAGAGAGAGTTAACAGATTCACAGTCATGGGACAGCATTCTTCCGATCTCCCCAAGGTCACGAAGAGCTCAGAAAGTCTCAGATCAGAAAGTGCAGAGGGTACAAACTCAGGTTACAAAACATGGGAGTGATGTAGATTAATAGGATCGGAAGGGAGTGTGTTTTTTATTTGGGAGCACCGCCATTTCTAGGAGATGTGTTCTTTGTTCTCTCACTGTGATTATTAAAGTTTCTAACTGGTAAGACGTTCCTTTCGTTTGATTTTCTTATCTACTGCCCTGGGGGGGAGGAAGCCGATTCCCCGAAGCCTGACAACTGTGTGTCTGGAAGGATTCTCTGTGGATGATTAACACGGTAGGGCTCATTCATCTATTTGCACATCACCATTTAATAAGAACATAAAAACAGCCCAATGGCCCATCTAGTCCAACATCCTGTTCTCTCAGTGGCCAACCAGATGCCTATGGGAAAATCTCAAGCAGGACCTGAGAGCAATAGAACTCTCCTCTTTTGTGACTCCCAGCAATTGACATACAGAGACATACTGCCTCCAACTGTGCGGTAGAACTAGTTAGTGGTGTAGTAGCCATTGATGTTCCTGTGCTCCTAGCATTTCCAGTGGAGGCTGGTCCATTAGCGCGACTGGAACAGTGCTCCACCAACTTTAGTTTGCACTCAGCTAACTCCTGGCTGCCTGCCTTCTTACTTACAACCAGTCCAGAGGATGGAGCATCCTGTCATGTTCCACCCCGACTGTTGGTCTTCCTATCTTCCACTCTACCGGTGCCAATGGACATCAGTCACCACTTCTGCTGTCTTTTTAATGATGGGATCGTTGTCCCCCATTTTTTGTTTCCATGGACTAGCATTGCACATGATGGAGATCCTTCGGTGGCAAAATTACTTGCTTGACAGCTGTGGGTGAAACATGGAATTTTAGAAAATCTCTTAAATTCACTGGGGAAAACCTTCCTTCAAGGTAACTTATAAATTAACCAAATTCAAATATTGTCTCCCGGCATGTATCTGTAATTAGAAAACTGTCTTCAAGAGAGAAAAAGATGTGTTTGAGACGTCTGGGATACAAGTGGTATTCTAAAAACCTGGGGGTTTTTTGCAACTAAAAATAGGAATTGCTAAATCTGGAGAGATTTGTGGAGTGGAAACGGCAGGGTGTGTTATACCTTTTAAAAAATATTTCTGTATGTTATTTACATAAAGCATTTTGCACATGTGATCTGTCAGCCTTCAGATGCCTGTTGGTGGCAATAAGACAGAAGGTTGCATTAGGAAGGAATCACTGGTAGGCTGATGTACAGTCAATCTGACACATGTTTACTCAGAAGGAAGAGTTATTGAGTTCCATAGAGCCCGACAGACTTTATTCTTTTTGATTTTAATGGAAGAATTGCTAAAATATGTGTTTAACTCTCTTCCATTGAAATTAGTAGAATAGAACGTTGGTGATGCTGGTGGTGGTGGAGGAAAGGTAGTTCAGTGGTAGAAAGATGCAGAAGGATCTAGTTTCAAACAGCAGCATCTTGAGATAGGGCTGGGATTGGGAGTGTATCATCTGAAGCCCGAGAGAGTCACCGTAAATAAACGTGAACAGTGCTGAGCTGCAAAGACCAATGATATGATTCCATACAGGACAGATATTTTATCCTTATACCCCACCTGTTCTCTCATAAGAGCCCAGGGCAGTGAACAGAAAAAAAGCAAATTAAATCCACAGTACAAAATAAAATTCAGCATATAATGCACATTGTCCCTGCACTTCTGTAATTTCCTCGTAGTTGTCATCAATTGTATTTGCTAATTGCTATCTTACAAAGGTAACTCTAAGCAATTTTCATTACATTACATGTGCTGGGGGGGGGGCGGGACACGGAGGGTGACTGGAGCCTGTTGTGGCAGCCCAGCCCTTGCCCCCCACACTGCTGGAGCCCTGAGCCACTTTGATCCCAGCCTTTGATCCCACTTTGATGGCAACAGTCATGCACCCTTCGATCCCAGCCTCGCCCTTTGCAAAGGGTTAGGCTGGGATTGAAGAGGGTGTGGCTGTTGCGTCCTTCTCATGCCACCCTGCCAGCCCTGGGCCACCCAGTGAATAATTCAAATCAGATCCCAGCCTTGCAAAATGGTGCAGGGCTGTCAGGGCGGCGGGAGAAGCACCCCCTAGAAAAATACACCAGGGGCTATTGCTCCACCAGCACCCACCCCACCCCCATTTGCCCCTGCCCCACCCCACATTGCCAGGGGATTGGAAATAGGCAGTTCAACAGATTAGGACCTCACACACCATTGAAGGTCCTTTTAAATACAGGATACATTTGTGCCTCTTGTTATGTAGCCTTATTGCTGATAAGGGTCCTTAAGTTGCGCCCAGGCAAGGACAAAGATACCGACACCGGGGTTGAGTTCCAGAGAAAGAATTTAATTCTTAAATTTAAGAGACTCCTGGTGGTCAAGCTCACGACAGGAGTAAAGAAACACACATTTGCAAAGATTCTTATACACTTCTTTGGGCTCCTTCCTCCCCCTCTGTAAGAGTGCGCACGCACTCTGTCCGGTCCTTCTCATAAACACAAAGGGGGTCACAAGTACATATAAGGAAGATCCATGTCCGGTCCTGTGCATAATAAACATGCTGACTCAACAAAGCTATCCCGGTGCCTGCCTAAAGCAGCCTTGAGTGTGCCTGATATTTGCGTCATCTCCTGGCGTAGACCTTGAGCATCTCCTGATGCTCCTTGTGCTTTCTGGCAAGGCCATCCTGTTTAGCTGTTGAATGCTTTCATTACACTTTGACACAGAGGCATAGAGGCAAAGAGAAACGCATTTTAGGGGAAAAAGCATCCCAGGAATATGGGGCTAAGCCACACAGTCAGAATTCATACAATGCAAGCAATGCAAACTATAGGATCAGATCTAGCTCAATAATACAATTAGCAATTCCCCCCCCCCACAGTTATATTGCCTCAAAGGCAGTTTGTCATTTCCCTATTTGAAGTCCACGTGTTTGGAGTCCAGGAGAGACCAGAATCATTTGGTGTTCTGTGGTGACCTGTAGTCTAAAATACCCATTGATTTGGACTCCAGTCCCACTTTCCATGTGGCAGTGGAGACTGGTCAATGGGCAAATGGGCCAGTGCCCCCACCAACTGCAGTCCGCTATCAGCTAACCCCTACCTGCCTTTCTTCTTATTTATAAGCAGTCCATAGGGTGGCCCTGGCTGTCAGCTTAATCAAACTCAGTGCTGCCCTTCTAGGACTCAGCAGGGAGGAGGCAGATTGGGGTAGTTGGCCCTGCCTGTCAATGGGTTTGGTGCCACCTACTGTTGGACTCCCTGCCTTCCCAATTTCAATGGGATCATGCAGTCTGTTTAAGAACCCTGATGGCCACAGCGTGTGCAAATATATGTCCTCCCCTCTCCCATTAACCAGGACCCCACCCCAGTTGCAGGAGTCAGTTCATTTCTAAAAGTGTCTTCCTGAATGTTTTTCGATTGCCTTTTAATCTGTTTTTATGGCAGTGCCTGGAGCTCTCAAGGCTTTGTCAGGAGTCACTTCCTGCTGGAATAATGAACTTTTCCTGGTGGACTGAGGCAGGCCAGGAGCTGTTGGACAGAAATAAGAGAGAATTGGACCCTTTTCCCTAGAGAAGGGCAGAGCAGCATTATTCCATCATCAAGTCTGTTTTGAGTCTTTGCAGTAGAACTCACCCTGCCATGCTGAAAGGAGAAGCTGAAGGTCAAAAGTTGACTCATGCTTGATTTAATATACAGCAATCAATACTCCTCTGAATTACTAACCAACTCTATTCATCCATGGAAGGCCCAGTAAGGATGAATGGGGAAAGTAGAAAGAAATATAGATGTGATTGTTGGTCTTCCTTTGGGAAATGGAGATAGATGGTACTTTTTCATGGTGGACATTGGCCTCAGGGCAAGGCCAGTCTAGGCACTATTCTATAAATCACAGGTGAGGAAACCTACAGCATGGCGACCACATGAGGCCCCAACCTCATTTTTTGTGGCCCCTGGCTCTTCCCATGTCTGCTTCATTCTCCCATCCTAGTTCTTTCCTTCCTGCTATTTTTCTCCTGAATTTTCCTGGCCTTTAACACACACACACACACACAGAGAGAGAGAGAGAGAGAGAGAGAGAGAGAGAGAGAGAGAGAGAGAGAGAGAGAGAATTTCTATGCAGTTTCGGAATTTAAAAATTAGATTTAAAAAACCTTATTTGTGCTTTGTGCTTCTTGGGTGTGATTGAGAAGACATTATTAGGCTTCTGCTGTGTGTGTAACATCTAGGATGGGGGAGAAATTCCATTCTATTCACATATAAAGGCAAACTTACCTAATTCACACTTTATGAAATAAGAAGTGAACCGAAACACAACAATCCTTTGAAATTTCCACTTCTCCTAATTTTGCAGTTCTCCAGCAACGTAATGTCAACAAAAAAGCATACACTGGGGTAATGTGTGCATAGGAATGCATGTATTTGTAAAAATAGCATACAAAATGCATTATGTTGGGGAAATACATTTTACAAAAATATGTAAATTAAGAAAATGTGCAAAATGTGCACAATAAATGGACATGAAAAATGCCAATGAATTTTCATGAGGGCTTTTCTAAACACAAACTGATTAGGAAATGTGGAGAACAGAATTTAAGAGTGGGGGATATGAAAAACTTTGGGGAACTGAATCTGACAGATTTGCTTGTCCCTTGAAGCACTGTACAAAAGTCAGAAAGAAGCTACCTTCATTTAGTCTCCACCAATCAGCAACTCTTGCTCGACCTATTGTTATTAAGCTGCCTTTAGATACTATATTGTTTTTGTTGACTTGATGGTAGTGGGAATTATTACATATTTGTAAAAGGAACAGTCAGGCACAGACTGTTTATTTTTTGTTTCCTCGTGTTATGTTTATATCCTGCCTTTCTTTCAATATGGATCTCAAGGCAGTATCCATATGGGTGCCATCCCAGGTGGTCTTCCGTACAGGCAATTATCAGACTCAAATTTGCTTAGCTTTAGCAAGTGGACTACATCACATGCCTTCAAACCATAGGCCTAAGCTTTGCTGCCATCCTGAATGGCTTGTTCTTGCCATCCTGGAGGCTGACAAACCATGCAGATTGTCACACATAGCACAATAAAAATCTGGAGGAAGATGTAAACCATTCATTTCTCCCTTTTATCAGGAATATATTGCTCTTGCTTGTCATTTATGCAAGTTGACTTCTAGATAGGGAAATGTATGTAGACATCACCGCTAATCTGATCTTTGCCCTGAAAGCATTTGTTGCCCCTGAAAAATGAGAGCTGTGTTGTGATACTTAATCAGGTGTTTGGAAGCAAATGTCACCCAGACCAGCTCAGATAATTAAACGGCTCAAAAGCCTAGGGACTCTTCTGCTCTGTGTCGAGTTGGATAATATATTGGGTGGGTTTGTTCTTATTTGAGGGTTTGCTTTCAGTATTCATTTTCTTTTCCCCTGCATGTGTTTGTGTGCATCCTCCAGTACAGACCGAGCCAATGTTTAAGGTCTTCTGAGGAGACCCTCCTGGCCATTTATTAACTGGCAAATTGTCACTTCTTCACATAGCACAGAGTTAAACTATGGAATTCACGCCTGCAAGAGGTGTTGATGGCCACCAATTTGGATGACTTCAAAAGAGGATTAGACAAATTGATGGAGGATAAGGCTACAACAGGCTGCTCACCATGATGGCTATGCTTTACCTCCATTGTTGGAGGCAGACTGCCTCTGAATACCAGTTGCTGGAACCACAGGTAGGGAGAGCACTATTGCTCAGGTCCTGATTGTGGGCATCTGGTTGGCCACTGTGAGAACAGGAAGCTGGACTAGAAGGGCCCCCATTGTCTGATCCAACATGCTCTTCTTATGTTCTAACATTTGCATGTTTCCATTTTGCCCAATGGTGTTGCTGTGTCAGTTCAATATGCACGTACACACATACCTTTCTCTATCTTCTTAATTCTCTGTTTTTTTACACTGCTCAATTTTTAGGAAATTTTACTGAGTGTCATTAGGAACCTATGAAGAATTTTCGGCATCAGGCCAATGGTTTGCCTTAAAGCAAGGGATGATGCTTTAGCTGAGATTCCTGCACTGCAGGGGGTTGGACTAGCTGACACTTGGGTCCCTTCCAACTCTACGATTCTATGATTCTAAGGCAGTCATAGCAGCAACAGGGAGAGCAGGAGGATATATCCTTCCTGTCTTTCCTCCTCGAACTCCCAGAGGTGCTCCATGGCATATCAGGTAGAAGTCCTTGAAAGTAGAAGTCCTTGAAAGCCAAACCTTTTGAGAAGACCACTGCTATTTCCACATTCCACATGGCCCACATAAACATAAAGGAAATGGAAGAGGGTGCCTTAGTAGCTTGGCTCCGGCATGGACAGGAAGGAGAGGGGAGGAAGGAGCACCTTCTCCAGCCCATATGCTTATCAGAACTGGAGACTTACCTTCCAAGTCCCAGACTGCAGAATCCGGGACCGGCAGCCGTGTGACACCGAAAGTTGCGTTGACGTAACTTTCGGTGTCGCTTTGCCCTTCTATGGGCACCAAAAATGGCCACCGCTGGCTTCAAAAGTAGCTTCTACGCATGACCGGAAGTGCGTTGACGCAACTTCCGGTGTCGCCCCGCCCATCTATGGGCACCAAAATGGCCGACACCGGAAGTTGTAGCTACACACTTCCGGTCATGCGTAGATGCAACTTTTGAAGCCGCCGGCAGCCATTTTTTGTGCCCATAGAAGGGCAAATCAGAAAGAAAAAAAATGGCCACCGGCAGGAGAAAATAATGGAGAAAAACGGGAGACGAAGTGATACGGGGGACCACCAGGAAAAGGTAAGTAAAAATGGGGGTTTCCCGGGGGAAACGGGAGACTTGGCAGCTATGACTGGAGAGGAGCAGAAATGAATCTTGTAATCACAATCAGTATTCACTGTTGTTGCTTTCAACAAAGTGATATGTAGTTGATCATGTTTATCACATTTATTCCATGCTTATTTCTCCATTCACATGGTGTTTCCTTTGCCTTGAAATGAGGGGCGGTAGCAGAACAGCCTAATGGCAACATAACTTGTTCAGTTTACGTAATATGCACAATTACATAAGTTATGTAAGTTACATAATTTATCCACAGTGAGCTGCGAGACAAATAGCGTAGCTTTCTGGTGGAAGGTGCAGTGCAGTGGTACAGAAACAGCGTTGCATGTGACAAATACAGGGCGGAATGGAAAATGATGCCCGCTTACATCCCTAGTCACTATTGGCCCCATTTGTCACACGCTGATGCTTTCCCTATTGGCCAAGCTGCCCTTATTAATTCCACAAAAAGGGCCTGAAAATTAAGAAGACTTTGCTGTGGGCGCAAGGAGCAAATAAGCCAAACCCTGGGATTCCTAAGAAAGCTTTAATCTATTTTCATTCAGGAGCAGACAGATCTTTCTGGAGGCATCGTTTTCTACAAGGCTACTGTATGATTTATTAGCTCGGCACACAGTTTTAATGTAATTTTCTTCCATTGTGTTCGTGCAAGCCCCTGAGCTACCTACAAAAGCCTGAGTCCTGAAACTGCTGACTTGAGAATACAATACTTCCACCGCAGTCAAATCTATGTCTGATTTGTTCGTCTGTTTCTGGTCGCTCACCCCCCTGGGGTTTTATGAAGCCTGTCTTCCTGCTGAGTGCAGTACAATAGAGAAATGCTTTTCCTAGCTGTAAGAAAAGCTTGCCAGCCTGGAGTAGGAAAGGGCACACAGGAGAACAATGGAAGCATAATGCCTCAGAGGCTGAGCTGCAAAACCACCAGATCCCTGGCTGAAATCTCCCCTCTGCCACCAACTCATGGGGTGGTGGTGCTGGGGATCATTTAACTTCACCAGCTAAGAGGATAAAAAAAAATGGAGCATAGAGTTACATAAAATATGCATACAATAATTTACGTATATGGATACAAATGTATAAACAGTGCTGTTCTGTACATATGAGGTAGCCACTGGATCTTTGCTTTGCTCTGTAGTCCAAATGTCCTGTGTATTTCTAAGCACAAACAGAGCTTTTCTAAAGTTTTATTTTAGAAAAAAGGAAAAGGAAAATGTTGGGCCAGATCCAATGCTAACTCAGAGCAAGTCCATTGAAAGCAATGGACATGACTAACTATTCAGTGAGTCTGCTCTGAATAGAAGTTAGATACAATCTATTCTTTTCACACTATTATTTAAAGCCCCATTTGCGCTTGGGGCAGCTTGTGGTTCTTTGAAGACAGGCATTGAGAGCAGCAGCATTCCCTGGAATGGTGCTGTATTCACACAATGCTACCTGGGCTCCTGAGCTGTCATGGGTTCTGAGGAGACAGCAAGACAGGGGACAGTTGGAGGAGCTGCCTGCTGATAGATCCAGTGGGTTATGACAGGCTGCATGAGGGCCTTGAAAGGGAGTCACCCCAGGAAGGAGTTACAAAGGTGGAGTCAGATCATGGGGAGGGGCCCAGCAGTGTATCCCACCAGCACTCCACTCTGTGCCCTCTAATGTCACCCAGGTGCACTAGACCCATTTCATCCCTGGCCCCCATGTCAGCTTCACTTCCAGCCTTGGCACCCCCTCTGGCACCACTGCAGCCCACCTCTATGTCATCCTCTCACAAGGATTCCACCACTCAGTGAGGTTCAGAGCTCTTTGTAGAATGCCTGATTTAGTGCGAGGTCTGTCTCGAGTCCACTTTGTTTTCTCCAGTCACTGTTAAGAAGGCAGAAATATGAGTGTAATTTTGCCTCTTTTGCAGAAGTGGATGAAATTTGCAGGAATCACCAGGGCAAACATGCCCTGCCAAATTACAGGGAAATAGGTTTGAAAAAATGGTCTTAAAAATGCAGAAATGAGAAATTCTCCTGAGTAAGAAACCTGCCAAACTGCAGACAAATAGATCTACAATGTTTTGTGTAGAATATATTTAAATATTATTAGTTACAGGCAGGTAGCCGTGTTGGTCTGACGTAGTCGAAATAAAATAAATAAATTCCTTCCAGTAGCACCTTAGAGACCATCCAAATTTGTCATTGGTATGAGCTTTCATGTGCATGCGGTTAAGCTCATACCACTTAAGAAGTGTGCATGCACACGAAAGCTCATACCAATGACAAACTTAGATGGTGTCAGGAGTATGAGCAGGAGTCAGGCTCTGGGGCCTGTAGTGCTTTGCAGGACTGGGGCATGCCTCAGCTTGTGCTGGAGAAGCAAGGCGTGGCCACACAGGTGGAGACCTCAGCTTGTGCTGGAGAGGCAAGGAGTAGTCTCTCAGGTGAGGCCACTTGTTATCTCACTGCACCTGGTGGCAGGAGCTGGGAGGGATAAAAAGCCCAGCATTTTCCCTTCAGCTCTTTGCCACAGCAACGCTATCCGTGCCTGGTTGCATCTGGCCTCTTGATCCTTGCTCCGTGGACCCTTGCCTTGCCGACGCCTTGATTCTTGCTTCTTGGACCTTCGTCTCTGCCTTGCTCCTTGACCCTGTGACTGCCTGCTACTGGACCCTCAGCCCTGCACCTGTTCCTGCTTCTGCATCTCCATCTTGCCTCTGGTCCTGACACCCGCCGACCGGACCGTGACAGATGGTCTCTAAGGTGCTACTGGAAGGAATTTAAATATTATTATTATTATTATTATTGTAATATTCTAGAATGAATATTATCGTACAATTTGTTGGTTCACTGACTGAGAAGCAAACCATTGCATCTGTGGCTGCCTCCATCCGATCCAGCCAAATCCCGGCTTGACCCAAATAGGCCTGAATCGGCCTATGTTCCAGCCTTCAGATAGATATTATGCAAGACCCTAATGAACATCACCCTTGTCCAGCTAACAACAATAAGGTAACCTCAAACCCCCATACCTACCAACATTTGAAAGTTCTCTCTAAGAATTGAGCCAGAAAAACAGGAGCCTCTTTCCTAGGAGACTATTTTTTTCAAGAAAATTGATGGCAGATTTCAGCCCAGCACTAATTCATTTACCATGTTTATAAGTAATCCTATACAAAAAAAAAAGTTCTCGAGTTTTAGAATATGTTGCAACTGGGTTGACTTGAGGTAAGGTAATAAAATGTATTTCTTTAAGCAAGTATTGCAGATTACTTGCATCTATCAGAGCAATCACTGAAATTACTCCACTTCCAAAGATGAATATTGGAGATAAAATAAAAATAAATTTGGTATAAACTAGCTGATATAGCAAGACTGAATTTACAGGAAGAAATAACTGAGTAGTCTGCTTGCTAACGATTGTTGGGGGAGTCCTAGATGTGGTGCAAAGGCCCAAATATATCTGAGCAGTAGATTAGGAACTCTAAAAGTTTGAAGATTTATAGAGGAGAGCAGTGCAAGAAAACCTTGGGACCATTTCTTCCCATTATTTCTCAAAGCCAGCTGAATGGTATCATTGAAATTGAGATAGTTCCATTTGAAGATTAATAGGAGAAACAGCAAATAATCATGAAGATGGCTGTCAAAAGCAAAGGCAGCGTAGTCAGGTGGGCTATACCTCTCCCATAAACTTCAAATACAGGTCCATAAAAATAAATAATATAAAGTGAGGATCGAAGGTTATGACTGTTCACCATCCTTACTTCTTTCACTCTCTCACACACACACACACACACACACACCTAGAAGAACCACCCTAATCAAAAACTCAGCTCTGATCACTTCCTTTGAGAGGGTAAAATAAAGTTCCTCTTATACGTTAACGCTTCAATGGAAGTGATGGAAGAGGGGGTGTTTGTTTGTTTAAAGATTCTGTTCTGCCCTGGGAGTGCTTTTATTTCCATTCTTTTTTATCATAGCTAAGTGCACTCTTCAACGTAGGTAAAAGTGTTGGGCTGAGCATGGCTTAGGGGTACAATGAATACATGGGATTTTCCACTCCCAAAGAGGGGTCATATATTTGTTGCTATAGATACTTGGTGGTGGTGGAGAGATCATGACTCGCCAAATGGAATCAAGTGAGTTTAAAAAGCCATCTCCATGGATGGAGGTGGCCCATGGGTGGAGGTGTCTGGTGGCACCTCATGCTGTTGGCCCTTCCACGTCAGTAGAAAGCACCTTCCTGCCTTCTCCTCTCCCTCCTTTCTATTTTCACCCATCACAGGTGCAGATGAGTAGACTTACCAAAGGATGAGGGTGGTGAACACTGGGCATTGATCATTTTAACTGCCCACATTGGCTTAGAGAACAGTGGCCTGTAGTGACCTGCAGATCAGCGGCCCGCACTTCCACAGGCATCAGTGGTCCACAGTCCCATGGAGATAGATGACCCTTAACACCGCAGAGATCAGTTAGTTATACGCAAGGACCAGGAGTGATGTAGTGTTACTCTGACGCATTGTGGGTCACTGCAATGGTGGCTGCCCAGTGCTCATAAGGAGCACCAGAAAAAGGGGTCCATAGCAACAGAAGAGCAGTTGCCTAAGTCTAGAGATGAACCTAGGAAATTGCCTTAAACCGAATCAGGTCATTGGTCCATCTTGCTCCGTATTGTCTACCTATGCTGACTGGCACGAGGAGTATATGTCTCTTCATACTACAACACAAACTCCTGGGTAAAGGGCCTGATGTTTCTGTTACTCTAAGGTTCTTTCTCACGCTTTTAGTGTCAGTGGCATGTAGTGAGCTCTGTTATTCAAAACTCAAACTTATAACATATGCTCAATGATGGCTCATAGCTGCTAATAGACACACCTTCCAAGAATGTGTCCAACCTTTTTTTCTGAGGTCATGAGCATAATGCAGCAAATCCTGCTCATTTAACCCCATATTTATTGCACCCAAGTCTTTTAAAGACAGATTAATATTTTTTTTAGGTTTGGGGGGTAGGGAGTGGTGTGTGTGTGTGTGTGTGTACTTTGTTTATAGCAATATTATATGGGGTCATTGCTCAGTCAGCTGTTAAATAAATTTCAAATTCCCCCCCCCCCCAAAAAAAGAAACAGCAGTCAGCCAGAGTCATTACTAACTGTAATGTTACAACTCTGAGCGGAATTACATCTGTCTGCAAACAGGCGTCAGAGGCATAAATTAGACAGCCTCTGATTATGTTAAATTCCATCATTAAAGTTATTTTTATAGGCACCAGAGAAATAGAACCGCCGAAAGGAATATCTACATGGGGGGGGGGGGGAGTCAGAAGAAGAAAAATAATTGGCAAAGCTGCACACACTCACTCCTCTCTCTCACACATACTCCACCCTAGCCAGACTTTCATATAACATTCTCCCTTCCTTCCTGGTGTTCAGTCAAACAAGGAAGTTGTGGGGTGTTGGGGAGACTCTGGAGATGCCTTTGTGACTCTGTGGCTCAGTCGGGGGGCAGGGTCAAAAAGCTTTTCTGCCTCACCTTCAACAATGCAGGTCCTCAGACAGGAATCTCAAGGCCCCAATCTATCATTTTATATTATCACTCTGCATCTGTTCTCTGTCATTTGCTTTTTGGGGGAGAGAGTACTTCTGATCACTACAGAGGTATGTTTCTTGTGGCACAGATGCCACTTAACTGTAATGAGTACAAGGATAGGAACCTCCAAACACCTGCCTTGAAAGTTAAAGTCATTGGTAGGCGTTTGTGGGAAGGGGAGCCAAAGAGCATTCTCTGGATAAGACAAACCATCTACAGCAGGAGTAGTGCTTTTTTTCTATTTTTAAAAAAATGTTCATTTTCTTACTGATATTGAAACACCGCCCCTCAATGAGGCCAAACTTAGATTCACAAAATGTTTAAGGGTATGTGTACCCTTGTGTACCCCCAGAAAAAAAGAACTGAGAAGGAGTGACCAACAGGATTGACTGGCAAACATTGTTGGACTATGACTCCCATCAGCTCCAGCCCAGCATGGCCAGCATTCAGGGATTGTGAGAATAGTATTGCATGTCAGAGCAAGATAAAGTCTTAATTCGGCATTAGGGTGATGACGTTTTTACAACCTCATTTCCCTGTATCATAATTTGATGAGCTTTCATTAAAGATTAGAAGATAAAATCTTACTTTCAAAGAGATTTGATAAAAAAAATCACACACAAAATGATTTTTAAAAATTTATTCATCAGTTTTTTGACCATTTTTGAAGTCACTGTAAGCAGATATAAAATTGAACCCAAGCTTTAGAGTCACATATATACAACAATATATAGGGTCGTCAAACACACAAGGAATTTTTTTTTTTAGCTGGTCTAGGGCTTGCTGATCAGAAGGTCGGCGGTTCAAATCCCTGCGACGGGGTGAGCTCCCGTTGCTCGGTCCCAGCTCCTGCCCACCTAGCAGTTCGAAAGCACATCAAAGTGCAAGTAGATAAATAGGGACCGCTCCGACGGGAAAGTAAACGGCGTTTCCGTGTGCTGCTCTGGTTCGCCAAAAGCAGCTTTGTCATGCTGGCCACATGACCCAGAAGCTGTCTGCAGACAAACGCCGGCTCCCTCGGCCTATGGAGCGAGATGAGCGCCGCAACCCCATAGTCAGACACGACTGGACCTGATGGTCAGGGGCCCCTTTACCTTTAACAGTATAGATGCCGCTAGAGGATGGTGTTTTGCTACCTCTCCTGTAGGTTCTTCCCAGCATGCCCGGCAGGGTCTGCTGGCTGAGTTTTGAGGTCCCAAAAAGGGGCTTTTACCTTGCACAGGTGTGACATTTGTATACCCTATGTTGCTAAGAACACTCCCCATTGTGGAATGTGGTGTTGTGTCCAAATTTGATACGAAATATATATAGAATTGTTAATACAATTTTATGAAATGGTAAAACGGCAAACAAAAAAATTAAAAATGGTTTGTGTGTAACCTTTTTAAATATTTCAATGGAATATACCTCATTTTAGTCATTAATAGGCAAAAGTTCATCCATTTGTTGGAGAAATTGTTGAGAGAAAAAAATGAAAAAGTCATCACCCTATTCGGCATATATGCTCATGGGGTCTGAACCAACAGTGATGGACCAGGAATAAGACCTTTGGGTAAAAATGGATAGTTTGATAACAATGTCAACCCAGTGTGTGAGCTTTCGTGTGCATGCACACTTCTTCAGATACAGTACACTGAAACAGAAGAGCCAGACCCTTATGTATATTCAGAGGGTGGTGGGGGTGGGTGGGAATGGGTGATGGGCTGATAGGAGTGGTAAACCTGTTGATGGCTGTTAACGACTGCTGATGACTGCAATAGGTCCTGCAATAGGTCCTATTGCAGTCATCAGCAGTCGTTAACAGCCATCAACAGGTTTACTACTCCTATCAGCCCATCACCCCCTCCACCCTCTGAATAAACATAAGGGTCTGGCTCTTCTGTTTCAGTGTACTGTATCTGAAGAAGTATGCATGCACACGAAAGCTCATACCAAAATAAAAACTTAGTTGGTCTTTAAGGTGCTACTGAAGGAATTTTTTTATTTTGCTTCGACTCAGACCAACACGGCTACCTACCTGTAACTAGAACCCAGTGTGTGGCAGTGGTGGAAAAAAAACAAACTCAGTTCTAGGGATCATAGAATTGTAGAGTTGGAAGAGACCCCAAGGGTCTAGTCCAACCCCCTGCAATGCAGGAATCTCAGCTAAAGCATTCATGACAGATGACCACCCAAGCTCTGCTTAAAAACCTCCAAGGAAGGAGAGTCCACAACCTCCCAAGGGAGACTGCTCCACTGTGAAACAGCTCTTACTGTCAGAAAGTTCCTCCTGTTGTTCAAATTGAAATGTTCAAAAAAGCAAGGAGATTAGCAATGAGGACCTATATCCTGGTGTATGACAAAGTTTTCATCAC
The DNA here is from genome assembly GCF_963506605.1 of Zootoca vivipara. NCBI lineage: Eukaryota > Metazoa > Chordata > Lepidosauria > Squamata > Lacertidae > Zootoca > Zootoca vivipara. The sequence goes on along the minus strand of NC_083289.1, from coordinate 32,601,336 downwards.
CGTTAGTCAAGACTTAGAGACCGGATCAGCTCAGACATACAGTAATCTGTAGTTCAGATGGACTTTTTAACACTTGGTGAATGCATGCCTTAATCACTTTTCTCTGTATTATTTCTGGATCAGCCCAACCAACATTTTTGATCAGGATGAAGCTGTATTCTTTGCTGGTTGCAATGTTTTAAATGCCCAGTTAATTGGATGTAGGTCTGATGCTGGTTCCTCCCTGACAAAAGCAATGTGTTTTTTAAAGAGCTACACAATACAGGGAGGTATTTGCTGATTTTTCCTAGTGTTGCCTCTGGGGAAAACCAGGACCTGATGAATTTTTGCCTATCATCCAGCTGTTAAACTCACAGAGCCTTAGGGTGACAGCCGTGTGTTGGAGGAGTAGAAAAGATGGATGGATACAATAGAAAGCTAGCCAATGCCACTGAATTTTGGAAACAACTCTCCTTTAAATGAAGCAAAACGAGTATTTTTATGATCCAAGCCAGAAGCAGCTGTTTGTTTAGAACATGTTTATCTAGTGGAGTGGAAATGTGTGGGGCTATTCCTACCACCTCAGCAATGCCTCACTTACTGGCGGTGTCCCTCCACTGGCATGTGGTTGGCTCCATCTCGCAGGGTTTGCTACATGGGGGCAAGAAGTAGGCCAATCGCAGTTCCCAACCCCATAGAAATCACCCTGTATCTGTTGAATCATCTCCCTTCAGACACAGCTGATGATGGATTGACTGGGGAACATTGTCCCCGCATTAATTATTGGGGGCAGTTGAGCCATATGCTCTGACTGTACTCTTTACATATTCCATACCCACGGTTACCAAATACCCAAATAGGGATCTAGTTAAACTGGAATTCAGAAGCAAATGACCACAGAGCAGAGTGGATGCATGGAAAAAAGACAGTAACAGTGCATAGTTAGATTTGATTATCATTGGGATCTCTTGCAACTCTACAATTCTATGATTCTTTGATTCAAGATCAGCTCCAGGATATGTTGCAACAGACCTCTGGTCCCTGTACAATTCTGTATTATATCACCCAAGGACACTGGGAGCCATGGGAAATATATTCCCATGACTCCTAACTTCATAAGCATGCATGACAGCAGCCATGGATCCTGTGTTCCATGGGAACTAAATTTAACTGTTTGGGATGGAGTGGGGAGAGAGAAAAAGACAGTGCACAATGAAATGAAATTGATATATTTAAGATTGGGCCAAGCCCTGGAAATACCTATGGTCTGATTTTTTGGGGGGGGGGAATCCAAGGAGGCATTAAAAAAAACTGGTGCCCAAACTCTGGGATTTGCCATACCAACACTGATCACTCCTTTTTTTTGCATAGCTGTTTATTATAATGTAGTAGTAGTAGTAGTAGCAGTAGGTTTTGAGTATGCTGGGAAGAGATAGGTTTACGAGTGATTCCCAAGTCTTTCCTTTAAGTCAGCACAATGCCTGTTTGAGAGAAACTTTCCCAAATTGTTATATATTAGATCTTTATTGCTCTAATTTGGCAAAATGGTTTATTCTGTCTATTTAAGGGTGACTAATATTTCCAAAAGATAATACATTTTGAAAGCAAATAACATCCATTATATCACCATTATAGAAATGCTTTGTGTAATTGAACTCTTTAAATAAGCTCGAGTTGGGGTGGGAAGGGTGGTGGTGGGGAAGACAGCAGTAGAAGAAATGGAGAAGTGATCGTCAGCCCATTTTGGTGGGGAGTGGTGGTAAAGTAGAAGTGGAAGCTGAATGTGAATTGCTATGCTGGGTCAAATTTCTGGGAGAGGGGAAATATTGGGTAGTCCTTGGGAAAACTAGGGACCTAGGAAGCTGTCGCACACAGAGTCCAGTCCTTGGTCCATCTTGCTCAGTATTGTCTGAGCAGCAGTGGGATTATCTAGGGAGTGCTAAGAGCAAGTGGGCAGCAGTGGAGGAACTGCAGGTATAAATGACTATCCGACTTTGAAAAGCTCATCAGGTTTGTTAAACCTGAAAAGTCCATCAGGTTTGTTAAATTAAACTAAGTAGGTTTCACTGGATTTTGAATAAATGTGCAATGACTTGTTACTGTTTTGAATTTTATTGTGTCATTAATTTCCTTAGTCAGACATACAACCCACTGTTCTGAATGATGCTTTTTATAGGGTAGGGGGCACTGGGGATGAGTTTATAGAACCAAGGGGGAGCTGGCTCAAAAATGTTTGGGAAACACTGAGCAGCAGCGACTCTCTAGGGCATGGGTAGGCAAACCAAGACCCGGGGGCCGGATACGGCCCATTCACCTTCTAAATCCGGCCCGTGGACGGTCCAGGAATCAGCATGTTTTTACATGAGTAGAATGTGTCCTTTTATTTAAAATGCATCTCTGGGTTATTTGTGGGGCATAGGAATTCATTCATTCCCCCCCCCACAAGGTCTGGGGGACAGTGGACTGGGCCCCTGCTTAAAAAGTTTGCTGAGCCCTGCTCTAGGGTTTCTGACAGGTAGTCTCTCTCCCAGCCTTACCTGAAGGTGCTGAGGTCCTTCTGCATTCAAAGCAGATGCTCTCCCATTGAGCAGCAGACCTTCCACCATGGGCACCAAGGCATTTTGCAGTTTAAAATAATGGCTTACAATTCAAGAGGTCTGATGTCAAGCAGGGGGGGGGTGTTTTACCTAACCACATTTAGCCATGCTTTGCCATGTTATTGCTCTGCCAGTGGTAGGCAATGTTCTAAAAGTGACGGAAAAGGCAGGGTAATGCAAGACCAGGCTGCCATTTTTTTGTGGCATATTGTATCTCCTAGCCATGGTGTCAGGAGTATGGGCAGGAGTCAGGCTCTGAGGCCTGTAGTGCTCTGCAGGACTGGGGCCTGCCTCAGCTTGTGCTGGAGAAGCAAGGAGTGGCCACTCAGGTGAGGCCACTTGATAACTCACTGCACCTGGTGGCAGGAGCTGGGAGGGATAAAAGCTCAGCATTTTCCTTCAGCTCTTTGCCACAGCAATGCTACCCCTGCCTTGTTGCATCTGGCCTCTTGCTCCTTGGACCCTCGCCTTGCCGACGCCTTGCTCCTTGGACCCTCGCCTTGCCAACGCCTTGCTCCTTGGACCCTCGCCTTGCCAACGCCTTGCTCCTTGGACCCTCGCCTTGCCAACGCCTTGCTCCTTGGACCCTTGGATCCTCGCCTTGCCGGTGCCTTGCTCCTTGACTCCCAGACCTTCATCTTCGCCTCTGCCTTTCTCCTTGACCCTGCGACTGCCTGCTGCTGGACGCTCAGCCCTGCATCTGTTCCTGCTTCTACACCACCATCTTGCCTCTGGTCCTGGCGTCCTCAGCCAGGGCTTCAACCGCCCGCCAACCGGACCGTGACACATGGTGGCGATGTCTTTGGGGGGCACCATGCCTCTGGGATGCCAGTTGCTGGGAATCACCAGTGGGGGCACTGTTGTGCTCAGGTCTTCTTTGCCGTTTCCCATTGGGGCATCTGGTTGACCACTCTGAGAATAGGATGCTGGAGCAAATGGGCCCCCTTTGGCCTGGTTCTGGCGTTTTTCCTTCCACCCTTTACATCTTCCCCATCACCCTGAGTGTTTGTCCACATCTCTTTAGAATGCAAGAGGCGAGCAAATGAAACTAAGTGCATCCTTTGAAGCAGCCTCCAAATGGCCTCTCTCTCTTGATTCAACATGGCCATTAAGCCATTCAGGAGAAATGCTATCTTGTAAACTCCAAGGCACTCATCTTTGCTACTAAGCTTCACCTTCTTCACTCCTAATCTCTAAAATAGGAAGAGTTTTGGTGGGGAGGAGGAAGCGGGGAGGAGAGAAATGTTCTCTCAGTGGGTGATTAGAAAAAGTATATCTCACTAGTTCTGCGAACAATGGATTATAGTAAATCAAATTGTCCTCCCTGCCTCTCCCCGCTCCCTCCCTCCTTCTCGCTCTCCTCCCTTTTCTCTCTTAAAGAAGTTCTGCTTTTAAGGGATGAGGTTTGAGAATTCAGCCTGCCAGTGTGAGTTAGCTGAAAACACTTTTTTAAAAAATTCTATCTCCTAGCATGAAATGTGTCAGTCTCAGAGCATGTAATTTCATCTGTGAAGCCCCCACTGCAAACATCACTCAGACTAACAATGCAACAATTTTCCTTTTTGAATAGGTAGTAAAGAAAGGAAAGGAAATATATGTGTAAGAGTGTGTCTCTGTCTGTGAATTGTGTTTGTGTGCATGTGTTCACCTGTGTGTGTTAGGGGGGTGGGGAGAGAACAAGAACTAAAGGAGAATAAAAGGGACGGGCAGAGGTAGATGTAATGACACATTCATATTGTTATACACAACCCAATCTCCGAGTGGTGAGAGACTCTCGGGTTGCTTGTGCTTTCCCAGGTTTTGGTTTCCTTGGAATGGAGGTCAGTGGAGACGGTGGCATCTTTAGGATATATGGTTTTATTTATACATATATAAAGTCTAAACATGGGGTGGATCCAAGGGAAGCACCAAGTCACATCTTTGCATCCACCCAAAAGCAAGCCATGCCTGTATCTTCAGCTTCCAGCACCAGCCCAAACTCTGTCTCTCACACACAGTCCCACTCAGCCTATTGTTTTACGGCAGGGGTCCCCAGGCTATGGCCCGGGGGCCGGATGCAGCCCAATTGGCCTGCCAATCCGGCCCACGACGACCCCCGCCGCCCGCCGCCGCCCGCTCTTACGGCGCGCAGCGCGGCAGCGCTCTTCCGGGTCGGGAAAAAAGCGCCGAAAATCCTTTGTGTGCATGCGTATGGGCCTCTCCCGACCCGGAAGAGGTCATTTCTGGTGTACTTCCGGTTCGGGGGAGGCCCATACGCATGCGCACAACGGATTTTCGGCGCTTTTTCCACCCTGGAAGCGCGCCGCCGCGCCAGTAAGCGCCCGTGCGCATGCGCACGGGCGCGCACTCCCCCGCCCGCCGGCCCGCACAGGCGCGCACTCCCCCGCCCGCCGGCCCGCACAGGCGCGCGCTCCCCCGTCCTCCAGCCCGCCGCACGATCGGCGCGGTGGGAACCAGCCCAAACGCCGGTAAGTCTGGGGACCCCTGTTTTACGGCATCTAGCCAGGTGAAGTGGGAAGAGGCCCACCCATTTGTCTCTATGGCAACAGACCTACCTTTTTGGACATGTAAAATGGCAGTACTTAACCGGCCAGCTGCCAGGAGCCGGTGTCAGGAGGAGGTCAGCAATAAAAAACACCAGTGTCAGTGAAGTTAACTCCTTATTATTCAAAGAAACGAAATTGGTGCAGGCCTACTGATCGCAGCAACTCTTCCCAGTAGCTCTTGCCCCAATGAAGCAGTTGCAAGGACTGAAGGTCCCTGCCTTCCAACCACTCTCTAAAGCTCCTTCCCCCAGTCCCTTCCATAGAAGCCTAAGGTTTTGTTGCCTTGTATCTCATTGCTGCACCCTCTTCATTTCCCTGTGTGCTCTGAGAGACCAAAGGGAAGGGGAGCTGGTTTCAGGAGGGGAGAGAAACTTATTGGATTCTTCAGCAGCCTGCCTCATTGCTGCCTCTCTCTCCAGCCTCCTCTTCTGCTTCTGTCCGGACTACTCTCTGCCCCAGACTCTTCCTGCTCACTAAACCCTGTTGCCTCTTCAGCTTCTGACACCTCCTCCCCCCAGTCTGCCCCCTCTTCTCCTTCTGACCACTCATCATCATCCCACAACCAATCAGCTGGCTCTGAGCCTTTCCCCCTGGGAGTTCCCTTGGGGTTCCCCAGCTGGTGCCTCCCTCCACTCCTCTCCATCCAGCCAGTCTGTGACACCAGCTAACGCCATTATCTTACAGAGAAACCAATCTGAGTGGTTCAGCAGCTTTCCTCTGAGATATTCTATTCTCACATAGATATGGAAGTTACCCACAGAGAGCATCTCCCAAACTGTAACACTGTTATGACATGGTAATTAGGGCTGTGCACAGGAATCAGCCGCCCCAAGCCAAATCAGGCCTATTCAGAGGGATTTGGGTATTGATTAAGTTGGGTAAAAACAGCCATGGGTTGGGTTGGATGGTTCAGAGCAGGCATCCCCAAACTCGGCTCTTCAGATGTTTTGGGATTACAACTCCCATCATCGCTAGCTAACAGAACTAGTGGTCAGAGATGATGGGAATTGTAGTCCCAAAACATCTGGAGGGCCAAGTTTGGGGATGCCTGGTCCAGAGCAATCAATAGATGTCAGGGGGTGAGGCCAGAAGGAGAGGCAGGCATCGGGTGAGAAAACCTGCAAAAAGGCTGAGACCTACCTGACCATTGACTGCATCTTCCTGAGAGAAGGCAGGTGCCCAGGTTGCTGGATGTTCCTTCCTGGCCCAACCCCACAGGATCAATACTCAACAGCTGTCGAACCAGGAGTTGGGTTCTTTTCATCAGTGATGGGAGGCAAAGCCCTCAAACCGAAATTGCATGAAGGAGAAGCCTCAGAGGCACTGGTATGCAGGGAAGCTGTGGCACCAGTTCCCCCCTCCAAAGCTGTAGCACTGCCATTCACTGAATGAGACTCTGGGAGGTCTGAGCCTCCCCCACTTCCTCACCAGGGGTGGACTTGGGTAATCTTTTGTAATATGGTGCCCTATGCAATGGAGGCAGTGAGAGATTTTACTTTCTTGGGCTCCTTGATCACTGCCAATGGTGACAGCAGTCACGAAATTAAAAGACGCCTGCTTCTTGGGAGAAAAGCAATGACAAACCTAGACAGCATCTTAAAAAGCAGAGACATCACCTTGCCAACAAAGGTCCATATAGTTAAAGCTATGGTTTTCCCAGTAGTGATGTATGGAAGTGAGAGCTAGACCATAAAGAAGGCTGATCGCCGAAGAATTGATGCTTTTGAATTATGGTGCTTGAGGAGACTCTTGAGAGTCCCATGGACTGCAAGAAGATCAAACCTATCAATTCTGAAGGAAATCAGCCCTGAGTGCTCACTGGAAGGACAGATACTGAAGCTGAGGCTCCAATACTTTGGCCACCTCATGAGAAGAGAAGATTCCCTGGAAAAGACCTTGATGCTGGGAAAGATTGAGGGCACAAGGAGAAGGGGACGAGAGAGGACAAGATGGTTGGACAGTGTTCTTGAAGCTACCAACATGAGTTTGACCAAACTGCGGGAGGCAGTGGAAGACAGGAGTGCCTGGCGTGCTCTGGTCCATGGGGGTCACGAAGAGTCAGACACGACTAAACGACTAAACAACAACTAAACAACAACTTGGTGCCCCTGAGTGGATCTTCTCAATTATGGATCTTCTCAATTTGGGGCCCCTTTGGCTCAGTGCCCTGTGCAGGGGAACTGCCCGCACCGCTATAAATCTGGCACTGCCCTTACAGTTGGAGATGAGTGGAGGATGCTGGGCCCCTTTAAATAGTGTACAATCTTACAGTGCAGGTGATGCTAAGGATTATGCTGTACCTGGTGGTGGTGCTATGAAAGAACCCTGTTTCTACTCATTCTTCGTTGGAGCAACCTCAGCAGTCTGTGTTCCCTAGAACCTCACTTTGGCACACCTTGCCTAGGGTCTAGCCTGAAAATTACCCTGGCTGAGCCTTGTCATGGCGCAGAGCAGGACAATTACTGTGCTATCTTCTTCAGGTTGAAATAATTTTGCTTTCCGTTTTACATCATCTTTCCAAGTAATGCATGTCCCATTATGATTTGAGGGAAGGGAAGAAGGGCCAGACCTGGGTGAGGTGTTGATTTTCATGGTTGTGGGCAAACCTACATTTTGTGCTGCATCTAATTTCACCCTCAGAAGCTTCCCCAAACTCTGTAACAATGTTAAGCAATGAAGTCTGTGAAAATGGCACTCTCCTGCTTCAGAAAAAACAGCTTTTGAAGCATTCTATTGGCACAAATCTTCTGCAGGGTATGGCACAATTTTTGCATGCCTAAGGACCCGCTGCCTAGTTTTTTAAATCCACTGTTGTAGGAGTGGCATTATCTATTGTATTCAATATCCCCAGTTGTGCAGGTAGCCGTAGGCTCTAAACATATGAACTCTGTGTCACAGAGGCTGTGGCAATAAAAGAAAAGGGGGAGAAAGATATATCGCTTTTAATTTGCCAAAGGAACAGAGGGAGCTTTAAATATGGGGTTGGGAATTGGCTGGTTACTTTAATCCAAAGCAAAGGAAACTTTGCATATACTTCCTTTCTGTACATGTTCCCTTAGTTGTGCTAACATGCTACAGTAGTTTAGCAAAAACCAAACCAAACTTCACACTGTTCCCAGAAAAATAAATAAAGGAGATTTGTACTCTCCTCTGCTGCATTTCATAATGGGTTGTAGCTGATGTATACCAACCTTCTTACACCTGTTGGCCTCTGGAACTGTTGGACCACAACTCCCATCAGATCCAATCAGCATGGTCATTTTGGACTACAAATTCCATCACCCACTGCCAGCATGAGCGTTTTGAACTACTACTACAACAATCACCCACTGCCAGTATGGTTGTGCTTTTTTAAAAAAATAAAAAAATGGCCCAAACTTTCCAGCATGAGAGCCAAATTCAGCTGACCTCTTATTTTGCCAAATAAAAATTGGCTTATACACAGGGGCCCATTAAAAGCGCTGGAGCTGACAGTGTCAGCTCTGAACAAACCACTTCTGTGGACTGACGGTAAGGGAAGCAGGGCCCTACTTTGGATGCAGATAGTGGAGAGATAGATAGCTTTTTCCAGGAAAATGAGGCATGGCCAGTTGTGGAAGGGATCCATAACTCAGTGGATGAGCAACCGCTTTGCATGCAGAAGGTCCCAGGTTCAATCCCCAGCATCCCCAAGTACAGCACCTCCTTCTTGCATGCAGAGGGTCTTAGGTTCAGTCTTTAGCATCTTCAGGTAGGGCTGGGAAAGATCCCTGCCTAGAACTCTACGGTCAGCCAGCCCCTCCCTGCCTTCCTTCTAATTTACGACCACTCCAGAGGGTATCCCTGGCAGTCAGGGAGGAGGAAGATAGGAAACAAAACCAGTTGTATTTGCCTGGCGTTGGCTCTGGCACCACCTACTGTTGGGTTTCATGCCCCTTAGAATGTCTTTCCCCACTGCTCCTTAGAATGTCTATTTAGGATTTCAGCCTAAAAAGCAAAGGGCCCTAGTTTCATTGGTGACGCTCGCTTTCTTCAGATCACTTTTAATTCAGGTACCTTGTATCCCAGCCAGAGCTGAACGTTCCTTAGAGTGTGTGTTTCTTTCTATTTAATTAGCAAGGTTAACTCTCTTGATAACGCCTGGACTCATCTGTGAGCAAATCCCTTAAGACCTTTGTCCAGCAAAACATCACATTTCCAAGGGGTCACCCGGGTTGCCGCAGCTGATATTGCCTCCACCATCCCTTTCTGAAATAGCTTTGTAGAAGGGCCAGGAGGTTAGGCTTGAAGATAAACGGGAGAACATGCTGCATTCCTGAAGATATCTTGTCAAAAGCCTCAATTTGAATTGTCCCATTTTTCTCCCTTTCTCCCCCACTCAACGCAGAAAGAAAGAGGCGTCTGGTTGCAGCTTTTCATCTCTGAATGCAAATGGGTGTGGAGTTCTGTTGGTGTTGTTATAACTGACTCCGGTTTGGTGGCAGTTTGTGGGACAGGGTGCTGTTGGCCAAGGTGCACTGAGTGGGCCCCGCCTCTGAATGGGCTCACTTGCTGGCCCTGCAATCCCATTCTCCTGCCTGGCTGCGGAGAGGTCGAGCCAGGAACCTGTTTACATTGGAGAAAGAGGAGGACAGGGAAGACATGGTATCAGTGCATGGGGCAGAGCTTGCTGTGAGTATACATGCTAGCTCCACCCTCTCCTCATCCTTTTTTGTCTCCTGCTGGCAATGGAACACCACTGCCTGGGTAGCTCAGTTGGTTAGAGTTTGGTGCTCATAATGCCAAGGTTGCGGGTTTGATCCCTCTATGGGACAGTTGCATATTTCTTCATTGCAGGGGTTGGACTAGACCAGGCATCCCCAGACTGCAGCCCTCCAGATGTTTTGGCCTACAACTCCCATGATCCCTAGCTAAGAGGACCAGTGGTCAGGGATGGTGGGAATTGTAGTCCAAAACATCTGGAGGGCCGGAGTTTGGGGGTGCCTGGAGTAGGCAATCCTCAGGGTCCATTCCAAACCTACAATTCTATGATTCTATGCAAGCGATGGATAAGGGGCAGAGCAGAAAACAGTGCATCCTTAACTGAAACCCCTTAAAGGCCCCTAGCCCCACTCTCTTCCTGCTTGATGTCAACTGCCTGTTCAGCTGTCCTCTCTGCAAACTGAGCCTTATTAATACTAAAATACTCTCTCTCTCTCTCTCTCTCTCTCTCTCTCTCTCTCTCTCTCTCTCTCTCTCTCTCTCTCTCTCTCGGATATAAACTCCATCATCACCCTCATGTACTGTCTATTCATAGGGAACTTCACTGCAAAACTAGTGGTGAAGTGATGGTCAGCGCAACATTCCCTTTAATTGATTGCTTTGCAACTTGAAGATGTGGGGCATATTTTTTTTACAGCATTTTTCAGTTTTTTAAAAAATGTGTTAGACCTAAAAGGAACAAAATAGGGAATCCATGAATGAAATTTGAGGTTGCATGTGGGTCTACGGTTATAATTAAAAACGGCAACAACCAATCAGGTATTAGCTCACAAAGGAACAGTTGAGCCTATCCAACTGTTCATTGGCCTTTATTTCAGTGTCAGTATAGTTCCGTTCCCCCCCCCCCCCGCCGCCGCCGTCGCCGCTGCCACCCAGGTGGAAAGCCCAACCATAATTTATCAAGGAACAAATCATTTTTTCTTGGCAGTGAAGTCTGCAAAATCCCCATTTTTAAGACATTAAATCTCCCTCTTTTGACAGGTGTAAGAAAGCATTAAAAGCTTTGATTTAGCTGGATCATACAAAATAGTTTCTCATAATTATCCTTTGGGATGATATATGCTGGTCTTCTGCTTCTCTCCCCTCCCCCTTCTTATTAAACCTGAGGTCTCCATTTTTCATTCAGCTGTATTACTAAATTAAATTGCCTTTTGTTGTATTCGAGTTGAGCGCTTTGCCAAGAAAGCTTTTCCTTATGCCCGCTTGGTAAAAATAAGGTTTACTCGATGCGCTCTTCCCGGTTCAAATTTACTGCTTGCAATTGTTTGGCTCTGTGAGCAAATGAAAGTGATTGTTTGTGTTTAATAGGAATAATGAATCATTTCCACACTGAGTCTGGGGAGGGCAACTCTGCTCCTTAAAGTGGGACATTTGTGTGCATGTGTGGACGGTTATAGGAGAATCCATTGTAAATGGATCCATCTGTTACTTGGGGAATTCATTTTTAGGTCTTTCCCCCCACCCACCCACCCAAAACCTGACATGCACAGTGGTGAAACTGTCAGAATGACCCAGCATCCAGCATTTACAACCCATCCATTTTACTTTCCATTTTGAGAGCCAGTGTGCAGGGCCAGCCCTATGGCCAGGCTGGGTGGCGCAGGGCACCACGGCGCCGGCCCGCCAGGAGGGCACCGCGAGCTGCACCCGCCCGCTGGCCGGCTGGTCCGCCAGTTTGCCGTGCAGCTGCGCCCACGGCAACCGTGCTGTGCCTGCCCGCCCGCCGCGCAGCAGCGCTTGTGGCAGCCGTGCCGCGCTGCGCCCGTCCGTCCGCCCACCGCGCTGGGAAACGGGGCGGGGGGGCGCTGGAGGGATCCGTCGCTCCACGGCACCAGGGGCGCTTAAGACGGCCCTGCCAGTGTGGTATAATGGCAGGACTAGACCTGGGAGAGATGCAGATTCAAAACCCTACATAAAGCTCATTGGGTAACCTTGGGCCAATTAGTATCTCGCACCCTAACCCACTTCACAGAGTTCTTGTGAGGACAAAAAGGAGGGTTGGGAAAACCATGAACACCACCCTGAGCTCCTTGGGTAGAAGTGCAACAAATAAATAGATAAAATTTGGTGGTTCTCATGGAAAGGTGAAATAATGGCCAGGTAAACTTTCCACTTGGTAAACCTTCGGACAACAATGAGCTTGGGAAAGCACCAGAAGGTGGCATGATTTGCTCCCTAACATGTATATCCCTGTCCAACGAACCTATGTAACATTGGCACCCAACTAAAATGCCTTCCTTTCTGTAGAGTAGGTGAAAAATAATCACACTCTCCTCGCGCACCAGAGCAAAGGTCAATCATTCCTGCTTTGCCCCTCTGTGGCAGCAGCCAGCTAATCTTGCACTGGAACATAGGGAGGTAGGGGATACCAGTGACACTTGGGAAGGAGGACTTAAAATTAGACCTTCCAGGCTCTGCCCCAGTCCTCCATCAAGGTGGGCTGCATCCACAGATGCTACTCAGCATTCTGCTCCCCCCCACAATTTAGCCGCCACTCAGACCTGACTTGGAGACATCTGCCAATTTCCCCCCCCCCCCAGTTACTTATTCAGTTCCATACTTCTGCATCAGTTTTGTAATAGTTCAAAACGTTTTGTGTGGGGTTTTTTTTTAAAAAAAACCACTCATGAAAATCCAGCATTTCAGTGTGCTTCTCTCTCTCTCTCTCTCTAAATTTTTTTTTTAAAAAATGCACATACAGTGGTAGCTTAGGTTACAGACGCTTCAGGTTACAGACTCCGCTAACCCAGAAATAGTACCTCGGGTTAAGAACTTTGCTTCAGGGTGAGAACAGAAATCGTGCGGCGGCAGCGCAGCAGCAGCGGGAGGCCCCATTAGCTAAAGTGGTACTTCAAGTTATGAACAGTTTCAGGTTAAGAACGGACCTCCAGAACGAATTAAGTTCTTAACCCGAAGTACCACTGTATTTGTATGCAGTTTTGCCTGATTTACACATTTTGGCAAAGGGGTTCCCCTTATATAATGCAATTCACTATGTTATCTTCACAAATATATGCATTTTTAACGCAAATTTCCCTCACACAGTTTTCTTACACACTTTTGGACTGGATAACAATATCCTCAGAACTGTGGCTTTTGAAGCATAGCCATGTTTCAAAGGTGGAATCAAGGCCACGTCCACACCCTACATTTAAAGCAGTATCATACCACTTTAAACAGCCTTGGCTTCCTCCAATGAATTCTGGGAGGTGTAGCTTTTTAAGGATGCTGAGAATTATTATGAGACCCCCTATTCCCCTCCCAGAGCTACAACAGCCAGAGGGATTTAACAATTCATCTTGTTCAAAGGAAACTCTAGGAATTGTAAGGGGAAAGGGGGCTTTCTAATACTTCACAGCATCCTCAAAAAAAAAATGACGGCTCCCAGAGTTATTTGGAGGAAGCTATGACTATTTAAAGTGGTATCACAGTGCTTTAGATGTATGGTGTATGTGTCGCCTAAGTCAAATTTCTCTCCCCACCCTCCTCCAGTCCCCAGTGCAAGATTATAGTTGCTGTTCTTTCTTTCCCCAGTCCAGGAGTTCAGACTGAAACAAAGAGAAAGCTGTAATTGTGTGATGGGTTTGACCACTGGACAAGAAGTGGGGTGGCAGGATTTAAGTGGAAAGGCAAATCATTGTCCATCATTAAGAATCCCCTGGTGCATTTCTGCTATGCTGGGCTGCCCAGAAAGTTCCATGAGGTGGCCATTGCCATTTCAGATGGCTGTTTCAGTGACTGTCCATTTAATTTCAGATTTGGGTCTTCATGGAGGAGGGGCAGCGGGGCTGTGTAGTTACACACACGCTGACATGAGTCTCTCTCTCTATCCTCCAGCAAGGCAAGCAAAAGGCACAGTGATAGCTCAAGGACACATTCCAGTCTGGGGAAACAACCAAGAAGGGTATGAAGCAAGGATCGTCAGATGTGTGTTGTGTGAAGAGCAGCTGCGGCTGGGGAGACCAGGGTTCGAATCCACACTCTGCCATTGGTGACCCTTGGCCTGTCAGCGTAACATACTTTACAGAGTTGTTATGAGAATAAAATGAGGAGAGGGAGAACCATTTATACCACCTTGAGGCCTGCCATATGTCCGGATGTACAAAAATTGTATGTTTAAAACAGCTTCCAGGGGAAAATTTTAAGAGATGTCAGGAATTTCCAAGGTGCATGGCAGCCCAGGTTTTTTGTTTGTTTGTTTGTTTTTCTGGGTTTTCAGGTGCTTTTTTAAAAAAATAAATCCCAGGGAATGCTGTGCCCCAATGGCAGTGGAAGTGATGAGAGGTCACTTCCCTTGGTTGGTTGGAGGGAGGGAGAGGGAGTAGGTGGGAGAGGGGAAAAGGCACCACCACTGCAAGCCTGGCCGTTTTTGTTTTTCGGGGGGGTCGTGGTGCCCCCCCAACAAAGCTAGGCACAGTGGCCATCCAGATCGCCCTGCAGTGTCAAGGTCCTGCGACGGGAAAGCCAGTGGGTCTTCTCATCCAGGGGTGGCGGTTATTCATAAAACCCTGTTACGTACATGTGCCTCATCTGCAGTTTGGGGCAGAAAAAACTTCCACATTTTCTCTCTTCCTCCTTGAATCCACAGCCTAGGGAGAGGTCCTTGAATCCACAACCTAGGGAGAGGTCAGAGATGCTTCTGCTGCTGGTAGTTGCCATCCCGGCCAAAGGCAGCCGGTGCCTTTGAGGGTCCCCATCCCGCAATGGAATGAGCGTGGCCGGATGCAGGGCTGGAGCTGCACACACAGCAGAATAGGGTGCTTGAGGCTCTAGGGACTAACAGTGGGAGGCTGTGCAACATTCTTGCTCCTCCACCTCTTCCTCTTCCCATCTGTGTGAAACCTCAACAACTCTGGTTAAACAACAACAACAACAACAACAACAACAACAACAACAACAACACTTTCAGTGGCTTCCTATAGAGGCTTGAATGAACACTCATCAGTTGGGGTGGCGCTTGACCAACATGAATGTTATTACCAATGGGAAAATAGCTCATGGGGAGATAATATGAGCAAAGTGTTGTCAAGTTGAGGCTAAGATTGTATTACAGAGGTTGTGGGAATATTCAAAGGGCCAAAGGTCTGACTCAGCATAAGAGAGCTTCTTCTGTTTCTAAATGTCAGTGATGGGGAAGATGTGGGGCTCCAGGTGTCTGCAGAGCCATCTAGGGATGTCAGAGGATGCCAATTAAAGCAGAAAAGAAAGTGGGAAATGCTGGCATTCATGTGCTTGTTTGTGGTCAGGAATGGAAATCAGCCAAGTGAATGTAACTGATATTTGTTCACATAACGTTCTGTTTGTTTTCTAAGTTCACAAATGATGCATAAGTTATTAATCTTTAAACATTCTTTTGAAGTTTTTGTTTACATTAAAATGAATGTAAGTTATGAAATGGTTACATACTGCTACATTGAATAGCAGACAGAGAGCCAAATAACACCACATTCGGCAGAAACTGAACTGCAGTAGGATGGAAACACTGCTGATTGGGAGAAGTACAGGTCAGAATGGAAATTGCTGCCTTGTTACATTAATACTCACAATAAGTGTTCGGGAAAGATGAGAACCAGAGTCCAACAGCCTCTGGAAGGCCACAGTTTCTCTGTTTCTGGCTTCCATTCACAGGAACCCTCTTTCTCTTTGGAGAGCTCTGCTCTGTCTTGCCTTGATAGCTGCTTCTCCTCCTCCATCTCCTCCCCCCCTTTCTTCTCCTACCTCTCTAACATGCCTCTAGGAATCCCAAAGTGAGTCCTGCAATTTGCTTTTTTGAAAAATGTATGCGCTCCCTGCTGTACTTTGTAGGTCAAATAATTTCTCATCCTGCTTTACAACGGCAGTCATGCATGAAAGATACATGGATATATTGTTCTCTCAGTCTCATCCTCGGATTTGCTATAATGCAACGTAAAGCGCTTTCTGTGCCTGTTTTGGTTTAGAAAAGAGGCATCCCTGCTTAAGTCTTTGAAATGCTGAACTGATCTCCATTGTTTCTTTCCGCATTTGCTCCCTGACAGTAGGATTTTCATCTTCTGCCTGTACGCATTTTGCCTCCCTGCATAGAAATGATAGGAGGAAATTCATGGCGGGGATAAATCCAGCGCTGATTCTAAGTAAAAAAATGGGACCCGTGCAAGAAGATTTGAATGTTCTGCAATGCAATGGCAGCCACCATTTTGATGGGTTTCAGAGAGCACCCCAGGCCCTGTTTGAACCAGCATCACTTTTCCCCACTAACTCCAGTCTTGCCAGGTCTGAGCTAAGGATTTGGAAGAAATTTGGCTTGCTCTGCACTTCCTGAAACAATATGCAAACTGAAAAGCAGTCATCCTCCCAAATTCACACTTCTCTGAATTTTGTGACGCAGTACTTCAACTGAATATAGTGTACACCATTGTGAAGATTTGGGAAGTGTATATATATGCATTATATTTGGGGAAAACTGCTGGCAAAAGGGTTTGTTTAGAAATTTTTTCACAAAAATGCTGACAGATATTTGTGAGGACTTTTGTTTAAAGTAACACTACAAACTGACATGGAATTGTAGCAAACTGAAATCTGGAGGGAGCGGGGAGAGAAAGAAGAAACTTTGCTGCATACCTGACAAAAGGGAAGGAAGAATGCAGATCAGATTTTTGCAAGTAGATGGGCTGTGCCACACATCACACCGCAGCAAATACAGGTGAAACTCGGAAAATTGGAATATCGTCGAAAAGTGCATTTATTTCAGTAATGCAACTTACTATTTAAAAAATTTTTTGCAAATGCATTCTTTTGGAAATTCCATAGTAATAAATCAAATAGTTACAATAATACAAAAATAAACATCACTATTACATTTCATTAATTACATTCCATTTATAATTGACCCGCCTAACGCCAAATAATTACAATTACAACAAATAAAGGCTTGACATATCTTGCTTTGCATGTCATGCATCTATCTCATATATTGGTTTCACCTTTTAAGTTGCATTACTGAAATAAATGCACTTTTCGACGATATTCTAATTTTCCGAGTTTCACCTGTACAATGTTGTTCCAAAGTGTGTAATCAATATTACTAGAACCAGGAATTTTCCAATGAAGCTGAGTGGTGGAAGATTCAGGAGGCTGAGGCTTTCAATGGCTAATAGCGACAATGGCTGTATTCCATCTCCAGTATCAGAGGTAGTATACCAACCTGAATGTCACGTTCTGGGGACCACAAGTGGGGAGAGGTTCTTCCATTCATATTCTTGCAGGCTTCCCATGAGCCTCTGGTGCGGTTAAGTCACTGTCAGATCAAGATGTTGGACTAGATAGGTTTTTGGTCTGATCCAGCAAAATCTTACATTCCTGCGCACTCAAGTCCTGCCTGTGAGCATCCAGAAGAAGAAGAAGAAGAAGAAGAAGAAGAGGAGGAGGAGTAGTTTGGATTTGATATCCCGCTTTATCACTACCCTAAGGAGTCTCAAAGCGGCTAACATTCTCCTTTCCCTTCCTCCCCCACAACAAACACTCTGTGAGGTGAGTGGGGCTGAGAGACTTCAGAGAAGTGTGACTAGCCCAAGGTCACCCAGCAGCTGCATGTGGATGAGCGGAGAAGTGAACCCAGTTCCCCAGATTACGAGTCTACCACTCTTAGCCACTACACCATGGAGGCATCTAGCTGGCCACTATGAGCAACTGAATACTGGAATACATAGGCCTTTTGGTCTGGTCCTGCAGGGAACTTCTTATGTTTGCTCGTGTTAAAATGAGAGCGCTGACAATAGAAAACCTCCTGTGTGGGTGCATGGTTTTGGGCACACAGGAGACTTTGACTATACAACCAACTTTTTTTTCTTCTCCCCTCATGGTATGCTAGCGTGTTCCACCCATCAAATTAGGAATTACTAATATTAGCGGCATTTTCAGTAGAGCAAATTGGGTACTCATCGGTGCCTCCTTCAATTTGCTGCCCTGGGCAACTTCCCCCGGTTTGCCATCCTGTAAATACACTTTAAATCCACACCGACTGGCGGCAGCTCTCCAGGATTTCAGAATGGCGGCATGGAGATGACCAAGGTTGAACCTGGGACCTTCTGCACACAAAGTAGATGCTCTACAGCTGAGCTGTGACCCATCCCTATGTGGCATTTGAAGGAGAGGAGACTTTATTGGAGCTCATCTTTCCAGAAGAGCTGATGGCACCAGCCCGGCTTCTCAGCTCTCCCAACAATAATTGATATTTATACATTCAGCACTTGCAAAGTCTAGAAATGACCAATCCTGTATCCAGCTGAAAACCAGAATCTTGACACTATTGATTTTAAAACGGGGAGGGAGTAAAGTACTTATCTAACTTTCATGTTGAGATCAGCAAGACTTAAAAGTGCTTCACTTTTCCTGGATTGTGGCCAATGTTCTTTGAGTGCCACAAGTTTCATGCAGGCATATATTCTGCAGCTCACAGAAAGCACAGGAGATCATAGAGACTTCCAAGCTCTGCATTCCACAGGGGACCTTCTACTTTATTTTCCTGTCAAATACTTAGCTGTTTGCAGACAAGTTAGGAAGACTCCAAGCCCCCCCCCCCCGCTTCTTCTTCCTCTTACCTCCTCCTCCTCCTCCTAAACTTTCTCAAGTTCTCAGTTTGATCTCAGCATGATTTGGAGAGCTTTGATCTTTGGGGTTTTTAATTTACTCCAATGGCATTGCCGTTTCTTGACGGCAAGTCACCTTTCTCTGACATGAAGAAAAGAGGGGAGGAAGAATCTGAAAAAGAGAGGGGAAGAGGTGTGTGGGGGGGTGAATCCTATACATTCCTCTGGAAATTGTCTTTCAAGTTAACTAAGACTTTACAATCCCATTAGCAGTTAATTAAAATAAAATCTCTTCAATGGAAAATTCACCACATGCAAGATGACGGCTTTGCTGACTGCAGAATGCAGGCGGTTTGTTTTAAAATGGATATGTTTCAAGGTTGAGACAAAATTAGTCATGACTGGTTCTGAAAAAGCTTTTGGGGCAGCCTAGTCGCCCACACTGGGGGCCCAGGTGGCACTGTGGGCTAAACCACTGAGCCTAGGGCTTGCTGATCAGAAGGTCGGCGGTTCGAATCCCTGTGACGGGGTGAGCTCCCGTTGTTCGGTCCCAGCTCCTGCCAACCTAGCAGTTCGAAAGCACATCAAAAATGCAAGTAGATAAATAGGAACCGCTATAGCGGGAAGGTAAACGCCGTTTCCATGTGCTGCTCTGGTTTGCCAGAAGTGGCTTTGTCATGCTGGCCACATGACCTGGAAGCTATACGCCGGCTCCCTCGGCCAATAATGCGAGATGAGCGCGCAACCCCAGAGTCGGTCATGACTGGACCTAATGGTCAGGGGTCCCTTGACCTAGTCGCCCACAGCAAGCAGGGAGCGTCCCAGGGGGGTGCCACCCACAGCGAGTGACCCAGGGGGCGGGGCGGTGGTGTTAACCCCTCAAGGGTGACACACCAAGGCTCACTGCCCCACCACCACCCTTCCTCTGCCACTGCCTGCCTTTAGCCATTGGTAGCACACCCTGCAGACACACAAAAAGGAAGCTGCCCTCATTGTCCCTCGCTCTCACTCGCTCTCAGTGACATCACAATTTGGCCAGAACTGATCAGAGATGGGAGAAAAATGTATTTGGTTCACATTTTGTAGCCAAATGACACTGGCACTGCCAGTTCTCCCAGTTGGATGGCACACGCCTCCAGGTTTTAGAGTGCATTTTTGGTGTCCTGGAGATGGGGAAATAATGCTATTTGCAAACCTACCAAATTTTCACTTCCCAAACCAATCCAACAACCAAAACACAGCAACCCTTTGAAATGTGGAATTATCTGAATGTTGCAATGTAGTTAATCCAAACCCAAAAAAACCCCACACTAAAGAAAGTGCACAAGAAATGCATATATTTGTGAAAATAGCAAACAAAATTGCACCATATTCAGGAAAACTACTTGCAAAAATGTGTGTCCATTAGGCAACATTTTGTAGGACAATGTGCATATTAGGAGAAATGAAAATGGGAATGTGAACAAATTTTCATGCAGACGTTTCTAAAGCAAATTTTTTTAAAAAACTGATGCAAAAACAGAGTGAACTGAATTTATGATTGGAAAAATTAGATAGTGAGATACACACTTGCCCTACCCTATTTCAAGCCAGCACAGCCAATCAGGGTCGAAGGTTTCACTGCTATAAGTGCAATACAATTGGTTTGACTATCAGATGTTGCTTTGACTATTTGCTAACAACATCCTGCGGCAAAAAGTTTTCTTTGTTGCTAAATTACTTCACCCCCTCCCTTCTTGTTTCCTTTTTCTTTCACTTTTTAAAAGATAACTGAAATAATGCCTGACTTTACCTACCAGGCGAATGCAACAAAGAACTTGTGTAATTAAGATTTTAATTAATTTTATGCCCCTCTCTCCTTTTGCCAATAATATCAAAGCGAGGGGAGAAATTTACAACCCAACGAGAACAATAACTTTGACAAACTGCAAAGACAATTTAGACTAAAGTGCCATTAATCCCAAAGACACCTTGACATTTCTATGGATTTGCTCCTGCATTGGACAATTTTCTTTTTCTTTCTTTCTTTCTACTGCTAACTCCACTTAGCTGGCTAAAGGTGGACAGGTAACAAACTATTATGGAGCTTTTTAAATGCCATCAGTAATATTTAACATTATATATTTTGCACACATGCCAGAACAGAAACACGAGAACAGAAGTGTGGTGAAAATGTCGCACCTTTTATTAGACTACTTCAGGGTGGGGAACCTTGGGCCCTGGAGCCTGATGTAGACATCCAGGCTTCTGACCTGGCCATCAGAACTCCTTCAGTGTTTTCCCCTGGCTGGAATGTGTCATTCAACTCAAATAATGCCTCTTGCTTATCTTGAAGGAGGTTAGAGAGGTGCTGGAACCAGCGGCGGAGCTAGCTGCTCAGGCACCCAGAGCAGCGCACCAGGAGGGCAATTGGCACATCTGAACCCATTGGGGTGATTGCCACAGCGATCGGCGCCCATTAGGGATGATCAGTGTGGCGATTGGCGCCGAGGGGGGTGGGGTGGTGATCCACCTGGGGGGGATGACACTCAGGGCGGACTGCCCCCACCGCCCCCCCCCTTCCTACACCCCTAGCTGGAACTAGACACATCAAAGAAGCAATTCAATTAAATGCGTTGCAAACTCATACAGGCAAATCCTATAGGGAAAGTCAGGGCTCCACATCGCCATCTGGTGTCAGTGTTATATCGCATAAACAATGCATATAAAACTCTTTTTCGTTACCAATCTAGCTGAGTCCAGTGTGTGTGTGTGTAAACTAGTTTAATGTACAAAGGTAAAATTTGCATTCATTGCTCTGCCTACTTTTGCAAACAGCTCCACCCACCCATTGGTACATTGCTCCAAGAAGGTTTCCCAAAAAGTGCCCCACCACTGGACTGATTCGTGAAGGATCTGCAGTGTTGAAAAAATAATAATCCTTTCTCTTCCTAACTGTGGGCAATCAGAGCAGAGGAAACAGGAGGGACTATCCATCCATCTCTTGCCTTGCCTTGAAGCCCAGTGCCCATTCTTTGAGAGATGCAAATCAATGCCAACTTCCTTTAGAAATGATAGCAATGAAGTGGTATCTAAATCATCAAAATAAAAACCCATAAAACTCACCATAAAGATGAGCTGGGGGGGTTCCTGCTTGTCTACACCACCTTGCCAGGTGAAGCCACCAGGGCTCAAGAGAATTCTCATTTGCAAACCCTCAAACTTTTGGGGACAATTACTATTCACATGGAAAGCCATTTCCTCTCTTTTGAAACTGGCACACAGCATCCCCCCTCACATAACCATGTTTTTCTTCACATAGCATCACTCTGGTGCTCCACACTGGTGGCCCATTTATTTTTCCCATAATGCATTGGGAGAATGCAACATATGGGGGCTTCTAGGAGGAAATTGCACCACCATCACAGGTGACAGGGCTAGAATTATATATATAACCTGCAATGTCACTTCTGCTGCTTTTCTCCTGCACTCCCAAATCACCTTCCCTCCGTTTTGGGGGATCGTGAACTTCAAGCTGCCAGTTCTCACTTGAAAGTTTCCATCTCAGGTTTTTAGGTATAAATATATATATTTGTTTGATGAGATGGTTGCAGTTCTCTTTGGCATTTGGTGACAATTATGCTTGAAAAGGAGAAGGTTAGCCCGCTTTTATGGAGTCTTTCCGAGACGCTAGATGGAACCAGACGGATTGCGAGACCCCTAAATCACACCGACAGGCACAGGGACGTTTATGAAGTGCCTCAACACACGTCCTGGTAGAAATCATGTTGACATTTAAGTGTTCGTATCAAATCAGTCGGCGGGACAACAGGGTGTTCAATTTCTACAACTCAATATATTAATTAATTATGGCCTAATTATAACACGGAGGCCGGCGCTGGAGCGTTTTATAATGCTCTGTAGTGTAAACACGTATTTCAGAATGATTTAAGAGTCTGTCCATGGTGGCTCAGGTAGAGGAAGGGGAGGGGGCTTGGGAAAACCACTCTGAAATCTTGATCCCAAATCTTGTCTCTCACAATCAATAGAATACAGCTGAACCACCAAGAATGTTAAATACTTTTTCCCTTTTATCCCTTACCAAAGGTTTAAAAGCTTCACGCTCCTTCTCCTTTTCTTTCCACCATGCCAGCCTCTTAAATCTTTTATCGCATTAATGCCGGGGTGGGGGGGAGAGAAGGGGGAGGCTCAGCACTGTGAAGTTTGGATACTGCCTCTCCAGCTACTTAACAAAATTAACAGTATGCATCTTTTGTACTTCAGCAACTGACCTCCTTTTAGATTGCCTGGCCCAGTGAGCTTCAAAGCCAGGCAGAGGCCTGCCTGCTGCTCTCTCCTTTTTATGCAGGGGGGGAAGTTGTTCTGTACGACCCAAGGAAGGCAAAATGAGAAAGGCAAAAGAGGGGTGGGGATGAGGGTGAAGGAACGAAGGGAAATGAAACGGAAATAAGTGAATGATTCTTTGTATATTATTTGAAAAACCCCTAGAGGGTTTCTCTTAAGTTCTTAATGTAAGAGAGGAATACTCATTGTGTTAGGCCCAGAACACATTGCCACAGTTTTATTTATAACTAGCTGACCCGGCCACGCGTTGCTGTGGTTATTTCCTGTGATCCCCACCCCACCCTGTCCCGATCCATGATGTATCCTGCCCCTCCTCCCTCCACCCCGGCTCATCCCTGTGTTTCGGTAGGATACCCTTTCCTCTGTTGTCCCTGGGGAGTGTTGGCCCCTCCCCCATGTATGTCCATACATTGGCCCCTGTGCACGCATGGTGAGCATTTCTATATATTTAGATTAAGGATCGGGGCTGATGATGTGCCCTGGGAGGCAGAGAGCTACTTAAAAAATCCCGAGGGGGGGTGTCAAATAGCGAAGCCCCATAGCCCTGTAGCAACAGACAGGCCCAGACAGAAGGAGGGGGGTCATATGGGCCACTTGGTGCAGGCCTCCAAATCTAAAGGGGGCCTCGGTCTGCATATTCACAATCAGTAAAATGAAAAAAGTAACAAAAGGGTTAAAAACAGGGCCACATTATCTTATCTACCTGGCCGGGCCTCTGGCTGGCCCTGCAAGGGCCTGGCAGCAGAAGGTGCATTCTGAATTACCTGAGTTGTTCAGTTCCATAAAAAACCCAGGAAGTGGCAAGGGGAAGGTAGGGGATTTTAAATGGGGGGGGGTGGCCACTGCAAATATCTGAGGACTTAAACTGGGGAGAGAAAGTGCATGGTTGTTGTTGTTTTTTTAAAAAAGACACAGATGCTTACAATCAGGATTTCTAAGCATTTGCGCAATATGAGCCATACCCCAAAAATAAGACATAGTGATAGGCACAGTTCTGCAGGGCCCCAAGGAAGAGGCAAGGGTGGGCGCGTAATAAAAAATAAGACATCCTAGAGCTGGTCCTCGACCGTAATAATAAATAAATATAAGACATCCCCTGAAAATAAGCCAATGTGGGGTTTTTTTTAGGAAAAATAAATATATGACAGTATGGGTAGAAATGGATGTTGGAATGATCTGCAAGTAAAAGGTGGGAGGTGGGTATGAGATCTGAAAAGAATTGTAAATATTAGGAAGTTAAGAAGTCATGTTGCTGGGGGTAGAGATGTGGCATCCTACCTTTAGAGTCCTTTTTGGATTGGTGGAGTTGTAGTTTTGGTGAAGGTAGTTTATCCTGGGGTTGTCCTGGATATTTGCTAGGTACCCTTACTTAAAATGGCCGCCGTAGCCTCGTCCCCAAGTGCGTGTTAGGAGAAATGATGAATGACTGCCTAATGCTGCCAGGCATTTATTAATGCAGCCACCGGGAGAGGCTTTGGGCTTGGGCCTTGTGGGTGGAATGGCTGTTTTAGTGGTTGTTGGACAGTTGGTCCCCCTACCCTACGTCAGCCCATGACCTATTTGGGCTCCCCCCACCCACCCAGGGCTCTTTTCGGTTTAGTATTTAAAGGGCTGTAGACTGAGGCCTGGTCTGTAAAATGGAGCCAAGGCCTGGTCTTTAGGCTGTAAAGTAGAGGCGAGGCCTTGGCTTGGGCTAGTATCAATCAATCAATCAATCAATCAAGCTTTATTACGGTCGTATACCAGCTATTAAAATAAAAATGCTTTACAGGGCTATGGGGGTTGTCATTCGGGGTGGATATAAGAGTCTATAAGTTTGAAGCAGCTATGTTTCCAGAAGGCGGGTCCAGCTGGCCTTTCCCCTGGTGCTGCTCAAAGTTCTCAGTTTCGTGCCCGAGCGGAGGAACTACTTCCCACAGTCCAATCCCGCGTTTACTATTCCAATGGCTGTCTTTTTCGGGGGGGGGGGGGGAAAGACTGGTCCTGCAGATCTGGGTGCAGAATCTGGCTACCATCCGAGTTAACTTTTGCTCCTTTCCTAATAGTAGGGCCTTTAGTTTGGCCTTATCTGGGAGGTCGGCCAGGCTCTCCAGAATGGGGGCGATGGTATCTCTATGTACCTTATCGAACAGAGGGCATCTGATATGAGCCTCAACCCTCATTTGCCCTGTTTCTAGTCTTACCCAGGCATTTGAGACACACCTGGGAACCTGCAGTAGGGCTCTGAGAAATTTTGATTGAACTCTCTCAAGTAAGATGAAGGAAGGGGAAGGTGGGCCCAAGAAGGTTCCATAGGTGAGTTGGGACAATGTTTTGGCCCTGTATAGTTTTAAGGCCGCAGGGACGTAAAAGCCTCCTTTTGATCTGTAGAAGTTGAGGATTGAATTTGCAGATCTTTCTCCGGCGCTCCCTGAAGATGTTATATGGATTTTGTTTGATCCTGAGGATTGGACCACCATCCCCAAATACTTGTAAAAACCCCATGCCATGTCCCCAAGTGCGTTGTTGTGGGTTATTCCCCCCCCCCCGGCCTAGCGGAGGCATGGCAGCCTGACAGGAGCCTAGGGGTGATAATGGACGTCTTTGTGGCCTTCAGTTGCTTGGTTGATGATGATGTCATTTGCATAGCTGCCAAGTTTTCCCTTTTCTCGCGAGGAAGCCTATTCAGCATAATGGAATTTCCCTTTAAAAAAGGGATAACTTGGCAGCTATGGTCATTTGGTTTGTGGGTGTGGCTTAGATTTCACAGGAAGGGAGGGGGTGTACTGTGGGAGGAATTCCACTTGAGGGTGCTGTTTGACTTGGTGGAAAAGCATTTCTGTACCTGCGCAGGTGTGCAATTTCAGGAATGCTTGCCCCCAGCAACGCTCTAGGAGTGGCCTGGATCGTTGTGTCCAAATTTCAGGACGATCGGTCAAGCGGTTATGGAGAAAAGTGTAACCCCGGATTTCACGATTTTTACATTTTTATATATATCGATTATGCGATACACAAATTCTGTTAACTCAAATGAAATTTTTAAAAATAAGCTGGTGAGGAAATGAAAGAAACCATCAACCATTTTTGGTTGTTTAAATTTATGCATTGCTGAATACAAAATCTCCCTTACAGTTAGAAAAAAAATGTAGCTGTTGTTGTTGCTACTGCAAACAACAAACAGATGTATTGCCTGATGCAAAAGTTCCAGGATGCTTTGAGGTGCTTCAAAGGTATTCATAAAATAACAAAATAAACAGCATCCCATTACAGTACAGTTAAAACAAAAACCTAACAATGCCCCCAAAATAATTTGTAAAATGTGCACATTAAGCAAAGACCACCAGCAAAACTTTAAGTCTGAAAAGTCACTTCCGACGTAGAAGGAGGTGAGATTGTGGGCAGGCCACGAGCCGGAGCACGTGCTGGGAGAATGGCTGCCATTCTCCCAGCCCATTGGCTGGCTCCCAGACACGGTGCTCCCTTGGCGTGTCCAATCAGGACACTCCAGGGGGCGTGGCTCGCTCCAGGGGGGCACAGCTGGGATTCAGTCTCTCTTTCCTGACCCCCCAGCCGCTTCGTTTTTTCCCGCCCACCCTCCCTTTAGGCAGGGCCCTTCTTTTTGACATTGCTATGGACCTCGGTTGGTCACCGTTGAGGGGCCTGGTAAGAATTTTCCCACTTGGCGAATTGGCTCTGGCCTGGTGGTTTTCGCCTACCTCGTAGCAACTCATCACAACTTTGTTTTTTGGCGGTAGGCGTTGGATTATCTTTGAAAGGTTACGGGGGGGGGGGAGGTTGCTGCCATAACCTCCCCCAAAATGCTGAAGGGTACTCCCTTAAGGAGTCCAGGGTGTGGCCAAGTCCGAAGCCGTGGTAGTGAGGGCCAAAAGGCATGCCCCCTAGCGGTGGCCCCAGGGTGAGTCCTAGTTGATGTGCATCGCAGGAGTCACCCAACAGTGGTTAACCCTTCACAGACTGCCAGCAGAATGGGCTGGAGTTGGATATAGACTGTTAGATCCAATGCCTAAGCCAATACCTCTCTACATCCGTAATCAATAAAGTTGTGGCCCTTTAATGCCCATTAACCTTATGCAATTTGTCCAGTGTCTTTATTTACTCTGGGAGGGATCGGGGTATCGCCACACAATAGACCCCGTTAAGGAAAGAACAACCCCAATAAATCTCAATGAGAATAGATGTTCTTATGTACTGAGCTGAATCCCAGAACAATAGGATCCAGAATGCAGTAGTCTGATTGGTCCACAGGAGCCACCCAATCCAGCTCCAGGTGGAAGTGAATCAGTGGCCTGATTGGCCTGCAGGAGCAGCCAATCAGGCTCCTGGATGAAGTGAATCAGTAACCTGATTGGCCTACAGGAGCAGCCCGGAATTTAAATTGAAAGTACTCAACCTGAAGCGTACATAACCCGAGGTATAACTGTAATGTATATATAGCAGACGTTTGGGGAAAGTTTCGTTCATTCCCACTACAAGCTGAATCAAGAGCATGAAATTCACACTCGGCTCCGAGTATATTTCAGATGTTAAAACTATAAAATTGTAAAACCATTGCTAATGCATGCTACTAAACAACTCAAACTACTGAAAAGGCTGGGGTGAGGAAGAAAGACTTTCCCTGGCCCCGAAAATATTGTAATGCAGGCTTTGTTGTAGGGATAGGCAATGTGATAACCTTTGCTTTGGAAGTTTTGGTGCAAGTTGGCTTGCAGAAGAGGGATTTTGCATGGCTTAAGGCAGATAGAGAGGGGCATCCAGATTCCCAGACTATTCCTGTATGTTTAACCTACCAGCCTACTTGTCTCTTTCTTTGATGTTAGACCTGATATTCTCAGGTTGCATCCTGCTTACAACTTCCTTCTCACACTTCTCTGTCAGATCTCAAGATGAGACATCATCTTGAGAGAACAAAGAAACCAGCATGGTTGTCTTGTTCTTCTCTAGACTACATAGACTAGAAATAGAAACTTTTCTATTCAAGTTGTATTTCCTATACTGTAGTAAGCAACTTTATTATTTTCACATCTACAAGCACTTCTCTCTGCATGTGATTGCAACAAGTCTGCTCTCCGACCAAGTATCAATAGCTTAAATGCTGCTCACTCTGCATACCAAAAATGATTTCAATTGGTAATTGACTCTCTTATCCCTTTAGACTCCAACTCCCATAAGTCCCCATCAGCATCAACAATGGTCAGGGATGATGGGAGTTGTAGTCCAACAACTTCCAGAGGAAACCACATCATCTAACTTTGAATGGGGCCCATAAATGAACTGGCAACCAGTTATCATATAATTGTGGGGCAGGGGCCACCTTCTTCAGAATTCCATCCTTGAACTAGAGCGACAGTTCACTCTCATAGCTGAAAAAGATTTACTAGATTTCTAGATTGTCTATAACTGTGATTCCCAAAGCAGGTGGCACTGCCCGGGGGACACTAAGAGGCAAGGGGGTCCTGGAGGTGGCTTATCAGACTTTGAAAAGCTGGTATCACTGGATCAAGGTCATCAGTTTTGTTGAATGAATTAAATTAAATTGTTTTAATTGGATTTTGAATAAAAGTGCAATAAATTGTTAATGTTCAAAATTTTATTGTGTTATTATCTTCCTTAGTGGATCATGCAAACTGGTTTTCTTAATAATGCTTTTTATAGGATAACAGGCATTGAAGATGAGTTTATGGAACCAAGTGGGCAGTGGCCCAAAAAACTTTGGGAGCCATTGCTCTATAACCCCTCTTTCCAATTATTCCAAGCAAGTCACTGATCTGGTAAATCTAAAAGGATAGTCATCAGTCCAACAGAACTGTTTTGCCTGCCTCTTTCTCCCCACCCCCAAATCACTAACACATACACTTCATAGCAAACATGTCTACAAAACAAGATGGGGGCATTTCACCAGTCGAACGTATGCTTCTAGACAGAAAACATATATGTATTCAGAAATAAGGAGGCTGTTTTTGTTTGTTTTTTGTATATCCCAAATGAAGTTTGCGTGCAGAGCTTTAAGAAGCACGCATGCATTAATTGGTCATCCCACCAAACAGCCTCTGAATTCTCTCCCACAGCAGGCTGGCAACTTGCAAAGGATTGGAAGTAAATAAATCACAAATGACAATGATAAATGATTGGTGCGAGTTGTGTCAGGGAGCAAGCCGGCCTAGCCTGAATAGTATATCATGCTGAAATGCACCCAGCAATCCACGGGAGGTTCAGGAACCTCCAAATGTTAGTGACAGGTAAAAGCTGGCGGCAGGGCAGGGCGGGGGGAAGCAACAGCTAAAAATCTGAAGAGAGATGTTGTTGCTTTTTGCACTGGTCTTCTTTCTTTCTTTGTTTCTTTCTGTACTGTCAGAGGGTCATTGTGGCTACTCTAGAGTAACTCCGCCTGAGTTCAGTTTATTGTGCTATTTATTTACAGTGTAGAGACAGCTTAAAACATGACCTCTCATCCCGAATCAGAATCCGGCAATGGCATACGTCTGTTCCTATGCCAGCAAAGTAGTCGGGGCACCCCAAAATGCTGCCCCCTTGACCTGCGTTGTGGCGCTCTCCTTACTTCTGGCGCCGGAAGGAGTGATGCCCCTTCAGCTTCCTCCCTCAGCAGTCGGTGCCCTGGCTCTGCAGCATCCCTAAGCATCTGCCTGCATCCCTCCGCCCCCGAGCTTTCCCATTGTTCCTGACTCTGATTTCTCTCTCCCTCCAAGTCTCTTCCTCCCCCTCTGGCTGCTTCAGGACCACTGGTACTCTCTGTACTTGACGAGGTGGACGTCAGGATGATGGGGGTTGGCTCCCTGTAGGGAGTCACCCTTACATGTACATTTCCTAAGGACAAAACTGTTGTGCATGTGCATGTGAAAACTATATCCTGGTCTGGTCCTAATAATAATAATAATAATATAATAATAATACCACCACCATATCCACATCTAGCAGGTGAGAGAGGCAAGGAAGGCAAGCTTCTTTAATCCATACTTACATCACCACCAAAGGCTCAGAAGCTTTCCTACCAAGGCTGACAGGGGAGAAACGCCATTAAAAGTGAAAAATAACACCTTTTCAATTTGACGGCTCTCCATTTTGCATGCAGGAAAGTGCACTCTCCTAGAGCAGGGAATGCCACTGGAGGAGATGGCTGGCTACCAGGGGTGAGGGTTAATTGGTGCATCTCAAAGATGGACAGTAAATATAGCCATAAATTAGTCAAAGCGCTTATTTATGTCTACCGCCAACTGCTGTCCTTGCATGCCGCGGTGCACTTCATCACCGAAGGGAAAGGAAAATGTGAGCGTGGGACTTGGAAATGGCAGAGCCTCCAAGATTCATTTTTACCCAAAAGCCCTCTCCTCTCACCGGCAAAAATTGGTATTGGACTCCACTGAAGGATAGTTCCAATTTTCCCAGCGTGGCATCTATCAAGCAGTGTCGACAAGGCTGATTCCTCTTCAGTGTATATTTTGCCTGACCCAGTCTTCTACTTCCTTGCTTCTTCTTTTTTTAAAGGAAAGGCACAGTTGCAGCTAATATCTCTGTGGGATTTGGCAATTTGTGCAAGGATTCCTGGGGCGCATAGTGTCCCACCTTGCACATGATCTATCACAACAACCCCGGAAGTGCAACGTTTACATTTAAAGCATCTCCAACGAAAGGGAACAGGGAGCAGTGGTTGGGAAATGTCATTTCCGAGACCTCAGAGAACCAGTCCCAGAGGAGTAGATGACCCTGGGCTGGTTGAATAGTCTGCAAATAAGGTCCCCTATGGTGGGGCAGGATGTGTGTGTGTGTGTGTGTGTTACATCCACACCAAACATTTGAAGCAGTATGACGCCACTTTAGGAGAGATGGCTTCCCCCAAAGAATCCTGGGAACTGTTGTTTGATAAGGAAGCTGGGAATTGCAGCTCTGGGACGCATCTCCTAAAAATTCTCAACACCCTTAACAGTTCCCATGATTCTTGCGAGGGGGAGCCATAGGGTTGCCAGACTTAACAGAGGACAGGACTTCTGTGCCTTTAATTGCCCTGCTCTCTTTTGAGTCTGGAAACCTTAAAGAGAAACCAGCAGACCCTTCGCTTAATTTCCAAGGGTCAGCTGGTTTCTCTATAAGGTTTCCAGACTCAAAAGAGAGCAGGGCAATTAAAGGCACAGAAGTCCTGTCCTATTGAGTCTGGCAACCCTAGGGAGCCATGATACTGTCTTAAATCTATAGTGCAGAAGGGGTCAGGGATATATCCCCTTGAGATATCTGCCCACCCCAAGTTTTCAGCCTTTTGTGGCACGTTCTCTTGCTGCATGGTAGAACCTTCTGCTGCTCTGTTTCACTCTGTAAAGAAATAATCACAATAGAAAGAAATCTGGTCCGTTTAGTGGGAAATAAATGCCTCATCATTACCCAGCGGCCTAAAGATAATACAAATGATCAATCAACATGCTTAGCTTCAGCTGCCCTGGTTGAACTGGGCCTTGAGGGTGACAAATACATTCGATCAGATTAAGACACAAAGTAACAAGGAGGCAACCAGGAGGAATCCCTGAGCTTGTGCGAAATTTGCCAACAAGCCAAAGGGTCATGTGTGAGCATTCAATCTAGCAGCAAGCAGAACACTTGTGGTGGTCATGAGGACCCTTCATTATTACAAGGCACTCTGCAAAGCTTGCCGCTGTTTGCTCCTTACAGTAGCAGAGTGCGGCGAAAACAAAACATCCCAAGTTTACTGATGGTCACAGCCATCAAGCAGGTGTCCATTAACCGTTGAGGGTATGTTCTTTCAAAAGTGGTGGACCTGTAAAAGGGCAAAGGGGTATTGGGAAATAATTTATAATGAATTGGGGTGTGTGTGTTTAAAAGCACTTTCCCAAAATAAAAAAAACAGAGTCCTTTCTGTTGGGCATAATTCGGATGGAAATTCCCAGGCATCAAAAAAAGTTTATTTATGTATGCCACCACTGCGGCCCATGTTTCATTAGCCCAAAAATGGAAAACGAGCGAGGTCCCAACTAAAGAAGAATGGCAACTTAAACTGTTGGAATATGCACAGCTTGCAGACCTAACATATAGAATAAAAGAACAAAAAGAACATATGTTTAATGAAGAATGGAAAATGTTTATTGAATATATGGGGGGGGAATTGTGTACACTTGAAAACGTGGGCAGCATTAAGATACTGTGGTACCTCGACTTACGAACGACTCAACAACCGAATTTTTCAACTTACGAATGGGGGTAATGGCTGTGCGCTTACGAATGTCTTGACATCCGGAAAAAAACTGTGGCGGTTTTAGATAGGGATTTTTCAACTTACGGATTTTTAGATAGGGTTGCTTCGATTTACGAATTTTTCCGTTTCCAATGCATTCCTATGGGAAATCACATTTCCAATGGCGTTTTTCGACTTACGAATTTTTCGACTTACAAAGGTGCCTTTGGAATTGATTAAATTTGTAAGTCGAGACACCACTGTACTGTACATTCAACAGTGCAAGTAAGTTTTGATGGATGTAATACTGGAATACTGAATGGCTTGGTTTATTTAAAATATGCAAGGATTTATGTTATGCAAAATGAACCCTGGAAAGAGAAGAAGGGAAGTCATTGATATTTTAAGGTTGGTTAAATGAATATTCTAAATTGTAAAACAGAAAATTTATATATATATATATATATATATATATATATATATATATATATATATATATATATCAGGTGTCCATTAAGCCACCTTGTGGAAATAAACATTCCAGCGGCAGATGTCATAGAATTGTAAAGTTGGATGGGACCCTGTAGGTCATCTAGTCTAACCCACTGCAATGCAGGAATCTCAATGCAGGTTGCCAATTTGCTAGTAGGTCAAGTTCAAGGTGACACTATTCGTATATTTTTGGACCAGTTTACCTGTGAGATTGTCATACCTCATATATGCCCACTTGACCACTTCAGTCTGTGGAACAGACACCGCTACAAGCCTCCAGTCACTGGTGCGAAAGATGGTAGATAATAGTGATGGCTCACAAGGAGATGAATGTTTAGGTATTTATAATCGTATAGCAATTCCCAAGGAGAATTTCTGGGGGGTGGGGAAATGGCAAGTGTCAGTCCATGATTGCAGAGAAATTGGTTTTTAAAAGCTACACATTTGTTTTAAACAGCAACAACAACTATACCAGGGGCCAGCAAACTTTTTCAGCAGGGGGCCGGTCCACTGCCCCTCAGACCTTGTGGGGGGCCGGACTATATTTTGAAAAAGAATATGAACGAATTCCTATGCCCCACAAATAACCCAGAGATGCATTTTAAATAAAAAGATACATTCTACTCATGTAAAAACATGCTGATTCCCGGACTGTCTGCGGACCGGATTTAGAAGGCAACTGGGCCGCATCCGGCCCCCGGGCCTTAGTTTGGGGACCCCTGAACTATACAGTGTTATCTCAGGTTACAGACGCTTCAGGTTACAAACTCCGCTAACCAGGAAATGGTTGCTCCAGGTGAAGAACTTTGCCCCAGGATAAGAAGGGATATCATGCGCCAGTGGTGCAGTGGCAACGAGAAGCCCCATTAGTGAAAGCATGCCTCAGGTTAAGAACGGACCTCTGGAATGAATTAAGTTCTTATCCCAAGGTACCACTGTAAATCCCAGAAGCCAGCAGTAAATGATGTCTCTGAGTATGTTCTGAAAGTTTTATTTTGTGTTAAGGAGTTGGGACAGGTAGGTCTGGGAAGATGACTGCTGTTGGTAAGTCTCTCACCCCCAACACACACACACACACACACACACACACACACACTTCCCTAGGAAAGCACTTAAATGGTTATCTTCTCATTTTACCCTCTACTGATGGGGCAGCAACATCAGGAGGGTTATTGTAGGTGAAGCCTTAGCAGGATCTTGCTGATCTGTGTATTGGTGCCCCCTGGTGGTGAGCAAGACAACGAACCATAATGGAGGGGAAATACCGTATTGGCCCGAATATAAGCCGCACCTTTACAATTCAAGGGTGGGGGGAGAAAAAGAAGACAATACCCAATATAAGCCTCTTCCTTAAAATTCCGCAGGCACTCACACCCGTTCCGTTTTACCATATGTCTGTTTCAGCAGCGGTATTGTAAAAGCCAATTTTGGTAAGGTTGCAAATTTAAGCCGCACTTTAACTTTTCAGGGTCGGAATTGTGAGAGGGGAGTGAGGCTTATATTCAGGCCAATATGGTAAGACCGTGCCCTCCTTATCAGTCCCGAACATGGCTCTACCACACAGATAGCTCGGAATAACGTGAGCTGGTTTGGGTGTACATTTCCAAGTCTGGCCTTGTCTTTTGCTTGAGCAATAATCTAGTTTCTCTACTGTTGCAGCTTTCAAAAAATGACAGTTCAGTGAAAGCAGATGAGAAGAAGTCTATTTGACTTGCAGTTGGTTTGTTTATTTCGTTAATAGACCACATTTCTGCCCAAGCACCCAAGGTGACTTGCAGTTTCAAAATACTAGAATAACTAAATGGGATGAAATATGGAGGAACAGCATTCCCTTGATTATCTTCAGGAGTTAATGATAAGAGCCAGGGGTGGTGTAGTGATTAGAGTATTATACTAGAACCTAGGAGATCAGGGTTCAAATCCCCTCTCAGCCAAAAAGCTCCCTGGGTGACCTTGGGCCAGTCACTGCCTCTCTCAGCCTAGCCTACCTCAATGGGTTACTGAGGGGATTAATTGAGAAGGGGGAGGACTGTGAATGTCACGTAAAATGTAACAAATAAAGCAAAAGTGAAAGTGGGGCTAACTGAACTTAAGATATGGAAATATAAGAAACTGAGTGAAACAAAAATGATCAGATTCATCCTTTCTTGTTCTGGGCGTTGCAAAAATGTGTAGGTTAGACAAAATTGGCACAGGGATAAAAGTGTACATTAGGAGAAAGTCACACTAAGATGCCGGCAATTTTGGGGGAGGACATGTTTAACAAAGCTTGCAGACTGATGTGGAAATTTGAAGAACTGAGCTAAAGATTGGAAAAACAGAAAGAAACTGAAATTAATATATTTGCCCTAAACCCTGGAAAGTGTATTTAGGATTGCAGACTTCAGTTCATATCTTACCATTTGCTCACATTCATAGAATCACCTTCCTTTTCCTCTGTTGTTTCCTCCACTTTCTGATGTAGGCTCTAAGGTTATTGAAGGCAGGGATAAACTTTCCATTTATTTATCTTGCCTTTAAAACAGAGTTGCCCACTGATATATTGATGATGGCCCAGAAATAGCAAGCAATCTTTAAATCTGGCAAAACTGTGTCCCAGGTATCTTTAAAAAGAAAAAAAAATGGACTTTGAAAACTGAAAGGAACTACTGATGGGAACAACAACAACAACAACAACAACAACAACAACAACAGCAACAACAGCAACAACAGCAACAGCAGCAACAACAACAACATACGTGCTTGTTTTAAGAGATGGCCTCTGTAACAATAAGAAATGGGAGCATATGCTTTGAGTCTGGGAAACTAACAGCCTTTTTGTCTCCTTAGCTCATTCAGGGGGTATAAACCAGTCAGTATTCCATGTACCACATTACTAAATGCCTTCCTGATCAGAATGTACGGTGGCAATCATTACATATATCATGCACAATGACACCAGGAAAGAGAGCTTTGTTCTCTATTCTGCTCAATGGACCATGCTCAAACACTTGTTTCATCTCTCAAAAACCATTTATGATTACCGTTAAAGAGGCTGGTGCCGGA
The DNA here is from genome assembly GCF_963506605.1 of Zootoca vivipara. Lineage (NCBI taxonomy): Eukaryota > Metazoa > Chordata > Lepidosauria > Squamata > Lacertidae > Zootoca > Zootoca vivipara. Next base: position 32,565,833 of record NC_083289.1, on the reverse strand, counting down.
ACCAAGAACCATGCATCAAGTCAAGCCATCCCATTCATCTGCCTGTTTGAAAGAGAGAGGAGAGAGAGAGAGAGAGAGAATTCTTAGACAGAATGAAGACAAAACACAGAACCCAACAGTAGACAATGTTCCACTCAAATGGGAACAGCGAAATAATAATCCTTCATAAGTTCATTGGCTAGGAAATGTCAGTTCCATGAAAAAGTGCTGTGTTCCTAACGACAGAACAGATGGCAAGGAGCAAACCAGGTAGGATTGGGTAGATTTCTGGTCCTCTTGACATTAGCAAGCTAATAAATGTTTGCTGATTTTGATCTAGGGATGGGGGAGAAAATACATTTAATGCAAACCTTCCTGATTTGCACTTCCTTGATGGAAAATGAAGCACAGATCTCCTTCAGCATTTATATTTCTCCAAACATGGCACTGAAGTTCTCCAACCCAATAGATAGATGTAGATTAGGGGAAAGTCTGCACTAAAATGCTTATATTAGTGAAAATAACATACACAAATACACCATATTAGCAAATGTAAACATGCATTCCAAATCAGGAGAAATGTGTGCTAAAATGCTTGTGAATTTTCGCAAGGATACCCCCCCCCAAAAAAAATATATCACAAAATGACGTGAAAATGCAGAGAACAGGGTTAAAGGCTGAATAGCAAAATGCATAAATCAAAGGGGTGTTATCCGAAATTAGCCATGCTCAGAGCAGACCCATTAAAATTGATGGACTGAATTAATATGTCCATTGATTACAGTTGGTGTACTTCTTTCTCTACCTCCCAAAGCTTGGTGGCGTTTTGCTCTCAGCTCAGTTCCATCTGTTCCTCTTTGTAAGCCATGTGATTTTGTTGCTGGGGTCAAATGAGAAGTATCACCAGGAACTCATCAAAAAAAATAAACGGGATTAATCAGAATAGACCCATTTAAATGAATGAGCCTAAGTCTGTCATGAGCATCTCATTCAAAATAATAATAATAATAATAATAATAATAATAATAATAATAATAAATTACTTATACTCCGCCCATCTGGCTGCCTTCAGGGCTGCCTTCAGATGTCTTCTAAACGTTAGATAGTTGTTTATTTCTTTGACATCTGATGGGAGGGCATTCCACAGGGCGGGCCCCACTACTGAGAAGCCCATCTGCCTGGTTCCCTGTAACTTCACTTCTCACAGTGAGGGAACTGCTAGAAGGCCCTCAGCGCTGGACCTCAGTGTCTGGGCTGGACAATGGGGGTGGAGACGCTCCTTCAGGTATACTGGGCTGAGGCCATTTAGGGCTTTAAAGGTCAGCTCCAACACTTTGAATTGTGCTCGGAAACTTACTGGGAGCCAATGTAGGTCTTTCAATACCGGTGTTATGTCTACTCCGGGGTCTACTCTGAATAGGACTAACATTGGATATAACGCAATATGTCAGAGAGGGCAGAGAAACAAAACGGAAAAGAATAAACTTCAGATCCTGGTGGAACATGTACCCAAAGATGCCACCCTGACGTCCCTCAGAAGGATGTTCCAAAGAACAGGCACCACAGCTTTAAAAAGCCCATTCTGCACCATCTATAATCTGATCTGAGTTGGTGGGTGCAGAGCAAGGTTTTTTATTCAGGTTCCCCAGCCTGGTGTTCTCCAGACGTTGTGGGATCTTCCCTGACCACTGTCTTTTTGTTGGCTGGAGCTGATGGAAGTTGTAGTACAACATCCAGAAATCACTGCATTGACTACCCTTGATTTAGGGACAGCACAGAGTACATTAAATGAGAAGACACTTTCTCAGACCTATAGGAACTCAGAAGTTTGAGCCCAAGGCCAGCTGCTTGAATTGGATCCAGATATTCATTGGTAGCTAGTCCAGATGACCCATAATAAACTTTTAAGTATGTTTTTATAAGTACATTAAATTCAAAATAAAGAAATGCAGGTCATTTTGCTCGTATCTGAATTTTGCTCGTATCTGAATCATAGGAGCAAACTTCATGTTTTGGTTTGTTTGCTTCTACAGAAGTTGCACCCCTGTCTTGAAACTGAATTTGCTGATGTAGTAAGTCTTAGGATTGGGCTGCAAACATCAGGTATTTAGAGCTGGGATTTATGAGCTTGTTTTCCAACATCGTTCAACTTCCCTCCCCCCCAGTGACAAATACGTTAGCATCAAAATGCAACGTCTCAGCAAATGCTTTAATAATAGAAATGGCCAGCAGTCAAAAGCAATGGGGGAACTTTAAACTTTTGTGGCATAAAGTGTTTGCTTTGCAGTTTTGCTCTTCTGCTGGGGTCCAACTTTGCTGCTGTTTCCTCTTTCTTCTAATGCAATATTCATTGGGTTGCTCCTTCATGTACCTCTTTGGAACCCCTCCACCCAGCAGATAACATTATTCCCTCCCTTCCCTTTGCTTGAAGGATGAATTCGGCAGTAGTGTTTTAGAATGAACAACCCAGATCTTAAAAATGCATATTCTTAATCAGGTCAACAAATTCTCCTCATCGTAATCTCTAATAGGGATATGGTACTAAGTAAGGATGGGCAACCTTTCCTCAGTTCAATTCAGAATTAGGTCAATTATGAGCACCATCAAAGAATGCTTGGGGTAGCAATCATGTCTAATTTCTAATTAAGGATGCTTTGGAAACTCCTCGTCCAATTTTCTCCTGGATAGTGGGGTTCCAAACTAGGCATGCATTTCTTGCATGTTCAGCAGTCATGGGGAAAATTTAGCCCTCTGGATGTTACTGAACTACAGCTCCCATAAGCCCTAGCCAGCATGGGCAATGGTCAGGGATAATGGGAGATGTAGTTCAGCAACACCTGGAGGGCCCAAAGTCCCCCGTGTATTATGTAGAGCATTACAGACTGTGGCAGGGCTGGGTTTTTTTAGTCTCACCTCCTCTCACTTATCTATCCAATCAGAAAACCCAGCTAAGACCTGGGAGATGAGAATTCAAATCCCCACTCAGCTGGGAAACTCATTGAGAAACTTGGGCAGTTACCTTCTCTGAGTGTAACCTACATACAGGGCTGTTGTCAGGACTTCTTTTCAGCCAGATCTCACTGGAACTCAGTTTCAGCAACTTTCAGCTGGGAGCCATTGCCATTGTAAGACAATTCATGGAAACTTTCAGCACCTCTTTTTCCAGAAAATAGTGCTAGTTGTTGTGTTGATAAAATGGGAAAGGGCGAGAACAGGGCCAGGGCCGGCGCGTCCATTAAGGCTAACTAGGCAGCTGTCTAGGGCGCCAAAATGGAGGGGGCACTGGCCAGCCTGCCTGCCCCCCGCCGCCCCCAGTGCTGCCTGGGGCCGGCTCCACTGCGCCTGCCCGCTGTTGAGCGGCTTCAGGCCGCTATCCCGAGGCGCTCGCGTGCCTCCGGAGAGCGGCCTGAAGCCGCTCAACAGCTGACAGGCGCAGTGGAGGTGGCCCCAGGCTTGCGCTCCCCATGCGAAGCTCCGGAGGCGCCCGGGGGTGCGAGCCTGGGGCCACCTCGCCACGCCTCTCAGCTGTTTTTTGTTTTTTGTTTATTTTTTCTACTTTTTTCCTATTTTTTATTTTATTTTTTCTATTTTCTATTTTCTATTTTATTTTTTATTCCACTTTTATTTTTTCTAAAAAAGGTCAACAACTCTGGGAAATGGGGGGGGGGGGTGCCAGAAGGTGATCTTGCCTGGGGCGCAAAAAAAACCCTAGCACCGGCCCTGAACAGGGCATGCCATCTTGAATTCCTTGGAGGAAAGGAATATAGATGTCATAAAGAGGTAAATAAAAGTGCTTAGGTTACACCAGGGATGGGGAAACTGTGGCCTGCCAGATATTCCTGGAATACAACTCCCATCATCCCTAAGCATTGCTAGCAGGGGCTGGTAGGAGTAGTGGGGCAACAACATCTGGGGGGCCATTAGTTGCCCTTGCTGTAGACTTATTTGCAAGCCATGCATGGGGAGAGAGAGAGAGAGAGAGATGTGTTATGGGATATTGGCATTACAGAGTTTGGAAGACCAGGAACCACCAACTGTGACTTAAGTTTCTAGTTCTCTGTGTTTCTCCAGAATTCCTAAAAGGAGAGACACCCATCCCTAGGTTCAACTAAAGCATTCTGGACACAGACATACCTGCTGTGTGTTTCACTGGCAGTTTACCTGTTCTAAGCTTTGGGGATGTGCAGAGTTGGGGGAGCAATGATGGACTTCTGAGACACGGACTCTTAGCTTCAAGCCTTCAACATGAAACTACTCCACAGGGACAAGGGGAGGAGGGGGGAAGTGTTCTATGTTTTCTCTGTTGTGGCACCTTCATTTACAAAACATATTTGTCAAGTCTTTTCCTAAGAATAATGTGGGGATGCGGTTTACCATCACTCTTCTTAATGGGACTGTCTTAGTCTTACGGTAAACAACCATAACTCTTGGGGCTTTGGTCATTGTAATGTTTTCAGCATCCAATCCATTGTTTTCTTTTTAAATAAATAAATAGAATTGTCATGTGGAATGAATTGAGGAAGGGGAATTCTCCACCTGCTGTTCCCCACCCCTAAGGAAAACTGAAAGAGGGGTGAATAACCTGGAATGCATAGATGAAATGGAAGTGAAGGCAAGGTTCTCTGAACTCTAATGGTGCAGTGACACGACTGGCTGAAAAGTGGTTTAACAACCCTGCTTCACTGCAGGGGACCTTGGGAACTATACTTCTGTGGAACAGAGGTGGAGAAGGATGGAGTACATTGGCTCCCAGTACGCTCCCAGACTGCCTTGCAAGCCTAGTCAGTGCCTGCAACAAAGATCACCTGAAACCCCATGTACATCACCTTGAATCCCATCATTTTTTTGGGGGGGGGGACTAACATGCAATAAAGATTTGCTTTTGTACACTGAAATGTCACATCTGCCAAGGACAAGAGGCAGCTTAGCAAGACAAGGAAACAACATTTGAGGGAAGAATCCTTTGTACATTATTATTATTTTTGCAGGGATACAAAGAATCACTTCAGCCTTTTCTCTTGTTTTCATTTACAGGAATTCAGGGAATCAATGTGAGAAGATAGTGTTTGTTTAGGAATGGGAAATGAGACAGGTTTTTTGTTTCTTTTAAAGAGAGAAATACTTCTCTCAAAGGCAGGGTTGGGGAACCCCTTTAAGCTTGAGGGCCACATTCCTTTCTGGGCAACGTTTCAGAGGCTACAAGCTAGTGCTGGGTGGAGTCAGAGGCAACAGTGAGCAGAACAACAAGTGCATATTTTGCCATTTTACATCAAGCTAGATTCTGCACCATAGCTGCCAAGTTTTCCCTTTTCTCACGAGGAAGCCTATTCAGCATAAGGGAATTTCCCTTTAAAAAAGGGAGAACTTGGCAGCTATGTTCTGCACACAAGCATTCTCACACACCCCTTTCTATTCTCCATTCAAGCAAGGAAGAAACATGATCTGAGTTTGAGGCAGCAGTGGAGCAAGCCGATCGGGCATCTGGGGCAGTGTGCGTGCCCTGCACCCAGGGGCAGGGGCAGATGCCCACCCCACAGCTGAGAGGGAGGTGGTGGGCGGACTGTTTGGGGCAAAATGGAGCCTGCAAGCACCCAAGCCACTGTGTCACTCCCAGGAGAGACATGTGCCTTGGGTGTGCTACAGGCCCCGTGGTGTGTGTTGCCTGGCATTTTGTGTCTCCCCCCCCAGTGGTGACATCTGGGGCGGCCTGCCCCCACCACACACCCCTTCCTCCACCCCTGGTTCGAGGACACAATCCAGCCAGGCAAAAACACTCAAGGAGTGTGTGAAGCATGAATTGTGAGAAGCATGAGATGTGGCCCAGAGAGAGCCCCAAGGGCCAGATAGACAACATCTGGATGACAACATTTGGCCTCTGCCCTGAGATTCCCCAACCTTGCTCATAGGCATGCTGTGTTAAGCAGAGGTGAGGAACCAGTGTCTCTGCCAGTCTTTCAGGGCCCTTTTCCCCTAGCCATTGACTATGCAGGTTGGGCCAAATGGGAAGTTGGGTTTCACCTAGAGGATCCCCAGGTCCCACCTGCAGCAAAGCTTCAAAAACTAGCCTTTTGATTCTCCCTCGCCTTCCCCAAGATCATTATTCTAAATGAGTACAAAGGTTAAACTCATTGACACAAACTCTCCCAGCCATTTGATACAATCCACCTGGAAATGATTGTAGCAGGGTTATTCACTGGGAAAATTGGCTGCCTTCACATAAATGCGTATGAGGATAAGGGGGTGCCTAATCTATAAATTCTTGGTGGGTTCCTTTAGTTGCACAGTTCAGGGGCTCCCTCCAAACACCAGTTGCTAGGGTGGTAGGAGAAAGTAGAGAAAGTGGGCAAAGGAAAGCTTTTTCTCCCTCTCATAATGCTAGACCTCGGGGTCAAATGTACTGAACCTTCAATTCCAACTGAATGTTGGAAAATTCAGAGCAAAAGAAAAGCCTTATTTGTGCAGCACATAGTTAAACTATGGAACTCACTCCCACAGGAGGTTGTGATGGCCACCAACTTGGATGGCTTTAAAACAGGGTTAGACATATTCTTGGAGGATACTGTTATGGATGACTACTAGATAGTTTTTCACATCAAGGCACCAAGAAAACACTCAGACCTGGCATTCTCCAAACATTCCAAGGGGATTCACACAGATCACTGGTTCATAAAGGGACATCAAAACGGCATTCCTCTGGCTCTCCTTGGAGACGCTGGTTGTCAGTTAAATGGCAAAAAACAAGGCAGGCAGGCATCTATGCCATCTGGGACCTGTCACAAAGTCATGTTGCTTCTCTGTGTACAACAGGGGCAGCTAACTGGATGTTACTGCTGCCATCAGCCCCAGCCAGCATGACCAAAGATCATGGCTGATGGGAGATGGAGTCCCCTCACTTCTATCTACATCTGTCTGCTCCCCAATGCATTCATCTCTCTCACTGCTCTGGTCATGTGGTGTCCCTACTTAAATCCTTGCACTGAGTAATCCTTTCAACATCCATTCCTGGATGATATTTCCCTTATTTTGGTGTAAAAGACTTCTCTGATTGGCTGGGACAGGAGAGCCAATTGTTTTATTAAGGCACAGATAAAACTGGGCTATACCTCATTTAACGGTTGTTCATTCCAGCTTGGGAACCCCAAATGTGGTTTCTGATAACTGAAGCGTTAGATTGACCTGAAATTTTAAACAAAGTAAAATAAGGACAGGGAGAGTTGGTAGAGGGTATTCCAGATGGAGAAAAGGTGTTTGATCTAATCTCTTCAGATTTCTGTCAAGGATTTCATATAGCATCACATGAGAAATGGCAGAACAAATTGAAGATGCTACAGATTAATCCAGAGGATTAAAATGGATTAAGAAATGGACAAGAAATTGCTGCATCAAGCCAAACTTTCAAGTTTGCAAGAGGGTTTTGTGTTTGGGGAGGGGGGGTTGGTTGTTTTTTGTTTGTTTGTTTGTTTTTAGTTTTGAAAGGCTGTCCAGGTGCCTCAATTTTGTTTCAATGGCGTAAATTTGGAAGAAAGTTGACATAGAAGGTGGGATATGGACTACCTTTAAAGTGACACCAAAACTCCTCTTTTCTATTTTAGAGAACATTGAGTGAAGAAGGTGAAGCCTAGTAGCAAAGATGAGTACCTTGGAGTTTACAAGATACCATTTCTCCTGAATGGCTTAATGGGCATGTTGAATCACGAGAGAGAGGCCATTTGGGGGCTGCTTCAAGGGATGCACTTAGCTTTATTGCTCAACCTCTTGCATTCTAGATGTGGACAAACACTCAGGCTGATGGGGAAGATGCAAAGGACATTGCAAGGAAGAACACCAGAAGCTCCTGGCTGCTGGACCAGGCCAATGGCCCATCTAGTCCAGCATCCTGTTCTCACAGTGGACAACCAGATGCTTCTTCTGGGAATCCTTCAAGCAGGTCCTGCGTGCAGCAGTGCTCTCCCCACCTGAGGTTTCCAGCAACTGATGTTCAGAGGCACACCACCTCCAACAATGGATGTTGAAAATAGCCATCAGAGTTATTACCATTGATAGCCTTAAAGGTAAAGGGTAAAGGGACCCCTGTGACCATTAGGTCCAGTCATGACCGACTCTGGGGTTGCGGCGCTCATCTCGCGTTATTGGCCGAGGGACCCGGCATACAGCTTCCAAGTCATGTGGCCAGCATGACAAAGCCGCTTCTGGCAAACCAGAGCAGCACATGGAAACGCCGTTTGCCTTCCTGCTGTAGCGGTACCTATTTATCTACTTGCACTTTGACATGCTTTCGAACTGCTAGGTTGGCAGGAGCTGGGACCGAGCAATGGGAGCTCACCCTGTTGCAGGGATTCGAACCGCCGACCTTCTGATCGGCAAGCCCTAGGCTCTTTGGTTTAACCCACAGCGCCACCCACTGCCCCAATTGATAGCCTTATCCCTCCATGAATTTGTCTAATCCTTTTTTGAAGCCATCCAAGGGGTATTTTCATAAGGACACTGGCTGGCACAAAAAGTGGATCCCTGCCTCAAAGCATTGTTTGTCTGTTGGCTGGCAATTTCTCCCCTGACCCAATTTCGGAATGCCACCAGCATCAAGTCCTCTACTTCAATGCTCAGTGTGGAACTGCCCTTTTAAGATTGTTTGGGCCCTCCAGCTATGGTTGGGGAAGAAATTTGTTCATTTCACATTTTCATGCAGACCTTTGAATTTCACCCGTGTAACATGCATAGCTCTGTTCTCCAACAGAGGGGAATGGTCGGGGCAGGAGAAAGGTTTAGGAAGAATGACACCTAAGGCATTTCTCTAATGTTAGGGCCGGGCCTTACCAAATCTGTCAAGTAGTTTCCATTCAGCTAGGGATGGAACAGCTTCCATAACATGTGACAGTCAAGGAGTCCCCACACATACACACCCAGGAATCTGATTCTGGAAATTAAGCACCAAATTCCAACACTGGAGACATCTGCTTACATGAAACATCTAAATTAAAAGCCGTATGTTCCCCACTGGAGGTTGTCCCATTATGATGAATGGAGCACTGTTCCGCCAACCTCAGTCAATCCCCACCTGCCTGCCTTTTTGCCACTAGCCCAACGGGTGGCACTGGCTGTCAGCTCCCTCCTCCTTGGTCTCCGCATTGCCCTAGTGGAACTCAGCAGGGAGGACGATGGGGCAAAATTAGAATCAGGCATCCCTGCCAGACAATCACTCTGGTTCCCCCTGTCATTGGCTCTGGCGCCACCTACTGCTGGCCTCCCCACCTTCTGCACTAACAGTCCCAATAAGCGTCAGTGTGTTTGCATTTATCCCAGACTTAAAGGAACTCTTGGACATTCATTCTTCTCATCTCAGCTTCTGCTTCTTTCCCCCCAGAAACGGTAGGCTATGAAGCTTCAGATATATATGTGTGTGTGATGCTTTGTCACCTCCTGTTATGTATTCTCTTGCCAGCTCTAATCATCTCCTTTTGTTCTTGCTGATGAGGTCTTACTGCCCCACTTGCTGACCTCCTTGGGTTTGTCAGCCAATCAAGCCTGACCAGTTTCAGCAGTGTTAAGCTTAGCAACTATTTCAGTTACTCCAAGGTCTGTCCCCATCAATCCCTTCCCCCTCCGTGCTCTCCTCTTCTCTCTTCCTCCCTCTTTCAGAAGTCAGCATGCCAGGGATTCATGTCAGATGTCGGCAGACTTCAGAGTCACCACTGATAACCTGCTGTCTCAGCACAACATGGTAGAAGAGGGAGCAGCTGCCTGCCTCTCTCTCTCTCTCTCTCTCCCTTTCTCTGATTAGGTCTGGCGAATTGGGAAAACATCATGCAAAAGGCAACAATTCTGCTGGTAGGGAAAATTGCTGAACGGCACCTGCATAAGAAAACAATACCATCTGGTTTCCCATTCTCCTGCTTCATTCATCTTTCTCCCCTCCTTTTTCAGTAATCCCTTTTACAAAGCCACAGAACCTCTGCCATGAATATACTATGAAAGAAATGTGGGGAATGGGGATTAGATTAATACAAATCTGCAGGGCTCTCGGGGAACCTAGGCTTCTGGAACTCCTTGACACATGACAGCCAAAGAAAGTACCCTAAGAAGTTGGCCAGGTCTGCACCATGCATTTAAAGCACGGCTCCTGTCACAAAGTTTCAATTCCAAGAATGGTTTAATAGCCAATACCTCTTTTCCAGGGAACTCTGGGAATTGTAGCTCTTGGAAGGAAGTAGGGATCTCCTGACAAGTCTCAGTCACCAGGATTCTTTTGGGGAAGCCATGCCTGTTTAAAGTGGTATGATTCTGCTGTGTATGAATGGCGGGGATGTGGCTAAAGTATATAAAACCTGTCTAACAGCACAGTCCTAACTGTTTCTATGCAAAAATAACTTGTATTTAATTCAATGGGACTTGCTCCCATGTAATAATAATAATAATAATAATAATAACAATAACAATAATAATTTTATTTCTACCCTGCCCTCCCCAGTAAAAACCGGGCTCAGGGCGGCTAACACCAATAAAATTACAATAAGACATAAAAGAAAAGAAAACAATTAATTAAAATACAGATTAAAATACAATATTAAAATTTAAAATGCAGCCTCATTTTAAGTAGCCCATAAATCAAAACCATGAGGGAGGAAAACACAGGGGTCAGTCTGAATCCAACCCAAAGGCCAGGTGGAACAGCTCTCTCTTGCAGGCCCTGTGGAAAGATGATGGATCCCACAGGCCCTGGTCTCCTGTGAAAGAGCGTTCCACCAAGTCGGGGCCAGTACTGAAAAGGCCCTGGCCCTAGTCGAGACCAATCTAACCACCTTATGGCTCGAAATCTCCAGAATGTTGTTATTTGTTGACCTTAAGTTCCTCCGCGGAGCATACCAGGAGAGGCAGTCCCGTAGGTACAAGGGTCCTAAGCCGCATAGGGCTTTAAAGGTTAAAACCAGCACCTTAAACCTGATTCTGTACTCCACCGGGAGCCAGTGCAGCTGGTAAAGCGCTGGATGGGTAAGAGGGTTTGCATCAGTTTTCAAACTTTCAAATCTGCATGGAAATGTGCAGTGCTTTGGGGGGGGGGGGAGGACACAGGGGTACGGATACCCCTAAACGTTTTGTGAATCTTTGTACCTTTGTCCATTTACTGTTCTTATTTTTCCTGATTTGAACTATAAAATAGTGGGTTTTCTTGAGTCAAAATGAGAGTACCCCTAAACATTTTTTAAGAAACAAAGCAATAGAAATGTTTTTGGTCTTGGTCCCCTGAAAAAGACTGGGTGTACACTCCCCCAATTTCACTTCCTGCAAAGAAGGTGGGGTCTTTTGGGGAGGGACTTTTCACTCATCCTTGTTTACAAAGCACAACAGCAAACTTGTTTCACCCAGTTTTCACCAGGGAGTGAAGCTGTTCTTAACAGTCTGCATCTTGGAGAGTCAGGCTGTAGGCTTCATCTGTCATCCCTGAGCAATTTCTGCCGGTCCTTTGTGGCATTGCCATAAATTTTGCCTTCCTAAAGTAGGCCAGTACCTTCACACACTCACACTCCCCTCTCTGCACCCCATCTAGACAACCATGAGGCATTATCCGAGCTCAAGGACACAAGGAGGGTATAAAACAAGTCAGAGGTGTGGCCTGGGGGCCAGATAGGGAGCCTGGGAGGGCCATGTTCGGCCCCCTAGCCTGAGATCCCCCATCCTTGACATAATGATTTGTAAACTGCTTACAAAAATTGGGCTTCAAAAAGGCACAACAGAATAAAGCTACTATCGCGGTTTTCTATGAAAAGAGTAAGGTGGGGAGGGAGGGAGGGAGAGAAGAAAGAATATTGAAAGTGTTTTAATTGCAGGAGGATGCCATTGCCTCCAGCAAAAATTCTGCTTCTATCATAAATTTTTCATATGACCCCACGAGAATGCAAAACTGAAAACTTTACCCTCTAAGTAAAAGTCAATGAACCTCGTACCAGCTTCATATCCCGGAAGCCTTGCACTCAGGAATATTAATTTAATTAAGATCACTGTAATAAATTCTGTTGGGAAGCTTTCTTGAAACACAATATAGCTTACGAGTTGGCTTTTGATGAAACTCACTTACAGATTTTCACTAACATTTTCGGCAATGTTAAAAAACAAACAAACCACCCTTCTTCTTTTTTTACCCAAAGTTCAACAGCCCTGGCAAAAAAAAAAAAAGTATGTTTCTGTGTAATTGTGGGGTTCCTCTAAGTTTTCAGACATTCCCCTCATCATCAAATAAATTGCTCGATCACCCTCACACATTTCTTTCTGAAGGCAGGGGCTCCAGGTCAGAAAATGTGGGGGTTCAGAAGATCTTGGCCACCTCAACCTTTCAAAACAACATGAAACTTTTGGGAGAAGTCATTAGGGATTTGGGGGTACAGTAACATCAGTATGTTGACAACAACTCAATCTCCTTCTCTGTTACATATGAGGTACCAGTGGACTACTGTTTGGATGAGAATGAAGGTGTTGAAACTGAATCCTGATAAGCCCTCGTCAGTGAGCAGTTCCTGGTTTGGGGAATTTGGGAATTTGCCTGTTATGGATGGACTTACACCCATCTGAAGGAACAGGCACATATTCTGTTGGTGCTGCTTGACGCTTACAAAAAATATAAAAGTTGTAAATTAATCAGTTAGAAAAAAAAGGTCAAAACAAATCAACATCTTTGTGTCCAGATAGACTCGCCTAAACAAAAAGGGTTTAAGCAGGTGCTAAAAAGGGTACTGTGAAATTGTCTGCCTGGTGCCAATAGGCAAAGATTTCCTAAGTGCAACATTAAAAGATCAATTTCTTACAACTGAGAAGGCCACTCCAGTTGGGGCCGTGTTGTGGGCAGGCCATGTGGTCTCCCACTCACCGTGGGGGTGGGGCTAAGCTGCCGCGTCATGAGGGAGCCCCAGCCACATCACGGCCCCCAGCCAGCCAATCTGGTTGGCCAGGGGGCATGGCTTAGCGCAGGGTCCCCAAACTAAGGCCCGGGGGGCGGATGCGGCCCAATCGCCTTCCAAATCTGGCCCACTGACAGTCTGGGAATCAGCATGTTTTTACATGAGCCGAATGTGTCCTTTTATTTAAAATGCACCTCTGGGTTATTTGTGGGGCATAGGAATTCGTTCATATTCCCCCCCCAAAAAAATATAGTCTCCCCCCCCCCCAAGGTCTGAGGGACAGTGGACCGGCCCCCTGCTGGAAAAGTTTGCTGACCCCTGGCTTAGCGCATTTAAACAGCCATGTGACCGGGAGACATCCCTTCTTCTCCTTCTCCTTGCTTCCGTGGATCTCGCTTCTGTTTACCTGCTTTGGGCTGTGGATCTGCTTTAGCTACCGGTGCTTCCCGCTTTTGGCCCTGCGCTGCGGTCACTGCCTTCGTCCTGCTGCATTGAGAGTTGGAGTCCTCAACTCCATGGTGTGGCTTGGAACAGCTGACTGGTGGCTCAGAGATCGCTCCTTTCCAGCTAGGGAAGTCGGTACAGTAATATTGTGTGTGGTCAGAGTGTGTATCCCCCCCCCATTTGTTCATTATCATTCCCGCCAAACCATTATATACCAATAGTAACACCTTGAACTTGGCCCCGAAACAAATTGACAACAAAGTGCAGAACTTGGGGGCAGAGGTCTCACTCCTCTCAGCAGCTTTCCACACTAACTGCAGTTTGCAGGTCAAGTGCGAGAGAAGCCCCACATACAACATATTCTAGCAATCCAAACTTTGAATTGCTGTGGCCAAGCTCCAGGAATGATTGAAGCTGCCATGCCAACTGGTGAAAAAAAGGCACTTCAGTGACAAAACTGAATCCAAAACTGCCCCCAGACCATTTCTTCCTTTCAAGCCCCCCACCATCAGAATGTTTCCATCCAATGAACCTAAGAACAGGAGAAGAGTCTGCTGAATCAGGCCACTGACCCATCTGGTCCAGCATCTTGTTCTTACAATGACCACCCAGATGTAAGCTGCAATAATAATAATAATAATTTATTATTTATACCCTGCCCATCTGGCTGGGTTTCCCCAGCCACTCTGGGCAGCTTCCAACAGAAAAATGAAATAAAATAATCTATTAAACATTAAAGGCCTCCCTAAACAGGTGTCTTCTAAAAATCTGGTAGCTGTTTTCCTCTTTGACATCTCATGGGAGGGCGTTCCACAGGGTGGGCGCCACTACCGAGAAGGCCCTCTGCCTGGTTCCCTGCAACTTGGCTTCTCGCAATGAGGGAACTGCCAGAAGGCCCTCGGTGCTGGACCTCAGTGTCCAGGCAGAACAATGGGGGTGGAGATGCTCCTTCAGGTATACTGGACCGAGGCCATTTAGGGCTTTAAAGGTCAGCACCAACACTTTGAACTGTGCTTGGAAACGTACTGGGAGCAAGCAGGACCCAAGCACAAGGGCACACTTTCTTCCTGTACTTTCCAGCAGCTGGTATTCAGAAGCATTCCGGCCTCTGGCCATTGAAGCTGAACATAGCCATCATTGTTTGTAGCCATTGCCTAGTGCATATGGCCTTGGTTTAGTATGCGAGAGAATTGACATTGCCTATAGAGCCAAACCAGAGTAGGGTTCAGAGCTCACATCTTTGGTATAAAAAGCAGACTTGGCATGTGGTCTTCCAGGTCACTGCCACCTGTTGTAGAACTTAGTAAAATGAATGATTCTTCAAAGATATTTTTATTTTATTCATGAGAATTTTTTAATGTGGAACATCAGAATGGGAGGCTATGTGGCGGAAGGCATTAAAAAGATATCTTACACAGGCAGAAAACAGCCAATTATATTTTACACTGAGTGAGATTGGATATGGCCCTTTTCTTTATTTCTCTCCCCTCCTTCCCCTAGCCTATCTTTCCATCTGCCCTTTACTAAATGGCACAGTTCACTAAGATGCATAGACTGGCGCTGGTTGGTAGCAATGCTAAGCCCTTAACTACAGTATCTGTTCCCTCAAATTCCTCCAGGACTTATTTGCAAAAGGGCAAGAAAGCCAAATGTGGTATTTAGGTTCCAGTTCCCATTAAAGCAAAACAAACCCAGCAGTATACATAATAATCATGCAAGGAAACCTGTAGCTACTTCTGATCGGCCTAATGAAAAGAGATTCGCTTCCTGTTGATGATGTGGGTAACAGTTGTGTACATGCTAGATCCCACAGAAGCCGAAGAAAGCCCACAAGAGAAGATCCTGGCCACAGAATTCAACTTTTGGAGATTATTATTATTTTAAACAAAATAAACCAAGTTTGCAGTCCCTATGTTATTAAAGATCCTTGTTAAAGCAGAAGTGGGGAACCTCGATGTGGATAATGGTGTGTTTAGTAGTGAAAATATGCAAATATAAAAAGATGCATTGTATTAGGGGGAAACTGTTTTGCAAAAAATGCATATATTAGAAGAAATTTGCACTAAAATCCAGGTGAATTTTCATGATGATGGCTTTTTTTGTAAAGAAAACTAATGTGGAAATGTGGAGAACAACTTCTGACTGAGAAGATGAGAAACTCAGAGAAAACAAAACTGATAGATTTGTTCCTCTTTAACTCCAGCCCCTAACCTCCCCCAGTACCATAAATCCCCTTAAAGGCAGTCAGGCAGTTTCTCCCTCTGCAAGGGCCAAGGGTGGGTTTTCCTGATGAAGGAGGGGACTGAAAGAGGATGAAGTTCTACAAAAACAATTTGTTTCTTCAAGCCTTCCTTTCAAATGCTCAAAAGGGAACCAAACACACACACACAACCCAGCACCCCCTGTAAAGGAATGGCTCAAAAGCGCAACACTAATTTTGTCACTTATTTAGTGGATAAACTTTATTCTATGTATATACACTCCAGCAAAAAAAATCACAGATATTCCCATTGCCATAGCAGTATAAAGCAGCTGTCACAGACACACAGAACCTTGTGTTTGGATTGTGATCCATCACTCATAGGAGCTGTAAAGAAGAGAGCTGATCTCATCCATGCATGCATTTTTTATTTTATTTTTTGAAATTTTGCCACTGGCCTTTCGGAGTCACCAGCTATGAATTGCAACCCAAACCTTTTCATTCTTCATCCTCCCCACTCCACTCATTAAAGCCCTCCCTCCCATCCGCAATGAGGCCAGCTTGTAAAAATGATGTTCCACTATGTTCCCTATGGCTTCAAAAGCTTTTAGCTGCTTTAAAGTTTCATTTGTTGTCTTGTCTGTTAGCCAAGGTTTAAACTTGGCTTTATTGTGCTGAACTGCAGAAGTTCAACCAGAAGGTCCATATTCTTTGAGACCTTTGACACAGTCAGGAAAAGAAATATTGTTGCCCATCTCCCAATTCTCTAAGCAATAAGCGCTCCAGGGGTTCCCGGTGTGGTCAGGTTCTGATCCCATTGAAATTAGGTCACTGGAGTCTTATTGGTGTTTTGGGATATGTAGTTTATTTGCAGCAGGTGATGGGGAACTTGCAATCCTCCAGGTGTGCTGGACTCCATCACCCCTAGCTAGCATTGCTAATGGAATTGGGGTCCAGCAACATTACCTACATATGCAGTTTATGTATAGGTAAACATCTACAGCATTAGACACCCACAAGACATAATTCAATCTCCCATAGTTCAGTTTCGCTCTCTCCTATGTTGGCTGCAGTCTAATCCTTGTTTTGTTCATATATATATATATATATATATATATATATATATATATATATATATATATGAACAAATTCCTATGCCCCACAAATAACCCAGAGATGCATTTTAAATAAAAGGACACATTCTACTCATTTAAAAACACTAGGCAGGCCCCGCAAATAACCCAGAGGTGCATTTTAAATAAAAGAACACATTCTACTCATATAAAAACACGCTGATTCCTGGACTGTCCATGGGCTGGATTTAGAAGGCGATTGGGCCTTAGCTATGGAAGATGGAAGGAAAAATTGACCTCATTTTTACACTGGGTCTCATCTTCAAGAAGCAGCTATTGGATTTCTGTAGCAACATATTGTCCCTCACATACATAACAAATGGGATCCAGCCAGGGCTATTTACTTAACAAAAGAAAATGGTCTGGCCATCATACCAGATAGCAATCTCACTTCTACAGAATCGCCGGGCTGTGGGGAACTATCCAGTCCAACCCCAATCCTTAATAAATAGAAGCTAGTGCATCGGTGGAATGAACTTGAGACTTTTGGCATGCAGAGTGTAGGCTCTCTTGCTGAGCCTACACCTTGGTAGTCTGTTGCTCTTTTCCCTCTTACTGATGGAAGGCGAGAGAGGGGGGGTGCTCATGGGAGACACATAATATGTTTGCTTCACCTTTTAACAGGACATAAAACAATTTAAGGAAAGATATGAGAGAGTCCTCCTCAAGGTCTCGAAGCTCATACCAGCTAATAGATTGATTTTGGTCAGAGGAACCAATCTTATTATAGTTGCTCGCTTGAACCGTGTGCATGTGGGTTTCAGAGTCTTGATGATTCAGCACTCTTGGAGACAAATAAATATGACGCTTTCTCCACACTCATCATAGATTTGTGGTGGTTGACAGATATTCTGTGTGCCCCCCCTCCCGCTTCCAAACCTCTGTTTTAACTCTCCTCTTTTTCAGATTGCACGCACAGAGAGGAAAGGAGTTACGGATTTTACACCAGACAGCACGCATGGCAAGGGCAGTGAATCTGGCAGGAGACATTTCAGTCCCAAAGGTGACTTGCAGCCAGAGAAGAAGAGCGGGTAAGGGCTGTGCCCCTGTTTGTGGCCCTCAGATCAGGCCCATTTGCCCGGTGCCACCACGATGACAACCCACCTCAGATCTGTCCCTGAATTAATTGAGAGGACAGAACTAAGGTATTTTTAAGGAGGGATTAACCCTATTTTAACATACAGCTAAAATAGGGGTTTAAATACGACCAGGGGAGGTAGTCTGGCACTGTGCAGGATTGGATCCCCATACTTGATGGCTGTTAAGTGGGAGGATCCGATCCTGCATGCCTCACCTGCATTCAGGAGATGGGGCTCACAAAGGAGCCAATCACAGGGAGGATCCAATTAAGCAGATCCAATTAAGTGGCGAGATCCAATCTTGCATGGTGCTGCTTCAGGGGGGCAGGAAGGAAGTGAGACCTGGCAATATATCAAGCAGTATAGAAATTAGATAGATGATAGATAGCTAGCTAGCTAGATAGATAGATAGATAGATAGATGTAATGAATACCAGGGATTGGTGGACCAAATAAAGGGAACTGGGGTGATTTAGAGGTTATCCCTTGAGACGTTTTTACGCTGTTTGTTATAGCTTTATCAACCCGACCCATCAAGGGTTAACTTAGACTCCTTGTCAACTGACTGGACATTCCATGAGGGGAGGGGAATGGTTGAATGTTTAAAAGAGAAGGGACAGCCGTTTTGTCAGTTGAGAGGGTGCTGGGGGAGCGGGAGTGTGAGGGTGGTTGTAAAGAAGATCTAGGAGAGTAAGTTTAGGTTAGGTTATCTACTACATGAGTAACAAGGTTATTACCATTGGAACTAAGCTTGTACAACAGGAATACCTCAAAGCAACCATTACGTTCTTGAGAAATAAAATTTCCAGTGTTAAAGTGCCAATCAGAAAATCGTCTGTGTTATTTTCCAGTCAAGGTACATGAAACTCATTCATGAGGACACCCATTAAAAGGACAACATTTCCCTCAAGAGTGGAACTGATAGTTTGTATCTTTGGGGTGCACCAAGAGGGCACCAAGAGGCAGACAGACCCAGGGGGTCATAAAGTTACCTCAGGGAAGAAGGGGCAAGCTTTTACAGAAAGGGATTCTTAGAGGCAGAACTCCCTATGCTGTGGACACAAGGGATAGTCTCAGATACAGCCCTGAACTACAATAGGTACCTGGCCATGGTTGTGCTGGAAGACTCTCTTTTTTATAAAAGAATAGGAAATAGAATAAAAACCCTTGAGTGCATGAGGGAATACAGAAAGGCTAAGGGGAGCAATAGGGGGAAGGCTCGGTTTACCCCAGACCATCCCTGTTAGTTCTTTTTATTAAGTGAAAGGTAGAATAAATAAGACGGAAGCAAGGGTCTTTCGTCGCATCCCTCAACCTCCTGGTTCAATGTGAATACCTTCCTTAAATCAGTCCAGAGGGTCCCCCCCCCCAAATGCTTGTGACACTCTTTCACTCTGCTGTTTCCTAATTTAATATTAGCACTGTCCCCGCTCCTAAAAGTAATTTGGGGCCAGGTCTAGGTTAGGTGTTTCCCAAGTTAGCCCAAGTCAGTAGGAGCAGGGCTGTGCAAAGTCCTGGTTCTTAGCCACTAAAACAGAATGAGACAGACTTATAACTGAAGACATGTGAAAATGACATGGAATAAAAGCAGACTGATCTGCTCATCCCTCATCAAGTTTGCAGCTCTTGTTTTGAAATTAGCAACAAGAGTTCTCATTCCGCAGTGTATTTTGAGTGGGTGGGGGGGAGCACAACTTGGGGTACAAGCTTTTCAAACCTCCACTGCTCTACTTAAGTGATACCTTGTCATACAGCGTTATGTAATTTGAAGGTTAACACAGGGCACCAGTACAGCTCCTTTGTGGATGGAATACACTGTCACGTACTGCTTGGAAATAAAATGCTTAAGAACCCAAGGAATGCTGAATTATGAAGCTAAAATTGAGTTATGCCTAACCTCCTGAACAGCCAGTGCACTTAAGAAATTATTTCCCCATCAATGGGATTCCCTTTTTCTCATGCCCCCCACCCTTACACCTTTTTTGTGTCGGGGGGGGGGGAGAGATTTGCAGTCGCTTTTTCCTTAAGTGTCTTGCTTTTGTCCAGGCAATCTATGAAAAGCAGATGCTTCCAAGTGCAACACAGTGAGCCAGAGAGAGCAACACAAACCATCTTGGTTCATACGATAAAATATTTACTCTTTCAAAACTTTCTTTAAAAACCAACACAGCAGTTAAGGGTTCTTTCCCTCCCTCCTTTTTTAAGTTAAGTGGGTAAATTGCTTAAGGCACCATTTCCCCTCATGGTAACATTCGGGAGTAAAGTGTGTGTGTGTGTGTGTGTGTGTGTAGAGAGAGAGAGAGAGTGAATGAGAGAATTGTAGTTATGTTTTTTAGGACATGGGTGGTCTAGATCAGGGGTCAGCAACCTTTTTTAGCTGTGGGTCGGTCCACCGTCCCTCAGACCGTGTGGTGGGCCAGACTATATTTTGAAGGGAAAAAATGAACGAATTCCTATGCCCCACAAATAACCTAGAAATGCATTTTAAATAGAAGGACACATTCTACTCATATAAAAACACACTGATTCCGGGACCGTCCACGGACTGCATTTAGAAGGCGATTGGGCCGCATCCGGCCTATGGGCCTGAGGTTGCCTACCCTGGTCTAGATAGTGGGGGGGGGGAAAGAAGGTGGATATATCCCCAGTTCATGACTATCAGGGACCAGGAGTCAGGGTCCTTTTCATGAGTACTCAACATCTGACGGGCAAGGGCATGCAGAACCAACTCCAGCGATGCTGCTACCAAGTGTACCGGGGGATAGTTCTCTCCCTTCTTGGCCAGAGGATGTAGCACTCCCATCTTCTCTGTGTGGGAATGTTCAGGGAGGCAGGAGGGGATATATTGTTTGTTAATATCCTACCTAACTTGCGCTAGCAAGTTCTATAACTTAGCAGAGATTTACATTCCCCTTTTAAACGCACAACAGCTAGCTGGTTGCAGACTTGTTTAAACCTCTCAATATTAGATTCCTGGTAAGTTTCCTTATATCCCTCTTAAAAGAATAAACACACCACAATCTTTTGTAAAGTATATATAAGTAGTTTACTCACATTATCAGTTCACAGTTGGATCCCTGAAGGCAGACTCCATGGGGAGCTATCCCATATGGAGATAGTCCCAGTGAGCATCTCTAGCTAAAAGCTGCTCTGACTGCGGAAGAAGTCAAAGAGAGAGTGTGCTGCTTGCCTTGTCCTTTTGGGGACCTGGACAGGTAAGGTCACGCCCACCTCTAGTCACATGCAAAGGAAGTATGTCCCAGTCAGGAGGAAACAGGAAGTTTTTTACCAAACATTCCCCCTCATGTCCACTCTAGGAAAACAAGGAATGTTGTACTTGACTTCTACTTATGTATTATATCCCACACTCTGTAGAAGACCACAGGAGACCTGAGCCTTCTTTGTTCCATTGCAGTAGGAGTCTACTGAAGAAGGCTGGGCCCCTTTAAGTAGAGCAGCATCTTTATTTTAATTTTTATTACTTATTGAATTTATATAGCGCCCTATACCCAGAGGTCTTAGAGTGGTTCACAGAACAAAATCAAAATATAAATCCACAAAATATACAGTGTAATCAAAATAAAAACAACAACCCGATAACCCCCCCTCCCAAAGAAACCCCGCATTTTAAAAGGGCATAGGATGTCAATCAAATGATGTCAATCAACCCTGGTTAATAAAAAGGAAAAATTTTGCCTGGTGCCTAAAGGTGTATAATGAAGGTATAATAAAAAGCCTCAAAATGCTTTGCAAATAAGTCACAGCGAGCTACCATTGGTTCAATCACCTCCTTTGGGCAAGCCTGTAAAAGGCCCCATACAACCTGGAAAAGCTGTGCTGAACAACATAAGGAGGATGCAATGGAGGCAGGAAAGTATGCCGTCTTTGCTGCCTTTACTGCCACTAGGTAGGCTCATAAGCCCTTACCAGTGTTCGGTTGCATTCATTCGGATTTTTCCTCCACTTGTGTTCAAGCTGTCTCCCAGCTAGTTTCCTCACCCTAAGCTCTGGAGTATACCAGGGGGCCAAATGGGCTCCACAAAGTGGGAGAGGACTGCTAACAAATGTGCACCTGATGCTGCTGCTATAAAAGGGTTCCATTTTCTCCTTTCTTGAGCGCCTTCAGAGCTTTGTGTTTCCCACAGCACATCCTGCATCCAGCCGTATGTCCAGTCTGAGCCTCAACTTGTGCTACATCCCAGCTGAGCCTTGCCACGTTGCAGAGCAGGACAACGGCATCTAGCAATTCCACCCATTATTGCCTGCTGCGATGCTGCCTCATACCTGAGCCATCTTGCAAGGAAGCTCACATCAGGGATGGGGAGCCCTTTCCATCCTGATGGCCTCATTTCTTCCTTAGTAGCCTAAGTCACAGGTCAATGGTAGGTGGGGGCCAGATGCTTTAAATGCATGGTGTGGATGCAGCGACACTGCTCAGGAAATAGGACTATTCTAGGATCCCCCTGTCAGGTGGCAAAATGAGTTGTTCCCCAAAGCAGACTCCGCTTGCCAGTCCTCAACCTGACCAACCTGAAATTTTTGTTCCTACCTATGCAATTCTAATGGACATCAGTATCACTTATGTCCGCACAGATGTGTTTAGAATTTCTCCCTTTTGTGTGGAAAAAAAATGCATGCCATTATTTTCCTGCCTGAAGTTGGAGGGCTGAAATCAGTGCATTCTCATTAAAAAAAAGAGTTGTTTCTCTCTCCAGAGCAGGGAAACTGGGATAGGAGGCCCAAATGGCTATAATTAGAACTTGGCCTCCCCCCCCCTTTTCTTTTTTTTTTAGATGGAATTTGGAACTGACCCCAAGCTTGTGAAATAATTAGTCCAATAGTGCAAAACCAGCCATTTTTGAAAAGACTAATCTACTCCATATGCAGCATCTCAGCAGGCGCCCTCATTAATCAAAGAAGGCCATGTACATCAAAGTGTTCTGTGCCCGCTGCAACAGCATCCATCATGCCGCTATTAAATGTGTTATGGCAGTGCTTGATAAATATAATGTCTTTGATCTGCTGATAATTTTGGGCATGGATGGGTTGGCTGCTAGGAATTCCCTGGGTATACATAGAAATCTGAGGGAGATGTTGTTTCTTTTCCAAAATTTGATGTAAACACACCCTTTGCTGTCTTGAAAAGCCAGTGAGCTGTGAAAAGGGAATGAGCCAGGCAAGGCACACAATCTCTACCAGCTCAGCCTTCGTGAAAAGATCTTTCCTGGGAAGCAGCAACAGCAGCAGCCGGTGCCCATTAGTGGCTGTTGGGGCAGAAAGCAGGGAGACCCACAGTCAGTGGAGCCAGAACCAGGGAGAGGCAGAGCCAACTAATTCTCCTTTTGTCTCCTTCCTGGTTTATCCCTAATGCCATCCAGAGGTGACTGCAGGCTTTGGCAAACCTTGATAGACCTCCGCCCTCCTAAAAGAGATTTCTCAGCAGGCAGCTGAAGCCAACTCAGCTGCACCACACAGAAAAGCAGGGAGAGCTTTGTTTTGTTGCCATCAATGTCATCCATATATCCTCAGCCCCTTCCCATTTTCCAAGGGCAGCATTTTCTGAGAGAGGGTTGTTGTCACCAAACCCTGTGTTGTGTGTTTCCCAGAGTGTCTGGCTGGCCACAGATGAAACAGCAGGATGCTGGAATAGATGGTGTATTGTGTCATGACTCCTGACTTCAGGAGCATGTGATGGAGGACCGAGAAGATGACTCCCATGCAGTTTCTCCATCTCCCCTGCCTCTCAAAGGGGAGGGTCCTTTGACAACCAAGACAGCTCCTCCAGGAAGGTGCAGCAAACACTACATGTACTGTCAGCCTGCATAAGACTTGACAACATCTTCCTATGGGAACTTTAGCCAAAGATAGCTTCAGCTACTAAGGTTATACTGGAGCTATCCACGGTCCTGATTTCATCTGTTGCCTACATAAGAAAGCTTTTGTCTTGATCTGACATTGCCACTTGTAGCTTGACTGGATTTGAGCTTCTTGAGCTGATCTTGCCTCCTGTGACTTAACTTGTCCTATCTTGACCAGTCTGCACCTGCTGTGACTTTGCCAAACACGGTCTACTTCCCAACAAGTCTCCGGTGCCCATGGAACAGGATGCATTGCTCTGGTGGGAGAGGGCTTCTCTTAGGTCCTTAACAAAGAAGAATTTGAACCTGTGAGTCCTAGATGATATATTTGCAATGTTCTGATCCAAGAGCACATTAAATTGCTTCCTTTTTCTGCTTCTGCAGGTGAAGAAGATGAGGCAAGCTTACTCTTGAGCTCTTTATCTTTTGATATTTGCAGTGTCTGATGTGGCATTCCCATTCCTTCTTTGTCCTTCCACATAAAGATAGCAAGTCATTTATCAACTGCCTTCAAAAGTGTAATTGGTACATTAAAAAGGTATCGTTTAGAAATTGCATAACTCCCTGGGCAAGGTACATGGATTAATAGAGTTAATTCTCCCAGATTGACTTTCAGCCTACTTCTTCCTTTCTAATGCATTCAAAAGGTGCAGAGACTTTTAATCTGCAATCTGTCAATCACTTGATTTAGACCAAACCCGGAGTCCCATGCTTTTCCATATCCTGTAGTATCATCTTTCAGTCTATTCCCCCCACCCCAGGATGTGCTCCACATGCTTAGGTAACCCTGCATACTCATAATGAGAGAGTGCAACTGCTTCAATAAGCTTCATCTAGTCCATGATCCTGTTCCCATGTTGGCCTATAGGAATCCCACAAGCAGGACATGAGTGCAACAGAATTCTCCCTACTTGTGATTCCCAGAAAGTAGTACTCAGGGGTATACTGCCTCTCAATGGAGGTAGTACATAGAAAGTAATCCAATTGATAATTGTGTGTCAAGCATATACAGAAGGACAAATCTTGCTGAAGCAGAACCAGCATGGATCAGGTTCTCCAAACTACAAGGGTTCAATTCTGAGCCAGTTTTGGGTGAATATTTGTGGCCCTAATACATAGACACACATAGGCATTAAAAGGTAAAGGTAAAGGGACCCCTGCCCACTAGGTCCAGTTGTGACCAGCTCTGGGGTTGCACGCTCATCTCGCGTTATTGGCCAAGGGAGCCGGCGTACAGCTTCCGGGTCATGTGGCCAGCATGACTAAGCCACTTCTGGCGAACCAGAGCAGCGCACGGAAATGCCGTTTGCCTTCCCGCTGTATTTATCTACTTGCACTTTGACGTGCTTTCGAACTGCTAGGTTGGTAGGAGCTGGGACTGAGCAACGGGAGCTCACCCCGTCACGAGGATTCAAACTGCCAACCTTCTGATCAGCAAGCCCTAGGCTCTGTGGTTTAACCCACAGTGCCACCTGCGTAGGCATTAAGCATAGGCATTAAGCACTCTTAAACCCATTGAAATCAGTGGATCTAGGCACACCTGATTTGTGTGCAGGTTTGGACTCTGTGCAGCGAAATCGGCTCCAGCTTAGGAACTGGAGCTATTCGTTTCGTGTTCCAAGCAAAAAATTGTCAAACTTCCCACTAATAATCTGATTACAGCCTCGGGACTGCAGTAACTTATCCCTTGACACATTCTATGAATTTCATGGGCCAACGCTATAAAAAAGCACACATTTCTCTAGCAATTATGGAACTTATGTGACATAAGATTTTGCAGCGGTCTGTCATGTGCTGTAATGTGGAGTTCCGAGCCCCCCTCCACCCCCACTCAAAACCCATTTGGACATTCTTAGACATCATAACACCCTGACTCCTTTTATCAATAATTCAGCCCAGATATTTATCACGGTGACAGGCTTCTCTCTGTGTTAGCTTTTCAAGTGTTAATTATCCAAGCCAGCAATCTTACGAGGATAAGCCTTCGGACTGCAAAGTTAGAATGCAATCCATGAAGCTATAGTCTGGAAAAACAAGGAAGTTTTGTGTCTTGAGGCCCTCATTCAGGGGCTCAAGCGCACTCCAGTACACAGGTCGTGCAAGCAAATGCAAGGGAATCAGTCTACTTTACATCCGCCACAATCCACAATCTACAACCCATATCATTCTAGGGCTTTGAGGGTGGCGGGGTGAGGGAGGGGGAATCTCATTAATTTTATCATAAAACATCTTCTGAGTAATTTCCATTCAGCTCTAGCTGAGGTCACTTTTACCTCTCTTTGCCCATAAATCTCTTCCATCCTGTTTTTCTCACTAAGTTGTAAAACAAAACAATAACAAAAATCTGCATGGGAAAAAAATTGCACTTGAATATATATTTAAAGGCATAATTCAAATAAATTTGTCACTCAAAATTCACACGTTTTGATACTCCTTTGAGCTATGAACAGCATCAGAACATTCAGGAAGTCTGTAATTAGTAGGTAACTTTCTGATTGGAGAAAGGGAGAAATTTTATTTTATTTTGTTGCAAATTTACCTAAATTTCACCTCGTGAAATAACACGTGAATGAGAAGACAGCCTGAAATTTTTGCTACTCCAAATTTTGTAATGCAATCCTCCAACCAACAAATATATTGATAAAAGTGTATATTGTGGGAAAGTGTGCATAATAATACATATATATTAGATCAAATTACATGCAAACATGCAATATATTTGTCATGGACTGGTTGGGCTCAGATGAATGGTGGGAGGAACCAGCTAAGGAACCAGCAAGGAAAGAAGGCTCAGAGCCTGGGGAGAGGGTGGCCACCCACAGGTACTATCTCCGTTTGCTTGAAAAAAGCCCTGAAGAGGAAGGGACTTAAGACAGCTGTAAGGAGGTGGGGACTTTCAGTCTCAGCAACTGACTTTCATGGAGTAAAACCACTGGGAATGAATGAGCTGCTTTGCTCATTAGGCATGACATTCAACCAAGTCTGTGGAAATCATGTTTTTGCTAAGAGTTAACTCCATCTTCATGGTGGTGCTGTGGGTTAAATCACAGAGCCTAGGGCTTGCCGAGCAGAAGGTTGGCAGTTTGAATCCCTGTGACGGGGTGAGCTCCCATTGCTCGGTCCCTGCTCCTGCCAACCTAGCAGTTCAAAAGCACGTCGAAGTGCAAGTAGATAAATAGGTACCACTCCTGCGGGAAGGTAAATGGCATTTCCATGTGCTGCTCTGATTTGCCAGAAGCGGCTTAGTCCTGCTGGCCACATGACCTGGAAGCTGTACGCTGGCTCCCTTGGCCAATAACGCGAGATGAGCGCCGCAACCCCAGAGTCGGTCACGACTGGACCTAATGGTCAGGAGTCCCTTTACCTTAACTCCATCATCAAACTGTGTGATTACTTATCGGCATGTTCCTAATATTATTAGGGGAAAATATTGCATGCAAAGAAGCATGCATGATTTATTTTATTATCTGAAATATTAAAAAACCCACTTATTATTTAATGTTTTCAGTCCCGGTGTTTAGCACAGAGAAGAGAAGACTGAGAGGTGATATGGTAGCCGTCTTCAAATATCTGAAGGGCTGTCACATGGAAGATGGTACAAGCTTGTTTTCTGCTGCTCCAGGGAGTAGGAATTGCAATAAATGACTGAACAATCAGAATAACTTTCTGGTGGCAAGAGCTGTTCAACAGTGGAACAGACTGGTGGTGGACTCTCCTTCACTGGAGATTTTTAAATAGAAACCAGATGGCCATCTGTCAGGGACTTTTTGGCAGTGATTCCTGCACTGGAGGTGGTTGGACTCGATGACCCTTGGGGCCCCTTCAACCTGTACATTTCTATGATTCTATGAAATGTGGTGCACCAGAGGCTCCTGGTTTGAGTTCTGACTTTTATAACAGCACTCCTGTTTCCAGAAAGCTCTGAATGACTGCTGAAACTCCACAGAAGGAGGAGATGACTTGCCTGGAGTTAAGACATTTTGAAGAGATGGCAGTAGTCTGTAGTGGCACAAAGGATGTGGTTTGTAGTGGCATAGCTGTACAGGGGTACTGCTTCCTCTCACTTCTCAGCAACTGGATCAACAGTATCTGAAAGAGGAGTTATTCCACAATGCACTGCATATAAATCCTTTAAAAAGCCAACCCCATGGACATTAAAGAGGAAGACATAGACTTGCGTAATGATTTAACTATTCAATATCATGTGCTTTATTAGACCTCACACCTCACATGGGTGGTGCATTGATTCACAGGTGTGATGTGTTTAAAGACCAGGTGCTTTCCTAGTGAGGTTTTATTGAAAATGCATTTATTACTTGCAAGGCTAGTTTTCGGTTTATGTTGATTTTTATGTACCAAATGTGATTGGTCTTTATAACATGCACTAGAATATTGGCTTAAATTCTCCTGTACGATTAAATCATTGATTTTTCATCTCCAGTGGATCGCTTTACTGCTAATTGCATTGCTATTTATGAGAGGTTTGTGGTGGGAGAATAGGGAGGAAATATTATAATTAAAACTATAATTATAATTATTTATTAAATTTGTATACTGCCCCTCCTTGAAACCCACAAGAGTACTATTGGTGGTGGGCTTTTAATGATGCATAAAGAAAAGCTGGACCAAGCAAAACATGAGCCACAACTAGTCTAGACTTGGTCAGACTTCCTAATGAAGAAAACTGGTAAGGGAGAAAAAGCATGACTATGTGTGAAAAGCCCACTTAAAAATGTTATATACTTTATTAAAATTTTATACTGTTATGTACACCCCAAACTCTGAGGAGCGAGAGACTTCAGGGGTTCCAGGGGTAATTTTCATTGGAATGAAAATTAATGAAGACTGTGGTGTCTTTTTGATATATGGATTTATCAACATGCATATGCAACCTGAGCATAAAATGCAAGGACTCACAGCATTAATGCTCTAAGATCTTACTTCCACGTAAGGTTTCTAGGGAGGATACCAAAGTCATAGCTTTGAACTCAGCAGAAAAAACAAGTCCAGTACCTGTATTTTCCCAGCTCTCAGTTCCATCTGAGACTAAACAAGACTAGCCCCTGGCCTATTGTTCTCCTACCCCTAGGGCGACATGACTTCCAGCTAAGGGAGGGGAGAGTTTGCCCCCTCCTTCTGGAAACATCACTAGCTAGCTGTTCCCATCTGTACATGACCAACTATTTAGACATGGAAATCAGAAGCTGAACAGGCTTGGCTCGGGCCATTAATTTAACTTAACTGGGTTGGCCGCTTCAGCAGTTCCTTATACTACATACTCCCATTTTACCGATACAAAACCACAGGCTTGGAGAGGACCTGAAGGTATTATCTAAACCAACCCCACAATCTTATAACAACCCTTTTCATCACAACTCCTACGGATGGCTCACAGCATGAGGTACAGTGTGCTGGGGAACCAGCCAAGCTGAAATGTACCTTGATACTGTTTTTATTTTTGTATTTTTGTGGTTTTGTGACTGACTGAGGACTCAGCTCTACAGCTGCAAATATATGTGAATTATGGTGCTGGAGGAGACTCTTGAAAGTCCCATGGACTGCAAGAAGATCAAACCTATCAATTCTGAAGGAAATCAGCCCTGAGTGCTCACTGGAAGGACAGATCCTGAAGCTGAGGCTCCAATACTTTGGCCACCTCATGAGAAGAGAAGACTCCCTGAAAAAAACCCCGATTCTGGGAAAGATGGAGGGCACTAGGAGAAGGGGACGACAGAGGACGAGATGATTGGATAGTGTTCTCGAAGCTATGAACATGAGTCTGACCAAACTGCAGGAGGCAGTGGGGGACAGGAGTCTCCTGTTTTCCCTGGGAAATCCCCGTTTTTCCAGCTGTTCCTAGCTGAAAAAATGGATTTTTTTGTTTTTTCCCAGTTTAGTCTGACACGGCGGCCATTTTGGAACTGAGCGGAGCATGCTCAGAAGTGACTTTTGATGCTGCTCTGCCCAGTTCCAAAATGGCGGCAGCGCTACTTCCGGTCTGCTATTTCCGGCCCGGTCCCTTATTTCTCTGACAGCAACTTGGCAGGTATGGTCCATGGGGAAACAACTGAACGACTAAACAACAATACAAATGTGACACTAGATGGCGATGGTGAGCTAATGGCAAATTCAGTATATATATTAAAACGTTTTAAAAAGCCTTTTCACAGCGTTTATTATATATGTGTAAATTCAGCCTGAATCTAACCACAACACCATCCAGGAGCGGCCAAGCACTGCCTCAAGGGGCCACCACACCTTTGCTGCTGTTGTTAAAGGAAGGGTAAAAAGAAAAGGAAAACCCTTTCAGCCACCTCTTTCCTTCAGGTTAAGAGCAAAATCTGGCCTTACCTTCCCCTCCAAGTCAGCAAATAACAGCCCCCTCCACACACCTCATGGGGAATACAAAGGCAGTAACAATATTCAGTTCAAGTTGACCCCGAATTGTAGCCAGAAACAAACCTGTATATATTTTGTTTCTGTCCTATAAAGCCCTGTGTACAGCCCACCACATCTTCATGAAGAAATTGTCCATGAAACAATCTGTTTCCTTGACAGAACAATATATTTGGTAGAGAAAAGCATCTGTAATGCTAACAAGGTGTTTAAAAATTTCAGTTCATGTGGTTCACCTTACTTTCTCTCTCTCTTTTTCTTTTTGCTTTCTGAATGAATACAGTCACTAAATTAAAAGTGAAATGAGGCAGTAAATCATTGATGGTCCCCCCATGTGAAGTTTTTCAGCTGCACCATTATCGGGGGGGGGGGGAGGATTTGTGAATGGATTTTGG
The DNA here is from genome assembly GCF_963506605.1 of Zootoca vivipara. Classification (NCBI taxonomy): domain Eukaryota; kingdom Metazoa; phylum Chordata; class Lepidosauria; order Squamata; family Lacertidae; genus Zootoca; species Zootoca vivipara. The sequence goes on along the minus strand of NC_083289.1, from coordinate 32,535,463 downwards.
TTTAATCTCCTGGGAATGATGAATTACATTTTCATTTTCTCATCCCGAAAAAAAATGTTATTTTCCAGGGAGGCAACTTCTTAAAGTGTGACTTTATGCAACCAAACCGCTACAACTCCATAACTCAACAATGTAAATGTGCTCCTTTCCCCGAATGTTATAATAGGAATAGCAGAGAAGTTCATTTGCTCTGCATTTTAAAGCAAACAGACTTTAATTGCACCATGGATCAAAGTACAATTATCCTTCAAATTTTGCACTTTTCTGGATCTTGCATGGAATGGACATAGGCTGAAGTGGTAGAAAACCCACTTTGGGGGTCATTTGGGGTGTAGTCAGTGCTTTTCTTCTATTAAGAAAAGGTCCCAGTACTAACCATGAAGTTATTGCAACAAGTGCCACATTTTTAACCAATGCTTTTCTTCTAGGAAAAAAAAAAGTCCCCTTTCCCCTCAATGAACTACAATTCCTGTGAAGATATATTGGTTGTTAAACCACTCTGGAAATTGTAGCTCTTTGAGGGGAACAGGAGGCATCTGACAACTCTCAGCACCCTTAACAAGCCTTGGGGGAAGGCATGCCTCTTTAAAATGGTATCATAGTGCTTTAAATGTGTGGTGTAGATGTAGCCTAATAAACTTAGTTGAGATTTCTTTTCTTTTCCCTTCTGCCTTGAATAAAAATTGTTGCAGAAGTGAAGAAAAAAAACAATTACAATTCTCGAGAAATTTTCTCCGGAATCTCCACAGATCTGCAGGATGGAGTCAACAGCAGGTCTACGGTGAAGCTGGGGGTGGATGTCACTTCCACATAGATTCATCCATTAGTTCCATTTCTGCATTTTAAAAGAAAGTACACAAAGATGCATATTTAAATCATAGACTCATAGAGTTGGAAGAGACCACAAGGGCCATCCAGTCCAACCCCCTGCCAAGCAGGAAACACCATCAAAGCATTCCTGACAGATGGCTGTCAAGCCTCCACTTAAAGACCTCCAAAGAAGGAGACTCCACCACACTCTTTGGCAGCAAATTCCACTGTCGAACAGCTCTTACTGTCAGGAAGTTCTTCCTAATGTTTAGGTGGAATCTTCTTTCTATAAATATATATGCATTTAAAACAAATTTTCAAGCAAAAGTATTTCTATACCCATTCCCCCCCCAATGCAATTTTAAAAAAATAAGTACTTTGAACTGTATCACAGCATTTGCTAAAGTGTAAAATCCAGTGTGTAACTGTGTCCCTTATCAGTGCATTAGTCCAGGATATGTAGATCAGGTCAGTTTGTAGTGGAACCAAGAAAGACCACAGCCCCCTCTGTGATGGCATCCAGCTAAGTCACACTCATCGAAATCATTGGAAGCCCATTGATTTCAATCCTGAATATGAGTTAGTTGGATATCATACGTTATATTGATATTACATTTCATTCATTTTTCCCCATGCGTTTATAAGGAACTCTGTCCTCATTTCAGCTGAATAATGTTCTGTAGGGTGGGTTTTTTTAAAAAATAACATCTATCATTAAATTAAGTAGCCCTGTCCCCTTTGGTATTTAAATACAACTGCAGCACTAGTTTAAAAGGAGGGGGGCTGGCAAGTGTTCTACTGAATATATAAAAAACGTCCTTCACTGAAAATGTAATTAAATTATCTACCTTCATTGTAATGCAATAAAAGCTGATAGAACTGGGAAGCATTTTAATTTCCAACCAAGCTTTTGTTCCTTTGTGCTATGGTTAAGGACATACCTCAAATGGATGGCACATGAGACAAATGACCCCAAAGATAATGAGGGTCATGCTGGCATACATTAATGTCATGCTTTAGTTCTGCTTCTTGCCCTAAAAGAGCAGTGGTTGTTCAGGTGTCCCTCAAAAGTGAGAGTGTCACAAGTCCACTAGCTTCCCAAGCCCCCCCCCCCACACACACATCATGCGTAAGAGGGTGGATCCCAGTGTCTCAAGGGGCAGAACCCACAGAAAATGTACAGTACATATGCTTGAAATAAAAATGGAGAAGCCTGTCCCCCTTTCAAAGGAGAGGACTGCTTTCTCTGGGTATGTTGTGCATAACAACGGGCCATTGTGCTCATTAACCACACCTCATAGTGAATGTGCATATCGTCTGTCCATGATAAAGAAACTGTGCATATTTCCTGGTCGATATACATAGTTTATCATGGTTCCTGGGGAATGTGCACAATGGCCGGTTGCTGTGCACATTAACCACTCCCTTTGCTTTATCCCTGAGACATACAGATCCTTTTTAAAAAATGGAAATGTAACATTGTGCTGGAGAAGAAGAAGAAGAAGAAGAAGAAGAAGAAGAAGAAGAAGAAGAAGAAGAAGAAGAAGAAGAAGAAGAAGAAGAAGAAGAAGAAGAAGAGGAGGAGGAGGAGGAGGAGGAGGAGGAGGAGGAGGAGGAGGAGGAGGAGTAGTTTGGATTTTATATCCCGCTTTATCACTACCCTAAGGAGTCTCAAAGTGGCTAACATTCTCCTTTCCCTTCCTCCCCCACAACAAACACTCTGTGAGGGGAGTGGGGCTGAGAGACTTCAGAAAAGTGTGACTAGCCCAAGGTCACCCAGCAGTTGCATGTGGAAGAGCGGAGACGCGAACCCAGTTCACCAGATTACGAGTCCACCGCTCTTAACCACTACACAACACAGGATAAGGTTACACCCATCTCCCCCCACCCCCCGATGAATTGTGTGGTTTTAAAAGCATTAAATAATTCCGGTTGCTGCAGGTTATGCAACAGTCGGCATTGTTAGCTGTTTTGTGTGCCTAGGAGATGCTGTGAATTGTTTGGAGGGCAATGTGCGATGGAACAGTTAATTGGCAAACCCCCTTCTGCTGGAATGAGCAACGTCTCTCTCTCTCTCTCTCTCTCTCTCTCTCTCTCTCTCTCTCTCTCTCTCTCTCTCTCTCTCTCTCTCTCTCTCTCACTCTGTCCCCTAAGAAGCTGGTGGGGGCTGTAGGATCAAAGGCAGTAGGATCAACTGGAATGGTGTTGGAATGTTCTGCAGTCCATTTCAGCAAGTCATGAATGAATTAGGTCCACGTTAATCCAACCATAGTTTGGTTGTGCTAGAGGTTGAAAAGCTTCTGCAACTAGGCACCAGCAGCAGCAGTGTGTATCCTAGTATATGGGGGAACATTTCTCTAAACCTACACACACACACACACACACACACACACACACACACACACACACTGCTGGATTTACGTATAAGCTAAACAAGCTATAGCTTAGGGCCCCACTCTCTTGGGGGCCCAAAAAAATTTAAAGGGAAAAAACCTGGATGTACATTTCCAAAATATAAGATAAAAATAAAATAAAACCTACATACAGCAACAGTGTTTTGTGTTGTGCAGGCTCCTATGATGTAAGTAATGGGCTCCGCCTGCTCCCTAAAATGTCACTGGTTTGCTCATTTCTATATATATAGGGTGCCTACATTCTGCATGGACTGGTTGCACGGCTACATGTGCCAATGGCTTTAGATACCTATTAGGTCCATAAATTACCATATAGCATATATTCAACACAAAAAACAGCGACAATTTGTTGTTGACAAAGGACAGCTGGACATATAAAGGGCCCCAAAAACTTCAGTAGCTTAGGACCTCATCAAACCTAAATCCGGCCCTGCACACACAACACACACACACACACACACACACACACACACACACACACACACACAACTTTAGACAATTGAATAACATTTAGCATTTATTTTGACTGAGAAACTGGGCTTGCTGTTTGGAATTTTTTAACAAAGCACTCTCTATGGGTGCAAAACAGGACTTACAAAATTCTGATGGAGAGGGAATAAAATAAAAATAAATAAAATATTTGCTTCAGTCTCGTGTTCTTTGCTTGGACCACCTCTGCCATTAATTCTATTAAGCGCTGCAGTATCTGGCTAAGCTGCTTAAATTTCACTTTGTGTTGAGAGGGAGGTTAAGATCAGCTGAAACTGTTCGTCATTCAAGGACCACCAAGGGAACCAAGGAAATCTTGCATAGATGAGGGGAAAGCATTGTATGTTTTTGTCTCTCATTTGTTCAATCCACCAGCAAGAGGAAATGCAATGTGGTGTCCTGCACTTAGGAACCTTCTTCATCTCATAGAAAACAAAGGAAGCCTTTGACATGTGTGTCAGTAACTAACTAACTCTCTGGATTTGTACCTGAAGCACTGGTTTTTACAATCTAAGGGTGAGTATCATGTGGATAGTAAATCCAAAACAAAGTCTTCAAAGGCTCACAATTATGTAGCCCAAATGCTGCCATCCACAAGTAGACTTGGAGAAACCCTAAGATTTGCAGCAGTAATATATATATATATATATATATATATATATATATATATATATATTACCGTGGGGGGGGAAATCCTAAAGCAGTGATAGGGACTCTCCTGCCCATAGGTCTAATTAGGCCCAAGAGCCCTGCATAAGAACATAAGATGAACTTCAGACCCTCCAAGTGTGCCTGTTTTCCAAGGACAGTCCCTGAATTTACAGAAGTCATACTGGTTTCTGTTTTGATCCCAGAAGATCCCGGTTTTCCTTTGTTGTTGTTGTTTAGTCATTTAGTCGTGTCCGACTCTTCGTGACCCCATGGACCAGAGCATGCCAGACACTCCTGTCTTCCACTGCCTCCCACAGTTTGGTCAAACTCATGTTCATAGTTTTGAGAACACTGTCCAACCATCTCGTCCTCTGTCGTCCCCTTCTCCTTGTGCCCTCCATCTTTCCCAGCATCAGGGTCTTTTCCAAGGATTCTTCTCTTCTCATGAGGTGGCCAAAGTATTGGAGCCTCAGCTTCACGATCTGTCCTTCCAGTGAGCACTCAGGGCTGATTTCCTTCAGAATGGATAGGTTTGATCTTCTTGCAGTCCATGGGACTCTCAAGAGTCTCCTCCAGCACCATAATTCAAAAGCATCAATTCTTCGGCGATCAGCCTTCTTTATGGTCCAGCTCTCACTTCCATACATCACTACTGGGAAAACCATAGCTTTAGCTATACGTACCTTTGTCGGCAAGGTGATGTCTCTGCTTTTTAAGATGCTGTCTAGGTTTGTCATTGCTTTTCTCCCAAGAAGCAGGCGTCCTTTAATTCCGTGACTGCTGTCGCCATCTGCAGTGATCATGGAACCCAAGAAAGTAAAGTCTCTCACTGCCTCCATTTCCTCCCCTTCTAATTGGCAGGAGGTGACGGGACCAGTGGCAATGATCTTGGTTTTCCTTAGGACATCCCTATTTCCATCAGACAAATGTTGGAGGATATGGAACCTGCTGGATCAGTGCAATTGCCCATCTAGTCTGGCCCAGTGGCCAGCCTGATGCCAGTGGGAAGCAAATAAGCAAGACTTGAGCACAAAGGCTGGTATGCAGAACCACCCGGTTGGCCACTGGGAGAACAGGATGCTGGACTTGCATTACTCCAGGCATCCCCAAACTTCGGCCCTTCAGATGTTTTGGACTACAATTCCCATTATCCCTGACCACTGGTCCTCTTAGCTAGGGATCATGGGAGTTGTAGTCCCAAACATCTGGAGGGCCGCAGTTTGGGGATGCCTGTTAGTCTTATCCAGCAGGCTCTCCTTATGTTCTTGTGAATTTCTCTCTTCCACCTCCCCCACTTTTCTCCTTCTGATACCTCCCTCCCTCCTCTCTGGCACACACACACACACACACTCCCTCTCTTCCTCCCCACCCAGTGTACTGCAAGGGTATGGGAAGATTGCTCTTGCTTGCAACCCAGACTGATCACTTGGAGAGGTCTTTTGAAATTAGGGTTGCAAGTGGGCCTAAAATTGCAGGTTTCCCACCCCTGGTATAATTGTTTTGGGTGTGGGACACAAGGGGAGAATAGGCAAAGACCAAAAGACCTCTAAGTGGCTGAGGGTGTGAAGAGTGGAAGCAATTCTGCCTTATAAGCAGAAACAATAGTTGGAGGGGGAGGGACGCTTTCTTTAAAGTATTTCTTTTCTTTCTCTTTTATCGCTTCTGTGGTTTGGATCCATCCAGCATTGTTGGCAAAAGCTGCAGAGCCAAGGCAGAGGCTCAACCTCTTCCAGCGCTGCACATGACATGGAACAGCAGACCACGTTAATGAGAGCATTCATCAACATTGCTAGCGGGAAGATGATGGATTTTGCTGAATTCCCCAACGCATCCTTTTCAAAAAGGAAAGCCTAGTGGTAGCTTCTGTTTGCATTGGAACGCTCTGAATGGCCCTCCCACACTTTGAAAAAGCTAATTTCCCTCTTAATTCCCTGAGCTGCAGTCTATAGTAACTGCTGCCACTTGGTCTTCAACAATTCTCAAAACATGGATTGTTTGGAAGCCAAAAAAATAAAAAAATAAATGGAGAGGATTTCAGACATAATGAAAAAAAAAGAGGAACTGGACCATGTCCATCTGGTGCGGTGAAGGAAACCAAGAATATTGCAATAAGGATAATGGACACAGAGGAGAAGAATGAGTTCTCACATTAATTTTTGACAGGGGAAAGTGGGTTTGAGAAAAAAGAAAAGTAAAAAAAAAAAGCTGGCTGTTTTATAAAGCTCTAAGCCAGCATTTCCCAAACTTGGGTCTCCAGCTGTTTTTGAACTACAAATCCTATCATCCCTGACCACTGGTCCTGCTAACTAGGGGTGATGGGAGTTGTGGTCCAAATCCAGATGGAGACCCAAGTTTGGGAAACCCTGGTCTAAGCCTATGGGAGCTCCTCCCTTGACATAAGAGCCATGTTGGATCAGACTAAAGGTCCATTGTGATCCCCATTAACTGGTCAAAGTGTCTCTGACACAGGAGGAAGTCCATAGCCATGATGGTTAGTAGCCATTAATGGCCTTTTCCACCATTAATTCAACTCATCTCCTTTCGGGTTTTTTGCATTTGCTGGTCTTTGAAACAGCACCACCAGTCTCAGAATAAGGAATTTTAAGACAACGAAACCCACAATGTTGCTTAGCCTAGATTAGATATAGGCACAGACTGCAATCACACAGTCCCTTACCTTGGAGTAAAGAGCACTCAAATCCATGGGACCTACTTCTGAGAAGAGCTGTGTAGGCCTATGCTGTCCCATGCACTGAAACACACAGACTAAGATGCTCTGGGTCTTTTTTTGCAGAAATGAAACTGCAAAAAGAATTACTGTCTAAAATTACAATAGACAGAAGGAGATATAAAAAAGACTGTGGCAAGAAATTGCAAGGGGAATTCCTGTTGCAGGTTTTGTGAATCACAATTCAAATATTAATTTCTTTATTGATCCCTCTCTCGGTGTGTCAAACACACACACACTAGTCGGAGTGTGTCCTCCTTTCCCCTCATAAAACCTTCTATATTTCCTGCTTTAAATGTGACACCTCAGACATAGTAACATGTTAGGTCAGGTCTATCACGTACCACTCTGGAAAAGATGTCCTATAAAAAATGAATTGTGACAGCTGCAGCCAACTGTAAAATTTGAAAAGAAGAAGATGGCCCTGTATTCAAGAGACTGAAACAAAAAAAAAGAAAAGAAAAAGAAACCCTTATCTTGCAAAGCATAATCTCATGCTGCCTGTGGCAATAGTCTCATTCTATAGCTCCAAACATATTGGACATTCACTGGTTGCATCAATTACCTTAGTGTTAAGGCCTCATCAAACATTGGTGACTCAGTTGCCACTTCTGCAGAACCAGTTCACACGCCACAATGGGTGATGTTTGAAACTGGATGGCCATGTGTCCTACTTTACAAGGGACAGCCCTCTATTTGTCAAAAATCTTCCCTTTCAGGGGTATGTGGTTGGCCAATGATCAGGAATGATGGGTGCTTATTTGTTGATTTCAGGTACTTCTAGTGTGCTGTTCTTTAATTTTAATACCAGAGTGCAACATTAGTCAGAGTGGGCCCATTGCAACTTATGGATATACCTAACTTAGATGGTATCACCAATGGAAGGGGGTGAAAGCAGGTGAGACAATACATTTTACTGGCCCCAAATGGACTTTAAAACTCTGGAAGCACTCATCAAACCCTGTCTCCTTTCAGATAAGAGAAGCTCTTTTCTTTAAAGGAAAAAAAAGAAACAACCCTGTGCTAAAAAAATACATAAGAAGAGCACTGCTGGATGAGGCAAATGGCCCATCTAGTCGAGCATCCTGCTTTTACAGTTAGGTCATTGTTTACCAGGCTGAGCAAGATGAGTATGAGAGCCAATATAATCTATGCTTCAGTATCTACTGATGGTGTTCAAGGCTGAAATGTGGGAGAGGGTAATAGCGAATTTAAGAACAAACCCATCCTAGAAAAAAATAATAATCTATTATTAGCCACCTTGAATACCAACTTGAGAGAAAGGACAGATATAAACACATTAAATAAATAAATAAAAACTCTGGTAATGCCTCTTACTGCCTGAGATGGAGGGGAAAACGGGTGGGTGGGGGGGGTAGAAAGTGATTGAGTGTATAAAGATAAAATTTTCATTCATTCCTCCACTCATGTATTCCCCTGACCCTGCCCAGCACTGCCATGGATCCCTGGAATGTTTGCCCAGAAGGAAGATGTAAATCTTAGCTTGAAAAAGTTCTCCCACCCATGCCCTAGAGGAGTTTCAAGATGCAGGATATCGCTTGCATGGTGAATACTTCCTGCTCCCCCCAAAATACACTTGTTACAGCGGATAAATATTGTTGTGATTGTTTGCAAAGCCTAAACTCCAGATCTGTTTGAATGAAGTCAACGCACTTGTGGAGCTGCAGTGATATTTGCTTACCAGCTAAAAAACCCACTTAAAATTTGATCTCCTACACATCTGCGACTTTGCCTCTTGTTTGTAGGATGAATGCGGGAAGTGAAAGGTGAACCACAAGCCCCAGAAAGCTTATTAATTTCCCCCAGTAGGTGGCGGATGAGTGCCCAGTGCTCTCTGATAATTGCTTTCTTCTAAATGCTCCAGGAATGATGCTGGGATCCTTTTGGTCCTGCTGAGATGCAATACAGTGTGTGCATTAGGGCGCATTATTGTTATGAAAAATTATGGATGCAAATGCTAAGGATGCAATTGCCTGGCCACTGGAGCAGCACAGATATGGGGGGACGGGGACTTTTCGTCAGATGTGACAAGTGCTCATCCATTTGAGATGGTTTTGTATGGCCAATACATGAAGGCAGGCGGCAAGTATTTGTTGTTTTCCACTCCCAGAGCAAATAGGATCATAGGAAATAAAGGAAACTGCCTTATACCAAGTCAGACCGTTGGCCCAGCTAGCAGAACATTACTTTTATGGACTGTCAGGAGCTCTCCAGGGTTTCAGGCAGGGAATCTTCCCTAGCCCTACCTGGAAATGCTACCAGGAATGAAGCTGGGACCTTTTGCATGCAAAGCAGATACTTTAACCACTGAGTGATGGAACTTAGGAATGAATACAAAAGCTGTCTTTGGTCTGACCTTTGGTCCCTCTAGCTCAGCATTGCCTTCACTGGCTGGAAGCAGGATTCCAGGCAAGGAGTCTCTTCCAGTCGTATCTGGAGATGCTTGAGACTGAACCTAGGACTGCCTGCATGCAAAACCTGCTCTGGCAGTGAACAGTGGCTCTTCCCTTGGTTAGAGCATGGTGCTGATAATGCCAAGTTTGCAGGTTCGATCCCTGTATGGGACAGCTGCATGTTCTTGCATTGCAGAGGGTTGGATTAGATCAGGCATCCCCAAACTGCGGCCCTCCAGATGTTTTGGCCTACGACTCCCATGATCCCTTCCTAACAGGACCAGTGGTCAGGGAAGATGGGAATTGTAGTCTAAAACATCTGGAGGGCCGAAGTTTGGGGTGCCTGGATTAGATGATCCTCGGGGTCCCTTCCAACTCTGCAATTCTGATTCCCTAATATGGCCATATTCCATGTGAACAATTAGTATCCTGACCAAGTGACAGGATTATGAATAGCACACATTGTCCATCGGGGAGAATGGCATGAGGTGCCACCCCAGCTTTGTTTAAGTGGTCATCATTGAGTCTGGACTCACCACACCACTCTCCCACTTTCAAACTCTTTCTTTCTTTCTTTCTTTCTTTCTTTCTTTCTTTCTTTCTTTCTTTCTTTCTTTCTTTCTTTCTTTCTTTCTTTCCTCTCCAGATTCAGACACGTGCATTTATTTAAGTTAAAGTCAGTTGGGGATGTCATGAATAGCATGTCACACCACCATGTAGTCTGTTGGATGTGACTGCATGATTGTGTCTGTGAGGGACAGTGAGGGAAAGTGTTCTCAAAAGGAGATAGCCCATCCTAATAAGTTGGCATTGCAAAGCCGTGTAGCCAGTGGTTTGTGGTGACATCACTGAGGGCAAGCCAAGGCAACAGAGAGTGGGAGCAATGAAGAGCAATGTAAATGAACTGGTGGGATGTATCTCAATGAGTGTCAATATGTCACTCAAAATAAGAGCGGTTGTTTCACGCTCAAAATTGTGGAATTTTAGCTCAAGCCCGGTTTTTGAAAATGCCATATTTATTTTTTTCATTGTGCAAATTGGACAGCATTTTGGCTTTGCCTGAAAGATGCCAAAGATTGAACCTGGAACTTTTCTGTCCATATAGCTTGTTCTCTAACACTGAACTTGCATTACACACAACAACAACAACAACAACAACAACAACAACAACAACAACAACAGGGTGTTGTGTGATCGCTTTTCAGTGAAGGAATGCAGCAATCCCACAAAAATGGTGCAGTAGGATTCTGCATCAGGGAAAGCAATCAGAAGAGTGGATGGAGGAATCATCGGACAAATTTGTACAGACTCACCTAGTTGGTCAAGCGGTTAAGACTCCTATTTGACAAAAGGGATTGGCTTTCTAACCTTGCCCTCAGGGGCACAGCTGGCCAGGTGTCAAGTTGCTGTATCTACTGAACTCATTCCGCAAGAGCTCAGTCACATGATGGAACCCATTTCTCACTCCTGGATGGGTTCCTGTCATGCAGAACATAGGCAAGGCAGTTTGGGGCAAGGTGTGTGTGTGGCGCGCGGAGTGTGTGTGTGGCCTTTTTCTTTAAAGTTGCTTTATTTCTTAGCCTCTCTTGAGATCATAATGCAATGTTTCTAGAAGTCCTGTCGTCTGTTTCTCAGTTACCTGGCCTTTTCTGTGAAGCAGAATTGTTGCATTGCTCTGTTGCAGCTGTTATTGCTGTTTTCCAAGATAGTGTGGCCGGCCGGCCCAATTTCTCACAGCCTTCAGTTTCTTGCCTATTTCCAAGGAAAGGGCTGAGCAGCCTAACTGTGTCCCATTTCAGTTCTGCTTTTGCTCAGAGATCTGTTTCACCCCATATTGTGCCCATAGTTTTTGAAAGAATACTTGAAGAGACTGCATGATTTTAAGGATAGCTCAGTCGGTAGAGCATGAGATTCTTAATCTCAGGGTTGTGGGTTCGAGCCCCACGTTGGGCTAATGATTCCTGCATTGCAGGGGGTTGGACTAGATAATGATGATGATGGTGATTATTATTATTATTATTATTATTATTATTATTATTAATACCCCACCCATCTGGCTGGGTTTCCCCAGCCACTCTGGGCGGCTTCCAACAGAAAAATTATATACAGTAATCTTTTAAACATTAAAAGCCTCTCTAAACAGGGCTGCCTTTAGATGTCTTCTAAAAGTCTGGTACAGTAGTTGTTTTTCTCTTTGACATCTGATGGGAGGGCGTACCACAGGGCAGGCACCACTACCGAGAAGGCCCTCTGCCTAGTTCCCTGCAACTTGGCTTCTCGCAACAAGGGAACCGCCAGAAGGCCCCCAGGGCTAGACCTCACTGTCCGGGCAGAACGATGGGGGTGGAGACGCTCCTTCAGGTATACTGGACCGAGGCCATAGATGATCCTTGTGGTCTGCCACCATGGCAGTTGGTAGTCTTATATTCCATGGCATTGTCTAACCCCCTCTTAAATGTCTGGTGGCCGCAACTTCCATACTTTAACTTTCTGCTGAGTAAAACTCTTGCCTGTCTTGAATCAGCTTTGTGTTGCCATTTCACTCACCCCCTTAACAAAGCTCTCTCTGTGTGTGTCCAAATAGTGCTTTAAAATTCAGTTATCCACTAACAACATGTTGGGAACAGCATCATGAATAATGACAGTAAAGGACTATTGAACAAGCCTGGCTTCCAAATTTAGTAGCAACAGTGGGACATATACACAAACAAGCAATTTCTTTTAAACATTACCCTGTTGATAGTAGACATAATGTTATAGAAATAAAACCAGCCCCCTCTTTCCCCTTAATACTGCTTTTTTCTCCCTCATCCATATTGCCATCTGCAGCACAAGAAGAATATGCAAATCCATAATTAAGGTGGGTTTCATTTGCCTTTGGGATTTTTATGTTTATGTTTTACAAACATAAAAGATTGCTTGCATTTATTATGTGGTGGGGTGGGCGTGCTGGTACTATGGAGTTGTGTAAGTGTAACTATAGCTGCGTGCTTTTCATATTGCAGATGCAATGGGCAGTAACAGGCCCCTCTTGCTTGACCCAGGGATGAAAGAGCAGCACCACATCATCTGCAGGGAAGAGAGGGCAAGAGGGGATTTTCTATAGGGCTGTTTACATCATTGGGCTGAATGAAGTGCTTTATAAGATGAATGGCTTAAAGAAAAAGACTAGTACATGAAAGATAATACAATCAGTGGTGACTATTTTCTACTTCCACTGTTGGAAACAGTAATGTTCTGAATACCAGTTTCTAGAAACCATGAGAGGAGAAGCTGTTGTGCTTCATACTGGGGCATCTAGCTGGCTATGGTGGGAACAAGATGCTGGACTCGGTGGGCCGCTGGCCTGATCCAGTAGAGCAGTGCTCCCCAACCTTTTTATCGCCGCGGACCAGTCAATGTTTGATAATTTTACTGCGGCCCGCTGAGGGGGGGAACGTTGATTGTTTCGCAGCCCGCTGAGGGGGGGGACGTTGGTTGTTTATATTTTATTTAGATTGTTTTGATTTAATAATTTTAATTTAATTGTATTCAATGTTCCTTGGGCGGCCCGGTACCAATTGATCCACGGACCGGTACCGGTCTGTGGCCCGGGGGTTGAGGACCACTGCAGTAGAGCTTTCCTTATGTTCTTATATTTTCTTAAGGTGGTTTTGCCTTCCATCCTGTGCTCTTAATCATAGCACAGCAACCCATACACCTGTCCTATAAGGATTACTATGGGATTAGCCAGTTTCCCATACCAGAGGCTCAGTAAGCTATTTTTGTATTTCCTACTATTGGACTTGACTCAAGAATCTGAGAATATTTTACACACCCACCCAAATTGATTCCTGCTCTGTTTTGGAATTGCCTCCTTTTATTTCCTGGGTTTGTGAGCTTCCTCCCTGGCTTTGGCAATATGTGATTGCTAGGGGTCATAATTTCTTGGGAGAGAGAGGCAGGTGCCCAGAGAAAAGCCAATTGCCCTCATATCAGGAGCAGCTACAGTGATTGATGTTAGGTGGCAATGTACTTCTGTTGGTTTCATTGATAAATACAACACTGTTAATTTTTATCATTATAAATGGCAAGAGAATACACCTAGCCTCTGGGATGGAGGTTTTTGATTAGAAGGTTTGCATTGAGATAAGTTATCTGGTTGTTCCAAGAGAGAGAGAGAAAGAGGTGTTCAGTCAGCAATGTTTAGCTTGCAACACAAATGGAACTTCAACTCATGCCCATAAGTCATTCAGTGCTAGGGTTTCAGGAGCTGGGGTTGCCCCATTTTGAATTTGCTTGGACGAATTAGCTGTAGCACAGTGGGAGACAATCTGCTTTGCATGCAGAATGTCCCAGGCTGAATCTACCTTGGCATTTCCAGGTAGAGTTGGGAAGCATTCCCTGTCTGAAATCCTGGAGATTCCCTGCCAGTCATTGTAGACAATACTGAGATGGACCACTGGGCTGATTTGGTATAAGACAGCTTCCTATGTAACAACACACTGGAACCAGAATCAGTAAAGAAAGAATTGCTGAAAGGGACTCCTCAAAAGCCTATTCAAGCTCAGCAGTACCTCACATTTTTCAAGGCAGCCCAATAGCAAAAAGTCTGAGCTATTAACATGTTAGTTTCCAGTTAGACCAGCTGGTAGTTTCCATAAAGTAACTGGGAGGGATGGGGAGGAATTCATTCAGGGTCAGTTCAAGGTGTTGATGTTAACTTTCAAAACCCCGGAACAGCTGAGGACCCAAATACATACCTCTCCCCATATCAGCTTGTCTGAGATCTACAAGGAAGGACTTTCATCCATTTCACTAGTAGCCATCTACCATAGTTTATTTCATTGAATCATGGAGTTGGAAGGGACCGTGAGGATCATCTAGTCCACCCCCTGCAATGCAAGGCTATGCAGCTGTCTTTTATGGGGATCGAATCTGCAACCTTGGCATTATCAGCACCATGCTCTAACCAACTTGCAGGTTTGACAGACGCATCCTGAGAGAGGCTTCGAACAGGGCTGAATAACCTAAAGGTTGGCTCTGCCCAGGCAAACTGTGGGGAAAGCTCCTCCAGCTCCACAGCCTTATATGCCACTTTGATAAGGAGATGAAGTTCCTCTTCCTGGACCTAGAGAGTGACCTCTTTATCTCAGTTCTAAGCCTGAAACCAGAGAGAAGGCCCCTCTGCCTGCTTTGTAAGAGTAAAAAGCAGCATTCCTCCATAATGGGGTGAGGATGGGGAGAAAAGCTGACTTTTGCACTCAGAGATCAGGCAGAGGGATTTTCTCTTCCAATCTCAGTGCTAAGCACTACAGTGCTAAGATCAGAGATAAAGCCTCCTGCCTGCTCCTTAATAGCAAAAGCATGCCTCGGGTTGCTTACCGATGGATTAATTCCTTTATCTGCCACATTAAGTGCCAATATACAAAAAAGCCTTATTATTATTATTATTATTATTATTATTATTATTATTATTATTATTATTAAAATTTGTATATAGTGGTACCTTGACTTACGAAGGTGATCCATTCCGCAGCGCTCTTCGGAAGTCGAATCCTTCAGAAGTCGAAGCGTCCATTTTGCGCATGCGCAAAGCACGATTTTGCACTTTGCGCATGCACAGACCGCACACGCAGCAAAAATACTTTCGGGTTTGCCGACTTCGGAAGTCGAAACCTTCGGAAGTCGAGGCAATCATAAGTTGAGGTACCACTGTACTGCCCTTTACCCAAGCACACCAAAAATCAACCCAAAGAAGGCAATGTGGAGTAGGCAAAAAAAAAAAACATGTCAAAGGCCAATTAAGAAACACCCCAAAAACAATCCTACTCAGCCCCTAAAAGGTTAGGAGGACAAGCATTGCAATATGGGAAGGAAGATATTGGGAAAGCGGCTCCCTTAAATAGGATGCTCAACTAGTTCTAAATAGCCCCACTGGAAACCTGATTCTTGCAGTTCCCCTTCCCTGTTTCGGGAGAAGAGCCTCCCAAGAATTCATCCCAAGGGAGCAGAATGGGGTAAATTTGCCCCTACCCTAGAATGGGAATGGCATTGCATAATTCAAAATATCTGCACTGCTCAGAACTGTGGTGGCTTCATTCTGTTCTAGCTTACAGGATGTCTTCAAAGGTTGCTCCACATAAAGCACACTACAGTAATCAGATAGGGAAGTTATGAGAAGGTGAGCTATGGTGGCCAGGTTATGCTAGTCCAGGAAGGGCTGTAGTGGGTAAATCACTTGCAGCTGGACACTCCTCCCCACTGATGTCATCTGGGCCTCAATGCCGGATCAAGGAGGAACCCAAAGCTATGTGCCTCCCACTTCAGGGAGTGCAACCTGTTCTAGAATTGGCCGTCTGCCCAATTCCCAGATTAACCAGATAATTGTATCCATCACATTATTATTTTAGATGCTTCAATTTACCTTTTTTTAAAAAAAAGAATGGGTATGCACTTGAGATTTCAAGGCAGGTTAGATATCCAAAGGTAAATAAAATAAATCCGATCAACTCTTCAACTTATTTAATTATGCTACATTAATTAGATAGGAACGATAGTTCCAAGGCATGTTGCCAGTCCTCTCGTTGCAATTAACCTCCGGGCCTGTAATTTTTAGGACCATAAATACTAATCAAGAACATACTGGGATGGCATTTTGCAACTTCCCCGTTATCTGGGGTTGTACTGGAGTTGTCAGTGGTAAAACAAAGATTAATGGTGTGATTAATACGATGGCTGATATACTGGAGATCTCTAAATGTCTCTCTTTCTTCCTCTCGCTTAATGCAGGATAGATCCAAACTAAGGCATCAGCTGTTATTTCATTCCTGGGGGAAAATTTCATGCGCAATAACAAATAGCTAAAATTGGTTCAAATTGGTTCCGACTATTTTAGGTAGAAAATTAGAAGGGTGTGTGTTTTGTAACTATTAGGTAATGTTTTATTTTAAGAAGCAGTTTTTATTGCAGATTTTCTTGGGTTACAAAAGTACATGCATTGTCTCTATTTTCAGGTCATAGAGTTTTTTCTACGTTTGATGTGAGAGATGTATACAGTATAAGGTTGGGGGAGAAGAGAGGTGAAATTTGCACAAGGCGTACGTTATATGAATGTAATTCCACTGTTTTGAATTATTATATTATTATTATTATTATTATTATTATTATTATTATTATTATTATTATGCTATGCATGCCTTCCACCAACCCAGGCCTGACCAGTGAACACCTGGCCTGAGCAGAATCCAGCCCCAAATTTATTTTTTAAAAACCTAATGAAACATATGGTCACCCCACAACCACACTGCAGAGGCTTCAGTTCCTACTAGGTGCTGCTTTTCCACTGCATTTCCTGTAGGAAATACACTAGCAAAGAAAACCTCTACATCCAGCACAATTGAACCCACTGCTCACCAAGAGGAGGTGGTACATTTTCACCAAATGGCAAAAACTACATAATGAAGGTTCCAAGTTCACCTCTGTGAAGAGATGATTCCTGTCCTCACTCCCACACCCTTCCAGGCTAAGTATATCCAACTCATTCAACCATTCCTCATAAAGCTTAGTATCCAGACCCTTGATCATCTAGGTTGCCCTCTCCACATGTTCCATCTTATCAATATCCTTCTTAAACTGTGGTGTCCAGAACTGGACACAGTCCTCCAGGTGGGGTCCGACCAAGGCAGAATAGATTGGTACTATGACTTCCCTTGATCTGGACACCATACTTCAGTTGATGGAGCCTAGAATTGCATAGTTGTTTTTGTTGCTGCATCACACTGTTAGAATTATAGAATTTTAGAGAGTTGGAAGATGCCTTGAGGTTTAAGCTTGTCATCAGATCAACCCACCTCAAAGAAATGCATATTTCCAATCCTGGAATTCCCAAAAGGTGAGCAAGTCTCACAAGTGAGCACACCATGCCTTACCTTTAACAGCTTGGTGGGTATGGCATGGAAACTTGTTGGGGGGTCTGCATCACTTCCGTTCAGTTCTGGACTTCTTACCCTACTTCTGAACCAGAGGAAGAGCTAGCTGCTCTGGCACCCGGAGTGGTGCAAATGCTGTGCACCTGTGGGTGGGGCTAGTGTCCCAGGGGCAGGGCTAACATCCCAGGGGGCGGGGTGACAATGTCACACACACCCGGAGATGACACCCAGGCCGACCGCCCCCACCGTACCCCCCTTCCTCAGCCAATGTCCTGAATCATGATTCTGGATCCCTGTGTCTGCTTCTAAGCCTGCTGCAGAGCCTGAATAAAGCTTTGTTTCATACAAGCAAGAAACTCTGCTTGCATGTTTTGGGGTGGAAGCCAGGGCAGTTGTATTCCAATTCACATTCAAGTTCAGGAACATCTAATTAGGTAGGTCCGCTGCAAAAAGCAAACCAAATTAATGACTCCTCTGTTCCAACTAGAGTCTATTTAGTACAGCCTACAAAAACACAGGTTCAGATATAAATTATTTCAATGCACTCAACAGAGCTCAACTTTGTGGCAGATATTTTACACAGCTCCTCTTTTTGGTATGTACTTTGGGTATCATCTTTTGAGGCTGCCTCCCCCACCCTTGCTCCTTCCAAAATTAGTTCAAAGGAGATAATATAGAGCCTATTTGCAGCTGCAAATCCCTTTACAGAGCAGCATTTGGGAGGATTTCTTTCAGCCTAGCAATACACAGATGAAAAATGCAAACCCACACTCCAGTATTCATACATAGAGATGGCTTCCTCCCCTCTCCAATTTTCAGTGGGGTTTTTTTCTGCTTCCAGGTTTCAAAAGCTGCCAAATTCCTCCCCTGTGGTTGACTCAGAAGTAGCCAATGTGGCTTCCTGCTTGACAAAATTGCTTCCCACCAACTCCCTGAAACAGAACCAACCTGTGCTTAATCCCCTTTAAACTTGACGGTGGTGAAAGGGAGTGAGATAACACAGGTGTTTAAGACAGCTGGTTTTAAAAATAGCAGAGCGTAAGCAAAAGGGAGTCGAGGATCACTGAGAGGGGGGGGGGGACTTCATAAATACAGCCAACCTAGAGTCAACAGAGGTTCTTCTCCTTTCCAAGTTATCTGAATCGAGATAGCAATGGTAAACAAGCAAAAGGGGCTGATAACTGAAGTATCAGGGAATAATAAACTCAGAGCAAACAGTGCCATGTTCAAGGGAACAGTTCCCCTTAATCTGCTACATCTGTAAACATGCAACCATAAGTTCAGTTGCAAATAGATAGAGAGCATTATACTGTCTCAACACTCTCCTACCATATCCTTGCCTTCTATAAGAACATAAGAAGAGCCTACTGGATCAGGCCAATGGCCTATCTAGCACTGGTGGAGGAAGGGGGTGCGGTGGGTGCAGTCCATCCATAGCTGCCAAATCTCCCGTTTTTCGTGGGAAACCCCCGGATTTTAATCCATTTCCTGCTGGTCTCCCGAACTGAAAAAAATCCCGGCAATCCCCTGGATTTCCTACCTGCCAGGGAGGCTCCATTTTGGGTGCTGCCACCGCCCGATTTCCGGCGCCCAGGCATCTGTATCGCGGCAATGGAAGTTGCTTCTACGCATGTCTGGAAATTTCCGGTGCCTGGGCACCGAAAATCGGGCAGAGCGGCACCGGAAGTCACTTATACGCATGTCCGGAAGTTGCGTAGAAGCGGCTTCCGGTGCCGCGCCGCTGCTGATCCTGCATTTTTCAGCAGGAGACTTGGCAGGTATGAGTCCATCCCAGGTGTCATCCCTGAGGGGGGTGACATTGCTGCACTGTGCTGCCCCCTGGGACGCTTGCCACGGGTGGGGCCCCCCAGGACACTCGTCCCACTCCCACGAGTGGCTAGCCCTGCCCCGTGGGGAGCTAGCCCCGGCCTTGGGTGCACTGCTCTGGGTGCTGGAGCAGCTAGCTCTGCCTCCGCTATCTAGTCCAGCATCCTGTTCTCACGGTGCCAACCAGATGCCTGTGGGAAACTCAAAAGCAGAATTCAAGCACAAAAGCACTCTCCCATCCTGTGGTTTGCATCAACTAGTATTGAGAAGCATTTCCACCTCTGACTGTGGAGGCAGGGCATAGCCATCATGGCTAGTAGCCATTGATACCCCTGCATATTGGTATATGGAACATTTTCACAGCTTGGGGGTATCCCTGAACTCAATGCTGCTGATGGTGGGTGCAGTTAGGAGGGATCACACCACCCTGATCCTGGCTGATCCCAACTCAAGCATTAGCATACAAAGTCCTAAATTACTTGGACCCAAGTACTTGAGGGAGCGCCCCATGTGTCACAATTGGCAGGAGATGTTCTGTTCATTGTCCTGTCAATAGAAGAAGCAAAGAAAGTGGCTAGTGTACAGTGGCTGGGCAGACCAGATCTAGCCCACAGGCCATGGGTTCACCACTCCCAGGGCAGAGCTGCTAGAAACAGTCCTATAGTAAAAGAGTAGGTATACATTTCGGTAATACCTAGGTGCAGTATATATGTATTTTGTTTTTCTAGCTTGATCAAAATTATTTATTATTTCATAACAGGTAGATAGTTAAGAGCTTAGGTGGCTTCAGCGGTGGGCATCTGGCGCCCCCCAGAATTTGGCACCCAGGTGCCCCACACCCCTTGTACCCCCAGGTAAAGACGGCCCTGAGTGGAACTAGCCTGATCTGGCAGGATCCAGCAGGATCTTTTTATGTTCTTACCTAGAAATGTAGTGAGCTCTCTCTTTCTGAAGAATCTGAAAGCGAGTCCGTTAGGTATGATCTAGTTTTCTTGATTTCTTACATTGAGCCAAGGAGTTGATTTGATGAGGTGCGGAATCTATGACCTTCCAGTTGTTAATGGAGTAGAACTCCCATCATCCCTGCTCTTTTACCATTTTGGCTGAGACTGATAGGAGTTGCTCTGACGACATCAGGAGACCCACAGCTGATCCCTACCGCTGATCAAGTCTAAGATTTCAGTGTGACTTTGTCTCACCCCTGTCCCTATCCCTGCCCCCACCCCCACCCCCGATAAAAGTAAATACTTCTTGACTCTTTAAACACTGTTTACATTATGCCTGCCAAAAATTCCTTGGGTTCCTGTTGCTTAACGAGGGGGAAAAATAAGGATATGATATATTACAAATCTAATTAAGTTTTGTGAGCTAAAAAAGGTACACTTGTACTCTGCATTTGTATCACACAAGGTTAGGCCTTGTAAATTAGATGAAACACCATTAATAATCAAGCAAAATGAGGTCAGCTCTATTATAGCTTTCATTCTTTCCACTTCTATTATCATAATTTTACACTTTTCATGCTTCACAATTGAGCAATGATTACTTTGCTAAATACTACATGAGTTTTGATAAAACAAACCCCCTGAGGAATTAAAAAAAATAAGTCGTTTCCATTCAGGAAAAAAAATCCATTTTCACATTAGGCTGCACAGGATATTATGAACCCAATTATCACTGTATGGAGACATGTATAATAAATAAGGTAGTTACAATCAAACACAAGCCAGGGTTATGTGAGCAGGATTGATCAAAGCCGTTCTCCACAGAAAACTGTAAGAGAGCTCTCTAAATGTCCTCTCCAAAAAAGAGCAGAAAGTGTGAAATTCTAAAGTGTCTTCCTAAATGGGTTGTTAAATATTTGTTGCCTGGTGCAAGAAACAGGCCCACAGCTGGTTTTGAACTGGTGAACCACAGGATGAAACGGCTGATCCTCCATATTGATTCATTCCCTTTTGTTCTTTAAAGTTACTCCTCAAAATGGGAGAACTGGAAAACATAGGATGTTGCCTAATACTGAGTCATGCCATTGATCCAACTAGCTCAGTATTGTATATAGCAACCCTCCACAGTTCCAGCAAGGAGTCTCTTCCAGCCCTACCTAGAGATGACCAGGATTGAACTTCAGACCTTCCACATGCACAGCAGATGCTCTGCCACTGAGCTATGGTTCTTCCCCAATAAGAAGCTGACATATACTAACTCAGACCCATGGCTCATTTAATCTAGCATTGTCTAAACTGACTAGGGCTGGTTTCCCAGGGTTTCAGGCTGGAGTCTTTCCCCTGGGGATTGAACCGGGGACCTTCTGCACGCAAGGCAGATGCTCTGTCACTGAGCTACGGCCCTTGCTCCTCCAGAACGTATGTTTTCATACCACCTCAAGAGTTGTCAGGCAATATACTAGAAAATAAACCACAGCAAAATCTAATACCGTGTTTCCCCTTTTTTAAGACACCGTCTTATAACTTTTTTTCGTTAAAAAAACACAGGGTGGCTTATTTTTGGTGGGGTGTCTTATGGTCTCCTCGGCTGGGCCAGGCCGCTGGCTCGGGGTGCTGCTGTGTGCTACGCGCAGCGCTGCTGAGCTCTGTCCTACCTGACAAGGCTGTTGTATGTATTAGAACAATACAATGTATGCACAAAGATTTCAGTGCTCTGAGGTGCTATTGAGCTTGGACTCTCCTACACGGGAGGTTTTAAAACCCAGGTTTGGATGGCCAAGGCTTCTCCAGCTGTGACTGCCATCTGATGGGGATTATTTTAGCTGTGATTTCTGCATAATTGCAGGGGGTTTGACTGGATGGCCCTTGGGGGACCCCTTCCAGCTGTACAGTACTATATTCTCAGGTCTTCAGGTTCACAGGTCTTCTCCATCGGTGATGGGAAAACCTGTGTCCCTCCAGATGATCATAGAATCGAAGAGTTGGAAGGGACCCCAAGGATCATCTAGTCCAACCCTCTGCAATGAAGAATCATCAGCACCATGCTCTAACCAATGGAGCAAATAAATAGGGTTGCCATGTCTCATATTTTTTCGAGGACACGTCCTCTTTATCACAGGCAGAGTCGTCATAGCGATCCATAATTAAAAGCAGGAGTTGCCAAATGCGTCCTCTTTTTTGCTTTTGCAAAATATGGCAACCCTATTAAATAATGAAATAGAAAGCCCCCATCTTCCCATCTTCCCACCGCATCCCCCTCCGATCACCCTTTAAAGGCATTTTCTCCGCTGCGCCCCTTTAAAGACAGGCCAGACAGCAGAAGAAAGGGGCGAGGGCTCTGCTGGGTGCTCCGAGCTGCTGAGCGCTCCGCGCGCTCCAGCAGCTGGTTCTGGGCAGCGGGACGGCAAGCCTCCTTGGCCGGGCAGAGGCGAGGCTGCTGGCTCCGGCGCTGCTGGGTGCTCTGAGCTGCTGAGCGCTCTGCGCGCTCCAGCAGCTGGTTCTGGGCAGCAGGACGGCAAGCCTCCTTGGCCGGGCAGAGGCGAGGCTGCTGGCTCCGGCGCTGCTGGGTGCTCTGAGCTGCTGAGCGCTCTGCGCGCTCCAGCAGCTGGTTCCTGGCGGCCGGCCGGCCGGCCGCTTGCTCCGGCGCTCCGCCCGGTGCTGCTGGGCGCTCTAAGCGCGCGGCGGCGGCACTGCGGAGCGCTCCGCTCTGCAGCAGCCGTTCCGGGCGGCGGGGCGGCAGGTCTCCTCGGCCGGATGGAGGCAAGGCTGCTGGCTCCGCCGCTCCGCCCGGTGCTGCTGGGCGCTCTGAGCGCTCTGCAGCAACCGTTCTGGGCGGCAGGACAGCAGGTCTCCTCGGCCGGGCGGAGGCGAAGCCGCTGGCTCCGGCGCTCCGCCCGGTGCTGCTGGGCACTCTGAGCGCTCTGCGGCGGCGCTGCGGAGCGCTCCGCTGTGCAGCAGCCATTCCGGACGGCGGGGCAGCAGGTCTCCTCAGCCGGGCGGAGGCGAAGCCGCTGGCTCCGGCGCTCCACCCGGTGCTGCTGGGCACTCTGAGCACTCTGCGGCGGCGCTGCGGAGCGCTCCGCTCTGCAGCAGCCGCTCCGGACGGCGAGGCAGCAGGTCTCCTCGGCCGGGCAGAGGCGAGGCCGCTGGCTCCAGCGCTCCGCCCGGTGCTGCTGGGCGCTCTGAGCGCTCGGCGCTGCGGAGCGCTCCGCTCTGCAGCAGTCGGTTCCGGCCGGTGGGGCGGCAGATCTCCTCGGCTGGGCGCTCCGCGAGCTCACCACTACAACAGCAGCCGCTTCCCAGGCCCCGCTGGCTGGCTGGGTCCCGCTGGCTGGCTGGGGCGCTCGGCGGTCTCGCTTTTAAAATCCAAAATCTAGTCACTTAAATAGGATCTCAGTCTAATTCAGCGACATCTTACTCCCAGTAGTGGCCATAAGGAGGGTGTTAGTTTTCATACAGGGCATGGAGGTATGTCTTATTTTCGGGGTATGTCTTATCTTTCGCAAATGCTTAAAAATGCTGCCATGGCTTACTTAATGACTACGTCTTAAAAAAGGGGAAACACGGTATCTAATGCAGTCATTAAAACTGAATTCACATGAAATACAGACTGTATATAAGTAATACAGTAACAATGCCATACATGCAACTTTCACCTCGCATACTTCTCCACCTCTAAAAGCCTGGTGATGGCTGTCAGTGACCACCAGCCAAGATGGTTATGTTCTGCCTCCATATTTGGAGGCAGCAATGCTTCTAAATACTAGTAGCTGGAAACCAGAGGAGGGGGGGGTGCTCTTGTGCTCAAATCCTGCTTGCTGGTTACCCACAGGCATCTGCTGGCCACTGTGAGAACAGGATGCTGGACCAGAGGGGCCACTGGCATCATTCAGCAAGGTTCTTATGTTATTGCGGAAGATGTGGCTCGTCACCTCTTGCTGACATGAATGCACTGTAGAGGACAGACACACCTTGAGGTCATTCCACAGCTGTAGAGCTAGAACCAACACTGCTCTTCCACAGGTTCCGGAACTGCTCACCTCATTCAGAACCTCCTCTGCTGATTGTAATGAAGAGGCTGGTTGGTAGGGAAGAAGTCACTCTCTCTGCTATCTGGGTCTCAGATATTCAGCACGTTGAATGTCTACATAAACATATGACAATGGATGACCAGTGTAGCTGTTTAAGAAAAGAAGCAATATGTCATTAGACTGCTGTTCTCACCAACATCCTGCTCACTGCATCCTTCTGAACCATCTTCCTGGTTAGCTTCATGTAGAAATTATAGAATTCCATTGGGCACTTGAGGGAAAGTATACAATGTCTAGTGAGGAACAGGACCTTGGACAGCTTCAAGGGGTCCTGCTAAGGCAGTGATGGCCAAACTTGGCCCTCCAGCTGTTTGGGGACTACAATTCTCATCGTCCCTGACTACTGGTCCTGTTAGCTAGGGATGATGGGAGTTGTATTCCCAAAACAGCTGGATGGCCAAGTTTGGCCATCACTGTGCTAAGGCAAATAAAGAAGATGTTGTCTTTGCAAGGAGCTAGAGTCAACTGAAGCCTTACATAGGCTGACCCAGACATGGATGAGTTGGGGAGGTGGTCTCTGCAGTCTTCTGTGTGGCTAAGGAAATAACAATACTTCAGGGAACATTATCCTCTGAGTTAGGGTATGGTGATTGAGCCATTTCCTCTGGCAGAGGAGTCTCATGCCAAGCATAAAGGCTTCCCAAATTCTGGCAAATGCCTGAAGACAGGTATGAGTTTTCCTTTTTTCCTTTTTCTTTTTTGGTCTCTCTCTTGCATGTATTCAGCAAAATGCCTGGTATGATCCCTGCTGTTTTGTGTGTCAGCTGAAGTTGCTGAGTGCCTTAGGCTTCTTTCCTTGAAAGCAGCTTCCAATTTCTTCCACTCACTTATGATGATGCAAATAAATGGGTTCTAATTTGAACTCTGCAGTTGGTTAAATTTTAGCCCAGCCCCAGGATCAGTTCTTACTTAAGCTGCCCATGTTCTAAGGCGAGGGCAGGGCTGATTGCTGCTGGCATAGAGACTGGTGTGATCTTCCACATTCATGGACATCAATAGTCATGACGGCTAAGTTCCACCACCTCTACTGTCACAGGCAGCATGCTTCTAAATACCAGTTACTGAGAATCACAAGTGGGGAGCAGGATCTTCTTATATTCTTACACTGCACCACTCTCTCATCTTCTTCTGCTCTCTCTCTCTCTCTTTGTTTCTGAACAACTTCATCTTGATTTGATAGTCACCGCTAGAGAAAAATAAGCCGGGTCCCAATCATCTGGGAGACCAACAAAGTGAGCTTAGCATCCTAAATCACATTATAATGTGGGGATTTTCTCTGTGTGTGCCTGTGTTTCAAATGCGCTGTAATCCAAGTCTGAAAGGAGCCCTTTGGCGCTCTCCCTGGCATGCGGTGGATGCAAGCACTCAATGCAGCTCCCCTTAAACAAAAGGCACTACCTAGAAGTGTCTGACAAATTGAACCATTCCTCTCTGCTTGTTCTGTCCATTGTGCATTTGGCAAAGGGCTTTCCAAATATCTTCGGAATCGTATCTCAAGAAACATACCTGGAGCCACCCCCTGATTGACTCACTCAATCTATATGCAGATGAGCGCTAACCCTGCTGATAATTTGGAAGGATTCCAACAGCTCCCCATCCGGTTCTGATCATTTGGTAAATGGCTTTTATTCACTTGCAGATCAACAGTAAGAAGATTGCTAATAAAAAAAGTTAATAAAAATATACAATAGGAATTTTCGGAGGGGAGGTTTTTACCGCTAGAAAGGGCCTGCTACCCGCTCTTCCTTTTTTCTTTATTTCCGGCTTTAGGCAAAACTTGATGAAAACACAATTCTATTTGTTCTTTTTTCAATGCATAGTCAAAGTATCACCTCATAGCAAAAACAAGCTTCCTAATACAATTAGGAAGTAGTGATGTATGGATGTGAGAGCTGGACCATAAAGAAGGCTGATCGCCGAAGGATTGATGCTTTTGAATTATAGTGCCGGTGGAGACTCTTGAGAGTCCCATGGACTGCAAGAAGATCAAACCTATCCATTCTGAAGGAAATCAGCCCTGAGTGCTCACTGGAAGGACAGATCCTGAAGCTGAGGCTCCAATACTTTGGCCACCTCATGAGAAGAGAAGACTCCCTGGAAAAGACCCTGATGCTGGGAAAGATTGAAGGCACAAGGAGAAGGGGACAACAGAGGACGAGATGGATGGACAGTGTTCTCGAAGCTACGAACATGAGTCTGACCAAACTGCGGGAGGCAGTGGAAGACAGGAGTGCTTGGCGTGCTCTGGTCCATGGGGTCACGAAGAGTCAGACACGACTAAATGACTAAACAACAACAACAACAACAACAACAACAACAACAACAACACAATTTCTGTCCCTGGCATGTTTTGTATAACCCTCTTTGTGATTGTGCCAACACTTCTGCATTTTAATGGTGGCATTGGAGCCTCCTCAGTCCTTGAAAAATTGCTCTGCAGATGACTTGCAGGTTTAGAAAATGTTTCAAAAATGGTCAGTGGACTTATGGCTGTCTTCCCCAACCTGGCGCCCTGCAAATGTTTCAGACTATAGTTTCCATCAGAGCCAGCTGGAGCACTCCAGGATGGGGACAGCTTTATTTAAGCATGTTGAATCTGACAAAGGGCCTTTCAGCAAACAGATGTGCAGAGACCCCTTGAGGAATGTTGGTACTCCAGCTTTACCGTGTTTCCCCCTTTTTAAGACGTAGCCATAATATAAGACATAGCAGGATTTCTAAGCAGTTGCGCGATATAAGCCATAACCCGAAAATAAGACATAGTGATAGACCCTTCCCCCCTCCCGCCAGCCAACTCTCCCCCATAAAAATCTCTCCCCATTTTACTGTCGCTCCAAAGACACGTATTTCTTTTAAAAGCTTGTAAAAATGCACCGTAGAGCCGTTCCTGCAGCCTCGTGATTCCCCCTCCTGTTTCTGTAAGCATTTTTTAAAATACCTGTAAAAGGATTCCAAAATATATTTTTTTAGCTAGGCTGTGTGAACTCTGCTTGCTTGGTGAAGAGGAGAAAAGTGGCATTTGCGGTGGGGAGAAGATGAAAGCACGAGGGAAAAAAGAGGGGCGATTGAAGACGCTGCCTTCCCCTTTAGGGAGAGACTCTGTGTGCGCGTCTCTCTCTCTCCCCCCCCCGCCTCTCTCTCTCTCTCTCTCTCTCACACACACACACACACAGCCCACCTCTCGCTTCCCCCCACCTTTCCCCCTTTTAACAGCCTTTTAAAAAGTGAGGATTCTTTTTTCTTTCCATTGCTTGTCTGTAGAGCTTCCCCTTTAAGGATTTGTACCGGTACCGGGATCGCTGCCGGTGGCGCAGTCCTTGCCTTGGGGATTAAGGACTTTCCCCTTCTCGCTGTTTAGGAGCTGCTAAACACTGCCCTACACCCTACACAAAAGTTAACATTTTGTGGGTAAGAGAAACACGGACGGGTTGTTAGGACCAGCAGATTATCTCACCCCGCTTTCTGCTGGCTCAATTGCTACGTACTTAATTGCTACCATTTACCATCTTAATTGCTGCTCAGCTGGCTGCTTTGTTTTCTACAGTATCTCAGCCGGTAGCCTCTTTGCTATCAGTGCTACAAAGTGCTACATTGTTGGAACTTTCGCTCTTAAGTCTTGGGCAGTTGGCTGGCTGGTAGAGATCCTTATTTGCTTTAGTATAGGCTACTGCTACGACTGCATCACACAGATAGATTCCATTATACTGTACTGGTTTAAATTTAAGAAGCTCCAGTGTAGCAGATTGCTATTAAGTGAGTCCCCACCTGGGAGGAGAGAGAGAGAGAGCAGCCCTTCGGAGGAGCTCCTTCCCTCCCTCACGAACATCCCAGGGCCGGGGAGAGAGGGCTGGGCCAGTGATGCACACACCTCCCTTCCCTCAGACTCCCTCTCATGGAGCTTGGTGGTGGCTGTTGCCCGTCATTTTCTTTCAGTCAAGAGTCCTGCCCCGCAGGGAGACAGGGAGCAAGAGGGGCACTGCTCCTGATGTAATAAAAATACCGGTAAGACATTCCCTGAAAATAAGCCACCCAGTGTTTTTTTGAGGAAAAAAAGTGATAAGACGGTGTCTTAAAATGTGGGAAAGACGGTATTTGAATTCTCTGCACCACCTCCCCACCCAGCATCCAGGAGTCACTAGTGCAGTAAAGCAGGAATGAAGAACTGCCCACAACCACTGCATTGCTTCAGGTGAGTGGGATCAGATGGGGGCATGGCAGGACTACACAGTGGTCACCAACTTAGATACCAAGGATTGAACAAATTCAAGGATAAAGCATGACTACTAGCCCGGATGGTTATGCACTGCTTCCATAGTCAGATGCAGCAATGCTTCTAAATACTAGCTGCTGGAAACTGAAGGAGGGAAGAGTACTCTTGTGCTTGGGTCCTTCTTGTGGCTGTCTCATGGGCATTTGTTTGGCCACTGTGAAAAGAGGATGCTGCACTAGGTGGGCCACTGGCCTGATCCAGCAGAATCCTCTTCTATTTAGTGTTCCAGCTTGGTGTGCCTGCACAGTCCTGACCTCACCAGCACCCTGCTCTTGCACTGTCTATGTAAGTGACAGTGATTCCATTGTTGGGATGGCAAGTCCACACCCTTATCCCACCCCATGAGCTGTTCCTGCCCTCATTTCCCTCCTGCCCTCGTGTTCTTCAGAAATTTCAAGTTCTTCCAACACTTACTTACTGTATTATTACATTTATAGCCCCACTTTTCCTGCAAGGAGCTCAGGGTATTGCACACAATTCTCCCAAACAGGAACCCACAAATTTGCCTTGAAATGTCACCTGAGGCAAACAAACAAGGGTGACAACTCTGCTCTGAGGTTGTGTTAACTTTGCCTGTTGCATTGAGATTTCCACCACTCCCTGCCATGCTGAATTCATAGTGCAATGCTCTAGATGACAACTCTGAAGTAATTACAATCGTGATTGATGAGCCTTATTTCTGGGTAAGTATGCATATATAAACACTTACTCAGGAGTGAGCATCAAACTCAATGGGCCTACTTCTAAGTAGATATTCATGTGATTGAAGTGTTGTGTTGGAATCCTATATTCACCTAGGAATAAATCCCTTTGAAATCAGTGTGCTTTACTTCTGAGTAAACATCTCTAGGATTTTACTGTTAATATGCATTCATGATTTTCATGGGTTTCCGGTGAGAATAGCAGGAACTGCCTGAGAAAGGCTGCTTTAATGAAACGTTTTTTACTTACCTTGAAATTCCTTCAGTCAAAGAATTGGCAGGGTCCTGTGGCCCTCCAGATATTGTTAGATTCCAACTCACATCAGCTCCAGCCCAATGTGCCCAAAGCTCTGGGATAATGTAGTCCAACGAACATCTGGAGGATCACAGATTATCCACAACTGTGTTAGATAATTATACATGTCCCGGTCAATTGAATGATGAAACCCACCTCAGGAGTTTACTTTAGTCAAAGTTGGCAATGGCTCTAATCCATTCTAGTAGAAGCAGCCATCCAGATGTCCCTGGAGGCTCGTGAGCAGGATGTGAAGAAGACCTTCACCCAAAGTTGTTTGTCCTCAGCAGCTGTTATTCAAAAAAGTATATTGACTGCCATGACTTCCTTAACTGGCAGTGCCATTCAGATATAAGGCAATGATATATCTGGGGCAGCTTTCTTTCATTCTCTCTCTCTCTCTCTCTTTCTTTCTTTCTCTCTCTCTCTCTTGGTGTGTGTGTGTTTTAAAAGTTTCTAGTCTCTCTGGTTGGAAATACAGACTTGAAAATGTGTTGGAAATGCTGGTTGAAATCTCATCAGCCAGTGAAATTGCTGGTTAAGACTTTCATTATCAAGACCATCAAACCCTGCCACTTATTCTACTTTGAGAAAGATGCAGGTGAGACAACACTTCCAAAGAGAAGTCATCAGACCCTTTGGGTGCTGTCCATGGTCCTGGTCTGCCTTTTTGGTCTTGATCAGGCATCCCCAAACTGCAGCCCTCCAGAAGTTTTGGCCTACAATTCCCATGATCCCTAGCTAACAGGACCAGTGGTCGGGGAAGATGGGAATTGTAATCCAAAACATCTGGAGGGCTGAAGTTTGGGGATGCCTGGTCTTGATCTTGCCTCCACTTCTCCTGTGAGCCCCAAGTTGCTGCAAATCAGGATATTCATCAGGTGGGGGCTCATTGCCTGAAGAGTCCTTTGTTCCAAACTCCCCTATGCTAAAGTAGCAAGAACTGCAACCTAAATCATGCAAAATAAGACAAATCCTGTGTGTTTACTTAAGTTGCAAAATGCATACAGGCCAAGGGATTTAGATTTCCTTGCACAGTATTTTGAATGTATTTACAGCACATAGTACAGAGTCCTGCTTCCTTCTGTGCTTACACTTCTCAGCACCCCAAGTCATTTTCTTCTTTACTTTAATAAAAGAAATCATGGCTAATGATCTCTAGAGAGCAAAGCAGTCTATGTAGAGTTATGCAAGTGAGTTGCCATATTTTCAGAAGTACATGTACACACAGTTAACAGCATTTTATATCACACTTAAAATATACCTCATCTTAAATATCTGTCTTTTTTATTGTCTTTAAAAGAAAAAGAAAAAAGAAAACGTGCATAAAATTAAACTAAGTATACTTATGAAACAGTGCAAGGCACTCAGAGGACAACACTGAAAATGTATGAATGAGAAGGTAAAGTGGGAAGGAAAGTAAACTCACAAAATAAGTTAGTAAAGTACAGATTCTAATAATGAGAATAATTCTGCATTCAGTAAAAACCGTCTCAATTTTGAAACCATTCGCCGTCTCAATTTTGAATTTGCATTCAAACTGCCACTTAAAATTGTAATATGTTACCCCAAGATTTGGCCTACTTTAGTCTTATCTTGACAACCAGACAAAAGATTCAGGACACAAAGCATATAGCTAAACCATAGAATTTGATTCCATTAGAGGTAATGGCGGCTACCAACTTGGGTAGCTTTGAAAGAGGATTAGACAAATTCAAGGAGGACAAGGCTATCAATGGCTATGATGGTTATGCTCTAACTCCACTGTCAGAATGCCAGCTGCTGGGGTATCATAAGTAGAGAATATGCCGTTATGCTCAGGTCCTGCTTGTGGGAATCTTGCTGGGAACTGAATACTGGACTAGATGGGCCTTTGGTCTTATTGAGCAGCGTCCTTCAGGAGAAATCATAATGAACAATGGCACAGTGGGCAATACTTGCAGTCTTCCCATTGGCTTCAAGTCCTGAAGGACATCAAACCATACACTCTCAGATTCTGAACCCCAGTCCAGAGGAACTTTGGAAAAAAGAAAGTTCTCTGTTTGTGCTATAAGAGGCAATGAGAGAGAATAGTAAAAGAAGGAAGGTCTGATTTGTTCTTGGCTGGTGCCACTCCTGCACCCCAGCCAATGAGAGAAGTGTTTGGGGTGAAGAGGAAGAGGCTTTATTTTATTTATGAATCGCTTCCTTTAAGCATCCTGCAGGGATTTCATGGCACAATAAAAACATATATAAAACAATATTACTTTTTTTTAAATCAGCAGTTTTAAAACAAATATAATAAAATTGAACAGTAAAATTGTACATCAACATTACATATCTGGGTTGGCTTGCTTAAATTTATACGCATTTTTAGCAGGCACTAAAAGCAATTCAGCAAAGGCACCTGCCTAAAATTAAGGGGCAGTCTTCTCCTGTTTGGATGGTGTGAAGCTTGTAAAACTCTGTTCTCCTTTTGAGTTGGGTGTTTTTCCAGCCCCTTTGTTGTTGTTTAGTTGTTTAGTCATGACTGACTCTTCGTGGCCCCATGGACCATAGCACGCCAGGCACTCCTGTCTTCCACTGCCTCCTGCAGTTTGGTCAGACTCATGTTGGTAGCTTCGAGAACACTGTCCAACCATCTCATCCTCTGTCGTCCCCTTCTCCTTGTGCCCTCCATCTTTCCCAACATCAGGGTCTTTTCCAGGGAGTCTGGAATTTCTCAGGAGACAGATGAGATGATCAGGCACTCCCATTTCTTTAAGAACTTGCCATAGTTTTCTATGGTCGACACAGTCAAATGCTTTTCCATAGTCAATGAAGCAGAAGTAGATGTTTTTCTGGAACTCTCTAGCTTTCTCCATAATCCAGCGCATGTTTGCAATATGGTCTCTGGTTCCTCTGCCCCTTCAAAATCCAGCTTGCACTTCTGGGAGTTCTCGGTCCACATACATTTGATTCTGAGCATGGAGAACTATTACAAAGTTTTGAATTATAGCTGGGGGGATGGGGTGTATTAGGACTTATCTGGAAGACCATTGTAATATAAGGAGATAGGATAGATGTTCCTTAAGAGGTGCCTTAAGAGGTGCAGGTCTGGACCTAGCACTAGATGATACTTAAAATTCGGCAGCATTGTAGAGTACAGGTCTGCAAGAATTGATCACAGCTTGCTAGAATCAGCAATTTTAATTGAAAGGCCACCTGACTGAAGGAGACATAGGGCCTTGCAACCTTTAAAGATGAGTCCACATGGGTCCCCACATGAATCACAAGACAGTACAGGAGCATGGGAAGAACTCGGCCACCACACCCCCTTGGTAGTCTGCTGTTTGTTAGGACCACTCCCCTGACATTGCCAGGCATAAACATAGAGAAAGTCATAAGAATGTGACCCTCACACTCAGCACGGGTGATCAAGTGTCATCAACACTTCTAGATAGTATATAAGGCTTAAGCCCCCCTAGGGCCAATGGGAATCTCACTGTAGATCTTGCTGTCTACACTGATATTGCACCTATCACCTACAATGGGATCAACCCACTGCCTGCCCAAGAAAGAAAGAGATTATCTGGCAAAAGATACAGCTATAAGTTGTTTTCTGTTTCCTCTTGCTTTGTTCTCTATTGCCTTCCTCCTGTAAATAAAAACCTGTTAAATAGCAAGTTTGATGGTATTCATTGTCCAGCTGAATCTTTTAAAAAAACACCCTTTCTTAGGCAACCAGTACTTTTGGCAGAACAGTGGGAACATCTGAGAGAGAAAAAGTCAAAGATGTGAAGAAATGTGTTTTCCTAGCACATTTTAAAAATAAAAACCATCTTCTGTGTCACATCTGAACTTCTTTTTATGCTGAGTTCTAGTATAAACTTTATGGAAAGCAAACGAGCTAAAAACACTTCAAAAAATCCAAGATAAGGGGTTTGTTATCCTTGACTTCCCCTTACTCTGCTTCCAACTGTGAAAATCATGTTTTTGGCCACAGTTTCCCACTGTGTTTTAGCCCTCTGTCTCATTACCTTATGGTGCCATGAACTGTCTAATCCATTTTGTCGGGACATAAATCTAATCCATCCATAAAATATTGAATTAATTTATCCACCCAAATAATTTTGCGTTAATTTTCAACCTCTCCCTCTGTCTATCTCTCTGGGTGTGTGTCTTTCTTCCTCACTGATGGTGACTTTTATAACACACTGTTTATTTACTGTATATGCAGATTGAGTAGCTGCAAGTACGAGCGCACAGTAATTTTCCAAAAGCAACACCAATCCATTACACCGACACCCAATTTCCTTGATGCTGGCTCTGGGAGACAACTTTGTTGTTAAAGACATTTTGAACAAGTTTCTCCAGCTACCTCAAAACATTCAGTATGAAGGGAGCAGCTCAGGGGTACGAATGATGGGATCTGCAGTCCGCAAAATCTGGAGAGCACCACGTTGGCTACCCCGGCATACAGAAAGACATGGGTTTGATTGCTAGCATATCCCAATAAGGCTGGAGAGACACGTTTCTGGAACCCTGGAGAAATGCTACCAGTGAATGTGGGCAACACTGAGCTGACGCCTCTGAGCATCAGTGAATTTCCTAGTTAGTATCCAAAGTATGTGATCTACAATTGCCCACCAGCATTAATTCAGATTTTAATCAGTTAATCATATGCCCTGAAATACTACCAAAACTATTAATTATCTTTATTATATCTGGTATATATGCTTCTGGACTACTAATAAATTGTAATAAATCATCTGCATACAAAGTTCATTTAAATCCAGCTTCCTCATGAACAAAACCCAAAATCTCTCTGTCCTAATTGCACATGCCAGTGGTCCCAAACACAAATCAAATATCAACGGAGAAAGAGGGCAGCTCTGTCTTCTACCTCTCTACAAACCAAATGGATTCCATTTCACTTAACTTGTGATCCAGGAGGAAGATATAGTTTTCCAATCCACTTCATAAATTCTTGAGGAAATCCACATTTCTCCAAAGTAAGAGACATAAATTGGCAACATCTTTCCCCAAATGCCTTTTCAGTGTCCAGGGAAATACATGCCACTGGATCCATTCTATGATTTAAAGCAGGCATCCCCAAACTTCGGCCCTCCAGATGTTTTGGACTACAATTCCCATCTTCCCCGACCGCTGGTCCTGTTAGCTAGGGATCATGGGAGTTGTAGGCCAAAACATCCGGAGGCCGCAGTTTGGGGATGCCTGATTTAAAGCAACCCAATTGTTTCCAATCTTAAATAGTCTGCTCCCTGTCTATGATTAAGAAAACCCACTTGATCTGCATGTACTATCATTCTCATCATTGCCTGAACTCTGTTGGTTGAAGAAATTGACCTATGATTCCCACACTTAGTAAGATCTTTGACAGGCTTGGGAACAACAAAGATATATGCATCATACATTGAAATTGATGGGGCCTCATCCATAGTTCCCCCTCTCCGATACCTTGTTTCTGTCTTGGATAGGGAAGTATCATTTTCCATCCCACCCTGTATTCATCAGATGCAACACTTCCAGCTGTGTTACCCACCCCACTGCCTTAGCAGTACCTAAGTAACCTCCCCAAGGCAGAAGCCTGGGCAGTGTGTTTGGAAGCCCTGCTCTATCCAGTGTCACAGAAGTGTGATGACAGGACCTGCCTCCTGGCCTCACTGACGTGGTGCAAGGGAAAGGAAAGCGTTATGTTTGGCACCAGCTTGGCTGCAGGCATTGTCAGAAGGAGGCATAGAAGGCACCATCCAACTGTCTTAGGGCCTCCACTCCAACTATGTGTAGAATTAGCCTTCTCCTAGAGATATCCTGCAAGGCAGCATAGGTTTTATGATCTGAGTTTCCCATCTCCAAGATGGGCTACCTTCCCAAGTTGATGAGCCCCATCTGCCCCTCACTTTCCTCTACAGCCTGGTTTAAAGTATATACAGTTATGGGAGATTTGGAAGCTGTTGCTGATCTGCTCCAAAATATGCATAGATCTACCATCAGGAAATTTATTGTAATGCTGTGTGCAGGAACTAAACTCTTATCCCCTGCCACGAAAACATCACTTGTGTTGGAACTAGTGCTGTGCCAAAATCTGTCCTCCCATTTCTCAAAAGTTTTCTTCCCCTGCAGAGGGGCTTCCATTTTTCTGGCTTTTTCTCAGGACACTTGACAATTTATTTCCAATTTTAGTTGGTGTGAGTTACTACTACTTCTACTACTATTTTGTAACTAGCGTTTGCTTGTATTTTCAGCAGTGGAAGCAAGCAAAAAATGACAATGAAAACATAGCAAAAAAAGAGAGAGAAATGAGAGGAAGTAAGAATGGAGAAAGGAAGAAAGCCATATTTTTTATTTTAAAAAATTAAGTAACTTCCTTGCATGCACATTATAAAATGCAAAGTACAGCAGGAAACATCTGGATCACCACTATTTCAATAAAGAAGCATGCAGACAACATATGACAGTCAGGTGTAAAACCAAACATCCCAAGATTAAGCAGATGTTTGAGAGAAAGTTTCACTTGCCATATGTTGTTGTTGACAGTAGTAGTAGTCGTGGTAGTGTAGTAGTACCACCTGCTCCTCGTCAGCAGATTCCAGGGTGGGTTACAACACTTTAAAACTCAGTCCTAAAAACAGTTAAAACAAATTACAGCCACAGGAATAGGTTGGGTCCTGTAAACACGCATCTCAGGGTCAAGAGAGCTTAGGCTATTATTGTGAGGTGGCCAAGAATGGCGTGTGTTTTTTCCTCCAGTAAACATTTCTCCAGGGCATTGCAGCCTCCCCAGCTGCCCACACTTCCTGATCTGAAAAAGCTTCAGGGAAGCAATCACCTCATGATGTCTCCCCTTGGGATTGAATTGAAGAGTGGGCATCTGAGGAGGCTGCAAAGTGGAAATGTTGTGCCGCGCCGGACAAAGAAGACGCAGGGACTGCGAGCTCCGCATTCCCTGGCATCGCGGAGGGGGGGGAATTCCGCGGGGCGCGCGGATTCCCCACAAGAACTTCGGGTCGAGCGTCCCGAAGGCTCAGAGACCGGCAGGCTCCGTTTTTTTGGCGACTCCTCTGCTGCCCGGAGACACAGTAGAGTCTCCGAGAGCCAGCGGAGTTGGAGTCGCGGGAGCCATTTTGGTCGACATCGGTTCCTCAGAGAAGCGAAGTCCCGAGTCTTCTACCGGGCAGCGGCAGATTCTCCCAAGAATTTAAAAAGACCTCTTCAAAGTAAGTGAAATCTTCGTTGGGACTTTTTGGACTTTAAAATTACCAATTTGGAAAAATCGGAAGAGATTTAAAAACGGGAGTCGATCTCTTCCTAATGGCTGATTAAGAGGCGCATTAAATATTCCAAAGCCGAAAAAGATACTTTGTTATTAGCACCCGAAAGAAACAAAGACTTTGTATCTCTTTACAAATCCCGGTGCCGGCACCTCCTGAGGAACAGCAAGTGCGTCAGGGGGGGAAAAAATTGACAGCTGTCAAAGCTGTCAAAACCGCTAAAAGACAAGAAAAATTCTTAAAAATTCATTGAGAGTTTAATTGGCTGTAAGATTTTATTAAAAGAGAAGCATTTGGACTTAAGAGAGGATTTATTTGTGGAAAAGTCAAAGACAATGGAAGGAATAGCCAAGATGGAGGAAACTGTGAGTGAGTGGAAATTTCCAGTGTGCTCTGCCTCCTAATCTCCTGCCTGTTTGTGGTTAGAAGGAATGAAAACAATGTATTCAACAAGCTTCCAAGAGACTGTTCTGAACTATTTAGAGATTTTGAAGGACATCCACAGGACACTGCAATACTCCAGCATAACATGTGCAGAGTCTTTGGTTCAAGATCAGGACTTTGAGGACAATGTGGAAAGTCTACCTGAGACTAAAGAACAAGAAGTGGATTTTGCAAAAACTGAGATGGAATATAAAAAATGTGATCTGGAGGAAGAACAACAAGGACTTAAAAAGGAAAAAGACAGCTGTCAAGAACAACAATATGACTTAAAGACTCAAGAAAAGAAGGCTCCTGGAGGGGCTAAAAATTGGGCATGGGAAACAGAGGGAAAGGAAAGGCAGAAGGGGGGGGGGAGACAAAGGCCTGGATTGGGAAGTGGGAAAGAATGGGAGTTGGGTGAAAAATTCTAGTTAAAAAGTATTTTGGTGATTGATTAACGGTTTCTGAAAACTTGGCTTGTTAAAGGACTGCTGATCTAAGGGGGGGGGGGGGAAGGTCACCGGGAGGAGAAAGGAGAGTTAGTAGATATAAAAATTTAGTTTTCTGGAGGGAGGTAGAAGAATGGCCTGGGAAACAATCTTTAGATTTGTATTAGTATTTTTGTGTTCAGATAAGTGTCTGGATGGAGGGCCGCCTTTCCTCCTTTCTCTGCCCAGAACCACCTGGTGGCAGAAGGTGCTCTGGGGGGGGGGAGGAGGAGGTGGAGGGAAGCCCAGACACAAAAATGGAACCTTTGAACTGCTGCACCTAGCAGGTTCCTCTTGTGGCAGGAGGGGACTTGTGGGGGGGCAGCATGAAGAAGGAGGAGGAATAAGTCAATATTATAAGAATAAGAGTTGAAACTGGAGTAGAAAATTCGCCATATTAAATTACAGAAGTTAGGAAAACCAGGAAGAAGAGATCTGAGGAAGTCATAATGATAATGTGAAGATTTGGGAATTTTTATGTATTTTTTCTTTTCTTTTTTCATGTTTTTCTTGGTTTGTTCTCTTTTTCTTCTTCTCTTTTTTGTGGGTTTTGGGGTGGGGGGGCTAGGGATTTCATTTTCTAATTTTTTTCTTTTTTCTTTATTTTTACACATATGATCAGGGTTGGGAATGTTGGTTGGGCGGACACCCGGCTCAGTCTTCCCCTGTTACTCTGGGGCCCACCGGTGGCAGGGGTGGGCCTTGGGGAGGGGAGGAGGGGTAGGGGAGAAACCCAGCCACTTAAAATGAACCACCTTCGACTATTTGCTCAACATGGGTCTTTCTTGTGGCAGGAGGGGACTCATGGGGGGGGGGTGGAAGAAGGTGTGAAATGATGATTGTTTATTTCCCTGTATTTCCTTTGTTTATTATAAAATTAATAAAAATTATATTGAAAAAGAAAAAAGAAAAAAAGGATGCTCTCAAACAGCCCTCAGCCATTTCAAAAGTAAGATAAGCATGGCAAAAAAAAAAAAACCCTTAAACCCCGGCACTCCATTTCTGATTATTTCCCTCTTTGATGATTTTCAAATACCTTTTTTTCCTGTTCATTGAGAAAGAATGGTTTGAAGAAATGCAAGAGAAATGTTCAGCACAGCCCTAGCTGGAACTCGCAGTATCCTTGAGGAAAAACCAATATCCTTATTGATATATGCCACTGACAATTTAGGTGGTTTAATTTTTTTAAATGGAAGATTAATAAATTGGGGGCAAGTGGGGAAGAGAGAGAGAGAGAAAAAAAACCTTGCTTCTTAATATACTTATCAGATGTTTTCGAAATTAGTTCCCATTAAATGAGAAGTCCTGGAGGCTTTGTCAGACAATCCTGACTCTACTTGAGGCGAGAGGGGTGGGAAATGTATTTGCTAGTAGCCTGGCCGAAGTTGGAAGAAAAATGGCAAGAAAACTAAGAACACCATGGGGCACTTTGTAATGAGAGGAAAGTGAGAGCAGTGGGTAAACAACCCACCGGGCTAACATTATTATACAAGCAAACAAATGAATGGATAGTTCCTTCCTTTAAAAAAGGAGGGGTGGGGAGAGGAACATTCTGCTTCTCATCAATGTTATCAGCTTAGCCCCGCAAATGACTTTGCACTCCATTATTGGTTATAAACAAACCTTTATCCCAGATAGCTTGCTGGCTGAATTAAGATGCTGTATTAAACAGTATATTGCTTCTGTCAAGGCAGATCGGGTGTTTGTGCAGATAATAATGCCAACTGCAACAACAAACCGGCTAGTGTAAATTAACTTAACTGCGTGAAATAATGCCGCCTCTATCAGATTAGCTTGCCGAATGACTTTATCCTTAAATTAAAGCTTGCTGGGGCGTACTAGTAAATCATTTAAATAGCACCGGGTTTTCCAGGTAATGTCTTCATATATTACTGTAATTTCAATTCGCCAAGGCACGCAGATGGCTTTCGTCTCCAGCTCCTTGTCTCCAAAGCTTCCCCCCTGCGCTGCCATTTTGTAATTACTGAGCAAGCACACACCGCCTGCCGTTTCTAGATTTCCCAGGGTGCACCAGCAGCCAAGGCAATGTATTTTAAAATTATTATTCTTGTGTGGCCCTCGCAACATAATGTAAATCTTTTATGCTAACGCTGTCAGGGGTTTAAAGCCAGGGCTCCAAAGTGCTCCAATGAAGAAATCACCAGCAATCTATCAAGCAAATACTACTGGGGACCCAGGCAAGCGGTTCACATCTGAAAAGGACTCGCGCATGGCGGAAGAAGGTTAGAGAGATGTGTGGTGCTTTTGTCATGGCTGTTGCTGGAAGACACAGCAAAAAAAAAAAACCTTAAAAGGATGAACAATGATTGTTCTTTTTTCATAATCTGAGCGATGGCCCCCTTCAAATAATGATGACTGAATTAGAAGAAATTCAGCACTTATCAACAAAGTTAGGATTGCATCCATTTCCACATCAGGACTACGATTTTGGTGAAGTTGGCTTCACTTAATTATACAAATCTGCATGTTTTAGAATTCATTTTGGTGATTTAATTGGGTGTGGTATGACACAACCCCAGTAGTGATGTATGGAAGTGAGAGCTGGATGAAAAAGAAGGCTGATCACCAAAGAATTGATGCTTTTGAGTTATGGTGCTGGAGGAGACTCTTGAGAGTCCCATGGACTGCAAGAAGATCAAACCTATCCATTCTGAAGGAAATCAGCCCTGAGTGCTCACTGGAAGGACAGATCCTGAAGCTGAGGCTCCAGTACTTTGGCCACCTCATGAGAAGAGAAGACTCGCTGGAAAAGACCCTGATGTTGGGAAAGATGGAGGGCACTAGGAGAAGGGGACAACAGAGGACGAGATGGTTGGGCAGTGTTCTTGAAGCTACTAACATGAGTTTGACCAAACTGCGGGAGGCAGTGGAAGACAGGAGTGCCTGGTGTGCTATGGTCCATGGGGTCACGAAGAGTCGGACACGACTAAATGACTAAACAACAACAAATGACACAACCATGAATATCATTGGGCAACCTTGGCACTCCCCAACACTTTCTGCATATGCATACTTCTGTTCCCCCATATTTTTCCCATGAAAACAGTAGAAAAGAACTATAAGCCAATATACTGCCCCAAATTTCACCACTTTACACCCACAATTTTCTGTTTTAAGGAGGCTGCAAGTGGATTATTTCTGTAACCAATTAAAAGGGAAATAAGTGCTGAACATGTGATATATTCCATTAGTTTCCCAGAAGTGGCTTTTACATCATGCGCAAGCTCAAATATAACACAGAAGTTATCAGTTATGGAAATGTCAGGAAAATTGGATAATCTGCTGTTTGAATGTAGCCTTAGATACACCCCCCTCCCCCGGTTTGATCCTCATTTACTAGACCCTTTCTTTGAGTATTATATCTTTGGTTTCTTTGCCCTAAACTAATTATATGGCTGATCCTATGAATTCAGGGTAGGTCTAGCTTCACCCATTGGTGGAATCACAAAAAGAGCCTGCCCTGTAGATCTCAAGATTCAGGCTGGCTCAGTGGTGTGTTGGCAGCCAGTACAGTATATGATTTTGGTTAGATACATTTTTCAAATATATTGGGGGGTTGCATTCTGTGCCAAATGCAGCTTTCAGACCCATTCAGGGCTAGCTCTATACAGAATGACATTACAGTACTCTTAGCTACAAGCTTACCAGGGCATAGATTACTATGGCAAGTATTTCCTGGTCTGGAAGTGGTCATATCTGACACACCATCCAGAGAAGGAAAGAGGCCCTCCTTGCCACTGATGTCATCTGGGTGTTTAGATCCATGAGTAAAAAACATGTCCAAACATTTTGGGGAGAAGCAGGGTGTTATAGAGCTAAAAAAAAATGTCCACCATTTGGGGATGGACAGTGGAGCCCATGTGCGGAGTTAAAGTGAAATGAGAATTTTATAGTCTCCCATCTCACTGCATGCTTTTCTCAAACTCTACTGCCTGGAAGCTAGAAGACCCTCCAAAGTGGACTTCAATGCAATGGAAAAATCTGCAGCTGGGAAGAATAAGCAGTACCCCTCCAGTCCCCCAAAGGATACTTTAAACTTTTTGTGGGAAGAATCCATATTCCAAAGGAGCCTTCTGAATTCAAGTTTACCCTGCTTTTCCAGGTGGGGAAAAGGGACTTTGCTTTTAGTTGTGCCTAGTATATCTGGGGACATCTGCATGCCAAACAGCAAGGTTTATGGGGAAGCTTCCTGGAAAAAATGCTGCATTGTGGCTCTAGCCTCCAACATCTCTCTCCAGTAGAGCATCTGCCATCTCGACATCAAGGGCTCTCACTCATTTTCTCCATTGTTCCCCTTATTCAGCTTCTCCGTCACCTGCCCTTGATATCTCTTAAACTAATCCTTAAGGGGCTGTTTCTCTCTCTCTCCCTTTCAGAAATGCCCGAGTGCACTAAAATACTGAATCAAGCTTTACTTGGTCCCTCTGTTTCACCTTCAGATGGTAGCTGACTCTGCTGAAAGCAGATGGAGATTGGGGATGAGGGGAAAACCAGTAAACCAGCACTTTCCCAGCATAAGTGCAGATTCTTGCATCTTATACATAATAAAAGGAAAATACTAGTCCAGGACTTATTCTAACAATTTTTCATAGGTGGGGGGAAATCCACACAAAGTTGCACACAACATTTTA
Organism: Zootoca vivipara; assembly: GCF_963506605.1. Lineage (NCBI taxonomy): Eukaryota > Metazoa > Chordata > Lepidosauria > Squamata > Lacertidae > Zootoca > Zootoca vivipara. Next base: position 32,493,103 of record NC_083289.1, on the reverse strand, counting down.
AAAAGGGGGTTGTATGTCATACTCAGAATACACCCATTGTTATAATTATAAGTAATAATCATAACGATTTGGGATGCATTGCAATGATCAGTGCAGATCTCCATGTCTTGCCTTTTAGCTAAATCAACTATTTAAATGCACTTATATGCAAATGACATGGAGTACTCCAATATTATCTTTAAGAGTGATTTAGATTGCATTTTCTTTGAAGTTCCATTGCACATAACACAACATATACCATTCTCTTGAAACTAAACACATGGTGCTTTCAGACCTCCTAAATTCTTGACTTTGGAGCATACAGAACAATTCCTCCTCGGTGTTCTTCCCAGGCCCTTTCTCCAGAGTGACCCTGTGAGCCAGTCCTTAGTTGGTGACACACCTCATTTCACTCTAATTGGTTCCAATCTGGACAAAGGGAGAGCAGACATCATTGTGACTAAATAGCTCCCCTTTCATTCAGATTGGTTAGCTCTAGTTAGCCAGGGACCTTGCTTCAGAAATAGTAGTAAGTTTTTTAACCCCATGTGACCCCAGACCACTGCATATTGAAATGAAGGAACTTAAGTTAGTCATCTCCATTAATTCCAGTGGGTCTACTCTGAGTGTCTAGTTACAGGTAGGTAGCTGTGTTGGTCTGATGTATCTGACCTATCTGAAGAAGTGTGCATGCACACGAAAGCTCATAGTAATGACAAACTTAGTTGGTCTCTAAGGTGCTACTGGAAGCTGTCTTTTGTTCCTCCTCCTGGCAAGCCACTCAGGTCTGAAAAATTCCCACAGTCGGCTTTTTCAGGAGGAACTCACCAGAACTCAGTTCCAGCACCTCTCAAGTAGGTTCCGAAACCTTTCAGGTGAGTTCCGGCACCTCTCAAGTGGGTTTCATTGCCATGATGAGTTCCAGCCCTTTTTTCCTAGAAAAATAGCACTGCCCACAGTTATATTGTGCTCCCAAGCCTCCAGGGGAAGAACTATAAACCCTTCAGACTTGAGCTTTGCCTGAGGTTAAGATTTGGGTGAGAAATACATTAGGATCACATTTAAACTTGGTTCACATTTTAATACAAGCCTATCAAATCTGCATTTCCCGAACTAATGCATAAACCAGAAGTGGGGCAAACACTGTTGCACTCAAGGTTCTGCTTGTGGGTTTCCCTTGGACATCTGGGGGGAACTAATTGGGCTAGGTGGGCTGTGGGCTTACTCTACCAGGGCTCCACTTACATTCTTCAAAATCTGCTTTTCTCCAGATACTACACTGTAGATCTCCAGCCAAAGTGTGCAAATAAGTGTGCAAATAAGCCAAAGTGTGCAAATAAGCCAAAGTGTGTGTATTATGAAAAGAGAGAGCAAAAATGCACATCTGGGTGAAAATAACATAACAAAAATGCACTCTGTTAGGGGAGAGCCATAGCAAAAATCCATATCACAGGGAAAATTGCATGCAGAAATTTTGCATTCAGAGAAATGCACATGAGAATCCTTACAAATTTTCACGCAGACTTAAGAAATAAAAGAAAATGGTTGCAGACGTGGAGTGAACTTAAGAGTGGGAGAATGAAGACATTATTATATCCTTTTTAAAATCAGGCATGATAGTATAGAAGAAATGGAAGTTGGAACTCTTACCCCTTGATTGACCTTCAGTTCCAATAACCCAGCAGCCAGCTCAGGCTCATTTGTTAGATGGGAGCCAATGGGGCTGTATAAACCTAAAGATTTCTGCACTAATCAAAAGCTCCTTACAACTCCAGAAATAAGCTTTATGCTGGGAGATATATTTTGGGGCTGGTCAGAGATACACCAGATACACTTCCTAAAGCAACCAAACATAAGGGCTCAGGCCCACTATGCAACGTAAACAGCTTTGAACAATAATTTGCTTCTACCAACGCACTGGGAAAAGAAATCATTTTCCAACTCTATAAAATCCTCACACAGTTGGCTACCCCTCTCCATATTTAATTAAGGCTAAAATGGGGAAAATGTTTTGGAGAAGAGCTAGAGGAATAACTTTGGAAACAAATTTGGGATAGACTGCCATTTGTATCTATCTCCATTAGGACTCGAGAAAATGCTCTAAAAAACAGCACATCACTGGTATATCAGAGAAATTGAATAAAGTTAACCACAATACATCCACATTCTACTGGCAGGAAAGCAGTTTGCCTGGTTCCCTAATACACATGTGGTGGTTTTGCCCCAAAATTACTCCCTTTGAGGGGGGGGAATCTTTTAAATAATTAATCGGATGAGAGGACAATCACTACAACCAGACTCAAAACTAGCCCTATTATCTTATGTTACTCCTTAGATTAGGAATATAATTAATAAAGATCCCATCCTTCATTTATTAACTGCAGAAGGATTAGTGATATCAAGGAGCTGCACAAACTTTAAATGCAAATCATTTTGAAGCTTGGATTTTGCAAGTATGGGACATTATGCATATGGACAAATTAACCATACCACGAAAGCAACATCAATGAGGGCTGGAGGGAAAGGACACACACCTTCTATACAACATTGTGCCATTTTATTGTCTTTGTTAAGACAATGGAACATTGAAACTCTGTGGAGAGACTGCTTACACCAGAACATTTAAAACCACAACCACCAGCTGATATTTTTCTTTCTTTCCTGAACAACTGTTAAACTCTGCATTCCCCTTTGTGGATATGCTTTGCTAAATGAATTTAAAAATCAATTTAATTTTTTTTAAAAGAAAGAATGGGAAAATGAGAAAGAAAGCTAAACATTGTCTTCTGTCTTTGTTGGGATTACTGTCATCTTGGCTCTGTGTGGGGCTCCCCTTGAAAACGATGCAGAAGCTTCTTCAGTTGGTCCAAAATGCAGCAGCCAGATTACTGGCTGAAGTTCCCTTTGGTCTCATGTAGCCCCCATTTTAAATCAGCTCCAGTGGCTGCCAGTTTGTTTCCAGGCCCAGATTCAAGGCGTGTTTACAGTCCTAGAAGGCACCCAATAGCTGAATGATGACCTCTGTCCCTGCAATCCCTCACAGGTGCTGTGACATTTGTTGACATTTGAGTTACATATTTGTAGAACCCACTTCAGTTCTGTAAGTTGTTTCAAACTGTTTAACGTTGCATTTCAGCTGCTGTGAATACCCTGGGACCTTAGAGTGAGGGGTGAGTTGTTGCTTTTGCTGCTGCTGTTCTTGTTATTATTACGATCAATGAAAATACCAGCATCCCCTAGGAGCCTGGTCCCCACCCCCAGCCACCTTTGCAACCTGTTTAAGGTTCTCAATTGACGGATTAAGAAGTAGACCATTTTTTAAAATTTCCCTCCATTCACCCCCAACTTGTGAAGTGCATTGACAGAGAACCGGAAAACCACAGTGACCAAGGAAAAAAGCAGAGGAAAGGATAATGAAAGGGGGGGATAAACTGAGGTGTGCACAGAAGGTAAAATGAAAAGCAGGATAGATCTACACAGCCTCATTTAATACTGGGAATTACAATGCATGCGAAGTGTTTGCCATCTTTTCCCTTGGGTTAGCCGGATAAGGTTGTTTCTCCAATATTGTTTGCTGTGCACACACAGGCCCTTCTGAGTGATTTTTAGATGATAGATAGAAATCATTTTATACAGATAAACACGGTCAGAGACTAAATATAGATCCCCGTAGAATGCCAGATACGAGGAGTGCAACATCTGACAGCCTTGTTGTTGGCTTTTTGACAAACTGTCGGGATGAGAAGCTATCCTCTCAATTCCCTGAAAACCCCAGTATCACAAATGCAGATAACATCAAGTGAGATACGGTATTTATTAAATACGCTTGCTAAATATTAATGGGGTAGAGGCTGTAATCTTCCGACTCTGAGTGTAATTCATATGCTCGGACTCATCTGCTAACAAAGATTAAGAACATAAGAAGAGCCTGGGTGCTGGATCAGGCCAAAGGCCCATCTGGTCCAACAGCCTCTTCTCACAGCAGCCAACCAGATGCCACTTTCAGGAGGCCCACAAAAAGTACATTAACATAGAAGTATCAACCTTCCTGCAGTTTCCAGCAATGGGTATTCAGAAGCATGCTGACTCCAACAGTGGAGGGAGAATGTAGCCATTGGGGCCAAGAGCTACTGATAGCCGTATCCTCCGCAAACTTATCCAAGCACTGCCTCTTGTGGGAGCACTTCCACTTGGCATAATTCTGGGAGGTTAGCACTGCAGCATGAAGGTGTGTAGATGCTGAAGGACCCCACCATTCCAAAACATAGGTTTCCATTGTAACCAAGTGACAAAAAGAAGGGGGAGACATTTTTAATTGCTTTTTGAATGGGAAGTGTTTTAGAACAGCTCCAGCCCTAGTATTGGATATGCATGCAGAAGGTCCCAGGCATCTCCAGGTAGGTTTGTGAAGGACTCCTGTGTGAAACCTTGAAGAGAACCTGCAAGTCAGTGGAGATGGTATTGAGCTAAGTGGCCCAATGTGTAAACCAACTTCCTATGTCCATTTATTCCTAAAATACATTTGTAAATGTGTACTTTGTGAGCAATTGTGCATTGAAATACAATTTGCAGATTAACATGGAAATGGGATGAAATGGACTTATGAACAGACGCCTTCAAAACTGACACAGATTCAAGCCATCCATCCCTACTCTGGGTATATGCTAAAACGCATCCCAGAAACCTCTGTAACCTCCTGGGATATGGGAGACATACAAGGGTTCCCCAGCAGATAAGTGGAGATGGAAAAGTGGGAATCCTGATTGACAATGCCGAAAACAATGAGCAAGACCGAGGCTGCAAACAATATCCAAGTTAACATTCCCAAGCAGACCTTTTACAGGATCTTCCCTGGCCAGCACACAATTTTCTGTGTTGACTGGTGATTTTATAACTCAACAGTTGATTGGCTCCAAGACGAGGAGTTTAGAATAATCTCACTGATAAAGAATTAAAAGCAAATTGTCTCCCAGGGAAAACTGTTTTCTTTTTTGCCACTCTGCTGATTAGGAACTGGACTGTGAATAATTGAGATGGCATGAAAATACCTAGCCATTTGTGGCTCCAGTCTTTTTCCCTTTCCCTCCCACTTCTTAATCCATTAATTCCTACCGAGTCTCACATCTGCGTTTAGATGGCTGTTGGAGCGGCTTAATTCATTACCAGCTAATTCTGCCCCATTTACTTTGGCGTATGACTTGATAAATGGAAGGAATGCAAGTTTGCAAAGAAGAGATGACCTTCTAATTCCTCGGGCGCTCTGTACCTGCCGCTTCCACCACCCCAATTCCCATAGTGTGTGATTCTGACAGAGTCTGGCAGAAGTTACCAACTTCTGTCTTTGCATCGGTATCTGATTTGAATTTTTAGCCTTTTCGTTTGAGAAGGAGGCCCAAGTTTTAAAATCCACTTTCCCAACTTTGCCTGTTGAATCCTCTGTTGCATGAGGACTTCCAAAATAAAATCTTCAGCAATTACAAAAAAATTGATTAAATTGAATGCTTTATGACACAGATCAAAAGCCAGTCAAACTAAGTTACTAGATAAACAGTAGCAGTAGCTATCATCAGCATCTTCTTTAACTTCACAAAACCAAACTGCTAGATATTTGACATACAGGTCTAATGAAGGGATTCTGGCCTTAAAACATCCTAGGCCTGATTCTGACAAACACCAGGTGAAGTAGTAAACTTGGGTCTGAAGTTTACCATTCTGGACCGCAGGAGATGGGAAGGCTCATAGGACAAAATCTGACTGCAGGCAACACATTGCATCCTGAGTACGCTAAACATTGCAGGGCCCATATAAAAGCAAGTTGCAACTGTGGGGTCCATGCGGCTGAGACAAAAAGCAAGTAGCAACTAAGCATAATAAGAGGCATGGAAAGCAACATGGAAAACAAGCTGCAACTAAACATTATAGAGCCCCACGTCTGCCAGGGAAAGCAAGCTGCAATGAGATTTTACAGAATTTATGGAATTACCACTGAAAACAAGTTGCTACTGGCCAGGACAAGAGCTATATCTCTTCCACATGGCTCTCTGGATAATTTAGGAATACCAAACCAATGATGTGACACATCATTGAGCTTTAGTTTCCTCACTCCAGTAGCTGTAAGTTGGAGTGTAATGATTTCAGAGAATCATAGAATTGTAGAGTTGGAAGAGACCGCAAGGGTCATCTAGTCCCACCCCCTGCAATGCAGGAATCTCAGCTAAAACATCCATGGCAAATGGCCAACCAACTTCTGCTTAAAAACCTCCAATGAAGGAGAGTCCACAGCATCCCAAGGGTGACCATTCCACTGCTGAACAGCTCTTATCACATGGAAGTTCCCTCTTCCATGTGATAGCCCTTGAGATATTTGAAGATGGCTATCATATCTCCTCTCAGTCTCCTCTTTTCCAGTCTAAACATACCCAGCTCCTTCAAGCTGAATATGTTTCCAAGGCTTAGTTTCCAGACCTTTGATCATCTTGGTTGCCCTCCTCTGCACACATTCCAGGTTGTCAACATCCTTCTTAAATTGTGGTGCCCAGAATTGGACACAGTACTCCAGGTGTGGTCTGACCAAGGTAGAATAGATTGGTACTATTACTCCCCTTGATCTGGACACTATACTTCTGTTGGTGCAGCCTAGAATAGCATTAGCTTTTTTTCTGCTGCTGTATCACACTGTTGACTCATGTTAAGCTTGACCCCTACATTCATTTCACATATACTACTGGAAAGCCAGGTGTCCCCTATCTTATATTTGTGTAGCTGGTTCTTCCTGCCTAAGTGAAGAACCTTGCATTTGTCCCTATTGAATTTCATTTTGTTTGTTTGGCCTCAGTTCTCCAATCTGTTAAGGTCATCTTGAATCTTGCAGCATTAGCTATTCTGCGACATGTATGTATTTATTAAATTTGTATACAGCCTATACCCATAGATCTCAGGGCAGCTTGCAACTTAAAATTACAATATAAGAATGCAGCTATCCCTCCCAGTTTGGTTTCATCTCCTCATTTCCTTTGTCAAGTCATTTATAAAGGCATTGAAAAACAATGGGCCCAGGACAGAACCCTGCGGCACCCCACTTGTCACTTTTTTTCCAGGATGATGAGGAATTATTAGTGAGCACTATGAGTTGGGTCAGTAAACCAGCTAAAAATCCACCTAAGAGTTGCCTCATCCAGCCCACATTTTACCAGCTTCTCTGCAACTTAGGGGTATCATTTTCCCACACATTACGGAGAGAGGAGATGTGTGATTGCCACAATAACTTGCTCCCCCCTAAGCCTCTTGTGCCTGATAAAAGCTGTCAGGGAGGGGGGGCCAGCAAGAAGGGGGAAATTTTGAGTGTATCCCAATGTTTAAAAAACTCATATTTTTCTGGAAACCATTTGCTTAAGTCATACAAATCAGGAGGACGACTCCCTTTATCAAAAACAGTGGGAAATTTGTTGAGCTAAGCTGTTAATAATGACATTATTTTGACAGCATAACAGCACTTCAGTTGCAGGAACTATTTTGAGGGTGCTAGGTTTTCAATAAAAAAAATTAAGTCCTTATCTAGAAGGGAAAGTAGTCCCCTGTTGTCTTTAAAGGAATCAGTCCTGAGTGTGTCTAAACACCTTAATCCACCCCGAAGAGGGGAAATCTCAATCCTTTTCTGTATGAATAAACCTTGCAATCCATCATGCGGAGGTGCTCAGTGCATTTTTCGCCCTACTATATCAAGGGGGCCTGATAAACCGTTTTCTTAACCAAACCTGTTGGGTGATCATTAGGTTGCTTGCAAGAATAAATTATCAAGGGTAGTTCTCTGTGGCTTACTTAAATACTCCAACGATGTTTGCCGTCACTTTCACTTATGCCTTTAATTTATTTAAGAGGGCTCACCAAGTTATTCAGGTGAGCTGGGAGACGGGAAGAGGAAGATGGCCATTTCCTCGATGCTGGAGCTAATACAGTCTAAGTTCATAAATCATTGTTCATAACAGGACAATCCTCTTGGCAATCCAAGTTGAGTTGATACAACCATTCAGCACCTATGGTGAAGTTTCTGAAAGGGCTTAAAACACCCCCACCAAAAGAATATATTTATCAAGATGAATTGTTTCAATGGTTTAGCCCATACTGCCATCCTAGGTGCGGTTGAGATATCAGGTGTTATTTCTCAGCCATTTTCTGCTATTCTGGTTTGAGCTATGGCTGCTCATTGGATAAGAAATGGGAGAGGCATTCCATATGCTTTGCATTTTAATAAGAACCTACCTAATTCCTGTTTCCCAAAACAATGCATGAACCAAAACCATGAAGAATAAGAAATCAAGAATAAGAAATCAAGATAAAAGAATGAAAATGGTTTATTGATTATTTGCAAACAAACTGTAAACACATAAAGACATTGGTGGGATTAATGTAATAACTTGCTGTTTCAAAAAGAATATACAGTGGTACCTCTACTTACGAATTTAATGCGTTCCGAACGCACATTCGTAAGTCGAAAAAAATTGTAGGTCGAATCCCATAGGAATGCATTGGGAGAAAAAATTCGTAAGTCGAAGCAACCCTATCTAAAAATTTGTAAGTACAAAAAATCCTATCTAAACTGCATCCAAGATGGCGGATGGAGCTCCGTTCATAAGTAGAAACATTCGTAAGTAGAGTTATTCGTAAGTAGAGGTACCACTGTATATCAAAATAGAGGAATAAAAGTGTGAATTAAGATAATCTAGAATATGCAGGAAATGCTGAAAATGAATTTAAGGAACTGCAGAAAGAGGAGGAAGGAAGTCGAGGATTGAAATGTTAAACTATTGTTAGAATGTATATAAATGAAAACTATAAATAAAATCTTTTTTAAAAAAAAACCCACTGCTGTCCTTCCAAATGTGTGCATCTCTATAATTTACAGTGCAGTGCTCACATAAAAAAAATGTGTTCAGAACATATGTATCAGCGGCTAGTGGAATATAACACACACACACACACACACACACACACACACACACACACCAAAATGTTTCACTCATGGTGGAGGGGGGAAATGAATGGAAGCACCAAAATGGAGGAAGAAAAACATGAAGCAGGGGACTTCAGTGATGCTAGGAGATGGCACATTGAAAAACCTCAATGAGAAATAAGGTTAGAATTAAAATTATAGGAATTTTGCTGAGTTATGTAAAGAGTATTGCCTCCTTGAAGAAGCACATTGAGCTTAATTAAGAACCTGCTAAACACTGTGCTTGAGACATTTCTGTCCTGTCCTGGTCAGGTGAGATTCTGCAGTGGCAAGGCAGGACATGTCTCAAGGGAAATCAAGACTTGTAGCACTAACAGAGAGCTCCAAGTGAGCAAGCAACTTGCTCCCAGGCAGCATCATAGGCAACTCCAAAGCAGCAAGGTTCATCACCATGGAGCACTCCAAGTGAGCACCTTGCCCAAGGCAAAGGTTGAAAGCAAACTGAGCCGTTTTTAACCCTGTGTCAAGACCCTTCCACCATCTGTGGACACCGGAATCTGCCCCACTTTGTGAAGAGCTGATGGTAAGCATGTGCCACTTGTGACATAGCAACTATGTGAAGGATTCAAAAGAAGAAGTGCAACACGAGATCTCTTATATTTTGGGACTTTTGCTGTCTGCTGGCTAGGCCTTTGCAAGCTGAAATGCAGACATTCAATGTGTTGTTGTGAAACAATGTCTAACCTCCTCTTATCAATGCTTATCTTTGCCCCACCTCTCCTTCCCCTTCCTCATTCCACCTGGTGTGAGCTCTAGGAGAGCTTTTGCTTCCCTCCACCCACCCATCCTGCCTGCTCTTATGCGTTGCTTATCTCCTCTGCCCTCCTTTCTCCTCTTTACCTCCCTCTGGCGCCTCTCAATTTCTCCCCTACAGTTCTCAGATGGCTCTCTTCGCCTGAAATAGGCACACTGTCGAGAGAACGCACGAGCTACAATATGTTCTCATTCAGCTTTATCTCACTCTCGCTCCATCCCAAAAACTAAAATTGAATTCCATCCTCACTTTTCCTTGTCAAAAATGGCATAATAAAACATCTCCCCGAGTGCAACTGCCTTGAATTAAAAGAGCTTTCCAACTGTTTAAGTGATAAGGGGCCATTTTTCGTGTGTGTGTGTGTAATGGAGAACTATCTTCTGGGACTTCCTGTGCGTGTGTGAATTATTTGGTAAACAGACGGACCTCAGATTTAGCATTGGGGTTTAATCTGTCTCCTTCCATTACGCTGAATGAAGAGCTGGTAAGACAGGTATCTATTAACAGCAGCTTAATTATAATTAATGGAACATCTGCCTGCTCATTTGACTTTTCTGCTTATGACAGTTTAGTTATTAAGCTTATTTAAGCCCTGGCCCATTAATTCTACGGCCATTTCTAGCAATGGGGAAACCGATATGAACTCTTGTAGTTAAACAGATCTATCTTGAATTCCCTGCAAGTGGTGCACCTTCTTCTCCTGTCAGGAAGGAAGAATATAGACAGGTTTGCTGCACCATCAAGTTGACGATTAAATTTCACTTAAAGAGACATCTGAAGCTCCTGGAACATTTGAGGAAACTGAGGGGGAGTCCAAAGACTCTAGGTTAGAATATTAAAGTTTCTCAAAAGGATTCTACATGCTCCCTAGCTTGTCACCTGGTTTCCACAAACCTGTGCCCATCCAGATATTGCTGGACTTCAACGCTTATCAGCCCCAGCCAGTATGGCCAATGGTCAGGGTGAGGGGAGTTGAAGGTCAGCAACAACTGGAGTACATCAGTTCCTTCAAACCTTAAAAAAAAACCCAACCATTTAAGGTGAACTGTGGCATTTTGATGAAGTTCCTATGGAATGTGGAAGTTTCTGTGAAGTTGTGGAGAAATCCTGAGGGGAAGGGGATTACATAAGACTATTGGAATTTGGCCAAGAGAGGGTTTCTGAGATATTTCTTCTTTTTCCAACTGCCTCCCTCCCAGTAAAAGAGGACCACTTTGCAGAAATGTTCTCAACATTTGTTTCCAGAGAGAGAGAGAGAGAGAGAGAGAGAGAGAGAGAGAGAGAGAGAGAGAGAGAGAGACTCTAGAACAGGCATCTCCAAACTGTGGCCCTCCAGATGTTTTGGCCTACAACTCCCATTATCCCTAGCTAACAGGACCAGTGGTCAGGGGTGATGGGAATTGTAGTCCAAAACATCTGAAGGGCCAAAGTTTGGGGGTGCCTGCTCTAGAACAATGCTAGGTCTAGGAAGAGGTAGCCATTTTGGAACCCTCCAGTTGTCGCTGACTGACGGGAGTTTTAGTCAAACCACACCTGGAAGACACCATATTGGTTACAACTGGTCTAAGGCATCCAGAGTATGCAAAATGATGGCAGGACAGTTGTCATTGCTTCCGGTTGCAAAAATAAGAAAGAACTTGTGCTACTGCTGCAGCTGGTAGTGTGGTCCAGCCCTTTAAAAACTGTTGGAAAATATATCTTCCTCCTGGAGAAAGTGAAATGCTCCAAAATAACCATGGGCTCATTCTTGGTTTATGGCTCATGGTTTCTAACCAGCAGAGCTAAACTACAAGCCCATATTGGGATGACATGCTAAGCCAAACCATGGCTTAGCTCAGTACAGTAATACCTCGGGTTACGAACGCGATCCGTTCCGGATCGCAGTTCGTAACCCGAATAGTTCATAAACCGAACGCGATGCGAAGTGCCATTTTGCGCATGTGCAGACCGCACACACACACACACGGCGAAAACACTTCCGGGTTTGCGCAGTTCGTAACCCGAACTGTTCGCAAACCGAGGTGTTCGTAACCCAAGGTGCGACTGTATTGTGCAGCAGCAAAATAACAGGTGAGGTGCAAGGCAGTGGCAGTCTCTTAAGCCATGGTTTGAAATAGCAAAAGTATGTGATCCACTCAGGCCATCGAGCTGTGATATTTTTATCCTCTATATTGAGCCTACTTATTCACATGTTCTTTCATTAGCCACAATTCTCATACAGTTCTGTGCTTTCAAATCCTTTCAAATTCTGCCTGGTCTTGTACTGGGTTACTTGCACTTAGTCAATTCTTTATAACTGCTCTTATTTGAACATATTCGAACCAGCGAAGAGTTGTGCTGGTTATTTATTTATTTCTTCACTCACTGCTGCAAATGTTGGAATATTATCCTGAACTAAAAAATATTTATAGATAGAGAGATATAGATATACATTTAACAAGATTTTTAAAATGAACTTTTAGCTTTTTTAAAAAAAAAATCTCTGCTATTTTATTATTTTATTTTATTTTATCCTCCAGAGCTCTTTAGGCTTAGAAAGCTATAATATGTCTTGTAGAAAATTCACCAGTTACAAATGTGCATGTTATATATTTTACTGATCATGCTGCTGTTTTATTACTGGAAGTGTTTTTGTGTGCTTCATTTTATGCTAGCAGAATTATTTTCTAACGCAGAGTTCGTTTCTTTTATTTCTCTATTTTTAATGCTATTTTTCCATCATTCTTAAGGCTTATATTTTGTTCATTACCTTGGGTAAACATTTCCTGAGGGGCAGTCACGAGAGGTTTTTTAAACTGTTTTTAATTATCATATGTGTAAATTGCCTTTAGACATTGGTTTAGAAGGTGATTAATAAATTAATTATAATAATTAAATAAATATATACATTTAAAGCAATAGTATGCCACCTTAAACAGTTATGACATCCTCCCCCACACACACACAATCACTGCCGCTAGGGGCACCAACTTGAAAAAAAATATTGTGGGGGCCCAAATAAGCCCTGCCCACATAATCAATCACATGAAGCAGTGAACACACATCATTTGCATGGAAATGCCCATCAACTTTGTGGGGTCTGTCTGTCTCAAATATTTTATTGTGGGGGCCACAGCCCCTAGGAGTTGGCTCCTATGACTGCCATCAAATAATCCCAGGAACTGTAGTTTATTAAGGGTGCCAAGAGTTTTTGGTGAACCCTTCTCCCCTCATAGAGTTACAATTCGCAGGGATTCCCTGGGAATTGGGATTGTCTGCTAAACCACTTTGGAAATTATAGCTCTTTATTTCCTGCTTTTCTTTCAATATAAACAAATCACCAATTCAATATTAAAATTTTCTTTTTTAAAATACTCCTCTACACACTTCCATTCTGTCATATATTTGTGTTTGGGAATGCTCCTAATTGCTGTCATCTTGGCCAGATTCATGAACTCTGTCAACTTTTCTTGCCATTCATAAACTGATGGTATTTTTTCTCCTTTCCAATTTTGGGCTATGAGTAGTCATCATAAAAGCACAGTAGGGTCTTAGCTCAGAATGGGGCTGAACTCTAATGAACTTAATGGAAGCCCAGGTCAAATTAAGCTCAAATTGACTAACATAAGGCAATACCATTTCAGCATGGGTTAGGGGTGTGTGAAGGGTGTTTGGAAAATCTTTAGTGGGGATAAAACACCACTCCTTCATAGGGATGGAAATTATATATATATATATATATATATATATATATATATATATATATATATATGTGTGTGTGTGTGTGTGTGTGTGTGTGTGTGTGTGTGTGTGTGTGTTAGATGTGGTGGTGGTGGTGATTACAGTGGAACAACTCAATCAGACACTCCTGAACTTCCTTTTGGATTAAAATGAAACTCCAAATTAGATTACACTCTTCTAAGGGTTTTGCCATGTGGTTTTGCTGAGCTGTAAGACACACAAAAATATGTTAGAATGTGTATTTGTTTAAATGTTGGTTTTAATTTGATTAAAATGGAAAAATAGAATATGGTAAAATAAAAGGAGAATTCCCTGAATGCCTAGATCCAGGTTTGGAGTCCTAGCAGAGATTTAAAATCACAAAACATGTAACAAAAGTCAAATACGGAAATATAGGCTGTTAGACCTTTAAAATATCTGCTTCTGCTTCCAAAGTTCCCTACTTCCCTTAGCATAGAAAAAGACCAAATGTTTGTAACTTTAAAAATGGTTTACTTACAAACTTACTTACAGATTCATGTGCTTTTCCATACAGCAGCAAGAAAAACAGGCAGTATAACTTAGGTTCAAAAAAGTGGTAAATGTTTCTAACTTATTTGTATAGAAAGAAGGCTTGCTTAAGCTATGCAGTCTAACCTTGGAGCATCCAGTTTAGACCTCCTTACTGGTAGGGTTCACATGGTTAGGCATGTTGATTATATGAGGCTGGATATATCTCACAAAAGTATGTACAAAATATATACAATTTAAATGTATACTTTTTGTGCATTCTTTAAAAAACTATGGACAAAACAGGGTGGAAGAGACCTTTGACTGAATACCAGCAAAAGTGAAACAGGGCCTAATTAGGTTTCTAAACCAATCCCTAGTTTTTGGTACAGAACAGTTTTGCATTTTCAATTCCAGAAATTTGTTGGTTTGAAAATCAGAACTACACCAAACAGGAACTGGTGTATGCAGACTTAACCTACACAGATCAAGGGTGAGCAGAACATTTTTTTCCACTGATCAGAGAGTAGAATCATAAACAACCATTGTTGGAGACCGGGTAATCATTTCCCATCAAACTGTATTGCCTAGGGGACCCGACGAGATCCTGAGCTTCCCCTAAGACCTAAAGTATTTCTACAATATGCCCCAAACACAATAGCAAAGGATTACCTCTCCATCACCTTAGAGATAAATCTTTGAGACCTTGGTAACCTTTGAGGAGGGGGGAATATAATTGTCTTCCTAATTAAAATTGATTTTTCCTGGCAACTGTGCCATTCTGTACTTCACTGCATTGGAGAGGCTGAGTGCTACATCCCTTATTGCAAGAGATATTTATGGGCTCCCATTGACAGCACACTCAGCAATGTACCTGCATATGGCGACATTGGCTGTGCCTAAGGGATCTCAGGAATGTTAATCCTTTCAGAATATGCATACTTTGCTAATTAGTAAAGAGGACAGCAGGGAGGGAGAGGAGTGCATTCCCCCCCTTGTATCTTTGGAACTAGGAGAACTCTTCTGAATGTGATCCATGACCTAGCTTGCAGATCTGGGGTGAAAGATGAACAGCCCTCAGGTTACATAATAAAGAAAGCAGATCTTATGGTCTTCCTCCTTCAGAAGGTTTCAGGCACCAATGAAAGACTGTGAAAACCTTTGCTTCCTTCAATCAATCCATCAATCTGCTTTCTAATTGCTTTATGAGCTTTGTCTTCACCCATAAGGACATAAGAAGAGCCTCCTGAATCCGGCCAATGGCCCATCTAGTCCAGCATTCTGTTCTCACAGATTGGAAACCCATTTGGTGTTCAAAAACATTACTGCCTCCAGCCATGGAGGCAGCCACCATGGTTAGTAGCTACCGATAGCCTTCCTCTGCTTCTGAATACCAGTTGCTGGAAACCACAACAGGGGGAAGGATGCTGTTGTGTTCAGGGCTTGCTTGCAGGTTTCCCTTTGGGGCATCTGGGTGGCCACTGTGAGAACAGGAAGTTGGACTAGATGGGCCATTGGCCTCGTCCTGCAGGCTGATCTTAGGTTCTTACAATATATCATATTACTTTTCGAACAAGGTTTATGGTATTTTTCACTTATGTGCAACCTAAGTGTAGGCTGGAGGGGTTCATAGCATTAACACCCTAGCAGATCCTGCATCTCCATTCAGTTTCCAGGGGAGCCTCCAAAATCCTGCACAGAGCAAAACAAGTCTCTCTGCCTGCAACCAGTGGCGGAGAGCAGGGGTGGGGCTGGCGCATGTCCCAGGGCTGTGGCACGCGTCCTGGGGGCATGGTGAGCTGCCTGAAGGGGTGTGGCGCCCAGCACGGGTGGGGGGCAGCTGCGATGGCACCCCACCGGGATCACGCTGCTTGGAGTGGTGCGCTCCCCCTGCACTCCTCTTCCTCCGCCAGTGCCTGCAGCTTCTAGCATTCAGCGTTTCCAGCTCTCTCACAACTCTGGCTATTGTTCTAGGTGAGGCAGGTGAGTGAAAATCCCATCCATTGTTCTATGGCACAAAGCAACATCTTTGGTTATGCTAAAATGTGGTACTTAACTTGGCAGGTTCCGCAGCCTGCTTGACTAGATTCTAACCCTTACTGGATACAGGTTCACAGGTCTGGAAGGGATCCCAAACATCATCTAATCCAATTCACCGGAATATTGTGTTCCAATGTTATTGCAACCCATCAGGAGACCTTATGATGAAGGGCAGGTAAGAAAGTATTTGAATAATACCCAGAGGGTCAAAATGGAAGTTTCTGTTCCTTGGTTTGCCCCACTTAAAAATATATTCGGCTCATTAATTGAGGCAACCCTTGATTAAGTCCAGTTCACTCACTGCATAGGCAACTATCAATTTAATAAAAAATATTGATGAGCAAAATCCGAAATCTCAATCCCTTCACTGGAAAGTGGGTATCGACATTTTCCCATGTAGGGTGCTATACATGTGAGCTTAATAACTAACACTTGGTGAGATATATCACCATGGGCGTAGGCAGGGGGGCAGGAGGGGGCAGCTGCCCCCCCCTAGAAGCAAAAAAAATAATGTATTTTATAGACCATAACCAGCACTTTTCCCCTCCAAAAACTGAAGTGGAAAGGGCTTTGCTTTAGCAAGAGCAGCTAAGTCTCCGGTTGCTGGGGGGGGGGGGACACAGCAGTAACAAAAACACATCAAATAAATAAAGCAAAGTGGCTACCAGTAGTTAAGCAGTTAAGACAATGGAGCATATATCCCCAGGCAAGATTTGATAGCTGACCATTTCACCCTATTGTTCTTAAGTGGGAGTTGTTAATGAGCATTCAGGAGCATTAAGAGTTCTATTGGTGATTTAATGAGGGTGCAGACTCAGAGGATTCAATTTGACTAAGGTGGCTCTGCAAGGCTAAAAAGAAGTGAATAAGAAAGGGGGGAGGCTGTAGCTTTGACAGACACAGTGATGTTTATAAAAAGCATTGGTGTTCCAGTCTGCCCCTCCTCCTGCATCTGTATACTGTAAATCAGGGGTGGCCACCTCCCAAGAGACTCTGATCTACTCAGAGTTTAAAACTGGGGGTGATCTACCCCCTTTTGGGGGGTTCAGGTCAAAGCTGTTGAGTTTTTTTAAAAGGAAGGGAAGCCCTGTTTTTTTGGGTTTAGGTCAAACTTGTTGAGCTTCTTTTAGGAGGGAGGGAGGCCCATTTTTGTTTAGGGCTTCAGGTCATAGTTCAACTTTTTTGAGGGAGGAGGAAAATTTTGGGTGAGCTTTTTTTAGGGGTGCCAGTGACCTACCAGTGATCTACCACAGACATCCAGTGATCTACTGGTAGATCACAATCTACCTGTTGGACGTGCCTGCTGTAAATCAAGCAGAGAGAAAGCTGCTTACAAGGCTCCTGTACATGCAGAGTTCCAGCATCACAGCGTCACCCAGAGGCACCCACAAATATGAGTTATCCCTCTCTCTATTTCTTCCTTCCTTCCCTCCCTCTTCCATCCTTAATAAAATACGGGGGGGCAGATAAGCCCCACATAGAAAGCCCATCAACATGGGGGGGATGACTCTTTCAAATACGGTATTTACCAGTAATTGGGGGGGGGGGCACCTAGGCCTCTAGGAGTTGGATGCTATGCCTAGGAGTAGGACAATTCAAGAAAGCAGAATGATGCATATGCTATGGTAATATATCAATAGAATCATAGAATTGTAGTCGGAAGGGACCACAAGGGTCATCTAGTCCAACCCCCTGCAATGCAGGATTTTTTTCCTAAGGTGGGGATTGAACCATGGTTGAAATATTATGCTGATATGCAGCAACGCCTTGGAGCCGTCGTGGCTGCGGCCGTGTCTTGCCTCGCCCTCGCCCGCCCTGCCACCCCCTCTTGCCTGCCCGACCCTCCCGTCCTCTCCAGCCAAGCAGGGTAGCCGCCAACGCTACCAGCCCCAGAAGCACAAGGTGGCCGCTGCTGCCGCTGCCACAATGTCATCAGGCCCGCTGGCCCTTTAGCCCCGCCCACTTTGTGGCCCCTCCCCTTCCGTGCCTTGGCCCCTCCCCTGAACGACCATGGCTTGCCCCCCCCCCTAGTTTTGATCCTGGCTACGCCCCTGTATATCACAAAAAGTGTCTAACGGAACATATTAGTCATAAAATATTGAAACCATCAATATCATACATTGATGCACAAAATGTTTAATTATGTATTACGTCAGTTATTATTCATCTCATAGCTTAGACCTTTAGTTGAGCATGCATTTAGAACTTACCAAAGGTAGAGAACAGCATGGAAAAACCTGACCCATTACTGTACACTTAAGGCTATGGTGTTGTGTGTGTGTGTGTGTGTGTGTGTGTGTGTGTGTGTGTGTGTGTGTGTGTGTTTCAACTGTGTTCCTTTCCTGTGAAGAATCAAACCCTTTTACAGATTCAGCAATGGACCATAGGCCTGCCCTCATTCAAAGACTGTGGTTTGGGAGGCAGGGAAGAAGGGCGCCCAAAGGGATATCCATTTAAGCAGTTGGAGGAGCAGGCTATGTTCTGCTTCCCACTATTGGGAACAGGGCTGGAGAACCTGCAGCCTGTGGGTGGGATGTGGCCTTGGCACTCTTCCCAGGCCACACCTTTTACTGGCTCTGCTTCACAGCCTGAGTGTTTTTGCCTGGCTGGAATGTATCCCTTGAGCTCTGGCAATGCCTCTTGCTTTCCTAAATGGAGGATAGAGAGGGGATGTGTGAGTGTGTGGGGAAATGACCCTACTCAACAAAGTAAATTAAAAGAATACATTTGTTACTCTGTCTACTTTTTGCCTCTGAACCCACCCAGCACTAGCATGTGGCCCTCCAAAAGTGCCCCAGAAGAGAATGTGGCCCTCAGGCTGAAGAGGGTGCCTTGCCACTGCTATATTTGAAAAGGAAGAGTACTTTTTCATGCATTACATGGTAAAACTATGGAAGTCGCTCCTACAGGAGACAGTGATGGCTGCCAGCCTAGATGGTTTTAAAAGATGATTAGGCAAATTTGTGGAGGAAAAGGCTGTCAATGGCTGTAAGCCCCAATGCCTATGCTCTGCTTCCACCATCTGAGGCTGTACAGGTGGCAACCATTTTAGGTGTGTCCAATTGACACTTGATTGCCAACATGCAGGTCCTTTTGGACCTGGAAGAAGACAGAGCGGGATATGCTCCATTGATGCGCATGGGGGCCAGGAACAGAACCGCAAAATAATTTGAGGGTAGGGTGGTTTAATTAAATGAAAAGTTGAGAAAGGGTGGAGGCATCTCCCACCATCCCTCACCTTCTTCCAACCTGACATCTGCCTCTCTTTTCTGCCTGACAGCACCGGGTCATTCTGGGCAGCTCAACCTGACCTGCAGTGATCTGAGACAGTCTTCACCTGACTTGAGCAAAGCCCAGATCTCCCTGTATCAGCTTGATTTGGTTTGGGCTTTGCCTCATTCTGCTCCACAGCCATAGATACCACCATTTCCTGTTGAATGCTGCCGCCCTTGCTCTTTCTTTCACTCTCTCTTCATCGTCACATCCCCTAACTCTTCCCCACTACTGGGATGATTCCATGGTACCATCCTGCTCTCCACTTCTCTTGAAAGGTGAAAAAACACCCTAGGCCTTCGCAGTTGTCTTGGCTCTGAAAAAACGGCTCTGCCAGACCTCAGAAAATCCCTCCCACCCACTTCTGTTTTGCAAAAGATTAAAGCCCGGAACGCTTCTTCTACAAATTGCAATTCAAATGAGTTTTTCTGTTCCCCTCTTGCTAACGTTATGTAGTCACGTCACTCATTAATGGCTCCTGTTAAATTATTGTTCATAAAGCACATTTCTTTCTTTCTAGCAGCAGGTTAGGGTCATCCTCTGTAGTTAGGAATTAAACACCTTTCAATTTTCTTCTTCTAGGTTTTAAGGAAACACATCAATTAACAGATATCGCCGAAGGCAGGCTCCGTGCTCAACATCTGTTCTTTCGTTACAGAGAACCCAGCAAAATATATTATGGATAGGAAATACATCATGAACTAAAAGTCAGGCTCAGACACCCGAGACCAAATGGAGTTCTGCAAAGGGAAGGACTCACAGAAGGAACCACATCAGTATTATATCTGGTACTGAGCCAATATGCCTCACATATATCTTTTTGTGAATACTTTCAGCATGACTGGAGATGCCCCCCTTTTTAACAGTGTTTCAATGCTCCTGGTAAAAATGCATTCATTGTTAGTGTCTTAACATGTCCTCACTCTCACTTGCCTTCACTCACCCTCTGCAATGTCATCACTTGAATAAATCTAATTGACTGTAGAGATTAAATCTGATTGGCAGCTTAGAACCAAGACATCAGCCTATTCACCATGGGGTCCCTGATTGGGTAGGATCACACATGTTGCTAAACTGGGAACCAGGAAGTGACTAAACCAGGGGGGGGGGATTAGCAGCTGACATTGTGAGGTCCTTGACTGTGTGGAATAATGTCTTTATTCAGACCAGGTTTCTCCGTGGTTTTAAGTTTGGTAGTAAATTGCAGTTCAGCAACTTCTCTTTCCAGTCTATTTCTGAAATTAGTGGAAGGGGGAGAACCATATATGCCACCTTGACCACCTTGGAGAAAAAGGTGGGGATATAAATGCAATGAATGAATAATAACAAATAAATAAATAAAAACAATCATCTGCTTGGCCACTATGAGAATACAATGCTAGACTAGATGGGCCACTGGCCTGATCCAGCAAGCTCTTCTTATGTCCTTATGTTTCAAACAGCTGCCATTTTATGCAAAACATGACTATGTTAACATAGTACCTTATTCACAACAGAGGGAGAGAAATGTGAAGATATATTGATAACCCTAGGTATTTGGAGTTTTGTTTTGTTTTGTTTGTTTTTGTTAAATCCACCACCTCTCCAAATGTGCTAAGGTGAGGTCCTCTGTCCCTCAGCTGTCATATATTATCCACAAAGTCTCTTATCCAATGATATACTCCTGGAATTGAAAGTTCAGACCAGTTGTTTGCCTGGGATAATATAAAGCCTTCCATTCCCATCAGGAGTAATTCATGCCCTGTCAACAGAAAATTGACTGTTTAATACAGCAAAATAACTTACCATGGGGGGCAAATAGATACCTAATGCCATTAGAGTGCCATTCCTTAGATATTGATGCCTCTCGATGTTTCCAAAGTGTCCAAAATAGGTTTGTTTTGTTTTGTTTTGCCTTGTGCAAGCAAAGCCAATAAGAACTGCTTGGAAATAAACCTTAAACCCCTCCGGGCTTTGGCAGTAATAAGAGAATACCCACCTGGGAGGGCTTGAAAAGGTGGGGTGTGTGGAAGAAGCCAGATATCAAAGCAAATCGAAAACAAGATAGCCCGTCATTTTCTCTCTGGACTTCTAACTCATCCATTGATTATGAGAAAATATGCTGATCTTTGATCTCCAAAGGGAAATAAATTCTAAATTGGCTTTCGGGTCAGGCTGCCTTCAAATCTTTCGAACTTGTTCTAATTAATATTCTGGAATCCATTTCCATAGAATCCTGACCTGAAAGATGATTGGTTTTCAAGCTCTCTCAGTTGCAAGCCAAAGAAAACAGAGATCAATGGGTGCTGTGTGTCACCAATGCAGATAGAAGTAAACTCATATGATTGGTTGTTGAGGGGGTTCTCTGTTTTTCCAGAGCAGGAGTGGGAAACAATTTTCAGCCTGAGGCCTACATTCCCTTCTGGTTGACCTACTGAGGGCCACATGCTAGTGGTGAGCAGCAGCAGAGGCAAAAGTGGGGGAATCAACAAATGTAAATGTAGCCTGGAATACTGTGTCCAGTTCTGAGCACCACTGATTAAGAAGGACATTGACATGCTGGAATGTGTGGTGAGGACAACCAAGATGATCAGGGGTCTGGAAGCCAAGCCTTATGAGGAATGGTTGAAGGAGCTGGGTATGTTAAACCTGGAAAACAGAAGACTGAGAGGAGATACGATAGCCATCTTCAAATATCTCATGGGCTGACACATGGAGCAAAGGCTATTGTCTACATAGTGCTGTGATATGATCCCATTCCCTATGTGATCCCTGATTGCATAGTCCATCTACATAGCATTGTGATGCCATCCTATTCACTGAGATTTGATAGGATTGTTCCTGCAACAAATCCAAGGAGAAGCAGCAGTGGGGAAATTATACCTTACTGAAACTGTTTGCTTCTACCCCAAGATCAAAACTGGAGAATATGCAAAGCACCTCCAGCTTTGATTCAAGACTCATTAAACATATTAGAAGCAAACATCTGGGCTCTCACAGTTCTCCGTTCTTGTTGAAATAAAATCAAGTTTTAACTTTGCAGGCGGCATCAGTTCAAGGGGAGGTAAACCATGTTTTGTCTCCCCTCTGTGGCCAATCAATTCTAGTTAGGTGACCTCGCCGTCCTCTTCCTCTTGCCTTCGTTGTAATGAGAAAGGATGGAGAGTTACTGTTCCTGGGATCTTTCTACCACTGTGATTCTTCTCCACCTGTCCCTAGAGCACAATCATATTTTTCAAACTGTCCACTTATCGATTTCCCATCTCCTATATTTCAGCGGGGATACACCCTTTGGGATTAGAAAAAGAAAGGGCCCTCAGTGAGTCCATCATGCTGCACGGGGAGGAAATTATTTCCCAGCTAAGTGTGTCTAATATAGAAGTTTGACATTACATTCTGGACGGCGTACTGACTTCACCTTTAGCGAGAGGCAGGAAATGAAAGTCAGCTGGTGGGTTGTGTAATTAGCAAGACAGTATGGAAAGGCAAGGGAAATTCTATTTCCTCCTCTTTTTTAAAAAAAAAAAGCTGAAGAAGCAGTGAAAATCAGGGCTGTTTCAGATGCTGTTGCTGCTGGGGGCAGGGAATAAATTATGTTGCATGGGTAGGGTTCCTCGACTCAATAGAGGACAGGAGTTCTGTGCCTTGAATTGCCCTGCTCTCTTTTGAGTCTGGAAACCTTAAAGAGAAACCAGCAGACCCTTTGCTTGGAAATTAAACAAAGGGTCTGCTGGTTTCTCTTTAAGGTTTCCAGACTCAAAAGAGAGCAGGGCAATTCAAGGCACAGAAGTCCTGTCCTCTATTGAGTCTGGCAACCCTATTCATGGGGGGCATCAGCAGAGTCCCCTTACTTTATCAGGCTCAAGAGCTGCCCTAGGGCCACTTCTTGCTTTTTATTGTTGAGATTTCTGGTCAGTTCCCCTGTTAAATAGCTCTCTCCCTTAGCCAGGTTTCGGTGGTGTCTCTCTGGGGGACACCTTTCAGATCCTAGGTTCAGGGAGAGCGACACACTCACGTCCCCCAAGTCTGTACAAATCACACCCCCGAGAAGTGCTGCTGACCTTGCAAAAAGGCTTTCACCTCTCCTCAGAAATTATTATTATTATTATTATTATTATTATTATTATTATTATTTATACCCCGCCCATCTGGCTGGGTTTCCCCTGCCACTCTGGGCGGCTTCCAACAGATATCAAAATACATTAAAATATCACAGATTAAAAACTTCCCTAAACAGGGCTGCCTTTAGGTGTTTTCTAAATGTCAGGTAGTTGTTTATCTCCTTGACCTCCGATGGGAGGGCATTCCACAGGGAGGGCACCACTACCGAAAAGGCCCTCTGCCTGGTTCCCTGTAGCTTTGCTTCTCACAGTGAGGGAACCGCCAGAAGGCCCTCGGCGTTGGATCTCAGTGTCTGGGCTGAACGATGGGGGTGGAGACGCTCCTTCAGGTATACAGGACCGAGGCCATTTAGGACTTTAAAGGTCAGCACCAACACTTTGAATTGTGCTTGGTGGGCTTTCCTTTGTTAGAGGCTGGGATGCTGTAGCAGTGGGTTCATTGTACCAAGAGGCAGGTTGGACTGGGTGATTCTATAATGCCTCAATAATTCACCAAAGATGGAGTCTGCAAATTAAACTCCTGCAATTTTTCCTTTCTACTGCTCAACAGTCCTAGAGGTATCATTGCTACCTCTGTTGAGCACTGAACCGGTATGTGGTCATTTGCCAAGAGCTTACAGGTACTTCAATAAGTTTTAACTATGCCCAGACATGGTCCCTCTCTTAAGCTATTCTCAAGTCTGTGAGGCACTGCTACAACACACCTTTTCCCCATTGTGTGCATAGATGCTTTCTTGCTTAGGGTCAGATTCCATGGCATTTAGAAGCCTACAAAGAGTGGAGGGAAAGCCTCAGAACTGGGAATTTCACAGCAGTAATTCTGAATAGGGTTCTTGTCAAGCTTTACACAAGAGACAGCCTAAACTCTGGCAGTAGCTATGGAGTCTGTGGGGAGTGTCCTTGGCAGGGGAAGGGAAAATGAATATGCTTGATTGGGGTCTGGGGTTCTATGGGAGTCTGGACTAATTTATTGACTTTTCACATTGTTATCAGTCAACTTTCTACATCACCTGAGGCAATTCAGCTTTTGCACAACTTGAATTAGTTGAACTGCCCAAATGTTATTTTGTAACTGCCCATTTCCTCCTGTAAATTTATCAGTTTCTCTTTTCTCAAGTCATAAGTTCAGTTCTCCACATTTCCTCATTAGTTTGCATTTTTCAAAAAGAAACAGCCCTTGTGAAAATTCATCAGCGCCTAATAGTCACATTTTCATATACAGTTTTGACAAATGGCATGCCCTTTTGCAAAGCAATTTCCCCTAAAGTAATGCATTTTTGTATGTTGCTACCCCTAACATGTTCATTTTTGTATACAATTTACCCCGGTACATGCATTTTTGTACACATAACCACGTTGGTGAGTTGCATTGCAAAATTCAGAGAAATGTGAATTTATGTGTTTCGGTTTGTGTAGTGTTTTGGAAAGTGCAAATAGGCAGGTTCACCTTTAAATGTGAACTGAGCTGAAATTCTCCCCCAAACCTAGTAACTTCCCAATTTGGATATGGCTGCTTATTTATTTATTTAAAGAGATAGAAAATCCCTGTTCTCCACCTAAGATGTAACAACTCTCCGGGACATAGAGCCCCTATCAGAGAAGGAAAGCAGAAACAGCAAGCAAACAAGCAAACAAACAAATGAAAGACACTCAATACACACACATTACACATACAGTGATAATTAAATTTGTCTCTTTTTTTTAACTTACTGCATATTATCATTCCTGTCTCCATAAGAGCCTCATATTTAATGGGGAGGGGGGGTGTATATTACTCAGGGGACTGGTAAGAAATATTATGAGTCGAGCAAAGTCTTTTTTATTTTATTTTTTGAAACAAAACTAATAAGTTTGTCAATCACTTCTTTAATATCCATCACTCTCTGGTGAACAACTTTTAGACTCTCATATCAGTTAAGAGGCATTCTGAGAAGTAATTAGATGAAGGCATATATATATATATATATATATATATATATATATATATATATTCAGATTTCTGGTTTGAAAATGCATGTACCTCTGACTCATTTTGCAGCAGCGTTGAGCCAATGAGACCTCCCCCGTGGCAAAGGCAACATCTGGGGAAATGCTTTTCATTGCTTCTCCAGAGACTGCCGAACTCCCAGAAGGTTGAGCTGAGGGACGGCCTTCATTAGCTTGGCAGGTTTACACACTCATTTCCCATGTGTTTTATATTTTCTCTGCTGACTAAGTTGTGGCCAAAGACAGCTCGGGGATTCAAGTTTTGCAACTTTTGATTATGACCTGCCCCTCCTATGTGTGAATCATAACTTACCACCCAAGTTTGCATTTCCTGAATGTCCTGGCATATTTATCCCACATTTCTGTTGAGATGCTGAGATGTCGAGAGAAAATACATTTAAAAAACACACACATTTTAAAAAGCTAATTAGGGAGAACTTCCTGACAGTAAGAGCTGTTCAGCAGTGGAATTTGCTGCCAAGGAGTGTGGTGGAGTATCCTTCTTTGGAGGTCTTTAAGCAGAGGCTTGACAGGCATATGTCAAGAATGCTTTGATGGTGTTTCCTGCTTGACAGGGGCTTGGACTGGATGGCCCTTGTGGTCCCTTCCAACTCTATGATTCTATAATTTAGTTTCATATGCATAGCAGAGGTTCTCAGCTGGAGCTGTATCTAGACACAAAAGGGAGAGGCCTAAATACTCTTGTTTCTCTCTCTGATGGCCTCAGGAGGTCTCTGTCCTGCTTTGGGGGGGGGCGGTGTTAGGCTATCAATGACTACAAGCCCTTTAGTGTCACCAGCAGTATGCTGGGAATCTCCATGAGTGGCGGGAAGAGTATGTTGGAATAAAGATAGGGAGGTGGTTCTTAACCTATTCTTCAATAGAGAATGGCAGATTAGAATTCTCTCTCCCTTCTTTTCATTAAACTGGGGAGAGAGAATGGGCGTTTGTGTGGAATCCTCTTCCCTCCCTCCTTCACATGCACCCACACGCATATGCCCTCCACCTTTTTCCTACATGAAATCGTTTTGCAGGAAAAGGTTGAGGCATGCTCCTCTAATTAAACCAACAGGATCATAAAGAGCAAATCTCTACCACAGAGCGCTGAATTCATTAAAGGCAGACCACAGATCTCTTGCACGGCTCAGACAAAATGTGGAACTCCACTAGTTAATGCTTCCCTTGCACTGTTGCAAAGGGCGGGTGGCGTAAAATTAATGCCTAGGGAAAGGTGGACACTCCTGGAAGGTGATTCAGTAATTTCATTTCAGTTAAAACTTGCTTGAGGGGGTGGGGAGTTTTGTATTCAGATTCGGCACAGCAGCTGTGTGCAAACGTGACACAAAGCTCTAACCTTCCCATCGTAGTCTTCCAAGCTAATTGGGATGATTTGAGGCAGAAAAGTACTGTGGATTTGCCAGATCTCCTCACCGAAAGACGTGTTTTCTACCAGAAGCCATTCCGCAATCCTTTAATCCAAACAAGGTGGATGGGTTTTGCGGGAGTCCCCCCGCTCGCCCGCTTCCCTCTCCTTTTTAATGAATGCAAAACAAACTACTCTATCAGTGTGTTCCATTCTGGAACTAATTGAATGGAAGGGATTTATAGGAAACCACAATTGAATTAGTGATGGGGGGGCCAGTTCCGTAAAGTTGCAAAATATGTTTATGGTTTAATAAAGATAGTCACTGTGGGCAACAACGTAGTCCCACTGTTTTACGCCCAGAGTGCATTCTATTCCCAGAAGAATGGGTTTCCTTCTGAATGATGACCAGGGTCATAAAAATTTCTGGTGGGAGTTTTAGCCCCAAACATCTGGGTAATGGAGACTGGTGTAAGCTATTGATTTCACTCCTCCAATTTCCTGAGTTTAGCTCTTCCCCGCCTCCGGTTCATCATTGCTTTGCCTTCCCTAAACAACTATCTTCCCCCACTGCTTGCTAGACCCTGTCTTCATAACTCTGTTCCCTTCCTCAAATTGCATCAGTCCATTGACAAGAGACATCCATTAGGTATCCCGCAGCCCTCGGTGGGCAGAATTCATTCAATCGGGCTGACACCAATTTACGGCCCCTTGCTTCCGGGTGCAAATCCCTTGCACTGACATCCTGGTTTGTGTGTTTGCGGGTGTGTGTTGTGAGACAGTTTTCTGGGAAGTGTAGCTTGTTTGCTTGGAAGGTAATGTGAAGTGGTTTGGCTTCACCACCAGATAGCATCTCTCAGATAGAGGAGAGAAATTTTCAAAATAACAGGGGGGTCCTTTTAGCTTTGGCAATACACTCCTATGGGCAAAACTGGTGGATGTCAAGAAATATAATCCTTTGTGAACTACAGGACAGCTGTGTGAGATGGCCTCTGCAGGCAGATGGTTTTGGATGTCATGAAGGCACAGCAATTGTTGGTTATTGTTTTATTTTTACAGACGGAAGATAAAGGAACAGAGAGAAAGAAGGACTGAGGAAGATTGTGGACTCTTCTTCACTGGAGGTTTTTAGCAGCTGTTGAATGACCATTTCTAAGGGGTTCTTAAGTTGTGTTTCCTGCATTGCAGGGATTGGACGAGGTGACTCATTGGGTCTGTTCCAACCCTATAATTCTATGAGGAGAAACCTCACAGAGGTTCTAGGTGGAGAAAAGACCACGTACTGAGAGTTGACAGGCAAGAGATCATTGAACATAAGAATATAAGAAGTGCTTGCTGGGTTAGGCCAAAGGCCCATCTAGTTTAGCCTTCTATCCTCACAGTGACCAACCAAATGCCCCAAAGGGAAGCCCACAAGCAGGACTTGGGTGCAACAGCACTCTCCCCACTCGTGTTTCCCAGGAACTGGTATTCAGAAGCATTACTGGCTCAGACAGAAGAGACAGAACATAGCCATCAGGTTTAGTAGTCATTGATGCCCTCCTCCTCCTCCTCCTCCTCCTCCTCCTCCTCCTCCTCCATGGTTTTGTCTAATACTCTTTTAAAATCATCCAAGCAGGTGTCAATCACTGCATTTCCCAGAAGCCAAGGGAAGAAGGAGGTTCCACATGAGCAAGATGTCTTGGGTAGCTCTGGCCAAACCAGCCAGCCCTTTGTCTGAAGGCTTCTAGCAAATAAGACTATTTGAAGGTGGAAATGCCCTCATTTACCTGGTGTGCCAAGTTTATATTTCTGCAGCATTCAGCCATGAAATGGAGAAGATGCTTCAGCCTACTGCATCCCTCACCCTTGTCAGATAAGTGTAAAAGATATGCCATCTTGTGTTGACAAACTGAAAAGGCAGCTGGGGGAGGATCCCTCAGTATGGTTTGGCATTTCCCTTTGATCAGTATTCAAGGAAGCAGGTTATGTGTGCATGTTTTGTGAGGAGACAAGAACGCAAAGAGAACCAGTGGTTAGAATGTTGCACTGGGACCTGGGAGACCAAGGTTCGAATCCCCTCTCAGCCATGAAGCTCACTGGGTGACCTCGGGCCAGTCACATACTCTCAGCCTAACAGAGTGATGCATGAAGCAGGGTGAGCATGTCACCTCACAGGAACACCTGGGCACCACTGCAACATCATAAGGGGTGTGACTTGACTGGAGGAAAGGACTGCCACAGTTTGTACATTGTACCAGAAAGGATACAGCTTTGTTAGTATATCATATGCTGGAGAGAAATTATTTCACCCCACATTTATAATGAAATTTGTTTTAACAAAAATGTTTGTGTAGGTTTGCAAACTCCCTTTGCAGACTCCAAACCTGGAGTGTGATCTTCCACCTGTCATGCACTCACCGCTACCCTCCCTCCCTCCCTCTCTCTGCTGTACTCTAGTATGGACAGTGCCCTTGAATGTGTTCCCTGCTGATGCTAGATACCATTTTTTATGTTTGACCCACAAGATGCAGAGTGAAGGCAACAAGTATTGTCCTCACTCTGTTTTGGCTTCAGATGTCATTGCATAGGCACACCTCATTGATTTCATGGCATCTTCATTAAGCCAAATCAGATATGCCAAATCAGAGTGAGGGTAATGCTTGCTTCCCTCTCTTTGCTGTCTTGTGGATTAAGAAAAGAGGAAGGGGGGGAAGGGGGGCCCAATCACCAGCCCTAGTAAGCAGGAGAAATACTTTGCTCCTGTTTACATCCCTGGAAATATCCCTGGACATCCTTTAATTTTGTTCACATGCTATGCTGACCATAGATCCTTTGGACATTATTGTAAAGTTAGCTAGGTAAAATATGATCCTATAGGCCTACTTTGTCATACATCCTGTCTTGCCCAATCCCTTTTGTCCACCAACCACTTCTCTATACATTGTTATACTGCAGAAGACTGCAGCTCAGTGGTAGAGCACCTGCTTTGCATGTAGAAAGTCCCAGGTTCAATTTCTGCTGTCTCCAGGTAGAGCTGGGAAATACCGCTGTGCAAAACCCTGGAGAGCCATTGTCAGTCTGTGTTGACAATACTGATCCAGAACAACCAACTCTGTACATATATGGCAGCTTCCTATGATCACCAGCACTCCTCCAGACAGATGCCTGTTTAAATCCTCTCCTTTCTGTCAAAGTTTTTTTTTTTAAAAAAAAAAACCTTCTTCAAATCTAGGGCTTCCCTCAAACCTGAACTGACTTCCCTCTTTTATGGAGTAGTGCTTTGGGGCACCCACTTAAAGCACTGAGATCACTATAACTAAATATGTTGATCCTGCTCCTGAAGTTGGAAGACTAATTTTCTCATCACCGCTAATAGCCATCAAGAGACACTTATCAGAAGAGTCCTGATTGACCATTCCTGATTTCCATCGCATCCAGCCTCCTGATTCCAACAGAAGGCATTGAGACACTGCCAGGAAGCCTGGAAGAAATAAAAATGGGGTGGAATGAGCAGTTAGGAAGAAGAAAAGAAGCTGCCTTATACTGAGTCAGACATACTAGTCCATCTAACTCAGTCTTGTCTACACTGACTAGCAGTGGCTCTCTAGGGTTTCAGACAAGGAGTCTTCCACAGCCCTTCCTGGAGATGCAAGGGATCGAACCTGGAACCTTCTGCTTGCAAGGCAGATGTGCTACCACTGACCTGCAGCTCTTCCCTTCATTTTGCCTGCCTTAACCACTACTTCCAAACCCTGTTGCATTACTGATCAGTCCATAGGTGGGAGACCTCAAATAAATCCAAGAAAGCTCTAAAGAGGAATTCAGGATATCACCATAAATATTAATGAAGATCCCACTAGGGTGAGATGAAAGAACAAAAATTATTCCAAAGATCAACAAGGGAAATCCAAATTCTTTCCATTGTTCCTCCGCTTAATGATCAGCCAAGGTGCATTTTTAATTCTCTCCAGGAAAGATTACAATGAGTCTTCAAGGGGTGGCGGGGGGTGGGGGAGAGAGAAACCTGTTAAGCAATCATCCCAGCTTCTGCAACTTCCTTCAAATGAATTTAGCATCTCTTTAATTATGACGATGAACCTAAAGGCTCTGATATTCTACATGACAGAAGTTCCCCTTTGAGTTATACAATGATGAGGAGATTAACCGGGCTCCATGGGAGAGGGATTTTGCATGGAGATGAAATACTGTGTCTATGTAATTTCAGGTGATTGATCGTAGATGATTAGTTGTCCATCAAAGTGCTACCAGCAAATCCAAAGATATGATCGGGACACTCTGAAGATGAGGGTGGCTCATTAACAAGCTCACAACTGACACATTCTAATTGTCAGAGAAGTAACCCAGTCTCCACAGACCCAGTTGAAGGGAAACCAACCTGGAATTTGAACCCAGAGAAAACAGGCCACACCGTGCATTTAAAGCACATCCAACACACATTTAAAGCACATAGTCATGTGTTAGCTTGGTTCCAAAACTATGGGTGTCCAGGGCCATGGGTGCCATGCAGTGTGCATGGCCCTGGTGCCAAAATTTGTGGGTGCCTCGCCCATTCATGGGAAATTTTATGGGTGCTCAGGCACCCAGGGCCCCAGGGAGCTGGCACCTATGCTTGGAGCTGTAATTCCCCCCTCATAGAGCTACAGTTCCCAGCATCCTCAACAAAACTACAGTTTTCATGAGTCTTTGTGGGGAATCATGTGTTTTAAAACCTGTGTTAGATGTGCTTTAAGTGTATGGTGAGCATCTGCCCTATGTCTTTTGTTTCGGGGGCTTATAATGTTCACTTCAATAACAAGGTGAGCATTACAGTCCCTAGATTCTTCTCTGGTTCTGGTTTTGTTCTGAAACCAGGGACAGACCTGCATTTTGGGGGCGCTGAAGCTTGAACTGTTATGGGGGCCTCTTCACAACCAGCAATGAGGTCTGGGTAACCACTGTTGTCTTCCTCCATTTGAGATCACCACTTTTTAAAAAGAAATGAACTACTACATCTCAGATTTTGCTTTAAATTGCTGTACCATAACACTCCACTTTGCAACATCTGTGCTACTGACTTTGGGGTTGTTGAAATATATACAAATAAATAATCAGTTTGAGTTGTGCAACTCAAATTTGGTCTACTAGACCCCCCAAAAAATTAAGCAACGTGGACTAAATTCGCTTCTGGGGGCCCGCCAGGATTAGAGGCCCTGAAGTTTAAACTTCACTAGTTTTGTAGTAAATCCACCCCTGTCTGAACCAGTGCAGAATTCCTCTCTTAAATCACACCTGTATTGTACATTTATAGTTTCCTTATACCACTTTAACAGTCATGACTCTCCCCTCAAAGAATTCTGACAACCAGTGCTTTTTTTCTGGGGGTACACAAGGATGTGAAGTACCAGCACCATTTTTTTCTAGAAGAAAAGCACAACTGTAAATTTTTAAAGGTACTGAGAGTTGTTGGGAGACGCCTCACAGAGCTACAGGTCCCATCATCCCTGACCACTGACCATACTGGCTGAGGTTGATGGGACTTGGCAGAACATCTGGAGAGTACCAGGCTGCTGACCCATTGTGTAGACCAGTGTTTCCCAACCTTGTGCCTCCAGATGTTTTTGGCCTACAACTCCCATGATCCCTAGCTAGCAGGACCAGTGGTCAGGAATGATGGGAATTGTAGTCCGAAAACACCTGGAGGCACAAGGAAGCATAAAAACGCAGGAGGCCAAGTTATTCCGAGGTAGACTAACAGTCCATCTAGCCTGGTATGGTGTACATTTACTGGCAGCAACTCTCCATAGTTGCAGACAAGGGTCCCATCACAGATTGAACCTGGGACCTTCTGTATGCAAAGCAAATTCTCTACCAGTGAACTCCAGCCCCAAATGGAATGTTCTGTTATTGCCATCTTCCTCCATATTGTCAAATGCCAACATTTATTGGACAACGGATTCTCAGGACAACAAACCATTTGCCTGCCACTTAACACTGTCCAGTCAGTTTTGCCAATTTGATTGGATTTTTTTATAAATTTGCATTTGAGGCCTTGTTTTGAAAAGACATGCTGACCCTGCCGAAGAGAGGAGCCCACATGAAGCCAGCTCAGCATCCCCGCTCTTTTACGGGCAAGTTGGGGAATCTATGCAAGAAAAGAATTTCTTGTGCAAATATTTATGCTTCATTCATTGCTCATCCATGTGTAAAGCAGTTGAGGACTGGCTGAGATGCTGAAGTGAAAACTGACACACTCATTTTGGACTAATATTCCCAAATTAAGTACCCAATGGTTTTAACACTTGGCTTCGTTAGCACCTTTAATTTCACCGAAAGTACATTATTGATTGCATTGAGGGCTGCGTGGGAGCTGAGCTCTTGATTGTTAATTGAGCCATCAATGTTCTAACGTTATCATTAGTGAAAGCTAAAGTCTCTGGTCTGAAGTGGCCTTTGGGGAGGAAGGTAAACGGCAAGAAGAGTGGAAGAATATTCCAAAAAGTGCCAAATAGGTGATGGCAAGCATCTCATTTACTGCAAAGTCAAGGGGAATAAACATAATCACTAAATATTCCGTATAAAGATGGCATGATGTGTTCATTCATTGGGAGTGATTCCCATCTTTCAGTTCCTCATTCCCATTGACTAATGTAGATCAGAATCCTCACTTCATCCACAAGTGGAAATTACTGGTGTGGGAGGGAAGGGGACTCGTTTTGTATCTTGTGAATGCAAAAGCTGGGGTTACTAGTCCTAGAGTACAATGGGACAACTTGTAGCTTTTGGCCCAATTTCAGGCAGCTCTTGGCTTAATTTCATATGGTTGCCAAGAAATGGGTGGGTGGAGGAAAGAGGGTAGCGGGCGCGGGGGGAGGGGTGGAAGAAGGAGAGAGAAATGAGATTCAGAAAGTCAGTGGGGCTGGTTGGAAGAGATAGAAAGGGGGTGGCAAAGAGAAAGAAGGGGGGTGTCATAAAGAGAAAGAAAGAAGAGGTGGCAGAAAGACCCCACTCGTTGCTGGTACATTGTCTCTGGCAGACAACTCGCAAGAGAATGTAGCTCTTGACATAATTTTTATTTTTAAAAAACATTTCTCTGCCTTATGGAATAATTCATTTTCTGAAGATGACCATGTGATCAGATGATCAAGTACATCTTTGTTGTAACCAAGTTTAGAAAACTGTGATCAGTTTTAAGCATGCCACCTCCCACAGGATGCAGCAAACCTTTCCTAGATCCCATGGTATCTCAGAGGAACAGACCACCTTTCTTATGAGCAAACTCTTAACCAGCTTAGACATTATAACTTCATGGAACCTCCAGATCTGTAGTCACTCTACCTGCTCTTGGGAACAAACCACTAGATATGGTCATCACCGTTCTGCCCTGCTTGTGAGTTTCCTGGAGACCTCTGGCAAACCAAAGTTCAGAATAGGATGGTGGCCTAAATCAGGCTTCCTCAAACTTGGCCCTCCATATGTTTTTGGCCTACGACTCCCATGATCCCTAGCTAGCAGGAGCAGTGGTCAGGGATGGTGGGAATTGTAGTCTCAAAACATCTGGGCCGGGTTTGAGGAAGCCTGGCCTAAATGGACCCTCAGTTGCATCCATCCTGCAAAGCTAATTCTTACATTCTTAAGTAAGAAGCAAACAGGTGCTATAAAGTGAAATGTGAATCATGTGTGACATTTCAGCCCACAGAAGGGATTTGTTTGGGTTTTTCCTTTGCTCTTCTCCCTCGAGCTGTTCTGAAGCACTGTATCTGGTAAAAAAGCTCCGATGTTTAGACTTAATGATATCCTTTGGTTAGCTTGCACATTGAGCCGCTCAGTGTATGTAGTGCAGTTTGATGACTGTCACTGTTGGCTGGGTCAAGAAGAAGAGCCGCAGACATAATCAGCGTGTTCTTTCATTTTTATCAGACCTCCATAAGAGGTAGCTGCTTCTGTCTTGTCATTCGCCTCCACCCCTCAAGGACAAAATCAATGGGCTAATGCACTGTGCCCTAGTACCTTCCTGCCTCCAGTTTAATTGCTAGATTATATCCTCCTCCCCACACACCCTAAAAAAAAAAATCCCTAGCACCAGGAAATGTGATTTCCCAAAGCTTCGTATAATATGAAACGACATGTCAAGAAACCTTGCAAAGCAAATACCGTAGTACAGTACTGTAGAGCATATTGGTTGCATTCAGACAGCGCCTTAATTCCATTTCCAACCTTTCCATATGCGGTAATTTTTGCATTTTGTGTGATCTTGCTCATGATGTAAAAGCCAAATCTGGAAATCTAGTGGGATTTAGTGCTCATTGCCGTGTTAATTGCTTGTGGGGGGAAATCTGTTTGCAACCCTGTTAACCTGGAAAATCAAGGGAAGAAATTTGGAGGCAGTATCCTAACATGCAGTTCTTCCCATACTTTTAATAGGTGAATCATGTGGGAACAGTGTTCAGTCTCCTATAGCCCAGTTCCAATATCATCACTTTAAATGTCGTACAGTGGTACCTCG
This sequence comes from Zootoca vivipara, assembly GCF_963506605.1. Taxonomy (NCBI): domain Eukaryota; kingdom Metazoa; phylum Chordata; class Lepidosauria; order Squamata; family Lacertidae; genus Zootoca; species Zootoca vivipara. Next base: position 32,457,904 of record NC_083289.1, on the reverse strand, counting down.
ACTTACGAATGACTTGACTTACGAATGTTTCGAGTTACGAACAGAGTTCCGTCCGCCATTTTGGATGCAGTTTAGATTTTTTCGACTTACAATTTTTTTAAAAAAATTCCCCATTGGCTTCGACTTACAAATTTTTCGACTTACGAAGGTCCGTTCGGAACGGATTAAATTCATAAGTCAAGGTACCACTGTATTTGGCGTGTGCACAGGTTGAAAGATTCAACTTGCATCTGTATCTGTGCAGTTTTTAAAAATAATTTTTGTTTTTTCCTGAGTTGCTTTCTGCTTTGATCTTTCATTTGGCTGCTGAGTCACCCGGTATTAAAAACAACCTCTATCTTTACTCATTCAGTATAATGGGGAATCTAAAAACAGCTATGATTTTTCCTCCTTTTGACCAAAGTGAATGAAATTTGCAGGCACAAGAGCCCCTCCAGAATGAACTAAGCTTGACAACCTGCAGACAAATATGTCCGAAGGATTTTCATAGGGAAAGAGAAAGGTATTTACTTTCCTCCATCATCCCTTAGGGAGGCAGAGTGGATTTTCCTTCTACTTACCATAAAATAATTAAGAGACAGTCGAGTGGCATGTAATTTTGCTTGTACATTTTTGTTTTAAAAATTGCACTTTCACACTGGCCTTTCTTTCTGGTGGTTGTGTCTTCCATTGGGCTTTACAGATCTCTACATAGACCTTTCCCAGGTCTTACAATGTGAGGCTGCCTGTGAAGTTCAGAAGATCCCTGCATTTGTGGGGAAAGATGTTGTTGTTAAAGTTGTTAAATAATCTAGGATTATTATTCTTTTAAGAACTTACATTGTTCCCGCAGTGCAGGGGGTTGTAGTAGATGGCCCTTGGGGTCCCTTACAACTCTACGACTCTATGATTTTATGAAGATTTTAACTTTAACAAAAATACAATCCAGGTCCCTTCAGTTCACTGCGGGAAACATTTTGGACAGCTCACTTTTATGCAAAGCTCATGGACCTAGAAAAACATATGTAGACATATAATATAGGAAAACAAAGAACAGTACAGCATGAAGAAGGGTGGAGAAATAGAGCAACACAAGGCTTGGTGGGGGCCCTGATCTGATTTGAGGGGTATTGACATTGCACTTGGACTCAGGTAGAAGAAACCATTATTGGCCTCATTATTCAGCTCACGCGCATAGCGCGCACACACACACGCACACCTCACCAGATGCCCATCAGAAGTGTTCAGTTGCACTGATCAGGTTTTGAACTTCCTTTTCCAGAGCAGTCAATGAACTCTTCCAATTTCATTGCCTCTTTCCTCCAGCAAATCTCCCCACTCCTTTGCTTCACGAGTATGGAGGGATTAAGGTCACATAGCCCAGGTTTGTTGTTCCTGCCACTGGAGAAAATGATTGCTCCATCAGAAGTCTCATTTTCAAAGGGCTTCACCGCTTCCTTATTCCTGAGCCGCTGAGGTACATTTGTGCTCGTATGCTATTTCATTTTTAATAGCCCTCTAATAAATTTGCTCTTGGAAGGATTATCCTGTTCTGTCTTCTTCCTTCAGAAACCTTGCAGGGCATAGAAGACAGGTGGCGGACTACCTGCAGCTTCCTGTCTTTGCACCTTAACTAACATGCCCTCAACATCTTTTAAGCCTGCCGTGAAAATAAATTGACTTGCATCGGATATGACAATTGGTCCATTCAGCTCAGTATATTTTACCCTGACTGGCAGCAGCTGTCCAAGGTTGCAGGCAGTGGGTGGAATTCAGGGTAATGCTAAGAAAGTAATTCCATCAGCACAGCCATTTCTGCTTGCCAGGTGGAATGTTCTCCCCTCTCCTGCTTCCCATCCTTCTCGTGGGGTTCTTGGAAGATTGCACTGAAGCAAATACAACCCTCAGGCTGTAAAAGATTCCCTACCCCATGGAGTCCTCTCTACCATTGGAAAACCTGAAGTGGTTTAAAACAACCAGTCAGCAGCCCTAAGTCTGATACCCCTGGCCTGTAGATCAACCTGTTCTTGTTCTGAAAAGCTTCCCCAAACAATCAGTGGAACTTTTATCTCCCTGAATTGTACAGACCCACCAAAGTTAGCTGAATGGGGGGGGGGAATGATCATTGCAAGATTGTCTAATAAGAGTCATTAGAAGGAGGAAGGCTTTGCATTCCTTGTACAAGAGTTATTTCTTTGTTGTTCCTGTGGGTAAACGAGGAAACCTGACAGTTTAAATTTAATTTCCCTCCAGTCTCTCAAAATGCATCTGACCTCCTATGTCACTAATTGTTTTGCCACTCCAGAAGCGCCTCCTGCAGTTGAAAGAGAGACTAACAAGGTCAAAGGAAGGAAGGAAGGCCTTTCTTCCCCAATTTCTCTTCACATCATTCTGTTGTGCTGAACATTTTCATAGCCAAAGAGGGAGAAGGCAGGGATAGAACCCACAGCCCAAGCTGCTCATCCCTTGTTTCAGCTTGTTGGTGCTTTAAAGTGCTTTTTCCTGTCTCTTCAGCTCTCTTCAGTGCTTTGGAGGCCTGCCGCCCACCACCATCATCCCCAAAAAGGAAGCCTCTTACCCACCCTACTGCCATCTTGAAGATGCCATCTCCTCCGCATCATCCTCATAGCACTCAGGGTCCTCCCCCTCCTCCTCCAAAATCTGGAAGAGAACTGAGGCCAAGGCACAGGTGCGGCTGGTTTATATTTCCAGGAAGTGGAACAGAGGAAAGACCATTAGAAAAAGTCTCCCCTCTGGTCCTCTCGCCAAGCCTTCTTCTTTGGCGATTGTCTTCCATAAACATGGTTTTAAGAATGAGTCCGTAAGTGACTGTGGAGACCAATTCTGGATCCACACATCCTTTCACAGTGGAGACATTGGTTTCCGGATGGGAATTGATCACAGTGTGGATTTGCCAAGCGTGCCTTCCTCTTAGCATATTTCTTTCTTGTGTCCTGAGATCGAGTGTCTTCAAAGCCCATGACACCTTTGGTAAAGGCTGTTCTCCAATTGGAGCACTCGCAGGCAAGTGTTTCCCAATTGATGGTGTTTATACTACATTTTTTTAGACTTGCCTTGAGACAATCTTTAAACCTCTTTTGTTGACCACCAGCATTACGCTTTCCAGTTTTAAGTTCGGAATAGAGTAGTTGCTTTGGAAGACTATCATCAGGCATCCGCACAACATGACCAGTCCAACGAAGTTGATGTTGAAGAATCATTGCTTCAACACTGTTGATCTTTGCTTCTTCCAGTACACTTGTGTTAGTTCGCCTGCCTCCCTAAGTGATGTATTAAAAATTTCGAAGACACCGTTGATGTAATCTTTCGAGGACTTGGAGGTGGCATTTATAAGTGGTCCATGTTTCACAAGCATACAGTAAGGTTGGTAGTACAATATAAGATTGGTAGTACAATAGTACAATAAAGTACAATAAAGCCATGCCCTGGTGGGCTGCACAGCCTACAAGAGAGTCCCCAGCAGCCAGTACAACTGGTGAAGGAGAAAGCTCCACCGCTGACCCATGCTGCAGAAGGGAGCCCCATCCACCATGACCACACTGAGCCACAAATGCCATTTCCCCAGAGTTTGGATAAGCAAGCCTTGTAGCTCTGTCGGGGGATTAGGGGCTTGCTACCAACAACAGTCAGCACCCTTAACAAACTACAGCTCCCAGAATTCTGTCTGTTAAGCCACGACTGTTTAAAGTGGTAGTGTAGTCTTTGAAATGTATGGTGTGGGTGTGGCCCAAGACGTCTTCACAGAACTACAGATGTTCTGGCTCCCTAGAGAGATGAGATTACTGTTCACCTGTTTTGAGTCTGCAGTATCAAAGTACATTGGCTTGGACATTAACCCTGTCTAAATGAAATGTTGGGAGAGAAGAGCCTCAGAAACTTTCTGGAAGTGTTGGCTGCAGAGTGGGGGAGTGGGGAGTGTCTTAGTCGCAATCCTCAATGCACAAACATTTGACACTCCAGGTGTCCAACTGCTGAGAAAATGAGCCTAGCACCAAATTGCACTGAAAGGCAAAAGCATTAATTTGGCTAATCTGCTTTATTACTCACAAATTAGAAAGACTCAGAATTAAGTCATCCCAAGGACGAGCTGGGGTCAAGCTCCCCTGTGAAATCCACACATAATGATAGTTCAAATTGGTTTTCTCTCATTTGAACACCCTTAATTGTGTCATTATATTTAATTGTGATGAGGACTTCCAAGGCTGTCATAAATAACATGCGAGGCAAAAATGGGGGGGGGAGTAATCCTTGTATATTTCAGGAGTGGAGAAGCCAATGTGGTACCCTCCAGATGTTGTTAGCCTACAACTCCCATCAGCCTCAGCCAGCATTGTCAATGGTCGGGGGTGATAAAAGTTGTAGTTCAACCACATCTGGTAGGGACCACTTGGGTGAACTTGGCCATGAAGCTCACTTTGGGCACTCTCTGCCTAAACCATCTCACTGGATTGTTCTGAGGTTAAGGGCCATGTATGGCACCTTGAGCTCTTTCCAGAAAAGGTGTGATATAAAGGAAATGATACTAATATAAAATAAGGACACAATTCTCTGCGCAATAGGTATGCTCCATTGAACAGCAAAAGTTGCTTTAGAGTAAACCTGCTTGGGATTCTGTTGTGACACTTTTCGGCTTCAAAGAATAAGTACAGTCAACCCCCAACTTGCACAGGACTTGCTTTCCTGCCCCCCGCCCCATGCATTGGCAGAGCATGCATAAGCCCACCCTGTCCCATTATGCCCTGCCTCTGTTCTGCGCGTCGGCTGCTACACGTCAATTGAATACAGTGGTACCTCAGTTTAAGAACAGCCCTGTTTACAAACTATTTGGTTTATGAACTCCGCCAAACCGGAAGTAGTGTCCCGGTTTGCAAACTTTACCTCGGTCTAAGAACAGAAGTCGAACGATGGTGGAAGTGCACCAGCGGTGGGAGGCCTCATTAGGGAAAGCATGCCTCGATTTAAGAACGGTTTCAGTTTAAGAACAGACTTCCGGAACGGATTAAGTTCATAAACTGAGGTAGCACTGTACATGCAAAATGGTTGCTGCCTGTATTACCTAAAGCTTCCACTATTTTTTGATGACTATCGTTTCTGAATGTTGTGTTAGGTTACTTTATTATTGCAGTTGTAACTGCAGCGAAGTATTCGTTACAGTGGTACCTCGACTTACGAATGACTCGACTTACGAAAGTTTCAAGTTACAAACAGAGTTCTGTCCGCCATTTTGGATGCGGTTTAGATAGGATTTTTTCGACTTATGAATTTTTTTTTTAAAAAAATCCCATTGGCTTCGACTTACGAATTTTTCGACATACGAAGGTCCATTCGGAACGGATTAAATTCGTAAGTCGAGGTACCACTGTACATGTCACTTGGCTTCAGAGCAAGTTTTAAGCAGGTTTACCAGCATTTATTCATGACACAATATTGAAGGGTACCAGAAGAATCCCATGAAGACACGCTGAAGATTCAACAGACTTATGATAAATGCTGTAATATTTATTAATACATCAGCATCTAGTCTTTACAGGGGGGAAAGGAATTTAGATGTTTAAGGCTGCAGTTCTATGCTCACTTAGTCAGGGGTAATCCCCATTAGACTCAGTGGAGCTTACTTCTAAGTAGACATATTTACGCTGTTTACATTAGCAAGCCACACAGTCCTCCAGTCCATCTGTCTGTTTGTCTATTTATTTATTTAATATGTATTAATGTCCTTCAACTAAAAATCTCAGGGCAGTTCACAGCATAAACGTACAGAATAAAAATACAGAATAAAAACAAAGCAAGCCTATAACCATTATTCCTAAACACAAACACATTTAAAAAGCCATTGAATGTTAATCAATCCAAGGCCTGGTTGAAAAGGAACATTTTCACCTGGTGCTAAATATATATAATGAAGGCACCAGGCAAGCCTCCCTAGGGAGACCATTCCACAAGTGGGGAGCCACTGCAGAAAAGGCCCTTTCTCATGTTGCTACCCTCTGGACCTCTCGTGGAGGAGGCACATGAAAAAGAGCCTTAGATTATGATTGCAGGGTCATTTCATACAAGAGTGTCTCTGTCTAGTTGCCTGCCAACCCTTGGCTCTTGCTCAAGTCTCCCCTTCAAGTGATAGCATTCTCATTTCTATTAGGCTGCAATCATACGCCCAGCTACCTGAGAGTTAGTCCCATTGAACGCAGTGGGGTTTACTTCTACATATGTATGGTAAGGATTGCACAGGATTAGAAGAAAGACTCAAGCTGTCCCCAGAGAGGGGAGTGAAAACAGCTCACAATGGAGAGAACATGCAAGGGGAGTTAACTAGTGAGGAAAATACCATATATTTTTTCAGGAGATACCTCCATGTGGTAAGTTTTGTATTCTCCATGGGTAGACTTTCTCATGAGCAGCTAAACCCAGGTAGAAATGACTGCTATCTGGGGAGATTATAACATACCCTCCAACGTGTCAAGGCCAAAAACGTCTTTTGGGCTGTGCCTTTTTGGGCTCCCTGGTATAGTGTGAGATCACCCTTCTAGGAAGACCAATTAGAACTTCACCATGTGCTGTTATGAACTTGCTCCATATGGCTGCCTAGGAATGTTTGCTCATTTAGTTCGAATGGAGGCAGGTGAGTGTGTAATTATTATAAAAGTAATAATTACTTTTGTGACCATAAGACAAATGGGTCAATGCAGGTGACTGAATTCATGCACAAGTAAATCCTTCTCGCTTCCAGTGTGTTTCTCGTTCTTTGCTATATGCACACTAGAACTGATTGCACAACCACAACAGCCCTCGAGTGTCATTACGGCAAAGTTATATCCATCATTTTTTGTGGCTAATGACAACCTATTTTGCTTTCAGCAGCTTAGCGTGAGCCCCAGTTTCGGTGGCTGCACTGTAATTTACGCAAGCTGTCTATGGGCTTCAGCCGTTCCTCTGACCATATGTTCCCCTCCCCAGATTGCCAGGCATTGGGGCCTCCCTTGCTGCGCTTGCCGGGGGGTGAGGTGTGCTCTTGCCGCTGCGTCAGCACTTCATCACCATTCAAGGAAGCAAGAATAATGTGCTTATTATCGAGAGAAACTCCTAATTAGCAAGTTTAGCGAGTGTGCGCCTGTGTGCCTTAACTTGGATTGAATACATCCCAATTATGAGCAGCTCATTATTAAAAGTACAGCCAGCTGTTTGTGCCAGAAATTCGGGAGCCCCGGAAAACAAGCACTTCCCCGTTTGCTCACAGAAACCTTCCAGGCTATTTCTTTCCTCTTTTCACTTTACAAAGAACGAGGGAAACACGCGCTGTCAGTGTGTACCAGGAAGATCCCAGCGAGAAAGGAATCAAGTAAGGATACAGGGAAAAGATTGGTTATTCCTCTCATTTTTAATTAGCATTATGAGCCTATCATCAGTAGTGATGTATGGAAGTGAGAGCTGGACCATAAAGAAGGCTGATCGCCAAAGAATTGATGCTTTTGGATTATGGTGCTGGAGGAGACTCTTGAGAGTCCCATGGACTGCAAGAAGATCAAACCTATCCATCCTGAAGGAAATCAGCCCTGAGTGCTCACTGGAAGGACAGATCCTGAAGCTGAGGCTCCAATACTTTGGCCACCTCATGAGGAGAGAAGACTCCCTGGAAAAGACCCTGATGTTGGGAAAGATGGAGGGCACAAGGAGAAGGAGACGACAGAGGATGAGATGGTTGGACAGTGTTCTCGAAGCCACCAACGTGAGTCTGACCAAACTGCGGGACAGTAGAAGACAGGAGTGCCTGGCGTGCTCTGGTCCATGGGGTCACGAAGAGTCAGACATGACTAAACGACTAAACAACAACAACAACAATGAGCCTATCACTTCACTGTTGATTCTCAGTAGTGGTTATGATCTTCCATGCCTATACCAGCCATAGCCAATTTATTGCCCTTCAGGTGATGGTGAATGACAATTCCCATCATCTTTGACCACTTGCCATGCTGGATAGGGCTGGTCTATAGGGCACCACAATGGCTACTTCTGGGTAAGGATGTGGAAGAAATTTGTTTCAGTTCATATTTTACTAAATTGTACTTCCTGAAGTATAATATGTGAACTTAAACTCAAGGTTTATTGCATTAGTTTTCCTGGATATAATTCTGTCCCAATTCCTAACGCTCCTTTTATACTGCAGTCTCCATTGTGTTATGAACTGTGGCTTTTTGATTGATGTGCCTCCATGTAGCACTGAATTTTAAGTGCTGGGCTACTGTCCCAAATTTCAGCACATGATACTGAAAAACGTAGGGAAATTACAACACCAAACTCCTGCAATTTTCCACGTTAACGGGTTTCAAATGGAACCATTTAATTCAGAAAAGCTATGGCTTTTGTGTGATCTGAAAGATCACATAAAACACAAAGAAAATCATAGAATTGTAGAGTTGAGAAAATCATAGAATTGTAGAGTTGGAAGGAACTCCTAGGGTCATCTAGTACAATCCTCGCAGTGCAGAATTCTCAACTAAAGCATCCATGGCAGATGCTTTACAATTCAATAAAAAAATAGACTAATCTAAATAAAAATTTAAAAAATCAACAACAAAAGAGAAAGAGGAATATAGACATAGATATAGATACAAAGCCCTTTGTTAGAGGTAGATCTTAAGCCTTCTCTCACACAAAAGGGGGTGGACTCTCCCAGTTCTCATATGGGAGCTTCCATCATCAGAAAGTTCTTCCTGATGTTTAGTCGGAATCTCCTTTCTTGTAACTTGATTCTATTGGTTCATGTCCTACCCTCTAGAATAGGAGAGAACAAGTTTGCTCCATCTTCCATGTGGCAGCCCTTTGAAGACAGCTATCATATCTCCCCCCCCCCCCCCCCGTCTCCTCTTTTCCAGGCTAAACATGCCCAACTCCCTCAACAGTTCCTCATAAGGCTTAGTTTCCAGACCCTTGGTCATCTAGGTCACCCTCCTCTGCACACGTTCTACGGTAGCTTCTTAAATTGTTGTGCCCAAAACTGTGCACATTTCTCCAGGTGTGCTCCAACCAAGGCAAAATAGAGAAGTACTATTATTTCCCTTGATCTGGACACTATACTTCTCTTGATGCAGCAGAAATGGAATAAAGTGATGTCTGAATACAGCCTCAGTTATCCTTATAAGCATTTGGAGCAACATGGAGATCACAACTCTGTAAAATGACTTTTGCGTGTTTAGACCTTTAAACCTCCCCCTTAAATAAATTCAGACAAGACTCAAATTTTGGTTTGGTTTTTGGCAGAATTTAGGCCACAACTTTATTGATTACAGCAAGTGAGTGGTTGCATAGGCTCTGGTTCGACTAGCTCCCTGCACTGTTGCATGTAGCGCTGACCTAGGGCATCAGCATAGGTCAGCCTAGGGTGAACACCCGGATAGGCGGAAAGCCGGGAACAGGCTATGTCCACCACCCAGATGTCCCCCTGGACTCAGGCATGGGCACAAACCCCTCTCAGGGCTTGACCAAACCATTTAAGGCCCTGGATTCCTTTAACGGAATACCCTTCACATAGGGATGGCGAGAGTGTTCCCCCATCCCTATCACCTGAACCAGAGCCTATCTGCAACCTTACACAGCAGGCGAAACCCAAATGGCACCAGCCAATCAGCCAAGTGGGGGAAATTCCTGTCATGCCCCTGTCCCAACGACAGGCGACACACGATGGCATAGCAAGGTCAAGCGCACAAGTCCTAAAAGTAGGGAGAGGTGGGCGGGTGTTTCAATGCACCCACCAAAAGAGAAAGCTCTGGGTATTTATAGGTCCCTTGATCCATTTAGCCTGCGTCCCATTGGCCTGATTGAATCCCAGATCAAGGGACCTACCAATTGGGTGTTGTGGCTATCCAATCATACCACCCACAACACAGGGTTTGGTTGCCAGGTCTCACCGCAACACGTGCCCTCTTTAAGGGAGGACCCAATATACTAGGCCACCATAGGTCAGGTGGCTGTTGTTAATGCCCTGTACCATTAGACCTGCTGATCAGATGGGTCCATCAGGTTGTCCCCTATAGTGATAATATTAACTAATTCAGTGCTGGCCCAAACCTATACCATGACAGCGTTATGGAAGGCTGTTCACTGCAATGAGTTGGCTTATGTGATATGAAAGTTCTGCTTTGGGGGTGGGATCCTCACTCAGAGGATAATGTAGAGACAGTTTCTGACATCAGTTATGCATAATCAGCATGCAGTGTTTCCAAATATGGAATGAAATATGATGCAGGAAATTGCTTTTCCTCCCCTTTCCTATAAGCCAATAATTTAGGTTTTTTTACAACCTTCATTTGTAAGGGAAATGGGATAGCAGTCAGAACTCAACTTTGGATCTTCGACAGGTTTAAGCAGGAAAGTAATTAAGGCTTCTGAGAAACAAATTTGATTGGAATGTAGGCACTCAGACTCATTACATGCTGGGGAAAAACAGCAGGGGCAGCCCAACGGCCCTGGCATTCATATTTCAGAGTAATTTTGAGCGTTCCGATTGAACCAGGAGTAACCCATGTGATGCCCTCAGGATGTTGTTGGACTGCAACTCCCATTATCCCCAGCTAGTACAGCCCAATTGTCAGGGATGATGAGAGTTGCTGTCTAATTTCTGTCTTACTTGAACATTGCCCATGTTGGCTAGGACTGATGGGAGTTGTAGTCCAACAATGTCTGGAAGGCATCACACTGCCTACCCTTGGCATAACTGCTTTGGGATCGATTTATTCATTTGTTGGTTGCAAGCATTTTTTTCTCCCACTCTTCAGTCTAATACAGTGTATTTAATAGAAGAGAATCTCAAAGAGTGTGGCATGGGTCTCCAAACTGTATAGGGCTTTATACACCCAAACCAGTCACAAATTGGAAACAAGTTCAATTCTTGTTTGAGCACTGGACAATATAAGCTGGTCCACAGTTATATTTTGTGGAACAGAAGAAATTTCGTTGGTGGTTGCATACAAAGGCCTGTCATGTCCAAATATTCCCTTTTTTGTGAGGCAGTGGGGGAATGTATCATTTCCAAGAGATATCTTCTGAGAGTTGAATAAATTGTTCTCTTGGAGACACGGTGCTCATCCTCTTAGTTCTATTTGGATATATTCTTTTCTGTGTTTTAATAGGGTTATTACAGCTTTTAACACACCATGAAATTACAAGCCTACTTTGGGGACCCATAACTTAACATAACAATACTATTTATAGTCTTTGTTTGAACTTGGGGGCTGGGAAAAACAAGAGCTACACAGTAAAGAAAGTAGCATCATTAAAGGCTTAGGCAATGTCCTGGTCAAGGTGATAAAGCTGTGGAATCTTCAGCTGGCCAATGGGAGGGCAGAGGAGGGTGAAATTAAAAATCAGGAAAAGTCAGTTGAAGGAGGCAAGGACAAAGAGGTGGTGAGAGAAAGAGAAGGAGAAAAGAAGGGGGAAAATACCTTGCTGGCTATAGTCTGAGACCACTTCCCCCAAAGAATGCTGAGAAATATAGTTTGTTGGTGGCATTAAAAGCTACAATACTCAACACCCTTAACAAACTATAATTCCCAGATTCTTTGGTGGAATCCATGACTGTTTAAAGTGATATGAAACGGCCCTCCTCTGCACATGTTCAATACCCTGATTAAATTGTGGCTCCCAGAGCAGGACACAGTAATCCAGGTGTGCTCTGACCAAGACAGAATAGAGTGATACTATTACTTCCCTTGATCCAGACACTATGCTCCTCTTGATGCTGCTTAGAATAGCGTTAGCTTTTCCTGCTGCTGTATCACACTGTTGACTCATGTTAAGCTTGTGGTCTATAAGACCTCTAGATCCTTTCCACATGCACTAGTGGCCCAGTTCTCCAATCTGCTAAGGTCATCTTGAATCTTGATTCTGTCTTCTGTGGCATTAGCTACCGCTCCCAGCTTGGTGTCATCTGCAAATGTTGATGAACATCCCCTCAATTCCTTCATCTAAGTCATTTATTAAAAAGTTGAGCAATAACAGGCCCAGGATAGAACCCTGTCACTTCTTTTCTGGGATGAAGAGCCATTGGTGAGCATTCCTTGAGTTCAGTCAGTCAACTAGCTACAAGTCCACCTAACAGTTACCTCGTCCAGTCTACATTTTACCAGCTTCTCCACAAGAATATCATGAAACCCAAGAGGACACAATCACTTCCTCCCAAGTTTCCCAGTACTTCCACCTCATCAATCAGTTCTTCCCTGCTGGTGAGGACCGGGTCCAAGACAGATGATCCCCTTGTTGCTTCTTCCACCTTCTGGGAAAGGAAATTGTCAGTGAGGCAACTGATGAATTTGTTGTAGAGCATGTGCTTTGCTTGCAACAGGTCCCAGGTTCAATCCCCAGAGCATCTCCAGGTGGGACTAGGAGAGACCCATGCCAGAAACCCCGAAGAGTCATTGCAGTCCATGTGGGCCATGCTGAGCTACATGGCTCACATGTCTGACTCTGTATAAGGCTGCTTCTTATGTTCTTATATTCATCACCAAATAGTTCTTGTATCTCTTGCATGCCATATCCTTTTGGGTATGCTATTTTTTTTCCCTCAATGCTCATTGATCCACCTGTGTCTGCCTCTTTGTGAGTCTATGCATGCAGCAGCTCCTTGCATGGGTATCAGATGTATCTGATGCTTCAAGTCCACATATGTATAAAAATCTGTTAGCCTTTAAGGTGCCGCACATCTCCTTTCTGTGCTTGCTGTTAACAGACAAACACTGCAAGCCCTCTGGAAGTTGTTATCTATCTCTCTGTCTATCCCTGGAGCTCAGAAAAGGGTAATAGGTTTCTTGCCTGTTTGTTTTTTTTAAGGTGAGCCTTATATATGCTCAGAAGCCAGCCATGGGTGAAACAATGCTCAGATTATTATTGGAGAAGATACAGCAATAACATTTGATCCTTGGGTCAATCGTAGGGAAGTCTTCCACTAGCTGGCTCCCACTGACTTGACACGTGGTTCGTGCTGCAGCTAAAGTAAGATGATAAGGAGTTTATTTCTCCCTCTTTCAGGAAGAAATGAGAAAAGTCACAGACACAAATAGAAACCCTCTAGAGGTTTCCTAAGATGCACATGGCCCTCAGCTGCTCTGTGAAGATTCCCTCTTGGCCATCTTCCAGCTGTATTAAATAAACACTTACGTTGATCCTTTGTTCTTATCTATCCTGCCAATTTGCTTTACCTTTCTCAATACAGACATTATAAGCTTAGCAGTCGAAGATGAAACAAAGATGCTCTCTTCTTCTTTTCTTCTTTTTTTGCATGGGGCAGGTGAGTAAAATTGGCAAATAGGTGCCTATATCATTTCTGCTTCTTGGGCAGGAGAATTTATGTAGCCTCAGTGATGCTCGGCACTAGAAAAACCTTGCATGTTTCGACAAGATGATGACTGCAAGGACGTGGTGGGGATTGCCTTGGGTAGAACAACATTGCCCTTGACTCTCCCTTCAAGGTGGCCCCAATCCACCTCTCCAGGAGCCCAGACTGCTGCTACTCAACCAGGACATGCAGAAGCTGAGCAGCAGACCCTCCAAGTGTCCCTATTTTCCAGGAACAGTCCCTGATTTAGAGAAGCCATCCCAGTTTCTGATTTGATCCAGGTGTGTCCCACTTTTCCTTAGGACGTCCCTATTTCCATTGGAGAAATGTTGGAAGATATGGAGCAGGGCAGAGAATGGCTGCTCTTACTAGGGCGTAATGAAAGGCTCGGGAGCTTAAAGAAGGGATGGTGGAAAGTGGCTTCCCAGAAAGGGAGGAGCTGGCCTGGCCATCTCTTGGCTCTGCTTCAGTCTCTTCTTCTTTTTCTAGAGAAAACCCCATGCTGGTTTCCCCAACCCAATTGGACTAGGATTTGGAAAGGCCTGGCCATTGATGGTAGCCTCAGAGTACCTTAATAAGGAGCCAGCAGCACAGGCTCTGAACCTTCACTCCCCAAATATTGAAATCATTGGAGATTTGGGGATTCACCAACTGGGTAGCAATGATTGTACTACCTGGGAAGTGCAGGCCCACTTGGGGGCTCTGGCCCTATATCTATAATGGAATGTCAATAAATTATGTGTGGTTGCAGTTGACTTGTCTAGTCCTCATTCGGGACTTAATTTGAACTTATGAGGCCTCTAGATTCACACCTTTCATCATGTGTTTCCCAGTTCAAGCTCTTTCTCAGGCTTAGCCAACATGGTGCCCATAGCTGTCAACTTTTCCCTTTTCTCACGAGGAAGCCTATTCAGCATAAGGGAATTTCCCTTAAAAAAAGGGAGAACTTGACAGCTATGATGGTGCCGTCCAGATGTTGCCAGACTTCAACATCTACCAGCCTGAGGCAAGGTTCGCATTTAAAGGCGAACCTACCTAATTTGCACTTTCTGAAACAAGAAACAAACTGAAAAACACCAGTCCTAACGTGCACAAAAATGTATATACTCAATTGAGGTATGCATCAAAGTGTATATATTTTGAAAATCACATACAAAATGCATTATGTCAGAGGAAATTTCTTTGCTAAAATGTATGCATTAGAAGAAATTTGCACTAAAATGCTGGTTAATTTTAATGAGGACTTGAGTTTGACCAAACTGCAGGAGGCAGTGGAAGACAGGAGTGCCTGCCGTGCTCTGGTCCATGGGGTCACGAAGAGTCGGACACGACTAAACGACTAAACAACAACATTCAACTTTAAGTCCTTGCCTCTGATTCACAACTGATGGTAGGAACAAGCTAGAATGTGCGCAGAGGAGTGGGACCAAGTTGGTAAAGGATCTGGAAACCAAGCCTTAAGAGGAATGGTTGAGGGAGCAGGGTATGTTTCGCCTGCAGAAGAGAAGATTGAGGGCAGATATGGCAGCCATCTTCAAATAGCTAGAGGGCTAGCACATGGAAGATAGAGCAAGCTTTTTTTCTGCAGCTCCAGAGGGCAGAACGTAAACCAATGAATTCAAATTTCAAGGAAGGATATTCCAACTAAACAATAGGTAAGAGCTGTTTAACAGTGGAATGAGCAGCCTCAGAAGACTCTCTTTCCATGGAAGCTTCTAAACAGAGGTTGGATGGCCATCTGTCAGGTATTCTTTAGCTGTGGTTCCTGCAATGCGTCCAAAGTTGGACGAGATGACCCTTGGGGATTCCTTCCAATTCTACAATGCTATGATTCTGTGATGAAGAGAGTACCTTAGAATAACACATTTGCTGAAGGACACATTTAAATACATTTTTAATCCCATGCTTTCACCCAAAATGCTCAGGGCAGCAACTGTTGGGCTACCTTGCTTTCTCATATGTCTCAAAACAACCTGTGAGCTATACCTGCCCAAAGGAAGTGATGGTGTTGGTTCCAGGTTGAAGAGCGTATTTCCATTCTTCCTTACACAATTCGAACTGCAGAGGGAAACTAATATATAGGTGTAAGGGTGTCTCCCTACAGGGAGCCAGCCCCCATCATCCTGACGTACACCTCGTCAAATACAGAGAGCACCAGTGGTTCTGAAGCAGCCAGGCGGGGAGGAAGAGACTCGGAAGGGGAGAGAAATCAGAGTGAAGAACAATGGGAAAGCTCGGGGGGGCAGAGAGATGCAGACAGGGGCTCAGGGATGTTGGAGACCCATGTCACCGACCGCTCAGGGAGGAAACTGAAAGGGCATTGCTCCTTCCGGTGCAAGAAGTAAGGAGAGCGCCGCAATGCAGGTCAAGGGGGAGGCGTTTTGGGGTGCCCCGATTACTTTGCTGGCGTAGGAACAGACGTACGCCATTGCCGGATTCTGAATCGGGATGAGAGGACATGTTGTCTTGACACTGTAAATAATTAGCACAATAAACATCTTTAAGACAAACTGGACTCAAGCAGAGTTACTCTAGAGTAGCCATGACGACCCTCTGACAATAGGGATAATAGCTCTTGCATTTCATGGCTTTTGGGCCACAGTGTTTTTCTGTTTTTCTTTCTCCCAGGGCCGGCCCTACGTGTAGGCTGGGTGGCTCGCGGCAGCACGGCGCCGGCCCACCAGGAGGGCGCCGCGAGCTGCGCCCGCCCGCTGGCCGGCCGGTCTGCTGCGCAGCTGCGCGCTGCGCCCACCCGTCCACCGTGCTGGGAAACGGGGCGGGAGGGTGCCGGAGAGATCACGCTGTGCCTGCCTGCCCGCCCGCTGCGCCCACCGGCCCACCGCGCTGGGAAACGGGGCGGGAGGGCGCCGGAGAATCCGGCACACCACGGCGCCAGGGGAGCTTAAGACAGCCCTGCTTTCTCCCCCTCTATCTTCAGAGATCCACCTGTGTCTCTCCAGTCCACAAAATCTTATGCTATTTTTTTTATTTAAAAAACTTAGTCTTTAAGGTGCCCAATTCCTTCCTGTGCCAACTTGCTCCTGTGTTTGCTGTAAACTAACACAGCAAGTCCTCAGGAAGGTGTTGTCAATCTTTCTGCCTATTCCTGGAGCTCAAGAAAGGATAATCGACACTCCCAGAGACAGGGAACTTGATACTATCCTGCCTTTTACTGCTCCTCGTTCTCCATTAGACAGCAGCCCCAGAATAACCCCGACCAGAGTAAAGGTTATTCATTCATTCTGCCAATTTTATTTTGCCAGCCTCCTGATTTCCCCAACGTAATTTTCCCCGCTTAATGGTTACGCTAGGAACCTTTTTGGCTTAGCAAGATGTGTGTGTACCTGCGGTTTCTCACTTCATTATGCATTTCCCTCTCCCACCCACCTCCTGAAACAGACAAAAACTCTACAAGTAATTATCTATGTTCCGGCAGTTATGCAGATGCAAGAGATGTACCAGTTGCCTCAGTTGGCAATTGTGAAAGAAAGGTCATGGGGAGTGGGAGGAGGGAAGAATCCCATAAACGGAACAGATTATCGAGGGAGAACATTTTGGTAAAGGTTTAGCAAAGAAAGATCTTTGGGCTCCCATGCCCATTAGCAGAAGAATTTCACATTCAGGTCTGAAAACAAAAGACATCTCAATGTCTGGGGGATTTAGAAACAGAAAAACAAGAAAATATTTCCTTTGAATCTCTGTCTTTTCCCAACCAAAACAAAACACAATTTCATACCAAGCTCTTAGAATATTGATTTTCTATTGAGATTTTAAATCAACATGGTTTAAAGGATGTATATTCAAGATTAAATCACCAAAAAAAGCATATAATTTAAGAGTTTTTCATTATGCTTTCTTTGTATCTACCAGTATATATGTCTCATTTATTAACAACTGGAGACTTCTGAAACATGTTATACATACTAAAGTCTGTTCCTACATAGGTTTCTGCTGTACATGGAAATACAGGACTGGGCCAAGACTGCCTGAGACTAAAGAAGATGCTCTCCACACCCATTCCATGTTCAGAACTGGACCAAGCTGGCAGCAAATTTCTTAATTATGAATATGTCTAGCCCACGCTGTCATAGCTCAATGCTGGAGCATCTGTTTTGCTTGCAAAAGGTCCCAGGTTCAATCCCTGGACTCTCCAGTTGGACAGGGAGAGACCCCTGTCCAAAACCACAGAGAGTTGCTGCCAGTCAGTGCTGACAATACTAACCTAGATGGACCAAGCATCCAACTTGGAATCAGGTGGACTTCTGTGCGGCTTGGTGGCAGAGCACCTGCTTTACATGCAGGTTCCAGGTTCAAGTCCTAGCATCTCCAGGTAGGAGCCCTAGAAGAAATCCTGGAGAGGCGCTACCAGTCAGCCTAGACAATACTGAGCTAAATGTTCCTAAAGGGAAGTAGCACTGCTCAGTGGTAGGGCATCTGCTTTGCATGTGGAATCATAGAATTGTAGAGCTGGAAAGGGATCGCAAAGGGGCATCCAGTCCAAAGGCAGCAGGTTCAATCCTCAGCATCTCCAGGTATGGCTGGGAATGTTCCCTCCCTGAAATCCTGAGGTGTCAGTCAATGTATATAATACAGACCTAGATGAACCAATGGTCTGAGTTGGTATTATGCAACTACTCATGTCTCTATGGTGAAAATAGCAAGTGAAGCTGGCAAAGTCCACATTTAAGTGTGTTACATCAGCGTAACAGGAATGTCCTACAGGCATGTTCTGCTGATATAATGGGGCTTCCTCCCAATCTTCTAACTGCTTAGCCAGAATCTATTTTGTATTAGGATTGGGTCCTTAAAACAGGGGACAGCAGCATGGTAGCCCCCAGTTGTTGCTGGACTACAACTCCCATCATCCCTGACCACTGACCAACCTGGCTGGAGCTGATGGGAGTTGTAGTCCACCAACTTTTGGAAGCTACCACACTGGCTGCCCCCTGCCTTAAGGTATCCCTTTAAAAACACAATTTAACTAGAAATGGTTCCAGCATCACTTGCAGAAGGGAAAATTCCTTTAGGGATAAATTATATCTTGCTTGATTTCTGTCAAAATTACTTCCATGTTCAAAGCATTCCGACAAAAATGTTTTCCTCTGTGGTTACTTTTGCACAAACACACACAACAATATAACAAGTGAAAACTAGCTTTCTCTCTCTTTTGTTCCATTCAGATAAAATATCTCCAGTTTCTTCCTTCTCTTCAGAAAATATTTTTCTTCCTTATATTTTTGTATCTTGGATAAAAAGCTGTCACTGGGGGCATCCATGAGTGTTGATATTGCCTATTTGACAAGCTCATTATTTGGGGGGTGGGGGAGGAGAGGCTAGATAAGATACCATTCCACAAAGGCGATTTATTTCAAAATCAGGTGCTTCAGAGTTCTAATTCTTTTTTTCTGATTTCCCTTTTTAAGAAATAAAATAAAATACATATGTTGCTGATCCTGACCACAAGACAAAAAGGGTCCATTTTCTGGATGTTACAATATTTACAGTATTTCTGTTGGAAGCCACCCAGAGTGGGCTGAGGCAACCCAGTCAGATGGGTGGGGAATAAAATTGTTCCCGTTGTTGTTGTTGTTAGCGTTACAACAGTAAGGAAATGTTTTCACCTTGAGGGCCACATTCCATTCTGGGCAGCCTTCCAGGGGCCACAAGCCCACAACTATCATACTGTGCAACCGCCCTGTTTTGAGTGGGACATTCCACCCCAGAAACCACTGCAGCTTCTGATGCCAATCATGGATGCCCCATTTTGGCTCCGTCTGCCTCCGCCGTGACTTCCGCTGCCACCATGGCAACCACTTCTTCTGACATGCTTCTGGAAGCCAGTGCACACTTGTATAAGGGCAGTCAGTGGCGGGATAGGGCAGGGGGGGGAGCAGCAGGGGAGAGGGGAGGTGTGTAGGGGCAGCCAGCTGCAGAACGGTGTGGGGAGGTCATGTCTCAATTTGCCCTCCCAGGATGTTGGAGGGTATGCTTTGTGGGTGGGGCCAAAGTAAGCAAAGCATATCTAGCCTTTATACAGGTCTCTGCACATTCACACCCAGACACCACCTGTCCTCCATCCAGACAATCAAAAGGTATTATGAGCATTCAAGGACACATCCCAGCCAGGCAAAAACACTCAAGGAGGGTGCAAAGCAGGGCAGGGGCAAGGTGTGGATTGAGAAAGTTTGCAGCCTGCCAGGCTTTGGGGAATCGGATTCCTCCCCCGGTGACAGTAAATAAGCAGATCAAACGATTTTTACCAGATGGTTTCTTTAATAATCACAGCGAGAGACAAAGGAATGCATCTCTCTCTAAAAATGGTGTTCCTCCCAGTAAAGGTTTACCCCCTCCGTCTCTCCATTAATCTATGTCACTCCAATGTCGGGTAATCTGAGCTTGCTGCCACTGCGCTTTCTGTTCTATCACTGTCAGAGCCCGTCTAGTCTTAGGCGAAGGGGGATCTGGAATGCTTTCCAAGGACACTGAATCTGGCAGCTGTCTCTCTCCTGGTGTTTCCTCTTCAAGCTGTTCCTCACACAGTATTTCCCAGCTTTCCCCCTCTGGACTATGTCCCTCTGCAAACCACTGTTCTAAATCAATACTGTCCTCCTGCCCTTGGAAAGGTTCAGAAAAATGGGGGGGGGCTCCCACCATTCCTCCTCGGGCTGCTGGATGGCCATATTTGGCATTCAAGCCTATGGTTCCCCATTCCTGACCACCACCACCCCAACAGCCTGAGTCCAAGCTGTAGGTCACAACTAGTGTTTTGAGTTGTGCCCAGAAACAGACTAGCAGTCAGTGAAGCTGTTGCAACAAGGAGTTGCTTTTCTCCCAGTAACTAGGTGTGATATTCTTTGGAGACAATGCCTGTTGCCTTAAAGGAAGTGGTGAGGAGCCATGGGCATTGTGACATCTACCAGGTCTCCTCATTTGGCCAATGAGCCCATTTTAGCCAAGCTGAGCCCACTGAACCTGCACCTGATGTCGAGGCTCGCACAGCACCCTTGGCAATTTGCAATGGTCAGCTGATCATTGGGGCCTCCTCCCTGCAAGTGTTGATGAGCAGTTGATCAACCGTGCATAGAAGGGCTGACAATCAGCTGATCTATGCAGAAATGGGTCACCTGACATTACTGTGATACCATGTGATTGATGGGAGGATGTGGGAGAGAAAGATGCACAAAAGCCTTCTCCCTCAACACAGTCCCCGGCATCTGCCTCCTCGATTTGATCACACACCTCACGTTCAAAAACGCGCCACTCCCCGAAGCCACCCCCCAGATATAATCAAGGAAATTTCCCAAGCCTTGAGTAACCTGCATCCCAATGACTTGGACTTTTAAGCAGACAGCCGCAAAAGCAATTTCCCACCATGTCTGAGGAACATGCAGAATAAGAGAGTCGAGCGCATGGAAAATAGCTTGCCGAGACGATTCCGAAAATTGCTAATATTTGAAACCAGCAGGTGTAACAAGGTTATTGAGGTGAGGAGAGAATTGCAGCCTAGAGGTATCAGAAGATGTTGCAGCAAAGTTCAATATCAGTTGCTATTTTTTAAAACAGTAATTTCACTGCAACATTGACCATTGAGAACAGCCACCCTCTATTTAACTAGCCAGGCAAGGCTCTCTCCCCAACACACACACACAAACTTCATCTTTCTGTACAGGCAGCAGACTAATACCTCCATTCAAAGCAACATGCCTGAAGCATTGCATCCATCCCCAGAATCCTATACAAAGAGCCACACTATATTTTAATCTTTGACCTTAAGAGTCTGAGCAGCATGATAATTTTTAGGTGCCTGAAGGATTTCATGCTCGATCAAGGCAGGAGGGACATAAGGGATTGGAGGAGGGGTAGAATGAAAGCCGAAGTAACAGACTAGCTTCCCAAATGCTGAGGAGGGGGACATCCCTGACCCAAGTGTGCAGGATTGTAAACTTCTCAGGGCTGTAACTTTCTTGTGTCACTTTGTATCTTGCCCTTGTTGGCATCGTGTTGTGATTCAGACCTTCCCAGAATCAATTAATTAATAATAATAAACCCATAACACCTCCTCCCACAAACACATTTAAAAGGACATCAAATGTTAATCAGCCCAAATCCTGGTTGAAGGGAAAAGGTTTCACCTGTTGTCTAAAGATGTATAATGAAGGCGCCAGAAGAGACTCCTGGGGAGAGCATTCCACAAACAAGGAGCCACTACAGAAAATGCCCTTTCTCATTTAGTGGTCCTAGGCCAGGCATGTCAAACCTGCGGCCCTCCAGATGTTTTGGCCTACAACTCCCATGATCCCTAGCTAGCAGGACCAGTGGTTGGGGAAGATGGGAATTGTAGTCCAAAACATCTGGAGGGCCGCAGGTTTGACATGCCTGTCCTAGGCCATTTAAGGCTTTATAGGTCAAAACCAGCACTTTGAATCAGGCGTGAAAACTAATTGGCAGCTGGTGCAGTTGGGCCAGGATTGGAATAATATGCTCAAACCATCTTGCCCTGAATGAGCTAACTGGCCACTGAATTCTGCACCAGGTGAAGTTTCTGAACCGTCTCCAGAGGCAGCCCTACCTATAATGCATTGCAGTAATCTAAGCTAGATGTTACCAGAGCATAGACAACAGAAGTTGAGCTATCCCTGCGCAGATAGGGGTGCAGCTGGGCCACCAGCCAAGGCTGATGGCAGGCACTCCATGCCACCAAGGCCACCTGAATCTCAAGTTATTCCCTAACTATTTTAAGAGACCTATAGAAATGTGGGCATGGCAATTTTGCCATAAACCCACACGAAAAGTGGAGCAGGACAGGAGAGCATGCAAAGCAGAAGTATGCTGAGTCCTAGGGAGCACTGGGTATGTTCTGTCCTGTTGGAGCTAGGAGAGCTAACTAAGCTTTGCATTTAATGGTTTTTCATACCTTTTGCCAAGGAAGCCAGGGGAGAGAAGACTGTGAACTTAGTGATTTCTACAATTTCCATAGTTCCTTCCAGAATTTCCTGCCAAGCTCTCACCTCACCCATCTTAGTGAGAAATGGTTAAAACTGGTCATCATATTTGCGAAAGACTTGTGATAGTGAGCACCCCTGTCTGCTATCTGCCTTCAAATCACCATATAATTGTGCAGATGGATCCCACTGAGTTGAGTATCCTGTACTTGACAACTCAATTTGTGTGTGTGTTAATCTTTAGGCCAGATGTGTGTGAAGTCAAGAAATTCCTCAATGATTTCAGGAGGTTTCTGCCAGTATCACCAAGGTTCATCATGGAGGGTCTCCTGTCATATTAGAGTTCTGCCAATCTTATACCTATGCCATGATCTACAGAGATAAACCATCTCATAAGTTTAGATTCACACAGACACCTCTTCACATTGCCATTAACAGAAGCAAGCATTGCTACCCTACAAAACAATGAAGACCAGAGACAGTGGTGTCGCAACAGGTGGGTGGGGGTGGTTCGCCCCGGGTGCCATGTCTGGGGGGGGGGGTGACAAGAAGGCACCCCGCGGGGGCTCGCAGCTGCAGCTGCGAGCAAAGGATCCCAGCACCGGCGGCAAACCGCTATGTACAGCGCATGTGCGGCATTACAATGCCTTTGTTCGCCCCTGACTCTAACCAGGGCTGCCCAGTTGGCACTGAACAGTTGCAGGGCCTTTTCAGTGGTGGTTCCCTGGTTATGGAATGCCCTCCCTAGTGAGGTGTACCTGTCTCCATCATCATTAACTCTCAGGATAAATTCACCCAGGCATTTGATAGCTGGAGAATATTGCTTCTGGCAACCACAAGATCATTGGAGGGAAGGATGTTTTTAACTGCAATTGCTTTTGTAATGTTTTGAAACTGATACTGCTTTTAGATGTTTTTTCATTGTCATTGGTTTTGGAATGTTTAAATCCGCCCTAGATTTTTTAAAAAGAATTTTTTCGTCTGTTTGCTGCCCTGGGCTTTGTGGGGGAGAGGGGCTCAATAAGAAATTGTGGGGATGTTGTGGGTAACAGGAGAGGATATATTGACTAATATTATCCTTCCTAACTCGCGCTAGCAAGTTTATTCATACAGCCGAGTGCATTCCCCTTTACACAGCAGGAAGCTGGTTGCAGACTCGTTAGAATCTTTTAAGATAATAAGCAATTCAATCTGGCTTGCCCAGATTGAGATGTTCCTGGTAAGACCTCTTGAATCCCTTCAGAAGAATAAAGACACAACAGTCTTCTTCATAAGTAACAAAAAGAAGTTTACTCACGATCAGGCAGAGCACAGTGTGATCCCTGAAGGCAGACTTTAGGCTTAAAGTTGCAAATACATAGAAATAGGTTTACCCCATATGGGAGATAACCCAGGGACTGTTGGCTGAGAGCCAGCAGTGCAGTCCAGGTGAAGCAGGAAGCAGGCAGGTCAAAGAAGAAGAGAGTGGGGTGGCTACATGACTTGGCCTTTTTTTACCAGGTCTGGAAAGGTCACGCCCACCCACTGGTCACATGCAAAGGAAAGAATGCCCCACCTGCCCCAGCCAGGTGTAACAGGAAGTTCAAACTGACTGGACCAACCTTCCCCTGAGTGTCCACTCTAGCCAAAGAGGTAATGCTGTACTTGACTGCTCCAGTGGATTACACCCCACAGAAATAAACAAATAAATAAAATTATCTAACCGCACCTCTGCTAACTCCTCAGTGCTAACCTTGCAACACCCCATCTGATAGCATGTCGCCATCCCTAGGAACATGGTGAGAATGATCCTGGGGATGTGGGTGATGGAGTATGCTGGGAGGCAGTCAATAGTGCTCTGAATGCCTGTTACCTCTAGTGAACAAAGCACACCACCTGTTCATTGGTTCAACTCCAGCTCAAAGCCAAAAGAGTCGCCTGATCTGCTTGATTTCCAGAGAGAGAGAGAGAGAGAGCACTTCACTTCTCTTCACTGCCACCAATCTCCTCCATATGTTAGAGGGTTGTGGGTGTTGTTGTTTTTAAGTTAATAGAACAGCTGAAGAAGATGATGATGAATTAAGGAAGCCTCCATTAATTTTTCATTTTGACAGATTATAGTCCATCACAAGGTGGAGGAGGAGTGCCGTGTACACAGGCTGGGGGACCTTGCTCTTTACAATGGCAACTTATTGCTTTTTGCCTGAATTAAGTAACAGGCACTGGAAGCATGTAAAATTCATGACAATCTATAATTTACATGCTGGGACATAAATAATGAACTAAATCTTGTCATTAAATTGGGATTCCATTTTTCATCAATCCCTATGGTGATTAATCTGGAGTTGTTGTTGCTTTTTGCCTTTCTTTTCCCTTTTTGCAACCATGTAATGTAAATTGAATGCACTTTTTCATGGGGGAAAGTGATTGAAAATGTTCTGGTATTTATTTTTTTTAGAAATGCAGTTAAATTGTACAATGCATAGCTGGGAGCTTCTAAGCCAACCAGCCATTGATGATAATGTTGCATTAAGACTACAATTAATTCACGTCAATATTAACATCACCTTTCACAAGCCATTCTGAGCAACAACAATCCCCTAAATCCTGCTCAGTTTCGGATTAATTAAATACTCCTGATTTCTGCTGGAGTTGCCTTGATTCAACTGCAATAAAATAAGCATTTGGATAAATTCTTCTGGAGCAGGGTCTATGATGCAGGCAGGGAGTTCCTGGAGAATTTACTGGAGACAGCTGCATGAGATGTAAAAAGAGCTACATTCACAGAGCCCTCCAGCCTACCAGAATCAGTCAGGAGGTATCTGGTACCAAATCAGATTTCTGGGCTCCTTGCAATGTAGGTCAAGCAGTTCCATTCCTGGCAATCTTCTGGGGGCCACATACTAGTGGTTGGGTGGGGCCAGAGGGATAAGTGGACAGGGTCATTAATATAAATGAATTTTCCAAGCTCTGGGATGGGTTCAATAGCAAGGAACTGACACTGTAGACCTAATTGATTCAAAAATCAATCATAATCAGTTCTGATATTGAACCTGAGCAGAAGTGTTCATAGTAGCAAAGAAAGCTGCCTTATACCATGTGAGAACATTGATCTATCTACCTCTGTGTCATCTACACTGACTGGTAGTAGCTCTCTACATACCTGCCAAGTCTCCGGCTGAAAAATGTGGGATCAGCAGCAGCGCGGCACCGGAAGTTGTGTAGAAGCAACTTCCGGGGCCGCTCTGCCCATGTGTGGGCACCGGAAATAGGGCAGAGCAGCACTGGAAGTTGCTTCTGCGCATGTCCGGTGGCCATCTTGGCGGCAGCCGCATGGTGGCGACCACCACCAAGATGGCCACCGGGCATGCGTAGAAGCGACTTCTGGTGCCGCTCTACCCTATTTCCGGTGCCCACACATGGGCAGAGCAGCACCCAAAATGGAGGCTCCCTGGCAGGTAGGAAATCCAGGGGATTTCCGGGATTTTTCTCCATTTGGGAGAACAGCGGGAAACGGATTAAAATCTGGGGGTTTCCCATGTAAAATGGGATAGTTGGCAGCTAAGGCTCTCTGGGATTTCAAGAAGTCTCTCCAGCACTAACTGGAGATGCTGGGGATTGAACCTGAGACCTTCTGGATGCAAAGCAGGTGCTCCACTACCGAGCTACATCCCTTCCGCATTCTGTTCAAGCTGGAGTAAAAAAAAAAACCAAACACAAAACTCTGAAGATTCTCCTCCACCAAATAAAGGCATCCTGCAGGAAGGGAATGTTTAAAATTTAATTGTGAGATAATGGGGTTACAAAATGGAGAAGAGCGAGTATCGGTCATTTTGTCAGAGAACAAAACCAGTTTGCTCTTGCAGTGCGGCTTCCCCGTTTGAGCCTCTGGGGTCTAATTTAAACTGCTGACTTTGCGGTCCAGTGCAGCAGATAAATTCCAAAGAAAGCCGTATGCTGATTCCCCATGTATCTCCTATCTCTGTAATACAAATGCATGCCAACCTAATCTTGTCACATACTTTCAAGGGACGGCCTTCACTCTGTCTTGCTTCCTCGTTCCGAGTGAGTCACTTGCTGCTGTATCCCATTATTTTCAGCCCAATATCTCTGCCAGACACTCACCTCAAACAGCTTTCAAACAGCTTTCAAAGATGCTAATAAGTCCTCTGAGTCTAGGGAAGCAGGACCCAGGAACCAGCATCATAACACTGGATAGATGCGATTCTCTCACCTCCACCACAACTCTTCCCAGGGATTCATTACATAATTGGATCTTGGGAAAGTGGACAGAGAGCCCACAGGTCCAAAAACATTAAATAGACATTTGTAGGTTCCTCTGCATCCCTTCCCGGTGAGGATGGAAGAATTTGTCAATTTCCATTTCTCTCAGTTTCTCTTTTTTTTCCCAGTCTTAGTTCTCCACATTTCCATATTGGTTTGTGACCAATTTGTTTTTAAGTCCTCAGGAAAATGTGTCAGCATTTTAGTGTGCCTTTTTCTCCTAATATACACATTTTTGTATGCCTAATATACACATTCTTGCAAGCAGTTTCCCTAACATAAAGCATCTTTAACATCATGTTCACTAACAGCGGCTTCTTAATATATCATTTGCACATTCACTGATGCATGCATTCTGTTACTTCATTTGTAGAAAGGCATCGCAAAATTCAGAGACATGCACCTATCGAAGGAGGCCTATGTTTTGGCCCATTTACTGTTGTCCTGAGCCTTGTGGAGATGGCCTGGAGGTGATCCTTGGATCAAGACGGTGGGTGGGAGCAGCTGGAAGAGCTAGAATCTGGTGGACCCAGGGTGGTTCCTGGCGGGCCAGGAGGTGCTTCATCAGGCCCCTTGGAAGCCTTGGAGCTGAGCAAGGAAGTGACAATAAGCCCTGAAGGCACAGAGCAGGACCCAAGGGGCAGCCAGGTGGGTTGTTGGGAAAGAGATACACCCTTATGCTGTTGCACACTCCCAGTCAGACCCCTCCAGTGGCTCCTCCTGTCAGTGAACCTGTACCCACAGAGGAGGCTCTGGATGACAGATCTGGTTCTGAGACAGCACTGCCTCTTCCTCCACCTCCTAGGACAGGGAGATGCCAGCACCGGTGTGAACAGGTAACACTGGGCCAGCCCACTTGAAAGAGTGCCTGCTTACCTGCAAAGATTCCTCATGCTTGCAACACTAAAGCTGTGCCCATCCTTCTCTTTTAAAGGAAGCAGTAAGGGAAGGGGTGCATCCATCACTCATTGGTACAACAGCTTACTCAGCCATGCAGATCGCCTGTGGTGCCTTAAGGGTTGCCTACATACCGTACTGATTTGAGCATGAAAGGTTTGGACAGCAACCATAGTCTGAGTCTGAGTTCTTCAGCCAGCAAGGACAGTTGATTCAGGAAAGCACCTGGAAACAGCACTCATGAGAAAGAGCTGGAATGAAGGTTATATTTGTTAAAATATAACAGTCTGGAGAAAATGCAAACCAACATAAACCCAATGTACCAAATGCAAAGAAGCACAAGAAAGTGAGGGTAGGAAAGCATCCACCTCAGTCCCCTGGGCATGTGCTACAGCCACAAAAGGTGGATCTAGAGGAGCACAATTGATTTGGTCACAATGGGCACCAAGCCTCAGGGGCACCATACCACGTGCCACATGCAACTATGAAGTCGAGTGGAATGTGAGAGGCAGGGGCACCAGATTTTGGCATCACACAGGGCGCCACTGGAATTTGAGGCACCAAGGTCTGCCACTGCAGTCATAAGCTCCTCAGTTAAGGATTGGGATGAAATGACTCCCTCCTTGCTAGCAGAGCCATGGTCTTATGAACCAACAGGCTCTGCTGTCCAGTGTTCACCCCCAAATCCACATGCTAGGCCTGAAGGGCACCGCCAAGTCCCCTGAGGCATAAAGCACTGGCAAATCCCTCAAGGGCATCCTCAAGCCAATAATGCCTGCGTCCCAACTATCTTGTCACCCACGTTCTTACCTACACATACTCAGTGCCCTCACAGGCTACCAGACCACCCCAGCACAAATCAGTCCCAGCAGTGTGAAGTAGGTGAAAAACATGGAGATCCTAAGGCCAGTCAAGGCGTCCCACCTCTTTCTTTCTTTTTTACTCAGTCAGTTCAACAGTCTGGCCAAAGCCCACACTGTATATGTGTAGGAAGGGAGGGTTCTTTAACCCAGTGAAGAGGAATTTCCTATTAGCCATTAGGCCCCATATGACCACCTTCGCCTCCTCCCTTGGGGAGCATCTAAGAGCTCCTGAGTCACCTGTGAAAGGGAAAATATGCCCCACCTTTGAATGCACAAAGGCTACTCTCACAATGTCCAACCAAATGCCTACAAGAATCACAGAAGCAGGACTTCAAATCAAATCAATAACCTTTATTAGGCATGACAAATTCAGAGGTTTCAGAACAAAATTATGAGTAAAACATTCACATTATAAACTTCATGAAATAAAATACATATTAATTGATTTAGTATTTTAGAGCAATATATCAATTTTCAATTAGCATCCCCTGGTCCTCTCCACAGTGGCCCAATCTCTCTGCGTGAACCGAGCACAAAAACTCAGCCACCACTAAAGTAACTCCATCATTATTATCTGACAATAACCCCTGAATAGTTGGCATTGCTGCGATCGATGCATCCACCTGCAAAGCATCCAGCAATCATCTTCTCGCATTAATACTGTAATTACAGGAAAAGAAAATGTGGTCCAATGTATCTGGTTCATTCTTCCCGCATTTACATAAACGTTCGGCTTTTGGGAGAGCTAGATATCTTCCTTCTGTCTCCATAGAGGGGGACACGTTGAATCTAGCCAACATGAAGAGCCTGCACCCTTCCTGACTCTTCAAGTTTGCCATATATCCCCCTTTAAAGTCTCTACACATTGGGAGGTTCAGGTGTAATGGGGAGCAGGTGCTGCACCCCGCCATCTCAAGTAAGTAGAGGGTGCTTTTCTCTATAAGAGTCTTTCTAATAATTTTCCAGACTTCTTTGGGGTCAACGTTTTCAAAATCAGTTATCTTTAGTCCTATTGAGTTCAACTTTCTCCTGCAAGTCAGTGATAGGTTATAGCTTATACTATCACTTAGAAGGTCGTAAAGGAGAGAGTTAGGAGATAGGGCTCTATTATGAAGGAAGATCCAGTATTTCAAAGTCCTCAGCCATGCTCTTATTGATAGAGGTAGTATTCCTAGCTCGCAGCATATTGACTCATATTTGATATGGTGGGCTGTCCCTTTGGCCTTGGCTATTGAGAAGCAGGACTTATATTAGCCACTGGTCAGGGATGATGGCCAACAACATCTAATGACCCAAGGTTGAAGAACATTGGTCTACTCTGTTCGGCAGTGGATCACCAAGGTTTCAGGCAGGGGTCTTTCCCTACCTGGAGGGCTGGGAACTGAACCTTGGACCTTCTGCAGGCAAAGCAGACGCTCCACCACAGAGCTATGGTCCTTAAGGCAGTTGATCCCTGTGCATTATGTTTTAGACTTAAAATGAATGGCACTCCATCGTTGAGCTGCAAAAAGATTGATGTCTCAGGCTACCCATATCCTTAATTTGCTATGGTTTTAATTTTATTTTATCTCTCTAGGAAGATTGAGTTATGTTAGTAATATCTCATGGACGGAATACGACTCCCTTTCTAAAGTGAAAAATGGTTAGGTACATCTCATTCCGTTGCAATGCCTCCTCTTTCTTATTCATGCCAGTATCACAACTTCCAAGATGAAGTTCCGCAACGACAAAAAGGTATTGTTAAATCAATAGAAGCCAATAACGTTCCCAATTATTTAGAGGACACTCATTTTGATTTAGTGAAGTTAGTCTTCAGAGTTTTGATGTTCCCGTTAAGAAGACAAAGAAGATGGAAAAACAAAACAAAACAAAAGACACCTCGACAAGACTTTTTTCAAGATTTAAATCACATATGACTTGAACTAAGGCTCTTCCATTCTGATAACACTCAGAAAATGCTTGTAATTTGCAGCTTTCCTCTGTGTAATTAAGTTTCCCATGCAAATATATTATTTTATTTTTGTTTATTTTACTTTGCTGCGCTGTAAGATGTGAGGAGCAATACTTTAATGCCAGCTGGGATTTATTCTGACTTGGGAGCTGGATTTGTTGCCATTCTCTTACTCCTAGGTAGGAATAAAGATGCTCAGGTATTGATGGACACATAAAGCTGTTCTGCAAATCACACATCCTGATCTATTTATGACAATTACTGCATGGAATCAATAAGTATGAAGCTCCTGGCAAAACTAGTCCCCATCTTGAATTCCCTCTCCTGCCTCCACCGCCGCCTAATGCTTACTCCACCTTACCCCAAGTTCTGATGCTGAAACTTTGCATTCCCACACCTTGCCTCATGTTACTGGCTATCACTGGGATAGACCCCTGCCTGAAGCTCTGGAAAGCCTCTGCCAGTACAGAAGATACTGGGCCAGGTGGACCAATGGTCCGATTCGGGATAAGCCAGCTTCCTATGTCAAACCCCTGCAATTAGAGTTTTCACAACAGTAAAAGGTAAAGGGGCCCCTGACCATCAGGTCCAGCCGTGTCCGACTCTGGGGTTGCGGTGCTCATCTCGCTCTATAGGCCGAGGGAGCCAGCGTTTGTCCGCAGACAGCTTCCGGGTCATGTGGCCAGCATGACAAAGCTGCTTCTGGCAAACCAGAGCAGCGCACGGAAACGCCGTTTACCTTCCCGCCGGAGCGGTCCCTATTTATCTACTTGCACTTTGATGTGCTTTCGAACTGCTAGGTGGGCAGGAGCTGGGACCGAGCAACGGGAGCTCACCCCGTTGCAGGGATTCGAACCGCTGACCTTCTGATCAGCAAGCCCTAGACTCTGTGGGTTACCTGGGTCCCCTTTTCACAATAGTAGCAGTCATTAAACACACACATAACTCCGTGGTAGAGCTCCTCCTTTGTATGTGCACAAGGTCTCAGGTTCAGCCTGAGGTGGGCTGGAAATGAAGCCTGGTCTGAAAACCCTGGGGAATCACTACCAGTCAGTGATGAATGACAATACTGAGCTAGATGGACTGAAGGTCTCGCTCAGGATAAGGCAGCTTTCCCGCAGTGCCATTGCTGAGAATGCCCTCTTTAATTGACTAAACCTTTGAGCCCTACTAATGTTTCAGTACACTCGTGAAACACATTGCCAAACACACACACACACTTCTGAGGGCCGTCATCCCATGTCTTTGTTCCATCCTGACACTACTCCAACACTGCCGTCTGGCCGGAAATTTCAGCTTGGCTGCCAAAGCATCCAGATGTCCAAAGTCAGAAGGAATCTTTTCAAGAGAATCATGGGCTTAACATTTCTTTTCTCTTTTGTTTGCAACGGCTTCCTTTTTTGGCTTTTGCGATGAGACATCATTTTGGAGGGTCAAGGGGGTGGAGGAATTCCATGGCTGCATGTTGAGGCACAGTATTTGATGTCAAACTTCCATAATGAATTTGTCCGCCAAAGATCGTCTTTCCAATTCTCCTCTGCAAATTCCACTGTAAAACACCCTCAGAATATGCTGTAGATATCCTCCAGCTTTGCAAAAAATATTTGCTAAATATCTGCATGTCATTGAATCAATGAGCTTTGTTTTGTGATGGTCTGGTGACTAGATACAAATGAACAAATCCAAATCTGAGTTGATGATATTTCTTATTTAGTGGTAATTGGTGATTCACCTAGTTCAGTATTGCCTACATGGACTGGCAGCAGCTCTCAAGGGTTTCAGACAGGCCTCTCTCCCAGACCTACTCACCATGAACTTGAAACCTCCTACATGCAAAACAGATGTTTTATTTACTTTATTTTATTCATAAAATTTATATATCAATTGATGGTAGAAAAAAACCTCAAAGTGGCTTACAAAAAAAGATAAAACAATAAAATTATCACTGAAATATTTAAAGCATAAAAATGTAAATGTAAAGGACCCCTGACAGTTAAGTCCAGTCGCAGATGACTCTGGGGTTGTGGCGCTCATCTTGCTTTACAGGCCGAGGGAGCCGACGTTTTTCGGCAGACAGTTTTCCCAGGTCCCTGTATTTAAAGCATACAGAAGGTTAGGTAAAGGTAAAGGGGCCCCTGACCATCAGGTCCAGTCGTGTCCGACTCTGGGGTTGCGGCGCTCATCTCGCTCTATAGGCCAAGGGAGCCAGCGTTTGTCCGCAGATAGCTTCCAGGTCATGTGGCCAGCATGACAAAGCTGCTTCTGGCGAACCAGAGCAGTGCACGGAAATGCCGTTTACCTTCCCGCCGGAGCGGTCCCTATTTATCTACTTGCACTTTGATGTGCTTTCGAACTGCTAGGTGGGCAGGAGCTGGGACTGAGCAACGGGAGCTCACCCCGTTGCAGGGATTCAAACTGCCGACCTTCTGATCAGCAAGCCCTAGACTCTGTGGTTTAACCCACAGTGCCACCTGGGTCCCTTATACAGAAGGTTAAACCACAATAAAATAGACTAAAACAAATTAAAACTCCTACAAACTTTCTAAACACCTGGGTAGGCTTGTCTAAGTAAGAATGTCTTCAGCAGGCACCAAAAGGAATACTGTGAAGGGGCCTGCTTGATATCAATAGGCAGGGAGTTCCAAGTTTCAGTCCTGCCACACTAAACAATTGAGCTCTTACAGATATGGTATGGGCATTATGTGGCACTTGTAAAAGTGCCAATTCCACCAATCAATGTAGCAGGGGTGCCAACCTGAACAAAAATTTGGGGGGGCAGGTAAGCCCCACCCCACATGATCGATTACATGGCACAGTGCATGCACACCATTTGAATGGCAATGCCCATCAACTTTGGGGGGGGGGTGCCCCCCTCAAATATTTTCTTGGAGGCAAAGCCCTTTGGGCCCCTAGGAGTCGGCTCCTATGCAAAGCAGGCAACTGGACACATATAGTTTAAGGCGATCTTGTAGGGAAACTGGTTCCATATTGTTAAGGGTGTTATATACTAATAGTAACATGTTGAGCTCAGCCCAGTAGCAGATTGGCAACCAGTTCAGGCCTCTGAGCACAGGTGTTATATGCTGACAAGGCTTCGCTCCTGTCAGCAATTGCGCTGCAGCATTTTACAGTAAATGCAGCTTCCAGATCAAGTGCAAGGGAAGCTCCACATAGAACACACTGCAGTAATCCAATCTTGAAGTAACTAGTGCATGAACTACTGTGACCAGGCTCTCCCTGTCCAGGAATGGCCATAGCTGTCCAACCAGCCACGGTCTGCCAATGAGCCACTTTCCTATGAACGTTCCACTATATTCAATGCATGGAGTGTGCAAGGATATTTAATGCATGGAGTGTGCAAGGATATTTATCACTGACATACAGTGATATTTAGGATTAGGTAGACAACTTGGTAGGGGCACCTGATGGCTAATAAGATTTAATATTTTATGTTGGGGCTTGGTCTCTAGAGCATGAATGAAGCAGACAGAAAGTTTGACTCTGTTGACCAGACATAATGCTTGGCAATCAGAGAAGCCAATTCTTCGGTCCCATTTGATACCTAAAAGGGGCTCCAAGACCTGCACACCTATAATACATGATAGCTTATTAGAACAGATCCCAACTTCAAGTCATAAAGACCTAGAATCAGTGGTGCTGTGTGCCCATTGGGACTGGCAGGGTGGAAGGCAGAAACTCCAGAGCCAGTGACAGGAGGAGTCAACTAATTCTAGCTTTTTTCCCCTCGTCCATTTCTCTGCTGAGTTTTACAAGGGGTAAAGCTTGAGACTAAGGAAGAAGAACCCAATAACCAATGCCACCCCCAGAACTGAATGTAATGAAGAAGGCAGGCGGACAATGGGACCTGGCTGAGGACAGACTGAGATTGGTGGGTCAATAATAATAATAATAATAATAATAATAATAATAATAATAATATTTCTACCCCACCCATCTGGCTGGGTTTCCCCAGCCACTCTGGGTGGCTTCCAACAGAAAAATGAAATAAAATAATCTATTAAACATTAAAAAGCCTCCCTAAACAGGGCTGCCTTCAGATGTCTTCTAAAAATCTGGTAGCTGTTTTTCTCTTTGACATCTGATGGGAGGGCATTCCACAGGGCGGGCGCCACCACCGAGAAGGCCCTCTGCCTGGTTCCCTGCAACTTGGCTTCTCGCAACGAGGGAACCGCCAGAAGGCCCTCGATACTGGATCTCAGTGTCCTGATTGCCCTAACTGACCAGCCTCCACTGCCTAGAATGCATTACACACTCTAAGCCAGTGTTTCTCAACCAGTGTGCCTCCAGATGTTTTGGGACTACAACTCCCATCATCCCTAGCTAGCAAGACCAGTGGTCAGGAATGATGGGAGTTGTAGTCCCAAAACATCTGGAGGCACACTGGTTGAGAAACACTGCTCTAAGCAACTGTCATCTTGACATCCATACATATCATAAGAACAGTAGGTGAGCCCTTATCTAGTCCAGCATTCTGTTCTCACTGTGGCCGGCAAAATGTCCATATGAAGCCCAAAGCAGGAAATGAGCTCAACAACCTTCTCATGCCATTTACACCCCTGCCCTCCTTCCCAGGAGCTGGTGTTCAATGACACACTGGAGGTAATATATAGGCATCGTGGCTAGTAGCCACTGGTAGCCTTTTCCTCCATTAATTTGCCTAATCCCCTTTGGAGACAGTTCAAATGGATACCACCTTGCGGCAGAGGATACCATTGTTTAACTCCCTGCTCT
The DNA here is from genome assembly GCF_963506605.1 of Zootoca vivipara. Taxonomy (NCBI): domain Eukaryota; kingdom Metazoa; phylum Chordata; class Lepidosauria; order Squamata; family Lacertidae; genus Zootoca; species Zootoca vivipara. The sequence goes on along the minus strand of NC_083289.1, from coordinate 32,422,912 downwards.
GTCATTTGCTTCCAGTGGCATATTTGGGTATGGAACTGAGACCGCGACGCCTCTCAAAGCTACCATTCAGAAGCATAAACATGGCCTTCTAATAAAGATGTAGTCAGTGATTCCACTTTGCTGGGAGGTGGTCCCCAAAGACAAGAAAGCTCTTGTCGGGTGTCCTCTGCTAACGGAGGCATTGACAAAGAGGTTATTTTCAAATTTGTAACATCCAATTACATCCCATCCAGCTCGTGATGAATTGCCCCCATCTGGCTGCAAGCGCGATGCCCTTGAGTCCTAGCGGCCTTCTTTAACTTTCAAATGCATTCAGTCAAGATGCTTGCATTAAGTCCAGCTTGAAGGCAAGTTCGGTGTCTCTTTTTAAAAAAGCAGGAACCCCAATAAACAGCGTCCTCATTTGCCCCTCATCACTCATCCTCATTTCACTTCCAAGTCTGCAGCTCACAGACTGATGTGCGCCAACACAACTGCTCCATAGCCACCCCGTGAGGTTTTGCACTGATGTAGTAGCAGTCCACATCTTGCATGGTGTTCAAACTTGTGGGCCAGTCATGGGTCCCTCCTTCCCTGGTGGTTGTGGGATTGAAACTGTGAGCCATTTCTCAAGTTCTGCAAGTGTCATACTCTGAGCAAGCCAGAGCTATGTGCCAATGCAGAGGGAGCTGGCTGCCAATCCATGAGGACCAGAAACATGTACCTGGTTCAAAACATGCAGGTGTCAAGTTGCTACCATGTTGGCTAGCTGCTGCTGCAGAGTCAAAACCAAGCAGGTACCAAGATCTAGAAGTATTCCAGTTGGCACATTAGGATAAAAATCCAAACATTTGTGAAAACATAGATAAACAATTATATGGTGGCAATTGCTTGCAGACCCTCCAAATGTCCCTATTTTTCCCTGATTTAGAGAAGCCGTCCCAGTTTCTGATTTGATCCCGGAATGTCCCGCTTTTCCTTAGGATGTCCCTATTTTCATTGGAGAAATGTTGGAGGGTATGGAGTTATCCGACCCCCAAGCCGTCTGATGGCAATCCTGTTTAGGGAAGTCTTTTAAAATGTTTAATGTTTTATTCTGTTTTTATATGTGTTGGAAGCTGTCCAGAGTGGCTGGGCCAACCCAGTAATATGTGTGGGGTATAAATAGTAAAATGATCATTGTGGAAAGGGACATCCCTATTTTCATTGGAGAAAGGTTGGAGGGTGTGTGTTTGCCAAAATGAGTATATTAGCCAAAGCTGCATACCAAAAATGTGCATTTCAGGAGAGATTTGCACTAAAATGCTGACAAATGTTCACGGATTTTAAATCCTCAAATGGGGAGAACTGAAATTAAGATTGGGAAAATGAGAGAGATTGGTAGATTCATCCACCCTTAGTTGTATCCAATAATGTCAAGATTAAACGTGCAGTTCAGTGTGACGGGGGGTGAGATACAGGCAACCAGTTGTATCTGCTTCTCCCTGCCCCCAATGACATGTTTAATTAAGGGTTTAAACCAGGCATCCCCAAACTCAGCCCTCCAGATGTTTTGGGACTACAACTCCCATCATCCCTAGCTAACAGGACCAGTGGTCAGGGATGATGGGAATTATAGTCCTAAAACATCTGGAGGGCTGAGTTTGGGGGTGCCTGGTTTAAACCTTACCCCTCTGTAGGGCACCCAAATTGGTTCAGGGCCCAGATCTGAGTCTGGTCAACCCTCAATTATCCTGTGCTGAATCAGGGCTGCTTCAAAGGGCTGAATCCAGAGGGGGCGGTGTACAGCCCCATTAAGCAATTTATAAAATAAGAAATAACAATAATTTGAGATTACTTTGTAATGGGGGCAACTGGACATTTTCGGGGGCAAAGCATCGCTTCCCAATTTGACATCCATTGTAGCCCTAAGTAGCATTCTACACCCATGTCAGGAAGAAGGATTCCAGCAGATCTGGGGAGAGTTAAGGGTTTGAATTATTATCGGAATTAGTGCTCTTTATTGACTCGGAGGCTCCAATCTTCTCTACCCATTATAGTTTTATCGAAACATTAAACTACTTTAAAACTTTCATTTCCCCCTTTAAAACAAAATTAGTTTTGTGTCTTCTCCAGCACCACCAGCCGCCCTTAGGCAAGCCACTTACAGTACAGCAAACATAAACAACAATCAAGGCATAATTACTAACAGTTTGGAAAAGTTGTTTTCTCCCCTCCACCACCACCAACTTTCCATGCTCTGCTTGAAAAAGAAACACACATATAAACACCCCTCCCTCCCTCCCAGGGTGTTCACGTTCTACTTGACTTGGGGAGTGGAATTCCAGTTCACAGAGTGTATTGATTGTACGGTTTAATCTGAAGCTTTTATCTGGATGCTTTTTTCTCTTCTCTCTATTTTTAAATCAATGCATTTGGCTGCACTCCCACCAACTTCACAGGGAGGTCGGAGGTTGTTTCGGGATAGAATCCAAACTTGTTAAGAAGATCTCTGCTAGCCTCATCAATAAATCCAAAGCTTGTAAAAGTCCCAAGCCCATTTTCCCTTTCCACAAAGCCTAAGGCATGGCCACCAAGCTATTTCAGATACTCGCTGTGCTTGGTGTCTTTTCTGTTACATCATAAGGGGTTCCTCTTATTCCAAGGGGACTTAGACACTCCCGGTTTCCTTAAAAGCCTGCATTCGGCTTCTCAATCCAGAGACACCTGTGGAAAAGGCCTGGCCATATACCTTCCTTTCTGTGCTGCTTGGCAGCTCAAAAGCAGAGGCTGCCAGTCTGTATTCTCATTTTGTATTTTTCTGTTGTGAACCACCCTGGGAATCATCAGGTGAAAGGCAGTATACAAATTTAATAGATAGTAATAAAAAATGGGACGCAGCTGGTGCTGTGGGTTAAACCACAGAGCCTAGGGCTTGCTGATCAGAAGGTCGGTGGTTTGAATCCCTGCGATGGGGTGAGCTCCCGTTGCTCGGTCCCAGCTCCTGCCAACCTAGCAGTTTGAAAGCACGTCAAAGTGCAAGTAGATAAATAGGTACCACTCCAAGAGGGAAGGTAAACGGCATTTCCGTGTGCTGCTCTGGTTCGCCAGAAGCGGCTTTGTCATGCTGGCCACATGACCTGGAAGCTGTACGCCGGCTCCCTCAGCCAATAACACGAGATGAGCATGCAACCCCAGAGTTGGTCACGACTGGACCTAATGGTCAGGGGTCCCTTTACCTTTACCTTTAAAAAGGTGACAAAACCATAAAACTTACCTGCCAAAAGTTTTACGATCTTATGACATTGTTCTCAAGAGAAACCCCAAGGTTCATGTGACACTGTGGACTCTCAAGGAGTTCAGTTGCCTGCACTAGGGAAGAGGGAAGAATGAGCTTCTGTAAAGCTGAGTTACTGACTGTTGGGCTACTCCAGGCACCCCCAAACTTCAGCCCTCCAGATGTTTTGGACTACAATTCCCATCATCCCTGACCACTGGTCCTGTTAGCTGGGGATGCTGGGAGTTGTAGGCCAAAACATCTGGAGGGCAGTAGTTTGGGGGTGCCTGGTGTGACAAATTGAAGCACTTTTAAAATGTTTATTCCTGCCCGGCTGGCAAAGAGTTAACCCACCTCCAGCCTGACTGGCATAGAACTCTGATGGGGGCGGGACTGTGCCCGGTTTGAAAGGGGGGAGTGTCGGTTTGGTCAGTTAGGAGGAGGGAGAGGGAGGAAGGTGGGGTGTGATGTTATGTGGTGGCTTATATGAAGACAGTTAAGAGGCTAGGAAAACTTAAAGTTAAATGTTTGACTGAGTTTATTTTGTACAACTGGAACAAAGCTAATTAATAAATGACACGTTAAAGAATCACTTATGTTTTAACACAATAAAACTTCATCTCTGTTTTTGCCAACAAGAGGTCCGTTTGTATTTTTCCAGCGAGGTACCAGGACTCACAGCCGTGGTGACTCAAGAGAGGGCCAAACTCACCTCAGGCAGGGAGGAGGTGGTTTGTGTCCTGAAGTTACACGGAGGAGGCTTAGAAGGGTAACCTGAGGTGCCAAGAAGTTGCCAGAGTGCCTAGGGCAAACTTCTACAGTGGGGGAATCCAACTGAGGGAGACCCTTTACAGGAGGCAAGAGGTTATTCCTGGGGGACAGCCTAGAGTTTCTTAAGGTACCAGGCCACGTAGGCTGGAAGGCTCTCCTTACTTAGAAACCCATTAGGAAAAGGGGTTGATTTTTGAGGCGGCAGGAGCAGAGGGTGGGTGTTTTCCCCTCTGGATTCCTGTGTCGCAGTGATAGTAGGAGAGAGTGGGACACGGGTCGTCACATTTTTGGTGGCAGCGTCGTGATCGAAATTAAAAGCTCACGTGCCTAGTTTGGTTTGAGTCTGTCAGGATTTTCCTGTGAGGAAAATGACTCACGTAAGAAAACCCAGAGAGGCAAAAGGAGATGAAAGAACGGAAGGGGCTGAGGGAAGCCCAAGTTCTGAGGTAGAACTGATGAAACTACGAATTGAGATGGCCCGGATTGAAGCTGAAAGTGAGAGGGAAAAAGCTAGAATTGAAAGTGAGAGAGAAAAAGCTAGGATTGAAGCTGAAAGTGAGAGAGAAAAAGCTAGAATTGAAGCTGAGAATGAGAGGGAAAAAGCTAGAATTGAAGCTGAGAGGGAAAAGATGGCATCTGAGGAGAGAATGCAGTCCGAGAGGTTAAGGGTACAATTAGAACAGGACAGAATGAAGCTTGAAGAGATACGTTTGCGATCAGAATTAACTAGTGGCCCAGTTAATAATGATAGTATCGCAATTAATTTAAAAAGGTTCCCCAAATTTGGAAAGGACGATAATGTCGAATCGTTTCTATTTACCTTCGAACGCGTTTGTGTGGAATTTCAAATACCTGAGGAGAACTGGATGCTTTATTTAAGACCTCAAATTTGTGGGATACTAAGTGAAATTTATGCTGACCTGAGGGAAGAAGAGCTGTCAAGTTACCAAGTATTTAAGCAAAGGGTCAGGGTTCGATGTGGACTCACGGCTGAACAAAGCAGAAAGGCTTTTCGTGAGGCAAAAAAGGAACACAAAGAGACGTATGCCCAACTAGCTAGCCGCTTAGATAAATTACTTGACAGATGGATTCAAGGGAGTGGAGTGAAGGACTTTGATGAGTTAAAACAATTAATTTGTTTAGAACAATTTTTTAAGCAAATCCCTAGCAATTTACGTTGGTTCATGAGGGATAAAAAACTGAAAACTGTGGCACGGGTTGCCGAGGTCTTAGACGAACTACAAGGTGATTTCAATGAAATAGCATTCCCAAAACACTCACAGAAGGGTAATCCATGGAGAAACAGAGAAATTAAAGACAGGCAAGAAAATTTTCCTGTCAGGGAATCAGTTTCTGACAAGACAGGGTCTAAGAAAATCACTTGTTTTTTCTGTAATCGTGAGGGCCATGTACGTGCCAGGTGCCCCCTGCTGGTTAAGTCGCAAACTACACCTACTGCAGCTAAACAAGTAAAACTGGTAATGCAGTCACAGGAAAATAGCTCGCCTCAGACAGAAGGCTCAGAGAAAACAGACAGTCCAGCTGAGACTACTTCTAAAGTCTTGCAGGTCTGGAGGGCTGAGCAGGAGTGCAACCAAGATTACATGGAGCCAATTGAATTAAATGGTCAGTTTTGTTTAGGTTTGAGGGACACAGGAGCAGAAGTCTCACTTGTCAAATCACAATTTGTTCCAAAGGAGCAGTACCTCAAGGGTCAGTCCTATAGTTTAAAAGGCATATGGGGCCCACATTTTGAAGTACCATTAGCTGAAGTTGATATTACCTACAAAGGATTTTGTGGCAAGTGGAGAGTAGGAATCCTAAATGAATTGGAGGTACCCTTTTTAATAGGGAATGACCTAGCTAGTCAGAAGCATCGTATTCAAGTGATAACTAGGTCTCAGTCTCAAGTCACTGAGAGTAATCCTCCTGCAGTTATAGAGTCACCCATAGATCCTAGTGAGGATGAAGGGCTGATTAGCGTGCCAGTGGTCCAGGAGCACGGTGCCCAATTCTTGAGTGATCAAAAAGAGGATGAAACTATAAAAGAGCTGTGGGGTAAAGCACAAAGTCCTACTGCAGAAGTAACTGTGGAGAACCCCTGCTTATTTACCACCATTGAGGGAAGACTGTATAGAATTTCTAGGAGGAGGAAAACTGCTGCGGTTTGGGAAAGGAAGAAACAGTTAGTGTTGCCAAGAGCTTACCGGTTGCAAGTGCTACAAATGGCACACGACGCACCCTCAGCAGCGCATCTAGGCATTAGAAAGACTAGTGATAGAATCCAAGCAAGATTTTACTGGCCTGGGATGGGCAAAGACATCAAAGAGTATTGCAAGTCCTGTGTGATCTGCCAAAAAGCAGGCAAAAGAGCGGACAAAACGCGAGGCTTGTTACAGTCTATTCCCGTAATTACTGAGCCCTTTTCCAGAGTAGGAGTGGACATCCTCGGGCCTATCTCCAGAGTTACAAAAAGGGGGAATAAGTTTATTTTATGCCTAGTGGATTATGCTACGCGCTATCCAGAAGCAATACCTCTGAAGGACATTGACTCAAAGACTGTAGCAAAAGCCCTCATGTCGGTATTCTTAAGGCTGGGATTCCCCAAAGAAATTATAACAGATTTAGGGACATCCTTCACGTCCAAGACCATGGAAGAGCTTTTAACTCTTTGTGGGATTAAGCATGTTAAAACTACGGCTTATCATCCACAGTCGAATGGCTTGACGGAGAAATTTAATTCGACCCTGAGCCGGATGCTAAAAACCTATTCCATCAATCATCCTAACGACTGGGATGAGAGGCTGCAACACTTCCTATTTGGTTATCGCGAAGTGCCGCAGGAGAGCACAGGGTTCAGTCCTTTTGAACTCCTATTTGGACGACAGCCACGAGGACCCCTAGACTTGATGAAAGCAGCGTGGTCGGGGGAGGAGCAGATCGACAGCCCTGATGTTGTGACGTATCTACAGGAGCTGCAGAGCGACCTTCAAGAGCTACGGGAGCAAGCTGCTCACAACTTGCAGCAGGCACAGTGTCGACAGAAGCAGTGGTATGATGCACACGCAAGAGACAGAACTTTCCAGCCTGGTGACAGTGTGCTCGTGTTAAGAACAAGACGTCGAAAGAAGTTGGAGATGTCGTGGGACGGTCCCTTCAAAGTGGTCGAGAGGATATCAGCGGTGAACTATTTGGTAGAGTTAAATGGGGAAGGGAACCGATGTAAAAATTTTCATGTAAATTTACTTAAGCCTTATTTTGACAGAAATAAGTTGGTGTTGCAAGTAAAGGGGAAGGTGACACAAGGAATTCATTTAACTGGATGGGGAGAGCTAAGTAAGGGCACAACTCTAGCAGAGGTGTCATTCGATGAAAGTCTGACCCCAGAGCAAAAGGAGCAGTTAAAAATAGTCCTTGCTCAGTTTGCCCAGATCTTCTCAAACATCCCAGGGAGGACCAACCTAGCAACTCATGTAATAGACACAGGGTAAGCACATAAGTGGGAAGGAAAACATCATAGCGGACGCTTTATCCAGGTATTTTTGAGAGGTATAGAATGGTGCAAATGATTATATGAAACGGTGATAACCCTAGCAGAACATTTGTGCTTAGGCGTTATAATCTGACACTTGCCAAACATGGTTTATCTGTGTACAAGTTTATGAGATGTTGATTTAGTTGACTTTGTAATATGAATGTTATAGAATGCATTGAAGTATTTTGGACCCCAAGCCCATTGCTTTGGCATTGCTCTAGTTAATTAAGAGCAAGCCGACGCAATGTCTTTGTGGTGGGGGAGATATGTGACAAATTGAAGCACTTTTAAAATGTTTATTCCTGCCCGGCTGGCAAAGAGTTAACCCACCTCCAGCCTGACTGGCATAGAACTCTGATGGGGGCGGGACTGTGCCCGGTTTGAAAGGGGGGAGTGTCGGTTTGGTCAGTTAGGAGGAGGGAGAGGGAGGAAGGTGGGGTGTGATGTTATGTGGTGGCTTATATGAAGACAGTTAAGAGGCTAGGAAAACTTAAAGTTAAATGTTTGACTGAGTTTATTTTGTACAACTGGAACAAAGCTAATTAATAAATGACACGTTAAAGAATCACTTATGTTTTAACACAATAAAACTTCATCTCTGTTTTTGCCAACAAGAGGTCCGTTTGTATTTTTCCAGCGAGGTACCAGGACTCACAGCCGTGGTGACTCAAGAGAGGGCCAAACTCACCTCAGGCAGGGAGGAGGTGGTTTGTGTCCTGAAGTTACACGGAGGAGGCTTAGAAGGGTAACCTGAGGTGCCAAGAAGTTGCCAGAGTGCCTAGGGCAAACTTCTACAGTGGGGGAATCCAACTGAGGGAGACCCTTTACAGGAGGCAAGAGGTTATTCCTGGGGGACAGCCTAGAGTTTCTTAAGGTACCAGGTCACGCAGGCTGGAAGGCTCTCCTTACTTAGAAACCCATTAGGAAAAGGGGTTGATTTTTGAGGCGGCAGGAGCAGAGGGTGGGTGTTTTCCCCTCTGGATTCCTGTGTCGCAGTGATAGTAGGAGAGAGTGGGACACGGGTCGTCACACCTGGTCTACTCCAATCCACAGGTGAGCAATGAGAAGCCACACCATAAGCCAGTAACACAATTTTGGTTCCTTCTGTCACCCGATTCCTGTTGGGTTTGTAGCTGCAAAGCCACCCTCTGTCCAACTGTAGTGTTGCCCAATGTGACTGTTTTATTTTGCATTTTAATGGTGGCTGTATGTATTTTAATTATGTAATTAATTGATTTTTATACTTGTTACATGCTCAGAAGTATATTTGGGCATTAAGCAGTGTATGTGATGGATGGGGGTATAGGGAGGGAGGGAGGGAGGGAGGGATTGTAGAGTTGGAAGGGACCCCAAGGCTCATCTAGTCCAACCCCCTGCAATGCTGGGTTTGCCCACCCCACTTCTGAAAATTGCTGATTTCCACTCACACACTGCCATTCTCATAGGGCAGCAAAACTAGGAGGGAGTTATTTCAATGTGGTCCTAAAATGGATGGGAACAGAATGAGAGTGAGATCTGACCCAAAAAAAAAAGTATTAATATTTTCTGTGCTTATATTCTTTTTTCAAGACGTATTCAAATTGATAAGACGTGCAATGCCCAATCCCTGGAACACCCTGGAACAATTCATGAATAATGAGGTCATTCTTCCTTGACAGGTACTTGAATACAGTTCGACACTTGTATATAATACTTTGGAAGACTGTCCTTTGGATAAAAGAGTGGAGTCACATCTGTATTCAGGATTTGCTTCTTGGTGTGAAGTGAAGGGGAAAACAAAAATATGGAAATCAGAACAAGAGGTAATGTGAGTGGTGCAGGAAGGACAACTTAATTCTTACAAGGACATCCTTTTTTCTGCTTTCCACTAGTGATAACCAATGCTGCATGGACAATTGGTTTTGATAAAAGAAGCCTGGGTCCTTGTAAGAAAACCCAGAAATATATGGGTTGTATCCAAGGCTAGTCCTACTCAAAGCAGACCCACTGAAAAGAACGGTCACGTGTAACTTGGGTTTGTAATTTCAAATGAACAGGCCTAACTTATTCATCTTTGTTAATTCCCTCAGGTCTACAGGCTGCTCCCCACTTATGTGGGGGTTACATTCCGGGTATGCACGCACATAAGTGAAATTGTTGTTGCTCCTGTTGCTGTTAAATTTTCTATACGGCCCTTCATCCGAGGATCACAGGGTGGTTTACAACATAAAAACACAAACTTAAGTACCATAGTAACAAACAACATGGTGAGGCAAACTAATGCAAATAAAGTTATCACCCTGAGAATGAATGGGGAGCACTCTCCAAATTCAAAATGCTGAACATCCTTCTTCAAATAACTTGAATACAAATATTTTTCAATGGTAGCAGTTCACACATACGGAAGGCTGGGTGGCAACATAAGCTGGGCAAGGGAAGGATTTCACTCAGAGACCAATGGCTGGAAATGATGTACAAGGACCTGGCTGGGCCCTGCAAGAAAAATGCAGAATGAGAAGAAGAGGAGTGGGAGGAGGAGGAAGAGGGGCATGGCAGAGATCTGATATGAGTAAATGGGGAGCACCCTGGAGAGTTTTCATGACCCATGGCTGAACTTATCGTGGCTAAAGATGCTGGAGGCTTGTTGAGGGTGGCCTGCTGAAGCACAGGAAATATAAACACAATAAAAAAATTAAATGATGATACTCTTGATTTTGAGTAAGCTGCCACTCGCTATTGGGATTTCACAAGGGATGCTTTCTTTAGGCCAATTTGAACCAGCTACCAATCAAATTCTACAGTGATCCTGATAGGGATGTAAAAAGGCATCGTTTTTTTGTTCCCTGCTGTATTTGTCACATGCAGCACTGTTTCTGTTCCACTGTAGTTCACATCCCCCCCCCAAAAAAAATAAACCCCCAGTGTTATTCATCTTACTGTCCACTGGGGTGAAATTACTTAATTTACATAAACGACATGCTCATTGCGTTATTCCACCCCATTCATTCCAATGCAAAGGAAACACAGACAGTGCAAATGGGAGTGGCTACATATTATTTGTGGACTGAAGGAACAACAACAGTGGGTGCTAATCATAGTCACTGGATTTATTTCCATTCTGGACATGGGATGAATAAATTCTCTGGCAGCCCTAGACTCTGAGTTCTGGGTTTATAAGGGAGGGCACTGTACAAAGACAGACTCTGTATATATGGGCAACCACAGGTGTATTGCCCACTATGCACTATACATTGGACCCAGGAGGCCATTTCTCACCTTACCATCCATACAAGATGTCTCTCCCTGGCAGAGAAGGTCCTATGGCTTCTTAGCAATGTAAACGCTTCAGTGACTCATAAAGTTGCCCTTTTTTCTTTGGCAGCCAAAAAGATCAGAAAGAAGACCTTGGACAATATAGCAGTGAACTGTACGGGAGACACAGAAATCCAAATAGAGACTATTATTTGTGGTGAAACACCCCTTTTACTAGTACTTATTTTTTATTCAGATTTGTCATGGCCAATGGCTTGTACAGTGGTACCTCTGGTTAAGAACTTAATTCCTTCCAGAGGTCCGTTCTTAACCTGAAACTGTTCTTAACCTGACGCACCACTTTAGCTAATGGGGCCTCCTGCTGCCGCCACGCCGCCGGAGCACAATTTCTGTTCTCATCCTGAAGCAAAGTTCTTAACCTGAGGTACTATTTCTGGGTTAGGGGAGTCTGTAACCTGAAGCATTTGTAACCTGAAGCGTTTGTAACCCAAGGTAAAGGTAAAGGGACCCCTGACCATTACGTCCAGTCGTGACCAACTCTGGGGTTGCGGCGCTCATCTCACATTATTGGCCAAGGGAGCCGGTGTACAGCTTCCATGTCATGTGGCCAGCATGACAAAGCCGCTTCTGGCGAACCAGAGCAGTGCACTGAAATGCCGTTTACCTTCCCACCAGAGCGGTACCTATTTATCTACTTGCACTTTGACGTGCTTTCGAACGGCTAGGTTGACAGGAGCTGGGACCGAGCAACGGGAGCTCACCCCATCGCGGGGATTCGAACCGCTGACCTTCTGATCAGCAAGCCCTAGGCTCTGTGGTTTAACCCACAGTGCCACCTGCGTCCCATTTTTTATTTTCCTCTGTGTTCCTCTGTGTCCCTCTGTACCCGGGGTACCAATGTACAATAAATTGGATTGGATATAAGTGAGGGCCAAAAATATCTCTTAATCCACATTCCCTATCCTAGGAACATTCTATGTTCCTTCAGAGAGTTCCAGGGAGAAGTGTTGACATGGTAGGACATCTGCCAAGGATCTGCCCACTGCCCAGCAAGGGGATCCACTCACAAGAGCCCTTTAGACCTGCTGGGCTGAGGAATTAGACTCCTTGAGGGAGCAGGGGTCATAGAGCTAGCACTACCTTCATTTGTGGAGGACTACATCTCCCATCATGCCTGGCTATTGGCTAGACTGACTGGAGATGATGGGAGTTGCAGTCCACACCATCTGGGGGGGGCACCACATTGGTTTCCCCTGCTCTATCCCAGACATAATTGAATAAATCTCAACCATGTCCCCTGCACTCCATGATGCGAGATTGTAACTCAGTAGCGCCCAAATGCAACTGGAACAAAGCACCGTGTCCGTATATACAGAGATCTGTTCCTTCCTTTGTCCAAAAGCCAGCCTGCCGCTGTTTGCCATTTGCTAGCATCCTGACCCCCCGCTGCAGTTATCTCACCTTTTACAATGCTCTATCTTTTCCCCATTTTTAGTTATTAATACAGACACTTTAGTTATCAAATATTTGACAGCAATGACGGATTGACCTCCCGAGACTGGCGATGCAGACTATCTCAGCTTGTTAAAATAATAAATGGCTACCTGTCAAAGAGGCTCTCGAAGTAAATGTGGACCCTGGAGATATCTCTATTGTAGACTTTTTAAAAACCTCTTTGGCTTCCTTGTATGGATATTAATTAATAGTAATAGTCTCTTTCATTGAGATAGATAGAAATACTAATTACTTTCTCCGTCCCCCCCCCCGCTGCACCCCAGACGAATTCCTCAACAGTATCACTTATTCGGCAATAATTAAACAACCCAGGGGGAGAAAAAAGAGGTTGGTTAGAAGTAGTTAACAATGATTTAAATGGCTGGAAAGAAAGAAGGCCGTATGGTATTTGTTTTCTTTAAGAATCACTTGCCCGCCGCATGGTGTTTTCCCCCCATTGATAATGGGAACAAGAATACAGAACCGGCCACAAGATCATGGTGTTCCAGTCACTTTGATTTCTCTTCTCAACTTTCTTTTGACTCTGAAACTCAGAAACACAATGGATCGAAACCAATAGCATGGCACTTTACTGGGGGGGGGGACACCCAACAGCATGCTAAAACTCCCATCCCTGGAATAGCCTATCCCTGGGGGAAGTCTTCAAACAGAATGCTGGATTAAATTCCTGTTGGGCACTGCCTTATTGATCTCATTTATCTCTTAGATACCCAGCCTGAATGATGATACATCCCCGTAGGAGATTTTTCTCCATAGCTTTCATGAGAGGGAAGGAGACCCCTCCACAGAACACCCTTCGGAACACACACACACACACACACACACACACACACACACAATGAACAGCACTACAGAAACCAGAGCTTGCCCTAACAAGCAAACTTTCTTAGACTGACACCTCCGTTGTAAAAACGTATGCCTTGACTTGGTGCATAAGGCCAGGGTGAGGAAACGTTTCCAGTATTTTTTGGGAGAAACTTCATTCCTTTTTAGGGTAGCTTCTAGGAGGGGAGGAAAGGGGAGGGGCCTCATGCTAGTGGTAGGTAAGTCCTGGAGGCAAACATGGGCAGATCATTGGATTTGACTCTTGAGAAGGCCAAGTGGGCTGTATCCCAGTGACGTGAAAGTAAGATGGGTTTTATACACATACATGAAGCATACATTTTTCCATTTCCCTCCCCTTCCAGGCAAGCAAGAGGCATTGTCACAGCTCAAGAGCACACTCCACACAGTTGAAAACACTCAAGGAGGTGACAGAGCAGGGTCCACTGAGCAGCATGTTCTGGAGAGGAGGTGTGGCTTAGGCAGCCCCCTGAGGACCGGTGTCAGGCTTCGGAAAATCGGCTTCCTCCCCCGTGGTCGTAAATGAGCAGATCAAATGAAAGGGAATTCTTACCAGTTAAAGGTAAAGGGACCCCTGACCATTAGGTCCAGTCATGACCGACTCTGGGGTTGCGCACTCATCTCGCATTATTGGCCGAGGGAGCCAACGTACAGCTTCAAGGTCATGTGGCCAGCATGACAAAGCCGCTTCTGGCAAACCAGAGCAGCACAGGGAAATGCCGTTTACCTTCCCGCTGTAGCGGTTCCTATTTATCTACTTGCATTTTGACGTGCTTTCGAACTGCTAGGTTGGCAGGAGCTGGGACCAAGCAACGGGAGCTCACCCCGTCACAGGGATTCGAACCGCCGACCTTAGTTTCTTTAATAAACACAGTGAAGGACAAATGAAGCATCTACCCAGAATGGCTGTTGTCAGGGCTGAGTCAGAGTGCCCAGAGATGGAAGAGAGCATTTGGCAAGAGCCAGAAGAAGCAGAGGAAAGTGTGGCTGGGGGGGGGGGAGCAGGACCCAGCAGAGAAGGGTTGGAGTCGGTGCAGGAAGAGAAGCAGGAAGAAGTGGCAGATGAGCCAGCAGTCTCTCAGGCACCGCAAGGGTTAAGCTCTGAGTCAGAGGGAGGAGGGAGTTTTACGCAGGCTCGTCCCAGGCGTGAGGAAAAGAGGCAGAACCAAAGAAGAGTTGTAAAGTTCCCACACTTTAGATGCCGGAAACAGAGTCATAAATCATTGGGGGATCTGATCTCTCAGACTCAGACTGATGGTGATGAGCTTGTAATGACTTTTGTAAATACTTGTAAATAAAGACTGTAAAACTTCACCTCATGGAAGTGGTGATTGCGGTAAAGAGAGGAACGTACCACCCAGGGCAGTCTCGAGCAGGTCGCGCGCCCTGGCACTGAGGGGCGGAGATCACTCCAGTGCCCTCGCCCTTGCAGGGCACAGCATGGCTTCCGCGTGGCTTCACCGTGCAGCGCCGGCCTACCAGCCCGGAGCCCTGGCACCCCATGCCACCGGGACTCTACGTAGAGCCGGCCCTGGTACCACCCTGACAGCCATGCTCCCAATTAAGGTCATTCCCCTTTCCGTCCCTATTAATCTACGTCCTCTTACGTCTTGTAATCTGAGTTTGTAGCCTCTGTGCTTTCTGTTCTGACACTTTCTGAGATCTCTGGGACTTTGGGGGAGGTGGGTGGATACTATCCAGAGACTATGGATCTGTTAACTCTCTCTCTTCCAGTGTTTCTTCTCCTGACTGTTCCCCATCCAGTATTTCCCAGCTTCTGCCTTCTGAACTATGCCCCTCTGCAAACCACCGTTCCAAATCTATGCTGTCTTCCTGCTCCTGAGAAGATTCAGGATAAGGATAATGAGGAGAGGGTGGCTCCCACCATTCTTCCTCAGTGCAGCCCTCCTCAGCACAGTCCCTGACAACTGGATGGAAAGGACTCAGGGGTCACATTCTACCCTTGGACCTTAAGTCTACCCTGGACTGGATCATGGTTATTTACCCCTCCACACACTAAAGTTTCAAACAGTACCTAGCCAGATATCTCTGGAAGCTCCCAATCAGGCCTTGCCTCTCCTCTTTGTCTCCAGAAACTTGTATCCAAAGAAAAAAGAAATGGGGACAAGGGAGACATGAAAATTCCATTAAAGATTCTATTCTCCCCAAATGTAACAAATGCTTTCCAAAAAGGCCATCTGTGCTGGTGACCACATCTTGTGACACTGAGTTCCATTAGATGATGATGTATTGTGTGGCAAAGCCCCTTCATGTAAAATAAAAAAATTCCTTCAGTAGCACCTTAAAGACCAACTAAGTTTATATTTTGGTATGAGCTTTCGTGTGCATGCACACTTCTTCAGATACTTCTTCAGATACTTCTTCAGATACTTCTTCAGATTCGTGTGCATGCACACTTCTTCATGTATCTGAAGAAGTGTGCATGCACACGAAAGCTCATACCAAAATATAAACTTAGTTGGTCTTTAAGGTGCTACTGAAGGAATTTTTTTATTTTGCTTCGACTCAGACCAACACGGCTACCTACCCCTTCATGTGTCAGCCTTCAGGCTACTACCAGCCAGATTCATTGGATAATCCCCAAGTCAATGGGATATAGTGGTTAGAGTGTCGGTCTAAGATCTGAGAAACCAGAGTTCAAATCCCAAAGCAGCCATGAAGCCCGCTGTGTGACCTTAGGCCAATCACTGTCCTTTATCCTGACTTACCTCAAAGGGTTTCTGTAGAATAAAATGGGGGGGCACCATCTGAGCCACATTCAGGTCCTAGAAGGAAAGGTGGGATATGCATGTAATAATAAATAACATAATCCGGATGTCTTCATCTTGCAAGGTGCTCAGAATTACTAGTTCACTGTAGTGATAAGTCCATTGTCACACTTTGATCATGGAAAGGGGTTAGGGATGGGCAGATATGGCAATAATTGTTTCTCTCAGTTTCTCACTCTTCCAGTCTTAAATTGAATCATCCACTTTTCCACATCAGTTTGTGATTAATATCATTATTATCATTATGATTTTAAAGTCCTCACAAATGTTCATTTCAGTATGATTTTCCCTTAATAGGCATATTTTTGCAAAGGAGTTTCCCCTAATAAAATTCATTTTTCAATGTTGTTTTTATGAAGGTATCAATTTTGGGGCACTTTTTACCCAGGTATATGCCAAATTGCTTGACTAGGGAACTGCCTTGCAAAATTCAGAAGTGTGCATTTCAAAGGATGGTTGTGTTTTGGTTCTCCTGTTGTTTTGGAAAATGTGAATTAGGGTGGTTCACCTTTAAATACCACCTGGATCAATTTTCTCAACCATCGCTAATAGGGGTATAAGTGGAAAGGAGAAAACCATGCAAGTCTTTGCATTAAACGACTTGATGTACATGTTAAACTTGGGTCATGGTAGAGATGGTTAAAGAACATTAAGTTTGGACAATTGAAGCCTGCTGGGTTAGTGCAGTAAGAAATAATGAAGTGAGCAGGTATTAAGGAATGGCCATCAGCATCTCCCCTGGAAACAGCCTTAACACAACCTTCATAAATGGTCCCAAGCAGTGATGCTTCAGGCAAGATGACCTGATCTCACCTCCTGAAGTCATGTGTGGATTGGAACATAATTTTCCTTCCGATTTCACACTTCTCTGATACAGTGCTTGATGCACATATGACTATTCCAAAACGGGTTAGAAATGTATGATATTTTTTGAAGTGTTGCATTTATTTATTTTAAAAAAATGCATCTTTAAATATAAAGTTTTTTATATCACAGATTAATGTGGAAATGGGATGGAATAGACTGTTGAATGGGTACATGCAAAAATAGATGCAAACTGGAAATGGGTTTATCCCGGGTTCCAAGGCCTATCTCTCAAACACAGAGATGGTTTCAATAGCCCATTGGATCTAGCAGGTCTTTCAACCATGCATAGATTCCAGTTTTCTTCTATTTCTCTCTGGCCAATTTCCCTCCCTGTTTGTTTCACCATTCTTAAAAAACAAAACAAAACACCAGCAACTGAGGATGCCATGCTAACATTTCATTAACATTTGCGTTGCTGGTGTGATCACTCTACTGCTCCCGGGTTCTCTAGAAGCTAAATTTCCGAGTGTGGAATGGAAGCATCTTGAATACAAGAAGGGTGATATGAGTCCTGTCCAGGAGATGAAGAGGATGCAGGCAGTTGGGGAGAGGGACTTAAAAACTCCTTTTACTCCTCCCAACTTCTGGCAAAGAAGTGACTTCCTTCCCACCTTCTAACCGCGCCCCCTGTAAATACCATATGTCCCCATGCGAATCTCATTAGTAGAATAGCATTGCCACCACACCCTGAAAGAAGATTCATGAAAACTGAACTTGGATGAAGGTTGTATTCAGGGCTTTTCTTCAGCCGGAACTCGCAGGAACTCAGTTCCGGCACCTCACAAATAATATTAATTGATTTTCAAACATTTCAACACAAAAAGAAAAAGAAAGAAAGAAAGAAAGAAAGAAAGAAAGAAAGAAAGAAAGAAAGAAAGAACATATCAATTCTTACATTAACTTGACATTGTGGACTTCCTCGATTCCCCCCCCCTGCCTGCCACTGGGTCCATTTATTAAATCTAAATTAAGCAATTTTCCTTTATCATCTTAAATCATTCTAACACAATTTTTCCATTATTTCACAACCAATTCTAATCTACACAAAGAAAAATAATGGCAGAGCTGCCACCAAAATTCCTACTTGGCCCCTCTGAAAGGTGAGCAGCTGAAACCCACACTGGAAGGGAAGGGGTGATGCAAATTGCTGACTGAAGCATTTGGGGAGATGCAGTCCAATATAAGCAGGCACTGCCCCCCACCCAACCCAGCCCCGAGATTGGCTCCCACAGCCAGCTGACACACCTCAAACCCCTCCCAGGGGAAAAACCATTTGGACTTCTTTGTGGCGGAACTGGGGTATGGCAAAGGCACCCCCAGACTGAAGGGCACTGCATCAAAGGTAGGATAAAGAAAGTGGGTTTTGAGGATGGGTGCTGCAGAATGTAGAAAGAAAGAAAGAAAGAAAGAAAGAAAGAAAGAAAGAAAGAAAGAAAGAAAGAAAGAAAGAAAGAAAGGCATTATCTCTGAAGTACCAGCAATAGGACATGAATTCCTGAAGACTTAAAGAACCGACGCCAGCGTTCATTAGTCTGGCCAATAAAACAGTACTGCTGCATCAGAGGCCTTCCCAAGATTGATGGAGATTGAAGCACAAATTTGATTTTTGTCTATGGCTAATAAAAAATCATTTACCCTTTCCAGCCGCTGCAATATCCTCTGAACTAAAGCAAAGCTGAAACTCACTGTATCATTATCTTCCAGAGAGATCGTCAGTTGTTCATTTATCAAAGTGTTTCTAAAAGCTTCCCAGATGGCAAATTACGAAATGGATCTCGGGACTGGAAGCAACCTAGTGGCCTTTAAGAGGGAAAGAAGGATTTGTTCCGATATAGACCTTGCAAATTTTTATTTCTTAACGGACCCGGTAAAGGGAATCCATCCGCATAAGTAGGTGAGAGAAATAAGGCAGCGGGATTCTATGGGCCTAGTTTTATAGTGGCAAATGGGAACTGGGTGTAGTCAGTGTGGGTCAGATCCTAAATTTCACCCACCCACCACCCATTTCTCATTCACCTGATGGCGCCATGGTGTCAAGGCATTCAACACCCAAAGGTGCCAGGGATTGAACCTGAGACTTCCTGCATGCAGAGCAGATTCTCGATCCATTGCGCTGTCTAGTTCAGCATTTCTGTACTGATTTGCAGAAGCTCTCCAGGATTCCAGTTGGGAGTCTTTCCCCAGCCCAACCTGGAGATGCTGAGGATTGAGCCTGGGATAGCCATCTACACGCTTTGCTACAGAAACATGGTATTTTCCAACTGAATTGTGATTTCTAATTGACAGAATATGGCTGCTGGGCAGCAGGGAGTAGATAAACTTAAGAAATGTTCAGCATGGGACTCTCAGACACCAATTCCTGCCTCCCTATAGCCTCTTCCCCCTCCTGCCAAGGTGCTTCATCAGGCTGGTCCCTTCGTCTTGTTGAATGGGCAGGATCACACCACACACACACACACACACTGCATTTTTCTCTGCCCAGCCAATGAGTCTGCCATTTCATATTGTTTCTCACAGGGATGCACTGCAGGGGAATGGGGACAGGCTGAGATGAATAAGTAAGAAAGACAAATTAGAGCAATCCAAGGTGTTTCTCTCCCCCACTCATGAATATGTAGCATCAATATTGGCTGTCAATCATCACAGCGATTCAAAGAGGCATGTGTGACCCCACCGATGAGATTCCGTTTCCCTCCCGTGGCGTTTAATGCCTGGTGCACACCCAGAAAGCTAAGCCCCTTTTAAAAGCTGGTCCTGGGGGAGTCCCTTGATTTGAGCCACTCAGCAAAGGATTAGTAGATCGTTCTCCACATAAGCTAATTGAACACCTGGGGCTCCAAACAAGGAAAGGGGGAAGCGGGGTAGACCTCACCACTTAACAGAAAATAATCTCTTTCTCTGAGCTTTAAGTTTGCAGGGCAGGTTAAAGGACAAGCGGCCACGGTCCCCCACTCTGAGAGGCAGCTGCAATTGCTTCTAAAGGGGAGAGCGTGCTTGAAAGTACACAGATTAGCAGCTGCTTGCTGCGTTTTTGTGTCTGTACCTGGATATACGGTGTCAGAAAACAGACAAACAAAAAGTATAGAATTTTCGTTTTCATTTGTGGGCCAGAGACATAGAAGATTACGCACGGTGCAAAGGAAGTAAATAGATAGAAAAAATCTCCCTCTGTTGTGAGATTTTAGCTGCGTTCACACAGCAGTTTATTCTGTTTCCGCAGGGCTTCTTAGAATCATAGAATTATAGAATTGGAAGGAACCCCAAGAGTCAGCTAATCCAACCTCCTGCAATGTAGGAATACCACCTAAAGAATCCCTGTTAAAAAACTTCCAACAAAGGAAAGCCAACTTCCAACTTAGTCTATTCCACTGTCAAACAGCTCTTACAGTCAGAAAATTCTTCCTAATATTTAATTTTATTATTGTTGTTGTTGTTGTTGTAGTAGTTGTTAATTCAATTTATACACTGCCCTAAACCCGGAGGGACTCGGGTGGTGCTGTGGGTTAAACCACAGAGCCTAGGGCTTGCCAATCAGAAGGTCGGCGGTTTGAATCCCCGCGATGGGGCGAGCTCCTGTTGCTCGGTCCCAGCTCCTGCCAACCGAGCAGTTCGAAAGCACCTCAAAGTGCAAGTAGATAAATAGGTACTGCTCCAGCGGGAAGGTAAATGGCGTTTCCATGCGCTGCTCTGGTTCGCCAGAAGTGGCTTTGTCATGCTGGCCGCATGACCTGGAAGCTGCACACTGGCTCCCTCAGCCAATAGAGCAAGATGAGCGCTGCAACCCCAGATTCGGTCATGACTGGACCTAATGGTCAGGGGTCCCTTTACCTTTTAATACCCGGAGGTCTCAGGGCGGTTCACAAACAAGACCACAACATATAAAATCAAAACAAAAACAATACAATGGAACGTCGGTTTATGAACACCTCGGTTTACGAATTTTCAGGTTACGAACGCCGCGGACCCATCTGGAACGGATTAATTCACTTTCCATTACTTTCAATGGGAAAGTTCGCTTCAGTTTATGAACGCTTCAGTTTATGAACAGACTTCTGGAACCAATTGTGTTCATAAACCGAGGTACCACTGTAACCCAATAACACCCCCCAAAAAAGCCACATTCTAAAAGGGTGTTCCCTAACTCTTAATTTCTGCATTATATTTGAGCTTTCACGAGATGTGAAAACCACTTCCAGAAATCTAGTGGAAGTTTAGTGTTCATTTCCATGTTATTGTGGGAGGAAAACGACAAAATCTGAGGCATACAGTTGTGTCCTGCTGTATTCGTGAGAGAACAGAAGCACACAGTTGCACTCATAGGCTACAGTTCCCAGCACCCTTAACAAACTAGGGTTCCTAGGATTTTTTGGGGGGGGGGGAATGACCCTGCACTTTAACTTTAGGAATTGGGCACAGACATTGTGGTGGCTACTGGCTTGAATGGCAAAAGAGTCCCAAGAAGACTGTGGTCAAGGCTTGGCCACTTAGAAATAAAGAACTTCTGGGTGTTTGGGGAAACCCTGACATTGCCAGTATAGTGCTGTATATACCTTAAAAACCTCTGGGGGGCAATGCCCCCCTCTTTCTCCTCCAAAAAAACAACAACACACAGCCCAACGAATACCACTCATACCAGCCAAGGAACACTGATGTAGTTGGAAATTGAAACAGAAAATAGATGGTGGTAGAATGGAATGAAGTGAACTAAGAAAGGGGTAGCTGATTGAGAATGACCCTGAGCAGTGTGTGTAGAAACCAGACATGTGCACTGGATTTGGCCCAATGAGCTGGGTTCATTTGGGAGGTCTGGACTTGTGCCAATTCAGGTCTAGGTTAACCCTAGTTCACTGCAGGTGGAGTGAGACCACCTTGAGCAAACCAGGGCTATCAGTGCCAGGACATCAGAAGGCAAAGGTGTAGGAGTCTGCTTCTCCTCCTTCCTCTAGGTAAAAGGTAAAGGACCCCTGGATGGTTAAGTCCAGTCAAAGGTGACTATGGGATGTGGCGCTAATCTCACTTTCAGGCCAAGGGAGCCGGCGTTTGTCCACAGACAGCTTTCCGGGTCATGTGGCCAACATGACTAAACTGCTTCTGGCGCAACGGAGCACTGTGACGGAAACCAGAGCGCACAGAAACACCATTTACCTTCCTGCCACAGTGGTACCTATTTATCTGCTTGCACTGTTGTGCTTTGAACTGCTAGGTTGGCAGGAGCTGGGGCAGAGCAACGGGAGCTCACTCCGTCGTGGGGATTTGAACTGCCGACCTTCCAATCAGCAAGCCCAAGAGGCTCAGTGGTTTAGACCACAGCGCCACCCGCTCCCAATATCCTCCTTCCTCTACCTCCCTTCCTATTGTATGCTTAATTAGGTTTTAAAGATCCTAATTAAACATTAGCCTCCAGCCCTCAAAATTGATTCTGCGCCAGATCCAGGGTGGGTGGTCCGTGGGGGCCCAGATTGGGTCAGTGGGGGCTCTGCACAGCCCTAGTAGAATCCTCTGACTTCTGTGTGGCTAAAATGCAGGTGACTACACAAGAATACAAGTCACAGCCATTGCCCTGCCCCCTTTTGCTCACGACTATGCCTACCATTGGCATGTCTCCCACCTGCACCCAGAAAAGTTGACCCTCTGGCCAGAATTAGTTCCCTAACCAGTGCCCTAGAGCCTGTCCCAGGCTTACAAAACAAGACCCCACACTTTTATTTGGAAGGAAGTCTTGCCTGGGCTGGATTGCAAGCCTTCATTTGGGAAGGTTTTTTTTGTCTTTCTTCTTGCAAACATCCTTGATGTGTCTTTAAAAAAGTCATTAGACTGCTTTGCAGAACTAAACCCATTGTCTTAGCTTCAATGGGTGTGTGTAAAAGAGAAAATTGCTCTCCTTCCACTTTGACCGAGTTTGCAAATGAAGGAAGGAGTGGATTTGAAGAGGGACCAGTGTACACGAAAAGTCTCCCGATGACAAACAATGATATATGATTCGTAAGTCCGTGTTTGATGAAACTATGCATTGATGGCTTTTCCCCTCGTAAGTTCCTGACTTGGATTTCTGACAAATTGATCTCCCCTCCCCCTGAGATTTCTCAGGCAAG
Organism: Zootoca vivipara; assembly: GCF_963506605.1. Classification (NCBI taxonomy): domain Eukaryota; kingdom Metazoa; phylum Chordata; class Lepidosauria; order Squamata; family Lacertidae; genus Zootoca; species Zootoca vivipara. The sequence continues at coordinate 32,400,013 of NC_083289.1, read as the reverse complement.
GGCAAGGAGGAGGAAGGAAGGAAGAAGCTGTGCTTATTAAAACTGTTGTAATACATCTGCTGTGTAATACCTAGCTAGGAAACATGATCATTTATATGTTTGTGTGTTTTAATTAAATGCCCACAAAAGCAGGTTTTGCACAGTGACTTTGCAATGTGTTATAAACAGGAATAGAAGAGAGTTGCGTTCATGCTGCATTTATAAGCAAACTCATCTAATTCACACCTCCCAGATTAATTGAAACATAATTACCCTTCAGATTTCACACTTCTCTGAATGTTACGATAAAGTTCTCAGATGAAAAGACAAAAAGTGTCAAAAGGGGCTGAAAAAAACACACATATTTTAAAATAAGTGACATTTTGCAATGCTTACATTGAAGTAGAATACACACACACACACACACACACACACACACACACAGTATTTACTCAAATGTAATGCACACCGTTTTTGGCCAAATTACTTCGTGAAAATCAGGGTGCACATTACATTTGATGGTGTATTTACATTCACCAACAAATACGTTTTTGGTTTCAAGGTTTTAAAAATTGAGGTGCGCAATAGATCCAATGGCACATTACATTTCATAAATACGGTTCACGGCTGTTTGTTCGCGGAGATCTTAGACTATGCCTGGTCTCTGCTGAAAATCCATTGCTTAAATCTAAAATTCTCAATATCAACACAACTGATCTGCACTTTGTGATTTTGCTATTTTGCAATGTTTTGATTCAATCGTTGTACTTTTATTGCCAGCTTTCCTTCAGACCCTCCTTGATTGCTTTTGCCTGGCTGGGATGTGCATGCCTGAATAGAGGGTCGAGAGAGGTGTGTGCAGAAACTAGTGTCACTCTATGAAGGCAAACAGGTACATTTGTTGCCCATTTATGCCTTTGGCCCTGCCCACCCCTGAAATGTGGTCCCTGGAAGGTTGCCGGAAGGGAATGTGGTCCTTTGTCTGGAAATGGTTCCCCGCCTGTTGCTGTAGACCAAACCCAGGTCACAACATTGCCACTTCCTGTTTTGAACCTTTCTCCCTGGACTTCCCAGTTGCAAGGTCCTTTCTGGCAACTGAGCACCCACCAAGGACACGGATTATGATTAAGCCTTTTGTGTGCTGGCTGAATCCTCCCCCGAAAACCCTTGGCAAAATCATTTGTAAAACGGAGAGACAGCTTCGCGACTCCTCGTCGCATGGTGCTCCAGTGGCGCCAGCATCACAAATTGCATGCTAATGGCCTAATTCATAAGCCATTGACATTTTTTACGAGGCCTTAGCATTCAAAAAATGAAGAATTTGTGCTCAAAAATCATTTGCATTGCAAAACTCAATAATTTAGCTTCTCATTCTCATTAAGGCTTAAACCCACAACACATAACTTATCCCCCTCTAACCACGCTCCCTGGTGTGCTGATAAAAACAAGAGGCATAGCTGTCCACATAATGTTCCTGCTTGCCACTAACTCTTTACCTGCGCTGATTGAACAGAACTTTTAAGGTGCAGAGAGCAGAGTCCTGCAACAGGTACGGTGTTGACTGTCTCTAACTAATTTTATGATTTGACCACACCATCACATCGTAGAGCATTTATGTTGGCCCGTCTTCTGTGCTATGCGGAAGGCTTAAGGGCATCCCCTACCAGAACTCTGCCCCTGTGGCCAGAATGTGCCGGACTCTATGGACCACATGTTCCAGAATGCCCTCTTTCTAACATCTCCCATGTTGGCCCTTCGATGCCCTTTTTGTGGCTCAGGGCCCCTTCCAACAAACAACATGTGGTCCAGTTCCTGTTGAGGGACAACTCCCCCGTACTCAGTAGAGTTATGGTGCAATACCTGACCAGGATTTTTGAAATCCAATCCAGTACATCTGGCCTACCCAATAGTGACTGCTGAGGATTCCCTATCCTTCACCCTTTCCCCCTATTCATTGTGTGTTTTAGAATCATTCTATATAAATATAGATGGTTTGTATGATTCTACTGTTTTATATATGCCAATAAAGGTGTTGTGATTGTGACTGCCTCCCTTGGCTCAACTTTCTGACACTCTCTTTTCACAAACTGCAACGCCGCCGTCCTTTGACATTGCTGCTTCTCCAGCTTTTGTACTGTAGTTCTCCATCTAGAACATGCATACGAAAGATCTGGGTGTGTGGATGTTATCTGAAAGTGTGCATATAATGCTGCGGGCATGAAAATAAGGAACCAAAAGATTACTATATTTGGAGAAATAGCTTGGAAACGATGTGTGTTTTAGGCTAGAATACCTCCTTGGACTGGAGGTATATTGGCAACCTGGTCTCCTCTTGAGGATGTGCTGCTGGGTATTGCCCTGCATGGAATTCCCCTTTGGACTCAGAGTTCCTGATCTCATCCTCTGACAGAGGGAAATGCAATCCCAGGGCCATAGCACCAGCTAGCTCAGGGGGAGAAGGGGAGGGATTTGCCCCCTGAAGCCTGACAGTTGGAGACCCTCGAATAGGACAGGCGAAGTGATGTAGCTCAGTGGTCCAGCATCCACTTTGCCTACAGAAGGTCCCAGCTTCCATCCCTGGCATCTCCAGCAGACTGGGTGAGACGTCTCACCTGGAACCATGGAGAGCTGCTGCCAGTCAGTGCAGACAATACTGAGTTATTAGACCAATGGGTGTAGCTTGGTGGTACAGTATCTGCTCTACATGCAGAAGCTCAGTCTCTGGCACATCACATTAGGGATGGGAACACAGGGCTTCCTTCGTTTCTAAACAGCTAGGCAGTGGGGGAACTTGGTCTCCAATTTCAGTGGCACCCGGTGTGATGCCAAAACCGGAGCACACGCACCCACACAACTAACACACCCACTTCACCTCTCCCCTTCCATGGGACTTCATAGTTGCAGCGCCTGCTGCAGTGCCCCAGAAGCTCCACACCCAGTGTGAACACACAAACAAGACTGCTCCTAAGTTGCATCGCTCTTCATTTTTTTTAATGCAGTTTAATCTTGAATGTAGTGAATTTTGCCCAGAAGCGATGCCCCTGAAATGGGAAGCATTTTCATTTGCTTCCTCCCTTTCCCAAATCCCACGATAAGGTTCTCTTTCAGGGCGATGTCATGGATGGAGTTTTCTGGAAGTTTCTCAGAAAGCGGCAGACATATTCAGGCGGAAACTCCCGAGCGAAGTCAGCCACTAAACAGACATGAAGAGGGTGTTCCATAATTAATGTAATGGCAAAAGGCTTCAAGAATAATTGAACCATGGATTGTTCTGTTTTAAAGGTCAGCTGAAATGCAATTTTACCATGAAATAAATCAATACAGAAAACTTGAGTTCCTAAATTATTTTATGCAGACTGTGGATCTAAAGAATTACAAGTCCACTGCTGAGGCTCCAGTTTGCTGCTTTCTGAGAGTCATCTGTGGGAATGGTGCCAAGCAGAGTTGCTGTTTTTTTAATCTCCAGTCCTTGCAAAGCTCTTTCAGGTTGATGCATGTGATAAGGAGCCTCTACATTAGGGGTGGCGGACCTCAGGGCTGGAAGCCTCATGTAGCCCTTCAGATCTCCCTATCAGACCCTCAGAACCCTCAAAGGGCACCCACCTCACACGTCTTACCTTACACCTTCTTCAAGTCTGGGGTGACCACCTTTGGGGATATGGTATATGGTTTTGGACACCTCACCTGAAAAATGGATTGACCTTTTGCAATTTCAACCAGTCAACCTTCAACCTTCAACTACCTGTGACTGAAACTGTGCAACTTAGATATGCATAAGATGCAACCACAGGTCCCATTTCTCTGTTACTTGATTCCAGTCGTGGAGGTACAGTGCCAGAATTTGAAGAGGTGTGCCGCCATACAATTCTTTCCTGCAGTCTACACATGGGGATCAGGGGGGAACAGAAGCACACATGTGTGGAAAGGGTGGGGAATAGCAGCATTGCCCAATGGCATTCATTGTTGGGTCACACCGCACCCACTGCTGCAAAAGAAATTTAGCCCAACACAGCAGTCTGTTGGTCAAAATGCGATTGGAACCGGCCTTATTTGGGAAAGAGATTTGGGGTGTTTTGAAAGTACCACACCAAGATCTCAGGATGCTTTTCCTAACAGAGCTGCCACATCTACAGTACACATCTAAGTGGGTCATGACGAAAGGCATCATGTTCGAGGAGACGAACATCTCAAAGTGTTTCCTGATGCCATGGAGGGATTTAGAACCCAGGAGCTTAATGTCCATGTCAGGGACAGTTTGTAGAACACGATAAAACACTTTGGAAGTTTAAATACATTTCATCTTGTCCCCTTTTCCTCCACTGCTGGGTTGGCGGTGCTATGACAACTTCCCCAGGTTCCAGACACGATGCTCACTTTTCCTTCAGAGATCAGAGCCCCGGTTTAATTTCTATAAATGTTTGACTCTTTCATTCTATCACACTTTTTACCTTTGAGGGTGGGGGGAAGATCATTAGACGCGATCTTTGGCAGATGAAGAGAAAGGCAGGCACGGGCACTTAAAAGGGGACCTGTCCAGGGCACTTTCACAGAAAGAAGGTTACTGTTCAAAAGGCAGAGCTGAAAGGAAAAAGATTGCACACCCAGGGATGTGGGTGAAATCCACTTTTAATGGATTTAGAGACAGAATTAGGCAGTTCTGACCCGTCTGGGCTTTGTCTGCATCAGATCCATGTCATGAAATAAAAACACATTTTTCTACGTAGTTTCTGTGTCCGCTCAAGAAGAACCTTGGAGGAGAATAGAGCTTGACTTAGATGTGGGGTGGTTTTCAGATGACAGAGACTACAAGGTTTTTGTGAATTAAGACTACAAGTTTATTAATAAGGTAAAAGGTTTAAGACAGGAATGGTTGCAAGCATGCACTGCTTCCCTCCCACTTGGAGCAAAAGAACAAATAAACAAGGAGTTAAACACAAACCCACTTTCCTTCTGGCTTAAGCATTCTCTCGACCAGCAGACAGTTCTTCCTTAGATGTTAGAATGGCACCCAAGTTCCTTCACACCTTGATCTGCTTCCCAAAGTGAGAAATGACCACATAGACCCTGGCACCTAATCCTCAAGTTCAAGGAAGTGGGGGTGATTCCCAAGTGCAGACAGCCTAAATGGCATCCATCTCATCTTTCATGAAGAATACCCCCACCTTCCAATTTAAGCCCCATAAATCCCCAAATCAACCTTCATGCAAGATTTACATTTTTATAAAAGTAAAGTCCGTTTCCTTCACAGACCACCTCACATCGAGTGACCACATATGCCCAAGCTGCTTTTTCTTTTTAAAAGCCTGACTAATTGCATGTAAAGGTAAATGCATAAAATACAATTATATGTATAATTTGTATCAAAGAGTCCAGCCCCGCATGGTACCTTATTTCTGCAACTTGACTTTTAATAGGTATTAATTTTATTCTGTGAACCACCCTGAGACTTGTGGATATAGGGCGGTATATTACTAATAATAATAATAATAATAATGCATGAGTATTTTTATACAGTTATATGCATTGTTGTGTGTATCTTTTCATGCACTGGTTATTTTAGGAAACTGTAAATGTATATGTGCATTACTGGTGCATCATAGTATATGCATAATAATGCATATATTGTGGAAGGATTGTTGGTTTTGTTAGAGGAACTGGCAATAAAATAGCTAGCTTCTCATCAAGATCTAGAAGTGGGATGGAAATTAGGAGGTGGGGGGGAATCCATGCAGATGAGCTTGACATTGAGATTTTGAGAAAATTCCATCTCTAGTCTTCTCACTATCTCTCTCTCTTGCTGTGGCTCACTTTCAGTCCAATTTCAAATACATACAGAGAACTGTAGAGATAATTAAACACCACCATAATACCCTGATCTGCTGCTTCTGCGTGGGTCTTAGGAAGGCTTACTTACACAGAGCCTCAAAATTAACCTAGATTTTTTTTCCAGGTTTTCTTGCAGAATTTGCAGAAAAAGCTTGAACATTTGAAGGAGAGGTAAGTCCTGAGGGGGTCATTCGCCTGCAGGCCTCCCTGCCAGCTTTCTTCTTTTCCAAGCAAACCCAACCTTGTGACCTTTCCTTGGAAACCAGTAGCAGTGGGGCAGAGTTGCTGCAGACCTAAGAGCCCTCCCCATCAACAGGAGCATCGTTTCCTCATGGGATCCATGGGATTTCTTGTTTCCTCCGCACCTCTACCCAGTTCACTGAATCAGGACACAAAGCAAATTCTGCCCTGCACCTAGTACGCCGTCCTGGGGATTCGAACTGCCGACCTTCTGATTGGAAAGCCCTAGGCTCTGTGGTTTAACCCACAGCGCCACCTGCATCCTTAGGGAGAAGGTAGCCTGGGGAAAATTTCAAGGGCCAGACAGAGAGTACAGGAGGTCCACACTTGGGCCGTGGTCTGAGGTTTCCCCACCCCTGGTTTAAGATTTATTCTGATGGAGATCTTTGATGCACTTGGACCCTTGATCATGTCATCCTGTCTTTTATCTGGTCCTGGTGGTAATATTATGGCTCTGCCTGCTTTCCAGATTCACCAGGTTCACTCAGCGCATCCATTTGGTTTATTTTGTCCATTGCTCTTAGTGATATTGAGGTGAAAGGGACTTAACAATATCTATGCACACTGGCTTCCAAACCTATGCTCTTTCTCCTTGTTATCGTTGGGCTCCTCCACAAGATGGTTTTTGGGGTGTGAGAGAGCTTTCTGGTGTTCTGGAATACATATCAGTACAAATGAATGCAGATTTCCTTCAACTAATTCCTCCTACAATTTCAATATCAAACAAAAGCCATCTCTCCCACCACCACTTTTTTTCTTCTAACATCTCAAATAAGTTCGGAGTTTCAAAAAAATAATAATTAATGGTGTCAGTTTTATTAATATGTTAAGACATGAATTAAAAACATGACAAATCAACGTGAAATAGCAGTCTGTTTTAATGAATATTTCATCCTGTACATCAATAAATCATAGATCAAAAGGAGCCAGGCACTGTTTCTCTCCCCCCCCCCCAACAATACGTCTCAACTGTCAGTACAGGGTTACTATAACTTTTACAACTTATATGACACTTGGTTTCACTTTGGAATTTATACCCAAAGGGCGGAGGGAGAAGAGCTATGGGTTGGCAAGCCTGAAGAAACAACCCACTATAGACAGAAGTGTCTTGCCATCTATTGTTATCAGTTTATCAGGATGAAAAATGTGGTTATTCTCAAAAGTGAGTCTGTTAGCTCAGTGGGATAAGTGTAAACAAGTCACCTGGGCATTGCCCTTCCGATTCATCTCAGACTGGAAGCTGAGATGAGAGGCTACATTGGCTAATGCTCAAAAAGTGTCTAGAAATTGCTGTTTCCACCCTCTCGGCAGGATCAACACACACAGGGGGATAAAGTGGTAGAGTCCTGATGGAGCAAGGTGAGCTGTACCATGTCAAACTGCATGCCACAAAGAGCGCACACTTCAAATGCTCCCTGACTTTATAAAACACACATACACACACACACAAACACACACAAACACACACAAACACATAAACCCTCCTTGCATGTAGAAACATAGAGCAGAGAGAAGAAAGGACTGGGACTGTTTTCCTCTGGTGAACAAGTTTTCTACTTGCCAGGAGGTTTTGGTGTGCGCATTTGCTTTTACCTGATGTGGCATTCAAAAAATGTGATTCCCCCATCTTCAGCCAAATGTGGTGCAGTCGCCTCTACCATTTCCAGGCCCTAGCATGTCTAACAGTTGCATGTACAGTGGTGCCTCGACTTACGAATTTAATCCGTTCCGAAGGCACCTTCGTAGGTCGAAAAATTCGTGATTCGAAAAGCACCATTGGAAACGCGATTTCCCATAGGAATGCATTGGAAACGGAAAAATTTGTACGTCGAAGCAACCCCATCTAAAATTGCGCAAGTCAGAAAAAACCCTATCTAAAACCGCCGCTGTTTTCGTTCGGGTATCGAGTGATTCACAAGCGTGCGGCCATTTGCCCCATTCGTAAGCCGAAAAATTCGGTTGTCGAGTCGTTCGTAAGTCGAGGTAGCACTGTATAGCTATGGGATCAAATCTTGAATGTTCCCTGTGGATACAGACTGCAGCCTATGCCATGAGAACTGAGGCAGGCAGATGTGGCAAACCATCCAGTCTTTGTTCTGATCTTCACCATTGCCAGCAAGTTAATGTATTTGTTTTTCTCTAGATGCCTCCATTAAATGGCCCCTTTCACTGTCTGGACATTAACTGACCCAACCTACTTCCTCTCCTGAGTAGAGCTGTATGACACATAGGCATGGAGAGAATTATAAGGCCATGCTGCTGCTGCTGCTGCTTAATGCTTTCAGTTGAAGTTTTAACAAGGGAACAAGTAAAACCATTTTCCAGAAAATTATTCTAGGGGTGAAAACTAATTTTACAGTTTAAGATCAAATCATAAAAAGAGATTGAACACACCCAACTATACCTATTGCTGATTGTTTCCCTAACTCACACAACACTTATCAAATTGAGCACCTCAGCTAAGTTTCTGGGGTCCTTTCATGGTCATCTTCTTTTGGTTCTTCCTCCTGCAGCTCTTCAACCCAAGCTTTAATTTTTTAGCTCCATAATAACTGAAGTGCCCACTTTTCTAGTTTGGTTCATGTACCATTTTTTGACTTCCAACCCTTTCAGCCCATCAGGAGAGGAGACACCTAATTAAGTTGCTACGTAAAGGTAAAGGGACCCCTGACCATTAGGTCCAGTTGTGACCGACTCTGGGGTTGCGCTCATCTCGCATTATTGGCCGAGGGAGCCGGTGTACAGCTTCCAGGCCATGTGGCCAGCATGACAAAGCCGCTTCTGGCAAACCAGAGCAGCGCACAGAAATGCCGCTTACCTTCCCGCTGTAGCGCTTCCTATTTATCTACTTGCATTTTGACGTGCTTTCGAACTGCTAGGTTGGCAGGAGCTGGGACCAAGCAACGGGAGCTCACCCCGTCACAGGGATTCGAACCGCCGACCTTCTGATCAGCAAGCCCTAGGCTCAGTGGTTTAACCACAACGTCACCTGGGTCCCTACTTAAGTTGCTATTTCCCTTTAATTGCCAGGTTCTTGGGCTGTACCTTCAACTTTCCCCTGCAGAATATCCTGAGCTAAAGATCCCCTTTAACTTTTAACCTTTAACGAACTCCTGGTTCTCCTCGGCATAAAAGCCTTTAAAGCAAAAAGCAACCATTAAGAACATGCGGTAATAAACTCTGCAGTTCAACATCCTAGTTTTAACAGTGCCCAACCAGGTTCCTATGTGAAGATTGCAAGCAGAACGTAAGCAGTAACACTCTCCTCACTTGCAATTTCCAGCAACTGGGATCCACAGGCATATCTGAATAGTTAAGATCAATACTGTACACTGACTGGCAGCAGCTCTCCAGGCTTTCAGACTAAGGGTCTCTCCCAGCCCTACATGGAGAAGGTAGGGATTGATCCTGGGACCTTCTGTGTTCCAAGCATGTGCACTGAGCTATGACTCTTCCGCCAAGTGACTCATTTAAATATATATATATATAATCCATCAATTTCCTCATCTCCTTTGTATATATCTGAAATTTTTGAGGGGCTCATTTCTTTCTCTGAAGCCTTGTTATTGCCTCTTCTCACAGTAATGCCAAGGGGTGACCTTTAAGAAATGTTTGCTAATCTGTGCCACAAGAACTTCGTATACGACAATTGACCCAAGATGGTGGGCAGATGGCTCTTTATTTTATTTATTTGCTCTATTTTATCCTGAAGGACTTATCTTCTCCATCTGAGATCCTTTTCTTTTATGGTGCCAGTTTGAAGCCACGCCATGGCGTGATGAACCCATGTTTTTTAATTAGTTTGGAAGGTTTTAATTGGGAAACAAAGGGAGAGATCTTGTCGATTGTTATTGCAACCTTTAATTGCCTGTCTCAGCAGACCATTAATTATCTTGATGGGGATGTGACATCCTCTCCCTCCCCCCACCCCTGTCACCCATCCCACTTCCCCTCAAAATGAAGCCGTCCTGGAAGTTTATTTATTTAATTTTGCAAAAGTGATGTACCTGTTGATTCTTTCTCCCGTCTGTAACTAAGGCACAGCTATGACAGCGACGAGCAAAAACTACTCTATTAGAAAACAGGCAATCCAGCGGACACCCCAGCCCTGCCCATGAAGATTAAGATTTTAGCTTCTGGGGGGGGGGGTTGCCCCCAAGCAAAGGGGAAAGGCCAGTAGGGAACAATAATGAGGATTTCCACAAGGCTTGTGTATAACAGCCACATGAGAAAGTCGGGAGGCATGGGGGTGTTAAATGGTCTGACTCTGTAATATCCCTTCATGCAGAGTAGGGTGGGGGCGCAGAAACAGTTTCAGCTACTGTGATTTTAATGGTTTCACATTTCTACTGGGAAACAACAAAAGTGGAGCTATGGAAAGAACTACTTGAGAAAAACCTGCAAGATCAGGTCAGTCGCTCATCTAGTCCAACCTTCTGTCCTCACATTCTGACCAGATGCCTGTGAGAAACCCACAAACAGGACCCAAGTAGAAGAGCACTCTTTCCTGTGTGGTTTCCAGCAACTGGAAACCAGTATTCAGAAGCATTGCTGCCTCTGACTGTGGAAGCAAGCCTCTCCTCCGTGATATTTGCCTAACCCTCTTTTCAAGCCATCCAGTTTGGCGGCCATCACTGCCTCCTGTGTGGTGAGTTCCAGCTTTTAACTGTGTGAAGAAGTATTTCCTTGGGACTTGGGACATACAATTTCACCTCAATGCTTTTCATAGAATCATAGAATCATAGAGTTGGAAGAGAGCACAAGGGCCATCCATTCCAACCCCCTGCCAAGCAGGAAACACCATCAAAGCATTCTTGACATATGCCTGTCAAGCCTCTGCTTAAAGACCTCCAAAGAAGGAGACTCCACCACACTCCTTGGTAGCAAATTCCACTGCCGAACAGCTCTTACTGTCAGGAAGTTCTTCCTAATGTTTAGGTGGAATCTTCTTTCTTGAAGTTTGAATCCATTGCTCCGTGTCCGCTTCTCTGGAGCAGCAGAAAACAATCTTTCTCCCTCCTCCATATGACATCCTTTCATATATTTGAACATGGCTATCATATCACCCCTTAACCTTCTCTTCTCCAGGCTAAACATACCCAGCTCCCTAAGCCTTTCCTCATAAGGCATCGTTTCCAGGCCTTTGACCATTTTGGTTGCCCTCTTCTGGACACGTTCCAGCTTGTCAGTATCCTTCTTGAACTGTGGTGCCTAGAACTGGACACAGTACTCCAGGTGAGGTCTGACCAGAGCAGAATACAGTGGTACTATTACTTCCCTAGATCTAGATGCTATACTCCTATTGATGCAGCCCAGAATTGCATTGGCTTTTTTAGCTGCTGCATCACGCTGCTGACTCATGTCAAGTCTATGGTCCACCAAGACTCCTAGGTCCTTTTCACATGTACTGCTCTCAAGCCAGGTGTCATCCATCCTGTATTTGTGCCTTTCTTTTTTTTTGCCCAAGTGTAGTACTTTACATTTCTCCTTGTTAAAATTCATCTTGTTTGCTTTGGCCCAGTTGTCTAATCTGTTAAGGTCATTTTGAAGTGTGATCCTGTCCTCTGGGGTGTTAGCCACCCCTCCCAATTTGGTGTCGTCTGCAAACTTGCTCAGGATGCCCTCAAGCCCATCATCCAAGTCATTGATAAAGATGTTGAATAAGACTGGGCCCAAGACAGAACCCTGTGGCACCCCACTAGTCACTACTCTCCAGGATGAGGAGGAGCCATTGATGAGCACCCTTTGGGTTCGGTCATATAGTTGTGTTTCTCAAACTGTGGGGTGAGGTTGCAACTGCTAACAGGCTGTCCTCAGCCCCCATTCAGGTGGACCTCAGCATCACAGCCCATAGCCCAGTCATGCAGTAGCATTTTGGTTAGACCAAAGCCAACAGGAGCATCTCCTTGTTGAGGGCATCATATCTGCCATGCATGAGAGTATACAGGAGTCCGTTCAACAGCAAGGCTGTGGCATGCTAACAAAAGCCAGAGTGGTCCATTGGCTAGTGGCAGATTCAGATCCTCCACTCAGCCAGGACATGCACTGGGTGACCTTGATTTGGTCACTATCTGTAGTGGTTAAGAGCGGTAGACTCATAATCTGGGGAACCGGGTTCGCGTCTCCGCTCCTCCACATGCAGCTGCTGGGTGACCTTGGGCTAGTCACAATTCTCTGAAGTCTCTCAGCCCCACCCACCTCACAGGGTGTCTGTTGTGGGGGAGGAAGGGAAAGGAGAATGTTAGCCACTTTGAGACTCCTTCCGGTAGTGATAAAGCGGGATATCAAATCCAAACTCTTCTTCTTCTTCTTCTTCTCAAGCACCTTGGAGGAAAGGTGGGATAGAAATGCAATAAGAAATAGGCAGGAGGTGGAAAAAGGAGAAAGAAGGAAAGTGGAGTGACCTGATGAGCAAAAGGCAAATAAGAAAAAGAAAGGTGAGAAAGGAGGCAGAAAGAATTAAGAAGAAACTGGCTGCTGTATCAGACCAAAGGGGCCCATCTAGTCCAGCATCTAGTTCAAGCATAGGCAAACTCAGCCCTTCAGATGTTTTGAGACTACAATTCCCATAATCCCTGACCACTGGTCCTGTTAGCTATGGATGATGGGAGTTGTAGTCCAAAACATCTGGAGGGCGGAGTTTTCCTATGCCTGATCTAGTTCATACAGTGGCCAACCAGATGCCTATGAGAAGCCCAAAATTAAGACCGAAGGACAACAGCAACTCTCCCCACCTCTAATTTTCTTTTTTTTCTTTTTTAAAAAAATATTTTTATTAATTTTCCAATTAAAACCAATTATATCACATTCAATATTTCAAATTATACACATATATATATCAATCAAACCGAATGTTATGCCAAATCATCTAAAGAATTTTTTATTTGGGTTCCCATGCTTCAAGAAATTGGGAATTCCTCGCAACTGTCCACTGCCGTCTTTTTTCTAAAGTTCAAATCGTCCTCCAAGTTCATAATAATCCAGATCTTCCCCTTACAGTCACATAGATGTTTTCCACTTTCATCCGATTGTTTCCCAGCTGCTGAGATAAATATCAAACAAAGTTTCACAGATGTTCTTTCTCCTGTGTGAGTTAATCAGTCCAGCCTCCCCATAAATCTTCTTAATGGAGCTCCCTGTTGCGTCGAAGCAGCACGAAGCAGCGCCATCTTAAAAAGCTCAAATCACTTTCGTTTTCTCTCATAGCCATGAAGATTTACGATCATTATAGAATTTACAGCTTTTCCAGGCAGGAGACCCAAACATCAAACCATAAACTCTTGGTAAATTAATGGATCTCCTTGCCCTATAGCTGAACTTAGCTTCAGGTCGCTGCTCCAATTTAAAGTGCGTCACAGCTCATAAATCCTCCGAACGCGTCCAGAACTCCTTCCGTCCGACTAGGGGGGGGGCTTTTCTCATCGGCAACTCCACATCTTTAAAAAATATGCTCAGTAACAACAGTTATAAAGTTCAACTCACACAGTCTTTTGCTTCTCTTTCACTCCAAACAAGCCAGGACTTCGCGTCCGGGAAGGTACGAGGCAACAATATGAAGAAAAAAAATAAAAACTCACTTCCCTTATCGCTCCGTCCCCATCAATCCTTCTTCCAGATGCTGTACAATCTTTGACTCCTCTCCCTCAGCAGCATAAATTTCTCAGCAGTAAACAGCGCTTCTTCCCCTCCTTCTGAAGTATGTCCATAGATTTAAGCCTAATTATCTTCTTTAACCATGGAAATCCCCGCCATGCAGATTAGCGTCCGGGAGTCCTGGCCCTCGTAAGTGCTCAGCCCAAGCTCCCCCCACTCCAAAAACAGTCGGAGTGGGTCTGGGGGCATCGCGGGCCAGCGGCCCCTCTCCGTAACCCCCGGAGAGGGTAGGGGGTTGCCATTTACTCCCCTAGCAACCGCCAAATTCCTTACGAAGGTCAGAGAGATGGAAAACAGGTCCGCCATTCCTGCAGGCGGAAACCGGAACCAACCCCACCTCTAATTTTCAGCAACTGACATTCATGCTGCCTCCAGCCCAGGAGACAGAACCTAGCCAACCTGGCTAGTAGCCATTGATAGCCTTATCCTCCCTGAATTGGTTTAACCCAGGCATAGGCAAACCCGGCCCTCCAGATGTGTTGGGACTACAACTCCCATCATCCCTGACCACTGGTCCTGTTAGCTATGGATGATGGGGTTGTAGTCCCAGAACATCTGGAGGGCTGAGTTTGCCTATGCCTGGTTTAACCCTCTTTTAAAGCTATCCAAGCTAGTGGCCACCATTACCTCTTTCAAAATTGGGAGAAGTGGGAACTCCAAAGGATGACTGTGCTTCAATCTGCATGCTGTTTCGGGAAGCGTTAATTATGTAGGGTTGTATTTAAATGCAAACGGAATTGAATTTCTCTACCCACCCTTCACCTGCATCCATTCTGGGGGAGCATCCATTCTGGGGGAGCAGGGTCGGGGACTCCTTCCCACAAAATCTAAACCCCTCTTGCTGCAATTCCTACATTGGTTGGAAACAAAGTGGCTCTCAGCGATGGCAGGTTGACCTCCCCAGCAAAGTCTTGCAAAAGGGAAGTCTGATAATGCATACCAATGGAGCCTGGCAACCTCCCTTCCCCTCCTCTGTCCTCTCCTTCTCCTGCTCTCAAGTGGCTGTCAGTAGTAATCCCTTTCCTAATACACTGAGATGGGGAGAAAATCTCTGCCGGTTTTTGTTGCCGCTGCTGCTGTTTGTTTGTTTGTTTGATAGCTTTTCAATTAATCTCAACTAGAGCGACAATCAGAACATGCCACTCATTTGCCATTCACCACTGTGGCCAAACAATGTGAAGGGCAAGATCTGGACCAAAAGAAAAAGTGTGTGTGTGTGTGTGTGTGTGTGTGTGTGTGTGTGTGTGTGTGGTGCAGGGTGGCATTTTGGAGATGGAAATTGGTTTGCCTTAAAGAAGGCGTGGGAACCCTTTGCTCCACGGGCCAAACAGTCAGCAATGAATAGGGTTATATGCTGCTCCTTTAAGCTGCAAGAGGCTGTTCCCTGCTAGGAACAAGGCATGCAATCAGTGTTGGTGGGTGGGTAGGAGAAAAATGTCTCATTGGTCAAATTGGACCCCTGGCAGGCCAGGATTGGCCTACAAGCTGGATGTTCCCTCTTCCTGTTGTACTGAACTTGATGGCTTGGTATAAGGCAGCTTCCTATGTTTGATGAAGGACCTGCTTTCCATGCAGAAGGATCCAGGTTCAATCCCTGGCATCTCTAGGGATGGCTGTTTAACCCTGGAGAAACCCTGGCTATCACAGGAGATCCAAACCCAGCTCAATGGGACCAAGAGTCTGAGTTAGCATAAGGCAGCTCCCTTTATTCCTTATTCACATCATTCCTTACCATTAGCTAAGCTAAGCTGTTTGGGGATGCTGGGAGTTGTGGCTTTAACATCTGGGAGCCTAAGGTTGAAGAACACTGGTTTACACAATGGGTACAAGGAAAGAAAGGTAGGCATGAATTGGAAGGTGGTAGAGGCAGTCAACAATCTTTGGCGATCACTCGTAGTCAAGTAAGATTGTCTTCCATAAACACGGTTTTAACAATGGGTCCGTAAGTGACTGTGGAAGCCAATTCTGGATCCCCATGTCCTTCCACAGTGGGGACATTGGTTTCCAGGCAGGAGTTGATCATGGTGTGGATTTGCCAAGCGTGCCTTCCTCTTAGCACGTTTCTCCCTTGCGTCCTGAGATCGAGTTTCTTCAAAGCCCATGGCACCTTTGGTAAAGGCTGCTCTCCAACTGGAGCACTCGCAGGCCAGTGTTTCCCAGTTGCCAGTGTTTATACTACATTTTTTTAGATTTGCCTTGAGACAGTCTTTAAACCTCTTTTGTTGACCACCAGCATTACGCTTTCCATTTTTAAGTTCGGAATAGAGTAGTTGCTTTGGAAGACGATCATCAGGCATCCGCACAACATGACCAGTCCAACAAAGTTGATGTTGAAGAATCATTGCTTCAACACTGGTGATCTTTGCTTCTTCCAGTACACTGATATTAGTTCGCCTGTCTTCCCAAGTGATGTGTAAAAATTTTCGGAGACACCGTTCATGGAATCTTTCAAGGAGTTGGAGATGGCGTTTATAAGTGGTCCATGTTTCACTAGCATATAGTAAGGTTGGTAGTACAATAGCTCTGTAAACAAGCATTTTTGTTTCCCTGTGAATGTTCTGGTCCTCAAACACTCTGCACTTCAATCGGGAGAAAGCCACACTCGCAGAGCTCAGGCGATGCTGGATTTCAGCATCAATGTTGGCCCTTGTGGAAAGGTAACTGCCTAGGTTGTCAACAATAGCAAGCTGAGAGGTCTTCGCTCACTGCCAGTCAACTAATAAGATGTAGGCTCTCAAATCACAATACAAGCCACCCACAGGTAGCTTGAAGGACATGCCTACAGAAGGTTCTTGGCACTGACTCACAGATGAAAAGCTGAAAGTGAAGATGGGGGAAGAAGAAGAAGCTTGTAAGTCAGCGGACAAGTAAAAGCCCTTGAGCCTTGGGAGACATTTGTGGGTGGAATTAAGCACTTGTCCTAGAACAAAGAAGATAGGGAAAGTATTGATTTTTTTATTTCATTTTTAATAGTTTCTGATTATGCAAAAAAAATCTACAAATCTGCATGTTAAATATTCTCCAGGCATTTTCCACTTTTGAAAAATATTTCATGAAAAACTGATTGATTTCTTATTTGACAACAGGTATTGGAGTTTGGTAGTGAAGATCGGACATTATAGGATGGAAGGAGCCACACCTCAGGGGTTGAGTATCAGCTTGGCAGACAAAGAGCAACAGATTCAATCTCTGGCTGCTGCCAGTCCATGGATGGAGAAGAAAGTCCATCCAGTTTGCATTTAAAGCTCACTTTCCTTAACTCACACTTCCCAAAACTCTACACAAAGTGAAACGCAGCCATCCTATGAAAATTGCACTGCTCTGCATTTTGCAATGCAGGTCTCCAGACAAGTAGTGTGTGTGCTGCAGCGAAGTATGCAAAAAACATCATATATTTGGGGAAATACACAAAAAATGCATTGTATTGTATGAAATTGGTTTGTAAGAATGTTTATATTAGACATGATTCCATACAAACATATATTTTAGGATAAATGCATGTTTAAAAGTTGGTGTGTTTTCATGAGGACTTTTAGTGTGTGTGTGTGTGTGTGTGTGTGTGTGTGTGTGTGTGTGTGTGAGAGAGAGAGAGAGAGAGAGAGAGAGAGAACCGAATTTAAGATTGGAAAACGGAGAAGCTGAAACCAAAAGATTCACCTGTCCTGAGATAGATATATTTGCCCTTTCCTAGTGTAGACAATACCAAGCTAGATGGGCCAATGGTCAGATTACACAATAGGAAGAACCTTCCGACAATAAGAGCAATTAGACAGTAGAATGGACTCCCATAGGAGGTTGTGGACTCTCCTTCACTGGAGGTTTTTAAGCCAAGGCTGGGTGGCCATCTGTCATGGATGCTTTAGTTGAGATTCCTGCATTGCAAGGGGGTTGGACTAGATGACCCTTGGGATCCCTTCCAACTTTGTGATTCTATGACTCAGTAGGCATTTCCCATCTTTCTGCTATAGTGTGCTTGGAGAGTGCACAGGACAAGTGCAACCAGAATTATCACAGTGAGTTTCCTTTCCCAGTTAAGCATAACCCCCCATATTACAGAGGCCTCCAGTAGAAGATGGGCATTTAGTGTCACTGGTCCCAAGCTGTGGAATACTGTCCCAGCAGAGATTCAGCCCACGCATCCTCACTTCTGAGGCTTAGGCATCTCATAAAGGCCTTCTTATGCCAACAGGCCTCCTCTACAGCAATTTAAATTGATTAGCCAGCCACTTTAATGGTTTATTAGTGCTGTTTTTAGTGGTGATTTAGATTTTATTGTTGTACACCACCCTGATATTCTATGATATAGCTGTCCATAAATATTTCCATAAATAAATTCATAGCTAAATTGAACCTCCATGTTCAAGTGCATGTGAGTTACTCTTGTCCATTCATTTCAATGGATCTACTTTGAGCAGCACCCACTGATTGCTTCATCATTGCACTAAAAATGTTTCCAGCACAGTCCACTAGTTTGGGGAATTCAGAATCCCTATTGTCATTTAAAAGAGGGGGTGCGTGCGTTTTGCCGAGTTGTTGCTGGTACATTACCCTCTTTTAATTTCTCCTCCTCCTCATTCTTTGTCTTCGGCCACAGTTAATTAGACAAGGAGAATCCTCCTAAGTTTCTTTGCAGAGAAATAGCTCACCTGCCAATTCCAATCCCCCTTGCCTCCCCTCCCCATTGTTAAGACCCTGCGCCTCTAAATGTGAACGGGCTGCAGATTGCATTTAAATGCTTTCAGCGTCGATGAGATGATCAGACCCACAAGGCCAACTTTCAAAACTCCTCTTTAGACACACCACTGAGAGCAGATGAGATAAAGGCCTGATAGATTGAATAGAAAAAAGGGAGCTGGCTGTGCGGGGATGGCAAAACTAATTATTCAGCTAAATTCTTGGAGAAATCTTCCAGGGACGGGTCATTGATATGCTCAGTTTGGTCCGCCTGCCCGTTCCTGTTTCTATCACTAGAGGTCAATTTAATCTCCTAGCCCAATGTTAACTCTGCATGTGGAATACTTCTTGGAGAAGCCTTGCCAGTTCCCAGCCAATGCAGCAGGGCTGTTCTTGGGGGGGGGCGGGGGGCATTTAAATACCATGCACAGTTTGTAGCCATTTATTTCTCTTGAATGCAGAATAGAGCCATAGACAGATTATGTATTGGCCCACAGTTTCCACAAAGGCATTTGTGCTCCAAGAAGTTTTACAGTTCATGACCACAGTACATAATCAAAGTTAAGAGTATCACCAAATAATGCTAAGAATTCAGCGATAAACCATTCATTTCAAATGCATCAAAAAGTGAGCATAAAAGCAAAATGTGAGGAGCATTTTTCAGCCTGGGGGCTGCATTCTCTTCTGCAGGGGTGGTGGTGTTAAATGCCAGTGATGGGCGGGGCCAGAGGCAGAAGTGGGTGGAGCAACAAATGTAAAGCTTTCCTTTGTAAAGGAGGCATGTTTCTACACACACTCCAACACCCTTCTCCATCCTCTATCCAGGCAAGCAAGAGGCATTATCAGGCAAATGGGGAGAGCCTAGCAGAGCTGGTGAGGGGTGTGTACTAGGGAGAGGAGTGGCTAGAGGACTGGATTAAAGTATTTCTGAATTTGCATCTATGCAAAAATTAGCATAAGTATTTTGCTTGTCAAATCTTTCCCCCTTTTGCCCTGCCCCTTTTTAAAGAGGGAGTGCTTTGCCACAAAATATTTACATTTTACATTTTATATTCCACCTTGTCTGTAACGAGCTCGAGGTGATGGTTCTCTCCACCCTCAGTTTATCCTCGCAACAACCCTGTGGGGGAGGTTAAGCTGAGAAACAGCAAGTGGCCCAAAGTCACCTGGTGAGCTCTGTGGCTGAGTGAGTGTTTAAACCCTGGAATCCCAGGTCCCAGTCTGAGCATCTAACCACCACACTGCACTAACTGGGCATTCTAATTGTGGCCTTCTGGCAGAGGCGGATTTAGGGCAGCACAAACAGTGGGGTGACGCTGGGCATAGAAACTGAAGAAGGAGCCTTCTCAAAGCCCGGCAAGTACTTTCCTGACTTTGGGAAGGAAGCGTGAGGGCTCTGACAGGGTCCTGGAGAGCCAGTGTGGTGTAGTGGTTTCAGAGCGGTAGACTCGTAATCTGGTGAACCGGGTTCGCGTCCCCGCTCCTCCACATGCAGCTGCTGGGTGACCTTGGGCTAGTCACACTTCTTTGAAGTCTCTCAGCCTCACTAACAATCTCAGCAGCTAACAATCTCCTTTCCCTTCCTCCTCCACAACAAACACTCTGTGAGGTGAGTGAGGCTGAGAGACTTCAGAGAAGTGTGACTAGCCCAAGGTCACCCAGCAGCTGCATGTGGAGGAGCGGGGACGCGAACCCGGTTCACCAGATTACGAGTCTAGTGCTCTTAACCACGACACCACACTGGGCTGTTGTGCTCATGTTCAGTTTGCAAGCTTCCCACAAGCATCTGGTTGGCCACTGTGAGAATGGGATGGTGGCCCAGATGGGCCATTAGCCTGAACTAGCAGGGCTCTCCTGACATTCTTGTGCTCTTATTCATCAATCCATCACTTTTCAGTGCATTTCCCCATCACAAAATGTCTGTTTGGGTTTTATTTATTTTTAAGTGTTTTTGTTGCACCAGGGTGACAGAATGCTTCAATCCATTTTAATTGTGCAAACTTTAACATGTAGCATGCACTTGAAAATTTCCTGCCAAAATACTGACAGTCTGGATGAAGCCTAAATGGAGCTTTCATGTGCAGGAGCAGTACGTCCGAATGTCAGAGGCTGAGGGCAAAGTTTTTTTTCTGCACATGGGATGGCCAAAATCACCTGCCTTGCTGCTGCTGCTGCTGCTGCTGCTGCTGCTGCTGCTGCTGCTGCTGCTGCTGCTGCGGCTGCTGGGATCAGAAGTGCAAGGCATATTTTAAAATGTGCACAAACTTGAGAAGAAGCAAAACAGTGTAGAAAGGGTCCACTGTGAAGTGTGTCAGTGAGTTTTGGAAAACATTAGACTGTCCCAGCAGGAGGGGGGGGGAGAGATTGAATCTGGTTTAACAATACCTATTTGGGACTTTCAAGAAAGTGTTGGGGGTCCCGGGCTGCTGTGGGGGTGTGGCGGAACACAAAATGGCTGCCACATCTAAAAGAGAAGAAAAAGAGACAGGACCACAAAACGGTGTGGCCAAGTCCCTCCATCAGCTGCCGCATAAATGGGGGGAAGGTGCCCACAGGAAGCCACCACAACACTCAATCCCAGAGAAAGCTCTTCTATTCAGAATGGATTTGAAGGTGGGCATCCAATTCTGTCCTCCAACAAAATGTGGGTCTGTTGAAAGGGTGGTGGTATTCAAAAGTAGGAGAGGGTGAGCTTCTGCAAGTAGGATCTGAGCAGAAGGAGCAAACAGAGGAGTGCACAGTGGATTTTTGAGGGAATGTCTATTGAGACTGCCAGAGGTTGTTGCGGCTACTCTAGAGTAACGACTCTCCACATGCTTGTCTTTTAACAGTCTTTATTGGT
The DNA here is from genome assembly GCF_963506605.1 of Zootoca vivipara. NCBI lineage: Eukaryota > Metazoa > Chordata > Lepidosauria > Squamata > Lacertidae > Zootoca > Zootoca vivipara. The sequence goes on along the minus strand of NC_083289.1, from coordinate 32,378,799 downwards.
GCACTCTATTTACAGTGTAACGGGGTGTTGGAAACATGTCTGCTCATTCTGATCCAGAATCCGGCACTGCCCCTCTGCGCAACTTCCCCCAGCATAAGAGTCGCGGGACAGTGAATCTCCTCCCCTTTCTCCTCCTCCATAATTCCAGAACCGGGGGAAAAGGTCTACGCTCCGTGCTTTCCCTTTCCCCCCTTTCCCCTTCTCTCTCTTCCCGCCTGTGGAGCCAGGGCTATCCCATGCTGCTAGAGACCTGGCACTCTCTTTCCGTTTCCTGACTAGCCTCTTCAGAGCCCGCGCTTCCATCGCTGCTTGGGGAGGAGCTGCTTCTGATGAGAGGGGGAGGTTCTCTATACTCTCTTCCCCTTACAGAGACCTTCTGTGGATGCCATAAGACAGGGTATACAACATAAGGCCCATGGGCCGGATGCAGCCCAATCGCCTTCTCAATCCGGCCCGCGGACAATCTGAGAATCAGCGTGTTTTTAGATGAGTAGAATGTGTCCTTTTATTTAAAATGCATCTCTGGGTTATTTGTGGGGCCTGCCTGGTGTTTTTAGATGAGTAGAATGTGTGCGTTTATTTAAAATGCATCTCTGGGTTATTTGTGGGGCATAGGAATTCATTCATTTTTTTTCCAAAATATATCCCGGCCCACAACATGGTCTGAGGGACAGTGGAACAGCCCATGGCTGAAAAAGGTTGCTGACCCCTGCCATAGGAGAACCACGGACACCACACAGGTGAGCATTGCTCCGCACAACCACCCTCTCTTGCATACAGAGCTGTCCAGGGTGCTGAAATCTTTGCTCTACACATCAAACGGGACAGGGGAACCAGCTGCTCTCCAGATGTCATCAGACTGCAACTCCCATCATGTTGGCTGCTGGGGATGCCAGGAGATTGAGTCCACTGAGGGCCACCAGTTTCCCCATCCCTCCCAGCCAGTTACATGCTGCCTCCTAAAAGGATATGAGCAAGATTCCCACAAGCTTAAGAGAGGCACTTCAGCACTCTGCAATAGATCTGTGCATTTTTGCATGATCACCAGAAACGGAATTCTTTCAACCACACTGTCTGAAGCTGCCTGTCTGATCTCCATCAAAGCCGCGAATCTTTAAGCTTAGAATGCTGGCATTCTGGCATCTTGTTCCTGCATGTCAGTGGCTTGTTTTGAAATAATTTGTACAATGGGAGCTTCTCCCCTCCGGGACACAGGCTAAAACCTTCACATTTGGCCCTTTTGTATATCTTACTTTGATTACGGGAGGGGGGGAGGGGTGACTCCGCTCCCCTAAAAACAAAAATTACAGCAGAACTGTAAAGGCTTGTTTAACAAAGCACAGATCAATTCATGGTTTCTAGCAGTAGGGGCTGAAGTCCAATGAAGCTTCTTCCTCCTGCCCCTCTTTCTTCAATAAATCATGGAAACCTCAATATATAAAACAGCAGAGCAAGGGACTTAATTATAGAGACCCAATGTGTGAGTTGCTGGCGTCACCTGCTGGCCATTGCTGTTATTCTCAGCTAATCTCTAACTGAGCTAAATGGCTGAGCTGTAAAGGCTCGTGGTTTTTTCTTCTACTTTCCATTTTCAGATGTATCAGGGGGAAAAACACTCCCTTTTGGGACTCTCTGCACAGATGTTCATCTACCCGTTTATATCACCCTCTTTTATTCTTGCTCTCAGTCACTTTTACTTGCTGTGAGTGATATAATCACAAAGGCAACTCAGTAGCCTTGTGACATCTTCCTGTTCACTTTATGATCTGTGGGTTTGCCTATCTGTCTAAGGTGTAAAGTGTTGCTCCCTCTCTCACTTGTATTTATTTGCCATGTTACATCATGGTGAAATGGAATTTGACTGGCCATGTAGTCATTATTATCATGATGTTAACCTATTCACCATACGATTGCTGATTGGCTGGGTTCTCCCATGTGACTAATCTATGAATTGTTGTTGTTGTTTATTAGATTCAAGGTGGTTCACAAGATTAAAAACATGAGATAAGAGCACAAATATGCCTTATGAGGAACGGCTTAGGGAGCTGGGTATGTTTAGGCTGGAGAAGAGAAGGTTAAGGGGTGATATGATAGCCATGTTCAAATATATAAAGGATGTCATATGGAAGAGGGTGAAAGGTTGTTTTCTGCTGCTCCAGAGAAGTGGACACGGAGCAATGGATTCAAGCTACAAGAAAGAAGATTCCACCTAAACATTAGGAAGAACTTCCTGACAGTAAGAGCTGTTCGACAGTGGAATTTGCTGCCAAGGAGTGTGGTGGAGTCTCCTTCTTTGGAGGTCTTTAAGCAGAGGCTTGACAGGCATATGTCAAGAATGCTTTGGTGGTGTTTCCTGCTTGGCAGGGGGTTGGAGGGGATGGCCCTTGTGGTCTCTTCCAACTCTGTGATTCTATGAAATAAATGGTTAAAACAGGAACAACTAAACAATACCCCCTCCCCTTTCCATGAAGTGGAAGGAGTCAGTATTCAAGTGAAACAATGGCATGTGAACAGTATTTTAAAAGGTTTGTGAGAGGAGCATTTCTATCCCATCGAAATGGTAACATGATAGGGGAGATTAGGGTGACACCCCATGTTAATCATGGTCAAAAAGGCCCACTGGAAACAATGGATCTACTCAAAGTGTGGCTTCATTGTATATCACCTATGATAAGCATAATTAACAACAAACACAGTAACAAATATATATATAAACATTTTGCCTTGTGCATATGATACAAAATAAAGGGCACATATCACCTGAGAAATCCAGACTTTTCATTCAAAAGTATTAGTTTGTAGCCTGGTGGCCCACTAGACTGGGAAATTCTACCCAGAGATGGGAGCTCCTGGTTCTAAATCTGGCAGCTCCTGGCAGTTCTACAGTGTCTACTCTGAAGGTGCAACTTGGCACAATACAAACACACACAGAGACCAAAAGTACTGTAAAGATACCCCTGGAGTACTGTGTCCAGTTCTGAGAACCACAGTGTAAAAAAGATATTGGCAAGGTGGAACATGTGCAGAAGAGGGTGACCAGGAAACCGAGCCTTGTGAGGAACAGTTGAAGGTGTTAGATAGATTTAGTCTAGAGAAGAGGAGGAGGAGACTGAGAGGGGATATGATGGCCATCTTCAAATACAGCTGTACCTCGGTTTTTGAATGTAATCCGTTCCGGAAGACTGTTTGAGTTCTGAAACATTTGCAAACCAAAAACTCGACAGCCGACAGCTAGGCCTCAGGCTCCTGCACTCAACAGAAGCCGCGTGGCATGTTTGACTTCCAAGGCATGTTTGAAAATGAGGCATTTACATTCAAAAACTGAAATGTTCATCAATGGAGATGTTCGAAAACCAAGGTACCACTGTACCTAAAGGGTTGTCACATGGAAGATGGAGCAAGCTTACTTTCTCCTGCTCCAGAGGATAGGACCTGAACCAACAGATTCAAATTACAAGAAAGGAGATTCTGACTAAACACCAGGAAGAACTTTCTGGTGGTTTGAGCTGTTCAACAGAGGAATGGACTACATCAGAAGATGATGGACTCTCCTTCATTTGTGGTTTTTAAACAGAGGTTGGATGATCATCATATTTCTGTGATTCCTGCATTGCAGGGGATCAGACTAGAGGACCCTTAAGAGTCCCTTCCAACTCCACATTTGCATGATTATATGAAACCTCCTGTTTTTCAAATCTAGCTTCCTCTAATGAGGATAGCCAAGGTGAGCTGTTATGAATTCAACAGCAAATTTAACCTCCACAGGAATCAGATTTCATGTGCTAAAGCTATCCCACCTGTTCTACCAGCTAAGAAAATCTGTTGTGCTTGTATTTTGTAGCCACACGCTCTGTAATTTCCTGCAGAAATGTCCCAGCTGACAAGCTGCTCTGCAGGTAAGACAATGCATTTAAATGTTAACATTGATTTGTTTAGGTTCACTGAGGTCTTGCAAACAGTGAGATAACCACGGCCTCGGAAACACTTGACATGACATGTGTTGGATACACGAAAGGGATACACCAGGGTTTGGAAATGCTGCAGCAGGCGAGCCTCACAAATAGGAAGAGCACCACTGGTCAATATGACCTGGCAGGAGGCTTCTGCATTACCAAGATTGGCAGAAACCCTGATGGCGCGCACATTGACAGGAGTGACAGGTAGGTCCGTTCCAAGTATTAGACTGATGGGTCAGGGCATCGCATGCGGTGTTCAGCTGCAGCGGGGTGGGGGAGAGGTCCTCCCACCTGCTCAATCTGCAGGAAATAGGAGTTAAAAGGAAAATTGATAAGAGTGCATTGTGGAGGGGTAGAGCACATGTGCTTTGCATTCTGGTGGTCCCAGGTTCAGTCTTCACCTGTTAAATGAGTCTCAGGAGTAGCAAACAATGGACAAAATCTTTGATTTCAGACCCTGGAAGGAGATAGCACCTGCATCAATAAACCAACAAGATGATGTGCTATAAAGCATGGATTTGCTAGGTAGCTGTGAGCTAGCCCCACTGCATCTCTCTCTCAGGTTCAGCCCATCAATCTGCCCTACAGATTTACAACCAGAGTCCCATGAGGTCCCTCAAACCTGATAAGAAAAGACCCTGCTACTCTCAATTTTTGATTCCAGAAATGGTCTCACTTGTGCTGTATGCTAAGGTCCTTCCAGAAACACCATTGCTAATGATGTTAACAGCATACTGTCTTCACCAGAATGGAGCACATGAATATTGGACTGCGACCAGGATCCAGCTCCAACTTTTCCAGCATTGGGTCCCTGAATGTTGTTGGACTACAACTTCCATCATCCCAAGTCAGCAGGCCCAGTGGTCAGGGATGATGGGAGTTACAGTAGGGACTCAAGGTTGGGAAAGGCTGATCTAGATTATAGTGGGTGGCCGGAGCTAGACCCTATGCAAACCAGCTTCTTTTCCCAGGGAGTTCCTTACCTTCCATCTTAAACCTCATCAGAAATGTGTGTGTGTGTGTGCTTTCTGAATTTAAGCACATGCATTGCAGATTATTTTTGCAAACTCATTAGAATAGCTCTCACGTGCACAGCCGCCTTTGTGCAAACCTCGGGATTGACCCTGCAATGAACAAGTACCTATAACAAACCAAGTCCCATTGGCATAATCAAGGAGTGTCGGCATGAATGAGGATTAAATGCTCAGGGAAAAGATTAGAATTAAATTCCATGCGATTTCTTACAGAATCACTTTTCAGAACATGAATACACTTCCCCTTGCATCCTTATCAGGTCTCCCAGCAGAAGTGTTCAAACACTTTCTTCCCAACCCCCTTTCCCTCTGTCTTTTCTGCAACTCAGTGGACTGAAAGGGTTGGAGGTGCCTGTGGGTCACCACAAGTCCAAGCCTTTGCAGGTTCTTTCTCAGTCAATGCCTGGGCTCAAAAGGGGCCCCCAATCTGATTGTGCATTGAGTAATGGGTTGTTTAGTCGTTTAGTCATGTCTGACTCTTCGTGACCCCATGGACCAGAGCACGCCAGGCACTCCTATCTTCCACTGCCTCCCACAGTTTGGTCAGACTCATGTTCATAGCTTTGAGAACACTGCCCAATCATCTCGTCCTCTGTCATTCCCTTCTCCTTGAGCCCTCAGTCTTTCCCAGCATCAGGGTCTTTTCCAGGGAGTCTTCTCTTCTCATGAGGTGGCCCAAGCATTGGAGCCTCAGCTTCAGGATCTGTCCTTCCAGTGAGCACTCAGGGCTGATTTCCTTCAGAATGGATAGGTTTGATCTTCTTGAAGTCCATGGGACTCTCAAGAGTCTCCTCCAGCACCATAACTCAAAAGCATCAATTCTTCACCAATCAGCCTTCTATATGGTCCAGCTCTCACGTCCATACATCACTACTGGGAAAACCATAGCTTTAACTATACAGACCTTTGTCAGCAAGGTGATGTCTCTGCTTTTTAAGATGCTGTCTAGGTTTGTCATTGCTTTTCTCCCAAGAAGCAGGCGTCTTTTAATTTCGTGACTGCTGTCACCATCTGCAGTGATCATGGAACCCAAGAAAGTAAAATCTCTCACTGCCTCCATTTCTTCCCCTTCTATTTGCCAGGATGTGATGGGACCAGTGGCCATGATCTTAGTTTTTTTGATGTTGAACTTCAGTCCATATTTTTCACTCTCCTCTTTCACCCTCATTAAAAGGTTCTTTAATTCCTCCTCACTTTCTGCCATCAAGGTTGTGTCATCAGTAGATCTGAGGTTGTTGAATAAGTAGCACCATTTATTTTCACACACACACACACCACACACACACACACACACACACACACACGCCATTTAAATCAATTGCAAGGGCTGGCCTTAACCTCAAGGGCATAGTGAGAGAGGGGCCAGGGGGCAGTAGTGCCAGGTGCAAAATTTTGAGGAGGCACAACCGGACACAATGCCCATGCACCCTGCCTTTGAGCTGGCCAAGCCAGGAAGTGGCAGAGCCACCAAACTGAGAAGGCACACAGCCACCAACACCAGAAGTGACAGAGCTGCCAGCCATGTGCCTCATCGGCGCCATGCGCCACCTCCATCACAAACCTCCCCCCCCCCAAGATGCTCAGTCCACCAGGAGACATAGCCTTAACCCTGCTCCAGGCGCCAGCAACCCAAGCTACACCACTGCTTAACCTTTAACCAAAGAATGGAAGGAGGACACAGGGAGGTCCAGCATGGGAAGTGTGTGTGTGTGAGAGAGAAAACCTCCCAAGTGCATTCAGGTTAGTTAGATCAGGAGTTGGGAACCTTCTTCTGCACAAGGGGAGAAATAGTGTGGTCAGAGGCAGAAATGTGGCAGGCTACATTTTAGCCAGATAAGATCCAGAGGATTTTAGCACACACACACTCGCATGCAACTTTCACCCTCCTTTATCCATGAGGCTCCATTGCAGGTCAGGGACACATTCATAGAGTTGGAGAGGACCCAAAGGGTCATCTAGTTCAATCCCTTACAATGAAGAAAGCAGAGCTAGGAAAAACCACTCAAGGAGTGTGCGTGACACGGTGTCAAGTCTTCAGGGAAACCATGAGGATTGTCATTTGTTAAGGGTGCTGGGAATTGGAGCCCTGTGGGTGGCAAACTACAGTTTCTAGGATTCTTTAGGGGAGCAATGAGCTTTAAACAGCCACAGCTATTCCAAGAGTGTTTTATGGCCTCCCTACAGCAATGTATTTGATTTTGATGCTAGTCCTTGTGATAGTAATAGGAACAAACTTTCTCTTCTTTATTCTTTTGCCACCTTCATTAGAAGCAGACATCTTTCATTTCTCTCATCTCATCTTTTGCCTATGTTGAACAATGTAGGAACTGTCGTATTTTTGTACTAGACAATAAAATCTACTGCTGTTCCAAAGCCAGTTCCTTTCTTATTTTCAAGCTATCAAACAATCTAGAAATACCGCCGAATATCTTGCTATTGTGTTTTTTCCAATGCCTCCTTTGATCATTTCCTTCAAGGCCTTGAAAAGCTGCAAGGATGCAGCCTGTTTTCTTCCAATAGCCTTTGATGCAAATATCTCTGTGTGTTTATTTTATTTTTAGGTCCATGCCAGCTTTGAAAAATTGGTCAGTCTGTGGTTGAAGAGCAACAAATTAGGTCTGCAATTTCAGCTTGGAACACACAGATTTGTAGATATGGACTGGTAGGGGCAATTTGCTCCCAAATCAGATAAACTTGACATTCTGGAGGAGGGGTGTGTGTGTAGCTTTATCAACCAGACTAAGATTGAGATGCTGATACTGCTGTGGAAAACCTTGTATGGTATAGGACCGAGATACTTCTGTACCCTTATATACCCCATTGGTCACTGTACTCTGAAGGAGAGGGACTTCTGCAGAAGCCATTTCATCAGGAGGCAGTAGCAGAATTGTAGGCATGCATCGAATGTGCAGGATTAGGGCCACCTGTGGTTGAGGGCCACCCATGTTATTAGTACAGTGGTACCTTGGTTCTCAAACTTAATCTATTCTGGAAGTCCACTCTAAAACCAATGCGTTCCAAAACCAAGGCGTGTTTTCCCATAGAAAGGAATGCAAAATGAATTAATCCGTTCAAGACTTTTAAAAACAACCCCTAAAACAGCAATTTAACATGAATTTTACTATTTCATAAAATGAAAGCAATAATCAATGTACTGTACTATAAAATAAGTAAGACAGGATTGTAGATGATAAAAATGAAAGGGAAAAAAAATCTTCCTTGCATTGATAATAATCATTGTTTGGATGGGGGGCTTTTATCCATTTCCGCAGTCACACAATCAATCAATCAATCAATCAGTAGCTGAACTGGATTCCACAGCCACAAAAACAAATTAACGCAAAAAGTCTCAAAAATAAAAACGCAAAATAGCAAAAACAAAAGCACCAAACTTAATTCGTTCCGGAAGTCCGTTTGACTTCCAAAATGTTCACAAAAACCAAGGCCCAGCTTCTGACTGGTGCAGGCGCCCCGGGAACAATAGCTGACAACTGCATTGGATATTCAGCTTCCAAAAATCGTTTGAAAACCAGAACACTTACTTCCAGGTTTTCGGAATTTGAGAACCAAAGTGTTTGAGAACCAAGGTATCACTGTATACATTGTTAACTGAAAAGATGCATAGGAAATGTGAGTACAAAGAAGGGATTGCTGTTCTTGAATTCCAATATTTAAGTGTGCTCAGATGCTTTCCCCTAATTGTTACTGCTGCTATGGAACTGTTGTTGGGGAGACTGCGATCGCAGAGAGCACATAATGAATGATGTCATAGTGCTACATAGCCGAAATTTGTGACAACTTCACAAAGCCAGCTGGGAGTGAGGGCAATGCTTTATGGAGTCATCTCATGGGTGAATAAGATGACATCACTACATTAGATAGCCAGTCAGATTTGTCCATGTGATGACATCACTAACACCAAGTGAAGTCAAATGGGAAAGAAGATCTATCAGAGGGATAGATATAGAAATATCGGCAAACATTTGCAAAAAGTGTCAAAGAATTGTCCCCCAAAATGGGAGACATTTTTCAACACTACTAAAAATGGAAAACAGCCAGTGGTTTTTGCTTTATTTCCCTTTTTATTATTTAAGAAGATAGATGCATGGATAGATGGATGGATGGATAGATCATTTAATAAAAGAAACCTCGTAGCGGTTTTCATAAAAAATATATAAAATATTCATCATACCAATGAAATCCAACATAAAAACAAGTAGACATAGTAAAATTATCAAAATATAGAGGAGATCAATTTTTTAAAAAGCAAATGGGCATAATAAAAATGCATATCTATGTGAGGTTGCCCAAATAAAAAAGTTTTTAGCAGGCATTGAAAACAGTTCAATGAAGGTACTTGCCTAATATCATCAATATGCAGGGAGTTCCAAAGAATAGGGGCTGCCACACCAAAGGACACTCTATAAGAGACCTCTGGCTTCCTTTGCCCCATTTGAGATGGTTCTATGGCATGGAACCCAGTTTGTGTTTCTAAAAACGACTTCTGCTGCCATTAAGGACAAAATATGGGGGACTGTAAGTTGGAAACAGCCCACAGCCTCCATGATTAAAATCCAGTTTGCATTGTTGTTCTTTTCTGTGAAAGTAGTTGCTGAGTTTTATTTTATTTTATTTTTAAATGCCCACTCCCTGCCTTTCTTGGCAGAGTGCAGCCGCCTGAGATATAAGGGCTGTATATTGATTGCACCGGCTTCTGTTTGCATTATTTAGCTCTCGAAAAACATCTGCTCTGCGTTCATTAGTTTTGTGCGGGCGCCACAGCCATATGGAATGCCATCTGCCGGCTGACTCTGGCATGTGCATTTACGCACCCATATATTCCAATCCAACAATGCCAGCAACATCTGGTGTGCTGTGGTACATGGTTACTTTTGTGGCAACGTAGCAGGGGAATCATTCATTCCTAACTACAAGGGAAATCTTTAATGAGGTTTGTGGTTGTGAGCTGGAGAAGAGGAAGAGTCATTGTAACAGAACAAGGTGCTCGGTTGTGGCAGAAAAACGCTGGAGCCCTTTGCCCTTCGGTATGCAGGCGGCTGGGGTTGCATGCTCCTCCACGTAAACCACCTTGCATGGAGAAAGCTAGCGAATTGTTGTTAAATTGTGGAACTCGCTCCCACAAGAGGTTATGTAATGTCCACCAACTTGGATGGCTTTAAAAGCGGATTGGGCAAAATCATAGAGAGTAAGGCTATCGGTAGCTACTACTATAGCCGTGTTCTGCCTCCACGGTGAGACACAGTGTGTCCTGAATATTTGCTCCTGGGAATCACAAGTGGAGAGAGTGCTGATACACTCATGTCCTGCTAGTGAGATTCCCATTGGAGAATATGAACAATGTGAGATCACTGTTCTGAACAAATTGGGTCCTTGGCCTGAGGCAGCAACCCAGCTCTACTCACATTCTTATGTGGCTTTGATTGATCCTTTCGTTGGTGCGCCCCCTCAGCTTAGCTGTCTGGGGCCTGTAGGAATGTAGTTCAAAACATATGGAGAGTATCGTATTGGATAAGGGTGGTGCAGAAGCTCAGTTCAGGTCCCCTTTTTTATCACAGTACCATCATTCGACCAGGCATGAGTCAGTGGCTCTCCCATCTGTAAAAACAAATTCTGTAGAAAATTGGAAAATATTTCAAACTGTTTTCAAATGGCATTGGTCACATTTATACCATGGTTTCCCCCAAAGACTATAGGAAGATGTAGTTTATCCTTCACAGAGCTACAATTCCTAGCACCTTTAACAATCTACAGTTCCCAGGGGTATTTATGGAAAGCCACATGCTTGAAATGCAGGATGTGGGTGTGACCATTATCATCAAGAAGGATTCAGAATTAGTGGTATCCAGAGCTCACAAAAGGTGAAACCATCCCCTTCCTTGGATGAAGAGGGACATCAAAGACCATGGTGGTCATTCTACCAAACTAAGGTTGAAGCATTGACCATAATATTGCAGAACATATCATGGGGGCTTCTTGTGGATTCAAGGATCATCTTTTGTAGGATGTGTGTTTTGAGCTATAATAGTTTGTGGTTCTGCTTTGTTGTGGGGGGAAAGCTTTTTAAAAAATAAAATAAAATTCATGTGGGTTTACCTTCTCTGTACTCTCTCTGGGCTTTTTGACTATTCCTACCTAAAGAAGGCATTAGCTTAAACTGTTGCTTTAAGAATTGAATCTCTGTTTTGTTAGACACTGTAATAAGTATTTTTGGTGATTAACTGCTTCTTGACAAGACCAGAGCAAACTCTGCTGTTTGAAAATCAATACATAGACAGAGAGATGGGAAGCTCTCTTATACCAAATCAGGCTGCTAGTCCATCCGGTTCAGTATTGCCATGCTTTCCAGGGCTTCATACAAGGGACATTCCCAGTCCTACGCTGGGGATTGAACCGGTGTCCTTCTGCATGCAAAGCAGATGTTCTACCACTGAGATGCATCACTTCCCTAGAAACAGACCTTATTTATGTTTATGTTTCTTGACCTGTGTTACTTATACTTGCCCTTTGAGAAAGATTTCATATTGGGCCTATACATTAAAGTAGCATTAATAGAGAGCAGAGGAAAATCTCTGTCAAGTAACTCTCTGACCCCATTCAGCTTTTTAAGCATGAGAGCAGTCATAAGGGGTCAGGGCACACATAAAGCTTTAAGAAGAACAATTTAAAATACAAAGAGAAGAAAGGAACAATTAAAAAAACATATTGAAAGTCCCTCTTTCTACACCCTGGCTTTGTCCTTCCATTTTAGTTCCTCGCCATTACTTTACAGGATGCTGACTGAACTCTGCTCCCATTGAAATGGAGAGCGTAATAAATTATTGTAGGAACGGCTGGCATGTTTATTCCCCCTCCTGAATTCACATCTCTCTGTGCCATTAGTTGCTGCTGGAGTAATTTGCCCATGTTCATTGAAGGAAAGAGCAACATAGTGGCATCTAATGACAGACCACAAGCATTACAACACTGGGCAATGGTGAGTAAACATCCATGCTTGCCCATCCAGAGCTAGCAAATCTTTAAAATTTGAGTCTCAGGTATCAGATCATCAAACCAGGAAACAAACCATGGAAAGATTACTACACCTATTGATTGTGTAAACTCACCCTTAGCCTTTGTTAAATTGGAATTTAATATCGCATTGCATACCAAATAAGTGTGTAGGGCAGGAATATTGAATAATTCCAACAAATGCTCTTTTAAATAATTCAGATGCAATGATATTCTTTTCTCCTTCCCTCCAGAGTGATCAGGAAACTATTTGTCTCTCCATTTTACTCCGCAGGGACAGGGCTATGAATTTTTATAAATATGTTTCTCACTCAGCCATAGCGAAAAGGACCTGCTAAGGTTCAGAGTGTCGCTGTAGCATGTATAGATTTGCCAGAGAATCACTCTGTAACATATCAAACTTGTTTCCTTATACTTTGAAATATGTGATTTATAGGAGTGCATCCTACTTGGAGAGGGAGGGGGAAATCGGAGAAGCTCGGAAAATGCTATTTAGATATGACAGAGAAGGATTTTTTTCCCCTCCCCTCAAGGGAAAGAAGTGGCGTAGCTCATACGAGTGAGTTCATCCCGGATTTGGTGAGGCTTAAGTGAAAAGTTGAAGAACAGCCTGAAGACAAATATGATAAACTGGGGGAGGGAGGGTGAATCCATTTTGCAAATCCTATAAAGCAGGTAGCCTAGGCTTGGGCATGTGGACACACCTGCATCAGAAGAGAAGTCTGGGGACAGCAGAAATAGATTAGGGGAGACTGTCTCCCTGAACCATCCCAAGGAGCAACCACTGAGGCAATCCTTTAGTGGGAACTTATACAGAGAAGGAGAAGCGTCAAGGAGTCGTGCTTCCTCTCTGCCCTGCTCCTAATAACATTTCCTGGCCACTACCTTTAGATACCTCACAAGTCTTTCCTTGGGAACACTCTCAGATCAGGAGGTCAAGGGAGCAAGAAAGCTGCAGTGCACCAAGACAGTCTCTCTAGCTCAGTATTTTCACTGACTGGCAGCAGCTCGCCAGTGTTTCAGGCAAGAGTCTTTTCCCTGCTCCACCTGGACATGCCAGGGATTCAACCTGTATGCAAGGCAGATGCTCTACCACTGAGCTAAGATTCCAGTCCTCGTGGTTTTGAAGAAAGAGATGGTTCAAATAGGAACGTAGGAAGTTGCCAGACCATGGGTCTGTCTAGCTCAGCCCATCTCCCTCAGATAGAAAAAGGTGTGTAGAAAATGCAGGATTTGGGGTGGCTAAAGCATAGTCGGCTGAACAAAGGCAAAAGTCACATCTGTTGCTCTGCCTGTTTTTGCACACAGGCACACACACCCTTTTTACTCTGGCCACACACCCCACTGGCATACACACACACCCCAAAAAATGCCCTTGTGGCCCTTGGGCTGGAAAGAGTTCCCCATGTCTGTTCAACAGTGGAACAGTCTCCTTTGGGAGGTTGTGGGCTCTCCTTCCTTGGAGGTTTTTAAGCAGAGGTTGGTGGATGTTCATCTGTCATGGATGCTTTAGCTGAGAATCTTGCATTGCAGGGGGGTTGGACGAAATGACCCTTGGGATCCATCTACAATTCTATGATACTATGATTCTATGTCTATGAATGAAACATCCTCAAATTATAAAAAGTCTGTAAAGATTACAAAAGGGGCCGACAACTTTCATCTCGAGCGACTGATGTGTTTCATGTTATCTCTCACTTATTCTGGAGCTCTCATTTGAATTTGGATTATGACTTTAGATCCTCTGCAAACAGCTTTAAGTTTCCTCCAAAGTCCTCTGATTCAGAGAGAGAGAGGCTGCCAAAATCCTGTCGGATAGCATGGAAAAGGTCACTGCGTCGGTCCCTCTGTGACACACAGACACAGTCACTCCCTTCCACCTTTTGAAGCATTAACTCTCAGCCTTTGGGAAATGTCTGCGTTGTCTTTTTAAGAAGGTTGTCATCTCCCAGAATCACTTCTATCGGGCAGATTAGTCTTAAAAGCTTCTGAGTTCCTTGTTCAGTCTGCCAAGCCTAATTACATTAGATTAGAAGCAGAGTTTCTTCAGAAGAGAGCTGGAAAATGTATAAATCTCTTTTAAAAAAATAAAATAAAATCATACTGTTTCATGCTCTTCATTTCCCCCAACTCTAGGAAGTTTCAAGGCCAGCATGTTTAACCTGGACCCTTTTCCCTTAGAAGAAAGTGTCACGGAACACTTCTGGTGACTTTTGTCATATCTCTGTAGTTAAAAGCTTACAGGTTGAACCTAAAGAAAACAAGCAGGAATATAGAGCACCACCAAAGAGGGATGATGGCAGAAGCAAGAAGAGCTGTTTTGCTTCCCCAGGCAGAGTAGTAAGGGAAAGCAAGACTAGGAAAAGTCAGTACCCTGGGGGGGGGCTATCAAGGTGGAGGTTCAGTACCATGGACAGCACTCCTGAAGCTGACGTTGCCTCAGCAAAGTCCTGGAGCAATTTGCTGAGTTATATAGCTGAGCTAGGTAGAAATGGACTGGCACATCAACTGCCCTTGTTTATAGTCTGCTGGTCAGTTAAACAGATGGTGTCTTATTCTACAGTTGTTGTTGCTTCCTTCCTTCATAGTATTGGGTTTCCAGCTGTGAGGATCTCTCCTAAAGGCTCTTTTGATCCCTCCAGGAGCCTGTGAGCCATACACCAGGATCTTGTGTCAGGAGTATCCCCTTGGAGTTCAGGGGACGGGAAGATGGCTTCAGTGTCGACAAACCCATACGGAATGAGCCAGTACATGCATCAATCTCCTTCTTGGAGCTGCAGTTATTAGAGGACTCTTCTTCCATTTGAACAAAGGAAGCTGCCTCGTATTATATCAGACCCTTGGTCTACACTGACTGTCAGCAGCTCTCTAGGATTTCAGAGGCCTATCTTGAGATGCCAGGGGGCTTCTGCCTACAAGGCAGGTTCACCACCCCTGAGCTACTGTCCTTCCAAGGAGTCCTGGACTGTGTTCAGCATGGCAGGTCACCACCTTTGCCAGGTTCCTCTCTAGCCACTGCACTCATCCAGCCCCCCATTTCCAGCAGCTGGCAAAATCTGTGTATGACTTAAGGCTGGATTACTCTTTAAAATCCAATTAACTATTGGCCTCGTAGAGATGGTGAGATGTGTGTCTTCCTCCGCTCCCCAACTAGGTTTTCCACATAAGCCCAAATGTTAATTACTTCTCATATCTGGATAATGGTTTGATACTCATGAAGCAACACAGCCAGATTGTGTTTTGCTACCCCCCTCCCTTTTCCTTTCCCCTCTTTTCTCTCTCATTTGTCAAGTTTAAGGATTGACACGTCATGATGACTGGCTCTGCCATTTTGATGAGAGGTAACCCTCCTCCTTGCCAGATCTCAATGAGGCCCTTCTGGTTTGCAAATGCAAAACTCAGCACTAATGACCTCCCCATCGTATTCCACCTACTCCTACACCTCCAACCTGTGGATGGTCTAGATTTTTGTCTTGGCTGGATGGAATTATTAATACATCTTTCCCAGCTCTGCCCAGAAATAATCCCCTGGAGCCTCTTTATTCTATGTGCTCGTGACCTGTCAGAACCAAGCCAGCACAAACAGCATTAGATCCTGGAGTGGATCCACTTTTGGTGGGCAGCTCAGCCAACATTGATTTAAAAATCTCACTCCATTAAAAAAGATTTGAAGTCCAAAGCAGTTCCTGCTACAAAAGTGGTCTCCAAAGGGAAGGAGGGGCTAGGCATTAATTCTGCTGTTTCCACTGACAGATGGTCAAGCGCTAGAAGGTTTCACAAATTCGGCAGGCACCCTTTGCCAAACGAGTCTTTCAAATTAGTCCCTGCTTCAGCCACTTACTGCAAGGTGCTCCTTCCCATATCTAAGTAAATGAAGATCCATGACTGCAACTGTCGCTGAACAACATGAGGAAACAGATTGCCTGAGATGTAGAAGCAGGTTACCTGGATTCGCTTTTGCCAAAATGATGGATAACTATTGGGGGGGGGGGTCCGGGGGAGAGGTATTCTGTTTTCTTTGCCTTCTCTAAGCATTGTATTTTTACAAGTGGGAAATTGCAACAAACTGCTGCATCATGGAGTGTTCTTGTTCGAGTTTGTTCATTCATTGACTCATTGAAAACATTTTAATGCCACATTTCATGCTGGGCTTTGAGAATTTTAAAATACACAACTTTGCACGTTAAAAAGGTGGCGCCAATCAAATGAAGCTAATCACCCTGGGAAAGGTTAATAAAATCACAGCTAATGATAATAATGATCACTTGCAATGACTATGGATCTTTTAGCATAATTCCTTCTTGCTAGCCATTACCCATTTCACACCACTCTTTTCTTTCTTTGGCCACATCAAGCTAGCTGCAAAAGAGAGCCATCACAGCACTGTGGCAGCATATAATACTGGCAAGACTGACATTCAATTCTGCTCTGTTTTAGCTTCGTCTCACCATCTCATGGAATCCAAGAAGCTGCCTTGTACTGAGTCAGAACATTGATCCATCTAGCTCAGTATTGTCTACACTGACTGGCAGTGGCTCTCTAAGGTTTCAGGCAAAATTCTCTCTCAGCCAGGGGCGTTGCTAGCCACTTTGTCACCCAGGGCATCAAACGCGGAGGCACCCCCCCAAGGCGGGGCGCCGCTCCGCAGCATCGTGACATCACGACACAGTCATCATGATGTCATGACGCGCGGGCATGACGCCCCCTCACTGGCGTGATGCCCCTTGCCTCCACCACAGCTCCAAGGGAGAAGAAAAGTGCATGCTGGCTGAGAGGGAGCAAGCTGGTCCCGGCAGCCGCCCGGCAAAAACCTCGCTAGGCGCTGCAGTGCTTGCTCAGCCAATGCGTGCTCTCCCTTCCTGCTGCAATGCGTGCTCTCCCTGGACGGATTCGAGAGGCGGGCCAGTGAGGGGTGTCACGCCAGCCACAAGCGCCCAGGGAGAATGTGCGCCGCAGCAGGAAGGGAGAGCGCGTGCTGGCCGAGGGAGTAAGACAAGCCCGGCCCGCTGCCCGGCAAAACCCTTGCTCAGCGCGTGGTGGCTGGCTTGTGCTTGCTCTCTCGCTCTGCCACTGCCGGCTCGCGCATTCCTTTTGTTGTTGTTGTTGTTGTTGGCTGGGGTGGGCCCTGGGCGGAGCCATGTGCGAAGGCGAGGGGCGTGCCAGTGAGGTGTCACTCTTGAGGCTGGTGTGATCCCCCTCCTCGCTGGCCTGCCCCTCGCCTCCGCACGCGGCTCCACCCAGGGCCCACCCCAGCACTGAAAAAAAACAAATAAAAAAAGGAAAGCGCAAGCCGGCAGTGGCAGAGTGAGAGGCAGAGAGAGAAAGCACAAGCCAGCCGCCGCCGCCGCACGCCAAGCAAGTTTTTGGGATCGGCTGAGTCGCCAGTCGCAGGGGCAGGGGCAGGGCCCCAGTGAGTGTCACCCCCTCCAGGGCGGAACCCGGGGCGGCCCACCCACCCCCACCCCCATAGCAACACCCCCTGCTCTCAGCCCTACCTGGAGATGCTGGGGGTTGAACTTGGGACCTTCTGCATGCAAAGCAGATGCTCTACCACTGAGCTATGGTCATTAGCTCACTGGTGTGTGATGTACAAACTTTTAAGCTGTCTCTCTGTGTGTGTTATTTTCCCCCAAAGGCAAAATACTGCTGCAACAGTGCCAGTGGTTCTGGGAAATGTAAGGGGCAGGATCCCGGCGACAGGTAGCTGGACACCAAGGGAACTGTCTAACATAAGAACATAAGAAGAGCCCTGCTGGATCAGGCCAGTGGCCCATCTAGTCCAGCATCCTGGTCTCACGGTGGCCAACCAGATGCCTTTGGAAAACCTCAAGCAGGACCCAAGCATCTCGCCTCCTGTGGTTTCCAGCAACTGATAATCAGAAGCATTACTGCCTCTAATCATGGAGGCAGAGCACAGCCATCGTGGCTAAGAGCCATCAGCCCTCTCCTCTCCTCCATGAATTTGTCCAATCTTTTAAAGCTAATCGAGCTGGTGGCCACCACCACCTCCCACAGGAGAGAGTTCCACAGTTCAGCTATGTGTTGTGTGAAGAAGTAATATGCTAACCAGGTACAAGGAAGTCAACCACACATAGCAGGTGTTGCAAAAGCAGCTTCCAAGCTACTTCTGGGCAGTGGGGGTAATCTTCCTATGGCTGTCCTTGGGGTCTCACCAGGGCATGCAGACCATGTCCACCTACACACACACACACACACACACACACACACACACACACACCTACCTTATGGGTGCCAGGGGTGGGCTCCTCTTCTTCTGAGGATGCCCAGACATAATCCAGCTCCTGAAGCTACCAGGTCCTGAGAGAAAGGAACAAAGGAAATGTTGTGTTTTACCAGGGATGATTATTAGGAGCCAGTCGTCACCTATGCTGAAGAAGACCAGGAGTTCCAACACCCATTTTTTGAAGTTTAAGCTCCACATAGCATTTTTTGTGTGTGTGACTTCTGGAGTTTTCCCAGCTATGTGTTTTGTTTTGTTTCTCGTTCCTTCTTCTCTGACAGATTATGGTCTGCACAGTACGTGATGAAGCAAGAAATTCCTTTGCTTTCATTGTCTAGCTCATTGATTTTTAAGAGCCGGGGAGTTTGGAGTCTCCGGAAGCAGCTTGATGAGGAAGGCGAAAGCCTGTGAATCTTGCCAATTGCTGGAGAAAAGGTGAGAGAGGTGAAGACGAAGTGGGGGGGAGAGAGACATTTCACGCTGTAGACTTTGGCTTGTTTCATGACACTGAGAAAACAACTTTTGCCAGCCGAAAGGAAGACTTGACTGGCCTTGAGCAGAAAAGGGATAGGGAGGTCAGGCATACAAGGCTGCCTGCATTCGCAGTGGGGCTGATCCAGGGGGCAAGGGGTGAAGCTTCTGCATGCATTGTCTCGTCCACTTTGAAAAGCAGTGCTCCAGCGCAGACAGAAGAATGGAGTGCCAAGGAAGTAATCAGGGGCCTCCAGAGCCAAATGAGGAGGGAGAGGTGAAGGAGAGGGGGCCCATCACTTCAGTCGGAGGTAAATGGATGTCAACCCTTTGACATCAATAGGCCGGCATCGATTTTTACACCTGCTGATGTTTTGGCACACCTTGTGAAGCTTTACAAGGGGAAAGAGCAAAGAGCCACACTTGAAAAGCCTGAAACAGTTAGATGTCCTTCACAGAGCATTTTCTGTTCAAAATATGCAAATCTTTGTTTGCTTACTTGTTTACAACCCTTATGTAAGTGTCTCATAAAACAACCCAGGGGAGGACACTCTAATAATAATAATATACACATACACAGAATGATTTACAAGATAAAAACAAACATGCTTTAAAAATATAAAATAAACAGACATCCAAAAGGTAATTGCAGGCTCAGTAATACATAAAAAAGCAAATTCTAAAAAGATACTGGGATGCTATCCAATGTTCATCAGTGGGAAAGTTGCTTAATTCCAATGGGCTATATCCAATGCTAGTCCTACTCAGGGTAATAATGTCCACGATGATAGCTTAGTTGGATACAACTTAGGTGATTTACTTCTGTATGACTTAGTTCAGTTATAGGGAACCTTTGGCCCTCCAGATGTTGCTGAACTACAAACACCCACGACAGTACAGGGACAGTACAGGGATGATGGGAGTTGTAGTCCAACAAGATTTGGTTCCTCACACCTGACTTAGCTGAATGTCACCCACTTTCTAACAGAGGCGAGGGGGGACGGCAGATGGGGAGCCACGAAGGTACAATCTCTCACCCTTTGTTTATTTCAGCAGCTGGTATTCAGAGGTGTTAGCAAAAGTGGCAGAATAAAGCAGCCTGAATCCAGGAAGTGAAGAACTTGGCAAACTTTACTGAGTTACAAACAGGTGGGCTGAACAAAACTGCAGCAGTGGGACTTCTGTAAATAACAGCTTACAGACAATGTTCTCTTGGCCAAGTAGCTGGAGAGCAGAGCAAACCAGGCCAGGCTTTTAACAGAATGGAATTACAGCTACATATGCTGAACATTCCAGCAGCCTCTTTATATAGAAGGAACCTGCATTGAAGGAAACTTCTTTGGTGCCACCTAGATGCTAAACAATCCCCCCTATGGTTATACCCAAATGGTTTTGACATGACGTTGCCAGGGGTTGGACTAGATGGGTCACTTCCAACTCTACAATTCTATGCTTCTATGAACACTGTGTGTGTGTGTGTGTGTGTGTGTGAGAGAGAGAGAGAGAGAGAGAGAGAGGGGGGGGGGTGATGGAATGGAAGGGTGAGATTGAGGGTTATGGGGTATGGTTTGTCTGAGACAGAGGTGTGGTGTTAGAGAAAGAAAGAAAGAAAGAAAGAAAGAAAGAAAGAAAGAAAGAAAGAAAGAAAGAAAGAAAGAAAGAAAGAAAGAAAGAAAGAAAGAAAGAAAGAAAGAAAGAAAGAAAGAAGTGGGAAGTGGCACTGGCCCACATCTAGCATATAGCTCCCATAATATTATCTCTGAGCGAATGTAGTCCTTGACCAAGCAAAGGTTGCCCACTCCCAGTACACATGACAACAACGATTGGTTTCAAGTTGCTTCTGGAAACTTCACAAACCACATCCGAAGGTCCTGACATTCCAAAAGCACCTTTGCCTTCCTTTCCGGCTGCAGGCACCATGTGAATGTTCAACATGTGAGTTGGAAAATGCATAGTCAAAGAGGAGCAAACCGTTCTTTGTCAGGCTCCAGCATTTTCAAAGCAAAGGGCACCGTTGGAAATCACGTATCGAACAGTGTGAGCCGTACCAAATTTAGCTCTGCCTTTTGGAAAGCCCCCAAACTGGAGGCCTTGCAGCAGGCTCCGTCTTCCCTTCTGCCCCATCAATCAAGCCAAGTTTGAAGTTTTATAGCTGCAGCTGTCTTTGGATTATGCAAATATAACTATTCAGCCACAACATATGGAGAACGTATATCTCCCCCCCTGCCCTCTCCCCCTCCTTTGCCACACACATAATTCAAAAGTGGCTAAATAAATTTGACCAGAATGTTCCAAAAATAACAAAAGAACACCCACCAGCAGTTTTTGGGCTGAGAATCAACAATGCAAACATTTAGCCTGTTCAGAATTTGGGACACTTGGCACTCAGAGACATGAATGCGTAGAGTTCACTGGCTAGCAGCCTGCCTGTGGCTATGAAGTCCCTGTAATCATCTGTTGGGGTTCAGGGCAGATAAAAGAAAAGTACTTCTTCATGCAGCACATAGTTGAACTATGGTATGCTCTCCCACAAGAAGCTGTAATGGCCAACAACTTGGGTGGCTTTAAAAGGGGACGGGATGAATTCATGATGATGGTGGAAGGGGAAGAGGAGGAGGAGGAGGCTATCAATGGTTACTTGCCATGATGGCTGTGCTCTGCCTCCACAGTCAAAGGCAGCAATGCTTCTGAATACCAGTTGCTGGAATCCACAGGAGAGGAGAGAGTATTCTCAGGTCCATGGCTATGAGAGGGCATGGCTGTGACTATCATGAAAGGTCCTTGCACTTCCGAATTTGCCACAACACTACTGCCTAGAACCTGGCATCCAAAAGTAGCCCCAAAGCTGATGACATTTATGCCTCAATCCAGAAAGTCAGAGAATCCCCTCAGAGTTCATCTGGAAGCAGCTCCCTTATGAAGGCTCCTAGGGATGATGCAAGATAGGTAGAAAAAGCCACCCAGAGATGGCAAACACAGAATCTCTTGCCCTACTGGACAAGGAGATTCTTGACTTTGGGAAGATTGTACCCCTTGCAAATTCTTTGCCAGGTATCAACTCAATTCACCTCCGGCTTAGTTTTCCCAGTTGAGTTTTCCAAAAATTCCCCATTCCTAATTACCCCCCATTCCCCATTTCTACATCAGAGACAGCGGCAGAGCTTCATGCTCCGCCACCGGGGGCGGAGAGCAGGCGCGCTGCCCCCCCAGTGACGTGGCGCGCATTCTGGAGGTGGGGCGTGCCGTGCATTTTGGGGGTGGGGCATGCCATGCGCAGTGGCGGGGCGGGGGCGTCGTGCACAGTGACGTAGCGGCGCATTTTGGGGCGGGGCGTGCGCTTTGGGGCGGGGCAGGCAGCGGTGATGGCGCCCCTGGGATCACGTCACTCGGGGCACGCCGCCCCACCACCACCCCTATCTTCCTACACCCTGATCAGAGAATCACAGGTAGCCCAAAGGAGCAATGCCAATCTTTCATTATATTGCAGGTGAATTCAACAGCTCCCATCTGAGTATTTTTAGTGAAAGATTTATCCTGTTGTACCATTAAATGCCTGCTTGTGACTGAAAGAGCACCTCCAGTAGGGCTCTCAGGAATCCATAGGGCTCTCAGGAAATTTTGCTGGGCCCTAATATCGTATCTCATGTTTTGTATACATCCATGGAGGAAAGGGGAAGAGAAGGGGTCGTGATGTCATTTTTTATGTCATCCTTGCCTTGATTTCTTGCTCCATTCCAAAGGAAGGAAGTTTGAAAGCTACTGTTCAAAACTTATCACCTTCATCGCTAAAGAGGGATGTCAGAGAATCCCAACAGAAATGGAAATGGGAACGGAAATTGCTGGTGTTCGCTTATTTGTCCCAAATCCAGATCAGAAATCAATCCCTTGAATAAAACCAGTATTCACTGTTGTTGCTTTCCATTTCAGCAAGCAATATGTAATTGATTACGCTTTTCCCCCATTTGCCTTGAATCTCCTTTGAATTGAAGTGAAAGGGAGGAGTAATGCAATCACAATATAATTTAGGTAATTTACACGATCCATTATGTAAATTACATGAATTGCATAATATTGCTACAGTGGACAGCAAGACAAATAACATTGTATTTTTTGGGCAGAAGACAAACTGCAGCAGAACAGAAACCGCACTGTGTGCAATTAATATGGATCAGAAAGGAAAAACAATGCCTTCTTACATCCCTACCAACAAAGTGACCACTTGGAGCCCAGAAGAGGAAATCTTGCCCCATGTGTCTTTTTGGGAGTTAGGGGGAAGAGGTTAGAGAGAGAATCATGTTGCCAATGAGCTGCTCCTGTTTAATGAACTGATTCAGTTTCTGTACAGTGGCAGATAAGAGCAAATTAAGTGTAGATAACAGATTAATGGTTGCAGCAAGAGCTGTAGCAGTTTATTATGATAAATATATATAAATACTTGGAGCAATGTTATTGGAGGCAGCTAAGCAGATGAGGAGCCTCTGTGTGGCAAATTATTCAAAGGAAAAGCTTCTGCTCTTTGTCAGCCTCATTAATTATCTCCACGAACAAGTATCATCTGAAGTGTTGGCTGCATAAATTTATTGTATCGTTTGCCAAAGGTTGCTTTGGGATGGTCTGTCAACCTGTGGCCTTTGAAACTACAAAACCACACCTGCAGTTCTATGGAGATATTTTAAATGGCAAGGTTCTAGGCCTCGTGGTTCTGAGTGCTCTCATTTGCTTTGGTTTACTTTTATTATTACTAAATGACAAGGTTATTATGACCCTAATGGCTGCTGAGTTGGTTCTTTCTGAGTTCTCTCATTTTACTAATACAGTAAAAGCAAAAACTGGTACATGGCAGGGTTCTAGACCTCATGGCCTCTGAGATGGTTCAGAAAGTATTGCTTTCTTTCTGAAGTATTTAATTTCTTCCAGTGCTCTACTTGCTCCATTCCAGGTGGGCAACAAGTTATCAAAAAGGAGGAATGCCGTATCAAAACCTTCTCCCACTTACTTCCTTTATGTGGTTTTTTTCCATTCTTCTTCAATGAATTAGAAAAGAAAATTTAACATTATTTAAAAGGAGATAATATTTTGACAACATTTTCATGGGTGGGGAGGGCAGGGGTTTTTCAATTTTGAGGTAGACTTTAGGAGTGCCCTTTCTTTTCTACAATTCATCTTTCCGGTGGTTTGCAGGCTGCACCTGCTCATACTTCAGCTGAAGTCCAGGGGAAGATCTAATAAGGCACCTCCTTCCTGGGGGGGCTTTTGCAGATCAGGACCAGGAGGCTGCAGTGTGCTGAAGAAATGCTTACTGGGAAGAAAAGCATGCAAACAGATTATCCTTGGCCACTTTGCAATGGTAACACCACAGTCTTTTCTCTCTGCTGCCAGAGGCAGTACACTTCTTAATACCAGTTGCTGGGAGTTGAAAGTGAGGAGACTGTTGTTGCATTCTGGTACTGCTTGGAAAATATGGTCTGAAGCTCAGCATCAAAAAAACCAAGATCATGGTCACTGGTCCCATCACCTCCTGGCAAATAGAAGGGGAAGAAATGGAGGCAGTGAGAGGTTTTGCTTTCTTGGGCTCCTTGATCACTGCAGATGGTGACAGCAGTCACGAAATTAAAAGACCCCTGCTTCTTGGGAGAAAAGCAATGACAAACCTAGACAGCATCTTAAAAAGCAGAGACATCACCTTGCCGACAAAGGTCCATACTGTATAGTTAAAGCTCTGGTTTTCCCATTAGTGATGTATGGAAGTGAAAGCTGGACCATATAGAAGGCTGATCGCCGAAGAATTGATGCTTTAGAATTATGGTGCTGGAGGAGACTCTTGAGAGTCCCACGGACTGCAAAATGATCAAACCTATCCATTCTGAAGGAAATCAGCCCTGAGCGCTCACTGGAAGGACAGATCGTGAAGCTGAGGCTCCAATACTTTGGCCACCTCATGAGAAGAGAAGACTCCCTGGAAAAGACCCTGATGTTGGGAAAGATTGAGGGCACTAGGAGAAGGGGACGACAGAGGACGAGATGGTTGGACAGTGTTCTCGAAGCGACCAACATGAGTTTGACCAAACTGCGGGAGGCAGTGGAAGACAGGAGTGCCTGGAGTGCTATGGTCCATGGGGTCACAAAGAGTCGGACACGACTAAACAACAACAACTGTTTGCAGGCTTCCCACAAGCACCTGGTTGGACACTGTGAGATCAGGATGCTGGACTAGATGGACCACTGGCCTGATCCACCAAGCCTCTTCTGCTGTTGTTGCTGCTGTTGTTATTTGATTTATGAATTGCTTCCCATGAGGCGTGTGGGTGGGTGAGTGACATTATCTATTGGTTTCTACCGGATAAATATATTTGTTTCACCGAATGCTGCTGTCCTTCAACATCAGCTAAAATTGCCTTATTTAATGGCAAAAATAAGGAAGGAAGGATAGAAAGTCCATGCCTGTTGAGACATTTCTCCTAACTTCCCTCCAGTAATTTTGCCATTCGCTGATAAGATTTTCTCCCTCACACACCACTCAAAAAGGATTTCTTCCTGTTTTTTATGGTGCAGTTGATGACTTGTCCACCAAGCCTTTCAGATCTAAACTACCCCATTAGGAAAACCGAGTGCTCCATATCCCAAACGGGCTGCTCAAATCCTTTTAGCTAATACCGTTTGGGTGACTTACTGCTAAATTATATTTTAGAAAAGATACGGTCTGCCCTTTACTTTTCACGAGGCCTACCTTTCAGTCAGTTCCAAAGCCATAATTTCCTCCCTCCTTCCCCTCCTTTACCCTGGGGTTGCCATGGAAACAGGCTACTGCATCACAGTTTGCCTCATGAACTCGGGAAGAGCAGTCATAGATCATGTTGGTGCTCCTCCCTCCTTCTGTACAACAGCATATGGGTCTCTAGAACTTTCTTGATCATTCGAGTTAAGCCGTTTGACCTACATTTCCGTCTTTTTAAAAGGAGTAAATAACACCACCATTAGTTTCCTGCCACCCTCACTCTTTGCACGGATATTGAAGCTGAATCCTCAGGCAAATGTACCGAAACAAAATGAGGACTGCCGGGGGGAAAAATGTTTCTGGAATGTAGCACCAGGTTCAGACTGTAGGGGGCATCATGACTGCTGCAGTGCAGAACTCAAACAATGTTTGTTTGTTTTTTCATCAATTCCTTCATTCCTTAAAATAATACCACCACCTTACATAAAATATCAAGGCAGTCCACAACATAAAATATTGTAAAATGTTGATGGGGGTTATTTTCCTCCCTCTTCTGTGGAGACCAGGCTGTGATATATGCAGAGGTTGAGAAAATTATGTGTAGTGTGAGAAAAGATATAGAGATGTTTGTCTCCCTCTCTTATAATACCAGAACCCACTGGGGCCATCCAATGAAGCTAAATGTTAGGACAGACACAAAAGAAAGCAGGGATCCCTGCATTTCAGGGGGTTAGACTAGATTACCCTTTGGGTGCCTTCCAACTCTATAATTCTGTGAAGAACTTTTTAACACAGTGAATAGTTAGACTATGGAACTCACTTCCACAGGAAGTGTTGATGGCCAAACCTGGATGGCTTAGCCAAACATAGAAAAGGAGGAAGGGGCTCTCTGTGGCTAGTTTTCTTACAATCTATAGCATGACAAAAGCAAGGCAGAAAAATAAACCTAGTATGTTGTATAAAGAGTGGCAGGATTTCAAAAGGATGCTAGGAGACAACTGTTGTTTGGAAATGAAGCAGTACACACACTGTAAATCTTTTGCAGGGGTGAATGGTATTTTTTTAATAAAAAAAAAACCAGAATAATGTAGAACTTATCCAGTGCTATCGTGAACACTAGTGATCGTAAACACACAACGAAAAGAACATTTGAGGGGTGGCAGCTCACTATACACTTGTTTCATAAACTTTTCCCATCTGGGTTTTAAAACTGACCTAAAAACTGAGCTTTTAAACTGAAGTGAGATCCACCCCAGGACTTAAAACCCACACAGAGCTCAGCTTGAAGGTTTAAGCTCATCTTCTTGTTTATAAGCAGACTTTCTGTAAATTGTCCTTTAAAAACGCTTCAGCCAAAATCGGCCTGACTGGCCCTTTGCTTGCCTCACTTCCAATTACCTCTCCAGTTTTAAGTGATTAATTTGTAGCCACTGGCTAACATCCACAGTTGGCAGCCCATCATTCCGTCGCCATGACAAGAGCTATAAAAAGATCATTATTTTCATTAGCATAAATAACTGCATGTTGATAGAACTCTCCTTTTGGAAAACAGCTTACGGTCTGAACTGTCTTTATCCATTACCCAGATATAATTGAAAGTAGAATTATTGTATCAGAGAACAATATGCTCTGAGTGCCCAATATACATTGCAATAGACTTGAAATGCGGTCATGATTGGTCTCTAATTATGAGCGCAACTATGGAGATGTGCATAAGTGGGTGAACTCATGAGCTCGCTGCTCACAAACAAATATTTGGGCAGGGCCACATTTTTGTGGCTTCTGTTTCTGGGTGGATTTGCTGCCCTTCAAGAAGAATTAATCAGCGCATCTGGCGCAACTGCAATTAAAGTAGCATAATCAAATGCAGAAGCTACAATAATAGAAACCACATACAGTGGTGGTGCCTCCACTGTTGCAGGCAGTATACCTGTGAATATCGGTAGCTAACAATTGCAGGTGAGGAGGATGCTGTTGCATTCAGGTCCTGCTTTCATGTTTCCCTTTGAGGCATCTGGTTGGCTGCTGTGAGAACAGGATGCTAGACTAGATCCTTTGGCAAGAAGAAGAAGAAGAAGAAGAAGAAGAAGAAGAAGAAGAAGAAGAAGAAGAAGAAGAAGAAGAAGAAGAAGAAGAAGAAGAAGAAGAAGAAGAAGTTGTTTGGACTTGATATCCCGCTTTATCATTACCCTAAGGAGTCTCAAAGTGATTAACAATCTCCTTTCCCTTCCTCCTCCACAACAAGCACTCTGTGAGGTGTGTGAGGCTGCAGAGCACTTCTTATGTTCTGAAAGTACAGGCTTGTGGATGAGCCACATTGGCAAGTAGTGAGGGCAAGTGTGTGGCATACCTTAAATCCTGGTGATGGGTGTGTTCAGGGACCAGACAGAGGCCCCGTGGTGTTGAGGTGTGCAGAGAAAAGAGAGTTTTGGAGTGGCAAAGCATCAGGACCCTGGACAGATCACTAAGAGCATCTCTCAATCAAAGGGTCTGCTGCTGAGATGCACACTGCAGTGGTGTTGGTCCTGACATACTACCACCTCTGGGACTGGTATGGCAACAAGGAGAAGTAAGTCAATAGCTGAGAGAGTTTCTGAAGAGGATGTTGACTAAGAGGGCTTCCAAGGGGTTGGAAGAAGAAGCACAATCCCGGCACAGGCAAGGATCTTCTGTCCCTCCTCCCTGGAAGTTTCCCATCAGCTGCATTCAGAGATGGCAATAATAATGCTTCTTTTAGCACCAGACGCTCCACTGCCCAATTTAAGAGTCTGCAGTCTGTGAAGTGTCTCCCAGCATCCCTTTGCAAAAGAATCACTTTTAATGTTCCTTTCACACTTCAGTTGCGTTACGGAACTGGCTTTTTAAAGGTTTTTTGACATTTCATTTTATAATGCACATAAAGCAGAAAGAACAATTAGAACAACATGTGAAAATTAAAAGATGAGAACCAAACCATAAAATAGGCGTGTGGAATGAGTAAAGTTCTCCATGGATTAAAATAACAAAGTCCAAGTATAGACTATCGCCACTATCAGATTATCGGAACCGGTGGGAGGGTGTTTGACAGATATACAAACATGGCATTGTCAAGGGTTGGCTGGATGATGAGGGGTGTTGGGAGACTCTAGTTGGAGAACAGCCAGCCCCCAAAGAGGAAGACTCAGGGCTCAGGGAATGGTGTTGGGACACTGAGGACAGGTCAGAGGATTAAAGGGTGGGGTAGAATTGTTGGATGCAGAAGAGGCAACAGGAGAGAGAGAGAGAGAGAGAGAGAGAGAGAGAGAGAGAGAGAGAGAGAGAGAGAGAGGAGCCAGGTGCAGAAAGCAATCCCGGCTCAGAACATGAAGCATAGGAGGAAGGGAAAGAGGCTGCAGAAGCTTCATAGGGCTGATCCTGCCTGAAGCTTGTATGCTGTTTTCCTGAATAAAGAGTTGGCTTTTCTGCGTCTTCACTGCTGACCTGCATATGAACCAGCCCTGACAGTCCTGCTCAGATTTCATTCACACCAGTGGGCGTGTTGTGACACAACAACCAACAGCGCCGAGTGATGCAGCCACCTCCTGTAGGGGAAACCTATTGAAGGAGATAGGTCAACTGATTTGCACGACTATTTTCCTCCTTGCTTATTGGCACGTCCCCAAGGGTTACCCTTTGGGAGTCTCAAGGGTTTGGGGTTTGCTTGCTCCTCATAAGGAAGGTGTTCCTGGAGGAAGAACTGTGAGGGGAGAGACTCCATCAGGCAAGGCCTCTTTCCACCTGCCTTGCCCCCCCCCCCAGTCTCTGCTTCTCGTTTTGTGTTGAGAATGTTGTGCACTGTGACTTGCTGTTGTTTTATGGACTGGAGTTTAGAAATTACTTCTTGTAACAGTTAAGAGTGGGTTTTTGTTTAATCTTGAAATGCTGATATTAAATATTATTCTATATTATTTTAATGAATGTTGAATGTTATTTTATTTGCATATTGTATATTGTATTATGCATATTGTCTTATATATATGATGTTAGCCACTCTGAGCCCGGCTTTGGCCAGGGAGGGTGGGATACAAATAAAAAATATATATCATTATTTTAAAATTTTATTAATTATTGTTATTATTATTGTTTTGATTTACTGTTTGTGCTCAAGGGATAAGTTTCAGCAGGATGTGAGAAGATCCACTTGTGAGCCAGGTGAAGGCCGAGTGCCTTCCAGCTGCAGTGCAGCTGAAGGATGAATTAACTATGCTGGCCCCTGTATATTGGCGGGAGAAATTTAGGTATTGGGCCAGCTCACATGTAGTCACTAAGGGACTAAAGCAGGCACCCCCAAACTTTGGCCCTCCAGATGTTTTGGACTACAATTCCCATCTTCCCCGACCACTGGTCCTGTTAGCTAGGGATCATGGGAGTTGTAGGCCAAAACATCTGGAGGGCCGCAGTTTGGGAATGCCTGGACTAAAGTATATAATTTTCTCAGATGAGGGTCTGACTTTTGAGCTTTGACGTAGGCCCTGGCTAGTCAGGTGCTGCATACTGGCCAGCTGGTCTCTCTCTGTTATCATTCCCTGGAGCTCCTGATAACAGAATAGAGAAGTATTTTATCTTGCTTATGCTTGTTCTTCTGCTTAAAGACTGTTCCACTGGTGTTGTTATTGCCACTGAATCCAAAAGAACTCTTGCATTTGGCAAAAACACTCCCCCCGCTGTTTCTGCACATGTCCTCCCATGTTTCCTCTATGAAAACTGCAGAAAAGAGCTTTCTGCTGGTATACTGCCCCAGATTTCCTCACTTCAGGTTAAGAGGATTTGGTGAATTATTATTTTTTTATTTATAGGGGGTGAAGAATCAAATAACACATAAATGAGCACTAAATATATGCTCTTAGTTTTCTGGAAGAGGCTTTAACCGCATGTGAAAGCTCAGATAAGATGCTGAAATTAGCAGGGAAAGATTGGGGAAACTGAATGAAATACTATGTGGATGCAGCCTAAGTCATGTGTAAAATGGAATAATAATAATAATAATAATAATAATAATAATAATAATAATACCTCGCCCATCTGGCTGGGGTTCCCCAGCCACTCTGGGCGGCTCCCAACAGACTATTAAAAACACGATAAAACATCAAATGTTAAAAACTTCCCTAAACAGGGTTGCCTTCAGAAGTCTTCTAAAAGTCAAATGGCTGTTTATTTCCTTGACATCTGATGGGAGGGTGTTCCACAGGGCGGGTGCCACTACCAAGAAGGCCCTCTGCCTGGTTCCCTGTAACCTCGCAGTGAGGGAACCACCAGAAGGCCCTCGAAGCTGGACCTCAGTGTCTGGGCTGAACGATGGGGGTGGAGACGCTCCTTCAGGAATCAATGAGTTTGACAGGGGGCTCTAATAATTCTATGATTCTAAGACTAATTAAGCCCACTGATGTTCAGTGGGTCTACTCTGAGTATGACTGAGTTGGACCAAAGCCCCTCGCAATGGAGCTCACCCCAGCTCTGGTTTGACCAATTGTAAAACCTTGATGTAAAAGAACTGTACCACATGGACACCCTCAACTGCATATGATGTGCTCTCTCTCTCCACACCAGAACCTCACCAGGACTCTGGAGACACCCCCCCCCTTTATATGCCATATCTTAATTAGGGGACAAGACCACCATAAAGCAATCTTAAGAATCATCTCTCAGATTCTGCTGCTCCAGAGAAGTGGACACAGAGCAATGGATTCAAACTACAAGAAAGAAGATTCCACCTAAACATTAGGAAGAACTTCCTGACAGTAAGAGCTGTTTGGCAGTGGAGTTTGCTACCAAGGAGTGTGGTGGAGTCTTCTTCTTTGGAGGTCTTTAAGCAGAAGCTTGACTGCCATAATTCAGGAATGCTTTGATGGTGTTTCCCGCTTGGCAGGGGGTTGGACTGGATGGCGCTTGTGGTCTCTTCCAACTCTATGATTCTATGATTCTGCCCCATGTGGTCCTGATATGTTGCTTTGAGCACACTGCACACCCAAGTTTGCCTCCCAGATTACCTCCAAGCCTGCTGGCTGTAGCACAGCCTTTCTCAGCTTGTTCCTCTCCGTATGTTTTAGACTACAATTCCCATCAACCCCAGCCAGCATAACTAGGCTCGATGAAACCTGGGACCAATGGGAATGATAGTCCAATGCATCTGAAGAGCATCATGTTGGATATGGCTGGTGCAGATCAAGTTTTCACATAACATTGGTCACATCCATGACATACAGCTAAAGCACATGAGTTCTGCATATGACAGAAGAAGAGAAGAAGAGTTTGGATTTGATATCCTGCTTTATCACTCCCCGAAGGAGTCTCAAAGCGGCAAACATTCTCCTTTCCCTTCCTCCCCCACAACAAACACTCGGTGAGGTGAGTGAGGCTGAGAGACTTCAGAGAAGTGTGACTGGCCCAAGGTCACCCAGCAGCTGCATGTGGAGGAGCGGAGACACGAACCCGGTTCACCAGATTACGAGTCTACCACTCTTAACCACAGGTAGAGGAAGTATGCTCTAACATCTTATATACAGAAGAGGGAACATCCCTATAGGTTGTTTTCTGGTAGTGCACACATGCACACACACTCAGATACCATCAGTCAGCACTTTATATATACCCTGCTCCTGAATGGGGTAACTGTGCCCCTGAAGGACCAGGTGCGCAGCCTGGGAGTCATTCTGGACTCACAGCTGTCCATGGAGGCACAGGTTAATTCTGTATCCAGGGCAGCTGTTTATCAGCTCCATCTGGTACACAGACTGAGACCCTACCTGCCCGTGGACTGTCTCGCCAGAGTGGCGCATGCTCTGGTTATCTCCCGCTTGGACTACTGCAATGCGCTCTATGTGGGGCTACCTTTGAAGGTGACCCGGAAACTGCAATTAATCCAGAATGCGGCAACTAGACCAGTGCCTGGGAGTGGCCACCGGGACCACATAACACCGGTCCTGAGAGATCTACACTGGCTCCCAGTACGTTTCTGAGCACAATTCAAAGTGTTGGTGCTGGCCTTTAAAGCCCTAAATGGCCTCGGCGCAGTATACCTGAAGGAGCGTTTCCGCCCCCATCATTCAGCCCAGACACTGAGGTCCAGCACCGAGGGCCTTCTGGCAGTTCCCTCATTGCGGGAAGTGAGGTTACAGGGAACCAGACAGAGGGCCTTCTTGGTAGTGGCACCCGCCCTGTGGAACGCCCTCC
Organism: Zootoca vivipara; assembly: GCF_963506605.1. Taxonomy (NCBI): domain Eukaryota; kingdom Metazoa; phylum Chordata; class Lepidosauria; order Squamata; family Lacertidae; genus Zootoca; species Zootoca vivipara. Next base: position 32,346,165 of record NC_083289.1, on the reverse strand, counting down.
CAGCAGATGTCAAGGCAATAAGCAACTATTTTACTTTTAGAAGACAACTGAAGGTGGCCCTGTTTAGGGAAGTTTTTAATGTTTGATGCTGTACTGTTTTTAATATTCGGTTGGAAGCCACCCAGAGTGGCTGGGGAAACCCAGCCAAATGGGCGGGGTATAAATAAATTATTATTAGTATTATTAATTATTATTATTATTATTATTATTAATTATTATTATTATTATTAGATAATAGTCCCATTTACAGAAATGAGCCTCATGCCTTCACGTCACAGCTGGCTGTTAACAAGCTTCAGCTGCAAGATCAAGACATAGAAAAGATCTGCTGTTCTAAAGCAGAGAGGGCAGTATCAGTGACAAGAAGCTAAGGAAGAAAGCCACAGAATGTGCAGGCTCGTTGGCTGTGTGCATTTCCTCCTGCGAGTTCCTAAGCCAGCCAACCCCATAATCGATAAATATGTTATCAATAGTCCAACGAGGACAGACACTGAGAATTGTTACTAGACAACTCGGCTTGTACATTCAGCACCTTTGCACTATGTATCGACAACTGGAATTCTTTGGGGAAGGAATCGTGTCTTGCATGCACGCTTGGAAAAGTTTGCAACTGCCGACACTGGGAAATATAATTTCCTAAAAGAAAGTTTGAGGTGCTTTTTGTGTGTGAGCACGACATCTGAACAGGTCTTTCTCTCTTCCCTTTGAAACTCTTCAGCAGTTCTGCTCGGTGTAAATTTGCAACCGGTGAAATAGAGGGAAGTCTCCGTTTCGGCAACCTTTCTAAATTGTACATGACGGCACACACAGGATGTGCTAATTTTGCCACTGCGATTGATGTGTGGTCCAATGCTCATAACCACTTGGAAAGATGATGACCGTTGCTGACAGCAGTGTGGGAGTCTCTGCCCTCAGGGGTCTAATGTTCAGAAGAGGAGTCGTAATGGTGCTCAGTGGTCCCGTCTGAGCCTATTAAAATCCCAGCTAGGGAACGAGGGAGAAAATCATTCTACCCGCATTTTAATATGAAACTGCCTAATTCTTACATCATGAAACAATTCACAGTTCCTCTTCTGGTGGTTTCCCACGTGGCCCCTGAGATTTGGTGGGACCAAGTCTTCTGGAACTTCCTGCCACTGGAGATTTTACAGGAACCGTCTCTGCCTTCTTTCAGACATCTTCTGAAAACTGCAACGTTTAGAGCAGGCATCCCCAAACTACGACCCTCCAGATGTTTTGGCCTACAACTCCCTTGCTCCCTAGCTAACAGGACCAGTGGTCAGGGAAGATGGGAATTGTAGTCCAAAACATCTGGAGGGCCGAAGTTTGGGGTTGCCTGGTTTAGACAGGCTGCCACAGTATGACTTCTTATTTAAAACAACCAGGATCTACTGATGTTTTAGTGATGCTTTTTAATTCTGTTTTATATATATTTCTAGGCTCCTTTTAGCACATTTTATATGTTGTAAGCTACCTTGTTATAAAACAGCAGGCTATAAAGTTTCAAATAAAATAAGTAAAAGGAAACACAGCTATACTTCAGAATTTGCACATCTCCAAATCTCTAACAAAAAAAAAATGTTCAGAAAAGTGTCTATTAGGGGGAAGTGTGTGTAAAGAAATACATATATGAATGAAAATTTAAAATGTATTGTATTAGAGGGAAATGCTTGCAAAAAAAAAATGTGTCCATTGGGCAATACTTGGGTACCAAGTTTTAAAAGATATAAGATTGCATACTGGTGCAGAAAAGGGATTGACTGAATTTAAGATTGGAAAAAATGAAGAACAGAGACCAAATGAATTTGACAGATTCATCCGTCCTAACCCCAGCTCATGAATCCTAACTGAAGTTCAGGTCCAGATCTAAAGGGGATCACCAACAGAGTGAGATTCCTGAGCATCGAAAGAAAAAGAGGGGGGATGTTTTTCCAAGTAAAGCCAAGGGGTCAATCAATGCAAGAGATTAATATGTAGAACACAAATGAACATGAGGGCATCCCATTTGCCCTAATGGACAAGCATCCACTTGTTCCCAGGCCTACCTGAAAATGCTGGGGCTTGAACCTGGGACCTTCTGCATTCAAAGCAGCTGCTCAAGCACTGAGCCATGGGCCCCGTGTTTTATTCTGGCTCACTAGTATCCCAAATTCAAGCCAGCAGTCAATCGGACAACATTAACTCCTTTTCGGGGGGGAGGAATGGATACTATTATATTAATCCACTACCATTTATCTTCCTGCAGTGTATGCAGTGGAGTGAATTAAATGCATATTATATAGATATATGTACTGCACGCAACTGCTACATATATACTGTTTGGATGCTGCTATATATAGAGCATGCAATGGATGTGTGTTCAGATTTGTCTCTCTAATATTCTGCCTTCCATTCTGCAATGATCTATTGCTGCAATACATCACCGGCATGATGACGTCCTGATAATGAATTACTATCATTTATTATTAGAATATCATCACTAGCATATTATCGCCATGCATCAGCAGGGAGGCAGCCAGCAGGAACAGGGCTGCGAGAGATGGACGGGCTCTCACTTGGATTCATTTCCAGGTGGTAGTGTTGGTGGCTGGAAAAGAATTTGCATCCTTGGCAGGAATCTTTCCCAACCTGGCGCCCTCCAGATGTCTTGGACTGCAGCTTCCATCATCCCCAGCCAACGCAGCCACATTATGAACTACAGCTGCCACCAGTCTGTTCCTGGTGATGAAAATGAATTGCTAGGCTCAGAAATATGCATGAAGTCTACCCAGACCAGAAGCTTCCACCCTTTGCCTCTGGTACAGTAGGCCCAAATTTGTCCCCTTTCACTGTGCAGCGAGCCTTTCCTCTGCTGCAAATCATTGCAGAATGCTATCTTAACATTCCTGAAATTAATTTCCACTTTTGGACTCGTTCCAACTCCTCCTCTTGCAAGTCAAAAATGCAGATGTCGGCAAGTGGAAAGGGGAAATATGAGGCTCCCCATCTCCACAATGTTTGTTAGCTCCCTCTTAATCCTTTGGAATGTTATTTCCTGCTTCTCTAAACTCCTTTGCATTCACCTTGTGGGAGTTTTCCCCAGGATTGGGGGGGGGGGCATTGTGCATTATTTCTGGCAATCTGTGTAGCTAGATTAACTGGAGAGTTAAAGTTGACCTGCACAGCCACTTTCATAAGCTTCAAGGGCAAGCCTTTCTTACTAACTCGAGGACTCGATGCTTTTCCCAAACTTTTGATAGCTGATATATATACTTCTTTTTTATATTAAAAAAACCTGAATCAAAATTGGAGTCATGGGGTTATATCCAACTAAATTCTACTCACAATACACCCACTGAAATGGATGTACAGTGGTGCCTCGCAAGATGAAATTAATTCGTTCCGCGAGTTGTTTTGTATTGTGAAAATTTCGTCTTGCGGTTTTCCAATTTAAACAAATCAAAGCAAAACAAAAAATGCAAAAAAATTGTCTTGCGAAGCATGGCCATAGAAAAATTCGTCTTGTGAGTCAACAAAAAGATTGCAAAACGCTTTCGTCTTGCGAGTTTTTTGTTGTGTGAGGCATTCATCTTGCGAGGTACCAATGTACTGAAGTTATTTCTCTCCATCCATTTAAAAGGGTCTACTCTGAGTAGGACTAACATTCCTCCAGTTCTTTACTCCCTTGAAATTAAAAAAAGCTGCCTTCACATCAAGGCAGATCTTAGGTCCATCTAATTCAGCATTGTTTTCTTTGCATGCCAAGACACCCGAGCCACAAAGTTCCCAGGAGAACAATAAAACACACTGGCACAGAGTATTTTGGTTTATGGGTTCAAATAGGCCACAACTTTATTGGTTACAGGTGTGAGCGGTTTGGCTTAGGCATTGGGGTGAAGCCAGGCTATATCTTGACTCCTGCCCATCTGGCAGGAAGTCCACGGAAGGGTCAACCACCGATATAAATCACACCCACCCTGGCAGCAGATTGCCTGGAGCTATCCCCAGCACAGATGACGTGGCCAGCCATGACATGGTGGGGGGAGGCAGCGTGCCTCCCCCTACGCCGGAAAACTGTTGAGGCTTGGCTGACTGGCTGCAATGCCGTACACCAGATAAAAGGTGAATGGACTTCTTCAGCCTGATGGCCACATACTGCATGCAGGGGCGTAGCAAGGGGGTGGGGCGCCCCGGGTTCCACTCTGGGGGGGTGATACTTCCCCCCCCCCCCACGCGAGTGAGCGAGCAGCCAGCTGTCACCCAGTAAAGCCTCGCTTGTCGGCTGACTGCTCGCTCACTTGCTCGGCCGGCATGCTTTGCTTCTTTCTGCGGGGGCAGAGGCAAGGGGCGGGCCAGAGAGGGCCCTCCCTGGTCTGCCCCTTGCCTCTGCCCCAACAGGAAGAAGCAAAGTGTGGGCCGAGCAGGTGAGTGAGCAAGCTGCAGAGCGAGGCTTTGTTAAAAAAAAAAACCTCGCTCCACGGCTTGCTCACGGTTTGCCGGCAGCGCTGCTCTAGCATTGGGATCCTTGAGGATCCCTGCGCTGGAGCACCACCCCCGGCAACCTGCTCCGTAGTGCGCATAGTGACCAAGAGGCTCCGTACGCAGCTGGCTGCATGATCAATTTAGCATCACATATTGAGGGTTGCATGTCGCCCACATGGGGCCAACATGCCAGTGGTAGGTGGGGCCAAAGGTAAATGTGATCAGAACCACAGGTGTCACATTGATCTCTGTGCAGTAGGCTTCATCCCAGCCATGCGGAGGTCAGAGTTTTTCTATATGCCCATTTTTCCATCTTGTATACAAGGGGGGTGGGGAATCATAGAATAAAGAACTTATTTTTTGTTTTGTTTTTTAAAAGAACACCTATGTCATTCATAAAACCAAAGATAAATGAACAAAGCTGCAATCCCGTATGGACATACTGAGGAGTAAATTCCATTGAACTCAGTAGGGCTTGCTTCAGAGGAGATGCGTGTTAGACTGAGCTGCAAAATACCCCCCAAAAAAACACTTGGTTGCTCTTTGCGCTGGAAGAGAAGGTAAACTTTTTTTCTTTCACAAAGTAAAAGAACTGCAAAGCACATCTCAAGGAGATCCTCCATCCTCCTGGGATCACTGTAACATTCCTCCCGCACCCCGGTAACTTTTTAAATATGCTCTCGAAAGGATAGAGAGGGATTTTAAAAAATGCAAATAAATAAATATCCCCATTTCAGATGGCTGGCAAAAAGAAATTAAGAATGTAAGGGAACACTAGCTGCAGTCAACCCCCTCACCAGGCTCTCACTGTCCTCAGCTTCGTGCCCAAGAGCCCTGAAAAGGGGGCGATTTCCAAACTCAAACCCCCAAGTAATATGCTTGAGGGATTAACTGTCCATCACACACACACACACACATGAAAAAATAAAAATAAAATAAGACTCCAATTTAGTATTTTTCCCCCCACATCCACAAGCATAAATCCTAATTTGTTATTCATGAGCATTTTTGAAACAACAGCTACCTACGGAGCACAACTCTGGGTTGCATGCAAAAAAAGGCACAGAGGCGTTGGCAGGGCATTTTACTTCTGAGGACCAGATGAAAAAGATGACAAGGAAAAATAACAGAAAAGCAACCCCCACCATTCCATCTACACCTTGCTTCACAATGGACTTGTGCTTGAATCAGACCCAGCTCCATATTGTCTAAACTGATGGACAGAGACTCTCCCAAATTTCAGACGGTCTTTCCCAGCCCTACCTGGAGAAGGTTCCAGGGATTGAACCAGGGACCTGCATGCAAAGCCAAAGCATACCCAAGGTCCCAAATTCAATCCCTGGCATCTCTTGGCAGGGCTGGGAATATTCTCTGCCTGAAACGCTGGGAAGCTGCAGCCAGTCAGTGCAACAAAGTGGTCTCTCTTGTATAAGATACTCAAGGTTGTGTTTTGATAGTAATAATTGTCTGCTAACAGGATAACTGATGAAAGTTACTCTAAGTAATGTTGCAGCATCATAACTCAACTGTGTAACTGGATGTAAAAAGGTAAAGGACCCCTGGATGGTTAAGTCCAGTCAAAGGTGACTCTGGGGTTGCGGCGCTTATCTCACTTTCAGGCCAAGGGAGCTGGCATTTATCCACAGGCAGCTTTCCAGGTCATGGCCAGCATGACTAAACCACTTCTGGTGCAACAGAACACCATGATGGAAACCAGGACGCACAGAAATGCCATTTACTTTTCCACCACAGCAGTACCTATTTAGCTACTTGCACTGGCATGCTTTCAAGCTGCTAGGTTGGCAGGAGCTAGGACAGAGCAACAGGAGCTCAAACCGCCAACCTTCCGATCGGCAAGCCCAAGATGCTCAGTGGTTTAGACCACACCGCCACCTGCGTCCCTTGTAACTGGATGATACATGCTTAAAAAACAGAGTACATTGTTAGTGATCATTGGAGTTGGTGCATGACCAGGATCTGGATTTTTATCTAGATCTAGAATGCGATCTTGACTGAGATTTGGGTCTAGCTGGTTCTTTTTTCCCCTTTTTCATGTACCAAGCAAGATGGACCAATGGCTTGACTCAGTATAAGACACCTTCCTATCTAGTGCTAAAGGAGCAGATGAACTCTCCCCTGATACTCCTGTCAGATCCCTATTGATGATAAGAAGTTCATGCAGGCCATATCCCCAATTGCTTTGGAATTGGTAGCAGACTCCACTGAGGTTTGGTTTATTTTCTGTATTCCCACCCACCCCCTTCCCCCTTAGAGGTTGCTGATTTCAGTTTCCTCTCTCTCTCTCTCTCTCTCTCTCTCTCTCCTTTTGAAAAGTGACACGTGTTTTCAAAAGCTTCTTTAGCAGTGACAGGGAACTTCTAACAGATCCGAGTAATTGGCCGACGTTTGAGGCAGCGAGCAGTTGGAAATGACAGTATAAGCAAAGAGAAATTGGTGTGGGGTAGTGGGGAATATATGTACAGGGACTTGGAGACTGAATGCAATTAACTTAAGGAGGACCATCGGGTGCCTTTCCCTTCCCAGTGACCCAAACAGGTTTTAATCCGATCTGCTTTAAAAGAGTCAGAGACAGACAAAGCCAACCAATTCTAGTCCTGGTTTCTGCCTTCCTCCTCCCTGCTGAGTTCTACAAGGGGCAACACTGAGGCTAAGGAGGAGGAAGCTGAAGGCAAGGTCATGCCCTGGACTGGCTGTAAGAAGCCAAGCAGGCAGGTGGGGCCTAGTCAAGAGCAAACTGAGGCTGGTGGGAATGTTCTCAAATGTAGCAGTGTCGCTAGCCTTCTGGCTGCCCAGGGCGGCAAACCCAAAGGCACCCCACATCACGATGCATGTGTCATGATGCACGGCGCACGCGTTGCACTATGGAGCAGGTTGCTGGGGGGCAGTGCTCCAGCACCGGATCCGAGGATCCTGATGCTAGAACGGCGGCACCGGCAACCCACTCTGTAGCTCGCTGACGCCCCTTGCCGCTCCACCTGAGCAGGAAGAAGCACAAAGCGAGCTACAGAGCGGGTTGCCGGCGCCGGTGCTCTAACATCAGGATCCTTGGATCTGGGCGCTGGAGCACCGCCGCCGGCAACCCGCTCCGTAGCGCACTTTGTGCTTCTTCCTACTCAGGCGGAGGCGGAGCGGCGAGGGGCGTCAGCGGCTCTCTGGCCCACCCCTTGCCTCCACCCCACCAGGAAGAAGTGAGGGGCGAGGCCAGCAACATTGGGGCCTCCGCGATGGCAACAAACAAAATGTTTTCAAAATGTGATGCTATGTTTTTGCTTTTGGGGTGGCAGATTCTATTGTTTGATGTTGCACTAGCAGACTTATGCCTGGCTTTGCTCAGGAATTCTAAGAAACAAACTGCACTGATTTTGTTGTTGTTTTGAAGTCAGTGGTTAAAATCAGTGCAGTCTTGAAAGGTCCAGTCTGCCATCTTGATTCAAAATGTCATCCAATTGAATCTAAACATAGACAAAAACCTGTTCCTTGATCTCAGGAACCACCATGCAAAAATTCCATTACAATATCTTAGGTCTAATTACCAGTAGCAACCAAACACCTTTCCAATATAGAATAGATTGCATTGTAGTTTTGTGTGATATACTGCTGTATTATATAAAGTTGGTTATTTTGCATATCGCTTAGAGACAGCATTAAGCACTGTACAAATATAAATAAATAAATACCTTTTATTGAATAATGTGTCACATGCCCCCACAATTTTCCCCTTTTGTTCATTGCTTTTTAATTTTTTGCTTTTTAAAAGTGCATAAATAACAATACAAACTTGGGAAAGTTTGCCAACATCGGATGATGATTTCAGTGAGGTTCAGATAGGCAGCACTTGCTGTTCCTGTACTGATTTATCCATATTTGACATTGGACTTTTCCAGCACCTTGTTGCAAATGCATCAGCGATGCAGACGCTGGCATGGGAGGCTTCGACAGGCTGTCTGGCTTTCAGGAAAGTCCTCTCCTCCTTTGCTTTTCATCTCTTTTCAAGACGGAGACCTCACAAGATCCAACACGATAACAGCCACAGGGAAGGAGGCAGCCGAGAGTCCGCACCAGCTGTGCAAAGGCTGCCGAAGAGTGACACATCAAAACAGCAACCCAGCCAGTTCAGGAGCTACAAGCGTTCTTTGTTTGTTGTGGGGCCCAGTCTGGGTGCAACTTTATTTCATGTTACTAGACCTCAGGCGCTGGCTGCTGATAGGTAGAAGCTCCTGCAGAAGCTGACGCAGGCAGAACAAAAAAGTTCCATTGCACCTTTCTTCATTTGAAAACATCAGCCTGACACTCTTCTTCAGCAAACAACCCACTCAGCACCCGTCTCTGGGATTTAAATAAAGCTTCAGACACAGCCAGATTCTTAGCCCCCATGCTGTATTTGGAGAGGGGGTTCCGGGGGCAATCTCACTTTGTCAATGCCCTCCCACCCCACCCCCCCAAAAAACACCACAAGTGTGGTCTTTAGGGATGGGAAATAAATTACATTCAGCTTGCATTTAAAGGGAAACTTATCTAGTTCACACTTTTCATCACAATATGCAAACTGAAACAATAGCCACCCTTGGAAATTTGTGCTTCTCTGAATTTTGCAATGCACTTCTGCAGCCAAGTAATATGTATGAAAATGCATATAATAGGGTAACGTTGAGAGACCCATGGACTGCAAGAAGATCAAACCTATCTATTCTGAAGGAAATCAGCCCTGAGCACTCACTGGAAGGACAGATCGTGAAGCTGAGGCTCCAATACTTTGGCCACCTCATGAGAAGAGAAGACTCCCTGGAATAGACCCTGATGTTGGGAAAGATTGAGGGCACAAAGAGAAGGGGACAACAAAGGAAGAGATGGTTGGACAGTGTTCTCAAAGCTACGGACATGAGTTTGACCAAACTGCGGGACAGTGGAAGACAGGAGTGCCTGGCGTGCTATGGTCCATGGGGTCACGAAGAGTCGGACATGACTAAATGACTAAACAACAACAACAATGGTAAAGTTTGTATATATTTGTAAAGGCTCAGATACAAAAATGCATTATATTAGGGGAAATTGCTTTTCAATAATGTGTATGCAGTATGATCCCCTCTTCTGCAGGGGTTTGGTTCCAAGGGTTCTGCGTATACATGAAAATTGCATATAGCCAAACACCTTGGAGCCACCTCCATGGATAGCAGGTGAAGAGGAGGGATAGAGAGAATCCCCTGTACTCCCAGAGCCTGTGACCAAGTGAGCTTTGCAAGGGAAGAGCTTCAAAGCTCTTTTTGCACTGGGTAACCCAAGCGGATGTGGCACAAAAAGAGCTTTTAAGCGCTCTGCCTTGCTTGCTGGGCATGGCCTTCTTGGTGCATGGGCTCTGAGAGGCTAGGGATGCTCATGCAACATGGCCCCTTGAGATATTCTAAGGGCATCCCAGAGCTGGTACACTGAGCAGGCCCTGGCCCAAGCAAAGCGGAGAGCTTAAAAGTCTTTAAGTGCCAGGCAACCCCAAGCAGATCTGCTGCAAAAAGGGGTTTTAGGCGCTCCAGCTTGCTTGGATTTAACCTGTGCCACTTTGACCAGCGTGCCTTAGACCACACATCGATGAAATGGCACAGGTTAAATGCACGAAAGATGTGATTCTCCAGTATTGGGCATAATTGCATACAAACATGCCTATTAGGAGAAATTTGAGCTATATGACTTTTCAAGATACACAAATTGCAAAGTGGTGTGGAAATGTGGAGACCTGAACTGGGGGGAAATGATAAATAGTGAGAAACCAAAACTGACAGATTCATCCACCCTTTGTGGTCACTGAAAAGTAAAATGCGTCATGAGGAGGAGGTCACACCAAGGATGAACAGCAAAAGCAACTTCAATCCAACTTCTTGTATCCTTTCAAGTAAGGCCTCCTTATCAGTAGATGCCTACCTGCCATTACGAATGGACCTGTGGTGCTCTGTCATGTCACAACATTCAACTTGCCACTTGCTGACATGACCTGGCTGCCAAGGTATTGAGGCATGAACATGTACAGGAAGAGTCTGACTCATCTAGCCTAGCTTCCTGTTCATGCAGTGGCCTACCAGATAGAATCATAGAATCATAGAGTTGGAAGAGACCACAAGGGCCATCCAGTCCAACCCCCTGCCAAGCAGGAAACACCATCAAAGCATTCCTGACAGATGGCTGTCAAGCCTCTGCTTAAAGACCTCCAAAGAAGGAGACTCCACCACACTCCTTGGCAGCAAATTCACTGTCGAAGAGCTCCTACTGTCAGGAAGTTCTTCCTAATGTTTAGGGGGAATCTTCTTTTTTGTAGTTTGAATCCATTGCTCCGTGTTGACTTCTCTGGAGCAGCAGAAAACAACCTCTTTCCCTCCTCTATATGACATCCTTTTATATATTTGAACATGGCTATCATATCACCCCTTAACCGTCTCTTCTCCAGGCTAAACATACCCAGCTCCCTAAGCCGTTCCTCATAAGGCACCGTTTCCAGGCCTTTGATCATTTTGGTTGCCCTCCTCTGGACACGTCCCAGCTTGTCAGTATCCTTCTTGAACTGTGGTGCCCAGAACTGGACACAGTACTCCAGCTGAGGTCTGACCAGAGCAGAATACAGTGGTACTATTACTTCCCTTGATCTAGATGCTATACTCCTATTGATGCAGCCCAGAATTGCATTGCACAGATGGCTGTGGGAATCATGCAAGCGGGACCTCAACCCAAGAGAACTCTCCACTCCTGTGGTTTCCAGCAACTGGCATTCAGAAGCATGACAGCAAAGGCAGAACAGAGCCATTGTGGCTAGTAGCAGAGGCAGTAGTGTGACCCGGTGTCGTTGCATTGGGTGCTGCACTGCAGGGAGCACCAAAACTGCTGTAGGACGGAGTGCGAGAGGCGGAAGGCTCCTGAATTTTAGTGTTGTACACAGGGCACCACTGAAATGTGAGAGCCCAAAGTCCCCCACTGAATCGTGGGGATTCGAACCGCTGACCTTCTGATCAGCAAGCCCAAGAGGCTCCGTGGTTTAGACCACAGCACCACCCAGTTGCTGGAAACCACAGGAGGGCTCTTCTACTCAAATCCTGCTTGCTGGCTTCCCATAGGCTTCTGGTAAGCTACAGTGAGAACAGGATGCTGGACTAGATGGGCCACTGGCCAGATCCCACTCTTATATTCTTATCTTTTGGAGGGCCAAAAGTTCTGCACACCTGTCATAGGTGACCTGGAGACACATGGAGCGTCAGTCTGACTCGCCTGAAGTGCTTCTTGCTCTCTTGCCAGATGGTGGCATCATTTCCATGCAAGCAAACTTCCTCCTCCTCCTCCTCCTTCGCAGGAGCATAGAAGCATGCTGGTGAGCTTCAGCCCATCACAGTGGCGACAGGTCCGTGCGTCACACACTCCAGCCTCCCTGCCGGCTACTCCGCAGCGCTATAAACTGCCTCCCTCTTTATCTTCATCTATCTCCGCTCACTCAGATTTATGGTTAAAATTAAGGTTTTGGCAAGTCTCCGGCAGCCGGTGCCCCATTACTGCCAAACAATATAGTGTAATTAATGTTTTTATGTTTAAGGAAGAGACGGCACATATGTTCTGGAGCGGCAGAGGGGCAGATTTATAGGGAGCGCACCAGAGTCAATGCTCATGTTTATATGCTCGCCTGACAGATCACGTATCATTTTCTAAAGGATGCACGACGGCGTCCCGCTTCCCTGGATCTCGCTCGCAAGGAGTGGCACGGCGACACCCTAGCGAGATGATGGATTTCAGGTGGCACCAGGGGGAGGAAACAGAACATCAGTCAATGTTCGGCACATCTATCTCTTGGTAGGCAGATGGGCTTGCTGAACATGTGCCATGGGGCTGAGCCCAGGGGAGGTGCTCTCTTAGCGGGGAACGTCTCCAATACACTACCCTTTCTGAAAAGGCCGGGCTCCTGAGCTCTGCAACACGACTGCAGTCACACCACAAATGTTGCAGAAGTGACCCCATTTCTGGCAATGGGCAGCTTCGTTCTCAAAATGCAGTTGTGATTCTCACCACCAAACGAACACAAGGGAACAACAGGGAACCTGCACAAACGACGCTGACAACCCCCCACACACACACACACACATATTTAGTAAAATAGAAACATCGTCACCTGACCTCCCTATCTGCCCCCATCTACTTCTCTTCCCCTCTTTTTTCCCAATGTCTCAACAAATGAAACCGATTTGTAAAAATGTTACGAGAGACATTGCATATATTTCTGTAAATCAAGAAAATCTTTAATAATTAAAAAATGCAGTTCTGATGCAGTTCTGATGTTTGAGACAACTTCACCTGGTCGGAACAACAACAGCCACTGAGGATCCCATAAAAGTGGAGCCCACAGGCCTACAAATTATGCAGGCTCAGACCCTCCAAGTGTCCCTATTTTCCAGGGGCAGTCCCGGATTTACAGAAGCCATCCCGGTTCCTGATTTGATCCCAGAATGTCCCATTTTTCCTTAAGACGTCCCTATTATGATCAGGGAAACGTTGGAGAGTGTGGAGTTATGTGACCCCCGAGCCAAGGAGATAAGGATCTGTACAACCTTTAGAAGGCAGCCCTGTATAGGGAAGTTTTAAAATGTTTTATTATGTTTTTATATATGTTAGAAGCCGCCCAAACTGGCTGGGGTACGTATGAGTGGGGTATAAATAATAGTCCTAAGGAAAAGCAGGGCATTCCAGGATCAAATCAGAAACTGGGAAGGCAATCCAGGACCGTCCCTGGAAAACAGGGACACTTGGAGGTTCTAGGTTTAGATATACTAACGGCAACACCTTTAACTTAGCCTTAAAGCAAATATGTATGCAGTCAGTGCAGATTTCTGAGCACTTGCAGAGACAAGGCTCACCACAAGGGGCAGCATTCAGCAATTCTTGACCCTAACCCTTAATTCCGAAATTGGCCACAGATGCTTACAGGCATTCCTTGCTAGGGTGCTTTTTTTTAGGATGAGGTACCGTGTTTCCCCTTTTTTAAGACGTAGTCAGAAAGTAAGCCATGGCAGCATTTTTTAGCATTAGTGAAATCTAAGACACCCCCCGAAAATAAGACATACCTCCATGCGAGACCGCCGAGCGCCCCAGCCAGCCAGAGGGGCCTGGAACCGGCTGCTGTTGCTGCAGTGAACGCATGGAGCGCCCTGCAGCGCCTGGCCTCTTCTTTTCTTTTCTTTTTTTTGGGCTGCCCGAGGCCTGCCGCCCTGCCACCGGAACCGGCGGCTGCAGAGCGGAGCGCTCCGAAGCAGCGAGCGCTCGGAGCGCCCTGCAGCGCCTGGCTTCTTCTTTTGCGGGGGGGGGGGAGCTGCCTGAGGCCTGCCGCCCCGCCGCTGTAACCGGCGGCTGCAGAGCGGAGCGCTCCGAAGCGCCGAGCGCTCGGAGCGCCCTGCAGTGCCTGGCCTCTTCTTTTTGGGGGGGGAGGAGCTGCCCGAGGCCTGCCGCCCCGCCGCCGGAACCGGCGGCTGCAGAGCGGAGCGCTCCGAAGCGCCGAGCGCTCGGAGCGCCCTGCAGCGCCTGGCCTCTTCTTTTTTTGGGGGGGGAGGAGCTGCCCGAGGCCTGCCGCCCCCGGAACCGGCGGCTGCAGAGCAGAGCGCTCCGAAGCGCCGAGCGCTCGGAGCGCCCTGCAGCGCCTGGCCTCTTCTTTTTTGGGGGGGAAGGAGCTGCCCGAGGCCTGCCGCCCCACCGCCGGAACCGGCGGCTGCAGAGCGGAGCGCTCCGAAGCGCCGAGCGCTCGGAGCGCCCTGCAGCGCCTGGCCTCTTCTTTTTTGGGGGGGGGAGGAGCTGCCCGAGGCCTGCCGCCCCCGGAACCGGCGGCTGCAGAGCAGAGCGCTCCGAAGCGCCGAGCGCTCGGAGCGCCCTGCAGCGCCTGGCCTCTTCTTTTTTTGGGGGGAAGGAGCTGCCCGAGGCTTGCCGCCCCGCCGCCGGAACCGGCGGCTACAGAGCGGAGCACTCCGAAGCGCCGAGCGCTCGGAGCGCCCTGCAGCGCCTGGCCTCTTCTCTTTTTGTTTGGCTGCCCGAGGCCGGCGGCTGCAGAGCGGAGCGCTCCGAAGCGCCGAGCGCTCGGAGCGCCCTGCAGCGCCTGGCCTCTTCTTTTGGGGGGAGAGCTGCCCGAGGCCTGCCCCCCGCCGCCGGAAGCGGCGGCTGCATAGCGGAGCGCTCCGAAGCGCCAAGCGCTCGGAGCGCCTTGCAGCGCCTGGCCTCTTCTTTTGGGGGGAGAGCTGCCCGAGGCCTGCCCCCCGCCGCCGGAACCGGTGGTCTGCAGCGCCGAGCGCCCGGAGCGCCCAGCAGCGCTGGGCGGAGCGCCGAGCCAGCAGCCTGCCGCCTCGGTGCCGTGCAGAGCGCCCAGCAGCACCCCGAGCCAGTGGCCTGGCCCTTCCGAGGAGGCCTTAAGGTACAAGACATCCCCTGAAAATAAGACACCGTCTGTTTTTTTGAGTAAAAAAAGTTATAAGACGGTGTCTTAAAAAGGGGGAAACACGGTACAACTTTCAGGGTCAGCACATTTTCAGTTTAGGAACTGATCATCAGCTGACCATGGTGAGGGGGCAACAGTAGGTGGGGAAGGCGAGAGCATTTCTGTCCTGCTTCCCTTGTGCATAATTGTCAAAGCATTTTCCTTTTTTGAAGGGGGAAAAAATGTAACAGAAAAGACTCCATTTCCTGAACTGATAGTCCCAGAGAGACCACTCCATTCTGTAAAGCGAAGTATTAAGCAGAGCTCTGTCGACTGAGTGGCAGGTCTGTTAAGGTTTCCCAAAGCAACACAATCAATTCCTGTCAGAAAATTCAGATTCATATTTGTGTCAGACATTGGGTGCTTGTCAGCATTGTTGGAGAGATCTTCCTCGGGGCTTGTCTTTTTCCAAAGCGATGAGCAGGACTTCTAGAAAAGAAAGGGGGGGGAGACCGGAAGCCGCTTTGGGGAACAGCTGACTCTGAGCTTGTTAAAATAAATCCACTAGGAGAACTCTGGAATCCAGTGACAGGTGACTCCATTTATAAATCAAACCTAGGCTGTTATTTTCTTTTTCTTTTTACTAGCAAGAATTGCCCAGCATCGCCCAAAAAGCATTGTGTTTTATGCATGGACAGCGCAATTTGCAAATTTTTACCCTTCATGCCCAAAACGGTCAAAGTCACACCAAAGTCACATTTTGGTCTGCTGTCTTGATTCAAAATTGTGCCCGGCACCCAAACATCAATAAGACCACCCCCACCCCTACCTCAGAAACCCTCAGGCCAAGTTTGGCGATGAGGCGGACAAGTGTAATTAAAAAAACATGCTAAAGTGACATTTCGGTCCACCATATTGTTTCAAAATGGCTCCCAGGGTCCAAATGGCAACAAAGCCTTACACCTCACCTTGGAAACCCTAATGCCAAGTTTTGTGATGATATCTTGAGAGACAGCAACCAGAATATCTGGAAAGAAGCTGTTTTAATTTGAGCATGCATGTAAATTTTGTGCCATTTTTAAATTATTACTCCATGGTTTAGTATTGTCTTTATTTTGAATTACATGTGGGGGAAGCATACTTTTTTAGAACCTCTAAAGGTCATAATCCTGCTCTATCTAGAGCTGTGCCTTGCCTCAAATCAACCCTGGGCATCCCTCTAATTTTGATCCAGTCTACTGCCTGTGGTTCTCATTAAAGCTTTTCATTTTGCTACTTTTATTTTATTTTTTTCTTGGATGGAAAGAGTGTAGGAAAGATGAACAGGTACGTTCTTTCTGGAGATATAGTGGGTGATTCTCAGCTTTTCCAAAAGCGCCCTCTAGTGATACTCAAGTGGAATAGCATCCGAAGCCAACTGGGATGACTCTCCCACTTGCAAACACACACACAGGCGCACACACAGAGAGACAGACACGTGTGTGTGTGTGTGTGTGTGTGTGTGTGTGTGTGTGTGTGCCTTTCAACAGCACTTGAACTTACTGAAATAACTCATTTAAATTAAACGGGGCTGCCAGTACATATTAATTAAATATCAATTTATTCTTGAAAGACTACTTATGGAAGGTTCTCAAGTTGGGACTGGGATAAACCCCAGCTGTCATGTAATTAATTTGGAACGACGCAAACACAGAACACACATTACATGCCCCCACCCCAACACACACGCACACACACAGAAAGAGACACACATACCACTTAACATATTAAAACTTGTAGGGCATGTTTACACATCCAATTAGCATTTAACAAGATAACCTTATAATGCATTAATGAGATCAACTAATTTATTTATTTTTATGCCAAAATTAATATGGGCACTTTTCAAATGCTGCTGCGTAAGAAGCAAAGGGTTGGGCCGCAGGGAGGCAATTGTCATTTCCCCATTGCTACTTAGAAAAGAGGAATTGTTGTTGTTGTTGTTGTTTAGTCGTTTAGTCGTGTCCGACTCTTCGTGACCCCATGGACCAGAGCACGCCAGGCACTCCTGTCTTCCACTGCCTCCCGCAGTTTGGTCAAACTCATGTTCGTAGCTTCGAGAACACTGTCCAACCATCTCGTCCTCTGTCGTCCCCTTCTCCTAGTGCCCTCAATCTTTCCCAACATCAGGGTCTTTTCCAGGGAGTCTTCTCTTCTCATGAGGTGGCCAAAGTATTGG
The DNA here is from genome assembly GCF_963506605.1 of Zootoca vivipara. Lineage (NCBI taxonomy): Eukaryota > Metazoa > Chordata > Lepidosauria > Squamata > Lacertidae > Zootoca > Zootoca vivipara. The sequence continues at coordinate 32,329,051 of NC_083289.1, read as the reverse complement.
AGCCTCAGCTTCACGATCTGTCCTTCCAGTGAGCACTCAGGGCTGATTTCCTTAAGAATGGATAGGTTTGATCTTCTTGCAGTCCATGGGACTCTCAAGAGTCTCCTCCAGCACCATAATTCAAAAGCATCAATTCTTCACCGATCAGCCTTCTTTATGGTCCAGCTCTCACTTCCATACATCACTACTGGGAAAACCATAGCCTTAACTATACGGACCTTTGTAGGCAAGGTGATGTCTCTGCTTTTTAAGATGCTGTCTAGGTTTGTCATTGCTTTTCTCCCAAGAAGCAGGCGTCTTTTAATTTCGTGACTGCTGTCACCATCTGCAGTGATCAAGGAGCCCAAGAAAGTAAAATCTCTCACTGCCTCCATTTCTTCCCCTTCTATTTGCCAGGAGGTGATGGGACCAGTGGCCATGATCTTGGTTTTTTTGATGTTGAGCTTCAGACCATATTTTGCGCTCTCCTCTTTCACCCTCATTAAAAGGTTCTTTAATTCCTCCTCACTTGCCTACAGCGGGGGAAACGAATGCATTTCTCTCCACATGTTATTAGACTCCAGCCCCCATCAGTCCCAGTCAATGGAACCGATGGTGAGGGGAGTCATAGTTCAGCAACATCTGATGGGACAGGGGTGAGAGAGCCATTGGGTTCAGTTGACAACTTCATGCAACCCTACCGATTCACACTTCCCAAGGCAATTCATGAACTGAAACACAGCTTCTCTTATCATTTTGAGGCACGGTGCTCCAACCAAGAAATCTGTGTCATAGTGGGAAACACGTTTTTAAAAGTACATATTGGTGAAAGTATTTGGAACCATCACTCGTGTGTCTAAGAAGAAATAGGCACACTAAAATGCCCATGAATTTTCACATGACTGGCCAATTATTCCATCCCTGTGCAAGTGGGAACCCACTGAATCTGGATGAATCCCCAATATAAGGCAATTAGGAGATGGTGTTCCAGACTGTGCGCTGCAGCCTTATTTCTCTTACCACTGTGCTTTCTTGTATATTTGCCTGCTCTTTTGCTTTGCCACGACAACATAATCTCCATCTCTAAAGCCAGATTCTTTGGTCATGGGGCACTTGGTGTGACGGAGTAGGTTGCTCCCCAGGTGTTTTGGACAGTAACTGCCATCAGCCCCACTCAGAGGAAAACAAGCAGACCCAGTCAACAGATTCAGAGTGGCTAATAATAAGGGATATCCAAAGTTAATCATAATTGTAGTAGACCCACTGGGCATAGATAAACTGTGGCATTCGCTCCCACTGCAGGCATTGATGACCATCAAATGGGCTGATTTTAAATGAGGTTTAGACAAATTCATGGAGGAGAGGGCTATCGATGGCTGCTAGCCATGATGGCTCGGCTCTGCAGTGCTTCTGAATACCAATTTCTGGGAAAGCACAGGAGGGGAGAGAGTCCTCTTGTGCTCAGGTCCTGCTTGCGTGTTTCCCAATGGGGCATCTGGTTAGCCCCTGGGAGAACAGGATGCTGGACTAGATGGGCCATTGTCCTGATCCTGTGGGACTCTTCCTATGTTCTTATATTCTGCTGAAATCAATGTTAAATCCATTTATTTTAATGGGCCTACTCTAACATAACTTGGGTATCATCACCACCATAGTATTGGGTTAAACCACAGAGCCTAGGGCTTACCGATCGGAAGGTCGGCGGTTCGAATCCCCGTTGCTCGGTCCCTGCTCCTGCCAACCTAGCTGTTCAAAAGCACATCAAGTGCAAGTAGATAAATAGGTACTGCTCCGGGCAGGAAGGTAAACGGCGTTTCTGTGCGCTGCTCTGGTTCGCCAGAAGCGGCTTTGTCATGCTGGCCGCATGACCTGGAAGCTGTACACCGGATCTCTTGACCAATAACACGAGATGAGCGCCGCAACCCCAGAGTCGGTCACGACTGGACCTAATGGTCAGGGGTCCCTCTACCTTTACCTTAAGCACCCAGTTTATTTTATTAAGTGTACACCCCATCCTAGCACTGCTCCCCTTGATCCCAGTGGCGTCTGAGTAGGAGGTTCTGGTGGGATCTGTCCACAGTTATCTAGTGATACTAAAATTTATGACTCCGGCCTTCGTAACGCAGTGGAGATCCTGTTAACTCCAGAGACCACAGTTCATTGTTATTTGTTGTACAGTCAGGTACATTTCCAGAGGGATTTGAGGAGAACCAAGCCGAGCCCCCATGCTCCCTGTTGGAGTAAGCATGCCCGCCTGCAAACACTTCGCTCCCTTGCAGCCTTGCCTGGAGCTCAAAGTGCTCAGGGAACTGCTGGCAAGTGTTATGCTGTAAGAAGATTTCCAGAGAGTCCCTGTCATTTCCTCCGCAGGCTGCCCCCCTGCCTTGTCCTCAGGGCTCTGTCTCGCTTCATCACAGTTTTCTCCTTGATGTAAAGCAGAGGTGCAATGGCCGGTGGTTCCGATAGGATGGGGGCAGGGGAGAGAATGACAGGAAGAGAACAGATTTCCAGATTGGCTGCCTCAGAGTTCCCTTCACATCATTCTCCCCTGAGGATGTGGAGGCAAGGAGGAGGGTTGAGCAGAGGTGTCCTGAACTTGACAACAGCACCTGGAGAGGATCTGCAGGAGGTAATGAGCCATCAAATCTGCTAGACCACCACTTTTTTGTGGAGGTAATGGCTTGTAGCCATGGTGGCTCTGCTGTGCTTCTGAATGCCAGTGCTGCAAATCCAGGGAGGGGAGAGTTGCTCTTCTGCTTAGGTCCTCCTTGTGGGTTTCCCAGAGGCTTCTGCTTGGCCACTGCAAGGGCCATCAGGCTCTTAAAGCCATAGCATTGTAGTGTTGGAAGGTAACCCAAGAGTCTTCTGGTCCAACCCCCTGCAATGCAGGAATCACAACTAAATACAGTGGTACCTGGTTTAAGTACACAATTGGTTCTGGAAGTCTGTACTTAACCTGAAGCGCACTTAACCTGAAGCGAACTTTCCCATTGAAAGTAATGGAAAGTGGATTAATCCGTTCCAGGCGGTCCACGGAGTACTTAAACTGAAGCGTACTTAACCTGAAGCGAACTTTCCCATTGAAAGTAATGGAAAGTGGATTAATCCGTTCCAGACAGGTCCGCAGAGTACTTAAACTGAAAGTACTCAAACCGAAGCGTACTTAAACCGAGGTATGACTGTAATCCCTGAGAGAAGGCCTTCCAAACTCAGCTTAAGACCCTCCAGTGAAGTAGAGGCCACCAGCTTCTGAGGTGATTTTTTACTCTGTCAAACAGCTCTTGCTGTCAGAAAGTTCTTCCTGATGTTTAATCAGAATCTCCTTCCTTGTACTATGAATCCATTGGTTCGGAGTCTACCCCCTGGAGCAGCAGAAAACAAGCCTGGGCCACCTTCCATGTGACAGCCCTTCACATGGTTGCCTCTCATTCCACTTCTCAGTCTTCTCTTCTCTAACCTAAACATACCTTATGCTCTTATGTCCTTAAATGAAAATAAAAACTGTGTATGCATATTGCAGGGGGGTAGGGGCGCATTCTCTACCTAGAAAGCAAGCAGTCAATTGGCTACTTGGCTCAGTTGTCATGTACTCTGACTGAAAAGTTCAGCCTCGCTGGCGTTTTAGGTATCTCATGTTTTGACTCCAGGAACTTTGGCTTTGTTATGTGTCTGTGCAAACCGATAACTTCTGCAGTCAAGGGTAGCAGTCAGAAAATTGATTCACTTTGCAATTAAAGGGTAATACCTAATTTGTGCTTTCTCCTTGCCGTTTGGAAAGATCCTCATCCTGCTCCTTGATGTCCCTTTTATTCTTTTTTTTAAAAAAAATCAACTTTTCTCTATCTCCCCTGTGTCAAAATCTAGATTGCATTCTCCCTGGAGCAGAGACATGCCCACTTGCATGTGCAGCTTGAAAAACTCGGCATTTTATACCCCAGAATTGGTGTTTGCAGCTGGTGTGGTGCGTGGTACGTGAGTGTTTTTACTGTTTAGCACAGATCACGCAGCCCGGGTGTTGAGCATGCTTGTCAGGGGCCTTCCGAAGCTAACTGCCTTTCTAGCCTTCCTCCAGGCAGGCCTAAATATTATTTTAATGCATTTCTCTTTTCATAATTAACTTTCATCTTCGTACAATGCCAGTCAAGCTGGCGATCATGGCAATAAAAGGATGATTATGCAAACGCTTCCCCACTGTGCTGGTGCAGCCGGTTCCAAAGTGCTGGAGGAAGACCTAGCTGCTGCGCAGTGCGGAGCCATTTATTTGCTCTGCACCCTGCATGCGAACGAGACAATATTGCCTTTTAAATATTGGAGGAGGCCAGGTTGCCTGGGAAAAGGAAGGTAATTCTTCAGGAAGCAGATGTGGGTGTCCCAGGGCCCCTGTCGTCGGCAGAATTATGCCGAGCTTCAGGGGGCAGGTGGAGAGAGTAGTGTCTGACACTGAAATATTCTTACAGGAAACCATAGCTGCCAAGTTATCCCTTTTTTTAAGGGATTTTCCCTTATGCTGAATAGGCTTCCTCGCGAGAAAAGGGAAAACTTGGCAGCTATGCAGGAAACCCAGCTTAGCTTCTCCCTCCCTCTTTTTCTCTGTCTCCTGTGCTTAAAGGAGGAGGAAGAAGATTTTGAAATTAAAATAATAAAGAACAACTGAATTTATTTAAAGATATATATAGCAAAAAGCACACACACATGGGTGGGGGGGAGCATGGAAATAGAAACCACAAATTTCTGTGGAGGTCTTAGACCAGGCATCCCCAAACTGCAGCCCTCCAGATGTTTTGGCCTACAACTCCCATGATCCCTAGCTAACAGGACCAGTGGTCGGGGAAGATGGGAATTGTAGTCCAAAACATCTGGAGGGCTGAAGTTTTGGGGTGCCTGTCTTAGACTAAATAAGACAGTTGAAATGCACTTGATTGCAGAATCTAGAACCTGTGGTTCTAGAGGGCCACAGGTCCCCCATCCCTGCACTGGAGCGATTGGGTTCCAGAGACAAAAGGGAAGCAATCCACATCTTCCTGGGGATTGAGAATGCCTCCAATCAATGATACGGGGGATTGAAAAAGCCACCAATCATAGGAGAGCATGCAAATATAAGGGTTCCTTCATCTGCCTTCCTGCCTCTCACCTTTCTACTTCACCTGGGAATCTGAGCTCTTAGGTGTCTGAGTCTTAAGAAGAACCTGGTCAATGGCCCATCTAGTCCAGAATCATGTTCTCACAGTGTCCAGCCACATACACAATCTAGTCTGGAGTCTGCTACTTGTGACAGACTTTGATTTACACTCAGTAGGAGCTGTTTGACAGTAGAACAGGCTACATTGGACGGTGATGGGCTCTCCTTCATTGGAGGTTTTTAAACAGAGGCTGTTGACTATCAAGGATTCTTTCACTTTGGTTCCTGCACTGCAGGGGCTTGCACTAGATGAGGCTTGGGGATCCCTCCAACTCTACAATTCTGTGGTTCGACAAAGATGAACACACACGCATCAAAAGAAAGAGACACTCGCAGACTGGTGATATCCCAGGCCTCATTGAATATAGAGTTGGCCCGACATACTTTGGAGAATCTAGCCAGATTTCTTACATCATATTTTATTTATTTGCAGGTTTAGAAACCACTTCACAAGCCAAAAGCCACCAAAGTGGTGTAGTACAAGATAAAATACAAAAGACTGCAGACTCAGTGAACTAAAATAAATTAACGCCATTGCTACAGTTGTACAAGTAATTTTCCGTAAAAAGACCGGGTCACATTAAGGTAAAGCTTTCTTAAACAAACAAAAATAGTCTTCCATAACTGCCTAAATATCAAGGTGATTATTCCAGAGGGCTGGTGCAGCAGCACTAAAAGCCTGCTCTGTTGTGCATACTAAACACACCTCTGAGACAATGTCCTTTCTGAAGAATGCAGCTGCTGAGCAGGGATATATGGGGTAAGGGAGTCCTCCAGATGACTGGGTCCCAAGTTGTTTAAAATGCAAAAAGAAAACCTTGAATCACGCCCAGTAGCATATTGGCAGACAGTGTGCAACAAATTCAGCAGAGGTGTTACAGTGTCGACGGGATGTCCTAGGCAACTACCTAGCTGCTGTATTCTGCAGCTTCCGTACTAAGCCCAAGGGAAGCTTCACAATATTGCATTGCAGTAATCTAGTCTTGAGGTTGTGATGCCAGGACCACAGTGACTAAGCTACCTCGGTCCAGGAATGGCCTTAGCTGTCTTGCCAACTGAAGCTGGTAAATATGGCACCCTCTCTTTTTCCTTCTCAGCTATTCAGTTTCTTACTCCTGCCACGAGATGTCAGCAAAGACCACAGTTCTTCTCTCAGAGCTATTCCTGGTGCGGAAACCAACTGAAAGCGTGTCGCCACCCCTTCTCTATAGTATTGGCAGGTGTCCGGTGTGCAGCAGGATTTCTTTGTAGGGCACACCAGGGCTGGCACAGGCAGGTACACACAAACTCACACATACACCCCTCTTTGAAGAGAAGCAGCACCTCTGCCAAAGCAGGTGTCTTGCACACAACACTATTTCTTTGTAGGATATAACCAGTGCTCAGTTCATCAAGGTTATACAGACCTTTGCCCTTTGAAAGTAGAATGTTTGTGAGCATTCTTTGATGTCACTTGGGAGGCACCTGCAGATGTTGGGCAGTATAGATGTACAAAGGGGGGCTTGCAACTAAATGTTGCAGTTCATCTCCTTTCGCAAAGGAGTGCTCACACTCAGTGTTCCAATAAACTAAGCATCCCACCTCAGCCTCCCATTCTATTTTCCTCTTTTCTTTTCATACTGTCACTCTAAATTCTGTGGTCATTGAACATGTTCTACTCTCGCTGCATTGTTGTTGTTTTCCAGTGGGTTTCCCCCAAAAGCTCTGGGGGCTTAAAAAAAATATTTTTGTTTGTATTTCTGCATCTCTCAAAGTTCCATCAAGCACGTGGTCTGGTTCGCCAGAAGCGGCTTAGTCATGCTGGCCACATGACCTAGAAGCTGTACGCCGGCTCCCTCGGCCAGTAAAGTGAGTTGAGCGCCGCAATCCCAGAGTCGGTCACAACTGGACTTAATGGTCAGGGGTCCCTTTACCTTTACCTTTACCTAAACCTAGTGGCCTTTGTTCATCTTCAGTCTACCAGAGTAGCTCAACATGTGAAGAGGTCTGAGCTGGTTGATCCAAGCTCAGACCGCATGGCTCTTACAAACCTTTTTGTGCTGGGGGAAGAGGGGACTATTTTGGAACTTTAAAGGGCATGTTTTAAAGGTCTACCAACCTATATTTCCACACTTCATTTTGCTTCATGTTTAGTGGTTTTAAATCTCTGCTGGGATTCTCTCACCGAAGACTACTTGCCCCAAACCTGGATCTTGGCATCCAGGAATTTCCCTTTTCATATATCATATTTTATTTCCTCGCCACTGACAGAAGGAACATAGATCTGCACAAGACCCTCTTTCCAGAAGGCCACTCATCTGATAGCCAAAATTATAAGCACATGGAAGCTATGGAAGAAAAAGGTCCAGGGGAGAGCAAGACAAGTCACCCTGTGACTTAAAAGTCACTCACTTTTAAGTGCCAGCAGGTGGCTCAAAGGAAGAAAGAGAAAGCAGGGAGAGATGGAGACCTGGATATGTCAAAACCAACTGACCCGGATGGGCTGTGGTGTTTGATGACCTCATATGGTGCAATCCTGCCTTTGCTTCATATCCACCATCCTGGCCATCAGGAGGAAAGCTAGCCCAGTGAGGATCTCGGTAGCCAAGGAAACCCAGGCAAAGGCCAGAGACCAGCCAAACTGGATGTTGATAATGTCCAGAAGGTTCTTCTTTCCCAGGAGGAGAATGGCTTCCCTGAAGCCTGCGGCAAAGTAGGTAATGTAGATGCTGAGCCCGGCCAGTGTGATGAGAGCTGAAAGAGAGACAAGCTGTGAAGCAGTCTGGTGAGGGGAACCTTTTCCAGTCTAGGGACCACATTCCATTCAGGGCAACTTTCTAGGGGTGGGTGGAGCTAGAGGCAAAAGCGGGTGGGGCAATGAAAGCATCTTTTACCTTTATACAAATAATAATAATAATAATAATTTATTTATACCCCATCCATCTGGCTGGGTTTCCCCAGCCACCCTGGGCAACTCCCAACAGAGTATTAAAAACATGATAAAACATCAAACATAAAAAACTTCCCTAAACGGGGTTGCCTTCAGATGTCTTCTAAAAGTCAGATAGTTGTTTATTTCCTTGACATCTGATAGGAGGGTGTTCCGTGGGCGGGGACCACTACCGAGAAGGCCCTCTGCCTGGTTCCCTGTAACCTCACTTCTCGCAGGAAGGGAACCGCCAGAAGGCCCTTGGCGCTGGAACTCAGTGTCAGGGCTGAATGATGGGGGTGGAGACGCTCCTTCAGGTATACAGGACCGAGGCCATTTAGGGCTTTAAAAGCCAGCACCAACACTTTGAATTGTGCTTAGAAACGAACTGGGAGCCAATGTAGGTCTTTCAGGACTGGTGTTATATGGTCTCTGCCTGCTATTTAAGAGTAAAGGGGAGTACTAGAATGAGGGTGGGCACTACCTTTTACCCAGAGCAGGCAGAGGGCTGGTCTCTGATCTCAGTGCTGCAGTGCTTGGTGCCGAGATTGGAGATCAAAGATCCATCCAACTGTCATTCAGCGATTCTATCTAGAGAACATCCAGAGGGATATTTTATCTGCCAATCAGGGAGATAAATCATTCTGCCTGCTCTTTAGATATTGCCCTCTAAAGAGCAGGCAGAGAGCTTTATCAGATCAAGAGATAAAATTTGGGGGCTGGCAAGTCTGTGACCTGTCAGGCCATATTCAGTCTGCAGGCCATGGGCTAGTCACCCATGGTGCATGGGGAAGGTGACATTGCCTTCAGCCTCTGTGGAATTAAGGACAGTCTAAAAGTGCAAGGAATTATTCCCCGCCCCCCCCCCCAAAAAAATCCATAGCAGCTCTGTGGCGTACCTCCAAAGAGAAAGAGGAGGCCAGTGAACACAAGGAGGAAGTAAGCCTGTGCGAGGATACTGATGAAGCCTGTCATTGCTCCAAAGATCAACAAGATGAGGCTAAGAGGTAGCAGGATCACAACTGCCCCATGCATATCTGGAGGGAAACAAAATCCATTGGTCACATTTGCCAAGTACTGTCCTTGCACATATGGCTATTGCCACGTTTTGCAAGGATCTTAAAGGACCTAATTTAAAAGAAACTTAGAGTGGTACCTCGGGTTACAAACGCTTCAGGTTACAAATGCTTCAGGTTACAGACTCCGCTAACCCAAAAATAGTACCTCAGATTAAGAATTTTGCTTCAGGATAAGAACAGAAATCGTGCGGCGGTGGCGCAGCGTCAGCGGGAGGCCCCATTACCTAAAGTGGTACCTCAGGTTAAGAACAGTTTCAGGTTAAGAACGGACCTCCGGAACGAATTAAGTTCTTAACCAGAGATACCACTGTACATGTAAACTAAGAATAAAGCTCAAGGTAAAGGACCCATGACAGTTCAGTCCAGTCACAAACGACTCTGGGGTTGCGGCACTCATCTCGCTTTACTGGCCATGGGAGCCGACGTTTGTCCGCAGACAGGTTTTCCGGGTCATGTGGCCAGCATGACTAAGCCACTTCTGGCAAAACCAGAGCAGTGCACGGAAACGTCGTTTACCTTCCTGCCGGAGCGGTACCTATTTATCTACTTGCACTTTGACGTGCTTTCGAACTGCTAGGTTGGCAGGAGCAGGGACCGAGCAATGGGAGCTCACCCCATCGCAGGGATTCGAACCACCGACCTTCCGATCGGCAAGCCCTAGGCTCAGTGGTTTACACCACAGCGCCATCCGCGTCCCAAACTAAGAATAGCTAGAGGAAATAGTTGCAGGGACACATTTGTTGGAGGCAGTAATCCTAATTGCTTATACAAATGTTTCAAACAACAAAATGAAAGTCCCTTTGGTGTACTCCAACATAAGGATTTGTTAATTGTTTGTTTTCTCTTTTTCATACTTTAAATACTGTATCTCAGCATTTATTTATTTTTTAAAATCTGAGGGATCTGCACTTAGATCTTTTCTGATTTTGTTCACTTGGTTACGGTCTAGATTTTCTAATGCCCTTTTCTCCATTGTTCTCATTTCAATGAGAAACCGCCTAATTTGCAGTTCAATAGCCTATATGCGAACCAAAGGGCAGCTCTCCTTCCAAATTCATGCTTCTCCAATTTTGCAATACAAAAAAAAATGTAATTGTTGGTCCAAACACCAAGAGAAACATGTTTATTAGGATAAATTTGAAGTAAAATGATAAAGAATTTTCATGAATTTTCCTCCTTAGCAAAGTTGCTGTGGAAATATGGAGAAATGAATTTAAGAGGGGAGAAATGAAAAACTGAAACTGACATATTTGTCTATCCCTGGTGGTAAGAGAACAATTTGTAAAGGAAAGACAAAATCCATCGGGGCTGGAGCCCCCCTATCCATACAAACGCCAGGCCACAATCCACCTGTCCATCTTTAAAGGTGTCATAAGATGCCTGGTTTTCATAAACATCATGGTGGCTGCAATCTGAGCTGCTCTTCCTTCCGAATAAACATGTTTTGGACGAGGGACTGGGTACCTTGTCTCCCAGCTGTGCTTGTTTGTGATTTGTTCTTTGCTGTAAGTGACCCTTCCTGCTCTTGCCTGTTTTCACCTTTCCTGTCTTTTTTGTCTTTTTCGTGTGCAGTGGGCTAATGGATAACTGGAAATTCCTCAGAGCCCTCTGGTGCCTCCTAGGAGCTACTGTTCGGTTGTTTGCTTTCTTCCTGTGCAATCAGCTTTCTGTGCTTCTCTGATGACCTTTCCTGCCAGCTATCTTGCCACCAGCTGAATAAACAGAGGGGTGTCGGAGTACTTTCCCTCTTTTGTCTTCTGCCCTGGGTGGCCTGAGCCTGGGCCTCAACTAAGCATGGGAGAGGCAATCAAATCAGTTTGTGTTTAAAGGTGGATCTATGTTTGGTTGTAGCCAACTCAGACCCCACCTGCAGCAGAACATCTAAAGCAGGCACCCCCAAACTGCGGCCCTCCAGATGTTTTGGCCTACAACTCCCATGATCCCTAGCTAAGAGGACCAGTGGTCACGGATGGTGGGAATTGTAGTCCAAAACATCTGGAGAGCCGAAGTTTGGGGATGCCTGATCTAAAGCTTCTCCCTTTCCCTGGCAAGGAGATGGAAGGAGCAAGGAATGAAAAAGGTGGGAAAAGATTTCAGGTATTTTGAGGGGAGGGGGAGGAAAGGCTTGCAGCTCTGAATTCAGGACTCTGCATGGTAAAGTGAGAAGCTGTGGGGGCTCAAGGGTTTTTGTGAAGGCCCCAGGCCTTTCCGTTGCAACTGGAGACTATGGTTATCACCCAGAAATGTTGGCAATGAACATGCTGGGTTTCAGTTAAGAAGACTAGATTCTGCCTTGCTGTTTGAAGAAAAAAAGAAGAAGAGTAGAAGAGCATATTTTCATCCTTGTAAGTGAGTGGCTGGATTCTGAGTTCCCCTTTGTTCCCCTTCAGTACCAATTGCCCGTGCACTGAAAACCTGACTTCCCTCTTAGTCTTTTAAAGCTACTATGGAAACCAATAAATAATAGAAACTCAAGAGTTGATAATGAATGCTGTTATACTAATTCACAGAACTGTTAGAGGTGCTTGCCTTAGTACACTGGTGCAACTGGCCAAAACAAGAGGTTCTGCTGTGATTTCCTCCCACCTATCGCTGTTTCCAGCTCTTCTGCAGGGGATGATGGAAAATGTGGCTTCCCATAACAATGGACAAATGATGCAAGAAAGAGACACTGCAGTGGGAAGCTTGCTCATGAACACATTTCATCTTATTGCAGCAGCAGCAGCAGCAGGCCCAGCTTAAGCATGAGGAGATTTTTGACTATCATATTAGAAGTGTGAACTTAGAGACCACAGCTGACTTCCAAACAGGGCTGGCTCTACGGCCAGGCTGAGTGGCGCAGGGCGCCACGGCGCCGGCACGCCGGGGGGGGGTGCCACGCAGCCACGCTTGCCCGCACGCCGACCACTCCGCCGCGCAGCAAGCCCGCCCGCACGCCCGTCGTGCAGTAGCGCCCTTGGCGACCACACTGCGTGCTGAGCCCGCACGCACACACGCCCGTCGCGCTGGAAAACGGGGCAGCGGGGGGGCGGCGGAGGGATCCGTCGCACCATGGCGCCAGGGCGCCAAAGGTGCTTAAGACGGCCCTGCTTCCAAACCTCATTTTCACATCATTATAGGAAGAGCTTGCAGCAATTACCATAAGCTGCAACTTAGTTCTTATATACGGTAGTTGCTTGCCTTTTTCATTTTCACATTTATTTTTGATTCTGGTAAGCATGTTAGTTATAGTCTTTTATATACTAATCTTTTATGCTTTTCCACATCTGTTTAATGCTCCTAACCCTTCTTTTAGATTCTTTTAGTCCTTTACAGTAGATAGACCTTCTGTTTTAATACTTTTTAGCTTTCCAAAACCTTTTACAAATTCTAAATGATTGAACCCCCACCCTACTTGTGCTGGTCTATGACTTTAATAAAGATTTGATTGATTGATTGATTGATTGATTGATTGACTGGTAAGCATGCTGACTTTTGCTCCTCGGTTCAAGAGATAGGCCTGAGTCCAAACAGACCCTGAATGTTGTGGCCCCATTCCTGGATGGTAAAATTAGGTGGAATATTTTGCTCATAAGAGTATAGGAAAACGCTCTGCAGCTAGGTTAGGCCAAAGCCTCTTGTAGTCCAGCATCGTGTTTTCACAATGGCATACAGATGCCCGTGGGAAGCAGGATCTCAGTGCAACAACATCACTCTCCCCACTTGTGATTCCCAGAAACTGGCATTTAGGTGCACAATGTCTCTGCCACTGAAGGCAGAAACCAGCCATCATGGCTAGCAGCCACGGATAGCCATATCCTGCATAACATTGTCTAATCTCTGGTAAAAGCCTCACTGCCTCATCTTGTAGAAGAAAATTACATAGTACATACACTATGTGAAGAAGTGTTTTCTTTTGTTCAGGGGTGTACCCAGGATCAAAACTGGGGGGGGGAGAGGAGGAAGGAAGGAGGGAGGGAAGGAAGGAAGGGGTGGGAGGGAGAGAGAGAGAAGGAAGGAAGGAAGGAAGGAAGAAGGAGAGAGAGAGAGAGAGAGAGAGAGAGAGAGAGAGAGAGAGAGAGAGAGAGAGAGAGAGAGAGAAGGGAGGAGGGAGGGAGAGAGGGAGAGAGGGAAAGGAAGGAAGAAAGAGGGGGGAAAGAAGGATGGAGCTCCAGTCCACCGTCCGCCCCCAGCTCAGGCTGCTTCTCCCCCCCCCCCACGTCCCTGTCGCTGGCTGCAGCCGCGGAGGGGGCGGAAACAGCCCGATTTCCATAACCCACAGCGACTTTTCTCCTTCAGTTTTCAGAGGGAAAAAGTGCGGGTTATGGTCCGTAAAATACGGCAAAAAAATTTTTTGCTTCTGGTGGGGCAGCTGCCCCCGCTGCCCCTCGCTGGATACGCCCATGCTTTTGTTTGTCTTGAATCTTAATTTTGGGGTGGGAGGGAATGCATGCCATTTTTTTTTCTCTCCAGATGCCCCATTCTGGGACATTACAAGTAAGGGGGATGGCAGCCCCCATAACTGGAAAGGGGTGGGTCCAGTCTGTCAATATTGCATGTGTACATCTGTAAGTGGGTGTATGGGGTGTTAGGGAAAAGGTCGTACCTCTGGTGGGGGACACGTTATGCTCCTTCTGGGGTAGTTTGTCCACCTTTGGTCCCCACCTTGCACTCAGTCCTCACCAGTGTCTCCTAGAAGCTGTCAGCATGCAACAGCAGTAACACCACATGAAATGCCTTCAACTGGCCAGCTAAACCAGGTGAGGGTAGCCAATGGATCTCAAACCCTCCCTTGCATGCAAAGACAGGCTCTGATGGATTGAGCGGACAAGACCGATTGTGGGTCCAGCGGTCAATAAGGTGTTTTCTGCACATGCTGTAGAGCAGGCATCCCCAAACTTCGGCCCTCCAGATGTTTTGGACTACAATTCCCATCAATCCCTGACCACTGGTTCTCTTAGCTAGGGATCATGGGAGTTGTAGGCCAAAACATCTGGAGGGCCACAGTTTGGGGATGGCTGCTGTAGAGGGAAGCGAGGGGCAGATGTGGCTCATCAACCTGGGAAGGTCTGGGAAGGTGGCCCATCTAGGAGAAGAAAAACTCTGATCCTAAACCTCTACTGCCTTGTGGGATATCTTTGGGAGAAGAAAGGGCTAAGGAATAAACCAAGCATCCCGAAACTGCGGCCCTCCAGATGTTTTGGCCTACAACTCCCGTGATCCCTAGCTAACAGGACCAGTGGTCGGGGAAGATGGGAATTGTAGTCCAAAACATCTGGAGGGCTGAAGTTTGGGGATGCCTGGAATAAACCCTACACAAATCCAGAGTGGAGTCCCTAAGGCAGTTGGGATAGCACCTTGTACACCTCCTTCCAGCAACTCCTGCAGCCAAGCTGGTACCAAATATATTGCTCTGCTTTCCTTTGAACCACATCAGCGAGGCCAAGAGGGGGGTATTGTCATCTGGTGTCAGGGACTGGGCAGAGGAGGATTAGTGGAGACCACCTTCCCATGCTGACCCTTCCGGGGAGGAGGAAGAGGAAGACAGTATAGATTTACAACAGGGGTTTGAGAGAGGTCACAGCTCAGAGGCAGATGAAGAGAAAAGCTGGGAAATCATGGGAGAGCCAGAGCAACACCCAGATGACTCGTCATTAGAAAGCATTCCAGACCCTCCATCTCCCAGAACCTAGCGAGCCTTAAAAGTAGGAGAACAAAAAAACTCAAAGGCATAGGCACGTAGCAGCACCCGTAGAGGAAATGATGAGAATGGCAAATGAGGAAGTGGGAGAGACGGGGAGGTGGAGATTCACTCGGGACAATGCCATTATCCAAGAGGCTAGGTTCTCTAGCCTCTCTCTGTAAAGATTGAAATAAAAAAGAACTGTAAGAAACTTTTCCTTATCTTTATACTTTCCTAGGCAA
The DNA here is from genome assembly GCF_963506605.1 of Zootoca vivipara. Lineage (NCBI taxonomy): Eukaryota > Metazoa > Chordata > Lepidosauria > Squamata > Lacertidae > Zootoca > Zootoca vivipara. The sequence goes on along the minus strand of NC_083289.1, from coordinate 32,314,002 downwards.
CCAGCAGGAGCCGCTGACGGCATCCTGACATCTGGGCAGCCCAGGACCTCCATACACCTGCCCAGGCTTCAGCCCCACAGAGGTCAATTTTGGTGCTGCTAACACAGCAGTTTGACTTCACCCCAGAGACGCACTCCATTGTCTCTTGAGGCAGATGGATGCCAACAACAACAACAACAACATTTGTAAGTCCATTTCATCCTATTTCCACATTAATCTGGGATTTTTTAGGTACTGTTTTTTTATTTAAAGGCATATTCAGATATCACATGTATACAAATACTTGTTTTATATCAACATATGCATTTCCGAACACATTTTATCCTAAAATATGAATTTTGGTACATTTTTTAATGCCACTTACTTAAGAGTTGCTTGTGTGATGTGGTGATATTTGATATGTCAGGGTTAAAGGGGTTTACCAAATGGAAACAGGTCCTATTAACTGGAAGAGAAAGAAAAGAAAGGGGAAAGACCATGAAACATCTATTCAGAATTAAAATGGATAATTTCTTACTACAAATTTTCCATTTCACCACCATTGATTAATCAACCTGAAGGATCAAGTTGATTAATCTGGTTGCTAAACCAAGTAGAACATGCAGCTCCACTTCTTCTTGACACAACCTCCCAGCGCAGGACAGTTCTATGAGACTGGTCTTTACCAATTGTTTCACTGCAGCAGTCAAATTTCAAGATGGATTTCAACATGGATAGCATTTATGCCTTTCAAAACTCCACCCTGGGGGGCTTAGCCCCTTAATCCTAATCAGCACTAACTAATTTGCTAGCACTCATCCTTTATTTACCCATGTAGTGATCTGCAACCAGCAGGTTTAGAATAAGGACTCCTTCTGGGAGCGCCCTGTCTCTCCAATGCTTGTTTCCTTTCCTTTCACCTATAAAGAGTGTCAAGGTAGGGAAGTGGTTTGAGTTCTGGACTAGGACCTGCGATGCCAGGATTCAAATCTCCACCCAGCCATGCAACTCACTGGGTGATCTTGGGCCAGTCACTATCACTTAGCCTAATCTACTTCACAGGGGTGTTGTGATGATGATACCGAGTGGGGAGATCTATATACACCACCTTGAGCTCCTTGGAGGAAAGTTAGGATATGACTAAAGCATGGTTGGAATATAAAATAAGCCCATCCATCAGCCATGTGGTGGTATACCTTGCAAGACATTTGGTGGGATGGGGTCTGCCCAGCCAGCCAATTAAAAGAAGTGACTATTTATTCTATTTCCCTTTAGGAAGAGACTTTTCCCAAAGAGCCCAGCTTATGTCAATGGGCCATGGGTCAGAGGTAGATCACCTGCTTTGCAGAGCATCCCATGTTTAATCCCTTGCATCTCCAGGTAGACTCCCTGCTTGAAACCCTGGAGAGTCACTGCCAGTCAGTGTTAACAGTACTGAGCTCTAGTTGGACCAATGGTCTGACTCACTCTAAGGGCACTTTGCTGTGCTCCTAACCATTTCCCACCAAAGCTCAAGAGGAAACCAAGGGTTACTTACCTTGGCATGTCCTCCAGAGCCCTGAATGGGAGCTCAGGCTGTCTGTGCGGTTGATGAGCTTCTGCAGCTTAGAAGCATCAATAAGGTACCAAAAGTCAGTGCTGATAGCCACCACCAGGAAGCTGAAACTGACCACGCCAGCCAAGGCTGCCAAGAGGGAGACGCCGTTCAGTGTGACTTTCATGGCAATGTTCTTCTGGCTGCCACCTGCTGCCTTGGTCCTAAGACTGAAAGAACTGAACCACTGTTTTCATCCCTTGATCACAAGCTGGTCCTCTGGAATGATTCTCTGGGTGCCCAACAAATGAATTGCAGTCCAAACGGCGGTAATAACAGCCTGGTGGTCAAGAAAATCCATACATAATTAATTAAACCCTGCCTCCAATCTGTCCCTCGCTCCCTTTATTTATTCTGTCTTTTCCTCCCAGCATGGAAAGTCATAGCCAGTTGGTTCCCGCTTTTGAATAAGAGATACTTATGACAGTCGTTGCCACCCCCCCTTCTTTGCACTTCACCCAATCACCCTTCAAACGAGTAAACAACACAGCGCATGGTTGAAGAAGCCCGCTCTAGCCCATCAAAGTACCAAATGGCTTCTTGTTCAGGCAATAATTATCCAACAGCTTTTTTCTACTGAATACAAGAAAGGAGGAGGAGAAGGACGTCAGAGATCAGCACCACAGACAGTGCCCAGGGAGCAATGCGTAAATACAGCTCTTTTAAGCTGCAGGGAGGTTGCAAGAAAGAATTTGCAACGTGGGAATAGGGTGACCTGCAAAGAGATGGTCAGGGCATATCCACACATGATCTCCAAAGGACTCTCCCTTGCACTTCTTGGGTGTATAATTAGATGTTAGAGCCTGGAAAGATCAATCTGTACTTTTCATTTTTAAAAAAAGTCTCTCTCTGATGCTCCCCATCCCATCTTAATGGCATTCCAAAATGTGCACATTATTATGTTATGTCAAAGACTTAAAGGCATCTTCAGTGCCATGTGTGAAAAGTCATTCTGTACTTTGCTGTTCTTCAGGTCTACAGCTTAGATATTATTGCTTGTACCCCTAACAATGTATGGGTTGTAACTCCGTGATAGTGCACAGATTGTGTCAGTGCAGGAGGTTGCATGCCAACTTACATCTCCACTGAGAAGTGCCTTGCATGGCCATGGTGTGAGAGCCTGGAGAGGCACAATCAGCTCAACCAGAATAAACTGGTCAGGAGACTGAGGTAGATGTATTAATGGGTTGATTCAATATGAGGAAGTTGTATAAGTTCACTTGATGGGAGCAACACACATGAAACCATACAGGGGTTGTAACAAGGGAGTCACAGTTTTGTTTAAAGTCCAAAACAACTTAGCCTCATACAGACCAGAGCAGGCTGTTACAAAGCAGCTCTGAACCATCCTGGCTGCTGTTTTGAACCCAAGGTTCAAGGCAATCCTGGCTGCCTGTTTGGATAGGTTGCTGCTGCATTTATGGCATAAAAAGCAACTCTGCTGTGCCTCCAAAAGCAACTCTGGTTAAGTGCAAAGACCATGGGTTCTCACACCACTCAGAGATTCAGGCAGCCTGTAACAATAGGTTTTCTCAAAAGAACTCAAAGCATTATTGTTTTTTTTATATATATATAAAGCATTTTATTAAGTTTTCCAAATAAGCACATTAAAAACAGTAAACAAAACAAACATTCAAAAACAAATACAACACACACATTTATCTTTTTAGCAATTCTTTCCAAATTTCTCCTTCCCAATGCTCTGCCGAGCTTGACTTCCCTCCCTCCCCTCATTTGGTTTTCTATTCAGTTCTTATCTCGCAGTCCCTTTGTTCCATCCATTTAAAGTCAATTCGTAGGATTTATTTCAGTCCTGCAAGTGTCTTTAAACTTCTACAGTTCTTTTCCATATAGTCCACAAATTTACTCCAGTCTTTTTGGAACCTTGTTTTCCCCTGGTTCCGGATCCTGCTAGTCAGTCTCGCTAATTCTGCATAGTCTATCATTTTTATCTGCCACTCTTCAATCTCATTATTGTTGTTGTTTTCAATCACTTGCTTATTCAAAAAACTGAAGCACTTGTCGTGAGAGAAGATGGTACCAAATAGCTAATTTCAATTTTTTGTACCATCACTGGCACTCAGAACCAGCCCTATCATTGGGCAAAGTGAGGCAACTGCCTTAGGCAGTGGATGCTGGGAGGCAGCAGTGGCTGGACCCTTTTCTTGTAGTAGGCAGTGGTTGCTGGTGCCCACTGGGACACATAGGGTAGAAGGCAGGGAGCTCAAGAGTAGGATTAGCAGCTGGGGATACTGCCTCTGACAGTGGAGGTAAGACATAGGGTTCACAACCATGAGCAGGCTGAGGCTTGACCATTGTGTGCTTCAACACAAGCAGATCACAATAGCTGCTACTGAGATCAATTGGCTTACCATCCAAGTTCTCTGACGCAGCTGAGTGGTGAGTCAGGTGCTTGATGGCACGTCTAATCAGCCTTTAAGACATTCATGATGTCTTCAGCAGGGACTGTTTCAACCTGTGCTTGTGAAACATAAGTCAGAGCAAGACCTGAAGTCAGAACAGGATTTGCTGCACATATGCCTTCTCTGATAACCAGACACCCCTACAAATCCCTCATGGCCAGAGAGTTAAGGGCAGTGAACAGAGCTTCAGGATGAAACCACATCTTACATTATGCTTCTTAACATGGGATATCACATCTGATTCTGCCTAAAGATGTAAGTGCAGCAGCAAAAGCATCTGAGGTGCTATATTTATTCATTTGGGACTGTAGCTCAGTGGCAGAGCATCTGCTTTGCATGCAAAAAGTCCCAGGTTCAATCCTTGGCAGGCATCCCCAGGTACGGCTGGGAGAGACTTCCTGTCTGAAACCCTGGAGAGCTGCTGCCGGTCAGTGTGGACAATACTGAGCAAAATGAACCGATGGTCTGACTCAGTATGAGGCAGCTTCCTATGTTCCTGTAATTACATTTCTACCTTTTTTTCCAATGAGCTCAAGGTGGCAAAAAATATTGAAAGGACCAGTGAAAACAGTTAAGAACAAAAATATTTAAAACAGGTGCTGGAAAGGGTAAAGCAAAGGCTCAGACTAACAAAATATTTTAAAAGATTTATCCAGCAGCAAAATGTATTGGGCTGGCTCTGCCATTTGGTGCACACCATGAACATAAAATATATGAGGGGGTGCAAGCTTGAGCCATATTGCATTTGCCCATCACATGTTTCACCAATCAGCACAGGAATGTAGAAAGCGGCCTTATCAGACCATGGGGTCTGCTACAATGGGCAGGAAGGTTTTGGACAGTAATCTTTATTTTCATCTTAGAATAAGAGTGATGGCGGAAAGATATTGTTCCTGGCAATCTTGACATTATTAGCTGTTAGATTATGCAATTGTTTTACTGGTACATGCTTTTAACTGCTTTTAATTTTATTTTTAATTGCATTGCTTTTTTACTGATGTATTCACTGTCTTGGAAGGGTGGGATATAAATTTAATTAATAGTAAATAAAATAGAGTAGACCCATCAAAATCAATTAAAGTGACTAATTTATGTCAATTGATTTCAATGGGTCTGCTATGGGTGTGTCTTAGTTGGATGTGACTGTAAGGCTGCTGTTCTTGGGTGATTGTGTAGATCAGGCATCCCCAAACTTCGGCCCTCCAGATGTTTTGGACTACAATTCCCATCTTCCCCAACCACTGGTCCTGTTAGCTAGGGATCATGGGAGTTGTAGGCCAAAACATCTGGAGGGCCGCAGTTTGGGGATGCCTGGTGTAGATGAACAGTTAGTATATTTGCTCCATTTTAATGGCTTTTATTGCATATTGCATTTTACATGTTATTGTCACAGAAAATTATGACATGAATCCGCAAAGCAATAAATAAATTGAATTGTAATCCTACCAGATTGGCTATGGTATCTGGCCAGAATTCAGTACTCTGAGAATATCAGTTTTTATTTTATTACTGTTGTAGTCCTTTACATGTTTATTCACAATAGGAGCCCCACTGAATTCAATTGACTTATTTCAATTGGGTTTTTCAGTAGGCAGGTGAAAGATTGCACAGGGACTAGAATCTTTTTTAATGAAAATTTCTCTTCCAGGTACCAGATATTTTTACTTGCACGGTACAATCAGAAGTACAATGATGAGTTTGATATTATCGCCTCATTGCAACTATTTTGATTTTACTTGAAAAGCTGCCTTGGAAGGTGTTGTATCCTTAAAGACAGGATAAAGATAAGCTGAACAAATAAAATATCAGAAAGTAACACCACGTTTTAATAAGGAACCGTTTTTTATTGTTTTTGAACCGGGGAAAAGGTGGTGTGGCGGGGCAGGGGCCAGGGGATGAATAAAAAGGGCAGCGATCTGCCATATTGGTCCAGCAGGGCTAACATCCGGGATATTTCCCCCATCCTCTCTGTCCCGGCCCGGTCTGAAAGGAGTTTGGTCCTTGCAGACGGAGACCGTTGCCATAGTAACTCTGGAGCGCGGGAGGGGTGACAGCAGTAAGTCAAACAGGGGCTCGTTGCCGCGGCAACAGAGGGAAGCAGGAGTCGGTTGGGCTGACAACGCATCAGTTGAGCTAGGTGGGCGGGCCGCTGCTACGGGAAACAGCGCGCCGGAAGTCTGGGAGAAGGGCGGAAGCGGCTGAGGGCAAAATGCAAAATGGCTGCAGCGGCGTCAACGAGGCTGCCGCGAGAGCGGAGGTGAGAGTCGCCATTACACCCACCTTGGGCAGGAGAGAGCCCTCGCTCCGTAAGGCGCAGCCCTCTGTTGCCTGTTCCACCCCGTAACAGTCTCCCAACCCCTTGGAACGGCTGCCGTTTGTTGCCTACTTGGAGCTTTAGCTTGTTTTAACAAATAGCAGCATGTGGAGAAGTAGAAATGGGAGTGCTTCTGTGCATGTGCAGAGTGGAATGCTCCTCGCTTGCCTTCTGTGCATACGTGTTTTAAACTTAGAAGGGAAGGGGCATAATAATAGGGAGGCGGGGGGGATCCTGGTCGCATAGCTGTCAAGTTCTCCCTTTTTTAAAGGGAAATTCCCTTATGCTGAATAGGCTTCCTCGCGAGAAAAGGGGAAACTTGACAGCTATGCCTGGGCGTAACATTTAAAACTTAACATTATGGACCAAAAAAAATAAAAGTCATTTTGGCTGTGTGAAAGAGACTATTTTTAAAGCTTCATGCTGCACTTCAGACAAATTAGGGCACAATTGATCACTAAAATCATATTAACAGTTACTAACAGATTAAATCTTTATAGAAAAATGTGTTGGCTTCTGGCTGACGAAGGCAGAAGCTGAAATAGCTTGCTTTAAAGAATTGGGCTGCAAGACTAACTACATACCTGAGAATAAACCACATTAAATTCAATAGGACATACTGTACTTCTGGGTTGACATGATTAAGAGTGTGCTGTTAATCTGTTTAGTTGGTTCTTATATACTGGGTTGCACATTGTCTAAGAATATATAGCCTAATCATTTGTTACACATGATGCTAGGCTAGCCAGCCTGGTTCCCTCCAGAAGTCTCGTCCCCCCCCCCAAAAAAAATGTATGTAGCCCTTAAAAATAAGCCGAGTTTATAGGAATGTGAAATATTACTCTCAACCTTTGCATAATGCGGATTTTGAATTTTTATTTATTTATTACTAATTCATATGCTGTAATTCACTGGATCTGTTGTTTTTTAAAATCCTTGTTTTTACTCTAAATTCAAATGAAAGATTTTTTAAAAAATAGCAGATCCAGTGAAAGACAGCATATGAATTTAACATAAACAGAAAAATTCAAATATAGGTGGTGTGTTCCTTTCATTTGTAAATTTACATTAAACTTGGTGCAATCCTGGGTGAAGTTTTGTTGTTGTAGGTGAAAAGAGAGACTACCAGTTTTGTTTTCAGAATTTCGGATACCTTATATATACATGGGGGGGGGTGAGTTTCATGTTTTCAGCAGCAGTTCCTGAACTTCTGGTTTTCCCCCTTTCAGTCTACTGCTTGCCACTACCGTAAGAATTGTGACATAGCCTTGAGCATGTACAGAAGAATGGCATACATTCGTACTGAAAAGTAAACTAATATTCAGCACCTCATCTCAATAATTTTGGAAGTAGAAGGTTGCCAGACTTTTTTTAATCAGTGGCCTGACACAGAAATTTATCAGTAGTTACTGAGGCATTTCTGACCACTGACCTCCTTGTTGCTAACAGCTTCACCTGCTTCTGCATATCAGGCAGAAGTTAAAGATAAGGGAACTGGGCCAGGAAAGAGCAATGTTGACCTTACTCAGATGTGACCATCTCCCCACAAACCACTACATATTGATGCAGATTAAATGTATGTACTATTTCATAGAAGCATAGAATTGTACAGTTGGAAGGGACCACATGGATCATCTAGAGTCTAGACCAACCCCCTGCAATGCAGGAATCTTTTGCCCAATGTGGGGCTTTAATCCATGACCTTCAGATTAAGAGTACCATGCTCTACCGACTGAGCTATCCACAGCAGTGCATCAGAAATGAATATTGAACATTGAGAATGTAATAAGAGCCTGCTGGATCAGGCCAGTGGCCCATTGAGTCCAGCATCCTGTTCTCACAGTGGTCACCCTGTGGGAAACCCTCAAGCACTCCCCACTCCTATAGTTTCCAGTGACTGGTATTCAGAATCAGTATAGCCATCATGACTAGTAGCCACTGATAGCCTCATCCCCCTCCTCCATGAATTTGTTCAGTTTTCTTTCAAAGCCATTCAAATTGGTAGCCATCTCTGTCTCCTGTAGGAGCAAGTTCCATAGTTTAACTATGTGCTGTGTGAAGGCCAGCAAAACAAAATAGTTGGCATTCATATATGGAGGAGGCAAAGGAGGTTGGGATTGTATTTTGCTCTAAGTGTGATTACCAAAGCTTTCTGTGGCTGTTATTGACGGGATGGTAGTGGTTTGTTTACTTGTTGAGAATCATCTGTTTGTGTGAATGTGTCAATAGTATTATATATATTTTTATTAAATTGTGTTCTTAGATATGCTATAAGTCACCTGGGGACCTATGTGTAACAAATGGCTAATGTGTCAAGAAGAAGAAGAAGAAGCTTAAAGGAAGGGGGGAGCAGCAGCTGAGGAGGTGTGCTGAAATATAATGGGTAGGAATACCAAGCTGGCAGGAGGTGCTAGGCTTTGTATAGAAATTTGTAACTCTTGATTATTAACATACCAACAGAGCTTTATGTCTTATAATTATAGATGCTCCCTTCAGCAGTGCACCATACAAGGTGCAGGGGGGAAAGAGGTGATGGATGACATTGTTTTCCGAAGTGACACTGTCCTATCTGATGTCCACCTACACACCCCAAGCAAAAGGCATTTAATGGTCAGGCTGAATGCTGTTGGACAGCCAGGTAATGTGCTCCCGGTGGTTGTTACTGTTAAAGGTAAAGGTAAAGGGGCCCCTGACCATCAGGTCCAGTCGTGTCCGACTCTGGGGTTGCGGCGCTCATCTCGCTCTATAGGCCAAGGGAGCCGGCGTTTGTCCGCAGACAGCTTCCGGGTCATGTGGCCAGCATGACAAAGCTGCTTCTGGCGAACCAGAGCAGTGCACGGAAACGCCGTTTACCTTCCCGCCGGAGCGGTCCCTATTTATCTACTTGCACTTTGATGTGCTTTTGAACTGCTAGGTGGGCAGGAGCTGGGACCAAGCAACGGGAGCTCACCCCGTCACAGGGATTCGAACCGCCGACCTTCTGATCAGCAAGCCCTAGACTCTGTGATTTAACCCACAGCGCCACCTGGGTCCCTGGTTGTTACTGTTACTTGCACACAATTATCATGATCCCCACTGAGAGCTTTCTTCAACAGGTGTGTGTGTGTGTGTGTGTGTGTGTGTGTGTGTGTGTGTGTTTTAAAGAAGTTACTACATTAAAAGTGTTAGTTCATCAATAGCAAACAGCTTACGGCCTGCTTAACGCAACTGGTCTCGCCACCATCCTCTTTGGTGGAATCTCTCCATTTACATTGAGGCTCTTTGGTTGTTAACATTGCAACTAGGCATATCCCATGTTTAGCAGGAATATCTGTCCTTTGCAGTAGACAGTGCCATGGATAGGGGGTGGAGCTTGTCAAATGTAGCAGTACCTACTTCCTGGGTTGTGGCAGGGAAGGTTGCCAGAGCAAGTTATTTCACCCTAATGAAGGCTGGACCTGTGTGCGCCAAGTGCTGTACAGATTGTGGAGATGCCACAATCGTTTCCCATTGGGCTCATATCGGGATTGACAACTGAGGGCTCCAGGGCCAACTCTGGCACATGCAGATGATAGTAAAGGGTGTGGAAGAAGCATTAAATGTGTCGATAGGACTTCCTGGCAGCCTCATTCGGGACTTGCTGCTTTGGGGCAAATGCCCACCACTCTTCCTCCATCCCATAAATCTTGGCTGAGCAGGTTTTTGGAGAAGACAAGCTGGGGAACTAAGACGATACTAAGTACAGCAGGCACTTGGCAGTGGAAGTGCAGGCAATGTGAGGTTAGGATACTACAGGAAAGTTTATCCAAGTTCAGTAAGAATAGGAAGAGGAGTAATCATAGCAATGGAGGAAAGAAACGAAATCAACGGTTATAATACAAAATTCAGGCACACCAGGAAGGCTCGGCCAAAACATGAGATCATATGTGTGACTTATGAATGGGCAAATGTCGGGGAAATCTGTTTAGAGAGTAAGGAAAGCTATGGTGATATTCCTGCATTCTTTGTTATGGTTTTGAAGATTGACCGGGCTTTGATCACAGTGTTTGACTTCAGATTGTTGCCTCTTAGTGTTTCTCTCACAGTTCAAATTCCTTTTGGACAAAAGCAATCAGAAGACTGAGAGGGAAGTGAGTGGCTTTGAAAAAGAAAACCTTAAACACCGGGACGAATGTGGAGAGGGATTAGATGTGGAGGATCCTGCTGGTGACCACGTTACTCTGAAAACCACTAACAAGGAAGAGAACTCTTTGAAAGGAATTGAAGCTTTGTTAGACGAAGATGGGGATTTGGAGGTTGTCCGGAAGCCTCCGTTACTTGATGCAGAAGCTGAAGACCTTTCAAGGGACAAAGTGTGCCCCATCATTTTGATGAAAGGTGGAGAAGTCTTGGAAGAACAAGAGCAAGAAAACAATTGCTATGATATTATTAAAATAGGTCAGTAATGTAGTATATGGATGTGGCATAAAATGATTTGCATTTCATAACATGATCCAGAAGTACTCATTGAGATGTGAGCATAGAGAGCCAATTTGTATACTTTATTCCTTCCTCTACATCTGCACATAAAACCTTTTACCGGTACACCTTTTGGATTGAAATTGATAGGAAATGATATGTACTAACTGGAAGCCAGGCAACCTCAGGAATTTCCCCATGCCAGCTAGTTCGGTGAGCTGGTTGGACTGTAGGGCTAAAACTGGGGAGAGATCAGGCACAAACACAGACTTGCTTATAAAGCTGACTTGGCAACCTTGGGCCAGCCATTTTCTTTCAGCCTGATCTACCTCACAGGGTTGTTGTGAGGATAAAGGAGAGGCATGTGCGCTGCTTTGAGCTCCTTGGAGGAAAAGTGGGATATTCAGTTCAAATCAAATCAAATCAATAACCTTTATTAGGCATGACAAATTCAGAAGCTTCAGAACAAAATTATGAATAAAACATTCGCATTATAAACTTCATGAAATAAAATACATATTAATTGAATTAGTATTTTAGAACAATATATCAATTTTCAATTAGCATCCCCTGGTCCTCTCCACAGTGGCCCAATCAGTTCATAAATGACCCTTCACAAATGTGCCCTAAGGACAACAGGCTATATTTTGTCCTTTTCTGTTTTGTGCCAGACATGTCTACAGTGTGTTTAATGGAAAAGTTTAAGGGCAAATGTAACAACATAGAAGAGCCTACTGAATCAGCCCATTGGACCATCTAGTCCAGCATCCTATTCTCAGTGGCCAGCCAGAAGCCTGTGAGAAAGCTAAGGACAAGAGCACTCTCTTCTCTTGCAGTTTCCCAGCAGCTAGCATTCAGGGGCATGCTTCCTCTGACAGCTGAGGTGGAATATAGTCATTGTTGAATATAGAATATATTAGAATATAGTAGCCATTGATTGCCTTATCCTCCATAAATTTACTGTAACGTGTTTGTGTTCTTCCTTTTTCAGAGCACGCCATGGCAACCCCTTTAGAAGATGTTGGCAAACAGGTGGGTAGCTACATTGCCAGCCCTTCTCTTCTGCCTTGACCCACATGTACCAGACTGTGCTACCTTTTGCCTCCTGTCTTGAAGGTCTGGCGAGGAGCCTTCTTACTTGCAGACTACATCCTCTCCAAGCAAGATTTGTTTAAGGACTGCACAGTGCTGGAGCTTGGGGGCGGCACCGGGATTGTCAGTATCATCATGGCAAAGGCAGCCAAGGCCGTCTATTGCACAGGTATCTATTTAGGACAGTTACCTTTGGTGTTCGTGATGTTGCTTTTGTTTTTATCAGAAAGCTTGAAAGAGCAGTAAGTCGAGTTGAGTTGTTAAATGCAGATGATGTTTGAGAGAAGAGACGTACCTGCCCTGCTTTTTCTATGCTTGTTTCCCCCCCCTCTTTTTTATTATTTCTTCTCAAATTATTACTAACATTTGTTTCTCAAATATTTTAAAGATATTGGTGAAGATCTCCTGGAAATGTGTGAACGAAATATTGCATTAAACAAGCACCTTGCTGAGCCAGCAGGTAAAAAAGACTGCTTGTATATTATTATTGTTTAATGGGTTTGGTGTGTTTTTTCTAGTTGGATAAAATATCATTCAAATCCAAAATACTGTCCAGATGGCCACATGAAATATTTACATGTCCAAAGTGGCTTCTGTTCTGAACATTTCCTTCAACCGCTTCTGCCCTACAAACCTATGCCTTCAATCCTAAACACACTTATATAAAGATTAAGTTCCATTGAGCATAGTGGAGTAAAAAATAGACCAATTTCAAGTCTGCTTATAAAAGATCCCTTCAAATTTAAGGAATAATATTTTAATTGTTATTAGAATTATTTAATACAGTGCTTTTGGCTTCTTTATACATTGTAATGGTCTCTGTGTTGTACATTGCCTTGGGGTGCTGCTTCTAGAAAGGTGGCTAAGAGCACAGTTCCAAAGGGTTTGTGGGGCAGTGAGGACAATCCACCACTTTCCAGGCCCAGCCTGGTGGGAGGTGTGGACTTACCTTGTTTTCTGCTCCTTGCAGATCTTTTATTATCAAACCCACCCGCCCACCCCGATTGTTCCCAGTGGGAAGGAGGAGGAGCTACACCAGCTCTAGCCTTGCGTGGATATGGGTTCCCATCCTTGGGTCTCCACTGATGAATGAAGGGGCTGGATCTAGGCTGGCCCCCCCCTCTCTCTCTCTGTGTGTGTGTGTGTGTGTGTGTGTGCGTGTGTGCGTGTGCGTGTGCCTCCCTCCCTCCCTCCCTGTAACCGCCAGTGAATCTATGTCTGCAGAGCTTTCTGAGGGCCTCCACAGTGGATATACCCCCATCAGCAGAGCAAGCCTTTGCATAGTCCTAACCCTCTCTAGCCAGCAAATGCAGAGGTTAAGGTTGCTCCGGATTACATTTTATAAATACATCATGGGAAGGAACAAGGAATCATTAGCAAGACTAATTTGGGGGAAGGCGGGTAGAGTGAGGTGGGGGCATAAGCCTCTGCTTGTTCACTATGATCAATTATAGCTATTTACAATATTCCTCTTTTTATGACACTTTAATGGCTTTAACCTGCTGGCTCTAACCTGCCTGCCTTCTAAAGAGTATTTGCCACCCACTTATTTTCTTATCATCTTACTGACTTTCAGGAACTAAGATTAAGGTCAGAGTGCTGGACTGGCTTAAAGATGAGTTCTGTATTGGTAAGTAGATGCATCAACTTCTTAAAAGCTTGATTTGATGTTCTCTCTCTAACCTGTTGAGTTACTGTTTTCACTTACAGCCAAATCACAATTTAAACCCATGGCTTAGCTTTGAAATATGTGAGTAAATGAGTTTGCTTCTGAGTATGTGCAAAGTACATTTCCCAAGTCACTGAGTAATCCAAATTCTTTCTCTAACAATAAGAAGTTAGAGAAGTGGAGAGCCAGACTTCAGGGGGTCAAGTGGTTAACCCTTTAAAAGAGACCACCCACAGAGCCATTCTTGTTTTACATGTTATATGGAGCCATGGGTATCCTTTTTGTCAAGTCTGAGAATTGCTTGCATTATCAGGGGTTCCTAACCCACAGTTTGGGAGCCTGATCCAGTTCTACAAACAATTTTTGGAGCAGTGGCAAAAAGGAAAAAGGAAATATACACAGCACTTGGGTTGCTGGGTTTGTTACGTAAAGCCCTATAAACCTTGGAACAAGAATACCTGGAAATTGTCTCACCCCTAGTTGATCATTGTGCTCTGCAGCTGAGGTCGTCTGCAAGTACCATCTTATCAGGGTATCCATTCCACACAATATAGGAATTGAGCCTTTGGTGCTGTGTTACCTCCCCTTCAGAATTTCCTCCCTTTAAATACTAGGCATGCACAATCTCTGTTGTCTTTTCAGTACCTACTGAAAACCGTCCCCTTCCAGCATATCTCTCCTAGTCTGCAGCTGTATCGGGATTGTTTTCAACATGCTTTTATTGTTTTATTGCTTGTTGTTTGCCACTGTGGGTTCCTTTGGGAAGACCTGCTTCCTTATTTAAACTTTCTGTACAGTCTCTAGAAAATTATTGTCTCCTTTATAACCAAATCAATTTGCATATTTTGCTGTAGATCCTGATCATTCCTACAGCTGGTCTGAAGAAGAGATTGCAGAGCTTCACGATTTCACCACTGTGATCCTAGCTGCTGATGGTAAGGAAACAGAACTGGAGAGCCAAGGATTCATAGTGGTCGTTAAAGCCCCTGTTTTGTGCGTATTGCGTGCTTTCAGAAAATATTTTCTGATCATTGTTTCAAGAGCCCAGTAAAATACATTACTGCCATAGACATTGAATCAGGAAACTGACTCGGCTCATCTAGCCCATTGTAAAATATGCACATCAGCTGAATCTGGAGAAACATTACCCTGAATTTAACACAGTAAACTTGACACAAGGCCTAGAAGAACACATCACAGATCAGATGATTTGTATTTTTCTGTAATGGAAATTGCTTTTAATCGGCATGGGGCACCACTGGCTTTCCCTGAACGTGCCCCCTTGAAAAAAGTAGGAGCTGTGGAGAAACTTACACCTTTCCTTGTATTAAATGGGGGGGGGGGGTTCCATGCATAATAGAAAGGGGAAGGGCTGTGGCTTAGGGGTAGAGCATCTGCTTTGCATCTATTTTACATCTCAGGTTCAATCAACCCTTTCCAGATACGGCTGAGACATCCCCTTATCTAAAACCCCAGAAACCTGCTTTCAGCCAGTGTAGACAGTACTGAGCTACATGGACCAATGCTCTGATTCCATATGTCAGCTTCCTATGTTCCTAACTTCCTATGTGCCTGTAGGACCCCAGTGAATGATAGGATACTTCAGAATATGATATTTGCAGATGGAAGCTATGCCAGAAACAGTAGTGCCATATGCCAATTTTAGAGGGCCAGAAGATTTAGCTCTTTCATCCCCAACTGCCCTCATATTTGCAAGATTCCATGTCCATGTTAACAAAGCAAAGCAAAACAAAACACTGCTGTGCCCATAGTAATTAAGACTGTAGCCATTCTTTTCTGAAGGCTTGGGATGGATAAAAAAATCTTTTTAAAAATAAGCTTTTAGGACAGAAGTGAATGTCTTGTATGTGAAGTCAAAATCCAGATGATCTTTTTCATTGCAGTATTTTATGACGATGATCTAACAGATGCCTTTTTCAAAACGCTGTATCGAATCACTGGCAACTTGAAAAACCCCTCCACCATCTACTTGTCAATAGAAAAGAGGTGACATGCTTTTAACTCTTAATTGGAAAATAAGCCACAATATGATTAATTTGTTTTGATAGTTGCTAATGCGAGAAACGTTTTTCAGCTTGGAAGAGGGCAGTCTTATTGTTTCTCAAAAAGGTTTCCAGCATGAAGTTATTTAGATATTTTTAAATAGTTATATAGATGACTGGATTCATAAGAGGAAACTGTTCTTAAGAGGATGCAGCAAACAGTCATGGTCATCAAATAAGCATTTAAGTGGCTGTCAGGTAGTTTGGATCTGCTTCAGTTAGTTCCTCTGTGGTGGAAATTACAGCACATCTACAAGGCTGCAGAATATTGAAGATTTGTTAAAAACCACTTGAGAGATACTGAGAACCTTGCTAGATAGACAGGCGTCGCTTTTGTGCTTACCTTTGGGAGTCTATTCTTGACCTACCAAAGCAGACACTCATGCTGTTGGTTAGTGATTGGTGGATGAACAGCCCTAAGCTGATCCTAAGTGAATCCACTTGTCAGCCTAAGAGAACCTATAGCTTTGTTGGGTACCATTGTCTGTACCTTCTGTTGAAAGATCTTTGGGAGTGGGAAGAATGGGATGAGATAGAACTCTGCTGGAGAGGCAGTGCTGGTCAGGATTGCCTAAACTTGAACTACAATAGCTACACTGGGGAGGCATATCTGATTAAAGCAGGGACCTTGGAGAGCTGAAGCTGATAATACTTGGCATTTATATTGTACTACCAGTCTTGTACCTAGTACTGTTTGGGGAATTTGAGAAACCAAAACATCAATGCAATCTTGAAAGGTTCAGCCCACCATCTTGATTCAAAGTGGCATCCATTTTTATCCAAATGTAGATGAAAGCCTGCACCTTGATCTCAGGAAGCACGATGCAAAAGTTAGTTAAAATCTGTGCAGTTTTTAAAAGTTCAGTCTTTAATGGATGTATCTTTTTGCAGGCTCAACTTCACCTTAAGACACATGGATGTTGTATGTGAAGCATACAGTTACTTTCGAAGCACCTTGAATGATCTAGAAAATATCAGAGATGGCAAAATAAGATATACTGTTCAGCCTGTCCAACTCTCCTTTCCTCAGCATATTATTTATGAGCGGGTTGAGCAGTTGGTGGGTACCATTGGTCTGACAAACGATCTAAAACTTTGAGCAGTTTTCAGTTTAATTGTATTAATGAGACACAGCCAAAAAGAATTGACATTATCTTGTGGTTCTCTGACTGAACTTAGAAAAGTAAGCAGCAGTAAGTTGTACACATCACTTTATTTTCCGAGGCTGCTAGTTTTCTTTGCAAACAGATGAGGAAAGAATGATAAGTGGTGAAAACAGGCATGGAGTTTTAAGACATGAATTCAGTTGTTTTATTGTTTCTTGTAAAGTGCCTTGGGAACATAATTAAATGGATGCATTAAAAATATATGTAACAAAGAAGCAGAATCACATTAGATTCTTCACTCTTGCGTTAGTCCAAATTTGCAGGTTTCAAAGGGCACAATCATTTATTTGTACATATATGCATTAATCTATCACCTTACTGGAAAAGATGTGTGCAACATCTTAAAAAAAAAACACAGTTGCAAAATTTTCTGGGTACAAGATGGTGGTGCTTTTAAGGTTGCCACAAGCACTAGCCAGTAGGTCATCTTTTCCCTGTTCAAACTGAACCACTCTAAAAACCTGCAAGAGCTGTTGTTTCCAGAGCTCCCTCTTGGAGAGAAGAGTATGTGTTTTCCGAGCAGGAGAGCTGCTATCATCCTACCACTGACACTTTTAAAATGTCACCTGTGTCTTCACTCAGATAAAGATGATTTACCATGTCAGAGAGTGATTTACTTTGTTAGAGGCAATATGCTTCTGAATGCCAGTTTCTGGGGATTATGAGTAAGAGAGTGTTGTTCCTTTCTTGACCTACTTGTGGACTACCTGTAGGCATCTGGATAGCCACCGTAATAACAGGATGTAGAACTAAAATGGCCTTTGGTCTGATCCAGCTTCACAGCTTTTCTTGGGTGCACAAACTATGACTGAGCCTGCATGGCTGGACTAGTCCCAGTCCTTCATTTTGCCTGCTAAGCCAGATGAGTGGAATTTGCTGCCAAGGAGTGTGGTGGAGTCTCCTTCTTTGGAGGTCTTTAAGCGGAGGCTTGACAGCCATCTGTCAGGAATGCTTTGATGGCGTTTCCTGCTTGGCAGGGAGTTGGACTGGATGGCCCTTGGGGTCTCTTCCAACTCTATGATTCTATGAGAAATTAGACATTTATTCTTTTTTATTTTGCATCTACTGAGTCTTTGTAAGAGCAAAGAATGTGTATCGGTGGCAAATACAGCCGTGGCTGTACTTAGCATCTAAACTTCATCTTGTAGCATTAGGTAGATTAAGCTCTTCTTGCTTTAACTCAAAATGCATAATGCCCTTAAGTTAACTCCTAATTTAATGGTAGCTTCTCTGTTAAGACAGTTGGTGTATTAGTAATGCACCCCCAAGTTATAAGTGTAAAGAAGGAATACTCACTGTTACTTTAGAATTTAGAATTTAAATGCTCTGTTTTGATTACCATACTGCCCATGGCAGTTCATCGATTTTCAATATCTCTTCTCTGCTTAACAGGAGTTATGGAAGATTACAGCTGACATGACCACTGAAAGAAGCACACACACAACTCTCCCTGAGAGGTTGAAAACCGGACATGGGGACTTCAGTACAGAATAATTTCCCTGTAGGGTTCTGTCTGAATAATTATCTGAATGGAGCCAGGACCCAAACAGATCCTGGGTATGTGTTTAGAAAAGCATACTAAATATGTGAATAGCACCAGTTAATAGTCTGGGTGTGATTTATGAACAATATCACCCTCTGTGATATGTTTGGTTTGTGTTCCAACAACACCAGAAGACCAACAGTTTGGATACGGGATGGGAAAATCGCATACCAGGTCTGATTCAGATTCAGACTCTTATCTGAATCAGATAAGTGCTGGAGATGCAAGGAGATTAAGGGATTTTTTATTTAATATATGTGGTGGACCTGTAAAAGGGTAAAAGAGTTTTGGGGAATAATCCATAACGAATTGAAAAAAATGTTTTAAAGTACTTCCCCCCAAAAAAGCTGAGTCCTTTTCATTGGGGATAATTCAGACAGAAATTCTCAGGTATCAAAAAAGGTTATTTATGTATGCCACTACTGCAGCCTTTGTTTTGTTAGCCCCAAAATTGAAAATGAGCAAGGTTCCAACTAAAGAAGAATGGCAACTTAAGCTGATGGAATATGCGCAGCTTGCAGACTTAACATATAGAGTAAGAGAACAAGAAGAACATACGTTTAAAGAAGATTGGAAAATGTTTATTGAATATATTGGGGGGGTTGTGTACACTTGAAAAGGCTGGCAGCATTAAGATAAATTCAACAGTGTAAATAAGTTTTGATGGATGTAATAATGGAATACTGAATGGTTTAGTTTATGTAAAATATGCAGGGATTTACGGAATGCAAAATAAACCATGGAAAGAGAAGGAGGGAAGTCATTCCTATTTTAAGGATGTTTTAATGAGTATTCAAAATTGTAAAACAGTGTGTGTGTGTGTGTGTGTGTGTGTGTATTCTTATATATATATATATATATATATATATATATATATATATATATGAGATAGAAAATTGCCTATCACGGAGCACTGCTAGTTACTAGGTGCCTCCTTCCCATTTTGTCAATTATATAGTTATAACAAATATGCTTGATGCACCTTAAAGAGGAACAGATGTATCACCATGTGGGCTTTTTCATTCACTGGACCCTTCTATCTCATATGTAGAAATGGTTAACATATGAAGAAGTGTACAAAAGGAAACCTTTTGGCGCAATAAATCTGTTAGTCTTTAAGGCAGCTTTCACCAGCATGATACCCTCCAGATGTTTTGGCTTACAACTGCCCCAGTTTTTGTGGGCGGGAGGGCAGAGTTGTAGTCCGAAACTTTTGGAGGGCATGACATTGGTAAAGGTGCTTTTAGGTGCTACACACAAGACAAGCAGATTTACCCTCCTGGAAGTAATTTATGGGTTTTTTTGTCCTCAGTCTGCAGCTGTGTCTGCTCTTCCGTGTTACAATTCAAAATCCCAGGCCAAAGTAACCTCCGTTCTGTAGTAAGGATAAGAAAGCTGAATGTTACCATCACCTACATGCCTTAAGCAAAATCATGCTATTGGCTCATCTGTGTAATTTATCTTCTTTCTGCTCAGCGTGGAGAAGTCCAAGAAGTTCCAATCCCTAGGTACTGGTCAACCTGCTCATCTCATTTCTGAGAATTCGCTGCTCATTACCTACCTTTGGAGACACTCGGCGTACTGATTTCTATGTCCAGGAACAAATTCCTGTGCAGTGAAGCAGCCCTCCCTGGGCAGGCGCACCCCAGGGACTCCTGCTTGGAAGTTCACAGGAATCCTACTTGGAAGAAATGGGGCTGTAAGTGAGCCAGTAAACTCTGTGGGGCATCAAGAGGCTCCATCTACCTTAGAGCCTGCCAGCAGAGTTGAAGACGAAAAACTGGTGAAGCGGGTTGGGAAATCAGGAACTGGAATGAACAAAGTTGGACTTTTAATGGTAGTGGAGCAAAAACCAGGTTCCAATTCAAATTGAGTCATGAAACGTGGGCCAGTCACTCTCTCTCAGACTATCCTACCTCACAGGGTGGTTGTGAAGACAGTGTTGGGTGTATGTGTGAGAGAGAACAATGTACGATGCCTTGAACTCCTTTTAGCAAAGAACAATATACCGGTAATGTATATAGTACAAATGCAAGCAATGGACAAGGTTTGGTCTATTGTTGGCTCCTAGCCACAGTGTTTATGCTCTGCCTCTCTGGTCAGAAGCAGTAATGCTTCTGAATGCCAGTTGCTGGAAACCACAGGAGAAGAGAGTGCCCTTGTTCTTGGATTCTGCTTGAAGGTTTCCTATAGGCATTCTGGTTGGCCACTGTGAACAGGATGCTAGGCGAGATGGGTCATTGGCCTGATCCACCAGGCTGCTCTTATGTTAATAACCATAGCAACAGCCAATGAGCAATCCCTAAGGACAAATAAAATTACGGTACTCTGTATGAAGATAGGTGCATCTTCATACTGTCACCATATATTTGCTAGGCCAGCCTCCTGGAAGCCCAAAACAGCACCCCTGGCCTAGGAGGAAGAGAGAAACGACTGACATCCAATATTATGCAGCACAATCATGGAATATGCAAAACCTGGTTGCATGCTTCATTCTGACTAAAGAATGACACAAGTCAATGTGAGGAGCATATCAAGGCAATGTGCATTTCAAACCCTTCTGAAAACTCGTTGTTAGCCAACAGAAGGAGGACAGCTCTGGACTCGTCACAATCTTAGGTATTTATTTATTTCAGGTGTTTATATGCTGCTTAATATTCCGAATTTCGAAGCAGTGTACATAAAATGGGGTTGTTGTTGTTGTTTTAAGTAAAAAGAATAAGAACTATTAATATTCACTTCTTGTGGAAGCAGAAAACTACCTGAAAATACCTGCTGTCAAATCAAGCGCCTGAAGTTCAGCAGGGAGGGGTCTTGTCTAACCTCATCTGGGAGGGAGTTGCACAGGATTGGCCCCAGAACGCCGAATGCATGGCTTCTGGTCATTACAGGGCAAGCATCCGAACCATGGGGGCTACAGAGACACTGAAGTTATCTGTGATCAGACAGAGATATAAGGGATCGGGTGGTTCTTAAGGTATTGGGGACCCAAGTTGTTAAGGCCTTGTAAATTAATAAAATTGAGATATTAATTGCTTTTCCTAGCAATTCAAAGCAACTTCCAAAATGACCCAAAAACAAATAAACCCACATACATGCCTTAAAACCGGGGGGCGGGGGAGCAGTATCCCGGTCTTTCTTACTTGAGTTTGAGATGAGATGAGCTGCACGTTAAAATGGTATATCTCGTGTCCTTTCAATAACATTTATTTTCATGAAATGGTAGCAGGCTGGGATTGTTGAATTTCCAGAATGCCCCAATCACATTATTTTGTGTACCATAGAATATGGGGGGGGGGGGGATTCAGAAGATTACAGTTCACCACTAGATGTCACTGTGACCTGACTGAAGACTTCAGTATTATCGACATAACAAAGTATAGTGAGTATTCTGTCATTGCATTTCTCAGGTTCATACTGAATCTACAAAGAGCAGCACTGGAATATTCTAGGATGGGAATAGGGAGCTTGTGGCATTCCAGAGATTGCAGAACTACACTTTGCACTGTCCTTGCCTATTGACTATGATGATTGTCAGGGCTGCTGGGAGTTGGAGTCCAACAACACATGGAGAGCCACAGACTCCCCATCTCTGTTCTACCATAGGACAAGACGAGATACCTGCCTCTTCTCCACGT
Source organism: Zootoca vivipara (assembly GCF_963506605.1). Classification (NCBI taxonomy): domain Eukaryota; kingdom Metazoa; phylum Chordata; class Lepidosauria; order Squamata; family Lacertidae; genus Zootoca; species Zootoca vivipara. The sequence continues at coordinate 32,292,084 of NC_083289.1, read as the reverse complement.
GCTGTCTATGTAGTCCAGCATTGCCCATAAACATGCACTGAAGGAGCTGGTTGGTAGGAGAGGAGCCAGTCCTCTAACCAGCTTGGTTGCAAGCACACAGAGGTAGCTGAACCACATTAAGCGATCTTGCGTGGGGAAATTCCAGTGTTTTTCTTTTGAGCGAGGTTTCTAGCCACACTTTTCCCACTGGAGATTTGATTGCACAGTAGTTTTCGAATAACAAAAGTACAGTTGTTCTATTTAACGATTTGAGTATTTCCTATACAAAAGAAAGATTAGGTTAAGAGGGTTGCCTGGAGAATTGCAGCACTGTGAAGCAGAACTATTGCATGTATGTGGAAGACAAAAGGAACAACCTCCTTAATCTCTTTGGGATTTGAGGTGAAAAACAGGATTTAAAAATAAGTCTTCTCAACTCTGCAGGCATCTTTTGTTTTCTACAATCCCGTTCCTAATTGTCTTCATTTATTACATAATGCATATTTTGCACAGGGTGAAAACAGCAATTGCTTGTGAATGGGTGCTGTTCTGTACCTTATGCAAAGTAAGTTGGGAGAGTGAGGTGGTAGAATTCTGGAAGTAAACTTGTATTATTGAGAGAGGTTTACATTATGATGTGCTGGTTTTGCTGCAGATCATTCAAAAATGTAATGCCCTTTCTGCACTGGGGCACTCCAGCACTCTGCCATGTCATTCTGCGTCCCATGTAGAATAGCTCTCTGGTTCCGCCATATTTTAGTAAACAATAAATTTAAGACTTGAGGTCACATCTCTTCTGAAATCCAGGTATGAACGAACAAATTCTCCCCACAATCAGGAACCTCTGCAGTAATCAGGGTTTTTGATCATAAGAATCAGGCTTTTATCAGACCTTCTGCGCTCAGCCTGGGAATATTGAGTGGGGCAGACATGCCTTGTGTATGTGGAGACATCAAGGTGCCCAGAACTGCTTTCACTTCCCAGTTTAAGCCCTGACACTAATTTTGAATGTGCAAATAGAGCTTACAACAACACAGCCTTGTTCCTACCCTGTGTTCATGTGAACATTAGCAAAAGGGTAAGCTACATTCCACTTTTGCTCAGTATGCTGTAGCATCCTATAGAGAGGACTACTCCTTCTTTTGAAAGTAGGGCAGAGGAGAATTCTGGGATACCCTGATTCAGCTTCCCTTTACCATGAGCTTTGTTTTTGGAGAATACCCTTGTCCATGCGTATGCACGATTCAGAAATACTGTATGGCAGGCCCTCCTGAGTAAGCTCTGCAAGGATTGCCTTGATGTCCGCCTCAGATTGGTGGCAAGTGACCCCTTGTGTGATTAGCTCTCACACCTGTTTCGCTTTCTAGGTCACCCTTTGTTTGCCAGTCGGAAGACTCATGCTGTGTCCCTCTTCAATTGTTCTCAGGCTCTGCTTGCTCCTTGCTGTCTGCCTCACTCCCCTCACTAGCTATCCTGCACTCCGTTTCCTCACTTGGCCTCTCAACAGTGCTCCCTACTTATTACAGAGGAGTTGCTTCTCCAAAGTCCAAATGCTTATTCTGATAGCGAGACCCCATGCCCTCGTGCACAGTGGATCTGAAGATGCCAGGGATGAACCTGGGACCTTCTGCATGCAAAGCAGATGTTCTTCCACCAAGCTAGATCACTTCTCCTGCAGTCTTCAGGTAGGAAAAGCTCGTGTCTGAAACCCTGGAGAGCCTCTGCCAGTTACCAACAATATTGAACTAGACAGGCCTGTCCTTGATATAAGGCAGTTTCTTATTTCCCTAGGAGCTGCAGGGCAAAACTCGCATAGGACCCAAAGACAGGAAAGGCTATGCACTGTGACTGGACTTGTGAGTTTGGATAGTTGTGAGCCAGTCCTTGGAGGCACATGGAAAGAGAATTTCACACTAACCAGCCCAATGGTTGGCTGAAAAGCTCTGTTACACTTGCCAAAGGCCATATGAAGATACAGAGTCATATAACTGTAGAGTTGGAAGGGACCCTGAGGGTCATCTAGTCTTTGACGTTGGCTAAAAAGCAGGCTATTCAGGAACACTGCTGCTCTAGTGAATTCTACCTTTTTTTCCTTCCTCTCATTGGTCAGGAAAAGACCTGAGCAGAGAATTTCCTCAGTGCTCCCCCCCTCCCGTCATCTCACCAAATTTGCCTGTCATTCCTTTGAAAATCTCAGCAGAGCTGTTTTCCCAGAACGTTGCCATCTTTCATTGTACATCATGCACTTAAACCGTGCTGGCATATGATACGTAGTATGATTAAAGATGTCAGCCCCCCTGGGTATTAATGCTTCGGCAGGAGGATTTGAAGAACTAGGCTAGGACAATGAAGATAATGCAAGAACCGAAGGTGAGGTGAAGGAAATGAAAAAGGGAAAGGCCTCTGGGTCAAAAGAGCATAATGTTATTTAACACTCAAAACTAGAAAGCAGAGAGAGTGACAAGCAATTGGTTACTGGCAGCAAGCTCAAATTGAAAGCTCTAACTGAGCTAGAGTAGACACAATGGACCTAAATCATGTCCATTAAATAGGTCTACTCTGAGTATGACTAACATTGGATACAGTTTAAAACAGTTTGTTTTAAAGTTAAACTCTAGCCCCAAAATCATCGTTTGGGCAAATGAAGCTACAGTGGAACCTCGGTTTATGAACACCTCAGTTTATGAATTTTCGGTTTACAAACGCCGCGGACCCATCTGGAACGGATTAATTCACTTTCCATTACTTTCAATGGGAAAGTTCAATTCAGTTTATGAACGCTTCAGTTTGTGAACAGACTTCCGGAACCAATTACACCCATGCTTCGGGTTAAGTACGCTTCAGGTTGAGTACTCCGCAGACCCGTCTGGAACGGATTAATCCACTTTCCATTACTTTCAATGGGAAAGTTCGCTTCAGTTTATGAATGCTTCAGTTTATGAACAGACTTCTGGAACCAATTGTGTTCATAAACCGAGGTACCACTGTACTGATATTTGCAGTCATTTTGCAAATGTCAATAATTCTCAGATTTGGTTTTAATGGATGTATAAATTCATGGAGGATAAGGCCCTCAGTGGTTTACTAGCTATGATGGCTATGCTCTGCCTCAAAGGTCAGTTGCAGCAGTGCTTCCGAATACCTGCTGCTGGAAACTGCAAGGAGAAGGTAGAGTCCTGCTCGTGGTTTGCCCTCGGGCATCTGGTTAGCTACTGTAAAAACAGGATATACTGGGTAAGATGGGCCATTAGTTTGGTCCAACAGGCTCTTCTTATGTTGAACCAGGTATCACATATTCAGTGAATATTTGTGTGTGAGAATACTGTGGGAATACGGGACATCAAAATTTGTAGAGGAGGATTTTGAAAGTAACTTTTAAAAGAATCATGGGATTGTGTAGAGTGGGAAGCGATCCCATGGGTCATCTCACTGCAATGCAGTAATTCTGCCCACAGCTATTCCTGGTTGGGCTCGAACCACCAACCTTCTGGTTAACAGCCAGATTTACTGACCCATTGCACCAACATCGACATTGTTTCTGCTCTCTGTCCAGGTTGGCTATTTCTCAAATTGCCTACTGGTTTTCTTCGCAGAACCAATTGCATAATCTGGCTTTAGGAGGGTCTAATCAGAACAGTCGGCAAGGTTACAAGAGGACGTGTCATCGTGCACTTGATTTATTTACTATCTTTTACTAGCAGGGCCACGTTCTCGGTTGCTAAATTTCAGCTATAAAAAAGGGCATATCTGAGCAGCCAGCCAGCCAGCCAGCCAGCCTGTGCACCAATCTGTGTGTTTATCACATATGCTGTGAAGAGCAGAATTCCCTAAGAACGTCAAGTCCTGGTTTGCCCAATCAGACCAAGGTCTCTGTTCAGAACACACTTGGGTTCAATGGATGTAATTAATCTAGGGTTGCAATCCTATCCCCACTTACTTGCAAGTAAGCCCCATTAGGCCCTTCCAGATATCCTTCTGATGTTTGTGATTATTTGTGCTCATGAGAGCATGGGGTGGTTATACTTGATCCTGCCTAGAATACTGTTTGTGTCTGCAAAAGTTTTGGGGTGGATTTCTTGTTTTTTTTCCCCCAGCCAATGCATGAACTCAACTTCCTGCTGATATCCTGTAACTGCAGGAGAGGTTTCGTAATCAATCTGTCTTCCCAGGAAACTCTAGGAATTGTAGCTGGGGCTGCAGGGGTGGGGGGAAGAATTGTGGCCTAATAACTCTCAACACCCTTAACACACTTTAGTTCCCAGAATTCTCTGAGGGATGACTGTTTAAAGCATCATATTGATTTAAATGTGTAGGGTGAATGTGGCAAATGCTTACAGGAACACACTTTTTACACATTATTCTCTAAATAAATTACCTCTCAGGGAATTATGTATATACACAGAATGAAAGGGGGGAATAGACAGTTCACTACTTATAATGCATAAATAAGGACCCCCCCTTTAAAAATAATACTATCCTCTCCCCTGTTGTGAGTAAGCAGGGCCAAGGGGAATGTTAAGGGAAGCCAGATCTTCGGGGGGGGATCTGATGCAGGTAGACTTGAGCCTGACACTTCCTCTGCGTTTCAAAAGAAATGGTACCACTGTTAAAAACTGCCCATCCCCAAAGGCTGATCAAAGGGACCACCTGCCACGGTCTCAGAGGCAAACCCCATCCGCCTGCCTGCCTCCATCTCGCCCACCCCCATCCTTTTAGATTTACCCTCTTTCCTCCCAAACGCACAAAACAACTCTTCCCCTCCCCTCCTCAGAGGAGGGGTGTGTCGCGCTCGGTTCCTCCCATTGGCCGGCGCCGCAACGGAGCGGCGAAAGCTCGGCTCCGATTGGCTGCGGCGCGTTCGGCGAGCGGGCCAGCTGCGATCCGCCCTCCCGGCTGCTCAGTTGCAAGCTGAGGACCGCGGCGGCCGCGCGGCTAGACGGGGGCGAAAGCGGTTGAGGTCGGAGCGAGCCGGCGTTTGCCTGGAAAGCGGTGAGTAGGGGGAGGGCTCTGCTTCTTTGCCGCTCTTCCGCTTATCTCGGGAAGGAGGCGAGAAGATAGCCTCCATTTTATACCTACCTGTGAACAGGATAGATAACAATTAGGAGGAGCAACCCCTTCCCTTCAATTCTTAATACAGTAGGGGGGTCTTTATGTAATCCCTTTTAAGGAATTTATTTTCTTTCCCTTTCATCTATTATTGCATCCTGCTTCTCCCATCTTTTTGGGGGCTGGGGTGGGGACATCAGTGTGCCTCCCTGATCTACTGGGGGTAACCTTTTCCAGTATTGCCCCCTCCCAATCTCTTTATTACGTCCTCATCTCGGAGATTTCTGGTTCTGTCTGGTTTCTCTTCCCAGTCGCTCTCTTCGCCCTCCCCCTTTATAGTGGGGAGGCTTCTTATTAGCCCTCTTCACCTCCACCCCCCATGTTTCTACCTCTACAACATCCTGCCCCCTCAGCCCCTTGGCCCTCAAGCTGTTTTGGGACTACAATTCCCATCATCCCTGACCACTGGTCCTGTTAGCTAGGGATGGTGGGAATTGTAGTCCCAAAACAGCTGGAGGACCAAGTTTGGCCACCACTGCCTTGTGGCCTTTCTCGCCTCCCACCCCCAATGTCACTCTCCTCCTCCAGTTCCATGTTGAACTCTCCACTCTCCCCATTATTCCCATTGTGCATTGAGGGGGGGTTCCCTTAATCTATTTCCAGAGCCACCCCTTAATGTCCTGTCCCCCATTTTTCTTCAAGGGAACTAACCCCCCCAAAAAAACCCTTTATTGAGGACACAGCTTCAAGATATTCACTTCGTCTCCATCATTTCCCCAAATCTAGCCTACCCTTCTTAGGGACTCTCATCCCACTGCACACCCCATCCCATTCTCAAAGAATCTTCCCCATTGGTCAAATTTTGGGGAAACGATTTCAATTCTGACAATGCCCAGTGTCTCTTGTGAGCCTTTCCAGGTGCTCTCATGGTAAGAACATCAGAAGAGCTTCTGGCTTCTGGATCAGGCCAATGACCCATGTAGTCCAGTATCCTGTTCTTACAGTGCAGGCATCCCCAAACTTTGGCCCTCCAGATGTTTTGGACTACAATTCCCATCATTCCTGACCACTGGTCCTGTTAGCTAGGGATCATGGGAGTTGTAGGCCAAAACATCTGGAGGGCCACAGTTTGGGGATGCCTGTTACAGTGGCTGAGCAGATGCCTGGGGGAAACCCGCAAGCACAACCTGAACTCAAGGCTGCTTTGCTTTCCTGTGGTTTCCAGCAACTGGTATTCAGAAGCATTGCTGCCTCTGACTGTGAAGGCCGAGCAAGCCATTGTTGCTAGTAGCCAAAGACAGTATCATCCTCCATGAATTCATCACCACCACCAACATCCTGACTTGAGCCTCTTTGCTCCTCTCCACCCCTCCTGGATGGTCCTTCTTTCCTGAGGAACAGGAAGCCGATTCAGACCAGCCAGCCAGCCTCTGCCCAAGGATAACATTCTTAGATGCTTTCTGTAGTTTGTTTTGGACACTCTTCCCATCACCACTCCCAGAAATTTAAAGGTTCAATTGCATTATCAAAACAAGCAAACGGTTTGGGCAGGTGCACATTGGAATTTGTGCTGCAAGCTTTTCATCAGCTTCATCGGTGGATTAATCAACTACTCTTGTTGATTGAATGGCGGGGGCTGTTTCCATCAGTGAAGGAATATTTTAATCAGAGAGTTTTGTTTTGTAGCAGTTTTGGTTCTAGTTTGTTAACCATCCCACCAAGGGACTCTAAGGATGTCCTTTTAGCAAATGATTGGCAGGTTTTGTTTATCAAAACTGCGAGTGCTTATGAAACTTAACCATTTAACTACTTGAAAGGCAAGTGACTAACTAAAATAAACCCACCCATTTCTTGCAAGTCCAAAATACGTGACTGTTTTTTAAATGGAACTGTAGAGTTTGAAGAGGTCAAAGGGTGATAAAAACCAGACTGCTAACCAATTTTGACCCGGGATAAAGTTCCTTCTACATATCTCATATTCTGTACTCAAATATTTTAAATAAATCAATATTCACCCGCAAAGATAATGATGTTTGGGAGACAGATAGCCAGGTACTAAAGTCCCAACCTCTGACCCCCGGAATTTAACTTGGAAGCCTTGAGGACTAGCAGCTTTTTTTTTTTTAAAGAAAGCTTAGATTCCAAAGGATGATGAATGCTGTCCCCAGGGCTGATTACAACACTTGTAGAACATACCCAGCCCAAAGAATCTTGTGTCCTTATCTTCTGTAGTTACAGAAAATGTAGCATTTGTGCTCATCTTTTCTTCTCAGATTCCCTCCCAACCCATACTCAAAAAGACCTTAGCCAAATCTTGATGGGAAGAGCCTGAAGACAAAAAAGCAGCAGGAAGCACAGCATTTTCTGCACTGTGTTGTATCCAACCAAGTCCTACTCAAATTAATGAACCTAAGTTAGCCATGTCCATTACTGTAATTTCAATAGGTTCACTCTGAGTATGGTTAGCATTACCACTGTCTGTCTGTCTGTCTGTGCTATGTGTTTCAATACTAAAACCTCCCTTTTGTGGCAGGTGATCAGTTTTTGATCACCCACTTACTCTTAACACAACACTCCCCCAAATCCATATTTGCACCTGGGGAGAGGGTTGCAAAGCCCCCTGTGAAATGACGCTTTCTTTGCTCTCTGTCTCCATTCCCTTGTTTTTCTGCCCCACCCCCACTCTGTTTTCCTTGCCACAAATGACTATTTGTGTCTCTGTCCCCTTATGTAAGAAAACCTCTTTCCTTCAAAAGATCCCAAACAGTTTGAGTCTTTGGAGGGGGGATTTCTTTTCCATTCAAGTACTCCCTCATATCAACTGCTTTTATCGTGGCTGGTTTCCAATTAAGGCCTTCTTCTTCCAGGGATTGTCAGCCGCAAGCGGTTCTTTGACTGGTGTTGCTCTGATGTTTTGAAAAGGGGGTGGGGGTGGGTTCATGCATTCTAGGGATTGAAACTGGATGGAAGAGAGCATTGCTGCGGTTCTCTGTAAATTATCACAATAAATTCTGGTGCACTTATGCAGAAAGGGGTCTTGCAAAGGAGCCCTTATCCCTTCTCTTGCCTGGTTGGAACCAGAAACAGCCCTCCTGTTCCTTCTCCTCTCACTTCCCTCTAGTTGGTTTGATTTAATTTTAATTTGGGGTGGGGGTGGGAGGAGGAAACCTTTCCTAGCAGTGGACGGTAGAAAGATCCTGGATAGCAGGGAGCACGTTATAAGACCATATATCAATTATCTTGCTATAGCCATCAAACGAAGCGGTTCTGCTTTGCTCTTCTGTGCTGAGTCATGTTTAGGTACTGTTTAATCGATTTGCTGTTTCAGCGTAGGGAATTCGCCTTGCGCCGAATCATGCCGTTTTTTCACCAGGCTAGTGAGCACAGGCAGTGGTGGTCCAGGGCAGGGTAGCAGCCTGAGGCCTGGTCTTTCCCATCACCTGCAGCTAGAGGGGTATAGAATCATAGAATCACAGAATTGTAGACTTGGAAAGGTCCCCCCCCCCCCCCCCCGCAAGGGTAATCCAGTCCAACACCCTGCAATGCAGAAATCCGAGCTAAATAATCCCTGACAGGTGGGCATCCATACCCTGTTTAGAAACTTCCAATGAAGGAGAGCCCACTAACTTCTGAGGGAGTCCGTTCCATTGCCAAACATCACTTATCGCCAGAAAGTTCTTCCTAATGTTTAGTCGGAATCTCCTTTCCTCTCCTATGAATCCATTGGCTTGGGTCCTACCCTCTGGAGCAGTAGAAAACAAGCTTGCATGTTTGAAATGTGCCCTTGAACTGATAATAACTCTTGGTTGCATGAGTGGAGGATAGGGAGCTTGCGAATGTGCCTCGAAACTAGCCTACTGTACAAAGTAAAATTTACACCTGTTGCTCTGCCCACCCCCTTTGCCTCTGGGCCCACCTGCACCCAGCATGTGGCCCCCGGCAAATTGCCCAAGAGGGAATGAGGCCCTTAGGCTCATTTTTCCGGGTGTATTTGCCTAGGAAGTTCCAGTGGAACAGCATAGCAAAGTTTTCTCAGCCAAATGAGGTGATGTGTTTGGAGCAGCTGCCTGCCACTTTGTGGTGGATGCAAAACACCAGGATTGCATCTGTTCCCCAGGGGCGGCACCTGTTCTTTGCTTGATCCTGTTGCCGGTGTGGGAGGGAGGGGCTGCAGTTCCTGCAGATCAAGGCCCGGGCTTAGTCACTGCTGATTCCCGGCTCCGAAGGAATAATGATGGCAATTACAGTGATCTTTGGAACAGGAGAGGTTGCCATTTGGCTTTGCTTGGCAGAAATGAGCTGCGGTTTAATTTGTACTCTGATCTGCAGAAGACATGAGCTGCTTGTGTGCATAAGCAGATTGACTGACACCCTAGGAACATACAGTACAAACAAGCTGCTTAATACCGAATCCTGCATTGCAGAGGTTGGGCTGGATGACCCTTGGGATCCCTTCCAATTCTACCATTCCATAATTCTATGAGTCAGGCCAATGGCCCATCTAACCCAATATTGTTTACACCAGAGGTTTTCAACCTTTTAGAATCCACGGATCCCTTGACCAACTACCTCCTTTCTGTGGCACCCCTTTGGGGCTCAGGAGCCCTGTTATGTTACCCCTTGCCTGCAGAGCTGGCAGCCTCTCATCCTTTTTTGAACACCCTTCCTTGTGGAGTGTTCTCTCAACCTCCTCTCCTCTCCCCGGGAGTCCTCTGGGCAGCCACTGCTACCACCCCTGATCTCTGAGCTCCCCCACCCCACCCCAAAGAGAGGTGCCTCCCTGAGACTTGTCTGTCCATTCCCAACAGCAAGGACTGGCTGGCTGGGCTCCCTTGCCCATTTGCTTGCTTGCTTACTCGGAGACTGCTTCACCTCCTGGCAACCAGCACCCCCTGGCCAGCCCCAGAAGCACCATTCACCTGCGGAGCTTGTAGCCAGGGCTGCTGCTGCAACAAACAGCCATGTAAGCCTTGGGGAGGCAGAGATGCAAGAGGGCATCAGAGGAGGGAGGGAAGGAAAGAGGGATGGAGCCCAGTGTTGCCCATGGCACCCCTGACCATCATTCACGGCACATTGGTTGAAAATCTCTGGTCTACACTGACAACAAGCAGTGGCTCTCCAGGGTTTCCGGTAGGGGACAATTCCCAGCCCTACCTGGAGAGGCCGTCAGGGATCGAACCAGGGACCTTTGGCATGCAAGGCAGATGCTCTATCCCTGAGCTATGGACCTTGCCTCGTCATAGGAAGCTGCCCTCTGCTAAGTAACAGCTTTAACCCGAAGTTGGGGTTGCTTTTAAATGAATGCTGCCATTGAGATAGAGCTGAGGAGTTGAAGTCTGCAACATCTGGAGGGCAGCACATTGGTAGTACTGTGTTAACTGGTCCTGGCGTAAGACAGATTCTTCCCTTTCAGGTGTGCTTGTCAATAGGCTTCTTGCCTGGTCTTCTGTGGCAAGTAAGGGTTGCCATTGGTGGGCCAGAAGCAGAAGTTCTTTTAAATTTTCACGTACAGCACACAAACATTCCTTTGGGGCCATTAAGGATTAGCAAAATTAATGTGTGGTCAGCAGAGGCTGGTTTAAAACACTCTCACACACAATTTTTAAATATCAGTAACTTTGGGCAAATTGGAGTGGACCCAGGTGGCGCTGTAGTTAAACCACTGAGCCTAGGGCTTGTTGATCAGGTGGTCAGGGTTTGAATCCCTGTGACGGGGTGAGCTCCCGTTGCTCGGTCCCAGCTCCTGCCAACCTAGCAGTTCGAAAGCACGTCAAAATGCAAGTAGATAAATAGGAACCGCTACAGCGGGAAGGTAAACGGCATTTCCATGTGCTGCTCTGGTTTGCCAGAAGCGGCTTTGTCATGCTGGCCACATGACCTGGAAGCTATACGCCGGCTCCCTCGGCCAATAATGTGAGATAAGCGCCGCAACCCCAGAGTCGGTCACGACTGGACCTAATGGTCAGGGGTCCCCTGTAACTTTACCCTTTAACTTTGGGTAAATTGGAGTGGTTGCTGTGAGGATATAACATGCAGATTTGCCATTTTTGTTCTGGGGCTGTGTTTGGGTTTGAGGACAAACACTTTTTCCAAAATCTTTCAGTCAGAAAGATCTTTGCAAGCAGAAGTCTGCAGCCAACAAAGAAATGTTTGTATGGGTGACTGGCTGTTAAGTGCCATGATAAAACAGGGTGTCTTGTTTTGCCTGAAAAGCTTGAAATGTCTTTGGGTCCAAAGAGTTCAGCTTAGTTTCATTTCTGGTATAATGCATGTGTATCTGATGTATGTGTTCAGTATCTAGATGTAGCTTGCATAGACCTGGGAATCCTGCGTACAGAGGTACCTCGGGTTACAAACGCTTCAGGTTACAAACTCGGCTAACCCAGAAATAGTACCTCAGGTTAAGAACTTTGCTTCAGGATGGGAACAGAAATTGTGCTGCGGTGGTGCGGCGGCAGCAGGAGGCCTCATTAGCTAAAGTGGCACCTCAGGTTAAGAACGTACCTCCAGAACGAATTAAGTTCTTAACCAGAGGTACCACTGTATTGTTATATTACTCTGTGTCTGGCTGGCTAAACCAGGTGAGGGTAGCCAAGGGGGTCTCAAACCCTCGGTCAGTTAGGGACTTCCCCTGCATGTGAAGACAAGCTCAAGTGGATGAACGGATGAGACCAATAGTGGGTCCAATGGTCAAGAAGGTGGTTTCTGCACATGAGGGGCAGGTGGGGCTCATCAACCTGGGAAGGTAGCCCATCTAGGAGAAGGAAAATTCTGATCCTAAACCTCTGCTGCCATGTGGCTCTACTCCTTCATGAGAAAGGATTTGGGAGTAAACCCCAGGGGAAAGTCTTTACCCACTGCCTTGTGGGACATCTTCAGGAGAAGAAAGGGCAACACAAATAAAGAGTGGAATCCCTAAGGCGATTGGATCGTGCCGTGTATGCCTCTGTCTCGCAACTTCTGCAGCCAAGCTGGTGCCAAATGTCTTGCTCTGCTTTCCTTTGGACCACATCAGCAAGACAGATGTCATCTGTCATCTGGGCAGCCCAGGACCTCCATACACATTGCCCAGGCTCGTGCCCCAGAGAGGTCAATACACTGTTTGACTTCATCCCTGGAGATGCACTCCATTGTCTCTCAAGACAGACAGGTGTCAACAGTAGGTATTTAGGGACATGACAGAGGGATTAGAACATAGCCATCAAGGCTAGTAGCCACTGGTAGCCTCATCCTCCATGAATTTGTCTAATCCACTTTCCATAGAATCATAGAATTTTAGAATTGGAAGAGACACCAAAGGTCATCCAGTCCAACCTCCTGCAATGCAGGAATCTCAGTTAAAGCATCCATGACAAGTGGCCCACCAACCTCTGCTTAAAAACCTCCAAGGAAGGAGAGTCCACCACCTCTCAAGGGAGACCATTCCACTTTAAAGCAATCCAAGTTGGTGGCCGACACTACACCCTATGGGAGCAATTCCACGGTTTATTTATGCGGTGTTAGTCCCAAATCTTCTAACATTTCAGCTTCCTCAGGCTCTGAATAGCCTGCCTTGCACTGCCTACAAAAGGAGGTTGCGTTAGTAAATTGTAACAGCTTTCTGTTTTCGTTCTCATTCAAATGCTTAATTCCACAGTGTCTTAGAATTGCATCAGATGTGAATACTGGTCATTTATCATAATAAAGGGATTGATTGAGTGATTGATTGCATCAGATGAAATGGAGTCCAGTTAACAAAAAGGATGCGCCATAATAAATTTGTTAGATTTTAAGGTATTGCAAAACTCTCTGGAAATGTCTTCAGAATCGTGGCTATTCTGAGTAGTTTAGCAACAGTTAAGTCGCTGGGAATTGAGTTCACACTCTGCAGCAGCATGGTGTCCTCCCAGATGCCTTTGAAATTTAACTTCCATCATCCCTGACCATTGGCCATGCTGGCTCATGAGAGTTAGAGTCCAACAACATTTGGAGGGTGTTGATTCTATCTGCAGAGGAGTAACCAGGTAGTACATTGGAATCTATTGATTGAACTCAGGGGCATTTGCAGTTGATTTCGATGTGTCTTTGTCAATTGTAGTGTCGATTACAGCCCCGCGACGGGGTGAGTTCCTGTTGCTTGGTCCCTGCTCCTGCCAACCTAGCAGTTCGAAAGCACGTCAAAGTGCAAGTAGATAAATAGGTACCGCCCCGGCGGGAAGGTAAACGGCGTTTCCGTGTGCTGCACTGGTTCGCCAGAAGCGGCTTAGTCATGCTGGCCACATGACCCGGAAGCTGGATGCTGGCTCCCTCGGCCAGTAAAGTGAGATGAGTGCCACAACCTCAGAGTCGTCCGCGACTGGATCGAACGGTCAGGAGTCCTTTACTTTTACCTTTACCTTTACCTGCTTAGGGAACCTAGTAAAAAGCAAAATGGGACATAACTCAGTGCTACAGCTCTGCATGCACAAGGTCCCAGGTGCAATGCTCATTATCTCCAGGGAGGGCTGTAAGAGACCCCCCGGCTGAAATCCTGGCGAGTCACTGCCAGTCACAAGCTAGATCAGGGATGGGGAACCTTTTTGGATCCGTGGGCCAGATCATTATCAGGAGCAGCCTCACCTGTCCATTACCCGATGCCACAATGACATCAAGTGCAAGGTGCTTTGACGTCCCAGAGTTGGAACTTCAAAGCACCTTGCAAGGTGCTGCTAAAACAGAGTGTTTTTTCCCTTTCTTTTTTAGCATGGGGGTTCCATGGAATTTGCTGAACTGAGCAGGATTTAACTCCCCACTCATCAGTTAATAAAAGTAGCAGTTAAATCTTGCTGCTTTGGCTGCATACCCTTCCTCCGTGCCGGGAATAGGTGCACAGCCAATGTAGGATTTAACACCGTCCTCCTACCCAAGAGATGATGTCATGGGTTTTGTCAGTTGGTGGATGTGGTTTGGGGAAAATGGGTTTGTAGGCCAGAGGTCCCCCAGCCCTGAGACAGATGAACCCAAGGAGCTACCTTAGTGTAGGACAGCTTCTTGTGTAGCTCCATGCTTTCTAGCATTAGGAGAAACTGGGATAAATGTCCCTCTCTGTGCACTGTTCCAAATTGTGTTAATCCTCACCCACGTTCCCTTCTCGGTCATTTCCTTCTTGTTCCAGTGCCTGGTTTTATGACTGCCTGCAGAGTGGGGAGGAGATGCCTGGCTGTTAAATCTGGTCAAAAGTCATAAAGGGAGCCTTGTCTTCCAGATTAAAAAAATAAAAGAAAAGAAACCCCAATCAATAATTGTGCTTTGGAGCCAGATCTTGCAGTCACGCTGTGGAACTTCAGCCTCTGATCAACTCATTAACTCTGTGCCGATGGTGTCAGCGAGGACGGCGAGCAGCTCGGATTGCGGGATTCTCTTAGCCAGGTCTATTAACTTTGCAGAAATCAATTTTTTAAAAAAATTGCTGCAGATGAACCTCGTCAATTTCATAAAAGCAGCTGAGGACCGTGGCGCTTGGTGGTTGCGGCACCTCAGTCAGGACATTTCCTCCCCTGAGACAATGCCACGTGAACCTGACGGGACCCGTTCTCTTGAACCCTGTGCAACCACAGCGAGGCATCTAATGCAGCAGCTGCCGGTCTGGGATACCACCAGGTATCCCACTAACCGCTGGCCCTCCAGATGTTGCTGAACTGCAACTCTCAGCAATTACATGCCGCTCAGTGTTCAGGGATGGTGTGCATTAGGAACATAGGAAGAGCATAGAATGCTGCCTTGTAACCAGGCCAGACTTACCTTAATCATGAATGTTGATTTCAGTGGGTCTGCTCTAAATGGGACTAAGGTAGGATGCAGCCCAGGGGTGGAAATGAGAAACAGAAAAACCAAAACCTGTAGATTGATCCCTCCTTTCCTGACACATGGTTGGATCATAGAGATGGAAGGGACCCTAAGGATCATCTAGTCCAACCTGAATATGCAGCTGTCCCATATGCAGATCAAACCTGGCGTTATCAGTACCATACTCTAACCAAATGAGCTATGGTTGATATGCAGGAAGCATTGTTGGGGAAGGGCTGTAGCTCATTGGTAGAGCATTTGATTTGCATGTGGAAGGTCCCAGGTTTAATCCCCAGCAGCTCCAGGGAATTTCCCCTGTCTATTTTTTTTATACTAATTTTTATTGGATTTTTTAAACATAATTAAGCAAATAAACATACAATATAACAAATACATCCAACAAACACAGACATAGAAAAAAGTAAAAAGGGAGAGAAAGAAAGAACAAACAAACTTTAAAACATCAAATTTTTAAAATCATTATCTTATAGACTTCCCCTTTCCCCCTTTCTGATTTTCAATTTATAACCTTCTTTAGCAATATCTTTTATCATAATTTTCCAATCCTTATCTCAATTTTTCTTACATATATTATACTGCCCCCCTCCCAAAGATCCCCCAAGGGAATTTCCCCTGTCTAGTTGCTGAAGAGCTGCTCCCAGTCAGTGTAAACAATACAGTGGAACCTCGGTTTATGAACACCTCGGTTTATGAATTTTCGGTTTATGAACACCGCGGACCCAACAGGAACGGATTAATTCATTTTCCATTACTTTCAATGGGAAAGTTTGCTTCAGTTTATGAACGCTTCAGTTTATGAACAGACTTCCAGAACCAATTACACCCATGCTTCAGTTTATGAACGCTTCAGTTTAAGTACTCCGCGGACCCATCTGGAACGGATTAATCCATTTTCCATTACTTTCAATGGGAAAGTTTGCTTCAGTTTATGAACGCTTACCCCGCGGACCGTCTGGAATGGATTAATTCACTTTCTATTACTTTCAATGGGAAAGTTCGCTTCAGTTTATGAACGCTTCAGTTTATGAACAGGCTTCCGGAACCAATTGTGTTCATAAACCGAGGTACCACTGTACTGCGCTAGACAGACATGGGAAGACTTATACCAAGTCAGGCCATTGTCTGTCTAGCTCAGTATTGTCGACACTGACCGGCAGCAGCTCCCCAGGTTTGGGACAGCGTTCTGCTCCAGACCTACCTGGAGATGCCAGTGAATGAAACTGGGACCTTCCGAATGCAAAGCAAATGAGCAATGTTGTTGCCCAAAACATTCGGAGGTTTTTGGCCGATTAGCCAATCAATCAAATGTTGCACCCCTAGAAAATATTCAACCTTGATGGGTTTGAGGGTATAGACGTTTGGGGTGTAGATGTTGATATGTTCCGGCTTTTCTTTAAAGGTAAGACCTATCTTGTGAACATAGGGGTCCAGAGGCAGAACTTAAATCACTCTAGGTTGGATTTATTTATTTTTTAAAAAAAGTTGCCTCATTTGAGAGCGCTTGCTTTTGAAATGATAAACCAAATGCGGCAGCAGTTGTCCCGCTTGGTTTGTCTTCTCCTTTGTGACGCTGATGTGGCCTCATTGGGTCGCTTGCAGGCATAACTGATGTGCTTCCAATTGACATTTTAGTCTCTGTCTCAAGAGGCTGCCATTTAATAACAATAAATTTTTATTTATACCCCGCCCTCCCTGGCCAGAACCAGGCTCAGGGCAGCTAACACCAATGAAATTACAATAAAACGTAAAAGAAAAAAGAAAAGCAGTTAATTAAAATACGGGTTAAAATCCAGTTTAAAATGCAGCCTCATTTTAGTAGTAGCCCATAAATCTAAACCATAAGGTGAGGGAAACATAAAGGTCAGACTGAGTCCAAACCAAAGGCCAGGCGGAACAGCTCCGTCTTGCAGGCCCTGCGGAAAGATGTCAAATCTCGCAGGGCCCTGGTCTCTTGGGACAGAGCGTTCCACCAAGTCGGGGCCAGTACTGAAAAGGCCCTGGCCCTAGTTGAGACCAATCTAACCACTTTGCAGCTCAGGACCTCCAGAGTGTTGTTATTTGTGGACCTTAAGGTCCTCTGCGGGGCATACCAGGAGAGTCGGTCTGGAACAAGCTCTCGCCCTCCATCTCCCTCATAAAATCAATTACTCCTGACTGCTGGAAATCAGCCTTGGGGAGTGGCAGGGAGACTGCGCAGGGCTGCAATTCTCAGCACCCTTAATGCAGTTCCCAGGATTCTTTGGGGGAAGCCGTGTGCTTTAAATGTATGGTACCTATGCAACCTGAGGTTACAGCCGGACCATATACTGTATTTAAGGCACATGGCTTCCCCCAGAGAATCCTGGGAACTGTAGTTTGTTAGGGAGCTAGAAAGAAATTGCTGCCTGCTTGTATCCCTAAATAACAAAGAAGACGTTGGGGCAAGAGCGTGGAGTTTATCCTGTTTCATTGCCATACCAGTGTCATTTCTAAAGCTACTGAATATTTTAATATTGTTGTGTAAGGTAGGGCTGCCATAACAGTTGAAAGTTGTTGAGCTGCTGCTTCTTTTGCCAAAGTTGTTGAGCTTTTTGTAGTTTTGCCCAAACTTTTTGAGCTATTCTTAAGGAATATCTCAAAAAAATGACACTGCCGACATGGGTTGCCATACGTCCAGATTTTCCCGGACATTTTGGCAATTTCTGCTCGGACACTGCTTCTGAATGCAGTACAGTGGTGACTCGCTTAACAAATGCCCTGCTTAACGAAATTTTCGCTTAACAAAAGGTTTTTTTCTAGTGGAGGTTGCCTCGCTAGACGAATTCGTTTTACGAAAAATTCGTCTAGTGAATCGCGGTTTCCCATAGGAATGCATTGAAATTCAATTAATGCGTTCCTATGGGCAAAAAAAAAATTCAAAAAAAATTCAATGCATTCCTATGGGATTCGCTAGACAAATTTTTCGTTATAAGAAAAGACCCGTGGAACGAATTAAATTAGTCTAAGCGAGGCACCACTGTATTATGGATATGTCCAGGAAATTCCTGGAGAAATTTGAGGCTCTTTGCACTTTAACCTAATTTGCACTTTGCTACCTTTCCAAAGTCGTACTTCTCTTAGTTTTGTAAGAGAAGTTCTCTTTTTAAAAAAAGTGTACAAGCAAAATGTGTGTGTTGGGGGAAAGCGTGCCTGAAAACAACATAGAAAAATGGATTACCGTTAGGGGAAATCCCTTGCAAAGATGTGTAAATCAGGAGGAAATGGAACCAAAATGCTGGCAAATTTTCATTAGAAATTCTACCACTCCCCCGCAAAAAAATATAAACACACAAACTGATGTGAAAATGTGGTAAGCTGAATTTCAGACGGTTAAACAAAGAAATTAAAACTGGTCTACCTATTCTTACTGGGGTGTAGCTTAAACAGAAAAAAACTTAACATGCATTCCAAAATATCCCCACCCAAAAAAATAAATAAAAAAAATTCCCCCCTAACACTCTCACACACAGAAAAACCATAACCACTGAGCCATATATTTTCTGTGGCGTACTGATGACTGGACTAAGATGCTGTCTCCTATCTAATAATTATACATTTCCTTGCAGTTTTTCCCCTGTTACCACAGCAACCGTATAGTGATAGCTCAGCTGAAGAGCTGTCTGGGTGATTTATGGCTCAAAAGACACCCCCCCCCCAAGAAATCCCTTCCCTCATTGGAACATTCCTTGCGCTTGTATTCTTGCCCCACTGTGGGTGCCATGGCAACTTATCAAGAGGTGTTTGGGGGGGTCACCTGAGGCTGCTGCATTTTCTCCTGGTGAGTAAAGGCAAGGCTTTGTTACTACAGTATCTTGCACCGTGTTATCTCTGTGCACACATAACGCATCTGTGAGTGAGCAGAGCGTAAATGTGTACATATTAAATCTCCAATTTCTGGACTGTGAACTTTCCCATCTTGCAGAGGAAGGCTGAGCTGAACTAAGGGAAGATGGCTGATTTTTTTTGGTACACTGACGGTTTCGGTGTATTTAGCGTTGCATGCGGAATTTCCTAGCGCAGGGTCGCCTGGCATTTTTTTATCTGAGGCTGGATAGGAAGGGAAAAGGTTTAGATAATATAGCTGTTGGGCAGGCTGGTTCGTTCCCTCTCTCTCTCTCTCTCTCTCTCTCTCTCTCTCTCTCTCTCTCTCTCTCTCTCTCTCACACACACACACACACACACACACAGCATCAAGCAATGACTTGTATGTCAGCCATATTTATTACCTTTAGCTTCAGGCCTCTGCACAATAGACAATAACAAAATTATTGTTGCTACTAATTATTATTTGTATATATTTGCTTTGGTTTCCTGCCTTCAAATTTTTTAAAAATACAATATTAAGAACAGTGAAAACAAATTACAGTCAAGAGAATAAGTTGGGAAATATATATATATTCCTCAGCTGTCGAAGGCCAGAATCAAAGGTTGCATCTTCAGCATGTGGTGGAAACCACAAAACGAAGGTGCCAGGTGCATCTCTGTATGGGGCGGGGTGGGATTGTGCAGTTTAGGGGGCTGCCACACAGAATGCACCTTTCCAGGCAGCCTTCCCCCCGCCCGCCCCCCCGAGCTTATGAGGGTGGGGGGAACTACCCAGAGAGCCCCCTTCATCATTCTGAACGTAAAACGGCATGAAACAGAACAATGAAATCTTCAGCTTTGTTTATCGTTGCAATGCTAGAATCTTAACATCTGTAATTTCAACCCAGAGAGAGTTAACTCTCCCTCATCCAAAATACTTTTACTTGAATATCTTAGTATTGATAGGAATTTTTAACAATAAAATAAATCACAACCATCAGACTCTGCAATTTTTTTAATTAACTGTAGAAGGAACCTCCACCCCAAGGTTTATTATACCAGGAGCATAATTAAACAAATTGCACAAGTTCCTGAGATTCAGGACAGGCCCCAGCACTCACATAAAATTCAGTCGTCTTTCCTCTGTCTCCCATCCCAGTAAGCGCCATCCAACCAATGGAGAGGCATAACTCTGGATTGTATTCAAAGGTACATGTGTATTATTAAATCTGTGAAATGAACCCCATGTTCACAGAATTGATTTTAATTTCAGAAAATAACTACGGTACATAGACAAAATAGAGTAAGCTTAATTCTTTATATACAACAAGCCTTGCCTTCTAATAATGATGATCATAGAATCATAGAGTTGGAAGAGACCACAAGAGCCATCCAGTCCAACCCCCTGCCAAGCAGGAAACACCATCAAAGCATTCTTGACATATGCCTGTCAAGCCTCTGCTTAAAGACCTCCAAAGAAGGAGACTCCACCACACTCCTTGGTAGCAAATTCCACTGCCGAACAGCTCTTACCTTCAGGAAGTTCTTCCTAATGTTTAGGTGGAATCTTCTTTCTTGTAGTTTGAATCCATTGCTCCGTGTCCGCTTCTCTAGAGCAGCAGAAAACAACCTTTCTCCCTCCTCTATATGACATCCTTTTATATATTTGAACATTGCTATCATATCACCCCTTAACCTTCTCTTCTCCAGGCTAAACATACCCAGCTCCCTAAGCCGTTCCTCATAAGGCATCGTTTCCAGGCCTTTGACCATTTTGGTTGCCCTCTTCTGGACACGTTCCAGCTTGTCAGTATCCTTCTTGAACTGTGGTGCCCAGAACTGGACACAGTACTCCAGGTGAGGTCTGGCCAGAGCAGAATACAGTGGTACTATTACTTCCTTTGATCTAGATGCTATACTCCTATTGATGCAGCCCAGAATTGCATTGGCTTTTTAAGCTGCTGCATCACACTGTTGACTCATGTCAAGTTTGTGGTCTACCAAGACTCCTAGATCCTTTTCACATGTACTGCTCTTAAGCCAAGCCAGGTGTCACCCATCCTGTATTTGTGCCTTTACTTTTTTTTGCCCAAGTGTAGTACCTGCCAGCCTAGCAGTTCGAAAGTACATCAAAATGCAAGTAGATAAATGGGAACCGCTACAGCGGGAAGGTAAACGGCGTTTCCATGTGCTGCTCTGGTTTGCCAGAAGCGGCTTTGTCATGCTGGCCACATGACCTAGAAGCTGTACGCCGGCTCCCTCGGCCAATAATGCGAGATGAGCGCGCAACCCCAGAGTCGGTCACGACTGGACCTAATGGTCAGGGGTCCCTTTACCTTTACCTTTACCTAGTACCTTACATTTCTCCTTGTTAAAATTCATCTTGTTTGCTTTGGCCCAGTTGTCTAATCTGTTAAGGTCATTTTGAAGTGTGATCCTTTCCTCTGGGGTATTAGGAAAATATGATGATGATGATGATGATGATGATGATGATGATGGGGTTGATAAAAGAAACAATATTTTCCAGTGCATCCACCAAATTGTGTTTTTACCTTACTGAATAAGAAGATTCCTTTGAATGGGAGGCTAACACTGCCTGCTAGTCTTGATGGCTATGTTCTGCCTCCACGGTTGCAGGCAATAATGCTTCTGAACGCTAGTTGCTGGAAGCCACAGGAGGAGAGAGGGCTCTTATACTTGGTCCTGCTTACGAGCTTCCCAGAAGTGGCATCTGGTTGGCAGAGCCGGCCTCCCCTTAAGGTGGTGTGAAGTGCCCGCTTCAGGCAGTGCTCTGCCCTTCCCATTACTTCTGCCACCAAGAGGGAAGTGTGTGGCATGCCACATTGCCACTCGTTTTCCCCACCCCCAGAAGGGGAAGCCAAGCAAGCGGCAAGCTTTGAGGCGTGCCCTGGTTCCCGCTGAGTTTGGCAAGAGCTGGGGCATGGTGGCAGTGGAAATGGATGGGATGGGAGGAAGGAGGTGGCAATTCGAGTTTCACCTCAGGTGGCGAAACAGGACAGGCTGCCCCTGCTGGTTTTTTGTTTTTTTTGTTTTGTCTTTTAAGTGCTGGAAGAGGGTGGGGGAAAGAAAGAGGAACAAAAAGTGCAAAAATACAACAATAAATAAATAAATAAATATATACGGTAGTATAACAAAATATAATCAGTTACATTTCCATACATTATTATATAGGCGCTGGGGGTTAAACCACAGAGTCTAGGGTTTGCTGATCAGAAGGTTGGCGGTTCGAATCCCTGCAACAGGGTGAGCTCCCATTGCTCGGTCCCAGCTCCTGCCCACCTAGCAGTTTGAAAGCACGTCAAAGTACAAGTAGATAAATACCGTAACAGTTTCAAATTATGTTAAAAGGGTGAATAAGAACACCAAAATTCTTTAAACAATGGCAGATTAAAACACCTGAGAGCACCCAATTCAGCCACCTCAAAAATTTTTATTCTCTCTTCCCCCCCCCACCCGCCAATTTTAGTGATGTTGGAAGGGAGAAGAAAGGTAAGCACAGTGCTAATGTAGGCTGGGAAGATCTCTCCAGCCAACCCATGCCCTGTGGTGCATACCATTGCCCTCTCTAGATTTCAGACCAATCATTTGATACCGTGTTTCTCCAAAAATAAGACACCGTCTTATATTTATTTTTCCTTAAAAAACAACAACCCCACAGTGGCTTATTTTCAGGGGATGTCTTATTTTTTTTTATTACGCATCCAGCCTTGCCTCTTCCTTGGGGCCCTCCAGAAACGCGTCTATCACTATGTCTTATTTTCGGGGTATGGCTTATATTGCGCAAATACTTAGAAATCCTGCTATGGCTTATTTTATGGGTATGTCTTATTTTAGGAGAAACAGGGTAGGGACCACTCCGGCAGGAAGGTAAACGGTGTTTCCGTGCGCTGCTCTGGTTCGCCAGAAGCAGCTTTGTCATGCTGGCCACATGACCCGGAAGCTGTCTGCGGACAAACGCCGGCTCCCTCGGCCTATAGAGCGAGATGAGCGCCACAACACCAGAGTCGGACACGACTGGACCTCATGGTCAGGGGCCCCTTTAAAGGGACCCCTGACCATTAGGTCCAGTCGTGACCGACTCTGGGGTTGCGCGCTCATCTCGCATTATTGGCCGAGGGAGCCGGCGTACAGCTTCCAGGTCATGTGGCCAGCATGACAAAGCCGCTTCTGGCAAACCAGAGCAGCACATGGAAACGCTGTTTACCTTCCCGCTGTAGCGGTTCCTATTTATCTACTTGCATTTTGACGTGCTTTCGAACTGCTAGGTTGGCAGGAGCTGGGACCAAGCAACGGGAGCTCACCCCGTCACAGGGATTCGAACCGCCGACCTTCTGATCAGCAAGCCCTAGGCTCAGTGGTTTAACCACAGCGCCACCTGGGTCCTAGTACCTTTTACTATTGTCCCAATACAAAAAGGATTATTAGTAACCTGCTATATTCTGTATCAACTCGTTCCAAATGTTATCCAAAGTCTACGTCTTATTTTCTTTTTAAACGTATTTTTTATTGAAGATTTCTTGGTTTACAAAAGTATGTGCAATGTCTCTTTTTTCAAGTTACGTTTCCTACAGATCAAGAAGTGTGCATGCCCACCAAAGCTCATACCAATGACAAACTTAGTTGGTCTCTAAGGTGCTGCTGAATTTTTTGTTTGTTTGTTTGTTTTCCTACAAATCAATTTCATTTGTTGAGACAGCAATCTGTTCATATGTTGCAAGTGTTGTCACGTCACGAATCTATTGATTAAAGGGGATCAATGCCTTTATTCTTCCAATTCATCAATACCAGTCTCTTTGCAGGCCACCCCTGCTGGTTGGTGACTATGAGGCTGGACTACATAGGCCATTGGCCTGATCTGGCAGGCTCTTTTTATGCTACTAAATAGTGTGTAGATTACACATGGGCATTGCAAGCAAGGATGTGCTTTATTCATTTGTAATAAATTATGCAACCCGGGAGCAATTGACTGCAAATGTAGAAGCTTGGAATAGTGTTGAGCAAGAATCCTTGGATTCATCGTTGCAATGGGATTGGGTGACCCCAGCATGGTCCGTGAGTCAGCGCATATCAGTCGCTGAACTTGATTTGACCTGCTTTCCCAGCAGGTCAGCATACCAAGACTCAGTGCGCCAGGAAAGGGAGAGATTTAATGATGGGATGGAGAAAGAATTACAAAACCCCATTTAGCTTTAAGAGATTTGACTGCATGTTTGGATAGGTTCCACAGGGAGAGTAACATTCCCTGGGCAGTCTGCAACATGAAGGTGATTTGAGTTTCAGACGAAATAAACCCGAGGAAATGCTTGCAACCTCTCCAGCTTTGTGTGTTGCCGTGGCAATTTATGACCTTTCCAATACTGTGTAGAGGAAAAGCAGGAACTGCTGGCTAGGAGCTAAATAAACGTTGCTGTGTGCAAAACAAAGTACAATAAGATCTCTCAAAATAAAGATGGTAAATTCCCACTGAGTGTCAGAGGTTAGCAAAATCTTTTTCTAAAAGGCTTTGAACCTGGAACTGAAATTATTGATAGAATTCAGTCTGTGGAAGTAAAGAAGGAAAGTGGGCCATGGGGGGGGGGGAAGCAACATAAGGGAACGATGCTAGCATTTCAATTAGCAATTAGTCTTTCTGAATTCTTTGCCCATTGTTAATGTTAATGCGAAGAGGAAGTGGCTTCAGTGGGACAGCAGAGGCCAGATATACAGATTTTGAAAAACTTCCACATCTGAGACAGGGACAAAGCCGGGGCCTGGGGGTAGGTACGTTCCTTTCATCAAATCAAAGTATTAACAGTATATAAAAAGCTAAAGGACCCCTGACAGTTAAGTCCAGTCACGAATGACTCTGGGGTTGCGGTGCTCATCTCGCTTTATTGGCTGAGGGAGCCAACGTTTGTCCGCAGACACTTTTTCCGGGTCATATGGCCAGCATGATTAAGCCGCTTCTGATGAAACAGAGCAGCGCACGGAAACGCCGTTTACCTTCCCACTGGAGCAGTACCTACTTATCTACTTGCACTTTGACGTGCTTTTGAACAGCTAGGTATAGTATAGTATATATAACATCAGTGTACATATTGAGATTATGTGCCTTCTAACCAATACTGGATGCAACTCCCTTTTATAAAGCTAAATAAAACTGAAACAGCAACAAAAGCAGAACTTTAAGGTAAGCTCATTCACGTGTTCCACTGAATACAGGTAGAACTCATCTTTACACGTCTAGGACTGTTTGTGTTTAAGAGTACAGTGGACGCTCGGGTTGCGAACATGATCCGTGCGGGAGGCACGTTCGCAACCTGCAGCGTTCGCAATTTGGTGTTTCTGCGCGAGCGCCGAAACCCGGAAGTAACCTGTTCCGTTACCTCCAGGTTCGGCGGGGTGCGCAACCCGAATACACGCAACCTGAAGCGTCTGTAACCCGAGGTGCGACTGTATAAACTTGTCAATATGTACGTCTCAACTATTGTTTGCACAGAAACATACAACTTTGAATGTTAAATGTGAATATGAGTTTACAGGTCAACTATTTGTGTACACAGGAGAGGATGCGGTGATTAATTCGTGGAGAACTAGGCTGTCATTGGCTACCAACCACAATGGCTGTGCTCTGCTTTCACAGTCTGCGGCAGCCAGTGTGGTGTAGTGGTTAAGAGTGGTAGACTCGTAATCTGGAGAACCGGGTTCGCGTCTCCACTCCTCCACATGCAGCTGCTGGGTGACCTTGGGCTAGTCACACTTCTCTGAAGTCTCTCAGCCCCACTCACCTCACAGAGTGTTTGTTGTGGGGGAGGAAGGGAAAGGAGAATGTTAGCCGCTTTGAGACTCCTTTGGGTAGTGATAAAGCGGGATATCAAATCCAAACTCTTCTTCTTCCTCCTCTTCTTCTGAATACCAGTTGCTGGAAAGCAAAGGAGAGGAGGGTGTTTTTGTGCTGGAATCCTGCTTGCTAGTTTTCCACAGGCATTTGGTCGGCCATTGTGAGAACAAGATGCTGGACTGTTGGGCGCCTGACCCAACAGGCTGCTGCTGTTCTTATGGGGCTATGATTCATGGTCACAGGAAGAATGTATTTGCTTGTGTGTTCAGTCTCTTCCTTCTCTGTCTCCCAGGTCATCAGCAGCAAGGGAGGAAAAAAAGGTTTGATCCTTTTTGTGACGGAAGCAAAGGGGAAATGGCGTTGATGCTGCTCAGTCGACATCTAACGAGTTCGTTGCAACAGAACTCTAGGATTATTGCAGCTGGTAAGTGGTGGGGAAAGCACATGAAACAGAGTGGAGACATTGGTAGAGTTCCACAGCTCAAGGCAGTGGCTTATATTAGTCCTGTGATGAATATCTCCCCCATGTTTCCCCCCCTTCCTCCAACCAGTCTTCATCTATTTATGGAGAAAATAAATCACATTTGGAAATTACTAGAGGGGAGGAGAAATATCATTGAAATTCGGGGGGGGGCGTGTTGCATTGTACCATATTCACCCCACACATTTAAAGCCCCATGATATCACTTTAAACAGGCATTGCTTTCCCCAAAGAATTCTGGGAGCTGTAGTTTGTTAAGGGTGCTGAGAGTTGTTAGGAGACCCCATCCCCCCCCCCCGAGCTATAATTCCAAGTGTGGTTTAACAGTCAATCCCTCTTCATGGGAACTCTGGGAGCTATAGCTCTGTGCAAGGAATAGAGGGCTCTCCTAACGACTCTCAGCACCCTTAACAAACTACAGCTCCCAGGATTCTTTGGAGGAAGCCATGACTGTTTAAAGTGGCATCATAGCCCTCTCAATGTAAAGGGTGAACGTGACCTCGGTATAAGGCAGATTCACATGTTCCTTACGAAATGTCTTTCTGTGAGCAAAACCAGCCAGGATCCAAAATCTTCCCTTTCTGTTTTGGCCTTTCAAGAGGCCTTTAAATTCCTCTCGGCTGGGATTGTCCAGTACAAACTGCCTCCTTCTGCAGCTTATTTATCCTCTAGAGCTTCTCGTGTTACTCTTCAAGCATCTAATAAAAAGGATTCATCTCCCAGAACATTGCACAAGAATTGTTTACTTGCTACGCAGTTCCCGTTGGCTTGGCCTTCTGCTCTGTGAAGATTCCCGTTAGCAAAACTGCAATCTTAATTCGGGGTGGGGGGGGTGGAGACGGGACATTTGGAGGGCCACAGATTCCCCATTCTTTAATCTAGTTCATCGTTGCTTGTGGTTTTTCAGCATCTCAATGAGAGGTTTTACACATCACCTGCTATCTGAATGACCTTTTTGTTTTGTAACTGGAGACGACACGGATTGAGCCTGGGAACTTTAGCATGGAAATAATGTGCTCTGTCATCTGAGCAATGAAATAGACTAGAGGAAAGAACATAGGGATCTGCCTTATTCTGAGCTGGTCCATCTAGCTTAGTATTGTCAACACTGACTGGCAGCAGCTCTCCGGGATTACAGGTAGGACATTCCTAGTCCTTCCTGGAAATTCTGGGGATTGAACCTGGGACCTTCTGCATGCAAAGCAGATGCCCTGCCACTAGGCTACAGCTCTTACGACCAGCAGGAATGTTAATGAATCCTCTATTGCCATCCCATCAACTCAGCTGATCAGTGTTCAGAGGCTTCACTGCCACACAGGCAATGCGGTCAGATCAATCAAGCTCTGATCAATAAATTAAATCAGCTAAAGTTTCGGTTGGTTTCATCACTGGAGGGCATACTTGTTAATCTTTTTCTTGGGGTGTGAGACTATTTTTGGTCCTAGTGTGTCAGCTCAGTTTGGACAGATGGGGCTTCTAACCGTGCTTGGTAGCCTTTGCTTATTAAATTATGCCAGAGGCTTCCACCAGTGTCTCAGAAAAGGTGTTCGGACTGGTTTTTGATAGAAGGCAACTTTATTTCACTGCATTGGATTTGTTCAATAGATATGTACACTCAGGGTGGCGAGTCCCGTTTCGCCACTTGAGGTGAAACCAGAAGTGCCACCTTGCCCTGCTGCTACCACCCAAATGGACACAATCTTGCCCAAAATCTGCACTGATGATGGCGGTGCTTCTCTGCCATTGGCGGAGGCAGCAGGTGCCCCCTGGAGAGCTTCTGCCACCTGAGGCAGCAGTCTCGTTCTACCTAATGCCTGGGCCGGCCCTATATACAATGCAACTCTATACATATTACCCAGAAGGGAGTCCTATTGTGCCCCTTGGGATTTTCTCCATGGTAAGTACATTTGGGATTGTAGCTTTAAACCAGGCTTCCTCAACCTTGGCCCTCCAGATGTTTTGAGACTACAATTCCCATCATCCCTGACCACTGGTCCTGCTACTGTAGCTAGGGATCATGGGAGTTGTAGGCCAAAAACATCTG
The DNA here is from genome assembly GCF_963506605.1 of Zootoca vivipara. Taxonomy (NCBI): domain Eukaryota; kingdom Metazoa; phylum Chordata; class Lepidosauria; order Squamata; family Lacertidae; genus Zootoca; species Zootoca vivipara. The sequence continues at coordinate 32,264,046 of NC_083289.1, read as the reverse complement.
GAGGGCCGAGCTTGAGGAAGCCTGCTTTAAACCTTTAAAAAAATGACTTTGAATTGGTTTATTTTCCTTTCAGGGCACAGAGGAATCAGTCAAGCTGCAGCAAAAATTGATGTGGAGTTTGACTACGATGGGCCCCTCATGAAGACAGAAGTCCCTGGCCCAAAATCCAGGGTAAACTGATGCAATGAGGCAGCCATCTTTCAAGCCCCCACCTACTTGTTATTGTCCTGGTTTGAACACAGGGAGGGGGAGAATTTGATCCAGTTTGCATTTAAACTGTTGCACTCGCATTTTTCAAAACAAAATGAGAAGCAAAAGGCAGTCATGCTTCCAAATTTGGACTTCTACAAATTTTGTGATGCTGTTTTCTCCCCAGTGCTCACAAAAAATACATCTATTAGGGGAAGCTGTGCGTATTTGAGAAAAGTAACATACAAACGTGTGATAGGAGAAATTGCTTGCAGAGAAGTGTTCCTTAGTCGAAAAAGGTAAAGGTAAAGGGACCCCTGACCATTAGGTCCAGTCGTGACCAACTCTGGGGTTGCGCGCTCATCTCGCATTATTGGCCGAGGGAGCCGGCGTACAGCTTCCAGGTCATGTGGCTAGCATGACAAAGCCGCTTCTGGTGAACCAGAGCAGCACATGGAAACACCGTTTACCTTCCCGCTGTAGCAGTTCCTATTTATCTACTTGCATTTTGACGTGCTTTCGAACTGCTAGGTTGGCAGGAGCTGGGACCGAGCAGCGGGAGCTCACCCCGTTGCAGGGATTCGAACCGCCGACCTTCTGATCGGCAAGCCCTAGGCTCTGTGCTTTAACCCACAGCGCCACCTGGGTCCCTCTCCTTAGTCGAAAGTGCATACCAAAACGTGCTGATTAGGAGAAATTTGTGCTAGAGTACTGAACAATTCTCATGAGGTTTTAAAAAATGGAAACCCAAATGGCCACAGAAATGTGAACCGAATTTAGGATTTGAAAAATATGAAACCAACAGAAACTGAAATTGACAGACCTATCAATCCTAATCGATATGTCACACTAAGCCACACAATGGCTTAGTGGAAGGTGTGCGGACTTCAGGAGGAGAGAGTACAGCCAATTAGTTCCTCAGCCATGGTTTGGCTTATAGCATGGGTAGGCAAACTAAGGCCCAGTCGCCTTCTCAATCTGGCTGGCAGACGGTCCGGGAATCAGCGTGTTTTTACATGAGTAGAAGGTGTCCTTTTATTTAAAATGCATCTCTGGGTTATTTGTGGGGCATAGGAATTTGTTTTTAAAAAAATCTTCAAAATATAGTCCGGCCTCCCACAAGGTCTGAGGGACAGTGGACTGGCCCCCTGCTGAAAAAGTTTGTTGACCCCTGGCTTATAGTGTCGCCAGAACCCAGGTCCAGCTCTTTCTAGACTAACCAAAGTTGCCCTGTGGTTTGAAGATCCAAACCACAAGCCCTGTTCAGACAACGTGGGAAGCCAAACCATGACACCAGTGCATCTATCCAAGATTTCATCCTGCTTAAGCCACTAGTTATATTCATAATATTCTTTATCTCTTTCCTTCCAGGAATTAATGAAACAGTTGAATAGAATTCAGGTAATTTATCCTGCTTTTTAGTGTAAAGATATAAATCTTCTGCCATCTTTTGTCCCCAAACCCCTTACTTGCAGAGCCTTATAATAATACTACGCAGCAAATCAACTGTGGGTGGGTAGGCAACCCTCCTTGCAAATGGGGAGAGGGCATTCAATACTTCTTTGAGAAGCTGGCCATATTGATTTTCAAGGGGGAAAGTGGCCCAGAGTCCCCGGCTTGGAAGGCGCTGCAGATTGGGGGGCCCTCCAAGGGTTCCCCGTGGCTGTTATCTGTCTGTCCTTATCTCTCCCACCCACCTCTCCGTGGGCCACATTTGACCAGATGTCAGAGCCTCTCAACTGTCCGTCGCTTGGTATCACAGTGATGCCGGGTGGGCTGTTTTTGCCTGCAGGGTTTGAAATCAAACCACATGGGCAAAAAGCCCAGTGCTTTTTGCAAACCCCAGCAACCAGCTAATGCAAGCAAACCCTCTTTTGGCTCAGCCTTCTTTACCTGCCAACATAGATGACATCAGGTAGAGAGCAGGTATGTGTGTGGCTTGGCCCACACAGCCTTAGGGACCAAATGGAGAAACCTGGCCAGTCTTCTTAGGCCTGGAAGCTGGAGTTTTCCTTATTTGGATTCATTATTATTTTTTAAGAGCATTTGTACCCTGCTCTTCAGCTAAAAAGCCTTTCAGAGAAGCTAACAGGCCATCAGTTAAAACAAGACAGCCCCTACCTGGAGATTTACAATATATTTGATTTTTTAAGGCACAAAAGGGAGGGGGAGAGGAAAGGAAATAAACCAAACTCAGTTTCCCTGAAACTATGCTGAGGAGCAGCTTGCTGTGTGCGCATGTGACCATTTTCAAGTAGGAAGCTGGAACAGGACCCTAGTCTGGATCAAGGGTGCATTGCTTTTTATTCAGAATAATAAAGTGGCTGCTTTAAGCACAATCGGAAAAGCATGAATAAAGAGTGCAGTGTGTTGATTCGTCCTTAACTTCAGGGCCCCATCAGGGAGGAATCAGGCAGACCAGGACAGTGTCGTGGCCTCCTCAAGTCTTTTTTTAAAACCAGAGGCAGCCCCCCTCCTTCTCCTGTGCTAAATGGCCTGAATGGTCTTTCCCTCGGGGGCAGTCAAGGCCACCTCTCTCCCTCCCTCCCTTCCAGAATGCAGAAGCTGTGCACTTTTTCTGCAACTACGAAGAAAGCCGGGGGAACTACCTTGTCGACGTTGACGGGAACCGCATGCTGGATCTCTACTCTCAGATATCTTCCATCCCAATAGGTAAGCCAAGAGGATGTCCTCTTTTGGGGGGCATGAAACTCCCTTCTGGGAGATGTGGGGTTGCCTGCCACAAACAGTTGGGCCATTTTTGCAGGGTGGAGTTGTAAAAGTCCATTGACAGCTAAACAGAACCTCCCTGTACAGGGGCAGTCTACATCTGAAGAACTACTGCTGGGGCAAATAACAGGGTGGCTGCTGCATGCCCTCCCTGTGGTCTTTCTGGAGGCATCTGGCTGGCCAAATTTGTCATTGTGGTTAGTGTCCGACTGGGACCCGGGAGACCAGGGTCCAAATCCTCACTTGGCCATGAAGCTCACTGGGTGACCTTGGGCCAGCGACTCACTCTCAGGTTAACCTACTTCACAGGGTTGTTGTGAGGATTAATTGAGGAGCATGGGAGAACCATGTAGGTCACCTTGAGCACCTTGGAGAAGAGGGTGGGGAATAAATGCATTAAATAAACAAACAAACAAACAAACAGGTGGCTGGACTGGACAGACTCTGCACTGGTCCTGCATTGCAAGTTTGGCATTCTTTTTTCAGTGTTGCAAGTCCCAAATTTGAGCAAATGTTGGCCCCAAACGCACGTTCTGGTCTAGAGCCAGGGCTGTCATTGAGCAAGACACTAGGAAGAACTTTCCAAACTCTGAAGAAAGTAGGTTAGCCTTTACATAAGACTTCCAAACAGAACTGAATAGCTACAGAAGTGGAACTGGCTAAGCCTCCAAGCTCCTGAAGGGCCAGGAATGCAGATTAATGACCACAAGCGTGTGCCATTTTATTTTGGCTAGTTGCTGTGTAGTTACTATGTCTGAGCTGTTTCAACAATTCACCGGCATCAGAAGAGCACCAGCTGGGCCCGCAAGCTGTCAACGAAATATTTGAGGTTGTAAAAACGGGGCTTGCGACCCTGAGCTTGCAAACTCTTGATTGTGTAGAACAGGGGTCCCCAGACTTACCGGCGTTTGGGCCGGTTCCCACCGCACCGATTGCGTGGAGGACGGGGGAGCGCGCGCCTGTGCGGGCCGGCGGGCGGGGGAGTGCGCGCCCGTGGCGGCGCGCTTCCAGGGTGGAAAAAGCACTGAAAATTCGTTGTGCGCATGCGTATGGGCCTCCCCCCGACCCGGAAGTGCACCAGAAATGACCTCTTCCGGGTCGGGAGAGGCCCATACGCATGTGCACAAAGGATTTTCGGCGCTTTTTTCCCGACCCGGAAGAGCGCTGCCACGCTGCGCGCCATAAGAGCAGGCGGCGAGGGTCGTCGCGGGCCGGATTGGCAGGCCAATTGGGCCGCATCCGGCCCCCGGGCCGTAGTCTGGGGACCCCTGGTGTAGAACTTAATGGGTCAGTTGCTGCTGGCTAAGCTGCTGTGATTTGACAGAATGTTCAAAACACTTAGCCTGCTCAGGGTGAGCAAGCATGTCATTAGTAGAATGTGACAAACCAGTCGCATGGCTTTAGGATCATTGCCAGAATAATTGGTGCACACACAACTTTTGGAGACTTTGCAGGTGGTCACTGCAGTGCTTTTAGTTGTAGTTAGTCATTCCAGTATCAGTGATTCCGAAACCAGTTTGGGGGGGGCATTTAAAAGAGGAGCATGGAGAGTATGGACTGGGCCTCCTACTGAAGGTGGGTGCTGGCAAGTCCCATAATCACAACCACTACTCTTTGTCTCTGGGCTTCAATAGGGTGGCTAAAGTGTACCTTTTGGGGAGAAGCATTTGAATTTGTTGCTGTCCACTGTGCTGATTCCTAAATCATGCTCTTTCCCTGTGCATGCACTCTTCGTCCTTGGAGGCGCTCTATTTTCTTCCAGCTTCAGGCACTGCTGTCCCTATAAGTAGGTACTGTCCTTGTGAAATGAAAATTCACAATATCACTTTGTCAAATAACAGAGCAGTTGAGGTCAGACAGTGATCCATTCATGCAACACTAAGCCAAATAATGGCTTTGACTGAATGAGTAAGTATTGCAGGGGGTTGGACTAGATGACCCTTGGGTCCCTTCCATTTCTATGATTCTGTGATGCACAGTGTGAAAATTGTGGCTGCTTGGCTCCTCCCCTGATCCCACAGTCACTGTACTACCTGGAGTTAAGCCATGGTTTGGCTTAGGGTTACATGCATGACCATGGCTTAGCTCTCTTGCTCCAAATAAGCCACAAGCTGCAATCAAGTTTGTTCCAGGAGCAGAAAGACTGGGGAAGGAGTGAAATGGCTGTGATTTCCTCCCTGGGTGCCAGAACACTTGCTTGCTCACACATAGCCATGGTTTAGCTTAGCATTATGTGCAAACCAGGCCAATGTTCGTGTTGATTCCCTGTGGTTTCTGTTCCTCACATTCAAATGACAACATAAATGAGAAAAAGGAAGTGAGATAGAATGTGGTCATCAACAGCTCCCAGACTCAAATTATGGTTTCCAAAAACCTTTAACATGTTAGCTGTAAGCTGGCAGGGTTCCTTGAAAGCCATTGGAAATTCTCTCTTTGTTTTGTTTTAGGTTACAGCCATCCATCTCTGATAAAACTCATGCAGCAGCCCCGGAATCTGGTAAGATGCTTCTTTCACCCAAGTCACTGAAGCAACTCCTGCCCATGTTGAGATTTCTTTATTTGTTGTTAAGCATTGCCCAATATTGCCTGAACTGCACTTCTTTCCTCTCTGGTTTTGGAAACTGCATGCTGGAGTTTGCTTCTGGAAGGTGGCCAGGTTTTCCAATTTTCAAGGAATTGGAGAACCATCTCTTAGAGGGCCATTTCTGGCCCTCAACCACCACCACCCAGGCCCAGCTCTTAAGTTTCTTCCTCTACTTTCCCATTGTTCCCCTCTGCTTTTCTTTGCTACAGGTAGTGCCCATCTTGTTTGGACTTCCTTGGAATCAAACCTGGAGCCTTCAGATCTGTGGCTCGCTGCCCCTTATGGGTGAGCCACTCAACCAGAGGGTCATCAGGCAAATCCCAAACCATATTTTTGTGTGAATCAGCCTGTACTTTTATTATATGAATGGAAGGAAGGGAGGGGTAGGAATAAGATGAAAGGGGAAACTCAGGGGAAGGGAGGAAGAAAACAGGTGCAGATGTTAAAAAATGTAAAGTACATAGGAATATAGGAACCTGTCTGTCTTATACTGAAATCAGGTGCTACTGAAGGAATTTTTTTATTTTACTGAAATCAAACTATTGGTGCACCTAGCTCAGTGTTGTCTACACTGACTGGCAGCGACTCTCCAGGGTTTCAGACCAGGAGGTTATTCCCAGCCCTGGGACCTTCTGCATGCAAGGCACAGGCTCTACAAACAAGCCTAAGAGCCTTCCCTTTACAAACATAGAGAACTGTTTTGGACTTCAGTTTCCCATCGTCCCCCCAGCCAGTACCTCCTTTTTGTAGTCTAAAGCACCTGGAGGGCATGAGGTTGGTGAAGGCTGTGCTGTTCAGTGTTGACTTCAAGCTTTTTGCCTTCTTTTCCAGAGTACCTTTGTCAACAGGCCTGCGCTGGGGATTCTTCCCCCAGGGAACTTTGCTGAAAAGCTAAAGGAATCGTTGCTTTCGGTACGTTTTGCGTTGGCAGAGAAGTGGCCCCAGCATGGATGGTTTGGGAAGTTTTGTTGCACAGCAGCCAACCACCTGGCGTAGTTTTTAATTTCCTGACATTCGGTTTGATTGATATATATATGTGTATAATTTGAAATATTGAATGTGATATAATTGGTTTTAATTGGAAAATTAATAAAAATATTTTTTTTTTAAAAAAAAGTTTTTAATTTCCTGTTGTGGTGTGAATGGTTCAGGTTCAACCGTTCTGGCCCCATCTCCTCTGCACGAGCCATGTCGCTCACTGGTTCTTCTTCCCACCTTGAGTGTTTTTGCCTGACTGGAATATGTCATTGAACTCTGATGATGTCTTTTCCTTGCCTGGATGGGGAACAGAGGGGAGATGTGTGAGGGTGTGTAGAAATCCGCCTACTGTACAAAAGTAAAACGTACCTCTCGCTCCACCCACTTTTGCTTCTGGCCTCGCCCACCACTCCCATGTGGCCCTCGGAAGGTTACCCATAAGAGAATGTGGTCCTCAGCGTGAAGAGAGTTCCCCACCCCTGGCTTAAATCAACACAGACTGTACCTCAAAAATCTGTTTGGAGAGCTGAGCTGTCCCACCTTACTGCCACCTCCCAACATTTCCATCTTGCAATAACGAAAAGTAAAATAAGCAACAAAAACACAGCCATCCTGGCAACCCAGGAGATCGCAACACTATGATGAAGTCTTTAGGTGTGTTTAGCACTATACAGTGGTAAGGCCATGAGGGAAATGGCCCCTCTAGGGCTCCTGTGCATGCGCCTTATGGCACAAGCCATAGAGTACAGAGACAGGACAAATGTAAGTCAAGCCAAATATTCAGTTCTGCTTCTAAACCACATTTATGGAAATTGTGGAAGTGGGGCCAGTTGCTCAGGGAAAGTTAATAGGTCACTGGTGGTGGTGCCTAAAGGGAAGAATGTGCCCACGATGTGTACAAGTTTCTTGTGTTGTGCCTTTCTGAGATTAAATGTCGCTATAACTCTTTTTCCACTCTCTCCCCATTTACAGGTGGCTCCTAAGGGTCTATCTCAGGTTATAACCATGGCATGTGGATCTTGCTCAAATGAAAATGCCTTCAAAACCATATTCATGTGGTACAGGGTGAGTAAAACATAGGAGACCATCTCAAAATCCTACAATCTGCAGGTGAGGCCTTGTTGGTGGTGCCGTCACTGTGGACTGCTTGGTTGGCATTGACCCATGGCAGGGCCTTTTCAGTGGTGGCTCCCCAGTTCAGTAATCCCCTTCCTAGAGAGGTGCATCTGTTACTATCTTCCGGTGGGATTCAGTCCGATGTCAGCAAATTCAAGTCAAATTTCCCAAGAAAAAATAAATTTGCTAAATGAACCATTCACAGAAAAGGAAATTAAGGAAGTGATACAAAAAATGAAAAAGGGAAAATCACCAGGGCCAGATGGCATTCCATTAGAATATTACAAAGAGTTAGAATAAATTATAACCCCTCTAAAACAATTAATGAATGAATTACCAAATAAGTGAAATATCCCAGAAAGCTGGAGGGAAGCAACAATAACATTGCTTCCAAAACCAAATTTGAATTCAGAATTACCAAATAATTATAGGCCCATATCATTATTAAATTGCGATTACAAAATTTATGTGGGAGTATTGGCAAACAGATTAAATTCAATTTTAGGTGAAATAATACACGAAAATCAGGCGGGATTCATCAAAGGGAGACAAATAAGAGATAATATTAGAAACGTAATTAATATTTTAGAATATTTGGAGAGTGATAGAAGTAAAGAGGGCGGAATCCTATCGGTAGATGCAGAGAAGGCATTCGATAACATTTCATGGTGTTTTTTGGCGAAGGTATTGCAGGAATTAGAATTAGGGGACAGATTAACCAAAGCGATTGGAATTATATATATAAAAAAAATGCAAAAATCGTGATTAACTGAAAATTGACAGGAAAGATAGAAATATATAAAGGGACCAGACAGGGATGCCCACTGTCCCCCTTATTATTCATAATAACATTAGAAACTTTAATGAAAAACATAAGAGAGGACAATGAAATTGAGGGGATTAAAGTTGGGAAAAACAGATATAAGGCGCGAGCCTTTGCGGATGATTTAATAATAACGACCGAGAACCCGTTAGAGTGCATTCCAAAGGCAATTAAGAAAATAAATGAATTCGGAAAATTGGCAGGATTCAAAATAAATTATAAAAAAGTGGAATGCTGGTAAAAAATTTGGAAGAGGAAGACAAAATAAGGTTACAGGAGTTAACAGGAATTGAAATAATGAAAAAAATAAAGTATCTAGGGATACAAATGACACCAAAAAATATTGATTTGTACAAGAGAATTACGAAAGAATCTGGAAAGAAATCAAACAAAAATTAGGAATATGGACAAAATTAAAACTCTCAATTTTGGGAAGAATTTCAGTTATAAAAATGATTGTATTACCCAAGTTAATGTTTCTGTTTCAAAATTTGCCGATTTTAGGGGGGCGGGTAAATTGTTTCAACGAGTGGCGAAAAGAAATGATAAAATTTGTGTGGGACGGAAAAAAACCAAGAATAAAGTATAAATTGTTAACAGATGCAAAAGAAAGAGGGGGATTCGGTTTACCAAATTTGGAAATATATCACGATGCAGCAGGATTGGTCTGGGCAAAAGATTGGATAGAATTAAAAAATAATTTGGTGTTAGATTTAGAGGGAGTGGGACTCGGATTCGGATGGCATAAATATCTAATGAAAGAAAAAATGGAAAATCATAATTGCTTCATGGAAAATATAATCAGAAAGTCAATATATAAAATTTGGAAAAAATACCATAAAATTTTAGAACCCAAAACACCATGGTGGACGTCACCATTCGAAATTGAAGCCGTAAGAAAAATCAATATGAAAACAAAATGGCCGACATATGAGGAGATTTTGGAAAAGAAAGACGGAAAATGGAGCTTAAAAGATTATGAGAAAATAAAAAATCATTGCAATGTGTGGCTGCAATATTATCAGATAAGGCAAAGATTCCAATTGGATTGCAAATTAGGATTTGAAAATGAAATGTCAAAATTTGGGAAAATCATATTAGGAGGAAAAGGAAAATATATAAAAAATTTATATCAATTGATTCTAGAATGGGAAACAAAAGATGAATTAACAAAAGAAACGATGATCAGATGGGCACAAGATTTTGGGAAAGTAATAACAGTAGAAAAATGGGGAAATTTATGGAAGCGGGATTTGAGACTAGTGACAAATTATGATTTGAAGGAGAATTTTTATAAAATGCAATACAGGTGGTATTTGACGCCTTCCAAATTATCCAAAATGTACAAAGGAACAAACAATATTTGTTGGCGGTGCCAAGAAGAACCTGGGAACCAATTACATATATGGTGGAAATGTAAAAAAAATTAGAAAATTTTGGGATGAAATATATAATGAATTTAAAAAATTTCTAAAATACACCTTCAAAAAAGATCCAGAGATGTTTCTGTTAGGGATAATAAGTGATGAAATAAAAATAAATGATAAAGTATTAATAATGTATGCGACAGTCGCCAGCAGAACATTAATCGCAAAGAATTGGAAAAGTAAAATAGTACCGACAAAAGAAGAATGGCTGGAAAAATTGATAAATTATCAAAATTTGACAATTAGGGCGGGGAGAACAAAAGGAGTGAAAGAAGAAAAATTAGTAAAAAATTGGAACTTATTTAAACAATATCAGAAAAAATTAATAGAAAAAACCACTCTTCTAGCGGATTTATAAAAGACACAGGACAAGAACAAGAGTAAAAGATAGGAGAAAAAGTATGTATAAGGAACATAATGAAAAGCAAAAGACCAGAGCAAAGGGGGAACTGGAAGTCAGTTTTTAGAGGGGGAAAAGGGGGAGGGGGGTATCGGAGGAAAGAAAAGGGAACGCTTTCCATTTTAGGGATTTATTTATAATTTATGATTTTGTTATCAAATTTATGTTGAAGTTCGGTTTCTCTAAGTTCATTTAAGATTAAGTTTGTATTAAGTTGAAAGTATCATTTATTTTGATATTTGATATCTGTTATTAGAGTTTGATATCTATCAGCATTTTTTTTTGAACGCTGTTTGTTGATTATGATTATGATTATTTGTTTATTTGTTATTTGCTATTATTTGTTATTGTTCATTTGTTATTATTTGTTGTTTAAATTCTGTAAGTGTTTTTTAATCTCAATAAAGTTTAATTTAAAAAAAAAATTCAAGTCGAGTGGTTATAGTTAGCTGGGAGGTCTTGCACTACAAACCCACGCTCCCAAAAGGTCAGACATTTTATATAAGAATATAAGAAAAACTCACTGGAAAGTTTGAGGCAATGCTAGCTTTGACACAAGGTCATCTACCCTCTCTGCAAACAAATCATAATGAATACTCAATAAACAGGGCATCTGGAAATACCCTATAGGAATTGATGCTGGGTTATTTTCCCATCTCTGGAAGTTTAATAGGAAGCCCATTTGTTTTCCAGAACAAAGAAAGGGGGCACAACAGTGTTACCAAGGAAGAGCTGGAGACCTGCATGATCAACCAGGTAAGAGAGCCATCACCTGGTGGAAATTTGCAGATTCTTGGATGCAAAATAAGCATGTGGAACCTCGAGGCAGCAAGGTCCCCATCCGTGACTTAAAACGAAGAGTGTTAGCATCATGGTCAGCCTGTCATATTCAGACCAGGGAGAGACTCTGGTTCAAATCCTCAGGCAGCCATAAATGTCACCTTGAATGAGTCACCCTTATCATAGCCCACCTGACAGGGTTGTTGGGAGGATAAGACAGGTGTGGGATGGGGGGGGGAAGAGAACTTTCCTTACCACCCTGATCCCCTAGTATGGAAGGACACAAACCATTTGCAGTTTTACTCTTTTTGTTATTCTGTCTTGCTTTTATTGTAATCGAAAGATACCTAGAATACTGGAGAGATGAGGAATATGTTATTTCAACAAAGGTCCCCTGCTTCTAAGCCTGGTCGGTTGCATAACAATGCCTGGAGCTTCAATACAGGGCTTGATGCTGCCACCTAGAGAGGCTACTGAATTATGCAACCAATATTATGAGAGTGCCTGAATTTATAACCTTTCTGAAGCAAGCCACTGGCCCACCCAGTCCAGCATCCTGTTTTCATAGTGGCCAACCGGTTGGAAACCCACAAAGAGGACCTGATCACAAGAGGGCTCTCCCCCTTCTGTGGCTTTCAACAACTGGTATTCAGAAGCATCACTGCCTACGACCTTGGAGACAAGAGTGTAACCATCATTTCTAGTAGCTATTTATTGATAAGCCTTATCTTTATCCATGAATTTGTCCAGTCATCTTTCAATGCCATCCAAGTTGGTGGCCATCCCCGCCTCCTGTGGCAGTGAGTTCCACAGTTTAACTATGTGCTACATGAAGAAGACCTTCCTTTTATCTGCCCCGAATCTTCCAACATTCAGCTTCATTGGATATCCCTGAGTGTTCGTGTTAGGAGAGAGGGAGAAAAGCTGCTTCCCATGTCAGACATAATTTTATAAACTTCTGTCATGTCGACGACGACTTGCTATTCCTCCTAACTATAAAGTCCCAGATCCCAGATACTGCCACTTTCCTTCATAGGAGAGTCACTCCACCCCATTAATCATTTTGGTAGCCCTTTTCCCTGCCTTTAATTCAAGTGCATACAATAACTTTAGTTCTGCAACATGCAAGTGAATTCAGACGCTCTGTCACCCTAGCACAGCAAACATGCTTTAAAAGAGAGAACCTGACTTTTTGCTGTTTGGAAAGTGACAGGGAAATGCATTGGAAAGTGTGGGATGGACAAGTAGCTAACAGGAAGGCAAATGAACACCCTGCAAGCAAACTGGGTCAAATGCTTGTTGCTGTACGACCTCCCTGCAAACAGGGATAAGAAGGAGTGTTCAGTAAAGACACTTCATCTGACTTTTGAATAAGCTTTGTGCAGCAGGCAGATCTGGATGAATGCTCAGCGAATAAATTTCTTGTTTTGATTCCAGCCCCCCGGTTGCCCGGAGTACAGTATGCTGTCCTTTATGGGCGGGTTTCACGGGAGAACTATGGGTAAGGAAAAGTGTTAAGATGTGTGCTCTTGGGGAAGGTGGGGAAAAGTTTGGGGCCACTTGAACCTCTGCATTGTGTGGTATCCTTCTCCCTACTTTGTCTGGAGGAAGGGGGTAGCAGTGTAGAAGAGAGGGCTACGAGGGGCCATTTTGCCTTGACCTGCCTCAAGACTTGGCAGTCAGGCTACATCAATGCCGTGCAGTTGAGAGAGGCCTGTGGTGATAGAATGAATGCTTATGACAAGCTGGGTGGGTGGGTGTGTGCATGCCACTTTTTAAATGCTCCTGCACGTTAAAAATATATCCCCACAAATGGAAAAGTAGCAAAGCAGTATCAGTTTTCCTGCTGCAGTCCTTTTCTTGCAGGGAGCTTCCTTATACAAGAAGGGGGTACTAAAAATGAGTCTGTTTAACACCTGCAGTTAGAGTGGTACAGTCCATTCTGTTTGTCTTACTCTAAGGCAGGTATCAATGGATGGACTGTGCCATGTCAGACTGTGGGTGAGTGGCATGGGTGCGACATCTTGAATGTTTTATATCATACAACTGTTGCTTTTTATGCTTAGCTGCCAGGAATGCATTCTAAGAAAACCAGAAGGGAGAGAAACTGCTTTAAAAAAATTAATGAGTCAATGTGTTGGTGTTCCCCCTTCCTGCAGGCTGCTTAGCTGCCACGCATTCCAAAGCCATCCACAAACTGGACATCCCTTCCTTTGACTGGCCCATCGCTCCCTTTCCGAGGCTGAAGTATCCTCTGGAAGACTTTGTGAGAGAAAATCAACAGGAAGAGGCCCGCTGCCTAGAGGAGGTGAGATTTTGGTCATGAAATTCTACTCATATACAGTGGTACCTCGACTTATGAAGATGATCCGTTCCGCGGCCGTCTTCGCAAGTCGAGGTTTTCGGATGTCGAAGCGTGCGGTCGGCGCATGCGTGAAGCACAATTTCGCACTTCTGCGCATGCGCCAACTGCGCACGTCGCTCTGCGCAGGCGTGCGCGATGAAAAGACTTCCGGGGTTGTCGACTTCAGAAGTCGAAACCATCGAAAGTCGAGGCGTTCGGATGTCGAGGTATGACTGTATTGATTCAGAGCAGAACTCCAAGGTATAGTTAGCAGAGAAAAAAAAATTAAACACATTGCAGGATTCCCCCAAAATAGACCAGAGGCAATTAATATTTCATCCAGCAGAGCTTTACTGCTACTGAAGGGAAATGAACATAATGGTGACAAATACAATACATTCAGGATTGGCACTGCCCATAAGAAATCAAGCTGCAGCAGACTTAAACTTGCAATACAGTGGAACCTCGGTTTACGAACGCGATCCGTTCCACGGAGGCGTTTGTAAACGGTGGCATTCACTCCCCGAAGGCACGCTTCAGCGCGAAGCGCCGATAGAGCGCTTCTGCGCATGCGCGAGCTGCACAGATCGCGTCTGCGCATCCAACGCCGCGGAACCCAAATGTAAACACTTCTGGGTCCGCAGCGTTCATAAACGGAGGCGTTCGTAAATGGGACTGTTTGTAAACCGAGGTACCACTGTAACTTATACTAAGTCACTCTAAACCTTAACACTATATACAGAACACCACACCAGAAGGAAGAGCGATAGAAAGTGAAAGTGAAACCCAGGCTCCTTATGGCATTTTATAGTCAGCATCACCTTGACTGAAAGAGATAAGAGAATAATTTTAAGCCAATTGTACTCATCTTCTCTGAAGGAATAATCCAAACACCATGAACCATCTGCTTGCTTCTTTCACACAGAAAAGCTTCCAGAACCCCCTTGAATTAATCAGAGTAGGAAAGATTTCTACACATCAGATCAATACTTTCTGTACTAAGAAATGCAAAGTGACAATCTTAAGAGCAGCAGCCCTACCTCAACCAAGTCTGTTTCTCCCCCCCCCACTCTACCCCAGTCCTCCCCTTGCATTTATGTATTTCTTTATTTAAAAGCATTTATAATAAACTGCTTAATTTTTTTACAATCTGTAAGCAGCATGCCACATGAAACCAATAAACCGTATCAGTCAAATGCAACATAAAACCAATAAAGCTGTACTAACTTGTGTTTTGGGCTACAACTTCCCGCTGATTTTTTTTTTAAAAAAAGACACACATCATCTATTTTTAAGCTTTTAACAAATGTCAAAGACCTTCTTGTTCACACAAGATGTCCCAAGGTAGTGACATCATCTCTGTAAGCTATCAGTTGCTGTGGAAATATTGAGCTATATTTGTAACACACTGTGTTAGTTATTGCCTAGTTGTATAGGGCTGTGGGGAGGGGACTGGATGTAGCTGGCAGGTCAGATCCTCACCTCACCTTTCCCTGCCCCATTTACCCTGCAGGCTAGATTGATGGGTGACTGACTTCTCCCACCTGTCAATCACCTGTTGTCACAAAGCTGTTTTTGGCCATGCGTTTTCAAGCGCTGACAATCTCTTGTACATCTTTTTTTTCCAAGTTAACTGTACAAGGCTATAGTCAGTACAAGTAGACATAGACTAGAAGCATAGAGTTGGAAGAGACCCCAAGGGTCGTTTGGTCAACCCCGTGCTATGCAAGGATCGCAGGTAAATAATGCCTAGCAGATGACAGGCAATAAGATGCCCAATATATATATATATATATACACACACAGTGTTGACATTTGCTCACTTCAACCGCTCCAAATCATTTCCATTT
Source organism: Zootoca vivipara (assembly GCF_963506605.1). Classification (NCBI taxonomy): domain Eukaryota; kingdom Metazoa; phylum Chordata; class Lepidosauria; order Squamata; family Lacertidae; genus Zootoca; species Zootoca vivipara. Next base: position 32,248,825 of record NC_083289.1, on the reverse strand, counting down.
CATTTTCCCTTAAAATTTAAGTTGGCTCTTACATTTAATTGGGGGAGGATGTCAACAGCCAGTTGTTTTTTCAAAAAAACAAAACATGTTCAACATGCAGGTGGAAGATTTGATTGTAAAATACAGGAAAAAGAAGAAAGTTGTGGCAGGAATTATCGTTGAGCCCATTCAATCAGAAGGAGGGGACAACCATGCCTCAGATGACTTCTTCAGAAAGTTGAGGGACATTGCCAGGAAGGTTAGTAGAAAGCCAGACTTAAAATTTGGGATATTGCCAAGTTTCCCATTGTTTGTGGTGAGTTAATTTGAATGTTTGTTGTTGTTTTTGTTGTTACGAGGCACTTGTATCCCAAAGGCTATGTACAAATCCAGTCTCTTCCAATAATCTCTAGTCTATCATTTATTTTTTATTATCATAATTGTATTTATGTAACTTTTGATTTTTATATTGTATAGGTATGCTATGTATTGACTTTTGTTGTAGTTACAGGTAGGTAGCCATGCTGGTCTGCCATAGTCAAAACAAAACAAAACAAAACAAAAATTCCTTCCAGTAGAACCTTAGAGACCAACTAAGTTTGTCATTCATATGAATTTTCGTGTACATGCACACTTTTGTGTTCTATGTTATAAACTGCCCTGCGGTCTTTCAATGCAGGGTGTTATATAAATTTATTTAATTCTTCTTCCTCCTCTTCTTCTTCTTCTTCTTCTTCTTCTTCTTCTTCTTCTTCTTCTTCTTCTTCTTCTTCTTCTTCTTCTTCTGTAAAATCAGTTATGCTTTGTTTTCAGTTCAAGGAGACTGAAACATTAATGTCAAAAACAGACAGCAGGGTAGACTGCCTCCTCTCCACCCTCACCCCCCAAAAAGAATTATGCTTAGATGCACAGGTTGAAAATAAACATGATAACACAGTAATGATTTGGGGTTGTAACCAATGCTAAACCTACTCTGAGTAGACCAACTCCACCCCACTAAAAGATAGGCAGAAAGTTTTAAATCCAGAAGCCCGGGTGAATAAAAATGTTTTTGCCTGATGCCTAAAAACAGATAATGATGGCGCCCTGAGGAGAGTTTTCCACCAGCCAGGAGCCACCACTAAGAAGGCCATTTTTGTGTCATTACCCTCTGCACCTCCATCAGAGGAGGCACGTGGAGAAGGGCCTCAGATGAAGAACGCAGGGTCCCATCGGTCCAAGAACCCATTTCTCAACTGCACAGCAATTCTATTGGTGGGATGTGGAGTGCAGGCATATCAGATGCTTCATCCACATATCCTGTAAACTGCTGTCTCCTGCAGTGAAACATCTGTCCCACTCAGTTATTCCTCCTAACCCCACCTGCTGAGAGTCTCAGTTCTTTATTTTACTTAGTTATTGCGCTTACATTCCACCTTTTACTCCAAGGAGTTCAAGTGGTGCACATGGTTCTCCCCCTCATTTAATCCCCACAACAACCCTGTGAGGTAGGCTAGCCTGAGAGGCTGCTGTGACTGGCCCAAGGTCACCCAGTGAGCTTCTTGAGTTAGTGGGGATTTGAACCCTGGTCTCCCAGGTCCTACTCTAGCACTCTAAGCACTATATCACCACTGACACTCCAAGTAACTAACGTTCTCCACTCTCTCTGAGCAGCACGGCTGTGGTTTCTTGGTAGACGAGGTGCAGACGGGAGGCGGATGTACCGGCAAGTTCTGGGCCCATGAACACTGGGACCTGGATGACCCAGCCGACGTGCTCACCTTCAGTAAGAAGATGATGAGTGGCGGGTTTTTCCACAAAGAGGAATTCAGGGCCAATGCTGTAAGTCACAGATAGGGAACCTTAGCTTTCATTTGGTTCTGCATGCTGCCGTATAATATCTGTGCAGCTAACCCCTAACCCCTCTCTCAGCTGACTCCCTGGTAATTCTGTTAAAAAGTGCATTAGAGGAAACTGAACCACACTCAACTCCATTGAAGTGCATGGAATGTTTTGTTTAAGTGTCAGCATGCAGCCCTGTTGCTTTGATGGTGGGCAGCAGCCTGACAGAGGGGCCAAAGTCTCCTTCAATTGTCTTAATGGATCAAGGAGCAAAGATGTGCAAGGCATTATCTTCTTCGCTTGCACTGTTGTTAGTTAAACATACTGGGGTGTGATGGGTTGGGCAGCTGCTAAGCATTTCTTACAATCCTCATTGTTTCTCCTGTTCCCTTCTTCTCTCCTTCCATCCATCTGCCCTGCAGCCATATCGGATTTTCAACACGTGGCTTGGGGATCCTTCCAAGAACCTTCTGCTTGCAGAAGTCATCAACGTTATCAAAAGAGAGGATCTTCTCAGCAATGTTACACATGCAGGGAAAGCTCTGTTGTCAGGGCTGCTGGATTTACAGGTAAGCTTCTGTGCAGAATTTTTTATCGAGTGCTGTGCCATAAATTGTGATTTATTTATTTATTTATGGCTGGAGGCAGTAATGCTTCTGAAAACCAGTTGCTGGAAACCACAAAAGGGGAAAGTGCTTATGTGCTCAAGTCCTATTTGCAGGTTTCCCTTTGAGGCATCTTAGCGGTCCCTTTGAGACCAGGATGCTGCACTAGATGGGCCGTTGGCCTGATCCAGAAAGACTCTTCCTACGTTGATTAAATTCGCATGGGTAGGGTACAAGGTTTTTGATGCACTTTTGAGGTGGCCAAGGGCAGTTTGTGAGCTTCCTTTCATTCTTCAAATCATCCTACTATTCACCTACAAACATATATATGTACCACTCTTGCAGGTGCCAATGCAAGGCTGGTGCTTAAATCACAACACTAGGTTTTGCAATGCTAAAGAAATCCCAGAGTGCCCCAAGAATGAGGCCAAAAAACAGGTGCCTCTTCTGCAGAATAATGGAACCTTTGAGAATCTGGGGGACAGATTTTAGCACAGCACTAATTTCAGAAAGTGATGAGGAATTAAAGAACCTTTTAATGCGGGTGAAAGAGGAGCGCACAAAATATGGTCTGAAGCTCAACATCAAAAAAACCAAGATCATGGCCACTGGTCCCATCACCTCCTGGCAAACAGAAGGGGAAGAAATGGAAGCAGTGAGAGATTTTACTTTCTTGGGCTCCATGATCACTGCAGATGGTGACAGCAGTCACGAAATTAAAAGACGCCTGCTTCTTGGGAGAAAAGCAATGACAAACCTAGACAGCATCTTAAAAAGCAGAGACATCACCTTGCCAACAAAGGTCCGTATAGTTAAAGCTATGGTTTTCCCAGTAGTGATGTATGGAAGTGAGAGCTGGACCATAAAGAAGGCTGATCGCCAAGGAATTGATGCTTTTGAATTATGGTGCTGGAGGAGACTCTTGAGAGTCCCATGGACTGCAAGAAGATCAAACCTATCCATTCTGAATGGATATCAGCCCTGAGTGTTCACTGGAAGGACAGATCGTGAAGCTGAGGCTCCAATACTTTGGCCACCTCATGAGAAGAGAAGACTCCCTGGAAAAGACCCTGATGTTGGGAAAGATTGAGGGCACAAAGAGAAGGGGACGACAGAGGATGAGATGGTTGGACACTGTTCTCGTAGCTACGAACATGAGTTTGACCAAACTGCGGGAGGCAGTGGAAGACAGGAGTGCCTGGCATGCTCTGGTCCATGGGGTCATGAAGAGTCGGACACGACTAAACGACTAAACAACAACAATTTCAGATTGGCCGGTTCTTTGTGTTGTGGCTGAGCGGGTATTATAAGAATACGAAATCCAGGATTGGGTTGCAATCACAGCCCAAGCTTTTTAGAATATGCTGACATTTTATTTTCGGAGAGAATAATACCTTATTTATATCAGGGGCAGAGAACCTTCTTCTTCTACTTCTTCTTTGGTGATCACTCGTAGCCGAGTAAGATTGTCTTCCATAAACACGATTTTCATGGGACTTTTGGGGTTTGGGTTGGGTTTTTGGAAGAAGCCTGTGCGTGATTTTGTTTTATGTCTGTAGATCAGTGCACGCTGACCAACGCACAGTCTTTGCAGTAAGGCTCTCTTCCGATGGCATGAAGTATTCCCTCCCCTCCAAATGTCACCAGACTCCAACTCCCATCTTCCTCAGCCAGCCTAACCAGTGGCCGGTGTTGATGGGAGTTGTGGTCCATCCAGTGGCGGAGCTTCATGCTCCGCTACCAGGGTCAGAGAGCAGGCGCACTGCCCCCAGGGATGTGGCGCTTGTTCTGGGAGTGGGGCGCCCAGTGGGGGGGGCAGCCGCGATGGCGCCCCTGGGATCGCGCTGCCCGAGGCGGCGCGCCCTCACCGCCCCCATCCTCCTACGTTACTGGGTCCATCAATGTCTGGAGGCCCACAGGTTTCCCATCTCTGTTTTGCATGGACTCAGCCACCGTGTCTGTGGCTTAACCCTCAAGCTTTCCTCAAGCCATAGATGTGTAATTATGCAAACTGGCTGTTGCTGTGAGTGCGGGTAATGCAGCCAAATCCATGTACAGTCTCCGCCGCCGCCAACAAAATATCACTGCCTCCAGTCACTGTGTGGTGCAAGTAACACGCAATCTCCAGTCGGCAAGGTGCAAGCAAAGCCCTGCCTTCTCCGGCAGTTTAGCAGGGTGTAAGGACTGCTTTGCACCAACAATACTCTCTGTTCTCACTTGCAGTAAGAAGACACCAGCTCCGTTTATTCAGCGAGGTGCCAGCAAAGCTGTCTTCTGCAGCCTGAAATAATGGGCTAATGCTGCCAATTTCTTCATAAGTCCAATCAAGTTTGAAACTTGATTGAATCTTGTGCCCTTGCATGCTGCTTGTATTATATTGGTCTTCTGCGGCCTGGCTTTTCGTCCTGTGATTCAGCAGGGTTTAGATTAACAGCTGGCAACACCACAGTGTAATATACAACTGAACTGCAGCTGTGAAAAAGGCAGATTTCATCTTAGAAATCCTAAGCAGAGAGGCTGAAAATTTGGTGACACCTGACTTGGACAGCTCGGGTCACTTCACTTCAAGAAGGATATTGTGAAGCTCAGAAGTTTCAGGGGAGGGGAACAAAAATGGCCAAGGGGTTGGAGGAAGGTTTACAAGGACTGGGGCATTTTAGTTTAGGAAAAAATGCAAGTTAACAGGGGGACATGACAGAGGTATCTAAAATTATGCATGGCGTAGAGAAAGGAGATAATGCTCTCCTACATATACTCTGGTCAATTGAAATCATCCGATTCATTCTCCTGCGTAATTTAATAAGACTGCAAAGTCATCCAATGAATATGAATGTTAGGAGATTCTGGACGGGCAAAAGAAGGTGCTTCTTTGCACTCGCTCCCATGGGAGGCAGTGATGGCCACCAACTTCGATGGTTTTGAAAGAGGATTAGACAAATAGTAGGGTTCCCATATTTCAAAAAGTGAAAATCCAGACACAAAAGGGGGGGAATGATGTTTTTGAGCTATTTTTAAGGAAAATCAGCAAAAACGGCATTGCCAACATGAGTTGCCATACGTCCAGATATTCCTGGACATTTTGCCGATTTCCACTCGGACACAGCTTCCTACTACAGTATTCCGTGTATGTCTGGGAAATTCCGGCCATATGGCAACCCTACAAATGTAGGAACGAGACGGAATTGCAAGCATGGAGTGTGCTGTTGCACTCAGATCCTGCTTGTGGGTTTCCATCAGCTATTGGCTGTCTGATGCTGGACTAAATGGGCTTTTGGCCTGATCCAGCAGACTCCCCTTTGCCTTACGACAAAATAGATGCAAAGCAACAGCAGCCTGCTTGGTTTTCTTTGAAGTTGCCACTAACAGCCATTTTTTTTAAGGTACTACTGTATGTGTGTTTGGGGGTCTCTTTTTAGCCTTGCATCTGGATGCCACGCGAGAGGCTTCTCCCAGAGAAGGCAGTTCCCTGGTCCACTGCTAATCCCGGCTTCTCTGTTCATAGCAAAAGCAGAGTTAGAACTGGCTTAAATTCTCCTTCCCTCTTTTCAGAGCCGCTACCCACATCTGATGAGCAGGGTGCGAGGGCGAGGGACCTTCTGTTCATTTGACACTCCAAATGATGCTATGAGGAACAAGCTCATTGTATTAGCCAGAAACAAAGGTAAGGCTCTGTGTGGTTCGTAGCTGCGCCCCTTTCTTTGTTTCGCATCTCTTTGGGTCTTAAGGATTTTGGCTACTCTGCATAGCCAACGGCCAGTGATGGTGGGAGTTGTCATCCAGTGATATCAAACAGCTGCATAATTGCTCTCATTTTGCATCATCAATCCCACAATTTTTAATTTTTATTTAGTTCTACTAGTGACAAAAAGGGCAGCGAGGTCCCACATGCAACCAGAGAAAATGTTGGTCTCTTTGGCATCAGAGAGTTCACTACTATTCTCCACACATGTTCATGCACCTTTTAGCAGCAGTAAGGACTAGAAACTTACTTTAAGAAACAAACAGAATGGAGAGTTTCTTGTTTTTAATTTATTGTAAAATAAACTTAATTATGTATTATAAAATAATGCAATGCAAAACACTGAACAATTGATTCTGTGATTTACAATTCTTACGGAAGTTGTTCCAGCATTCCACAAAAGATGATCACCTTGGTAAACAAATCCTCCACGTTACGAAATCTGTTTTCAAGTCTGCAGATTATTTTGTTTTGGGAATCACAAACCAAGTAACTCAGTGGTGGACGTCAGGCTTGAATATTTCAGCAGCACCCTGTGCAACACCTAAATTTGTGGTGCCCGCCTCTTGCCTTCTGATGCTCATCATTGTCACGCCACCCCCACCCCCCGCAGCACCCTCTCCGCTGGGCACCCAGTGCGAGTGAACCAGTTGCACTCCCCTAAATCCGACCTTCTTTGAAATCAGAAAGAAAAAGCAGAAAATGTGAGTCGCATCCAGTGACCGTTAAAGCCTGCCCACTGAAACTAAAGGACATAGCTAACTTAAGTCCATGATTTTCAAGGGGTCTGCTGTGAGGACAATTTAGTTTTCTGTTAGAAGGAGGGATTTAGTGCAAAGTGTACATTCCTCTGCTTGTATGCAGTCTAACTAAAGAGCGCAAGGCATTTCTAAAGCGCGTTTTCCTGTCCTTAGGTGTCGTGTTGGGAGGCAGCGGCGACAGGTCGATCCGTTTCCGGCCCACTTTGGTCTTCCGCGACCACCACGCACACCTCTTCCTGAACATCTTCAGCGACATCTTGGCAGACTTCAAGTAGCCGAGTCTTACCTTGCACTGAGAGAGCCCAAATCCTATAAGAGTCTGAGAATAGTTTATTTAAAATCATAAACGTATATATAAATATATATATATATATATATATTTTCACTAATAGGAAAAACCGAATTCATAAAGTTGGGGGGGGTGTTTGTTTTTTCAAACGTTTGTTTTATTTTTCCATGCTTATCACCAATTCGAGCTGCTTCCGACTCAAAACTCTGGACACCCTCTGGTGCTTTTGAAATTCCTTGCAAGTATTCTGAGTTCTGGGCAGCCGACCTGTTCAGGATGGGGACTTAGAGTTGTTCATTATCTTGGTTAGGACACATGCTACATGTCTGGTGCATTTAGACTCCGAAGCGGGATTCCTGAGAGCTTCTCAGGGTTTATAACAACAATTTTCCTGCCCTTAAGGTGGCAGTGAGACTTTTGAAAAGGCCCACCTACTGCCACTGATCCAGAGCTCTGTATACATACCAGTGCAGATGGGAGCAGCTATTCATGCACACCCCAGAGCCCCCAGACCCACAAATAATCACTGACTGGAGCCAACTGTGTTTGTATTCAAGCAATTGAATCATTTCCCCCTCTTATATATATAAACTTTTTTTCTTTCCTTGCATATATGTCCCGTTTTTCTTCTACTGTGCTACCAAAGGTGGTATCTGCCAGGTTCCCAGGACATCTCCCATCCAAGCACTGACTGGACTCGGACCTGCTTAGCTTCAGCTTGCATGCCTTTGGACTCAGACCCTGGGTCCGAGTTTCCTCTTGAGTTTCCCCATTGCATTTCCCTATATGCAGGTAACCAGAGGCTTCATGCCAATTTGTGTTGGATGCAGTTTCCTAACCCTGTGTGGGTCTCTGCCCTTAAGCATTGTAGATGTTTGGGATCGCTACCCCAACCCTTTTAGTGGAGATGCCAAGCACTGAACTTGGGACCCCTGGCCAGTGAGCTCCTCCTTAATAAAGAGAGGTTCCTTTTTATACCCCACCACCACCACCACAATTCCTGTGCCAAATATCTCTGCCAGCACAGAACTCTCCTTCGCTGGAGGATTTTAAGCAGAGTTTGGATGGCCATCTGTCAGAGATTCTTTAGCTATGATTCCTGCATTGCAGGGGGTTGGACTAGATGGCCCTTGCGGGTCACTTCCAACTCTGGAATTCTGTGATTGTACTAAAGTCACATTGGTGAGACTAAATCATGTAGATGGTACTTCCGAAGGCAAACATCTGGCTTGGTGCAAAGGGTCCCGATTTGCATATTTAGAAAAGCACAATGAACAACCCTGTTGCAAAGGTGCAGAAAGGCGGCACCCCTCTTCTGTCGGAACCAGAATACTAATTTCTCTTAGCAATGCCTAGCCTTTTGCAGATGAAACATGTCCTCCTGTGTTAACTGGTGAACACACCAGCTCATTTAACGTGGGGCAGTTCTTGACGACCTTCCCATTTTACAATCCCAGGCAGGCAGCAAAAGCAAATGGTCTGCCGTGCCATCCCAGACCTGCAGCTGCAAGTGGCTGGACTGTGTTTTAGCCTTGAAGCATTGCCACTTGGCCTCAAATATCTTCCATGCTGGGGCGATATGTTGCACACAGATGTCCTCCTGCCAATTTTGGTGTCCAGAGAGAGAAAGAGGGAGAGAAGCAGCGGAGTTTGTGAGTGTGGGTTTTGAAGTTGTTTTTTTTAACAAGGTTGTCTGCTAAGCAGAAAGTGTGGACTTTTGTATGGATTGGGAAGAAGATGATATGTTTTAAGGAAAGTTTTACACACACACACACCACCACCACCACCAAATAATTTTCAAACAATAACTTCTTCAGCACTTTTAACGCTGATTTTAAGTTTCTAGACTTTGTGGTTGTAATACACAAGCATGTGGCTTGCTTGTACAAGACTGGGCCAAACTCCCATGTGCTGTGCCTTTATTCCGCCCCGCCCCACATCCCCTCCCACCATGCATACCCTTCTCATAAATGGAGTTCTTTATAGGATGAAGAGACAGCGAAATTCACCCTCCTCTACTCAAAATGCTCTGTCACAACTCCTACCTTGCTGTCCCTGTCACTCAGTACTGCCTGAAAAGGGGGGGGGGAGAGAAACATGTGATCAACAGAAAGGGGGTCTTCTGTATGCACCCCCCCCCAAAAAAAAACATCCTGTGCTATGTCTCCTATCTCCCTTTCAAGACAACATCAGCAGCAGGACCTGCTCTGCCATTAAGCAGAGGATGAAGAAGCCATTTCTGGCAGCTGGTTCCGTGTGTCCTCAAAAATCAGCATTCAGGACTGCTTAATTCATTACTGCCAAGAGTGGGGAGAGGGGGCTGTGTGTCTCAGGTGCCAAAATAACTTGTCTGGCAAGGGGTTTCAGGCATGGAGGGTTCCCTAGTCCTACCTGGATCTTCTGCATGCCAAGCAGATGCTCCGCCGCTGGGTGATGGCCCTTCCTTTTAGGAACATAGAAAGCTACTTTATGTTGAGTCAGACCATTGATCCACCTAACCCAGTATTGTCTACTACACTGACCAGCAGGGGCTTTTAAGGATTTTGGGTATGGGGTCTCTCCCAGCCCTGCTTGGAGATGCTGGGTGTTGAACCTGAAATGCTCGACCACCAGAGACGGGAAATAGCAAGCAGTGGGGGTTATCCCACTCCCTGGGAATCTTTGACTAAGAAGTGTCTAGTCCTTGTGGTTATGATACTTGGAAGCACTTGGGCAATGACTTCTAAAATCTGAGGTTTTAGTCAGGAAGCTGGCTGAACGAGATTTGCAGGGGTTGAGGGAGGGGCTTCAGATCCTTGCCCCCTCTCCCTCCCTCATCCCTCACCCGCCATGATAAGCAAATCTGGAAGAGCAAAATTATAGCAATGCTGAACAATCTATGCAAAGAATAGAGACCACTGCATGATTTATGCAATCACAAAACCGCCAGGACCTTTTCAGTAAGGGGCGTAGGAAGAAGCAAGTGGAGCCTTCATTGGCCGCTTTCTTGTCACCTGACCTGTGGATAGCTGCATTGCCACTCTTTGTCCATTTGCAGTGGGGGCGCTGTAGGGCAGCAGGTCTCCCACTGGTCAAACTGCCGCAATTCCACAGCAGGGCGCCTGCACTTGACTGCCGGAATCCCCAGTTCAAGACTCCCCTGGCACCTTATAATAGCAGTATCGTACAGGTCTGTATCCTTGGGTACCTGGTAGCTAAATAGCTCCAGTAATCCTGAGTGCTCCGAGTCGTTAGTTCAACAGGCTAATTGCTTCTTCCTCACATTTCATTTTATACTGCCCCTGCCTTTGATGCTACTCTTAACGTCCAAAGAACTCCCTTACCTATGGGGATAGGAACGTATACACCTAAAGGTTCCAGGCCTCTTGGTGCATAAGAAAGCAAGCTTATCTCGCTGCTTGCGACACTTGGCATTTCAAAAAGTAGTTGGGGTGGGGGGTGGGGGGTACTGAACTACTTAACGCTCCTGCCCTTGGGAGACTGGATTTCTTCTGCATGTTTTTCCAGACATTTCCTCGCAAGCATCCATGCATCAAAGTTTAATCTCTGCCGCATCTTTAGCAGGTTGGAGACCTTTGGGAAAGAAGCCAGACTCCATTGCCAGTAGCAGGGAATCAAGAGTCCTTCAGCACATCGACGCAATTGATGTTGTAGGCATCTGTAGTGAGTCTTGTACTTTAGCTGTGATTCCTGCATTGCAGGGGGTTGGACTAGATGACCCTGGGGGGTCCCTCCCTCCTGACGGAATCCCAAGATCTAGTAACCTGCACATTTGCCACATTCTTGTTTTATTGTTCATAAAATAACTTCTCCACCTGTCGCATTTCTTCCTTTAAAGTACGGTAATTTTTTTAATGGAACACTGTTAACTGTGAACACGTGTGCACAACCTAACCATGGTTCTCAGACCATGGTGGATGCTTTAACCTAGGGAAGCTCTATAGTGTTAACAGTCATCCTTTTTTTTTAAAAAAAAGAAAGTAATAATCTTTGTTTACAGCCTCTCTGTTAACTGTGCCAAATTCATGCGTGAGCCAGTACCTAACTTGATGTAGCCAGTTACCATGTCGCACAGATCCATGAAATAACGTTTCCTGTGTTAATCAGTATTCTTAAAATAAAATATTTATAACTGAAATCTTACGGGAGTAGAGGTGTTCTTTTAAAACAGGGGAAGGAGACATTTGGGACGTACGAGTTTGAGGTGGGGGGGGGGCGACAACACGCCAGTGAGGGGCGGGGGCAGAGGTAAAAGATTAGAACGTTTATAAAACACAATAAAAAAAATTCCTTCAGTAGCACCTTAAAGACCAACTAAGTTTTTATTTTGGTATGAGCTTTCGTGTGCATGCACACTTCTTCAGATACAGTGAAATGGAAGTTTCCAGGCACTTATGTAGAGAAGGGGTGGGGAGGGGTGGGGATGGGGAGGGGGGATCACTCAGAAGGGTGGTGGAAATGGGTGATTGACTGACTGATAGCTGTTGATGACCGCAAACGACTGCAAATGGTTTTGCATGAAAAAGCAAGGGTTGAGATGGCTGAAGATCGCTTATCATGTATAATGAGATAAGAACCCGATATCTCTGTTCAAACCAGGTCCCTCCATGGTTTTGAGCTTGGTGATAAGTTGCAATTCAGCAACTTCTCTTTCCAGTCTATTTCTGAAATTCTTTTGTAGTAAGACAGCTACTTTGAGATCTCGTATAGAATGTCCTGGGAGATTGAAGTGTTCTCCTACTGGTTTTTCTGTCTTCTGGTTCCTGATGTCAGATTTATGTCCATTTATCCTTTGGCGTAGGGTTTGGCCTGTTTGTCCAATATAGAGAGCTGAAGGGCACTGTTGGCATTTGATGGCATACACAATGTTAGAGGATGAGCAATTAAATAGTCCTGAGATGGTATGTTGGATGTTGTTGGGGCCAGTAATGGTGTTGTCTGGGTGTATGTGGCAGCAAAGTTGGCATCTGGGTTTATTGCAGGCTCTGGTACCAGTGTCCATGTTAAGTCTGGTGGTTGTATTATTGTGGGTGAGGAGTTGTTTAAGATTGGGTGGCTGTCTGTAGGCAATGAAAGGTCTTCCTCCCAGAGCTTGAGAAAGGGAGCGGTCATTGTCCAGGAGAGGCTGTAGATCTCTGATGATGCGTTGTACTGTTTTAGCTTGGGAGCTGTATGTGATGACTAGTGGTGTTCTGTTATTTTCTTTTTTGGGTCTGTCTTGCAGCAGGTTCTCTCTAGGTATCTGTCTGGCTCTGTTGATCTGTTGTTTAACTTCATCAGGTGGATATTTTAGTTCTAAAAAGGTTTGCTGTAGATCTCTTAGGTGAGATTCTCTGTCTGTAGAGTTGGAACAGATGCGGTTGTAACGTAAGGCCTGGCTGTATACGATGGATTGTTTGGTATGTTTGGGATGGTAGCTAGAAGCATGTAGATATGTTTGTCGGTCAGTTGGTTTTCTGTATAAGGTGGTGTCTATACGTCCATCCTGTATTTTTATAGTAGTGTCCAAAAAATGTATTTCTTGCATAGATTGGTTCATTGTTAGGTTGATGGTGGGGTGAAAGTCATTGAATGTCTGGTGGAAGGTTTCCAGGGTCTGTTGTCAATTGCAACTTATCACCAAGCTCAAAACCATGGAGGGACCTGGTTTGAACAGAGATATCGGGTTCTTATCTCATTATACATGATAAGCGATCTTCAGCCATCTCAACCCTTGCTTTTTCATGCAAAACCATTTGCAGTCGTTTGCGGTCATCAACAGCTATCAGTCAGTCAATCACCCATTTCCACCACCCTTCTGAGTGATCCCCCCTCCCCATCCCCACCCCTCCCCACCCCTTCTCTACATAAGTGCCTGGAAACTTCCATTTCACTGTATCTGAAGAAGTGTGCATGCACACGAAAGCTCATACCAAAATAAAAACTTAGTTGGTCTTTAAGGTGCTACTGAAGGAATTTTTTTTATTTTACTTCGATCCAGACCAACACGGCTACCTACCTGTAACCTGTATAAAACACAAGTTCGTAAAATCCTGCATGGTACAGAGAAAGTGGATTGAGAAAGGTTTTCTTCCTATCTTGTACGGTAACACTAGAACTTGTGGACGTTCAACGAAGGTTGGAAGGTTCAGGATAAGATAAAGTTCTTCATGCAGCACATTGTTAAACTGTTTAACTCACTCCCACAGGAGGCAGCGGTGGCTTTGTAAGAGGATTGGACAAATTCACAGGGAGGAGGCTATGCATAACTACTTGCCATGAAGGCTATTATGTACCTGCACAGTCAAGAGGCAGTAATGCTTCTGAATGCCCGTTGCTGGAAACTGCAGGAAGGGAGAGGGCTCCTGGGCTGGGGTCCTGCTTGCAGGCTTCCCATGGGGCATTTGGTTGGCCACAGTGAGCAGAGGATGCTGAGCTAGATGGGCCATTGTCTTGATCCAGCAGAACTCCTCTTATGTTCTTAAGTGGGCAGAACAATGAATGTAAAGGTTAACCTCATAGGGTAGGGTTTTTTAATACACACCTATCTAACTAACGAAGCAGCATGATCAGAGCTCAAGGAAACATGCGACTGGGGCAAAAACACTCAAGGCAAGTGCAAAGGAAAGGAAAGCCCAGAGGGGCCGACGGGGCATGGGGCTCATGTGAATATGTAGTCATGCAAGAGCTTGGGACTAGAGATTCAACCTCTACTCTCTGTTGGATGTGAGTGAGTCTCTCTGTCTGGCACATATGCACATTCATGCTCTCCACAGAACTATTCACAGCTGATGGCTTTTGTTGAGAACTGGCCAGAGCTCACTCGGGTTGGATTGGGGCTTGATCCTGCATCCCGATTCAAAATCCAAATGCAGTGGTACCTCTACTTACGAATAACTCTACTTACGAATGTTTCTACTTACGAATGGAGCTCCGTCCGCCATCTTGGATGCGGTTTAGATAGGATTTTTTCTACTTACGAATTTTTAGATAGGGTTGCTTCGACTTATGAATTATTTTTTCATAATGCATTCCTATGGGATTCGACTTACAATTTTTTTTCGACTTAGGAATGTGCGTTCGGAACGCATTAAATTCGTAAGTAGAGGTACCACTGTGTATCTAAACAGATGAAAACCTGCTCCTCGATCTTGGGTAACATCGCCCCAAAATTGATTACGATATCTGAAGAAGTGTCCGAATGCATAGCGAGCATGTAACTTTCCAAAACATGCATTTATTTAGTTAATAAATCCAGAAGATTTTCCCCAAACCCCTGGAGAAGTAGCATCTACGGTGGGGCGTGAGAATCACCCAAAATTGCTCCCATTTTGCACTGCTGGAAGCATTGCCGTCGGCTGACCAGCGCCACTTGAAGCAAACCAACATGGTGACCGCAAAATATTTCGAACTAGGAAGAAATTGTCCCAAGGCTCCCGATTGCTCCCGAGGTCACCCAAGCCCTCCAAACACTTTGACAAATGCCTCCTTGTCCATGACCTGCCCATAGCGCAGACTAAAATACAGGACGTTATCTTGGTCGTACCGCCTGAGCGGTAGCAACAGCTCGCTGGGGTCTTCGCCGATGTCCCCCAGAGTCATCACGGTGGCGACCGGGCAGTAGATGTCCCTCCTCTTCCCCCAGAAGGTCAAGTGAGCCACTTTCAACAGGGTGCCGTCTTCGCTCAGGTACATCATGCCAACGATGCGCCGGAGGTAGAAGCTCATGCCGTAGAGCATCGCAGCGGCAAAGCAAGCAATCCCTGTACAGTAAAGGCACTGTCCCACAGAAACTTGGTTCTGCCAATAAAGAACCCAGATCGGCGGGAGAATCACGGTGGTCAGGCCTGTCTGCAGCAGCTTCACCCTTGAAAGGATTCTGCAGTACTTGATCCATGGAAACCTGTAAATCAGCTTATACTGATGGGTGCTTTCCAAGTCGGGCGTCTGCTCCAGGGCACGTTGAGAAGGGGCTAAGGTGCCCAGCCATCTGGGTCGTGCCAGCTGACTGCCAGGATCTTGTTGACTGCATGGTTTGAGCACCCCAGGAACTCCAAAGGGACGGGAAGAGGCTGGGAAGCCCTTCTGCCATCGCAGAGGAACTTGGTTTTCCAGACACCTTCCGCAGGGTGCGAGGAAGGGCAGGTCAACGCAAGCGGTGAGGATCCTAGCCTGAAAGACAGTTCCATGAGATATCACTGGGGCGGGAGTCGTTTTTCACAAAGAGGACCACATTCTCTTTTGGGTGGCCACCTGGGGGCCACATGCAAAAGTGGGTGGAACAACAGATGTAAATTTTACCAACTTACACTCACACACATCTCTATTCTTCAATCACGCAAGCAAGAGGGTAACAGGGATCCCAACCAGCCAAGAACATTCAAGGAAGGTGTGAAGCAAGGCTGGAGAAGGGTGTGGATTGTGGGAGTCCCAAGGGCCAGGCAGAAAGGCCTGGAGGGCCATATGTCCTCCCAACCTCTCGCCTGGGCCTGAGTTTCCCTATCCCTCAAGAGATTATAACATGTGGACCCGCCAACATCAGAGATGCATGCAACCGCTAATGTTTCGCTCAGGACAACTTTATTATTTACACTGATTGATTTATTCTGAGAACTCAGAGAAACACACACACACCCTGCCAAAGCCAGGCTGGCCAGATTTTTCTGGGATGTTTTGTGCAACCCTCAGGACCATGGGGCTTGATTTGCTTGTGCAAGCTACCTGGAAAACGGCTTCTGTAGCAAATGGTTAAATCTCTGCTCATTCATTCCACTTGCAGGAAGGATCTGAACCCAATGGTCCTGTTCAGCATGGTCACATCAAACGATAGTTTAGCATGATAAAATAAGCAGGAACCACAATGAGTCTCCGGTTCTTGTGCACCAGACTCCCCTCCCCTCCTCCCACAGTGTCAAACATTCAGAGGCTTTCACTTCAGCTGGCTGTACAGACCTGAAACTGTAGTTAATTTAACTATGGTTTGAAGCTGGCCTGTTTGAAACTACCCATATTTAACGCTAACTGCAGTTGATCTGACTGGACAAAGTTCCATACTCCTCTACACTTTCATTTATTTGTCTTATTACTACATTCATGTCTCCCCTATCCCCCCCCAAGGAATTCAAAGGGGCATAGCTGGTTCTCCTCCTCCCCACTTTCATTCCCAGAACAACCCTGCGAGGTAACTCAGGTAGACAGTGGCTCAGGGGCACCCAGTAGCTGAGTGGGCATTTGAACCCAGGTCTCCCAGAACCTAGTGTGACACTAACCTAGGAGCAGCCAGCACAGTACCCTCTATGGCGTTTTTTTCCTCTCTTTTTTGCACTCCCATGAGCCCCAGCCAGCTGATGTGTAGTCCAGCAAGATCTGAAGAGCGTCACGTTGGCTGACCTTGCTCTAACCACTACACCACGCTGCCTGATGCACCCCCCAACACCACAGACCAGCTTCCACCCAGCTCAGCTCCTTTGCAAGGCTCTTTGCTTGCCATTTGGGAAGCAACCCAAAGGGGAACCCAGAGCACCGCTTTACCATGAGGGCAGCTCCTGCAGCTCCTGAATGGGGCACTTCTTACACCACAAACACCTTCAACATGACCAAGGACTTGCCATCCGCCTTCAGATGCGGAGACCGCTTGGGCGGCGCGCTGCCTGCTGGGGGAAATGCACGTGAGCTCTGTCAGCTGCTGCGTGGCATGCCGGGAATTGTAGTGCCTGACTCCTTACCCTAGTGTGGAGAGGTAGAGCAGCACAGGGCACTGTTGATACGTGGAACTTCCTGGTTCCTAGTTTAGACCCTGGGTGGTTTTGGCGGGTGCTTGCTGTTTTGTTCTCTCATATTTTAGAATCTATTATTTACTATCCCGTTTCCCCCACCCCAATGTTATATATTGTTTTGCATGCTGTTAGAAACATTATAAAGCATTCCCCCCTGGAATATATACATATATAATCTTGTTATTATAAATATTATTATTTATTACGTATAATATTAGATAGATAGATAGATAGATAGATAGATAGATAGATAGATAGATAGATAGATAGATAGATAGATAGATAGATAGATAGATAGATAGATAGATAGTTTTCCTTCCAAGGGTGGAAATGAGACTTCCGCCCCGCATATTGTAACAGTCGAATAGTAACCGGAAGTGTTTATTGGCTACTGTATGTACTCTAGGCTCCCTTTTCAGTCTTCCGCAGGGCATGTCGGGGAAGCGCATGCGTATACGTCAACCCGCCCTCTGTGCGGCATGCTGGGAGTTGTAGTCTTCTTTCTAACCCAGGAGGAAGCGAAGCGCCTCTCAGCCGGCCACCTCATCGCTAGGGCAGGCAGGGGCGGCGGGTGACACTCCCGAGTGACCATGGAGGAGGTGGGCCGCGGGCGGACGCTTTGCCTCTTCGACGTGGACGGCACCCTGACCGCGCCTCGCCAGGTGGGAGCCTGCCGACTCCACTCTTGAACATGCCTCTGGGCATGTGCAGAGTGCTTTTAACCCCTCCGTTTAGCCTACAGCTCGAGGGAAGGTGGGAGGTGAAGTGCGGGGCTTTTCATAGCTAAAATAAGTAACAGTGAAAAATGAAAACGCAAACCTTGCTCTTTGCTCTTACAAATTATGAAATTATTATTTCGCCATTGGTGTATTAATATTAAAATGCAATATGTAGTAAAAGGATCCAAATTAGAAGGCAAATTTCTGCTGCTGCGGGAGCAGCAGCCTCATTCATTGTAATTATCTACTGTTCCTTGTTAGAAGTTCAACATATTCTGCTTCTGGTTTCCAGAATGCAGCTTGTTAATTTGGGAGCTTATTAAGCAGCTTAATATGAATTCATAATGAATCACAACAAGTTCAACAACAAATAAAATGTTGATCCGTCCCTTCTCTCTGGATCTAGAAAGTCACCCCAGAGATGGCGAATTTTCTGCAGGCCTTGCGGAAGAAGGTGAAGGTCGGAGTTGTGGGCGGCTCAGACTTCGAAAAGATTCAAGAGCAACTGGGAGACGATGGTATGAATAGAGCACAAGGAAATTGAGAAAGGAATTGCTTGAGTACAGCAGTGTTTCTCAACCACTGTTCCGCGGCACACTAGTGTGCCGCGAGACGCTGGCTGGTGTGCCGCGACGTGCGGCGACGAGAAGGGCGATTTGCATTGTCACATGCCTGGCGGCCACCAATAAACAACACTGACCCATCGGAAAGCAATATTTCTCCTCCTCTTTCCCAAAGCTCAGTGCAAACGAGCCTGGCGGCCGCCAATACACAACACTGACCCACCGGAAAGCAATATTTGGCAAGTGTTTCTTACAGTCATAATTATAATATAGGGCGGCACAGAGTTAAATTTTTTAACTTTTTTAATGGTGGTGTGCCTCGTGATTTTTTTCACGGAACAAGTGTGCTATGGCCCAAAAAAGATTGAGAAACACTGGAGTACAGGATAGGGGACTTTTTATCAGCCTAAGTGCCGCATTCCCTCATGGACAACTTTCCAGGGGCCACATTTCAGTGGAAGGCAGGGCTAGAGACAAAAGGTGGGTGGAACAACATGACTTTGACCTTTGAACAGTAGCCAGCAGTCCAACCATACAACAATTCATATTTCTGCATGGACACACACCCTTCTTCATCCAGGCAATTGAGACCAGAGTTTTCAAGGACACATTCTAGCTACGCGAAAGTACCTGAACTGGGGAAAGAGACCGAGAGAGTGCTGGGGGGCCACATGCAGCCCCTGAGTCTGAGGTTCCCCACTCCTGGTTGAACGGGAAAGTGCTGGTGGTTTTAAGCGTTGCAGCTTTCCTCTTCACTTGGCACCCTGCCTGATCAAACTAATTTACTCTGAAGCAACTTTCCTCACATATTATTTGTGCTCATAAAGCATGGCCAAGGACTTGCCATCTGGCAATGCTCTCTATTTTCAGCCGTGTGTAAACTGCTCTTAGTTAGGCTGAAAGGGGTTCAGGCTGGGTATCCTTGTGAATGAAAGCTTGGCTTCAGACAAAATCTTAGAGCATAGGATCTGCCTGCAAGTTGCTAGCCTGGTAGCTTAATAGCAATTCCATGTTTGGATGGCGTGAACATTGTTGGTAGCATAAGAAGCTGGCTTATTCCAAGTCTGACCACTAGGCCATCCAGCTCAGTATTGTCCACACTGAGCGGCAGTGCCTCTCCAGAGTTTCAGGCAGGGTCCCCTTCCCTGGAGAGCCTTGGGATTGAACCCGGGACCTTCTGCATACAAAGCAGATGCTCTTTCATTAACCCATGGTCCTTCCCCATACCTGTGAGTTGGTTGTTGCTTACCCAACAGAGATGGGCTGTTAAATTCATGTTGCAGGTAATAAGATGTAATCTTTCATTCTTGTGTCCAGGATACAAGGGGGTTGGGGGAGGTATGTGAGAAAGAAATCTGGGACTTGTTGCACTACACAAGAATGACAGACCCCACAAGCCATCTCTGCATAGTTGTGTCCAAATTACATTACACGCAATCCCATGTTTGTGCATTACATTGGAATCACTGTTCAGTATTTGCTCTCATATACAGCAGGTACCAAAAATAATACAACAAAGGCATCTGCCTGACATCAATGAGCAAGGAGTTCCAAAGTGCAGGTGCTAAAATTATGACTAAATTGAGGCCAACCTATCCCCAATATGGGGGGGGGATCTTTTTAGAAGAGGTGCCTAAAATTTCTCTGATGATTCTGTTCTTTAACATTTGTTCTTCTTAGTGGTTGAAAAATTTGACTACGTATTCCCGGAAAACGGTCTCGTGGCATACAAAGATGGGAACCTCTTGAGTAAACAGGTGAGTTTGTGACTTGTGATTAGCTAAGAAGGTGGATAATTCCCTCCCTCCCTTCACTCGAAAATGGGGGCTGGGAGGTGCTCCGGCTTCTTGCAAAATAACACCACTGTCTTGTTTCTCATTGGCCCTGTTATGAGTACAATCCTTTGGCACACACCAAAATTTGGTAGTAGAGGGATTGATAGCTACTTACTCATGCTCAGAGACATTATGACACCAAATGCCAATTGCTGGGGGAGTTGCATTGGAGCAAGGCTTGTTGACTCTTAATGTCATCCAGTGTTGCCATGTGAAAATGGTATGTTAAGATCACCTTGGGGGGAATTCTACCACTTCAGAAAGCAGCCCTGAGGACCAGCTGTCTGGGCCATCGAGAGGGGGGCCTGGAACGAACGCAGAGATGCCTGCAAGAGACCCTTAGGAACATAGGAAGCTGCCTTCTACTGATTTGGTCCATCTAGCTCAGTATTGTCTATGCCAGGGTTTCCAAAACTTGAGACTACGACTCCCATCATCCCTGACCAATAGTCCTGGTAGCTAGGGGTGATGGGAGTTGAAGTCCAACAACAGCTGGAGACCCAAGTTTGGGAAACTGGTCTATGCTGACTGGCAGGGCTCTTCAGTTTCAGGCAGGAGTCTTGCCAAGCCCAAGCCCTGCCTGGAGGCTTCCAAGGGATTGAGTCTGGGACCTTCTGCATGCCAAGCAGATGCTTTGCCACTGAGCTCCGCCCCCCTTCCGGGTAATAGTGGAACTGAAGCCCGTCTTCTTATTCTTTTATATACTTCTTTGTGGAGACAACTCCCCTTTAGAAAACCCTTTTCCAGTCTACCTACCTAATCACTTCCTGTTCTGCTTTCCATGTAGAGTATTCAAGGCCAAATGGGTGAAGAGCTTCTTCAAGACTTGATCAACTATTGCCTGAGTTACATTGCGAAACTTAAACTGCCGAGGAAGAGGTGGGTGGTTCCAGCTTCTTCTGTAGCCTGAGTCGGATCGAGGGCCGTTAGACACCTCCCACGAAGTAGAGGTGGCAGAATTGCCGGCTATTATCCAACCTTAGTCATACTTGTTACAGGCCCATTGAAAGTAATTGATATGTCTAACTTACTCTGAGCAGAATTTAGATGCCTACAACCCTTTTAGTTTTTGAGGGTTACCACAAAAAGCTCATTAAAGGAACAACATTGACTATCAGTGGTCAACCAAACCATTAAGGTGTCAAGGAAATCATCTTATTAAAAAAATGCCAGGCTCTTTATATGGACAATTTCGAGCCACCATAGAAGCATTACCAGGCCTTAGTCACACATCAGACTTATGCTTCAGGTTACAATCCACTCCTCCCTTACCTGGGAAATAAATCCATTGAACTCAGAGAAGCTGCTGAGCAAACGTAATACAGATAAAGACTTTGTAATTCTCCAAAACCAGTTGAATAAACTTTCAAGTTTTGTTTTTCAAATAGTAGCCATATTGAACTACAGCCGTACCTTGGAAGTCAAACGGAAGCTCCTGCAGCCAATCGGAAGCTCCGTCAGATATTCGGCTTCCAAAAATAGTTTGCAAACCGGAACAGTCACTTCCGGGTTTGCGGTGTTCGGGAGCCAAAACATTTGAGAACTAAGCTGTTTGAAAACCAAGGTACGACTGTACTCTCCCCATTTTTCACATATCATTGACCTCTGAAAAATGCATTTTCTGTTTCTCTCCCATGTATCTTCCTCCTTCACTACAATGGGTGGGCTTGCATCCTAAAAAATAGTGCTGTGATACCCCATAATTGACCTCCCTCCTAGACGCTGGTCCAAAGAGCTTTGTTTGAGCCACAAGAGCCACAACGCGGGTGGCGCTGTGGTCTAAACCACAGAGCCTAGGGCTTGCCGATCAGAAGGTCGGCGGTTCAAATCCCCGCGATGGGGTGAGCTCCCGTTGCTCGGTCTCTGCTCCTGCCAAGCTAGCAGTTTGAAAGCACATCAAAGTGCCTGTAGGTAAATAGGTACCGCTCCGGCGGGAAGGTAAACGGCGTTTCCCTGTGCTGCTCTGGTTCGCCAGAAGCAGCTTAGTCATGCTGGCCACATGACCCGGAAGCTGTACGCCGGCTCCCTCAGCTAATAAAGCGAGATGAGCGCCGCAACCCCAGAGTCATCCACGACTGGACCTAATGGTCAGGGGTCCCTTTCCCTTTACCCCATAACTAATCTCCCTCCTAGACGCTGGTCCAAAGAGCTTTGTTTACTAGCCTAAGTCTGAGGCAGTAACATCTCACTGTGTCTCTTCTTAGGGGCACTTTCATTGAATTCCGAAATGGGATGCTGAACGTCTCTCCCGTGGGCAGAAACTGCAGCCAGAAGGAGCGGATTGAATTCTATGAGCTTGATAAGGCAAGTGCACTTTCCCCCCATGCTGTCTTAACATTTTGTTAGCAAGTCCCCTTTATGTCTAAGCTTCACGTCTCCTTCGACCATCATCAGTGGCACATAGCCAGGCCCTTTGTGTGCTCTGGTTCTGTGGCTGCAAGGCTTACATCTGCATGGGGAAAGGCTGCAGCTCAGGGGGAGAGCATCTGCTCTGCATGCAGATGGTCCCTTATTAAATCCCTGGCATCGCCAAGTAGAGACTGTAGGAATGAGGGTTGGCCAATGTGACACCCTCCAGATGTTGTTGGATTCCAGGTCCTGCATCATCAAAGCCATCGTGGTCAGGGATGATGGAATTTGTAGTCCAGCAACATCTGGAAGGCATCATCTTAGTGTAGGTCTACTCTAAGATTCTGGCACAGAAGTGAAAAAACATTGTGACCGCCCAGTTACGACTCTGAAGTAGTTGAGAATTAATACTATAAATGCATGGCACGACATAGGAGCATAGGAAACTGCCTTACATTGAGTCAGAGCATTGGTCCATGCTGCTCAGCATTGTCCATACTGACCGGCAGTGGTTCTCTGGGTAGAGATGTCTCTCAACCCTGCCTGGAGATGCTGGGGATTGAGAAACTGGGACCTTCCGCATGCAAAGCAGGTGACCTGTCACTGAGCTGTGAACCTTGAGCAACTGTAAAGACAATCAGCTTTTATCTTCCGGGGGTTTGCTAAGCGAGTCTTGTTGCATTTTAAAGATGAAACAAATCTGTTGTGGCGCAAGTGGATGCATGAAGTCGGTTTTACCATGCCCTTGACTTCTAATGCAATCATTCCTGGGTGGGATACAGTACTGTAGTTTTCCATTTGTGTTTACGGGGGGGGGGGAGAGAGAGAGAGAGAGAGAGAGAGAGAGAGAGAGAGAGACTGGTGCTTCTTGATGAGAAGATCCAAAAGAGCTGACAAAAATCCCCCAAACATACAGCAACGGAGGAGCAAGCTTCTGGAGTGTTTTAGTGTGCATGCTCAGTTTGCACAGAGGGCGATGGCAAGTCTCAGCATGTCTGCACGAAGAAGAGTGTGTGCCCTGGAAAGCATCTCAGAATCTTGCACAACTCCATCACTTTCTACAGCAGCTATGTTCTGCCTGTGGTGTCGGAAGTTGTATGCCTCTAAATACCAATTGCTCTGAATCACAAGAAGACTCCCGTTAAACTCAGGTCCTACTTACAGGCTTCCCATAGGCTTCCCTGACTGACCACTGTGAGGATAGGATGCTGGGCTGGAGGGGCCATTGACCATGGGCAAGGGCTTTTTTCATATTCGTACAATCTTCTGGCAGGGTCTCTGTGGCAGACTCATTGACATGCAACAGGTCCCCCCAATGCTAGAAAGCTTTGAAAATCATTGGTGTGGCAGAATCCTTATTTCTCATCAACGCTCTTTCCCGTTTTGTTTTTGTGAACAGAGGGAGCATATAAGAGATAAATTTGTCGCCGATTTACGACGAGACTTTGCAGGAAAAGGCCTCACATTCTCTATAGGTATTTAAACATAAAATGTCACTCCCCTAAATCATTTTTGTTTGTGCCAAAGCACAAGGATGAGTCTGGCCACTCAGGTGTTGCCCTCGGCTTGATTTATGACACGACTGGGAAAGGGAAAGGGAGAAACATTTGCCACTTGGTTTTCAGAGGTACTGGAAAACATAGGCTTGGGATAAGGGTGTCCACACCTTACATTCAGCAAGCACACAATCTGTGTACCTGCAAACTTCTACAGTTGTTTGCATGAAACGTTCAACAAGGGTACAGGCTGTGTGCCTGCAAGAGTTGAGCTGTACTACTCAACAAGTGTACACTCATTCACACAAATGCTTAGACCTGTGTTCAGTGTAATGTGTGAACAAGCCTAGAGAAACACCTGAATTACTATTGACGTAGTACTTCAATCCAGGAGCACAGGCAAAATATATTTTCGGCATGTTACTGGGACAAGAGGGATGCGGGTGGCGCTGTGGGTTAAACCACTGAGCCTAGGGCTTGCCGATCAGAAGGTCGGCAGTTCAAATCCCCGCGACGGGGTGAGCTCCCGTTGCTCGGTCCCAGCTCCTGCCAACCTAGCAATTCGAAAGCACGTCAAAATGCAAGTAGATAAATAGGTAACGCTCCAGCAGCGTTTCCGTGCACTGCTCTGGTTTGCCAGAAGCGGCTTAGTCATGCTGGCCACATGACCCAGAAGCTGTACGCCAGCTCCCTTGGCCAGTAAAGCGAGATGAGTGCTGCAACCCCAGAGTTGTCTGCGACTGGACCTAATGATTAGGGGTCCCTTTACCTTTTACTGGGACAAGAGTTAATTTCAGGTGTCTTGATATATTCCAACATCCTGTGTTTTCTGTTCTATTTAAGCATGAAACTTCTGTCCTCCCTTTTACCATAAATCCATTTACGGTAACTTTATGCTGATAGAGATAGCATCTTCCAAGGTGCTTCCTGCTCAGTAAACCTTCTTCTAGGTCATTTTTTTCTTTACACTGTACAAAACGTGCTGCTGCTGTTCTAACCTTTTGTAACATCTCTCCAACCAGGGGGCCAGATAAGTTTTGATGTGTTTCCAGACGGTTGGGATAAGCGATACTGTTTAGGAATTGTTTCCCAAGATGGCTTCAAAACAATTTATTTCTTTGGAGACAAAACAATGCCAGTAAGTGCTAGACTGGAACGTGCCAAGAAGTTTCAAATACACTATCGGGATAAGGATTCCTTGTGGAATTGAAATAGAAATTCATCTGCTACCCGCGTGAAATTGATATATAGATCAGGAAGGAGGCGTGTCTATGGCCCTCCAGACATTGCTGAACTCTAAGTCCCAGTCACCCTGGCCAGTGGTCAGGGACGATGAGACATAGTCCAGCAAAAATCTGGAGGGCTACAGGTTCTCCATCCCAGATAGATAACTACAGTCATACCTTGCAAGCCGAACGCCTTGCGAGTCGAACGTTTTGGCTTCTGAACACCGCAAACCCAGAGGTGAGTGTTCCGGTTTGCAAATGTTCTTTGGAAGCCGAACGTCCGACAGGACTTCCACGGCTTCCAATTGTATGCAGGAAGCTCCTGCAGCCAATCAGAAGCCGTGCCTTGGTTATCAAACGTTTTGGAAGTCGAACGGACTTCCGGAGCGGATTCCATTTGGCTTCCAAGGTATGACTGTTTTGCAAATTTAGCACATACCAAATCACAGTGAGTCACATTGCACTCATTATTGCACCAAGACAGTTACCTATTAAAATGGCTCATTTTCTTCCCCCACCCCCTTTTAACAATTTGACCTAGACCCAGTTTTCAGGGCAACTGCCCCCCCCCCCCCCGGCCAGCAGTACACAGAGCAGCACATAGTTCCCTATCTTTGAAGCTCCCATCTTTGAAGACCTCATCTCCATTGCACTATGCAGAAGGCAAGAAACGGCAAAGTTTCTTCCCTACCCTCCACTTTTCCTTCCCAAAATAGTCTCTCCTTCGTAGCCCCGGAGAAATTAAATACAGCTGTGTTGGCTGGGACTGATAGGAGTTGCAGTCAAAAATATCTGGAGAGCACCTAGTAGTTGGTGAAAGCTGCTATAGCTCCACAGTTACACTCACCTGAGGCTCCACAGCAGGTGCTTTAGCAACCCCTATGAAGTTCTGGGGGTGGGGTAGCTCTCGAGTGAGACTGAAAACTCCAAAGTGTAATTTGTGTGTGTGTGTGCGTCTTATTCGCAGGGTGGGAACGACTATGAAATTTACACAGACTCCAGAACCATCGGCCACAGTGTCACGTCGCCCGAGCAGACAAAACAGATATGTGAAGAGTTATTCTTCAACTAGATGCGCTTATTTTGTACGAAAAGGGAGCAGGTTAACTTCAGGACTAAAATTTGTAGAATAACTGCCTTGGGGTGAAGATCAGGATCAGGACTGTGGTGTGCAGGAAGTTTTTTTTTGGGGGGGGGATTTAACTCTCCTGTTGTCGTCATCCCGTCCCCGTCCCCCAAAGCGGCCGTTTGTCCAGAAAGGAAAGCGGCAATTATGAGGCGAATACAAGTTAGCTGCCTCCCTCCACGACAGCTATTTTAAAAATAGGGGAAATGGTCAGACCTGTTAAATGAATGATTTGCCTTTCATGTTGTGCCCAGTTTCTGTTTTGCATGATCACAGCTTGCCTTTCAGGCTGATTTCCTAGAGATTGAAAAGTTCTGCCGTAACAGAAATGTCAGAAGCGATTCCCGCCCCGCCTTCCAGACCAGATTCCTCGACACACACCGGGATCCCTTCCAAGCAACATGTGTGGATGGCTTCTTCTGCCAACACTGTTCTGTCCCCACTTTCATCTTTCTGGTTGCTGAGTAGCCCTGAAAAACAGGCCTCACGGTGGAAGCCTTGCAAGTAGATCACTACGTCCAGAAAGGATTTGCTTGTCCCAGTGACTTATTGAGACAGGCAGTTGCAGGGTGGTTTTAGGGTAGAGGTAAAATTCTGGCACAGGAGCCCATCCTTCTTCCACCACTGTTTTCTGCTGTTTCAGGGGTCTCTGGTTTGTTTCAGAATTTGTTGCCTCGGTAGGGTATGTTTGGAATTTAATGTACTGGAATGCAAAGGGATGGGAGATTCCCACTAATACCTCACACCTGGCTTTTTGGAATATGGTGCAGTTGCTAAGCCTGCCTTGGAATTTCTGTTAAAAGCTCATACTTCAAGTTGGACCGCCACATTAAAATCCTTATGCACAGGGAATAACGTTTTGTTTCTCCATATATCTCCCTCACTCCCAGAAAGAAAACCCTCTCATATTTACCAATAATGCCCAATTGCCTTTCTGTCATCAGCAAACTGGATTTGCCTGGCTAAGGAGCTTCGAACCTGTTCTTGAGAAGTAGTGTCGTACCTTGGTTGTCGAACACCTTAGTACTTGTACGTTTCGGCTCCTGAACGATTGAAACCCAGAAGTGAGTGTTCCGGTTTTCGGATGTTTTTGGGGAAGCCAAATGTCCAACAGGGCTTCCGATTGGCTGCAGGAAGCTCCTGCAGCCAATCAAAAGCTGCGCTTTGGTTTCAGAACGTTTTGGAAGTCGAATGGACTTCCGGAATGGATTCCATTCGACTTCCAAGGTACGACTGTCTTTTATAGTGAGTAAAGCCATTGTTACATCCAGCTCAGTATGGTCAGCATCGTTGACTTCTCAAAACCACAAGCAATTATGCAAATTAAATGTATTTGAATCATTTATCCTAATTAAAGAATTCATTTTTCCAAAAACAAAAAACAGCCCCACCCTGGCCACAGAATTTCAGTAGGTTTAGTGCAGGCACCCCCAAACTGCGGCCCTCCAGATGTTTTGGCCTACAACTCCCATGATCCCTAGCTAACAGGACCAGTGGTCAGGGAAGATGGGAATTGTAGTCCAAAACATCTGGAGGGCCAAAGTTTGCCTGGTTTAGTGCAAAAAACAAAACAAAAACCATGGCCAGATTCAGTCATATTAGTGCCAGAGCAGGAAATGAGTAGCTGAAATGTCCAAATTCAAGCCAGCATAGTCTCTGTAACAAAGTTTAAAAATGCACTGCAATTCCCTTTTATGGAAATTCCAGGAGCAGAAGGAAGAGAGGGGGACTGAACTTTCACAACTGGTTTCTTAAAAAAAAAAAATCCAGCTACTCAATGGAATGTATATCCAGTTGAACAAGAGTGAAATATTGTTGTAAAATAGAATGCGGAAGGGAAAATCATTCAGAAACTGATCTTTGCCACCATTTTTAAACACTACTTAGAGGAGACGTTACAAATCAATGAGCTTACTCACACCCAGGACAATTTCTTCAGACCAGCCGTGTGATGCAGCAGGGGGAAGGGGAGATTAATGCTATTCTAGGCTGCATCAACAGAAGTATAGTGTCCAGATCAAGGGAAGTAATAGTACCACTCTATTCTGCCTTGCTCAGACCCCACCTGGGGTCCCGTGTCCAGTTTTGGGTGCCACAGGTTAAGGAGGATATTGACAAGCTGGAAGGTGTGCAGAGGAGAGCAACCGAGGTGCTCATGGGTCAGGAAACCACGTGGTAATAAAAGCAATTGAGGGAGTTGGGTGTGTTTAACCTCCAGAAAAGAAGACTGAGAGGTGGTATGACAGTCATCCTGAAATATCTGAAGGGCTGTCACATGGAAGATGGAACAAGCTTGTTTTCTCCAGAGGGTAGGGATTCAAACTACTGTACAAGAAAGGAGATTCCGACTAAACATTAGGATCTTAGTTGACCACATAATTATTTTCTGCTTGTTGCAGCAGTTGCAATTTGTGCTGTATGATTTTTAATTATATTTTTATTGCTTTTTTATTCCTTAGATATTGTATTTTATTGTGTTACAGTTTGAATGATGTGGCATTCAAACTGTAAGACAATAAAATACAATCTAGGAAGCAATTAAAATCAATAAGAATTATTTAACGCAGTGAACCTTCCCTCTTCAACCATGAGCCTACAGACACACAAGACTACCTAAATCAGGCACCCCCAAACTTCGGCCCTCCAGATGTTTTGGACTACAATTCCCATCATCCCTGACCACTGGTCCTGTTAGCTAGGGATCATGGGAGTTGTAGGCCAAAACATCTGGAGGGCCGCAGTTTGGGGATGCCTGACCTAAATGAAGCTCATGGACAACATCTGGGAACCCCTGATGTAAAAGAGGATAAAGTCAGGTTACAGCTGAGATGGTACTGTGATCCTAAGCACATCTTTAGCCAGATCCTATAGCTCTTTACCCATGAAGCTGATGCTGCCTTACTTGGAAGCAAGCTTTGGTGCCGTGAAGTGGAAATTACGAAAGTGGCAATTAAAATTTCATCTTGCACAAACTCAGTCTGGGCCAAGCCACTTTTCCTCCTCCTCAGCCCAGACTCGCTCAACTAATGCATAATGTTAGTAACCTGCAGTCCCCTTGCAAGGCCGCATGAATGTAAAATAACTTGCCAGACATTTAAAACGCAATGTAAATGATTCATAGGAGCGGCGACGTCGACATCAGTGCGACAGAGGTTCTAATGAAACCGCTAAAGTTGCAGGCAGCGTGGCCTTGTCACAAGCAGATCTGTTTACCTGATCCCGTTGAAAACATAAGAGGCCAGTTCTATATCTAGCATGGCAAGAAAAACAAAAAACAGTCACAACGATAACAACTCCTGCGGTATCTCAATGTCCGGGGTTGCAGCGAATGAGAAGAGGATTTAATTTCCTCTTTCATGTCTGTCTGGCTTGGCAGTCTTGTGTCCCTCTCTGGTGTTAGCAGATAATAAGAAGAGGAGATTGAGCAATTCTGGTCTCTTGACAGTCCCTGCTTTAGAGGCAGTGTGTTGTAGTGGCTAGAATATTGGACTAGAGGCCAGAACGAATCGGATGATTACAGATGCCTTTCACACAATTCCAGAAGAGGAGATTCACTCCAAGCTTTTTATTTATTTCCCCAAAGATTTCCAGCTGTTAGGGAGTTTGAGAAGGGAACACAACACACACATGTACTGTTCAGAACATTTTCTACTAGGGGAAAAAAACCAACTAGATGGCATTGAAATAAAAATGAAATATGGTTTAGCTACAAACCTAGTTGGAGGCAGGAATTAGCTAGCTGTGCATTAAACACACACACATCACTAACTAAAAATAATATACTTTGCCAGCTGAAGAAATGCCCCAGAAGGGTTCAAACCAGTTCACGTGACATACAGGGGCTTGTTTCCCTCATACTAAGCCATGGTTTACTAAAACTGTTGTTTACCTGATCATCTGGACCCTGTTCAGTGGATTACCTATGGCTTCTTTACTGCCAACAAACCACAAGCTGAAGCCATGGTTTGTCACTGACTTACAACCTTTGGTTTGTTTTAACTGTGGCTTGGTGTCACAAAGAAAGCCAGCACCGTCCCCAAAGCAAGGTTTGGTTAGTCAAACAAACACTTGCCAAGCTACCAGAAAAGACCAGCTGGAAAAACAAACCACATTTTAGAGAAACAAACAATGGGTTTGTTTTACTATCCGTGGGACAAATCTGTAGTTTGTTAAGCAAACCATGGTTTGGTGTGAGTTGTGCAAATGGGGCCAAGGAGGACATAAAAATCAAGAGCTGGTTTTTTAAAAGAAAAAACCCTGAAAGCTCTCATCAACCCAAATTACGAGCTAACCACAGCAGACACTACTCTCGCATCTCAAATGTTTTATGTATGAAATGTTGAGGCAGGCTGTGCTTTTCTGCCAGGGGCCGGGGCATTGGCTTCTGTAGAAATCTCAGCACAAAATCAAAAGAAGGGAAAGGTGTTTCCTGCTGGGGCTTCGCCCAGGTGCTCCATTGAGGTTCCTTGGACCTAGAAACCCAGAGGGCACACCAAGAGAATCCCTATGTTTCTAGGAAAGTGGCTCCCACCAGCAAATGACTTCTACAATGACAGGCAAATTTCACAGTGCTGTTGCTCATTATACTGGTGAGACCCTGTGGTGTCAAGCAGAAAAGGTCTCCATGGGGTGATCTACCCAGGCAACGCTGGTATCCCTTGCCTTGCCATGCAGAGTCCCCACCAAAACAGAAAATTTACAGGCTCCAAGCCATGCTCCCCTTCACCTGGAGAGATGGCACCTGCGCCATTTTGTTATATTTTGGTTACGTATTTCTAAGGCCTTTGTGTATCTACACGTGCTGGTAAAAAGAAAAAAGAAAAAGCAAAGCCGTAACTAAATCCCGTCTTCCTGGTCAACTTAAGTGTTGTGCCGTTTGCGTTTTTTTAATTTTTTTGTATAAAAGCGGGGGCGTTACTCTGGCCACCTTTGGGCCCCCATTACAATGGTGTTTCCACCTCACTCAATACGCAGAAAACTCGTCTGTCAAGTCTCAAGTCAGTATCAGTTGTTGAACAATACCCAAAGTCCAGCATTTCCTCCGTCGGGGCGGCCTAGGAGTTGATCAGGTTTCCTGACCATGTCTCGTGCTTTATGCCCGGAGCAAGGTGAGTGATGACGACCTCCACGGCCTGGAGCTTCTCGTTCTTCGGAGGGATGGTGCACACCTTGTAGGTGACTTCATCCCCGGTCACCGGGACGTATTCTCCTTCAATGCTTTCAGAAGGCAGGGGGAGAAGATACAAAACAAAATAATTGAACCAAATGGTGATTCTCTAAGAAGCAAGGGGGCAGCAAGGGGGCTCTGGAGGCGTCAATGCCTACCAGACTATGACTGGATCAAGGCCATCCATTTGGTTTACTTTGTTCAACTGAATTGTTTCAATTGGATTTTGAATAAATGTGAAATCGGTCGTTACTGTTTCGAATTTTACTGTGTTGTTACCTTCCTTAGTGGGTCATGCAAACTGCCATTTGCTTTATAGGGTAGGGTAGGGTAAGGGATGCAGGTGGCACTGTGGGTTAAACCACAGAGCCTAGGGCTTGCCGATCAGAAGGTCGGCGGTTCAAATCCCTGTGACGGGGTGAGCTCCCGTTGCTCGGTCCCAACTCCTGCCAACCTAGCAGCTCGAAAGCACATCAAAGTGCAAGTAGATAAATAGGTACTGCTACAGCGGGAAGGTAAACAGTGTTTCTGTGTGCTGCTCTGGTTCGCCAGAAGTGGCTTAGTCATGCTGGCCACATGACCTGGAAGCTGTACGGTGGCTCCTTCGGCAAGTAAAGCGAGATGAGCGCCTCAACCCCAGAGTCAGACACGACTAGACCTAATGGTCAGGGGTCCCTTTACCTTAAGGGGCACTGAGGGTGCGTTTATGGAACCAAGGGAGCGGTAGCCCCAAAAAGTTTGGACACCACTGGGCTAAATGAACCATTCATCCCATCACAGGACTTCGTCATCCCAACTTGGTCAAGCCCAAAAGCCACAAACTCAAAAAAGGGAATGTAGAACCTACAACAATGTTTTTATTCATTCATTCCCAAAGTGGTTGATATTTACTCACTCACCCCTGGGGATGGAAAATAAGTGTATGAATTGTGTTTCTTAGGATCCACCCTATTTCTGTGGTTGTAACCTGTTCAAAACTGTTTTATCACTGGGTTTTAATTGTTGTAACCCACACTGGGACCTTAGGGTGAAAGGTGGGTACATCATAATCATAATAATGCAACAACAACAACAACGGGGAAATTTGAGCCTCAGAAATAAAGATCATGGGCATGTACAGAATACACCTTTCTTGCCAATGAAGAACTTATGTATCTAATGACTCCACAATACAACAGTGACTGGTGATTCATAAATGTTGATATTTCATGACTTTGCTTCATTTACATGACTAAGAAGTTGTGGTGCGGTTGATGGCAATGTTATATATCTCATCCAGGGGGTCAATGAACTCAGAAGCCTGGGAGAGCCAATGCTAAGCCTATCCTTTGTGTTCAGCAAACCACAGATTAGCCACGAGTTGTCCAACAATCAAGCAGACCAAGGCTTGCATCTCCACAGCTTGCTTGGGTTTCCAGCTGCTCTTGGCCTCTGGCCTTTGTGGCTTAGCTACCAAGCCTGGGGCGGCTGTACAAACCACAGTTAAGAAAGGGGGCCAGATATGCACGTAATGCTGAGTCGTAAGTAAGAGACAAATGAAGCTTGGCAAGCCAGTGACAAACCATGGCTTCAGCTTCATTCTAGGGCACAGGTGGGGACTCTTTCCATCTCGTCCTCCCCAGGCCATCACCCATACCTGCCAAGTCCCGGACTGCAGAATCTGGGACCGGCAGCCGCGTGACACCGGAAGTTGCATAGACGCAACTTTCGGTGTCGCTCTGCCCATCTATGGGCACCAAAAATGGCCGCCGCTGACACCGGAAGTCGCGTCTACGCACTTCCGGACATGCGTAGAGGCGACTTTCGAAGCCGGCGCCGGCCATTTTCGGTGCCCATAGATGGGCAAATCAGGGGGGGCAATGGCCGCCAGCAGGAGAATATAAGGGAGAATAACGGGAGACAAAGAGATAACGGGGGACCGCCAAGAAACGGTATGAAAAAACGGGGGTTTCCCGGGGGAAACGGGGTACTTGGCAGCTATGCCATCACACACCCCCACCAGCTTTGCTCTGCACCACAAGCATTATTGCCTTGCTGCTGGGACTTATCCTTGAATTCTGATCATGCATTTTGCTTGCCTTGGGTGGAGTGGGGTGTGTAAGAGCGTGCAGAAAACAACTGGCTTTGCAAAGGTAAAATTTACATTCCTTGCTCCACCAGCTTTGCCTCTGGCCCTGGCCCACTGCTCAGTGCTGGATTTACGTATAAGCTAAACAAGCTATAGCTTAGGGCCCCACTCTCTTGGGGGCCCCAAAAGAATTTAAAGGGGAAAAAAACCTGAACGTACATTTCCAAAATATAAGATAAAAAACAAATAAAAGAAAATCTACATACAGCAATAGTGTTTTGTGTTGTATAGGCTCTTATGATTTAGGTCATGGGCCCCACCTGCTCCCAAAAATATCACTGGTTTGCTCATTTCTATATATATAGGGTGCCTACATTCTGCATGGACTGGTTGCATGGCAACATGCGCAAATGGCTTTAGATACCCATTAGGTCCATAAATTACCATATAGCATATATTCAACACAAAAAACAGTGACAATTTGTTGTTGATAAAGGACAGCTGGACATATAAAGGGCCCCATTACCTTCAGTAGCTTAGGGCCTCGTCAAACCTAAATCTGGTCCCAGCACTGTTGGCATGTGATCCCCAGAAGGTTGCCCTGATGGGAATAATGCAGCCCCCCTCAGGATGAAAAAATGAAGGGCAAGTTCATTCCCCCGCCCCACTTACTCAGAAATGTGCACAAAGATGTCTGGACTGCCATCGACAGGTGTGATGAAGCCATGGCCCTTGGAGCGGCAGAAACACTTACACACCCCCTTGTAGGTAGGCCCTTCAGCGGCTCTTGTCGTCCTGTGAAGAACGAAAGCAAGTTCAGAAAACCATTCTCCACCTCTTCTTACATTAGGGCACGGAAGTCAGCTTCTTGGGAATTAATGTGGCTGCTTTTAAAAGTCAAGTTTCTTGCCCATATGGGGGAAAGCGCACGGGCAAAATGCCTGCTGAAAACTGAGAAACCTGGAGAAGCCTGAATAAGAGTTCAAGTGATGCCACAGGGTGCTTCAGTGTCCTATGGAACTACTCACCACCCACTTACAACTAGCAGAAGAAAAATGAACTGTGGCAGAGCACACGGTTCACATGTGGAAGGCCACAGGTATGATGATCCCGGCATCTTCAGGTAGGGCTCAGAGGGACACCTACCGAAAACCCCGGATTGCCTCTGGCAATACTCAGCTGGATGGACTAATGGTCAAACAGGGCAGCTTCCCTGCATCCCTACATTCCTAACAAACCTCAATTCAAACAGATTGAGGTTGAATCCTGACAAGACAGAAGTACTGTTTTTGGCGGGACAGGGGGCGGGCGGGTGTTGGGGACTCCCTGGTCCTAAATGGGGTAACTGTGTCCCTGAAGGACCAGGTGCGCAGCCTGGGAGTCATTTTGGACTCACAGCTGTCCATGGAGGCGCAGGTCAATTCTGTGTCCAGGGCAGCTGTCTATCAGCTCCATCTGGTACGCAGGCTGAGACCCTACCTTCCTGCAGACTGTCACGCCAGAGTGGTGCATGCTCTAGTTATCTCCCGCTTGGATTACTGCAACGCGCTCTACGTGGGGCTACCTTTGAAGGTGACCTGGAAACTGCAATTAATCCAGAATACGGCAGCTAGACTGGTGACTGGGAGCGGCCGCAGAGACCACATAACACCGGTCCTAAGAGACCTACATTGGCTCCCAGTATGTTTCAGAGCACAAGTGTGGCTGTTGACCTTTAAAGCCCTAAACGGCCTCGGTCCTATATACGTGAAGGAGCGTCTCTACCCCCACTGTTCAGCCCGGACACTGAAATCCAGCGCCGAGGGCCTTCTGGCGGTTCCCTCACTGCAAGAAGCAAAGCTACAGGGAACCAGGCAGAGGGCCTTCTCGGTAGTGGCACCCGCCCTGTGGAACGCCCTTCCATCGGAGGTCAAGGAGATAAACAAGTACCTGACATTTAGAAAACACCTTGTTTAGGGAAGTTTTTAATCTGTGATATTTTAATGTATTTTGGTATTTGTTGGAAGCCGCCCAGAGTGGCGGGGGAAACCCAGCCAGATGGGCGGGGTATAAATAAATAAATAAATAAATAAATAAATAATAATAATAATAATAATAATAATAAACCATGCAAAATGAGGAGAAATCAGGCAAATGTATGCAGCTAGCAGAATTCAGATTGTCAAGAGAGAACTGGGTACGATGCTGTAGAATGTAGTGTTCTTTTTAGGAAAACAGGGTGAAATTCAACACCGTGCTATTACAAATATTCCACCTGTTTGCCAGATTCCCCCCTCCTGTGTGCTGTTCTGTGGGTTCTCCCAATCCCCCCCGCAAGCCAATTCCAGTGGGTGGGGAGCCCTGCCGTGCACAGATGCCTTCATGCAGGGCTTCTAAGTGAATCTCACCCATAGAGATGCATCCAACTACATTATACTCAGAGCAGACCTGCTGAACTTGATGGACTTTCATTAGTCATGCCCATCTATTTAAGAGGGTCTACTCAAGAGTTGGATTAGCAGCAAATGCAACCCACGGGGAACTGCTTTACACTGTGCCAGACCAAGGGCCAATCTAGCGTCCAGTCATCAACAATGACTGACAGCAGCTCTCCTGGGATTGAGGCAAGAGGCTCTTCCGAGCCTTACCTGGAGACACTGAGGACTGAACTGTCTGAAACAGCTGCTGCCAGTCAGTGTAAACAATGCTGAGCTAGATGGACCAATGATCTGATTTAATATAAGGCAGCTTCCTACATCTGTAGGAAGGAATCAGAATCTGGAAATAAGTGTCAGAATCATCCAAGGGCAAAGCAGAGCTCGCAATTGGCCTTGAAGACATGCCCTTCTAAGATCATCAGAACATCATCAGAGCCTCCTGGATCAGGCCAATGGCCCACCTAGTCCAGCTTCTGTTCTCACAGTGGCCAACCACGTGCCTCTTCTGGGAAACCTACAAGCAGGACCAGAGTTCAACAGCACTCTCCCCACTTGCGGTTTTCATAAACATAGCCATCACAGCAACCAGCCATTGATAGCCTCATCTTCCTCCATGATTTTGCCTAATCCACCCAAGTTGGTGGCCACCACTGCCTCCCTGCAGCAGCGAGTTCCATAGTTTGTCATGCGTGAAGAAGTTTTATCTGTCCTGAATCTTCCAACATTCAGCTTCCCTGCATGTTCCCCCCTCAGGTTCTAGTAGGAGAGAGAAAAAGGGTTCTCTATCTATCTGTTTCCTCCACACCAGGCATAATTCTATAATATTCCGTCACGCCGCATCTTACTCGCCTTTTCCCTAAACTAAAAATTCCCAAACTCTGCATCCGTTCTTCGCCAGGGCGCCTCTCCATCCCCTGGACCCATTTGGTCTCCTTTTTTTTCCTGAATCTTTCCCAGGATCCGCAATATCCTTCTGCCGCCACCTGCCTCCTTCCTCACCTTGACGAGCTGGACCTAAGGCCTTCTGCCGCCATGGAGAAGCCCGTCTGCCTTGAGTGAGAGAGGGCACAACTTTCTACAGAGCATGGTAGGCTGTTCTGCTCCCATGCCCTCTCGCTTCCCCGCCCGCCCGCCAGCCACCTCCCTCCTCTCAACACAAACTTCTGAGCTTCTGGCCTGGGTGCGATTGTGACATAGCCAGCCATCCCAGAGTCATTTGCACTTCCCCGCTTGTCATAATGTCATTCAGCTGCAAGCTGAGCAAACCTTCAGAGCCCCAGGGGATTCGGTCAATGACACACCCAAGTTACCAAGCCCTCCAGCTGCAGAGGCTGAGAGATTACACTCTGCTGCTCAAGTCAGTATTTTGAAGGATGGCGGGTAGGGTAGGGGGTTGCATATCAGGGATTTGTCTCAGCAAGACCAACTCTCGGTGGAAATCTACAGTGACCTCACAAACATCTATGGCCAGAGCAATTGCTTCCTGGGTGGGCTGTATGGAGGTGATCACAGAAGGAAGCAGGCAGGGCGAGGCTTGCAGAGGTGAGTGACCAGAGTCGTCGTCTTCTTTGGTGATCACTCGTAGCTGAGTAAGATTGTCCTCCATAAACACAGTTTCAACAGTGACTGCAGAGGCCAATTCTGGATCCACACGTCCTTCCACAGTAGGAACATAGGTTTCCAGGTGGGAGTTGATCATGGTGAGGGTTTGCCAAACACGCCTTCCTCTTATTACATTTCTCCCTTTCATCCTGAGTTCGGGTGTCTTCAAAGTCCATGACACCTTTGGAAAAAGCTGTTCTCCAATTGGAGCGCTCGCAGGCCAGTGTTTCCCAGTTGCCGGTGTTTATACTGTACTACTTTGTTTCATTTTGACCAGAGAAAACACCAGTGATGCAGGAATGCCTTTTGTTTGTTATTAATTTATAATTAAAAAATATTTGTATACTGCTATATCATAAAAATGTATATCAAAGCCATTTACGGCAATAAACACATAAAACCATATAGTAGAAGCATTAAAGGTTAAAAACAAGTTAAAAGCAAAAAAGGTTAAAATGTCCATTGTGGTACCAGCAATTCAGAGTCAGGTAAGAAGCAAATTATCCCAAAGCAGCTGTAAAATGGATCCCAACACTAGATTACAGTTGTTATCACTATTATTTCATCTATCTACCTAACAAAATTTATATACCATGTTATGGTAGCAAAACCTCTAAGGGGTTTAACAAGAAGTATTAAAATTAACAATAAAAAGCAGATGAAAACAATGAAAAACTGTTTTAGAAGATTGAAATTAACAGTAAAGGAGATTAAAACACAGCAACATCAGTATGTCTGGTTAGGCTTGCCTAAACAAAAATGTTTTAAATGAGCACCGAAAGAATACAGTGAAGGTGGCTGCCTGGTGTCAACAGGCAGGGAGTTCCAAAGTGTAGGGGTCCTGCAGTAAAAGATTGGTTCCTTGCCACTGTGGAATGGGCAGTATGTGACACTGCCAGTTCTGCAGATGGACGTGGAAGAGTGGGCACACATGGGACAAGGTGATCTCACTGCCCCAAGCTGTTAAGGGCTTTATATACCAACAGTGACTTCTTGAACTTGGCCAGGATAACACGGGTGCAGATCTCTGAGCAGACACAGTCTCCCCGCTGCCAGCAACTGTTCTGCAGCGTCTGCAGTTTCTGGGTCAAGAACAACAGAGGTCTCACGCAGAATGTATTGCACTAGTCCAGTCCTGAAGTCACAAGGCCTGGACTACTGTGGACAAGTTCTCCCAGTGCAGGAACTGTCAGAATTGCTGTATACCCGGCGCAACTGGTAAAAAGGTGCTTCATTATTGCTATGGCAAGAGGGAGAGTGCAGTGCAGAGTTTGTTGGATATGTGCGTTGGGCTACATTTAGGGTGTCCGTGTGTTCTACTTTACAGAGGACAGCCCTCTATTGGAAGAAGTCCATCTGCCTCCTTTTGGGTCCTTATTTTGGATTTGATGGGAAGTTGCCCATCAGCAGTTCTAGCTCCTCATTGCACGGTAGGCTGAGCCACAGAGGCCATTGCATTATTCCCACTGCAGTGAGATGCAGTGCTCTTATTCTAGGGGGGAAAGCTGCAGGAACGCTGCCCAGTCCCTCCTGCTTCTGCGCCAGAGGAAAGGGGGGGGCCTGTTCTGTGAATGGGCAGAGCTAATGCACAGGGAAGAAACACCCCCTATGCATCAGCTCTGCAAGCTGCCCTGTCTCTTCTGCTTGCTTGAGTAAGCCAGAGAGCTTGCAGAGCTGAAGCAGGGGAGGCGTCTTCCTGCACATCATCAGCTGTTAGCCCAGAGCCTCATTAAAGCTCCACTGCCCCTCTGTCTCTCCAGTGCCCATAAAAGATGTCCTCTTTGCACTCCAGGGAGTCTTCTCGTGAGCCAGAGGCATGGTGTGGGGAGCGTTCCAGCTGGGAAAAAAAGCCCTGGTGAGATGTACAGTGGAACCTTGGTTCTCAAACTTAATTCATTCCGGGAGTCTGTTTGACTCCCGAAACGTTCGAAAACCAAGGCGCAGCTTCCGATTGGCTGCAGGAGCTTCCTGCACTCAAGCGGAAGCTGCGTCGGACTTCTGAAAAACGTTCAAAAACCAGAGCACTTACTTCTGGGTTTTCAGCGCTTAGTCAGCTAAGCTGTTCGAGAACCAAGATTCTGCTGCATTGCAATTCTACTTAAATTATAGCTGTTATTTCCATATTTGCATTTATACAGTGCCAGATTTACATATAAGCTGAAGAAGCTATAGCTTAGGGCCCCACTCTCATGGCCCCCCAAAAATTTAAAGGATAAAAAAACACTGGATGTACATTTCCAAAATGTAAGATAAAAAACAAATAAAATAAAACCTACATACAGCAACAGTGTTTTGTGTTGTGTAGGCTCCTATTTGTTATGGGCAAATGGCTTTGGATACCTATTAGGTCCACAAATTACCACATAACATATATTCAACACAAAAAAACAGCGACAATTTGTTCTTGACAAAGGACAGCTGGACATATAAAGGGCCCCATTACCTTTAGTAGCTT
Source organism: Zootoca vivipara (assembly GCF_963506605.1). Classification (NCBI taxonomy): domain Eukaryota; kingdom Metazoa; phylum Chordata; class Lepidosauria; order Squamata; family Lacertidae; genus Zootoca; species Zootoca vivipara. The sequence continues at coordinate 32,208,853 of NC_083289.1, read as the reverse complement.
AGGCCCTCATCAAAGGTAAATCCAGCCCTGCATTTATACATAGACAAGCATGCAAACTTTATGCAATTATGTGTCCTTCTCACCCCACCCTGATTATTTTTTCATGGTGATGCCTTAGGCCCATTTCAAAATAGAGATGATGCTGAGAGGCAGAGAAAAGTGGAGGGCAGGGGGTATCCTATGCCCCGAACCCCATCCCACCTGCTTCCCTTGATACTCACGCTGAAAATGTGCGCGTCCTCCGCGTCGGAAGCGGACTTGGGATGAAGTAACCTCTCATCGGAGACGGAGAACGCTCCCTCATCCGCCGCCCTTCTGGGAGTCGGAGGCTGCCTGGAGACGGAGGCTGCTCATGAGCGGAAGCAGATTCTGAAGACATTTCAGAGACCTAAACAGGAGAGGAGGTCTTGTTTTAGAGGCAGGAGTTTAGTTGATCAATCTTCCCATTAATTTAGTTTTGGCTCATGCAAGCTAAATGTCAGCCGCTCTCTCTCAGATATCCATTTCAACAATGCTCTGAAGTGGTGTCCATTAAGGCTGGACGATACAGTGGTACCTTGGTTTTTGAAGTCTCAGAAGTCGAACGTTTCGGCTTTCGAACGCCAAAATCTGGGAGTAACTGTTTCAGTTTTCGAATGCTTTTCAGAAGCCGAACATGCCACGCGGCTTCCGTATTGAGTTTTCTGTAAGTAAATGCTTTGGTTTTCTTTAAGTAAATGCTTTGGTTTTCAAGCATTTCGGAAGTTGAGCGGTCTTACGTTCAAAAACCGAGGTACCACTGTATCTGGTTTTTAACACTGTGATGTATTACCAGCTAAACATTGTGATATACCGATATATCACAATGTCTGAAATAAGGATGGAGCTATGTAGAGGCATTGGCTGGTTTCACTGTTTTTCCCACATTGTGATTTTTGCATAGCATACACACAAACACACACACACACCATGTTTCGCAATATATTGCCAGGTCAAAAATTATGAAACTAATATCACAATATGGACTTCAAACTGCTTTTGGACGATATATCAATATATTGTCCACCCCTAGTGCCCATCTTTTTTACCTTACTGCAGGCTGAGGACTTTTAGCTAATCGTGCTTTGCAATCTTTTGTTGTATTTTAATCTGGTATTAAATGCCAACATGTGTCTGACCAAACTGCGGAGGCAGTGGAAGACAGGAGTGCCTGGCGTGCTCTGGTCCATGGGGTCACGAAGAGTCGGACACGACTAAACGACTAAACAACAACAACATTATAGGCTTCTTTAAAAACAAACTTATAAATCACTTTGAGACCAAAAAGAATTTTTTGGTAGTAGTTGTTGTTTAGTCGTTTAGTCGTGTCCAACTCTTCGTGACCCCATGGACCAGAGCACGCCAGGCACTCCTGTCTTGCACTGCCTCCCGCAGTTTGGTCAAACTCATGTTGGTAGCTTCGAGAACACTGTCCAACCATTTTGTCCTCTGTCGTCCCCTTCTCCTTGTGCCCTCAATCTTTCCCAACATCAGGGTCTTTTCCAAGGAGTCTTCTCTTCTCATGAGGTGGCCAAAGTATTGGAGCCTCAGCTTCACGATCTGTTCTTCCAGTAAGCACTCAGGGCTGACTGTTTTAATATCCTAAATTATAATAATAATAAATATCCTAAATTATAATAATAATAAATATCCTAAATTATAATAATAATAAATAATGATAGAACTGACAACATGTTACTAAGACTCTTGCTCAGGAAAATACCCTAAAACACAACAGGAAACCAATTCAACACAGAGAGGTCAGACCCAGCATCAATGAAGCTCCCACATAGATGATCGCATGAATTATGCAGATGACATCTCATGTCAATGTGACAATTTTCCACCCCTTGTAACAATAGTGAAAGAACAAAAATTTATGGCTTATTAGTAGGAGAGCATCCGGGAACAGAGTCTCTCTCTCTCTCTCTCTCTCTCTCTCTCTCTCTCTCTCTCTCTCTCTCTCTCTCTCCTCATCTTCTGTTTAATTGCTCTGGGTATGAAGAGGTTATAACTTTTTAAAAACGAAACAAAATGAAGTCAAGATCCCATGAGGAATAATATGCATTCATTCCAACCCACCATCAAATTCCAGAGAGTATCATCATCACGCTGCTGGAAACAAGGAATTCAAATTTTGGGAAAACTAGTCTCCCCCTATGGCCCAGAAAACAATTATCTCCCGCAAAAGCAAATTCAAGTAGGTTTTGAGGTTTGTTTTTAGAGCAAATGTTAATTTATGTTAAGTTATATTTTCTTGCAGGAATATTATGATCTGAAGGAATTTTATCTGAAGCAGGGTTTTTTCATTGATTATTGTTAATCATTGTCAAATGGTTAAATACGTAAATAATGTTCAAAATCGCAAGGGCCATAAATTTAAAAAGACCAAACGCTGAGTATTTGACATTTTATATGGCTTTAAGATTCCAAAGGTCCAAACTCAGTGGGAAGTTGGCGTAAGGCAGTTAAAAAGGGGCAGAGCAACTGGCACAAATTAAGCAATACTGTCTCTGTGAACACACCATACGTTTAAAGCACATTCCCTACCTCCCTGCCTAAACAATCCTGGGAACTGTAGTCTTCCCCTCACAGAGCTGCAATTCCCAGTACCCTTAACAAACTAGAGTGTGCCTGCTTTAAATGTATGGCATGGGAAGAGGCTTTTTTGAAGAAACGTTATCCCAAACAGCTGCTGGCGGTGAGAGCTCTCGATAGAACCTGCAATATCAGGGCCACTATACCAGATGTCAGGGACAAACAACAGGGGAAAGAGAAAGAATATCCATTCCATGCTGTGCTCATAAATTTCCAGAGCCATCTAGGCAAGCAGTTTGCCCGATCCACTGGAAAAGTTTCACGGTGATTCACTTGATACACAAACTGAAGCAATTATGAAGGTGGGAGCAGAGTAGTGAATTTATTCAAGAGGGGTAAAATGTATATACTTCCGTATTTATTTATTTTTTAGCGTTAGCCAGGTTGGCCTTCCTGAAGCCCCCATGCTCAGTAGCAGTATAGCTCTGTGAATTCCACACACCAGCAGTCATCCTGCCCCTGAACAATTTCCATTCCAGCAGGTCAAGGACTACTATTTAACCCAGGCATCAACAAACTGCGGCTCTCCAGATGTTTTGGCCTACAACTCCCATGATCCCTAGCTAACAGGACCAGTGGTCAGGGATGATGGGAATTGTAGTCCAAAACATCTGGAGGGCTGAAGTTTGGGGATGCCTGATTTAACCTGTCAGACTCTCTACCTGAGTTTGCATTCTACCTCTGCCCTCCCAGTCCCTTTTTTCTTTTATGTGTGTGGCTTTTCACCCAGAAACCCACAGGCAGGAACTGTCCTGTATATAAGCTGCTCTGGGAGCCCTTTTGGATGAAGAGCCAGCTACAAACGTTCCAAATAAATAAGGATGGCTGGCTGGGCAAGCAGGGACGATCTTCTATTTATGCAAAACAATAACCAAATTCCAGCCACCCCAGAGCAAAACATGAACATGAATGAGCTAAAGCGCAGCCTGCAGCGTCCAGCACACGACATCCGTCTGATTCTTGCCACAGCGCTTCTGGATTTCTACAAACCATGCGGTGCAGAAAAAGGGGAAACACAACAGCCATAGTTTTACTCTTTCGCCTCCATAGCTGTCGCCCTTCAGTTTACACATCAAGGCAAACACAACAGAGGCATCGTGCTGACTCACTTACGGTAATTGCCAGCGCTTATCCAATTCCCTTGCTCTCTGCCCTGCTTGCTCAGAACACAAAACGCAAGCAACAGTACAGCGGAAATGAAGCCTTTGTCTCCCTCCCAGCCAGATCCCCTGAGGCCAGACCAAGAAAACAGATTGCTGTCATTTGTCACAGGGCGGTCACAGGGAGAGGAATAATACACAGCAAACTGTTGCAACATCAGAGGAGAAGAATACTGTGACATGCAGCAAACTGTTGCAACGTAGGAAACAGATCAGCCTTCTCAACTGGGTACCCTTCAGATGTTTCAGACTGTATAGCAGTGGCTGCCCGAAAGATCTGGAGTGCAACAGGTTGGTGAAAGGTGCTATATAGCATCTACGACTAAAAAATCAAGTGCTGCAACACACAAAGCCACGGCTTAAGCGCTTTACAGTTGCAAATTCCAATTCTGCTAACTGAGGCATGCTGTAATCTCATGACTTTAGCAGCAGTCTAACAACAAATCTGACTATTTTTTAAAAAAATGAAAAGCAAGCCTTCCTCTGCTTAATGCTTTCAAAGGCCAGAGATGGGCGCAACCCTACTTCCTTCCTCCCTCTTGCCAAATCTACATACGACAGCTGGATGAAGAATATCTCAATGTGCCAGGATGGACCTATTTCAGGCTGAAGCTAGGAAATAACATTATTTAACACTCCCCTTTGTGAAACCGACAGGCATCTCTTCAATGAGAAAATTAGCACATCAGGAAGAATGCTTCCAGCCCTCCTTGGCGAGCAAACTTTCTCCTTGCAGGGGTTATTTTTTATGTAGAAGGAGTCTTCCAAATGGTATCTCCCACCCATGCAGTCTGAAGCAGTACAGTCCACTCTACCAGCCCAGGACTCTACCATCTCATTGTGCTGCTTGCATAGTGCTGGTCTTGATCTGGCTAATTAACGTGCCATATTAACAATGCAAATCCTTGCACGTGCCTACTTAGAAGTCAGCCCCACTGAAAACAATGATAAATTGCACCCAGGTAATTCTAACCCTATCTACTCAGAAGGGAAGCCCTCCTGAATTCAATGAGGCTTACTCCCAGGTAAGCGGGGTTAGGATCATAGCAGAAGTAGTCTTTTTCTATCCCTTTTCATCTCCCCTTGCAAATTGATTCAGGACTCACATTATCACCCCATCTGACAAGATTGGAGAGAAATATCTGTGGAGTTTGGGCCGGGTGGCAAAACCACACCCCTGACTCTTGCTCAAATTGAGATGGAAGAGGAAGGGGCGTGCCAGGAAACATTGGTTACAGGGACCATATTCATAGATCAACATGTGCACAGGCTCAAAACAGGTAGATGTGCTTTAAAACAGAAGAGAAGACACGAAACAAAAATTATATGCGTGCACAAGGGATAGGCAAAAAACATTAAAAAGCAATCTCCACTGGCTTAGTCTACAACTCCAGATGTGAGAAAGGTGCAATCCCAGCCAGGAGCATGTCAAGAACATCTGAAGGCGAGTGATGCCATCAGCGATATGCTAAAATCAGCGATAAACCAGATTAAAACACGTGCTGACAACACATGTCTATATGTTCTGTGCAGGCTTGTCTAAACAAAAGACTTGTGTTGGCATGTGTTTCGATCTGGGTTTTAGCTTACCAATGTTTTCAATTATGTTTTGAAAAACATTCCGCATGAGTGTTTTTTAACTGTTTTTATTTATTTCATTGTTTTGTTCTTTTCTGTAAACCACTTTGAGGTTCATTGGCTTTTTTTACAATCAAGTAGTATATTAATTTGCTAACATAAATGGCATGCATGAACAGAAAGGTCTAGTGCTGGAGCAAAAGACCACAAAGATGGTGTCAGGTGAAAATGCCTGCAAAAGCTGCTCTGTAATTGCTGGGGGCCACCACTAAGAAGCCCCTGTACACAAAACACACTTGTTACCCACCCTACTTTATTTGACAGGGGGCACCCAGAGCAGGACCTCCTAAAGCGGTTTGGAACACAAGAAGCTGCCTTTATACCAAGTATGAGAAAGATTATCCACCCATCTCTCTGGCTGTTGACACAGCCTATTTACATTCCAGCATATATTTTACAACCATAAGTTCTAGAAACTTGATTGTCTCTCTATACTGTTTCTGTAATAAAAACTGTAGCTGCAGTGTGGGGCTTGGTGGGCAAGAAAAGCAGCCCCTGGTATCATTTTTTTAAAAAATGAAAGCTGTGATTCCCAGGAAACTGAGTCCTGCCTTCACTAGCTGGCTTTTCATGACATGAACAGAGGACTGACTGCAATTCATGGCCCAGAAGTTCTGTGAGGGGGGGAAATGGACCCCACTGGCCCCCGCTTGCATTATCTGGTGTGTCAGCAACAACCTTGCCTTGGTAAAAAAGAGATGCTTTTCTAGACCTTGAGACAGGAACACAAAGCAGGAGAAAGGGCAAAATGTATTATTATAGCATTGCACGGTCTTGTAATCTTGATTGAAAACAGAACATCCTCAACTTGGGCGATCTCCGGATGTTGACGCACTCCAAGTCCCATCATGCTTTTAGGTTTAGAGCAAGAGGAAACACGACAGAGGAGAAAATGGACACAGAAAAGTTGCTTCTCCCTGTGGCGTAACACGAGAACTCAGGCGCATCGGATGAAGCAGAATGCTAGAGATTTAGGTCAGGCAAAAGGAAGTCCTTCATTATGCAGCACATAAGTTTACCTATGGGATTTCACTCCCACAAGGGGCAGTGATGGCTACTAACTTGGGTGTCTTTCCTAGAAAATTAGGCAAATTCCTGATCAAGGAGGCTATCAATGGCTACTAGCCCAAAGGGCTATGTTCTTCTGCCTCTCTTCTCAGTGCCTCTAAATACTGGCTGCTGCTGTCCATGGATACAGAGTTTGTGTGCTCAGGAAAATGCCTGAATGTGGCTATCCTGACACAGGACAAGCGATCCAATGGAAGAACATACAAGAAGAGCCTTGCAGGTTCAGGTCAAAGGCTCATCCAGCCCAGCCCCCTGGTCTCATGGCCTTACGTGGCTCTTCTGAGAGACCCGCAAGCACAACAGCACAGTCTCAGCAGAACATAGGCACTGATGCACATATCTGGCTACATAAATCTGTCCAATGCTCTTTTAAAGACATCCAAGTTGGTGGACATCACTGCTTCCTGTGGCAGGGAGTTCCACTGCTTATGTACCACGTGAATAATTACTTTCTTTTAGCTGTCCTGAATCTTCCAACCTTTGCCTCCGCCAGTAGCAAAACGTTTCCGGCCGGCTCTGCCATTTAGCTACGTGTGTGGGCCTGAGGCACGTTGCATCTGCTCCTCATATATCCAACACCATTTCACCCGTGAGCATAGATATAGCTGCCTCGTACTGAATCAGGCCTTTGGTCCAGTCCAAGCTGTAACAGGAAGGAAGGGCCATCCAGATGCCTGGGGGAAACCCTCAGGAAGAGTATTCCCCCGCCTCTCCCGAAACTGGCTTCCAGCAACTGCTATCCAGAGGCATCTTGCTTTCCCAAAAGTGGAGAAAGAACACAGCCATCATGGCTAGAAGCCGTTGATAGCCTTCTCCTCCATGAATTTGTCCCTTTTTTAAAAAAGCTATGCAAGTTGGTGGTCATCCTGTGGCCTCCTGTGGAAGGGAGTTCCACAGTTTAACTATGCGCTTGTCCTTTCTTTTTTTAGGAAAAATTTTTTGATTGAAATTCCAGGCCCCTACAATAATCAAAATTACAGTAATCAAAATTAACACAAATTGGTCAAGAATACAGCAGCAAAATCTTTTCAACCCCCCACCACCCTGCCCTCCACCCACCCTTTAGTGTTTCCAGCCATTCTTATCTTGCGTCTTAGTATTTTGAGTTCAAGTATATACCTAACTTTTTAATAGGCAAATTAATTTTCATTATTGTGAGCCTTCATGGTTCTTTTGAGAGGTCAGCATTCTCCACCATAGTTGCTATATAATTTTTTTCCAATCTTAGTCTTTCCCCTCTTCATTTATTCCTTTAATTTCTGCTGCTTTTAGTGCCAAATTTTAATAAGAGATCATTTTTATTTGCCTTTCTTTTATCTGTCCTGAATCTTGAAACCTTCTGCTGGCATGGTGTGTTGCAGGCATAGTGTATGTTCCAGCCACTAAGCTTTGAGGCCTTGGGAAATATTGCTTCCCACTCTTAAGTCCCTGGGGGTGGAGATAACTTTATTACAATACCAATAATAACAAGACTTTCAGCACGGATGCCGATGATTCAACAGCAATTCATCAAACAAGCTGTCACGAGATTTTTCCACCTAGCAATTAAGACACATTTCATTGTGTTGTCAAAAAAGCAGCCCACGCTCAACGCACCTTGCAACCCGAAGGTTCCTCAGCCACTTTTTAAAAAGCCAAAACCGCTCATCTTCACCGTCAACATTGCACGTGTGGCCCATCAATTAATCCAGCCCCTTTTCCTACACCAATGTTAATATACTGACTTAGCTTTATTCTTGCATTGGGAGAAAGTCTTGACACAGATATCCACCGTCTGGTCACATCGAGGCTTGACTCCTGCAGTTGGGTCGGGGGTGTACATTGAAGACTTGAAGACTATTCAGAAGACTATTCAGAAGTCTTAATCAGGTTCAGGACATGGCATCCAGATTACCATATTTCCCAGGACTTGCCAAGCTCAACTGTATTTTGCAAACGTTTTAAAGACCACCACTGCATTCTAGTAACCTTTCAGGAGCAAGGATGTATGAAAAGCCAGCTGCATTGGCAGTCAGTCAATGGCTGATTTGGTGGAGGGGCTTCTTTGTGGTGGCACCCTGGTTGCAAAGACTTCAGTGCCGTTAGCTTTCATGTCTCAGAGAAGGCTGGTTTACTTTCTCTAGCTAATGCGGAGATGGGAAAGCCTGGACCCAGGAGCCAAACACAGCCCCCCAGGCCTCTCTGCTGGGCCCTCCCTGCCTGTCTCTCCAGGCACCACAGCCCACTACTCATTCTCTCTCTCCCCCCCCCCTTGAGTGTCCTTGCCTGGCTGGAAAGTGTCCTTGAATACTGACTGTGCCTCTTTGCTACCCTCGAAAGAAGACTGGGAAGGGATTGCAAGTGTGTGAATAAACCATCCTGCAGTACAAAACTACCGTCAGGAAGAACTTCCTGACAGTAAGAGCTGTTCGGCAGTGGAATTTGCTACCAAGAAGTGTGGTGGAGTCTCCTTCTTTGGAGGTCTTTAAGCAGAGGCTTGACAGGCATATGTCAAGAATGCTTTGATAGTGTTTCCTGCTTGGCAGGGGATTGGACTGGATGGCTCTTGTGGTCTCTTCCAACTCTATGATTCTATCATTTTCATTCACTGCTGAACCCATTTTTACCTCTGGCCCTCAGGCTGAAACCCTTGAGTGTATGTTGCTGTATTCTGCATTTCCGATCGCAGAATGCTATTTCACTGCTTTTATGACCTTTCACTGCATATTTAAATTGACGTCTTACTCCCTAGCTTCAACGTCTTACTTCCCTAGCTTTAAAAAAAATAATAATGGAAAGATCACTTGGAAGAAATGGATCTTAGCCAGATCTTATTTTGGACTGCTTTTTTCCTTATATAGAATTATTTATTTTTAACAAGCCTAACATTCTGAAGAGTTTTGTACCATTGCCATATAAGTTGCCTGCTGTCGTTTTCCATTCTACAGTCGTGCCTTGGATCCAGAAGGCCTTGTGAGTCGAACGTTTTGGGCTCCTGAATGCCACAAACCCAGAAGTGAGTGTTCTGGTTTGCAAACATTCTTTGGAACCTGAACATACAACGGGGCTTCTGCGGCTTCCGATTGGGTGCAGGAGCTTCCTGCAGCCAATCGGAAGCTGCGCCTTGGTTTCCAAACATTTTGGAAGTTGAATGGACTTCCGGAACAGATTCCATTCGACTTCCGAGGTACCACTGCATTGTGCTTTCATGAGACAAATCCTTCCCCTGCTTGAGGTATCTCCCAAAGGAGACCTGTAAATAAGTCCTTAATGAAGGCCACAATCCTAACCCCCTACTAACCTGGGATTAAGCCCCACTGATTTCAATAGGATTTACTTCTGAGTAGACATGCTTAGGCATCTGCTGAAACTAACTCCAGTACTGATGTAAATCAGGGAGGGGGAAATCTTTTTCAGTTCAAGCACCACATTCCCCACCAAGGTAACTTCACAAGGGCTGCATGTTAGTGGGGGGGAGGGCAGAGGCAAAAGTCGGTGGATCACTGAATAAATATGGTGCAATAAACTGGTTTGTACCCATGCACACACAGAGAGCTCTCTCTATCTTCCATACAAGCAAATAAGAGGCAAGATAAGAAAGCGTTCAGGTACACCTTCCAGCCAGGGAAAAAGACTCAAGGAGAGTGCAAAGCAGGGCCTGTAGGAGCAGACCCTCCCAGTTTCTCTATTTTCCAGGGACGTCCCTGATTTAGAGAAGCCATCCGGGTTTCTGATTTGATCCTGGAATGTTCCACTTTTCCTTAGGACGTCCCTATTTTTGTCAGAGAAATGTTGGAGGGTAAATCTGACCAAAAGCCATCTGAAGGCAATCCTGTATAGGGAAGTTTGTTTAATGTTTTATTATGTTTTTATATACCGTATGTTGGAAGCCTCCCAGGGTGGCTGGGGCAACCCAGTAAATAGTAAAACTATTATTATGGAATGGGATGTCCCTATTTTCATCGGAGAAATGTTGGAGGGTGTGTAGGAGTGTGTGGCCTGGTGAAGGTTCTGAGGGCCAGAAAGAGAGTTCTAGAGGGCCACGTTTGACACCTGCCCCGGTCTCATCTCCTCACCCCTGGCATAAATGATTAGTATTTTTTGTTGGTCTAAACTACACATCTTGAAACTTCTTGAAACTACACATCATAAGGCTACATAACAGTGTACACACTGGGCTGTAATCTGCCTAGGCCTACCTCACAGGGTTGTTGCAACGATAAAATGGATGCAGAAGAAATGAATAGCCCACCCACTCCCTGAGGACACTGCACATAAATGCAATAAAGTGTAAAATAAACCTCCAGTTCAAATTTCACATCAGTCACAAACTCACTGGCCCTGAGCATGCTTTATTTCTCTCTCTCATCACACTCTGCATATACAGGACTGGTCCATATTACAGGGCTGGTGCCCAAATTGCCAAGCTAATGTGGGTGAAGCCGTTCTGAAAACTTGAAATCCACAACTTTAAATGTGAATGGTTGTAAGACTTTTTGACCAAGGAGATCAGAGTTCAAATTCACCCTCAATTATTGCAGCTGAACTATGGTGCAACCTAACCTGCTCCATGTTATTGTTATTGTTATTGTTAGAATGAAATGTGGGTGGGGACACATGGAAGCTCCTTGGGAGGAAGGATGGGATGCGAGGAGAAGAAACAACTATCTTTTGAATGCACTCAAGAGATGCAGGCTGCCACCTTCTGGGTTAAGTTTCCTGCAGCCAGAAACTCAACAGGCGCAGTCCCCTTACTTGAAGGAATGGTGAACCGTAGAATTCCTGCCTGCTAGGCTGCTATGGAAAGGCAAAGCCCCACAAAAGAAAAGAAAATGTAAGTAGCAGTTCTCTTGGGAGTAGGGCTGGGAGGAAATAGCAGACTTGCCTCTTCTTCCTTGGACTTGCACAATCAGGCTGGCCAATTGTTTCTGGAACCCCAGACCGGATGCCAAGCTCCTTCCTGGAAAACTGTGGCCTCCTCACCTTATGTTTTGCCCATTGCAAGCCAGGTTCTCTCACACTCCCCACAACTGAAGTGGCAAAGAGGTTACACACGAACACAAAATACTACACTTAAAAAAATGCAACGTACCAGCTTTGTGTTATTGCTCCCCTGCCAATCAAACATGTTTTCCCCTGAATCCAAATACCAAATACCTTTAATGCTGCAATCCTAACCATGTTTTCTCGGAAGCAGGCCCTGTGGAAGTCAGTGGGCCTTACTCTCCAGTAAGCGGCATTAGGAATTTTGCAGATTCAGCAATCCTAAACTGTATTTACAAAAGATCAGGCCTCATCCAACACAGCAAGACTTATCTCTCTGTAAACATGCATGGAGTTGTCCCATGATTATGGAATAAAAACTCCCATTTTAACAGAGAAGCAGCAATCTTAAACCCCACTTACTTGGGAGCAATTCCCATTGAGTTCAATGGGGCTCATTTCTGAGTAGACAGTTAGGGCAGCACTGCTATTCTAAGTGAACATGTTTTACCACATCAGCTTTAGGATGTCCCTTAAAAAAAAGCCTTTCATTCCCTCCTCCCCTTGAAGGTGGGGGTGGGGCCCTTTAATTTTCAGAAAGGAGACCACACCTTGAATTTTTTTAATGTGCCACAAGGTTGCTTTGATTAAAAAGACACTTTTTTATATCTTCCAAACTTGCCCCACAAACAAAGGGACCATCTCCCCACCTGTTTATCAACTCTTCCAGGGATAAATTAAGTTTGGGAAGTCCTGCTGCACCTCTTCATACACGCCCCCCCCCCCAAATCCATGAAAGCCTTTACCCTTTGTCTGCGGACACCCCATAAAAATGTGGGGAGGGAGGAACGCAACTCCTAAGTAACTTCACACACGCACACAAGTAAATCCCCAAGTTTCAGCGTCTGGTATCATTTTCCATTGGTGATTGCTTCTCTTACCTTACCCGGGGGGGGGCTGCAGGATTTTCCCCGGGGTGTTGGGGGGGGCGGGGCAGGAAAGAGGACTAAAGCACCGAGGCCACTTTACCTCCCCAAAACAAGAATAGCGCTTTTACACATTTCGCCCCATATTGCAGGTTCTACAAATGCTAGAAACTTGCACTTTTCAAACAAATGGAAGCTGGGGATCTGGAGATTATATTCGGGGGCGCAGTTGGGGGTCTCTGCCCCCATCTTGCCCCCCCTGCAGAAGCCCAGTGCGGTTGCCTCCTCCTTTTTCTCTTTGTTGCAAACTTCAATAGATCCACCCTTACTTTCAATTCGTCCCCATGTTTTCAATCCCCACGGCTTGCAAGTTTCACTCCATCCTCCAAGCGCCCCAGCTGAGGCTACGATCCCGACCCCGGGCAAGCTTTGCCTGGAGTAAAGCCCCGTTTAAAAGAGCGGGGCTTACTTTCGAGTAGACCCGCGCGCTACTTCCTCTCTTTTTTTAAAGTTGCACCACGCATCCATCGACTTTGCAGCCTCCCTTCCGCGCAAAAAATAAAATAACAAAAATAACATTTTTTTAAAAAAAACCTCACCTACCGTATCTCCCCCTGCGAAGAGGTTCCGGGGCTCGCCAGAAACTGCTGCCACCTTTGCTTGCTTGCTGCTGTTCAGTGCGCGCGCCTCTGCGCTTCCCCGGGCCCCAATCGGGAGGTGGAGCGGCTTCGGGAAGGCCAGCCCCCGGCTAGGGAGGCCCCTCGGGGCGGGGACTCCGGCGCCGCTGCAGGAGGTGCGTTGCTGCGCAGCTGGCTGGCTGCATGGTCCAAGCGCGGAGGCTTCTAGGGATCCCGGGGCTTTGCCCCAAGAGTACAGGTCTCTGCCCCGAGGGAGCTTGCAATCTGGAAAACGAGGAACGAAGATAGGATGGTTTGCCCAAGGCTTGGGTGGAGATTGGTGGTTTGTTGGCTTACAGGGAGTTAAAAATCATAGAATTGCCGAATTGGAAGGGAACTAAAGAGTCATCTAGTCCAGCCCCCTACAATACAGCTGGAGAGCCGGACATAGGGTTGCCATGGGTCCTCTTTTTCCAGGACACGTCCTCTTTTTCAGGGGTTGTTGTTGTTGTCATTTAATGCAGTAAGAATATTGAATGTAACAAATAAAAATTAATAAAAAGACAATACAGAGGGGAGGGGGAAAGTAAGAAATAACTGAGAGTGCAGTGTTGCATACAATTATCACAGACGAAAAAGGTGAGTCAAATTAGTTTTCCATAAAGCTTGTCCACGCCACATATTTACCTGTGGAGCAGGAGGTTTAGTGGATGAGTTCATAGGAGAAAAACTTATACCATAGGCATATAAAAAAGTGGTCTATTTTTTATTTTTGAAGGGGGTTTGAGTGTCTGTATTTCAATCTCTGAAACCGAAATGCAAGTATTTTTTTTAAGTTTTAAGTGATTAGTGCTATAGAAATTAATCAGTCAATCAACCTTGAGTTCCCTTGGAGATTTTGTTTATTGCTAGGGCTTGTGGCTGATGCAAATAAAGATTCTATCTATCCCTTGGAGGGAAAATGCAATAAGCAAATAATAAACTTGCCATTGATGCAAAACAGGCCCCCACCAAAGCCTCTCTCTTACCTGCGTTGCACAGTGGCGCCTGCAAAGCAGTAGTAGCAACGGTGGGGTCTGGTGAGATCTTGTGTGCTGCACATCGTTTTGTGTGCTCTGCAAGATCTCATGAGATTTTGGTGAGATCTCGCGAGATCTCACCAGAAGACACCACTGCTTCAGCTGGCACGGCTTCTCGACAGGGTCACTGCTCCTTGGACTTCTGCTGCCTGAGGCAGCTGCCTCAGTCTGCCTCATGGGCGAGCCGATGTTTCCCCAACATTAACGCTTTATTGGTGACCCACTTGTGGAATGGAAAGCAGGATGAAGAACGTTTGTTAATTTAAAATAATAAAAAAGCACTTTGGGCTCAGCCAGACTTACGCTTCGCCTTGAGGAAACCCAGTCTTTACAGATGAATCAGAGCAAACATCGATTGGCTTTTCTGCAAATTGATGTTTGGAACTAGCTGTTTTTAATTGTAATTTATTTATTTATTTTGGAATGATTCAACTGCTTTACAGCGCTTCTGGTTTGTTTTTCAATCGTGTATCTATTTCCCCTAGGCTCCTTGGGGAGGAAGAACATGTTTTAATCATAATAGTAAACATCTTTTGAGGAACAGTACTACACTTGGTAAAGATGTGGTCACTGAACACAGATTTCTCGTGACATGTATTATCTAACAAGATTAGGCAGTGGAATGTTTCCCCCTTGCATTTTGTATTCATTTATTTTGTTTGTTTGTACACCTCCATGTTGAAGGACTTTCCATTCCAATAAGCTGTTTTGGAAATTTGGGCCTGGAATTTTGAAGGGGGCTTTTTCCTCCCCTGAACCCATTTCAGGAGAAGCCCAGGCTCATCCAAAGCCTGCAGGCAGCCTGGCCAGCCAAACAAAGAAGCCCTTTATTTTCGAAAGAGCCAGAACACAGTGTCGTCCTGAGCTGCGGTGGTACAGGGTGCCTTTTGTCTGCAGGGCAGAAAAAGAAGGTCGCGTGAAATTAATGTTGCTTCTGTTCAACAAAAAAAACCAGGATGAAATGTTCAGATAGAGGGGTTTTAGGCAGAGTGTTGCAGGAAACACCTTTTGAAGTGAGGCAGCAAAAGATGTAGCAGTTAGAGCAGTGGCTCAGTCTCAAAGGATGCGGCGCTCCACACTGGTGTGGCATGAAAAGATGGCAAGTGTGGCAGGAAGATTCAAGGGCACTCAGAGAAAAACAGTTAAACATTTCAGTACAGTATAGTATCCAACTATTGTTTTTAGTTGCAGAATGTGGATAGGTATCTTTTCAAAACCAAGCACTGCTAGGAGTTGTTTCTTTTTGTTTTCCAATGTATTTCTTATCAATAAAAATATTTGGTGTGGCATGAGCAAATTTTTTATTCTGAAAGTGTGGCTGAGGGAGGTGGGGAGCGGGTTAGGACCTGGGAGACCAGGTTTCAAATCCCTACTCAGCTATGAAACTCACAGGGTAGCCTTGGGCCAGTCACTCACTCTGAGCTTAACCTACCTCACAGGGTTGTTGTGGGGATTAAATGGGAATGGGGGAGAACTATGCTTGCCACTCTTGTAGGCCCTCAAGAGTGGCTTGTGAGAGCCATGTGGTCTGAGCTGGAGCAACCAACTCAAACCTCTTCACATGCTAAGCTTCTCAGATGGACGAGGGTGGGAGTTTAACAATAATCACGAGTTTTAGTTCTTTCCAAGGTGAGGGGAAGCAGTTTTCAACCTTTTTGAGTCCATGTCTCCCTTGGCCAACCATATTCTTTCTACAGCATTACACTGGGGTTCCGTTACAGGACACACTGTTAGGGGGAATTCCCCCATTCTGCCCCTGGGGAGATATGTATATATGCAGGAAGATAAAGGGCTGCAAGTTAATGAAAGGGGGGCACCCCTGAATGTTCCTCAAGTTACCCCAGGGTGCCACAGCACACTGGTTGAAAACTACTGCTCTATGGTATTAACCCCTTCACACACTAATTAGAAATAAGCATGTTGGTTATATGAGACTGGTTATCCTACCGTTTCAAGGGCCTGTGACTCAAGACTTTTGAAGAAATAGCAGCTGGGGATGGGAAAGAAATCTGAGTCTCATTGCAGTTAAAGGCAAATTTACCTAATCCACACTTTCTGGAACAATAAAACCGAAATGCAGCCCTCCTTCAACATTTGATATTCTGCAGTGGGGTTCTCTAGGTAATGTGTACAAAATGCCTACATTAGGGTGAAATGTGCCTATAGTTCCATATGTGAATAAATATAAGGTAAAGAAGATGCAGTATGTTGCAAAAATGTATATATTATGCAAAAACGCATACCAAAAATGTGTGTGATAAGTTGCATTAAACTGCTGGTGAATTTTCAGGAGTTCTTAAAAAAAAATGTGTAGCAAACGGATGTGGAAATGTGTAGCACTGAAGAAACTGAAAAACTGAGAGAAAGCTAAATTTGTAGATTTATAGATCCCTAGTAACAACGCCCTGCCTAGCTGAAGCTTCTGAGTCAATGCCTGCCTGCCATTCACAGGATCCAAACACAAATTGCTCAGCTTCGTGTCTTAATGGCTTCTGGCAATGCTTAATCACACATTCTTGATTATGTGAGACAGGCTGCCTTGCAGCAAAAGTGCTCGCTCCCTCCCTGCAGAAAGTTTGAATCCCACTGCTCTCTAAGCCTAAATATGTCAGATTTTGCTTTGTTCCCACAGCCTAAGCCTGTGTTTGTGCTTTCAGATTTAGAAACTACTGGTCCAATATTCTTTGGACATCACAATTAAATGCTTTAAGACATAATTTCTGTGGGGTGTCATGATCTTTTTAGCTTTACTGAACATTTAATCATTTGCATATTGTCTTACGATACACCACTTTGGGCCGTCCCATCCATGAGACAAGGTGAGGTGATCGCCTCAGGCGGCAGGATCTACAGCACTGCTATTTTTCTAGCAAAAGAAGTGCCGGAACTCGCCATGAACTCCTCCCTCATCTCTTATAATGGCAATGGCACCTACCTGAGAGGTGCCAGAACTGAGTTCCAGCAAGTTCCAGATGAAAAAAAAAAAGCCCTGGGCAGCAGATTCCAATGTAGATCTTTATTCCCCATTTGTTGGGGTTGTAGATCGTCACTCCCGCCTTCTGAGGGTGGGGTGGGGCAGGGAGACACCATTTTGTGGTTTGCCTCAGGTGCCAAAATGTATTGGGTGGGTCCTGAGACGCAGTTTATAAAATCTGCAGATGAAATAGCAGGTATGAATAAAATCTCCCCTCATGACACAGGACAGGGAGAATGAGGGCTTTTTAACTGACGGTCTGCAAAATTCAAGAGCCGCTCTGCTTTCAGAAGCAACGAGCAGGGAGAAATCTCGCCCATTCGTTGCAGTGCCCCCATTGTGCCAGTTTTGCTGACAAAGCCATCGAGCCCTCACCCCCAAGCAGCAGGTGGCTGGACAACAGATAATTGGTCACAAGCTGTGGATCATTTTGAATGAAGGCCAGGCCAAGGTATCTCAGAGGCTGGGGTGGAAACTGGAAAGACTCAGGCAGAACCGACCTCACCCATATACAGACACACAGCTCCACATGCGGCAGGTCATTTTAATCCCTGGACTTAATGGTCTTTATTTTCCAGGTAGGGTGCTCCTTCGCCCTGGGTCACTGGCTGCTTCCTCTGTAGTCCTTGGTCTGTTCCAAAGCGTGCCTTTTCCCTACCAAAGGCGCTTCCTTTTCTTATGCCTCCTTCTCAGAACACTTTGGAACTTCCATAGAACTTCAGTGGTGGTGGAGTTTAGAGCTTACTCTTTCCGTGGACGGCGTGTGTTGTTCTTCCTTCCAGTGAAAACAAGCTGTAAACACACAATCAACGTAATTCCTCACCAAACCTCTAGGTGACAGCAAGGTGTAGCAGAACCTAAATTAAGAGCGGCGCCACTGAAATGGGGAAATGCAATCAAACCAGTTCCTAATGCCAAGGTAAAAAGGTGGCCTCTGAATACGTGCAGAATGCTTTCCCATGAATCACCAGAGGTGGCCCCTACAAGACTGATTAGCAAGCCAAATAACTACCGTACCTTATCCATACAGTACCATGCTAGGAAATGCTTCCTTCTTTCTATGCAGTTTCAGAACAATCAAAAGGGACAATGTTTTATTTGATGATGATGATGATGATGATGATGATGATGATGATGATGATGGTGATGATTTTATTACTTATACCCACCCATCTTGTGCCCCAGCCACAAAATAAATTGCTGTGGTTTTGCTTTGTTGTTTTTTTAAAAAAAAAACTTCCGACTTCATTGCTTAAAGGAAAATAAGATGTTCACCTGACTGTCTGAAAGGGCTCAATTTTGTGCGTTTTTCGCTCACTTGCTTTCCAGACCAATAGCTGTATTGATCTGCTGCACTAAAAGATAAAATGAAAATAAATCCTCTGTATTCACGTATGGTGTAACCCCATCAAAATAATTACCTTTTAGGAGACCGATCTAGGATTGGGAATTCTGCACAAGCCCATCTGGACCCATAGAAACATAACCTGCTTTGCTTATTTTATTTGTAGGCTGACCCCGAATTAAAAAACCTCTTAATGAGGGTGAAAGAGGAGAGTGCAAAATATGGTCTGAAGCTCAACATCAAAAAACCTAAGATCATGGCCACTGGTCCCATCACCTCCTGGCAAGTAGAAGGGGAAGAAATGGAGGCAGTGAGAGATTTTACTTTCTTGGGCTCCTTGATCACTGCAGATGGTGACAGCAGTCACAAAATTAAAAGTCGCCTGCTTCTTGGGAGAAAAGTGATGACAAACCTAGACAGCATCTTAAAAAGCAGAGACATCACCTTGCCGACAAAGGTCCATATGGTTAAAGCTATGGTTTTCCCAGTAGTGATGTATGGACGTGAGAGCTGGACCATAAAGAAGGCTGATCGCTGAAGAATTGATGCTTTTGAATTATGGTGCTGGAGGAGACTCTTGAGAGTCCCATGGACTGCAAGAAGATCAAACCTATCCATTCTGAAGGAAATCAGCCCTGAGTGCTCACTGGAAGGACAGATCCTGAAGCTGAGGCTCCAATACTTTGGCCACCTCATGAGAAGACTCCCTGGAAACGACCCTGATCTTGGGAAAGATTGAGGGCACAAAGAGAAGGGGGCGCCAGAGGACGAGATGGTTGGATGGACAGTGTTCTCGAAGCTACGAACATGCTCAAGCATTCACGAATTGGGGGGGGGGTGCAGGCAGGCAGGATCACACCTTCCAGCCATGTTTCCATCGACTCCTCCAAGGCAATATGGGGGAAGATCTCTACAACCACTGTGGGGCACTTGCCTCCTGGGGCAGCTGCCTCACTCTGTCTACTAGTAAGGCCAGTCCTGAGTGAAAAGTGGGCTGTATTTATTTTATTTTCCCCAACAAAATTTATACACTGCTAGATTGTAAGAAAACTTCTAAGTGGTTTACAAAAAGAGCAGCAACATTACAATTATCAATACAAGTCAGCTAAGACAAGTATTTAAAAACATTCAAAAGAGAATTAAAATTGATAGTAAGCTAAAAAGAGGTTGGATCCACATGTCTGGACAGGCTTGCCTAGATGTTTTAAGCAAGTGGCAGGGAACAGCGAAGGCACCTGCCTGGTGTCAACAGGTAGGCGTTCCCAAATGTAGGTTCTAGTGACGCCCTGAAAGATTGATTCCTTACAAATGTGGAATGAGTATTACATGACACCTAGGATGGTGCCTGTTCTTCAGATCAAAGCAGCAAAGCAAACCTGCACACGGCCATTGTATTGGTACTGTGCCCAGAAAAATAATGCTCATTTTTTCTGGCCTTGCTCCAAAACACTCTTAGGCATCCTCTCCATATCTATTGGGAAAGAGCTTCAATCTCTTGACAGGATCCTCCCTCCCTCGGATCCACCTCTTGGAAGTTCCAGGAACTAATCATGATTATCATCCAACCTCGGTAACTGTCCAGAGGGTAAATGGGCGCTAATTGGTATTCACACCTCTCCCTTCCTGCTTACATTTCCAAGTCGGCCAGCAGGCTCTTTGGGGCAGAGCACTTCTCCAAAGCACCAGGTAACCAGTGATGTTGCTCGGAGCGAATGAAGACCTTGTGACTCGCAGCTTTCCCAAACAGATCTGAGTCATGGCACTTGGGATTAACCTGCTAGGCAGGTATGCTCCAGACTTGACAATCCAGGGAGTCACTGCCTGAGATGGAAATCTTCATCATCAGGATTATTTCAGTGTCCCCTCCCCTCTTTTTTCCCTCAGAGCAGATGCCAACCATAAGCAGACCAGTAGGACTGATGCCTCTTCATAAACGTTGGGTAGTTTTGCAAACAAGTGTTTAGCTGATTCAAGCAGATTAGGCAAGGCTGATGCCTCATCATAAACATTGGGCAGTTTAGCTGATTCAGGCACTGAATTAGTTATTTTGTTATTTTGTTATTTTATCTTTTTATTCGTTTTTAATACATACATCTTCACATCATTCAAATATTTTTACACAAATAAATATGAGTTATAATATATAATTGTAGCCAAAAGAAAGATCACAACATTAATATACAAAATATAGTACATTCAAACAATTCATACAATTTATTTTAATCTTTCCATTAAATCATATTATAAGAAAAATAACTTAATTATATATAAACGTTGACTTCCCTAATCCAACTCTCCTTTAATTCGATAAGAAGAAATAATAATAAAAAACATGAGATTACCACTTATTATTTTGTAACAATCTTAATCTAGCAATTCATTATCACTATTATGTAAGTTTATTATACAAGAGTTAATCCAATGTGTAATAATAATAATGATAATAATATATTATTTATACCCCACCCATCTGGCTGGGTTTCCCCAGCCACTCTGGGCAGCTTCCAACAGAAATATTAAAATACAATAATTTATTAAACATTAAAAGCTTGCCTAAACAGGGCTGCCTTCAGATGTCTTCTAAAAGTCTGGTAGTTGTTTTTCTCTTTGACATCTGGTGGGAGGGCGTTCCACAGGGCGGGTGCCACTACCGAGAAGGCCCTCTGCCTGGTTCCCTGTAACTTGGCTTCTCGCAGCGAGGGAACTGCCAGAAGGCCCTCGGCACTGGACCTCATTCTGCACTGGCAGAATGATGGGAGTGGAGACGCTCCTTCAGGTATACTGGACCGAGGCTGTCTTAAGGTCGCACCTCTTTTTTAAATAACATAAAAATAACATATTCCACTCTTCAACAAATTTACTTCTTGGATTTTCTTTTCTTTTTTCTGATAGAAAGGCCAACTCAATATAATCTACAAATTTTAAGAAAACATTCTTTTTTCTTAGGTATTTTGTCACTCTTCCAGTAGGATGCCACTAAAATTCTCGCAGCAGCAGTGGCATGTAAGAAAAAGTTCTGTACTGTAGTTTATTGGGTATACCTGGAGTTGTGATCCCTAGCAAATACGCTTCTGGTGATTTATGGAAATTAATTGCTAAGATTGTTTCCAATTCTAAATGAATTCAATTCCAAAATATTTTAATTTTTTTACATTTCCACCAGATGTGAAACAAATCACCAACTTCCTCGCATCTCCAGCAGGTATTTTGCACGCTTTTGTACATCTTAGAAAGCCTGTGTGGGGTCATATACTACCTATAAAACATTTTTAGTAGATTTGATTCAGGCACTGATTTAAATGCATACAAATGACTTCAGACAACTGGCCATTGTGGTAAACCAGATGTGGATTGTTAGGGGGCACCGTTGTTGCTGTTGTTGTGGTGGTTGTTGCTTTCCCAGGTTTCTCCTTGTCCAGGATCTTTCAAGGTTCTGACCCCTCACTGCCCTGCTTCACACCTTCCTTGAGTGCTTTTGCCTGGCTGAATGGTGCACAATGTGTGCATGTTTGTGTAGGCAGGTGTATGAGCAGCTGCTGCACACAAGTAAGAATCACGTTTATTGCACTGCCTACTCTTGTCTCTGGCCTTGCCCACCGATGGCATACGGTCCCTGGAAGTTTCCCCACAAGGGAATGTGGCCCTCCGACTGAAAAAAGATTCCCCACCCCTGTTGTGTGAGAGAGGATGAGCACTTACTCAAGATATCTCCGTATGAGGCAAAGCCACAGAGGGACAACTCCTCTCCTTTAGTTTAATTGATGTGCTTGTGCCTTTGATGAGTAGCAAAGCAATTAATCTATCTGGGTAGAGTCCCACATAAATTACCAGAGGTGCTTGCCTGATTCTGCATCTGAGACACAGATAAATATGTGACCTGGCGCGTAGCACTTTTTGCAACTGCCGCCAGGAAAATTAGAAAAAGTTATATTGCTGAGGTAGCTAGTAACTGTAAAGGAGATGAATTTATCTGACCCCATCCATACCAAGATGCATTTCTCTCACCAAAGTTGTACACAATTATCATTTGTATTGTTTAATATTTCTTTTAATACATCAGTGACCATGTGATGATTTTAGTTTATGAATTTTGTTATTGAATTGGTATAAAGTGTTTCCATAGCTTTGTGCTGATTAGGTCATGTTTTGATAATGTAAATGTTCTAAGTTTTGTACCAAATTTGTATATATTTTACTGAATGACATTGTATACATTGCAGCAGCCTTTGGCTATAAGCAATAAACTTGATACCGATACCGATTCTGCGTCTGTTTGTAATATCTTCACTATGCTCATTCCCCTTTGCTCTCTCTCTCTCACACAATCCTTTATTCACACTGCTCACATGGAATGTTGGAAGCCCCAACAGCAGGGATCATTCAGTTTGCAACTTAAGGTTTAATTCCGTTATCAGTAAGTCTCTCAGCAGTGTAGTTCTGAGAGATCTTTTTTTTTTACTTTTGTATGTTTGTTTGAATGTCTCCCTGCTGTGTACAAGGCCTGACTGTCAGAAACCCTCTCTGCTCCTTTCTCCTTCCTGTGTTTTGTTCAGTTTCAGGGCCGGCCCTATGGCCAGGCTGGGTGGCGCAGGGCGTCAGGGGGGCACTGCAGAGCTGCACCCGCCCACCCGCCACGGATCTGCACGCCCGGCAGCCCCGCTGTGCGCTGTGCCCGCCCGCGCAGCTCCGCCCGCACAGGGCAGGGGCGCCGGAGGGATCTGTCGCACCACGGCGCCAGGGCGCCAAATATACTTAAGACGGCCCTGTTCAGTTACCTCAGTAAAGGTTTGGCAGGCTTTCTTTCTCTCTGGACTCTGTCTGACTTATACCACAGATCAGTTCCTGTGAACCTTCAAACTACAGGGCAGTCAACCTGATGCCCTAGAAATGTATTGGACTACAACTCCCATTCACTGTTTGCTGGGAGTTGCAGTCTAACAACCTCTGGATGGCTGGAAGCAGAGGAATGGTGGTAGGAACCAGCTCGGGAACTCTCAGGAGAAGAAGGTTCAGAGGCTGGGGGTTGGTGGTGGGATGATGATGACTGGTCAGAAGGAGAAGGGGGAGAAGACTGGAAGAAGGAGGTGTTGGAAACTGAAGAGGTAACAGGGCTGAGTGAGCAGGAAGAGTCTGTGGCAGACAGCAGTTCAGACTCAGAAGCAGAAGTGGAAGCAAGAGAGTGGGATGAGGCAGGGACTGGTTCAACATCACCCAGTGAGCTTCAGAGCCAAGTGGGGATTTGAACCCTGGTCTCTCTCGGGTCCTAGCCACCACACTGCCCTGGCCCTTCACACAAGCTCTTGGAGTTTAACAGCATCTGGAGGGCACCCAGTTGGGGAAGACTGATCTAGCCTTGCATATTAGTAATCTGTAATCTGTAAAGGCTGCTGTGCATCCTAGCAAGCTTCCTAAACTTTAGCTGTGACTTTGCACATAGGAAGATACAGTAGGTTAAATTAGGTATAAACACCAGGACAGATCTGCAAGGGGTTGCCTCTCTTCTGTATAGCTCTTATAGAGAATATGGGAAGCTGTCTCATACCAATTGAGACCCTGGTCCAGCCACATTTCCAGCCCTACCTGGAGATGCTGAGGATTAAAACTGGGACCTTTTGCACACAAAGGAAATGTTCTACCACCAAACTACAGCGAGACTTCTGCTCTTGCTTATACTGGGCATTGAACAGCAGGTGACAGTCATAAAGATAAGAAGAACAGGACTTGCAAGACAATGGACTGTAGGCTGGTCACCAACAGAACACAGCTGTGCGTAGGTCCACCCAAAGTCACGCCAACGGGGCAAGTCAACACAGAGATAGAAGAGTTATAGCAGCTTCTTGGGTTTTGCAAAAGGCAACTCCTAACCAGGAGCTGGAATTCTGTGGCACTAGTTTTTCCCTATCTCAATAGAGATAATAATGAGAAGGCAACTGTCCTCTATTACACGCACTCTACTAGGGGTTGGGTTGCTGCCCCTGTTTGCATTGCTTACCAACCCTAGCTCTAAGCCTGCTTCTTAAATTGTGCCCAGAACTGGACACAGTACAGTCATACCTTGGATCCTGTACGCCTTGCGAGTTCAACGTTTTGGCTCCTGAACGCAGGAAACCCAGAAGTGAGTGTTCCGGTTTGTGAACGTTCTTTGGAACCCGAATGAGCAAGAAGGCAGGTTCAAAAGCTGGACACAGAGCCATGCTTGATTTGGACTGGAATCCAAGGCTGCAGTGGCTTGGAGCCTCTCCGCCACCTCCCTCTCAGCTGTAGGCCGGCTGAGAGAGAGGCAGTAGGCAGCATGGAACCTGCAAGCACCTAGGCCACCACATCACTCCTAAAAATTTTTGTGAGCCCATTTTTTAAATATAAAAAACACCCCATTTGAAAAAAAAAACACCAACCCAGTGATGACGGCTGGGGTGGGCCACACTCCCTGTACCCCCTTCCTTCACCACTGCAAGGCTGTGACTAAGGGGGAAAGCACAGACTGTTGGTGTGTTAATGCTCTGAGCCCCTCTGGGCTCAGGTTGCATATACTGTGTAAATATATGCAAAAGTAAACCATATGTCTTAGAGATGCCACATTCACCCTCATTCTGGGGAAACTGAACCCTGGGTGAGCACCTGGAACCCCTGGAATATCTTACCACTCAGAGATTGGGGGGGGGGGCTAACTGATTCATTGATTAACCAATCAATTAACTGGACTCTAACTCCCATCAGCCTCAATCAAAAGGGCCAACGATGTGGGCAAATGGAAGTTGTGATCCAGCAACGTGTGGAGGGCACCATGCCCCCATTCCTAGTCTGGACTAGATGGATCAACACTGTGACTCAGTTTCCTGTATTTTATTGTCAAGATGTAGTGATGTGTTCCCCCATCCCCCACCCCCACCTGTACACAAAAAGAGATATTGGCTGGCTGCTTCTCTCATTCAGAAATGAAGTGATGAAGAGATGACTCAGTGCATTGTCATCTGCGATGGATCACAAATATGAACGGAGAGGAAATGGGTGAAGCCATTCATACATTGCCAAAGTGCAGGGCCAGGGTCCCAGTGACAGCCAATGCCACACACCTCCATCAGAGATGACTTGCAGACTAGGCAAGTGTTTCATCAGGAAACACAAAGCTACTTCACAGCTACTGGGAGGTGATTCACACTTCCAGGTGGAACAATAAAGTGGTCATGCATCTTAAGATGACTGCACCCACCCTCTTCTTATGGGACTGGTTTGCAATAGGTTGCATATAGCATTCCTTGGTGCCTGGTGGCTTGTTGTTGAAGGCAAAAGCATTTCCTATTGGGGAGAATAGGAAAGTTCTGCCTGCAGGGGAAGGGCTGTACTGTAGTTCAGTGGCACAGCAGCTGCTTCACATGCAAAAGGTCCCAGGTTCAATCCCCAGTGGCATCTCCAAGAGTCTAGAGTGTTGCTGCCAGTCCGTGTAGGCAAAACTGAGCTAGATAGGACAACATTATAAGACAGCTTCCTGTGCCAGTATGGAGTGCTGTCACTGCTTTGTTTGTTTGTCAGAAGCCAAAGTCAGGTGAAAATCAGCAATAAAAAACACACCAGTGTCGGCGAAGTTAACTCCTTATTCAAAGAAACGAAATCAGTGCAGGCCCAGTCATCCCAGCAACTCTTCCCAGTAGGTCTTGCCCCAATGAGGTAGTTGCAAGGACTGAAGGTCCCCTCCTCTGCAGGGTTTTTTCCAAGCACCTGTGTGCCGCCAATCTCTCCTCTGCTCTTTGCATTTCTCTGCATGTTCTGGGAGACCAGGGGGGAGAGGTGCAGGAAGCAGTGGAGGAAGCCTCTCGGGCACTTGTGGTGGCACGCCCAGGGGCGGGGCATACCACCCATAGGGAGAATGAACCACCGAAAGGTGCGGGGTGGGGGGCACAGCGCCCATAGGGACAGGGCGGGGCAGCAGTGTCCTTAGGGAGGGACGGGGCACGCAGCACCCATAGGGATGGGACGGGGGCGCCGCGGGGCCTCAGCCACCCTACAGCTGGTGGGGAGGCAGCAGGCGGACAGTGTGGAGCCTGCAGATGCCGGAGATGAGTGGTTCAGGCATGCTGCAGGCCCCACGGTGAATGCTGCCCACCATTTTGTCAACCCCCTCAGTGGGGACACCCAGGGCGGACCGCACCTACCGCACTCCCCTTGCTGTGCCCCTGGGTGTTGGCTGCTAAAGGGAAACTCCCTGGATTCTTCAGCAGACTGCCTTCACTCAGCCTTCTGACCCCATCTGCTTCTGCCTCTGATTCTGGACCAGCCTCTTCCTGCTCCCTAAACCCTGATGCCTCTTCAGCTTCTGACACCTAATAATAATAATAATAATAATAATAATAATAATAATAATAATAATAATAATATATTATTTATACCCTGCCCATCTGGTTTCCCCAGCCACTCTGGGCGGCTTCCAACAGAAGTGTAAGGGGGAGGGCTTATAGGGAACAGCCCCCCCCCATCGGGTCGAGTTCCTCTCAGAGCAGCAAGTCCAGTAGCGGATCAGATTACAGGAATCAGGAAGTAGAGAGGGAGGGAAGAGGCTCGGACAGCATGAGAGAGCCTCAACACTGAGTAGAGAAGGAGGCAGCTGGGGAGGAAATGAAGGGAGAGCAGTCAGAAGGACAGCCCTCCCCCCCCCACGCCTGAATTGAGATGCATGGCACCCCGTAGGGCGAGAGGGAGGCACTTTGGGGTTCCCAAGCTGTTATGTTGGGCGCAAAACAGAAAGAAACCATTGCGAGGTTCTGACTCGGACTAAGCAGACATGTTTTCCAGACTCTTTGCACGGTAAATAGGATGCACAATAAAAACACCTTAAAGACAAGCAGGTGTGGAGCGTTGTTATTCAAGAGTAGCCAAAAGAACCTCTGACAAGAAGTATTAAAATACAATAAATTATTAAACATTAAAAGCTTCCCTAAACAGGGCTGCCTTCAGATGTCCTCTAAAAGCCTGGTAGTTGTTTTTCTCTTTGACATCTGGTGGGAGGGCGTTCCACAGGGCGGGTGCCACTACCGAGAAGGCCCTCTGCCTGGTTCCCTGTAACTTAGTTTCTCGCAGCGAGGGAACTGCTAGAAGGCCCTTGGTACTGGACCTCAGTGTCCTGGCAGAACGGTGGAGGTGGAGACGCTACTTCAGGTATACTGGACTGAGGCCGTTGAGTCTTTAAAGGTCAGCACCAACACTTTGAATTGTGCTCCTACCCCCAGTCTACCCCCTCCTCTCCCTCTGATGACTCCTCATCACCCCACCACCAATCCCCTGGCTCTGAGTCTTCCTCCCTTAGGGGTTCCCCCTCCCCCTCTCCTCTGCGTTCAGCCAGTCCATGACGCTGCCCTTGGCAGTCATTTTGTGCCGGCTTGGCAGTCATTTTGATCAAAGTATGGGGTGGATGAGGCTGAGAAAGAGTGGCTTGCAGAGACCAAAGAGTATTCACACGTGTGTTTCTGCCCAGGTTGTGCTACCTTAAATCTAACATGATGAGGATGCCATAATGTACTCAAGTCCTACAATCATGTCCTGCTTCCCATGGGAAACTGGCTGGCCACTCTGACACCAGGATTTGAGAAATTAAAAAAGGATTAGACAAATTCATGGAGACAAAGGGTACCAGCGGCTACCGATACTACCCACAGTGGCTATGCTCTGCCTCCATGGTTGGAAGTAGTAACGCTATGGAACGCTAGCTTCTGGCTTTGGGGCTTTCCATTGGGGCATCTGGTGAAGCCACTGTGAGAACAGGATGCTGGACAAGAGGGGCCACTGGCAGGGCTATTCTTATGTTTTAATGCTGGCAAAATCTCCGCTCCGTCTCTCCCAGGAGCCTGACCCTTCTTATGTTCTTAAGATTCAGGACAGATAAAAGCAAGCCCTTCTTCACACAGCACATAGTTAACCTATGGAATTCACTGCTCCAATAAGTAGTGATGGGCACCAACCTGAATGTCTTTAAAGCAGGGTTAGGCAAATTCATGGAGAACAAAGAAGCGGACACGGAGCAATGGATTCAAACTACAAGAAAGAAGATTCCACCTAAACATTAGGAAGAACTTCCTGACAGTAAGAGCTGTTCGGCAGTGGAATTTGCTGCCAAGAAGTGTGGTGGAGTCTCCTTCTTTGGAGGTCTTTAAGCAGAGGCTTGACAGGCATATGTCAAGAATGCTTTGATGGTGTTTCCTGCTCGGCAGGGGGTTGGACTGGATGGCCCTTGTGGTCTCTTCCAACTCTATGATTCTATGATTCTATGATCTGTGACTACCAATTCTGATGGCTATGTGCTGCCTCCACAGGTTGAGGCCCCCCGAATACCAACTGCTGGAAAGGACAGGAGGGGGGATTTATTTATGTTAACAGGATTCTGGACTAGACAGAAGTTTGGCTTGCCCCAGTAGGGCTCTACTTACCTTCTCAGTGTACATTGTCTGTAACAATCTACAAAATTATGTAGGCTACTTTGGCAGCTGCAGCATCCACCATGACAAGACAAAGATCTGGACCAGTTAGTCTTCAAAGTGGTTGCAGACCTATAATTGTATGAATAAGTTGCTGGCAACTGCATTATACAGCAAAGTGGCCAAGAAAACAAGATGTGTTGTTCTAAGATGGAAGATTAAAAGATCTGAAGAGAGTCACAATTGAAACAGGTGGTTCTTATGTGTGGTTTGCTTCAGCTGTATTTAAGTTAGATTAAGCATTCAGCTAAGTACTCCACAGAGGAGAGCCCAGGGCAAGCTAGGTTGCAGCCATGTGCATGTACACCTAGCGTCCTTTCCTGGGTTCCTGATGTCTTGCTGAGACTTAGTACATCCTAATGAGGTGGTCTTCCAAGGCAGGGATGGGGAGTCTGCTGGACCACAACTCCCATCATGCCGGATCATTGGGCTAGGATTGCTAGGGTTGATGGGAGTTGGAGTCCAACAACACCTGAAGGAGATGACGCCAAGCATAGAATTGTGTTTTAGCCAGAAGTGATGATGACCAAACCTGTTTGGGGACCTGTGTGCAGGCACAGCAGGCTAGTGTGTGCATATCAACATCCACTGCTTGAGTCACCAGGACAGAAAGTCACGGCAGCATGATGGGTGTTGGAGTGACTGAACTGAACTGGACCCCCATCGTTCAGCCCGGACACTGAGGTCCAGCTCCGAGGGCCTTCTGGTGGTTCCCTCCCTGCGAGATGTGAGGTTACAGGGAACCAGGCAGAGGGCCTTCTCGGTAGTGGCGCCCGCCCTGTGGAACGCCCTCCCACCAGATGTCAAGGAAATAAACAACTATCTGACTTTTAGAAGACATCTGAAGGCAGCCCTGTTTAGGGAAGTTTTTAATGTGTGAAGTTTTATCGTGTTTTTAATATCCTGTTGGGAGCTGCCCAGAGTGGCTGGGGAAACCCAACCAGATGGGTGGGGTATTATTATTATTATTATTATTATTATTATTATGGTTCATGTTAAAATATATATACAAAGTCAAAGGTCTCAGGACCTTCAATCAATGCAGATGCCCTACAGTGGTTATTTACTGGGGGAATCTTCCCAATGCCTTGTTTATCGATCATCCATCCTGATTGTCTCGCTCAGAACTTACTGGTATCTGGAGGTAGACCAGGGCTCAGCAAACGTTTTCACCAGGGGGCCAGTCCACTGTCCCTAAGACCTTGTGGGGGGCCGGACTATATTTTGAAAAAAAAAATGAACAAATTCCTATGCCCCACAAATAACCCAGAGATTCATTTTAAATAAAAGGACACATTCTACTCATGTAAAAACACCAGGCAGGCCCCACAAATAACCCAGAGATGCATTTTAAATAAAAGGACACATTCTACTCATGTAAAAACAGGCTGATTCCCGGACCATCCGCGGACCGGATTTAGAAGGTGATCTGGCCCCTGGGCCTTTGGGGACCCCTGAGGTAGACTGTTTCCAGTATGCATTGAGCATTTATTTTGATTTGTTTGTGGGGAGGTGATGCAACAATGAGCATTTACCCAGATTTCTACATCTTCCCATTGTTCATTTGTTCATCCCATACTTTTCACCGCATTCTTCTGTCATTTTCCTAACCACACACACACAAAAATCAATTTCCTTTTATGAGGGGTTTTGTTGCACTAAAGTAACACAAACTGCAATCTACTGCAATTGCAGAGACCTATATTTCCAGTACGCACTTGAATCACTCACACAAATTAATGACAGTCTAGGGGAGGCCTAGGTTAAATTTGACCCACCAATTTGTCCATTATTTCCATCCAGGGTGACCTCCCCACCATCCGCTAGTAAAACGAGGACTTCAGAAGTAGATGCACTCATCCTATTACCAGGGGAAACACTCTGAACAGAGAGGAGCCAGGGTCCAAGCATTCTCAGAGCTTCCAGCTCGCAGGCTTCTGCTTCAAATCTCAGCTACAGCTAGGCTGGCATTTATCATGCTGTGATTCCTGCATAGCAGGGGGCTTGTGATCCTTTCCTTCTCCACAACTCCATGATTCTGTGGAGGGAAGGGATTGTTTCTTGCGGCAGATTCCAAAAGTGCAACCATTACACACCGTCAGAAAGCAATCATTACCACCATTTTAGGCAGAGATGGCACAAGGAGAGAGAGCATCATCATTTTGTAAAACTTTCTTTAAAGTTTGTTTTTCTTTTTTTAGTAATGTAAATTGAGAAATAGGGACGAACAAAAATAGCATAATCAAAGCTACAAAACGTAGGATCTGTACAGATAAATAGACAGCAGATCATGTAGGAAAATAAAAGCAGCAAGACTCATCATTAAATCCATTGGTGGGGGAAGAGATACAGGTATGTGGATATCTGAATCTGACACGTAAGAAACGAAATCCCACCAAATGGCATAGGAGTGTTCTGGATCTTCCTTAAGAAATGCATCATTGGTGAGTTATTTTCTCTGCAATAGCCAGAGTCCACATATTCTTGTACTACAGAAAATTAAAGTTCTGCAGTGTTTTCTATTGCAAAGAAGATCTCGCTGCAGCCAGCATCCACATGATAAGTTCCTTAGATCAGAGAATTACTGTTTGATCATCCCGAAGTTCAAAAAGGGCAAGTTGTGAGGAGGCTGGAATGGGGCATTTAATATATATATTTTTGGGGCCACATGTGAGAGCCAATGAGGGGTCACTCTTTCTCAACTGTCAAAGGTTTTCAGGATTGGCTTATGACATTATTCTGCCTAAGCGGAAGAACAAAATGGTCCCCCTTCCCCATTCAGATGGGCAGATGAATCTTATTCCAATAATGGCAAGGGGACAGAATCCTCCTCTGCATCCAAAACAGAAAGCTAGTTTTGGGGGGAGTGGGGTTGGGGTGGACAAGCTAAATAGCCAAATTGGCTCTATCTTCCAACAGTTGGGAATGGCTGGGTGGGGCTTAGGAGCTTCCCAAAAGAATGGGGAGATGCTAAAACTGTGGAGAAAGCAGATAGAGAGAAGTTAGAATCATAGAAGTGTAGAGTTGGGAGAGATCTTGAGGGTCATCTAGTGCAATGCAGGAATCCTTTTGCCCAGCATGGGGCTCGAACCCATGACCCTGAGATGAAGAGTCTCAGGCTCTATTGACTGAGCCATCCCACTGTTTTTTCTCCCTCTCTCACAGACCTAGAACCCAACAGGTGAAGCTAAACACTGCATGGTCCTTTAGGGTGGTCCTTCGCACAATGCGTAACCAAACAATGGAATTCAATACCACAAGAGGTAGTGACAGACGCCAAGCTGGGTGGCTTTAAGTGAGAATTAGACCATTTTTGATGAAGCACATAAATGGCTACTAATCACAGGGGCACCTGGTGTAAGAGCAGGATGCTGGACTAGATGGGCCTTTGGCCTGATCCAGCAGCCGGGCTCTTCTGATGTCTTTAATAAACAGCCGGGTTGCTGCCACGCACCTCATTCCACGTCATCTAAATGGTAGGGTTGGCCCCAGTAACTATTTGTGAGAAGTATAATCTGTACATGACCCGACAACCTGTTGATGTTATAGATACACACCATTAGCACACAATGCACAGCTACCTGAAGCTCGAATTTCAGCTCTAGGGCTTAAAATTTCAACACTCTTGGAGGGTGATCTGAACCTCACCTAGCTCTGTTTCTGAGTCCCTAGGCCTAGCAGAACTCTCCTCTGCCACCTGGGGCAAAAGGTGAGATGGTCTCTGCCTCCCTTTCCAAGGACCAAAGTCAGCGCTGAGAAAACTTCTTGAACAAGGCACGGACTGGTGAACTCTCATGGAGGTGAAATGGCCATCTTGTGCAAGCACCCACAGTAAAGATTCCAGAGGGATGATAAAATTGGAAAAGGGCAATAATCATCATGAGCAATAATTACAGCCCAATTTGTTTACCTGCTGTTGCTTCAGAACTTTATATTGATTTCTTTTTAGACCAGTTGGGAGAACTGATTCCTAGAACAATTTTCAATAAGTCCAAGCACAGTTCCAGGAAACGGAAAAGCACAATAAATCAATCTGTGATCTTCCAGCTGATTCTTAATCTCACTCAATGGAACAGCAATGCCTGGCTTTTGTTGACCTTCCTTCAGCAAGGATAAAGCTGTAGCTGACATTATGCAGCTTGAGTATTGATGGGTGCTTTGCCCTCTTAACCAAGTAGCTTTTTGTCTGTGTCCCTTCCGATGTCACTGGGTCCCAGCTACAAGCAGGCAGCATAGCTAAAGGTCAGGAATTATGTCACCTGAAGATCCACATAGTTTTCACAACACTTGACCTTCAAGTTGTGCCTTTCCCAGACCCGATAAATGATGGGGTGCAGCCAACTAAGTTCTACTCAGAGAAACCCCATTGAAATTAATGGACCTAAGTTAGCCATGTCCATTAAGTGGGCCTACTCTGAGCAGGATTAGTATGGGATACAGACAGATGGATTTAGAGTTAGAAACACCGAAAGCTGTCAGACCATCTAGTTCAGTAATGTTAACCCTGGCTGGCAGCAGCCCTCTACAGTTTCAGGCAGAGCTTCTTCCCACCTCTACCAAGAGATGTTGGTGATTGAACCAGGGACCTTCTGCATGCAAAGCAGATTTTCTATGAATGAGCTACAGCCCTCCCCATTGCAAAATCTGCCATATTAGCATAGGTCCCAAGATCCAAACTTACCACGACAAATGCTTTTTTAAAAAAATTAAATGTACACACAGATGTGTTTTGTTTTTCCACAATGGGCGTAAGCTTTCTTTAAGCCTTTTTATTGGTCTATAATCAGGACAGACAGCAGTGTTGCAACCACCTAATTGCTTGAACAATAAATCTTTTGGCAGCCCATGAGATAAGAAGCAAGGACCCACATCAAAGCCCATGCCAGCCCTTCTTGATAGGAGCCCCAGCCAAAAGATAACAGGTGACACCTTGGTGTTGAAAACTCCCAACAAGGTCAAAATGAAATAGGGTTTCCCAGAAAGATGTGTGTACCTGAGAGGGTGAGGCTCAAGGTTGTTCATCTCGAAGCCATCAGGAAAAAGCCCTATGTATTAAAGACACCCAAAACTTTCCAAGTTTGGATATAATCAAGGCACCACAGTAAAGGCACAGCCTGCCTCTGGATGGGTGAGTTTGAGCAAGTACAACCTCCCATAAAACCATCATTTGTGGTACAAAGACATCTGAGCAACAGGAGTCAGGAACGAGGAAGCTTTCTGGAAGATTCCTGGCAAGTTCTTGCGGGTGAGCAACAAGCCACAGTGAGCAGGCTGTGAGGAAAGGCAAGACCATTAGCTCTGTCAGCTTGATGATTCTATGAGTCTATGATTCATTGTGGAGGAAAGATCCCCCTCTGTGTATAGGGTGGTACATAAATTCAATAAATAATCATAATCATATTTGCTCAAAAACATATAATACAATAGCGAACAAAAGTGAAGTACGGTACATGGGCGTACCCAGCGTGGGGCAGGGGGGCAGCTGCCCCCCAGAAGCAAAAAGGGGGGCAAATGGTATAAAACAGCTTGCGGCGCGCGCTGTTGTCAAGGCAGTTCACCTTCTCGGTCGGGTACATGATCTTGCCGCAGTTTTAAATGATTAGATGTTATTATGTTAGAAAAATTAATATTTGAATTCATGGAAAGTTTTTGGTAATCAATTTTAGGCTAAGGGGAGAAATAAAAGATCGAGGATGGGGAAATATTTTTTGATTTGGAGTAATTGATTCATTATTGGTGGAGGATAGTGGATGTTTTATAGAATAGAATAGTTGATGATAATGATAAAATGGGTTAGAATGATTTAAGATATAAAATGAAAATTGCTTAATTGAGATTCTAAAATGGACCCAGTGTGGGGGGAATTGAAGAAGTCAACAATGTTAAGTGAAAAATGTAAGAACCGTTATGTTTTTCTTTTTCATGTTTTATTTTTGTTTCATTTCTGTTTTATGTCTTTTGTGATTTTATTTTTGTGAATATTGGAAAATGAATAAAAATTATTTGGGGAAAAAAAGCTGCCACTGTCAGTTTGTCCATTGTTCAGCACTTTTACATGAACAGACAGTGACTCATGAACATTCTGACCGAAATGATATTTGCGGCCATTTATTTATTTTATTGCCTTTATAGCCCACTGTTTTCCTCCAAGGAGCTCAAGGGGGTGTACGTGGTTCTCTCCATCCTCATTTTATCCCCACAACAACCCTGTGAGGCAGGTTAGGCTGAGAGGCAGCGAATGGGCCAAGGCTACCCAGTGAACTTCATGGCCGAGTGAGGATTTGAACCCTGGTCTTTCCCAGGCCCTAATCTGACACTTTAATCACTAAGCCACACTGGCTTTCATTCATTAATAAGATAGAGACTGGAGATCTTAATCCCTTCTCTATCTCATATCCAGTGAGGATGAAGTTTAACGGTTTGTCAGGAGTTAGGATTTGCTTTGGGAGCTGGAAGCCGTGTTGAGAAGCATTAAACAAAAGCTCATCGGTTTCCTGGGACTTTGCTTCCCAGAGGATGGCAAACATAGATGAGCTTTTATCAGCTTCCTCTATGGGAATTAAAGCTTGGATTCTCCAACCCTGTATGGATCCCATAGCACCAGTTGTGGCAGGAAAGTGTTTGGACATTCAACCCTGCCCTCCAAACACACAAGCACACACAATCCGGAGCTTACTTGACCCAGATCCAGCCCCAAAATGATTCAGGGGCTGGAGCTAATGTTTCATTTGTATTTTTTTTAATAGTCTAATTAACTATGTGGCTGAGGGGGTAAAGAAGGGGAGGCTGCATCCCCATGTCCTCACTGAAGAGAGCAGGACTGAACCTGCTTCTGTACGTTTGGGATAGCTCAGTCAGTAGAGCATGGGACTCTTAATCTCAGGGTCAGGGGTTCGAGCCCCACGTTTGGCACTAGGTTGGACTAGACGACCCTCAGGATCCCTTACAATTCTATTATTCTATGCTCCATCTTCTTCTCACCTCACACCCAAGACCCTGCCCCTTGACAGCCTTGGATTACTCTGAGCAGCCTGACCCAACCTGAAGCTGTCTTGACCCAACTCGACAAAAGTCCCATTCTGCCTGAATCAAGCTGATTTGGCTTGTGCTTTGTCCAAATCCTGTTGATAGCCCTAATAATAGGTTGCATTCAGCTAAGTTCTACTTAGAATAAACCCATTAACAGACCTAAGTCATCCATGCCCATGAATTTTAATGAGTCCCTTCTGTGTATGACTAACTTTGGATCCATCTCAATTACTATTATTTGAATAGAAAGAGAATGCACCTCAACAGAGTGAGGAAGAAGACATTTAATGCACTGTGACACCACTTTAAGCAGCCACAGCTCCCCACCCCCCCAAATTTTGGGATCTGTAGTTTGTTAAAGGACCCAGGTGGCGCTGTGGGTTAAACCACTGAGCCTAGGGCTTGCTGATCAGAAGGTTGGCGGTTCGAATCCCTGTGACGGGGTGAGCTCCCGTTGCTCGGTCCCAGCTCCTGCCAACCTAGCAGTTCGAAAGCACATCAAAATGCAAGTAGATAAATAGGAACCGCTACAGCGGGAAGGTAAACGGCGTTTCCATGTGCTGCTCTGGTTTGCCAGAAGCGGCTTTGTCATGCTGGCCACATGACCTGGAAGCTGTACGCCGGCTCCCTCGGCCAATAATGCGAGATGAGCGCGCAACCCCAGAGTCGGTCATGACTGGACCTAATGGTCAGGGGTCCCTTTACCTTTACCTTTTAGTTTGTTAAAGGGTGCTGAGAGTGGTTAGGAGACCTCTGCTCCCCTCTCACAATTCCCAGGGTTTTGTGAGAAATGGGAGTGGCTGCTAAACCACTCTGGAAGTTGTAGCTCTTAGAGGGGAATAGCAGGTCTCCTAAGAACTCCAAGCACCCTTAACAAACTACACTTCCCAGAATTCATTAAGGGAAGCCATGGCTGTTTAAAGGGGTATCAAAGTGTTTTAAATGTTTCCTGTGAATGTGGCCAAGGTGACTAGTATTCCTGCTCTGTCAGCTGTCAAGGTGCTAAAACTGTTGAGGGCCAACTTCAAACCCTCCCCACTCCTCCAGCTTCATGGTGTTTGCTTCTTAAAGTTCTTAACCTTACAATCAGATTTGTGCCACATCTGCACTATACATTAAAGTCTGCATTGTATACTGTTTTATACATATAGGGCAGGAACAGCCTTGTGATGAGAGAGCCCTTCAAAGGATTCCTTCAAATAGAGGACGGTCCTCTGTGGACAGCAAGGTGACCCTACATACAAAACATGATTTTCCATAACCTCCAACATTTCTCCGATGAAAATAAGGACGTCCTAAGGAAAAGCGGGACATTCCAGGATCAAATCAGAAACTGGGACAGCTTCTGTAAATCCAGAACTGTCCCTCAAAAATAGGGACACTTGGCGGGTCTGGATTTTCTTGCAGTGAAAAGAGTTGCAAATAGAGAAGATCTTCACGGCCCTTTGGGTCCCTTCCAGATCTACAATTCTATGCTTCTATACTGAGCTGACTGTGGTCCTGGCAAATTTCAGCAGCTTCCATTGCACAGAATCTGAATTGGTCAACAGCTTTTCCACTGGTGTGTGTGTGGGGGGGTATCCCTTGGGGGGATGGGGACTTCGAAAGTAAGCCATTTGTGTGTCAGGGCCAAAGACAGTTAACTTCGAAACTGTAAAAATAATCAGCGACACATTTACAGCTCTGTAGGTTGTACAGTATCACGAGATGTCATTAAAAAAAGAAAACCTGTTCTCCACTGGGTGTTCTGTTTCAACGTTTTGACGAGCCCTTGCCACTCTTTAAGCTAAAGAAGATGCTTTCTGCATGAGTAAAATTTGAAATGGAATTTGCCCAGGAGGTTGGAAGTGCAAGCGGGTCAGGCCTTGGACTTGTGCCTGTGTTGATCTAATGATAGTTGAACACCTTTTCGTGTTGTGGTTCTTCTGTTTAAAGAAAGCCTTGAGCAAATGCTCTGGGGATTATCGTCAATTACCTTCCATGTCAAGCACAAGCCTACATAGCTGGCATGGGATGAATTAGCCACATCCCAGCCCTCCCTGCAAACTCGTTCCCCGGCATTCCTTAATTGGATGTTTGCAACAAGCCAAGTGTACTGAGGAGGCTGGAGCACTTGGCTAACCTGGG
The DNA here is from genome assembly GCF_963506605.1 of Zootoca vivipara. Classification (NCBI taxonomy): domain Eukaryota; kingdom Metazoa; phylum Chordata; class Lepidosauria; order Squamata; family Lacertidae; genus Zootoca; species Zootoca vivipara. The sequence continues at coordinate 32,170,849 of NC_083289.1, read as the reverse complement.
GGGGGGGGTAATTAAATGCTACCTACCTGCCTACCTAACCGCCAACAGTCCCTTCCTGTCATTTTAAACTGGGATAAGCCATCTGTCAGCATCCTCATCTCTACAAGGGCAACACCATGCTCCTTCCCTTCCTTGGGACAACGACAGCATCCAACCTGAGGATAAAGTGATTGGAAATTTTGGGAGGGGGAAACGGTCGTCTCATCTTGTTCACAGTCTACTGAGGTATGGAATTCCCTTGGTAGTTAAGTTTGCTGCTCCATGGAGTCGGTGGGGAAATGAAATAGAAGGTACAGCAATGAAAGCAATATTTAACTATGTTTTACTCTGAGTAGACCCACTGAAATGAATAGAGCAAAGCTAACCTTGTCCATTCATTTCAGTGGGTCTACTCTGAATAGGGCTAGCATCCCCCCAAGGTGTGAGGTTTGTTAAAATTGATACAACACCATCAACAGATCGGCCACTTGGCAGAGATTCCAATGCAAAACATAGATGGGTCTCTTCTAAATTTTGGGTGAGGGTAAATGTTAGTTCTTTATATCTGTATATATTAGGGCTGTGTTTTGTTTATTTGAATATATTTATAGGTAAAGGTAAAGGGACCCCTGACCATTAGGTCCAGTCGTGACCAACTCTGGGGTTGCAGCGCTCATCTTGCGTTATTGGCCAAGGGAGCCGGCGTACAGCTTCCGGCCAGCATGACAAAGGCGCTTCTGGCGAACCAGAGCAGCACACAGAAATGCTGTTTACCTTCCCACTGCAGTGGTACCTATTTATCTACTTGCACTTTGACGTGCTTTTGAACTGCTAGGTTGGCAGGAGCTGGGACTGAGCAATGGGAGCTCACCCCATCGCGGGGATTTGAACCGCCGACGTTCTGATCGGCAAGCCCTAGGCTCTGTAGTTTAACCCACAGCGCCATATTTATATTTAATCAGAAAAGCCTCTAATAAGCCATAGTTTCCAGTTTCATCCAAACTGGGAAACTATGGTCAACAGATCTAGAACAAGTCAGGATATTAAACTTCAACTCATGGCTTACATCCTGGCTTGTTCTGAAGCTGGCAATCATAGTTTCCCAGTTTGGGTGAAATGGGAAAAACTGTGTTTAACTGGCAGCTTCCTGGCTTCTTTGCTCCTGCCACATAGGGGTGTATGCGCGAGAAAATCTCTCATTCAGATCTTGGCTGAGTAATGTTCTGTGATGAAACTCCAGGTGGTTCACACTGGAATTTCCAAGAGGTCTTGGGCTAGAACTCGCATAACCATTAGACATACTGGGAGGAGAGATACACAGGGTTCCCCATCCTTGGTTTATGGTGGGTGAGCCAACAGTGCAGGACTTTGCTAGGATGGGATTTTATTCCCAAGCTATGTTTGGACGACCATATCTCAGTTTATTCAGACAAGATATGTACAAGACTTTTCTATGCCTGCCTGCAGTCCCTATGCACCTACCTTTCGAAGAACCAAGAAAGTTGTCAGTTAAACACGGTTTCCCCCTTTTTGCCCAAATGGGGAAACTTTGGTTACCAGCTTCAGAACAAGCCAGGATGTTAAAGCCAACAGTTGAAGTTGGTTTAATAGCTTGACTTGTTCCAAAGCTGGTAACCAGAATTTCCCAGTGTGGATGAAACTGGAAACTACGATTTATTAAAGGCTTCCCTGATTTAATTGTGGCTCACACAAAGAGAGAAGAGTCTGCCTGTGCAGGGAAAAAATTCATTCATATCTTACAAAGTTGAGACCAGCTCCATAATGGCTTAATTTAGGGTTGCCATATGTCTGGAATTTCCCAGACATACCCGGCCATCGGTCATCGGAAACAGTGTCCAGGCGGAAATCAGGGGAAATTTTCACTTTTTGAAATATGGCAACCCTAGCTTAATTTGTCATGAAGACTTAAGCTTAAGACTTAATACTGGAACAGATGGTGGAGGATTAATGGGAATTCTTAAACTTGGCTTTTAACTTCTGATATGAATCTATGGTGCAGCCACACTTGGAATAACGCTGGGCAGTTCGGGTTGCCTCATCTCAAAAGTGGTGTTGTAGTGTTTAGAGCTACAAACTTTTCATGCTGGTGGCACCTTTTAAACATGCATCATTTCATGACACAGTAATTCAGTTTTACTAGCAAACCAGAGGTTAAATTAACCCCTTTCCAGCCCCTGGAGGAGCACAGGGAGCATTTGCGCAACACACCTACACACGGCAGCTGACACACTAATGTGTCAAGACACAGTTTGGAAAGGTCTGGGTTGGGGTATGGACTAGGCCTGGGAGACCAGGATTCAAATCATCACTCAGCCATGAAGTTCAATGGGTGCCCTAGGGCTAGTCAATGCTTCTCAGCCTAACTGACCTCACAGGACGGTGGGGATTAAATGAGGAGGGGGAGAAACATGTAGCACTTTGAGCTCCTTGGAGAAAAATAGATGGGAAAGGTTCCGAAAAAGGCAACCAAATTTATCAAGGGGTTGGACTGAGCAACTTCCCTATGAAGAAAGTTGGACAGTGTTTGGGGCTTTTCAGTTTGGAGAAAAGGCAGGAAAGGAGGACACAGAGAAGGTGTATCAAATCTGAGAAATTCGACATAGAAATATTTTCCTCCATCTGGAAACACTAGGAACTGGTAGTCATCCAATAGAGAGAGGGGGGAATTGAAAGGGCACCCTGATTGGTGGATTGGAGGTAAGGATATTGGAGAATTCCATTAGAAGCGGAAAGAGGAGTAGAAATTGCTACAGTTTCCATGTTTGGAGGTCAGGAATGGAAATCATGCAAGCAAATACAAATGGTATTTGCTACTGCTGCTTTTAAAGTCCATAAATGTTATGTAAATAATTGTGTGTTGTTGTCTGCATTGACAATACATTCCACTGAAATGCATTGAAATTGATTACACAATTATTAATTATGGCCATAGTGAGGCGATGTAGCAAGCCATAGTGAGGCTAGCAGACTACTTTTAGCAGAAACAAACCGCAGTTAAACGGAAGCAGCGCTGATAGCGGTGATGAACACTCAATGGGATGAGAATAGCTGCTACCCCTCACATCCCTAGGTGCAGGAATGTATTGACACAAGCTGCCTTCTGCAGAGTCATACCATTGGTCCACCCAGCTCAGTACTGTCCACCCTAACTGAAAATGACTCTCCAAGACCTCCCACAGAGGTTTCACCCCATCTCTTTGCTGCTAGAGGTTCCTGAACTGGAGAAGCCAGGACAGAACAAGGTTCATGCCTATGCAAAGCAAAGCACATACCCCTCCACTAAGGTCCCATCTGAGCTTTACATTTAAAGCATCATTGTGCCACTTCAAACTATTGTGGCTTCCTTGAAGAATCTTGGGAAGTGTAGTTTGCTTAGGATGCTGAAAGCTGTTCCCTTCAGGCAGCTAGCTACATTTCCCAGAGTTTCCTGGAAAGACGGATTGATCGATTGATTGCTAAACCATTCTGGGAACTGAAGCTCTGGGAGAATGGGCATCAACACCTTTCAGCACCTACAGTTCCCAATATAATTGGGCGGGAGACGTGACTGTTCAAAGTGGTATGACTTTGCTTTTAATGCATAGTGCATATGGGGCCTGAGTGATGTCTCCTCCCACTGGAGGAGGAGAAGAGGCATCTGTAATGACAGGCAAGTCTATTTCTGGCTTCATTGCACTTGGTGACCTCATGGGGCAAGCCTCTCTCCTCTCTGTCCTGCCCCTCCCCTTTCATCTAGGCAGGTAGCCCCAGGCCATTGGGGACCAGTGCCTACTTTGCTTGTTTCCTCACAGGGGCAGGGCGAAAGGCATGTGAACCAGTGCTGCATGCATTTGCTCTGCGTTGAGGTTATGTAGAATTATTTCCCCTTGTATTAATGATTACGATGGTGCCTTTGAAGGCCAGTTGCCGGGAATCCCAAGTGTTTCACTCATGTCCTGCCTGTTGGCTTTGCTTTAGTGTCATCTGTTTGGCCAATTTTTTTGGGGGGCGTGGCAGGATCCTAGACTGAGCAGATGTAGCTGCGGCAGAGCATCTGCTCTGCATATAGAAGGTCCCTTCTTTAATCCCTGGCATCTCCAGGTAGGACTGGGAGAGACTCCTGTCTTGAAACCCTGTTCTAGGACCTTTCCTGGTATTGACGATCTCCATCGTGAAGTTGCTTCATAAGCATGCATAGATTAACTCAGAGATTGCTGAGATGAAGAAACAATTGCATCACACACAGGTGATTTAGCTCGGGTGCAAGGCTACATAGTGCGTTCAGGACAGATGGAAGGTCCAAACCACAGGCTTCTTGAGCTGCAGCTTGTTCTCAGTTACATCAGCACTGCAAATGAGTTGCATCACCCAACATCCATGCCATTCTTTGATTTTTTGCTACATTGTATGTTTGTGTAGGTGCTGGGAGAAACAGAGAGCATTTCCTTACTAGCAGGCCTGCTTTTTGTATAAGGACCCCCTGCTCTGGAACAGATAATGATGGGGTACCTGGACATTGTGGAAGTCAAGTGCCTGAAGCTGCACACCTTAGACCAGGCATAGGAAAACTCTGCCCTCCTGATGTTTTGGGACTACAACTCCCATCATCCCTAGCTAACAGGACCAGTAGTCAGGGATGATGGGAGTTGTAGTCCAACAACATCTGCAGACCCAAGGTTGAGAAAGGCTGCTCAAGCGGAGGAATAGAAAACCTGTGGCTCTCCAGATGTTGTACTCCAACTCCCATCAGACTCCAGATGGAAATCCTGGAGAGAGCCGCTGCCAGTCACTTGTGGACAATACTGAGCTAGATGGATCAATGGTCACATTTGGTACAAAGCAACTTCCTATGTGTCACTTCAGAAATACTGTATGGGACCACCACAATATTTTCAAAGATGTTCATGTTGCCTAATCTGACATTGGTGATGTCCTGATTTTGCGCCTGATCTCCTTGGTAGAAACCTATGTGCATGTTGCCTCTCTTCCTAATTCGGTGAAATGTTAGCTTCCACCCCTTACCTTGCCTTTTCTGTATCACTTGCAGACAAACCACCAGAAATGGAGCAACAAAAAAAGACGGTCTCCATCCCCATGATGCCCCTGGCACAGCAGCCGGAACCCTTTGCACCAGGATATTCATCACCATACCCACCACAGTCATCATACAACCCAGAACCTTACGCCCAGGAACCCTATGCACCAGATCCATTCTGGCCAGAACCTTCTGCTTCATCAGGTAGGCCAGTGTTTCTCAACCTTTTTGGGGCCACGGCACACTTGTTCCGTGAAAAAAATCACGAGGCACACCACTATTAAAAAGGTTAAAAAATTTAACTCTGTGCCGCCCTATATTATAATTATGACTGTAAGAAACACTTGCCAAATATTGCTTTCCGGCGGGTTAGCGTTGTGTATTGGCGGCCGCCAGGCTCGTTTGCACTGAGCTTTGGGAAAGAGGAGGAGAAATATTGCTTTCTGGCGTGTCATAGGTGTTTATTGGCGGCCGCCAGGCACGTGACAATGTAAATCGCCCATCTCGTCGCCGCAGCACACCAGCCAGCGTCTCGCGGCACACTAGTGTGCCGTGGAACAGTGGTTGAGAAACGCTGAGGTAGGCAGCCATAAATGCACAAGTTGAGACAATGGGCCAATGCTGCCAAAACGTGCAGAGTTCAAACATGATACAACACAGGCAGAACACGAAGGCACAGAAATAACCAAAGTCTTAATGTATTAACAGGAAATAAGGTAAACGCAAAGTACAGGCGATACCAGGTGGATCAGCAACGACGCGACAGACAGGTTGCCGGCGTTTAAGACCTGTTTCGCCCAATATTGGGCTTCTTCAGTGGTAACTTCTTCTTTAGTGAAAGTACAGTTTCTTATTTAGGCTTAGGCCACAGTGTTTTCTTGTTAATTTTGCAAATTCAGCACCTTGTATTCTTTATATCCTTAGTTAGAGTAGAATGTGGTGGCCTTAATACATTAAGACTTTGGTTATTTCTGTGCCTTCGTGTTCTGCCTGTGTTGTATCACATAAATGCACAAGTGGCAAATGTTATAGGATGCACAGAAACATACTCACAAGTGGGCAGCTTTAGTCCAAATGAAATGAGGAAGGTTGGTCACTTGCCAGCCCCACTTCCAGTACTACTAACAGAAGCTATGACCCACACTTTATCCCAGGCACTAGATGGGTTATTTCCTGGTATGCCTCCTTCTGGCAAGTCCTGCAGCCAAGCTGGTGCCAAACGTATTGCTCTGCTTTCCTTCGGACCCCATCAGCGAGGCTGTGTGTGTGTGTGTGTGTGTGTCTTGTCATCTGGGCAGCCCAGGACCTCCATACACACTGCCCAGGCTTGTGCCATGGGGAGGTGACTTCACTGAAGGTGCATTCCATTGTCTCTCGAGACAGATGCTAACAACAGATGGGTTATATTGGAATTATTTACCAGGGCTCTTTGTACGTTCTCAGCTGAAGCTGCCTGGGTTATGCAACTAAAGGTTCTTCTGCTTGTTTGTTTTCCTTTTGGTGCAGATGGCTATGGCTACTATGGAAAAAGCGGCGATGGCTGCGACTGTCCTTCTCCACCACCATATTCATGTCAAGATGTCCCTTGTGATCAAGTAGGACCAAGTATGTGTTAGAAACCTATACAGATTGGATTACTGAGGTGTGCTGTGTGTGTGGATTTCCATGTGCTTGAAACTGCAGTTAGTGCAAAATGCTGCAGCACAGTTGCTGACCAGATCAAGACCCGGTCAGCATAGAACACTCCTGGCTCAGTCATCTGCACTGGCTGCCAATTGTTTTACTGAGCCAGATTCAAGGTGTTAGTATATCTAAAAAAAACAACAACTGTTAACTGCTTGAGATCAGTTAACTTGAAGTCTCACTTTGTACCATATATGCCCACTAGGGTGATGGTTTTTTTACAACCTCATTTTCCTGTATCATAATTTGATGAGCTTTCATTAAAGATTAGATAAAATCTTACTTTCAAAGAGATTTGATAAAAAAAACCTCTCACACAAAATGATTTTAAAAATTTTATTTATCAGTTTTTTGACCATTTTTGAAGTCACTGTAAGCAGATATAAAATTGAACCCAAGCTTTAGCGTCACATATATACATTATATAGGGTCATCAAACACACAAGGAAGCCTTTTTTTAGCTGCAGTAACAGTATAGACGCCGCTAGAGGACGATGTTTTGCTACCTCTCCTGTAGGTTCTTTTCCCAGCATGCCCGGCAGGGTCTGCTGGCTGAGTTTTGAGGTCCCAAAAAGGGGCTTTTACCTTGCGCAGTTGTGACATTTGTATACTCTATGTTGCTAAGAACACTCCCCATTGTGGAATGTGGTGTTGTATCCAAATTTGATACAAAATATATATAGAATTGTTAATACAATTTTATGAAATGGTAAAACGGCATACAAAAAATTAAAAGCGGTTTGTGCATAACCTTTTTAAATATTTCAATGGAATATACCTCATTTTAGTCATTAATAGGCAAAAGTTCATCCATTTGTGCTACAGGAAATAATTTTTGAGAAAAAAAATGAAAAAGTCATCACCCTAATGCCCACTGAACCATTATAACCTGTGGAGCTGGGATTTCCTTTTAAACTTAAGCGTCACTTGCAGGAAATTGATCTTTGGCAGCTGGAACTCTCTGCCCATTAGCATAAGGCAGGTAACATCACTGTCCTCTTTTCAGTAAGAGCTTAAAACCTGGGTAGGCAAACCCACCCAGACTGGTGTGTTGACGTTTATATCCCAGTTTTTTTTTAATGACCTTCTGCTTAGTGGACCCAAGGTCCATTTAGCCCAGAGGTGAGTAACTGCTGGTCTGTGGGCAATATGGGGCCCGGGGGGGGGGCTCCACACCCACCCCACAGCTTCTTTCCCTTGCCAAAGCCTCTATCCAGCACCACGTTTAGACTTGAAAACATCCACATCATATAGGTGCCAATAGGAGGGTTTTTTGAAGTCTAAGTTACTTTTCTCTCTCCAAGCAACTCAAGGTAGCACAAACTGTCCCCTAACCGTCCTCATTATATCCTCACACCCACCCAGTGAGGTAGGTTTGGCTGAGAGACCGTAACTGGCCCAGTGAGCTTGATGTGAAGGAAAGAATTAAACCCTTCTAGTCCAACAACCCAGGTGGCACTGTGGGTTAAACTACAGAGTCTAGGGCTTGCTCATCAGAAGGTCAGCGGTTCGAATCCCTGCAACGGGGTGAGCTCCCGTTGCTCGGTCCCAGCTCCTGCCCACCTAGCAGTTCGAAAGCACATCAAAGTGCAAGTAGATAAATAGGGACCGCTCTGGCGGGAAGGTAAACAGCGTTTCCGTGCGCTGCTCTGGTTCGCCAGAAGCAGCTTTGTCATGCTGGCCACATGACCCGGAAGCTGTCTGCAGACAAACGCCAGCTCCCTCGGCCTATAGAGCGAGATGAGCGCCGCAACCCCAGAGTCGGACACGACTGGACCTGATGGTCAGGGGCCCCTTTAACTTTAGTCCAACAACTCCGAGTGGATGCTATACAAATGCAGTGGGGAGGTATTCTTGAGGGATGGGCTGCAGCTGGGAAGTGATCGTGGAACAAAGGTAAATGCTCAGACAGAGCAATTTCGTTTTTGCAACTCCTAGTTGAAATGGACTGTGGTCCTCCGGTCGTGGTTGCGGGAATCTTCTCGAGCAAGCCAGCGTCCACCATTTGCCCTTGCTGCCGCCAGATCATTTCGACGGAGGTGGTCTATCGTGTGGGATCTCTGACATACATAGCTTGCAGTGCTGTGTGTATGCTGGGGTGAGTGCTTTTTCTATAGAAAGAGATGTACATACACAGAATGTAATTCCATAATTAAAGCCAGTGTTAGATGAAATGTGAATGTCCTCTTGCCCTGCAGAGAAGCTTGCCTGGTGCCAGCCTTTCCAGTGCCAGCAAATAGGGGTGGGCATGGGCTAACAACTGCAACACACTGGGAGGCCTTGGTTGTCTTCCTGGAAAGACCCTGCTCTTTTGACACTAGGCACGGCCTGTCTGGGAATGCAGATACATACTTCTCCCATTGAAAGCAGGGAAGAGGCTGTCCCTCATGGTCCAAATGGATGGATGCCCTTGAATGCTAAAGAATACGCTCCACATTTGGCAGTATTTGGGAAAACATAAGTAATCTTGCTTGAATTTGAAGGTTTGTGAGATTTCATTCCTTGCAAAATGCATGCACAGATGAAAGTTTTTGTCTCTGTATAAGACAACATCCTAACTTCCTAAAGGGAAGGACCACAGGTAAAACACTTGCCTTGCATGCAGAAGGTCTCAGGTTCAATCCCTAGCATCTCCCAAGTAGGGCTGGGAGAGACCCCACCGCCACCACCTGAAACTCTGGAAAGCCACTGCCAGTCAGTGTAGACAATATTAACATAGATTGACCAATGGTTTGACTCAGAAGGCTGCTTCCTCTATTCTTAAGAGGGCCTTTTCAGATCCTAGCGAGTCTTGCCTGGCATCCACCTAGTTAACTTGTAGGCACCAAGCCCCTCTTTATTTGCTCAGTCTTCTAAAGAACATTCTATCGCTGAGATTTTCTCTCTTGGGTTTGCTTAGTGTTATTGGGGCTATATTTTTAAAATTGCCAAACAATTGCACACTGTCCTGAAATCAAATTTTTGATGAAGGAGTAAAAACAACCCTCTTTAAAACTTTCTGCCCTCTCTCCCCCAGAGGCTGCTTTGGCTGCTGCCTCATACCATTCATGACGAAGTGTTGCAAGGACGTAGACCATTACTGCCCTCAATGCAGGTACCACATCTACCGATACAAGAGACTATAGACGCCTGGAAGAAAAGCCATTTGAGGCAAACTTGCAGGAAATCAAGCTGGAAGAGAATCTCCTTCGGTGAATTCATGCATTGACTCTTGTGACTGTTCCGGGTGCAGAATTGCTCAGCAGTTTCCCACTCCTGCCAGCTTTTCAGTTAAGCTTGCCTGGAATGTAGTTGCTGCAGCCACTTTGCCCCTGCTGACCCCAGAAGGATGAAGCAGGAAGAGGCTGTTGGTAGGTTGGTCAACAGCTTGTATGCAGAACCTCTTGGCTTTTTGCCTGGGCTTTGGAATCAGGCATCCCTTGATTTCATACTTGCCTTGCATCCTTGTTAGCCTTATTCCAGGCATCCCCAAACTTTGGCCCTTCAGATGTTTTGGACTACAATTCCCATCATCCCTGACCACTGGTCCTGTTAGCTAGGGATCATGGGAGTTGTAGGCCAAAACATCTGGAGGGCCAAAGTTTGGGGATGCCTGCCTTATTCCCTGAATCAGAAATAAACAGTAAATTGCAAGAACTCGGGCCAGGAGGAAGATGAATTTCAAGTAAATCTTCAAAAGGTTTTATTTATGTAATGATTAATTCAAATAGGAATCAATTCTATACCAAGCAAACATACTTGGTACACTCTGACCATTAAAACATTGGTAAGCTACCTCTGTCTATTATAAGCGATATAACTTCGTATTTAGAAAACAACATGTATTTTTGGTGTAAGGACAATTACTTTAAGATGTTTTATCATTTAAAACATAGACAAGCTACCTCTGTCTATTATAAGCGATTTAACTGTGTGTTTAGAAAACAGAATGTAATTTTGGTGTAAGGATAGTTATTCTTAGATATACCTTCAATGTTCATTTAAACATAGTTATCTCTGTCTTTTGCAAACGATAAAACTTTGTGTTTAGAAACCTGAACGTATTTTTGTTATAAGGATAATTACTCTAATATTTCTAATGTTCAATTTTTCAACATTCCAGCTGATGAAGAATTGTTGAAACAGGGCCTTGTCCTGCCTGGGATTTTTTCACTGGAATTTATTTTTATTTGCCTATTATACTGGAATTGATTCCTATTTGAATTCATCATTACATAAATCAAACCTTTTGAAGATTTACTTGAAATTCATCTTCCTCCTGGCCCAAGTTCTTGCAATTTACTGTTTATTTCTGGACTTCACCAAGAACTCAAATTTCTAGAGTTATTCCCTGAACCAAGCACAGCCATTCTTAGCCTGTGGCCTGGTTGATCATGCACAAACTCCCAATTCAGAAATTGCACAAGAATCTTCTGCACCCATTTCCCCGAAGTTCATTTTAGAACTCCACCTGCCCCATGAAACTCTCCCCAGGCCACACCTCTCACCAGCATTGCTTCATTCCCCCTTTTTTTGCCTGGCTGGAATATGTCCTTGAAATCCTTATTTATTTATTTGTCTGAATGGATCAGAGAGGGGTGTGGGTTTATAAAAAATTAGACTACTGTACAAAGACTTGTTGATCTGCCAATTTTGCTGCTGTCCCTAGCCACTGCTGCCATGTGGCCCTTACGAGGTTGTCTCTTAAGGAATGTGGCCCTTCAGCTGAAAAGGGTCTAAGCTTAGCAAAACACTTTTCTTCCATTCTCTCCCAGCCTTTTTGCATATTGGAAATGGACGGTGAAAGGTTTTAGGAAGTTTACAAGAAGTTGTGACTAATTATAGAGCTCCTTACTTTGATGCACACCAAAGCTTTAGACCTTTGTGTAATTTATGCAGGAGAAATATTACATTGTTTGGGGGGGGGAAGAAATGTTTCTGGATCATCTTTTGTACCTCCATGGCACTTTATTTTCCTGTGTGCAGCCTTGCACTTTGCATTATTCAGAAATTCTAAGAAACCATAAAAAAAATTGGTATGTTGTTAAAATCAGTGGTGGTAATGGAGCTTTCCTCTGCAGCTCAAACCTGACTCAAAGCAGCTTTGTCTTAATGCCTCACCCTTCCTGGAATATAGGGATTGTTATGCAGGACCTGCTCTGCTGGTCTGTTGTGCAGATTACTGATATCATTCATGACATGCCTTGAGAAAACCTAAAACGATGTACGACTGCAAAGTTAGAAGCAGCAGAAATTATCTTTGCATAAATCTGAACTTGCCGACATTTTAAACTACACAATAAAAGGTAAAGGACCCCTGACAGTTAAGTCCAGTCGCGAACGACTCTGGGGTTGTGGCGCTCATCTCGCTTTACTGGCCGAGGGAGCAGACATTTGTCCGCAGACCATTTTTCCGAATCATGTGGCCAGCATGACTAAGCTGCTTCTGGCGAAACCAGAGCAGCGCACGGAAACGGAAACTATGCAATACTTCCCAACAATTTATAGCAACAGGCCTTTTTTTGACATGCAAAATAAAGTCTGTTGTTGTTAGTCTGGCAGTAGCCAAAACTGTGAACATTATAAAAAAGAAAAAAGCAGAGCAACCAGACTTTCCATGTCAAATCTCTTTTGAGTATGACACAAGCTCTCCATTGCAAAGCATGGTCTACTACTTGCCCCTACCTGTTCATCTCATATGATAAAAACCAGGAAAATATTTCAGAGATCTGATTAACAGGGTATGGGTGTACTTACCTTATTCACAGGGGTACAAACTAGGGCAAGATTCTTGGTCCAAGTGATTGAGTTGGCTACTTTATCAGCTAGTTAATAAATTAGCATGCCCAAACCATCAACTCCTGTACCTTTGTGAGAGACATCAAATCCCACCAATTTCCTGCTGAATGTCATGAACAAGAGAGTGTGCGCCATCTATTGGCAATGCCACAGGCTTCAGTTTTCAATACACCTCTATATTTTTAGTACAGTGCATACTGGATTTTTGCAGCACAATTGACAATATTGCAAGCTTAATTTTGAGGGGAAAGCATCATTGAATGGTCAGCTAAAGCCAATATTTCAGTTCTAACAGAGGAAGCACATCTTGACAGGGATAAATTATTCATGACATTTCCTAAATTCTAATCAGATGTTTCTAAAAATCATTCAGTTTCAGCCGAGATGGCTCAGCTGGTAGAGCATGAGACTCTTAAACTCAGGGTCACAGGTTAGAGCCCTACACTGAGCAAGATATTCCTGTATTGCAGGAGGGTTGGACTAGATTACCCTCTTGGTCCCTTCCAATTCTGATTCTGTGATTAACTCAGTTATTTTTCTAGTTCATTTGTGTGTGCATGTGTAACTCTTGATGCCCACTTTTCTTTTCTTTTTGCTACATTTCTATTTTTGCAGCCATCAGTAAGGCTGTTACCAACAGATAAATTTTAGGTGCTCAAGAGGTGGAACCTTGCAGTTCAGGGTGGGTTAGGCAGAGATTATGTCACAGGCATAGGCAAACTCGGGCCTCCAGATGTTTTGGGACTACAAATCCCACCATCCCTAGCTAACAGGACCTCTGGAGGGCCAAGTTTGCCTATGCCTGGATAATGAGCTGCTCGAAATGGCATCCAACCACATGTGGTTCATCAGGACAGATAAAAGCCCTTCTTCATGTAGTGCAGTTAAAATATCAAACTCTCCTCCCCAAAAGGCAGTGATGGCCACCAAGCTTGATGACTTTAAAGCACGCTTCCTCAACCTCGGCCCTCCAGATGTTTTGAGACTACAATTCCCATCATCCCTGACCTATGCTCTGCTATGCTCTGCATCCACAGTCAGAGGCAGCAATGCTTCTGAATACCAGCCCCTGCAGCCCAAAGGAGGGGAGGAAGTGCTGCTGTGCTCGCGTCCTTTGCAGGCTTCCCAGAGACATCCAGTTGGCCACTGTGAGAGCAGAACTGTGGATTAAATGCACCACTTGCCCGATTCAGAAAGCTCAGCTTATGTTCTTATCTGGTGCAAAAATCCTACCCCATGTTAAATCTCTGCATGCTGCATTTTTCATTTTGGCTCAATGTATAAAAGAGAATCTTTAACACAGGAGTGTCCACCCCTCCACCCTAATCCTCTAGTTCTGAACAAGTGTCCCAAAACAGGGTGTCTTATAGCAATTCCTAGTATACTGTTCCACCTGGCATCAAAATATCCAATTATTCCTTTCTAAATATGAAATGATACTTCTTCCTAGGTTAACACTGCCTGGCTGGATTTGGGGTGGGGGGTGGGTCAAAGAAAAGCTCATATAGGCACATCTTGATTTTTGATAAAGTGCTCAAATCCCTTTAAACACAACTGCTTTGGAACACACCTGCTAAGAGTCAAATACTAAACTGAACACTGATGGGAAAATATTTTAATTCTTGGCAAATGAAAAGAGCATTAAAAAATAATAATCTTGGGCAGTATAAAACTGCTAAGCAGCATGGATGCTTCATCTGGTAAGAAAAAGTGGTATTAACACACACCATGAGGGGTTTCTTTATGGTTCTGGAAATAACCACAGAAAGATGAAAGAAGAAAGGCCTTGTAAAAGTTGGCACAATTTACCTACAGGGCTCCCTGTACTCTGAGATTAAGACCATGCTAATATTGCAAAATTCATGTTCTAAGCAGTGCTTGTGGTCAGGCACAAGCCTATTTTACAGCCTTAAGGGCTAGAAACCTGATTTATCTTGGGATAACTAAATTCTGAATCAATACAAATTTACATGTTTCCACAAGTGCACCTATGGACACTTCTATTAAATTTCTATTGCAGAAGCTTGAATTTTAAACAACTGGTTATGAACATGAGGACAATGTTGCAAGGAGGGCCCAGAACTCTACAAAGCCCCTGTGCTTGAGATGGTTTTGATACCTGCAATATCTTGTCACAATTAAACGTCATCTAATGCGGAAACACACAACTTTCTAAAGCTCCAGAATGTTGCTACTTGGAACTCTTGGGGAATCTCGGGCCAAAAGCAGTCTTCCAAGCTTCTCATGACTTCCCCCCCACACCCTCCCCAGGTCACAGACCTCACTGGAATGGGCTTCGACCTGTGATAATGGCTTATTACTTGGATGGAGGGATGAGATGGGAGTGTGTATGTGTGTATGTGAGAAACCTCTGGCTTTTGCATGGCTGGAAGGCAGCTTACTGTAAAGGTAAAGGTGAAGGTAAAGGGACCCCTGACCGTTAAGTCCAGTCGCTGATTCTGGGGTTGCAGCACTCATCTTACTTTACTGGCCGAGGGAGCCGGTGTTTGTCCGCAGACCGTTTTTCCGGTTCATGTGGCTAACATGACTAGGCTGCTTCTGGTGAACTGGAACAGGACATGGAAACCCCATTTACCTTCCCGCTGTAGCGATTCCTATTTATCTACTTGCATTTTGACGTGCTTTTGAACTGCTAGGTTGGCAGGAGCTGGGACCGAGCAACGGGAGCTCACCCCGTCACAGGGATTCGAACCGCCGACCTTCTGATCGTCAAGCCCTAGGCTCTGTACAAAGTTTAAATCAAACCTATTGCTCCATCCGCCACCAGCATGTGGTGAATGTGAAAATAGTTCCCCACCCCAATGCTCTGCCAAGACCGTTTCAAGACTCTCACAGTCCAGGGGGTGGTGTCAGTTGAGGCACAGCGTGGACACAGGCCCTCCGCTGTCCCTGAAGAGGACTGGATAGGTCTGAACTGCAAATAGTGTTGCACATGCATGAGGCTCCCAACATGTACATGGGAACCTAGAGGGAACCACCTTCTTCTTCTTCTTCTTCTTCTTCTTCTTCTTCTTCTTCTTCTTCTTCTTCTTCTTCTTCTTCTTCTTCTTCTTCTTCTTCTTCTTCTTCTTCTTCTTCTTCTTCTTCTTCTTCTTCTTCTTCTTCTTCTTCTTCTTCTTCTTCTTCTTCTTCTTCTTCTTCTTCTTCTTCTTCTTCTTCTTCTTCTTCTTCTTCTTCTTCTTCTTCTTCTTCTTCTTCTTCTTCTTCTTCTTCTTCTTCATACAGAACAAAAGAAAAGCATCCCAGAAATACCAGTTTGAAAATTCATGGCTGGGGGGCAAGGGCACAGAGATGTGATAAAGAAGTCAAGCCCTTCATATAGCATATATCAGGCACGTCCAACAGGTAGATCTTGATCTACCGGTAGATCACTGGACACCTGTGGTAGATCACTGGCTCCCCCCAAAGATGCTCAACAAGTTTGGCTCCCCTAGAAAAAAGCCCAACATTTTTGCCCTGCACCCCAAAAAGCATGGCTTTCTCTCTCCCTAGAAAAAGCTCAATAACTTTGACCTGAATCCCCCCAAAGGGGGTAGATCACTGCCAGCTTTTAACTCTGTGAGTAGATCGCAGTCTATTGGGAGTTGGCCACCCCTGGCATAAATCATATGTGGGTGGGAGAATTGCAAAAGAAAAAGAGGCGCTCAGAAAATATACCACATAAATAAATCATGCTGCAAACCTGTGACGCAGAAATGGAGAACATCTGGCCAATGTGGCCCACAATGCAGTTCACCCCAAATGGTGCCTGCTTGTCATAATATGTGACATCTGGAATGGGGTTGGAAAAGCTGCTTTCTACAGGGATTGACTGTGCAACTGAGTTTCCCAACTGCATTCCATGCTTGATGTCTGGAAGCCCCCAGCACAGGGCTCGAAAAGTTCCTCTGCACTGCAGTTCCCAGGCACCTAGTCCACCTGCCATAAGATGACTGGCAGCTGTATTGTACCACCCGCTTGTCAAAACTAGCTCACAGAGGTGGGGACCAAAAAGGATCTGGCTCCTAGATTAAAAAAAAAAAGCACCACTCCTGCTGTAAGACTTGGGCAGCTGCCACCCCAAAGCCATTGAACAATCAAGACAGAGAGAAGGCAAGGCAGAAGGAAGTCCCTTTTGATGTGTGCTGACAGGAAGGCGGCACTGAGAAAAGGAATTACGAGTTGATAGTGCCAGGTGCATAAACTAGTGTGGGGGTGGCTCCTCTGATTCAGGTGTTTAGGGGAGAAAGAGAGCTGTAGAGGGGCATCCCTGCAGGGCTTTGTGGAAATGGGGACAGACGCCCAGAGAACGGAGGGGAGCTTTGGCATCCTCTCAAACTGGACAGCCAGTCTACTAGTTGCTGCTGTCTGTGAGTGCTGCCTGGAACAGCATCAGCAATCAGCTGTGATTCCTGCATTGTAGGGGGCTGGACTAGATGACCCTTGGTGTCCCTTCCAACTGTACAATTCTACAAGCCATCGTGGAAATGTGTTTAGAGGGTAACGAAAGCAGATGGAATCAGTGGAAACTGCACCACAACAGGATTAAGTATGAATGTGGTTAACTGACCACCGAGTTTCTGGAATTTACCCAAGTGCAGTTTGAACTATTTGGCTGCAGAGGTTTGACAGTCCTCTATGCATTTCACCACTGCATCTCTTTCGTGCTACAGACACAGCTCTATGTATAGTCATTTTATTGCCTATCAGATCAGTATGAACCCAGATACAGCAATGCCTCTGGAGCAGTGCCTTTCATTTTGAGGATTAGATAACTGGTGCTGCTCAAAGTTCAAATATGATAAATGGATGACACTTACCCATATCCCTAAATTAAGGCCAGATTTCAAATGTGAATAACTGGCAAAATAAAAATGGAAGATTCTGTCTAAACAAAATCTTCAGAAAACTTGCAAGGAGAGTGGAAATCTTCTTCAACGTCCAGGCCATCACTCACTGAAGTAAAATTTTATAGAAAATTTTTATTCAACATACAACATTTTTTCCAGCAAAAAAAGAAAAAAAGGCAATATACAGGAAGAATTGTTGCACACCGCAGCTACAGAAACAAAATAAAATATTGGCAGGAGGGAATGCAGGAGGGGGGAAGAAGAGAAAGAATGAGAAATAATGTGGGGGGGGGAGTGTAAATTGCTGCTTCTATATTTTTACCGCACTCAAAAACTTAGGAGAGACACATGGGGCTGCTTGTAGCTCCAAACTAAAATGGAAAAGCAAGTCCGGGGACTGAAATAAAACTACACACAATGAATATTGACATCTGTGAAATTCACTTGCAGACTCACCCTGCCCCCCCAGCCCCCCCAAGGAACCCCAAATGTTAAATTGTACATGTTCCTCTGTTAAATATACAATTGTTTTGTTCCCCCTCCCAAGCCCCACCCCCACATTTTTTACAAAGTCAACAGCTTACTAAATGCTAGTGAACATGCCCTCAGTGCTAAAAGGCTATTTTGTTTTGTCTTCCTATGTCTTCCCAGATTAACTAAATTAATTATAAAACAGATGCCCTTTTCCTTCTTCAAATTCTCTGGGAAGTTGGTACTATGCTTGTAAATCTCACTGCAACCAAGGGATTTTACTCTCAAACAGTTTCTAAAGGGATACAAATACACTGCACCTCCTTTGGGGGGGTTCCCCAACTTCTTCCTTGGCAAAAGGTGATGTGAGAAAAACAAATTTGACTCAAAATCCATTTATTTATAATAATAATAATATTATAATAATAAAAAGAGAAATTCTAGGCTGATTGAAGAGACAAAATCTCCCCCTCCCCCCCGAATAAGTGCCAACAGTGTACACAATGAAGTAGAGATTGCTATTTATTGATGGTGTGAGTTTCTCTTTGCATTTACAAATGCACAAAAATGTCATTTAAAGTATATAACTGAAGGAAATAAATTGGGCGTGAGCCTAACCATAGCGCCAACTAGCTGCAGTGATGGCAGGGTACCACGCATTGGGGAAGAGGGGGAGGAAGGAGGGGAGGGCAAGGGAGGGGGGGGGAGGTCAGCCAGAAAAGGCTGTCCAGTTAATGTACTACAGACAATATTTCGCCAATGTCAACTGCTCTAACTCAACCCTTTCCTTGTTATGCTGACAATCTCGCTTTGTTTACATTTCCCATAAAAACTCTCATTGGCACCCAAGCTTTTATAAAACACCTTCATTTTTGCTCAAAAAGAAAAAAAAAAGGGCAGTCAATAATAGATACAGAGAAGCCAAACTGAACAGCCTCAAAATAAAATTAATAAATCAGCAGCAAATCCTCTTGCTGGAGACTTCCGATCGAGTGCACGTGTACCAAAAGTCCTACAGTTGTTAAAAAGGTGCGCACGCACACACACACACACGCACACACACACACACGCTCACACAAACACACATTGTTGCCCCTTTTGCCTCGAACAAACTGGAGAGGGTAAGTCAGTTATGGATTTTAATTGCTTTTTCAAGGTACGTGTAGCGACTTCTCTTTGGGGCTTTGTTGAAATGGTCAAGCCCTAGCCATGGCCTGGGGTGAGACATGTTGCCTGGAAGGGAAGAAGAAGAACAAAGAAGAAAGAAAGAGAGGGAGAAGGAGACAGAATGAACATACTTTCAGATTTTGTACAAAATTTAGAATGTCAAGAACTGAGGGTGGCAATCAGTGACGTGGTTCTGTCAATGCAAAAGAACTTCCCCTCCCTGTCCTCTCTCCCTGTGTATGTCCTCCCTGATTCAGCTCTGCCAGCAACAGGGGAACCCCCAGAACAGATTTAGGGGGCCCATGAGAAGAAGAAGAGAGAGAGGAAGTTCTGTTGCACAGCCAAGTCCTAGCACTAATGGAACAACTTCATTGGATGCTGCACTGAGTGAAGTTGTCACTCTAACACAGGCTTCTATGACAAAATATATGCAAATATACCGAGTTGGTGGGCTGTGTTCACCTTGGAGGGCAAGACATTGAGCAGGTGAGAGAATAAACACCACACATGGAAGTCTGCCCCATTGATCTTCAAGGAGCCAAAAACAACAACACCCATAAACCCCTCCTAGAAGCAAAGTAAATAAATGGACACTCACCAGGTTGGGGCTCAAAATCTTTCAAGTTCACTTCATATTCATCTTCATTTAGATACTGGTGTCGACCCATCATTACAATGGCAAACTTAAACTTCAGAAAGAACACATAAATAAATAAAAACGTCAAAGCTCAAATGTTAATCTCTCAAGGAGTAAGTATTGTCAAGAAAATTATTTTCGTAGACTTCAAAGCCTCCCAGTCTTATGCTTGCATTTTCTTGGCTCTCATCTCTCAACCCAGTCTGCCCTGGAAGGTGGTGGACTCTCTTTCCTTGGAGGTTTTTAAGCAGAGGTTGATGGCCATCTGTCATGGATGCTTTAGCGAAGATGCCTGCATTGCAGTGGTTGGACTAGATGACCCTTGGGTCCCTTCAAAATCTATGATTCTAACCCACAGCATGGAAACAGGCCAAAGTTAGCATTCCCATTGTTTACTATCAGAACCACCCCGACACCTTAGACAAGTGCCGATTCCCAAGGTGGGCAACCTGGCAAACTCCACTGGCCATGCTGGCAGCTGGGGCTGACAGCAGCTGGAATCCAATAACATCTGGAGGGCACAGGGGGTCCAGCTGTGCTGGGCTTCTTGCCTTTCCCATTGCCAGGACAGTAAGATTTTATCTCCTATTACAATACAAGCAGGACCCCACTATTCTAGCAGTAGTGGAGATAGCCCCCTGGCATAGTGCTGCTGTTGCCCCTCCTTGTGCCACCGCGACTGAAGTGGCTGCCAACTGACTCACCCTTTACCTTACCGCGCAGTGCCACTGCGTTTCCTAGGGGAGCCCAGTGGCTGCTTGGAACGAGGCATTCACTATCTTTAATGCCTTGGAGCGCCCTCAGCAGAATTATGGGGAATTAAGAAAGAGGTGATACAGGCCTGATGGGAAGTGTTTGGTGGGGTTAATTTCGGAGGGGGCTTGCTCAGTGGTTCTTACCATCTGTGCAGGGACTGGCAGGGGGTGGGGAGGCCGGGATCTACCCTGTTTCTCATATTTTAAGACATACCCATAAAATAAGCCATAGCAGGATTTTTAAGCATTCAAGGAATATAAGCCATACCCCGAAAATAAGACATAGTGATAGGCGCAGCAGCAATGCCGGCCGCGGCAGGAGGAGGAGGAAAAAAATAAGACATCCCTTGAAAATAAGCCATAGTGTGTGTTTTTTGAGGAAAAAATAAATATAAGACGTGTCTTATAATATGAGAAACATGGTACCAGCTGTCGATATGTGAAAGATATAAAATAATAATAATAATAATAATAATGTTGTACCTTGGAAGCCGAATCGAATCCGTTAATAATAATACTACAGTCGTACCTTGGAAGTCAAATGAAATCCATTCCAGAAGTCCGTTTGACTTCCAAAAAGTTTGGAAACCAAACTCGGGCTTCTGATTGGCTGCAAAATAGTTCGCAAACCGGAACACTCACTTCCGGGTTTGCGGAGTTCGGGAGCCAAGATGTTCGAGAACTAAGCTGTTTGAAAACCAAGGTACGACTGTAGTAGTAGTAGTAGTAGTAATAATAATAATAATAATAATAATAATAATACCCTGCCCATCTGGCTAGGTTTCCCCAGTCACTCTGGGTGGCTTCCAGCACAATATAAAAACATAATAAAATGTCAAACATTAACAACTTCCACACAGGTGGTTCTGATACACAGATGCTGATGCCTGACCAGGCAGGACTACCTAAAATCCCACCCTCAAATCGCAGAGCATCAAAATATGCAGAAAGTGACTTTGTGTGTGGGGACACAGGGGGCAGAGGAGCACTTGCAGAATTACAAGAGACATTCATGTTGGCAGGGCTAACTCCAGAGTAAAAGACGCAGGTCCCTTCAGAAGCTATGCCACGCATCCCCAAACTTCGGCCCTCCAGATGTTTTGGCCTACAATTCCCATCATCCCTAGCTAAGAGGACCAGTGGTCAGGGATGATTGGAATTGTAGTCCAAAACATCTGGAGGGCTGAAGTTTGGGGGTGCCTGAGCTATTCTATGCTGAGCAACATCTTCCTGAGCGATCTGCTGTGAGGCAATACCTTTTCAAATTCCTTCTCCTGGATGTCCAGCACTGTCTGAATCCTCTTCATCACCTCTCGAAAGTGTTCACCCTAGGCAGAAAAGCACAACCCCAGGCATGCAAAAAAATTAATGCCAACCAAAACCTATGTGGCTAAAGATGCCACTGAACATGTACTAAAATGTAGCCAAACTTGGGTATCAGCGAACCTCTAAATACAAACAAAAGGAACTAGATGACCAATTTATGTAAGGCCACCCAAGTCACAGAAGCTGAATAAAATATGCATACAAGAAACAATGACCGCAGGTGACTGTTGCTACTCCTGGATAATCCAGGATTTAATGCAACGAACTTTCCCTTCTAGTAACACCAGTCTTCTCCAATGTGGTGCGCTGCAGCAAACCAGGATGGTACGACATTGATGAAGGCTACCATAAACCACCTGTGTTGCAATAGTACATAGTTAATAGAAACAGGACTCTCACCTGGTGTATCCTTAGCAAGAACGGAGTGCCAAACGTCCCAAAAACCTCTTTCTGGAAATGAGCCACTGTGATGAGCATCTCATTCTCCTTATCTAGATCTACCTGGTCCAGTGGGATTTCCTGCATTCAAAGACAGCAGCACACATTGTGCATCAGGCAGATGCAGCACCAGAAACAAAAGAAGACACAGGCAGAAACACCAGCGATGGAAACTGAGTTTTTAAAAAATGAAACTCATGAAATAACGAAAGCCACAGCAGCAGCACAACTTCTTCAATATTCTCTTTGTGTCTAGAGATGAATTGGGCCCTGATAAGGAGACTTACTGGTTCCTCCTCATTGGGGAAGGAAGAAGCAAGCCCCACCCACCCGCAACTTAGTTGGGGAAGGTTGCTGCAAATGCTAATGAGGTAGAATGGCCACCATCCATTGTTGCTATTTTATATATTTCATTTTTTTATTTAGAAAGGTTTATAAATTGCTTAACCAAACGTGGTGTTAACATAATGAAATTGGGCACAAAACATAGTTAACTAAAGTAATCTAGAATCCTCCTCTAGACACATTATGTCTGCCACTGGCCTCAATAACTGAAAGTTGGAGCTGTTAACTATGACAGTTTAAATATTCACATTTCACACCACACCACACTGACCTCTATTCGAAACGTTCGACTTGTTGCTGGTGATAAACACTCTAACAATTCATCTTCCTGATGGACACCAATTATTTTGTAACTTACAATTTCTAGCAGCCTTAACAAGAGAAGAGAAAGAACACTAAGTATTGTATTAGGGTTAATGGTCTATATAAACCAACAGTGTCATGAGCAAAAGGAGCTCCCAGCAGATGGCACCCAATGTCTTACTTAGGTGGAGTAGACATCGAGTTCTGCTGAGTTAATTATTTGGCCCTCCAGATGTTGCTAAACAACATCTCCCATCAATCCCTGCCAGCTTCGGTCTCAAGACTCCCAACGGAGTTGTAGTCCAACAACATATGAAGGACCAAAAGTTTCCCACTTCTTTAGAGAGTTTTAGTTAATGTCTGATGCTAGAGATACTTTATTTGACATTTGGAATGTTATTAGGTGAACTGTGGAGGAATTCATTCAAAAATATGGGAAAACATTCCAGGTTTACAACAAAATAAAGATTCTGTTTTGTAAAGATGCTTAGGTACACCAGTGCTTTTTTCTAAAAAAAATATGTAGGGGTACTCTTATTTCCCTACTCATACTGAAATGTTGTTGTTTAGTCGTTTAGTCGTGTCCGACTCTTCGTGACCCCATGGACCATAGCACGCCAGGCACTCCTGTCTTGCACTGCCTCCCACAGTTTGGTCAAACTCATGTTCGTAGCTTCGAGAACACTGTCCAACCATATTGTCTTCTGACGTCCCCTTCTCCTAGTGCCCTCAATCTTTCCCAACATCAGGGTCTTTTCCAAGGATTCTTCTCTTCTCATGAGGTGGCCAAAGTATTGGAGCCTCAGCTTCACGATCTGTCCTTCCAGGGAGCACTCAGGGCTGATTTCCTTAAGAATGGATAGGTTTGATCTTCTTGCAGTCCATGGATAGGTTTGATCTTCTTGCACTCCATACTGAAATACTGTCCCTCAATGAGGCCAAACTTAGATTCACAAAATGTTTAGGGGTATGCGTACCCCTGCATCCCCCCAGAAAATAGCACTGAGGTACACACATAAGCCTTACTTATGTGTAAGCAGTCACAAAGGGGAAAAGGATTATGGCTGGCCTTCTCACCCAGCCCACATATTGCAACCCTGTGCTGTTCCCGCCCTCCCCTTGTCCAAAGAACTCCCTATATGCGCAAGCAGGCAACCGATGACCAGGGCAGGACTAGTGCAGCAATCTGTCTGGAGCAGGCTGAGAAGTGTAGCTTCTTCATGGAACTACTTTCATGAGAGTAACATGCAATAAGGGCTACCCACACCGCCCCTCAGAAGAAGTGCTATGCAAGTAAATGAACAAACACTTGCCTTAATTTCCCTGAACCTCTCTCAGCGAGTTCTACAGCTTTTTTACATTCGTCTAATAAGTCCCGTACACACCCATGCTTGTCTGGATATAGTGTTATTTCCTAAACAAACATTAAGGGGCGGGGGGAGAGAAGGGAATCAGTCAAGAAATAAAATGCTATGAGAAACACAAGGAAATGAAGCATAGAATATAAAAAGTTCTTGTTGCTACAGGCAAGGGCTGGGACCTGCCCAGGGACTCCCCAAACCAAAACGAATGAGCACATCTGTTTCCATGACTTTCAACATGGGGCTTGCAGCATAGGCAACTTCCCTCCAAAACACGTACAGCTTGTCTATTAATTATACCCTTTATGTGACACATAATGGACAATTTGGAACCCTGTTGTACAATTACTCAGGTAGAAGTTCACATAGGGAAACCACTATTTTATGGCACTGAGTAATGACATGAAAGACCAATACTTTAGACAGGAAAAACTCATTCTCAGTCATGGAAATATCAAGGCATAATATTTTTGCATTATGAGAAAAGGGGATGTCAGAATTTGAATTTTGTAACTAACCAATATTTTGCGATCTCTGCCTCAGGAAATACGGTAATTGTGGGGCAAATTTTAATCTGCAAATGCATTTAAACTAAGCATCCAATCCTACTTCTTTGATTGCAGGCTAGGTTCGATATTTTCAAGGAAAAACAGCTTACCTCTTCTCTAAACTGGCTGTTTAACCATATGCACTTAAAACTTCTCCTGTTTTCAAAGTCTGTGATTTTCATTTTAAGCTAGGGAGGAGAGAGGGGAAAAAGAAATGTGGTCATTATGCAGATGAACCAAAGAATCTTCTTCCATATATGGACAAGAAAGTCTCCTACCTGCTGATAGTAAAGTTTCTTGGGCTGTCTAGGCTTGAAGAACTGCAGGAGATCTCTTAAAGTTCCATCATAATTATGTCTAAGAGGGTTACCTGGGCCATCTCTATAACTGAACAAGAAAACCAGGAGAGAAGATTTTTGAAACACAAAGTTAGTTCAGTGCTCACAATCTGTACAGTTGGGCAACACAACTGAGAAAACCCCTACCCTACCCCAGTCACTACCCACTGAACTTTAGATAGCCATAAGGCCCAGAAGAGGGCCTCCAATGAGAAACAAAGGGCTTGGGCAGGCTCATATTTGTCTGCAGTTTCTTGGACCACCATCCTAAGACCGACATATTGCTGTCAGTGCTGCTACTATAACTTTTACCATATTTGACTATAAAACTTGAGGAAGAGTCCTGTTAAACTCAAAAGCTCCATCACTGTTTGTGTTTTAATTGATGCAATTATGATACTGTGCCTTGTCCCGCTTTTAGTCTGTGCAAAGTTCCCTCTCATTATGTTCTTTCTATATATGTTCTTTCTGTGCCCTCTCCCCCAAAACTGGGAGATTTGGGGGAGAGGGCACAGAACCAGGTTACCCCGGGGCAGTGTTTCCCAAACTTCTCCCAACCGTGGCCCCCTTCTAAACATTTTTCCTTCCTGTGCCCCCCCTCATCCTACCGTTAGAAAGGTAGCTATTGAAATGTTCTATTTGTAAACAGAACATGTTTTATTTTATAAATTTTATAGTTTAGACAAAATACAATTACATAAAATAATAGGAACATAATGGAATATTGTTGAAGCAGAAAAACATAGAATCACAGAAAAACATAGAATCATCTTTCTAGTGCAACTGCCTGCAACATAGGAAACTCTGCTAAAGCATCCAAGACAGATGGCCATCCAACCTCTGCTTAGAAACCTCCAAGGAAAGAGAGTCCAGAACCTCCCAGGGGAGATCCATCTTCTGTGTATTATAAAAAGTAAACAACATTTATTTGACTCCAGTTATTGGACACAGAGGAGGAATCCTACACATAACAGTCCAAAAGCATACCCTCCAACATTTCTCCGATGAAAATAGGGACATCCTATTATTCCATAATAATATTTTTACTATTTATACCCCACACATCATACTGGGTTTCCCCAGCCACTCTGGGAGGCTTCCAA
Organism: Zootoca vivipara; assembly: GCF_963506605.1. NCBI lineage: Eukaryota > Metazoa > Chordata > Lepidosauria > Squamata > Lacertidae > Zootoca > Zootoca vivipara. The sequence goes on along the minus strand of NC_083289.1, from coordinate 32,144,732 downwards.
CATATATTAAAACATAATTAAACATTAAACTTTTTTAAAAAAAACTTCCCAATACAGGGCTGCCTTCAGATGGCTTGGGGGTTGGATAACTCCATGCCCCTCAACATTTTTCTGATGAAAATAGGGACGGCCTAAGGAAAAGTGGAACTTTCTGGGATCAAATCAGAAACTGGGACGACTTCTGTAAATCCGGGACCACCCCTGGAAAACAGAGACACTTGGAGGGTCTGCAAAAGACGCACAGGGATTTCTGTATATATGGGAAAATTTTAAAAAGCAAGTGGTCCTCACTGACCTAGTGCAAAATGATCTTGTCATCTGGAGGAGCCCAGGCTCCTTTACCTGGGAGTAAGGCCCACTGAATTCAGTACGGCTTTCTTCTAAGTAGGCACTTAGCTATTTATTAGATCAGGCATCCCCAAACTTCGGCCCTCCAGATGTTTTGGACTACAATTCCCATCTTCCCCGACCACTGGTCCTGTTAGCTAGGGATCATGGGAGCTGTAGGCCAAAACATCTGGAGGGCCGCAGTTTGGGGATGCCTGTATTAGATGCAAGTCAGCAGCACCAGACGACCCTGCTTGGCTAGGGGCGGTTTTTACCCCGCACCTTGCATAGCCAGGCAGATGCTGCCAACAGGCCCTGCACCCCTCGGCAGCATCCCAAGGCCCTGGTCTGCTAGGTGCTGGGGTGGACTGAACCCTGCACCTTGCGGAGTCACGCCCAGGCTGCCAACTGGCCCAGCACTGGCAGCAGCTACAAGCAGTGGTCAAAACGGGAGCTTCAGCGATCTCCCTCTCCCACTCGAAACAAACCAGGACAGCTCCAAGAAAATGCATGTGTCAAAAAGAAGCGCTAGACTGCCCCCTGGTAGGTTGCCCCCTTACCTGCTTGTGATTGGCCAAGCAGATAGCCAGCCAATCAGGATTTTTAAAATTTTAAAAAATGATCCCCTCCTTTTCTTCTCACTTCCCTCTGTTGCCCCCTAGCCTCGTGCTGTGGCCTCACCATTTACGTAATTTTCACCTGTGCCCCCCTTTGAATATTCTGGGGGTCCCCGGTTGGCATTAGCAACTTACCCCAAAGACTACTACTGTGCTAAAACTGCATAAAAGGCACTACAGCTGAAATATTAATTCAGATGATGGCTTCTTACCCTTGGGATTTGAAAAACTGTAGTAGCATAGGGTCAGTATTCAGCCTTTGGGCGACTGTCTTTGCAACCTAGGAAAATAAATGTTTTAAAAAATCAGAATAGAAAGCAGCCAGTTAAGACAGTGAATTTGAAATAGCACTGGGAACAATCCACCATGCTTAGGTTTTCTCATTTGCTGCTAATGAGCATTGGAGCCCTTTTAGTACACGATGGGGCTCATGGTTAGGGAAGTTTGCTTTAATTTTAAGTAAGAACAAAATTACCGTACACATGCAGGAGAGAACAAGGTGGAGGAGGTGACTATAGCATGTCAAGTTGGAGAAGGGTGGTGCACTGTCAGAATACTCCACCAGGTACACTAAGCTAAATGAAGCAATGGTCTGGGCTGGTATAAGGCAAGTTTCATATGTCTCATTCCAGAAATATTTTATGTGACTACCACAATCTGGAATAAAGGGGCACTATTTTCAAAGACGTTTGCCAATCTGATAGTTTAGCACCTAATTTCATTGATGGAAATGTAAGGGAGTATATTTAATATAGTAAGCCCACAATTTACGCACATTTCACTTGTGCACATTCAGCTTTGTGTGTTCGGCAAAAAAAAAAAAGTGTGTGTGTGTGCGCGCACACACACACACACACGGGGCAGAAAAGAGGCAGAAAGGAGACAGGTATCCAGGAAAAAAGGCTTTGGCAATCCCACCCGCCATGGAACCCATTTTTTTTTCTATACACAGTTTTAGCTTTAGGCAAGTTCCCCAAAGATAACCCCTGTGTAAGTTGTGGGCTTACTGTACCTGAAAATAATTCATTCTGTTGGATAATGTGACAACAAAACCGGGATCATTGGGGATGGTCTTGTCACAGAAGATGACATCAACTCGGTGGTAAAGGTCTCTGAAGTACTCTTTTGCTGTTGGTAGCTCACTGCTATCATTCTCGGGGTCATCCCTGTTAACAGAAAAGATCGCAGCTGGTTTAACTACACAAAGGTTGTTTAAAAGCTCAGATGACGCAGGAAGTCTTTAAAGCCTTGAAGCTTTTTGCACAGCCTTCAAAAATAATCCAAAGCAGCTGAATAGATCTGTGCTGCATAAAGGGAGTTTCTAAACAAAGCACAGACAGGTCTAGATTAGTGGTTCCCAAGCTTTGGGGGGCCATTCCCCAGCCCTGCCTGGGGGTTCCATAAACTCATCCCCAGTGCCCCTTACCCTGTAAAAAAACATTATTCAGAATAGCCGTTTGCACAACCCATTAAGGAAGATAATAACACAATAAAATTCGAACCCATAACTATGAATTGCACATTTATTAAATATCCAGTTTGAAACTATTTAGTTTAATTCAACAAAATTTATAACTTCATCCAGAGATATTACATGAAAAGCATTTTTACACATTCTTACTAATGAAAACGTAAGTGTGAAGAAAATTAGCTTAAAATATTTATATACCGGTATAACCTCTTACCAAATATGCACAAATCTCCACCTACTGTAACTAATTTATAGGGAAATCAATGGCTGTTGCCAATAATTGGCCATCTTGTGACTTATGACAACTCAGAATAATAAATGCAAACAAACAAACATGACCAAAGGAAATAGTTTTGAAAGCGATTAAGAGCAGTAAGTTCAAACATGAAGCAAGGAAGCTGTTTGCTCTAGGCTCTAGACTGGTCAATCATAAATAATCAATACACACACTTGGAGGGGCCCAGCTTCAACACCCCCTGCTGCCCCCATGACTCTTAGTGCCCCCCCTCAGGTAATTCCACCGCCTGCCTGGGGAAAGAACTGCCCCCTTTGGGAACCACTGGTTTACATGAACATACATGAGCCTATTTATCTGGGAAACAGGGGATTGACACAGTGCTCCCTCCAAATCAACCATTTATGGTGAAAATCACATCATCTATGTGGCAAATGACAACAGTGTCTTCGTAGGTTCAAACCAGCATTAGGATTGTCAAGGATTGCATTCCACAAACCAGGGTGAGCGAGGCCAGAATAAGCAGTGGGTAGTACTGGAGCTGATGGTGGGGCCACATGTTTTCCTTTTTTGCTACCTGTTTCTCTCCCCACTTTATTCTCTTCCATCTTTCTTCCAGCTGCCCCCAAAGCTACGCTCCCCTACCCTGAACACAACAATAATCAAATTTGCATGGGAGATTTCCCCACTTTAGCCTAACTAGGACAAGTGGGTGCAGGGACAAGGAGGGGCTGGTAGTTCCTGACCACTGGTTCAACCTATCAAGCAGACTTCTATACCGATTCTATTAAAAAAAAAGCACTGCAAAGCTTGTGTGGTGAATGATTATAGTAAGCCTCAGTGATAACCTACTTTTGAAACACAATGATGTCACCATCCATGAGTTCATCAAGAGCTTTGTCAAGGGAAACATCATAGTCTTGAATTCTCTCTGTTAAATTCGGCTTAACTTCCTGAGGCAAAAGGGAAAGAGACATCACAAGACAGTTATCATCAAGGAGGAACAAATTTCCTTCCAATCCAAACTTTAAAATGTTGTGTTGTTTCCATTCATACATACACAGTGCACTGTAACAGCAGCCACAAGGGGAGGTATCAATAGTACACCAAACACTCCAAAGACAAAGTCCATATGCAGACAATGACATCTCAGCTTCATAAGCCAAAATTTTACAGAAGAGAAGCAAACCAAGAAGGTTCATTAATTTCAATGGGTCAACTCTGAGCAGTGGACGGGATTCACCTAATGATGTTTGTAATAGAGCAACACTGGATTCCACAAAGTATTTTTAAGCTGGGTGAAATTTATGATCCAAATAGTGTATTTTTTTGGGGGGGGGGGTAATCACATTATTGACACCGGAAAACAATTTTAATTTTGTAAAGTCTAAAACAGTATAGTTTTTGTTAGATGTGACTTTTCATTTTAAAGAAAGTAATTTTACAGAAATTCATTTTTTCAAGAAATTCCTTAGTTCATGTTGCATTGTGTCTATCTTACAATCATGGAATTTTGAGACTCCTTTGTTGTAGTGATATGCGGTACTTCAGCAAAAGTTTCTAAACGAACAACCGTAACATTGTGACCTAGCTTAAGGAATAGTAAGTGATCCAAACCTCATAGAGGATAAGATTAGACTCTTGGGGAAATCCTGCTCTTTCACACATAACCGGCAGCAAGTCACCTTTGGGGAAAAGAAAAGAAAGAGTATTTACCATTTACTACTCCAACTTGGCCGGGAGCGTGGGGGGACATCTATTACAACATCCTGCTTTTTAAACATTCCATCTTCAAGTTTATAACGCAGGAGACAAAGACAAAATGATGAGGCTACTCAACCATCTGAGTTCAGGTAGGCTGATGGACTAACACAGGGGTCCCCAAACTTTTTCAGCCGGGGGCCGGTCCACTGCCCCTCAGACCCTGTGCTGGGCCGGACTATATATTTTTTTGGGGGGGGGGAAGCTACGAGGAAGCTTCCCAGGGTGGTGGGGGGGGGAGAAAGAGGGGAAAGGTGTTGGCGGGGAGTGAAAACAGCTGCTCTGTCATTAGAGAAAGGGGAGAGGACACACATGTTTTCTCTCCCCGCTGACACCTTTTCCCTCTCCCCTCCCCCCCCCCGGGAAGCTTCCTCGATCCGGTGCCGAGCGCTGACCCGGCAGGCCGCTTCCTTGATCTGGAGGCCTGCCGGGTCGTCACTGATCAGCGCTGCGCAGAACACCGGATCGAGGAGCCGGTCTGCAGAATCAGCGCCCAGCAGCGCCACACGGAGCATCGCCTCCTCAATCCAACGTGGCTCTGACTCTGCAGACCGGCTCAGCAGACTGAGGCAGCGGCAGCGGGACGAGGCAGCGGAGGAGGAGAATTCGATGCGCGCTCAGCCAAGCGGCGCAGAAAACTTTCCGCGCGCTGCTCACGCTGCTGGGACAACCCTTGGAGGAGCCGGGCAAAAGTGGGCAGGAGCCGCCGCCGCCGCCTGTTCCTGCGGATCCCCCTCGAGGCGGGATCTTCTGGAGCTGGGCGATGGAAGCCGGCCAAGGAGGCATCATTGTGGCTGCGGGCAGCCCGCGAAGCACGCGTCTTGTTCCTGGAGCACAGCGGCTGCGGGCACAGCTCCAACCAGCTGGCGCGCTTCACGGAGGGCAGTAGGCTCCACCGTGCCATGAGCGGAGGAGGAGGTAGCCGCGGGCGTCGGTAGAGCTACGGGGCCGTCCGGCAACGCGGCAGCAGGAGCAGGAGGCTTGCTGTGCGCCCCGAGCCACTTAGGAGGTACCGTACTAAAATAAAAGTACTGTAATTTTTTTATTATTATTATTTTAAAAAGACGGTGTCTTAAAATGTGGGGAACACGGTACCTGTGTCTTGCAGCAGGGGCTGCTGGCGGCGGAGGGTGGAGTGGCAGGAAAAAAGTTTCTCGGGCTGGCTCTGGCAAGAAGCGGCTGCTGAAAATGGCGATCAGCCAGCTTAGCACAGCCCCCTTCCTCCTGTGGTCACGCATGCACGTGCAGCTGCTGCCCGCCCATTAGCTGGGGCCTGAAACACTTTGTGATTGGCTGCTACTGGCCTTTGCTAGTACAAGGAGGAGGGAGGGAGGAGGCGCCGCCACGGTGAGGGAGAGGGAGGAAATGGAGATGCAGGGGGGGGGGGAAATGGCTCTCGCTGGAAAAAAAAATTTAAATGCAGAATGGCCATGCCGATCCCCAGACCTTTCGTGGGCCAGATTGGGAGGCCAACTGGGCCTTATCCGGCCCGCGGGCCGTAGTCTGGAGACCCCTGCACTAACATATGTGGTTTCAAAGCATTTTCCAACTATAACCTTGCGGACTTACGTATTTTGCAGGATATAGGTGTGTAGATATGTCCACAATAATTCAAACTCCGTGTCTTTGGATCATACATCTTCAGGAACAGCATTACATCATCTATAAATTGAGAAACAAAAGTTTGTAGCAGAAGAAAGCCTCCATCTGAGGACAAGCTACTTTTGTACAGGTTAAGGAACACTTTCTTTAAATCAAGAACAGGGAAAATGGCATGGATACTTCGTTATCCAATGAAGTAGTTCCATTAGCACAGGGGTGGACAACCTCTAGCCCAAGGGCCAAATATGGTCCTTCAGGCCCCACCCCTCACTGATCTTGCTTTTCACCCAAAATTGTTTGCCCGGTTGGAATGAGTCCTTGAACTCTGATAATACCATTTTTCTCTAAATGGACGATAAGGGGGGGGGTGTATCTGCAGAAATGAACCTACTGTACACAAGGCAAAATTTACATTCAATGTTCCACCCAGTTGCACCAGGCCCATTGGCAGACCAATTCTGCGTTACAAAGACGTCTGCAAATATGACATGAAGGCTGGCAATATCTACCCTGCCGTGTGGGAATCCCTTGGAGATGACTGCAGACAGTGCCTGGAGACAGACAGACAGTTCGTGCATCCATACCAGTGACCAGAGGAGGAATGACCACTAGGAGGAGAGCAGAGAGAAGAAACACCATGGTACTTCTGCAGCAGCACAACCGGACACCTTCACATGCCCCAGCTGCAACAAAACATGTCTCTCCCATATCAGTTTCTACAGCCACAGCAGGCGCTGTAACCTTCCAACAGTTTGACTTCACCCCCAAAGGTGCACTCCTCCATTGTCTCCAGAGACGGACACATGCCAACCATGGCCCTCAGAAGGTTGTCCAGAAAGGAATGTGGCCCTCAGACTGAAAAAAAGGTTCCACATCCTTGCCTTAGTGCAACAAAACTCTTCCCTTTCCTCTCTCCATACCCTACCAAATCTGTTCAGGAGGGTTGGGGAGAACCACAAAACAGATTTAGAAAGGGGCACAGGATGATGAGAGGGTTGGGAGGATGGGAAGTTCTGTTGCACAGCCAGAAGTCCTTGAGCTAATAGAACCACTTCATTGAACACTATCCTAAGCATTAATTAGTTTTTATTATCAGGCTCTTATCTACCTAAAGGGATTTCTAAAATGCAAATTTTCAGTCTGTGCTGTAATTTCAAAGCAACAGCTATTTATGCACTCTCAGAACAACTTTGTGTCTCCTGAAAACTTGTACACTCCACTTCCAAGCAGAATGGATACAAAAGTCACAAGCTTTTGTACATTCCAATGGCTGGGATCCAAATGGCTTGGATATACCTAGTGGAATTTTTGACTTCTTCGCCTTGAATGGAAGATTCCCAGAGCATACTGGACACTACATGCCAAACTTCCCTCAGGTTTAAAAGAAGCTTGCCATGTGGTTCAGGGAGCTGCTATTTTGCGGGGAGAGGGGAGTGATTTTATTGGTGATAACAAACACACACACAAAATAACTTGGATATGTGGGAAGGTAGCCACAAGGATCTTAGGAATCGGCTCAACATCTTAAAAGTATGCTTACGGTCTTTGTCAAACTTGGGTAATGTTGCTCCTGTAGCAGCCATTTCTGGATCTACAGTTTCTAAGAATATTGTCCATGGATTTTCATTGTCACTGAGCTCAATCATCTGTGAAGTTAAGGAAAGACACCAGATTGGGGTGGGAAGGGGAGAGGTCACACTGTGAAGAAATGCTTTCTTCAGTATATATTTGTTATGGTGGTATCAGGTTGTTTGAAAGTGTGAAATACTGCTGTGGGCTACTTAAGAGGAGGGGTGAGATAAAAAGATGACAAACAAAAAATATGCCTACATCAGCCCCACAGCTGCTTAGAGAAAATAATAATCTATTTTGGACAAATAGGTTGCCGGAGTCATTGATCAAGGTGCCTTGAAATATAGAGAAGTGACAGGACATAACAAGAGCCTGACTGCTGGATCAGGCCAATGGCCCGTCTAGTCTAACACCTTGGTCTCACAGTGGCCAAACAGATACCCATGGGAAGCGCGCAATCACACACCCCTTCTCATGCCACAACACTATTCCAACTTACATTCCCAGCAACTGGTACAGGGGAATCCCCACTTATGCGGAGGTTCTATACTGGGACGTGCATGAGTAGGGATTCATTCCCCTGTTCCGCCCCTGCCCCTTTTTGGTGTTAAAGATGGTGCGTCTGCCAGTGGGAGCGCGTGTGCTGATCACACACAATTGGGGAGGCTCAGCCTGTATTCACAGGCATATTGCCTCCTGCAGTGGAGATAGAACACAGCCAATATGGCTAGTAACTTTTAATCTGTGGAGTTTATCTAACCCCCTTTTAAAGCTATAGAAGTTGTCGCCATTCACTACATTCATCTAAAGGGGCAGCGATAAAGCATTTTCCTAGTGAAGTACATCTCTACAATGAGGTCCGTTTTGGCTCTGTTTAGATCCTGCTGCGTATCCACCTCTCCCCTCACCCCTATATCAGAATGCATGAGGCAAGGATAGGTGTTCTAACATTTCAAAACAAGCCATGCCTTTCTGGCATCTGAACAGCAATCTTGCCAACCTCCAGATGAGACAATTCCTACTGAAGTTCTGGAAACGCTGCCCTATTATCAAGAGGCTATAAAATGATTATTAACTTTCCGGAGGACCTGAGTTACAAAAGAATTATTAAACATTCAACGAGGACTTCACTGACATGTGCAATGGACAATTGTGATTAAACATACACAAAATGGATGCCCTAATCTGAAGCACTACATTAAGGAAACAGAATCTCTTATTTCACTGGTGCATTTTTTTACTGCTCAATGCATAAGTGCTACAACAAAATTTAGAATTGATATTCCCTCTACCATGGCACACTCACAGTTTTATTGCCATCAGCTTCATTGTCTAACATGGCTGGCCTTTTTGTCCCATTACTTCGGGCTTGCATTGGCCACAACCGTATTTGATCTTGTGGAAAGCCCTACAAAGGTGGGGGGGGGAGAAAGAGATTTAGAAAGAGCTCAATCATTACAGAATTACAAATGATTCCATAAAAAGTAACACAACTGATTGGATAAGATCTCTCATAGAAAGCTCACCATTGTTTGAGACAGGTTTTGAACGAATTCTGCTAGTGTTGAATTTTTCAGCACTTTGAACACAGTGTATTTCACTTTTTCTTCATCATACATGTCGTTGCCTTGATGGCCACAGAACTGGTCCTCTGTTACTATCTGAAATTACAAAACATGATTTGTTATTGAAATCACCAAGCAATTGCAGTAGTTCACAATTGAAGCTTAGCCTCTTTTCCTCAAGGCCTTACCACGCCACAGGATTGAGGAACCTTTTGGCCCTCCAGATGTAGCTCAGCTACAAGTCCTATCATCCCTTGCTGAGGCTGATGGGAGTTGCAAAGTTGAACATTTGGAGGGTTTCCCCACACCTGACTTATAGGATCATGGCATGCCCCCGCCCCATGTAAATCCCAGTGTGAGGATCCTAGCAGTGGCACAAAAGGACCAGGTGTTTCCTTGTGCAACATTAATACCCAGTTTGGGTTCCAGCAACACAGCTGTGCTCATGTATTTTCAATGACTTTTATTTGGTACAGAAGGTTCAAGCAAGGAGCTCCTACACTGCTTAGTAAGAATATCCTGCAGTCTAACAATCCTATGGATGTATGCAGTGAAGGCCAGCCCACAAGGTGGTTATTTCTTGTAGCAAACATAAGGATTCCCTGGTAAGGGAAATTTTCGGACATCCTACAGTTGCAGCAGTGCAAGCTAGTGTACAAACATCTGCAGTGAAAACTGCGGTACTACTGTGGTTCAAAGCATGAACTGTGACCTAGACATCTAAACTCCTATAGGCAAGTCACTCTCTTTCAGCCACAGCTCCACATACATAAGATAGAGTAATAATGTTAATTTATATTAATACAAATTATCACAAGGAATTGAGAGGGAACCTATATACATTGCTTTGGGAACTTGGAAAAAGAGTGTCATGTACAATTAGCAATGAATGCCACCTTCTGCTCCAAACATGACCAAGAACTTCTTCTTGGCCATGTTTGGAGCAGAAAGTGGCATTCATTGCTAGTCCTACTCAAGAGTGTACCCACTGAAATTAATGGACAAGACCAACTTGGGTTAATTCATTTCAATGGTTCTACTCTTTGAGTATAACTTAGTTGGACACAGTTTCTTATTTTATAAAGCACTTAATGCCAAAATAGGATTCTAAGTGGTTATCAGCACAAGACACCAGGTAGCTGAGTGCTGGGCTTTGACTAGAGAGGTCCAAGTTTAAACACCATGAAGCTGACCTTGGGCTGCTCTTGTTCAGACTAACCTAACTCACATCCATATACAGTGGGATACAAATGTGAACATTATCAACAAATAATGCAAAATGAACTGGGATGTATGTCCAGGCAAAGGATCCCGGGGTGGCAAAGCTTACCTGTACTTGCATGTAGAGGTGGGCTTCTTGCCTCTCCTTTCTCTTTTGAGCCTCTATTCTTTTTTCTTCTTGCAGCCGTTCTACTAGTTGCTGAGGAATATCATGATCAGTGACTGCTTGCAAAACCTCACCTAGAACATATGAAGTGTGACAATTATTGTGCCTTTTCAAATACTGCCATCCAAAGAAAAGCAGCGAGCATGCTGAAAACCCTGATTTTTTTATATGGTAGTATTAATGCAAACACTATCCTTCCTGCACCTCAGCTCAACCAATCATCATTGGTTTGCATGCATACAGACTTGGGAGTTTCATTGTGAATGTCTACTGTATGTTTTGAAAGATGAACCTTAGTGCTACCCAGAACTGAAGAAAAGATACGTACTTAATTTTGACTCCCTGATATAAACCAACATATAAGCATTGGTACAGTGCCGTACAGATAGGTCATCATCGTGGCCTCCATAGTTATGCTCAATTGCTTCTTCTTTTGTACATCTAGATACAACGTCATCATCAAATTTACACCACTGTAAAGGAAAACAAACAAACAAACAACTTTTGACAGAGTTAAGCATCATATGTATAATCTAGCCTAAAATGTCTTTAAAATTGTGTATCTGTCTCCTTGGAAGAACATGATATTGGTTTGGATACAATATTAAAAACTGGCAGTACAAAAAATGAACTATTCAAATAAATTACAAAACTTTCATAAAATCTCAGAATCAACCTTAAGTCTTAATTAAGAGAAATCAGCTTATATGTGATGTGGTCCAGTCAAGAGAGCTGGCCTTGCATCTGTCGGGCAGTAAAGTCTCCTTCCTAGCTTAAGTTTCCCATTTTTAAGATGGTAAATGTGGCATACCTCACAGAACTGGTCAAATGGAAAACCAAAACAGTTAAAGTTTTATTTAAATGAGAAATATAAGTTAGTGTGCCATCTTACATCAAAAGCCGTCATTTTTTTCTCCAAAGCACTAAGCTGCAATTTCCCCAAACCACCCCCAGAAGTATATTTAAGTTGAATTTAAAGAAGGAGAAGAGAAATATAACTTGAGATTCTAAAAACACAAATTTAAGTAGGGTTTCTTTCACTGTTCTTCTTCAGCTGATACACAGAACGCAGGTGGGTGATATGAAGTCTAAAAAATGCTAGACTGGGCTTCCTTTAGCTGACTTGCTGGTACATAAACATGCTTTCAAGATTAACTTCATATTGCAACAAGCATAACCCTGGTCCTCCTCTCAGCTTACTGCATTCAAATGCTACCAATGTGCAGTTAGTTATCTTAAAGAGGTAATGGGGGAACTTGTGGCTCCAGATGTTGTTGGACTCCAACTCCTATCAGCTTCAGTTATCAGGGATGATGGGAGTTGGAGTCCAGTTGTATCTCGAGAGAAGTGGGTTCCCCATTCCTGCCCTAAAGCTCCAGATCAATCTTATTTCCATATTAGTCATAGGCCATATCAGAATACAAAACGCAGTAAGCAATATTTTCTGGAGCAGTAAGTGTGGAAGCAAAATGCTCTTTGACAGTGCACCCTCCCTGCCCAAAGTTAAGGAGCCCTCCAGAGTAACACGCTATGAGGCAGGAGGGGCCACCAGCAGAAGTAAAGGTGAGCCAACCATGCCATGTATTTGTGGAACTTGGCCTGTACATTTTCTCTGGAGTATACTCTCCTTCTTAGAAGCCTATATTGTAAAAAAAACCTTAAGCTAAAGTTTCAAAGTTGCTCTATTAAAGGATTTTCAGCAGGCTTTTAAAAGGATACTATAATATCTTAATGGAGCTACAGTGGTACCTCAACAACCGAACAATTCGACTTCCGAAGGTTTCTACTTCCGAAGTCGACAACCCCGGAAGTCTTTTCATCCGGCACGCGCAGTTGGCACAAGCGCAGAAGTGCGAAATCGCGCATGCACAGAAGCGGTGCTTCGACAACCAAAGACTTCGACTTACGAAGACGGCCGCGGAACGGGTCGTCTTCGTAAGTCCGAGGTACCACTGTATACTTAAAAGATTGGCTGTTTTTCCATTACTTACTTTTCCATCCCCTTTAGGGTTCAAGTAAACGACATAATGTCCACCATGGTTATCTCCACTGTGAACTAGCACTGCGTGAAGTATGTAGTTTGCAGCATCTTTAGGGTCTGTTTTTTGCAAAAATTCATCAAGAGGCAGCTGATCTGGAAATTCAAACCTGTTTTTCATTTTTGAAAAAAAGAGTGTGTTACATGTGGCTATTTTTTATTTTTAAAAAGAACTATTTTTGTGAATGAATGCTGACAAACGACTCATGGAACAAGAAAAGGTTGAAATAATGTAAGTACATCGTCTCTGACATCAATTGCACTGATTGGGGTCATAGGCGCTATGTTTCACTGGCATAAAACTTTCTGCAATCAAAGGAAGAATCCTATGGGGTGTTGCCAAAGACCATGGTTCAAGGAGTAGTTTCATAGGCTCTGAGACTAGACTCTTGTTTCCAATAACTGCAGGCAAAGATGCAGTGGAGAACTATGAGCAGATGAATGACTTTTTATTCAACATTGCAAAAATGCATAGGCGCAACGCTGCAGGAATGTTTCCCCAGTGTGTCCATTTGTGCTTATTTCTGCCCCACCCCCAACTTTAGCTGCTACGGCATTAGCTTCTGCTAGTGTTGCAACAGCTAAAGCAGTAGCCTGCAGAAGGCATGCAGAGTAAAGCTGAATATATTTACCCCATTTGACAAAGGTGAGAAAGTCAGGTGTAGGAAGATGCTTTATACCAAATCAAACAAGTCCAACAAGTTCACTATTACATACTGAGGGGGGTGTCTAAGTTGTGGCCCTCCAGATGAGGTTGGATGCCAAATCCCAGTAGATAGCAACGGGGAATGACTAGGGATGATGTGAGCTGGGAGTCAAGCAACATTTGGAGGCTCACAGGTTCCCCAACCCTGGTATATGGTGACTGGCAGCAGCTCTTTAAGGTTTCAGAAAAGGAGCTTTCCAGCCCTACCTGGAAATGCCAAGGATTGAGCTCTGGGTCCTCAGCATGTAAAACATGTATGCTGCCACTCAACTATCTCGCTCCATAAAACATGGAGGGGCACAAGATTGCAAGACACATCTTGTGCCAGCCCTGGGAGTCCTCAACTCATTCTATGCACAGAATTGCAGCTGACATATTCCATCTGAAACCTGTAGTTTCGTAGCATCAGTGCAAATATCACTGTGCACTATAAACCATCTAAGTGTTGTACTTATGTGTTGTACTTGACTTGAGTTCTCCTCAAAGTAGGCAGTTTACATTCATGGGCCTCAGTTAGTCATGTCCATTAATTTCCATGTGTCTTCTCTAAGTATGGACAAAATGCTGGGCAAAAAGGATTTATCTCCATGCTGCCTGAAGATAAATCCTTTTACACACAATGATTAACAAGACGGCAAAATTACCTTGGGCTGTGTGTTGCTGCTGTTCTTTGGCTTTTCAGAATAAAAAGATTTAGCATTTCCAGGTATCAAATTTTTGGCTTTAATACAACACAATATTGATTACCTATCATTTATCTTGATGTTCTGGTCAGTCTGGGGATCATACATGAACCTCATGAGTTGTAGATGCAACACTGGTGGCAGCGTTAAGAACTTTACACCTTTTTCTGCCTCCTGCATGTTAAAGGAAGAAACATCTGCATCAACAGTGGAACTGACATCACCCTCTGAAACAATAATTTTACTTACAGAACTGAGGTTACCAACTTAGCATGCAGGACTATCCTGAAAACGTTTGTTATCGCAGACCTCCATGAGGAGTAGCATACCTGCAAACCATGTTCTCCTGCATCATATTTATTATCCCCATCCAGCTGTTCCACGGCAACATAATCAATGAAGGACTCAAATACTGAAAAAGAGGAGTATAAAGAAAGGAGGTGTTACCAGTCACACACAGAGGCTCCATGTGCAGGAAGAGAGAAATACCACGTTCAAGCACCCAGCACAGTCCCCAGACACTAGTGCGGGTTAAAGAAAATTAAGATCCAGGATGAACAGCCCTGCTCAACTCTGTATCTGCCACAATCACCCAGTGGAAGCTAGACTTATTCAGGCATTAGTAACTGGAGGGAAATCTCAGCTAGGAGCCGTTGGTTGCAGACTCATGCCCTGCTCATGTGGGGAGACTATTAGCATGGGCAGGAGAAAGACAGCATTAACTGAATTGGTACAACCTGGTTCAGATGTCAACATATCCCCAAGGGAAAATGAGTGTAGCAAACATGCTTGTCGGGTTGAAAAGGTCTAGAGAATCAGACATTTAGAAGTTACCCAGATGCCACTGTCCAGTCCCATGCCTCACAGCAAAGACTAGGTGCACCAGCACAAAAGGTGCTTGTAGGACAATAGATTCAATCAAGCCAAAGGCCAGAGGGAAGGGGAATGCCCCTCAGGTTCTTTGAACTTCGTGCTTTTTTGGGGGTGGGGGGGTTAGGGTTGATTCTCAAGAAGACAATATATAGCAGGCACTGAATATCTCAGAACACAAAGGGCTTATCTAAACCACATGGATTTATAAACTATATACTTACTGCTTTTCTTTCCCTTTATACTAAGCTGAATGTCGTAATAATCCTCTATTCGTTCAGAACGATAGTCTACGTGTTTGCATTGGATATAAGACTGCAAACAAAAATAGGGTAGAGAGCTATCAGTGCATACCAACAACAAAAGTAACACACACAAACAGTGTCTCAAAGTTAGCTTTTAAACCTAATACATACCACCATTTTCCCCCTGAATAATTTAGGGATAGTGCCTTCTACACAGGTGCCTTTCATTTTATTTTCAACATTATCAAGCAACTGAAAAAAAGCAGAAAGTTTGCATTGGAAACACATATCTATTTAATTTATATACCCTTTAAATGAATCTGAGTGGGGCATGGGGGCTCCATTGCTCTCCCATCCAGATCTGCCCCACCTCCACTCAGTTCCAGCAACACTGCAACATTTATTTTATTTTGTTCCATTTCTGTTCCATCCATCATACACCACCACCAAAAAACACCATGACATACAAATATAATACAAATATAGCAATTAAAACATGAATTAAAATCCAACTGACTTGTTCACAGAGCTGCGAGTTAATAACTCAGATACAGCTAGCTGGGAGTAAAACCAAATCCTTAAAAAGTCTGGGTACAACTTTAACTGGTGCTGAACATAGCTGCCAAGTTTTCCCTTTTCTCGCGAGGAAGCCTATTCAGCATAAGGGAAAATCCCTGTAAAAAAGGGATAACTTGGCAGCTATGATACTGAAAGGTCAACAGCACGGGCATTTGTGGCACCATGGAAGGTAGGAGTTCTGTAATTGAGGTGCCACATCTTGGCACTTTGTATTTCACCCAATGATGGGATGGGCCTCTGTTAAAGATCTTAACACAGGCTGGTTGCAATGGGGAGAAGTGTTCCTTCGGGTACTTGGGATCCTAAGTCATTTAAATCTTTATATACAAACACACTGAATTGGGCTCTGTAGCATACAGGTAACAAATGCAGATTTGCCATAATTGGTATTATGAGATACCTGCTGGCTATGCCAGTCAAAATTCTGGCAGCCATATTATGCTGTAACTGCAGCTTCCAAGCAGTCTTCAATGGTGGCCTTATGTAAACCTCACTGCAGTCATCCAGAGCTGTTCTAGCCAGCAACAACTGTATCCCAATATAGGGTCTCTGTGCCACTGAAGCCAATGGCAGATCTAGATCCAAGAGTGCCCCCAAGCTATGAAACTGACCCTTCAAAGGGAGAAGAATCCCACCCAAAACAGGCTATCCACTCAATTCCAAGACTGGAGGAACCACCAATTCACAGTGTTACCAAAGTGGGATTTCAACTTCAGTTTATTGGTCCTCATCCAGGCTATCACTGCCTCCAAACTACAGTGCTTTCAGATCACCCTCTCACACTTCAAGCTACTTCTGCTTTCTTAACAGAAAATTATTTGTTTAGTTTTAATTCTGGCTAAAGGTCCTGAATGCCTCAGGGTGGCACTTTCTTAACACAGAAATACAAAGAGACCCTACTTAGAGTTCTAAGAGTCAGATATTCCTCCTCAGTGTGCAGGAAACACAACTGTGCACATGTAGGGCAGCACACTAATGTCTGCACAAATTCCAGGGCTGAGATTTCAACAATTAAATTAAATTTGATCCCTGGCTCTAATTAAACCTGGAGTATAAGTAAAAGATGATTTACGGTGCAATCTAGCAAGAAACAATTTTGCACAGCCTAATCAAACCAGTAGATATTCTGCAACTTCTGTTCATTTCAGTGGAGCTTGTGTGGAACAGCCTCCCTCTGGATTACCCTGTGAGTGACATGATATGCATAACTGCAACAAAATTGTATGCTAATCTTGAACAGAAAAAGGGGAAATACATACCACTCGACATAGTTCCTGAACGTCATGTTGCATGAAGCTGTCTAACGTCTCCCATCTTTATTAAATAGTGAGGGGAAAGGCACTTATAAAATGGTCACATTTGAAAACAATTGTGAAGTTATTAAAAAAAATACCTCATGCTAAGCCCAGCTAAGAAAGAGTGTGCAACTTAAGAAATCCCAGAATGAACCATTCTTTTCATGTGTGGACACGTAACTGCATGAAGCACAAGCAGAAAACCTGTGACCTAGATCACGCCTACCATTTCAAATGGCCTGCCACTCCACTCCATATCTTGTTCATTACAGCACTAGGCTTGGTGCAGTTTCCTCTCTTCGCGTCTCAGTGCTAGTGTGTGTGTGTGTGTGTGTGTGTGTGTGTGTGTGTGTGTGTGTGTGTGGTGCATCTGCATAGATCTCAAGCATGCCCAGCACTGCAGTGGGGAGACTGCCTAACAGCTAATGCAGCCCTTCGGATTAAAGGCTTAGCACAACTGACACAAACTTTTCTTTCAAAGAAGAATTGATCCTGATTTCCCTGTGAAAAATCACCTGACTGTTGGTGGGAGAGCACTTCCAAACAAGCTTGCTCCATTAGAGGTATGCATTGAAACAAGGGCTCCCCATTCCGCACCACCACCACCGCCCATTTTAGCAAGGGGTTTCAATGCAAACTGTTTTGCACTAATGGGGCGAACCTTCAAAGGAGGTTGCTGTAACTGCCTAGTAATCTCCTTCAAACTTTGAAAGGTGTTTATCACCTGACCTCATTATGACATCATTAGATTGACAGGTGGGTGGTTGTTCCCACCCAGTTGTCATAAACTTGACCTTGGGGGTGGGGGAGGCTTACGAATCTGGCATGCCAGCCAGATCCGGTTCCCCACTCCTGCCTGGTCCACCCCAACAGGCAGCATCTCTCCAGGGTATCAGTCAGAGGGTCTTCTCCATCACAGTGGTTTTCCTATACTGTAAGTTGGCTAGAGATCTTCTTTTACTGGGCAGCATATAAAGAATATGAACCACCTCTTGAGATATTTTTAACTGCAGGTGCCAAGGGCAGAACTTGAGGGCTTCAGTGCTCTACCACTGGGCCATGATCCCTCCCCATAGTTTCCTGACAAAATGGTGGGCAAAATGCACATGGGTTTGCTATACTAAAAGGATCAATCGGGGCATGCAAACAATGGCAGGATCCTCTTCCGCAAGAGCCTGTCAGGAACGGATGGCTTCACCACAATTAACGTCCTCAGTCTTGGTTCATTTAACAGATGGTGAAAGCCACTTCTGAGAAGAAGTAGGCTGAGAATCATTGGTTAAGAAACTGCCCAGTCATGAAGAGCCATCTGATATCTTGGCAGCACTTACCCAAAGGATTTTGTCAGCTTCTTAGTTCCTACTGGTTTGTCGCTATGCTGAAGCTCATAGAACACCCTCTGCAATGCTAAAGGAACACTTTTTGATGAGTCATCTCCTTCTGTGGGCATCATGTACACAGCCTAAAAAAGAAACCAATTTAATTAGGACTATGGAAAAGGGTCTCATAGCTCACATGGTTGTATTTATTAATCCATTTCATTGTGATCAAAAATCTGTCAGACAGACCGACATCAGTAAAACATATTTGAATAATCTGCCCATGTACTCTGCTGACACTAAAGGGGAGGGGAAGACCCTGTAATATCCAGCAGTTTCGTCATATTGCTTACAGTGGAACAATTGCTCAAATCAGACTGACAGCTTAATTTTCAAGATGCCCAAACTATTGCTGCATCACGGCAAGCTAACTGCCATCCTACATTCTGTTTGGGCCTTGGCATTTGATGCTTATTTAAATGAACCTTCCATAATGACATTACACCAGATTATTTGGAGGGAGGGGTGTCCCTGAAAAAGACTGCCCTTAGTATCCTCTTCTCCCCCTGCCCTCGTCCTTTTCAAACATATCTGAAATTTGTTATGCCCAGGACTCCAGATGTTTCAGAGAGCAATTCTGATACAGAGGTGACCACTATACAGCACAACTCTCCCTCAGGGATGGCATGGACCCCAAGCTAGCCCGAGGAATTACAATATGCAGGAAGAATTAATCTTGGTAGCAGATTAACCCTCTGAAAATTAGAGATGAGTTCAGACCTCTCAAACAAGGAACCAGAATGCACAGCCTCATCATGTCTTCACAGGTGAACCTTCACCTGTAAAGTTCTAAGGAGAGGAGAGGAAGTTTTTAACTGAAGACCATCAAGTGATGCTGGAGTGCAAGGCACCAAGCTGGGCAGCTACGGGTAGGCTGGTCTTGGTCAACACTCGGCAGGATGGCTTTACTATTTTTGTGCCCATCTTAGTTCAGACCCTTATCAGAGCAATTTACAATGAGAGTGGGAGCATGTAATGGGAACTGTCCTAGGTCCTGTCCTGCCTGACACTAATCAATCTGCTACCAGACACACAACACAGTAAAGTTTCCTCTAAATCATGTTCAACACCTTGCAGAACTGGAATTATGCACAACAGCACAATTTTTATCGCAGTACTATCTCAATTCAATACACAGATTCAACATCTTGGGCATTTCCCTAAACCAGGGAAATATTCCAGCTCTCAATGATGCAGTGGTTCAAGTACCCGAGGATCCAGCTACATATTGGACTGTATAAATCTAGAGAAAAATTTGCCATAGATAATATTGCATCACTCTTAGCTAGGGCTAAGAGAATGAATAATTCAATTTCAAGACTACGCATTTTCAGATTGTAGAAAACAGACGGAATCTTCTAGTCATTGAGGGGACATTCCCACCTGGCTCAGTACAAGGCAGCTTCCTATGTTCCTGAAGGGAAGGGCTGTGGCTCAGTAATGGAGCACCTGCTTTGCACATAGAAATTCACAGGTTCAATCCTTGGCATCTCCAGGAAGAACTGGGAAAAACTGCCTGAAATCCTGGAGAGCCACTGCCAGTTAGTGTTGACCATGCTAAGTTAAATGGACCAATGGTCTGAGCTGGTATGAGGCCGCTTCCTACATGACTGACAGTATGTCCATTTTAAAGCATGCAAGAAAGGGGTCAGATGGGTTTTACTTAACTGTTAATCGCCTGAAAGAGGGAGGAAGCATACACCAATTCAATTCTCAGATTACATTCAACTGGGAAGGACTAAGAACACCAGTGAATTTAGACAAAGGGCCCTAAAGGGATTAAAATGTGACATGGCAAAAGGCTGTATTGTGTGGGTGAGTTAATCGAAGAGCAGGGGAATAGTTCCAGCTATTCACTGGTGACACAGGAGTGAGGGAGAAAACTAAAAACAGAGAATGTACAAGAGGGAATTAGGAGAGCAGCTTGTGTAGAAGAAAAGTCTGAAAAGGAGACGAATGCAATCCAAGGCTGTGCAGAAAATGTTAACATCACAAGGGCCATGTTATGCTGCTAAACTCCCTTGGAAAGACTGCGTCCCAAAAGAATTAACTGTAATAAATAATAGTACACTTAATGGCTACAGACTCTACTATGTATTTTGGAAATGTGTGTTTGATATGCATTTGGACCCTGCTTATTTCAACCAAAGTTCACATGAAGGTTTCTGAGATCAAGGAGCAGGGTTGGCCACTCAAGGTGGCAAAATTTACCTTTCAAAACTATCCTGATTTTAACCAATGACTCGAAAACTGCAGAGTCTCTTTGGTTTCTTACAATAACAAACAACACTGGGTTAAAGGCTTCTAGTGACAAATGAGTAGACCACAAGAAAGGAAAGTAGAACTCTGGGGGATTAATACAAGATTAGGATGTGGGGAGACTAAGAACAGGAATAGCAAGGCATATTACAAGCACGTAAAAGGGAAAAAAATAGAAATACACCCTTGAAGAATGAAGACAAGCAGCCAATAAAAGGGAAACAAATAGGAAACTTAGGGGCCAGGATCACTGGTATATCTAGCTAGGTATTGTCTACACTTACTGGCAGTGGCTTTCCAGGATTTCATACTGGGAACATTCCCAGTCCTACCTAGATATGGTGAGGATTCAACCTGGGATCATCTGCATGCAAAACACTCTACCACTAAGCTGTGGTTCCATCTCAATACCTCAGTACAAAGCCTGCTGATATTTCAGCGGGCAAAGTAACATGCCAGGCTGATATCCCTAGGGAAAAAGAGGAAGGGGCACACCCAGCCAACAAGACCACATCAATGGTAGGAAGTTGAGCAAGTTTTTTAATAGCTGGTATCAATAGAAGGAGGCCATAGGAAGAGGAGGGAGATGAAGAGTGGTTCTGACCCACCTGCTACATAGCGAAATTAAACCACTGAAGTAGGGAGAAGCTGGGGAGTTAACAGGAGTTGAAAAACTTTAGGAGCTGGTTTAGGCGATAAAACAAATCTGCTTCTATAACTAGCAGATTATGAATGGAAATCCTAAACAATACAAAGTAGGTGACTGAATTTAGCATGGTACAAAGAAGGATTTGGGGTTGGGGGGAGAAAAGCAACTGAAATCACTGTATAAATGCGAAGTAACAAAATAATTTATTTGGCAGAGTTGTCAAAAAAGGAGGTTCTGAATCTGCAACTTCTCTAGGCAGCTTGGACTGTATGTCATTCACAATTTTATATCGGTTCAGAGGAAAAACACAGAATGCATATGAAACTGAGTTTGCAAAGTCTCAATTTTCTCTCTGGGTGGTAGAGTAAGATTGCCAGGTGAGCTTCACTATCCTCACACAGCTCTTTGTTTAAAAATTGCTTTTAAAAGAGTTGAGATCCTCAGTAAACTGGGCCAACATCACACCCTGCAGAACCTAAACCCCTAGCACAGTTATTATATGGGGCTCAGGTTTGGAAAGGCACTCACCTTGGATCTATGGAAGCTGTCCAATCAAAGTTCTTAAGGCAAATTTTCTCTGTACCACCCTGTGTCCCAAACGCATCATTGCGCCTAGAGGCTAATCTTCCCTCAGTAGAATTACGGATCTGGCATAGGACATTTAACTATTGGCTTCACATAAACTCAAATCCCCCCAGTCTAATATCCCTAGTGCTGCAAGATTGTCACAAGAGTGCCTGGACTAAATTTGTCTATCAAAAACTCCACTCTTGTGGTTTATCACCGCAAAAGCTACTCACTTTGGGTGAGTAAAGCAAACAGTATAATTTGTCAGTGCCTAAAATCGAGTGTCAGAACAACTTGGCCACAATAAGGAAATTTTGCCCATGGTATGACTATTTTCCACCTTCCCATTTCGACTCTCTGGCACCCTATCTGCATAACCTAGCAATTCTAAAATATAGACGAGCTTTTACTCTTGCTTGAATGTATTGCCCTCGGCTCTACTTGAGGGACAATTCCAACAGATTCCACACGAAAAACGCTTATGTCCCTGTGGACATGGCAGTACTGAATCGGTGGTGCATGCCCTTCTGGCTTGCACTCTTTATAAAGACTTGAGGAATGAGAATATCACCCCCCTTTTATTGTCCATTCCGGGTTGCCCAACCACAGGTACAGTGTCCTTTCTCCTGACAGATCAAAATGAGCAGGTGATACCAAAGGCTATGGCCAATGGTTGACACAAATAAAGATTCATTCATTGATTCACATCCTGCAGAACCCTAAACATGGGTACACAAAGTGGGGCTTGATACAAATTGAGAGTGGGAGGCAGAAGCAAAAGTGAGAAAGCAAGAGTTCTTTTCTTTGACCAACCTAAAAGGAAATCATAATCAGGAATGTATTAATATCAAAGAAGCCTCCCTTAGGGAATGACCATAAAAGAACCAGAAAGACAGGAAGAGACAAAAAAATACCACACTCTTTGCAGTAACAAGTAGTGGTTGTTTGCATAAAAGCCTAAGAAAAGCACATTCATTGCTCAACTAAAACACTGTGACAAGGAAGTTGAATAGCTGGCTGGTGGGGAAGTTACTTAAAAAAAAAAAAGCTTATTGCAAGACTATGAATTGAGCAATCAGGTAAAGTGAAAGGCCAAACACTTTGCTCGCTGCAATCCTGAAGGATCATAGCAGACAGTGCTACCTCCAGAATGAACCACTCATCTCCTAGACACCATAGACCAGGCATCCCGAAACTGCGGCCCTCCAGATGTTTTGGCCTACAACTCCCATGATCCCTAGCTAAGAGGACCAGTGGTCAGGGATGGTGGGAATTGTGGTCCAAAACATCTGGAGGGCCGAAATTTGGGGATGCCTGCCATAGACAGTAGTAATTTGTTAGAATCAGTTGCATGCATAACCCTGGAGTGAGGGGCTGCCCCCAGAGAACAAAATACTGGACTAGATAGGCCTTATTCTGACCCAGCAGGGCCCTTTTTGTAGGCGAAAGAAACAGAGAGATAATGGGCACAGACAAGGCGCTGTATCCAGTACTAGTCCTACTCAGAGTAGACCCATTTAAATTAATGGGCATAATTAACTTAGCTGTATACAACCTGGTGATTTCAATGGGGCATTTGATCCACTCTTGCATCAGGCCTCCACTGTACATTTAATGAGAACATGGTTTCATTTAATCCCTATAAGCCACAGTAAGCAGCAGCAAGTTTTCTCCTCTTCTTCAAGGACTGCTGGGGTTCTAGAAGAAAACCCTTCTAGTGTCTCTTCATTGCCAAAAGGATCGATGGTACCTTAGGCAGGTTTTGCACACAATAAGCAGCTGTTCGCAACAACAATGGAGATAGCTAGTGACTATTACCTTTCGGTAAAATCTCATGCACACTTAACCATTGGGTCAAATAATAATGTTCAGATGGATAGGTATCAGCTAGGGTGGGGCATGTAGAAGAAATACTGAGGAGTCCGAAGGCACAAGTTACAAAGAAACAGAATGCAGATGACCTACCAGATGGATTTACAATTAGAGAATGCTTGAAATTAAGGCTGCCCCGAACTTCAAAACGGCAACTGGCATTTGCTAGCTGAGAGGTGTGCTCTGCCACAAGGATGAACTCCGTAGCAACTACTGCCAGCTAAGAGATCAAGCTACTCTACCTCTTCCTTCCACTTGCCTGCCATCTCTTATAGTCTTCTCTACTGCCAAGGCTGCCTCCCAGCATCTGGAATAGCTCTGTGGTGCTGTTTCCTTGGTGTGGTTGTGGGTGCTGGTTCAGGCAGCAAGTTGTAGAGGGAGAAGCAGGACAGGGCAAGCAGCTACTATAGAATAATTTACCAGCTGCATTCATAACATGGATTATTGCCTATAGCATCCTGCACATCTCCAGTGCAATAATGTTAGGCCGCACAGCTATGGAAGGTCGCTCCTAATATCCCCATAGCAATTCAGCAGCATACAAACAAGGAAGTCACAAAAACTTTGGTTTACCTTTCGTAGCTGATTTGTGAAAAATAATGTCTGTAATAAGCTGTTCATATAGCAGGTTGCTCCCTGGTTCTTCAGTCCTACATATCCTGTATGCTTCTTGGAATCCCACCTATAAAAACCATGAATTGGGTTACAAGAACCACACACACACACATTAATGTATTTCCAGTGTGTGAATACAATGGACAATTATTGTGGAACCAAGCTGTATCCACCAACACAACCTGGCTGAGCATTAAGGCAATATATCCATCGTGAAATATTTAGATTTTGTTCCATGTATTCAGAAATCTGTTTATAAATTTTATCCTTTTGAGTATGCTCTTCAAAGACCTTCTGAGGAAAGATTGCACAGCGGACTGAATTCTAAACCACAAAATGAGCAGGTGCTGCTTAGAAGTTGACTGTAATGTGAAGTAATTTGTTGAACACCGAACACAAGACACTTACCAAATTCACAATGATATCAAAGATTGTTAAGAAACTTGGTTACTGACCCACAACCCAACCACTTGTTCCAGTCAAAGGATCATAAGCTACTTACGCCACGCCATGTGGAGCATCAGCTTGAACGTACACTTCAAAAGTTACTTTGTCATCTTCTATATAGCCTTTATCTGGATCAGTAACTTCCTACAAAAAGTAAAATTGACAACAAGAACATTAAAAATCAAATCACATATAAGGCCAAACAAATTTCACTTTGATGACTGGCAATCTTGAAAGCTCTTTTCTTAAAACCTCCAGCTGAAGTCTATAAATGCAACTAACTTTTAACAGTGAGTCTGAATGATACAGGAATGTCTCCTGCTATATATATTCAGAGAGGAAGATCACTGCTCATCACAATTTATGTGAGAGGGACCACCAGTTGAGAGCTTAACATGGGACTTCTTTCACATGTCAATTACATTGCATTGTATTCTTTATCCCACCCTTCCTCCAACAATTTCAAGGAGGTATTTACAGTTCTCTCCAACCTGTGAACCTGTTTTATTCTCACAACCCAGTGAGGTAGGTTAGGCTAAGATGGCAAAATAAAGGAAGGAGGAAGGAGACTTGCTCAGATCATTTGGTGAGTCTCACAGCTGAGGGAGGATTTGAACATGGATTTTCTAGTCCAAAATTTATTCACAACCATTGTACTGGCTCTTGCACTTCCGCACGCTGTTACTTACACTCCATGACATAAAGTTGGAAAAGCCCCAGTCATTTTCCTTATGAAAGAACAAGTGGCTGATACGGCGACTGAAAGATTTCTCATCGTCTTTGTAATTTATTATCTTGAGCACTGCTTGTGCATGACAAGACCATGACCTGCAACAATTAAAGAGATAACAGTTGACATGCTGAGCTGCAGAAAAAAGATGCTAATAAACAGTGCTTTACTGAACAAGCCTACCTTACTTCTTGCCACTGTTGGATAAAAAATGTTTGCTTCAATGCTCTCAGAGCCATTACAAACTATTAACATCACGGAAAGAGTTTGAGAAGAGGCTCAGTTTCTCACAGAGCTGTTTTTATGTGTTCACTCACCATTGAATTTTTCCAGCTCGGTGCATTTTCTTCTATAGCTATCTAAGAATGCTACAACTCCTCTAAAGCAGATAGGAATACTTTAAAAAGACTTCCGCTACTACAGGTTAAGAAACAACAAATGGAGATGCCACTGTTCTCTGAACAGCTATTTGCTTGCATTCTTATCCTAAGGGTTATGAGACTCCTTCTAAAGGTTACACATGAACTCCACTGTGCCTCCCACTCAGCCAAGATTGTGGCTTGTATTCTTAGTGATGTGCTCCAATCCCATGTATACAAAATTCTGCTGTAGCCACCTTACTTCCATTCCCTGTTTTGTTGAGGCTGTAAGACAGGCATCCCCAAACTGCAGCCCTCCAGATGTTTTGGCCTACAACTCCCATGATCCTTAGCTAACAGGACCAGTGGTCGGGAAAGATGGGAATTGTAGCCCAAAACATCTGGAGGGCCGAAGTTTGGGGATGCCTGTGGTAAGCTTTGATTTTTAACAACGTAAACCAAGTCAGTCAACAGCAGCTTTAGATGTCAAAACCAACTTTTAGAAAAC
Organism: Zootoca vivipara; assembly: GCF_963506605.1. NCBI lineage: Eukaryota > Metazoa > Chordata > Lepidosauria > Squamata > Lacertidae > Zootoca > Zootoca vivipara. The sequence continues at coordinate 32,118,394 of NC_083289.1, read as the reverse complement.
ATACAATTCTCAACCTGTGTTCACTTTTTCAAATGGACCCCTGCCTAGCACCTTTGGTAATATTCAAGTTTATTCATTAAAATTAGCTGATTTACCCATTTTTTTTAATCAACTGACAGGGTCTAGTCTTTTCCTATAGGAGGCCTTTCTGCATTTAGCTTTTTTTTTGCCAAAAAAAAAAAAAAAGCAGCAACTGAGCATTCCAACATGCTCGGATCATTTTGTGCTCATGCATGAGGGAATTCAAACAGGCAGCACCTCAGCAGAAGGAAGCAGCAGTAAGTATGCAATGGTGCAGCCAATTTATGCTTCAATAAATCACCTCTGTATATAGATTCACTGAGCACGTGCTGCTTTCTTCTTGTTGGGAAAGGTCAAATAGTCTGCATCCTCATCTGGTTCATGTATTTAGTAATTAACCTATTAACTATTCAAAACTATTAAATACCAGCCTGAATAGCTTATTAATTTGGTCAATATATATCTGAGAACTAACATACATTACATTCATCCGAAATTAAGTTATGTCAAACTCAACATACCATACCCAATATACTACAGACAACAAGGAAGAATCTACATCAGACTGATCAGGCCTCTGTAATGGGACTTTCTGCCTCTTTCCTCCACATCTAAGCATGTGCCCCTATACACCCTTTCCTGAATGCCAAAGCCCCATTCCTCATGCTGTCCTACCAATCGATGCAGAAGTTATAGTCAGAAAATGCAAGAGGTAAAGATGGTACTATACAGAAATGTATAGTGTATTAAATATCTTACGTGGAATCAGACTCAGCATTGCACTGAAGAAAGAATCCTACACTTTTTTGGTGTGGCCTGTCTGGGTAGAGTCGTGGCATCACCATAATCTTCCATGGCAGGTTCCGTACAAAGCAGGGGGGACTTAGGACTGATTCATTCAGCCTGTTGAAACGTTCAACAGTGAACTGGAAAGTTGCTTCCGACCGCCAGCTTGTGTCTGCAAAATACCAAAGATCAATTAAATGCAAATTAAGCAGCCTGATCTTTAAGTCCCCATGCAAGGCCAACGGTGCTCTGCCTCCACTCACCGTGTGGCATTTCATCTGAGCAGCAAAACACCCCATCTGCATTGAACAAGTCAGGTGTAGAAACAGTAAGAACACTGCAGAGCAAGGATAAAGTCTTTAATAGACTGTATATTTTATTTCTGATTTTTAGTTACTATAGGATTTTATTGTGCAGAGATTGGAGTGTACTGTACAAGTATGCAGCTGACACCTAACTCTCTTTGTCCCCTTTCCAACATCATATTCTAAGGAAGCAGTAGAAAAAGTACAGTGTACCACCAGCTGCCTTTGAAAGCTGAAAATTTTAGTTCCAGCAATTTGAACCAACTGCAGGTTTGACCAGGGCCAGATACTTGAATCATGCACCTCTGTTATCATGCCAATGTCAGTAGCTTACAGGCTGGTTCCAAGTTCAAATGCTAGAAGTTCATCTCCTCCCTGTGTGAGTTGTCTGCCCACTAAGATTCTCATTAATTCCCCACCACCATCAGTTGCTGTGGATACGAAAGAGGGACTTCTTTGTAGTGCAGGACCCAGACTCTGGAACTTCCTGCCATGGGAAATGTGCCTGCTATGGAATGCTTTATATTAACAAGACTACATATCTAGTTTATGGTTGGACTGTGCATATACCGCCCCCTGCAAAAAAACAACAACACTTCACTACTTCTTTGCTTATAACGATTGAGCTGTAAGCCAAATGTGGCTTGAAATAGCCCAATGAAATATATACAACCCATACAAAGAAGTATACAACCTCAGCAAAACAAAACAAAAAAACCATCATCAGTGCAATTATGCAACAAAGCATAAGGGGGCATAAAATACAGGATGCATAAGGTTTTAAACTGTGACATAATCAGATATGGGGAAACCTCTGGTACAAAATATTTTTTTAAAAAAAAACAGCACAAAGAGGAACCCACATAACTACTGTTACTAGATTATCAGTACCTAATAGTAGCTGACAGCACCTGCAAGAAGAATATTGTGTATGTTCGGTGATGAAAAACTGTGCAACATTTATTCTTCTCACACAAAGAAGCTGCTAAAAAGTCAGGGGGAGGGATCTTCATTTTCAGATTCAAAACATCAAAATGTAAAGTCACAGATCCCCTGATAATAAAATAAACACAGCTCTATCTTTTTAATGTAAACAGTGATCCATTCTTGACAGAGTTCAGTTTGGAGGTGAACTGAATGGCATTTCACATTAAAAAAAGAAGCTTCGTTTCAAGTTAGTTGAAAAAAATGCAATAAGCAGCCACAAAATGAAATCAATGTGCATTTTTGCATTTTCAATAGCCAACTCAGCATTCCATTATGGTCTTTTGCCACAGAAAAACAAAGCAGTCAAATAGAAGTATTTCAAATGACAAGCTTTTGTTACATAGCTTTTCAATCTCCCTCTTCCTTCCTGCCTCTGGGGTCTCCCTCTTTCTCTTTCACACACACACACACACACACACACACACACACACTCCCAAATGAATTTCAATTAGTAAGGGCACAGTTACTCTCCCAGGCCAGATTTTTGTGAAACCAAAGCTGTTATGCGACCATGAATGTCTTCTGAAAGCCTCCCTCTCAAAATGCCAAATTATTACATTTTAAAGCATTTATTTCAGAATCTATAAACTGCTCTACATTCAAAAAATACCTGAGCAGTGCACAAAAACAGTTTATAACATGTAATATGAATGATAAACCAATGTTTTTTTAAAAAAACTTGGAAGTCAACATGAATCAAAAGCTGAAGTTTTAAAATGGACTGATCTAGGAAGGGTTGGGAGGGGCGAAATTAATGTTTTCATCTAATGTCAAAAACATAATGTTGGTTGGGGCTTCCTTCACTGCTAAGGAAAATAACTTCAGAGAACAGGTGCCACAACACTGAAAGCATGCATTTGAGTCATAAGGCTTGATACGGAGGTCAACCTTCATTCATAGATCAGAAGTGACCAGGGTGAAATGGGAGAGGTGGCTTTTCATAATACCGTGGTCCAGAACCATGTAAGAACATAAGAAGAGCCTGCTAGATCAGGCCAATGGCCCAGAATCTAATCCAGCATTCTGTTCTCACAGTGGCCAACACTGGAGTAGTTGTAACTGGTATACCAGCAAACACTAGCAAAGTGCACTCCTAGACTCCACAATGGTGGATCAAGGAGTACTCTCAAGCCTCACATATGTTCTTTCAGGGGGAGTAACGGCCCATTCAGATCTGGCACTTGTGATGGCTGTCCTCAGTAGGATGGCTTAACCTCTGATTAAGCAGCAATAGCTATTTTTAAAGTTATCAAATTATAACAACTAGAAATTTTTAAAGGCCAAACAGTTGAAGTCCATACATCCCAGTCCCACTAGCTCTAGAGTCTAGACAGGCATAGGCAACCTTGGCTCTCCAGATGCTTTGGAACTACAACTCCCATGATCCCTGACCACTGGCCTCATTAGCTAGGGATCATGGGAGTTGTAGTTCCAAAACATGTGGAGAGCCAAGGTTGCCTATGCCTGGTCTAGACCAACCTATTTATGTGCTTTACAAGGAATGAACTGAAATGAACTGGCTGAAAGCTCCCATGCAGCTAATCATTCCAGGTGACCCAAGTAAATTAAGCCAAGTCACAAGTGATGGGGAAAAGCACATACCTCACCCAGGATTGTTAGTGATCTTTTTAACTCTATACGATTCACGTTCATTCTATATGCATAGCAGTGATAGTGACCTCAAGGAAGGGCACAGCCCATCTACTCAGTATGTTATTGACCCCATAATAATAATCCTCCTATTCTCTTGACTGTAATTTATTTTAAACTGATTTTAAAATTGCATTTTAAAATTGATGTAACCCACCCTTGGACCACGTGGTGAAGGGAAGATAAGAAATCAAGTTATCCAATATAATAAAGTGCAAGTGTCTCTGCGTCCAGTCTGTGTGTCCGTGGGATTGCGCTACTGCGCATGTGCCCCACGGACAGCCGTTGGGACTTGGAGCGCAGAGAGACTTTGGAGAGGGGAGCTTGGTGCCCGCTCGGCCCAGCAGGGAGACGAGCCATGCTGAGGCGGCGAGGCGGGCACGAGGACCGCCCGTTCCCCTTCGCCGGGCGCTGCTGCTGCTGCTTCTTTGTAGGCCCTGACGGGAGAGGCGGACCCAGCTTCCTCAGGGCGCGGCGCGGCGGCTCATCCACGCAAGGAGCGACACCGGCGGGAGAGAGAATGAGGCGGGCAGGTCGCTGCGGCGCTCAAGCCGGGCTGAGGTAGGAGGTCCGGGAAGGGAATATGTAGGGCCATGCTGGCCTCGGTGGAGGAGGAAAGAAAATGAGGCCTTCTCCTAAGTCCCACCCCATCGGGTCAGTTCTATCCGTTGGGACTTGGAGCGCAGACCCGCCGCTTCATCAGCTCTGCGCATGTCCCCGAGGTTGCTAGAGCAACAGGTCTCCTCCGTACTGAATAATTATTATTATGATGCTATCTGGTCCACTATAGGAAACTGTACACCACAAGCAATGAGCCCAGGCTTTAGATGCAAACTTCCTGAAGTTGCATTTATCGTAAAAAATGCACCAAATTTCTCCATAGAGCCTTCAAGGCAACTTGAAAGGACAGTAAAGCAAGAATTTAAATTGGTTATAAGATTTTTAAAAGCGGATTTTGGTACTTAATTTTATGTAAATTCATTTAAACATGAATACATTGTTCTATCTGGAATAATAAAAAATAAGAACAATTAAACATCATGTAGGAGTTTTTTGTGGGGAGTGGGGGTAGGCTGTATGCTGGAGTTCCTTCCAATTCCTAGATCCAAGAGGAATTCAACTGCTGCAATAGCCAGACAAGTTTCTTGCTAATGGTCCCCTAAGTAGGGGTTGTTAAGGCAAAAGGAAGTGGCCCTGTGCCAGAGGGCAAATAGGGGCCCCCTTCCTCAACTGTCTTGTAGAAAGACAAAAGCCAGAGGGATGGATGGGGGGGGAGGGGGGCAATAATTTCTTGGGGTGTTAATGCTGTGAGTCCCTCCATCATAGGCTTATATATATCATGTGTAAATAATGATACACATGATATATATAAATAAATAAATAAATTTATTTATGTGTAAATAAGTTATATATCCTAAAGCTACCACAGTCTCTGCTGTCCCTCATTACAAATAAAGCAAATAGGTACTCCTGGAACCTTGCACCTCTTGGGAATTGGGGTGGCATGCAACAATATAATCAAGACCACTTCAACCAAAAGAATAAAACAGACCACCTTCTGAATTAAAGCCACCAATGAAAGCTTGGTCCTCCTATCAGATAGGCAGATGCAAACCACTACAATGCAATGCTCCCTGCTATAATCTCAGCCAGGCAGCCTAGAAGGGTCCCATTAAAAGCCTTGCAGAGGTCTGGTACTTTGAAGAAGCAACATCTCACATAAAACTAGAACCTAGAGACATTCAATGAAGCTGAATGGTGGGGTGGCCAGGTATGACCCAAATACTTCTTCACACTGCACATAGTTCAACATGGACTAAAAATGTGTCTGAATCCTCACAAGATGGAAACCCTATGGGTGGGTGATTCCCAGATCTGGGAACTGGATTTTGAACCAGCTTTAGATGGGGTTGCACTCCATCTGAAGGAGCTGGTGGACAGTTTGGGGGTACTCCTAGATCCACTGCTGTCACAAGGATGTCATATGGAGGAGGGAGAAAGATTGTTTTCTGCTGCTCCAGAGAAGCGGACACGGAGCAATGGATTCAAACTTCAAGAAAGAAGATTCCACCTAAACATTAGGAAGAACTTCCTGACAGTAAGAGCTGTTCGGCAGTGGAATTTGCTACCAAGGAGTGTGGTGGAGTCTCCTTCTTTGGAGGTCTTTAAGCAGAGGCTTGACAGGCATATGTCAAGAATGCTTTGATGGTGTCAAGAATGCTTTGATGGATGCTTGGCAGGGGGTTGGACTGGATGGCCCTTGTGGTCTCTTCCAACTCTATGATTCTATGATTCTACAAGAAGCCTCAGTGACCATTACCAACCTCAGTTGGTGTGCCAGACAAGGATAGCCTTGCCATGGTGGTCCATACATTGGTAACTTCATTGGGGACTCAAAGACAAAGATCAGCGAGCTCCTCTGCCTTGTCCTCTGGCAGCCCACTTAGTTTCTACACTAACCTGCTCACTCACCTGCATATAATTCTGTGTGTTCACCTGCAGTCACCTATGACTACCAGACAAAGGCTTTAATACAAGACTGATGTAGCCACCTATTAACCACTTGAGAGTCTTGCTAAATGAAATATTTAATTTAATACTATACGCCCAGTCGTCTTATACGCCGGAATATACGGTGTGTGTGTGTGTGTGTGTGTGTGTATATAGGCAGACTACAAAGAGCATAGCAAGCCCAGACTACAAAGAACATGGCAAGCCCAGCCCACAAGGAATGCTTCTGAAAAAGGAAGCTTTATTATTATACGTTCATTTGAATGGTGCAAAAGACAGTCTGACCACTGTACTGACTTATTCCCATGGTACTGGCTTACACTTAAAATGTAGGTGCAGTTGCAAAGTAATCTAGGGAGGCATTTGGAGATTCCCGCAAATGCTTAAAGTATTGACAGAGCTATGGCTTCCTCCATTGCATTGCTCACATGATTAAGGCCCATGGAACAGACAATAAGCCACGGCTAGTTATCACACACACACACACACACACACACACACACACACACACACACACACACACCAATGAGCCATACTTTACTGGAAGGCAAAGCCCTTTCGCCTATCTTAGGCGAAAAGAGCAATACTTTTAACAACTGTTGTGAATGAACAGTCCATAAAGTGAGTTGGATCACAGCAAATGTCCATTTAGTCTAGCACCCCCACTTCCCACACTGGCCAATCTGAGTCTTCAGGAAGGCCACACACAGAAACACACCCCTGCTGCTGCTCCCCAGAAATTGGTATTCAAAAGCATGCTTCCTAAACCCATATAGCCATCATCAGGCAAAACCAGAGACAGCCTTTTTCTCCTCCATGAATCTGCCATAATTTAAAGCCCTCTTACCCCTGGCCATCAGCAGTACATCCTGCGGCAATGAGTTCCATAAAAAATAATGAACAGTGTGCAGAAAATCTTTCATTTGTCCTGTTTCATTAGATGACCTGAGTTACTGTCTTATTAGAGAGGGAGGAAAAACTCCATATCTATTATTTCTACACTATACGTTGATTTGTAAACTTCTACCATGTCTCTCAAATATATACATGAGCATGCAAAAGCCTTTCAGGTCCATCAAATGAATATACTACTCACTGCAAAAAACAAGCAATCTCCCCACCCGCATCAAAGCAAGTAGAAGGGATGACTCACCATCTTCCATGTCTTCTTCTGTGTTGTTGTGACCATCAGCCATTGCTACATTCCCATTGATGACTGGGTTTTGAGTAATTCTTGGTGGATCATCAGCATCTCCAGCTTATTGGGATAAGGAAAACAGAAATAGATCAGTAACCTGGATCTTGACAGTAGTACTGACAAATTATAGAGATCTAAAACATAGCAAAATTATATAATATAGTAAAAAGCTAATATTTCTTCTAAAATAAATTAAGATCTTACTTTGGGTTCTTCACATTTGGTTGTATCAAATGTGAACCATACTCTGAGTAGCCCCACTGAAACAAATGAATGTAACTAATTTAAGTCCCTTAAACTCAATAGGTCTACTTTAAATAAAACTTATTTAGATACAACCTTCTGTGCCCACAACATTGTCAGAACTAGCCTTTAGCAGGCTTCTGACGCCATTATTTTGTTTATACTATATGCTGCTAAAAGTTATCTATCTTTATGCAAAAATGTTTCCATATTTTATCAAGAATCACTGTTAAAGTCAAGTTCCATTTTTATTATTTCCTTCCTTCCTCGCAGCAATGCAATCCAGCAAATGCAAAACAAGTCTCAAAAGTTGCATTTCTCCAGTTCACATTACACATTTAGTCTTCAAAGCCTATTCAGCACCCAGGACAGAGCTTTACAAAGTTAACACTGGTCTATGAGACAATGATGGTGCCTTCAGTGCTAACACAAGAGAAAGCCTGTTCAAGTAAAGATTTTCAAGATTAAAAGAAGGCTGACTTCAGCACTCTCTCGAAGTCTTAGAGACAACATACGCACAGTGCTAAGGACACATTTTAATAAGTATGCTTAGAATAGGTGGCTTTTAGGAAAAAGCAGCCAAGGAGGCCTCTGAACTACATCCAGAACACATCAAGAGTGGTTTGTCCTTGGGGTGGCTATTTTTAGTGATAAAATGGTACAGGATGAAAGGGTAAAAGTTCTACTGTACTCATGCTACAGTCCCAATCCAGTTGCTTTTTCTGAAGAGAAGAGAGCTTCTGTGCACAGCTTTTAAAAATGTATGCTTAAAATGAATGGTAGTCTGGCACTTAAGTCTTCACCAGCTCCAGACCTCACTCATTACACAATCCACCTGCTGCATCTTCCGACTCTGGAAAGGCTTCCAGGTTAGTCTGCAGTGCTAAAAGCTTACTTCCTAAGAGTGTCCACTTCAAGTCAGTTTTTCTCTGGTAGCACAACTCCAAGATCTATATTCTTAAGAAATATTTCCTCACAGAATGGGTGTTGCTGAGTCCTACCTGTGAGAGAACATTTCTTGTTGCTGTCACAATTAGACAGATTACTTTCCTCTCTTCTTCCACCCAGGTTTAATGCCCTGCAATGACTTAGCATGCACCTTCATTTTAAAAGGATGTGCTCCCCATAAAACAACACCTAGAAACTCAATGCTTGGTTAGATAACTAGAGGTATTCACCTGATTTGTGTACCAAGCAAATGGAATAAGTTTAAAATACATAGACTGAACATGTTTTCTGGGCCTCAATGCATAAAACGTTTGGCTTCTGGGTCACAGCATGAGCCTTCAGCAGCTTCAGCATCCAAACCTATACAAAAGGCCAATAATTTCTACAGCTCCACCTTCCTCACAGCATAGCTGTGGGAATAAAAAGGAATTTGAAAACTCTTTGAAAGCAAAGATCCACCAAAAATCCCTGAAACATCAGGAGAGCACAGAAGCCTAAATACAAGACTTGGGAAAGAAGTGGGGGATAGTTAAGCTCACATTTCCCAGAGGCACTTTCCCATTAAAAACATCTCCTGCCCCTGACTCAATATTGTTCTAACACAGAGCTCTGAATACAATAAGCAAGACCAAAAACACTTTGCAGAGATGGGAATCAAGTGGAGTGGAAGGCCAAACAGGCATTTACCATCCAAGTGTGGCACAACAAAATTATGGTAGTGAGCATGTGTGCAGTATCGCATTCAGTGGCATGCCAGAATAATTGTCCCTTTCAATAGACTGATGCATGCCCCTCAAAACACGAGTGGGAGTTGGGGGGGAGTTGTTAAAGTCCAACAATTTGCTTTAAGAGATTTCAATAATGTAGATCTGTTACATGCATTCTCTGATCACACAGACACTGCCTACAATCTTCATCCAGATTCAAGTTGTTGCAGAGCAAAGCAAAAAAGATGAGAGTTTTTTTAAGCTCAAATCTACACTAATGTAATACAGTAAAACCAAAACTTAAACCAAATGTCTATGGCTATGGAAGTGCTAAATTCTCCAGGCCAGCCTGCAAATGTGGATTGTCAATTCGGGGCAGATCCACACCACATATTTAAAGGACGTCCAATGCACATTTAAAGCATATGACTTCCACACCCTTCCCAAGGATCATGGAAACTGTAATTTGTTACACATGCTGGGAATTTGTAAAGTGGAAAAACACAGTTTCCTGGATTCTTTGGTAGGCGTCATGTGCTTTAAATGTGCACTGGATGTGTTTTAAGTGTTTGGTGGGGATCTGTCCCTGATCTCCCTTCTTTTGAAGCATTCTACATAACAGATTCAAAATCAGATTGCAAATGAAAACTATATATAGCCAAAGAAATGTTTATGCTGGGTGCTAAACAAAGCTATGCCTGGCCCAAACAACAATTTTTTTTGTGAACACTTGTATATAAATTTGCTTTGCCTTTTCTCTCTCTCACACACACCCCTTATCTTTTTTTTGGGGGGGGGATGAACATGAGCAATGAAAATGTATTTCTGAACAGCAGCAAAAATGCAAAAGCTGCATATTATTTATGATACAGGGCAGTGGTTGGTATACTGGACTAGGAGTCAAATCACGGGGTAAGCCTTAGGCCAATCACGATCTCTCAGCCTAACCTACCACATAGGGTTGTTGTGAGGGTGAAATGGGGAGGAAAACCATGTAGCGTACTGGCCCGAATATAAGCCGCACCCAAATACAAGCCACACCTTTAAAATTGGAAAGCGGGAAAGAAAAAAATACCCAAATATAAGCCGCTCCATTCCTCGCTCACTGCTCCTGGCTGCATACTGGGCAGGGGGAGGGCGCGCTGCGTTCCCCTTCCTTGTTTTCTCCCTTTCCAACCTTAGGGGAGAGGACAAAAGACTACACGCGGGGCGGGCGCCACTGTGTGGCATTCCTGGCGCTGTTTGCCCCACATTCCTGGCCGCATACTGACTTTTAACTTTTCACAGTTGGAATCTGGTAAAAAAGTGAGGCTTACATTCAGGCCAATACGGTATATACCACTTTGAGCTCCTTGGAGAAAAGGTGGGATAGCAATGTAAGAGGAATTATTGAAAGAAGGCACTGCAATTCAAGTAAAATTCCAGGCACCTGCTCATATGTGACTCTCAAGATCAGGCATCCCCAAACTGCAGCCCTCCAGATGTTTTGGCCTACAACTCCCATGATCCCTAGCCAACAGGACCAGTGGTTGGGGAAGATGGGAATTGTAGTCCAAAACATCTGGGGGGCCGAAGTTTGGGGATGCCTGCTCAAGATCATTTAGAAATCTGAACTGTATTTCCAGGCAGGGCTGGAAATCAAGTTATATTGAGATACAAGTTTTCCTACTTAACTAAAAGAAAAGCTTGTTATTGAAAAATAAGTTTTATAAACATGATGGTTGCCAAAGGAGTTTCTCCTGCAACCAGTCCAATAGAGACCCACATGTAAATAGGGTGAAAATGGACCGATGCATCACGAACAGAGCTTTTGGTGTGGTGGTGGGGGGGCACAAGAAGGACCCTCATCCAAAAGCTATAGGCATGCAACTAGATCCAGATGGTGGCCAAGAGCTCCCTAGAGCCAGTTACTTAAAACCTCTCATCCCAAAACCTCTCATTTCTACCAACCCCTTTCCCACCATAGTAGCCCATCTACAGCAAATTATGTGCTTGCATCGCCTAGGACACTTAAGAATGATCTTAGCTTCACAATGATGTGCCAAAGCCTTGTCACTTACATTTAAATGTCTGGCATAGGAATAAAAGTATATCCTCCAGAGATATACTCAAGTGAAGTACAGCAAATCATTTTAGAATTAACATTTTCACCTAGAGATGTGAAGGCCCGGGGGGGGGGGGGTGTTCCCATTTTTGTTAAAGCCTTTTTTGTTTTTCTAAAAAATTGGAATAAATTGAGCATAATTGTATTAAATATTTAAGACAGGGTGTTCAGATATTTACTCACTCAAAATGATTTCCAAAACTGTGCAACAGGAAGTAAGACAATTCCTGTACAGTGAGGACAAGTAGGTCTTGAGCTGTACAATAAGAGTATAACTCTCAAAGTTGAAGTTATAATAGCACTGCTTCTGCATTTGACTGGATTACAAAGCAAGCAGCATACTGAGGGCTTGATATTGGAAAGGTACTTTCAGATGTTGCAGAATACAGAACATATTCAGGTATTTGGCCAACAGATGCAAACTGGGATTCTGCGAAGTGCATCCCTCCTGCAACATAGTGGCTAGACCTGTGTACAATACAGCCTCTGACTCCTCTTGCTTCCTACCTACTTCAAATTCCTCCATCTTCTGCAGCATGTGAAATAAATTGATCTATGTTGGAAATGCACCAAATCAAGAAATAAACTGGCATATGAAAGGGTAGAAGCTTGTTTCGATCTGGACAAATTTTCAGTTTTTCAAAGTCCACGATAAATATGATGACAAATATGAGAAAACAGAAACTGATAGTGATAGCTTAGAAAAAGACTAAATATCATGTAGTGTTCATTGATTTTTGTTGCCCTTCCCCTCTTTCCCCCAATTCTTTTTATGGAAGTGCATGCTTTCTACCTGCTTGACAGGAGGACTGGAGGAGACACAACAATTTGTTTTACTGTAACTTTGATGGTTTCTATTCTTATTGGTTTTGCCTTGTCCTCATAAACTGGCAAAACCAAAGGGATGCTAGGTTCCTTACAATGCTTGGCAACTTGCACATCCAGGTGTAACAAAAACTTAATAAATTAATTCTGTAAGTTCTGTCTTAATGACCTACATTTTAAAAACATCAGACATAATAACTTTATGGTAAACCAAGTGATACATAATGCACTTAATATTCTTAGAGTAACAGAGTGGCTTTCAACATCTAAAAGAGTGCTTAAAAAGTAGTGCTAAAAGAGTGCTAAAAAGAGTGCTAAAAAAGTAGTATTGCATTTTTTCAATTTCTCCAAAAGAAATCTGCTCCTCTACCTCATTTTTCACGCAACCAGTGAGAGGGTGTATCTGTTGCATAAAAATTGATCAGAACTCTCTCTGGCATCAGTAATTGCACAGTTTGCAAATATCCCCTTGAAGGACTAAAGCATCTTAATGTGGTTTTCTATGTACTTTTGCAAACACAAGTTCTGCAAAGCTTAAGCCGGATATTAAGATCTCACCTGAGTTGAAGACATAGAGTTCGAGTAGGCTCATGATGATTTAAAAGTGACGGCAGGTGGAGATCGTTCCTACCAGTGCAGAAATGTAGTGGTAAAGAGTGGCCTAACATCTATCTATTGTGTCCAACCAGCTTGATGATCAGCTACATCACCTAGAGAGTTGCAAGAGAAGCGATTAACCCACCCAGACAACTTCCGTGGTTCTCAAGAGACAAGATAAAGTTCCCTCATCAGGAACAGTTTCTGCGATGACACAAACTCCTTTCCAATAGCTCTCAGCCAAGTTGGGTCAAACCAATGTAGTGCCCTCTTCTAAATGTGTATAGCAGGGAGTGCTATTGTAGCCAATTATGGAAGCTTCAAGGAGGGGCTATTCAGTCTCCCTTTTAATCCAAGGCACTTTGCATTGCACTGTCCACTAACATGGGAAGTGCTTTGAGATTTTCTGCATGCCTGGCTCATTCTTCTTTGCTAGTCAGACGTCAGTAGCCTATACCCAACTAAGAAAGCCCTGTAAGCATCCTCTATAACACTGCTGTTCTGTTTAAGTGGCTGCAAATGCTGTTCTACTGCCAGTTTGTATGTTCCTAGCACCCAGAAGTAGCTATCACTACCTTCAGATAACCAGGTGACTGCTAATTTGTATGGCTTTTCTACAAAGATGGAATCAACCAAATCAAGGAACATGAGTTGCTGTTTTTTAATGGGAAGGAGGAATCCATATTACTCAGATGAGTTAAGACTCACTTGTTTTTCGCTCTTAAAAGAAAATGCATGCTTTTACCACTATAAGAGCCTCAGAGGTTACATTCAATACATTTACACAACGGTATATTACTGCTGTTATGAGAAACAGGGCCTGCATCTTTTTGCCCATGAAAATAATCACCAAATTTGTTGACTGTAATAATTACAAGAGAGCTTCCATAAAACTCTGAACAATTCAAACTAAACATGAGGAAAAAGTATGCTAAATGAATGGAGATAGCCAAAGTTTTACTGCACCCAAATCGATTAAGCCAGTGCTGCTCAAGATTATTTCGATGATGGATGAACAGGGGAGGCTCACTTTCTCAAAGGTGTTGGCTGCACGTTGTCATTCAGGAGAATTTGATTTGATAAGGCTCAGTAACCATAAAGTTTATAAATCACTTGCTCTGCTAAGCACAACTGGTTTTTCGAATACTGGAGAGTAATGGAAAAAACTGGTAGTTGCTCTACTATTCCTTAAGCAGATAAGGCAGAATGCTGGACCCAAGAGTTCCGTGACAGTTGCTGTCCCTGGTTCAGCCAATGGCTGGAAGCTAAGTTTCAAAAAAGCTCTTATCTACAGCCATAGGGCAGGAGACATAGAAATGAAATTTACAAGTAAGAAAACATACCAAATCAAAGAAACAAAACACTAATGGGAAAACTAATCTGAATTACTATCTCACCATCTACCTTCATAGAGTAAGCACTGAATACTTCTAACTTCAACAGTGTTTTAAACATAGCATTTACTTTCTAAGGGAAATGCACTATATAAAGTCCAGACTATACCAGATGGAAAACAAACCAAAGAAGCAGTGCATTTGCTGCATAATCCTATACATGTTTACTTGGAAGTTCAGCTGTATTCGATAAGGATCATTCCAAGGAAAAGATATAGGATTGCAGCCAAAAAGGACATTCTTAAGAGAGGAGTGCAACCTAACAAATCAGCAGCTATGCACAGATTTTTACTGCAAGGCTCAGAGAAATAAACAGAGTTTAAATGACAGGAAAACTCGGTGAATTAAAGCAAAGGGCTGAATGAAGTACTGCCATCCAGGAATCAAACTAATTAGTACACCAAAAAGTGGTATTTACTCCACACATTAAAAAATACCAACGAATCCAACAGACCCCACCTCCAAGCAGGAATGAAATTCTGAATGCCCACAAAAGCATGTTTCTATGCTTACTTAATATAATACTTTCTTATAAAAATAATCTAATCTCCTTAATGTATGCACAATCAGAGTGGATCTCCCCCACACACATAGTTTTTATAATGTGTGAATGTAAGCAATGAAGGTTCCAATCTGAGTTAATGATCATGACGAGTATTGACTCTGTATGTCTTACAACTGCTAATACAGTAGGTAGATCTAGCAAATGCAGCTGCATTGGTCCATAAGAAAAACACTCCTAAAAGTTGAGAAATACCTTTATTAGAACCAACCAAAATGCCACAAAGATGTGGGAAGCTTCTGAGTTCTCCAGAGCTATTAATCAGTCAAGATGTAACACAAGCAGGGTATGGGGAGAAAGAGGGAAGAACAATACAAACTCAGGCTAACCTTTCAGCAATGAGGCCAACTCCAAGATGCAAAACATAACTTCACACTTAAAAACACACTGAAGAGTTAGGGGGAAATTCCATTTTTGCCACCTTAAATAGGGATTTGTTTTGGTGTTGAAAAAATAAAGGACTTCAACCCTAGCCAAAGTTTGTAAATCAAATCCTATAATGGTATATTACTGTACAAAGTTAGGCCACAATCACTGACCCTCTCAGAATTGGCCAGGTAGAGAGGAACATCTTCATCTAACAACTCATTCTCCCTTCCTGCAAGAAAGAGTGGGATAGCTGTACCCGGCACGAAACTGTGGAACAGAGAAACTGATAAAAAGAAACTATTCTGTCTCGTAAGCAGTATATAATGTTGTTAAACTATATATCAGATGCATAGCTGCCAAGTTATCCCTTATTTTAAGGGATTTTCCCTTATGCTGAATAGGCTTCCTCGTGAGAAAAGGGAAAACTTGGCAGCTATGATCAGATGTAATTGCACTCTGCAGATAAAACATGAGCTAAATATTTACTATTGTTACTTGCTTAAAACAAAACAAATTTCCTCCCCTTTATCCCACATTTTGATGAGCTGCATGAACTATGGGTGCTGAAATTGCCTCATAAGCCTGGGTAAAGTAGCAACAGCTACAATGGTGCAATGCTTGTGAAAAAAGGAAATGCTGTTTTGCATTGCGTCAAAATGTAAGAGACATCAGGAGCTAGTATGATCTAGCTTGGTTGCTGGGAAAAGCAAGCAGAACTTGGTGCCAATAAAGGGAAGAATCTATAGCTATCAAATTCCCTGGAAAGGAAGTTTTCACCTCACACTACATTCACTCAAGGTGCTTTATTCAAAAGCAACATTGATTTCCTGTAAAAACATTTTCTTGTGAGGGAGCCAGTGAGCATGAAGTAGCACTGTTTTATGTACTGTACAGAATACAGGAAAGGCTTGTGACCTACATCATGGCTTTAATACCTGCATCTATTTTACTGAAACTCATCCAGAGGCAGAAGCAGAGCTGCTCCAACCAGTTCTGGATCCTGCCAATGCAGATTCTTTGGATACAAGTCAACATGCTAGGGTGGTGGTTCAATAGGGCTGAGACAAAATGAGATGCTTTGCCAATCACCCTTCCAACACAACTGGAAATTATATCCCACAATAATTAATCAAGAATTAAGACACCACCTGTATCTTTACTCGTAATTGCAAACCTGGATAAGAACCCTCACTTGATTCATAAGCATATATCATAAGCATATATTGGAAGGGGGAAGGAAATTGCTTGGTTACTTTTAACAACCTTTTGTGAGCAAAACAACATGGTTACTGGGTAATTAATTTTTTGCATTAAATGATATTGTCCTTGTTGACCTTTCTGGGGAAATTAGTCCTACTGCAAAGTGAAATTGGAATTAAAAGTCTGAATTCAATTTTAACAAAAAAAGGAGGGACAGACTTATAAGTTGGTCTAATAACAAAGTTATACAAAATTATAATTGTAAACAGCACACATTGTATTTTCTGGGGCCTGCCTCCCTATCTCAAAATACATTTTCTCTGCACTACGTAGAGCACTATGTGATGCTTTCTTGGCAGTAACAATGGTAGAAAACTGAACTTTCTGAATACAGTACCACTACCGCAGAATTCAGCTATGAGAAATTGTACTTCTCTTAACAAGAAAAGGAACCAAGGTTTGCCAAAAACTTTGGTGCACCAATGCAATCCTTTTGCAATCTTAATTTTTATGCGTTTATATTAATCCTGTTTTTAAGTTGTATTTTAATCAATTGTTTTTATACCTGATGTTAGCTGCCCTGAGCCTGGTCTTGGCCAGGGAGGGCAGGGTATAAATAAAAAAACTGCTGCCTCTCTCACACCTATCAGATGAGATTCCGTGCCACCAATGGCTACCAGGTGAGTGCTTAAGTATATGGCTGCTTTAAGCACACACACCCTATGATACATTAGATGCATTTATAGTCTGCCTCAACCCCACCTAGTCCTGCCTCTGGACAAAATAACTTATTTGTTGTATTCTTTCATTTGCAGTTTCTAATTATGTCACTTGCAGTTGGAACTTTGTTCAAGGTGCTTTGAGCAATTAAGTTAGATGCAGCCCACTCCTAAGCTCGCTCAGTCACTCCCTTATTCATACATACATACATACATACATACATACATACATACATACATATGTGACTTTCATTCATTTCAGCACAACTTACTGCCTATTTGGGAGTATGATTATAACCAAGATGCTGTATCTTCAGACTCAAACACTAAAAGTACACAGATATAAACTATTAATGAAGATGAACTTTCAATGATTCTCCCCTCAATGCAACTTAAGTTGTATCTAAGTCTACAAGCATCAATCATTTTAATCAATAGAGTGATTCACAATAACTGAAATAAACGTTATTCTATCTTTTAAACCTGGATCTTCCACAGGACTGATGGACTTGAAAACTTATTTTAGCTCCGATGTATTAGCACACTGGTCTATACCTGGTGGGTTGGGATCCATTACCAGGTTACGGCCTGATCTAAGGTGGATAATACCGTAACAGCAGGACTACCGCCATATAAACATATGGTAAGAAATGGGTTCCCCAAGTGCATGTTTGGGTTAAAGATGGATCCCAGGTCTCAAAAGCTGAAGACTACTGTTTTAGGAAATAACAGAACAATCCATATTATATCTCTACTATTGATGATGAAGGAAATATTAAAATATGGTTTTTCATCTTATTTATTTTACTCACAGGGGAACAAAACAATACAAATAAAAATAAGAGAATGTTGTCTTATGGTAAAAGGAAACACAGATTTTTTAATAAAAAAATAGTGAACAAAATGTTGACATCCCAAAGATTAGGTAAATCTTTTATTATTACTTGTAGGGGTGCATTTATAGTTGAAAAATGCTGGAAGAACTTGTACCATCTATTGTTAGAAGCATGGCATAATAAAGTATAGACAATTATGTTGGCAAAAAAAAATGAACTAGTAAAGTTTCGGCACAAAGACAACAAAAGGAAATATTCATTTTATGAAATTTGGTCTGCTCTAATTGATTTCTTTAATAAATAGGACAAGAGGTTTTTTATATAAAAAGTAATAAAAATAAACGGGGGGACGGGACATCAATATATAGAAATTACAAAATCCTATAAACAATTCTGTCATGAGGCAAACTAGAAAAAACTAATGTTTCTAATTTAACCAAATACTTTGGTAAAAAAGAAACAAAGGACTTTAAACCACCATGGGTCTTAGCAGCACTTCCCAACTCATTTTTAACCTTTGACAGCCCACTCACTTCCCCTCAGTTTCTTGCAAGCCCTACTTTGTGACAACAGACAATTGTCACTTTTTTCCAGGTTGATGAGGAATCATTAATGAGTATTCTTTGGGTTCGGTTAGTCAACCAGCTTCAAATCCACCTAACAGTTACCTCGTTCAACCCACATTTTACCAGCTTCCTGCAAAAATATCATAGGAGACTTTGCCAAAAGCCTTTCTGAAATCAAGATATACGATGTCCACAGCATTTCCCTGATCCACCAAGTTTGCAAATCCATCAAAAAAGAAAATAAATCAGATTGGTCTGACATGACTTATTTTTGAGAAACCCATACTGGGTCTTAGTAATCACAGCATCCTTTTCTAAGTGCTCACAGACCAACTGTTGAATTGTCTGTTCTAGGACCTTCTTTGGTATTGAGGTCAACCTCACCACCTGGTAGTTACCTGGGTCTTCCTTTCCCCCTTTTTTGAAGATGAGGGGATGATGAGGAAAACATTTGCCTGCCTCCAGTCTGTAGGGACCTCACCTGTTCTCCAAGAATTCTCAAAGATAAAAGAAAAAGGCTCCTTTAGTATCCTTGGATGCAGCTCATCAGGCCCTGGAGAGGTCAAAACTATAGGAACCTAGAAAGCTGCCTTATATTGAGTCTGGCTGACAGCAGCTTTCTGGGATTTCAGACAACCATCTCTTGCAACATTACCTGGAAATGCCAAGGGTTGAACACAGATGTTCTGCCACTGAGCTATGGTCCTTCTTTATACAGTACACTCTGAAATGAATGTTAACCAGCATCAGGAAGAAAAGTGACAGCTATAAATCCAACACCATTATTGATCAGAAAAGCTACAGAAGATCTTTTCCAGTCGATGGCATTTTCCCATCTTTCTTTTTGGTCATATTTGTACCTTGCCTTTCCTCCAAAGAACTCATGATGGCATACAATCCATGCTTGTTCTATCCCCATCCCAATCTGAATGCAGTCCTGAGAATTTAGTTAGAACACTGAACATGGGCCAAGGAGATATCCTATCTATTCTTAAGTCTGTATCCAGTAAACATACATATTTAAAGACTATACTCCATCACCAGCTACAGCAATACAGTTACAGCATAAAAATACTGGACACAAACACCATGAGCTACTACCTTTCAGAATACTGAAGAGCCTGAAAATGTAACCATGCAAATGTTGAATCTCCCACCAGAGGAGGATTGCTGGAAATAACTTAAAACAAGTGGGGAGATTTTATCTGTCCCCACTCCCAGGCTAACTTTAACAGCTGGGTAGAAGAATCTACCTCTCAAGTATATAATGCCCACCCACCTGACAAAATCCATTGCACTTGCTTTAAGGAGGATCTCACAATCCTTTCCAAGTAGAGAAGAGTGGGAGCTGAGCACTCTTTATCACAATCTCTCCCAGATCATGGCAAGTGCAAATCCATTGCCATAATGTACTTGGAGAAGGAATTGCTGACAAAATAAAAATGAGCAGCTCAGATCAAAGAATTTGTCGTCCTGTGAAGGGGACCTAGTATGATAGTGCAATTACTTTTCCTTGTCTAGTGTCTGAATTATTTAATACAATAATGAAGACTAATCCAAGGCAGGGAGGCGGGGAGAGTTAATTGCCTGTTTATGCTTTGAGTTATGAAGATACAAAACTTCCTTAATTCCCATTATTCTCCCATTGGCTTAATACTATCAAAAAGAGTAAGAGATTACCCTGTGGATTCAATGCAGGTGACAGCACACTGAAAGCTATTGCTTAACCCCCACTCCAACTTCTTAAATTCCCCAAAATCCCAACAGCATTGAACTTTCTGATCAAAACCAGCTTCTCTTGTTCACTAAAAAACAACTTCAAAGTATCAGTGGCCTTATGGTGCATAAGCAGCTCATTTTCAAAAAGTTGGAATACAGAATGCAAATTGGCTATGTGTTCATCAAATAATGCACTTTATATCAAATTCAGAAATTAATGCAAATTCCACAAGACCTCTGACACCATTTGAAAATTAAATTTTACACACAAACGGACATGCAAAAAACCCCACCTTCTATCTATGCTTTACAGAAAAAATAATGAGTTAAAATAATGAGTTAAAAATTGGATAATGCAATTCTTTAGAACAGGCATCCCCAAACTTCGGCCCTCCAGATGTTTTGGACTACAATTCCCATCACCCCTGACCACTGGTCCTCTTAGCTAGGGATCATGGGAGTTGTAGGCCAAAACATCTGGAGGGCCGCAGTTTGGGGATGCCTGCTTTAGAACAATGGAAATCTGACCCAGGTATAGAAATTAAGGAGGTGGACTGGAATAATTTGTGGGCAAAAAAACCTTTTAGATCAATGTCCATTGACATGCAAGAGAATACATTTAAATTACTACATCAATAGCATGTAGCTATATAAAAAAAATACTCCCACCTCTGTGCTGGAGAGGCTGCAACAGGATAGGTACAACATTCCACATGTTGGGACGTGTGATTACA
The DNA here is from genome assembly GCF_963506605.1 of Zootoca vivipara. Lineage (NCBI taxonomy): Eukaryota > Metazoa > Chordata > Lepidosauria > Squamata > Lacertidae > Zootoca > Zootoca vivipara. The sequence goes on along the minus strand of NC_083289.1, from coordinate 32,097,413 downwards.
TACAGCTCTTCTGGCAGAGTGCATTTATGGAAATAAACCACATTGTGGGTCAACATGTGGAAAGTACCCCAAGTTTGGGGCTGCTAACCATTTTCAGAGAAGAGCAGCTTGACCTCTATTAAAAAGAATTAACCACTTTTCTTCTGGTGACAGCACACATACTAGTAGTACAGAACTGGAAAGGGGTGGAACATTTGCATACACCTTGCTGGAAACAGAATGTATGGGTAGTTGCTGTATCAGAAAAAAAATAACAAAGAGACTGCACACCTTGAACAATACAAGAGACGCAGATGACTTTACTGAAATTTGCCATCCTCTAATAAAATATTCAAATGATAATCCTGAAGAATAGCATCCACTGGAATCACAAACTGGACTGGGGTAAAACTTAATGGTCTGTCCTGCAGGGGGCAAGTTGGCATGGGGAGGGAATTTCTGTACAGTGGTACCTCGGTTTAAGTATACAATTGGTTCCGGAAGTCTGTACTTAACCTGAAGTGTACTTAACCTGAAGCGAACTTTCCCATTGAAAGTAATGGAAAGTGGATTAATCTGTTCCAGGCGGTCTGCGGAGTACTTAAACTGAAGCGTACTTAACCTGAAGTGAACTTTCCTATTGAAAGTAATGGAAAGTGGATTAATCCGTTCCAGACAGGTCTGTGGAGTACTTAAACTGAAAGTACTCGAACCAAAGCATACTTAAACCGAGGTATGGCTGTAATTGCTTTTATACACTGAAAACCAACAAAACATTTTACAAATGTCAAGAATCTGCTTGTTCCTCTTTGGTGATACTGTAGACAGAGGTGGTTCCTGCATCACAATGGATACAGAGTGCAGAGGGTACTTGCAGGAGAACACTAGTGTTTGAGATCAAAGGTTGAGTTTGCAGCAGTGGCAAGCAGGGGTAGAAAGGAAGACACCAGAAACAAAGCTAGGTTGTAAAAGATCACAGTTCTTATTACATACAGCTTCTGTAGACTTCGTAAAGCAGCAGAAGCATAGTGGCTGACAGGCCAAATACTCAGCCCACCCTCAGGACAAACTGTAAGGGTAGCCCAAGACAGCATATGATTCAATCATTATTCTGTGCACAGGCACAGACTGCTTTGTGCCCGTAACCTCTGAGGTCCTTTAAGTGCCATCATCTATGAGGGCCTGTGAGGAGTCCATCCCTACATACTTCCCCAAAAACGTCGTCTCTGTCTGAAGCCCAGTTGTGACACTTTTGAGAACAGCAAAGCAATGATTTACATCAGGGGTAGTCAACATGGTACCCTATACATGTTATTGGACTACAACTCCCCTCAGCTCCATCAGGAAAAACAGGATTTGTAGTTGTGGGGAAATCGGAGAGTACCATGTTGGCTACCCTTGTGCTATATTTGCTTTGCTGTGAAGAGACTAGGAACCCCAGCCATCACTCATAACATAACTCATAACAGTCTACGGATCCAGAAAAATTCCTTCCCAGATCCTAGAACTAGATCAGGAATCTCAGAGGTGCTCATGCCCTTAACTCAGTGTTTCTCAACCAGTGTGCCTCCAGATGTTTTGGGACTACAACTCCCATCATCCCTAGCTAGCAAGACCAGTGGTCAGGAATGATGGGAGTTGTAGTCCCAAAACATCTGGAGGCACACTGCTTGAGAAACACTGCCTTAACTGACTTGCAGACCTTACCTACAAATTAGTATTATTTTTATGCCACTGTAACTGCTGCCATGGCTGTCCTTCAATGATAACTACAAGACATTTGAACCAACCTTTTTCAGTGTAGATACTTCACTGAGTTGCAAATGTATTAACAGCCCTCTATTTTACATTAGCTATACCCAACATAATATACCTAGGGCCGCTCCTTTCTCTTTTGCCATGGAATAAGTCCCTGCAGGAAAGGAAGGAAAACTGCTCTGCAAAATTTCTTTCACCACTTTGCCCAGATCCCACTTGCTAACTACTCCAAGGACTCCTACAGAGCAGCAGGGAAGGGGCAGAGGCAGAACAAGAAGAAGTGTGTTGCAAATGAGATACAGAAAAATCTCTAGAGGCATGACTCCAATTTGTGTTCTATTTTAAGATGGCAATCGAACTTTTAACTGGTTAACTGCACCAATTAATCGATTACCACATTAATTCCAAATGAGTTTGTTTACAGACCTGGATCTCTTGCTGACAAAAAAATTGAGGGCAGAGAAAAACTTCAAAGAGGTCAATTCATTAGATAAAATATTTTCACTATAATTCTGTGGATCCAATAATTACAGTACAGTATATTATTCTGAAGTTTAAGTCTTTTCTTTTCTACACATGCATTGCTATGTAGAGCATTAGGTCCTGGAACAGTCTCTCTCTAGAAAAGAAGCAAGTTAACCCACATATATATCTATACAGCCTTTTATATCATGCATATATTTCACAACTCTTTACTTGCTATCTCTATTATGGAAGAGTCTTCCTTTCAGTTTACATGGTGAGACTGCACATGAAACTATATAGCAGTATGAAGAACTAAACAGCAACCTTTGCCAAACTGGTCCCCTCTAGATCTGGCAAAGGCAACCTTGGGTCTCAAGATGTTTTGGAACTACAATTCCCATGATCCCTGACCACTGGCCCTGTTAGCTAGTGATCATTGGAGTTGTAGTTCCAAAACATCTGGAGAGCCAAGGTTGCCTATGCTTGCTCTAGATGTTTTTGTCAACAACTCCCACCACCACCGGCCAGCACAACCATTGGCAGTCCAAAACATCTGGAGGGCACCAGACTGGTGAAGGCTGTTTTATAGGAAAAGCATTTGCAAAAACTGATAGGACTGTATGAAAATCAACATTTTATGCTTCACAGCACAATGGTCCTACACAATGTGTTAAATATCACATTAACAGTTGCTAACATGCTATTTGTGCTAAGTATTAAGCAGCAGGAGGAGGAAGATACAGCCCAAAAATTATTATGGCCCTTTGCATGGTGAGCAAGATTTTATGAAGAAACCGAGCTGGCTTAAGATGTTGTCATCACTTTTGCTGTCACAAAAATTTGCACAGGGGCTAAGAACACATTGAAGCCACCTCTGCTTCCAGGTCAGATCTGCTCTGAACCATTTACATTCAGTTTCTTGAGCACATGGATAGGGAGTGTTGTAGCATTTCCCCACCTGCTTCCGTGCCCCCTGGCTTTATGGTCAATAAAGAGTAAAAGTACTGCATGACAGCCTGCTACACAGCAGTAAAGCACTGGATCTGAATCTTGTTCCATCTCCCTGCTATAAGGATTATTAAGATGCTGATTAATGGTCTCAAATGAACAGAATAAAAGTTTTCAGCATGCTTTTAAAGGTTGGCACAGAAGGGGGCGGCTGAATCTCTATTGGCAGGGTGTTCCATAGGACAGGACTGATGATCTCTCATTGTTGTCAAAGGAACCTCACCAACTTGGGGAAATAACAAAGACACTCCTGCAGATGATCTCAGTGATCAAGCTGGAATATAAGGGTTCAGGTGATCTCTGGGGTATTCTGGACCTTGGTTGTTCAAGGCTTTGTACATCAATAGAAGAACCTTGAACCTGGTTCAGTAGTAGATGGGCAGCTAGTGCAGCTGTTTTAACAACAGTGTCACATGTTTTTGACCAGAAGCTCCCATCAGCAACCTGCACCACCTAGTTTCTGAACCAGACCCAAGAGCAGCCCCATAGGCTCTACTTGTAGGGTACAAGCCTCATTTACACGTGTGCATGTGAGGTTGTAAATATCCACTTTAATCAGCCCCATGTGATTAAACATTTTTCATAAATTGGATAAGTTATTTCCTCCTTCTCAAGACTGTCTATGTGCCACAAATGACTAACACAGCAGTGTGCAGACGAGCAAGTTAGCAACTGCTGCGAATTTCTTTGCAAGGTTGATACAAATACACAAGTTGGTTAATTGGATACAAAGAATAAATACAAATACTGTACAGTTAAGAACTAACTCTGCTCAGTAAAAAAATGAATTAATCTGCTAATGTTATAAAATGGAAAGAGATCTTCCTTGGGGGAAGGGGAAGAGGGGTGATTTGCTTCCATCCTTTGATTCTATTCTAAAAGAAATATTTTGCATCCACATACAATCTACAGGACTTCAGAACAGTGCTGTCATTGTCCCAGTTTATCTAGTAATAATGCATATTAATAAATAACTCTTCGAGAGAGTTGGGGCAAGTTGCAGCTCATCACCAGTCTACTCCTACCGCTGCACCTTCACTGCCAATTCCAAAACATCCTGTTGTGTCATTTAAGGTACTGGCTAGACTGCTTTAACTGCTTCAGTTTAGATGCACAGCACAATTTCACTTGAGTAAGTGAATTACCAGTACTAAGTTAAGCCAGTCTCAGGAACATTCTTTTATAATAAAGTAGGCTAATGTGTGTTTCCAGTACACACAATATATCAATGAACTAAGTTACTAAGCCACTATAGGAACCATTTGGAAACAGTATTGTTGCATGCCACCCTAATCTCACAGCAGTGAGATTCCAGGGGTTCCAGGCAGAGTCCAGACCCAGAGTCTGATTTTCTCAAAATGAGGGGTAGCAGAGACTGTGGTATCTTTATGATATATGGTTTGTTTTCACACACACACACACACACACACACACACACACACCACCACCACCACCAACAACAACAACAACACCTGAGCATATGATAGAGGGGCTTACAGCATTAGTATCCCAAAACCAGGAAGGTCTTGCTTCTCCCATAGCCACAGCCTTCCTTGTATTCCAGCCAAAATCAGGCATGGCTCTGTCTCTCAGTTGCCTTAGCTAACACACCTGACTCTGGCTTTTGTATTTCTAACTACCAGACAGTTGAGGGAGGGGGCACAGCCATTTGTCCTCTGGCACACAGCCACTTCCTTTGTTACCTTAACAATCCATACTTAGGGGGTCATTACAAAGAAACTTGTCTAGCTACCATATTACAGCAATTGAATCCCTGTTGGATCCAGGAATTGGAAGGGACTCGGGCATACATCCTTCCACCCCCACCCCAACCAAACTCACAACACTGTGTAATTGTACTTCTTAATTTCCAAATAGAACAATGTATTCATGTTTAAATGAATTTACATGATCTTAAGTGTCAAAATCTGTTTAAAAAAATTAAACAAAGTTAAATTCCTGTTTTGCTGTATTCTTTCAAGATGCCTTGAAGGCTCTGGATAAATTTGGTGCTTTTTAATTTTTTTAACTATAAACACAGCTTCAGAATGTTTGCCATGATGTGCCATTTTCTACTGTGTACAGGTTGACCTGTTGGACCAAACAGCAACATAATCACTGTTCAGTTAGGTGGCCGTGTTTGTCTGATGCAGTCAAAATAAATAAAAAATTTTTCCAGTAGCACCTTAGAGACCAACTAAGTTTGTTCCGGGTACGTCAAAGTGCAAGTAGTTAAATAGGTACTGCTTTGGCGGGAAGGAAAACGGAGTTTCCATGCGCTGCTCTGGTTTCGCCAGAAGCAGCTTAGTCATGCTGGCCACATGACCTGGAAAAACTGTCTGCGAACAAACGTCAGCTACCTCAGCCAGTAAAGCAAGATGAGCTCCACAACCCCAGAGTCGTTCGCGACTGGATTTAACTGTCAGGGGTCCTTTACCTTTACCCTTTAAGGTGCTACTAGACAATTTTTTAATTTATAATCGCCGTTATTATTCTTCAGTATAACATGATTTATTATCTTCCCTTCACTACAAGGTCCAAGGGTGGGTTATAGCAATTTAAAAATACAGGTTTGCCCCCCTCCCCAACTCATAACAGTATATAGCTAAGTTTAAGTCACACTCACAATATTTTCCAGTGAAATGAGAGGAGAATGTAACTTCGGACTTTCTGCCAGGGTCCTTCCTTTCCCAAACTTAAGTGTGGGGTTTCCTCCCCCCATCACACACACACACACACACACACTCCATACACATACACATACTGTATTAGAACTCACTTAGGGAGGTGGTATTCAATTAAGTGCTTCCACTACTGCCAAGGATTTCCACTTGTGCAATGGAGCTTCCTCTCTCCCTTCTCAAACAGATTTAGGACATAGGTAGGCAAAGGAAGGAGAAGTTCCACTAAAAAGCCAGAAGTCCTTACAGTAGCGGAAGCATTTCAAGGGATACCGCCTTTATAGTTTGCTTAATTTTTTTTAAAGTTTCAAAGTGCTACACAACATGATAAAACAGATACAGTAGGTAGAGACATATACACACACAGCACCAGCAGTTTTGCTAAGAAAGTTAGTAGCTATCCTATACTCAAGGCATCCCCAAACTTCGGCCCTCCAGAAGTTTTGGACTACAATTCCCATCATCTCTGACCACTGGTCCTGTTAGCTAGAGATCATGGGAGTTGTAGGCCAAAACATCTGGAGGGCCGCAGTTTGGGGATGCCTGCTATACTCCTTTATACTTAGTAAAGCCTATGGGAGATGCTGACTTGAGAACAGAAAGCAAAGGGCCAAAATCAAGTACTGTACCGGTATTCTGCTCCAAAGTAGCCTGGAGGGGTGTATACAAAGAAGCAGCAAGAAATTACTGCTTGGTCTTCCGATTTAACATCAAACTGCCACTGGGCATGAACAAAATCAACAGCAGCCAGGATATGTCTAGCAATAGACAATTGGTGGAAATATGTTTAACAAGTGTTTCAGTTCTGCAAATGAAAGTATATGATCACCTAAGAAAAGCCTGGGTGCATTCTGATGAACTACATATGCAGCAAGACACTATCTCATCTTTAGTGACTCTTCCTGACAGAACAAGAAGCACAAATCTTAACAGCTGAGGCTTCACAAGTCATAATTACGTCCAATGACAACTCCTAGGTTCCAGATCATTAACAATGGTTTGACGCTGGCTAATTTCAAGAACCCATAGTAACACAAACTTCACTTTATCCAGGTTCAGACACAGCAAACCAGTTAAGCAGGGAGAACCTTCTAATCATCTTCTGGCCACACAGGAAAAAACAGCACATGAAAGCAAGGCTCCGGCTTCTACGTAATACTAAACTTTGGTTTAGCAATATGCATGAAACAGACAAACATCCTTATGGACTTCAACATGCAATTTCTAAGCTATACATGATATTTTATTTACTGTGTCCTCAAGTGCACACCACCATTCTTCAAAGATCAAGCAATGGGTTGTATCCAACAAAGTTTTACTCAGAGAAGACCCACTGAAATTAATGAACCTATGGTAAGTAATCAATGTCAGTTCATTTCAGAGGGTCTACTCAGAGTATGAGTAACTTTGAATACAATCCAATGTATATTTACCACAATGACAAAGGGGCAATTATAACACTAGAAATCTTGACAACTACTGTATTCCCCTTGGAAATGAGATTTATCAATACGCTAGTCCTAAGTATATTCTCCTAGAAACCTTATGCATCACTATAATGACCAACATCATAACTAGTGTGTATGAAGCATACCTAGTCAGTTAACAAGACTGATTTGGTTTGACATCAGATTTATTTATTATCGTATTTTAATACAATTTACTATACATTGCTGTTATCTATTAAATTGTGTCTCTGCCAAAGACCAAAGTGATGCCAGCTTACCATTTACCTCCTGAAAGTTTATAATAATGATAATGATAGCAATTATTATTATTATTATTATTAATCTGTCCCCCGCCCATATGGCTGGGTTTCCCCAGACACTCTGGGTGGCTTCCAACAAAAATTTAAAATACATTAAAATGTCACACATTAAAAACTTCCCTGATCAGGGCTGCCTTCAGATGTCTTCTAAATGTCAAGTAGTTATTTATCTCTTTGACATCTGATGGGAGGGCGTTCCACAGGGTGGGTGCCACTACTGAGAAGCCTCTCTGCCTGGTTCCCTGTAGCTTTGCTTCTCGCAGTGAGGGAACCGCCAGAAGGCTCTCCGCGCTGGACCTCAGTGTCCGGGCAGAATGATGGGGGTGGAGATGCTCCTTCAGGTATACTGGGCCGAGGCCATTTAGGGGTTTAAAGGTCAACACCAACACGCTCGGAAATGTACTGGGAGCCAATGTAGGTATTTCAAGACCAGTGTTATATGGTCTCAGCAGCCGCCCCCAGTCACCAGTCTAGCTGCTGCATTCTTGTTTACAGCACTTCTGATTCTCAGGTGCTATATAGGCCCAGGATTTACCATAAGCACTAATGGCAGAAAGAAGTGTTTCAAAAGAGAAAGGAAAGGAAGAAAGCTTTGCATTGACCCTTTGGCATAAATGGATGTCTTCCTTTCCCCATCCTCCTACATTTCAATGTTATCCTCTCAAGCCTTAAAACTATAGATAAGTCTGAAATGAAAGTTTCTAATTCTTTAAATATAATTTATATTGAAATATTTATAAAATATGTTTTCTGCCACAAGGCAATCAAAGAAGCATACAACATCAAAATCCATCTTAATTAAAACCATGTTTAAAACAAGCAACAGCAGCACTCATTTAAATAATTCCAAGAGAGATAACAAGCAAAACCAAGTGCATTTTGCTTCAAAGGTAGTCTAGGATTCTATTTTTATGGCAATAAGACTTGTGAAGGTTTGGACATCTCCCAGATATATACAGGTTCACCACACCAAGATCTAGGTAGTCAGTGGATTCATTTTGGAGCATTCACCCAGCCAATTACCAAAAGTGAGTTGAAATAGTCATGTGAAATGCTTCTTCTAAAAGAAGTGGAAACTCCTTTCTCCTAAACAATGCTAGGATATCTTACTGTTCACAAACACCTAGAAGTTTTTGATCCCCTCACAGTGCAATTAGAGGCCTGTGGACTATCTCATACATGTCTCTGAGCTGCTGGCAGCTTTAATGTACATTGTCTTGAGACAACTGTGTAGAAGCTGATTAATAAATTAATTATGATAATAGTAAATAACAACCCAAAAGGCAGAAACAGCATCCCACTCTACAGCACTGTAGACTGCTTTGCAGGTGAAAACTGCTCCTATCACAACAATTATTTTTTACTAAATTCTTCACAGTGAACTGAATTCACTGTTTTTATTCTGCCTCAAATAAGTATGGTAAAAATAAGTGTATCTTCTTCCCATATCTATTAAACTTCTCTCTTCATACGTTATTTAATGTAAGCAAATCACCAAATCCGTTCTTATACCTTCTTTTTTAAAATACGGTAAGATACACCTATGGCAGGTGGTGTAAACAATAATTGAAGAGAAAGCAAGCTAATAGAGAAGAAAAGGATAAGCGATCAGTCAACAATCGGAAGTATTTTAATTTTAATTTAATTTCTCTCTCTTTTTTGTTTATTTAGTTTCCCTTTTGGGTTTGGTTGATATAAATTTGATATAATTTTGAGGTTATGAGTTTCTTAAGTTTTGGTATATTTATGTTACATTAATTATATTTTGTTATATTTATGTTATATGAGTTAAGTTATGTTATGTTTACGTTATATTATGTTATATTATTGCCTGTTGTGTAATGTTTTAACAATTGGAATAAAGAATTTTTTAACTTTAAAAAATAAAAATGAATAAAAAATAAAAAACCTGAAGCTTTGTTAGCAGCTATTGCCTGATGTTACAAATTCAGCATTTGATCACATTTCTTCTGTTTTGTGGTGGTATGCTATTTTGCAGTGCTGTAAAATCAAATTGCAAAATCAACAATACATTGGAGTTTTTTAAAACTGGATATTATTGAGAAAGGGAAAGTAATTAAGAACAATGGAAGCAATCAAAAAATTGACTTATAAATGACTTGAAGGCAATATCGGAGTCTAAACACAAGAGCATTAACAACAAAAAGAAAAATGTGTTTGCTGCAATAAAGGAGAAAGCTTCAGAATAATTCTAAGAAAAATATTAGCAGTATTTCCAGAAGTCAAGAGGATAAAGAGAGAGAATAGGTCTGCATCAGCTTTAGAACATTCTAAGAAAATGTTGTCAGCATTCTTGCTTACTGTAAAGCTTTATGTAAATACCAAGACAATCTATTCACAACCTTTGTTTAGGACTCCATTCCCATATATCATCAGTACTGATGATTACTTGGAGCAGCATCCTTAGTAAGAAACTTCCATCACCAAGACCTCATGTAAAGTCCAAAGGTCTCTTTACACAGCACTCATCTTCCAAGACATCCCTGCTACCTTGGCTACAGTTGAAAACTCTCTCTTGTTTGACCCCCTTTCCCTGTGGTTATTTTCTTTAGTTGGTTCTCCTCCTAGTTTTCTAAGTTTCATTTCAGTATTTCCATTTGGGGAAGTCCTTCCTGTGCTTTCCTTCTCTGGTCTGGGGCTCCTCAGGGCTGTTACAGTTTTTGTTCTCCATGCACATTTATGTGTGGATCGTCTCATATGGATTTGAGCACCACCCTTATGTGGATGGCAGTTCAACCTTTTTAACCCCCCCCCCAAAAAAAGATCTCTCTTCATCCCCATATGGTCAACTGCGTTTTCTCCTCTTCTCTTCTGCAGCTTGATTGTGGTAAAGAGATCCAGCCCTCTTCTCTTTTACGAACAGAAAATGTTCATAAGAGCAACTGCATTGTGGTGGAATACTCCAGGATTCCTTGGAAACTTATCAAAAATCTTTCAAATATCAGTAATAGAGCTCAAGTGAAAAAGGTCTAAGTTCATACATACTGATGTGGGAGGGGTCAAATTTAGTTGTAAATAACAAAGAAATGTTTTTTTACTTAATGTTGGCAATGTAAACATTTGGCAAATAAATGAATAAAGTGGTGTTTTACTTTACTGCAATATCAAAACTAAGTACATAGAGGACACAGGACCTCTAAGCATAAAGCAAGATCAAACTGACCATTGTAACCAAGGTCCAGACCTGAATTTGCAAGATGCTCTGTACTTTTCAGCTAGCAAAAGGTTAACCAGTACATTTCAAGATAGTCCTTGAGTCCCACTGAAAGGGGAGGAGAATGACCCATTAAAGTTCAGCTAATGCTCTGGTTAATGTAGGGAACTGGATTACATACTCTGAGCCTGTGCCTTGATACGAAGCAGATACAGAAACAGCTCTTTCAACAATAAATTTCGTACATGTCTCTTAACTTGCCACAAAGTAACACATGACTAGTTCTCACTCTATTGGTAAACCTCTAGGTGGGTTGAACCATTTCAGATATTAGGTGAAGGCTCTCAAGATAATAAGTTCCTGCATATGAAACACAAAAATCTCCACACATACACAATCATATCAGGGAGGATGCCTTTTCCTCCCATATTTGTTTTCATGTACATTAATATCAGAAGACACAGCTGGATCAGCACAAAGGCCCATCTAATTCAGCATGCTATTTTCACAGTGCCCATGGCAATCCCATCTTAATTCTACCGTAAGTAGCAAAAGTGGCAACATTTAAGTTCTATTTTAACCAATCGCCCTGCACTTTTATGGTTTAATCACCTTTTTAGGCTAACACCCAAGCTAGTCTGAATATTTTTACTGTATTATCCTTAAGGAAATTAACAACTTGATCACTTTTATGCAGGGATGCTTTTGATTTTCTGATCCCCAAAGTCTTTAATCTTGTTACGGATCAAGGAATAGAGAGAATAGATGGTGGATTTTAATACTGTTTCTAAGAAGTCATTTGTACTTTCTGCATAGAAGAAAATAAAACTTTTTGTTGTTTTTATATCTAAATATGATACAGCCTTCCTTATTTTAAACCACTATGGCTTACAATCTTATACACAATTACATGGGAGTGAGCCCCAAGTAGACCGGCACAGGACTGCACCTTTAAGATCTAGAGCATGATTCCCTAGGAGTGTTTTCATCCTTCCCCCACCCTGGGATGACTGAGCAGGGTCAGTGCCCTATGACTACATATTTAAGAGCATTACCCAGAGAGAGGATTCGTCCCGCATCGAGAGCCCTTCCCCACCCCAATGCATTTTCTGTAAATAACCCCTAGTACGAGCAGAGCAGTGGCCCAATTAAAAATGGCGAGCATCTCGCGTGGCTGGCTGTGTGGAGGATACAATAGAAGGGGGCTGGAAGCTTTTAGAAGGAAAGGGGGAAAAACCAACGCCGAGCGGCTGCCGGAATCAACAGTCAGGGGGAGGGGGAAATTGGGGAGAAAGCAGCATTCCTGAGCGCAGTGATCTGTCCCAATAAAAAGGACATCACCGAGGCTGCCCATTGCCAGAATCAGTTCGACACCCTTCTCCACCACCCCCCGACCCCAAAAATACACTGCAAACAAGCACCTCCTGCTCGAGGTCAACCGATTTCGGAGCCCTGCAAAGAAGCAATATTGGGGCACCTGAAGTGTCCGCCGCTTTCTCAAGCTTTGCATCTAGAGAAAGATGCTTTGCTCATAATGTTCACGCCAGAGCTCTCCACAATAAGTGAACTTCCACAAAAGTCAAGAACACCCCCCCCCGTTTCTCTCTCTATGGGAAACACCTCTTTTCTCTCTCTCCCCACCCCCAATTTACAAGCCTCCGTGACACCGTCCCGCCCCCACCAGCCGCGCCCCGCCCCAAGAGCGCCAAACCAGCTCGCATACACAGAGGCGCGCGCACCCCATTCCCCAGGCTGGAAAACAAGCAGAGGCGCCACCCCCACTTCTTCGCCGGCTTCCTAAAACTTTTCAACTTCGGTCTCACAGCGAACACAAGAGTCAAATGAAAGCGGCTCTCCGATCCGGAGAAGGCCAACCCTTATATTTCCCAAAAGGTCTTTCCAAGCCGGCTGGCGGAATAGGACCTGGAGCAACCTTATCTGCCCGATATCTTCAAGGAAAAGGAGGCATGGCCGGTGGGGCAGGAGGCAAAAAGGAGGCCCCAGCCCTAGAGGGGGAGGAAGGCTACAGGGAAAGGATGCCGGCCATCAGGAGCTGGCCACAGAACTAAGATATGTGTCCCTGTAGTGGATGAGGAATAGAGACGAATTAAGGGTGTATTTCCAGAAGACCAAGCAGTGTCATGTGCAGGGAGATGCTGCAGGGATTACTGAGAATGGAGATAGCACAGAACCGGGAGACCTGTAAAGGTCAAGGAAATCCAAAGGTTGGTGGGTAAAATGGGTGCAGAACTATGGAATACAGAGATGAGACAGTGCATTATGGACATTGCAGAAGATGGGCGTATGGGGCATAACATTCAAAAATATGGAAGCTACAAGATGTGTGTGGGGGGGTATTTAGAACATACATTCTGCTTTCCCACAAAAAAGGTGTTAATGTCTCTTTCAACATTCAACTGAGTTGGAAGAGAGAGGTATAAGCTTTTTTACATGCATATGGGAGAGAAATTGGAAAGCAAGATCTGAAGGCACAGTTTAGGCACAGAGTTGAGTTGAAAGGAATCAAAATCTGACTACACGGATATGGCATGGATAAGAACATGGATACACATGCAGAGTAAAGTGATGAGATAGCTGCAGGCTTGAAAGATAAAGTGAGTTGAGATAATGCCAGGAAGGGGAAAACTGTGAGAGGGGGTACTATAAAGTTAGGAAACCAAAAGCCTACATAGTATTATGGGCCTAGGGAGAGGAAAATAAGGAAGAGAGTCAAGGTATGCAAAGTTAGAGGGAAAAGTGTTTGGGGGAAAGTGTATGCATGGGGGGAGATGCCAGGATCTAAGTGTATGAGAAAAGGGTGCATGGGGGGGAGATGCTAAAGAAAGCAGAGAAACTTAAAATACAAGATACAAAAGCTGAGGAAAAGTGTGAGGCCCCTAAGGTCAGCAGGAGAAGCAAAATAAATCTAGATACAAGCGGGAGGGACTGCAGTAGGGGTGGTGGAGAAAGGGAGGGAGGCAAAAAGTGCCAGGATGGGAACGTAGTTGGAGGAGGAGAAATCATAGGGGGAAGAACAAGGGTGTATGCTCATTATTTATTTCAAATGTGGTTTAAAAACCAAGAGGAGGGGAGAGGGACTACCACCGTCCAGTGCCATCCAGGATGTTGAGGGGGGCGGGTGTATGTGTCTGTGTCGGAACTGCAGAACCAAATCAGAGGAGTCACTGTCCTGGGGGGGAGGGAGGGAGGAGAGTGGGAATGGATTGCAAAAGACACTTGAGATGAGGGGGTGGGGGGAGGATGCTGAAAACAGGGAGAAATGGGGGTGCAAAAAGAAAGTGTAGGAGGTGGAGAAAATGCAGACTGCAATCTGCGAAGCAGGGGAGGCTGGAGCCTACACACACACACACACACACACACACACACACAGAGAGAGAGAGAGAGAGAGAGAGAGAGCGCAAAAACCCCTGCCCCTTACCTTCCATCTCCATGTCCTCGGGCTCGCTCAGCTGCTGCTCCCCGGGCTTCTGCTGCTGCTGTTGTTGCTGTTGCTGGTGGTGGTTCATGTCGGGCTGCGGGAGCTCAGGCTCGGCGGCCTGGGCCTTGGCTGAGGGAGGGCGAGGCGGCGGCGGCGGCAGGAGCTGCTGCTGCTGCGGAAGCCCCGAGTCGAGCGGTGATGAACGCTGGCAAGGCAGGAGCTGCTGAGGCAGAGACTGGGGCTGAGTCGGCTGGCGGCGGGGCGGCTCCGCGGCCTGGAGCTGGTGAGGCTGCAATTGCTGCTGTTGGGCTTCGGGCTGCTGCTGCTGCTGGACTCCGGCGGCGGGCAGGGAGCGGGCGGCCGCCGGGGGAGGCAGCGAGACGCGCACGTATTTACTGGCTATTCGCCCAATGGCGGCGGGGGTGGGAGGAGAAGTGAGGAAGGAGGAGGATGGAGGGCCGAGCTCGCCTCAGAGCGGGTGGAGGCTGAGGCAAAGTCCCGGTTCGGCAGTGGCTGCGGAGGAGGAAGGCGACGTCTAGGCCCTGCTGCTTCTGCTCGGTCTCCTCCTCCTCCTCCTCCTCCCGGGCTGGGCCGGCTCCGGTGAGGAGGGAGGCCCGGCGGCGCGGGCAGCGCCAAGGCGGGCGGGCTCCTTCGACGGCGGCAGGCGGCGTTGGGAGCTAGTCGGGCCTGCTCCTCCTCCGCCGCCTTCGCTGCCTCTCAAAATGGCGGCCGCGAAATGTCACATCCGCATGGAGGATGGGGGCTCCGCCAGAGTATCGCGGCGGCGTGAGGAGGGAGAGAGAAAAGGCCGGCCGGCTGGCTAGCCAGGGAGGGCAAGAGGAGGAGGTGGTGGCCGCGGCGGCGGCGGCAACAGCAGCAGCGGAGGACGAGATGCTCCGCCTCGCCTGCTTCAGCTCGGCCTGCAACGGCCGGGAGGAGGAGGAGGAGAGTGAGCGAGAGAGTGGGAGGGAGCGAGGGACGAGCTCAGGACGACGGAAGGAAGGAAGGAAAGAAGGAAGCAGGAGAGAGAGAGTGAGAGAGCAGCGCCGCGGCCGCCCCGGGAACAGCAGCCGTCGCCGCCACAGCGAAGGGGAAGAGGAGGAGGAGGAGCCACTGAGGCGAAGGCCGGCCGGCCGGGGCGCGGAACCCCACCCCCACCCCCCAACACACGCACAGACCCACACGCTGTCCGGGGGGGGGGGGAGGGTCGGAAGGCAAGAGTGAGAGCAGAATATGAGGCGGGCGGGGGAGAGAGATTGGGAAGGAAGAGGGGTGTATGATGAGGGAAGGAGGGGTGCGTGGTTGTAGGTAAGATTGAAAGGGGGTGGAAACAAGGGGGATATGGAGGGAAAGAGGTAAACTAGGCGGAGACCTGTGGGAAGGAAGAGGGGTGCACTTGAGGGTGCTGGCGGTGGGTGAGACTGGAAGAGGAGTGGGGTGGAGGGAATGTGAAAGTTGGCGGTAGAGGAGAGAGAGATTAAAGGCAGAGGGCCCTACGGCGGGGGGAGGGGAGTAGGGAGAGTGTAATTCGGAGAGGGAGGGGAGGGGATGCGAAAAGTTGGGGAGGTGTATAAGATGTAAACAAAGGGGACCCAGGAAACATTAAGAAGGGGCATTAGGGGTGTATTTGGGGGGGTGCTTAGTGGAGGGGTGAGGAAATGGCAATGGGAACAGAAGGGAAGGGAGGGTGAGGAAAGTGGGTGTCTTGGAGGAATGAAGGAGAGCAGGAAGGAATAGGGGTTTATTTGGAGGGTTGGGGGCAGGGGTGCCTGGTGGTGGGCAAAATTGAAATGGGAGGTAAGGGTGGGGAAAGCAGAGAAGACTGGTGGGGGTGTACCTGAGGAAGTGGAAGAATGGGAAGTGGCTAGGTGGGGTGTGAGAAAAATAGAGTACAGAGAGATGCAAATGAGAGACCCTCGAAGAAAGGGGCAACAGTCAGGTGTGAGGAGCTGGAGGAATGTGGAAGATGGCCAGGGCAGAAAGCATGCCAGAGGATAGAGAAGAATGGTAAGGTGGGGGTTCTGTTGAAGCAGTGTGAGACTGATGAAATGTTTGGAATGTGAAAGGAGGGGAAGTCAGTTGTGGGAGAGGTATAAGGGGAAGGTCTTCATGTTTGGAGGAGGTAGGTCACATTCACACCATACATTTAAAGCTCAATGATACCACTTTAAACAGGCATGGTACCCCCCCCAAGCATTCTGGGAGCTGTAGTTTGTTAACAGGACCAGTGGTCGGGGAAGATGGGAATTGTAGTCCAAAACATCTGGAGGGCCGAAGTTTGGGGGTGCCTGGGCCATAGCTGCCAAGTTATCCCTTTTTTACAGGGATTTTCCCTTATGCTGAATAGGCTTCCTCGCGAGAAAAGCGAAAACTTGGCAGCTATGGCCTGGGCTACACTTTTCAGAGTGGTTTAACAATCAATCCTGCTTCACATGAAACTGTGCCCTTAACAAACCACAGCTCCCAGAATTCTTTGGGGGAAAGCCATGACTATTTAAAGTGGTATTGTAGCACTTTAAATGTATGGTGTGAATGTGGCCTTCGCACATTTAGGGCATTCCTGATAAGAAGAACCAAGTGGAAGGAGATGTAAAAAAAAGAAGCTCGGGGCTGGTGGAGCTACCAGGAAATAGTGGAGTGGTGTGGTTCAAACAGGGACTGGGGAAGTTGATTCGGGAGTTAAGAAGGGGGACTATGAGACTCTTCGAGTGGGAAAGAGCATAGAGAGGATAGTGTTGGGGAGGTGGGAAGAGAGCGCCACCATCAGGAGATTTAAGGAGGTGGTAATGAAAGCCAACTGCCAACCTAGCAGTTCAAAAGCACGTCAAGTGCAAGTAGATACTGTAAATAGGTACCGGTCCAAGCAGAAAGGTAAACAGCGTTTCAGTGTGCGGCTCTGGTTTGCCAGAAGTGGCTTTGTCATGCTGGCCACATGACCTGGAAGCTGTACACCAGCTCCCTCAGCCAATAACGCGAGATAAGCACCGCAACCCCAGAGTCGGTCACGACTGGACCTAGTGGTCAGGGGTCCCTTTACTTTTAATGAAATAAACTGAAGATGAGTAGGGGTATTATATGCGAGATAAAAAATGATGGAATACTTTGTGGGATATGTGAAGAGCAGGACAGTAACCCCAAGGGCCTCTTTGAAGAGGAGGGAGTGGGAGATGGCTTGCGGTGGCAAGGTATGATGCGGAGGAGGAGGAACATAAGAAGTCAGAGCATTAATCCAAGAAGCTCTCCAGAGTTTCAGATGGATCTTTCCCAGTCACACCAGAGATTTATCTTGGAGTCTCTTTCACAGCAGGGGAGTGCTTTCTCTAAGATGTTGCTCTTAAGTGCTGTTTCCAGAGAGCAAGCCAAGTCCCTCTGCTGCAGCAAAAACATTTCAGAGGCTTCTGGCATCTTAAAATTGGGAATCTGCTTCCCTGCGGATGTTGTGGGACTCCCTTCAACTCCAGGGATTATTTATTTGTTTGGATAATTTATTTATCACCCTTTGAACCGGCCACACAGCAGTTTGCAATAAAACCAGGGAGATAAGAATGCATAACAACAATAAAAACAGCATTAAAAAACACAACAAATCACTGAATCACAATTACTAATAGCAGCAGCCTTTCCTCTTTCAAAGATGCATCTTGACTATTTGCCTGAAGCTATAAAGAGATGAGGTTTGATGCACCTCAATAGGAAGAGAATTCCACATGCAAAGAGTCACCACTGAAAACCTTCCTGGACCTTCACACCAGGTACCGTCATCATGTGTAGAGACCTCATCTGATGTCAAAACAAAGTCAGGTTGATATGGGAAAAGATGTTCTTGTAGATACTTGGGTCCAGAGCCACTGATGGGAGTTGTAGTCCAAAAGGTTTGGCAGGTCACAGACTCCTATCTGCCTTAAAGTTGAACTCTTAATAATTATTGCAAAAACTCATGGACTAGAGTGGATGGAGTGAATTCCAGATGGGGAAACGGATGTCATTATAAATTTGTTGATCTTTATGGTGCTCAAGACTAAGAAACATATGAAAAAACAAAGCACATGTGCTTCCCTCTATTATTATTTTTATCAAGTGGAGCAGGGAAGAGTAAGGAGAACTGGGGAAGTAAGGAAAAAGAGAGGTTGAACAAAATGAGATATTGTAGATAGGGATTGCAGTAGGCAGAGATGACAGCTCATTTTAACAATGCAATGGTGAGGACAACTTTTGCACAAATAGAAAAGAAGCTGCTTTATACCGAGTCAGACCATTCGTCCATCTATTGTCTATACTAGCTGGCAACAGCTTGCCAAGATTTCAGACAGGAGTCTTTTCCAGCCTTCTGTGGAGACACCGGGGATTGAACCTGGGTCTTTAATGTGTGTAGTGCATGTTTTCTACCACTGACCCCATCCATATACAATCAGAATGATGATCTTAAATCCAGTGTCTTAGACCACAGGCCAACCCTACCACATCCCACTTCAAGGAGAGCCCCTGGCTTCTTAGGCCTTGAAGAACGTGAGAACTTTGCGATACCAGGCTGACTTCAGAAGCACAAGAGAAATGCAAGGACCTCTCCCCTGATGACGCGCTGAATCTCAGAGTTACTTGGAGAGCTGTTGGAAGACATCATGCTTCATTTTGAATATCTGAGCTTTGGCCCTCCTCCTTTCCCAAAAGAAGGGAAGGAGCTTGCTATTGACACTTGTGCTGGGTCTTGAGCTCAGTGGAGTGCCAGAAAAACCCCATTCTCTCCTTGGAAGGGAGGGCAGGATCAGGGCACAAACGAATTTGGCTGGTTACCAAGTTGAGCTAAGATTTGTGGACCCCTAGCATTCATGCATTTTACTATAGATTTTATGGAGAAACAGCCACAGACCTCTGTGTCATGAAAGGTTGTGCAACCCCTCACGTACAAAAACCCCCAAGTGATAGCTATGCTAAAATCTGAAAGAACCCTGCGGCAAACAGCCAGTGCTTGTGAGAAGGTGACGATGATCTTGGGCAAAGGAACTGCTGCAGAGAGTGGCAGTTTCTACCCCATAGCTTCTAGCATACTCTCCTCCCTGTTTCAATTTTTTGAAATTTACAGCACCTTCACAGCTGCTCCTGTAAACCTTGAAGGTCATGGAATAGACGCTGAAAGAGCTAATGAATTAAAAAACTTGAGTATGAGGTTAAACACCAAGAGCCATTTCCAAATCGTCGTTTTTTTCTTACTGCCTTCGGTGAATTTATTTTTATTTACAGATATTTTTAGCCTGCCTTTCAATGCAAGTGCTCTCAGGATGGGGTACAGTAAAGCAATCTAAAACCTTATCAACAACAACATTCAACGGTAATACCATAAAGCAAGGGCAGTAACAGAACAGCAACTGGTACAGCAATGACAAAATTGGGGGGAAAACCCAGCTATTGGGAATGTCAAATAAATAGGTCTTTGGCTGGCGATAGAAACTAATAAATGTTGGTGTCATCCATATATCAGAAGAGAGGACATTCCATAAATGGGACATTGCCATAGAGAAGGAATATTAGTTGGCATGAGCCTGCTTATGCATTGAATATACTTCTGGGGACTGTGGTAGGGTGCCACTTGAGCTGAGATTGTGCCTTCAGCCTTGTAGAATCAGTTCTCTCATTTTATTAGAATCCCCATAGCATACTGATGTGTCTTCAGTTAACAAAGCAATAATGCATACTCGGGATCTCTTAACAGTCAACTAATCTCAATTAAGTGATTCTGAATATACAAAATAAAAAAAAATTCCTTCCAGCAGCACCTTAAAGACCAACTAAGTTTTTTATTTTGGTGTGAGCTTTCGTGTGCATGCACACTTCTTCAGATACACTGAAATAGAAGTCCCCAGACGCTTAGACGTAGAGAAATGGTGGGGAGGGGTATACACTTCTGAGTATACACTTCTGCATAGGACATTCTGTGTTGGATTAATAAAAGTTTCTCTAGAACAAGGCTCCAGATACTGCTGAACTACAGCTCCCATCATCCTTGGCCATTGACTATGTGTGGTGCAGGTTATGGCAGCTGTAGTTCTACAACATCTGGAGAGCCAAAGATGCCCCACACCTGAACAACATTGGTAGGTATGGAAGCTGCAGCTAGCACAAAATGCTGTGGGTAGGCGATTATCGGGGTGGCTTATTGCCAGCACGTAACACTAATTCTGAAAGAGCTGCACTGCTGCCAGTACACTTCTGAGACCGTCTCAAGGTACTTGAACTGGTGTACAAAGCCTAAACAGCTTCGGGTCTGATCACCTAAGAGGACACCTACGCTGCTATAGACAAGTCCACCCATTAGCATCAGGCAGGGAGACTTTCTTGCCTTTGAGGCTTGATCAGCAGCTGCTCTGGGGAGATCCTTCTTGGTGGTGGCACTTCAGCTTTGATGCTTCTCTTATTTGCAAGCTTTATTTGTCAAGCTTTTTAACAAGTAGCCCTGTTGACAAGTAGCATTTTTGACAAGTAGCATCTGAAGGCAGCCCTGTTTAGGGAGGCTTTTAATGTTTAATAGATTATATTATTTCATTTTTCTGTTGGAAGCCGCCCAGAGTGGCTGGGGAAACCCAGCCAGATGGGCGGGGTATAAATATTATTATTATTATTATTATTATTATTATTATTATTATTATTATTATTAAGTATCCCCAATACAATTTATATAGCAAAAGCAGACTAAACACTGGAATAAAAACTACAAATGGCAAAGCAAGCAGCAACAGTAGCAGCAAGCTTAAAACAACACTTAGAACCAACAATTATTTTTTTTAAATGCAAACACTCTAGACTTTACATGAGGTTGTCTCCAGCTAAGTTCTACTCAAAGAAGACCCATTTAAATGAATGGACATGACTAAGTCTAGCAGTTTCTATGGGCTCTAAGTAGAAATTGGTTGGGGACAATTTCTGGTGCCTAAAGGATAGCAATGTAAGAGTCAGCAAATATTCCCAAGAAAAGAGTTAAATAGTTCATGCCTCTCTATATTCTGTGGTAGCCACGTACCTTACTTATGAATTTTGGGAACACACAGCTGTCACTTGACAGATTCACAGGGGAGAAAGTGGATTGGGGCCTTTATGCATCTACTTGGATACAGAGGCATACCAAGCCCAGGGTGTACCCGGTGCGGTTTTTTTTTTGTCAACACCCACCCCCCAATCGACAGCTCAGGGTAGGCGCCGAATGTCACCCCCTCAGCGATGAAACCTGGGGTGATCTGCCCCCCTTCCTACACCGCTGCCCCCCACCCCCGCGACTCCCAAGTACCCCGAGCCATCAGGGGAAGGGGGTAGCTATGCCACTTTGCTGGGGTGCTGGCAAACCAGCGTAGCTCGTCCTCTTGGGAGCCATGGCTCCTGTCCGTCCCCCTCCCTCCCTCCCCGGCTCGCTGTAAAGCGGCAAAGCAGGAGCCGCTTGGGGGGGGGCTCGCCATAAGCAGCTCCTGCCGGCAGCAAAGGGATCCCACCGCCATCCGTACGGTGCTCCAGTGGCGCCGGTGGCAAACTGCTATCTACAGTGCATGTGCAGCATTGCTATGCACAGCGCATGCGCGTGACACCGCACATGCATTGTACGTAGCGGTTTGCCACCGGTGCCACCCGAGAGCCATACGGAGGGCGGCGGGATCCTCTGCTTGTGGCTGCAGCGGCAGCGGCGGGATCCTCTGCCTGCGGCTGTAGTGGCGATGGCCACCACCATCCATACGGCGCTTGGGCGGCACCAGCTGCAAACCGCTATGTGCGGCATCACCCGAGCACCATTTGGACGGTGGAGGGATCCTCTGCTCACGGCTGCAGCCGGGAACAGAGGATCCTCCACATGCGGCAGCGGCAGCGCGATGGCTGCTAGGGGCGGTGGGGCGAGCACCTCACGGGGTGCGTTCTTGTCACACACACCCAAACATGGCACCCGGGACGAACCGCCCCTCCAGCTCCTCCCTTGCGACGCCACTGCTTGGATACTCCCAGTAGGACATATCCAACTAACTTTTACTCACATTAACCCACTGACATTGATAGGAATAGGTTATTCATATCTACTAATTTCAAGGAGTCTATACTGGGTATGACTTAACACTGCATCCAACCCCATTCTTCTGGCTAGCTGTTGGCATCTGAAGTCTGATTGTTCCTAGCAAGGCATCATTTGAGATTAAGTTTAAGCACTCAGCATTGCCATGTGAAGAAGATAATCTTAACAAAGGTTGTTTTTTAAATAAAAAAAAGCAAATATTAATCAAGGGTTTAATGGGGATGTTTGGCATGAGCTAGTCCTGACCTTGTACCATACACAGGAGTCCACAGAGGATGAACCACACACACACACACACACACACACACACACACCATGTCAAGGACCTTGAGAAACAAGCAGTGCCCTCCGGTACTACTATTGAGGATCCTCTTGAGAAGCCTTCAAAGAGGAGACCTGCTGAACAACCCATGGAGCTTTCAGAAAAGGACATAGATGCATCCCAGTCCTTAAAAACAATGGCACCAAAAACTCTGGGTCCAGACCAAAGCAACAACATAGTAGGATTCTGCATCCCCCTAAACACATTGTGCAACTCATGAGTAGCAATCCCTGAAACTCCGTCACTTCTGCAGGTTGTGGTTAGGGTTTGGAAGGCCACTTGTGCCTTCCACTTGCTGGAAACAACAAGGTTTGGGGCTGCTTGTTCCTGATTCTGGTGCCTCCTGTTCCCCAAAGAATGCTGTTTGGTCTAAACTGATCCCCCCCCCAGTTATTCTGGTTTTGACCCCCCATTTTCCTCTACAAATATAGCCTTTGAGGACTTCTGTCACACACTGTTATAAATACATTATTCACATTGATAAACAGATTGTAGATTATTCCAGAATTTCAGTTTCATTGCAAAGATTTACAAGGGCAGCCAACATTGTGCATTCTGAAAATAACTGTTCAGAACCCAAAGACCTTCAAAAACTATTTTTCTTTTCACCAGAATTTGAATTGTACAAATGCTGAAGTGTTGCATGAAAATCCATTAATACGGAATAGTCACAGCAACTTCTGAAATATGAGTTGTTCGGATGGACTCTCAGATTCTTACATACTGTAATTTTGCACCTAAAATTTACACTTTTTGAAACCAATTCAATTTCTCCCTAAAATCAACCTGGAATTATGCAAGCTATAGGCAAATCTATGTTTTTGACTTACTGGATGACAATTTTTTAACCTCATGGGGGAAATGCCATTTAAAAAGAGCACTTTAGCATATTCCTGCTGCTTTTTATTCTCGTGAGGATTAAGGCTGCAAGCGTTAACTGGTAGATTAATCAATCTGATCCTAACTGTGATTGCTAGAAAGTGTTTTACTGAGTTCAATGTGAGTAACTTTCAAGTAACTGCATATAAGGATTCCTCTGTAACTGAGTAACTGGTGATCAATTTTAAGGAGTGAAATTGCACCGATTCTGGTGTGTCATTGCATACAGTACTTAATATACCTTGGTTTACAACCATAACCCATTCCAGAGGTCCGTTTCTAAACCACCGGGGGGGGGGTGGAGAGCAGGGGGCGGGGCTGGTGCGCATCCCAGAGGCGTGGTGCGCTGCCCACAGGGGCGGGGCACACCACCTGCTGGGGCGTGGCCGGGGGTGGTGCACTCCCCCCCCCACACTCCTCTTTCTCCGCCACTGAATCCAAAAAAAGGTTGCAAACTGGGACACGCACTTCCAGGTTTGACGTGTTTGTAATCCAAAACGTATGCAAAACAAGATACCACTGTATTTATCTTTCCAAAAATATATGTGGTAACTGTACATTGAATTCTATAGTCCTCGGTATCTTAAAAAGCTGGCTATGCTTTGGTTTTGGCAGTATGCAGATTTGTTTACATTGGACTTGATTGAAAGGCAGATGTTACATTATTTCACTGATAGCTCTTGTGAAGCCAAAAGTGCAATTTGCCTCACTTGATGTCACCATAAATATGTTGCTTGAAATTTTTTGCCTTTAAAATATGTAAGCCTTCGTATTAAGGCTATTCTAGTACTAAAGGGCTTTTCATTGATTACTATTCTGCTTTTTAAAAGAAATGGTTTAAATTGAAATAAATTTACACCTTGCTTATTATCGTAATGCAATAGAATCAGAGGGATGGAATGAACGTTTTATAAACCTGCAAAATCTGTCTCTCCCCCCCTCCCCCATGGGTCTTGGAAACCAGTCTTCATTTTCTTAATTTCTTGGACTGTGAGGGTATATCTCTATTCTGTAGATTTAAACTACATAATAAACAACAACAACAATAAGTAAACTGGTTTATCAGTTATTGCTTCTCTTCCAGGAATCCCTTATTTTGGTATGGGAGCCTAGTGATCTCCAATACCTTCACCAAACTACAATTCCCAGGATTCTTTTTGGAAATCTTCAGCATGCATGACTTACTTGAGAATAGCCCCTTAAGGTCCCAGTCGTCTGCAGAAAGGGCTGAATGGATTAACTTCCCAAACATGAGTATGTAATAACCTTGTCCTCCACAAATTCCCCTGCAGTATTTAAAAACAAAATACAGGGCATTACATGTATTAAGAACATGTACTAAAATGGAGTTCCCTTTTCTCAATTTCCCTCAGTATGAATTACTGTGAAGGTTTTATTCACATAGCACCTTTGATGTCCGTGATGCAGAGCATGAGGAGGAGGAGATGGTAGTGTTTGCAATGCACCTTTCTGGTGTTGGTGGAATAATTCAGATTTGATAAACATGATAATCCAGTACCAAATATTGCTGCCCTGAGCTACTTTGGGAGGAAAGGCAGGATATAAAACAAATGATACTTTTCTGTCAGAGTAGCCTCAGGTGTCAGAGCATCCACAGCTATATTCCCTAAAGTAGAGACATGGGAAGCTACCTTCAACTGAGTCAGTCCATCTAGCTCAACATTGTCTACACCAGGCACAGGCAAACTCAGCCCTCCAGATGTTTTTGGCCTGTAACTCCCATGATCCCTAGCTAGCAAGACCGGTGGTCAGGGATGATGGGAATTGTAGTCCCAAAACATCTGGAGGGCCAAGTTTGCCTATGCCTGGTCTACACAGACTGACATGGACTTTCAGAAGTCTTTTCCATTCATACCTGGAGATTCCAGGGATAGAACACTGAGCCCTTCTACAGCCAATCTTTAGGGTCTTCTGTATTTGAAAGCTGACACTTTATATTTAATACGTGGTTGAGAAACCATTAAAAAAAATAAGGCCGAAGGAATAGTAACCAAGCTGGCTCCAGCTTTGAAGCGCTTTGTTGGTTTGCTTTTGGCTTTTAGGTTGTCCCTCAAAGTTCATGGTTGTAAACCAATATCAATCCATAAACCCAATACAATTAAAATATCCAATTCCATCCAAGAAACATAAAAGCCAGCGCATCATCATCATCATCATCAACAACAACAACCAACATCTAAATTAGCCTCCATCCAATTTTCCTTGAAGTCTTAAAGAACCATTTAAAATTTAGGAAGGGAAAGTATTTGTCTGGTCTCATTTGTGATAAAATTAATTATTATTCAGCAGGCATTTTAAGTGAGTTTTTACTCTGATTTTTATGGTTAATCTTAACCAATTTCATCTTGACAGTAATTTTTGTTGGTGTGTTGGTGTGTACTATAAATACGAAGCTACGAACATGAGTTTGACCAAACTGTGGGAGGCAGTGCAAGACAGGAGTGCCTGGCGTGCTCTGGTCCATGGGGTCACGAAGAGTCGGACACGACTAAACGACTAAACAACAACAACACTATAAGTAGATTAAATTAAATAAATTAAGAAAGAGATTAAAGTCTTAAATGTTTGGCTTTTGCCTTATTCAGCCATGTGGGTGTGAATCAAAGGACATTCTAGCCAAGGTGGCAGTTACAGAACTCTAAGGATGGAATATTCAGATGTGTGTTGTGTAGTTGAATGTTATCAGAGATAGAGGTTATCTTTCTGGGTTGACATTGTTGTGTATTGAGTCAAAGGATTTTATATCTGTATTATTATTGTCTGTATTTGCATTAGGATAAAGTAACTGCCTTTTGGTCCCAGAGGGTACAGCTACTGTTGGTTCATTTAAGCTGCTGTATTTGGATCCTCTGTCTTATTGGTTTCCTCCAAAAGGCAGCACTGTGATTGCGTGATATTGTTCCCTCCAAAATGTATCCCTTCCTAGCTAGTCCCCTGTCCCTATAAATGTAGCTTTCCTCTCCTCAGTCTTCAGTCTTGTTCACTTTAATAAAGAGCTGTTACTAGAGAACTGTCTCCAGCATGTTTTGTCAAGAGAGCTGAAATCACAAACCCCACGTCACAACAACTGGCGACGAGGATGGGATCCGGAATGCTGAGGAGCGGTTAAACACAACCCTGCCTCAGAGTCCGGATTGCAGCTGAGAACAAGACTCACTGGCCAGCTGAGAAGACGACCCTGCCCGCTAGGACAATGGAGAGTCCAAGGGTATTGGAGCCCTTCCAGCCATCAGAGCCCCACACCTGGGAAGACTACGTCGAACGCTTCGAGTTCTTCGCAGTGGCTCAAGGGATCACCGATGCCAGCAAAAGAAGGGCCACATTCCTGAGCTACTGTGGGCCCGAGACCTTCAAGCTAGCCAAGGCATTACTTGCTCCAGCTAAGCTGAGTGAGACATCTCTCCAAGATATTCTTGCCTGCCTAACAAGCCACTTGGCGCCTACTGAGACCAAGATGGCCCGGCGGATGGAGTTCCATAAGAAGAAGCAGCGTGCTGGGGAGTCTGTATCCACATTTCTGGCTGAACTCCGGAAGCTCGCTCAGCACTGCGGCTTCCAAAATCTGGAAGAGACTCTCCTGGATCGGTTTATTGGGGGTCTGAGCAGCAAGAAAGCCAGAAGACGCATCGTGGCTAAAGAAGAGGTTACCCTTGCTTCAGCCTTGAAGGAGGCCACCGCCACGGAGAATTATGAAAGAGAGGAGCTTGATGCCAGTCGCAAGGCCACTAAGCCACAGATAGAAGTTGCGCATGCCATGGACGAGCTAGAGGCTACTCCAAGCCAGAGCCCAGTCCGTGGGGTTGAGTCGGTGCGTCAGGCCTGCACAGTGCACAGAGATCGCCGAGGCAGTTGCCCAGGTTGTGGCGGAAACCATGAAAGGAAGAGTTGTCGTTTCAGGGATGCTATCTGCCGGACGTGCGGAAAGACGGGTCACATCGCCAGGGTCTGTAGATCGGCGGCGTCGGGAGCGACAGGAGCACCTAGACTGGAGCATCGCAGACCGCCCACAGCAACTCGTTTTCTAAAGGACTGCCACTACGTAACGGAGATCAATGGGAGGGCCGTGCAGTTTCCAGCGCAAGGCAAGGCACACGTCAAGGTGAAGATTGAGGGTCAGCAGTGCGACATGGAGGTGGACTCCGGATCTGCATTCACCATCGTGTCAGACCAGACCGCGAAGACATTCTTCCCCAGGGGTAAGTTGCCCCCTCTGGAGCCCTTTCCGGCAACCTTGCAGTCGTACTCAGCAGGCCGCATCCATGTTATGGGAATGTGTGCCGTGAGAGTACAGTTCCGGGACAAACAGGCTGTACTCAAACTGGTGATTGCGAAGGGCAGTCGCCCCAGTCTCCTGGGCACTGACTGGTTCCCTGCCCTGGGACTGAGTATCTCAGGGCTTAATTCAATCCAAACCTGCCCTGAGATGAGCGAGGTATTATGCAAGGAATTTGCTGGTCTCTTTAATGGAAAACTGGGTTGTTATAAAGGGCCCCCAGTTGACTTCGAGTTGGACCCCGGGGTGGCTCCAATCCGACTCAAACCAAGGCGAGTGCCATTTGCACTGCAACCCAAGATCGAGGCAGAGCTGGATAAATTGGTCAAGCAGGGAGTTCTCTCACCCGTGGACTCTGCTAAGTGGGAGACTCCAATCGTCACGCCCCTTAAAGCAAATGGGGAAGTCAGGATATGTGCAGATTACAAATGTACTATCAATAAGGCACTCAGGGGAAACTCATACCCCATTCCAGTTGTATCACATCTGTTGGCTAAACTGGCTGGGGGCAAGGTGTTCGCCAAAATTGACCTGGCACAAGCTTACCAACAGCTGCCAGTAACCCCACAATCAGCGGAAGCACAGACTATTGTCACACATAAAGGGGCGTTCAGAGTTAACAGATTACAGTTCGGAGTTTGTGTGGCCCCAGGGATTTTTCAAGGGCTCATGGAACGCCTGTTAAGAGGTCTGCCGGGGGTCTTGCCATTTTTTGATGACGTTTTGATTGCTGGAAAAGACCCACAGGAACTGGTTGTGCGTGTCCGTGCAGTGTTGCTCAAGTTCAAGGAGGTGGGGTTGCAACTGAAAAAGGAAAAATGCAGTTTTGGGGTGCCAACGGTGGATTTCTTGGGGTTTAAAATTGATGCATCAGGCATCCACCCCACAGATGCTAAGATTAAGGCCATCATCGAGGCACCACGACCACAGAACAAGACGGAGTTGCAGTCATTCCTGGGACTTATTAACTTTTATCATTCGTTCTTACCCCAGAAAGCTTCGGTAGCTGAACCATTACATAGACTATTGCAGAAAAAGAATGTGTGGCGATGGGGGCGGGAGCAGCAGAAGGCTTTTGACTCCTTGCGAGGAATGCTGAGTAGCAGGAGCGTCCTTGCTCATTATGATGAGTCAAAGCCGCTGGTCCTGGCATGTGATGCCTCTCAATACGGTCTGGGGGCTGTGCTGAGTCATAGGGAACCGGATGGGTCGGAAAAGCCCATCTCTTTCTATTCCCGTACGTTGTCGCCCACGGAGCGCAACTATGCTCAAATTGATAAAGAGGCACTGGCTATTGTGTCCGGAATCAAAAGGTTCTATGATTATTTGTACGGTCGCCAATTCTCCATTGAAACGGACCACAAACCACTGTTAGGGTTGTTCAACCCAAACAAACAAACGCCACAAATTCTCTCCCCCAGAATGTTGCGTTGGTCAATATTCCTGAATGGGTTCCAGTACACCTTGACCCATGTGCCGGGGAAACAATTGTGCCATGCTGATGCGCTGAGTCGCTTGCCCCTTCCTGGTGGGAGCAATGAGGATCCTGCTCCGGCGGAGCACATTATGATGCTAGAAACACTTCCGGGGGCTCCTGTAACAGCTACGGATATAGCTGAGAAAACGAGGAAAGATGCTGTTCTCTCCCGTGTGCTCACTTGGGTGGGGAGGGGGTGGCCAGGTGGTCCGCATGAAGAAAAATTCAGGCCTTATGCGACAAGGCAGCACGAATTGTCCATGCATAAGGGTTGTCTCCTATGGGGAGATAGGGTGATCATCCCAGCACCACTGAGAAACAGGGTTCTTGAGACGCTTCACATGGGACACCCGGGAATGGTCAGGATGAAGTCGCTAGCCCGATGTTATGTGTGGTGGCCTGGAATGGACCAGAACATAGAACAATGGGTACGAACATGCAAGGCATGCCAAGAGGTGCGGCCAGAAGTGGCCAGAGCACCAGTCCACTGGTGGGAGCAGTCCAGGACTCCCTGGAGCCGGCTGCACATAGATTTTGCGGGGCCATTCCAAGGGAAGGTCTTTTTGGTTATCGTTGATGCATATTCCAAATGGTTAGAAGTGGCGATGGTCCCTAGCATGGCATCAGCTGCCGTAATCAAGGTGTTGAGGCAGCTGTTTGCTACCCACGGGTTACCTGAGACCATTGTATCAGATAATGGGGCAGCTTTTGTATCCCAAGAATTCAGGGCATTCTTGGCTGATAACTTCATAAGAGGGGTCACATCCGCGCCCTTTCACCCATCCTCCAATGGGCAGGCTGAGCGCATGGTAAGAACAGCCAAAGAATCCATTGCGCGCTTAATGGAGGGTAACTGGTCGGCTCGCATTGCGCGAATGTTATTTTTGCAGCATGCGACGCCGTGTACTGCGACGGGCAAGTCGCCAGCCGAGCTGCTCTTAGGTAGAAGACTGGTAACGGTGCTGGATTATGTCCACCCAGATAAAATGCCAAACCGTAATTCAAGAGCAACCCCCCAGGCTGAGACTGACACAACAAGGTATCTCGCCCCTGAAGATCTGGTCTGGGTGAGGAACTATTCACGAGGTCCGCGGTGGGTGGCTGGTGTGATCACCCGGGCTAGTGGACCTGTGTCCTATTATGTGACCTTGGAAAATGGGCAAGTTTGGAAGAGACATATAGATCAGCTGAGGCGCCGGGCGCTCAGCAGGGAGGAGTCAGATAATTCATCCCTGGCTAATGACGCACAGCTGCGAGACCAGAGTGAAAATGGTCCAGAGGTGCAGTCACCAGGGACTTCAGCAAATGAACCAGGGTCTGCTAGTCCTCATGATGACGAGGTACAGGTCGGGGACCCTGAGATGTCTGGGACTCCCTCTGTTCCTGATGAAACCCCTATAGCAGCTCCTCCACCACAGGTAACACCCAATCCAGAACCTGCAACACCTGTTGTCAGGAGATCAGGTAGAAGTTGTAGGACCCCACAGTACCTGAGGGATTACGTCTGCTGTGCTCACTAGGGGGGGAGGGGTGTTGTGTATTGAGTCAAAGGATTTTATATCTGTATTATTATTGTCTGTATTTGCATTAGGATAAAGTAACTGCCTTTTGGTCCCAGAGGGTACAGCTACTGTTGGTTCATTTAAGCTGCTGTATTTGGATCCTCTGTCTTATTGGTTTCCTCCAAAAGGCAGCACTGTGATTGCGTGATATTGTTCCCTCCAAAATGTATCCCTTCCTAGCTAGTCCCCTGTCCCTATAAATGTAGCTTTCCTCTCCTCAGTCTTCAGTCTTGTTCACTTTAATAAAGAGCTGTTACTAGAGAACTGTCTCCAGCATGTTTTGTCAAGAGAGCTGAAATCACAAACCCCACGTCACAACAGACATCACATGGTGTTATGGTGTTATGTCCAGAAATACCCTCTTGTTTCTAGTGTCCTTTGATCAGATAGCATCTTTAAAAGGGGACTCCAGCATAAAATTGCTAAACTTGACAGTTGCGGCTGGTGGGGCCGAAGGCAAGGAACTCAACAGCAAGTAGACCCAGAGCCAATTACAAGCAGGACCAGCTAATTCTAGCTTCCCCCCCATCTTCCTCCCTGCTCAGTTCTATCAGGATGGCACTGAGACTAAGGCCTCACCTGCACTGCCACTATGCATTTAGAGCAGTATCATTCAACTTCAGTAAGTTATGGCTTCTTGTAAAGAATGCCAGGCACCACAGTATTTTCAGGGGTGCAGAGATTCCTTAGGAGACCTCTATTCCACCCACAGAGTTACAATTCCCAGAGTTCCTTGAGAGAGAGGAATTGACGGTTAAAGCACTATGGAAATTCTCTGCAGAGAATAGGGGATCCCCTTGCAACTCTCAGTACCCTGACCAAACTACGGTTCCCAGGAATCTTTGCGGAAAGTTGTGACTGTTTAAAGTGGTATGATATTGCTTTAAATGTCTGGTGCAGAGGGATTGTGAGGAGGAGGAAGGAAGCTGACACAAGCAGTGCCACTCCTTGTGAGCAAGAAGGAAGGTGGGGGCTGAAGGCTGGCTGTTCCTGCTCAGGCTGTGCCCAGTTTGGCCCTAATGGACCAGCCTCCACTGAAACTGGATGAAGGGTAGAGAGGGATGTGTAATGCATAGAAACTAGCCTACTGAACAAAAGTAAAATTTTACATCTATTGCGGCTTCCACTTTTGCCTCTGGTCCTACCCACCGCATGTGGCCCCCAGAAGGCTGCTCAGAATATAATGTAGCCTTCATGCCGAAAAAAGGCTCCTCAGCCCTGTGCATTTCAATTTGTGTAATGCCTGGATGCTTAACCTCCCATCGCTGTTGGTCTACACCTCCCCCCCCCCCATCCCAGACCACGGACCATTCTTGCTGTGGCTGATGGGAGCTGGAGTTTCCCATCCCTGCCCTGGAGCTTTGACTTGATGATCTATGTGTACCTGGAATATAAAGACTTGGGAGGCTGTGGGGCCAAGGATCCTCTACAACTGCTGTCTCGGAGCTGGCTGAAGCGAGTTGGAAAAGGTACCCAGGTGAGTGAGCCACCAGCGTTCTGAAATTGGAATCTGCACAAATGTGGCGGAATGTTCAGCACACAGCCCCGCCTCCCCATTGGCTGTGGCACAGCTAAGAAAGGGAAAGTGTTCTAAACAGAATGCTGAGCATGGCAACAGACAATAGAGTGGATATGTGCATGTGCGTGTGCGCATGCATGCATGTACTGTAGCATCCAGGGGATCAGAAGAGGAAAAAATGGCTCATGAAACCTTCCTCCTTACAATTCTCCCTTGCAAACTGTGAAGTCTAAAAGTTGCTAGATATTTTCCGGCTATTATTTGCTGAAAACCTGCCCTCTGCCCGACATACATTCATGGGGCCACCCCAGCACATTTTGTTGCCTGAAATGAAGGATAAGTTGGTGTCCCCAGATTCTGCGTGTGGAATCCAACCAGACTGGCTTTTGAGTCCTAGGTCGCATCAGCACTGTACGCTTAAAGCAGTATCATACTGCTTTAAAACAGTCATGGCTTCCCCCAAAGAGTCCTTGGGAACTGTAGTTTTGCTGAGGGTGCTGAGAGTTTTTAGGAGACCCCCATCCCGCTCAGAGAACTACAGTTCCCACAGGTCTCTGTGAGGAGATATTCACTGTTGAACCACTAATTGTAACTCTGTGATGGGAACAGGACTTGAAATGCCAAAATTATAGCAATTTTTGGAACTACATTTTCCAATTCCAACCTCCTCACATTCAGTTTAACAATGTCCGTAGAGTTTATGGACATAGAGTTTACCTCTTAGTGTGGCAGCACCCACCCTTTATAACTCCCTGCCTAATAACATCAGGCAGGAGCCTTCCCTGCACCTTTTTTGTTGCCTAAAACATTTTTGTTTCCGCAAGCCTATCCAGATATGTAGATTGCTGATTTAGTTTTTAGCTTATCACTGATTTTATGTCCTTAAGGTATCAATGACTTCGCTTCTTCTCTTTCCATGGTTCATTTTACATATCATGAATTCCTGCATATTTTACAAAAACTCTACCATTCATTATTCCATTATTGCATCCATCAAAACTTATTTACACTGTTGAATTTATCTTAATGCTGTCAGCGTTTTCAGCTGTACACAATTATTTCCAATATATTCAATAAACATTTTACAATCTTTTTTAAACGTATGTTCTTCTTGTTCTCTTATTCTATATGTTAAGTCTGCAAGTTGTGCATATTCTGTCAACTTAAGTTGCCATTCTTCTTTGGTTGGGACCTCACTCATTTTCCACTTTTGGGCTAACAGAACACAGGGCGCAGTAGTCGCATACATAAATAACCTTTTTTTGACACCTGGGAATTTCAGTCTGAATTATCCCCAGCAGAAAGGACTCTGGTTTGGGGGGGAAAGTACTTTTAAACACCCCCCCAATTCATTATGGATCTTTCTCAATACTCTTTTACCCTTTTAAAAGTCCATCACATATGAAAGAACATTCCCTTCACCTCTTTGCATTTCCAGCACTTATACTTATACATCTTAATACCATTTGTGAATTATTTTAGGTAGTTCTCCTTCAAAGAATAACATGCTGTAAACTTCAAGTCACTTTTCCAGTTTTTCCCATATTCCACAAGTTTTTGTATCCATTCTTCCTTGGCTGGGACTTCTGCTTCTTTCCATTTTGGGGCAAGTAACATTATTGCTGCTGTCGTGGAGCCTCCTTGTCACCCTCCCAGAGATGGCACCCAGGGCGCACCGCCTGCACCCCTTTTGCGACGCTATTGACTGCTGTAGTACCATACATGAGTAAGTTTCTGTACAATTTGCGTAGTTCTGTCCCCATAACTCCAAAAAGGAAAGCTTCTGTTTTTTTAACAAACATTATTGTAAACATCCTTTTAAATTCATTATATACCATTTCCCAGTAAGCTTTAACCTTACTACAAGACTACCACACATGATAAAAAGAACCTTCTTTTTGATTTAGATTTATACATTTTTGCTAATTTACTCAGTGTTAGATACCACCGATATAACATTTTCATATGCTGTAATTTTCTCTTAGACCATATCATACTGTAAATTTTATATCCATGTTCCACAATCGTCCCCTTGCTTCCATGTCTATATTATGACCAATATCTATTGCCCAATGTATCATTGAGGATCTAACTTGCTCATCCTTTGTCTCCCATTCCAATAATATTTTATATATTTTAGACAGCACTTTTACATTACATTCCAGCAGGGCTCTCTCCAGTTGTGATATTTGTTCCCCAAACCCTCATATCCTATCTTTCTTAAATCATTCAAATGATGATATTGAATCTGTGTTGTTAATTTTCCTGATAATTCCTTCATTTATACTCTCCTCCCTCTTGTTTTAATAAATTTCCATAAGTAGTTCATCCTTCTATCATATAATTTTTCTTTACCGCTATAGCTTCCAACGGTGAGAGCCAAAGTGATGTTTTTAGTGCCTCTAATTTTTTTAATATTTATCCCATACTATTTATCCCATACAATTTTTTCCTAATTGTATGATTGGTAAATCCTTTATGTACTTTTACATTTTCATACCATCAATAAGCGCGTCAACGAAAAATATTATCATGACATTCTGAGTCTAGAATATGTGAATTCTCTAATGTCATCCTTCAACCAACAAAGATAGGATGCCTCATAGTATACGTAGTCTCATATCCAGCAGGGGGAAACCTCCTCTCTCTTTTGCATCTATCAATATTTTATATTTTATTTTCATTTTTTCCCCTTGCCAAATATATTTAGAAATACCTTTTTGCCTGCCACGCGTTAAACAATCTGTCTTGCCAATCACTGGAATTGATTGAAATAGAAATAGCATTCTTGATAATACATTCATTTTTATAGTCGACACTCTGTTTTATAGTCAATTCATTCTGTTCCAAATTTCCTTTAATATCTTCCCAGGTTTTTTAAATAGTCATCTTTGTACAAATTTATATTGTTTGTGGTTACCCACACAGCTAAATACTTAACCTTTCCTTTGATCTTTAATGCAGATACATCTTGAAAATTATTTTTACTCTCATCATTCATATTTTAAAACCAAAAGTTTGGTTTTATATTTACTAATCTTAAGACCTGCTACCTCACCAATTTTTTTTATAACCTGTAATACTTTTAGGATTGACACTATTGGTTCTTCCACAGATACACCACATTGTCTGCAAATGCTTTTGATTTATATTGTCTTTGTCCCACTATTATGCCTTTAATATCTTGATTACATATTATTCTTTGCACCAATACTTCTAAAACTATTACAGTGGACGCTTGGGTTGCGAACGTGATTTGTGCGGGAGGCACGTTCACAACCCGCAGCGTTCGCAACCTGCATCTGTGCACGCACGGGTCATGATTTGGTGCTTCTGCGCATGCGCAAAGCATGATTTAGTGGGTTTGCGCATGTGCGCGCGCCGAAACCTGGAAGTAACCAGTTTTGGTACTTCCAGGTTCAGCGTGGAGCGCAACCCAAAAAGATGCAACCTGAAGCGGCTGTAACCCAAGGTATGACTCTATAAACAAATGTGACAACAGGCAGTCTTATATTGTTCCTTTAGTTATTTTACTATTCTTGTCATGCCTTTGGCACGGGCAAAGTTCATAAATGTATTTAGTTTGTATAGTTTGTATACATAAATGTATTTAGTATTGTACTGGGTAGCTCGGCTCCACCTACTGGCCAAAAAGAATATTGCAAGAACGACAGTTGCTGACAGTTGCTGACAGTTGGCCTGAGGGGTTAGAGAGGAGGAGTTCAGTGGTGCGAGGTACCAGAGGGAGTGCTGTTACATGTTCTCCACCTGCAAGATAGTATCGTTGTTTTACCTCATTTAATACTTGTCTTCACACTTATTATTTGTCTTATTTGATTTATTTTACCTTGTCCTTGACTGTTAATAAAGTATAGGATTAAAAGTAAAAAACAGTCTCTTTCCTTCCGTCGAAGACAAGAAGGTTTAGCTGTATGTCGAACTACCTAGGTCACCAGGCACGGTAGTGAGGACAGAACAGTAAAACAACGGCTTTCCAGCAAGTGGAAAGAGATAAGACTACACAGACCTGCTATTCTGTCAACGCACACGCCTGCATACGACAATAGCAAGCTCTAAACAGTCAGACATCTCCTTAACAACATGTCTCAGAGTCGGGCATCTTCGGGAAAGGCAAGGTCCCAAGTCTCTGGTACTTCTAAATCTTCCACTGTGAGTAATGCACTCGCCATCGCTCGCGCCAAGGCTGAAGCGGCTAAAACACGAGCAGCCTTCGCAGAGCAAGAAATAAAGATGAAACAGGAAAAGGCTAGGTTGGAAGCAAGCCTAGAAAAACTCATTGTAGAAAAAGAAACAGCAGCCGCCATAGCTGAGGCAGACGCCTTAGAAGCGACTTTAATTCCTGTCAGTGAACGCAACAGTGTACTCAGCCCAGATCTGGGACTACAAGATCCCCTGCAACGGACTTCAGAGTACGTTTATCAGCATTCCAAATCAAGTGACTATGTACCTCTGCAACAACCTAGAGAAGAGGACATCAAAACGGCAACCCAAGACTTTTACACGGTGCCGCTGCAAAACAGAGACAAGCCTATTACTCTGAGCAACCCGGCAAACTCAACCTTCAAGCCGGAGCGGTACAACAGAGATCACATGAAATCAGAACCATCAGAAAGGTACGATTATCCCATACCTTTGCATCATAGTGACCCTCACCACACCGATCCAACCACAATAGACTTTGCCAAGTTCCTTGCTAAATGTGAACTAGTCACAAAAGGACTTGAAAAGTTTAACGACCAACCTGAAAGTTACAGAGCCTGGCGCGCTTCCTTTCAAAATGCTATCGAGGGCCTAGACCTATCGTGCTGGGAAGAGATGGACCTCTTAGTCAAGTGGCTTGGTAAAGAGTCTGCCGAACACGCCAAAAGAATTAGAACAATAAACATTAATTACCCAGGCATCGGCCTTAAAATGATTTGGAATAGACTTGAGGAGTGTTACGGTTCAATAGAAGCTATAGAGAACGCACTATTTAAAAGACTCGATAGTTTTCCTAAGATACCTGCCAAAGCTTACCAGAAACTCAGAGAATTGAGTGATTTACTAATGGAACTTCAAGTAGCTAAATCTGAAGGAGACTTACCTGGACTTACGTTTTTAGACACAGCTAGAGGTGTCAACCCCATTGTACAAAAGTTACCTTACAATCTACAAGAACAATGGATTGCACATGGTTCTAAATTTAAGAGAAAACACAACGTTCCATATCCTCCCTTTTCTGTTTTTGTGGATTTCGTGAACCAACAAGCTAAGATGAGGAATGATCCCAGTTTTGATTTCTCACTGTCAAGTGTTATTTCCCACGGACTGAACAAGCCCCCAATATCAGTACACAAAATTAATGTAGACTCTCCAGATTCTCCTTTCAGGTCTGCTAGCTCTTCTCTCACGGAGGCAAGAATTAAGGATCCTGATAAACAGTGTCCTCTACACCGCAAGCCTCATCCTCTGCAGAATTGTAGAACCTTCAGAGAGAAGCCTTTAGAAGAACGTAAGGCCTTCCTGAAGCAGAACAACCTTTGCTACAAGTGCTGCTCAGCCTTTCACTTCGCTAAGGATTGTAAGGTCAGTCTGCGATGCCGAGAATGTGATAGTTCAGATCACAATACGGCTCTACACCCTGGGTCTGCCCCATGGTCCTTACAACACACAGACAGCTTCACTGAGCATGGCGGGGAGCAAAAACACACTCCTACAACTACGCCAGAGATTACCTCAAAATGCACTGAGGTCTGTAAAGGAACCATAACTGGCAAGTCCTGCTCCAAAATCTGTTTAGTTAGAGTCTACCCTGTAGGTAACAGGAATAAAGCCATCAAACTATATGCCATTCTAGACGACCAGAGTAATAAGTCTCTAGCCAGCCCAACCTTCTTTGATATGTTTGATATCAAAGGCCCTAGCTTTCCATACTCCTTGAAAACGTGTTCAGGTAACGTTGAGACAGCGGGGAGAAGAGCATCCGGCTACAAAGTAGAGTCCTTAGACGGCCAAACTTCTTTAACTCTACCAACCCTCATTGAATGCAACCAGATTCCCGATCAAAGATCTGAGATTCCGACCCCAGATGCAGCACGTCACCACCCACATTTAAAACGCATAGTGAATCTAATACCTCAACTAGACCCGCAGGCTCGGATTATTTTACTCCTGGGGAGGGATATCTTAGAAGTCCATAAAGCAAGAGCCCAGATTAATGGTCCTCACAATGCCCCTTACGCCCAGAAGCTGGATTTAGGATGGGTCATTATAGGAGACGTCTGCCTTGGAAGCATGCACAAACCAAACTCTGTCAACAGCATGCTCACAAATACATTAGAGAATGGTCGCCCTTCTCTTTTCCAACCATGTCACAACCACTTCATTATAAAGGAATTACCTCAAAAAAATCATTCAATTTGCCCTGTCGTCAACCTCCCTAACGAGGACGTCGGTTGTGACAGCGACACAGATCATCTAGGGTGTACAGTCTTTCAAAGAACCAGGGACGACAATAAGGTGGCAATGTCTATAGAAGATAAAATGTTTTTACAGACTATGGAACGGGAATTTGTTAAAGATGATACAAATAGCTGGGTCGCACCCCTTCCCTTTAAACCGCAGAGACGACGGCTACCTAATAACAGAGATCAGGTGCTCAAACGCCTCTCTTCTCTCAGACATAATTTACAAAGGAAGCCAGAGATGAGAGATCATTTCTTCTCCTTTATGGACAAGATATTTAAAAACCGTCATGCGGAAATAGCCCCCATCCTCAAAAACTCCGAAGAGTGTTGGTATCTGCCAATATTTGGAGTGTACCACCCCAAAAAGCCAGGCCAGATTAGAGTAGTATTTGACTCCAGTGCCAAATTTGAAGGTATCTCCTTAAATGACGTCCTTTTGACAGGACCAGATCTCAACAATAAACTTTTAGGAGTACTCCTCCGTTTCAGAGAAGACTCTATTGCCTTCACAGCAGATATTCAACAGATGTTCCATTGCTTCTTTGTTAGAGAGGAAGACAGAAATTTCTTGAGATTTTTCTGGTTCAGAGACAATGACTTCTCTAAAGACATCATAGAGTACCGCATGAAGGTACACATCTTCGGTAACAGCCCCTCTCCCGCAGTTGCTATCTATGGACTTAGACGTTCAGCACGTGAGGGAGAAGCAGTGCATGGCACAGATGTTAGACAACTCGTAGAGAAGAATTTCTATGTGGACGACTGCTTAAAATCTCTGCCTTCAACTGAGTCCGCAATCAGTCTCCTTAAAAGAGCGCAGCAGATGTTTGCCTGCTTTAACCTCAGACTCCACAAGATTGCTTCAAATAGTAAAACTATAATGGAAGCTTTTCCTACTCAAGATCACTCCAACGAGCTAAAAGATTTGGATTTGGGAACGGATTCTTTACCTATCCAACGCAGTCTTGGTCTGCTTTGGGACCTGAAAGCAGATTCCTTTACCTTCCAGGTAAATACAGATGAAAAACCCTTTACTCGCAGGGGTATCTTATCTGCGGTAAACAGTCTGTATGACCCACTAGGTTTCGCAGCTCCTGTCACTATACAAGGTAAAGCATTACTTAGGGACTTAACTCGTGGGACATCTGACTGGGATGCTCCACTACCCCCTGAAAAAAAAATCTCATGGGTGAACTGGAAAAATTCCCTAGCTGCTTTGGCTGAACTCCAGGTTGTACGCCCATACGCAACCATACCCTCCACGAAAGTACGAAACCAAAAACTCTGTATATTTTCTGATGCCTCTACCAAAGCAATAGCTGCTTTTGCTTACTTGAGAACTGTATATTGTGAGGCACAGTGCCATTTAGGATTTGTCATGGGCAAAGCAAAACTTGCTCCTCATCCTGAGCACACTATACCCAGGTTAGAACTGTGTGCTGCAGTATTAGCGGTTGAATTAGCCGAACTTGTCACTTCGGAACTGAACATCAATCTTAAAGATGCTGAATTCTACACCGACAGTAAGGTAGTGTTAGGGTATATCTACAATGAGAGTAGACGCTTTTATGTCTATGTTAACAACAGAATTCTACGGATTAGGAAATCCACTTGTCCAACTCAATGGCATTATGTACCTACTGAACACAATCCTGCAGATCACGCTACAAGGGCTGTTGCAGCTGGTCATCTCAAAAACACCACATGGTTGACAGGACCTGCTTTCTTGTACAAGACAGAGCTGACTGCCCCTCAGAATGACATATTTGAACTAGTGAACTCAGACTTTGATTCTGAAGTCCGTCCTGAAGTTTCTGCACTTCAGACAATAACTACAGTCAGTCATCTCGAGTCTCACAGGTTCAGTAGATTCTCGACCTGGAAGTCACTCATTAGAGCCATTGTTAGCCTAACCCACATAGCTCATTCATTTAAACATGTCACACCTTCAGTAGAGAGTAATTGTAAAGGCTGGCATCTGTGTCCCAACATCCGCACACCATCAGAGCATCAACATGCGCAAAATGTGATCATTGGCATTGTGCAACATGAAGTCTATGCCAGAGAGATTAACTGTATCTTGAACAAAAAGGTTATCCCTAAGGACAGTACTCTTAGGAAACTTGACACATTCCTCGGTCGAAATGCCCTGTTAAGAGTAGGTGGTCGTCTCAAGCAAGCTAAATTAGAGTTGAATGAAAGAAACCCTCTAATTATACCTGGCCAGCACCACATCGCTTCTCTGATTGTACTGCATTACCACCACCAAGTCAGACATCAAGGACGTCTATTTACAGAAGGAGCTTTACGTTCTGCTGGTTTTTGGATAGTGGGAGCCAAACGGCTTGTGAGTACTGAAATTTATAAATGTATTACTTGCCGTAAGCTTCGTGGCATACTTCAAACACAAAAGATGGCCAATCTTCCAGCTGACAGACTCAGCACAGACCCTCCCTTTACCAATGTAGGCCTCGATGTCTTCGGCCCCTGGTCTGTTTCCGCACGTCGTACTAGAGGAGGTTATGCAAGCAGCAAGCGCTGGTCAGTCTTGTTCACCTGCATGTCTATTAGAGCTGTCCACATCGAAGTGATTGAGTCTATGGACACGTCTAGCTTTATTAATGCTTTAAGACGTTTTATTGCTATTAGAGGCCCTGTAAAACACATTCGCTCTGACAGAGGCACTAATTTCATTGGTGCCACCAAAGAACTGAGCATTCTCTCAAACTTAGACACAAAACAAGTAGAAAGATATTTGAGCAGTCAAGCTTGTACATGGACCTTCAATCCACCGCATTCTTCCCACATGGGAGGAGCTTGGGAAAGAATGATAGGAGTGGCTCGTAGAATCTTAGATTCCATCTTCCTACAAATAGGGAATACTAGGCTTACTCACGAGAGTCTGACAACCTTCATGGCAGAAGTTGCAGCAATTATTAATGCCAGACCTTTAACCCCTCTCTCCAATGACCCAGAAGAACCCTTTTTGTTGACACCGGCAACTCTCCTTACTCAAAAAATTGAAGTAGTCAGTACACCTCCTGGTGAGTTCACTAACAAAGACTTGCATTTGCGTCAATGGAGACAGGTTCAAAGTCTTGCAAACACCTTCTGGGATAGGTGGAAGAAGCAGTACATCTCTATGCTACAATCAAGATCTAAATGGCAAACTGCCAAGCCTAATCTAAACGTTGGTGACATCGTTCTTGTTAAAGACTGTCAGTCTCAAAGGAATGAATGGCCATTAGCCTGCATCACCAAAGTCTTTCCAAGTGAAGATGGAAGAGTCAGGAAAGTGGAAATTAAAGTATGCAAAAACCAACAAACAAAGTTGTTTCTTAGACCAGTCTCTGAACTGGTTCTACTGTTGTCATCGGGGGAATCAAATAGTGGTATCTGTTGATACCAAGTGGGGAGTGTCATGCCTTTGGCACGGGCAAAGTTCATAAATGTATTTAGTTTGTATAGTTTGTATACATAAATGTATTTAGTATTGTAATGGGTAGCTCGGCTCCACCTACTGGCCAAAAAGAATATTGCAAGAACGACAGTTGCTGACAGTTGCTGACAGTTGGCCTGAGGGGTTAGAGAGGAGGAGTTCAGTGGTGCGAGGTACCAGAGGGAGTGCTGTTACATGTTCTCCACCTGCAAGATAGTATCGTTGTTTTACCTCATTTAATACTTGTCTTCACACTTATTATTTGTCTTATTTGATTTATTTTACCTTGTCCTTGACTGTTAATAAAGTATAGGATTAAAAGTAAAAAACAGTCTCTTTCCTTCCGTCGAAGACAAGAAGGTTTAGCTGTATGTCGAACTACCTAGGTCACCAGGCACGGTAGTGAGGACAGAACAATTCTCAACCAGGACATTATTTACTATCAATTTAGCTGACTATGTTGCCTTGACTCCTTTTATAAAAGTGTCTTCACAACTCATATATTCTAAAACTTTAAACATAAAATATCAGGAGACATTATCGAATGCTTCTTAGTGTCTAAAAACATTAAAGCTGCTTGTTTATCGTTTCTCACTTGTAAGTATTCTAATATCTCAATTACATTTCTAATATTATCTTTCATTTGTCTTCTTGGCAGAAATCTGGCCTGGTCATAGTGGATTAATACCAGTTTCAACTTATTTGCTAATATGTTTGCAAAAAGTTTATAATCATTGTTCAACAAAGATATAGGTTGATCATTTTAAAGCTGCTCAGTATCCTTGTCTTGTTTAGAAATAAAAGTTATATAAGCATTGTTTCACGATTCTGGCAACTCACCTATATTTAAAATCATATTCAGAATGTCCTTTAATGGTTGTATTAGATAATCCTTCAACTTCTTATAATATATTGCTGAAAGGCCATCGGGTCCTGGTCCTTTCAAAAGTTTTGCCTGTGAATTGCTTGCTGTAATTCCATCGTTGTCACTGGTACATTCAAAACTGCCATTTTATCTATTGGTATATCAGATAGTCCACTGTCCTCTACATATTTTTGTATTTCATCTAAATTACCCCGTTTTCCTTGATATAATTCTGTATAAAAACTCATGAATTGATCTCTTATTTCTTTAGGACTTCCCACAACTCTGCCTCCTGGTTTCTCTTCAAATCATATAAATCTTTTGCTTTTTAAACCTTTTTTTCAAACTGATGATTTAATTGTTTTATTTTTTTTAACCACTTGGAGGTTTTTTTTTTTAAAAAATATAAAAAACCAATTAAGCCGTACATAAATTTTATGAAATAAAAAAACCCACAATTTTATCTGTATTTTCTCTTCCAATAAAGAGCCTGCGGACTCTATCTGGCCCCCAATACTCTTTTAGGCCACGCCCGTCACAAGCCCTGCCCCTCATCATCCTCAAGTGCTTTTGCCTGACTGGAATTTGTCATTGAACTGTAATAATGCCTCTTGCTTCCCTGGATGGGTGTGAGGATTGGGTGGATGTAGATACCTCTGGCTTTTAAGCAACTGAAATGTAGCCCATTGTTTTTTTCAAAAAAGTAAAAGTGACCTCTGTTGCTCCACCCACCTTCACCACTGCCACACAGTTCCCAAAAGTTCCCTGTCAGGGAATGTTTCCCTCTGGCTAGAAACATTCCTTGTCCCTGGGAATATACCAGCCCCTTCAAGTGTCCCTATTTTCCAGGGACAGTCCAAGATTTACAGAAGCTGCCCTGGTTTCTGATTTGATCCTGGAATGTTCCGCTTTTCCTTAAATTGTTCCTATTTTCATCAGAGATATGTTGGAAGGTATGGAGTTATGCAACCCCCGAACCAAGGAGATAAGTAACTATACAACCTTTAGAAGACATTTGAAGGCAGCCCTTTATAGGGAATGTGGTTTTTTTTTAATATCGAATGTTTTATTATGGTTTTTATATACCGTATGTTGAAAGCCACCCTGAGTTGCTGGGGCGACCCATTCAGATGGGCAGAGTATAAAAATATTAATATTATTATTATGGAATAAGACACCCCTATTTTAACTGAGAAATGTTGGAGGGTATGTTATACTAAGGGACCCAGGTGGCGCTGTGGGTTAAACCACTGAGCCTAGGGCTTGCTGATCAGAAGGTCGGCGGTTCGAATCCCTGTGACGGGGTGAGCTCCTGTTGCTTGGTTCCAGCTCCTGCCAACCTAGCAGTTCAAAAGCACGTCAAAATGCAAGTAGATAAATAGGAACCGCTTCAGCGGG
The DNA here is from genome assembly GCF_963506605.1 of Zootoca vivipara. NCBI lineage: Eukaryota > Metazoa > Chordata > Lepidosauria > Squamata > Lacertidae > Zootoca > Zootoca vivipara. The sequence continues at coordinate 32,052,877 of NC_083289.1, read as the reverse complement.
AAGGTAAACGGCGTTTCCGTGCGCTGCTCTGGTTCGCCAGAAGCAGCTTTGTCATGCTGGCCACATGACCTGGAAGCTATACGCCGGCTCCCTCGGCCAATAACGCGAGATGAGCGCGCAACCGCAGAGTCGGTCACGACTGGACCTAATGGTCAGGGGTCCCTTTACCTTTTTATGTTATACTGAATACCTTACCTGTATGCAAAGTTGCCTTAGATGTCAGGAGCAGCTCAGTACTCCCACTTTATGGCCCCCAAATGCATGCACATGTGTTCAAGGTGAGTGGCACACGAAATGCATTTTGCACACACACACCCCAGCCTGCCAGTGCCTATAACAATTTTTAACAATTTGTGATTTGCCACTGCATTTTTTTACTTGGGGGTATAAGGATGCCCTCTGGTGGATAATATATGGCAGAACCTCCCTCTTCCTTTTCCCTATTTCCATTTTAAGGACTGGCTTGCACTTTGCACTTTACCTCTTACTAAATCTGGCAAGGGATGGATCCAGAAGGTGGTAACACACCCTAAAGCTAGCAAAGCCCTTACCTTAACACTTCTGCTCTTACTTTGGCAGAGGCACCCAGTGGGGTCAAAGGCAGGACGGCAGAATTCTCAGTTCCCAAGCCCTGCATCTTCTGGATTAAAGGGGAGACACTGAAAGACCTTCCCCAAACCAAGTGAGGGCTGCAGCTCTGATATAGCATGTCTGATTTACATGCAAAGGTCCCAGCTTCAATCCCTGCCCTCTCCAAGTATAGGATCATTCCTCATCTGTAACCCTCTAGAGCAGCTGCCAGTCAGTGTAGACAGTACTGAGTTTGATGGAACAATGGTCTGACTCTGGATAAGGCAGTTTCCTATGTAACCACGCACACTCCAAAAATTAGTGCTGTCTATGGGAGCTGGACAGGGGCGCGGGTGGTGCTGTGGGTTAAACCACACAGCCTAGGGCTTGCTGATCAGAAGGTCGGTGGTTCGAATCCCCACAACGGGGTGAGCTCCCTGTCAGGAGTATGGGCAGGAGTCAGGCTCTGGGGCCTGTAGTGCTTTGCAGGACTGGGGCCTGCCTCAGCTTGTGCTGGAGAAGCAAGGCGTGGCCACACAGGTGAAGACCTCAGCTTGTGCTGGAGAGGCAAGGAGTGGTCACTCAGGTGAGGCCACTTGATACCTCACTGCACCTGGTGGCAGTTAGCTGGGAGGGATAAAAGCTCAGCATTTCCCTTCAGCTCTTTGCCACAGCAACGCTATCCCTGCCTGATTGCCTTGCTGACGTCTTGATCCTTGCTCCGTGGACCCTTGCCTTGCCGACGTCTTGATCCTTGCTCCGTGGACCCTTGCCTTGCCGACGTCTTGATCCTTGCTCCGTGGACCCTTGCCTTGCCGACGCCTTGATCCTCGACCCTTGGACCTTCGCCTTGCTTCTTGTTCCTTGAGCCTTCGCCTTGCTCCTTGACCCTTGGACCTTCGCCTTGCTTCTTGTTCCTTGAGCCTTCGCCTTGCTCCTCGACCACTTGGACCAGTGGTCAGGGATGATGGGAACTGTAGTCCAAAACATCTAGAGGGCCAAAGTTTGGGGATGCCTGGACTAGAGTGATGTCAGCAACAACCCTTCTTGCTGTGAGACTTTTGTGGGTGAGCTGAGAGATTGCTTAGACTCTGATTGAGAGCCGAGGTGGGTGGGTGGGTGGAGTACTGGGTGAGAGTGAGGAGAGGGAGGGTGTGTCCAAAGGCAAAAGAATTGGTATTGGTTGATATTTATTAGTAATTCTGTATCAATAGCAGATGTTCATATGTCAACTGTGTACTGTATTTTGCATTTTTGTAATTTTGTAAACTTGTCAGTTGTCTGTTGCTACTTTAGTTTTCTTTGCAGTGCTTAGAGCAGGGGTCTCCAAACTAAGGCCCCGCCAGACGCGGCCCAATCGCCTTCTCAATCCGGCCCGCGGACGGTCCGGGAATCAGCATGTTTTTACATGAGTGGAATGTGTCCTTTTATTTAAAATGCATCTCTGGTTATTTGTGGGGCATAGGAATTCATTCATTCCCCACCCCCAAAATATAGTCCGGCCCCCCACAAGGTCTGAGGGACAGTGAGCTGCCCCCCTGCTGAAAAAGTTTGCTGACCCCTGGCTTAGAGATTATTATTATTAACACTATAGAAATTGTGTTAATAAATAATATTTCACAATGTTGTCAGTCTGTTTGCTATGCATTTGGACGTTTTGTAAGAGGTCGTAACCAAATTTTGCACGATGGCTGCAGCTCCCATCAGGATGGGGAAGGCTGGTGTTAGGTGTGCCCACACTGCAATAAATTTATGGTCACAATTGCCACTTCTTCCTTAAAACTGTTCTAACTCTCACACTGTGCCATCTGTGAAGTTTATTTCTTTTTGCACCCTAGACGAAATGATGTCTCAGGATACTAAAAAAGACGGAAAAATTCCCACATGGCTTTGGGGTTGTATAAGTTGCTGATGGTGGTTCATTGGGAATCTGCCGCCATTTTTAAAATAATGCACAAGGAAAGCACATTTTCATATTAGATGTCTTCAAAAATAAATAAAAATTGTTGCCAATTTTACACACATAAATTATCAGACATGGCATGACTAACAAAAAAATGGGTAAAATACCAAACATATTTTACAATGCAGAATAATGAGGTGATTACAATAAGCCAATAAAATGAATTTGTCAATAAATCAGCTTGGAAATCACAGAGTAATAGGAGTGAGCTAAAGAGCAGTGCCTGCTTATTTACGCCATATTGCAATATATGTTGTAGGTGTTTCTCATCCGTGTGTTGTTTCATTTGAATATTTAATAAAATCACCACACATGAAGAGATTTTGGTAAAATCAGACAGAGGTTGGAAATTAAAACCATACAATAAAATGGAGGAGGTTTTGACTGGATGGTTGCAGTACCACTGAGTGAATGACGTATTGTCAAAAGATTAAAAAATAGGGTTTGAAGATAAAAAGTCTAAATTCCAAATCGAATTGTTGGAGGGCAGAGAGAAATTATTATCGAAAATGTATAATTTTTTGTTAGAATGGTTTACAAAAGATGAAACGACAAAAGAAGTGATGATAAAATGGGCTATGGATTTTGGGTACAATATTGAATATGACGCATGATTGAAATTATGGAATGAAATATTGAAATTTACTGCATGCACCGCCTTGAAGGAAAATGGAATGAAAATGATGTATAGATGATACTTAACACCGGTGAAACTAGCCAAAATGTATAGGAATAGAACATGCTGGAAATGTAAAGATAAAGATGGATTTTATCATATGTGGTGGACATGCAAGAAAGTAAAAGGATTTTGGGAAATGATATATAATGAGTTGAAAAAGATGTTTAAGTATACTTTCCCCAAAAACCCCTGAAGCATTTTTATTAGGTTTAATGGGAGAGGAAATTGCAAAGGGAGATCAGAGATTGTTTATGTATGCTACAACTGTGGCGAGGACTTTACTAGCCCAAAAGTGGAAATAACAGGAGATACCAACGATTGAGGAGTGGCAAACAAAGATGATGGACTATGCTGAACTGGCAAAGTTGACCTGCGGTATCCAAAACCAGGGAGAGACAAAGTTCCAGAGGGAATGGAGTAATTTCGTTGACTATATAGAGAAGAACTGTAGAAGTTTGAAGACACTTGCAGGACTGAAATAAATCCTACGATGTGAACTTGTTTATCTTTATAAAAAGGAATTGCGAGATGAGAGTGAGCAACAAAGCCGAATGACGGGAGAGAGGGAAGTCATAAGCTCGGTAGAGCGAAAAGACTGAGAAGGGTGAATTTAAGATGAAATGTAATTTGTTTTATTTGGAAAATTTAATAAAAATTATTTTTTACAAATGAATATTTAATAAAATCACACCATAAAGTGCAAACGTTATCTTGGTTTTTTTCTTTCCCCTTGCCACCTTCAATTTTTGTGACAGCTTTTTCATTGTGGCTGTTTGCCAGACTATATTAGTTTACCACTGATCAATATTCATTAATTGCAATGTTTTCCAAGCTCTGGCTATTACTGTTTTAGCTGCTGTTAATAAATGTGTTATTAATTCCTTATTCCTTAATTGAAGTACAGTACATAAATTAAGTAGGACTAATAATGCTGGGGTTATTGGGTTTGTCTGAGCTGTAATCTGAGATATCTCTTTACAAACCTCCCTCCAAAATTGTTCTATTTGTGGACAATCCCACCACATATGTTGCTATGTACCTAAATTTGGCATCCTCTCCAACAGAAGAGAGAGCTATTGGGCTGTATATAAGATAGGCACCTCAGTGTTAAATACTGTTTCATACATAAACAATTCTAAGTGGATGTTCCCTAGTAGTTGCTGACAGAAATTTACATGCTGCTTTTGCCCATAATATGTTCCATTGTTCTCTTCAATGTTTATATCCTGTGCTTTTCCACTAGAAAAAATGTGCCAGGACTCACCATTAAGTTGCTACAATAAGTGCCACACTTTTAACCAGTGCTTTTATTCTAGAAAAAAGGTGCTGATACTGCGTACCCTTGGGTACCACCAGAAAAAGCATTGTATTATATCCCAATTTAATTCCCACCAGCTTATTTTTTTATTTTGGGGGAGAGCAAAGTTATATTCCCAATAAGAGTTTTTTTAAAATATATAAATTTTATTAAACAAATTTAGCAAAACAAGTTATCAATCAATATAGTCAATTACATTTCCCCCCTTTTTTATTCCCTCCCCTCCCTCCCTCCCTCCCTCTCCCACCCCCTTGAGACTTCCCTCAGCTCCCCACTCTGATTTGTTAATACCAGTACATATTATTTTCTGCATGTTATAAATTTGTACATATCATTCCTTTATCTGTCATGTGTTCTACCAATAAGTTTGTGAATGTTTATTCAAAACCTGCGAAGGAGTCCAAGTCCTTTTGTTGTCTTTTTAAGTAATTTGTGAAAAGTTCCCATTCTTCCTTAAAGTCATGGTTGTCTTTCTCACGTATTCTGTATGTTAACTTTGCCATCTCCGCATAATAACTCATCAACTTTTCTTGCCATTGTTCTTTTGTCGGGATTTACTCATTCTTCCAATTTTGTGCCATAAGACTCTTGCTGCTGCTGTAGCATACATAAATTAATTCTTTGTTTTTCTTGGTGGGTCTTGTCCTAAAATCCCTATCAAAAATGCTTCTGGTTTTTTTAAAAAATAAATGTCATTTTAAACATTTTTTAAATTCATTATATATCATCTCCCAAAACTTTCCCACCACATATGATAAAACGGACCTTCTATTTCTTTACATTTCCAACATGTGTTTGACCCAGTTTTGTACATTTTCGCCATTTTTCTAGAGTAATATACCAACTATACATCATTTTCATATAATTTTCCTTCAAAAGAGAACAGTCTGTAAATTTCAAATGTACCTTCCACAATTTTCCCCAGTTCTCGAATTGTATATTATGTCCTATATCTTGTACCCATTTAATCATGACCGATTTAACCTCCTCGTCTTTCGTTTCCCATTCTAGCTGAATGCTATATGCTTTCTTCAGTAGCTTCACATCTTCTTCTTTATCCTCTCTTTGAAATCTGGAGGTTGTGTAACTAAATCCTTTTTTATTATCTTCCTTGTACATTTCATTTAATTTTCTGTAATGCAGCCAACTCTGAAAATATTCTTTAATTTCCTCATAATCTTTTAATTTCCATTTCCCTTCTTGATCTCTCAATAGATCTCTATGTGTAGGCCACTTTCCCTTTTTGCCAAGTGGTTTGAGCAACGAAGCTTCAATTGGTGATAACCCCCAAGGTGTTTTTTGTTCTATTTTATCTCTCCCACACTCTCATTAATGATCTCCTAATTATATGATTGTAAAAACCTTTGTGAACTTTTCGTTTCCCATACCATAAGTATGCATGCCATCCATATCTGTTGTTATGCTCTTCCAAATCCAATGCTTCTTCCTTTTCCAGTTTTATCCAGTCCCTGATCCAAACCAAACATGCAGGCTCGTAGTACAGTTTAAGGTCTGGGAGGGTGAAGCTTCCTCTTTCTTTGGTATCTGTAAGTATCTTATGCTCCCCCCCCAAAAAAACCCCAACAAGTTGGAGATGTGCTTTTGGTATTTTTTGAGGGAATCATCCTTAACCATTACTGGGACTGTCTGAAAAAGAAAGAGCATTTTCGGCAAGACATTCATTTTTACTGCGGCAAGTCTTCCTAGTAGGGAAAGGTTCATTCTACTCCATACAGTATTTCTTTGTTGTTTAGTCGTGTAAGACTCTTCGTGACCCCATGGACCATAGCACGCCAGGCACTCCTGTCTTCCACTGCCTCCCGCAGTTTGGTCAAACTCATGTTCATAGCTTTGAGAACACTGTCTCGAGTATTTCTAGATTCCTTTTAATCTCATTCCATACTTTTTCATAATTGTCTTTATACACATGTTTTGTATAAATGGTAAACTAATCTCTTATCCATTGAGCTGTATCTTACTACTTTCTTTTCACATTCTGTTACTTTCCTTGTTGCTTCATTTTTAATTTGTATATTTGTAAGAAATGATCCCAATTGATATCCTAGTAGCCATAAAATTTGGTTATTTTCTAAACGTACTTAAATCTCTGCAACTGTAAGAGGTTGACCTTTTGTATAGTAATCTTTCAAATAAAAATGGTGTTCTTTCCATGGCTTCACATTATATAATTTGCTTTTATTTTGAAATAAACTTTTGCCCATTTCTTTCTATATTATAAATGGCACAAATGTATTGGGAAGAGTTGGAGAAGGAACTGGCAACCCACTCCAGTATTTTGCCATGAAAACCCCATGGACATAAAAAAGGAGCTTTGAGAAGGAGAATTTCCAAAGCATGCTCTGGTTCATGGGGTCATGGAGAGCCGAACACGACTAAGACGAGTAAACAACAATTGGGAAGAGTAAGCCAACCCAACAATCAAAGCTGATTTTTCATTAATGCTAGTACCCCATGGGACCCAGGTGGCGCTGTGGGTTGAACCACAGAGTCTAGGGCTTGCTGATCAGAAGGTCAGCGGTTCGAATCCCTGCGACGGGGTGAGCTCCTGTTGTTTGGTCCCAGCTCCTGCCCACCTAGCAGTTCGAAAGCACATCAAAGTGCAAGTAGATAAATAGGGACCGCTCTGGCGGGAAGGTAAACGGCGTTTCCGTGTGCTGCTCTGGTTCGCCAGAAGCAGCTTTGTCATGCTGGCCACATGACCCGGAAGCTGTCTGCGGACAAACACTGGCTCCCTCGGCCTATAGAGCGAGATGAGCGCCGCAACCCGAGTCGGACACGACTGGACCTGATGGTCAGGGGCCCCTTTACCTTTACCTATAGTACCCCATAGGAACACCACCAATTTCCATATCCTCCAGTATTGGCCACTAGGTTCTCTTATTGAATTACACGATTTCCACCATATGGCTAAATTAGCTTGCTTCATAATACTGTAGCTACTTAAATTTGGAATGCCCCAACTGCCATCCGACGGGTGGAGGTATAATCAAGATGCCATTTCTTATTGCACATTTATGATACATTTGTGTTCATAAGGCAATTAGGATGTGCACAAACGATCTATACAATTTTAACCCGCAAATGTTATAGGTTTTATGCTTTTTTAAAAATGAGTTCCAATTCATGCATACGCCTAATTAAATAAATGACACCTCCGCGGCCATAGGTTCATCAACATTTATTAAGTGGGCCTGGTGGAGTCAAGGACGAAGGAAGACTTCCAATTAATCTTTGATAAATCTGTAGAAATCTTTAAAATATTAATTATTCTGCAATCACCAGAGAACTCTGGACATTTCTGCTCCCTCCCCCAACTCGCCTCTTAGGGGAGGGTCACAGCTCAGAACAACACGCTAGGTAGAGACAGAAAGCAGCTGCGCCTGCGCACAAGCATAGACCAGAGGGCGACCGAGGGAGCTAGAGAACTCCGAACTCACTCACATCCACCCCGCGCTTGCGCAAACTAGCCCTTCCACTCCCATTTTCTCTCCCTCCCTTCCATTTTGTCGGCGCAACCAACCTTGATGCTCATAATATGTTTCGGGGGAAGGAAAGCGAGAGAGAAAAAAGACCCGACTCGTTTCCGTCTCCTTTATGACATTGATGGACACGTCAGCCACCCAATGGGCTTGCGGAGGCGTCCAAAGGGACGATCGGCAGTGGCGTAGCGAAGGCAGAGGAGGCGGGGTTTTCAGCCTTTCTTTTCACTCCTCTTTTTTTTTGGCTTCAGCCAACCAATCACCCAGCCAGCATGTTCGGGTGACACCTTTTGGTGCGCTCGGGGCGGCGTCTCGGGCTCAGTGTAGTCGGAGGCGACGGAGGGGCCGGACGCTCCCCGGCCTTGTTGTCGTCGTCGTTGTTATGGGGCCGCTAATGGCGTCCCCGTCCCCGTCGAGAGGCGCCCACTTTAGGTAGCTGAGCGGCGGGGCACGACAGAAGCGGGAGAGGCAAGATGGAGGAGAAGGCGGCCAAGGAGGAAGGTGACGCCGAGATCCAAGAGCTGCACGGGCCCGAGCACTGGTTCAGCAAGTGGGAGCGGCAGTGCCTGGCGGAGGCCGAGCAGGACGACGGGGCGCTGCCGCCCGAGTTGCAGGACGACGACGAGGCCGCCGCCGCTGCTGCCGCCGCCGCCACCCCGCAGCCCGAGCACAAGCAGCAGAAGCTCTGGCACCTCTTCCAGAACTCGGCCACGGCCGTGGCGCAGCTCTACAAGGGTGAGGAGGAAGGGAGGGGGAGACCCTGAGGGATAAAAGGGGGAGAGGGGAGGGAACGGGGAGCGCCCCCTCTTAAGATGGCTGGGAGGGAGGGAGGAGGAATAGAGGAAGTGGCAGGGCCATGGGGGAGGGGTTTCTTTTTGGGGAGGAGAGACTGAGGTTTTAGGAGGTATCTCCAGTTCATGGGGGCGGGGGAGGGGAAGTGTGTCTCCTAATTATTTTCGGGGGAGGGAGGAGCAGGGAGATAGGGACCTCTATTTATGGGGGAGTAGATTTGGAGGCACGTCGAATAGCTTGTGGTTAGTGGGGGCCTCCTTGTATAGAGGCGGGGATGTGGAAGGGCACCCCTATTCATGTAGGGGTATTGGGGATCCCCATTCATGAAGGCAGAGGAGGAGACCCTGGAGAGGTTCTCGGGGTAGGTCGAAGAGCTTTTGGAGGAAGATTGGGATCCATAGAGGGGGTGGGGAAGCCAGTTGGCATGGAACTGGGGAAGGGGGACCCCCCTATTAAGGAGGGACAGGTAGAGAAGACGGCGGGTTTGGAGCAGATCAAAGAACAGACGGGTCTCAATGGGCTGCTTAATAGGAGAAGGGGGTTTCCTCTGCCTCTACGTGGGGCTGTTGAGTATCCTGGGGTAGGGCGAGAAAGGAGAAGCCTGTGTCCGCGCTAATGCGTGTAGTTAACACACGGCACGTTCATACGTGCGCAGTCGCGTGTGCCTGCGTGCCTTACGCGTTCCTGCCTCCGCGTTTCTCATGTGTCTGGGCATTGACGCGTGTAGGTACACACGTGCGGTCTGTGTTCATTGATACGTGTGAGAGGGGCAGAGGCGGCGACGTGTCTGCTTCGCTTCCCTTCCCCCCTCTCTTTCGTGGGAACGGGGCCTGCAAGGGGGAGGCGAGGAGGAAGTGGCCGCGGGCGGAGAGCGGGAAGCGCCTGTCAGGGGGACCTCCGACCGGCCGGCCTTCCTTCCTTCCAGGCCTCGCCCGCCCGTCACGGCCTTTCCAGTCGGCCGCCGTGACACAGACACGGCGGGCGCGCACACAAAATGGCGTGAGGCGGATCCCTCCGCCCTCCTTTTTTCGCCTCGCGCCCCATTTTCTTTCCCCTCACGAAATAAATAAATATAAGGAGGGTGGGGGGCGGAGGGGGAGAAAGGCATGTTGGTCTCTCCTTCGTTCTTTTCTCCCTCGCTCCCCCCCCCGCGCAGTTGGCAAGTGGGTTCGTCCCGGCCCCTCCCTTCAGCTTCCCGTCGTCGGCCCTTCCCACCGACAAAATGGCGAGAGGGAGGCTCGGGTTGGGAGGGGCCTGTGGAAGGAGGAGAGAGAAGAGAAGACGTGAAAAGGAGTTATTGTAGGCTTCCCCTTTCCCCTTTCTTTTAATGGTGTTTGTCTTTCCCTCCTCCTGCTTCCAGTCTCTCCCTACATGAGGGGAAGCAGTTTTACTCCCCCCTCCATTCACATGTGGTTGGTTCCAGTAGTCTCCTTCCCCTCTCCATTAAGACTTGGTTAATTCCAGGATGCTTCATATCCTGATTTTTCAATCTTTTTTGTCCCCCTCGTTCAAAAAAGGCCTCCCATTTCCCCCTCCCTCCGCCGTCCGGGCAACTGAACAAAATGGCGAAGCCCAACATGGCCGAGGGAGGGTCTGAGTGACAGATCATAAGCAGAGCCTGAGAAAGAGATAAAAGCGAGTTAGGTGGTTTTCTCTCCCTTCATTTTCTCATTTTTGTTCTTTTGTTCTTCCTCCTCTTGGCACCCCCCCCCCCCCCCGCACAGACCGTGTGTGTCAGCAGCCGGGCCTCTCCTTGTGGGTCCCATTCCAGAATGCAGCCACTGCTGTCACCAATCTGTACAAAGGTGAGAGATTTCAGGTTGGTAGTGGGTTGTGGGGAGGGTGGCAGGATGAATGGGGCCTAAAGAGGACAAGTAGAGGAATAGCTGTTTCCAACTGAGTTATTTTTCCGGTGGTGGTGGTGGTTGTTTGACAGTCACGCTGTGCCTCTTCATCTCTTACCTCCTTCAATCATAGTCTTGTTAATAAATGCACTTCATACTTTTGGGCATTTCTGCTCCAGCGGGGGCAGGGGAATGTGTTTGCTAGGAAATGTTAGTTTGTTTATCTATTTTTATTACTCCATTTATATTCCATCTTTTCTCCAAGGAGCTCAAGGTGGCATACATAGTTCAACCCTCCCTCCCCATTTTATCCTGCAGCCATCCTGTGAGGTCGGCCAAACTGTGAGACGACTGTCTCAGGGTACCTAGTGAACTTCAGGGCCAAGTGGGGATTTAAAACCTGGTCTCCCAGGAACTAGCCCAACACTATCTGCTACACCACATTGACTGTTGTGCAGTTTCCTGCTCCCCTCCTCTGTTTCTGTTGCAGTAGTTGCACAAATTGTGGCCACACAGTTCTTCAGTTTGGTAAAGGTTTGCTGTGCTTTACCTGACTGTGGTACTGCAGTTACAGATGTCAGAATAACTTGCCACTTTCAAAGTTAGGTTGGTCAGCCAGGTTTTCCCTCTTGCCTTCCCATACAATCAGTGAGCATTGCTGGACAGTGCAGTTGTATATTTGTGACAATAAATATGGAAATAGGGTGACAATAAATATGGAAATAGGGTGCTGGTGGTTACAGATGGCTTGGGAAAAATGCAATGTTGTGGAGTTGCATATTTGGTTGGGAGGGTAGCAGGGGTATAGTTCTTTATAAATGGCCTAGCACTTTGAGTCTCCAGGTACTGCACCACTGCTCCCATTATCTCTTACCATTGGCTAAACTGGCTGGGGAGTCAGTAGTCCAGGTTCTCTTGGGACTACAAGGTTGAAGAACACTGGCCTTCAAGTAGTGACTTGCAGTGTGTAGCTGGGTATTTCCCAAACAAGAGACATGTATGATAGACTTCTGGGAAGAAAGGAGTGATTCATAAATCATAAATTTGAGAATGCTGAGGTCTGGAAATCAGTGCCCTATGTTGTAGAATAAGGCCTACTCCACCCTTTCCCAGAATACTGCTGCACACTGTAGAGATAACTGTTTCCATTCTAGAGAACAACACCTCTGGAGTATGGTGCCATGATATTTCCAGTGTTAATAATTGTTAATTATAATATGTGTTGAGGTGCCTGCATCTAAATAACTCCTGTAGAAGTATTGAGTGCCTTTTGCTTCCACCATATGGATTGTTGTTGTTGTTGTTTAGTCGTTCAGTCGTGTCTGACTCTTCGTGACCCCATGGACCAGAGCATGCCAGGCACTCCTGTCTTCCACTGCCTCCCGCAGTTTAGTCAGACTCATGTTGGTGGCTTCAAGAACACTGTCCAACCATCTCGTCCTCTGTCGTCCCCTTCTCCTAGTGCCCTCAATCTTTCCCAACGTCAGAGTATTTTCCAGGGAGTCTTCTCTTCTCATGAGGTGGCCAAAGTATTGGAGCCTCAGCTTCACGATCTGTCCTTCCAGTGAGCACTCAGGGCTGCCCGGCTGATTTCTTTCATAATGGATAGGTTTGATCTTCTTGCAGTCCAAGGGACTCTCAAGAGTCTCCTCCAGCACCATAATTCAAAAGCATCAATTCTTCAGCGATCAGCCTTCTTTATGGTTCAGCTCTCACATCCATACATCACTACTGGGGGAAAAAACATAGCTTTAACTATACGGACCTTTGTTGGCAAGGTGAGGTCTCTGCTTTTTAAGATGTAAAACATGCCCTTCACTGTTCTTGGAGTTTGTGAGTGACAAAATCTTCGTTGTAAGGAATCTTTCGCCAGAATGATAGAGCCAAAAAAATTTTTTATGTGACTGTTGCCAAAGTTCTTGGAAGAAGAAATGAATCAGTTTAACTGCTCCAGCGTTTGGAGCCTACCTGTCCATTCCTTTCCCTATCTTGAATGTCAGCCATTTTTGTGCTGCATTGTCCTTGACCTGCATTACCAGCAGTCTGGTAGGTCTGCCTGGGTCCGAGCACCTTTTAGGAACAAGTGCGCTGAGATAAGGTCCATTCATTACAGAAGCCTTTCTCAAACTATGTTTTGACCAAAAGAGCCTTGCAAGTTAAGAAAACCTAGGTATTGCTGAACATTTGTGCATAAGGCAGTCTGAGATCCACCTTTTCCTTCAGTGGATTTGGTTATAGAATATGGAATTGGTGTAAGCCTTGAGACCTAACTGTGATAGAATAGAATGGTGGTGGGGAACCTGTGGCCCTTCAGATGTTGTTGGATTCCCATCAGCCCAAGCCAGTACTGTATGGGCAATGGTCAGTGCTGATACAAGTTGGGAGTCTAACAGTACCTAGAGCACCACAGTTTTCCTATCCCTGGAACAGAGGAATGTTGAGGTGCCCCAAGTTGTCATCAGTGTCTCCATTCCCTTCATTCTGACCCTCTGCCTCATAGGAATGACTTAAGAGCTTTCTAGGTTCTTCATTATCACAACACAGACAGAATTACCTTGGTCGGTCTGTCTGTCTTCTGTCTCACCTATTGTAGTATACTGTATATTGAGTCCAGATAGCTATTCAGCTAAGAAACCTAGGTGTGCTTCAAGCTAATTTCTGAACAGTTTGAAATGGGGGTCTTGAGTAACCTAGCACATTACTGGCTGAAAAGTTGCTTTGTGACTCAGTGCTAGCCTCCATTCTTGTAGGAATCATGAGAAAGTTGATTTCACACTTGCAAGGGGAATTTCTGGAGTCTACAAGGAAGTCTGTTGTTGTTGTTTAGTCGTTTAGTCGTGTCCGACTCTTCGTGACCCCATGGACCATAGCACGCCAGGCACTCCTGTCTTGCACACATGAGCTATGCCATGCAGGGCCACCCAAGATGGACAGGTCATAGTGGAGAGTTTTGACTAAACGTGATCCACCTGGAGAAGGAACTGGCAAGCCACTCCAGTATCCCCGCCAAGAAAACTCCATGGACGAGGAAGTCTAGAAGTGGTTAAATCTGTAAGTTATGTTACAAGCAGACAGCCCAGAATTGGGGAGGCTGACTCCTAGAATAGTGTCCAGCTTGACATAATAGCATAGTTTCCCATAGGAACAAAGTGGTTCTTGGGTCTTGATACTTTTTGGCTGTGTAGTAGCTGACATTGGAGAGAACTGATCTAGTAGTAGTCTGGTGCTATTTATACTGTCTTCTAAAAAACCTTAGATCTTAGTGGCACTGAGTGAAATGCAAATCAGTTGGGATCCAGAATGTAGATGACAAAGCATCTAAGTTACTTTTTGCAGTCAGAGAAGACGGTGTGCATACTGGTTGCTAGGGTATTAATATAACTCTTTTTACTTTTAATGATTGTCATTTCTATGTTTTTAGCTTTTTCTATTTTATTTGCATTTTTGTATTTTTAACAGTAAGCTGCCTTGGGGGGGGGAGGCAGAATATAACTAAATAACAGCAGTTCATCCCTCAACTTAGGGGGAGCTGTGCTATGCTGATAGACATCAATTTGTGTTTGCCTTATATGAGAAGGGGTCAAGAATGTGATTATGGGTTTTTGTGGGTTGGGGTTTTGGTGATTTATGAACTGCAGACCAGCACAGGAATCTTGGCACACTAAGACTAGAATAGCTTGCCAGCTACTGGTACATCCCTAAGGTTCACAGGTTCTCTTCCATCCACTTATGGTGGAAAACTGAAGGCAGGACTACATGCTACTGGCTTAGTCTGAAGTTGCTCCCATTTCCTATACGGAGACTCTTCAAGGAGTAACGGGCCATCTGACAAAATGGTGTTTCAGTTAAACCACAGGTTACCTTTTTGATACGTTTGACCAAGTATGGTGGGGTAACAATAGTTTAGTCAGACATAACTTTTTCTGCAATCGTGTGAGTAACTTGCTATAGAGCAATAGGTGTAATTAGATGGTGAGGCTTCCAGTGTGTAGTGGTTTGAATGGAATGCAACACTCAAAATGGCAAGCTCTTAGTCATCAAGGGAGGTCTTTGCCAACTCAGCCAATAGTATTAGTCAGTGCTGTTTTTCCTTATTTGTGCAGCCAGCTGCCATTTTGCTTGTTTATTGCTTGGTAAGAGAAGGCATCTGTGTGATAGCAGTGACTTGGCTTATGAATGTACCTATTGAAAATAAAAATAAAAACCCTATGGAATTGGGTTGTAAAGAGTGAAGCATTAATTTGCCATGTGGAGTCAAAGATCTGTGGGCTAGACAAGTCTTGTAACTGCATCCTGCCCATCAGTTGTGCAAGGCAGAAAGTGGGTGGGAAGAGGTAGATGGTTGCTTTTTCCAGAGCACTGAGTACTACAGGGCAGCTTAGGACAGTGCAGGAGCATTGCTTAAAGCTGTGGAAAGTCAACTGTAGGTGAAGTTGGGACAGGATGTTTACCAAGGCTGGTAGCCCAGCCCACTTAAATTGCAGGATACTGCAGGAAATTGTGCCAGTGCTAATGCAGCAGCACTAGTTCTTGAGCAGAGGTTCTCCTGAAATCCTATCAGCTCATATAAGAACATAGAAACACTGAAAGCTGCCTTATACCGGTAGTGAGCACAACTTCAGGAGCACTGTTGACACGAACCATCAGTGGTTCTCCACAGCTTCAAGCTCTGGCTCCTTTTAAGCATGGAGAACATGTGCTCTTCAACTGAGCTACAGGTCTTTCTTACACAAATAGGTAGACAAATCGTCCAAAACCAGTTTGAAATCCATTTTGTGTTACCGGAGTCATAATTTTTGACCTGGCAATATCTTGCGAAATCATAATGTGGGAGAAACCATGAAGCCAGCCAATGCCTCTACATAGTTCCATACTTATTTCAGACATTGTGATGTATTGATATATTATGATGTTTAGTTGGTGATCTATCACGATATTGAAAAACAGGTATCGCCCGGCCCTGTACTGTAGCACAATGGTAAAAAGGCGAGCTGTGAAATCTCTAGTAGATGTCTTGGCTATAGACTCACCAGGAAGTCTTGTGTAGATAACTCTCTCTACACCCTCCATCTGTACTGACCTATCTGTACATGTAATTTAGTAAGGATTATATAGTACAGCAAAAATTGTGTATAAATGCTGTTTGCTTCCCGCTCTTCCTCTTATATTGGGGTAGCATGTGCCCTTCTCCTTCACATTTTATTCTCTCAGTAATTCTGTGATGTAGTGACTGGGTCAGAGGCTCAGAGTGACTGGGGCAAGGCCACCCAGTGATCTTTAACAGTGCAGGATTGAATCCATGTCTTCCCAGTGCTTCCTTTAACGTGCTAACCACTGTACTACATTGACTTTCAAATTGACACATTGATAATATTTAAGATAGAGGCAACTACTTCGCTTTTGCCATGGATTGACATTGTCTTGCAGATAGACTTGTTCTTACTGAGTTTGCCACCTCAACCTTAGTAGCTGGATCTATGTGTGTATGTTCTACTCGTATGGCAACATTAATTCCAGTTGGATCTTCAAAGGGTGCTTAGAACCAAGGTAGCAAATCTGCTTTGATATTTTCAAAACTGGAACAGCTCCTTGAGTAAGGAACACTATTCTAAATGTATGAATCTGACTAGGAAAAAGGTGTCAATTTTTTAATTTACTGCCAGACTTGTGTACTGCTATTTCCACACCAAGAATGGACACAGGTACCTTTTGACACAATTTCACATTATGTATATGTGTTAGCAGTCCTACAAAAATGTCCATCCACCATCGTTCAATTACTCATAATACATAAAGTAAACAACTGTCTCTTCATTTGGATCCTACTGACGGTGGCCTTTCAAGGTAAAACAATTTGCTTTCTGAACTGACTTTGTCGCCCAGTCAATACAATGCAGTAGTTCTAATTGTTCAGTGGGAGGTCAGTCTGTTAACCCCAAGTAAGAAAATTGCTGATAATCATGCCAAGCATAATGGCACTAGTCAGAATAGGAAGATGTGTACAAACAAGGAGTGTCAGTCTAAGACTGTAGTTCTCACTTTGATATATTGCTGTTGATAAATCACAGTGCAATTTACAAAGTTGCCAAGGACAAAGTGGAATGCATGTATTTCCTAACTCAGTAAGGATAGGATTGAAAGTGCAGAGTATAGCTGGTCAAACTTGCAACACATTTTAGCAGGTAAAAACTTGTGCTGAGGATTTTGCAAGTTGAGCAAATTTTAGGAGTGTTTCTAATATATAGGTCCAGTGGTGGTGTAAATAGTTGCCAAATTGTGTAGTTTGCTAGTGGTTGAAGATGCCCAATAAAAGCAAGATAATTTTACCCTTTTTTGTTAGTAGTGCTCATGTTTTGAAGTCTCCCTATAAGGTCTGTTAAAAACAAAGCTGAAGGAAGGCTTGTTTTCAGTTCCTTCAGCTTGAAATGACATGTGACTACTTGGCTGGTATGAAGATCATAAGCTTTTCTTGTCACTGCAACTCTGGAATGCGGTGTCACACAACTCTTGAGTGTGTCTATTCTGGATGCTAGCTGAAGTATCTGTAGAGGGCAGATACAAGCATAGATGGTTGTCAGTGTGCAGTCATAAGAAGTAGGACTTAAAACATGTTAAGTGAGTTGGGTAACTTCTCATTCTGTTCTGTCTCGCCTTTGCAGACAGGTATTTACTGTTGAAAAGCAGCTCAGTATGCTTTTTATATAATTCTAATGTAATAAGCATTAGTATATTGATAGAGAAAATTGCTTTTGCTTCCTTGGCAATTTCTGTGTCGCGGAAGTATCTTTTAACATTAATTCTATGCATGCAATTCCATTTTGTAAAAACTTACATTAGGAGACTTTTAAGCTTGCTTGTTTCCCATGGGCAAGCTCTTCGTTCAGATTGGGATCAAATTGATGAAACTGCTCAGTCTACTCTCCTAATTCACCAATACCAATAAGATAAGCGTATTGGAACAAAGTTTCATAAATGAAAGTTAAGATGCCCACTGGAAGGTGGTAATGGGCATAAACACTGTGACACTTGAGATTAATAACTGATGGTGGTGCTCACCTCAATGACAGTTGCGTGTAATCAAAACCCTTGTATAATGTGGTAAAGGTGCAGTATGGTGCTGCCTGGGCTAAATAGCAGATGTTTTCCCTTCACCCTCCCTCTCAAGAAGCATAAAGGTGGCTGTCAGATTGCACCTGTTTCTTTTTATTGCCTACCCCCATTATACTCCTCTGTGATCTGTTTGTCTGGCTTGATTTTGGCTGTCATGTGCCTTACATCTGTTACTGACCCCTGGCAGCTTTAGTAGACCCAGAGAGGAGGAAGTGACTCAGGGCGCTCTTGACTTGAGCTCATTTGCTTTAAACTTCTACTTCCCCTAAAGGTCAAGGTGTCCAACAATAAAAGTGATATATGAAATACAATAAACACAATTCTTTAATAGCTGTGTTGGTTGCAGGAGGGTAGGGAGTACTGTAATTTATTGTAGTTCCTGTAAATTATTCCTTACGCTTGTAGCCATCACTTAACACCAAACTACCACTGGCCATGAGCAAATGCTACAGCCATGGGGCACCTCCTGCAGTAGTTAACAGCAATAAATCAGCAGTAAACAGTTACTTCAAGGCATTTGGTGTCTGTGCTCAGATTAACTCTACCAAAGGGATCTTAATGAGACTTCATAGAAGAAACTGAAGGTTATAATATTCTAATGCAAATGCTTTAGCGTTGTGTAGTTTTTTCTTCCTAGTAGTCATAGCTCTGCATTATAAGTTGCTGGGTCAGCAGCAGAATAACTATAGTTCAGTTCTGAACCCCATGCGAACAGCCACTCATCTTGATAACCTATTGATATGATACCAGCTGTGGATATCCTGAATAGTGGGCTCTGGCTGCCTTGTGAATGAATTTGGAAATGGAATTGCTGTATAGTGTGAGAATCGAATAGTTGTTCTAGAGCTCATGAAAAGATTTACGCATTTTCATAGGTGTTAGATCCCCCTCCCAAACATCTACCAGTGAAAAGGGGTTTAGTACAGTATGCTAAATGGCTTAAATTTTCCTGTTAAGAATAGATACTCATCCAGTAATGGAATGGGTGGAGTTGTGTGAAGCACAATGGTTGTGTGAAGCAAGCCTCTTGCATATGCCAAATGTTCTGCTATTATTTCAGAACTTATCATATATAATTTTCTCTTGAATTGGAAGAATGGAACAATTGTTAAATTGACTTTTAAGGCATGCGTGCAGTTTCAAACTGCCAGAGTAGTTTTGATACAACTTATGGCTGTTCTAATTTCTGGCTTTGCTTCGATTGTAGGGCTAGGCCCCATGGCATTCTCCTGGGAATAAATGTATATTTTACTCTGTTTGCAGCTCAAGGGCTGGGTCACATTGTTGTGCATGGTTACTCAACATCTGATGGTCTCACTGCTGAATATGCAAACTGACTTGGTTGAAAAACATTCTGTTTGAGCTGAACTGATAGGAGAAGGATCTAGTGTGTCTTGATCATACATGTAGGCCACTGTTGGGGTGCTGCTTTCATCAAATGTGAAAGCATGATTGTGTAAAGTAGGCCAGTCTGTTGCCGGTTGCAAGAGCTAGAATGATCTACCATGGATACCATTTGGCTTGGGTTGAGGCAGTTGGCATCAGCTGCTGGATTCCTTGCGTTGGCTAGGCAAGTCTTACGATTTCCCGTTTGTTCATGTTTGTAAAATGAGCAGTGCAGTTTGCAGTGCTTGAGGGGTATTTCTGTATAAACGATGTCTCCTCAAAAATTTCATGCCACTTGAAATTTGAAATCGTTTGTTCTAGGTAGCGTGCATGAATAGTTTGCCAGATGTGATGTTGGTAACCTTTTTGGAGGATTAATAAGGTTGTACTTGACTCCTAAACTTATTCCTAATGCTTCTGTCTGATGTCAAGAGTCTGTTTACCTTGGGATATCCCAGAACTCCTGGGCTAAAATTACATGTCTGCTCAAAAATGCTTAATTCAAATCTTCCCCTTGAGTTAATGAGCACTGACACTATCTGTAGGTTACACTTTCCTGTGTTAAATATTACTGTGCACACCCTCCCAACTTGAATGAGCACTACTATGCATCATGGCTCACATGAAACCCCGTAAGAGTGTGCCACTGCTTTTCCGCATTGCATGCCTATAGCAGCGCAAGATAATGCTCTTGAATGTGTGGCAAGAACTCTTGTCAGTGTTGCCCCCCAAAAGATTTTGTCAGCTTAAAAAATCAAATATTACTTTGCTACAATCATTATTATACAGTTACTATGTATGTGGTTTATATGCTTAACCTTTTAAGTCAACTTTGCCATAAATTTGGGACTCATGGAAGCTGTTCTTCAAAACATCTGGAGGGCATCAGGTTGGCAAAAGATTTTTTTAATCAGACAAAAGTTTAATAGGATTAAATCCCATTTTAATCCCATTGGAGTGAGACAAGGAGGAGATGGATACAGGAAACAGACCAATCTTTCTATGTGATCATAATCATGAAATAAATGCTTCCTGCCTTTATTTTTATTATCTCTTCACCCTGAGACATAAAACATTCTCAGAGCAAAGCCATGACATCTGGCAGCTTGTTTTGTATGCTCCTTTTTTAATTTCTTTTGCTTCTTTTGACTGAACTTTCATTGCTTCTTCTCCCCTCACCCCCCCCCCTTTGCTAGTTGAGCAAACCAGAGCGGTTTTTGCCTTCATGCTGCATCCAGCAGAGCACAACTTTTAAAAGGACACTTGTAAGTTTAGAGAAACTTCACACAGAAAAGAGATGTTTAAAAACAAAAACCGGTTTCAAATGTGTGCAACTCCATGGGAAGTGGTGGAGGGAAGCAAAGAAACCATACATTTAGTGCTACTTTTCACAGGTTGCACAAAGAGGCTCAAAAGTGTTTTAAGTGAGTCACATGAAGTCAGTATTTGACCCCAGAAGCAGATTGTAACTGTGTACTTAATGCACCTCCTAAAATTCTTCTCTCTTTTTCCAGAAAGCGTGGATGCCCATCAGCGGAGTTTCGATGTAGGAATCCATATTGGCTATCAGCGTCGTAACAAGGATGTGTTGGCTTGGGTTAAAAAGCGCAGAAGAACTATTCGCAGAGAAGACTTAATCAGCTTCCTGTGTGGGAAAGCGCCTCCTCCACGAAACTCTAGAGCTCCCCCAAGACTAACTGTAGTATCCCCTAACCGAGCTACTTCGACAGAAACTAGCTCCTCTGTGGAGACGGACTTGCAGCCCTTCCGAGAAGCCATAGCTCTCCATGGTAATGGTTCTGGCTTTTTCAATGCTTTTTATAGGAATGGGTGTTTAAAGCTCACGCCTCTACACTCTTTTAACTTCTTTAATGACCGTGAGGTGTTACGGCAGCTAACATGAAGAGTAAAGGCACGTTGGACTGGCTCTTAGTAGCTTGACACCTCATTTGCATTTTCTGCAGTTGCATCTAGCTGTAGAGTAATTTGTTGTTTCTTGCCCTAGAAGCTGGTTAGTGCACTTTCCAGTGAATATTCCATGTTGGTATCAAAGGGTTGTATAGCTCTGAATCACTGTTCCTTAACTCTGCTAGCTCCAAATACACAAAAAACCCACTTTCTTGTTATGAACATAGTTGAGCAGGGCTTAAGAAACATATGTTGGGAAAAGAAAAAAGCTTGGTTTCCCTCGTCTTCTACCAGAGGGAAAAGGGGGCACTTCAAAAATGTGAAGTTTTGGAGTTTCTATTAATTGATTATTTTTATTTAACAAAATGGATATGTTGCTTGATGATAGTAAACTGTTAAGCAGTTTTTTGTTTGTGCATGGGACAGCCTTGCTCCTGTGGCTCTTTAAGCTATGCTTTCAGCCATTTTGTCTTCCCAGGGACTTGAGCAAGAATCATAAAGTCTAAGGTGCAATTTAGGTGAAAGTAGTTCCAGCTTTGTAAACTTTTCGCTTGGGTACACTGGCTGATACCTTCTTGCATATCATGAGATGAGGCTTGCATCCATGCTCTATTTGTTAATATGATGCATGATTGTTTTTGGCTAAGTGTACATGAATTTGGAATCTGTAGCTGGCCAGCAGTCAAATGAATGTGTACTTATTACAGTGGTACCTCTACTTACAAATTTAATGCGTTCCAAACGCACATCCGTAAGTCGAAAAATTTGTAAGTCAAATCCCATAGGAATGCATTTGGAGAAAAAAATCGTAAATAGAAAAAATCCTATCTAAACTGCATCCAAGATGGCGGACAGAGCTCCATTCATAAGTAGAAACATTAGTAAGTAGAGTTATTCGTAAGTAGAGGTACCACTGTAGTTTAACAGCCTTCTTGCAGGATAGGGGAATTTGAAACACTACTAGCTTGTTTGGACACCTTCATCCTTGCAAGAAAAGAACATGCTTCCTGCTGAAATGCTATTCCCTACTTGTTTCACAGTGCTAAACTTACCACTTGAGTGCATGCCTATGAAAAGATCCCAGTGGTGCAGACATGCTCAAATTGAAGTGCAGGCTGATGCAACTGAAATAGAAAACCATTCGAAGTCACCTGCATGTATGGGGGAGGAGGCTTGATTTAGAATGATTGCAAGCTCTCTTATAAATTACTACTGATGACTCAGTTTCGAGAAGATGGAAGACGCCAGGGTTGTAAGATTTTAGAGGTGTGGGCATTTCAATAATGGATGTTTGAAGAACAAGTTGACCTGCTCTTCCAGAATAGCTTATTTGGGTTCTTTTCCTGGCACAGATCAGACCCACACTTGCTTAGCTTCACATACTAAAGAGGTGACATTTAACTTGCATTGTTTTTAGGGAAAGAAACACATTTTAATGTTTGATTTTTTTTATTTTTAGAGGCATAATATATGATGCCCTTCTAAATGTTGCCTAGGTTTGGATAAACACAGCAAGGCAAGATTTTTTAAAAAATGTTTTGGTGTAATTCATAACCAGGAATGGAAACTTCAGGCTCTAGTGCTGAATGCTGCCCTCCAGGCCCCTCTTACCCTTGCTCAGGCAACACCCTTCACTGGACCTGCTTCACACTCTCCTTGATTGTTGTTGCCTGGCTGGCTAAAATTCTTGAAATA
This sequence comes from Zootoca vivipara, assembly GCF_963506605.1. Classification (NCBI taxonomy): domain Eukaryota; kingdom Metazoa; phylum Chordata; class Lepidosauria; order Squamata; family Lacertidae; genus Zootoca; species Zootoca vivipara. The sequence goes on along the minus strand of NC_083289.1, from coordinate 32,030,112 downwards.
CTGTCCTTGAACTCTAATAATGACTTGCTTGCCTGGGTTGAAAATGGAGGGGTGTGTGTGTTTGTGTATGTAGAAACCGTACAAAGGTAAAATTGTTGTTCCTTGCGCCACCCTCCACTCCCAACCCCAGTAGGTTGACCAGAAGGGAATGTGGCCTTCAGCCTGAGAAAAGACTTTGAGAACCCCAATGTTAATAGAGCAAACCTTCTCAGGCTTTCTGTTACGTATGTATTTATGCATCTATTTGGGCGTGTGTGGGATTGAGAACAATGACTTACATCTCAGCACAAGGTTCAGTTCCCCACATCTCCAGTTAAATGATCCCTGAAACAGGGTTCAAGTTGCTGAAGAGCTGCTGCCAGTCAGAGAGTACAATGCAGCGCTAGGTAGGCATAGCTGTGCTATGACTTGGAAACAAGGTAGAGCTGTTTTGGCTTCTGGTTTGTCGTGTTTGCCTTGCTGCTTAGTAATGTCATGGGCTGTTGTGCATGGGAAAAAGACTTCAGAAACAACCTGAAGTTACAGTATTGAATTGAAAGCTACCATTGACCAGGATTGGGGCATATTTCTGCATTGATGGAGGTGCTAATTGGATATATGCTGGGCTTGGAAGATAGAACTGAGGAAATCTCTGCCCTTTTTTGGTTGCTTTAGAATAGAAACTCTTTCAGGTTGTGGTAAGTTATTGCAGTTTGGAATGCATTAGGGTGCCACACATTACCCCCCCCCCCCGGCAGGATACTCAATTCCATTATTCCTGCCCTGGCTTTCCATTTTTATCCCTACAGTCTTATTCTTACATTTAGATCAGATCTTTTTCCAAGGAGCTCAGTGGTTTTCCCCACGCCCCATTTTATCCTCACAACAATTCTGTGAAGTAGGTTAGACTGAGAAATAACTGTCCCAAGCTTACCGTGTTTCTCATATTATAAGACATGTCTTATATTTATTTTTTCCTCAAAAACACACACTATGGCTTATTTTCAAGGGATGTCTTATTTTTTTCCTCCTCCTCCTGCCGTGGCCAGCATTGCTGCTGCGCCTATCACTTTGTCTTATTTTCGGGGTATGGCTTATATTCCTTGAATGCTTAAAAATCCTGCTATGGCTTATTTTATGGGTATGTCTTAAAATATGAGAAACAGGGTACCCAGTGAAGCGGAATGACTTAAGGGATTTTTGAACCCTGTCCCCACACGTCCTAGGCTGGTACTCTTAACTGTTGTGCTACATTGCCTTGGGTAGCATTTCCTGGCCGTGGTGTAGCATGTTTAGTCCACATGGGGTTGCTGTGGGTTTTTCCTCCCTTGAGGTCTTTTGCTCTGGTTATTTCCTGCTTGTACACACAGTGGAGGTCCCCACAGTCATCTGGAATTACACTTAGGTGGCAAACACGGTTAAGTGTGTAGTCTAAACCCTCAGATTGTTTTGTTTTATTTGTTAAACAAATAAAAGAATCTTCAGGACATGTTTGTCTGAATCTCAACCAGGGTCATTGGGGTCAGCAAGCACCAGCTCAGTCATGGCAAAATATTGTCAGTTGTGCTTCTGAACGTGGCTCAAAAAACCTAGATAGAAAAGCTTAGTGTTACTGAGCCCCTTTTCTCGGGTTTCCTACGTAGGAGACTTTCATTGACTTCAGCAACTTCAGTTCTAAAGTGCTGCCCTGAACATGGATGATTCCGTCTCTGCTTTGCCTCTTTTGACAGCTGTTGCCTAGAAAAGCTGCTTTCTGTGAACCACTCCATTAGCAGATTGGGCCCTGTTCAGGCATTGTGCTTGAATGGGGACTCGGAAAACAAGTACCGGTAGTGGGTGTGCACACTGGCCTCTCCGCATGCCCTCACTGATCTTTCTTCATTGAGTGGCGAGGTCTGAAAGGGGCTTCTAAGCAAATTCAGTTGATGCAGAATTGGGAGCCCCAGTTGCCCAAACACAGTTAGAAGGCCCCTTCAGGCTTTCCCATCCAATGCAGGAAAGTTCAGATAGGAGCATGGCATGCATGTTCCTGTGCCCATATCTCACATTCACATTCCAGATTCAGATATAATGCAGCCAAACAAGCATTATTGGAGATCAAGAACACATTTCACTCCAAGGAGGGTGCAAAGCAGGACAGGTGAAGACTGGTAGGGAGAGGGGATGTTGCTTGACAGAGTGTGTAACCTATGGAGAGGCCTGTAGGGCCATTGGCTCCTGCATCTGATGTTTCTCTGGTGCACTGTGGAAATACATCGACACACTGGCTGCAGCAGGAGAAGCTACTTTGGGTCGTATCCCAGATGGGCTTGATGTGCCCTGTTCCCTATTTGTATTTCTCTCCAAACAATGGGGCTTTCCTGCCATCTTGCAAACCGCTTTCAAAAGCCTTTTACATGTCAAAGTGGCTTGCTACTTGGCAGGGTAAGGGCTTGCAGCTACTGGTGTGGCTGCCTGCTCAGACATGGAAGCACAGAGTGGCTAACGATAACACTATTTTGCACACGTCACAACAACAAAAATGTTAACATAACAGAGTGTGCAGAAGAGCAATGGCAGCAGAAGGGTCAATTACATACCAAAGGCCTGAGTAAATGAAAGTTTTGCCTTGAGCCTCAATGAGGCCAGCACGAGGGACAATCAAATATTATTTGGGAAGGAATTCTGTAATTTTAGGGGGAGTGGGGCCATTTCCATCTCCTGCCCAATAGAAGTTGAAATCAGATTAACAAGTAGAACAAATATTAATAGATGGGTAGAGCAGTACTAGAGAAGATACTTTTTCAGGTACGTGAGCCTCAATCTCCCATTCTGTTAACTGTTGTGTTAAGCGATAATTCCTCCCCCTTGGTTTGCCATTAGCTGTGGTACACTTGTGCAGTAATGTGTACTTGGAGTTGCTTCACTTCATATTACCAACTCCTGTATGGAGCTGTTAACCAGCAAGTGAGGGCTATAGGACCTCTGTCTTCACATTTCATAAGGTTCTGTTGGTTGTGGCCTGAACCCTCAACTTTTCTATACTTAACAGTACTTATTTCGGTCAGAATGTGGCAACAGACTTATATTTAGAGTATGTGTCCACAATTTTCTGGCTTGGCTTTGTCGCCAGCCATTATTAGTGATACCTTCTCCCCCTACTCTCTCAGGTGTCTTCCATGTGTAGAGGATGGGGACTTTGTCTCACTTTGCATTGGATGTTGGAATAAGTAGAAGTTACTTATTAAAAGCCCAGTGTCATGTCCCTCTCAGCAACTCACTGGGAGCGAGGATTGGTTGGATGGCTTTTCAGGATAGGTCTGGGAGAGACTTCTGCCAAACACTGGAAAGATGCTGCCAGTCAGTGTAGATGTTCCAGAGCTAGCTGAACCAATAATCTTGACTTCTCTGTAAGACAGCCTCCTATAAGGGAACAGAGGGACATTGGTTGAGAGTTGCTGCTTAGGGGAGAGAAGTGATTGCCCTCAGTGACTGAATTTGTCAACTTCTCTAAGAAGTTCTTTGTTTTCAAATTCAGATTGCTGAGTAGGTTACATGGAATTAAGCCTGGAGCAAGTATAAAACCTTGCTATCCAGATACTGTTGTTGGATTATAATTCTCCGGTTGAAATGGCCACTGGTTGGGATGATGGGAGTGATGTCTAGAAGGCACCACGTGGCCTCCCATGAAATGAAACTGTATATTTAATTGAGTTGGTAGATTTGCCCAATTCATGAAACTCAAAAGGAATATATGTTTGCTAGTCTTCTGAATGTGTGACTTGGTCAGATATTATTTCCTCCTTCCTCTGGGAATCTTGTGTAGCAGAATGTTGGATTTGGAGGTGTCCCTTTGTTTTTTTAAAAAAAGCTTATTTGGGACTGGATGAGGTTAGGAATTTAATTGACTGATCTGGTGCTCATTGGAATTAAGCTAGCCCCACCTCTGAGGCTTTCTGCAGGGAAGGACACTTGTCTCATGTGTCACCATCTGGAAAGATTTCCAAGGCTGGAGGTGAGGCAAAAGGTGTTTTTCTCGTGTGGCTGATTCTTTGGTGACCAGTAAGGACAACTGTTTCTTGTCAGATCTGAAAGCAGGGAGATGCAAGTGTAAGAACCCTGGTGCACATTACTCAACAATGTGTTTGTTAACAAAGGCTTCTTCAGGCAATTCCCTATGTCAGATGCACTTGCTACATTCTGTTAAAAGTGCCACAGGTTTTGTTGTTGCTGTTGCAGAAGGCTAATGCTACTCTTCTGGATTCTGATCCAGTATTTTTCAAGGGCCTGCTAGTATGTTTCTTGACTGCTGGTTTGCAAGTGCCTGCCTTTGGAAACTACATACTGTCTGTGCACATTCAGTTTTATTGTGCAGGCATTTGGCCATTACAGTTTGACTGTTAAATGAAGCAAGTATTTCAGAGGTCTATAGTGGGTATCAACATGGATGTGATTTGAGCCTCGTGCTCTTGAATCAGGGAGTACTGTTGACTTTTGTAAATCATTGCCATCAAATCTGTGCTCTTCAGGAATAAATTCTGTGATTTTTAGAACTGCTAAAGAAAGTTGTCATTCTGAGGCTGAAAGTTTCAGTTTAAACCCTTGAAGCAGAGTAACACGACCTGGTGGTCAGTTATGCTTCATTTTTATCATCTGACTGAAGCAGATTCTCTTGTACTGTATTTTAATTTTTGTAAATGTGTAGCTTTGAGCATCATTGTGACTTGATTGCTTATTAATAAGCAAAAAAGATGCACCGTGGCTACTTCAAAATATGGCTACAGACATAATGTCTGAACTAAACCAAAACTTCAACAGTGAAAGTAGCTTTTAATGGCTGGTATTTTGAGCCAGGACCATGTAACACCAATATATAAAAGTCTACATTGCTTCCCAGTACGTTTCCAACCACGATTCAAAGTATTGATGCTGACCTTTAAAACCCTAAACAGCCTCAGCCCTGTATACCTGAAGGAGCATCTCCACTTCCATTGTTCAGCCTGGACACTGAGGTCTAGCTCCGAGGGCCTTCTGGAGATTCCCTCACTCCAAGACGTGAAGCTACAGGGAACCAGGCAGAGGGCCTTCCCAGTAGTAACACCCACCCTGTAGAATGCCCTCCCATCAGATGTCAAGGAGATAAATAACTGCACAACCTTTAGAAGACATCTGGAGGCAGCCCTGTATAGGGAAGTTTTTTTTATGTTTGCTGTGTTTTTATTATGCTGGAAGCAGCCCAGACTGGCTGGGGCAACCCTGTCAGAGGGGGAGGGTATTACCACCATCATTTTTTAAGGTTTTGGTAGCACCTATATTAAGGGTCTTGTGATATGCAATTTAAAACGTAATTGATCACTTGCCTTGTAACCAATCAACCAGCTTCTTGGCTAGAGCTATGTGCCAGTGTAGGTTAACAGCCTGGCCCTAAAAATTGTTCCACAGACTGCTGCTACAAGGCATAAATCTGCATGTTACCTCCTTGCAACCTTGTCTGTCTGTGTGTACGGTTATAAGGCTGAGGGGGCTTGGGTGGGCCACAGACTATTTGGAGAACTCCAGACCATATCCATAAAGCCTGTGCTAGAAATGTCCGTCTTGCGCGACACTGTTATTCTATAAACATGTGAAACCTTATCTGCCAAGGTGAATTGAAACTTACCACCAGCTAAAACATTTTACTTTAAATGTGCCATTGTGCTACTGTAATATGCCTCTGAATGCATGCACCATTGAGCAACAGGACAAGACGACAGGATATGTTAGGCAAGATGGGCCTTTGGCCTGAACCAGCAGGCTTTTAGGTTCTTATGTAGAAGCTGTGACTGGACAAGCCCACTAGCTAGTTAAATGCATGCTGTTCCAGCAGGCTGCCTCCAAGTTCCTTAAAAGGGGCATCTCATTCCATCATGTACTTTCTTGGGAATAGTGCTACGTCCTTTAGGCTCCCTTCTGCTGTCAGACAATGGAATTTTGAAATTCTCTCCCCTGGTAGTCTTGACGTGCTTCTTGGAGATATACAGATAAAAAAAATGATATACTCCTAGAACAGCTTGCCCTCCCCAAATTGTGTATCTTTCAGTATAGTTGGCAACTGTATTTCCCCAGAAATTGGTATGTCCTGATGAGGAAGTTACAGCAGTAATACCTAGCAAGCATGACCAAACTTGGCCCTCTAGATGTTTTGGGACTACAATTCCCATAATCCCTGACCACTGGTCCTGTTAGCTAGGGGTGATGGGAGTTGTAGTCCCAAAACAGCTGGATGGCCAAGTTTGGCCATGCCTGGTTTAGATGTTAGGTGGATGAGCTGTGGCTTTTGCAATGACTGAATTTGGTGTTGTCCAGTTTAATGTGACTTTCTCATAAACCTACCCAGATTACCCTTATATGGTTGATGAACCTACCACTAATGCTCTGACAAGTAACAAAAGTGCAGATTCCCAAGTACCACAGAAAGACAGCAAGTCCCTGCCCCCAATTCAGAAATTCTTATACTGTGGCTTAAGCAAGTGACTAGAACGCAGAGTTGGAAAAATGTTTTGAATTCCCAATCCCTTGTATAACATTGTGGGTTACCAAGGCAACCAAGAACCTGGCCTTCTTCCCAGTCTTGCCTGAATTGGCACTCTACATGGGAAGGGAAAAGGGGGCCAGGAAAGGATACCTTCCATTAGATGCTGTTTGAAGCAGAGCACTTCCGTGCAAGCCTCAAGAGGGCTCGGGTGGCCTTCTCCAATGTTGAGTCCTCAGATGGCTGATGGGAGTTGTAGTCCAACAATAGCTGGGGGCTCAAGGCTGGACTAGGACATTGCTTGTGATCAGTGATGTGGGGCAGAAAATCCCCATTCCCCAAAATGCCATTACAGTGATGCCTCACTTAACGAATGCCCTGCTTAACGAAATTTCCGCTTAACGAAAGGTTTTTTCTAGCGGAGGTTGCCTCGCTAGACGAATGCGTTTTACGAAAAATTCGTCTAGCGAATCGCGGTTTCCAATAGGAATGCATTGAAATTCAATGCGTTCCCATGGGCAAAAAAAAAATAAAAAAAAATCAATGCATTCCTATGGGATTCGCTAGACGAATTTTTCGTTATAAGAAAAGACCTGTGGAACGAATTAAATTCGTCTAGCGAGGCACCACTGTACTTTTTGTGTGTGAAGGTTTGCTGTTTGATAAGTTCATTAGTAACAATGAATGAATAGCCATTGTGAATACAATATTTGGCAGGCTCTGCAGTTTTGGGCTTTGTTAAATGCAAGTAGATTCAGGCCCTGTTTGCAGGCTTCTCAGAGGCATATCTGGTTGACCACTGTGAGAACTGGGTGTTGAGCCTAGATGGACTTTGTCCTTATCCAACAGTTCTGTTGTTATGTCAACATACTAAATTAGAGCACAAGATAATTTTCCAATGTAAGTTACCCTAATCTGCATAAGAGAAATTTCATTGGGGGGGGGGAATTCCAATTCAATCATTGACCTTGATCTTTTGGTCACAGGAAGTACTTTACAGTACATAAACTTGTCCCACCTTGTTCTGAACTTCTTGCATGTGGAAAGTATGTGGGCTCTTCTAATGTCCCTAACTGATTTGATTATGCCCACTGGGCTGCTCTCTGGAGATCCTCAAAAGCCATAAAGCCCCTGAAGATCCCTAGGCCTCAGTTAATGAATTGAAATACACTGTGCATTGCTCTGTGTGACTTGTGATTTCTGATTCTGCCAGTCTTGCAATTTTGAGCTGATCTTTAGATCGTGAGGGTTTGGAACGGTCCTTAAGACACATGCTGTCTAACTTTGGAGTTGGGCTGATGGAGCTTTTTTTTTTTTTGGATGCTGACTCTTTTCTAATTTCTGCTTTCTCCTTCTTTCCTTCAGGTCTTAGTGGCGCAATGGCTAGTATAAGTGTTCGTTCGAGTACCCCGGGCTCACCCACTCATGTGAGCAGCGGCTCCAACAGTAGTCGAAGGAGAAATGGACTCCATGACGTTGACTTGAACACTTTCATATCCGAAGAAATGGCACTCCACTTGGACAATGGTGGAACTAGAAAGCGTACCTCAGCCCAGTGTGGTGATGGCATTACGGACTCCCCAACCCATAAACGCAATCGTATGATCTAAATGGCAAAACCTTTTGACCCCCACCTCTCCCTCTTCCTCATTTCCCCCCTCCCCATGCTGCTTTAAAGGCACTCGATCCACAGTGTACCTACTGCTGGGGAAACAAACCTGAGGCGCTCTCCTCCCAAGTCACACAGATTCAATAATTGCCATAAAGGAAAGCTTATGTACTGACAGTAGATTCTTCTCTTGTAACTACAGCTTTCTTCAAATTTAGATTTCTTTAGCAGAGGACTTCCAATGTTGTGTAGTAGCTAGCAAGCTCATCGCAGGCAGAACATGCATCCGTTCCAAGGCTAAAAAGTGACCTTACTTGTACTCTTAAAGGGAAAAAAGGAAATATCAGACATTTATTTGGTTATAGAAATGCTTTTCTGTCCTTTTTTTTCTTGCTGTGTTTAAATACTTGCTTCAACAGTACTGCCATTTTGACAACAGTGTCAAAAACATGACTTGGCATGTAAGACCTGCAGGCTTCTTTTTTGAATATATATATACATATATATATAAATATATAAATATTTTCTTCTTAAAAGTTCTACTGGGCGCATTAATTTCTATATAGTTAAGTGTGCAAATTTATAATTAAGTATTGGCCTGTACACTTTTTTAAGTTCCCAAAGCAGTTGATGGTGGCCGTGTGGCAATGTAAAGAGGTTCTACGATGGTTCTGCAATGGAAACTAAATCAGTGCTAAAAAGGATCTTCATTGGATTTGCTTTGTGTGTGAGAGAACTCTGACATTGCTGCACCAGTCTCACCTTCCACACCCTCCTGGCCCAAGAACTTTTAATTGGAAGTCTTTCAGCTGATTGCCCATTATTACTTGAGTATTCCCTTGTAAGTAATCAGCATAATTCTGCATTAATTGCCACAGAGGAACATGTTCTGTCACTGGCGAACAGGTAGCTTGGGTACTACATGACTTGTATTGTGTGCTTCCTGTGAAGAAATTATCATTGTGGAATGATGAGGAAATGGATGAACGGGACTTGTTTTGTTTTGTTTTGTTTTTAAGGATATTGGATGTTTTCTCACTATGTTGTGTATGACTTCCAAGCCACTTAAGGAGACATGACTTAAATCACCAAAGTCAGCCAGTGCAGGTCTTCCGACTGGGGCAAGTTGTGGCTGTTTTCAAAGTCCCATGAAATAAATTTCTCTAGGAAATAATCCTGTAATGTTTCCACTGGCTTCAGTGCAATATGCAGCAGACACAAACTGAAAGAAAAGTCTTGGGTTTAAACTGGCGTGGCCTTGAATGTGAGCAAATAGCCAAGTTCTGCCACCCTGTGGCACCCTTGGTGAAGCAGGTTTCTGGCTGTACCATATTTTCTCAATGTCAGTCATGTGTGTTTGATCAGCTAAGTGAACCTTGGAGAATGTTGAAGGGAGGCTTAGAAGAGGACCAGCATGTAAGTGCTATTCTCCACCACCTGTGTGGGAAAGAAACCGGTGACAGTGACCCAGTTTGCATGTAACTAAGTCAAAACAGTGGCTTAGCGCAACTGAGGAAGTGGGCTGGTTGGTTCCTGTGCCCAAGATTGCAGCTGTTACTCTCTTTGCCCAGTGAAGTTAGACATGGTTGGCTTAGTGGTGCACCCAGACCTGGGCTTGCAGTGGGCAGACAAGCCATGAACTGTAGCCATGGTTTGTTATTGGTTCCTCACTCTGGGAGAGACAAAACCACAGGCCTGGTTTGGATGTAATGCTAAGCCAAGCTATGGCTTAACCCTGGCTAGCGGGGTACCGTGGGGAGGGCGCTGGGGCAGCTGTTCTCAGTCCAGGGACCCTTGCACCACTTGTTCAAACTATTCACACTTAAGCCATGGTTTAGCTGCTGTTACGTGTGAACTGAGACAGTTGTTGCAGAAGGCCCCCACCCATGCCTAGTTCCTGAGATCTACCCAGTCTTAATCAAGTGGTGAATGGAATGATGTCTCGCCTACTTTCTGCTTACCTAACGGGGGGCTTTTTAAAGCAGCCTAGCCTGCAAGTAATTCAATTTAAACACTGCTTGGCCTGACCAGCTAGGCAGCATCATCACCCTCTTTACACCCTAGAATGCAAATGCAAACCCAGGTCTCCACCCCCATGGTCACTTCCCCATTTCACTTAACAGGATGGAGAGCTCAAAATGCATGTGGATCTTTCTGGCTGGAAGCGCCCTGCAAATGGCTGTTGTGAGGCAGGGGAGTGGGGGATCTGTTTACGCTTCGAATACCTACAGGGAGATACAACAGCATGACTAGTTGGCTGGTATCGAGTCACAAGTAGCTCTTCAATTTTTCTGCCTTGAGGTGTCCTGGCACAGGTGCCCTTTAGTCACCATTTAGAAGAAGTCTGCTTTGAACCACAGGGTACTTGTATAACTTTCTGAGGCCAGGAATATGCATTGCAAGAAGCATGTTGCTTTTTTTCTTTTGTAGAGCTTTTAAGTATTGCTAAAATACAAACAGCTTGGGGGAGTTGCTAAACAAAGATTTTTTTTAAAAAAAAAAGTTACGTGGTGTTTGTGGCTACATGATACTGTGTAGTTCATGATACTATGCGTGGATTTTAAAACAAACCCAGAGACGACACTTTCTAAAGGTTGCCAATGTATGTACAGCTAGTTCACTATTGTTGACCTAAAAAAAGTGCACCACGGCTTCTGTGTGACATTTGTAATTTGCATGTGGTCCAGGACTAGCTTCCATCGTGAGAATTCACACTGGTATGTGCCGTAGTGACTCAAGACCACAGTGCAAGAAACCTGACTACCCACCAGCTTTTTCTGCCAAAAAAGGTGGCACTTCAGAAACATAGGAGGAGACTGTTTAATTGAGAAGCCCAGAACAGTGGGCAGAGTCTTGTATTTTTGGTAGCAATCAGCCTGGAATGGACAAACGTCGCATAATAACGTCTGCCACTGCTATGCTCCCCAACCCCCTCACTCCTAAATTGATTTAGTTCATAGGTGTACAGAACTAGTAGAGGAAGGTTTTTCTAGGGCTTCACTAAACACTGGGTTTTTTCTGATCAGTGGTATGTTTTCTCCAAAGTAGTTAAGTGAGGGCCAGCCCATAATGCTAGGTGGAGCAGGATACGATACGTTTGTTTTATCGCTTAATGAGTTTGAAAAGATTGAAATGTGGATCTTGATGTGTGGAGTTCTTCCCTCAACCCCTACCAGATAGAATATAATAATTCCTCTGTTCACTAATGCTTTGAAGCTTTGCTATCAGTCTAGCTCCTCTGAACAAAATTTGTCAAGCGTTTTTTTATATTTTTGGTGCCATTTTTTTCCTTTTTGGTAAAAAAAAAGCTGGCTTTGATAATCTAGCTGCACTAATAGTGCGTGTGCTTGTAAGTCTTTCGACAAACTTTATTTTTACTGCTTTTTGAAACCCTTGTATTTGCTGTTGAAATATTCAGACTCCTGCCAAAACAAACAAACAAAGCTAGACTGCATGATGGCCTCATCTGGGAAATGGGTGTGTAACGAATTAACTTAAATATCCAGTGTGGATTATTTTCATTGGTTGTGACTTCTGGAAGAATATTCTGGAAGAATAAGACTATTGTAAAACAGACATGTTTAGCGCTTTGGGATGTGGTGGGAAATTAGTCGATTGCAGTTCCACATTTTTATCTGGTTCAATTTGAATGCCTTCCAGTGACCTTTGTCTCATCTCTTTCCCCATGTAAACCAAACTTAACATGAATGTGGGGCAGATTTTACATAATAGTGTATCCTGCATTGAAGCTGAGCTTGGCTTGCATATTACTAAAAGTTCAATTTAAATATTAAAACACATGAGCTATAATGAAGTAATGCAAAGCTGATTTTTTTCTTCTTCCTTTGTCTGAAACTGAACTCCTGCAATCCTCAAATGTGACTTACCCTGCTGGAGAAATAGATACCTTTTTAAAACCCTAATAAAATTCAAAATAAACCAACCTAGCTCGTTTGGTTTTTTAATACTTCTCTTCACTTTCTCTAGGCATCCGGAAAAGAGGGTGGGAAGTATCTCCAAACTCAAACGAGGTCAAACATAGCTTGTTTAAAATCTCAGATTTATGGAGGACTAATCCTACTTGTAAGAAGAAGAAAATGATTAGTTCCATTTTCTCAGCGTCCTGGAGACTTCTGAGTGTGTTTAGCTGTGCCATGACTGAAAGTAAAGCTCTAATTTGTATCGTTTTGGATGTAGAACATGAGAATGTTTATACAGTTCTTCACATACATTGGGAGAACAGCCATTATTCTGTGGTAGATCAGGTAGGGCTAACAAAGATTCTTGCCCAAAATGCTGGAGAGCTGCTGCCATCAGATCAAGGGGCCCCAGGGACCAAATGTGGCCATCTCCATCTGGGTCTTGGTGTAAGCTCAAGCCACAATTTTCACTGGCATTATTTAGTGCCCGTGTGCTTACCTGACTGGAATGTGTCCTTGGATTCTGATAATGATCTTTGCTTGGCTGGATGGAAGAGAGAGAGAAAGAAAGGTAGGTATGTCTGTAGAAACTAGCCTATTGTACAAAGGTAAAAGTTTGGCCTCTGGCCCCACCCCCCCACTGGCCTGTGGCTCCTGGAAGATAGCCCATAAGGAAAGTAGTCCCAGGGCTGGATTAACTAACATTACCCATGTTAGTTGCTACCACAATGCTAACATGGATAATGTCCCCCACCATGATCAAACTTTATATTAGATTTTTATGAACATTATTGCCACCATTGTTTTAACATACTGTGCGTATGTTATGTGGGACAGTTACTGCCTGTTTTCAGACATGTGTTTGTGCGCTGAGGCTGTGAATATAATGGCAGCAGTCCCTAAGCTGCCTGCTCAGAGGCTGGGATTGAATTGCTTTGTAACAGCGCGTCCTTTCTCTGCTTGGTAGAAGTAGCAGAAGTTTCATGGAATGAGAAGTGCGCTATAAAGGGATGGTCTAAAACACTGCTTCCCAGAAGCAGTGGTTCACAGACCATGAGCCACCAGCTGCTGGTCCACAGTGACTCCATCACAACGCAGTTGGGTGGGACACTTCAAGGACAAAATCTGGCACATTGACTGGTGGGGAGTGCCACTCTGCCACATCAGGGAGTTTGAGATGCACAGGTGTAAAAGTCCCTGTTGTTAAAAGGAGGAGGAAGCCTTTCAGGCCCAGACTGCCAGATCTGTGTTCTCACCCTACAGGTCAACTTTTCCCATTGTACGGAGCTACCCACCTGTCAGTAATGTGGCATAATGATGATAGGCAACCGAGATGGTTACTCCCAACCACTGAGTGAGGGGAGGGATCTGCTTCACCTAGTGATGGCTGATTGACAGGTGGTTGTAGTTGTTTTTTTTGGGGGGGGGAAACGGGCTTCTGGGCCAACATTTGCCTGCAGAGTGCGGACTGGAGATTCTCCATCCCTGATAGAGTTCATCTCACTTGTAGGATGCACAAACACAGGTCAACTTAGGTTATAGACCTGTGTGTGTTGCATGTACAGGCAGTGCCATTGGCCCAAGCCATAAAATAGGCAGAATGGAGGGGAAATGGAGTCCCTGTCAAATCTGATCCAGGGTGGGAAGTAAGGGATTCCTTCTAAAATGGGTAACCTTTTGTTCCTGATAAGTGATGGTGACAGTTCTCACACTTGGTTGTAGATTTCTCTGAGCAAGTTGTAGACTTCTCTTTGAGCCCAGGCCTGTATACGTGGTGGCTTTTTCCTTAAAGCTACCCTGTGAGGTTGGAGCAAGAGTTGACATGCCCATGGCCGCTGGGTGAATATCAGGACTAGGAATTTGAACCCAGGTTTTGCTAGACCACGTGTGGCATTATAGTACATGGGTGTAGAATTCAGAATCGCTCTTGACACAGTTGCACACAGACCTCCATTTCCTTCCACCAAATTACAGCAAAGTCATCAGCACTGGGTAGCCTCCATGCTGAAGATATTTCTGCACCAAAAAAAGGTATTTCTGCACTAAGAATATATGTACTGTTCTAGTCCTGCCCCCGTGCTGCTACCAGACTTACTTGGATGGCCACCTTTCTGGTTTCCAAGACCAGCTGCCATTGGCTGCATGATTTTAAGAATGCCTTTGCAAGGGAAACTTTTTTTAAAAAAACCTTTTTTTTTAAGATTAAGCCCAGCTGCTGGGGGACCTGTGTTCATGCCCAGTAACATATTCTGTGTTTTCGGGCAAGCATTACATACAACTAGCCTTGTATTCGGCCAAAGTGTGCATTATGTCCTAAAGTAATATTTCTGGGTCAGCGACTGCTTCTATCCTTAATCACTCATTCACTGGTTCATTGCAAATGTACGCAAGAGAAAACCCATGAATTGGCTCAGCAACTCCAGACTGCTATGCTGCCTGTGTGTCATTTATGACCTAAATCAACCCCACCCCACCCCCATTTTTATTGCAGGAGTGTAGGAAGTTGTTTTGTACGGAGTCAGACCATTGGTTCAGCTCAGTATTGTCTGTACCTGCGATGGGGTATCTGTAGCCATCCAGATGAACTACCAAGACATGTTGGCTGTGCTGCTTGGGGTTTTTAGAGTTAGTGCAGCACCCAGAGGGCCACAGGTTCATAATCTCTGCAGTCTACTGCAGCTTGCCAGGGTTTTTGAGGCGGGGTGTGTGTGTGCTTTCTGAGCTGCAGCAAAGAGCCATTGCTCAGTGATAAAGCATCTGCTTTGCATGCAGAAGTTTCTCTGGTTCAATCCCAGGTTTCTCCAAGTAAGGCTGAGAGAAGACTTCTAGAAACCCTAGAGAGCCGCAACCATTCAGTGTAAATGGTTCTGAGCGAGATTGACAAATTGCCTCCCTTGGTATAAAGCAGCTTCCTGGAGATGACTGGACCTGCTGCAGGAGCCCTTTCCCAGATTCCAAGGAAACTGACTTACTGTCCCTTCTCCTTTTCTACAAAAAAAGTGAATTGATTTGTCTGTCCGGACTTAAGAACACAAAAGGAATTCATGTCCCCCTGCAAAGCCAGAAATGGGATCCTCTTCAGGCATGCCCAAACTTCGGCCCTCCAGATATTTTGGATTACATTTCCCATCATCCCTGACCACTGGTCCTGTTAGCTAGGGATCATGGGAGTTGTAGGCCAAAACATCTGGAGGGCCACAATTTGGGGATGCCTGCTCTATGCGATGCCCCTTCTGGCATTTGAGGGGGTCATTAGACCCACAAAGTCACCTTGGTGCTGAGCCTCTCAAGCTGTTACCACGGGGGCTGCAGGCAGTGTGCTAGCCCATTCAAACATGGATTATTACTATTTAGTTTATTACAGTACTTGCACTTCACTTAAGATCCCAGGGTGGGTTACAAACATTTACAATACAACCTTAAAAACAGCTTTAAAATTGTGCAATTACAAAACATGCAGTCACAAAAAGGTAGGCTTACATCTTGGGTGGCAAAGACCAGGGTTAAGAGGCTTGCTTTCAGCATTGGCTGAAAGCTGTTGTGATGTTGCTAGATGCATCTCTGTAGGGAGGGAGTTGCACAATTTAGGGGCTGCCACAGAGAAGGCCCTGTCTGGAGCCATACAGCCTGAGCTTCTGAGGATGGTGGAACTAGCCCCCCACCCTGATGATCTTAACACCTGAAATAGTCCATAGGGAAGGAGGTAGTCTTTCAGGTAAAGGTAAAGGGACCCCTGACCATTAGGTCCAGTCGTGACCGACTCTGGGGTTGCGCGCTCATCTCGCTTTATTGGCCGAGGGAGCCGGCGTATAGCTTCCAGGTCATGTGGCCAGCATGACAAACCCACTTCTGGCAAACCAGAGCAGCACATGGAAATGCCGTTTACCTTCCCGCTGTAGCGGTTCCTATTTATCTACTTGCATTTTGACGTGCTTTTGAACTGCTAGGTTGGCAGGAGCTGGGACTGAGCAACAGGAGCTCACCCTGTCACAGGGATTCGAACCGCCGACCTTCTGATCAGCAAGCCCTAGGCTCAGTGGTTTAACCCACAGCGCCACCTGGGTCTCAGTCTTTCAGGTAGTTGAGGCTTAAGACTTTTACAGCTTCAAACACTAACCTGAGCACCTTGAATTACACCTGGAAATGAACTGGCAAGCAATGCAGCTGTTTTAAATGGGTTACAGTATTTTCAAACTTTCCTTGGACTGCCTTTTGAACCACTTGAAGTTTTCACATCATTTGCAAGGCCAGCCCCACTGAGAGCACATTGTAATAATCCATTCCAATCCTCCCAGTTGCCACCAGCTATTGTGCCAGTAGAGTTGTAGAACTCAGAAAGACGTAGGGGGGTTAAAGAGTTGTCAGCTAGGCTACAAAGACACGAGTAATCCTTGACAGACATCTCCAAGTAGGGGTGGAAATAACTATCTTCACCCCTCTTTAGAAATCCCAAAGTGTGGCCTGCAAATTCTCACCACTTGGCCAGACAACTATGTTTACCTGCAGACTGTCCAAAAAAGGGACTTGTATTCTTCAAGATAATCTGGTTTACTACAACTCCCATCAGCTGCAGGAATATACTGCTGGGACTGATGGGAGCTGTAGTCCAAAAAGCAGCCATTTATGTTGATAGGATTTGTACTTCAAGCACCACCTTGTGGGCAGCTGTCAAAATACATTACTTAGGGCTCTTCTGATACCATTTATCTTACAAATGTTAGCTGGAAGTACTTGGTCTGGTGCAACAAGTTGTTTCATTTGCTGCTTCAAATGGGAGTTGTGAATAAAAAAACCCTTGGCATTAAATCAAAAATACCAAACTTGATCCCTGGAGAAGAGCCTTGTCTTGGTAGCGCCTCTACTTTGCAAGAAGAAGGTCCCTGGTTTAACCCATGGCATCTCCAGAGAGGGCTGTGAAGGACCTCTGCCGGATATCCTGGAGAACAACTCGCTGAGGATAGCACACAGTTTGGACCAATGGTCTGACTGCAATGGTCTCATCAATAACATCTGAAGGCAGCCCTGTTTAGGGAAGCTTTTAATGTTTAATCAATTATTTTATTTTATTTTTCTGTTGGAAGCTGCCCAGAGTGGCCGGGGAAACCCAGCCAGATGGGCGGGGTATAAATAATAATAAATTATTATTATTATTATTATTATTATTATTATTATTATTATTATTATTATTATTTATTCAGTGGTAGAGGCACCTGCATTGCGGGCAAGTCTCCTGTCCAGTCCCTGGCATTTCCAACTAAATGCTGGTCTAAAACAAACAAGAGCTGTTCCCTGGAAAGCTGGTCTGATATAGACCAGCAAGTCTCCATTTTTAAACTTTCCTTGGACTGCTTGAAGATTGGTGTGCCTCCAGCAGATCCCTGAGCAAACTATTTTGCTTTGCACAGGAAAGCACTTAATATATTTCAATAACTAAGTTCCCAATTTAATGGATGTGTCTGTTTTTGAAAGTTGTGCAATATTGGATGTAGTGACGTTTGATGCTTATGTTGGTTCTCACTATCGGACTTGATGAATTTTCTGTTTCAAAGGTCCTCCCCTCCCACCCATAATTCCAATTTTGAGTGTTGACCAGGATCATGTACAGATAATTGGTACCCGTTTTGTAAATTCATGTACTTTTCGAGTGACAGCAGTGGAAACGAACGGAGGTCCCTCCATCACTTACACTACAATAGAGGTGGGGGGGACCCTTTTCCAGCCCCAAATCCACATTCCCTTGTGGTGGGAGCCACATGGCAGTGGTGGTGGGGGGGGGGGCTGGAGCTAAAAGTGGGGGCAGCTCTTATCCTTCATGCTACATCCCCATCTCTTGAAAATGCATGCATACAAGCAAGGGTTTCCTTACATTTCAGTGGCATAGTGCAGCCAGGCAAAGCCATGAGGGATGTGGCCTATACCTTCCAGGAAACAGATAAAGGGGCCTGGAGGAACACATCTGACCCTGGGCTTGATGTTTCTAGGCCCTGAGACAGCCGTAAACTATGACAGTTTTGTTTTCCCCCCACCTCAGTTACATCATGTGCTGCAGCTGCTGCCCACTCGATGTCCAGCTCTGATTCTGTGAGTCGATACTCCACCCACCTTTGCCACTGGCCTCGCCCACCACTGACGTGCCCCTAAGAAGGGTCTAGGTTGAGAAAGTTTCCCCACCGCTTGCCTAAGATCTCCTGTGAGTTCAGAGCCTTGGGACGAGATCTATTTTTAAAATACTGTCCTTTGATTAAAATTAATTCCAGGGGGGAGGGTTTTGTAAGATGTAATTAAGCAATAACAAAAAATTGATTACAAGAATTGCAAAGCAATTGACGACAACAGTGGGAAGCTCCATTGTAATTAAAGCACAAGGAAAAACAAGGCTGAAATGATTATGATGCTGCTATATTTTTTATTTTACTAACGTGGCAATTTGTAGCCACATTGATTTAGTGCACTGGGGGCTCAGCTCCAGAATCCTTTCTTTTGCAAATGATGTTCCCGTCCCTGTCTCCCCATTGGCTCGCTGCAGTCTCCCTAGGCGACAAGAGGCCGTGTCAGGGCTAACAGAACATTCCCCACATGGCTCATTGGCTTCAGGCGTCACCAGGGGCAACAGGACAACACGGAGCCTCAGCAAGGCTTTGCAGTTTTCTCCTAGTAGGTGAGCATCCCCACTGAGCCTGGGGACTTTCCTGGCTGGGGGAATCCTCTTTGTGGAGTTCTATTAGACCTGTGATTGGCCTGAAGAGCTCCTGGCACCATGTCTTACCCTGGTATCCTCCTGACCAAGGAGCCGGCTCCCCAGACCATCCCCGTCTCCGAGCTGCCCATGAAGGTCTACGAGGTAGCGCTGAACACTGGCCCCGATTCCTCCAGTGGCTTGGCTACCGCTGGCTTCCGCACGGCCAAGTACCTGCCCGAGGAATGGAACCAGCACAACTATGCCCGGTACCATGAGGCCTTTGCCGACCGCGACCACTCCGAGCGAGTCCGCATCGAGTCCCAGAATGTGGCCGCCTTCACGGCGGAGCTGGCTCAGCGCACCCAGGAGGACTCCACCATTAAGGTAGGCGAACGCCTCCAGGACATCCACTTCTGGAAGTCGGAGCTCCAGAGGGAGATTGAGGACCTCACGGAGGAGACGAACCTGCTGGCAGCTCAGAAGCTGCGCCTGGAGAGGGCCATCGACGCTACTGAGATCCCGTACAGCATTGCCATGGACAACCTGCAGTGCCGCGAGCGCCGGCTGCCTCCCGATCTGGTGAAGGACCAGGTGGAGGCGGAGTTGCTCAAGGTAGGACATTTACTTATTCATTCTGGGCTCAGGTTAAGAGGTTGGTTTGGACCAATAAAACCTCAGGACATGAAGGACTGCTTCCCCCCAATCTGGCCCCTGCAATCACTCTAAGCCAGTGATGGCGAACCTATGACACGTGTGTCAGACGTGACACGCAGAGCCCTCACTGCTGGCACGCGCCCTATCGGCCCAATCGCTCTGTTGTTGTTGTCGTCCCCCCCTGTTTGTTCCCCCACTCCTCACGCTACAGCTTGCCTCCGCTGCTAAAACCCGTTGTCAAAACCCGGATCCTTGTTGTTGTTGTTGTTGTTGCTGGTAGCCAGAGATTGGTTTTTTAACCCTTTCTGTGCTGTTTTTTTCTGGTGCTTTGGCAGATGATGATTGGGTGTAACAGTGTTCATTTTTTAACCCGTTCTGTGCTGGGTTTTTGGCGCTTTGGCAGACTATGTCGGTGCTGCGTGTAAGTTCCAGCGAAGGTATTATCCGTCATTTATTTCTGTTCTCTTCCCCCCCCCAAAAGCGCAGCAGCTTTGGGGCATCCCCCCCAAAAAACCTCCAAAACTTTGGCCAGCAGCTCCCCCCAAAAAGCTCAACAACTCTGGGCACTTTGTGTTAAATAAGGGTTTTTTGGTTTGGTTTGGTTAAATAATTAGTTTTTGGTTTATTAAATACAGTTAAATATGACAATTATACATTTTTGTTATTTAAACTATAAATATCGCGAGATTATGGTCTTTTCCTCGAAGTGACACACCACCCGAGTTATGCTCGGTTTTTGGGCGAAATTTGACACACCAAGCTCAAAAGGTTGCCCATCACTGATCTAAGCACTACACCACACTGGCTCTCAAGGATCAATGTTGTTGTGGCCTCGTTTCTTTTGGGGAAGCATCACAGCTCAGTTGAAGAGCACCTGCTTTGCATCGTCAAGAAGGTAGGGTTCCTGTCTGAACCCCTGGAGAACTGCTACCAGTCAGTGGAAACAACACTAAGCTATATTGGCTGATGGTCTGACTCGATGTAAGGTTATATATATCCCATGTCTCTAATGGGAAACGGCCAAAGCTTAAAAAGTCCCAGGTTCAGTCCTTGACATCTCCAGGTGAGGCTGGGAGAGATTCCCTGGCTGAAACCCTAGAGAGATGCTGCCAGTCAAATATACAGTGTATATATTTGCATGCATTTAAAACCTGCCTATGGGAAGCACTGTGTCTGGAAGAGAAGTGCCCCCCCCATTCCCAGATCCGCATTTTATCTGGCCCTCTGCTAGGTTGGTCCAGGGCTTGGGAGGGGGGCATGTCACAAGGGTTGTGGTTTAGGGCAGGCGCTGTTTCCACTCCTGAAGTGCCATTGTCTTCTGGGGTGGCGGGGAGAGATGGAGGCATGTGCATAAAAGGTGGGGGAGCAGCGATCTTGTCAATGACATTTATTGTTGTGCCACACCATGCCCACTGGTGTGAATGAAATTTGGCGCGAAATGCTGGCATATTGGTCAAAAAGCCACAGTTCGATCACACAGCAGTCACTGCAGTGTGGAAGGAACATTAGGAAATGGGGCAGAAGGACTAGCGTTATAATCAGGAAAACTAATGCAATTATTTCCTGTGGCTGAATGCACCTTATTTCTCTATCCATACACAATCAAACGAAAAACAGAAGGAGCACAGTTCAGTTTTGGAGAATATCATAGCCTTAATATGATATCTAAAAGACACTCATGTTGGTGCCTGGTTGGGAGACGGGCACTGAATGCCCAAACTGGAATGGCTATTGCATAACCTTTGGAAGTTTGGAGCACCCAGGCAAGAACCTCCTTTGAAGATTGGGCAGTTCCTATAAGACACCCTCGCCTAACCTGTTGCCTTCCAGATGATTTGGACTACAACTTCCAGCAGCCCCGGCCAGCTGCTAATCTCTCTCCTGCTTTTATCTAGGAAGCTGAGCTCATCAGAAACATCCAAGAGCTACTCAAACGAACTGTGAAGCAAGCTATTAATCAGATACAGTAAGATCCCTTTCCACTGTTGCGGGTTGCTGGTGTTCTAACTAACTCTTGAACCTAGTCCTGGTGTAACGTGTGATCGATTGGGTGGAAAATCAAAGCATTGTGCTCTGCAGAGGGTGGGGTGTGTGAACTGATACCTTGTAACTTTGGTATCCTGTGCCCCTGATGCACAGCCCAGCCAGCATTCTGAAGCTAAGCAGCTCTGAATCTGGTCACTGTCTAGATGGGAGACCAAATGGGACACACACACACACACACACACACACACACACACACACACACACACACACACACCATAGCTGCCAAGTCTCCCATTTTTCGTGGGAAACCCCCATATTTAAAACAGTTTCCCGCTGGCAGCTTGGATGAAAAAAAATCCCGTAAATCCCCCGGATTTCTTACCTGCCAGGGAGGCTCCATTTTGGGTCCTGGTGCCGCCCGATTTCCGGTGCCCATACATGGGTAGCACAGCACTGGAAGTTGCTTCTACGCATGTCCGGACATGCGTAGAAGCGATTTCCGGTGCCGCGCTGCTGCTGATCCCGCATTTTTTTGGCGGGAGACTTGGCAGCTATCACACACACCCCCTTTCAATTCATAATAGAAGCAAGGTGGGTGTAGAATTGAACTACAGTGGTGCCTCGCAAGACGAAATTAATTCGCGCCGCGAGTCGCTTCGTCTAGCGATAATTTCGTCTTGCGAAGCGCGGGTTGCTGCGGCAAAACAAACAAACAAAAATCCGCCGAAAAACTTCGTCTTGCGAAGCGCGGCCAATGAAAACTTCATTTTGAGAGTCACCAAAAACATCGCAAGACACTTTCGTCTAGCGAGTCTTTCGTTGCGCGAGACATTCGTCTTGCGAGGTACTACTGTAATTAAGTAATAAGTGTGTGAACTGCTTTGCAAATGGTTGTGATTGTGTTGATAAAACAATGATAATAACATGACAAATCTACTTGCATGTTACCAGAGTCCTAGGAGATTAATGGTTAATTGCATCATTGATTGGCATGAGACTTTAGTGGACCACAGTACACTTGCCTCAGGGATTCATGCATGAATAACCTCCTGACTAGACTGCTGCAATCTAGTCTTCATAGAGCTGCCCTTGGAAGCAGCCTGGTAGCTGCAGCTGTTACAGAATGCAGTGAAGGGAGGATCATATCCCCCTTGGCTGCCTGTGAAATACTGGGGTATTTCACAATAAATGGATGCTGGTATCAAGTGTACAAAGCCCAGTTTCTTCTGAGCTGGCTGTGTTCCTACGTCCCCAGGGTCTTCAGCTTAGTGTAATGCCAAATGACCTTGTCCCCCTCCTCCTGGAGCTGTGGGTAAGAGCATAGTAAGAGCATAGTTTTGATTGGCTACCAAACAGCCCAAACTAGCCCCATCCTAATGTTCGATTTCCTTTATAATAATGTTCGATTTCCTTTATAAAAACTTCCTTTATAACTTTTTAGAGAGAAAATGTGCTCTTATAGTTGCCACTAGATGGCAGTATGAACTAAGAAACAAGAATACACACAGGCAAGCTGCAGAACAGCTTTGGATAATATGGAAAGGGATGGTTTCGGGGAAGAGTATCATCCATGATTGAAGCGTCCTGTCCCCCACGCTTGTTTGTAACGTCCACAGCAGAGCCTGTGTCCCTCTCCCACTACACTGTTCTTCTTTGGCAATCACTTGTAGCCGATTAAGATTGTCTTCCATAAACACGGTTTTAACAATGGGTCCATAAGTGACACTGGAGGCCAATTCTGGATCCACACGTCCTTCCACAGTGGGGACATTGGTTTCCAGGTTGGAGCTGATCATGGTGTGGATTTGCCAAGCGTGCCTTCCTCTTAGCACGTTTCTCCCTTGTGTCCTGAGATCGAGTGTCTTCAAAGCCCATGACACCTTTGGTAAAAGCTGCTCTCCAACTGGAGCGCTCGCAGGCCAGTGTTTCCCAGTTGTCAGTGTTTATACTACATTTTTTAAGATTTGCCTTGAGACAATCTTTAAACCTCTTTTGTTGACCACCAGCATTACGCTTTCCATTTTTAAGTTTGGAATAGAGTAGTTGCTTTGGAAGACGATTATCAGGCAGCCACATAACATGACCAGTCCAACAAAGTTGATGTTGAAGAATCATTGCTGGTGATTTTTGCTTCTTCCAGTACACTGATATTAGTTTGCCTGTCTTCCCAGGTGATGAGTAAAATATATGAAGCTTGTGTGTAGCACTGCAGGAGGAAAGAACACAGCTCCCCCTTTGGGTAAATGCAAAGAACTAGAAACTTGAAACAGAATTGGTGGTTTCTGGTCTCCTAAGCTGCATAATGCCTTTGTCTCATAGCACAAATGTGTGGGTTTGCCTTGCATATAAGTTTGCAGGGAACTTGTGGCCCTCCTGATGATGTTGGACTATAGCTCCCATCAGCTGCAGCTAGCCTGGGGATGATGGGAAATGTAATCTAGCCACTAGGACGGTCACAGGTTCCCCTTGTTGGCAGAATAAAAAAACAACCTCTGCCTCATTTTGCACCTGCCTGGCTTTTCCCAGACATTTTTTTAAAAAAACATTTCTAACATTCTTGGCAAATATGACTGTCTCTAATTTTTATATAAAGTGAGATCTTGATGTGCACCCTGAATTACTTGATTTGCCTTTCTCAAATTATGTTCTAATTACTTTTAATTGCACTCACTTGAGCGCGTCAAGGATGGATTTTGCTCTTGGATGAGCGTTTCAGTTTGAAATGTTCTCAGCATTGCATAACATCATGCTAAGGCTGATGGCTCGCATTTCTTGGTTGGAACTGCCACCAGGTGTCATATGGAGAGCTGGAAGGAAAGGGCCTTTTTTGAATATTCACTGGGATTCAAATCCAACAGTGAAATCTATCTGTGAATAGCAATCTAAATAGAAGGGTTCCCCCCCCCCAGAACTGGTCTTTTTATTGAGGTGTCGAACCATATAAGGTACTGTATGAAGGCAAATCTCAGGGCTCTCCAACATTTTCAGGCTGTTGGGTAGCCTTCTCCATTCTGGTGGCCTGCAGATGCCTTGGGGAATACATCCCTTCCAACACTCCTTAGATGAAAATAAGGGCATTTCTCACTCCCTAGCATTTCCTATCAGAAGACAGACGAGTGCCGCCACCATCACTACACCAATGGGACACAGCACATATGCCCTCCACTGTGCTGAGAAAACCCCTTAAACTCGATTTTATCTTATTTTATTCTTTGGTAGAGTTGCAAAAAGAACAACACACACCAAGAATTTTTTTTTAGAAAGGGGCAAGATTGAACGTGGATGCAAAGTTTTTTTTTTAAAGACTCCTTGCGCTCTGCTCTGTCCCACCTTTCTTCCTTCCTAGGTTGGTCCTGGCCCTCTGCTTGCCTTTCAGAGCCGATGCATTGTGTGGGGCTGGGCATTGGCGGCAGCAGCCTCGCCTCCTCTTCGCCCGCTCTCCAGCAACCACTACAAGCTGCCCAAGGGAGGAGGCTGGCAACTGCAGCCCCTGAGAGGCAACGGGATGCTCCCTTGCATCTGCCACCGCCGCTTGGGACAAGGGCCGGCTCATCTACTTCCCTGAGCTTGGAGGCGCTGGCAGGGGATCAAAGCTATCACATTTGGCTTTCGTAATTCTGGGACTGTTCTTGGAGGGTATGGGAATACAGTTCTGGTAGCTCAGCCATGCTGGCTGGGGCTGATGGGAGTTGTAACCCAAAACACGGCAGCACGGCCTGGGGCTGATGGGATCTGTAGTCCGAAACATCTGGAGGGATGCTAGGCTGGGCAAGGCTGCTGTTAGGCATTCAGTACCTATTTAGACAGGCTGCTCTCTGAAACACAAATCTCTGAGGAACTGAACTTCACAAGGTTTTCTTGGGCTGACTAAAATTGGGTGTGTAGGCTGCATTTTGCTCACAAAACAAAGGTGAATGGTGGGGAAGGAGTGTGCTTTCAAGTCCCCCCTCCAGTCTGAGGTTTGCGGTGTTTGATTCTGCAGATTAAATCGAGATCACAAGGAGATCTGTGAAATGGACTGGTCTGACAAAGTTGAAACTTACAACATTGACGAGAAATGTGGGAGGTACAATAACCAGAGCACGAACATCCAGTTCCATCCAAACACATCGAGGTTCGAGGACAGGTGAGAACCTCTGGATCACCTACACCTGGGAAGGAAGGCGGCACAGAGTAAGGAATCCACTGTATCTACCCTTAGGTGTCACCATTTGTGTATTTGAGAGATACTTGCCGTGGCCGCTGGAGCCCACTGGTAGGAGGGAAGGCCAGGAGACCAACAGCAGGTGGCGCCAAAGCCGATGACAGGCGGAGCCAACTAATTCTGGTTTTGTAACTATCCCCTCTGCTGAGTTGTACAAAGGCAGTATTGAAGCTAAAGAGGAAGATAATAGAGAGGGCTGCCCCACTGAGCTGGTTGCAAGTAAGAAAGGCGGGTGGAGGGGCTGGCTAAAGGCAGGCTGAGGTTGCTGGGCCCACTCATCCCAATGGACTAACCTCTACAGGATGAAGGCCGTCCAGTGAACTTCACAGCTTGAGCAGAGATTTGAACATGGGTCTCCCCAAAGTCCAACAATTTACCCAACACACCATCCCCATCCCTGGTGAGGTGAGCAGAACCAAACACAGTACAGTAGTACCTCAGGTTACAGACGCTTCAGGTTACAGACTCCGCTAACCCAGAAATAGTACCTTGGGTTAAGAACTTTGCTTCAGGATGAGAACAGAAATTGTGGGGCGGCGGCAGCAGCGGGAGGCCCCATTAGCTAAAGTGGTACCTCCGGTTAAGAACAGTTTCAGGTTAAGAACGGGCCTCCGAAACGAATTAAGTTCTTAACCCGAGGTACCACTGTATTTTAAATGTGAATGCCCCATAGATGCAGTCCAGATAGATGCAGTCCCAAAGATGGGGCGCGGGTGGCCTAAACCACTGAGCCTCTTGGGCTTGCCAATCGGAAGGTTGGCAGTTTGAATCCTGCGATGGGGTGAGCTCTCGTTGCTCTGTCCCAGCTCCTGCCAGCCTAGCAGTTTGAAAGCATGCCAGTGCTAGTAGATAAATAGGTACCACTGTGGTGGGAAGGTAAACAGCGTTTCCATGTGCTCTGGCACTTGTTACGACCCTCTGTACACCAGTAGCAGTTTAGTCACGCTGGCCTCATGATCCGGAAAGCTGTCTGTGGACAAATGCCGGCTCCCTTGGCCTGAAAGCGAGATGAGTGCCACAGCCCTATAGTCACCTTTGACTGGACTTAACCGTCCAGGGGTCCTTTACCTTTTTTAACCTTTTACCTGCAGTCCAGGAGTGGGGACCAAATGCCACCCACTGAACTCTGTCTGGCCCTTGGAAATTTCCCCAGGCCTCCTTGATTTTTGCCAGGCTGGAATGTGTCCTTGAACCCTGAGGATGCCTCTTGCTTGGCTGGATGGAGGAGAGAGAGCAGTGTGTGCATCTGTGTAGAAGCTAGCCTACTATACATAGGCAACGTTTGCATCATTTCCTCTGCCCACGTTTGCTTCGGGTCCCGTCCGCCACTGCCATGTGGCATTCCCGCTCCCCACAAGAAGGGAACGTGGCCCTCAGTCAGACAAAATGTCCCCTAGCCCCATTTGGGGATGGCGGATGCTGTGACGCTCACAGTTTTGTTTCCCATCTGCTTCTGCCCTTGTCGCTCCTCCCCGGGGCCCACGCCACAGCGCTTCCACGCCCGAGACGTGGGCCAAGCACAGCCACGACAACATCTACCGGGCCGAGCGAGAGAAGCTGGCGTCCATCAATCTCCGCGCCCTGATCGACAACATCCTCCGTGACACAGCTGAGGACCTCCGCATGCAGTGCAACCGGGTGAATGAAGCCTTCGCCAAGCAGTTGGAGGTGCTGGAAGATGCCAAGCACAAGCTGGAGCACCACCTGAAGAAAGTACGGGAGAAGCTTCCTGGATTGGTCCACCCCAAATATCAGCACTGGGTTTGGGGGGGGTGGGTTGCTTGAGCAAGGCACCTTCCCTCAGTGAATCTACTTCCTCAGGGGGAGACCTTGCATACCCTACAAGTTTCCCAGAGGAAAACGTGGACATCCTGTTTCCCCCTTGGCGCCATTTTGGGTGCCATGATCTCGCACGATTTAGCGTCAAGATCTTGGCCCCAATCTCGTGTAAAAACACAAGTTTTTGAGTCCCAGAAAAAGCATGTCTTTTGGGCTCTGTGATCTCACACGGGAGCACAGACACGAAAATGCATTTTCCGGTTTGGGGACTCAACATGTGGGAGGGTATGACATTGACAGTGGCAGCTTGACAGATACCTGACTAGGCCGGCCCTTGACACTAGCCCAGGCATGCTGTAAAGCAGGGTTAGGAAACCTAAGGCCCCAGTGTTGCCCGTAGAACTGTCCCTAGGCCACAGGCCCTCACTGGGCCTGCTTCACATCCTCCTCGAGTGTTTTTGCTTGGCTGGAATGTGTGTCCTTGAACTCTGATAATGCCCCTTGCTTGTTTTGATGGAGGATGGTGTGTGTGTGTGTGTGTGTGTGTGTGTGTGTGTGTGTGTAAACTAGCCTACTGTACAAAGGTAAAATAGATATTTGTTGCTCCACCCCCCCACCCCCTGTCTTGATCTCCGGCCAGGAGCATATTACTCTGCAGTAGAGTTGACTTGCCCCCTGTTCCCCATCCACCATTCACCTCAAGGGAGATACAAATGATGAGAGACACAGGAGGAGATTGGAGGGAAGAAAATAAGTGTTTGGGCAAGTTGAGCAAAATTTCTCCTGGGAGGTGGGGGGTCCCCAGTGGGCACCATAGAAGGTGCCGGTGGGCATGTTGGCAACCTGTGGTTTAGTGTTAGGTGGGAACCAGGCCGCCGACAAAGCAACAGCTAGTGCACTTTATACCTTCAAATTAAAGTGGAACCTCGGTTTATGAACACCTCGGTTTACGAATTTTCGGTTTACGAACGCCGCGGACCCATCTGGAACGGATTAATTCACTTTCCATTATTTTTAATGGGAAAGTTCGCTTCAGTTTATGAACGCTTCAGTTTAAGTACTCCGCGGACCCGTCTGGAACGGATTAATCCACTTTCCATTACTTTCAATGGGAAAGTTCATTTCAGTTTATGAACGCATCAGTTTATGAACAGACTTCCGGAACCAATTGTGTTCATAAACCGAGGTACCACTGTAGTTTCCGTTTGAAGTGTTGTGGTGTGTCCTCCTTGTTTTCAGAACAGCTCTCTAACTGAAGCGCTGACTCTGTCTCCAGCAGTGACTTTTCACTCGCAAACCAACACCACCCTTTGCCTAACAGGATACTGCAAGCAGATTTACCATACTTTTCCGTGTTTAAGACGAGGTTCTTTTATTGAAAATAAATCTTTAAAACTGGGGCTCGTCTCATACACGGATAGTGCGGAGGGGGGACGGGTGATTGGTGTCCGCCGTGAGCAGGAGATTGTCAGCGGCATTTGGGCGGGTGATTGGTGGCCGCGGCAAGGCCTGCTGGCGATTGGCTGCTGCTGTGGAAATTGTTTGGGCGATTTGCGGCTGCTGCCGACGAGCGGGCACACCAATAGCGGCTTTGGCCAAGTGTGCGATTGGCAGCGGCGGTCAGACGGGTGAGCGATTGTCGGCAGTCCCCCCCACCCCCCATAAAGCTCAAGAACTCTTGGCCATTTCTCCCCATTTACTTAATTTGGAGTCCCCCAAAATAGGGGTCGTCTTAGACACGGAAAAATACAGTACTTTGTGTATAAAAGACCTGGACATCTAAACATGCCCCAAAGTATTTCTAAAGCGTCCCCCTCCCCTTTTTGTGTATGTGCTGGAAGCCTCCAAGAAATGCAGCCAGTTGGGTGGTGTATAAATAATAAAAAAATTATTATTTATTTTAATTATTTTAAAACAGACTCTTAAGGAAATTGGAGATCAAGAGCACAACATTGAAGCTCTCAAGCAAGCTATTAAAGACAAGGAAACTCCACTCAAGGTAGCTCAAACGAGGCTCTATGACCGTTCATTCAGGCCCAATGTGGATCTCTGCAGAGACGCTGCCCAGTTTAGGTAAGTGTTGTTCAAGCCTGGGGGGTGTGTGTCTGAGGGATTTTTTTTTTAAAAAAATCTATGCTAGTTTTTCTGTGAAATAACCTAATTTTCACTAACCTAATGTGCCCATTGGAATAGAATTACCCAGCAGACCTTGCACTTCTCTGAATGTGGTAACATGATTCTCAGCAACTTAAATATTCCTTTTTGCAAGAAAAAATACGTATATGGGAGAGATATGAATTTTAAGTCCCGTTTTCAGAGAAAATATACATTTAAACATGAATTCTGGAAAAATGCCTTTAAATATACATCAAGTGTGTGTGTGGGGGGGAAGCCCATTTAAAACACTTCTTTTAGGGAGAGAATAGTAAAAGCTCATTTGGCGAGAAAATACACTAACACCTATTTTGACTATTTTTCAAAAATATATGCTCATAGGTTTAAAATAATTCATAGGTTATTGTGGATATAGGGCAGAATGGAATTATGGGTAAAAATATGAAAGAGGCCAGAAACAGATTCATTTGATTTCATTTCAAGCACTTTTGCTTTGCTGGCCAGCCATGACTAATAGCAGCTCTGAAGGCGAGGACTGGGCTGGAGTTGCAGAGTGGGGTGGCCCCATTTTATTTTATTTTTAAGTTTTATTTACTTATTACAAAAAAACCAAAAGCACCGCCTTTCAGAAATCCTCCCTGGATGTCAGTTCCACCTTTGAAATCCCTGTAATGTATGGCAGCTCTACCTGAAATCAAACCATGGCTTCCTTTGGGTGTCGCTTGATGGAGCAAAATGCGTCGGCAGATCCAATGGGGGACCTCTAAAGTGATGCACAGTTTGGCTCTCAAACTGCCCAAGATGATCAGGTCCAAGGTTGGGCCCACTCACTATTCAGCTTGATTCCGATGTTACATGGAATGATGTAGTGGCAAATTAAGAATATGGGATCCCTTCATGATCATCGCAGCCACTCATCCTCACAGCCCCTTCTAAGAATTCATATTAATTTTAAAAATATACAATGGTAAGAACTTGGAATGCATTGCAATGTTCTATTCAGATCTCCATGTGTTGCCCTTCAGCTAGTTCTACTAGGTTCTATGCCTATACGTGGGCAAATGATTTGAAGTGCTCCAATACATCCTTTTGGAATGACTTAATTTTCCTTGAAGTTCCATTGTACCGGTATGTAACAGAACCTGCACACCAGTCCCTTGAAACTGGAGCCCCTTTTGTGGCCAGTGTTCCTAAATGCTTAGCTTTGGAGCCTACAGAATAACAACTCTTTGATGTTCTTCCTGCACATCTTCTCTAGAGGGACCCTAGGAGCCAATCCTCTGAGGCTGACTCGCCTCCTTTACTCTGATTGGCTCTTGTCAGCACAATGGGGGGAAAGTCATCTTCTTGGGGAGGAAAAAGCTCCCCTTTCATCCTGGTTGAGTGGTTCTAGGATACTGGAGACGGGGACCTTGTTGGGACCCTGCTGAAGAAATAGTAACAGGTCTTTGATAAACACACACTACACCTCTGGTTATATAAGCAGCATAGATGCTCCCAGGAAACTGAGCTGCATGGGCCTGTATCTGTGTTTAGACAAGTGTTTTGTGGTAGTTTTGTGTGAGTGAGACAGAATTCTAACAGCTCCTCTTAAGTTCTGTTTAGCAAACTCACTTGCAAAAAGGTACTCGGGGGTGGGGGGCGGGACTGTACACTGTACTTAGGGTACAGGATTGTACAGAACAGATTGATTCCAGGTTGCAGCATATTACTAATACATCCTTTAAAAACCTACACACATACACGATCTTTTCACTGCAGTGCTTCTAATTGTGGCCTGCCATTATGGCAGAAAGGTTATCTACAACTCTTGAGTGCAGAAGTAACAAAGTGGGCATTTATCAGCTTGCAAACATGTTTGACGGACGTCTCCCATCACCGACATGTTTGTACAAAACGGAACACCCGAGAAAAGAAAAGGGAGAAGAAAAGGCTGAAATTGCTTGATGCCTTTTCACCTGCCGGTCTTCTAAATTAGAAACAGGCATTGAACAGCTCCAAGGAGAGAAGATGTTCACTAGACATGCAAAAATGACCCGCAATTCTCATTCCCTGTACAGTATTACAAAATTGATTTTGTATGAGCCATAAACGATGTAGGCAGGTTTTTAGTCCAGAGGCAAATGCAAACAATGGCAAGGAGAATTGCTGACCAGTCTAGATCTGAAGCTCCTGCTTTGCATGAGGAGGAGTCCTCTTTCATTTGAGATTGGATTACTCCAATGCGCTTTTCTGTGGGGTGTCCCTTGCGCTTGATCCAAAATCTATAGCTTGCCTAGACTGCTGCTGCACAATTGCTGACGAGTGGGACCCCATTAGCATAGAGACAGACATTTGCTATCTGTCCGAGTTGTTATTGCTATATAAAGCCCTTGACAACCTGGGGCCAGTTTACCTGTCAGATTGCGACAAATTGGAAGAGTGACAAAGTTCCGTCAAGATCAGAATGGATTCAAAAAGTTGGCCGAATATGCGGAACTAGATACCGTAGCTTGTCAGAGAAAATAAAAAACAAACCAAAACAGGTATTTACATCAAGATGGGAAGTCTTTAAAACTTATTTGAAAAAATAACAATGGTAGTTTAAGGTCAGTTGCAGCGTTCGAATAATTTCAGCAGTAGTTTTAAGTAGGATGTAAAAGATAAGTCAGATCAAAGATGATCAAACTTTAATAGAACTTGTGGCAGTGTATAAACAATGAGAATTTGAGGTGGGGAGTAGATGACAGAAAAATACAATTATTATTTCAATATTAGGAGAATATTAGTTGATATATCAAGTT
Source organism: Zootoca vivipara (assembly GCF_963506605.1). Classification (NCBI taxonomy): domain Eukaryota; kingdom Metazoa; phylum Chordata; class Lepidosauria; order Squamata; family Lacertidae; genus Zootoca; species Zootoca vivipara. Next base: position 31,997,914 of record NC_083289.1, on the reverse strand, counting down.
TCCTTTCCTTTTTTTCCTCTTCTTTCTCTTTGTGGTGATGGATAGTTGTTTTCTTTTTTTGTTTGATGTGTAAAAGTGATTAATTTTTTTAAAAAAAGAAGTATTATTAACAGCTCTGGAAAAAAGAAAAGAAAAAGAGATTGCCTTATCCCCATATATGCCCACTTAGCTGCTTCAATCTGTGAAACTGACTCTGTTACAGGCACCACATAATACTCATTCTGCACTTGTAGGAAATAGATTTTATATTTTTCTATTGTGGCAGCGCCTTCACTTTGGAACTCCCTGCCTATGAACACCAGACAGATTCCTTCACTGTAATTTTTTTTGTTTTACTCTTTCTGAAAACCTTTCTGCACCAAGGTTTTATTACAGTCAAGCAGCATATAAATTTTGTGAAATAAATGTTGGATGGTGTGGTTTCTAGGCAGGCTGGACCACCCGCTCCTCCAGCCCAACCTTCTTTATTTAAAAGAAAATTATTCCCTGCACCTCTGACATCCATTGCTCTGTTTCGCACTTTCCAGGCTGGTCAGTGAAATCGAAGAACTGACAGCGTCCATTGAGGCTCTCAAGAAGAAGCTACTGGAGTCAGAGCAGGCGCTGCGCAACCTCGACGACTCTCGGATGCATCTTGAGAAGGAGATTGCCGTGAAGGCCAACAGCATCTTTATTGACAGGCAGAAATGCATGGCGCATCGATCGCGATACCCGACCATCCTTAGACTAGCAGGATATCAGTAGCCACTGCTCCCTCCGGTAGAGGAGAGCGACCCACTTGCCTCGACTGACGAGAAATTCAGTTGCATAGGAATGTGAGCTTCTCTTCCCTCCCCCAGTTTTTGGTTTGTGTTGAAATAAAATGCAGACATGTTGCCAGGAGTTGTGGACTGTTGTCTGCTGGAGACTGGAGCCTTTTATCTGGGAGACTTGGTGGTTTATAAACCCCGACGTGGGGAGGGGTGGTAGTGTCCTCAAAACATGGTGTTGTGGCGAAGAGTGCAAGCTGCTACGTCCTTAAGGAAATGGTAGAGCATCTGTTTGCATGCAGCAGGTCGAAGGTTTGTTCTCTGGCACTTCCACGCAGGAGAAGCTGCCTGCCTGAGACCCTGAGGAGCTGCTGTCAATCAGTGTGGGCAGTAGGGTGATGACTTTTTTACAACCTCATTTCCCTGTATCATAATTTGATGAGCTCTCATTAAAGATTAGATAAAATCTTTCAAAGAGATTTGATAAAAAAAACCTCGCTCACAAAATGATTTAAAAAAATTTATCAGTTTTTTTGACCATTTTTGAAGTCACTGTAAGCAGATATAAAATTGAACCCAAGCTTTAGAGTCACATATATACAACAGTATATAGGGTCATCAAACACACAAGGAAGCTTTTTTTAGCTGCAGTAACAGTATAGATGCCGCTAGAGGACGATGTTTTGCTACCTCTCCTGTAGGTTCTTTTCCCAGCATGCCCGGCAGGGTCTGCTGGCTGAGTTTTGAGGTCCCAAAAAGGGCCTTTTACCTTGCGCAGGTGTGACATTTGTATACCCTATGTTGCTAAGAACACTCCCCATTGTGGAATGTGGTGTTGTGTCCAAATTCGATACGAAATATATATAGAATTGCTAATACAATTTTATGAAATGGTAAAACGGCATACAAAAAAATTAAAAACGGTTTGTGCGTAACCCTTTTTAATATTTCAATGGAATATACCTCGTTTGAGTCATTAATAGGCAAAAGTTCATTCATTTGTGCTACAGGAAATAATTTTTGAGAAAAAAATATGAAAAAGTCATCACCCTAGTGTGGACAGTGCTGAGCCAGATGGACCAAGAAGTCTGACTTGTCACAAGGCAGCTTCCTATTACTGGTACTGTATGTTCTGGTGTTCCCATCTCACCTTGGTCACAAACTGACCCGGTCGCCATAAAATCAGTGAGTGCTGGTCCTCCTTTCTGTGGAGGAAGCACAAAGGAACCTGAAGCAGTTGGAGCAGCGAAGACCTAGGTGAGTTGATGAATGCCTTTGAGAGGGCCCTGGCTGACCTATTTTGGGAGCAATTGACTCATCTGTTCCTGGCCTGGAGAAAGGGCGAGCTCAGGAATAGGGCTGGGTGGTACCTGTGGTTTTCAACATTGCGATATATCACCAGCTAAACATCACGATATAACGATGTGATGTCTGAAATAAGGATGGAGTTATGTAGAGGCATTGGCTGGTTTTCACCACATTGTGATTTTTGCATAGCACACACCACAATTCGCAATATATTGCCAGGTCAAAAATTACGAAACCAATACCATGAGATGGACTTGAAACTGGTTTGGGATAATATACCGCCCAGCCCTAACACGCATCATGATATTGCCAGGTCAAAACCTGATACCGGTATCACAATATGGACTTCAAGCTGGTTTTGGACGATCAGAGCCGTAGAAAGGGGTGTGTGGGTGTGGTCTGCCCTAGGTGTCATGACTGGGGGGGGGTCACAAAATGGCAGGCGAGTGGGCGGCACACCTCATGCCTGGAGGCAGCAGCTCTTCTGACCCAGTGGCAGACAGCAGCCCTCCTCAGCCGTGGCGAGGGGCTCCTGGCAGCAGCAGCTCCGTTGCTGGGTCATGTCAGACCCGGCTGTGGAGACCAGGAGGAGAGTGAGCAGTAGCTTCCCCGCCCCTCTCCTACCCTGAACTGTGGCGTGTAGGAGGGCACCCTTTGCGCCCCACCCCCCTCAGGAGCACACCTGCCCTGGGCAGCATGGGCATACGCTCCGCCACTGTGGACGATATGTTGATATATCACCCAGCCCTACTCAGGAAAAGCCGCTGGTTCTAATGAGGCCAAAGATCCCCTGCCCTGTTCTTCAGAGCTGTATTGTTTTCAGGTCAGTTCTGTGTCTAGGGCAGCTGTCTATCAGCTCCATCTGGTACGCAGGCTGAGACCCTACCTGCCTGCAGACTGTCTCGCCAGAGTGGTGCATGCTCTAGTTATCTCCCGCTTGGACTACTGCAATGCGCTCTACGTGGGGCTACCTTTGAAGGTGACTCGGAAACTAAAACTAATCCAGAATGCGGCAGCTAGACTGGTGACAGGGAGCGGCCGCCGAGACCACATAACACCGGTCTTGAAAGATCTACATTGGCTCCCAGTACGTTTCCGAGCACAATTCAAAGTGTTGGTGCTGACCTTTAAAACCCTAAATGGCCTCGGTCCAGTATACCTGAAGGAGCATCTCCACCTCCATCATTCTGCCCGGACACTGAGGTCCAGCACCAAGGGCCTTCTGGTGGTTCCCTCGTTGCGAGAAGCCAAGTTGCAGGGAACTAGGCAGAGGGCCTTCTCGGTGGTGGCGCCTGCCCTGTGGAATGCCCTCCCAACAGATGTCAAAGAGGAAAACAACTACCAGACTTTTAGAAGACATCTGAAGGCAGCCCTGTTCAGGGAGGCTTTTAATGTTTGATAGATTATTGTGTTTTGTTTTTCTGTTGGAAGCCGCCCAGAGTGACTGGGGAAGCCCAGCCAGATGGGCGGGGTATAAATAATAAATTATAATTAGTATAAATAATAAATTAAATAATGAATTATGGTGCTGGAGGAGACTCTTGAGAGTCCCATGGACTGCAAGAAGATCAAACCTATCCATTCTTAAGGAAATCAGCCCTGAGTGCTCCCTGGAAGGACAGATCGTGAAGCTGAGGCTCCAATACTTTGGCCACCTCATGAGAAGAGAAGAATCCTTGGAAAAGACCCTGATGTTGGGAAAGATTGAGGGCACTAGGAGAAGGGGGCGACAGAGGACAAGATGGTTGGACAGTGTTCTCGAAGCTACGAACATGAGTTTGACCAAACTGCGGGAGGCAGTGCAAGACAGGAGTGCCTGGCGTGCTCTGGTCCATGGGGTCACGAAGAGTCGGACACGACTAAACGACTAAACAACAACAACAACAACATTATTATTATTATTATTATTATTATTATTATTATTATTATTATTCCTGATCTGCTTTGCATGCATCTTCAGGCAACAGTTTTCCACAGGCTTGAGTGGCACTACCACACAGTCTCCTGCTGCAGAGTCACACAGACTCCCTGTTTGAAACCCTAGAGAGCCGTTGCTGCCAGTGGATCAACGGTTTAATCCAGCTCCCTATGTTCGTTCCTGCATTCTGACTTCAGCGCTCCCTGAAGCCCGAAGAAGGCTTCTGGACACAGCATGACTTCCCATCTTTCTTTGAGGCTGAATTCAGGCATGAGGCTTGATAAATATGTGTAAACAAGGCATTATCGAGAAGCAGGATGTGCTGCTTGCAGGAGAGATGGGTTGTGGGGGGTGTTAAAGAGAGATTGATCTTTGGACAAAAGATGGTTAATCGCAGAATCGTTCGAATGTTGGCAATGAGCTACTAATATCAAAAAGAACTGATCAGAACTGTCTGAGCTCTGGATCTTTTCACAGGCTCTAAAAGACCTTGTAATAGCATCTTTGCAAGTATCGATCCCTTTGTGTCATCCTGGTCCGTGCCATGGAAACATCCAGCCGGGCTGCTGCGGAAGCGCTTGCATTTTCAGTGCCAGATCTGAAGGCAACGTCAGTTAAATGCTGAAATGCCATTGAAGGCGATTATCAGGCTTAATTGCCGAGCCGCCTGCTGGGAGATTAATGCAGTTATGAAACTTTGTTGTGTCTTTTCTCTTAAAAAATAAATAATGCGGAGTAATTGCAAGGTAGATCCTTAGTTCTAATGATCTATGATGGATAAGCATGACATTCAACAACATCTACCTGTGAATCATCACCCAGAGAAATAAGTACAATTAGCGCTCTATTTTAAAATCCCTAGTAATTACACATTTCCCAGACAGAAGCATTTGATTGCTTAGGTCAGCCTTTGCCAGCCTGGGGCCCTTCAGATGTTTGGAATACAAAACCCACACAGATGTGCCGATAGTAGACCATGTGGCCATAGGGTCCTGGGGCTGATGGAAGTTTTGGTTCATCTTGAAGGCACTCGGTCAGGGAAGGCTTGCCTAGGTCATCATCTGAGGCCTTCCAGTATTTTTGTCCTTGTGATGCCACCTGTCTCTGAGGCCCCTTCTGCACAATACATTTAAAGCTGTGTCGTATCACTCCCCCCCCAAAAAAAAAATCCCAGGAACTGTAGTTTGTTAAGGGTGCTGGGAGTTAGGAGACCCCGATTCCCCCTCACAGAACTACAATTCTCAGAGTTCCCTGGGAAGAGGGATCGATGGTTAAAGCGTTCTGGGAACTGTAGCTCTGGGAGGGGTCTTATCAACTCACAGCATCCTTAGCAAACAATAGTTCCCAGAATTCTTTGGGGGAAAGCTGTGACTGGTTACGGGGGTGTCATAGTGCTTCAAATGGGTAGTGCAGGTGGGGCCTAAATGGAACAGGTTGCCAAGTTAGTGGAGGCCCCTGAAGCTTTCTTCCAGGGGCGGGGTCTGCCCTGGCACCCACCCCTCTCTGTCAGGAAAGAGGTTAACACATGACTCTGTTCCAGAAAACCTTTGCTAGGGTATTGGTGCTGCATATTTTACACTGCTGTGCTTTAGTAATTACTAATTTAAAACTTGCTTCTGAATATTCAGAAGTCCCTTCCATTGTCTCGTGCCATAATCTTTTGTTAGCAGACTCCTTTTTTCTTGGTAAAGATTCCAAGTGCTTCAGGGTGCACAGTTATTTACGTACATCACCACTCCCGGAATTTTAGCATTTTATCATTTCCCTTAAATATTGCACCAGTAGGTTAAGTTAAAGAAAAAGAACAATTCTGCAATTCTGCGACAAGGAGGCACACTTATATAGAAAGCAGTGAAGCTTGTTATCAGGACCATGGGGGACAAAGCTTAGAATGAAACAAAACCTAAGAAAGCAAGTCTAGACACGAGCTTATAAAAGGGGACCACAATGGGAATTGTGTCTGGTTCGCGTGGCTTGCATTGTTTTCATGCCCTAGAACTGAAATGAAATGTGCATGAATGTGAAATTCAGCAAAAAATTGAAACCTGCACACACAAGTTAACTATTGATCAGATAAGATAAGGAGATGCTAGGGGCTGCTGTCCCTGTTCATATTGCTCACCAGCCCTGTCTACCCCTCCCTCTTCCCTTTAAACCTCACTCAAATCTCCATCGCCTCACAGCTCCTCTGTGTCCCTCCATCCCTGCTTTATTCAGATCCCTGCTGCTGTTTGGAACTGCCATTTAAAAACCCGCCTTCTCCTTTGCTCCCCCTCGCACACCCTGACCAAGCAAACCTGGTCCAAATAGGAGATTGCGATGCAGCACTACAAAATCCTCCATAACAAAAATCAAACAAACCCCTATGCAAATCATTTATATAAAATATATCATTTACAGGCAACCCATCATCACATCCCAGGGTGGTTTCCATCAATGACTAATATCTATTTATATATATTTATACCTAGTCCAGCATCCTGTTCTCAGAGTGGCCAGCCAAGTGCCTATTGGGAGCCAATATGCAGGACTTGTGTGCATTGTCCCTCTCCCACAATTCTTCATTCCCAAGTGGCTGGTATTCAGTTGCCGAGGACCGATCTGAGGGATGGTAACGTATGCAGGATGCTGGACTAGGAAGACCTATGTGTGCTTTGAAGTACATCAGAAGCCTCTGTGGCAAAGAGGCTAATTAAATGATGTCCCAGAAGTTTGCCTCCCTGCTCCTTTTTCTTCTGGAGCAACTGATGGGGAAGCAAAAGAGGAGATCATGCCAAAGCGGGCCCATCTAGTCCAGCATCCTGTTCTCACAGTGGCTAACCAGATGCTTATGAGGTGCTCACAAGCGAGACCTGAGTGCAACAGTCTTCGTAGCAGCTGGTATACAGAGGCATTTACTGCCTTGACAGTGGAGGGAAAACATAGGCATCATAGTTATGATTATGAAAAACAATCCAAATTAATAAAAACAAGCGACAGAACAACAGCGTTAGGACAAAAACTGAAGAAAAGTGATTACTACTTTACTGTAAAAGCCAGTGAGGACAGGAGTATCATTATTTATTTCATTTGAGAAGAAGAAGAAGAGTTTGATGTCCCGCTTTATCACTACCCGAAGGAGTCTCAAAGCGGCTTACATTCTCCTTTCCCTTCCTCCCCCACAACAAACACTCTGTGAGGTGAGTGAGGCTGAGAGACTTTAGAGAAGTGTGACTAGCCCAAGGTCACCCAGCAGCTGAATGTGGAGGAGCAGAGTCGCGAACCCGGTTCGCCAGATTACAAGACTACCGCTCTTAACCATCTTTCCATGAAGCATATCGAAGCAATTTCACACTACAATAAAAACCAGAGTGTATAGTAATGAAAGCATCAAACAACACTTGAAGCAAGTTTGTTCTGTGTCCTGGCAAGTTTGACCAAACTGCGGGAGGCAGTGGAAGACAGGAGTGCCTGGCGTGCTCTGGTCCATGGGGTCACGAAGAGTCGGACACAACTAAACAACAACAACAACCTCCTCTCAGTTTCCTCTTTCCCAAACTAACCATACCCAGGTCCATCAAGCGCTCCTCATAAGGCTTAGTTTTGCGTAAAAAGAACTCCATGCATGAAACATTTTGAAACAAATTCAGATACGTACTGATAGGAATCAAAATTCCCACTTAGAAGGCTTGTTGGAAGAAGGAGCTCATGGTTGGGAAATCATCAGAGTCTCCACCACTGGACTTCCGAGAAAAGAGTGTTCCGAAGTCTGGAGTCCACAACAGAGAAGGCCAGCTGATGGAACGATGAAAAGAAGAGCCTGTGTGGTGTAGTAGTTAGAGTTCTGGACTAAGACCTGGGAGAGCTGGGTTCTAGTCCCTACACAACCCTGAAGCTTGGGCCAGTCACAGACTCTCAGCTTAACCTGCCTAACAGGGTTATTGTGGGGATTAAATGGATGACATAATGGCGGGGGAAACTATGTACACCAGCTTGAGATCCTTGGAGGTAGGATATAAATTTAATATTAATTGTAATAAAAGAGAGTTAGATTTTTTAATAAAACCATTGAAGTGTCTTCAGAACTAAGCTCTTGACAATTCGGCCAAGAGGATGGTGGTAATAAAGAATCAGGAGTGGATTTTAGCCACATCTGGGAGACTTGCTCAGGAATATTGCCAGAAATCTGTGCCAGCCATGTATTTCTTGTCGAAATAATGAGCTGCAGAGTTCCTTGGCATTCAATAGCTATTTTATTAAGGCTTTTGAAAGAAGTACAAAAGGAGATCTGAAGGCTTTCAGAATTAACTGGGCTCTGCTTTGTGGTCCCCTCAGCCTCAGAGAAACACCACTGAATTGTCTTTAGATCTTCATTCTGGCAGCATATGATCAATGGCCACTAGTTGGTATAATATTTTTGTTACCGGTAGTCTAATGCTACAGGGTTGTTGTTGTTTTTTTTTTGGGGGGGGGGGCAGCAGACTCATTTAAGTCTGACAGCCATTCCATCAGCCAGACTGTGATAAAACACCAGTTGATCATAGATGCTACTCTATTTGCAAAACAAAAAACAAAAAAACCTTACACCAACCTTGGAATAGTCAAGTTGCTGATGAAGAGGAAACCAATTTTCATGAGCTGACACATCTTGATGCAGCTCTTGCTAAACTCAAGCAATCAACCTTGGCAACAACCAGCACTCTGAATAAAGAGGCAATGATTTCTCCACGGTAAAACTGGCAAATTCTATTTGATCATTCGGCCGTTGATGCATGCTGCTGTTTCTATAGCAACGCTTAAAAGCGTCTTTCTAACAAGATCATCTTTGCTGTCGCTTACGTTTGGCTTACCCACAACTCTCTTGGCTTTTCTCTCATTCTTTCTGACTTTTTGCAGGAGGAAACCTTTCCTGACAATTCGGGATAGCCGAATCTGTCAGTTTTAGTTCCACAATGTCAGACATACTGAAGAACCCCTTGACCTTGAAAGCCTCCATTAGGTGTACGGCGTGCGGTTCTGGTCAACTCATTTCCAAAAGAATATTGCAGAGTTGGAGAAGGCTCACAAAAGGGTGACCCAAATGATCAAAGGAGGGAAAGACTCCCCTATGAAGAACGGTTGCAGCATTTGGGGATTTTTAGTTTAGAGAAAAGGTAAGATCTGATGTGATAGAAGTGCATAAAATGGTGCACAGTGCAGAGAAAGTGGTTAGTGAATTCCCCCCCTCCCTCTCTCATCCCAAGTGCTGAGAGTCAAAGGTGGGGAGAATGCTGTTGCACTTAAGTTCAATGTGGCCAATGTGAGAACAAGATGCTGGATTAGATGCAGCAGCCAAGATCATCTTCTGTTCCTATATTCTCCTATGAGTCCTGCAACGCCTTACCCCAACACTGATCTCTCAACTTTCTAGAGTCTCTCTCTGGCATTGCTTCGCTGACCCTGTGATTTCATTGCGCTCCTCAGTTGGATAATTCAACCAGTTGCAGGAAGAGCCAAATCTCTGCACTTTAGCAACCAGGTATATGAACACCGATGTCTACCCACTGCCTATATAATTTCTTTATTAAGTTGGTTTCAGGATCTGTCCTGGGCTTGTTAGGGGATTAGTTCGTTTGCTGGGTTTGTATTTAGACTCTTTTGAGAGCTATTATGCTAATGATATAATTGACTCTTTTAGGGAATGTTTATGGATTTGGTTTTGTGCGTTGTTGTTGTTTTTAAGAAGCAGGATGTAGTTGCTAATTAATATGTCCGCTCCAGTGAGTTAATGAGGTTTTCGGGAAAACAAACCAGCATTAATTAGCATTATTGGGGCAGTGTACCTAGTAACATTGGATTCAGAAGCTTGATATGCCACAAATCAAACCCCAGATTTTCTTCCTCTTCACCTACCCCCTATCCAGCAGGCAAATTGTATTAAACTCATAATTTGCAAATTGAACAAGCCATCACTGGGGTTTAACTGGATGTCGTAAGAATTGCAGTTATTTTAAAAGTGTATCTGTATTCTTTACGTAGAAAAAAGTATATTCAAAGTAACATAAAAAGGCAAGAACAACCACAACATAATTGAAGCCCAGCCATCTAATAAGTTAAGAACAGTTTATTCCTTTTTGCTGCTAATGATGATGATTATTTATGAAACTTATTAGTCACTCCTCAAACCAGTGATGGGCAACCTTTTGAGCTTGGTGTGTCAAAATTTGCCAAAAAACTGAGCATAACTCAGGTGGTGTGTCATTTCGAGGAAAAAAAACCACAATTTCGCGATATTTATAGTTTAAATAACAAAAATGTATAATTGTTTCCCCCTTTTTTAAAAAAAAGAAAAAGGAGAGGGGATAAATTATTAAAGTTTTTTTAAAAAAAAATTTAAAAAGGGGAAAAAAATAAGGCAAAACCCAGAGGTCTTTCCCAGTGGGACTCTGGGCTCAGGGTCTGCTACTGGGGAGGTGGGCTCGGGTTGGACCTGTGCCTCCTCGTGGCCCTCTTCAGCCCACCTCTCCCCTCACTCTGCTATGCTTGCGCGACGGCGGGGTAACAGGGAAGGGGTTTCAGCTTACTTGGGTGTCTCTTCTCCCTTCCCAGGATGGCAGTGAGCTGGCGGTGGTGGCAGCAGCAGCGAGGTCAGGGTTGGGGTTCTTCTCCCTCCTCCAAGGGCCCCCTCCTCTCCCTTGAGGTGGGGTGATGGGGACGGCAACAGAGCGAGCGGACCCCTGTTCTCATTTGCCTTGTTTTCCCTTCTTTTCTTCCTCCTTTTTGCGGGGGCGGCGGCAGTGGCAGCAGGGCTGGGGCTTCCTTTTTCTTCCTCTGGCCTCCAGAGTGCCTCAAGGCCATCTGTCAGCTTCACGGGGTGGGGGTGGGGTCCGGCAGCTCCCCGGTTGCTGCACTGGTGGCCCCCAGTGTATGGGCGGTGGCTGTTTCGGTGGCTCAGGAGCCTGTCCGGCAGCTCCCGCAGCGCCAGTCACTTTCAGGAGCTCCGCATCTCCAGTGCGACCGCCATCTTGCCTCGCCGGAAGTCCACAAGGCCCCCAGAGATGCGTCGCCTGCAGCATTTCTCCGCCAGCCGGAAGTGAGGTCTCGGCATGTGGCCACGTGTCACCGAAAATGGCTATGTGTGTCAGTGCTGACACGCGTGTCATAGGTTAACCACCACTGCCTTAAATGAAAGTAACTGAAAGCAACTTGCAACAATAAATAAACAGCATGTAGTTTTAGTCCGTTCTTAAACTGAGGTGCGCTTTCCCTAATGAGGCCTCCCACCGCCAGTGCCCTTCCACCGTTCGGCTTCTGTTCGTAGACCGAGGTAAAGTACGTTAACCGGAACACTGCTTCCGGTTTTGCGGAGTTTGTATACCGAATAGTTCGTAACAGGGCTGTTCTTAAACTGAGGTACCACTGTACAGGGAATCAGGCTGATGTAAAACACTTAGAATTTTGGCCCGGGGCCCCAAAGGGGTTTGCTATGGTCGGAGAAGATGAGTGATGTCCAACCAAGGAGAGAAAGAACCAAGCGGCGTTTTGAAAGCAAAGATCCTTTTTTCGGTTGCAACCGGGTTCCCTATGCAAAGGTGACCAAAGGTATGAGGAACCCTGCACAAAGATAAGTTCAGAATTTTATTCAGTCACAATTGTGGGTGGTCTTATTCGTCACAGGTTCGTCAATTTACAAGATAAGGAAGCAGGGTGCAGAAGGAAGGTTCGGGTGCAACAAGGTGGGGTGCAAATCCTATCTACATAAGTAAGGTAATACTTCGGAAATCCAGGGAGAGATGGCAAATGATATGGTAATCCGGTTTTTCTAGAACTGGGGTGGCCAACTCCCAAGAGACTGCAATCTACTCAAAGAGTTAAAAACTGGCAGTGATCTACCCCCTTTTTGCGGTTCAGGTCAAAGTTGTTGAGCTTTTTTTAGGAAGGAGGAAGGCCCATTTTTTTGGGGGGGGGTTGGGTCAAATATTTTCAGGAAGGAGGTAAAATGTTGAACTTTTTTTTTAGGGGAACCACAGTTGTTCAGCTTATTTTGGGGAGCCAATGATCTACCCGTGATCTACCACTGACATCCAGTGATCTACCGGTAGATCACGATCTACCTGTTGGACGTGCCTGTTCTAGAATAACAATAGGCATGAGAGTTTTATCTAAAAGCCGAGTTCTTCTCACTGAAGGGTCAAAGGAAATGGATCTGGTTGTCTGGCACTTTAAGGAAGAAGGAAGGGGAGCTGAGTGGAAATGATTAGGTTTGAGGCTAAAAATAACATTTGTACTTTCATGGTTACAATAAAGTGATTCAATTTGAATACACGGGTTCCAATTCTTATTTTCCTGAAAGTAGTTACAATCATTGAGAAGTTGAACAAACGCTGATAAAAGGAGTCAATTCCATTTGCAAAGATGCCAAATGTAACAATTGCATAAAGGTCACAGCAAGGATTCACACTTACAAGTACTAAAGACACAATTACAAGGGGGGGGGACTAGATAAAATTTAAAATACAATTATAAAAAAATACAATTATTGAAATACAATTATAAAAAACACTTGGTTACAATTACAAAAGAATACTTGGATACAATTATAAAACTAGAGATAGGGTAAATTCAGGAAATAGAGTAATGGGCAGTGCAGGGAAGAAAGAAAAATCCTTTATTTGACGGAAAGGAAAGAAAGGATTCGAAGAAGGGGAATAAAGGGAGAAGTGAATTAAAAGGAGAGCAGACTAAAGACAAAATTGAGGGAAAGGTTTATATATATATCTTAGGTTGTCTTCCTTTGGTTTATTTGGTCTTGGTTTTCAGCTTCTTTATCTATTTTTCAACATCATGGCAGAAGGCCTTCTCGGTAGTGGTGCCCGCCCTGTGGAACACCCATCAGCTGTCAAGGAGATAAGTAACTATATAACCGTTAGAAGACATCTAAAGGGAAGTTTTTAATGTTTGATGTATCTGTAATATGCTGGAAGCCACCCAGAGTGGCTGAGGCAACCCAGTCCAATGGGCAGGGTACAAATAATACAATGATGATGATGATGATGTTAAGACAGACTGGATTCTCCTGGTATTTCCCCTCTTTCTCCCTATAAAACAATAATTATACAAACAGACTTGTAAAAGGTAAAAATAGCATTTACTCACTCATAATACTTCATAGAATCATAGAGTTGGAAGAGACCACAAGGGCCATCCAGTCCAACCCCCTGCCAAGCAGGAAACACCATCAAAGCCTCTGCTTAAAGACCTCCAAAGAAGGAGACTCCACCACACTCCTTGGCAGCAAATTCCAGTGCCGAACAGCTCTTACTGCCAGGAAGTTCTTCCTAATGTTTAGGTGGAATCTTCTTTCTTGTAGTTTGAATCCATTGCTCCGTGTCCGCTTCTCTGGAGCAGCAGAAAACAACCTTTCTCGCTCCTCTATATGACATCCTTTTATATATTTGAACATGGCTATCATATCACCCCTTAACCTTCTCTTCTCCAGGCTAAACATACCCAGCTCCCTAAGCCGTTCCTCATAAGGCATCGTTTCCAGCCCTTTGACCATTTTGGTTGCCCTCTTCTGGACACGTTCCAGCTTGTCAGTATCCTTCTTGAACTGTGCTGCCCAGAACTGGACACATTACTCCAGGAGAGGTCTGACCAGAGCAGAATACAGCAGCACTACTACTTCCCTTGATCTAGATGCTATACTTCTATTGATGCAGCCCAGAATTGCATTGGCTTTTTTAGTTGCTACATCACACTGTTGACTCATGTCAAGTTTGTGGTCTACCAAGACTCCTAGATCCTTTTCACATGTACTGCTCTCAAGCCAGGTGTCACCCATCCTGTATTGTGCCTTTCTTTTTCTTTTTTTGCCCAAGTATAGTACTTTACATTTCTCCCTGTTAAAATTCATCTTGTTTGCTTTGGCCCAGTTCTCTAATCTGTTAAAGTCATTTTGAAGTGTGATCCTGTCCTCTGGGGTATTAGCCACCCCTCCCAATTTGGTGTCATCTGCAAACTTGATCAGGATGCCCTCAAGCCCATCATCCAAGTCATATATAAGAGTAACAGATAACAGCACTTTGTTCAGGCAGACTTGAAATGGTAATCCGGTTGCAAAGACATACTTTAGTGTAGTTTAAAATGGAGCCTGAGCTGTGGCTCAGTCTTAGCATATGTTCTACATTGCTGAAATAAGGTAAAGAGGAAAGAGGAAGTGCCCAGCCAGATGAGGAGATTATTGTTAGGTTTTCCTTTAAGATTGACATGGTCAATGGTGCTATGCAGAGATGTGTGTTTGTAGCCCTGATCTGAATGATAGCATACCTGTGAGCTTTTGATAATTTGAATAATTGGAGGCGGAGTTTCCTTGCTGCACTGAATGCGGCAAGGTGATTGGGTAACTGATTATTTTGAAAATTGTATTTAAGTTACCCAAACGTTTCATGAGTTTGTGTAGTGTGAGGTACAGTGGTACCTCGGTTTATGAACACAATTGGTTCCGGAAGTCTGTTCATAAACTGAAGCATTCATAAACTGAAGTGAACTTTCCCATTGAAAGTAATGGAAAGTGGATTAATCTGTTTCAGACGGTCCGTGGAGTACTTAAACTGAAGTGTTCATAAACTGAAGCGAACTTTCCCATTGAAAGTAATGGAAAGTGGATTAATCTGTTTCAGATGGTCCGCGGAGTACTTAAACTGAAGTGTTCATAAACTGAAGCGAACTTTCCCATTGAAAGTAATGGAAAGTGGATTAATCTGTTCCAGACGGTCCGCGGAGTACTTAAACTGAAGTGTTCATAAACTGAAGCGAACTTTCCCATTGAAAGTAGTGGAAAGTGAATTAATCCCTTCCAGATGGGTCCGCGGCATTCGTAAACCGAAAATTCATAAACCGAGGTGTTCATAAACCAAGGTTCCACTGTATAGAGGAATGGTGCAAAGTGGGGTGTATTGTATGTATTGTATATATTCAAAAATAAAAAGCAAGCAAAGATACTGCGGACAAGTTTGTTACTTCATCGCCCCTGCTGCTGCTGGCACTCGATTGGTGCGAATGCCCAACAATTATATGTGGCTACGACCTCCCCATGTCAAGGGTACAGTGGGAGCGTCTCTTGGTGTTTACTCTAGCAAATTTACAGAAAAACTCTGTGAGCTTCAGCCTATCTAGCAAATATGCATTCTTGGTTTGACTGCATTGTAAATATCCCAGAAATTCTCCCCCACCCAACCCGTGCCCATCTTTAACTATTGGCCATGCTGGTTGGGTCTGATGAGAGTTGTAGTCAAGCAACATCTGGAGGGCACCATGTTGGCTACCCCTGATCTAGTTTGATCCATAAAGTATGCATCTTCATGTACAACAAGAAATCTCTGTTCCAAGCTGACCCTAACTCTTTGCCTTACTGGGATATGGTCTTCTGGTGGGAATCCAAGAATGGAGCAGATAGGACTGATAAGAATCATAATCAAGCAATTCGCGTGGAAAGGTTAATTGCTGAATCATAACGCAAAACCAGGGTGTCCTTCAGGCTCTGAGAGGTATGCTGACTCTGAGCTGCAGAGGGATTATGCAAAACAGGGCAACCAACTGAGGATACAGCTCTCTTGCGAGCCAGGAGATTTTGCTACGGGAGGAATGATTGCAATGAGAGGGGATTGAAGAGCCAAGATTGAAGGTGAGCACATTGGAGTGGAGGAATGAATGGAGAATCACGCACATTTTCTAGCTTGCCTGGGCTAAACCAAGGACATTCTGAGGACAGCTGGGTTCTCGATGGTCAGAATTAGCTCCCATAAGGCTCTTTAAAAGGTGGATGTTCAAATTGGCCCCAATATTCTCTTCTTCTCCCCCCCCCGAACACCTTTCTCTCTCCATATTCTAGACGGTGCTACACTCTCTCTGAAAGGACCTGGGTGTCATTTGGGCGCCATTGTTGGACCCATCTCTGTCACTGGAGGCAAGGGATGGAAGAAGGCACCTGTCCTGTGGTTGTCTCCTGCAGTGCTGTTTCCATTCCACTGCAATTCATCTTCCACTCCAAAACTACACTATTCATCTTGCTACCTACTGTGGAGAATTTATGCAGCTTTCAAAATTTACATAATAGTATAAATTACACTATCATTATGTTCCTCCAACCCATTCCTTTCAATGCACGGGAAACACAATGCAAATGAGGGGCACAGGAGAGTACATTATCAACAACATATTGTTTGTGGACTGAACGAAGCAACAACAGGGAATACCAATTTGCTGGATTGAGTTTTGTTCCAGACATGGGGCGAAGAAGTGAACAACAGCAACTTCCACTCCCATTTCTGTTTCTGTTGGAATCTTGGACGTCTGAGCAAACTTAGTAGCAAGAAGCTGCCATCTCAGTCTGGTGTGCTAAATACCACCATTCTTGTACAGGGGTAGCCTAGCTACTGTGGTCCATGCACAGGTAACCTCATGGTTGGATTACTATAACATGCGCTGTCTGGGGCAACCCTTGGAGGTTGGTCCAGAATCAGCAGCTATTGCTGAACGCTGCAGCCAGGCTGCTCTGTAGTGAATCCGACCATGCAAATATATTACTGATTCAGAGGAATCAGCACTGACTGCCAGTTAACTACTGAGCCCAATTGTAGGTGTTGGTCTTGCCCTCTAAAACCCTAAACGGCTTAGAAGCAGGTCTCTGAGACTGCCCAGGTTACTGCAATTTGTGGTTGTGGGTCATAGAATCATAGCATTGCAGAGTTGGAAGGGATCCTGAGGGTCATCTAGTCCAACTCCTGCAGCGCAGGAATCCTGCCCCCTCTTTCTGTGGCACCCTTGTGGGGCTCAGGAGCCATCAGTTATGTCACCCCTTGTTTGCAGAGCTGGCAACCTCTCACCTTTTTTGGAACACCCTCCCTTGTGAAGTGTTCCCTCAGACTCCTCTCCTCAGAATGTTGGCCGCTTTGAGACTCCTTAGGGTAGTGATACAGCGGGATATCAAATCCAAACTCCTCCTCCTCCTCCTCCTCCTCCTCCTCCTCCTCCTCCTCCTCCTCCTCCTCCTCCTCCTCCTCCTCCTCCTCCTCTTCTTCTTCTTCTTCTTCTTCTTCTTCTTCTTCTTCTTCTTCTTCTTCTTCTTCTTCTTCTTCTTCTTCTTCTTCCTCTTCTCCCCCCCTCTGCTTGGGAGTCCTCTGGCTGCCACTGCCTGTGATCTCTGAGCTGCCCCCCCTGCCCCAAAGAGAGGTGCCTCCTCACACTGCCCCACAGGGGCCTGGAACGTGCCTGTCCATTCCCAACAGCAAGGGCTGGCAGACTGGCTGGCTGGGCTCCCTTGCCCGCTTGCCCGCTTGCTTACTCCGAGGCTGCTTCAGCTCCTGGCAACGTCCCCCCTGGGAGCCCCAGAGGCACCATTCGCCTGCGGAGCTTATAGCCGGGGCTGCTGCTGCAACAAACAGCTGTGCAAGCATTTGGGAGGCAGAGATGCAAGAGGGCATCAGAGGAGGGAGGGAGGGAGGGAGGGAAGGAAGGAAGGAAGGAAGGAAGGAAGGAAGGAAGGAAAGAAAGAAAGAAAGAAAGAAAGAAAGAAAGAAAGAAAGAAAGAAAGAAAGAAAGAAAGAAAGAAAGAAAGAAAGAGGGACAGAGGCCAGTGTTGCCTGTGGCACCCCTGACTATCATTAAAGGCACCCACGGGTGCCACGGCACACTGGTTGAAAACCACTGACTTAATGTTTGGTTGCCTGGGATATGAACAAGGATATTTTCTGTTATGGTACCCTTTTGTGGTATGATCTCCCTGTGGGGTTAAGCACCCACAAAGGTGTGGTTTCTCAGAGAGACAGATATTTCCGTTTACCCTGGTGTTTCCTGATTGGTAGCAATGGCTGAGTATACACCATACATTCAAAGCACGTGACTTCTCCTAAAGAGCTCGGGGAACTGTAGTTTGTTAAGGGTGCAGCTCTGTGAGGGGTATACTACCGTGTGCCTCAAATGTGCTTTCGATGTGTGGTGTGTATCACTGAGTCCTCTTCTTTTTTGCTTGGGAGAATTGCGGAAGGCTCCCCTCCCTTGCTGTGTTCATTAATGGTACAACATCCTCCCTGGATCTAAATGCACAGATGAAGCTCTTTCCGGTTAAAGACCAGAAGACAGAATATGTTCTTCCCACAGAATTTTCTTTATTGGGCTTCTCTCCTCTTCTGCCTGGCCCAGCCGCTTCTGGCAGCAGTCAAGAAATGGGAATCTGAAAGGAACGGGGAGCAGACGTCATAGAACTTATTAGCTCATTTTTCAATGCATATCTGCTGACTTCTGTGATCATAATCCTGTTGCAGAAACAGAGTGCTCCATTTATTTCATTCCAAAAGATTAAATAGTTTAGGGAAACGGAGACTCGCATTGGGTTCTAATAACAATTTTATTTCAAAGTATTTCCCCCTTAAATCAGTCTGTCTCTCTCTCTCTCTCTCTCTCTCTCTCTCTCTCTCTCTCTCTCTCTCTCTCTCTCTCTCTCTCTCTGTGTGTGTGTGTGTGTGTGTGTGTGAGAGAGAGAGAGAGAGAGAGAGAGAGAGCATCAAACAAATTAGGATCAGAATAAACTGTAGTTTAGCTACACCCAACGATGCCCTTCAGATCTTTAGGGATACAACTTTGATCTGCACTGGCTGTGGCTGATGGGTGTTGTAATCCAAAACATCTGGAGGGCACCAGGTTGGCAATGGCTGAGACAGATGTAGGAAACATATTGCAATTTCTTCTAGCACATTGTCAGGTCCTGGCTTTGGGTGTGTGTGTGGGGTGTAGGACAGCTGTAACACATGGAAACATACGGAGGATGCAGTTCAATGACATATTCAAGCCTGACAAAAATACTTGAGGAGGGTGCACGACAGGACCTGCAGAGAGACATGATCCACAGAAAGTCTCAAGGGCTAGATCAAGAGATCCCCAAGGGCCGCATTTGGCCCCCAAAGTCTGAGATTCCCCATCTTTGCACTAACAAATGCCGTAGAAATATATTAATAGCTACTATACACATTCACTTATTTTGATCCATGGATGTTCTTTACAGGAGACTGAAGTGGCTCCTGCCTCCTGTCAAAACAAGATGTAATGAGCTCTCATCCACAGAGGTCAGAAATGCAGCTGTTTTTGCATAGGATAACACGGGGAAAGTGCTCTAGAGATGAATTGCAGCCACTAAGCCATGATGAGGGTGAGCCAAAGAGCTATTTCCGTGCACATAATGGCATATATTTTCTTTGTCGCTTAGGCTGCTAGCTTCTCTACCCCACCTTTTTGTTGCAATTTGATATAATGGGTGCCCATCTTGGCTTATGAACTGATGAAAGGAGAGGGATCTTGTTGGAGGAAGGGGTGTGGGCGCAGGTTTAAGTAAGGCTGGTTTGGGTCCACATTTGCAGGGTGTTACATACAAGACGACAAACTGGGACTATGTTCTATTAATCCCACAGCTATCTTCCTATATATTTAGAAATGTAAGGTTATCATTGCACAGCCCCCATTGGAAGATTCGTAGGGTCTCATCACAATCCTGGATTGTCATGATGTCGGGGCAAGGCAGTGGAGCAAAAGAGAGGAGGAAGGTTTTTTATTGGTGTTTTTAGAAAAATAGCAGAGGTTTAGATAAAGGAAATAGAGATAAAAAGTGTGATTTAAGGAATGGCACAGGTGTGAGTAGGAGGAGTCACTGAGAAGGGGACGTCATGGTCTAAAACAGCAAGAAAAGAGCTGGGAAAAGCTCTGTTGTGTTAGTTTCAACTATTCCATAATACCTTCCCATAACCATGCATTTCACTGCTGGTACTGTGTGCTGTCTTCAACCTGAAGTTCCAGATCCAAGTAATTCAGTAGTGATAGTATGTACACTATCCATCAAATGGACTTAACCTTCTCTAAATGAGCAAGCTTACGGACAGGCTTGCTCTTAAACGTCCATTCACCTTAAAGATACAGTAATGGATATCCTCGTGGGGTATGTGCACGCGAAGGGGCTTGCAGGAAAGAGGAGGAGGCCTGGGAATGGGGTGTGATCTGGGTGCAAGAGAGAGTTGAGGAAAAGTAAGGAGGAGGGCAGGGAGAAAAGGGGAGTGAATATGAAAATGGGGGTGCAAAGGGGGTTGCAAAAGAGGGAGCAGGAGGCATGGGAATGGGGCTGAAGATGAAAGCAGAGGCATGAAACGGTCTGAGGAAGAGGAAGGGATGGCGGCTTCTTAGCTGGGCAAAAAGTGAAAAGGATGCTTAGTCATTGCAATGCATGGGAGGAGGAAGACGCAGTAGGTTATCATGGGGGATTGTTTGTGGGCACAAAAGGAGCTAGTAGACATGGACACAGGTGTGAATGTGGAAACGGTGTGGTGCAAAGCAGGGCTGCAGAAGAGAAGAGAGAAGTGGCTCAGAAATGGGGTTGGGAAAGGTGAAAAGCAAGTTGCATGGGGTGGGAAGGGGGGAGCTCTAGGTGGGAGGTGAAGGTGGGTGGGTTGGTGAGCGACACGAGCAGGCAGGGGTGCATCTATCTATCTATCTATCTATCTATCTATCTATCTATCTATCTATCATCTATCTGTCTATCTGTCTATCTTCTATCTATCATCATCTATCATCTATCTATCAATCCATCTATCATCTATCTATCTATCTATCTATCTATCTATCTATCTATCTATCTATCTATATCTATCTATCGCTATCATCATGCTGCCATTCACGTGGCTGGCTGTTGACCACACCAGCTGCCTGGCTGATGACACGAAGGCTGGCAAGTAGTATGTGTGGCAGGTGGCCCAGGTGAGCTGTTTAATGAAGTGGGAGCTGCTTCAGAGAGCAGTCTCCCTCTTCCATCAAACATGGACGCAACAATGAAGTGAGGAGGGGTTGATCAGGTGTAGAGGAAAGGGGGTTGGGAAAGGGGGTTGGCGGGCAGAGTGAGCCAGGGCAGCAGTTGTGTGTGTGTGTGTGCACGCAGGAATGATTTGCTGTTGATGGTGCCACAGAGAAAGAGCATCCTTTCCTATGCCGCCATGCAGACAGGGGAAAACAGCAAGCTGTGCATAGCAGGGGCTCCCTTCTAGAGGGTGCTGTGATTTTTGTCAGTCAAGAGGTTGCCTTGTCAAGTATGTAATTAATTACCAGCCAGCAGTGACTCATTCAATATTGTGGGCTGGAGAGATGAACTCTCTCTTCTGGATAACTTGTGTTTATTGTTTGTGTTGCCAGAACAACCGGCTGCTTGGAAATGGCAGTAGAGGCTGGTCTAGTAGGGATAATGGGGTGCTGCCCCACCAACCTCAGTCTGCCCCCTGCCTGCCTGCCTTCTTACTTACAAGCACTCCAAGGGGTGTCACTGAGAGCCAGGGTGGTGTAGTGGTTAAGAGCGGTAGACTTGTAATCTGGGGAACTGGGTTCACGTCTCCGCTCCTCCACATGCAGCTGCTGGCTGACCTTGGGCTAGTCACACTTCTTTGAAGTCTCTCAGCCCCACTCCTTCACAGAGTGTTTGTTGTGGGGGGAGGAAGGGAAAGGAGAATGTTAGCTGCTTTGAGACTGCTTCGGGTAGTGATAAAGCAAGATATCAAATCCAAACTCTTCTTCTTCTTCCTTCCCCTCCATTTCAGTGTTGCTCCTTGCACTGCCTGCACATCATTCCTTTTAATGAGCTTCACATTCAAAAGTGGAACAGGAAACCCCTTTCTTGTGTTCCTCTTATAGATTAGCAGTGGGGTCTGTGACCCTCTGGATATTTAGCTCTCAGAACTCTTCTCAGGCCACGCTCCTCACTGGCTATGTTTCACACCCTGAGCATTTTCCCTTGGCTGCAATTTGTGTTTAAACTCTGATGATGCCTCTTGCTTGCCTGCAAGGCGAAGAGATGTCTTAGTGTGTGCAGAAACCAGTCTACTTGACAGGGGTGAAAATTGCATTTGTTGCTCTGCTCACTTTTGCCTCTGGTCCCACCCAACACTGTCATGTGGCCCCTGGAAGGGAATGTGGCCCTTGATGCCCTCCCTCTGCTACCAATAAACAGGGCTCATGTTTTCTGCTTGAACATGGCAAATGGATTTGTCTGAGAGCCACAGGAACATGCATGCAAAGCATCTGCCAGTCACAGTGTGCTTCATTCTGGTTCGGATGCCCAGCCCTCCTTTTGGGAGAAAGCATTACCTGAAAAAGTGAACCGTTGTTTGATCTATTAATTGCCTCCCTCTCCTGGCGCTGCTCATTTCCCAACTGTTCTGCTTCTTGACTGCTTCATGGCAAGGAGCTCTTGATGCGATTAGAGAATCACCAAGCAGCTGCCCAACAACAAACACATCAAGAGAGGTGTGCAGAAGGTCAGTACAAATAACCAAAATGAGACTTCTAATGCAAAAAAAATAAAAATAAAAAAATAAAAAAGGAAAGCAAGGAGCACAGATGTTTTGATCCTGCTCAATTTAATGGAACAGGGCAAAGGCAACAGGTATAGTGGCTAGCACTTAGTATTCAGACAAAGCCCTAATAGGTACAGATAACCTTTTCAAAATACATGCCAATTTAAAGTCCGTCCTCATTGCCAAGGACCTTGCTTGCATCTGAATTCTCCCACAAAAATCCACCTAATGCGCCTTTTGTTTCCTCAGGCTGCAAAGGTAGCTCAGTGGCTGAGCATCTGCTTTGCCTACAGAAGGTGCCAGGTTCAATCCCCAACATCTCTAGGTAGGGCTGGGAGAAACCTCCTGCCTGGACCCCTGAGAGCCACTGCCAGTCAGTGTAGTCAATACTGAGCTAGATGGTATGACTTCTTATGTTCCTTCTTGTGTTCCATAGCTCAGTGTTGGAGCACCTGCTTTGCCTGCAAAAGGTCTCGGGTTCAAACCCAGCATCTCAAGATATGGCTGGGAGACACTTGTTATTTTGGAGAGTTGCTGCCAGTAAGTGGACCCAATACTGAGCTACATGGACCATTGCTCTGACTCGATATAAAGGAGCTTCCCCTGTTTCTTATTACTGTCCCCGTAAGTTAGCTGGAGTGTTTCAAGAGACCATTTCACACAGATCTGTTCTCAGTACACAGGCACACAAATAGCTGGTTAGTCTTTAAAACAAGGGGAGCTTTAATCAAACATTGCTCCCTGGCGTGTGTGCAATCATGGATCAATAAAGCTGATTGCCTTTTGGCATAGATAGAGGGAGCTGTCATGACGAGCTGTTGAATTGCCATCATCAACTAGGGTTGCCATATTTCAAACAGTGAAAATCTGGACGGAAACGTTGTTGAGCTTTTTTGGGCGACATCACAAAGTTTGAGCTCAAAGATTTCTGCATTTGACGGGGCTGGACTAGAAGACTCTCATGGGTCCCTTCCAACTCTGTATTTCCACGATTCTTTTGGGTTTCCATCAGCTAGTATTCAGAAGCATTGTTGCCTCAAACCGTTGGAGGTCTCTGCGTAAAGATTTCTTGGAAAAACATCATGGTTTTGTATTGAATTATTGAGAATACTACATGAAACACTCCCAAATGCTGTCTTAGGGTCCATGTGCATGGAGTTGCCCATAAAATACATCAGCCACAACCACTCCCCTCTTCAGAGCCTGGGAAGGGAGACGAACCCTGAAGCTTGATCATTGTAGCAACTCACAATAACCAAATTTTAACAGGGATGAGGGGGTCCCCCAAGGGCTTAAAGAGCAGACAGGCATTTAGCAGACAGGCAGCTACAGGGAATAGGGAACCGTGTCTGGTCAACAGAGAGCCTCTGCGGACTTTGCCCAAAGTTTTTCCATTTCCCGCTCCTTCACTCTGCTAGGGTGTGGCTCTGATCAGGCGCTGACAACTCACAGAGCAGACATTTCAGCTGGTCCTGTGGTTGGCGTCTATATTTATCCTCTAGTGATGGCTTAGTCAGCTGTTTTGGAAGACAAGGCGGGACGTTGGTGCCTTGGCAGAGAGCTGGAAACTTCCAATGATTGTGCCCTTGAAGAAAGCCGTTTTGAATGCTCTTGGGTGATGCCTGTCTTTGTGCTTGTGTGTACATGCTTGGTTAGGGCAGGGGTGGGGAAGATGTGGTCCTCCAGATGTTCTTGGACTCTATCCCCACCAGCCCCTGACAAGCAGGACAAAGCCCCAGACCAACGGCGGTTGGGGGCAATTCAAAATAGCTGGAGGGTGCCAGGCTGGCAAAGACAGGTTTATGTAATAGGGCTTGGGTGCCATCCTGATGCTGTCGACCCACATCTCCCATCATCCCTGACCATTGGCCATGCTGTCTGCAGTTGTAGTCAAACAGCATTTGGAGGGCAGCACTCTGGCTATCCCTGCAGCAATGGGATTCCATTGCAGGGGATTGGAGTAGATGACCGTCGGGGTCTCTTTGAACTCTACAATTTGATGAGTCTATTATTCCTATTTGGAGGCTCTTTTGCCTCCTGGCTCCAGAGGAAGATGGCTAGGCTGGCAAAGCAAATGTTCCAATCCTGTGTACCTTTTGGGTTGTTTTTTAAAAAGCAAACAAGTGATTTTTTGTAATTTGCTGTGTGTGTACTGAAAAAGACAGCATGTGTGTGTTTGTGTGTGGAACTGCAGCCCCTACTGCAGCTGAGG
Source organism: Zootoca vivipara (assembly GCF_963506605.1). Taxonomy (NCBI): domain Eukaryota; kingdom Metazoa; phylum Chordata; class Lepidosauria; order Squamata; family Lacertidae; genus Zootoca; species Zootoca vivipara. The sequence continues at coordinate 31,973,389 of NC_083289.1, read as the reverse complement.
CCTCCCTCCTCCAAGAATCTTCCAACAAGGGGGAAAGCCAAGCCTTGTAAATCAACCGGGCAGGCAAAAACATTTCCCTTCCTTGAATGCTGCGATTATTTAAAGAGTGCAGGTTTCTCGCTGAGGCGCCTGGGGCTTTGCTATGGCTGTTTAATTTGGAAGGTGAAGGCTTGATGGCAAAAGTGGCTAGAACAGGCTCCCCCCTCCCAAGAGATTTTTTTTTAAAAAATATTATTTTTAAAGTAAAAGGGAGAGGTTTCAAAAGGTAGAAAAATGAATAGTTTTGTCTAGACCAGCCTTTTGTAACACAGTCCTCCAGATGTTTAGGACTGCAATTCCCATTAGCCGTGGCTGACATGGCTTTTCTGGCTGGGGATGATGAGAGCTGTGGTTCAAAGTGGAGCGCAATGCATTAAGGAAGCTGGTCTAGGTAGTGCTCAGATGGGAAACTGACTGCTAGGAATCGAAAGATCTGTCAGTTTTGGTTCTCTCGGGTTCTCATTTTCCCAATCTTAACTTCCATTCTCCACTTTTTGCAACAATTTGCAGGATGTGTGTGTGTGTGTAAATCCTTATAAAAATTCATTAGCATTGTAGTGTGAATGTCTCCTAGTAACCACATTTAACTATCCACTTTTGATTCACGTACACATTTTTGCAATTTCCTCTAATACAATGCATTCTTGTCTGCCATTTTCACCAATATATTCTTTTTATGCACAATTTCCCTTAATATATACTTTTTTTTTTTGGTTGGTGAACTGCATAGCAAAATTAGGATCAGGGAAAGTTTCAAAGGATAACGTCAGCTTACATATTGTTTCAGAAAGTGCAAATGTGATAGATTTGGCTTTAAATATGAACTGAATTGACTATCCCCTGATCCCTTCTGACTTGTGCTGAGCCAGGCTGTACTGCAAAACACCTGAAAAGCACCATGTTGCAGTGACTCCACCAGGAAGAGAGGCTGCAGCATTTCAGACTTTTTAGTTTAGAGAAAAAGGAGGTGAGAGGAGTTTATAAAACTATGCATGGGGAGCAGAAAGTGGATGGGAAAAAGTTTTTCTGCCTCTCTCATAACACCAGAACTGATAGGCATTCAATGAAGCTGCATGTTGGAAGATTCAGGACAGATAAAAAGAAAGGACTTCTCCACACTGTACTGTACGTATTTAAACTATGGAACTTCCCCCCACAGGAAGCAGGGATGGCCACCAAGTTGGATGACTTTGAAAGAGGATTGAACAAATGAATGGAGAAGGCAATCAATGACTACTGGCCTTGGTGGTTATGTGGAGGCAGTAATGACTCTGCATACCAGCTGCTGGGAACCACAAGAGGGGAGAGTGCTCAAGCGCTCAGGTCCTGCTTGAACGGCTTCCCTAAGCATCTGGTTGGCTACTGTCAGAACAGGATGTTGGACTAGATGAAAATCTCCCAACATTGCATTGGCTTCATTGGACGTCCACGAGTTCTAGTGTTATGAGGGGGGGGGGGACTTTTCACTTCTTCCACACCATGTACAATTTAGCGTGGATCCAGAATGGGCCTCGGCAGTCACTTACAGATTCCCTGTTAAAACCATGTTTATGGAAGACAATCTTACTCGGCTACCAGTGACCGCCAAAGAAGAAAAAGAGGACAATTTATACACTTCTATCACGTCTCTTCTTACTCACCTTTTTTCTTTTTTAAAATTTATTTTTATTGAAGATTTTTCTTGGTTTACAAAAGTACATGCCTTGTCTCTTTTTTTCAGGCTATACAGTCTTTCTTACAAATCAGTTACATTAGCTGTGAGACATTAGTGTTGAGTACTGTATAAATTTGGGGAAGAAGAGGGGTGGTGGTGTGGTGAGGCTTATATTATTTTGTATAGTGTACGCATCAACTGGGTCGCTTCTCTTTCTATTTGTTTATTACATTTCTTGGTAGTGGGAAGTATTGGGGGGGGCATGGTGTGGTTGGTTGTCTGCGGTTGTCTGCAGTGAGGTTTGTTTGCATTTGTGAGGGGGGAGGGCTTGTTGGGTCACATAAGCCAGGTTGATTCATATGCTGTTGGTGGATTCTTGTCATTGTCTTGTTGGGTTGTGTATGTGACAAAGGGGAGCCATACTGGGGTGAAGGCACCCTCTTCTAGATAGATACAGTGGTACCTCGATTTATGAACACAATTGGTTCCGGAAGTCTGTTCATAAACTGAAGCGAACTTTCCCATTGAAAGTAATGGAAAGTGGATTAATCTGTTCCAGACGGTCCATGGAGTACTCAACCTGAAGCGTACTTAACCCGAAGCATGGGTGTAATTGGTTCTGGAAGTCTGTTCATAAACTGAAGCGTTCATAAACTGAAGCGAACTTTCCCATTGAAAGTAATGGAAAGTGGATTAATCCGTTCCAGACGGGTCGGCGGAGTAAACCTGAAGTGTACTTAACCCGAAGCATGGGTGTAATTGGTTCCGGAAGTCTGTTCATAAACTGAAGCGTTCATAAACTGAAGCGAACTTTCCCATTGAAAGTAATGGAAAGTGAATTAATCCGTTCCAGATGGGTCTGTGGCGTTCGTAAACCGAAAATTCGTAAAGCGAGGTGTTCCACTGTAGGTTCCACTGTAGATAGATTTATTGCAGCTTTAGGCTCATGTAGGCACCCTCTTCTATTTGTCCCCGTATCAGTTTCAGTTTATTGGTTAGCTTTTCTAGCAAGGCCATTTATAATTTGATACCATTGGTTCATGTTTACTCCTGACAGGTCTCTCCAGTGTCTGGCTATGACTTCTGGCTGCTGGGAGTAGGTGGGTTATAAGCTGTCTATAATGTGAGTCAAGGGTCAGCAACCTTTTTCAGTCATGGGCCGATCCACCGTCCATCAGACCATGTGGGGGGGCTGGACTATATTTTCAAAAAATAATAATGAATGAATCCCTATGCCCCACAAATAACCCAGAGATGTATTTTAAATAAAAGCACATATTCCACTCATGTAAAAATACCAGGCAGGCCCCACAAATAACCCAGAGATGCATTTTAAATAAAAGGACACATTCTACTCATGTAAAAACATGCTGATTCCCGGACCGTCCGCGGGCTGGATTGAGATGGCGATTGGGCTGCATCTGGCCCCCGGGCCTTAGGTTGCCTACCACTGATGTGAGTGGTCATTATGATCTTGGAAGATGTTCAGTAGGGTCAATTCTGGGGTGAGTTCTAATACCTGTTTAGTTATTTTACATATATCTTGTAGGACTGCTGTCCAGAAGGGTTGGATTTTAGGGCATTTCCACCACATGTGGAGGTCTGTGCCTCTGGAGGTGCAGCCTCTCCAACATCTTGGTGAGGTTCCTGGGTGTCAGCGCATGTTTCTGTGGTGTTAAGTGCTACCTGTAGGTAAGTTTCAGAGTGAGGTGGGGTTAATTTCATAGCCTATGTTGTGCTCCCATTGATCTTTGAACACGTCAAGGGCGTTTGTGGGATTTTGAAGCAGTATTTTGTATATTGTGGGTACCATCCCTTTACTGTGTACCTCTGCTGTCAGGAGAAGGTTTTCAAAGGTGGTCAAGGGCCTAGTGACTGCTACTACTCACCTTTTTTCTAAGTGAAGAGGCCGCAAAGGGTGCAGCCTTTTCTCATAGGGGAATTGCTCCATCCCCTTGATGGCCCTGGTTGCCTGTGGAACCTGTTGTTTGCAAAGTGCCCTGTACCAAGATGGTGTTGTAGATCACTTCCTGTGGATTGCTCTGCTGCCTGCATTTCTTTGTTCCAAAGTTCACAGCAAACTTCTCAATGTGCATGGATCAATTTGCTTGTTCATCGTAGCTGCAGCAGGAGGAGATGAATCAGAAGAAGAATGGAGGAGGCATGTACCAAATTACGGTTGTTCTCTTGCTGCTGGAAACTGGACGTTGCAAATCCTCTTCAATTTCTCTCCTGTCAGAGAGTGCTGTTTTCCGGTCTCTAAAAAAATAGATGGCAAAGCTCCACGATCTCCCCCAAAATAGCCTCTCTCTATTTCAACTTGATTGTGCTCATCTTGAAATTGTCACTGTAGCCATGATACTGTGTAATCCTGCCTTCCATTTCTATTCAAAAGTGCTATGAAAAGCTCCAGATAACAGAACTAGACTTCCAAAGTTGAAAAGGAACGGGAACAGTTGAGAGGGTGGAGGTGAGACCCGAATATTCTGGCAGTTAGGCTAGGGTTCCCATACATCCAGATTTTCCCGGGCATATCTGGAACACTGCAGCTGGTAGCAGTGTTTGGGCGGAAATCGGGAAAATGTACCAGAAAATCCAGACATATGGCAACCCATGTTGGCAGTGCCATTTTTGCTGAATTTTCCCCAAAACTAGCAATTTTGCAAAACAAAACAAAAAAACACACCTCAACAACTTTTCTGTCCGGATTTTCACTGTTTGAAATATGGCATTATTAGAATCCAGTTTCACCCAGACCCCAAGATTTGCCCTTTTCACTGTGCTTCTGTGAGTCACTCTGTGTTCTCCCCATTTCAAGTTCTGTTTTGGGTTTTGAGCTACTCTGTATGAAACAAAGCTGGATGTTCTTCATCTGCTATGTATGTTGGAAAGTGGTCTGTCTGTCCATCTGTTCTCCATAGGTTTGGCCACCTCTTTAGATGTCATTGCCAAGTTCAGTACGATGGTTCCCAAGCTGGAGGGAGCAGTGACTGTTGATGCTTGGAAGCCGACCGCCATTTTGAATCAAGATGGTAGACTGAAATGTGACCTTGGCATGACTTTGGCATCTTCACCTTTGGAGATATCACAAAACACTACTACATGAGGGTTTGTGAGGTGGGGACAGTGGACTTTGTCACTATTTGGATGCCAGGCACCATTTTGAGTCAAGATGGCAGACTGAAACACAATCTTGGCATGACTGTTCTGGCATAGGTTTGGTACCAGGGTTTCTAAGGTGGAGATGGACATCTTCATTGATATTTGGATGCTGGGCATCATTTTGAATCGAGCTGGCATACCAAAACATGACTTTGTTATGACTTTGCTGATTTTTGGCCTGATGGGTGCAAAATCATAAATTGTACTACCCATTTAAAAATTAATTCACACAAAATTTTGCCAGGGGAGGGGACAACAGAGGAAGGAGAGTAGAGGAAGATGCAGAAGTTATAAATGTCAGCAAATGCAGTTATGTATTCTTAGTCTTTGTGTGAAGATATAAATCTGTTTCTTTTTATTGAGAAAGGGCAAATTAGACGGGAAATGATAAAAGTGTATAAAAATTATGCACGACATAAGTGGAGAAAGGAAAGTTATTCTTTCATAACAATGGAACTCATGGGCATCGAATGAAGCTGAATGCTGAAAGATTTGGGACAGACAAAAGAAAGGACTTATTCATGCAGTGCATAGTTAAACATAGTTAAACTCACTCCCCCAGGAAGCAGTGATTGCCACCAACTTGGATGGCTTCAAAAGAGAATTGGACAAATTCATGGCGGAGGCGGCTACTAATGGCTACTAATCACGATGGCTATGCTCTTTCTCCACGGTCATAAGCAGTAAGTCTCTGAATATCAGTTGCCAAGAATCATACATAGGGAGGGAAACTGGAAGTGTTAAGGATTGAGCATGGGACCTTCTGCATTCAAAGCATACGCTCTACAGCAGTGGCTACCAATTACATAAGTACTGTGGGGCCCCTAGTCTTTCAAAGGTGAAGTCATGGACTAATATCCCTATGATAGTTTTTGTTATGTGAATGGTGCTGCAGACCCCCTGGGTGGGTTACGTGGACCACCCTAGGTGCACAGACCACCAGTTGGGAACCACTGCTCCACAACATAAGGGCATAAGAAGAGCCTATTGGAAAAGTCCAATGACCCATCTAGTCCAGTATCCTGTTGGCCAATTAGAGACCTATAGGAAATCTGCAAGCAAGACTTGAGTTCAACAGCACACTCTGTGGTTTTCAGCAACCGACATTCAGAAGCATGCTGGGTAAGGCACAGAGGTAAATCTATAGGCTTCATGGAATAGATGGTTTGCAGGAGGAGCTCTGAAGGAAGAGCAAGAGAAAGCAAGCGATGTCATCATGGGCCAAAAGCTGACCTGAATCCTACACTTAAAGTTCATACAGTGGTACCGGTACCTCGCAAGACGAATGCCCCGCAAGATGAATTTTTCGCAAGATGAATGCGTCTTGTGATCTGATGGCAAGACAAATTCGTTTTGCGAAAAATTCGTCTTGCGAATCAGCGTTTCCCATAGGAATGCACTGGAATTTAATTAATGCGTTCCTATGGGCGAAATTTTTTTTCAATGCATTCCTATGGGAAACCGCGATTCGCAAGACGAATTTTTCGCAAAATGAATTGACTCGCGGAACGAATTAAATTTGTCTTGTGAGGCACCACTGTAGAATGTATATTCTCAGCCCAGTGCTGATCCAAGACTCCGATGCACGTTGCATGGTTGGAAAGTTCACTCCCTTGCCAAAGCCGAGAACATCTGTCGATCACATTAATAAATTCTTTTGGGAGGGAAAGTGACCTTCTAAGTGGTGCTAGTTCTCAAAGGAAAATGAATTCCACATGTCTCCCCTTTGACCATTTGGATGCAGAAGACGTTGGTCTGGTTAAGTTTTCAGCCTCCTCTTTTAACCTGAAGATGCAGAAGCTGAACCCACAACATCATTTTGGATGTGTGTGCAAGCAACTCCAAGAAAATCTTCCTGAGAGCTGCTGGCCATGTGAGGCCACAGAGTTTCATAAGAAGTTGGCTTGTTACCCAGTGTTTCGTTTGGATACCAGGAAGGGAGCTTCTAACGGCGGCGGGAGAAACCACAAGTCTGATCCCTGAATGAACAAGGGAGCACTCAGATCTCCAGGCTGAGCAAAGGGCAGCTAGGAAGCTGAGGAGAAAGGAGTTTTTGAGTCACAAAGGTAAGTTGTGTGACACCCGAACTAGTGATATGCAACAGAATGAAAGCTTATGCCAAGGAATTCATAGGGGTGGCAAACCGAGAAGGTCACCAGTTTGGTTGCTCAAGTTTTTGAGTTTGAAGTGTTACTACGGATTGGGGGAGAAATTTGATCTGTTACTAGGATCGGGGGAGAAATTTGACTTTGTTCCCAATTTAATGAGAAACTAGCTAATTCATACAGGTATAATTCTTTGAAATGCACTTTTATCCAAATTTTGTGATGTAGTGGTCCAATCAAACAGTGTGTACAGCCATACATATATTAGAGGAAAGCGTGCATAAAAATGCATATATTGGTGGAAACAACATACGAAAATGCATTATAGTAGGGGATGTTGCCTGCAACAAAGTGTGCCTTAGTCAAAACTGGATAGAAAAAATATATATTTTTAAGGAAAAATATGCACTCAAATGCTGATGAATTTTCATGAGATTTTTTCAAACTGCTGCGGAAAGGGCGGGGGGAACTGAATTTAAGATTGGAAAAATGAGAAACCAAGAGAAGCTGAAATGAACAGATTTGTTCATCCCTGTGACCTGTCAGTGGGGTAATTGTGGCATTGATGATGTTTTTTCTGGATTGATCTGCACAGAGGTGCAAAAATGGGCATATAATTCAGGTGATTTATTCATGGAAGATTACATTGGTATGATATTTTCCTTTCTATATGGAATAGTCAAGCATGTTTTCAAGACATGGAATGAAATCCCCTGATATCACAATTTTTCTTTTCAATTTCCCCCAATATATGCATTTTTGCACACATTGCTTGGCTGAAGAAGGGCGCTGCAAAATTGAGAGAAGTATGAATTCTGAAGGATGGCTGAGTTTCAACTCACATTTAGTTTGGGAGAGTGCAAATTATGTAGGCTTGCCTTTAAATGTGAACTGTACTGAATGTCTTCCCCCATCCCTACTCCTGACATGAATTGGGGTTGGAAGGGGAAGGAAGAAGGCAGATTCCACCCTGGGGCCTCTTCTTGTTGATCCCTATATACTACATCAGCCACTTTGCCAAAGACAAGATTGAATCAAGAAGGATTTGGGAAGGTTGCATCCCAGATAGGTAGGGGGGAGTCTGGCAGGTTTTCCCCTCCCGCTACTGTGCAGCAGAAAACCTGTCTGGATCAGCTGAGCAATCATTGACAGAATTGGTTTCCTGCCTCATTCCATCAAAGCTGCATAGACTGGTGCTGGGTTCCTGTTGCGTCTGTCTGTGGCTCCCGTCACAGCAAGCCTCCCTTGCACTGGGTGGTGATATCGACTTTCAGGATCAATGCCATGCTAATGCAGTCACACGAAAAGAGCAGCCCTGGACAGGGAGGGGAGGGGAGGCTCTCTGCCGAATTCTTCTGAACTGCTGTTGGCAAGGATTCCACAGGTGCCACCCTCACCCTCCAAGGCAGGAGCAATGGCCTATTGTTGCAGATATCAGAGTAGTATAGTGCTCTGGTAGAAGGAGGGGAAGCTCTTTTACCCAAGGGTCATAATGTCCTGTCCCCTCGTGTCCTAGATGCATGGCTTTCTGCTATAGAGTTGCCTTATTCCAAGCAGTGAAAATCCAGAAGGAAAAGTTTTTGAGCTATTTTTTTTTTCAAATGGAAATTTGGCAAAACTGGCACCTTGCGGATTTTCCTGGACGTTTTGCCAATTTCTGCCCGGACACTGCTGTTGACTGCATTATTCCAGATATAAAATAAAAAAATTCCTTCAGTAGCACCTTAAAGACCAACTAAGTTTTTATTTTGGTATGAGCTTTCGTGTGCATGCACACTTCTTCAGATACAGTGAAAAAAAAAAAAAAAGATATGTTTGGGAAATTCCGGACGTATGGCAACCCTACTTTATGCTGTAGGGCCAAGAGAAGGAATACCATGACGCAAACATGAAAAACACTCTGAAGTCATGCAGAGTACCTTGTCCCACTGGTGGAGGAGAGGAATGCGGGGGGAGTGCACCACCCCGGCAGCACGATCCCGGTGTGCCACGCCCCCAGGAAGCACGCTACAGCCCTGTGGGTGGCACGCCATGCCCCTGCAGGTGGGTGGCACGCCATGACCCACACCAGCCCTGCCCCCGCCTGCTCTCCACCCCCCCGGTGCCAAAGCATGAAGCTCCGCCACTGCCTTGTCCTTTCCAATGGGGAGAGGTTGAGGAATCTGTCAATTTCAGTTTCTCAGTTTCTTCTTTGTCCAACTTTTTTCCGACCTCCATTTACCAGTTCAGTTCTCTGCATTTGCGTGTGTGTTCCTTAAACGTTGCCTGCATTGTAGGGAATAATTCCCCTAATATGCCTATATTTGCATCTTCTTGTGCCTAATATATACATTTTTTGCAGGACATTCGTCCAAACACAATGCATTAAAAAAATATTGTTATAGGTTGGGGGGTCACCCCCCCTAAACTCTAGAAATTAATAAATGATAGGATTTTGATTATTTGGCGTATTGAAGGGAAGATTGGAAGCCAGTGGAAAAAGACAGGCTAAGCTTCCTTTCCAAGCCAGGGCCTCACTTGGGATAGAGGCATTATCATGACAAAAGGTGTTGATGGCCCACCGGAAAGGAATTCTTGGACCTAGGCAGACAAAGGTTGCCATGGTGATGTGGTGTGTGTTTGAGGTGTCAGGAAAAGAGAGACATGATTAGAACAAGGGGTGCTGGATAGAAGAAGAGAGAGAGAGCAGGCAGAGATCCATCTTGGGCAGGCAGGCTGAAGGCTGCCTGGGAGAGATGCCTTTGCCTCCGGTGCTGCACTGCTGTGGGGGACAAGGTCTGCTGGAAATGACCATGCTGAAAGATCTGGACTCCCTCCATGCAGACTGAAGGTGTAAATAGGCGAATAAAGCATGTTTCTTAAAGCTATGACAGCCTCCACTGGGTGAGCGCCTGGAACCCCCTGGAATCTCACTACTAGTCGGCATGGAAGGGGGGGCACCCAATTTCTGAAACAATATGCTATTTTCACTAATGTATGCATTCCATTCTTATGCACACATTCCTCTAATATATGCAACTTTGCATACATTCAAGAAACAGTAAAGCAAATCTGACTTTGCATCCACTTTTCCATACTAGTAAAAGAACAAAAAGTGAGGGATCATTGCTAGCCAATACTTTTGGCTGGAAATGGTATGAAACCCAGGTTTCCCCTTTGCTAGGAACATAATTGTAATGGAAAGCTCTGCTTCTGACTCAACGGGAATTAAAAAAAACTTTAATGTGTTGAGATGATGATTCAGCTCTCTGTTACAGCCCAAGACAGACCACTAGGGTTGCCACCCTGCCTTCTGGTAGGGCTCCTGTGCTATTAACAGCTGCATGACAGGCAGAAATTCAACAGGCAAAGCTTTCCCCCAGGAGAAGATACCTACTTGTGGTATGACTGTGGACAGTGCAGGATCCCTTGCCTGATGATGAGGGAAGAAATTATGTCTTCCACCTTGAGCCCCATGGAGAAATAGCAGGAAAATACGGGCAACACACACACACACACACACACACACACACACACACACACATTTCTCTTGTTTTTTGTGTTCTTTTTATCTTTTTTTTAAATTGTACATCACCTTGAGATGCATTGTGGAAGGAGATTAATAAGAAAATAATCATAATACATACTACTTTGATGACTAATTATTAATATTAATTATTAGTATTATTAGTATTTTGCATGCTTAATTTCACATCTTAATTTGGCCATCAGGCAAAACCTGGCTATTCATTGCATGTATAGAACTGCTGTTTCTGTTTTTATTGTGTAAATCACTTTGAGACACCTGAGTGCAAAAATGTGAATAACAAATAATGATAATTATACATTACAATGAGTGTCACAATAATGCAGGAAATCTGTGCCTTTTCCATTTCTATACCCTCTTTTCCTATGCCTTCCTATATAATAATAATAATAATAATAATAATAATAATAATAATAATAATAATTTATTATTTATACCCCTCCCATCTGGCTGAGTCTCCCCAGCCACTCTGGGCAGCTCCCAATTGAATATTAAAAGCATTAAATATTAAAAGCATTAAATATTAAAAGCTTCCCTAAATAGGGCTGCCTTCAGATGTCTTTTAAAATTAGGATAACTGCTTATTTCCTTGACATCTGATGGAAGGGCATTCCACAGGGTGGGTGCTGCTACCGAGAAGGCCCTCTGTCTGGTTCCCTGTAACCTCACTTCTCGCAATGAGGGAACCGCTAGAAGGCCCTCGGTGCTGGATCTCAGTTTCCAGGCTGAAGGGTGGGGGTGGAGATGCTCCTTCAGGTATACAGGACCAAGACCGTTTAGGGCTTTAAAGGTCGAAACCAACACGTTGAATTGTGCTCGGAAACATACTGGGAACCAGTGTAGATCTCTCAGGACCGGTGTTATGTGGTCCTGGCGGCCGCTCCCAGTCACCAGTCTAGCTGCCACATTCTGGATTAGTTGCAGTTTCCGGGTCACCTTCAAAGGTAGCCCACGTAGAGCGCATTGCAGTAGTCCAAGCGAGAGATAACCAGAGCATGCACCACTCTGGTGAGACAGTCTGCAGGCAGGTAGGGTCTCAGCCTGCATACCAGATGGAGCTGGTAGACAGCTGCCCTAGATACAGAATTGACCTGTGCCTCCATGGACAGCTGTGAGTCCAGATACCCCAGCTGTGAGTCCAGATACAGGTACCCCATTCAGGACCAGGGAGTCCTCCACACCTGCCTGCCTCCTGTCTCCCACAAACAGTACTGCTGTCTTGTCAGGATTCAACCTCAATCCGTTAACCGCCATCCATCCTCCAACCGCCTCCAGGCACTCACACAGGACCTAATATATACCTAAAATGCAAGGCTGTCGTCACACAGCCCCTTTGGGAGGATTTCTAGTGCCTCATTACGATCCTAGCTTAGCATGAAGAAATCCAGTTGGGAAGATGAAAAGTGAGCTTAGTAGTTGCATGGTGTGTGTGTGTGTGTGTGTGTGTGTGTGTGTGTGTGTGTGTGTGTGTGTAATAAAAATAGGCAGATGCAGCTACCAGTTCCCAAAAATCCTTGAACCACCACTTGCTTTGGCTACTAACACTATCAAAATGTCTCAAAAACATTTGGTGGTAGAGGGACTTATATCAGCAGGATGTTCCCAGAAGCAGCAGAAAACACTGTAAACACTTTGACCATTGTTGTACCTGCACCTCTTTTCTGAAGTCGAAGCTTCGTTGCCAAAATCTCCAACCATTTTTTGTGGCTCCAACAACACGGTGCTAGAGAACCAACGCTAGCCCCTGCTGTCTGCCCAAACGCACAGAGGAAAGTGACCCCAGTCCATGGAAAGCTCTGAAGCCAAGAGGAAGACAGAGTGAAGGAGACAGCTCTGTTTCCTCCGCAGGGGTGGTGGTGATGTCACTTCCTCCTCATCAATCCTAAGGAAGACCCTTCAGATCTCCCACCCCACAGCAAGGTAACCTGGGTGGCCGATGGGCATTGTAGTTCAGAAGGTCCTGGAAAGGTAACATGCCCTCATGTCTCCTTCCCAATGCCACTTCTGCCCCCGTCCACTGGCTGGGATAAATTGGGCGCCGCCCCTGGGGTTAAAACAGAAGCCATGATGGCTTTAGACATTCTGGGGCTTTCCTGGGAAAATTGGGACTGTTGAAGCGTATGCCCTTGCCAGAAACCCTGGAGAGCTGTTGCCGGTCAGTGTAGGAAATCCTGAGCAAGTTGGACCAATGGCCTGACTTGGCATAAAGTGGATTACTTTGTTCCTAAGAACAGAAGTCACCATGACAAAAGACAAGTACTTGCCAGTTTCAAATTAACACCACTATCGATTTTAGAACAACCCCCGCTGTGTTTCCTGACTTTGCAATGAAAAAACTCCCATAATCTTCGAGCCAGCAATTGGTCTGGTTCCCTTTTCCTCCACTTCAAAGAAAAGGATTTCTTCTCAATAACATGATCAGCTTTGAATACTCCCAGAGAAATGTAATCTCAGCCTTGCCTTTTGGAAGGCAGAAACGGCCCCTGGCCATCAGCTTAGTTCTTTAACTCCCTCTCCAAGCCTTTCTTTGACTCTTTCTTGTGCCAAGGGGAGATAGACTTTAAGATTCATTTGCTGGATCAGGCCTAAAGGTGCCCCAGTTTTTGCCACAGGAAGCTGCCTTATACAAAGTCTGACCCTCACTCTTTCTCAATACTATTATGGGTTTGAGTTTTTTGCTCTTGTTTTTTCATGTATGTTGTTGTGCTTTTGTATTACCGGTATATTTTTCTGTTGTGAACCACCCTGAGCTCTGTGGATGAAGGGCAGTATACAATAATAATAATAATAATAATAATAATAATAATAATAATAATAATAGTAGTAGTAGTAGTAATAATAATAATAAAATACCACTGAGCTCTTGGATGTGATGCCATTGCACTCTGAGTTTCCCCACCCCTGAAAGTAGCAGACCAAAGAAAAGAGATTGAGGTGAGAAAACTCATAATGGAAAGACGTCCTGTCATGTACTCTGTTACTAAATACTACAGAGAAGAGGACATTTGGGGCTTCTCTTTCCAGTGGTAGCAAGACATCAACCACAATGCCTTGCTTGGACTGCCATAGCAAAAAAGTACCCAAAAGTATGAAGTTGCAATTATGTCCCCATATTCAGCTGTGAATATAGGGGCATGTGTGCAGTATTCTTATTTCCTTATTTCAGATCGGGAAGCAGAGTCTGAAAAAAGGGTGATTTTTTTAAGATGGCGGGGGGAAGGGGTACCAACCTTTCGGATTTTTGAGCAAGTGCCATGGGGGCCACACAACTCTTATAACTTCCACTATAATTTATCTGAGCCATGAAAATCACATGGGAGTGGGAAAGAGGGCTACTCTCCCAACTTCCTCCTTCAGCTCTATGTACTTTTCAAGAAAGAAAAAGGTAGCCACCCTCAACACTTTGTGATCAAACGGGAAGTCAGTGTGTGAGTTTTGCTCAAACATGGGTGCCAGGAAAAGAAATCGGGGTGTGATTGTGACCACTGGTGCCATGCTGGTGACTGGTTCACCCAGTGAGCTTCCTAGGGATGTGGGTGGCGCTGTGGTCTAAACCACTGAGCCTCTTGGGCTTGCCGATCAGAAGGTTGACGGTTCGAATCCCCATGAAGGGGTGAGCTCCCGTTGCTCTGTCCCAGCTCCTGCCAACCTAGCAGTTCGAAAGCATGCCAGTGCAAGTAGATAAATAGGTACTGCTCCGGTGGGAAGGTAAACGGCATTTCTGTGCGCTGCTCTGGTTCACCAGAAGCGGCTTAGTCATGCTAGCCACATGACCCGGAAGCTGTACACCGGCTCCCTCGGCCAGTAAAGCGAGATGAGCGCTGCAACCCCAGAGTTGTCCACGACTGGACTTAACGGTCAGGGGGTCCTTTACCTTTAGTGAGCTTCATACTGGAGGTGAGATTAGAACGGGGGACTTAACAGGCTCCCAATATGAATTGATGATGTTTTCTCAGTTTCTCTAGGACACCCTCTCATAAAACCACAAGGACAGCCAAGCTTTTGGATCGTTAGTAATGCCACAGGGGAAAACGACGAGCTTAAACTGGGTGAGTTCGTGGCAAGTAAAAATGACGATCACTTCACCTCTGAAGGATCTGTATCTCCCTATATCGGGGACACCGAGAAGCACAGTAAGCTGAGATGTTATCCGTACTAAGTAATGTTTGTTCTGGTACAGTGTGAGCATGGTGTGATGTCCTTGAGCTCCAGAAGTTCAAAAATTAATCCTCAGCAGATGCAAGGCCTGCCTTCTCAAGGAACAAAGCAATAGCAAACATCATTTGACCCCCCCCCCCCAAGGGTAAGAAAACAGGCAGATGGGGACTGGTTGAGGGCAGGCTGAGACTGGTGGGGCAGCGTCCCTCTTTGGCCTCATGGGCCAGCCTCTACACATAATTCCACATAATGATTTGAACTCACAAGCCAAATCTTGGACTACAAGTCTCTAGCGTATTCCTGCTAATGCCCCATGACTGCTAGGCAGGTGCTCCTTCAAATCTTTGATGTTAAGGAGCAAGTGGGGGAAACTAAACACAGTGACTTCGGGACTAATAGAAGGTGCCTTTATTTTCCACAACAACTTAATAAGCCAAAATATGTGTCTCAGACCCCAGGATGGTTCCTTTCACCCATCACTCTTTTTACTACCCCGCATCCTTGAAGCACCTGTCATGGTGAGCAAATAGGGCTTTGATCGGTTTTTGCCATCTTCAGACACCGCAGGCCAGCTGCACTCATCCATCATTTTATATACAGTACAGGTAGCTGCAGCAGATAAATGAGACTGTGGGGTGGATGTTTCTCTGGCAAAATAGTTAATAATAGATTGGATGCATTTTCTCTTTTCCTACCGATCTTCTTCAGCTGCATGCGAAGCAAAGGTGTCAGAAAACCATTCCCCCCCCCCAAAAAAGTCCTGAGCTGAAAAAGGATCAGGCGTCTTGTGGAAGAAAATAAGTTAAATCAGTGGGGGGGTTTTTCTGAGGGGATGCAGGGGTACACATAACCCTAAACACTTTGTGAATCTTTGTACTTTTGTCCATTTACTGTGTTTATTTCCCCCCAATTTGAACTATAAAATGGTGATTTTCTTGAGTCAAAATGAGAGTACCCCTAAACATTTTTTTAATAGAAAAAAAGCCACAAAGTTAAAGCAAGAGTTTTTGTTGAGTTGGAAAAGGTTCAGAAAAGGGCAACCAAAAGAACCCCATGGTTTTTTAAGCAGCAGACAATGGAGATATAAAAAGGCTGCCAAAGAACATAAAAATAATTAAAATTAGGCATAAATTCAGAAGACAGCCAGAAAAAAACCACCACTACCAGTTGTTGTTGTTATTGTTGTTGTTGTTGTTGTGGTCCCTGATTCAGCAAGACACCTGCAATGCAAGGGTAAGTTAGGTGGCCCCGAGTCCCTTCCATCTCCCTGGAAAACACTTCTTCCTTCTCATTTGGCTAGTCCAAGATGAGGGTGCCCCTTCTCCTGCTCTTGGCTTCTTCTCTGCATGCCACAAGACTACTGGGTGAAAAAGCCTTCCCAAAGAGAGAGGCCCGGAAGGTTTCATCATGTGTGCGATGCTGTGGGCCGGCTGAGCAGCCCAGCTCCATCACCGCTTCCCGCTACACTCGGATGACCAGCGACTCCGTCTATGCCATGCCCAGGATCCAGCCCACCATCAACATCACAATCTTGAAAGGTAAGCAGCCGTCCAAGGTTAGTCCTTCTTCCCTGCAAGAGTCGCTTCAAGTGGGCACATTTATCACTCAATGTCTGCAGCGTCCAGCGATGAAGCTAGCGTGTGTGGATGGCATTCAGAAACCATAGATATTGATTATTTATTGATTTGCAACATGCTTTAAAAAAATAAATAAATCCTGCTTTTCAACACCCCCATCTCCCCACCAAAGGCTTATGAATGTCAATGATAAGACGGTTCCTGTCCTCCGTCTTATAACTGAAAAGACACAGCACAAAAGGAAAAAGGCTTTGGAGGGAGGAGGGGGAGAAAGCAAACCCAGGCACTGTTTCTTAGCTACAGAGTTCCTATAATGACCAGTTGGAATGGAATAACACTCAATATCATTTCAAATGTACTATTTTTCCAGTGGAACAAATTCACACACCCAGCTGCAAACAATTCGATGCTGACTAATCTGGTGATGGATGGACCAGGACTCTAGGGGCCGTCCTCACGACCTAGTTACCTTTACCTTTATCCCTTAATTCCATCTCCCAGCTGAACGTTTATTCACCTAAAAGTGTTTTCCCTTAAATTGCTTTTTAGGGCTTTCCCCTCACAAAGTGATACACAGCCAAGAAATTAGCAAGGGAAATTATCAAGATATAGTAGTAACGCTGGCAAGGATCCAGAATATTTTAAGGAGCTTTTCTGTAGCACCCAGGCTGATTCCAATCTCAGTAAAAGATAGCATTGAAGAGGGATATATGCAGAGCTCATCCAAGAGGCCGGCAGAGATCTACTGTGTGTGCATGCCAACTTGACCCATCTCAGCAGTGGGCACCCAGAAGGACCCCAGAAGCAAATATCAGCATGAGGGCACATATACAGGTAAAGGTGGTCCTTCATATAAACTAGAGATATGTTTAATGCCGCTTGTTCAAAATCCATTCCTTATTGGCATCGCCCCTTACTTCACATGTCCCCAAACTGAACTCTAGCTTTGAAGACTGGCTCCTGGATATTAAAAGATTCAGAAAGTACTTCTTCACTCAGGACATAGTTAAACTATGGAACTCACTCCTGCAGGAGGCAGTGGTGGCCACCATCTGGGATGGCTTTAAGAAAGGATTAGACAAATTCATGGAGGTCAATGACTCCTATCCATGATGGCTATACTCTGTCTCCTTTGGCTAAGCCTGCAACACTTCTGAATACTAGTAGCTGAGAAGTGCAGGAGGGGAAACTGATCTTGTGGTCAGGCTCTGCTTGTGCGTTTCCCACAGGGAAACTGGCCACTCTGAGAACAGGAAATTGGACTAGATGGGCCATTGGCCTGATCCAGCAGGCCCTTCTTATGTTCTTGCCTGGCCTCTATAGAATCATAGAGTTGGAAGGGACGCAAATGGTCATTTAGTCCAACACCCTGCAATTCAGGAATGCAATCCTGAACTTTTGTCCTGGCCAGATACCCCTACCCTCCAGCCCACAACTACATGGCAGATAAGCACTTTCACAACCTGCCTTCTCCTTGTGCCCTCAGGTGAAAAGGGTGAAATGGGAGAGCGAGGAATTTCTGGCCTGGAAGGCAAAGCGGGTGAACGAGGCCTTCGCGGTCATAGCGGCCAGAAAGGGCAAAAAGGCCACATTGGGCTACCAGGAAACTCCTGCAAGCAACATTACGTGGCCTTTTCTGTGGGCCGGCGGAAACCCCTCCACAGTTCTGACTACTACCAGCACGTCACTTTCGACACCGAGTTCGTCAACCTCTACAAACATTTCAACATGTTCACGGGGAAGTTCTTCTGCTATGTGCCGGGGATCTACTTTTTCAACCTCAATGTCCACACCTGGAACTACAAGGAAACCTATCTCCACATCATGAAGAACGACAACGAGGTGGCCATTCTCTACTCGCAGCCCAGCGAGCGGAGCATTATGCAGAGCCAGAGCCTCATGCTCGACCTCCACGAAGGGGACGAGGTCTGGGTGCGGATGTTCAAGCGGGAGAGGGAGAATGGCATCTACAGCGAGGAGTCGGACATCTACATCACCTTCAATGGCCATTTGATTAAGCCAGCCGTAGAGTAACAGGCTCCAGGTCTAACATAGGATAAGTGGTCCCACCTGTTCTCTCGAGGGGGCGTGTCCATGGACTGCTTACCTACGTGGGATCCAAGAGAAATTTGGAAGGGTAACCCATGAACAAGTGCTTTGATGCTTGCTGTTTCCACCAGGGCCTCATCTGCACCATAAAGCAGTATCCAAACACTTTAGGCAGCCATGTCTTCTCCCAAGGAATCCTGGGAAGTGCAGTTTGTGGTTGGTGGAAGACCCCTATTCCCCTCCATTAGCTACAGCACCCAGACTTTTAAATTTGATTGTCCCACACTTGTTTGCTGTTGTTATTGTTCTGTTTGTTTTATATACCTTAAACTTGATGTAAAAACTTAATTCTTTAAAAAAAGAATAGGGGTTTCCTAACACCTTTCAGCCACTTGAACAAAGTACACTTCCCATGATTCTTTGGGGGAAGACATGGCTGTTTAAAGTGCTTTAAAAGTATAGTGCGGATGGGGCCTAGTACTGTGATAAACAGACCCGGGGCAGGATCTCTGGGCCTTAAATGCGGTGGTGGTGGTGGTGGTGGGGAAATGACATTTGAGGTTGTGTTTTGCAGATGGTCTGGGAACCCTCTAGGATCCCCCTCCCCCTTTAAGATGTGCTTAATGAGATTATGATGGGAACTTTAGGGTTTAGGCTGCTTGCTTAAGCACGCACACTTAAGAATAAATTAACAACGTGTGAGCATCTGACTGAACTTCTTCACTGACTCAGGTGGGAGCAGTGTTTTGCAAAGGTTTCCGAAAAACCAGAGGATGGGTGAGGTAAGAGGCTGGTAGGTCTGTGACAGGTCTGGAGAGCCTCAGGCTCTGGGGTCTGAATGCAGCCCTCCAGGCCTCTCTGCCTGGTCCTTGGCACCCCCTCTCCAACCCACACTCCTTCTCACACTGGTCATATCCCGCCCCCTTCTTGTAGGCCTCATCCTAGCTGGGGTATGTCCATGACCCTTGCCCCTCTTGCTTGCCTGCATGGAGGACAGAGAGAGGTGCATATGAGGAAACCTTTGGCAGTTGTGTGGCTGCTTCAGGGTAGCTTTTTCTTTACAAAAGATAAGATTCACATCCATGGTTCCTCTCACTTTTGCCTCTGGCCCTGTCTGCCACAGGCCATAGCTGCCAAGTACCCTGTATTTCCCGGGAAACCCCTGTTTTTCCTTACCGTTTCCCGGAGGTCTCCCGTTCCAGCTCCTCTCCCGTTAATTTCCCTTATTTTGGTTCCTGTCGGCGGCCATTTTTCTGGTGCCGCTTTGCCCATCTATGGGCACCAGAAAATGGCCGACGCCGGCAGTCGTGTCTACGCATGTCCGGAAGTGTGTAGACGCAACTTCTGGTGTCACTTTGCCCATCTATGGGCACCGAAAACGGCCGGCGCCGACCCTGGAAGTTGCGTCTACGCACTTCCGAACATGCGTAGACACGACGTCCGGTGCCGGCCATTTTCTGTGCCCATAGATGGGCAAAGTGACACGGGAAGTTGCGTCTACGCAACTTCCGGTGTCACACGGCTGCCGATCCCGGATTTCTGCTGCACCGGAAGGTTGCCCACAAGGGAATATGTGACTTGGGCTGGAATACAGATTCCCCAACTTCTACCACACCCAAAATTTGCTGCGCTCCTTTGGAATTGCAATGAAGGAAGCCACAGGAACAACTGGACTGAAGCTTCGGGAACAGTAGAGCTGTTGGGACATTCCTTGAGGGTACAGGGATCAGGTGGGGGACTTCAGGACTTTTCTTGACACATTAGCAGTGGGTTTGTTCTGCTTTAGTTTGCTCTCTGGTGCTCCCCCAATTCTTCCACATAATTACTGTCCAGAAGGGGCTACGGTGCAACAAAAGTGGAATGAAACAAAAACCAGAACATTTGTTGCAGGATTTTATCAGGAAGTTACGAGATACGAACTGGAAATGAAGCGGTGTGACCGTCCAAACCCTTATTCAGCTGCAAAGGGTTTTGAGAATGGGATTGCATATGGCTGCCCTGATCGCATCATGAACACAAATAAGCATGAATGTGCAATAAAAAGGACATTTGGAAGAGCCCATTTGGGCCATCTAGCTTAGTATTGTCTGCACTGACTAGCAGGGACTCTCTGGGGCTGAGGACGAGGGACCCATCCAGAAAGATGGAGGCATTTGGGGCTGGCAGGCAGTTGCCCTCTCACTCAGCTACACATCTTCCCATCATCTGGCCGTTATCTCTTTAGTTGGAGACAACTTCATTTAGCCCCCGTTAATAGATGTTTTCTACACAAGCCCAGGCACGCTTTGCTAGCTAGCAACCACCAGCACTGCAAATGTGCTTCTTTTATCAGGGAGCTTCCAGCAGCCCTTGTAAATCCAGAGTGTCCACAGATAAAACTGGAGAGGCTCCGTGAGCTGTTTGCACTTGGCCAAAGTCAAATGTTCTATGTAAGTGGGTCTAAAGCTGACCTTTATCGACATGCGCATCAGCTGAGATGCCTCCTTTTCAGAAACCTGAGCTAGCAGGCCTTTTAGAGGAAAGGTTTCTGATTGACACATTGCTGTTGGCATGGGCGCAGGAGGCCCTCGTGCAAAAGGATCAAGCTGTTTAAATATTGTTATTAGTACCGTTGTTAGAATAATGATTTGGTTTATTGCCCTAAGATGACCTAAGGTGGTTCATGATAATGTAAAACACGTTAAAAACAGTTTAAAACAACATAAAGTCACAAGATTAGGGTGAGTCCTAAAACTATACTTTTCACGTTTCAAAGGCCAGGATAAAGACATGCACCTTCAGCATTCTCCAAAGAGGTGAATCTTCAGCATTCTCCAAAGAGGTGAACCTTCAGCATTCTCCAAAGTGGTGAATCTTCAGCAATCTCCAAAGAGGTGCATCTTCAGCATTCTCCAAAACTGTATAATGAAGGCACCAGATGCAACCCTGTGAGTGAGTTCAGCAGCTATGGGAGACAATGCCCTCTCCTGGGCCACCACCATGCAAGCTTATGGGGCTGGTGCAACGACACAAGAAATGGTGCTGTTGGATCAGGCAGAGGATTAGCTAAGCCTTTGCCTGCTGACTATCAGATGTCCCATTGGCAGGCCATGCTGGCTGGAGCTGATGGGAGTTGTAGTCTCTAATACATCCAGAGGTGAACAGGTTGGCAAATGGTGGTATACATGCCTCACCTCAGGAAAAATGATTTTATAGAGCTGGAAAATGTTCAAGGGGGTTGAGCAACTCCCCTATGAGGAAAAGTTGCAACTGTGAGAGCAGGACGTTGCACTAGATGGGCCATTGGCTCAGTGTAGCTGTGGGCTGCGATGATGGTGCCTCGCGAAGGACAACTTCCTTGGCAATCCTTTGCATAGTCCCTGGGAGTTTCTCCCTGGGTTTAGGATTGAAGGCTCACAGCACAGTTCTGTCTATACAAAAGTAAGCCCTATTGAACTCAATGGCACCTACTCTCGGGTTTTAGGATTGTAGGTCTTGTGGTGTTAGAGCTAAGGTGAGATTTGAACTGGGGGAGAGCTTCCTCTTTTGTGCAATGTGCACATTTGCACAGGTCACACTGCAATTCCCTCCCTCCTTCCTGCTGGCTCCTGTTGAGCCTTGGGGGTGTGTGTGTGTGATGCATATTTCAATTGACACGGGTGAAATGAAAGGAATTTGGGAGGTGATCGAGGGCAGCCCACGCACTTCGACATATCTCAGCGCTCCGGGAACACTTTGCGAGATTAACTTCTTATAGAAGACAAATTAATAAATCACACCAGCAAAAGAAGCCGAGCCAAAGTATGTATCCAGCCCCCCCCCTTGGGTGGGTTTGCCAAGTGCGTCCGATTCTTTCAATAAACGTTAAACACTGATGGACTGGCCATCCCTGGGCACCTTCCTCTTGGCAACGCTTTCTGGAGTGCTGTGTGGAGATGTTACGAGGACCAGCGAGAAGGAGGAAAAATGAAACTGGTCTCTGGTCGCCAGCCAGCTTCCACCTACCTGTCTATGTTTACCCACAACCAGTCCAGTCCAATTCCCAGAATGATTTAAACCATCAAGCCCTCTTCCCAGGAAACGCTGTGAGGGGAATGGGTGTCTCCTCACAACTCCCAGCATCTTTAACCAATTCCACTTCCCAGGATGCTTTGCGGGGAAGCCATGACAGTTGAAGTGGCATCATAGTGCTTTCAATATACGGTGTGGCCTTTAAAAATACGACAGCAAATACCATTCATATTTGCTTGCAAATCTCCATTCTAGGCTGAATGAAAACGGACACAAGAACTTGACGTGATTTCTGGGAGGGTTTCCAAATTCATTGCAATTTTCTGTCATTCTTTCTCCCTCCCTTTCCCCCTACAGTCTTATCTTTCCTTTTTCAACGAGTAAGGAGACTCTTCTGAGGGCAGGAACAGCCGGATAAAAATTTCCGTTGATAAGGAAGCCTGGCAACCAATCCCGTTAATGGGGAGGCTTTAAGGCAAGCTGAATGGAGGCTTAATGAAGATGTTCAGGATGCATTTATTTGCCAAGGTTTAAAGTGCATTGAAATAACTTAGTGGCTAAACAAATAGAAAGCACCTTTGAGTCATGTGGCTGTGGAAACTATACCATGCAGAAGCACAGCAGTGGACTTCGTACAGAAACAGAGGAGTCTATTTCTGCTTTATCCCCTTCCCATAGGGAATAATTTACATATCCATTTTTGTTCTCTCAGTTTCTCATTTCCCCCCGTCTTACATTCAGTTATCCATATTTCTTCAGCAATTTGCAAAGTTGTTTTTAAACAAATCCTCAAGAAAATTCTTCAGCACTGTAGTGTGGATTTCTCTTAATAAATAAAATTTTAATGCAGTTTTGACTACTGTACATTTTTTGGCAAGCATTTATCCTATATAATGCATTCTTGTATTATGTTATTTTCTGTAATATATTCATTTTTTTATACATGCTTCCCCTTGATACATGCATATTTTTTTGGGGGGGGGGAAGGTTGGAAAGCTGCATCATAAATTTGAAGATGTGCAAATTTTGAATGGCGTTTGTGGTTTCGACTGTCCTATTGTTTTGGAACATGCCCCTTTAAATGACTCAGAAGCATGCAAGCAGTTGTGCTAGGAAGAGGCATCATATGATAAGCTCACTTCAAGCCTCTCAACAATTGGTTGGCCATTGCCGGCTGCAGTTTCCCAACAGTCTTCCAATCTCAGGCCCACCAAGTAAAGCATCCTATTCTCACAAAGGTCAACTGGGTGCCCCAGTGGGAAGCCAGCCAGCAAGACTTGAGTGCAACAATATTCTCCCCACTTGTGGTTCCCAGTGACTACAAGCAGCAGTCAATAGCTTTATCCTCCTTCATCTAATCCTCTTTTAAAACCCTTCAAGTTGGCGACCATCATTACATGTTGAAGGAGGGAGTTCCATTCAAAAATTATCAATTTGATTCTCCCGAGACTGCAAGCTGACTATAAAGTAGCATCATGATTTATCGTTGTGATTTTAACAGCTTAATTACAGATCCCCATATTTGTTCACACTTCGCCCTTTGTCAGATTAGCTACTGATTGCAAATTCTACGAGAACTGTGGTGTGCCTGTTGATGATAAGATGATAAATTTTTTTCTTTCTTTTGTGGGGGAGGAAATCCATTGGCAGTCAGAGACACTTGCTAATCTACTGCGAATCAGCCAGACATTTATCATTAGACCCCAATATACCTTCTGCCTACTCCTGGTGTAAGGCATTCAGCTAAATAATAAGCCCAGCAGAGTGAGTGAGTTGAGGGGAGGGGGGAAAGCCATTAGGCTCTCTGCTTCTCTGGCACCTCTCCAAAAAGCAAACAGAGCAAAAGCCATGAAGTCAGGTCAGCCTTTATTTTATTCTGACCAGTGTCAAACTTCCCATGGAGTATAGCCAGGAATAAAATGAGGAATGCACTCAGGCCTCAGTCCTTTTGGTGAGTTTAATATGAAAGGACCCTAGTAATTACCTGTCACTTACAGCCATCACACCAAAAGAAGACTGGAGAGAAACAGAATTGTGGGTAATAGCTTATATTTATTAAAACATAACAACTAAAGGATCTGAACAGAATGAAATCAATTAGCCTAATCAAACAGGTCCAGGCAAGTGAGCTGTAATAATGGAAGAATCCAGTCACTCCCATTTCCTGAACCAGCATCCAGACATGTCCGGAATTTACAAATTTTAGATAAAGAATCCTGATGAAATTTAAAAAGACAACAAAAGGACTTGGACTCCTTGGCAGGTTTTGAATAGACATCCACAATTAATTAGTAGAACATAGGATAGATAAGGCAATGATATGTACAACTTTATAACATGCAGAGAATAACTTGTGTAAACAAATCAGAGGGGGGGGGGGAGCAGAGGGAAATCTCTGGAGGGTGGGAGAGGGAGGGAGCATAGCTGCCAAGTTTTCCCTTTTCTTGCGAGGAAGCCTATTCAGCATAAGGGAAAATCCCTTTAAAAAAGGGATAACTTGGCAGCTATGGGAGGGAGGGAGGGAGGGAGGGGAGGGCATAAAAAAGGGGGAATGTAATTGGTTATATTGAATGATAATGTGTTTTGTTAAATTTGTTCAATACAAATATTTTTTTTTAAAAAAAACAACAAAATAGCAAGCTGTACTTAAAATTCCATTGATTAAAGTATTAATTCAAGACTGGAAGAATCCTGATGAAAATTCACCAGCATTTTAATGCAAATTTCTCCTAATATAAAAAAAGGGTGTATGCAATTTTGCCTAATATACACGCTTGCAGAGCCTGATATAATGTATGCTTGTACGCTATTTTCACAAAGCGTTTCTGTGCACAGTATATGCCTTTTTAAAACACATTACTCGGCTGGAGAATAGCATCGCAAAATTTGGATGAGAATTTTGAATGGCAATCGTGGGATGCCATGGCCAAAGAGATTCTCTGGAAGTGGACCCTTTGCTCCATTAGAACCCAGGGAAGAACCGTACTTCTGCGGTGGAACACCACTGTTCAGTCCTGGGCACCCCCAGAGAGGGCATAGGGCCCTCCAGATGTTGTTGGACTCCCCAACTCTCATCAACCCCAGCCAGCCAGGCCAAGGGTCAAACAACACCTGAAGTGTGCCATGTTGGTTTGCTCCTGGAGTAAACAAAACTGTCCGAAATGGACAGAAAGTCTCACCTCAGTACAAAGCAGCTTCTAACATCCTCACCACTGATTCTGGCAGAATGAGATGCTTTCAGCATCTTGAGTCAATGCCATCTGCAGCTTTGGAGCAGCTGCCCTGCCTGGCACCATTTGGCTGCTCTTCCCACCATGAGCGAGTGGGAAGGGATGGCAGGAGAACAGTCAACCCCTTTTAGAAAGTCAGCAGGAGGCTCTCCTTGGCAGCCTTTGTGATCGCCCACACCTGTCCAACTAAGTGTTGGAAAAAATGTGTATCCTTTCCACCGTTGGTTTCTGACAAAGACTCTGGGCTTGAGTTTGAGGCCGTGGCCCAGCCTAGTTTGACATGCCTTGAACTGCAAGCTTGATTTGCAGAAATAAGGCAGGCAAAGCTTCCCTCAGCAGGTTGATAAAAGTCAGAGCTCTTCCTCATTGTGATAGGCTCAGCTGTTTCCAAAGGCAGAGGAGGAGGGCCAATGGAAGAGTTGGCAACTCTTCCCTCCATTCATTCCTAGGCTTTCAGAGACTTACTTTGATTAACCCCCACCTTCTGTCTTTGATTGATCTGAATTGCCATTCTGATTCTTTGTTCTCCAAGAGAACAAAGGTAGCTCATTGGGTGACCTTGGGCCAGTCACTTACTCTCAGCCTTACCTACCTCACAGGGTTGTTGTGAGGACAAAGTGGCAGGGGGAGAACTACGCATGCCACCTTAAGCTCCTTGGAGAGAAAGTGAGATATAAATGCAGTAAATAAATAATGAGATAATAAATTGGATTATTATGACTATTATTTGCGAGTTACCTTGTTCATATTCAAGACCACTCTCCGAATGAACAGGGAAGTCTATTGCTTATCGAGAAATGTCAATGTTAGCCGTGCCTCCTGTTTCCAGGTTTCAGTGTCTCAGTGCGCACAAATTCTCTCCATTTCCATGTACGCTGCAGAAGCATGGAAATGTCCCTGCGGAGGTGGCTGGATGCCAAGACACTAATGAACCAGTAGCATGGGAAACATGAGATAAGTAAAAAGGCACACTTAATCTTTGATGTTATCGTGAACAGATTGCCACCAAATGCACCCCTGGTGAGATGCCGTCCGCTCTGGGCATGAAAAGAGGCTCTTTCTCACTCCGAGGTCTCTTTCGCTCCACAATATTTGCGGAATGAGTAACAATAGAAAAACTCTGCCTGCTTGTTTCTGTGTTGCTATGCCTGGGCAGATTAACCTTTAAGGTGGCTCCTTCCACATCTTAAAAAAACGGAGAAAGGGAGGTGCAGATGTGCATGAAATGTAAATATGTTGATTCATATGTATCAACATAAGTTTAGAAACAATGACTCTTTCTGCTTCTCTCTCCAAGCGTCTCTTCATGTTCTCACTGGCTGTGCAGCTCTATAGGGTGCTTCTCCAAGCTTATGTTCCGGGGCTCCCCCTCCTGCCCCCACCCCTCATGCATGGTGACAGTGACCCACTGCCTCATGGGCTGTTGCTGTGTCTTAGTGGGAGGGTGCAGGCACTTGGGAAAATCTGCCTGGCCCAGGGAGTTGATAACCTGTGACCATCTAGATAGGCTACACAAGTCTCCATTATTGCCTCAGTCTGCATTCATCCTCTACCCTCCCTATCCGATTTTCCTTCTGTGCCATGTCTTCTTTCTTGTAAGCCTGCAGACAGGGACTGTCTACACACACACACACACACTGCCCTTTATCCAAGTATCATAGGGTGGTTTACAAAAACACAAAAATGTATAACATAGTAGCAGAAGTTTCAAAGGTCATAGATTATTAAATCAGCCAAAGGCCTGGGAGAAGAGGAATCTTTAGGTCTGGTTCCTGTAGATATGCAGTGAAGGTGCCAGGGAAGCCTCCCTGAGGAGAGCTTTCCACAAACGGTGAGCCACCACAGAAAAGGCCCGTTCTTGTGTTGCCACATGAAGAAGGGCTTCAGCTGATGATTGCAGTGCCCAAGTTGGCTCATATGAGGAGAGGTGGTATTTGAGATACTGTGGTCCTGAGCTGTTTAAGGCTTTATGGGTCAAAACCAGCACTTTGAATTGGGCCTGGAATCTAAATCGTCAGCCAATGGAGTTGGGACAGGATTGGTGTTATATACATAGCTGTCAAGTTTTCCCCTTTTCTTGCGAGGAAGCCTATTAAGCACAAGGGAATTTCCCTTTAAAAAGGGAGAACTTGATAGCTATGGTTATATAGCCTTCTTGCTGGGTCTGATGGGAGGGTTCTATGCTTTGGAGATTGCTGGAAGAATGTCCTCTTCACTTGTAGACTGAAAAATCACACATTTACTGTTCAGATGGGAATTTTGCCTTGAGTACGTATGAAGGCAGAGTGTTTCTTAACAGCTTGGAGAGGATTTCACTTTTCAAAGATCTCCCCCACTCATTTCCCCAGTGAAGTATGGCAAATATCAATTGTTTCCATTGTGACTTCATCTCACCGAATCTCTTTTTCTCTCAATTGACTTTGTAACATTAACAATGAAAGCAGTAAAGCGGTGGCTGGAGATGGCGCTGGCTGTGTTCTCGACTCATCTTAACCGGAACAACGTCATTTTCAAAGGACTTCAAGAGCAGAGGTTGAATAGTTGACTCTCTGAGCCCTGGTAACAGAAACACAAGAAGAGCCTGCTGGATCAGGCCGATGGCCTATCTAGTTCAGCACCCTCTCCTAACAGTGGTCAACCAGATGGCCCAGTGGGAAGTCTACAAACAGGTGTAACAGCACTCTCATCTCCTGTGGCTTCCAGCAACTGGTATTCAGAATCATCATACGCCTGACCATGGAGGCAGAGCATATTAGCCACCCTGGGTAGCAGCCCTTGAATTTGTCCAATGTTTTGAAAGATGTCCAAGCTGGTGGCCATCACTGCCTCTTGTGGGAGCTAATTCCGTAGCTAATGGAGAAGATGGTCATCAAAGAAGACCATGATGAATATGCTGTACTGGAGACGGTATGCATCTGAATACCACGCACTGAGAATTACAAGTGGAGAAAGTTCTTCTGCACTCAGATCCTGCTGGTTGGTAGGGCTGGGTGATATATCTATATATCATCCAAAACTGGTTTGAAGTCCATATCGTTGTATTGGCTTCACAATTTTTGACCTGGCAATATATTGTGAAACTGTGTGTGTGTGTTCTGTGCAAAAATCACGATGCAGGAAAAACTGTGAAGCCAGCCAGCCAACAACAACAACAACAACAACAACAGTAATAATTATTTATTATTTATACCCCGCCCATCTGGCTGGGTTTCCCCAGCCACTCTGGGTGGCTTCCAACCAAATATTAAAAACAGTACAGCATCAAACATTAAAAACTTCCCTAAACAGGGCCTCCTTCAGTTGTCTTCTAAAAGTAAAATAATTGCTTATTGCCTTGACATCTGCTGGGAGGGCATTCCACAGGGCGGGTGCCACTACCAAGAAGGCCCTTGGTCTGGTTCCCTGTAACCTCACTTCTCGCAATGAGGGAACCACCAGAAGGCCCTCGATGCTGGATCTCAGTGTCCGGGCTGAATGATGGGGGTGGAGATGCTCCTTCAGGTATACAGGACTGAGGCCATTTAGGGCTTTAAAGGCCAGTACCAACACTTTGAATTGTGCTTGGAAACGTACTGGGAGCCAGTGTAGATCTCTCAGGACCGGTGTTATGTGGTCCTGGCGGCCACTCCCAGTCACTAGTCTAGCTGCCGCATTCTGGATTAATTGCAGTTTCTGGGTCACCTTCAAAGGTAGCCCCATGTAGAGCGCATTGCAGTAGTCCAAGTCTAACCAGAGCATGCACCACTCTGGCGAGACAGTCCGCGGGAAGTTAGGGTCTCAGCCTGCGTACCAGATGGAGCTGGTAGACAGCTGCCCTGTCTCTACATAGCTCCATCCTTATTTCAGACAGTGTGATATACCAGTATATCACAATATTTAGCTGGTGATATATCATGATGTTGCAAAACCTGATATCCGCCAGCCCTCCTGGTAGGCTTCCCAGCGGTATCTGCTTGGCCACTGTGAGAACAGGATGCTGGGCTATGCTGGGCCTGTTTCAACAGCCAGACTCTTCCTATGTTCATTTGGCTTGGTCAAGGAGGACATTTGGCTTGGTCAAGGAGGCTCTTATTATGTTCTTAGCAAGGGGGAATCGACATCTCCTCTGACAACAGGTTCCGTTGACGGACTGCTCATCCTGCCAAGAAATTCCTCTTGATTTCTCAGCACCCGATGACTCTGAGTGTGAACTGGCTCCGCTGTGAAGTGATGGGAGATGAGATGTCATTTCAATCTGTTGATCCTGTCTAACCACCTGGACAGAAGTTAATATTGTAATAAAGTCCACAGTTAGGAGACACTGAAATATCTATGCCCATCACACGCTTAGTTTGTATACACAGAAGGGACATTTCCAAGAAACTTTTATAATCTCCCGGGAAAGATATTAATTACTGCGGGTATTAAATCTTGCCAAAAATTTATCACGTTGCCTTTATAGAAAACATGAGTAATTAAAAAAACTGGTTGCCAGCAGAAAATAGTAAACTTTTAAATATCAAGCTAGGGAGTGATTCGCCTGAGCAATCACTGTTAGTCAAGTGTGGGAACCATTGATATATTCCCAACTGGATGGCTGCTAAATCACAAGGCTTAAGGTATTTCTTTCATTTCTTTATTAAATGATTTATATCCTGCCTTTCAGGGCAAGTGCCTTCGTGACGAAACATCTTGAGAGTTTTTGGTATGTATATACTGCTGCAAAATCACTGGGTTAAGGTATTTATTTATTTAGTAAAAGATTTATATTCCACAACCCTTGCAATAAAACATCTTAAGAGTTCTTGACAGATATTCTGCTGCTGAATCACATGGCTTTTTATATGTCACATATACAGAAATCATATATGGCTTTTTATTCATTTATGGAAAGATATATATCCCACCACTGTTGCAATAAAAAAATTCTTAAGAGTTCATGGATATATAGACAATCTCTTAAATCCATTGCTAGCACTTTGATGCATTTAAAGCACTCTTGTACCACTTTAATAGTCACGGCTCCCCCCCCCCCGAGAACTGTGGTTTGTTAAAGGTCCTGAGAATTATTAGGAGACACCCCCCCCCCCATACAGATCTACAATTTCCAGGGTTCCCTGGGAAAAGGGAATTGGTTGTTATACCATTCTGGAAATCGTAGATCTGTGGTTAAATAAATTAATTGACAATGAGGCTGTCAGTGGCTACGCCCCACAATGGCCAGGTTCTACCTCCATTGCACTCAAGCCCTGCTTCACATAATGGCATCTGCTTGACTAATGTGAGAACAGGATGCTGGGCCAGATGGGCCATTGCCTTGACCCAGCAGGCTCTTGCGTTCTTGTCCTCCTGGATAATGAAAGGTTTCCTCCACCCTTCCAGGCCAGGTGGCCAACATCTCTCCCCAGCCAGAAAACGTATTGCTAAGGCTGGGATTTTGCTCAAGCAATGGGCAGGTTCAATCCCTGGCATCTCTAGGGAGGGCTGGGAAAGGCTCCCTGTCCAAAACCCTGGAGAGTTGCTGTCAAGTCATTGCAGACAATACTGAGCTACCGTAGATAGAACGTTGGCCTGACTCAGCATAATGTCAACAATGCTGAGCCAGATGGACTAGTGATCTGACTCGGTATAAGGCAGGCATCCCCAAACTCGGCCCTCCAGATGTTTTGGGACTACAACTCCCATGATCCCTAGCTAACAGGACCAGTGGTCAGGTACGATGGGAATTGTAGTTCCAAAACATCTGGAGGGCTGAGTTTGGGGATGCCTGGTATAAGGCAACTCCCTATGTTAGTTCTCATTCTTGGATTGTTCTTTGGCTGCACCTCATGGTTCTAACCCATATACCCCACAAGTGAGGGACATCCTCCACCCCCCCCTCACAAGAGGTCAGTGGCCATTTTGGGTGCTGTTATCTCACATGATTTTGCCCCGCAATCCCCCCCAATTGCCTTTTCTGGGGCTGTGATTTCACAAGGCACCCCCCCAAAAGTGCTTTTGGGGGGCAGGGGGGATTTGTGACATGAAATTTCCTGAGATCGCAGCACCCAAAATAGCTGCTCTCCTCCCGTGAGAAAAAAAGAGGAAGCTGGTGTCGCAGAAGATGACATCCTGGTTTTTGCCCTCAATTTGTTGGAGGCTATGGACCCTGGTATCCAGTGTGGGGCTGCCTCAACTCCATCACCAGGCGTTTGGCTTTATTCTCTGCCCCCAGCTGGCCATTTTATTCCACCAGAGTAAGAGAAGTAGCTCTTTTTGTTGCAGCAGGTTCCCTATTAAGATTTGAAACCCCTAACACGTCCCTCTTCTCCAGTTCCATCTTCTGCCAATTACCAGGGCAAAGAAAGCAGGATCACTTCAGAAGCGACTCTCGGTTTTGTGGTTGATTCCCCCCTGTTTTGAATCAGTGCTCAAGAACCCCTTTGACAAGGCACTTTCAGCTGGGGGATTGTCATATTATAAAGTGTCTGGTTCCTGGGATTGGACTGAAGTGGAGCTGGGGAGCAAGAAGATTGTTCAGGGCTGTTTACTGTTGCTGTTAGTGGGAGGTGGCATTTGGGAAATGGAATTTGCCGAAGAATTCACAGATGTGCTTTTTGAAAAAGATCACATGCCAGGTCTTTTATCTTGGTTGAATGGCGGAACATCACTTTTATGTTCATAGGTAAGGCCGAGGCTGTGTCGGCTTGCTTTGGATCTCGTCAACAAGGCAAAATTGAACAGATTTAATCTTGCAACATGGTTCCCAGGGCAGCGCCTAACCCCTTTCCTTCCCGAAATTGCCAGGGGTTCACTTGGGGAGTGAGCAGGGTGGTCACGGCTCCAAATGATAAATAGCCAAATTGCCAGATTTTCAAGAGCAGGGGTGGGAACCCTCATTCCTGGGGGGCCAAATCCTCTCTGTCTGGTCCTCAGAGCTCATGTCACATCCCTCACCGGACCTACTTCAAACCCTGAGTGTTTTTGCCTGGCTGGGATGTGTCCTTGAACTCCCATAATGCCTCTTGCTTGTCTGTCAGGAGGATAGAGAGCGGGGTCTTTATGTCTGTCTAGAAAATGTGCAGAGCAATGAAGTGAGCCCAGTTCCTAGGTTCAACACACCCTCACCCATCCCCTCTCAATCCTCCATCCAGGTGAACAGGATGCATAATCAGAGTTCAGGGATACCTTCTAGCTGGACCAAAACATTCAAGGAGGGAGTGAAGCAGAGCCAGTTGAGGGCATGGCCTGGGAAGGGTGTGTGACCTGGGGAGATTCCTGAGGGCCAGGTGGAGAGGCCTGTGAGGACCACATTATGGCCCCTGGACCTGCAGTTTCTTATCCCTCTTATTCCATGACACACCTCTATGGGAGAGAATTTTACAGCCCCTAGAGCAGGCATCCCAAAACTGCAGCCCTCCAGATGTTTTGGCTTACAACTCCCATGATCCCTAGCTAACAGGACCAGTGGTCAGGGATGATGGGAATTGTAGTCCAAAACATCTGGAGGGCCGAAGTTTGGGGATGCCTGGCCTAGAGGCTGCTGTGAAGCCATCATGGTGAATAACCATTGACAACCTTAATCTCCTCCATGAATTTGCCCAGTCCTCTTTTAAAACCATCCAAGTCAGTGGCCATCACTGCCTCCTGTGGGGGTGAGTTCCATAGTTTAACTACGCACTGTCTGAGGAGGGACTTTCTTTTGTGTGTCCTGAATCTTCCAACATTCAGCTTCACTGGTTGACCATGAGTTCTTGTGTTAGGAGAGAAGGAGAAAAAACTTTTCTCTATCCATTTTCTCCATGCCATGAATAAATGTATACACTTCTCTCATGTTCCCTCTTCCCTGCCTGTTCTCTAACTTTTCTTCATAGGGGAGCCGCTCCATCCCTGTGGTTATTTTGGTTGCGTTCCCCCCCCAGAACCTTTTCCAAACCTACAATGCCCTTTTGTGGGGGAAACTTTGGGGAAATCCCTTATTTCCCCAGTCTGTAACCGCCATCTTTTGGGGTCGTTTGCAGAGAACCTGAACTTACTATTCTGCTTTCCGCCTGCTGGCAGGCACTTATGGACCCACTGCTGTGCTGAATTGCTAAGTGCCTATTTAAGACTAGACAACCCTGCGGTATAAATCTGACGGTTAATTTGATTAACGCCAAACCCTGGTCTTTCTCCCTTTGGCAGTTGGCAGTGGCCTCTGGATCCGATGCCAAGGAATTCGGCATCCACGCCCCTGGAGGACATTGGAGGGGGGCTGGGCAGGGAGGACAGGTGGAGGGAGAATCCCCCCCCAGGTTTGTGACGCCGAAGGCAGGAGGGCGGGATGAGTCACAGGCTCTAATTTTGATCAGGAGCCATCCACACAATGGCAGGTGGTATTTCTGGCTGTACGGTATGTGTGAGAAGGAGGCTGGTGGTGTGAGAGGTGCCACAGTGTGGGATGCAAGAAAAGGGCAGAGATGCCCAGAGGAGAGAGAGGGAGGGAGGGAGGGGAAGGAAACTTGCCGCTTAGCTTTATGCACAACACAGACCTCATAGTTCCATCCCTCCACGTCATTAGTGCCAACATGCACCATGAACCTCTATTAATATCCAGCACTATGTGCATGGTTGGAGACAGTCATGCGCCTGAATACCAAATGTGGAAGACCCTGGGAGAGGAGAGTGCTCTTGTGCTTCGGTCCTGCAGGCTTCCCCCCCACAGGCCCCTGTGAGAACAGGAGGCTGGGCTAGAGGGGCCTTTGGCTTCACCCAATAGGCTCTTCTGATGCCCTTACTATTTAGCAGACTTAGTCAGGCAATGGGCCCAGGAAGGCATCAGTAGGGATGGATCTGTCAATTTCACTTCTCTCATTATTTCATTTTCACAGTCTTAAATTCTGTTCTTCACATTTGCACATCGCTTTGCATTTTTTTAAGTCCTCATGAAAATTCATCTGCCTCTTAGTGCAAATTTCTCCTAATATGCAGATTCCCCCTCCCTAATATACAAATGTTTACAAAGTGATTTTCTCCTAATATTTATGTTTTCGCTAAAATAACGCGTCTTTTGTAGGTTATCTTCACACTTTGCCTTCCTATATGCATTTTTTTGAAACATTGGTTCGTTGGGGAGCTGCATTGCAAAAATCTTGTTCCATAGTTCAATTATGTAAAACTAGGTCAGTAAGGGGGATGGCCTGGGGAGAGTTCTGAGGGTCATGCAGAGAGGCCTTGGAAGCCATATATGCCCCCCCTCCCCGGACCTGCCATAGAAATTTGGGGGTAGAGTAAGGTAAAGGTA
The DNA here is from genome assembly GCF_963506605.1 of Zootoca vivipara. NCBI lineage: Eukaryota > Metazoa > Chordata > Lepidosauria > Squamata > Lacertidae > Zootoca > Zootoca vivipara. Next base: position 31,938,658 of record NC_083289.1, on the reverse strand, counting down.
AAGGTAAAGGGACCCCTGACCATTAGGTCCAGTCGTGACTGACTCTGGGGTTGCGGCGCTCATCTCACATTATTGGCCGAGGGAGCCGGCGTACAGCTTCCAGGTCATGTGGCCAGCATGACAAGGCCACTTATGGCAAACCAGAGCAGCGCACGGAAATGCTGTTTACCTTCCTGCAGTAGCGCTACCTATTTATTTACTTGCACTTTGACGTGCTTTTGAACTGCTAGGTTGGCAGGAGCTGGGACCAAGCAATGGGAGCTCACCCCATCGCAGGGATTCGAACCGCTGACCTTCTGATTGGCAAGCCCTAGGCTCAGCGCCACCCGCGTCCCATTGGGGGTAGAGTAGTTCCTTCAATTGTGCATTAATTACCTCCCCTGAAGGTGGTGATGTTCAAATGAAACCTGGATTGGTGAGCTACACATAACCCACATTACCATAAACTGTGATCCTGCTCTCCAGCTCCTAACTTTCTAGGGACTCTTTCTAAAGAAAGAGCAACCTTGTCCCAGAACAGCCTTGCATCTCATAACAAACTGAAACAACTTTGATGGCCTGATTTGTTCTGTTCTGTTGTTTTGCACCAATGGTTCACTTTGCCCTGAATACATTGCTCATCAAACAGCTGCCAGGCACAGGTGTTGAACCAGATTTCAAATGTAAGCAAAATGGTTATATTCGGTCTTGCTTAAATCTGGACAACGAACAGTGTTTAGCAGAAGAAAGTACGGGTATTATCCAAATCTAGATCGAAAGGTTGGACTTCTGGCTTAAATGCTTGTTTGGGAGTGGGTGACGGTGGCATCAAGCTCTGAGTTTATAGAGTGGAGAAAAGGGGGGGAGTGGGAGACAAGGCTGAATGGTTCAAAGCAGGACCCATCTCATAGCAACAGGGCTGATTTTTGATGCAAATGCTAACAGGATATACTACACAGATGTCATGACACCGAAAACTGGAGGGAGAACAAATTAATATGCAGAGCTCTTTCCAAGGCTGTTGAGGTGAATATGAGTCTGTGACTCCCCTTCATCCTCTTTCTCCTGTGCCTCTCTTAATGGCGCCTGGTCATTCAGACTCCCCTGGAACAGGAAGAGGGTCTTTCACAAGGTCCATGTCTATTCTCAGCACAATGGAGAAATTCAATTCAGGTCACATGTAAAGGCAATGCTGTCTAAGTTGCCCTTTCCAAAACAGTACATCACCTGCGTCACAGCCACCCTTCGAAATTTGCACTTCCTCGAATTTTGCAGTGCTGTTCTTCAGGCAAGCAATGTGTACAAAAATGCACATACTCGGCCAAAGCGTGCATTAGCATGAATATATTATGGGGTGGGGGGATACAAAAAGTATTGCATTAGGGGAAATTGCTTTGTGAAAATGTGCACATTGGAATGTGTATATAAAGGAGAAGATTGTGGCAAAATGCTGGTGAATTTCCTCGCAATTTTTCTAAAATGAAAATTTGCAAACTGATGGAGAATTGAACTCAAGTGTTGAAAAACGATTAACAGAAAGAATCCAAAATTGTTAGATTTGCCCGTCCTTGTCTACTAATACAATAGATGGAAATATTAGATTCTTGCCATGGCATACTGGACTGTACCATTTCAGAATACCAGCAGGGCCAGTCCTACTATTAGGTATAGGTCACATTCCAACTCCCATTGGCCCCAAATAGCATGGCCTGTGGTCATGGCTGAACAAAGGTTTTTCTTCAATGCTGCAGAGAGTTCCAAAGGCAGTTTGTGTTACAGCATGAGGTCAAAGGAAGAAAAGGAGAAAAATTGTGTGGGCAGTAGGGTGATGACTTTTTTACAACCTCATTTCCCTGTATCATAATTTGATGAGCTTTCATTAAAGATTAGATAAAATCTTACTTTCAAAGAGATTTGATTAAAAAAACCTCATACACAAAATGATTTAAATTTTTTTATCAGTTTTTTGACCATTTTTGAAGTCACTGTAAGCAGATATAAAATTGAACCCAAGCTTTAGAGTCACATATATACAACATTATATAGGGTCATCAAAAACACAAGGAAGCTTTTTTTTAGCTGCAGTAACAGTATAGACGCCGCTAGAGGACGATGTTTTGCTACCTCTCCTGAAGGTTCTTTTCCCAGCATGCCCGGCAGGGTCTGCTGGCTGAGTTTTGAGGTCCCAAAAAGGGGCTTTCACCTTGTGCAGGTGTGACATTTGTATACCCTATGTTGCTAAGAACACTCCCCATTGTGGAATGTGGTGTTGTGTCCTAATTTGATACGAAATATATATAGAATTGTTAATACAATTTTATGAAATGGTAAAACAGCGTACAAAAAAATTAAAAACGGTTTGTGCGTAACCTTTTTAAATATTTCAATGGAATATACCTCATTTTAGTCATTAATAGGCAAAAGTTCATCTATTTGTGCTACAGGAAATAATTTTTGAGGGGAAAAAAAGGAAAAAGTCATCACCCTAGTGGGAAGATTAAGTAACTGGATCCTGGCCTCTGTGCCTAGTTGGGGTTGCCCCCTCCCCAATGTCTTATAAAAAGAGGGATATTTTAATAAATACATAACCAAGCTATGACTCAAACATTCAGATTTCAAAATGCATGAATGCATACACACAGACACCCACAGCTCCCACAGCCTCCCCATCTCATTTCTGTTAGAAACAGATATTTATATATACACTTCAGACAGCAAACCTCTCAAAAGGTTGCTGCTTGTCTAGGGTTATAATTGAGGCATCGAAAGCTTTCCGTAAATTCCTAATTAAATTCGGTGCGTCACAATAATCACCACGGCAATGTGAACAAGTAAAAAAAATGGTCCATTTGCAATGTCTGCTGACAGCTTTGGTGCATTTGTGCAAAGCGCAGGAAGTAAGACACAGGAGGCAGGGCTTTTGGCCTTCCAGAGTTTGCCAGACTCCAAGCCCCGTCAGCCCTGGGCAGCATGGCCAATAGCCAGGGATGATGGGAAGGAACTGTAGTTCAGGAACATCAGGATGGCGCAAGGTTGTGGAAGCTGATGTAGATAATACCGAGGCTGTGTAAACACCATACATGGCCTCCCTACAAGAATACTGGGAACTGTAGTTTACCCACCACAGAGCTACAGTTCCCAGTACCCTTAACAAATGACAGTTCCCAAGATTCTCTGGGGAAAGTTGGGGGCTTTAAATGTGCTTTAAATGTATGGCATGAACGCATGCATCAGTGGCTTGACTTGGTATAAAGCAAGTTCTCCATTCAAATTATGGCGGCTGCATTTCACCCTATTTTTCTCTCCTGCTTTTTTGGTTATCACCCTGAAGCCAGTCCCCCTTCCTGCTTATCCATTCCTCATATATACAGTGGTACTTCTACTTACGAATAACTCTACTTACGAATGTTTCTACTTACGAATGGAGCTCCGTCCGCCATCTTGGATGCGGTTTAGATAGGATTTTTTCTACTTACGAATTTTTAGATAGGGTTGCTTCGACCTACGAATTTTTTTTCTCCCAATGCATTCCTATGGGATTCGACTTACAATTTTTTCGACTTACAAATGTGCGTTCGGAATGCATTCAGTTCGTTAAGTAGAGGTACCACTGTATTTAAGAATAAAAAAGGAGTCTGCAGGTGAAGAATTGAGAAGGAGTGTGGAGTTTTTTTTCAACAGAAGTGTGGAGTTCTCTTTATCAGAATAAACGCACCAGTGCTTCTCAGGCAATGCGAGGGCACTTTAATATGGACTAGGAGGCGTCGGTGTTTGAGATAAAATGCACTGGCCTGTTTCCACTGTAGAGTAAAAGGGACAATCTGATCACTCTGGAAAAGAGATTATCATGTCCAATATGTATGTAGAGCATACTGTCTAGGCGAACGAGAGACATCTGCCTCTGCCAAAAGGTGGAAATGGAAAAGGGTCATAAATGTTTTCTTGCGGGGCCAATTAGTGTCGATTAGGGGTGGGGTGGGGAGGTATCTAATCTGTAGGGAGCTATTAAGGTTTAATCTGTGTAAATATTTCCGCCCTTAAGGAAATGCATCATATGCAGAAGTCAGGGGGCAGTTGGCTCAGGTAAAGAGTTTATTGCTGTATAAAGACCTCTAAATAAACACCAGGAATAAACATGGGAATAATGACCCGGTGGGAGCCCATCAAGGATTCTTCCATCCAGTGGAGACATCATACTTCAAAATTTGTTGCCTTCGCACCTCACAGTTTCCCCCAAAATACCCTGTTTCTCATATTTTAAGACATACCCATAAAATAAGCCATAGCAGAATTTTTAAGCATTCAAGGAATATAAGCCATACCCCGAAAAAAATAAGACATAGTGATAGGCACAGCAGCAATGCCGGCCGCAGCAGGAGGAGGAGGAAAAAAATAAGACATCCCTTGAAAATAAGCCATAGTGTGTTTTTTTGAGGAAAAAATAAATATAAGACATGTCTTATAATATGAGAAACACGGTATTAGCTCCCTAACAAATATGGGGACCAATTTTCTGTTGTTATCTCGGGCAGGGGCAAATATTTCTCTGAAATTAAAAGTTTTAAAATCAAGGAGCATATGTGCAAAACTTTGGCCATCCGAATAGGGACACAACAATTATATCCTATTTTTGGGGATATATTCTTCTTTTTACCAGGGAGGGGCTTGTTTTGCTCCCACCCACCCACTGAATGAATGATTTTTTTGATTTTTTTAATCCTTTTTGGCACAGCTCTATTTTTCCTCTTTCCAAAAACACATAGTCCAACATAGTCCAACAACTTCCACCAGCCCCTGCCATCGTGACCAATGCTTAGGGATGATGGGACTTGGAGTTCTGCAACATCTGGAGGGCTACAGGTTCCCCACTGCTGACATAGTGTAAGCACAGAATTCAATATCATCTTTCTTTCTTTCAAACTCCAAGTGTCTAGTCCTTATGGCTAAGAAGATCAGTTTAGCAATGAGTAAATAAATTAAGAAGGGGATATGTTTTCCAAGCGGTCTCCCTTTTCCATATTCCTTGTTTTGTAAGATGTGGGGCTTTAGGGTAGACCTAAAGTATTGGACATACTAAAAAACAGAAAAAGAGCCTGTTGATCAGGCCAGTGGCCCATCTAGCTCTGCATCCTCACCGTGGTCAACCAGCTGTCAAAATATCAATCAATAACCTTTATTAGGCATGACAAGTTCAGGAGCTTCAGAACAAAATTATGGATAAAATATTCACGTTATAGACTTCATGAAATAAAATACATATTAATTAAATTAATATTTTAAAACGATATATCAATTTTCAGTTAGCATCCCCTGGCCCTTCCCACAGTGGCCCAATCTCTCTGCATAAACCGAGCACAAAAACTCAGCCACCACTAAAGTAACTCCATCATTATTATCCAACAGTAACCCCTGAATAGTTGGCAATGCAGCGATCGATGCATCCACCTGCAAAGCACCCAGCAATCGCCTTCTCGCATTGATACCATAATTGCAGGAAAAGAAAATGTGGTCCAATGTATCTGGTTCATTCTTCCCGCGTTTACATAAACGTTCGGCTTTGGGGAGAGCTAGATATCTTCCTTCTGTCTCCTTAGAGGGGAACAGGTTGAATCTAGCCAACATGAAGAGCCTGCACCCTTCCTGACTCTTCAAGTTTGCCATATATCCCCCTTTAAAGTCTCTAGACATAGGGAGGTTCAGATATAAAGGGGAGCAGGTGCTGCGCCCCGCCACCTCAAGTACGTAGTGAGTGCTTTTCCCTATAAGAGTCTTTCTAATAATTTTCCAGGCGTCTTTGGGGTCAGTGTTTTCAAAATCAGCTATCTTTAGTCCTATTGAGTTCAGCTTTCTCCTACAAGTCAGTGATAGGTTATTGCTTGTATTATCACCTAGAAGGTCGTAAAGGAGAGAGTTAGGGGATAGGGCTCTATTATGAAGGAGGATCCAGGATTTCAAAGTCCTCAGTTGATCAGGCCAGTGGCCCATCTAGCTCCGCATCCTCACCGTGGTCTCTGAGAAACCTGCAAGCAGGACCTGAGCACAAGAGCACTCTCTTACCATGTGGCATTCAAGAACTGGCATTCAGAAGCATTGCTACCTCTGACCAATGAGGCAGAGGCATAGCTATTGTGGCTGGTCGCCACTGATATCCTCCAAGAATAGGATTAATCCTCTCTTTTTCGGACAAATCTTTTATTTTTCTTCCTGCCACCCCGATAGCGGATAGCTTGGCACCTTGGCACCTCTGTCTCTTTGCCAGATCTGCAGGTGTTGCCTGGGCATGATGGAAGACCTCTCCTCCCTCTGGAGGCTCTAGTGCCACACGGAGAGGAGAAATGCTGATGAACTGATGCAATAGCAGCATAGAATTACAATACAATGCAATATGGATTTTATTATGCGGCACAGACCCAGTAAAGATCATAGCATTACAGCATGCAACATTAAAGGAATCGTTCGAGGGAGGTTATTTCAGAGGGATGCAGCACACGTTGCCAGCCAGGACTGGAGCTGCCATTGACGCAAGTCATCTTTGTGTTCACGCCTCCCCCCCCCACCAATGTGATGCTTTTTACGGAGTACAATCCATCTGCTGCTGAATGAGCACCAATGGATCATCCAAGAAGATCAGTTCACCTTCAGTGCTGGGGCTGGGGGGGGGGGGAAGATGACAGACAATTAGCTGCAGGAGAATCCAAAGTATGTACTCAAACAGATCCAGAAGTCTTTGAAGGACCCAGCAAGACAAAATCCCGTAGTTTGGTGGCAAAGATCATAGCTTGGTTGCAGAACACCTGCTTTGCATGTCGAAGGCTCCAGGTTCAATCCCCAACACGACCAGGTGGTGCTGGGAATATCCCCTGCCTGAAGAGCCATTGCCAGTCCTTGTAGACAATACTGGACTAGATGGACCAATGGACTGGGGAAACCCAGCCAAGTGGGTGGGGTATGAATAATAAATGATGATGATGGTGATGACGACGACTCAGCACAAGGCAACTTTCTCCATGAGTCGCAGAATCCATTGGTAATGCTTTTCCTGGACTGTTTCATTTCAGGTGGCATCTCTAAGTGGTCTCCCCCCCCAAAAAAAGGTTCTTCCCTCCTTGCACATAGGATAGCTCAGTTGGTTAGAGCATGGTATTGACAATGCCAAGGTTGCAGTTTCAATCCCCATAAGGACCAGCTGCATATTGTTTGTCAGGGAGTGGCTGGATGAGGAGGAGGGGTGGGAGCCCCCCCCCCACCTAAGAGCCCCTCCCAGGGAGGACAGAGAAGACGACACTGAAGAGCAGTCTGGGGATGGGATGAGTTGGGAGGTGCTAGAAGCAGGGGGGTTGAGCGATCAAGAAGGGTTGGGAGAAGGAAGAGCTTCCAGGAGAGGGTTAGAGGCACAGTGTGAGAGCAGACGCAGACAGAGAGAAGTCAGAGGTTGCCCCTGCTACACAGTCCCAGTCCTGCTGGCTCTCCTCCCCCTCTGACACCTTACTCGAGGAGAGACCTCCATGTTGCTGAGCAATGGGAAAATGAGATAGTAGAGGAAAACTACTTTGCTACCTCGTGCAAGCTGAATATGTGGTTAGACAGAGAATAAAATATATGGCTGTACAAGGGTTACATGCCTCAGCTAATGGGCCATGTTTATCAAGCTCACTGGGCCTGACAATATATGCCATATCTAAATTTTCTAGTACATAAGAACAGTTTTTAACAATTTGCCCTCTAAGATCCTAGGTGCAGAATTGACACCATTCCCTTCAAGGAGATGTGCTGCCCTTGCAACCACTTGAAAGAGCTTGAAAGAGTCTGTCAAGTTTTCTTCTCCTTTTTATCAAAGGGGTTAGAGAACACATAATTTATCCTCTTATGAGGAGGTTTCTTGGTCTATCCTTAGAGGCTCCTTTTGAGTATCTTCCTTGAGGAGCCTAATAAATCTATTACTGAGCAGGTGGCGATATATCTGGATGCTGTAACATCTCTGAGACCTGCTAGGATTATTAGCTGCTAGCTTGTCACATTGAATAATTGTTCCTACTGAAGCTGCAATGTTATATGCTACTTTAAAGGCTGCATTTTGCGTAATGGTCGGTTGTCTTTAATAAACATCTGATTGTGTTACCCGGCTCTTATAATGACCCACTGCCCCCATTTAAGTGTAAGCACAGCCTCTCGATCAACTTTATCTTCTTAAAAGTCTAGCAAGGATTATTGGGACTCAAGCAGCAATGCTTGTAATAAGTTACTTGAACCAGTGCAAGGGGCAACAGAATCCTTTGCAGATTCCTTCTTCAGTAAATACTGTTGTCATGTAGTGTGCTTCTTCAGATACTATTTCCTTCCTGCTCCTTCTTCAGTTCATCCACAAGCCTGTTGGACTTCTGCACCCAAGGCAGCTGCCTCAGGCCCTGTGGCTGAGACGGATTGAAGCTGATGTCGAACAGAAGCTCTTCCCTACTTCTAAGCCACAGCACTGCTGGGGAGCCGTTGTGAATCAGAGCACACAATATCTGCCTAGAATGGATGAACCCAATGGAGCTTTCCCCACCATTTAGCAGTCTGGGAGAAAGGAAGCTATTATCTGCCTCCAGGCAAAACAAGAAGCCTGCAGTTGTTTCAATTGGCTTCCATTAATTTCCGCCTCATATATTTAATTTATGCACATTATCTGGTTCCCTCCTACTGTTTTTCTCTTTTCAGTTGTGTTTTACCCCTTCTCCTAGTGTTTTTTTTTTAAAAAAATGATTTTTTAAAAAAGATTTTCATGAGTAGCAGTTTAGTACATTCAGTTTCTCTGTTTTGAAATCATAGAGTGCTTCATGCAGGTCAGTTACATTCAGTCGGAGACATTTTTGTTATGTGCAGTTTGGGGGTGGAGGGGAAGTGAAGTGGGGAGACAGAGGGGAGGAAACAGGCGTGGTGGGGAACAATAAATTTTCATTTCCCCCCGCAATATATGAGCATGGCTTTTGTGTCAGCGTCAGATTTGTACCAGAGGAGGTTTCAGTCATGAATCGGAGCCTCTATCAGCAGATCCAATTTATGCACCTTTTTGTAGCTAAGCTGCCTGATTTCTCCCAGTTCTTTAATGCTATGAACTGTTTGTATATGTGCGCACACATACATCTTTGCAAGCAATTCATAGCATTAAATAAATGCCTGTCTCAGGTGATTCTTCTTTCCTTGCATAATTGTGAAAAATGGCTATCTTTATGTCTCACAGACCAGATTGTTGCATTAAAAGTTCCCTCTTTGTGTCATTTATTTGCTAATCATTACCGGGCTGCAGCCAATAAAATCAGGCCACGGGATCTGATAAGAAACCAACTATCTAAAAGCCATTGATGGAGTCTGTGTTACTTGACTCTTCTTGGCTCCAAGCTTAGCCATCAAGATAACCACAACAGATGCTGTTTTCATAAGCTGCCTCCACCCCGCACAACCTGCGTTTTGTGTATTGATTTTGTGCATTGTTGTGAGAGCTGTTGCGTCAGAGAGTTGTCTCTGGACAACAAAATGGATTGGGCAGAGGGAAGATGAAGCGTGAAAGGGGGGGGGAATGTATTCATACAAGGCCCATTTTCAAAATCATCAAGGGTGCGGTTTCATTTCCTCCTCCTCCTCCTCCTCCTCCTCCTCCTCCTCCTCCTCCTCCTCCTCCTCCTCCCCTTCTTCTTCTTCTTCTTCTTCTTCTTCTTCTTCTTCTTCTTCTTCTTCTTCTTCTTCTTCTTCTTCTTCTTCTTCTTCTTCTTCTTCTTCTTCTTCTTCTTCCCTTCATTATAAGATCTCAGGCAGAATAAAATACAGGATAAAAGGTAAAGGTAAAGGAATCCCTGACCATTAGGTCCAGTCACGGGTGACTCTGGGGTTGCGGCGCTCATCTCGCTTTACTGGCCGAGGGAGCCGGTGTACAGCTTCCAGGTCATGTGGTCAGCATGACTAAGCCGCTTCTGGCGAACCAGAGCAGCGCACGGAAATGCTGTTTACCTTCCCGCCGGAGCGGTACCTATTTATCTACTTGCACTTTGTGCTTTCAAACTGCTAGGTTGGCAAGAGCAGGGACCGAGCAACGGGAGCTCACCCCGTCACAGGGATTCGAACCGCTGACCTTCTGATCGGCAAGCCCTAGGCTCTGTGGTTTAACCCACATCGCCACCCGCGTCCCAAAAATACAGGATAAAAACAAGTAAATAATTAAAACATTGTAGCAACCATACCTTTAAAGCACATTATCCCCCATCCCAAAGAACTGTAGTTTACCTCCACAGGTTTATTAATGTAACACTATCCTTGTATGCAGAGTTGCTCAGGAATTCTAAGAAAGAAAGAAACAAATTGGTGTAGTTTTAAAATCAGTAGTTAAAATCAGGGCAATTTTGAAAGGTGCAATCCTCCATCTTGATTCAAAATGGTGTCCAACCAGCTCCCATCATCTCCATCCAGCTTGGCCAACAGTTCCTCACCTTTGGTCTAGGAGAAGTTGGTATTTCATCCCAGTGGCACACATGACATTGAACTGCAAGGTCAGGTAGTGTATATTTGCAATGCAGTGCACAAACATTTGCTTACCCAAAGGGCATTATTTTATTAGGCAATTAATTATTTGCACAGTTCCTTCCCTGCTTATTTGTTGGTGTGATTTTCATTCTTAATTAAGCAGCTGGTGGGAGGATGCCTGCTAATCACATGGTAGCAGTGGGATGCTCTCAATGTGCAGTGTCCGAGTGTCGGATGTGCTCCCATTTTGAAACCCTGGGAGGGCTGAGTGGGACAAGGAGCAGGGCCTAAGCTTGGCTGAAGAAACAGGGACGTGTCAGAATTGTTATAAGAAATAACTGCTCCTTTTCCCTTATGGGGTACCCAAGAGCCTGTATAGAGTCCTTATGTAGGTTCTCTATTGGTAGGAGAAAATAACAGAGGCCAACCGGAGAATATTGATATGCATGTAAGCATGGTGTTCATTAAACTATTGCAACAGGGTCCTCACTCACCACATGCAGGAGGGAGGAGGAACCTAGAACAATGGTGTGCAAGCCCTTATATAGAGCCCTGTAGCTCAAGACACCCCCCCCCCAATACATCATACATACATCACAGAAGTACTGGTAGAATCCTGTCTGGCAGGAGACCTGTTAATGGGTTTACCTGAATTGCCTGGCCGTTCTTTTGTGATGATAAATACTCAATTCCGGGAGTCCAGGTCACAGGCTCACCCTCTTCATACACAAATGTGCCCTCAAGGCATATTTTTGAGCACACAGACAATGGGGAGGCTTTTTCCCATTTCCATCCAAACTCCAGAGGAATATTTGAGGTCACTGAAAGAGTCAAAATGGCTTTAGGACTGTTTTCCTGTCCTGTTTCAGACATGTGGTTTATATATTTATGTATGTGTTTGCCTGGTACATTTATGAACATTTATTTTGTATCTTAGGCCTTATAATTCTCATAACAGGATGAGTAGTCTATTGGGGATCTTTCTGGCTCAGTTTGTTTTAAGGTCTTAGAGCTCCCAGCTGTTGGAGCTGCAACCTGATTTGCTCTAGGTCTATTTAACAAGCTGTTTGGGAAATCCATACAGAGCTTGTGCCAAATGTTTTGAGTCCTGCAGGAGCTGTTCGCTTATTAGACCTCCTTCCCAGCTTTGCATCTCTGGCTCCTCGTTATAGGGAATATCTAACATGCAGAACATTGGTCCAACTGACTTAGTCTTCTCTGCACTGATTGGCAGTGGTTCTTCAGGGCTCCAGACAGAAGTCTCTACCAGCCCTACCTAGAGATGCAGGAGACTGAACTGTGGACCTTCTGCATGCAAAGCAGATGTTCTACCACTGAGCTATGAACGTCCTCCTGCTTTTAATCCTTTTTGTTGGTCTCTAGTATCTACTATTTAGAGTGGTGGTGTTTTTGTAGCTGGAGACTCCACTGTATATTTTAGAAAGTTGTTTGCTCAGTCTGCATTTTAACACCCTTTAAGCTATCGCCACCAAATTTTGCACAATGGTACCTGAGATCAGGTTTTTGTCTATGCCATGGTACATCATCTTGAAGCAAGATTGCTGACTGAACCCTTCAAAACTGCTCTATTTTTAACCACTGATTTCTAAACCACACTGGGTTTTTTTTAAAAAAATAAGAATTCCTGAACAATGCCAGGTCTAAGGATGGAATTTTCATCCATCAATTTATCTAATCTCCTTTTCGTAAGGCAGGGGTGTCAAACTCAAATTCATCGGGGGCCGCATCAGCAGTTTGGTCACCCTCAAAGGGCCGGTTGTATCTGTAGGACTATGTGTCCACTCTTTATTATCATAAATTATTGTCACTGCATTCAATTATTACTGTTTTTTTGTAATAATGTAAGTAATAACTAGCATAGTCAGAATAATGGCAAGTAGATATTCAAATGTACAATTATTGTACAATTTATTGAAAAATGATTTTTGGTAACTGCACTGGGTGGTGGAGGCTTGCTAGGGTTTCATGCAGGAGCTTTGCAGAGCTACTGGTACCTGGAGATGCTGGGGTCCTTCTGCATGCAGGACAGATGTTCTGCCAGTGAGCCACCACCCTTCACCAAAGGGACTGGCTGAGGTTGACTCACTGGAGCTGTTCTCCTGGTTCCAGGGTTTAAGGGCCAGAAGTATAAAGCAGCATCCTATGTTTCTGAGGAGAGGGAGGGGAGGGGAGGGAGGAAGGAAGGAAGAAAAGAGGGAGTGGGAGGGAGAGAGGAAGGAAGGAAAGAGGGGAGAGAAAGAAGAGTAGGAAATAAGGAAGGGAATAAAGAAGGAAAGAAAAAGAATGAGGGAGAGAAGACAGAGATAAAGAAGGAAGGAGAGGGAAAGAAAGAATAAGAATGAGGGAGAGGAAGAAAGATGGGAAGGACGGAAGGAAGGAAGGAAGGAAGGAAGGAAGGAAGGAAGGAAGGAAGGAAGGAAGAAAAGAGGGAGCAGGAGGGAGAGAGGAAGGAAAGAGGGGAGAGAAAGAAGAGTAGGAAAGAAGGAAGGGAATAAAGAAGGAAAGAAAAAGAAAGAGGGAGAGAAGACAGAGATAAAGAAGGAAGGAAGGAGAGGGAAAGAATGAATAAGAACGAGAGAGAGGAAGAAAGAAAGGGAAGGGGGGGTCGCTGCCTTGACTCAGCGCCAGAAAAGAGCGCGAAGGGACCCAGGGGCAAAAAGCATTTCCTGTGCAGCGTGAGGCAGCAGGTGTCCGTTTTAGGAGACGTGCGTAAAGCCTCAGAGTTGCACATTCGTGAGGCTGAGCTGCTGCTGAGCTCATGTTCCCGGCAGCGCCGTACGGAGAGTCCCGAGCCTTTGGGACGCAGCAGTGCTCTGTAGCACTTTGAATCCGAATCCTCCTCCACACGGCGCTGCTGGGTGCTTTGTCTGTGCTTCAGCAGCAGCAGCAGCAGCCGTTTCCAGGCGCCGAGCCGTGGCAGGAGGAGGATGATTCAAAGTGCTACAGAGCACTGCTGCGTCGCAGAGGCTCAGGACTCTCCGTGCGGTGCTGCTGAGCGCTGACCCGGCAAGCTGCCTCCTCCTTCTCCTGCTGTGGCGCCGACAAACAGAAAAGAAGCGCCGACAAACAGCTGGGGCCTGGGGGGGTAGAAAGGCGGCCGGAGCAGCGCTGCGTGGAGCGCCCCGAGCCACAGCAGGAGGAGGAGGAGGAGGCAGCTTGCCTGGTCAGCGCCCGGCAGCGCCGCACGGAGAGTCTCAAGCCTCTGCGACGCAGCAGTGCTCTGTAGCACTTTGAATCCTCCTCCTCCTGCCATGCGGCGCTGCTGGGTGCTTTGTCTGTGCTTCAGCAGCAGCAGCAGCCGTTTCCAGGCGCCGAGCCATGGCAGGAGGAGGAGGAGGATTCAAAGTGCTACAGAGCACTGCTGGGTCGCAGAGGCTCGGGACTCTCAGTACGGCGCTGCTGGGCGCTGACCCAGCAAGCTGCCTCCTCCTTCTCCTGCTGTGGCTCAGGGCGCTCCACGCAGCGCTGCTCCGGCCGCCTTTCTACCCCCCCCCGGCCCAAGCTGTTTGTCGGCACTTTGTCGGCACGGCGCTTCAGCAGCAAGGTCCCGCTGCTGGGTCCCGCTGGCTGGGGCGCTCGGCGGGCCACATGACAAGGTCTGGCGGGCCGGATTTGGCCCCCGGGCCTTGTGTTTGACACCCGTGTCGTAGGGTTTTCAGAAGGTTTTCCAGGCGGGAATGTGGCCCCTGGGCTGAAAAAGTTTCCGCACTCCTGTTTTAACAGAACCAACTAGGAGGAGCAATTTTGCAAAACCAAAAAACCCGCCCAACATCAACAGATGAGGCCATAAGGGGTAAGTCAGAAATCCTGCACACACTATGACTCCAGGCTCCTCCAGGCAACCTGTTTCCAGAGCATTCATTTTTATTTTTTTTGAAGTGCTTAAAAATAATATTATCAACTTCAAGGCTATCTACCCAGGACATTTTATTCTAGCATTAACAGAGACTGTGTGCTTGTTTTTTTCTATGTAGTCCATACACACAGGTTGGATCTACTATTACATATTTTTTTGCGTCTGAAAAAGTGCTTTTTGAGAAACTGGTTTCATTCTGAAAATCAAAGCTCATTGTGAATTGATTCTGCATGAAGTCAGTGGGGAGGTCCTCCCCAGTAAGGATAAGCAGGATCAAAATGGTGGGAAAGGAACTAGTGTCAATTGAGTGATATGACAATATAGGTTCTATTCCTGCTCTCCCCAGTTCCAAATCCCCTCCCCCCAGTATGGCAGGATTTGAAGAAATCCTCTACTTAAAATGTGATACAGACTGACTCATTTGGTGAAGACAGCTCACATAACTCTCTCTTTCTGACCATTTGTTGCCTAGGACTTCTGCAATTCTCCCTCTCCCACCTTGGGTTTTTCCTGTATTTCCTTTCGTGGAAATTGGTTAAATCCTTATTCAACAAGTAAATGTCAGTGTGATATTTGTATAAGTAATGAAGCAGACTGTTTATATATGGGTGAGGATAGTCTCTGGTGATCTTTTCTTTGCAATAAAAAAATGTAGGATTGTTTCCCATCAGTATGTTACTGGTCCAACAGGGAGGGAGATGATAGATAGATAGATGATAGATAGATAGATAGATAGATAGATAGATAGATAGATAGATAGATAGATAGATAGATAGATATAGATAGATAAACATTGCACATTTTTTGCAGGTCTGATATCTTGGAGGAGGAGGAGGAGGAGGGCACCTGAAAATTGTATGATAGGCTAGAAAACACCAAAGTTATGGGCAGTAGAAGGCTGTCAGGTACTCCCATTGAAATTAACGGCAAACACAAATGGATGGGATGAAATGAACTAGCTTTTAGGAATGAATTAGTTTTGATTCAGCAATGAGATTAATGCAGTTCTAACTAATCAAGCACAAAGACTGTGATCCTACGCTCACTTATCTGGGTGTAGGTCCCATTGAACTTATTTTTGTGTAGGTTTGCATGGAATTGCACAGGAAATGAACGGAAGTTTCAATGACAAAAATGAATGGAGATGTTGTTTCCCCCCTTGCACACTGCTACAACCTTAATGCCTGTTAGTCTCCCCGCCTCCCTTTGGGATAACAAGCCCAGAGATACCATGTTGATATTGCAGGGTTTCTGTGACCGAAGGAAGTGTAAAATGTAGGGGAAGGAAGGAAAAAATAATAATCCATGACCACTTTGCAAGAACATCATTTAACTCACATTTTAATATCTGAAAATAGTATTTAAATTCTCAGCCATATTTTGGACAGCAAACCAGCACATGAATTCACAAAATCTTGCCAGGACAACACAATCATTCTCAGATGTAAAAACAGTATGGTCACATTCAACAAACAGCTTCGTATGAAAGGTGAAATGTACAGAGTGAACCAAGAGCCCAGAGGATTTCCTGGGCTACTTCTGTGCAAAGTATGATCCTCACAAATAAGGTGTGACATGGGAAATTTGGAGGTGGTTCATTTGCCTAGGTTAGTATATGGCCCCTGGAGGGTTCCTGAGGACGTAATGTGGCCCTCAGGGTGACAGTAGACACACACACACACACACACACAGAGAGAGAGAGAGAGCTTCCCAATTGTAGAGTGCCTTTGGAATAGATCCAAGGCTTTTACATTTTGATGGGTAGTGTTCAATGTTTGTCTTAAGCACAGACCTTTTGAAATTGATGAGCATGACTAATTTAGATGCATTCATTTTAATGGGTTATATATAACACAATCAATTCTAAAGAAAAATTAGATTACCCTAATATAAATTGCAGCCCTAGGAAAAATTGTGGGTGTGGGTGTGTGGTTGTCACCTTTCTCTTACCCGCATCTCTCCATAAAAATGTAATGCATGACACACTTCCATCATACTTGACATTTCTTCCCCCTCCAAGAGCAGCAGACAGTGAGAGAAGATGAAGCAGAGAAATGTTCGAAGCAATGAGGATCACATCTCCCATCTTCTTTTGCTAGGTGTTACCAGGGAGACATAGGACAGAGATGGAGGTTGGTGGCACAACACCGCCGCCCACGCCCATCACACCTTGTTTGGAACCACCTTGTATATTTATTCTTAAAGCATTTTGAAGGACATCGGGAGGCTGCAGCCTGACCCTTATTTACAGCAAATCTGGTTCCTGGCATTTCAAAACAGCAGCAGACGACACACACTTCAGAAGCAAGAAAACAAGTGCTGAGAGGAGAGATGACATGACTTAAAAAAAAGAAGATAACACTGCAAAGGAACACATTATAGGTGTGTGCATTTAAAAATCCTCTTATCCACAAGGCAAGATTGCATTGGACCACATCTAGCTGTGCACCCTGGGCACGAGCGAGAAAAAGTTTGGCACATTGGAGTACCAAGTTGTTAAGGACAGACCTTAGCAGATGCAGAATTAGCTGCAAAGAAGAGCAAATTGCCACACTGGCCACACCCACACCTTATGCTTTGAGCACTTTAAGCAGCCATGTCTTTCCCCAAAGAACCCCCAGAATTGTTGTTTGTTCAGGGTGCAGAGAGTTGTTAGGTGAGCCCTTTTCCCCTCCCAGAACTACAATTCCCAGACCAGAGTGGTTTAACAATCCCCCCTGCCCAGATAACTCTGGGAACTGTAGTTCTGGGAAAGGGAATACTGTACAAGTATCTCCTAACAAGTCTCAGCACTTTTGATGGATGGCAGCTCCCAGTATTATTTGGGGGGAAGCTGAAACTGTTTAAAGTGGCAAAATAGCATTTTAAATGTATGGCTTGCATGTGACCACTGCCAGACCCTCTCCCTACACCTGTTCTTGTGCTTTTAAGGAGGGGAAGTGGAACCTGCCAGTTCCCAGAGCGAGATTCAGATAAAACATTCTCATTAGAGAACTCTGCCACAGAGCCAGGATCGTAGGAAACTGGGCACCCCGACAGAGCCCCTGAGGCTATACGCCAAGGAATTTGTGCCACCCTGCAGAACTGAAGGAACTCACATTTTCCAGTGATGGACTCACCACGATAACAACCCTCAGCCCTCACAAGCAGAGGCAGCAGCAAGCTTGATGCTCCAGTCCCATGGTCCGAGCTTTACTCAATTCCGGCAGCCTGCAGGACAGCTTCTTCCTGCTCAGAAGTAGGCCTTCTGGCTCTGCATTAGACTTGCTGATGCTATTGGACAGTGCCCGTGCTGGTCCATGGTTTAACTGCCACTTGCAGGAGCTGGTGCAATGCTTGTTGATTCGGATTCCTTGCACCCCACTGTCACTCACGGGTCTGCAGTCTTGGTCAGACCACACCTAGAATACTGTGCCCAATTCTGGGCACTGCAATTTAACAAGGATGTTGACAAGCTGGAACATGTGCAGAGGAGGACAACCAAGGTGACCAAGGGTGTGGAAACTAAGCCTTATGAGGAACGGTTGAAGGAGCTGGGTATGTTTAGCCTGGAAAAGAGGAGACTGAGAGGAGATATGATCGCCATCTTCAAATATCTTAAGGGTTGTCAAATGGAGGAGGGAGCATGCTTGTTTTCTCCTGCTCTGGAGGGTAGGACTCAAACCAATGGCTTCAAGTTGCAAGAAAGGAGATTCCGACTAAACATTCAGAAAAACTTTCTGACAGCAAGAACTGTTTAACAGTGGAACGGACTCCCTCGGGAGGTTGTGGACTCTCCTTCCTTGGAGGTTTTGAAGCAGAGCTTGGGTGGCCATCTATCATGGATGCTTTAGCTGATGTTCCTGCATTTGCAGGGGGTTGGACTAGATGACCCTTGGGAACCTTCCAACTCCATGATTCTGGTTTAGTTTTAATTAATTTACTCCTTTCCCCCAAATCACCACCCAAATTATTCCAACTAGCATTGGTGTGCAACGCTTAAAGTCTGCTTCCTACGTAATTCAAACGGATTTCTAGTGGTGCTGATAATGGGTGCTGCTAGATTTAGGAAAAATGGCAGGGCAAAAAACCCTTGGGAAAGCAGGACACAAAATGGAACATTTTTCTTCAAATTTGCTTTGCTCAGGTTTGCCGCTGAGATGGATGATGTCCCTTCTGCCCCTGCTGGAAGCAACCTGCAAAACAGCAGGCCGCTAGAAGCATGTAAGTAAGATGTGAGAATGCTTTGTTTTACCAGGAATGGCTAGGTGGATTTTAGCATGCTCAAGAGAGCTGTGGAAACATACCTGGGGACAGTGTCATGTGGTGTGTTAGGGTTGGCAGGATTTACAATGCATTCTATGTATCAATACTACAAATTTCCATCCATTTTATACCAGCTTAACTTAGCCACTGAGAATCAAGTCTGTCCAATCCTGTTGTGGTTTCCGCTTATGGATTGCACTAGTGCAGGCATCCCCAAACTGTGGCCCTCCAGATGTTTTGGCCTACAACTCCCATAATCCCTAGCTAAAAGGTCCAGTGGTCAGGGATGATGTGAATTGTAGTCCAAAACATCTGGAGGGCCGAAGTTTGGGGATCCCTGCACTAGTGTATCCATTGCCAACCTGGTGTCCTCCAGCTTCTTGGACTACAACTCCCATCAGCCCACAGTGTAGAACATTGGGGACTGGCATATGTCTCCCTTGCCCATGAAGCATGATGGAGATATATCTACCATGTTTGATGGGCTGGGGTGAGGTAGAAAGATCCAGGCCTTCTTACCTTTCCACCTATTTATGAAGCCAATGGTTGAGGTGGAGCAACAGTGTTCCCCATTGAGAACTAAGCCTCCTGCTATCTGCATGCCCCACCCCCTTGATCTGCATAACCCCACCCCTGTTTTCTGGTCTTGCTTGCGTGATGTAATGTTGAAGAGGAGAGCATTTCTGCGCAAGGCGGAAAGAAAGCAAATATTTGTACACCCTGGAAACAGGATTTGGCAAAGTCCATTCTTATCATGCCCATGGCATTTGCCGGCATTTGCCACCATAATGTGCTCCAAGCAAGTTCCAGTTCTTTTGAAGGCAATGGAGGTCCCTTTCTACAGCTTGCTAATCTGCATGTGCCCATTGGACTCCACACTTCTCTGGAGTAGCATTGCCTCCTGCAGGCGGCTGCTCTTCTCTTGCCGATGTTCGGTTGGGTCGCCGTCTTCAATGCCATTTCCTTTGCGGAGGCACAGGACCTTCCGAAAGCTCTGCTTGAAGTTGTCAGAAAGAAATCCATACAGGATGGGGTTGGCACAGCTGTTGGCGTAGGAAAGAACCACCACAAAACAGAAGATGCCCACCAAGACAGGCTCCTCCGGCAAGATGAAGATCAGGTTGATGATGTTGACAATGTAGAAGGGAAGCCAACAGAAAACAAAAACGACCACAATGATGACCACCATTCTGGTCACTTTCCTCTCCGACCTCCGGCGCCTTGTAGAGCCCACTCGGATCCCTGAGGACTTGACTTTGATGATGATCAGCAAGTAGCAGAGGCAAATCACCAGCAGAGGTCCAAAGAACCCCAAGACGGAGGTGTAAATGATGAACACTGCAGACCAGATCTGAACTGGCTCAGGCCAGCTCATGTTGCAGGTGTCAAAGGTTTCCTGGACATCAGCAAATATGATCATTGGGAGCACCACCAGGAAGGAGAAAGTCCAGACTGCCAGACTGATCAATCTGGCGAACCTTGGGTGACGCCATTTGGTAGACTTGATGGGGTGAACCACGGCAAGGTAGCGGTCCAGACTCATGACTGTCAAGCAAAAGATACTGGTGAATTGGTTGATGCCATCAAAAGCTGTCACTAGCCTGCACATGAAAGTCCCAAATGGCCAGTAGGAGATGGCATTCTGGGTAGCCAGGAATGGCAAGCCGAGCATGAAGAGTACGTCAGCGATTGCCAAGTTTAAAATGTAAATGTTGGTGACGGTCTTCATCTTGGCATAACGCAGGACCACGTAAATGACCAAGGTGTTCCCGCTCAGCCCAACGGCACAAACCATGAGGTAAATGATTGGAATGAGCACAGAGCGGATGTTGGTAGGAATGGAAAACCCTACGAGAGTCGTGTTGCTTGTTGTGTTAGCCAAAAAGGAGAAGTTATCATCTGGAGCAATAGCTTCTTTGAGGAAAGCAGTGGAGAAGTATAAAGGATCCATGCTCCTTGTCTCAATGTGGTTTCTTAAGAATGATGAAACCTAGAATCCTTCAGCATTTTCATCCTGGGGGAGAGAAAAATTAACAGAAACATGAAAAGAAAAGATTATTGGTGGGCATGTTCAGAAATCTCTCCAGTTTAAAATGTATTAAACAGCTGCCTTGCGCATTCTGCTTTAATGCACCAAAATAATTAGCTACCCTGGCTGGCAATTATTTAGGAATTAAGCAGATGTTTTGTTTTCTCCCATCAACCTTTTCCTGCAAATAAAAATGAATATGGGAGCTGTGAACAAAATGAGCTCACCATAATAGCCTTGGATGTTGCTGGATCATTCTCTCAAAGGAAAAGAGAAGGTGGCCTCATACCGTGTCAAGCCTTTGGTCCATCAAGCTCAGTATTGTCCACACTGGCTGGCAGTGGCTCTCCAGGATTTCAGACAAGGGTCTCTCCCAGCCTTACCTGGAGATGCCAGGGACTGAACCTGGGACCTTCTGCATGCAAAGCAGGTGCTCTACCCCTGAGCTGGTGGCCCCTTCCCCTACAGGAAACTCAGTCAGAACCTTGGTCTATCCAGCTCAGTACCAGACTCAGGCAGCTTCCTATTCCAGTAACTCACCAGACCTGATCCCAGTCTTCACCCTCAGGGTTTGGAACATAGGAAGCTGCCTTATACCAAGTCAGAGCAATGGTCTATCTTCGTATTGTCTATGCTGACCAGAAGCATCTCTCTGGGGTTTCAGGCAGGGGTCCCTCCCAGCCCTATCTAGAGATGCTGGGGATTGAATATGGGCTCTTCTGCATGCATCTGATCTACAGTCCTTCTCTCAGGAGACACTTATAAAATGCTGCACTGAAGGAAGAGTGTAGACATGGAAGGAAGAATGTTACAGTGCAAAGAATTCTGGGGCAGTAAATGGGGAGAACCTCTGCATCTATGCACATTTTTGTTATTTATATTGACCACGTGTTGATCCATCAACGTCCAAGGCTATTAGGGTGAGCCAACAGTTAGTGCTTGAACTGACTAGAAGGGTGGCACCCTAGACCAAATTTTGAGAGGCACCCAAGACCTGGTGAGAGATGTAAGTGTGGGTAAGCCAATTGGGAACAGTGGTCATAGCACTATTAAATTAAATATACATGGAAATAGCCAGCTGCCAAGGAAAGCCCACACGGTCACATTTGGTTCTTAAAAAGGGAACTTCCCCAGAATGAGAAGATTGATAAAAAGGAAGTTGAAAGGCAGAATCAAAAGGTGCAAATCACTCCAAAATGCTTGAGAGTCGTTTAAAAACACAGTATTAGACAATCAAATGGAGGATCAGGAAAGGTACTATGAGGGTGAAGAGGACAGCCACATGGTTAATGAGCAGAGTCAAAGAAGCTATTAGAGGTGAGAAGGCTTCCCTCAAGTCTTGTCCAAATGAACAGAACAAAAATGAACACGAAAACCTTGGCAAAGAGAAAGAAAGAAATTGTAGGCATACTGTACAGTAAGGCGTGCTAAAAAAGAATGTGAGGAACACATTGCTGAAAACATTAAGACAATAAACAAGATGTTCTTTAAATATATTAGTAGCAGGAAACTGTCTAGGGAGGTGATTGGACTCTTGGATGACAAGGGAAGTCAAATGGGTGCTAAAGGAGGATAAGGAGATTGTGGAGAAACTGAATGAACTACAGTATTTGCATCTGCCTTCACAGTGGAAGATATTGGGCAGATCCCAGGGCCTTTTCAGAAGGTTGGTCTGGGGAAATAAGGCAAACAGTGGTGATGAGAGATGAAGTTCTAGGCTTAATAGAAAATAAAAAATTGACAAATCACCAGGCCCACATGACATCCTCCTGAGACTTCTCAGCCAACTCAAATGTGCAACTGCTGATCTTCTAACAAAAATATGTAACTTGTCCTTCAGATCAGCCTACGTACCTAAGGACTTTAAGGTAGCCAATGTAACACCCATTTTATAACAGCTTATGCAAGTTCAAATTGTTGCAAGACACCTGTAACAATAGGTTTATACTCATCTTCAGTGAGCCATGTGCCAATGAGTTTTGCCGCTCTCTCTTTAAAACGCTCCCCTTTCTGTAACTCTTTATCTATTAAAAGTTAAAACACTTTTGACCCATGGATGTCTTAATTAGCTCCCTGCTGTTCTCATAGACTTTCAGGAACAACTATAGGGATTAGAAATTTGCTTTCTCAGAAGTGCAGAAAATGAGGTTCTAAGAATTAGGGATGGGGGATAAATTCAATTCTGTTTGCATTTTAGAATGAACCTATATAATTCGCACTTTCTGAACCAATACACAAACAGAAATACACAGCCATCCCTTGGAAACTGCACTTTGCCAGATTTTTTTGGCAATGCATTTCTTCGGATTAGTAATGTGTAGAAAGATGCATGTATACTAGAGTAAAATGTGCATCGAAATGCATATATTAGCAAAAAAAATAGCATACACAAATGTATTATAGAAGAGGAACATGCTTTACAAAAAAATGTGCATTTTAGGCAAAATTGCATACACGAATGTATGTATTAGAAGAAATTCATGCTATTTTTTATGCATTTTTATGAGGATTATGGGTATTTTTATTTTAAAAAATCATGAACAAATGTGAAAAAGTGGAGAACTATACTTCAGACTGGGAAAAATCAGAAACTGAGAGCAACCCAAGCTGACAGATTCACCCCTCCCTACACAGGGTGCTGAATCCTACCCCTTCCCTCACATTCTTTGCTTTTTCTGGGCTCTGGTGGAATTGCTGAGGTTTAGTAGGTTATTCCCTTTGATATTTTAATCCACCAGATCCTCCTTAGACTCAGAGCAATTTATAATTGCAGTTCTTTATGATTAATATTACATGTTATTTTTACATGCATAATTTTGAGTTAAAAATAATTCTTCCTGGAGTTGAATACTCAAGCAAAAAAAAGGGTTGTTTTGTGTGTGTGTGTGTGTGTGCGCGCATGCCATTTGACCTGCCTTATCTCCTGTCTTCAGCCTTTTTAGTCATAAGAAAAATGGATGAAGTTGAAGCAGCCATTTAATTAGGTTGCAAACAGGCTGTGCTGATAAGGTTTCAAATTCCAATCCCAAGGACAAAGCAACAAATAAAAAATTCACTCTCCCTCTAGAAAATATAGCCCTGGCTGTAAAGGACATCTCTGTCTAAAGTGTAATCCGGCATTCCCAGGACCCTTAAGTGTCAGAGAACAAAAATCTAGAATTGTAGAATTGGAAGGGACCCATAGGGTCATCTAGTTCACCCCTGCATTGCACGAATTATACCTATGATGCAGAACCTAAAGATGATGCAGTCACGGCCACAGAGAAGAGACACACCACAAGAAAGATATTCCAATGGGTTTTCTTGGGTTGTTTGCTTGCTGGGTTTTACACTAAAGCAATTCTTTCCTCCACACTCCCTAGGGACCTGGGTACCCGAGCGCCCACACAATTCCCCATGAAGGGGCTGGGCTGCACCCACAAATTTTGGTGCCAGGGCCATGCACACTGCATGGCACCCACAGCCCCAGGCACTCACAGTCATGGGGCCAAGCAGTCCTGTCGCCACTTCACCTTAGCCCTGAAGTAGTGGCAGTGGTGGTTTGTGCCTCTTGGGATGGGTGGTAGGCAGAGAGCCCATAGAGTAGATGGCACCAGAGCCAATGACAGAGGCAACGAACGATGGTTTTGTGCCCATCCACTTCCATGCTGCGTTCTTCAAGATGCAACACTGAGACAGAGGCAGCGCAGGAAATTGACCGGCAGTGCCACCTCTGCAATGGGTCGCCAGATTGCAAAAGGTTCTTGAGCTTTATTTAGGAAGACCCCAAAATAGGGACAGGCTGAGGCCCTATGAACCAGCCTCCGCTGAGTCACCATCTCCAAACAGACCCTTAGGCAGCTTACAGACGGAAACAAGATACCAAGATACCAAAGACTTCAGTATAAAACAAAACATTAGAAGTTCATTTAAAGTAGGGTGCAAGGGGGTGCTGTGGCCCTCCAGATGTCACTGAACTACAACTCCCATCAGCCACTGCCCATTGACCAAACCGGCTTTGGAGGTTTGGAGTCCAAAAACATCTGAAAAGCTGGAGGTTCATCGCCAGTGATTTAAAGCACCAGAGGAAATCAAAATATTTAGCAGCTTAAGAACTGAGATGAAAGCTAGCAGAAAAGCTAGCTTAGGGGACTCACCAGCTTAGGGGAAAGCAAAACACATTCAGGATTTGTGTTTATTGATAATGATAATGATAATGATAATGATTCCATTAATTACCCTTCCTTCACTGTCAGGTCCCAGGATGGGTTATAACCATTTAAAATATTTTAAAGGTTTTAACTGATCTTCCGAGGAATAGGAGCACAAAGGGGGTCTCATTTGTTTCCCGGTGGAGGGAGTTCTGCTTGATGGGAGCCATCACAGAAAAAAAATATTAGTAATTCTGAATACTGGATGCTTATTCAGGTTTAATTAACATGACGTATGCATGCTTGTTCCACACTGCACAGAAAGGGGCCTCATTCACACATCTGAGTATATGGAAAGGCAGTCTGAAAGCATTTCATTTTGTTTTTAAAAATTGCATGTTAGGAACATAGGGAGCTGCCTTTCATTGACGACATCATGCTGAGTCTGACTGATAGTCCACCTAGTTCAACACAGCCTGCTTTACGCTAAGCTCAGCATTGTCTACACTGACTGGCAGTGGCTCTCCAGGGTTTGGGGCAGGAGACGTTCTCAGCCCTTCCTGGAGTTGCTGGGCATTGACCTTGCTACATGCAAAGCAGATGTTTTAACCACTGAGCTACTACTGCCTTTCCCCATCACTCAGTGATAGAAGCACCAAGAGGGTGGCTTGCAGTCCTGAGCGGGTCACTTGCAAATCACAAACAAAATTTCATCTCTGGTGCAAAATTCAAATGCTCAGTCGCTAGTTCCCAAATGTACATGAAATGACATTTGTGTATGTGTAAGCCAGCTGAAATGCACCCAGTGCTCCTTGGACTGCTTCACACCTGCACTTCCACTGCTTTGAAGGGGACTGGGATCATGCACTGACCTGCATGTGTGAATTGCACCATCGCAGGTAAGCCTCCCCACCCCTGCCAGATCTTTTCTTATTCTTATTTATTGGATTTATATACCACCCTATACCCAGCGGTTCTTCTGATCACGATCTTCCAGTCATAGAAACAGAGAATCATAACATTGGAAGGGACCCCGAGGATCATCCAGGCCCACCCTTCAATGCAGGAATGTGCAGCTATCCCTTATGGGGGTTGAACCTGCAACCATAGCATTATCAGCTCCATGTTCTAGCCAACTGAGCGACCTAGGTTTGCATGACAGTCAAGTGTGGACCTTTTCACACATTCAGTTGCCAGTTAATGGGGGTTCAGGAATCAAGTGGTGGGCAGGCATGTGTGAATCAGCCCAAGCCTTCCCTTTTCCCTACACAATGGTCATTTCAGTTTAAGAGGAAGTACGTTTTGCTGGACTAACTCACACACAAATGTGTGACAAATGATGGGAAGTCCCTGCTTGCAACTTCCTTCTGGGTATACCACCACCACCAATAATAAGAATAATGCTCAATAATAATAAACAATAAACAAATATTTAATAACATTAATATTTAATGGCATTTAATATTATTAATATAATTATTAATAATACAAATGCATTTTATTAATTGGTGGTGACAATGACGTGTGGGTTGCCCACATGTGACAAACACACAAAAAGTGACCTCCAGTGTCAGAAAATTGATCCTCTTGAATTAAGCAGCCACGAATTGTTCAAAAACCTTGAGATTGTTCCAAGGATTGACTCATTCTACACACCCCAGAAGAGTGTGTCCGTGTTAATCTGCTCTCGCCAAAGCCACAAGAGAGTCTGGTGGCTCCTCGGTGGTGGGGCTCTAGCCCAGTCCCCCAAAGTTTTTGCCACAATACCTTCTCGCTAGACTTGAAGTCTCTCGCTTCTACCCATCTCTCCGCCCTCCTTCCAACCGTGTGCTTGTTGCTTTACCTGGCTTGGCTTGGTCTCTCTCCGCCCCACTTCCAGGGACCGTCCTGCTCCAAGCCTGCCCTCCAGCTTTCCTCAAAATCCAGGTCCAGCCAGCCTCCCTCCTGCAGTCTCCTCCGGTCCGGTCGTATTGTCCTGCTGATGGTCGCCAAACGCAGCTGCTTCTCTCTAGGACAACGTCCTTCTTCTGGGACAGGCGTCGTCTTCTCCTTGACCCCACCAGCAGCAGCAAAGTTCTGTCTCTGAAGCCGGCAGACTCCTGGCTCCGGCAAGTCAAACCCTCGCTCTCCCTGCTCAAGCGCCTCACTAAATAAATATCCAGCGCCAGGTCTCTAAGTAGCGCAGTCGACGGCGGGGGAAGGAGGTGGGACGCGGGGGAAGGGGATTTGCCTGTTGCGCTTTATAGGCTGCGGCCAGCGGGTTGCAGTACCCCCTACAGACAACGCACCTGACTTGCAAGGAGGGCGGGGAAACATCTCGCCGAAGGGCTCCAGGGAGCTCCTTTGAAAAGAGGGAAGAAAGAAAGCAGACGTTTGAAAGTTGCGCGTGGGTTGGATTTAGGAAGGCGGTCGTTTCTTAGGATCCTCTGGAGCGCCGAAGTACGAAAGAGCTGCTGCAGTCATGTCGCCTTATGGCTTGCACCATGAGCGCTGGGAGCTTTGCAGGGTAACAACATCGCAGAAGTCAAAGGCAGGGCTCTGCCCCGAAAATGTTACAGGCGAAATGCTCTGCGACAGCTAGGATCCAAAACGCAGGACACAAGACGAGCCTGCTGGATCAGGCCAGTGGCCCATCATAGTCCAGCATCCTGTCCTCACAGTGGCCAACCAGATGCCCCCAAAGGAAATCTGCAAGCAGCACTCAAGCACAAGAGCACCCTCCCCTTCTGTGGTTTCAAGCAACTGGGATACAGAAGTATCCGACTGTAGAGGACGAGTAGCCTAGTCATTGTGGCTAGTCGCCACTGGTAGCCCTCTCCTCCGTGAATTGGTCCAGTCCTCTTTTAGAGCCATCCAAGTTGTTAGGCATCGCTGCCTCCTGCGGGAGCGAGTTCCATAGTTAAACTATGCGGTGCGTGAAGGACGCAAGCTTTTGAGTTGCGCAGAGCTCCTTCACAGGAGCAAGGGAAGTGGCCATATTTTCTCCCTTCCTCCCTTCCCTCCTGCCCCCATCGCCTATACATACATATAAATAAACCAGCCGTAACATTAAAGCGTCAGTGAGAAGCGTTTCCAGGCCAGTCCGATAATAAGGGAGATGCGCAAAGTGGTGAACGCAACAATTGGAGAAGAAATGGCAACAGGCAAGAACGCACACAAAACACACAAATACACACACACACACACACACACACAGAGAGAGAGAGAGAGAGAGAGAGAGAGAGAGACCGTTTGACTCATTCAATCTCTTTTCCTTCACTCCTATTTGGGAGTGAGGAGTCTTTTTCAAGCCTGCCCGGAATGCTAGTTCCAAGCCGAGACGCCTTACCTCGTCAGTTTCAAGTGGCGTCTCGTCTATTTCATCCATGCCCTTCATTTGCCGATGCTACTTTGCATCAAGCTTCTGGCTGGGCGCCTGAAGGAATGGGGCAGGCGATGTGAGGTGGGGGAGTCTCCTGAGGGGTGGGGGATGCTGCCCCCCTCGCCCTGTAAAGCGGATTTCCCGAAGTGTCTGCTTTGCGCACTAATTCGTATTCTTTGCTCTAAAAAGAGCTCCGATTTAGGGGCGCGTTTGCGCGGAATCCACCCCCCCAGCAAACTGCAAAAGGTTCCCCGCACCGCTCCCCCCTCCCCACTTCTGCTCGGTAAACAGCCCGCTTCCTTTTTCTAAGAAACTTGCCCCGGAGAGCCTCTCCTTCTGTTCCTGGTGTGATCTTGGGCGCCGCGGTGGAAAGAGCCCTGAGCCGGAGCTCGGCTCGTGAAGCGGCAGGTGGGGGCGTCTCTATCCATAGCGCGGGCGGTGCTCGGTCGGGAAAGGTTGCAGACGCTTCCCAAAAGAGCACGAGAGAGAGAAAGATCGAAAGGAACCCGTCGCGCTCTACAGCCAGTGCGCCCGTATCATGGTGCACGCATTTTCCGCATGTGCTGTGGGGGGAAGAATCCCATATTTGCTGTTTGTCGAACGTCGCCAAAATATAACTGACGGAGCGATGTTTTCGAATGTGCCAGCTTTGATTCCTGCGGGGAACAAGTGCAAGCTTTATGGTTATACCACACCCTTCGTCGGGCAGCCCCCTCCTCCCCGTCTTTAAGCTGCTGAAGTTGCCAGAAAGTTGGCTTTCACAGTGGATGATGGCCTTCTGCTGCTATTAGGGTTGGCTTTGTGTGTGTTTTTATGAACTGCATGTGGCTTTGTGCGAATGTGTTGGCATTATAATGTTTGCTGCTGTTTGCTGTTTATGTTTTCCATATGCTGCAGGTCATTTGGAGAAATCTTGCATTAAAAAGTCACGGAAACATAATAAGGATAATAAGCAGATCATACGTGACCCTGCTCTAATATTTGACTTCTATGGTTATGGATAGTTGTGGTCCTTTAGGAAGGGAGCTGCCACAGCCCCACTCCATGTTTCTGTAAAATGGGCACACTCATTTCATAGGTAAACTCCCACAAAAATAGCAAGATTCATTTATTGCATTGAAGTCCCAGCTTTTCTGCAAGGAGCTTAAGTTGGTGTACATGGTTCTCTTCCCAGTTTATGATGAGAACAGTTTCATAGCTGAATATGCATTTGAACCCTGGTCTCCAAGGTCCTAGTCCAACACTCTTAACTATTGCCCTACACTGTGGTTTTATATAAACTGCCTGGTATACTTCTCTACCAGCATAGCTTGAGCTGGGGTGAAACTAGTCTTTATCTCAAAGACCCAGTTTGGCACACTAATAATAATAATAATAATAATAATAATAATAATAATAATAATAATTTATTTATACCCCACCCATCTGGCTGGGTTTCCTCAGCCACTCTGGGCGGCGGCTTCCAACAGAACATTAAAATGCAATAATCTATTAAACATTAAAAGCTTCCCTAAACAGGGCTGCCTTCAGATGTCTTCTAAAAGTCTGGTACAGTAGTTGTTTTTCCACAGGGCGGGAGCCACTACTGAGAAGGCCCTCTGCCTGTTTCCCTGTAACTTGGCTTCTCGCAATGAGGGAACCGCCAGAAGGCCCTTGGCGCTGGACTTCAGTGTCCAGGCAGAACGATGGGGGTGGAGACGCTCCTTCACACCCCCATATGCATTTGTGTACACACACACACACACCTGGGGCAAAAAGCCCTGCTAGCCCCTCCCCCCGGCAGCTTGAGAGTTAACTTCTAGAGGTGCATTAAGTACATATGAGAGCATAAGCAGTGACTGCTGGATGATGCCAGTGGTCCATCTAGTCCAGCATCCTGTCCTCCCAGTGGCCATACAGATGCTTGTGGGAAACCTGCAAAGCAGGATCTGAATGCTACAGCCCTCTCCCCTCCTGCAGTTTCTAGCAACTGGTATTCAGAAGGATTATTGCCTCTGACCATGGAGGCAGAGTACAGTAATCATGGCTGGCAGCCATTGATAGCCTTGTACTCCATGAATCTGTCGAATCCTCTTTTAAAGCCAACCAAGTGAAGTCAATAGGAGCTACAAGCCAAGCCAATGAAAGCCAAGATTAGCTACCAAGATTAGCTGCCCAGACACAGCCATATATCTATGCACATCCCATTGCCATCTTGACTGTCCTGTTTGGTTTCTCTGTGACACACCTGGACCCTTGTTCCCAGGTCACCCCTCCCTCTGTCCAGCTGTGCTGAAGCATTCTTTCTTAGTTTCCTTGAATTCCCAATGGTTTCTTATCTAGGATGCTCAATGGATCACCACATACCAACCACAGCATGTGATGCTTCTGCGATCCAATGGTGATTTGGTGTACGGCCCCTTTGGCCTGAACCAGTGGGCTTTTCATGTGTCTTAAAACTCAGGGTCATGGGTTTGAGCTCCACGTTGAGCAAAAGATTCCTGTATTGCAGGGGGTTGGACTAGATGACCCCCGTGGTCCCTTCCCGCTCTACAGTTCTATGATTCCATGCTCTTAGGAGCATGGTTGGTGGACCACTTAATAATTTTTGTGCCTATTATAGCAAGGCTAATGCAATGCTCTAGAAGCTGTGTGCTTTTTAATTATATTTTTACAGGCACCTGAATGAAGCTCGTGGACCACTGAAGATCACAGACCACAGCTTGGGAACCCCTGGTTTGGATTATATTGAGCTTCTTATGCTCCCATCTGCACATCCCTTCCTGGCTGCAAGGAATTCTGTTGTCTGATTCATTCCCCCGCCCCCTCTATTC
This sequence comes from Zootoca vivipara, assembly GCF_963506605.1. NCBI lineage: Eukaryota > Metazoa > Chordata > Lepidosauria > Squamata > Lacertidae > Zootoca > Zootoca vivipara. The sequence continues at coordinate 31,907,730 of NC_083289.1, read as the reverse complement.
TGAAGGAGAGCTGAGAATTTTGCATGATGAGAGGAGGGGGAAATGGCTGTTTTGCACTTCGCAATGTTTTCCCTGCTCTGCGCTTTCATTAATTTATCAAGCCGTGCTGTGTGTTGTACTTGATAATGACTTAGATGAGGTTAATTTGCTGCCACAGGTTTGCAATTAGAGGCCTATCACAGGGTCAGGGCATGTGAGTGTTTATGCGAGAGACGGCAAGGAAAACACGTGGAACAGTCTGCTTGCAGCTGGACATCTTCAAGTGCAATTTGTGACTGTGTGTTCAAACTCAGAAGTATCCAGGAAAACTAAGAAAGCAACAGGTGATTGCATGCAGGACCATAGGAAGCTGTCTTATACTAAGTCAGAAGGCTGGTCCATCTAGTTCAATGTTGCCTACTCGGACTGGCAGTGGCCCTCCAGGGTTTCAAATAGAGGCCTCCCCCAGTTTTTTATGGGACCTTCAACATGCAAAGTAGATGCCTCTGAGTGATCACTCTTCCCCAATTGCCATCTTTGAACATAGGCTTGCCAGAGGACTGAACGTAGCCTCCATTCCACAGCCTCACTGGGAAGGTACAGAAAGTTGCATCAAGTGTAATTCAGCTTCCCAAGAACATCAGTGTTTCCTTTTTAAAATAAAAGAATAAAGAAACGAAGTTTCTAGTCCTTAAGGCAGTGTGGAGGTCTTCTTGACAGAGTGTGGGCAAATCCTATTGAAATCTCAGTAATCAGTGGGGTGGCTGCACAAAATTCCCTATGTGTGTGGGTGTACAGGAGAGTTCAGACTCCTGCATTGTTTGTTTCCGATTCCTTGTGGTTAACAAAACTATAATAAATTATGCAAAATGGTAAAGCTTTCAGAGTAGATTGTGCAAGATAAGAGCATGCCAGGGGGCTCAATATGCATGATTTGTGTAAAAGAATCCAGCTTCTCCTGCAGCAGAATCAGTTCACATGGATAGATGATTTCAAATCCACAGGGCCTCCCCTTGAGTAGAAGTGTACCTAGGCTCTCATGCGCCCTTGGTAAGGAGATGTATGGTTGCTGCCTGAGCTGGGAGAGCCCATGGACCAGAAACTCAAAAAGTTGGCTTTTTGTCGCCTTCTCTGCTCTGCCAGTGACTGCCTCCGTAGCCATCAGGGTCAGGTCTGCTCTGCTTCCCCTCCTCGTCTGCCCATCTGCCCGTCTGCCTGCCTGCCTGCCTGCCCCCCCTCTCTCTCCGCTTGCTACTTTCCTTTCTAACACTACCCTCCTTTCCTTTCCCCTCCTTCTGCAACCATCACCCACTCTCTGTCTCCTTCCCTCCAAGCTGCACCGGGCATAGCACTCAAAGTTCTAATAGTGCCACTGGCGAACCGGGGAGCTGGCTCTGCAGGGCTGCTGCCACAGCCCACATCAGAGCACAGATTTGTGCTCAGAGGAGTCTGCATGCCTTGCCTGGCCACCCAGAGCAGTGGAGGAGTTGCCCAGGGAGCAGGCGGGTTGATAGGCAGGCAGGCTCCTTGCCACTCCATACCAGAGTGGAAAGCCCCCATTTTTGCACCCCCTTGTCAGGGGCCAACTTAGCAAACCCATAAGTACATACCTGCTCCTGAGTTTCTGAGATTTTCAACAGGCACTTAGCATGCGCTTCCAAGCATTCTGTCACACCCTGCCCAAGCCATTTGCTCACATCTGGGGAATCTTCGGCCCTCCAGATCTTTCTGAGCTGCAGCACCCATTAGCCCCAGCAAACATGGCCAGTGCCCAGAGAGTTCAGCAACATATGGAACGCCAAAAGTTCCCCACACCTGCCTTTGCTCACCTTTGTACCCATTCTGCAAGCTGCTCCCTCTGAGATTAGGTGAGTGATGCATTTATTGGAAAGGCTCTGCATTTCCGTCTTGCAAGAGCTGCTCCCGGGTCAGCTGAAAAACCCATCAAACTGTTTGAGTTGGAAAAATACAATGTGGAGATAAATTTCTGGGCCACCACCAGTCTCTCTTTTGCCATTACTTCTTTTAAGCAGAGAATTAGTGTCATAATATGAGCAATGAGCACTGCTCCTTTGCCACATGGACGTGATGGATGGCACTTATGACAATGGCGGTGGTTAACATGAAATATCAGCAGAAGGCCAGGCTGTTGCTGCTGCAGCGGCAGCAATAATCTTCAGCAAGGGAACAGTAAGAGCCGGCCGCATGCATGAGGCTTCAACGATGATTTAGCAACCGACCTGTCAAAGTTCTGGAGACAAATCTGATGTGTCTGGTGGATCACTCGAGAGATGCAATTTGCTGGAAACTTCTGCCAGGAGTTTTTTTTTTTTTTACTGCTGAGTCAAGTGGAGAAGCAACGGCTAGCTAAACGTCCATGAAATATGTCACCCGCCACTCAGTTATTTGGAGCAGCCTCCCCCAACCTGGCACCCTCCAGATGTTTAGGACTATGACTCCCATCAGCCCCAGTAAGCATGTTGGAAATTGTAGTGCAAAACACCTGGAGGGTACTAGGTTGGGGAAGGCTGGTTTAGCCCCTTCTGTACATAGATGCAACAATCACACAGACCAAACTTTAGTCCAGTCCAGTCCAGTGCAAGGTATCAAGGGCTGCAGGATTTCAGGGTCATTTCCCTTCTCTTTTGTGAGCACTAGGCTTTCCCCAAGAGACCAAATGATATATGTAATTGCATACATATAAGGGAATACATGGTGGAGGGGGGCATACAGAATCCAAAATGGCTTGGGTCCAAAATACCTAACAGAGCACCTTCCCCAGTATCAACCATCTCAGACCCTTCAATCTGCATTAGAGGCTTTGGCAATGGTTGCTGGAGGCTGCCTATTTGGCTTTGGCCCATGACAGGGCCTTTTCAGTGGTGGCTCCTTTTTGTGGAATGCTGGCTTCCCAGCACCATGAGTTGCTACCACTTCCTGGGAGGGGGACAGGAGCTTCGCACAGTGCACTGCATGGCAGTGGAACCGACCTGTTGCTCCTGCCACCACATGCCACACCAACTCCCCACGCTCTCCTTCCTTGGAGGCTTTTAAGCAGAGGTTGGATGACCATCTGTCATGGATGCTTTAGCTGAGATCCCTGCATTGCAGGGGGTTGGACTAGATGATCCTTGGGGTCCCTTCCAACTCTACAATTCTATGATTCCATGATGCCCCACTCTGCCCTTTCTATACATGTTGGCAGCCCCTAATGTGTGGAAATTGAGAGGACACAAAGCCCCACTCTTGCCACTCCACCAGCCGCTCCCAGTGACATGGATCTGAATCCCTCACAATTGACCTTCAGCAGGAATTTGAAAACATTCCTTCTTTGAATGGCTGAAAGACACTCTTCCTAGCAATCTGGAGCTCACTGGGCGTGAGAATGTTTTCGACTGTTTTTTTTAAAAAATGACTTTTAATTATCATTTGAATGTTTTAAAACTGTTTGTAGAATGCTTTAAAAATCAGAATGCTTTAGGATGCTTCCTGCCCTGCTCTCCATCCAGCCTTCAGACCACCATCCAATTAGCAAGGGAGCAGATTAAGAAAAAGTGGGTGGCCGGGTTGGTTGATGATGATTGATTTGTTTATGGAATCTGTTTGAAGTACGAGCTCTTTTTGTCGGGAGGAGGCGGTCTTCATTGTGTTTTTCCTAAGGTGGCGGCAAATGAAAGATGCTAGCACGACCTGCGATCGTTTTTGTGACCCAAGTGCAACACTTAACTCCATCACCAGCTAGCACACCCAATCACATCCACACCACACATCTGAAGAACTCTTAGAGCAGGTCTGCCTTCCCCCAAAGAACCCCCAAGGAACAGAAGGCTTGACAGGCATATGTCGAGAATGCTTTGATGGTGTTTCCTGCTTGGTGGGGGGTTGGACTGGATGGCCCTTGTGGTCTCTTCCAACTCTGTGATTCTGTAATATGGTAGTTTCTTAATCATAGTTCGTCTAGGACACAGACCTAGAATTCCCAGTCATCCCTTAACAAACAAACTACAGTTCCCAGGATTTTTCACAATTGCAAATGTGGGAGAAGAGTGCTTCTGGTGTGGATGTGACTGGAAGCAAGCTCTTTCCCAAATCACAGTGTTTTTATGTTGTGTGCTAAGAGAGGGACTGGCAGAGTGGGGAAGAGGAGCAGGAACTCATCAAACACGTGAGAGTAAACCCTCTTGGTCACACTTGAAACAGAACAGATGTAGAGGAAGGGAAGGTGGCACACTGAGTTTATGGCAGTAGCAATCAAAATAACATGAGATGAGCCCTGCTGGATCAGGCCAAGGGCCCATTTTCTCCAGCCCATTTCACAGTGGCCAACCAGCTTCCACTAATTCAGAAGCATTGCAGCCATTGTGGTTAGTACCCATGGATAGTTGTGTGGCAATGTCCCTCCCGCCCCCATGAGAATAAAGACACACGACACATCAGAGAGATTTAAATGGGCGAAAAGGCCACAACTTTATTGGTTACGGATGTTGAGCGGTATTGGCTTAGGCATTGGACCCTAACCGTCTATATCCGACACCAACCCGTGTGTTGGACGTCCGGGAAGAGTTAACCACCAGTAAGGAGTCCAGTGATGTACATCAACCAGAACTCCTCCTGTGATCACCGTTAGGGGCGTGCCTTATGGCCCTAACCTCCCTAGGTTTCAGACAAGACCACGCCCCCGGAATCCTTTAACGGAATACCCCTCCATTTTCAGGGCAAGTGATGGCGCTACCTACCCTCCTTAGCTCTAATGCAATTTCCAGTGCCTAACCGCCAAAACCAATAGTTGTGACGAATTGCTACAAGGTAGGCGGAAAAACCCCCTTGGCTAGCCCAAGTGGAAAAAGTCCTACCAGGTCCCTTGGCCAACCAAGGCGACCAACCGAAGTCCATAGCAAGGTCAAAGCTAGCCTAAAGGGTGGGTGGGCGAGTGAACTGGTGCAGCTGGTGAGCGGGGTGAAAGAGAGCGGGTTCCCGCCATTCGCCTGCTTAAAGGAAGCAGGGCATGCCCCCGCCGACAGGATTGGTCGGCCCTCTCATGATGCGGGCGGGAACCCTCAATCACTCAGGGGCTGAGAGTGTGTGGTCGGGTCATGACGCCCACAACTCTACCTCCGACGCATGCGCAGAAGTGGTTTTTTCACCGATATGAATTTGTCCAATTCTCTTTTAAAGCCATCCAAGTCGGTGGCATCACTGCTTCCTGTGGAAGCAAGTCCCAACTATGGGCTTATAAAAATGGACTTCCTTAAAGGAGCCAATTCCTAGGGACCGAGGTCCCTTTGACCCACCCAGTAAAATATTTGAGGAGGTTGGGCCCCCGCAGGGCATTGCCATGCAAATGGTATGTGCATGCCACATCTAGTGGTTGATTATGCAGGGCAGGGCTTACCTGCCCCCCAATATTTTATTCAGGTTGGCACCCCTGCTTTTATCTGTCCCGAATCTTCCAATACTCAGCGTCATTGGATGCCCATGAGTTCAAATGCTATTAGCAAGAAAAACTTTCCTCTATCCATTGAAAAGAGAAAAACCTAACCATTAAAAAGAAAAAGAATAATATTATAAACTTCTATCATGGTGCCCCTTAACTGACTTTTCTCTAAACTGCAAATGCTGCAAGCTTTCCTCCCTCTGTGTGGAAGAATGCAAAACGCAGGGTCTTCATGAGATCTCACATCAAAGTGGAATGCATTAGTTTTAATATTTCATGCGGATCGAATCGATATCTGAGCAGAGGGCGCTCTGGATCACAGCTAATGCCTTTAGCATTGGGGGGCTTGAGAAGAATGGATTTGTGCTTAACAGATGGCAGACCTGTTTCCTGACCCCCATGTACGCTGCAGGCAGAGCAACAGGCCCACAGACGGTTGCTTCCACACCAGAAATGAATGGGCTGCTCTTGATGGGGGTGTACCATGCGAGCTGCTATAAACATTGTAAAAAAATTGCTTAATGGTAGCAGCAGCGGTGGCAGCAGCGGGCGATGGAAAGGCAACAATTGGCATGCAAGAACACGGAAGATCATTTGCAAACCAAATTCCTGCAGTTGAAATTACAATCTGTAACAATCTCCATTATATTTTAATAGGCAGGAAAGTAGCTGAATGATTAGAATTTTTATTTGTAAGAAAGTGCCAGAAGAAAGTGCCTGGTATCTAGCAGTCTGTCCCTATCTATCTATCTATCTATCTAATCAGCAGAAGTGTAACACAATGCTCAAAGACCAACAGAGTGCATTCCACCAGCCCCAGGCTTTCCTGTGTAAAGCTTTTATTTAATTTTCGAAAATGTTTTTTTGCTACATCTGGACTCTGCAATAACGATTCAAACAAACCCTTCAGGAGACTTAAAAGTAAACGATATGCACCAAAAAGCCAGATAATGGTACAAAGTGGGAGCTTGTTGCATCTGCCCGTTTGGTCCTGTGCAGCTGGGGATGCAGATCAGCCGGCAAAGGAAAGAGAAGGAATATGCTGAGTTATTCTTGTGCCAAAGCAACAGCCTACTGGTCGGCTGACGCACTGACAGGTCCAATTTATCCCTCCAGTGGAATGAAGCAGAGAAAGATTTCATGCGGTGAGCCACTTCAAGACGCAGGTGCGAAGACGCACGTTCGAGAAAACAGGTATTTACTGAGCACACAATTTAAGGGTGGGAGGGCTGTAGCTCAGCTGTTGGGTGTCTGCTTTGAATACAGAAGGTCCCTGGTTCTATCCCCAGCATAGTCTCCAGGTCAACCTAGGAAGGCCTCATTTCAGAAATTCTGGAGAATCAAAATAAAAAAATTCCTTCAGTAGCACCTTAAAGACCAACTAAGTTTTTATTTTGGTATGAGCTTTCGTGTGCATGCACACTTCTTCAGATACCTTAAAGAATCACTGAGAATCAGTCAGTGTTGACAATACTGAACTAGATGGACTAATAGTCTGAATCAAAATAAAAAAAAATCCTTCCAGCAGCACCTTAGAGACCAGAAGTCCCCAGACGCTTACATATAGTCAGGTGGTGGTGGTGAGGGTGGGAGGTATTACTTAGAAGGGTGGAGGGAGTGGGTGATTGACAGACTGATAGCTGTTGATGACCGTTAACGACTGCAAATGGTCTACAGGAAAAAGCAAGGGGTGAGAATTGGAAGGAATTCTCCCTTCTGAGTAATACCTCCCCCCCACCATCTGACTATATATAAGCGTCTGGGGACTTCTGCTTCAGTGTATCTGAAGAAGTGTGCATGCACACAAAAGCTCATACCTATGACAAACTTAGTTGGTCTCTAAGGTGCTGCTGGAAGGAATTTTTAAATTTCGTTTCGACTACGTCAGACCAACAGGGCTACCTACCTGTAGTCTGAATCAGTGTGAGGCAACTTCCTATGATCTGCTGCCCTAATAGCTGTGTGTAATTTTGTAGAGGTTTTTGGGGAGGTGATGGGAAGGATTGCACATTCTCCAAGAAACATACTGGATAATCTCCAGATCTCCAGCTTTCATTTTTTCCTTTTTTATAAAAAGGGTAAGTTTATAGCATCTGTAGAACGAATGCTAATAGAATTTGTAGAGGGAGAGGGGGACGGATGAACTGACTGAGCGTCAGCATATATAACCAGCAGAATTGAGCAGACCCAGAAATTCAAAGCAAAATGTTTTTGTGGTTTCTCCTTCCCCAGCCCTACCAGGAGATGCCATTTTGGACTGAACCTGGGACCTCCTGCAAGCAAAGCAGATGCTCTGCCTGACTACCGCTGCCTGACCTCTTGCAAGGGAGAAGTTCTCAGTGGGTCACAAAGGTGTATTTTTCTCCAAACAGATTCAATCTGAACTTCTGAGCAAGGTGGAACCACAAAACAAATGCTTTTTCACTCCAGGCAACGAATTATGCCTATTCCATTGTTTGGTACGGGGGAGGACAGAATCTGCATATTTATGACGCAGACAATTGTGTAAATATAGAACTGCGGTTCCAGGGTATTGCGTTTCACAGAAATTAGAGGGCGGTCATAAGAGCACTGCCTTGCCGATGATTTATCCCTGCCACGTAATCAATAAGAAAGATTGTTTCTTAATAACTCAAGAATAGGAGTAACTGTAATATTAAATCTGTCGGCAGTTCATCTGTCATGGGGGGGGGGGAATGCTGCTCTCTCTGGCCTCATCATAAATCAGCTGTCTTCACCCACCACAGATTTAACCTAACCTGCATTGCAGGGGGTTGGACTGGATGGCCCTTGGGTCCCTTCCAGCTCTACAGTTCTTTGAGTCTATTTGTCCAAGCAGGTAGAGGCCTAACACACAAGTTTTGGGAAAGAGGAGCTTTATTGGCTGTTCAGCTACAATCGGCAATAATTGGCAGCGTGTTTGGGGAGTGTTTTCTGGCTCTCCACCCTTGGAGGGCCACTCACTTGTCTATCACCTGACATGAAAGTGACATCAAATGACACTGCATTTTGAAGCCCTGAGGCTGGAATGTCAAGGTGTGGTGTAGAGCAGAAAGCCCTTTTGCAAAGAGCTGGTGCTGCTCTTTGAATCTGTTTGTTTGTTTGTTTTTGGAGGTTCAGAGTGCAGTGAGCTCTTTTGTTCTTCAAACCTTCAAAAACCTGCGGAGGTTTAAAGTGCATGTGGCTGCTGCCAGCAGGGGGTCACTCAGCTGCTCATCTCTTAACTTGATATATGTCATCATCTGCCAAGCATGCCCTTCTAAATTCTGCATAGGACACACACACACACATACAAAGAAATGCAAATCTAAAATCAGAAACGACAATTTCAGCCTCCAAGGCACTCAGTAACATACTTTAAAAGGTGGAACATGTAAAGCAGATTGCAACATGAAACCATAGCTGCCAAGTTCTGGATTGAAAAATCTGGGACCAGCAGTGGCGCAGCACTGGAAGTCGCTTCTACGTGACTTCCGGACATGCGTAGAAGCAACTTCTGGTGCCACTCTACCCATTTCCAAAATGTCTGCAGCGTCAGAAGTCACTTCTACGCACTTCCGGACATGCATAGAAGCGACTTCTGGCGCCGCGGCCATTTTGGAAATGGGTAGAGCGGCACCGGAAGTCACTTCTACGCACTTCCGGACATGCGTAGAAGCGACTTCCAATGCCGGCACCACCCGATTTCCGGTGCCCATGCATGGGCAGAGCAGCAGCAGAAACATGGCCGCCGGCAGGAACTGCTTTTCGGGGAATTTACGGGAGATAAATCCATTTGGGAGACCAGTGGGAAATGGTAAGAAAATATGGGGGTTTCCCGGGGGAAACGGGGTACTTGGCAGCTATGCATGAAACTGCTGAATTTAGAGTTCATGAAGAGGTTCACCTCTGTCTTCTGTGGCTTGAACTGCAGCAAAGTGTTGTGTTACTGGCTTCACAATGCTAGGAGAATGTCCATACCTGCTACTGTTTTGTGGACTGCCACAAAATTATCAGTCTTCCTACATTCTATGTCCATCTGACGTCACTCTTTTTACAACCCCCAACTATCTATGTGCATATATATATAATACACACATTCATATACGACACACCAGCAACTCAGGATACGTGTAAGAACATAAGAAGAGCTTTCTGGATCAGGCCAGTGGTCCATCTACCTCAGCATCCTGTTCTCACAGTGGCCAACCAGATGCCCCGAAAGGAAGTCCACAAGCAGGAGCCAAGTACACCAGCATTCCCGTGCACCTAAGAAAGTAGACCGCAGCCCATAAGTGAACTTAATAGTTTATTGGTCTTTAAAGTGCTGCAAGACTTTGGTTTTGTTTTATTCAATAATCATTCCTTCTGCCCAAGGAACTCTGGGTACTGGGGCTTTCTTGAAGGAACATAGGGCTCAGGATCTGTCACAGAGACATCTCAGCAGTCTCCCACCAATGTGGGGGGGGAGGGGGAGCCACAACTGTTCAACTGCTATGAAATTGGTATGATTATAGAACAGGGGTGGGCGGAAAGTAGAGTGGTATTCATCCACCAGTAGCCCAGAGTGATTTGCAGTAAAAGTTTTTGCCTCCCACTTGTGTAGCAACAGAAACAACAAAACAACATTCACCAGGCAGCAAAGAAGTCAGGCTGCAACGAACAAGGCAGCCAATCTGGACAGGAATGGACTTCTATGTGAAAGGGCTGTTCTGGCACCGTAGACTGATTTAGAATCATAGCTCTGTAAAGTTAGAAGGGACCCCAATGTTTTTTTTAATGTGCACCCCACCAACAAGACCATACCATTGTAACTATCCAACCTACCAAAATTTCAACTGTCCCCAGAGCCATGCTCCTCATTGGCACCACTTCACAGCCTCCTTGCGTGTTTTTGACTGGCTGGGATGTGTCCTGGAACTCTGAGAATGTTTCTTGCTTGGCTGGATGGAAGATAGAGAGGGATCTATGAGCTCCTGTAGAAACGTTTAGGATCTCCTACTCTCAAGTAGGACCTTGGTAGAGACACATGCCTGCCTGGGATGTTCTCTCCCTCCTGATTGATCGTTTGGGAGCTTCAAAAGCTTTCTTCAGCCCGAACATCACAGCGACTGATGCCAAGAAACATCAGCACACTCAGGGAGCTGCAGAGTCTTTGCAGTTGCATAACAGAACTCAGTAGCACAGCATTTGGCTAATCTATTTTATTTACATATAAACACACATGGAGCACTGCAGCATGGCTCCCTCCCTCCCTCCCTCTCTCTAGCATCAGGCAGCAAAGAGGAGGACAAAGGACAATAGTCCCACTTCACGGCACACAGTAACACAGACATCTTGTCTTTGTCACTTCCCACTCTGTGGAATCAAAACATACACAGTCATGTGATAGACAACAATCCCATGACTGCAGACACAGGGAGTGAATCTCCAACAGAAACTAGCCTATAAAAGTAACATTCACATTTATTGCTGTGCCAGCACTTGCCTCTGGCCCATCCCACCTGTCGTAAGTGGCCTCTGGAAGGTTTACCAGAAGGGAGTGGGCTTAAAATGTCCCACCTCAGTCAGTCCTGCCTAATCCTGAACAAGATAAAGGTAGCTGTAGTACTCAGGTAGGTCAGTTTATAATGCAATTTGTCTCAAATTTTACCCTTGAAAAAGAGACCCAAGGCTGAGGAATATCAGCAAGATGGCACATCAGTACAGAGGCAAACAGCAGCCAGACCCCCCCACCCCACCCCAGATTGTTTCCACTTCCCTCAACACTGTTACCTTCCAATGAATTTTATTAAATAAAATAAAATAAATCAGCCTGCAACTGATGGGCTATACCCTAAGATAGCATTGATTAAATTCAAAGAATTTGAAACCAAATATTTACGAGCGGGACCGAAATGCCAAACCACTCCCAACCCATTCGAGAGCGTATTTCAAACAGCACTTTACAAGCGCTGATGCTGACAGCTTCAAATGGAAAGAAACAGCTCAAGTTTACAAAGAGTGTGCATTCAAAAGCAGGCAGCACAATCTGTAAATAGTTTTTCATCTTAAGGGCTGCTGTTGCTGTTATTTGAAGCACAAAAGAAGAGAAGTAAAGTATGGCTCAGAAGGATAGGTAAATATTTTGTTCTCCTCTAATGAGATGCTGAAAAGAAATTGACATTCAAATAGAAGGTGCTTCATTCACTAAGAAGTTACTGCCGTTGTGTTTAGTCCATCATTGTGGCAATACAAACTCTGCTAATTGGAGGACAATGTGAGATGATTTAGTGGTAGGCGAATCCTTGGCTGCTCCTAGAGGGAGCCAATTAACCCTTGCTTGTAATCTCTGCTTAGCTACAATCTCCGCTCAGTGGAGGAAATAATAATAATAATAATAATAATAATAATACAGGTCTACTATACAGGACTGTTGCAAAGGTTGCAGAAATGCAAACCACGTTAGACACTTGGTGCTAGTCAGTTTCACTCCTAAAGGATATTTCCTGTCCCCTTTCCTTCTTGGCTGCACAATAGTAAATGTGCATGCATAACAACTATCCTGCAACATGATTCAATAAAATATTTCCTAAAACTTAAAAGGTAGACAGCCTTGCAATGGGCACTGGTCAATAAGCACTGGAGACAATACCCCCCCCCCCAAATGAACATGCATTTTGAGTGTTACGGTTCTGGCAGGAGTTGGAGATATTATGGGACTATTTGCTCCAAGCAGATTCACAATGTTGAAAGCAAGAGGGGTTGGGAGACAGAACATCCCACAATACACATGGGAGGGCAGTAGCTCAGTTGCAAATGGGTTCTGTAGTGGTAGAGCATCTGCTTTGCATGCAGAAGGTCCTAGGTTCAATCCCCAGCAGCTCTAGGTGGGGCTGGGATAAAACACTCTCTGAAATCCCGGAGAGCTGTTGCCAATCAGGGCATAAAATACTGAGCTAGATGTACCAATTGGCAGCTTTGTAAGTCGCCCTACATTTTGTGTTTGAAATTTGACTGTGTGGTTTTTGTATTGTTTTGTACTATTTCTCTCCAATTACCTTAAAAAAGGATCCACGGAAAAATGGGATGGGGCATACTTTGGAGATAACTGCCATGGAAACGGATTGGAACAGAACCACCTGTCCTTAATTTCACCATTCTACATACCATTTGGAAAATGGAACACCCTTTGATGTCCCTCTGTTTAATTTTTATTTTTGCACTATAAAGATGAGATAAAAATCTTTATTAGGACCAATTAAAATGGTACAAAATGACAAGAAAGCTTCTGAGCTCTCCAGCATTCCCCAGGATGAATGTTTAGCAAAAAATAAAATTAAAACGTGTGGACTTGATTTTCTCCTCTACCATCTTCTGCTTAACAATCAGCCTGAAATGAGTTCCTGGGAACTCAAAAGATTGTTTATTACTTTATGGCACTTCATCTGATCCTAATAAAGGTATTAACTCACTATGATTATTATTTTTTGAGAAGCATCTGCAGTGCACAGAGCCTCAGTATCTGTGTACAGTGGTACCTTGGGTTACAGACACTTCAAGTTACAGCGCTTCAGGTTACAGACTCCACTAACCCAGAAATAGTACCTCAGGTTAAGAGCTTTGCTTCAGGATGTGAACAGAAATCGCGGCATGGCAGCAGCGGGAGTCCCCATTAGCTAAAGTGGTAGCTCAGGTTAAGAACAGTTTCTGGTTAAGAACAGACCTCTGGAAAGAATTAAGTTTTTAACCAGAGGTACCACTGTATCAAAGCAGCACAGGTTTTCTGAGTGTGCTGTCCGTGGTGCTGAATTTATTTGTATACTGTCTCCCAGCTGGACATCTCTGAAGCCAATGCTTCTATGCAAGGGAGGAGACTGGGAGTCACACTTATCCTCATGTCCCAGAAACTGATCTGTAATTTCTCAGCAATAGAAAAACAATTGCAAAGATGACATGGCTAAAAGTTATTTTCATGCTGTATATGTGGTGTCTAATAGAGTTCCAATGCTTACTTACTGGAAACAATTGGTACACATAAGAACAAAATAACATAAGAAAAGTCTGGCTGCTGCATTAGCCCCCTGGCTCATCCCATCCTACATTATGTTCTCATGGTGGCCAATCCGATTTTATTGAATTATTGAATTTGCTAAATGAGTACGAATATTAAAAAAATACAAACATATCTAAAACATCTAAAAGCAATTTAAAACCATCAAAAACATTTAAGATAGTTATTAATTTCATGGTTGCCACAGTCAGTGTCTGCCAATCATCAAATGCCTGGGCAAGCAGGAATGTTCTTAAATTTCTCCTGAATGTCAGAAGAAGAAGAAGAGAAGAGTTTGGATTTGATATCCCGCTTTATCACTACCCGTAGGAGTCGCAAAGCGCCTAACAATCTCCTTTCCCTTCCTCCCCCACAACAGACACCCTGTGAGGTGGGTGGGGCTGAGAGACTTCAAAGAAGTGTGACTAGCCCAAGGTCACCCAGCAGCTGCATGTGGAGGAGTGGAGACGCGAACCCGGTTCCCCAGATTACAAGTCTACCGCTCTTAACCACTACACCACACTGGCTCTCAAGTAATAAAGGAAATGGATGCACCTCACTGGGGAGGGCATCCCTCAGATGGAGAATCAGCACCAAGAAGGTCTTGTCATGGGTAAATGCAAACCAGGCGGTAGCCAGAGGTGGCGCAACCAACAGGACCTCCCCTACCTGGTCCATGATGGTTAATATTGGGAGGAGGAGAGCCCTTAGGTACTTGGGTTCTGAATGCCTCTCGAAAGCCTGCGAGCAACAGCACTCTTCCCACTTGTGATTCCCTATAACTGGTAGTCATACTTTCTCCAACAGTGGAGGTAGAAGATGACCGGTTCTGGTTCTGGCCGGGGAGGGGGTGGGGTATAAATATTATTATTATTATTATTATTATTATTATTATTATTATTATTAGCCATTGATAGTCTATGAGGAGAGGAAGAGAGTCAAACTGAACTTGTGCTCTGCCTTGATTGCTCCACTGGGCAGACCTAGTTGCTCAGCACTGTTTAGATGCAAACCCCAAACGGCTGGGTATTCATTTTATTTTGCCTTTGTTTATTCTATGCCATTTCCCACGTAGACCATCAGGCTTGCACAGCTGAAGAAGCCAGCCAAGAGAACTGCAGGTCAATCAGATGTTGCTCTGCCAGGGTCACTGGGAAAGAAATTGTCCTTCTGCCATGGTGCAATTGCTGGGGATGGGGAAAGAGTTAGCCGTGGAAGCTGCCAAACTATCTCTGGAAGGAATGATTACCGTAAACCTTTGGGACACTCATGCGATTGCATCACAGCTGCAAGAGAGCAGAACACATTCCAGTCCATTTTGGACAAGGTAAACACACAAGTGTGGTGTGTGTGTGTGTGTGTGTGTGTGTGTGTGTGTGTGTGTCGGTGGAACCAAAGCTAATTGTGATTAGCTTACCAAAGACCTGGAGGAAATGGCTTCAGCCCAATTTTCCCATCAGTGAGCTATGGTCAGAATTTTATACTCTGACAGGCAATGGCTATCCTGTATTTCAAACAGGTGCCTTTCTGAATCCAGCTTGGAGATTCTGGAGATGGAACCTGCAGGATGTGAACCTGGGACCTTCCCCATAAGCTGGGAACCCCAAAGGAAGGCAAAGAGAGGAAGTTCAGTTGCCAATCTATCAGGGAGGCGACTGAGACAAAGGGGTGGCCAAAGATAATCTCGAGATGGTGGGGTGCGGGTGGTTGTGCTCAATCATTAATGATCTTGCTGCCACCGAGGAAGTTGTTTCCATCAAATCATTTTTATGAGGACTTCAATCAACTATTTTCCCCCCACAGGGGAGAGAAATGCCACATCCTCTTCTCAAAATGAAGAGCAGTCCAAGAGTCCATTTCTCGTGTAAGTTATTTTCCAATTTAAAGGGAAGAGGAAAGTTGGCAGGAAGTGACTTATGGCCCAAATGTTCAGCAGGAACTTGAAATGGGCCCAAGTCATGGGCGATGGCTCCTGGGTGATTTATTTCTTGACTCAGCCTGAGCTCTGCTGCTTCAGTGTTATGGCTGACATCTTTTTTCTTTTTGAAATCTTTGTTCCATTTACAGAACGAAGAAAAACAGGCTCAAAATCTGTAAAGCAGAGAATGGTTTCTTCCTTCTCACCAAAAGGTCTTGCAAATGTTGTCCTGTAAAAAGGGGAGATCCATCAGGATCCTCACAAAATGACAGCACATAAGATGAGGCAATGGAAAGGAATGTGGGAAGTTGCCTTATACTGAATTGGACCATTGCCTACACAAAGAGTGGGGGACCTTGTTGGACTCCATCTGCCATCAGTCCCAGAGGGCAGCTTGGCCAGGGATGATGGTGGCTGCAGTCTAACAACTAAGGATCTTTCCATCCTTCGTTGGTGGCAGCTTTCCAGGGTTTCAGACAGGGAGTCTCTTTCCCAGTCCTATTTGGAGACACTGAAGATTGAACCTGGGTAGGGGAGGTGTGTCTCATTTCACTGCCTGAGGCAAAATGGGAAATCTCATGGGAGCTCATAGAGCACACACATCAAATCTCGTGAAATTTCGGCAAGATTTCATTAGATCTCACCAGAAACCACCAGCACTGCTTCTGCCAGTGGTGGAGGCAGCAGAGTAGGTGGGGGAGCCAATGGGGGCACTGCCACATGGGCTTCCACTCATGGACGGGCCAGTCCTGAACCTGGGGCCGTCTGTACCCCAAACATATGCTCCACCACTGAGCTAAGTTAAGCAAGCGTCTTCTCCTTGTGGCTTTGAATAAAGAGTTTATTTTATTTTAAAATTTTTATTCATTTTCAAACAAAATTATAAACACACAAATACACATAAACAATACAACACAACACAACACAATACAATACATAAATAAAAAATATCTATAAAATTTTCCATTACCTATAGTCTTATTACCTCTTTGGGTGACTTCCTCGAGTCCCCCCTCTCTGAATTTCATTTTATCTCATCTTTAGCAGTTCCCTATTTTTCTAAAATTAATATAAACCTCTTTAATAACATCTCCTTATTAATCTCCTTATTGATATTCATCTTATTTTCCTAAACATAACATAATTATATACTAAACCAAAATTCCTAATTCTACACCAAAAAACTACACCTACTTCCAAAGGTTTTTTAAAATTTCAAATATTGCAATATTTTTTTCAAATAAACTTTAAATTTCTTCCAATCTTCCTCCACCGTCTCTTCTTTCTGGTCGCGGAGTCATCCAGTCAGTACGGCAAGTTCCATAAAGTCTATCATCTTCATTTGCCATTCTTCTATGGTTGGTACCGTATTTCTTGGGTTTCCCGATTCTTGGCATGAATAAAGAGTTTGTTTATGCAATGGACATGGAAAATTATCTTGCCCAGTACTGTGTGCACTGGCTGGCAATGGCGCTCCAGATATAAGCCATTTCCCTTTCCTCCTTCCTCCTTTGGGTGAGGATGTCATTTCAACATACTTTCTTTTTTGCACCTAAATCTGCATGTAATTATATGGGCTTTCATATAATTGATGCAAGAGGCAGTACGATGAGAGCAAAGCTCTATCAACCTGGCCCTGCCCAATTCCTCGCAAAGCTGTTTCTAAAACATGTGATGTTGGTCAAAACTGCACAAAAAGTAAGGAGGAGGGAGGAGGAATTTGCAGTAACAAGCTGACAAATTTTCATAAGGATTTGAATTATTATTATTATTATTATTATTATTATTATTATTATTATTATTTTGCAAAGTGCTGCAGAAATGTGGAGAGCTCAATTTCGGACTGGAAAAATGAGAAACTGAAATGGACAGATTTGTTCATCCCTGGTCTATTCTCTGCAGAGCTGGCCCTATCTTTGGGCAGAGTGAGGCAGACACCTCGGGCAGCAGAGTTTGGGTGCCATGAAATGGGAGGGAATTGTTAGTTCTTAATTTTTTTATTTTATTTGTACTGCCAAGAAAGAGGAATGGTGCTTGTGAGGATTGTCTGCCTTGCATGTCAAAATATCTGGCCTCGGCTATGATGTAATTCAATTTAGGGGGGGGGTGCCCACCTCAGGCGGTAAAATGCGCTGGGCTGGGTCATTGTTCTTGGGCCACTTTCTTCATTTGAATAATTTCTGAAGTGTGGAGATGCTTGCTGAAATGTCCCTTTCCTGGTGTATTTCAAAGCATTTTGGAACGGATTGTTAGGAGAAAGTCTGTCTCTCTGCTGGGGTTCAGAAAGCTAATCAAGCTAACTGCTAGACTTTGAACCACATTTGTTTTTCCTAAATAATAAACAACTGAAAGGTAGCAACATAATCACTCCAAATTTATGCTCGAACATTTCATCAGTCAGTCACGGTTTTGGAACGCTGCCTCTTTCTGAACAGTGTGTTCCTTCCACCCCACCTCTTCACCCCATATTCTTCTCATATATATATATATATATATATATATATATATATATATATATATATATGGAACAGATTGAGTTTTCAACTAGCCAATGCAGTTTTATTTTTCTTTTGACAGCTATACAATGGCTAAGTAAAATGGCTTGCGGATCTTTACAGCTTCGCCAGATTGGAATCTAAAATGGGGGGGGGGAAGCAATTACCTTTTGTTTTATTTGAGGGAGAAAGGATGCCAAATAGTTTTTGTTCTTGCTGATATTGTTTGCTTGTGCAAGGGAGCATTATGTTTATGCGCCCCTCATGCATTGAAGCACACATGAGGTGGCCATGGGGCTGCAATGGTGGCACACAGCAGCCAACGACTTGGATGAAGGAATTGAGGGGGGTGCTAATAAAATCTGCAGACGACTCCGAATTGGGATGGGTAGCTAATGCCACAGAAGAGAAAATCAGGATTCAAGAATACCTTAGCAGGTTGGAGAAGTGGGCCAAAATGAACAAAATGAATTTCAGCAGTGAAAAATCTAAGGCCCTACACTTAGGCAAGAATCTTCTTCTTCTTCTTTGGCAATCACTCGTAGCCGAGTAAGATTGTCTTCCATAAACACGGTTTTAACAATGGGTCCGTAAGTGACTGTGGAGGCCAATTCTGGATCCACACGTCCTTCCCTGGGGGGGACATTGGTTTCCAGGCGGGAGCTGATCATGGTGTGGATTTGCCAAGCGTGCCTTCCTCTTAGCACGTTTCTCCCTTGCATCCTGAGATCAAGTTTCTTCAAAGCCCATGACACCTTTGGTAAAGGCTGTTCTCCAACTGGAGCGCTCAAAGGCCAGTGTTTCCCAGTTGTCAGTGTTTATACTACATTTTTAAAGATTTGCCTTGAGACAGTCTTTAAATCTCTTGTGTTTACCACCAACATAACGCTTTCCATTTTAAAGTTCGGAATAGAGTAGTTGCTTTGGAAGACGATCATCAGGCATCCGCATAACATGACCAGTCCAATGAAGTTGATGTTGAAGAATCATTGCTTCAACACTGGTGATCTTTGCTTCTTCCAGTACACTGATATTAGTTCACCTGTCTTCCCAAGTGATGAGTAAAATATATGAAGCTTGTGTGTAGCACTGCAGGAGGAAAAAACACAGCTCCCCCTTTGGGCATCCTGGAAAAATGCAAAAAAACTAGAAACTAGAAACATTTTTTGGAGACATCATTGATGGAATCTTTCGAGGAGTTGGAGATGGCGTTTATTTTAGGCAAGAAAAGCCAATGCACAAATATAGGGTGTGGGACACCTGACTTGACAGCAGTACACGTAAAAAGGATCTAGGGGGTCTTGGTAGATCACAACAGTGTGGTGAGTCAACAATGTGGTGCAGCAGCAAAAGAAGCTAATGCAATGCAAGGCTGCATCAACAGAAGTAATAGTCCCACTCTATTCTGCCTTGATCAGACCCCACCAGGAGTACTGTGTCCACTTCTGGGCACCACAATTTAAGAAGTGTATTGACAAGCTGGAGGAGGGCAATGAAGATGGTCAAGGGTCTAGAAACCAAAACTTATGAGAACAGTTGAGGGAGTTAGTTATGTTTAGCCTAGAGAAGACAAGACTTAGAGGTGAAATGACAGTAATCTTCAAATCTCTTAAGGGCTTGCACATGGAAGATGGAGCAAGCTTGTTTTCTGCTGCTCCAGAAGGTAGGACCCGAATGAATGGATTCAAATCACAAGAAAGGAGATTCTGACTAAATATGAGGAAGAACAATCTGGCAGTAAGAGCTGTTCAACAGTGGAACAGACTACTTCAGAAGGTGACGGACTCTACCTCAATGAAAGTTTTAAACAGAGGTTGGAAGGCCAACTGTCTAGGATCTTTTCGCTGCGATTCCTGCATTGCAGGGGGCTCGACTAGATGACTCTTGAGCTCTCTTCCAACTCTACAATTCTATGATTCTCCCTGAACAGAGATGTTTTCTCAGCCCCACTCTGTGTTGCCTGCTAGATGTCAGATTACAGCCACGAGCAGATGGCCAGAGAAGGCTGATCATGCATTCATTGGTGAGGTTAGATGCACCATCAGAATCCACTTCTAATTTGATCAGGTTTCACCACTCAAGCACATTTGGTTTGCAAACACAAATGCTGCGGTGGAACTGAATGCAAAGGCCCTCTCCTCTGAAAGTTTGAGAATTTGGCAAGCAAGTTGTGTTTCAATTCAGGTAATAAAATGTCAAGAGGATTTGGTGGTGATTTGTCACTGGCCTGAAATCAATGAATAAATCTACTGAGTGCTTGTATTTAAATACAGTTTGCAAATCACCACATTCTCAGTCCTGAGACCTTTTCAAAGCATTGAAGGCAGATCAAAATAGGTCTGGGAGAGGAATTCAATTTATGAACCTACCTCCAAAACAACACACTAAATAAAACACAGCTGCCCAGAGTGGCTGCGGCAACCCAGCCAGATGGGTGGCATGTTGTTGTTGTTGTTGTTGTTGTTGTTGTTGTTGTTGTTGTTGTTGTTGTTGTTGTTGTTGTTGTGTCAGAGCTGAGGCTAGATGGACCTCTGGCCTGATCCAGCAGCCAGGCTCTCCCTAATTTGCAGCTTTTCTGATTGAATGTTGATCTTGCTGATCAACCAAAGTGGTAGTTGAGTAATCTACCAACTAATTTCAGTTTAAATCCTAATTTCAGCACAAGCATTGAAACAGGTATTTTGACCTGAAATATACACTCTTGGTGGTAGATGGCTGTAGCTTTCTCTTTTTGTAAACAAATATTTATTTCATTATCTACAAATGTTATGCAAATGTTATGCAAATTTGTCTCTGTGAGCCTGTGCCCTGAATCTTTTAAATAGGGCTGTGTGTGTGTCTATATGTGCGTGCACACACACACACACACACACACACACACACACACAATATGAGGTGGATCCGCTATGAAACTAATGAAGCTTAAGCTTCATGGCCCCTAATCCCGGAAGCAATTTTAGTCCAAATTGCTTTTAAAAATTGGGTCTAGTAGACCCAATATGAGTCGCACAACTCTAATTGATTGATTTTTTTGTTGCGCATATTTCAACTATCCTGAAGTTTGAGAGTCAGTTGCACAGACGTTGTAAAGGTTGTTGTAAACAACCCCATTGAAGAAAAGAACTGTGGTCACCCAGACCTCATTGCTGGTTGCAAGGTTCAAGCTTCAGAGTTCAAGCTAACAGTTCAAGCTTCAGAGAAGTCCCAAAAGGTAGGTCTGCCGTGGCACCCAATTTGGGTTTGATTGGTGCAGTGGAGCAGTGCCGGTCCTAGTCCAGATGATCTGGGGCCAACCTTTCTTGAATCTGTGGAACGCTCTCCCATCAGATGTCAAAGAGAAAAACAGCTACCAGATTTTTAGAAGACATCTGAAGGCAGCCTTGTTTAGGGAGGCTTTTAAGGATCTGGTGACTTCTGTTTCAGTGTATCTGAAGAAGTGTGCATGCACACAAAAGCTCATACCAATGACAAACTTAGTTGGTCTCTAAGGTGCTACTGGGAGAATTTTTTTAAAAAAATGTTTAATAGATTACTGTATTTTATTTTTCTGTTGGAAGCTGCCCAGAGTGGCTGGGGAAACCTTAAATAGGGCTGAATTAGGGATTCAAAACCCTAACCAACCATGCAGTCGGGGTGTGTGTGTGTGTCACCTTCTCCTTTGCCCTCACTGGCAGATCACCGCCCTTTTCAACAGCCCTGGATCACTGTTGTGGATCTGACCTAGGGCAAACTGGGGTTGCCTCCATTTGCTCTGGCCACATCCCAGGCCCCCCTTGATGTGGTTTGGCATCAGAGACCTGGTTGAAGTTTGTACTTTAAGTACCAAGTGATGGCCCTTCAATCCAGTCACATTCAATGTAAGCTGCTGTTAATTATCTCCAGTGATTGGAAAGAGACAGGATGAGAACAGGGACTCCTCCAGGGACACAGTAGGTAACCCGCTTTGTGGCTTCTTTGAGTATTTCTCAGTTTCGGGTGGTGCTGTGGAGTGCAATTGAAGGGTGACTGCCTTAAGTCTTCTTTTCTGCACTGCAGACATCATATTGCCACACTTTTAAAAAATAAAAAAGTCAAGTTGCAGTTGCCTCACCCCGTCAGCATTTTCGCTGTCATTCTACTGCCATTCTGCGACATGAAATATGCACACCCTGAAGTCTCTCCCCCTCCCTTCCCCTCTTGACTATCGCAAACCATAAAACATTCTAATGTTTTCCTTCACTTTTCTCCAAGCTTGAAAGGGCAGGCCCATTTCGAGCCAGACATATCAAAACAGACTTCAGATGATTATGACTTATTAAGGAGGAAGGGGGGATTTTTGATGTATTACTTTGCCAAGGAAACTCTCTACCAGCTTTTGTATATCTATTCTTTGGGTTTTTTAATTTTATTTTTAGAAACCCAACTGAATCAGTGTCTCATTATGTTACTGTAATGAGCAAATCAGTCAAGAAAATATATCCAATTAACACTGATGGAATTGTGTTTACGTGCCGCGATTCTGCCTCCCACATTGGGCCCCTGAGTTTCATCTGCATGCTAACTAATTTTGATTTCACAGTGCTAACATTTACAGATAGGCAGTGGGCACAACTGCAACCCAAAGGAAATGTTGCCAATGCTGCAATCCTGTGCACACTAGCTTGGATAGGTAAAGGTAAAGGGACCCCTGACCATTAGGTCCAGTCGTGACCGACTCTGGGGTTGCGCGCTCATCTCACATTATTGGCCGAGGGAGCCGGCGTATAGCTTCCAGGTCATGTGGCCAGCATGACAAAGCCGCTTCTGGCAAACCAGAGCAGCACATGGAAACGCCGTTTACCTTCCCGCTGTAGCGGTTCCTATTTATCTACTTGCATTTTGACGTGCTTTCAAACTGCTAGGTTGGCAGGAGCTGGGACCAAGCAACAGGAGCTCACCCCGTCACAGGGATTCGAACCGCCGACCTTCTGATCAGCAAGCCCTAGGCTCAGTGGTTTAACCCACAGCACCACCTTGAGAGCTAGTGTGGCATAGTGGCTGGAGACTTAGACTAGGACCTGGGAGACCAGGTGTCAGGGAATGGTCTGAAGACGAGGACTGAAAAATGCATTCTAGTCCAGTTTCTCTCCGATGGAGAGCTGGAGGGGGGGAGAGTCGCCCCTCTGAGAGAGAAGCTGAACAACTTAGGGAGGAATTACCCAGTTACGAGATAATAACAAGGGAACCAGAAGGGAAGGGGCAGCTAGCCGGGCCCGAGACATCACTTGAGGGTGTGGGGGACTCCCCTCACCACGGACTCAGAGGTTTGAGCATATCAGAGAGCAAAAGGGGCAGGGGGTTGGCGCCTTAACTGGAAGCCGGAAGGAGGATTTAGAGTAGCCAACTGCCCTCCTTGCGGAGAGCTGTTTATTTGTGCTTGCAACATGATGGTGTAATAAAAGGACTATAAATATATCAACTGCTTGTTAATTCTTATCTGTGAAGTTACTGAAGGGAGAGGAGGACTCTCCACACCGGACACCAGGGTTCAAACCCCACCCCCCCCACCAAGCAGTTAAACCCTGTGCAATGCTGTTTACATCAGGGATGGGGAACTTGTGGCCCGGCAGATGTGGCTGGCCTCCAATCCCCAGCTGCCACAGCTGCCAGCCTGACATGGAGAGGAACAGGTGACATGATAGAAGTTTATAAACTCAAGCACGGCATGGAGAAAGTACATAGAGAAAAGTTCTTCTCCTTCTCCCATAACACTAGAACTCATGGACATCCTTTGAAGAGGAATGTTGGAAGATTCAGGACAGGTAAAAGAAAGGAGTTTATGCAGAGTTAAACTATGGAACTTGTAAGAAATATAAATTTAGATTAAAATTGCGATGTGAAATAGGTAAAGGGCCCCCTGACCATCAGGTCCAGTCGTGTCCGACTCTGGGGTTGTGGCGCTCATCTCACTCTTTAGGCCGAGGGAGCCGGTGTTTGTCCACAGAGCGGCTTCCGGGTCATGTGGCCAGCATGACAAAGCTGATTCTGGCGAACCAGAGCAGCGCACGGAAACGCCCTTTACCTTCCCGCCGGAGCGGTACCTATTTATCTACTTGCACTTTGACATGCTTTCGAACTGCTAGGTTGGCAGGAGCTTGGACCAAGCAACGGGTGCTCACCCTGTCACAGGGATTCGAACCGCCGTCCTTCTGATCGTCAAGCCCTAGGCTCTGGTTTAACCACAGCGCTACCTGGTGGAGGGAAGTCACAAGGGTATTTTCATGTCTGTAATTTAGGGTTGTAGGGTAATATAAATTTGGTAGTAAATAAAATTTCCTAAAATAATAATAGTAATAATAATAATAATAATAATAATTTGATGGAACTTGCCCCCACAGGAGGCAATGGTGCCACCAACTCGGAAGGCTTTAAAAGAGGATGGGACAAATTCATTCAGATGATAAAGCTATCAGTGGGCAGTAGCCATGATGTCTAAACTCTGCCTCCACAGTCAGAGGCAGTAATGCTTCTAAGTACCATTTGCTTCTATCACAGGCGGGCAGGATGCTGTCCTGCTTGCCAATTTCCCCACAGGTATCTTGCTGGGCTCTGTGAGAACAGGATGCTCAACTAGATGGGCTGTTGGCTTGATCAAGAGATGCAACACACCCTGGTCACCATTTCTTCGAGCTCCTGCCATCGGGACAGAGATATAAAACAATGCAGGCAAGAATGAGCCGTCTCAAGAACAGTTTCTTCTCTAGAGCGATTTTGGCCTTCAATGGAAAGTTTGAAGTCATCTTATTTTACTTGTTATATTGTATCGTATCGCACTGTTTTAATTAGGGTTTTGTAGTAATTTTGGATTATGTGGAATGCTTTATCTGAGTGGATGTGGTAACCAAGTAATTTCGTTGTTCTCGCAAGGGAACAAATGACAATAAAGTTTATCTTATCATCTTATCTTATCTTATTTTATCTATCTTATCTTATCTTATCTACCTTATCTTATGAGAGCAGCATCCTCAGGGAGAGAGGATCTCCCTTCCTCCTGCATATGTCTACTTGGAACTAAACCCCCTTGAGTTCAGTGAGACATACGTCTATGACAGAAAGTCAAGGATTGCAACCTTTCATGTGTGCGTGTGTATCCTGATTGCACAAAACTCCTCTATAAAAAGTGAGTGAATCTTGCTTCCTGTGATTTGGTGCTTCGCAGAATGCCCTGCGCTCCAAGGAAGATGGATGGCTGATGAAAGCCTGCCCCCTTCTCCAATCAGAATGAATTGCCCCCGTGCCTCATTGATTTATTTAAGATGGGCAAGCAGTGTTTTCGAAAAATTAATTGGAGGCGGCGGAAAACAAGGCACATCAGGGTGCTGATGGAAGCTCTGGAGCCTTTTTCGCTTGTAAACATTTAAACAGATTTCCAGTGAGGGAACTGGCTGAAATGCTCCGGGCAGAAACTAGCATTTCATAATGCCAGGTTTTGTTCTCCAACAGCCTCGAACGGTGCTGAATTAACCCACCTTTTGTCCGTCATAATGATGGCACTTTGTGAAGCCGTTGCTGTCTGCAAGAGAAGAAAGACCTGCTGCTCCATGGCCCTTCATTTAGTTGAATTATTGTAATTTAAAATAAAAATAAAAAACAAGACAAGACTAGCTTCCCACGAAAAGCCTGCCTTTCATTCCCCCATCTCTCTTTATATATTTTAATTGGCATGGAGTGCTAGTTAAAAATAATCTCAGAGAGGATAAACTGGCTTTTAAAGGGTTTGAAGGGGAAAGGATTGGCTGAGATTCTGCAAGAGTCGGGTGTCTTGGCTAATGGCACAGAAGAATAGAAGGTTGCGGGTAAGCATCTGTTTGTATGCAGAAGGTTCAATCCCCGGCATCTCCAGGTAGAATTAGGAAAGTCTCTCTGCCTGGAGGGCTGCTCCCAGTCCATATTGATAATACTGAGCTTGATGGACCCATGGTCTGACCCCAATATAAGGCGGCTTCCTATCTTCCTATCCTATCTATCCTACGCAGAGCCTTGCATTTGGACATATTAAGAGGAGCCAAGATTGAAGTCCATCCTCTGCCATGGTGGTGTTTTTTTTGTTTTTGAAATAATTTTTACTGGTTTCACAAATTAATTCACACAATTTACACCTTTAAACAAGATTCTTTCAAATCTTAGGACTCCCCTCCTCCCCTCCATGGGTCTTTTAAATATCTTAATCTACCAAATTATAGTCCTCCAATATGTCCAAAATCTTTGTAACATTGCAAGATTGATTCAAAGCCTGCCAGAGAGGTAAAGCGTTTACAGTGTTCTTTTAAATACAATCTATATTTGTCCCATTCTCTATTGAAGCTTTGGTCCCCCTGATTTCTGATTCCCCCCATTCAATCTGGCCATCTCTGCATCTTGAGTGGCCTTGAGTGAATCACTCTCTCTGCTTTGGAGCAGGTCCCCTCTGCCACAAGGCATCTTCCCTTCGCATTGAGTCAGGGCTAAGGTATGATGAATCAGGTCTCAGGGGACTGAAGAGCTCTCAGCGCCATGCCAGGCCACATCTTGACTGAAGCTGGTACACTCCACTCTCCTTTTCAGTCTTCTTCAACCTTGTCAGAGCTGGGTTATTTTGCTATCACTGTCATCCATCTCCTTTTCTCCTTAATGATTTACTGCTAATCTGTCTAATCCTTTCCATGAGGGGAAAAGCCTGCAGTATTTCCTCCCCAACCTGGAGCCCTGCAGATGATGTTGGACTACAACTCCCATCAGCCCTAGCGAGCCTGGTTAGAGGATGTTGTGGCTGATGGGTGTTTGTGTTGAAATTGCAGCAGCAGAGATCATTCAGTTTGTAACTTAAAGGCTTGTTCTGTTAGTGTGAAGGTCAAGTAGCCAAGAGAGGGACAGGTGGAGGTGTTGCTTAGCAACCGAGCAGAGTGGCATGATCTTCTCTAAGGTAGTATGTGACCTGATTGGCTGTGTAGTTCTGGGCATACCTGCCAAGTTCCAGCCTGAGAAATAAGGGACTGGACCGGAAGTAGCAGACCGGAATTAGCGCTGCCGCCATTTTGGAACTGGGCGGAGCATGCTCAGAAGCGACTTTTGATGCTGCTCTGCCCTGTTCCAAAATGGCCACCGCACCAGAAGTCGTGCTGCAGCCATTTTGGAACTGGGCAAAGCAGCATCAAAAGTCGCTTCTGAGCATGCTCCACCCAGTTCCAAAATGGCCACCGCACCAGAATAAACCGGGGGAAAAAATATCTGTTTTTTCGGCTGGGGACAGCCGGAAAAACGGGGGTTTCCCAGGAAATACGGGAGACTTGGCAGCTATGGTTCTGGGGCAGCTTTCATTTGTATGCTAGTTGAATGTCTCCCTGCTGTGTATAAGGCCTGACCGAAGCAAGACAAAACCCCTCTGTTCCTTTCCCCTCCAAATTATACACTGTTTTTGTTCTGTCTCCTCAGTCAATTGTTACCAGGACTTTCCCCACTAGACTCACATCTGCCTTGTTTAAGGGACAATGTGTAGTCCAAAACTTCTGCAGGGCATGAGTGTGGGGAAGGTTGGGCTGCAATGGAGTGGGGAATTTCCCCCTCTCAGTCAGAGGGCCGCATTCCCTCATGAACAATCTTCCCAGGGGCCCCCTGCAAGTGATGGGTAGGACCAGATGCAAAAGTGGGTGAAGCAACAGTTGTGTGTCTTACTTTTAGACTACATTCCAGCCATACAAAAGTCAGCTCTCCGTTCTGGCAAGTGAGAGTCATTATCACTATTCAAGGACAAATTCAGGCCAAGCAAGGATATAATGAAGATATAACAGGAATATGACAATGTGGCAAAAGGAACTCTGCTTGCAGGCCTGACCTTTAGAAATCACAGCTTTCAGAGTCAAGCCGTGAATTATCCAAAGCTTAGAAACTTTCAGAAGGCAGAGAGGCTTCTCAGGACATGGACTCCCGTCCAAGGAGTGTTTGGCAGGAACTAGGCCAGCCTCCCCCCAACTTGGTGCCTTCCAGCAGCTTTGGACTAACTGCCACCAGCCACCAGCAAGGCAACTGGGGACAAGGACATTTTGCTGCCTGAGGCAAAGGAACAAGAACAAGCCCCCTTCCCCATACAGGATTCAGCTGGGTGTTACTTCAACATTCGTGGCCTGAGAGCATCCTCCACCATCCCTCTGGCGACAGGCTCGTTCAGGGTGGCCAGAACAGGGCACATCTCTGCCTCCTCCAACAAAATGAAATGGTCAGAACTTCTGGACAGCAAAAAGTCTTCCCTCCAGCATCTCCTGCCAAAGGGCAGCCACCTCACTTTGCCTCTTGGTAGAGCCAGCCCCAACTGGGGATGATGGAATTTGTAGTCTATACATACATACATATATATGGGGGGCAGGTTGGATGAGGCTACAATGAGGCTGTTTTTCACAGGCGGTACTTAAACCCCATCTCCACCCCCTTCATATTCCCCAAGTCTGTTACAAGAGTGAAAATTAGGTATTTTTTAAAAAAATTTTTTTAAAGAGTCTGTTCATCTTCCCACTTACCATATTTTTCTATAAGATGCCCCCATATAAAATGCCCCTTATTTTGGGGGACTCAGGTTTAAGAAAAGGGGGGGAGATGGCCCAGAGTATAAGATGCCCCCTATTTTTTGACATTATTTTTTAGGCAGAAAACCCTAGTCTTATACAGGGGAAAATACGGTAAACTAAGGACATCCACAAGGGCTATGTGCCCCTTTGAAAAACGCCCCCCTGCCAGGTCACAATCCCCAGATTAGTCCAGCAATTTTTGCAGAATGATGTTGCCTGATCTCTTGTCTCCTGCATCTTTAACGTGATCCCGGGTGATGCAGAGACTGCCCCGGCTCATTGACTCTCTGTTTAACCTTTCCCGATGTAGTCATCAACACGTTGCAGTTACCAAGGGGAACAAAAACCTCCTTCTGTGTATGCATGTCTGCAGTTGTGGCATTGCCGTGGCTTACTCTCCACACACAACAGTGTCAAGGACTGCAGAAATGGAGGGGAGTCCAGGGAGGGTTTCCTCAGGGGCATCCCAAGGGGTGTGTGTGTGGGGGGGTGCGGTCCGCCCCAGGTGCCATGCTTGGGGGGGGTGACAACCCCCCTGGGCTGATCGGCGTGGTGGTGCTCGCACCCCGACGGGTGGATATTTGCGATTGGCACGATTGGCGTCGTGAAAATATGCCTGCTGATCGTGCAAATATGCCTGGTGTGCGGTGCTGCCGCCGGGGATGCACCCCCGGCGGGCGGCGCTTGCATCCCCGGCAGCCAGCACCACACCCCAGATATATTTGCGCCAATGGCGGGCGGCGCTGGCACCCCCAGGAGGAGTGGGGGGATCGCCCCGCATCCGTGGGCAGATCACCCTGCCCCTGGGTGCATGTCATGTTTGCCGCTCCAGCTGCCTGTGTGGTTTCCTCCACCACTGTGTTTCTTCAATCAGGCAGGAACCACCCTTCTTGCAAGAAGGCATTGATCACCTCCCTGGCCCAGCCAGCTGTGTCCCCTCCCTTCTAGTTTTTATCAGCCACAAGGGGCAAAGGTACAGAGTGAAAGTGGTTGCTCTAACGCAGACTTCCCCAAACTAAGGCCCGTAGGCCGGATGTGGCCCATGGGGCTCTTTTATGCGGCCCGCAGCAACCCCCGCCGGCCACTCTTAACAACGCAGCACAGCTGCCAACGTCCAGGTCACCGGAGCGCCAGAAATAGCTTGTGTGCATTTGCGTCATATCCGGTGCACTTCCAGGCTGGAGGGGGCCCATGTGCATGTGCACAAGCTATTTCCAGTATTCCGGCGACCCGGAATTGCTCCGGAAATTGCGTGTGCGCACGCGTATGGGTGCATGCTCCCACGTGCTCTGGCCTGCAGCGCGATTGCCGCTGGTGGCACCGGCTCTCAGCAAGGTAAGTTGGGGGACCCCTGCCCTAACCTATCCAAGCACCTTGTCCACATCCTTGAGCCTTACTAACTGAAAGTCATATGACACAGCAGGACTAGACACTTTTTGATATTCATCTGCTGTTACAGCGGAGTCAAGATCAGGCATCCCCAAACTTCAGTCCTCCAGATGTTTTGGACTACATTTCCCATCTTCCCTGACCACTGGTCCTGTTAGCTAGGGATCATAGGAGTTGTAGGCCAAAACACCTGGAGGGCCAAAGTTTGGGGGTGTCTGGTCAAGATGAATGCAAGCAATTTTGCCCTCAAAATGCTTCCGAACAACTCACAGCGAGCTGCTGTCAGTCCTGCCACCTCCTTTGGGTCTGTCTCACAGGCCCCCAACTCAGGTTGTATATATTTGTAAATAAAACCATATAACCAAAAAACACGATAATCTTTGTTCACTTTCATTCCAAGAAAAACTGAATCCTGGCTAAAGGCCTTGGAACCCCTGGAGTCTCTCAATGCTTGGAGATTGGGGTGGCATACAACTGTACCATCTGAAATTAGTCTCTGCCTCAGTTTACATAAAGACTGCCTGTTTTGTCTTTGTTCGCGTTCTGCACCTATCAAAATAGCCTGTGTGTTTCGCCAGAGGATGAAGACAGAACCGACGGACAGCTGTACATCTTCCAATGCCGACAGCCATGTTGGCTGAGGCTGATGGGATTTGTATCCAGAAACATCTGGAGAGGGGGAATTGTGGAAGGCTGGTCTAGCCTAACATTCTGTCTCCAAAGGTGGCCAACCAAATGTCTTGGGGGAAGAGCCACAGAAAGGACAACAGCCCTCCCAGGTGGCTTTCAGCAACCAGTCCCACAAAAGTAGACCCACTGAAGTTAATGGACACGATTAACTTAAGTTCATTAAGCTCAATGGGTATACTCTGAAATTACCTTAGGACAGATCCATACCGTACATTTTAAGCCACATTCAACACATATTTAAAGCACATGGTTTCCCCCCACCAAAGAATCCTGGGAGTTTTAGTTTCTCGGGGGTGCTGGGAATGGTAGCTCTGTGAGGGAAAACCATAGTTCCCAAGATTTTGGGGGAAAGTTAAATGCTTAAAATCTATGGTACAGATCCGCCCTTAGTTAGATAGAACCCTTTATTTCTATTGCGCCTTTCCTCTGGGACACTCAAGGTAGCTTAGAAGGCTCGCCCCATTTTATTTTCACAACAACCCACAACATCAGCCTAGGTCCCGGGAGGCCACGGTTCAAATCCCAAATTGGCCATGAAGCTCCCTGGGTGTGACCTTGGGACAATTGTCATCTCTCAGTAAATGCGTCCCCTTCATTCTGCAGCCTCCCTGCTTCCCCTCGCCACCATATGAAGAAATCCTATGGTGAGGCGTTATCTCACAGCATCTTCCCAATGGCTTTAATTAAATTATGGCCCATTGGCGGCTGCAGAAAGCAGATCCCTGGAGAAATGATTTGTAGAATGGATGGAAGGACACCCCCAGACACATCAACCACTTTGAAACTAAGGTAAACCCTCTACTCAACCCCGAATAATTTCCTCTCCTTTTGTACGACTTTCATTTTCTCATTGATTGACGAAGAACAGCAATAGCAAAAGGCAGGAGAGATTTTCAGCGCAGCACCGGCCCCCAACATGACGCAGCACTTCTGGGGTGTGCGGCTGGCATGATAAAGCAAAGACAGGCTGAGAATCAGCCTCCATTGAGGGTGGGATAATAACGCCACCCTAAGGAGACGCAGCCAGTTGTAACTTCCAGCGTCTAACTCAAAGCTGAGAACTGGTTTGCTTCCGCCACCTGCTGGCGTAAAAAATAACACCATGTCCTGACATTTTACACACCGAAGCATGCTGATGAAATATTAGATATTTATTGTTCATATGGGATCCGGGGCCTCCATGCAGATTGAACCTTAGCTTGACATTTATTTACAGCCAAATGAATTGCACGGCTCTTTCGGTTAGCTTGGTGTTAACAGATGGTGATGTGGTGAAATACTTTTTACGGTGGACCACAAGAGGTCACTGTTGGTATGATGTATTTTTTCTTCCTGGTGGTGTTTCCCTGGTTTCCCGTTTCTTCCGTGCTTTTAGAAACACAAAATCTGCAGAGCTGGAAGGGGCCCTGAGGATCATCTTAGTCCAAACCCCTGCAATGCAGGAATACGGAGCTGTCTCATCAGGCAGTTTCCAGGTCTTGTTCCTCTCTAAGGAATCAAGTTCAGCCTTCATGGCATATAACCATGGCTCAGCATCCTCTGAGGTTTGGACCTCTTGGAAGCTTGAAGGTTACCAAACCTTCTCTGAGTTACTAACAACAGCTGTATCTGCTTTGACTGTTTGAGCAAACTCTTCAGCATACCTTTTGGGTAGTTTACCCTTTATGGCCCTTTCAGATCTGCATACTATACGCAAATCTTCCACGCTAGGCTTCTCCTCTTTAGGGCAGGCCGGGTCGTCCTCTTATATACCTGCTGGGATCAACCGGACACATGCAGAATGGTCGCCACCACCTGTACCGCTCCATTCTGGCTCTCCTGCTGGTTATAATTTTGTAACATGGGTAATGGATGTACATCTGGGACAGTGTGCTTGGCTAGCTGTTGGGTTTTTTAAAAAAGGGAAGGAAGGAAGAATATCAAGTGAATACGGTATTCTAAAGCTGAAGGTATTTATTTGACAGTTTTTGCTGACCTTGGAAAGCAATATTCTAGGAAGTGAAGGCGCTGAGTCATTCCATATGAAATCATCAACAGAGGGCTGCCTGGAAGGCTGTTGAAGGACAGGAGTTAACCATGTATGATGTCATCCTAACAGGGGAGAAAATGGTTCATCTCCAAACCGTCTTGCAATGCTAGTGGAAGGCTGGTCCTTACAGCAATGCATCCCCAAAGGTTTGGGGAAGAATAGCTAGACATTAAATCAGCGGAGGGCTGATATATTCTTTCCCTGCACTCCTCTTTAAAATAAAAATCAGAGGTATGGCGAAAATGAGAGAGAACGCTGCTCCTCCCAAGAATACAGGAGACCAAATCCTTCATCACTCAGGCTACTAATCCGATGCTGTAATCTGGGTTTGAATTGAACAGTCCAGTGGGCCAGAGAGGGAAGCAGAGAGAACAAAGACTCTGGATTGTCAGTGGAACGAATCTCATTGTGTTGATCCATAGGCAAAGCTTTGTTCTGAGAATAACGTGATCTACAAGTCCAAAATAACGTAAGCAGAACCTGCTGGATCAGGCCGATGGCCCATGTAGCCCAGCATCCTGCTCTCTTGGCAGTTTGGAATGATTTTAGGAATAGCCTTAAGAGCTTTGAAGAAAGACACAGCAACATTAAGTAAAAGGAAGTAGCTAGATAAAAGTGCTTAGAAAATAACGGGCAAATAGGCAAATAGTATGAATTAAGAATGGCACTGTCATAGCTTTGACAAAGCATCACAGCATGTCCTACTTTACAGGGGACAACCATAAGAACACAGGAAGCTCCCTTATACTGAATGACACCCTTGGTCCAGCTAGGCCAGTATTGCCGACACGGACTGGTGACTGCTCTCCAGGGTTTCAGATAAGAGCCATCCCTACCTGGAGATGCCTGGGACTGAATCCGGGACCTTCTGCATGCCAGGCAGGTGCTCTACCTCCAGCTCATCAGTCCTCTTTAAATTTCCTACCCTAACTGAAGAGTTGGCCTCTTTTGAACCAAGACTCTTGGAGAATGAGAACGTGAGAAAAGCCCTGCTAGGTGAGGCCAGTGGCCCATCTGGTCCAGCATCCTGTTCGCACAGTGGCCAACCCAGTTTTGCCAAGGGGAAACCCACAAGCAGGACCTGAGCAACTCGCAGTAGCAACTCTCTCCATCTCCTGTGGCTTCCAGCGACTGGTATTCAGAACCACATCGTGGCTAGCAGGCACTGATAGATAGCTTTATCCGGCATGAATCGCCACCATCATAAATACCCCTATCCCACCTCCCTACCACCCAAGGGCGTACCCACCATGGGGCAAGTTAGGGCAGCTGCCCTACTCTAGAAGCCAGCTGCCCCCCCCACAAGGGCGTACCCACCGCGGGGCAAGTGGGGGCCGCAGGCTGCCCCTCCCTAGAAGCAGGGCTGGTGGGCAGAGGCGGAGCACAGCCCGGCGGAGCGCGAGTTCGCCATTCCCGCCCGTCGCGCTGCGCCCTCCCTCCAGCTCCCCGTCGCACCCTCAGGCTAGGCCAAGCGCGGCGGGGAACCAGAGAGCGCGGTGCGGCGGGCGGGAACGCCAAACTTGCGCTCCGCTGGGCTGGGCTGGGCTCTGTCTCCGCCCACCAGCTCTGCTTCTAGGGAGGGGCACAGCCCAGCGGAGCGTGAGTTCGCCGTTCCCGCCCGTCGCGCCGCGCTCTCCCTCCCGCTCCCCGTCACGCCCTCAGGCAAAGCCATGCATGGCGGGGAACCAGGGAGCGCGGCAGGGGGGCCTTCCTGCCCTGGCGAACTCCTGCCTTGCTGCCCCCTTTCCTGGCGCAGCGGCGGCTGCACTATTGCCGGCGCCTCCCCAGCTTTCCTCTCTGTGACAAAGGTGCCCGCCTTTGGCCAGGGTCTTTTCGATTGGGCCATCGCGAGGCAGCGGGAGGAGCTTGGCTCCGTCATCTGCCCGCATGCAAAACCGTGCAGGGGCCGGCAGTTGCTGAGAACAGGGTCGCAAGGAGAGAGGGGCGTCTGCGCGGTTCCAGATCTCTCTCTCTCTCAATCTCTCTCTCAATCTCCCAGCTGGAGGGAGGTCGCGCCACGGTGCGCTCTGTCGGGCTGTGCTCCGCCTCTGCCCATCAGCCCGGCGCCTCTGACTGCACTTTCCCCGCCCACTTTGTGGCCCCTCCCCTTCCGTGCCTTGGCCCCTCTCCTTGCCCCCCCTAGTTTTGATCCTGGGTACGCCCATGCTACCACCCCCAGGGAAGCGCCAATCTCCTGTAGCAACTTGCACCACCGGCACTTTCTCACTCCAAATATTACGTGTGTCCACATACACACCCGTCCCCCTGTCCTGTCTCCATGGCGTTCTCCCACTAGAGAAATGTTCCCGGTGCACTTTAAAGAGAGGGGGGGGCTGAGAAGCTGTCAGCTCTCCCCATCCGTTTCTCCGTCAGATGGTTTTACACCCCCACAAAACAAAAGGCAACCCGAAACAGTGGTTGTCCCACAACACTCCCTCCTTTCCCCATAACTCATTGGCCCCGTTCCTTGGGAGTAGGCAGGGAACCATCTGAAGCAAATTCTTTTAGTTTTGCACTTAGAGCCTTTCAGGCATGTCTGTTTCTCTGACGTGTCAGATCTTCTTTTCCTTTCTCTCCACATCCCTTCCCCCCCTTCAAATCCATCTTTAACTCCCCTCCGTCCGTTCTGGTCTTTTTAGCCTTTGTGCCGTAAGTGTTTGTTCGAAAGATTTACAGCCTGCCCTTATCCAAAAAGAGAGAAGGTGATATGTGGTCATAAAAAAACACACGATGACATCGCTGTTAAAATAATACAAAAGCAATAAACTCAACAGTAAAAAAAGCCCCTCTGTAAAGCAAATATCATAAAATGGCTCATAGTTACAGGAGTGGGGGGGGGGAGAGAATCACAAGTGAAAGGAAGAAATGGGGATTGTCCCAAATAAACAAGCATCCCTGCCACTTCCATCATCTCCTGGAGTAATTGTCTTCCTTCCCTCCCTCCCTCCCCCCTCCCTCCCTCCCTCCCTCTTTCCTTCCTTCCTTCCTTCCTTCTTGTTACTGAGGTCAAACATGGCTGATTGTTAGTACAAATTAGGAGCACAGGGACACAGGATGCTGCCTTACACAACAGCTGTCTACATTGCCTTATACAGTACTGTCTACACTGACTGGCAGCAGCTCTCCAGGATTTCAGGCAAGAGTCTTTCCCCTCCCTACTTGGAGAGCCCATCAGGGATTGAGCCTGGGACTTTCTGCATGCAAGGCAGATGCTCCACCACTGAGCTCTGGCCCCTTCCCTTAATTAGTGCCGTGTCAAAAACTTATCCTGCATTAAAAACAACAACAACAACAGCACACTATTCCCCATCAATTAATGGGAAAAGAAAATGAAGTGTAG
Source organism: Zootoca vivipara (assembly GCF_963506605.1). Classification (NCBI taxonomy): domain Eukaryota; kingdom Metazoa; phylum Chordata; class Lepidosauria; order Squamata; family Lacertidae; genus Zootoca; species Zootoca vivipara. Next base: position 31,871,889 of record NC_083289.1, on the reverse strand, counting down.
AGAAAAATTCAGTGAAGTGCTTATGGTTGCCATGCTGTTGTTTTGTCCATTTCTAGGTTACCAAGGGGTGAATGTGAACGCGTTTCCTCTTCTGTAAATAAGTGTGGGGAACCACTGCCCCCCCGATCTGTGAACTCCAACTCCCATCATCCTTGCCCAATAGCCTTGCTTGGTGGCACTGATGGGAGTCATAGTCCAGCAACATTTGAAGAGCCAAAGGTTCTCTGGACCTGCTCTCTGCATCTCTTTGGGGATCTGCACTCTGCCACTTTTTTGGGTGGCCACACTTCAATTAAAGCTCTTGTATGGTTCCTCCCCTCTTTTTTTCCAGATCAGGAAGTAGGTGCAGCTGGGAACTGCACTTTGCAGCCCCCGCCCCCCCTCCAGCTTCCCACACTTCATTTAAAGTTCAAGGCAAAACATCACCAGGTAACTCCTCTCATGGAGCTATTTCAGGTCTGGAAGTGTGAGAAGCTGGGGAGGCTGCAAAGCGCTCGAGAAAAGTTGCCTTCTGTCACCTCATGAGGATAAGGAAAGCTCAAAACCCACAGCCACAAAAGTGGGGGACACACACCTCTAAAGGGCTCCAGGAATGAGACGGGGAAATGGAAGTCTATTTTTCAGTGGAAGAAAAGTTCTGAGGAAACTGGGGGGGCTAATTTTGGCACACCTCTACTGCAAATAGGGCAGGCATCTGTTTCTTTCACACTCTCCCACATTGCCTGGAGTCCCCTGCTCCTTTAAATGGCACCACCCACCCTGCCTGCACTGCAAAATCTGAGAAGTGTGTAATGACATCAGTGGTTTGTTCTGATCCGCAAGAGAGTTCAGGAATGCCAAATGGAGTCCTTCTGTTGAAAAAAGTGGACCGAAAAAATTCTTCCTCCATCCACGACACTTGCGCGATTCTACCACTCTTGCTTCCTTCTCAAAGTACACCCAGGAAGCTTTCCCCATAACCCCGCAATTCCCATGTCTTATTGTAACTTAGTGTGCCATTACTCCTCAGCATGTGTAACTGAAAAAACTACAAATTGAACCAAAAACATAAGAAGACCCTGGTGGATCAAGCCTGTCTAGTCCATTATCCTGTTCTCACAGGGGCCAACCAGATTCTTGTGGAAAACCTGGAAGCGGGACCTGAGCCCAAGAGCCCAAGAGCCCAAGAGTCCTCTCCCCTCCAGCGACTGATATTCAGAAGCATTGCTGCCTCCAACTGTGGAGGGCAGAGCATAGCATAGCCATTGGGGCCAGTAGCCACTGAGAGCCCTCTTCATGGAGAATTTCTCCAATCTTCTTTCAGAGTAATTCAAGTTGGAGCGAGTTCCACAGCTTAACTATGCACTGCATACAGAAGGACTTTCTCTTACCTGCCCTAAATCCCTCCTCAAGTGTCAGTGTTATGAGAGAGGGAGGAAAACATTTCTCTTTCCACTTTTCTCATGCCATCCATAAATTTCTATCAAACCACCCGTTTACTAATCTTTCTCTAAACTAAAAAGTCCCCAAAAGCTGCAACCTCTCATCATATTGCAAGCAGTTCTCGGTTCAGCTCCGCCTCCCTTTCCTGTTGTCACCCGTGTCAATTTGGTGCATCAGATGATGACCTGGGACACCAGCTTTCGAATCCTGACTCAGCCATGAAGCTCACTGGGTGTGACCTTAAGTTAGCTCACCGCCAAACCTATTGAGGGGCGTAGCCAGGCGCCGCGACACCCGGGGCGGCAAATTGCCATGTCCCCTGGGGGGCGCAGCGTCGCTACGTAGAGGTGGATCACACACACCCCACCGCAAATTCAAAACGGAGCCTGGACACTCCGTTTGGAAGTCGCGGGGGGCGCAATCCCCTTCTACCTAGCACACGCCGTGCCAGTGGGCTATCTGCCTGGAGCCTGGGCGCTCCGTTTAGGCTCTGTTTAGAAGTCGCGAGGGGGGGTGCGACCCCCTCTACGTTGTACGCATGCACAGCATCCCGCTGCACATGCGTGCTAGGTAGAGGGGGATGGCGCCCCCCGTGACTTCTAAACGGAGCCTAAACGGAGCGTCCAGGCTCAGGCCCCGAGTGCCGCCACCCCTCTAGCAGGCACCGGCGCAGCGCCCAATCGCTTGGCCGGTGCGCCTGCAGCTTGTTTTGTTTTGATTTGTTTTCCCTGAGGCTGCCATGCGGAGGCGAGGGGCGGGGGGGCGACCCTGAGTGACACCCCCTCCAGGGCGGTGTCTGGGGTGGACCGCTCCCCCACCCCCGCTTGCTCCGCCCCTGAACCTATCTTTCGGGCTGTTGTGAGGGTGAAACAAGAAGGGGGAGCAGCATTCGAAATTCACCAGGCACCAGGTGCATTTTGCACCTGGCTATCGGCCACTTGCCACTAAGTGAAGATGCCCTGGTGCCAGGATGGTGCCTGACATCTCCACCATCTGGAGGTGCGTGCCTGGATCCTTGGATCTGGACTGTTTTCACACGCTAGCAACACATCCTGTAGAATTATATTCATTATATTTTATCTGCACAATCATAATGAATTTCAAGAACCAAAATGTTATATTGAAAAATAAGACTTTAGATAGAGCCCCCAAATGGCAACTAGGCATTCCATTTTGGTGACTGTAACCCTGGTTTAATAAGCGAGGCATCAAGTGGCTCCTTCAACCCGGGTTAAAGTTGCCAAAATGGAATGCCTAGTTGCCATTTTTAAGCCAGACAGCTTGAAAATCAATTTATGCAATATTGACACTGAAGGAGAGATCTAACCCACATGGGCCAACTCTGTGGACACAGGAGAACAGGATGTTACCTTAAACTGACTCAGACCATTGGTTCTGTTTAGCTCAGTATTGTCTACACTGACTGGCAGCAGCTCTCCAGGGTTTCAGACATTCCAAGCATTGAACCTAGGACATTCTGCATGCAAAGCAGATGCTCTAACACAGGACTTTTCCAAAATGAGTCTTGCATCAGCGCTCATAAGGAACCGAGGAAGCTGCCTTATACTGAGTCGGAACATTGGTTCATCTAACTCCGTTCTGTCTACACTGACTGGCAGAGGCTCTCTAGCAGTGCAGTGGTTTGGAAGAAGGGTGCAGTGTAAGACATGTAAGAAATAAATTAGATGTTAGGTTGTAAGCTCCTTGGGGCAGAGATCTATCCTCTAGTCCTGCGTGAAGTGCCGTCCACAGGGATTGTGCTTTAATTAATTGCTTGATTTATTGATTAATTATGCAGTTTGTTTTTTCTTTTTGTAACTGTTTCAATTGGTCTTCCTCCCTCTCCCTGCAAGCCACCTCCATTTATACTTGCATCCCCCAGACCCGGACGGAGGGTGCTCTCTTGTAACAAATACCTCCAGGAGTGAGGTCACTTCTCACAAGCAGGACCCCCACCCCCCACCCGCCTTGGAGATTCCCCAGCTGTTGTTTTTGGATGAAACAGGCATCCTCTCAGTAGACAGCTGCAGGAAAAGTGAAAGTTGACTTTCTTTCTTTCTTCTCCTGCAGTTGTCCCTGGGCAGACAGGCAGACATTTTGTGGCGGTCCAAGGGAAATGGTTAGGGAGTGAGGATTGCATACGAAGTGTGTGCTTTCATAAGCCAATGCGAAGCAGCAAAACAAAAACAAAATATGCTTAAACCAGGGGAAGCATCTCCCAATTTGGGGCAGGGGGGGGGGCTAATCTGATCCAGCAGAGATTTTCAAATAAAGCTTCAGGTTATGTTTCAGCTTGGAGGAAGAAAAAATGTGTTCTGAAAACAGGAATCTGCATTGGATGAAGTCGGATTATTTGTCGATCAGGCTCAGTATTTCTACTCTGACTGGCAGCAGCTTTCAAGGGGACATTCCCTGGAGTGCTGAGGATTGAACCCGAGACCTGCATGCAAACAGATGTCCCACCCTTTCCCATTAGTAGTGGTTTATGTTCCAGTCCATTTTGACTCCCATTTTATGTTTCTAACCCAGGGAACTGGGGAAGATTCTTGTCTTGTCCAGTAAAAACTGTGCACTCCCCCCCCCCAAATGTAATAATTTCAGCCATGAAAATTGAAGTCGTCTTGGACCTCGTCGGCATTTCACCACTAAAGCCTTTTCAAGCTCTCTCCCTTTATTAAAGGCCACTCTGGACCCAATTTTAATACTACATGAAAGAAAAGATTTTATTAAGTCCCCGTAATGAAAGAACCATATGTCGCCTTTCTCACACCACAATAGATGTTTCTGCTTTGTGGCAGTATTGCTTCCAGACTGAGGCTCACCTCTCGGCTTAATAAATTCACCAAAGGAATATAGCCAGGAAGCTTTTCCTGGTGAGCCTTTCTTGACAACCCCACCTAGGCCCAGAGTTTAAGATAGGACATTACTGCTGAACCACTTTAGTTTCAAGGTCTCTGAGATGCACCCTTGATATGGGAATGGAAGGCCTCATCAAGAGAATTGGGAGATTGCGCAGGGGAACAGTTTTTCGTCTGAAGGCCCATTTCTGGGATGTAATCCATTGGAGCAGTCGCATATAACATCCCTTGTTTCCCTACAGTGGGCGGAGGCAGGGGGATGTTACTCCAGTCAGTATAACTTGCTGGTCTGAAGCATCCTCCCCCAGGATGTGACCAGGGAGATGGGTGTGACCCTGGCTGACTCCATAAAAGAGTCGAGTCACGCAACCATCTTTCTCTCTTGATGCCATGTGGCTCTTCTGCACAGGGCCGGTGCTAGGGTTTTTTGCGCCCTAGGCTGTGAGAACACCTTCTGGCGCCCCCCCCGGGTGGGCCTAGCCCAGCCTTCACCCCCTTCCCTTCCCAGTGCCCCTCCCACTCACCTGCAACATCGACGGCTGGGTTGCTCTGGCCGCCCTCGGGCTTCAGCCATGGACCCCTGGGTGCAACAGCAGCTGCTCCCACCTGCCCGAGAAGTAGAGTGCGGCGACGGCGCCTGGAGCCGAAGGCCCGGCTCTGGCGCGCACACGCCACAGGAAGGGGCTGCTCTCGCCCGACGTGTCCTCCACACGCTGCTGCCCTCGGCGCTCCGGGCACGCCTGGGCTGCACCGGCGCCACTGCTGCCGCCCGCCCTGGATGCAGGTAGGTGGCGTCGAGGCACAGCGGCCACACGGCAGAGCGAGTCCTGCGAACCCAGCAGCCCTCCCCGTCGTGCCAGCGCCCCCTCCATTTTGGCTCCCTAGGCAACTGCCTAGTTCACCTTAATGGATGCGCCGGCCCTGCTCCTGCAGCCATTTTGTTCTCTTGATGCTATTCTCTTTAATGTATTTTGCTGTCTGCTGAGAGCCAGCAGCACATGGGCTCAATCCCCATATGGGATGAACTCACACTATGTTCTGTAACTACAAGCTAAAGTCTGCCTTCAGGATCATACTGTGAACTGAATGTGAGTAAACTTCTTTTTACTTTTAAGGAAAGTATCTTGTGTCTTTATTCTTTTAAGAGGGATCAAAGGCGACACCAGTAATAATCCAGTCTGATCAGGCCAGACTGGATTGCTTAGCTAAAGAGATTCAAACGAAACTGCAACTAGCTTCCTGCTGTATTGAAGGGAATCTGCTCTGCTACATGACTCACTAGCATGAGTGAAGGAAGGATAATATTTAATAAATATATCTTCTCCTACTATCCTTAACATTCCCACACCATTGGCATGGGAAAATTCACTGGTGGGCAGGGAAATGTAGAACTGCAACGTTTGCTTAATCTGTAACCCACTCCAGCTTTCCCTTTCTCCATCTGTCTTGCCCACCCACATTCCTCCCCCCTCCATTAACATGGTTCTGAAGCGATCACTTGTTGAGGCAGGGCCGTCTTAAACGCCCCTGCCGCTGTGGTGTGCCGGATCTCTCCGGTGCCCTCGCGCCCCGTTTCCCAGCGCGGTGGGCGGGTGGGCGCAGCGGCAGGTGGGCGGGCGGGCAGGCACAGTGCGATCTCTCTGGCGCCCTCCCGCCCCATTTCCCAGCGCGGTGGGCGGGTGGGCGCAGCGCGCAGCGTGGCTCCCACAGGCGCAGCTGCGCGGCGGACCGGCGGACCGGCCGGCCAGCGGGCGGGCGCAGCTCGCGGCGCCTTTCTGGCGGGCCGGCGCCATGGTGCCCTGCGCCACCGGGGGTCTACCTAGAGCCGGGCCTGTGTTGAGGGCAACATGAAATTAATCTGAGGGCTATATGCGGACTTCAGGCCAAAGCTTCACTCTGCTAACAAAACGGGGTCATCTGTCAGGATTGGTAACAGTATTACCTAGGAACCACCAGGGCTGACCACTCAGGACCAAAAAATGCAGTTTTTACCTTTGTACAGTAGGACCTGTTTCTTCACAGATGCACACAAACCCTCTTTATCCTCCACACAGGGAAGTAAGAATGGTGCCATGCAAAGAAGTAGGAGTGGCAGTGGTGGTCATGAGGGCACTAATGTTGCCTGAGGTCCTAGGAGGAAGTCAGTGTATTCCGAATCACTCTCTTTAATAGTGAATGCAAATGGTGAGAAGCAACAAGGAGATACATAAGGCTTATCAGCACACTTGGGGAAAATGCAGAGAGTTGCAGACATAAACCAAGGGGTCATGCCTCCTCTCTCTCTCACACACACACAGCTCAGCAAGGACCGAGCATGTTCAGTAGCCATGGAATATTGAGAAAAGAAATGGAAACTGGGGGAGGTGTCACAACAACTCTTCCCAGTAGATCTTGCCCCAATGACACAGTTGTGAGGACTAAAGGTCCCCGCCTTCCCACCGATGCCTAAGACTCCTCCTCTTCCCGGCCCTTCCCAAGCAACTTGAGACTCCACCAACAGGTATGTCTTTGCTCCACCCTCTTCATACCTCTTCTGGTTCTGGGAGATCAGCGGGGAGAGGAGCTGTTTGTAGCAGGAAGGGGAGACCCCCTGGTTTCTTCAGCAGCCTGCCTGATATCTCTCTTGGCCCTGCTCCTCTCCAGCATCTGTTTGTGCCTCTGATTCTGGACTGCTGTCTGCCACAGAGTCTTCCTTCTCACTTAGCCGTGTTACCTCTTCAGCCTCCAACAGCCCTCCCCCCAGTCTGCCCCCTCTTCTCTCTCTGACCACTCCTCATCATCTGACCACCAATATCCTGGCTCTGAGCCTTCTTCCCTTGGGGGTTCCCCAGCTGGTGGCTCTCACCATTCCTCTGCATCCAGCCGGTCCATGGCACTGGCTTGCTGGCATCCTGACTAAGAGAACTCCTTTGGGGAGCTGAAAGACTCCATTTTGTTTCATTTATAATCAGGCACAGCAACTGGATGCCTGAACCTCCTACAGTTTCTGGTGGCTGACTGCTGTATACCACGAGACTCCTTCAAACCCATCAATCTGTACAACACGGCAATATCTGATATTGTGTAGTTTAGCCTTCTTCGACCCAGCTGGGTAGTCAAAAAAAGTCTGGATGGCATTGGGTTGGAACCATTCATAAGCTCTCCTCCCTTCTCTGCCTCTTCGTCCTGTTTCAAACCCGGAGAGATCTGGTATCTTCGCTTCCAGTCTGAGCTAGAAATAGGAATTCAGTGTCGATCAAACGCTTCCAATAAATGTTTTGCATCCCCACCCACCTCTTAAAATAAAATAAAAAATGCAGTTTTAAGATGTTGATTTATTTAGTTCTCTGCAAGTTCCCAGGATCAGTGAGCGCCTGATGATTTTATTTCAATTGGCCAAAGCCAGCCCAGCAATCTGCTTTTCCACTTAGGCCGTGAGCATCCTTCCACTTAAGGAGAGACCGAAATAGTCTGTGTTTATTTTATAACTCCAGCTCCCCCACCCCACACCCATGGAAGAGGGTAATTGCTTAGCAGCCAATTTGAAAAAAACAACACTTCATATGCAGTCATTTGTGGGGATTGAGAAGGGAGAGGCTATTATAGCCCCCTCCCTCAAATAGGGCTCTGTGGTGGAATCTCGCATTCGTTCTCTGCAGAGTTGGTTTTGCTATTAAGATCTTTATTCCACTATAGATTGCTTTAACATTCCTTTGTTTCTCTCTCTACGCTTTGAGCTTGTCTTTGGAATACCTAGCAGCCCTCATTGTGCCATAAGCGATCTTGGTTCCTATTGGTTTCCAAGAAGGTTTTTAGTCTCCACCCACCTGCCACCCCCTTCACCCAAACATCCCAGTTAGATAGCACCAATTGCTGCCAAGAAGAGGCTTGTCAACGCAGCGCAACAACAAAAAAATAGTGAAAAATGAAGCAAAGGGGAAAGAGGAGATTTTTCTAGGAATTCTTATTTGCCAATGTTTTGTTTTGACTTCAGATTGAATCCCATGATTGAAGCAGAGTTGAAGGGGAAGGGGAAGAAATGGATTGGGGGACAAAGAAAGACAACGGAAAAGCTCAAAACCAAGCTAAGATATGTAAGAAACGTTTAATTGCAGCAATATAGCTGAACTGAAGCTCCCCACTGTGTTCCAATGTGCATTTTCAACTGTGCTGGAATAGCACCAATTTCCAGCGCTCCTTGTCAAAAACATGTGTATGTTTGTTTCAAGTCCCCTTCCCAGCTTCACTCTCGGTTCCCTCTCTGAACAACCTAATTTCACTATGTCCTCTTTGACGGCACTGCAGCCGATTGCCTGCGATGTTATACAGCTACACTAGGGCGGAATCTACACTCATATAAAAACTGCTCTGAAAATGCTTTTTTTAAAAAAGTGTTTTTAAAAAACACATTGAATTTTCCATAAGGCTCACCATCACCATCTAGTGTCCCATTGTATACTGCGCTTAAAACCCACTTAAAATGTTTTGTATGCAGCTGTATAGCTGAGTTCTTTGTGATTTTGTTCCTGTCAAGTGTAACATTGTAACACTATGCCTTTCACTCGATGCAGTCTCTGTGGGTTGAGAGAAAGAGAGATCACAACCACACCAGACATTGAAAGCACATGGCTTCCCCCAAAGAACCCTGTAGGGGGGCTCTGAATTGTCCCTCTATGAGGTGTAAACTACAGTTACCCAGGATTTTTGGAAGTAATGTGCTTTAAATGTATGGTAAGTGTGTGCACTTACCCTAGGTAAGTAGTTCCACCATTAAGTCATTAAAAAGTTCATCGTAATGTTCACAGACCCTCCAAATGTCCCTATTTTCCAGAGAAACTCCTGGATTTACAGAAGCCATTTCTGATTTGATCCCGGAATGTCCTGCTTTTCCTTCGAACGCCCCTTTTTTCATCAGAGAAATGTTGAAGAAATGTTCAGCTGAAATATGCTCTACTGTAAACTTAATCCAATTAGATAATCTTCTATGTGGCAGCCCTTTGAGCATTTCGAAAGTGCTGTCATTCTCTCTCTCTCTCGTATTATTTATACAAACGTGCGCATGTGCATGTACATGCTTATATTGATATAATAATATATAGTATAAATGTTGGCTGGGAACCCACATACTGTAGATGCTTTATTTTCATGCAAAATCTCTGAAAAGCAGTTTTCAGACATATTAATCTCACAGAGATTAAAAATGAAATGTTCCACCAGCCAGTCTACCAACATGAAATGGAAGGATTTCAAGAACTCAGTTTCTCCCAGGAGTGTCCAAGAAGGACTGAAGTCTGAGAGCAAAATCCAGAGCCCCTTAGTAAGGAAAATTGATTTTCAAACATACACAGGTCAATCCAAGCTTGATTTTTATTCTGCTTTTTAAAATACACTGATCTATATGATACGGCCAGAGATTTATAACCCGATAGTGTCCATTGCTCGAAATCCTTTAGAGACCATTGTGAAAAAAACATCCACTTCAACTTTGATGGATTTGAAAAGACATTTCCCCTCCTGTAACAATCATTACGGAGTCCTCTCTGCATTCGCAAAACATAAGCTAATAATCCTCCAGACAACCCAGTGAGGTAGCGAAACCTTTTTCTCTTGTTATGCAGCTATGCCGATGAAGGAAATCACAGGAGGACATTTAAGATATATGTGTGTAGACACACATTATGGCTTGGCCAAGGCCACACAAGAAGTCCATGGTGGAGGTCTTATTAGTCAAACAGTCTGTATTAGACCAGGTCATCTCTTATGAAGATCGACTGAGCAGAGCCCAGTTCAAGTCCAGCCATATCCTGGGCTTGGATTGCATACAGTGGTACCTCGGTTTATGAGCACAATTGGTTCCGGAAGTCTGTTCATAAACTGAAGCGTTCATAAACTGAAGCGAACTTTCTCATTGAAAGTAATGGAAAGTGAATTAATCCGTTCCAGATGGGGCCGCTGCGTCCGGAAACCGAAAATTCGTAAACCGAGATGTTCGTAAACTGAGGTTCCACTGTACAATAGCTCAGTTGGAGACTCCTCTACCTTGGCAAATTTGGGGCAGGATAATGAGGGTTGGGGGTCTCCATGCAAGTGGCTACTTATGCATCACACATAATCAGAAAAGAGGTCCCTGATTTGCAAATTCATTATGTATACCTGCCATTCTAGATACGATTTCTATAATTGATAAAGAAATACAATACAGCGCACCATGATGGGGGCCAGGAGACTTGCACACCTGCACAGCCCTGGGGTCTGGGTGCTGCTGTTGTGATCAGGTCCTGCTTGGTTGGGGGTTTCCCACCGGGGCATCCCATTGGGCACCCTGAGAACAGAATGCTGGCCTAGATGGGTCATTGACCTGATCCAGCAGCCAGGATATTCCCATCTTCTGATGTTCTTAGCACTGAGACTCGTTGTTACGCTGCATGTTGTGTGGCCTTAATTGTTTTGTATGGAAATCCTCAATAAACATCTGTTTAAAAGCAAAACCCCAAATCCCTGAGACTAAGGAGGAGGCTCCTTGCAGCCACTTGCATCCCCTGTTGGAAAGCAGGCAGGTGGCAGGCTGGAGGTTGGTAGGGCAGTGCCCTGTTTGCGCTAATAGGCCAGGCTCTGCTGTGACCTGCCCCACCTGATCTGGCAAAGAGATAGAAGTGACACAAGGAGACTCAGCTCAGACCTTCCTGCACCTGGCAAATGGGTGCAGGACGAGAGACAGAAAGCCTCGTGCCTAATATTTCATCAAACACGTTCCCAGTTGCCATCGCATATGCTGCAAGCAAAGGCAACTGCGTGAATAATGTTGTGTTGGACATACTCTATGGTCCTCCTTCATTTCAGCACTTGGCTCATAAAAATTAACCATTGTGGGGCTCAAGACTCAATGCTGCAGACAGAGAGAGGAGCCCCTTTGGGGCTGTTTTTATTTCAGTGTGCAGGAGATCTGAGATACATTTTTGTTCTCCTTCTCCCTCCACTCGCGCATTTGGCTACATGTGTGTTTAGAGAGACTTTGCTTTTCAGCAAGGCAACATGGGGGGAAATTTGGTTTTCATGCCTCATTACATTTGTCTCCAGCTCCAGGGATGCAGACAAGCTGCCTTGCCAGATCATAGAATGCAAGACTAAGCCTTTAAAATAAAGATTGGTGTGGGGAGGAGGGAAATCTACCCAGTCACATTGGCCTGACCCTGCTATTGATTGGTTGGTTTAAAACTCCATATACCTGCCCTCCTGGTGTGCTAAGGACAAATACATCAACCACAAAATGAGAGAGAGAAATGTGTTGCATCCAATTTATTCTCTAAGTAGGCCCTTTGGGGGAGCGCATGACTCATTGATTTCAATGGGTCTACTCAGAATTTATTTGGATACACCCCTATATAATAAAAACATAGACAAGCATCAGGAAACAGGAGGCAGTGATGGCCACCAACTTGGATGGCTTTATAGGATTAATGGAGGACAAGGCTATTAACAGCTACAAGATTTGATGGCTATATTCTACCTCCACTGTCAGAGGCAATTTACCTCCCAGTAGGTGGGAATGCTGGTGGCACTGTGGTCTAAACCACAGAGCCTAGAGCTTCCCAATCAGAAGGTCAGTGGTTCGAATTCCTGTGACGGGGTGAGCTCCCATTGCTCTGTCCCAGCTCCTGCCAACCTAGCAGTTCGAAAGCACATCAAAGTGCAAGTAGATAAATAGGTACTGCTCCGACGAGAAGGTAAACGGGCGTTTCTGTGCGCTGCTCTGGTTTGCCAGAAGCAGCTTAGTCATGCTGGCCACATGACCTGGAAGCTGTACTCTGGCTCCCTCGGCCAATAATGCGAGATGAGCGCTGCAACCCCAGAGTCGTCCGTGACTGGACCTAACGGCCAGGGATCCCTTTACCTTTACCTTTACCTGGGAATTACATGTGGGCCAGGTGCTGTTGCACTCATGTTTTGGTTGCAGTTTTCCTTGGGAACATCTGATTGGCCACTGTGAGCACAGGATGCTGAACGAAATGGACCACTGGTTTGATCCAATAGGGCTCTTCCTGTTCTGCTGGCTGGAACTAATGAGAGCACCAGGCAGGGAGCACCAGGCACCACCACCTGAAATTTGATGGATGGCTATAGAAAACAGGGATGTTTTGCTTGTGGCACCTTAGCATTGGGAATGTGTCCTTAAAGGGAAGCTGATTTGGATCAGCCATTGCTTGTTTTCTACTGTACAGTGAAAAGAAGTTGGCTTTGGAAGGCCTTTGAGGCTAATGCAGAAGGGTGATAGTTATCCATGTGGACAGATCTCTTCTGCTACTGTACATTTCCATCTTGATAGCCTCTGCTTTTAAATTATTACTAGTCACCTTGGACATCTCTGGGGGAGAAAACGGGGTATGAATATTTTCAGGAAATAAATATATTGACACAGAAATCCAGATGACCAGTGCTGGTTCAGTTCTGCAGAGTTCAAAGGACCTGGGCATCAGTTCCCCCGACTGCAGGAATGTGCATTCATTTCACTTCAACCAACTTGCTAAGTGTCAGTAGCTGAGTGCAGCAGGAGGTGCCCGTTCCCTCCCTCCCGCCCCCGCCCAGCCAATCTCAGCTTATCTTCAGGAATGGCGTTTTGACAAATCACAGTTCCTGTGTAAGAGGAAGTTATTGAACAAAGGGCTTATCTCAGGAGTGAAGCAATTAGAAATGGGAGCATGTACCAAGAGCCAGATCAACACGTTGGTTGTCTTAACAATCCATGGGCCTTAACAGCTTTCCTGGCGCATTATGATGAAGACAGAGCAAAGGCAATGCTCCTTGTATCGTTCAAAACAAGCATTGGTGTAGTTTATTTATTTTTAAGAGAATGGTTTAAGCCCTATTTGGGCTTTTGGCTTACCAGCAGTGGCTGGTTCATTTGGGCAGATGGGACACTGCCTCAGGCTATCCTCAGCCAATCCCCACTTGCCTGCCTTCTTCCCAAATTGCACACACACCCCTCTCTGAGCAGCAAGAGGCTCCAGGGGCCCAGTGCTCTCCTAGGGTGTGGTTTCCTTGGAATGAAGGTCAATCGAGACTGTGATGTCTTTAGGGTATACAGTGAGACCTCGACTTACGAGCTATTCGACATCCAACGTTTTTTAGTTACGAGCAGAAAAAGTGGCTGCGCGCTTACAATTTTTCTGACATCCGAATGGAAAACCCGTTCGTCGCTAGATAATAATAATAATAATAATTTATTATTTATACCCCGCCCATCTGGCCGGGTCTCCCCAGCCACTCTGGGCGGCTTCCAACAGAAAAATAAAACACAATAATCTATTAAACATTAAAAGCCTCCCTGAACAGGGCTGCCTTCAGATGTCTCCTAAAAGTCTGGTAGTTGTTTTCCTTTTTGACATCTGTTGGGAGGGCGTTCCACAGGGCAGGCGCCACCACCGAGAAGGCCCTCTGCCTAGTTCCCTGCAACTTGGCTTCTCGCAACGAGGGAACTGCCAGAAGGCCCTCGGTGCTGGACCTCAGTGTCCGGGCAGAATGATGGAGGTGGAGACGCTCCTTCAGGTATACTGGACCGAGGCCATTTAGGGCTTTAAAGGTCAGCACCAACACTTTGAATTGTGCTCGGAAACGTACTGGGAGCCAATGTAGATCTTTCAAGACCGGTGTTATGTGGTCTCGGCAGCCACTCCCATGTGGTTTCGGCGACTTATGAGTTTTTAGATGCGGTTTCCTTGACGTACGCATTTTTTCGTTTCCAATGCATTCCTATGGGAAACCGCGTTTCCTATGGGAAACTCGACTTACGAAGTTTTCGACCTACAAGTGTGCATTCGGAATGGATTAAATTCGTAAGTCGAGGTCCCACTGTATGAGCATAGAATGGAAGGGCTTACGGCATTAGCACTCCATAGACCTCGCCTCCCCACCAGGTTCCCAGGGAGATCCCCAAGCCATAGAGTAAGATGAGCCTCTGTGTGTCCAGCTCACAGCGTCAGCCAAAACTCCCCACTCCAGCCCCACTTGGCCTGTTCTTCTTCTTCCAAGGATGACCTAGCTTCCAGCCAGTGAAGCAGGAAAAGACCCACCGATTTGTCCCCATGGCAACAGGGCATCCTCTTTGGACATGGAAATGGAAGTACAGTGGTACCTCTACTTACGTTCACCTTCAGTCACATATCCTTGGGGATACGTACGTGGCAAACCCGGAAGTATTTTTTCCGGGTTTCACCCCACGTGCATGCGCAGAAGCACTCTACGCGCCGCTCACATGCACAGAAGCTCTAAACCCTACCGCATGCATGTGCAGAAGCGGCACCTCCGGATAAGCACACCTTGGGATCTGACCGGAACTCCGGAACAGACCCTGTGTGCAACTGGAGGTAGCACTGTACTTAACTGGCCAGCTCAGGCCATTACCTTACAAAGAAACATCTGGCTTGTTCAGCAGATTTCCTCCTCTAGGGTCTAACCTCTCAGATACGGGATCATAAATTCAGAAGCGAGCCACAGGTATTAGCCAGATTAACCACCCAAATCTCTACGGTAATACCTACAGCCGAGAGGGCCTTCTCAGTGGCTGCTCCGAGACATTTGAAAACCGGAATGTTCTCTTCTGGTTTTCAATCGTTTGGGAGCCAGAACGTTTGACTCCCAAGGCGTTCAGGAGCCGAGGTACGACTGTACAACCAATCCAGTGTGTAACCTTTTCTGTCAGCTTCCTCCCCCTTAGACCCAGATGTGTTGCCTTTGTAGAACTTTGTACTTGCTCTCTCAGGGAGAGCACTACCACATAAAGAACAATTCCTGAACCTGAGCACCAATGACCCACAAGGGATCCTGAATCTTGTCAGGATTCAGCTTCAGCTTGCTGGCTCTCTCCCAGCCCACCACTAACTCCAGGCAGTGGTTCAGCTGTTCTCCATGTGAGGTTCAGAGGGCAACAACACAAGAACAGGGTCTTTTTAGTGATGGCTTCTGAAATGCATTTCCCAGGGAGGTTCACCTGGTGCCATCTTTGTCAAGTTTTAGGTGCTAGGCAAAACCTTTCCTTTTAACCTAGACTTTTGTCCCTTGTTTCGAAAGGTTGCAAGTAGTTGTGGCCTCTTTTAGTGGTGCTAGTTCTGTAAGACGTGTCTTTTATTTGAATAGAGGTCTTTTAAGCCTTTTATTGGCTGGTTTGTTGCAATTGATTTTATTTATTTACTTACTTCATAAAATGTATACACCACTTGACTGTAAAAAAAAATATCCCTCAAAACGGTTTACAGAAAGATAAAACAATAAGATTATCACTAAGAAAAATTAGCACAATGATTTTAAAAGTTCAAAAAGTTAAAATAACAATAGGCTAAAACAGATTAAAACTCTCATCAACTTTATAAACATCTGAGTAGGCTTGTCTAAACAAAAATGTTTTTAGCAGGCACTGAAAAGAAGATAGAGAGTTTTAGTGTTTATGCTGTATTGTAAGTTACTTTGAATCACATTTGTCAGTAAAGTGACTCTATTAATGTTGTTGTTGTTGTTGTTGTTGTTGTTGTTGTTGTTGTTGTTGTTGTTGTTGTTCCTAGTTCCCTTAACAAGCTACTTTCCCCAGGATTCATGGGGAAGGAGTATGCTTTAAATGTGTAGTGTGAAAATAGCATTAACATGGGCAGCAATGTCTGACTGCTGCTCTGCCCCAATCTGCTTACAATCAGCATTTCGGCACCAGAGAGAAGACAAAGGTTTTTTATTCCAGTTATTGAATTTATATCCCACCTCTCTTCCCAAAGGAACTCAGGGAGCCAGGTTTCTTCATTCTCAGGACCTCTGCAGAATTACCTTTAGCTACAAGCTGATAAAAATCTACACTATCTCTTTGAGTCTTGCTTACCCATGTTTCAGAATTGCCCCTATGGGTGAGATCAAGAGGACCAGAGTTTACAGGGCTGATGCTCCTAGACCCTAATCCGCACAGGATCAGGTGACTTAATTTCTAATTTCCTCACACATGTGCCGGAGAACAGCTGTGGAACATGAGCCGAGTCTGCAGAGGAAGTCCTGAGAGTTACATGGGCCCCGATGGATTACGAAAATCTGGAAACTGGACAGATAACACTCAAGTAACAGACTGGAAACATGCAGAGGGAGGGAGGGAAGGAAAACCTCTCTCACACACAGAGTAGATTAAACCCGGCTGTTCTCTCTTGTAGATGGAAGGGCTTTTTCCATGGCTTTGAACTACTGTCCTTAAAAGTTGCTTGGTAGCTGTCGTTACAAAGGTGCAATCTTTTAAGGCATTCTCTCTCTCTCTCTCTCTCTCTCTCTCACACACACACACACACACACACACACACACTCACTCACACTCACACACACACACACACAAGCACAAAAGAATTTTGAAAAACTGTAACGAAATGCACGAACAATAGAGACGTATAAAAATAAAAACATTCTCCACCTGTGAGTTCCATCATTGTTGAGAATAAAGGTCTTATATAGTCTTAAGATGAGCCAGACCTTTGCATACAATGGTGGAACTGAGGGACCCTGTCAGACTCTCCAAGTGTCTCTCTTTTCCAGAGACATCCCTGATGTAGAGAAGCCGTCCCAATTTCTGATTTGATCCCAGAATGTCCCACTTTCCCTTAGGATGCCCCTATTTTTAGTGGAGAAATGGTGGAAGGTATGCAGTTACCCTGAGCCGCCTGAAAGCAATCCTGTACAGAGAAGGCTTTTAAAAAATCTTTAATGTTTTATTATTGTTTTTATATATGTTGGAGGCAGTGGAAGACAGGAGTGCCTGGCGTGCTATGGTCCATGGGGTCACGAAGAGTCGGACACGACTAAACGACTAAACAACAACAATATATGTTGGAAGCTGCCCAGAGTGGCTGGGACAACCCAGTAAGATGTGTGGGGTATAAATGGTAAAATTATCATAGGGACGTCCCTATTTTCATCAGATAAATGTTGGAGGGTATGCCCTGTACCTCAAAATTTGAATAACGAATAAAACCATGTCGTATATATGGAGAGAGAGAAGCAGTCTTCAAGCTCTGCCCTTTTGATACTTTTAGTTTGTGAGATATCTTTTCAAGAAGGGCAATTTGTCAAACCCATGATTGTTAAAAGTGGTATGATAGTACTCTAAAGGTGGTAGCGTTGCTGCTGAGGCTCCTGAAGCTGAGGCTCCAATACTTTGGCCACCTCATGAGAAGAGAAGACTCCCTGGAAAAGACCGTGATGTTGGGAAAGATTGAGGGCACAAGGAGAAGGGGACGACGGAGGACGAGATGGTTGGACAGTGTTCTCGAAGCTACATGAGTTTGACCAAACTGAGGGAAGACAGGAGTGCCTGGCATATTCTGGTCCCTGGGGTCACGAAGAGTCGGACACGACTAAACGACTAAACAACAGTGTTGTTGCTCCTCTTTTAAGTTGTTGGGTTGTTGTTGTTTTTACACTACAAACAGATTTGTGAATTGAGACACTAAGAAGTAGTTTAGGAAGGTTGCCAGTAAAGAAATAGATAAATAAATAAAGTCACAAAATCCTTGTGACTCCAGAGAGTATATTCTGTGGAATATAACAAACAACAACCACACTCCACCAAATTTCCATGTTCCTGATCTTAGAGGGTGGGGAATGAGAACGATATAAACCACACCACCAAGAGAGGACCAAAGATTCTTTCCCAGGCCACAAATCCTAAAGATACCAGACGAATTTGTGAAGTGGTAGTTAAAGCTAATGCGCTTGGAGTCCAAGATATACCATGGAATGATCTTAATGCGCAAATGAGGCTGTGTTTTGGGTAGGAAATTATGGCCCATTTGCTCGAGCTGCATTTCCAATGTTTCCAAATCATATCCTGATCCCTCCCCTCTCCCCTCTCTCTGCTTCTTGTTGTGATTACAAAACAAAATCCTTATTTGCTTCCCCCCCCCCTTATGCAAAGTAGAATAGAAATATGGAGAATTCTCAGCTGATAAACCTGTGGATTTGGGGGCTCCTGTGGAGCAAGAGTGGGACTCCCCAGTGGAAAAACAGATTCTGTGCCAAAGTGCTTGAGAAACGGCAATCTTCTGTTCTCAGAAAGCAACAGGTCATCAAAAATGGACGCTGAAAGTGGTGCATAACCTGTATGTAGTTTGTATTGTCTTACATTCTGCTTTCCCAACATTGGATTTCCACACACACAAAAGTGTCCTTGGACACATTTCTAGAGCTGGAGCATAAGAACATGAGAAGAGCCTGCTGGATCAGGCCAAAGAAGACCCATCTAGTTTAGTATCATGTTCTTACATTGGCCATCGAGATGTCCATTATGGAAACAGACCCGCCGTGTCCCTATTTCCCAGGGATTAGGGTATGGTAGGATGTCTCTATTTTCACTGGAGAAATGTTGGAAGGCATGGAGTTACCTGAGCCCCCAAGCCGTCTGAAGGCAATTCTGTATAGGGAAGGAGTGAAGAAGAAGTGTTCTGAAGAAGTGTGCATACACACGAAAGTTTGTACCCAGAAAAAAACATAGTTGGTCTCTAAGGTGCTACTGGACAATTTTTTATTTTATTTATTTATTTCGACTGTATAGGGACGGGTTTTTTATGTTAAATGTTTTATTATGTTTTTATATATGTTGGAAGCTGCCCAGAGTGGTTGGGGCAAACCAGGAAGGTGTGTGGGGTATAAACAATACAATTATCATTTTGGAATGGGAAGTCCCTGTTTTCATCAGAGAAATGTTGGAGGTGATGTGGGAAACCCACAAGTAGGACCTGAGCCCAAGAACCCTCTCGCCTTCTGTAGTTTCCAGGAACTAGTAGCCATTGATAACCATGGAAGGTACACATACAAGAGAACAAAATAAAAATAAGCCAAAATATTAGAAAGGAAGATATGGAGCACAACCTCCAACATTTCACTGATGCCCTATTCCATAATAATAATGATGGTGATTTTATTATTTATACCTTATCCATGGATAAGGGGACGACAGAGGACGAGATGGCAGGACAGTGTTCTTGAAACTACAAACATGAGTTTGACCAAACTGCAGGAGACAGTGGAAGACAGGAGTGCCTGGCGTGCTATGGTCCATGGGATCATGAAGAGTCGGACACGACTAAATGACAACAACAACCTTATCAATCTGACTGGGTTGCCCCAGCTACTTTAGGTGGCTTCCAACAAATATAAAAACATAATAAAATATTTAACATTAAAAAACAAAAAAAACTTCCGTAAACAGGGCTCAGGGTTTGGAGAAAACCATACATCTCTCTGATTAAAATAGGGATGTCCCAAGGAAAAGTGGGACATCTAGGATCAAATCAGAAACTAGGACGGCTTCTGTAAATCCAGGACTGTCTCTGGAAACAAGGGACACTTGGGGAGTCTGGGCCTGCAAACACTAACTGTTCAATTGGAAGTGAGCTGTCCATGACGTGGTTGAGATTTAAGAGTTGGAGAGGAACTCTGAAGGAGTTTTTCCTCCTTGCATAGGTCTGTAAAGAAGCCTCCTTGTTTATTTCTCCTTATATGATAGTCTGTTTTTTGTTTGGTCTGTTATCAGTAAAACAGTATCAGTTTCTGTTCTCTCTGGGCTCCATCTGTTTTATTCCGGTTCCTCTACTAACAAATACTCCCTGCCTTCCAAAAAGCAGAGGGGAATAATCTGAAGAACTGGCCTCCTAAGCAGCTGGGAGCCCAGGAGGAAGAGCCGCATTCTGCACCGGCTGCAGATGGTCATCCTATCTGTGAACATCCCACATGCCTAATGTGAGGGTCATCAGTTCCTGTGTGAGCCAGCGCCAAATGTACAGCAGTCAAGGGTCAGAGATAGGAAATGTCTTGCATATAGGTGTGAAGCAGATGTTGGTTGATTTGAATGTGGGCTTCAAGCAGGCAAAGTCAGGGTTTAAGTTAACATATCCCATGCTGGCTCTGATGGGTAGATTGAAGAGGACACGTGGCATTTTTAAAATCCATTTCTATATTGCTCTGGCAAGCTCCTGGTTAGATTACTGCAATGCACTCAACCTTGGGCTTCCCTTGAAGACTGTTTGGAAGTTGCAGCTAGTGATAAATGCTGCTGCAGTGACTTCGCCAGGTGAGAGAAAATGACAGGATCATTGTTTAATAAATATTAGAATATTTGGTGACAACCATTTCGTGTGGGGGTTCCGCCGAGAGCACATAAGAATGGTCCTGAAAAACCAACACTGGTTCCCAGCACATTTCCGGGCACAATTCAAAGCGTTGGTGCTGACCTTTAAAGTCCTAAAAGGCCTTGGCCCAGTATACCTGAAGAAGCGTCTCCACCCCCATCGTTCTGCCCCGTCACTGAGGTCCAGCGCCGAAGACCTTCTGGCGGTTCCCTCGCTACGAGAACTGATGTTACAGGGAACCAGGTGGAGGGCTTTCTTGGTAGTGGTGCCCGCCCTGTGGAACACCCTCCCATCAGATGTTAAGGAAATAAACAACTATCTGACTTTTAGAACACATGTGAAGGCAACCCTGTTTAGGGAAGCATTTAATATTTGATGAATTGTTGTATTTTAATATTTTGCTGGAAGCTACCCAGAGTGGCTGGGGAAACCCAGCCAGATGGGTGGGGTATAAATAAATTTATTATTATTATTATTATTATTATTATTATTATTATTATTATTATTATTATTCCTGCCCTGTGCACCTTGCCCCAATCCACCCTGGTTCTGCCCTCCTCCAGGTCAAAAAGGACCCACACATCAGTGATCACGCATCCATTGAAGATGCCTAAACTGGTCGCCACCTGTGCTAGGAACTGCCACCCCGGCTTGCTCCACTCACCAACCCTTGACAACTGCCCTTCCTCTCCCCTCCACCCCTGACCAAACCCCTGTCTTTACACCTCACCTTCCCCATCCCCTATCCTCACACAGGTTGCTGCTGGCTCCACCACCCTTTTAAAGGAAGGGAGGCATTTCATAGTTGGCTGACTAAACCACTGCTTGAAGTGCCTCCCACCCCCAGGTTAAACAGCTCACCTGGGCTGGCCTGCTGTGCCTCATGCTGCAGCGTGATGACAACTTACATTTTTATTTATATAGGAAGATACTGGGTGGGATGAAAATTGAACAAATCCAAATAACAGATATATAAATATTGGAGTGAAAAACCATACGTCCTCTATTCTTCAGGAGTGACTTAAACAGAAAAAAAGAGGGCAACAGGTGATAGGCGATGTCAGTATTGCACCTTACACTTAGGTAAAATGACACAGAACAATTTACAGAAAGACCCCAAGCCCATTTTCTGAAGGTGCCTGCAGTGTAAACGAATCAGAAGAAATGCTCAATGGAGACCACATATAATCTAACCTCCATGTAAGCTTTTTGCAAGCAAAGCAGGATGAATTTTAAATAAGCAAGTGATTTGGAAGAGAATTGGGATTATATTTATTTACTCTCAGCTTCCTATTGCAATCTCATTGCAACCCCCCAGTAAAAAAAGGACAACCCATCTCTTTGGAGGTACCTCCCACCATGCTGGGTTATTTCCCCCTCTGCACGGTGCAGTTGTCAAGCACATGTGCAGAGGTCAGCTGGCTCGAGTCCCGAGAATCTCAGTCTCAACCATCCAGCGGTTAGGTAAGGACAAATCCAAAAAGGCTTCTCGAATTACTGACGCGCGGCCAACATAAGTAGTGCAAGGAACCTTACATCACAGGGCCAAGGTTAATCTATTTCACAACAGCTTACAAAAATCTTTTAACAGATTGTTCTGTTTTATTTTACAGCAAAAAAAAAGGTGGGGTGAGATGGGAGGGGGAATCACACAGAGGAGATGTGCCTTCACATTTGCTTTTTTAAAAGAAAAGAAAAGAAGGGAAGACCTTTTAAAAGAAAGTTTACATTCAATCAGGATTTACCATTTCATTACTGGTTTTTGTTGTGTTTGTGTGTAGCAATGCCATTTCTTAAGAGGACCTTGGCAGGTTTCTGAAAAGCTTCTTCTTCCAGCCCCACTTGTTCCGAAGGAACAAAAGGTTTGAATTAATGATGTTTTAATGTACAGGATATGTCAGAAATGAAATGCAGGAACAATTGGCCGACAGGCTGGGATCCGAGTCAAAATAAGACTTGGCTGCGAGCCGCCAAGGGCTCCACTGGGGAAGACAAAGGGGGTGTGAACATTAACTCATGCGGCAATAACCCCGGTGATCACAAAAATCCTCTAACGCAATCGCTGCTGACGAGAGAAGCTATCGGCATCCAGTTCAGCCTTGGAAACCCCGAAGGGAATAAAGAGCCTCCATGCTTTCCAGACAACGAAGGGTTTATTTTTATGAAAGGCATTTTAGGGTTATGGTTTTTTTTAAAAAAAACAACAGTGACCTTAGGCCTGATTCTTCTTCTATGAGAACAACACAGGAACATATGCCTTATATCCTGAGTCAGGCTATTGGTCCATCCAACTCAGAATTGTCTACGCTGGGGATAGGATTCCCTTGGACCTGCCAACGTTGTTGGATCACAACTCCCATCATCTCTGACTGATCCCCACACTGGATGAGGCTGATGGGAGCTGGAGTCCAACAATATCCAGAAAATCACAGATTCCCCTTTCCTTGGTCTACTCAGAACAGGAGGTTTCTCTTTTTATTCAGGTGTAAGTTCAGTTCTCTACACTTCCAGTTTGCTTTTTTAAAATTATTTTTAAAGTCCTCATGAAAATTCATCATGATTTTAGTGCAAATTCCCCCTAATGTTCCCATTTTTTGTATGCAAATTTTGCCAGATACGCACATTTCTCGAAAGAAAAAGTCACAGTGATACAATTTAAAGTTATTTTCAATGTAGTGGACAAGATGGATTGTTTGAACGAAAGACTTAGTTCCGGTACGTGAGACTGAACTCCAGACCAAGACCAGCCAGCCTCTATGGAAGGAAGAAGCCTCGGCCAGAGAACATAAAGACGATAAAGATGAAGATTGGCAAAATAAATTATTGAACTATGCAGGACAAATTATTACAAAAAGGGGCAATTGTTTAAAGCATATTTTTTAAGCGTTGTGTACAGATTTTTACATTAGTATAACTTTTAAAAGTTACTTGTAATTAGATGAAGACGGTTTTAAAATTGGATTGTTAAGGTATATAAGGTTTTATGGAGGTGCATAAACAAGGATATTATAATAGAACCAAGAGGAGGGAAGTCGACCAAAATTTATGATTCAATTGGGTTGTGAATTTCCCCCCTCTATATTTTTGTATTGCTATTTTTGGAAAATCAATAAATTATTATCAAAAAATTAAAGTTATTATTTTTGCCAATATATGCATCTTAATGGACACTTTACCTAAATGTATGCATTTTTTGCACACGTCTCTTAGTTAGGAAACTCCATTGCAAAATTCAGAGATATGTAAATTTCAAAAGGGTGGCTGCTTTGGGGTCTGTGCACTGTATCAGAAAGTGTGAATTAGGTGTAGAAGAAAATTAACACACTGCTGGTTTCACTGACACTTAATCACAAGAACATAACACCAGAAGAGGCCTGCTGGACCAAGCCAGTGGCCCATCTAGTCCAACATCCTGTTCTCACAGTGGCCAACCAGATGCTCAAGGTGATCAAGGGGGCGGAGCAACTTGCCAAGAAACAAGGTGATTTCATTCACCTGTTATGTTGATGTCGGTTGGCCAATTAGTTGTAATGTAGTTAAACTGCTTGTAATATTGGCTACATACTGACTGTGCCTGTGAAGAACTTATGATTTCATTGCATCTTGTTCTATTTGTAGGTAAGGTATAGCATTATATGGTTAATATGCACAGATTAATTATTATTTTTATGTTCATCAGAATGTTATTGTGCATTATTTTGTATTACTTGTATTATTTAGCGTTATGAACTGAAGAAGCTCTAGTGAAACCTGATCAACATCCGGAGTTCAGGTCTTCAGATCCATCTTTGCTGAAGGACGGTGAGGAGGCATCTGCTTTTGACTGCCATCTCGTAGGACCTTGCTTCACAGTCCACATGACTCTGCATGTCCAGTTGTGAACTCATTGCAGCACCTTTTGTGCTTTTGCACTGCACTAGGACACTATTGCACTGCACTAGGACACTAAGATCATGGCCACTGGTCCCATCACCTCCTGGCAAATAGAAGGGGAAGAAATGGAGGCAGTGAGAGATTTTACTTTCTTGGGCTCCTCGATCACTGCAGATGGTGACAGCAGTCACGAAATTAAAAGACGCCTGCTTCTTGGGAGAAAAGCAATGACAAACCTAGACAGCATCTTAAAAAACAGAGACATCACCTTGCCAACAAAGGTCTGTATAGTTAAAGCTATGGTTTTCCCAGTAGTGATGTATGGAAGTGAGAGCTGATCGCCGAAGAATTGATGCTTTTGAATTATGGTGCTGGAGGAGACTCAAGAGTCCCATGGACTGCAAGAAGATCAAACCTATCCATTCTGAAGGAAATCAGCCCTGAGTGCTCACTGGAAGGACAGATTGCGAAGCTGAGGCTCCAATACTTTGGCTACCTCATGAGAAGAGAAGACTCCCTGGAAAAGACCCTGATGTTGGGAAAGATTGAGGGCACTAGGAGAAGGGGACGACAGAGGATGAGATGGTTGGACAGTGTTCTCGAAGCTACAAACATGAGTTTGACCAAACTGCGGGAGGCAGTGGAAGACAGGAGTGCCTGGTGTGCTCTGGTCCATGGGGTCATGAAGAGTCGGACACGACTAAACGACTAAACAACAACAACAGGACACTATTGGGGACCCAGGTGGCGCTGTGGGTTAAACCACTGAGCCTAGGGCTTGCTGATCAGAAGGTCGGCGGTTCGAATCCCCGCGATGGGGTGAGCTTCCGTTGCTCGGTCCCAGCTCCTGCCAACCTAGCAGTCCGAAAGCACGTCAAAATGCAAGTAGATAAATAGGAACCGCTACAGCGGGAAGGTAAACGCTGTTTCCGTGTGCTGCTCTGGTTCGCCAGAAGCGGCTTTGTCATGCTGGCCACATGACCTGGAAGCTATACGCCGGCTCCCTTGGCCAATAATGCGAGATGAGCGCACAACCCCAGAGTCGGTCACGACTAGACCTAATGGTCAGGGGTCCCTTTACCTTTACCTTAGGACACTATTATTATTGGTAGAGTTGTACCATTGCAGCACTTTTGTGTTTATGCACTGCGCTAAGATACCATCATTATTGACAGAGTTGTGCCTTCAGTATACTATTTGTTCATAGTTTCTCCAGGCTTTGATATGCATATTGCACTTTAATATGGTTTATTGAGTAAATTGTCTTTGGCATTTGCTAGCCGGTTTGGTGTTATGGTCTTGGTTTTGTTGAAGAAACATCTGGGACATTCAGTTTAGAGAACAGGCGAGTCAGAGGCAACATGATAGAAGTGTATGAAATTATGTATGGTGTAGAAAGTGGACGTGGCGAAGTTTTTCCTCCCTCTCTCATAGCGCTAGAACTTGTGGACATCCAACAAAGCTGAATGTTGGAAAATTCAGGATAGACAAAATAAGAGACTTGTTAGTGGCACATAGTTAAAATATGCAACAGGCTCCCACAAGGAGGCATTGATGGCCGTCAACTTGGATGACTTTAAAAGAGGATTGGGCAAAGTCCCAGCAAAGGAAGAATGGATACAAAAATTTACGGAATATGCAGAAATGGCGAAACTTACTGGAAGAATAAGAAATCAAGATTTTAAAAAATTATATATAAAAGAATGGAAATGGTTTATTGACTATTTACAGATTAATTGTAAACAGATAAAAACATTGGCAGGATTATTGTAATAACCTGCAGTTTCGTAAGAGTATACAGTGGAACCTCGGTTTATGAACACCTCGGTTTATGAATTTTCGGTTTATGAACGCCGCAGACCCATCTGGAACGGATTAATTCACTTTCCATTACTTTTAATGGGAAAGTTCGCTTCAGTTTATGAACGCTTCAGTTTATGAACAGACTTCCGGAACCAATTACATCCATGTTTCAGTTTATGAACGCTTCAGTTTAAGTACTCCGCGGACCCATCTGGAACGGATTACAGTGGTACCTTGGTTTATGAACACAATTGGTTCCGGAAGTCTGTTCATAAACTGAAGTGTTCATAAACTGAAGCGAACTTTCCCATTGAAAGTAATGGAAAGTGGATTAATCCATTCCAGACGGTCCGCGGAGTAACCGTTCATAAACTGAAGCGAATTTTCCCATTGAAAGTAATGGAAAGTGGATTAATCCGTTCCAGATGGGTCCGCGGAGTACTTAAACTGAAGCGTTCATAAACTGAAACATGGATGTAATTGGTTCCGGAAGTCTGTTCATAAACTGAAGCGTTCATAAACTGAAGCGAACTTTCCCATTAAAAGTAATGGAAAGTGAATTAATCCGTTCCAGATGGGTCTGCGGTGTTCATAAACCGAAAATTCATAAACCGAGGTGTTCATAAACCGAGGTTCCACTGTAATCCACTTTCCATTACTTTCAATGGGAAAATTCGCTTCAGTTTATGAACGGTTACTCCGCGGACCGTCTGGAATGGATTAATCCACTTTCCATTACTTTCAATGGGAAAGTTCGCTTCAGTTTATGAACGCTTCAGTTTATGAACAGACTTCCGGAACCAATTGTGTTCATAAACCAAGGTACCACTGTATATTTAAAGAAAATGAATAAATGAGCAAATTAAGTTAACTTGGATATGCAGAAGATATTAAAAATAAATTTAAGGAACCGCAGAAAGAGGGAGAAGGAAGCCAAGTTTTGAAGTGTCAAAATCATTGTAAAATTAGTGAAATGTATAAACTTGAAAAGTATTATTTTATTTTATTTCATTTAAAGAGGATTGGGCAAATTCATGTAAGATAAAGCTGTCAGTGCGGAATTGATGGCCAGACTACGAGAAAAGGACAACAGGGACTTTGAAAAAGACTGGGAACCTTTTATAATATACCTGCAGGAACAAAATAAGAACATTGACTTGATGGTAGGACTTAAATAAACATGCACATCTTCTCTTTGATATAGAACATTTAAAACAAAGAAGAAATGATATGGTGGACTGGTTGAAACAGCAGTATTTGATAAGGGGGGTAACAAACCAGAAATGGGAGCAGGGGGAAGCCCGGGAGGGAAGGGGTGAAGATGTGTAACATGTATGTTATTGATATGAGATGTTGGTTCAAAGAGAAAAGAAAGTTAATTTAAAAAAATATGTTTCTTTAAACTGTCAGTGGCTACTGGTCATGGTGGCTATGTTGTGCCTCCACAGGCAGAGGATGTATGCTTCTGATTACCCAATTGTCAGGAATCATGGGTGGGAGCAGTGCTCAGGTCCTGCCGGTGAGTTTCTCCTTGGGGCATCTGTCTGACCATGGTGAGGGCACGATGCTAAACCATTGTGTGTGTAGTCCATTGGCCCGATCCAGCAAAACTCTTATTATGCTCTTATTCCTACGGGAAGGCAGAAAGCAGGACCTGAACACAACAGAACTCTACACTGTGAGTAGGGCTAGCATTGGAGGCAACCTCTGGTTTTGATGGTTTACACATTTTCTTTATTGGTATTTAAACGTTTTCATAAGCCATCTTGGGAACCCGTTGAAGGGATGGGGGGCTATTGGGTTGTTCTGCTGTCATTTTTATTATGTGTTTTGCATTTTTATATTGTGATTTTATGTTGTGACCGGCCCGAGACCTGCAGATATAGGGCGATATGCAAAATTAACTAATAATAATAATAACCGAAGAGTGGGGTATGCATTTTATGTTATGGGCTGCCCTGAGAGCTATGGATGAAGGGTGGTATACTAATTTAATTTTTTTTTAAAAAAAATAATCAGATAAGATCACTAAATGAAGAGTTTCCAGGTATGCCCATGTTTTAGCCGCTGAGCTACCTGTGGGAGATCACTTTCACCCCCCATCATGTCTCCCACCCCCAGTCAGACAAGAAGAGAAAGTCATTGTAGTTCATCACCCTTTTAAAAAAAAAAAGGAAAAGCACAAACATCAGAGTTTAAGACCAGGTGACTTGCAAGGAGACGTCGATGTTTCGGACAGGGTTTTTGCCCTGCGAGACATGTTGGATTCCAGCAAGCCAGAAACAAACACAATCCCTGATTGAGCATTGTGCAAAACATCTCTCTTGGAGAGGGGCTAAAAATATCTGCAGTGAGGCAGAAAGCATTTCAAGCTGTGCCGACTTGAAGACTGAGCACCCCCTTCAGCCGTGGACTTTTCAAATCACTTGCCAAAGTCTCTTACTGAGCTGGACAGGACAAGATCTCCTATAGTGACAAAAATTGTACAGCGGGGGGGCGGGAGGAGAAGAAGCTCTCAAATTTGGCTCATAAGATGAGAGGGAGATGGAGAGAGGAAAGAAAGAAAGAAAGAAAGAAAGAAAGAAAGAAAGAAAGAAAGAAAGAAAGAGAGAGAGAGAGAGAGAGAGAGAGAGAGAGAGAGAGAGAGAGAAAGAAAGAAAGAAAGAAAGAAAGAAAGAAAGAAAGAAAGAAAGAAAGAAAGAGAAAGAAAAGAAAATGCAGATGGATAAATGATTAACTGGATGCTATCCTTTATCTGTTGAACCATCTGCTGGAATATAAAGACTGGGCAGAAACTACAGAGCTGTTGACCTAATCAGTCAGTCTCCTCACTGCTGGCACCAGTCAAAGACTACAGGCCCGAGGGGATATCAATATGAATTCTTTTACATGTTTGTTTGATCATTGGGGCAGCTTCTCATCTCCAGCAGAGATTCGGGCCTGGAACTCAGGCTCGGTTACCTAACTTTACCTCCTCCCAGAACTTTTTCTAGACTGTAGGACAGAGCAGTTACTGTCCCGGCAAAGAATCCCTTAAAAAGAAAATCAGATGTCGGTTCTATTATGACTGCAATGTCCAAACAGAGCAGCTTTTCTGCCAGTTTCCGACAAGTTAAACCTATAAGGCAGCCTGCAAGCTTCGTGTGGTCCTCGGACTGATTAAAAAAAATCCCTCTACAATCAGTCAGTTCAGCCCATGAGCACCACCTTGCCCCCATGATAGAGGGAGCCTGGGGTCGGGTGCCCTCAATGCATGCAGGCCCCATCCTCCAAGAAGCTCAAAGCCCTGTCCATGGTGCTTACTCCCCCTCTGTCCATTTTACCCACATAACAACCCTGTGAGGTCGGTCACTTTGGGAGATTCTGATTGCCCCAAGGCCACCCAGCCTGAACTTCATGGTCCAGCATGGATAGTTCCTAGCCTAACGAAGAGTCACTCCAACCAGGCAACAGATATTGCTCCACGGAGTTGTGTAAAACAAAACAAAAAACGGGATTAAAAATTGTTGGCAAGCAGGGAGTGGGGGGTGAGGGGAAGGGTTAAAGTGATCCGTCAGGGCTGAGATCCCACAAGACACTCCCCCCCGCCCGCCCCCATTGACCTTCTGGAGAGTTTTCCAGTTAGCAGCTTGAATAATGAGATGGGACAGCCCCCCCATCTGACAATCTGTACTTCTGTTGCTATAGGAACGCCTAGGGAGCTGGCCCTGTTGACTGAACACTTTGGAAATCAAGAGGATTTAATTTTGCTATGCCACAAAAAAAAAAACCACCCCCAAAACCCACTTGTTTGATCTGAGGTCTGCAGCTTCTTCTCTGCAGCTTTTTGGCAAAAGGTCCACCGCCTGCCCCCCGCCCCCCAGTAGATCTCCTGTTCGGTCAGTCAGTTCACAATTCCTGGATTAGGAGAGGGAAGGGGGCACAATTGTCCACAAAAGCATCTCATCTGAGGCATGAACTTAATATCAGTTGGAGCGGAGGCTGGAGGTGTTTTCTTTCAGTCTCTGATTTGGCAGCGTGTAGAATCCAAAGTTCTTGCAAAGAGACCTGAACAGGCTTGTCCCAGAAGGAAGTGAGACAGAGTCCACACTAACCAAGTATGTGAGGTTTCACACAATATCAGAGGCTCGTCTCCAGAACTGTAGGGACCAGATACTTACCTTTTATCTAAAAAGAAATGTTGAGATTTCTCATGACGGCTGATTTCTCCAGCCAAATTTCCTCATCTAGGGAGACCTCAGCACACTCTCTCCTCGGCCTCCATGCCCTGCATGGATGCATAATGAAACCAACAAAACCCATCAGAAGAGCTTGGGCCTGGCTGATGAATCAGGCCACTGGCCCATCTAGTCCAGCCTCCTGTTCTTACAAGGGACCAACCAGATGCCTCAGTGGGAAGTCCGTAAGCAGGACTTCAGCACAAGAGCCTTCTCCTCTGCTGTGGTTTCCAGCAAGTGGTATTCAGAAGCATTGCTGCCTCCCACTGTGAAGGCAGAGGTAGAAGCCAGTGATAACCTTACCCTCCATGAATTTGTCTAATCCTCTCCTAAAGCCATTCAAGTTGGTGGCCATCACTACCTCCTGTGGGGGTGAGTTCCATAGTTAAACTATGCACTTTCTTTTGTCTGTCCTGAATCTTCCAACATTCAGCTTCATTGGATGTCCATGGGACTCAGCTACAAATAGTCAAAACACAACACTTTGAATGTGTTATAAACCTGCAACACCAGGTGGCACCAGAGAGCAAATAAATTTTCTATGTGATTTTTACATAGGGGTTTTCCCCCTTTTGTTATAATGATTTAATTTCTGACTTATTTATAGCATTTCCCCCCCTGTGTGTAGACCCACCCCAGGAGTTGTAGTGTTATGAGAGAGGGAGAAAAGCTTCTCTCTATCCGCTTTCTCCATGCCATGCATAAATTTTACATTCTATCATGTCGCCTCTTGCTTGCCCTTTTTCCAAACCTAAAAAAGTCCCAAATGGGACAAGCTTTCTTCGTAGGGGAGTTTCTCCCTCCCCTTGATAATTTGGTTGCCCTTTTCTAAACCTTTCCCAACTCCGCAATAGCTCCCTCCTTGTCCTGCTGGAGGAAGGTCCTTGGGGAACTAACTGTTTTTAAGGAAAGGGCTGGTGTTGTGGTGTTTTAATTGTAGCAATAGATCAATTGATTGATTGATCAATATTCCACTAATGTTTATTTGTAAATAATTAAAAAAATGTTTTTAGCTATTTCTATATTACCTGTAAGCCAGGCATGTCCAAAGCCTGCTTCGGGGGCCTAATCCGGCCCGCCGGTTGGTTTATTGTGGCATGCATGACCTTGGCAAGGCCAAGATAATCCCCCAGACCAGGAGTTGCTGTAGCTGAGTGACCAGCTATAGTCAGGGATAGGCTCTTCATGCCACTGAAGCATTTGAGCCTCAAGTAACAGAACTGCCTCCAGTAACCCCCATAAGTTATGAATGTGCTCAAAGTAGGAGGCCGTAGTCCAGGCATCCCCAAACTGCGGCCCTCCAGATGTTTTGGCCTACAACTCCCATGATCCCTAGCTAACAGGACCAGTGGTCAGGGATGATGGGGATTGTAGTCCAAAACATCTGGAGGGCCGGAGTTTGGGGATGCCTGCCGTAGTCCATATCTCCACTCAGCCCTCATGCACACCGGGCAGCTGTACAATCTTCCAGCCAAACATACCTTGCAAGTTTGTTGTGAGAGTGGCATGGGGCACACCCTCCTGTGTTCAGTAGCAGGATGGGTGGGCTACAAATGTGCATGGTGAAAACTCATAAAATGAGATGGAGAAATACATGTAGCTAGCCCACAAAGTGTCTTGACAGCTCAGTCAGTAGAGCACGAGACTCTTAATCTGAGGGTTGTGGGTTTGAGCCCCATGTAGGGCAAGAGATTCCTGCATTGCAGGGGGTTGGACTAGATGACCCTTGTGGTCCCTTCCAACTCTACAATTCTATGTTTCTGTGATAAAGGAAACTGTTTTATACCATATCAGACTTTTGTAGCCTAAAGGGCATACACCAGCATTTACTTAAACGGGTGAGAGATCCATGCAAAAGTGATTACCGTCTGCAAGCGACCTCACCCATGAAGTTTGTTTTAATAATTTTAGAAACTTAAGGTTTGATTCAGCCAGGTTTGGTGAAGGGAAGGGCTGTATGGATCAATGGTGTGACTCGGTGAAGCTCAGCAGTAGAGCACCTGCTTGGCATGCAGAAGGTCCCAGGTTCAATCCCCAGAATCTCCAGCTTAGGGCTGGGAGGGACTCCTCTCCCTGCAAGACAGGAGAGCGGCTGCCAGTCAGTGTTGACAACACTGTTGGTTGGCATAAGGCAGCTTCCTGTGTAGGGCACAGCAAACAAACTGACTGAGACACCACCCAGAGTTGCCTAGAGAGAAGGTATTTGAAAGTGGCTGTTCAGAAGTGCTCTTAATCCCTCCCTTTAAAGAAGACTTAGTCTTATCAGGCACCTGCCTCTTTTATGATCCGCAACTATCCATCACTCTGGGATGCGATGAACCAGGCTGGGCACTGAGCCACCCTGGAGTCCAGCTAATCTATTGGATAGTAGAGAGCAGTGGGAGTAGACTGATAACAGGACCTCGACCTTCAAGGAGGATCCCAGCATCTCACAGAATCCTCATTTGTTGTTGTTGTTTAGTTGTTTAGTCATGTCCGACTCTTCGTGACCCCATGGAGCAGAACACGCCAGGCACGCCTGTCTTTCACTGCCTCCCACAGACAGTTTGGTCAAACTCATGTTCGTAGCTTCAGAAACGCTGTCCAACCATCTCATCCTCTGTCGTCCCCTTCTCCTTGTGCCCTCAATCTTTCCCAACATCAGGATCTTTTCCAGGGAGTCTTCTCTTCTCATGAGGTGGCCAAAGTATTGGAGCCTCAGCTTCAGGATCTGAAGCTTCAGGATGCGCCAAATGAGGCTTTCTTTGGCGAGCTGAGAAAGTGTTAAGGCTCATGGAAAACTAGGAGGGATATCAGCTGCAGGAGCTCAGGTGAGCCCCCTTTGGCAGAAACGGTATATCTCTAAATATTAGGTGCTTGGGGACAACCAAGAGAGGCAGGCCATACCCATGCCCTCTTTGGGAGCTTCCC
Organism: Zootoca vivipara; assembly: GCF_963506605.1. NCBI lineage: Eukaryota > Metazoa > Chordata > Lepidosauria > Squamata > Lacertidae > Zootoca > Zootoca vivipara. Next base: position 31,838,688 of record NC_083289.1, on the reverse strand, counting down.
AGAAACAACTGGCTGGCTACAGCTGGAAAGAGAATTGTTACAAAAGTTGGGCACCACTCCCACTCTCGGCCAAGCGGTAGCAAGATTCCTAATTCACATTTTCCAAAACAATCTGCAGACCAAAACACAGCTGTCCTTCAAAATTTGCACTTCTCTGAATTTTGCAATAGCAGTGCTCTAGCCAATCAATGTGTAGAAAAAGGCATAGAATCATAGAATCGTAGAGTTGGAAGAGACCACAAGGGCCATCCAGTCCAACCCCCTGCCAAGCAGGAAACACCATCAAAGCATTCTTGACATATGCCTGTCAAGCCTCTGCTTAAAGACCTCCAAAGAAGGAGACTCCACCACACTCCTTGGGAGCAAATTCCACTGCCAAACAGCTCTTACTGTCAGGAAGTTCTTCCTAATGTTTAGGTGGAATCTTCTTTCTTGTAGTTTGAATCCATTGCTCCGTGTCCGCTTCTCTGGAGCAGCAGAAAATAACCTTTCTCCCTCCTCTATATGACATCCTTTTATATATTTGAACATGGCTATCATATCACCCCTTAACCTTCTCTTCTCCAGGCTAAACATACACAGCTCCCTAAGCCGTTCCTCATAAGGCATCGTTTCCAGGCCTTTGACCATTTTGGTTGCCCTCTTCTGGACACGTTCCAGCTTGTCAGTATCCTTCTTGAACTGTGGTGCCCAGAACTGGACACAGTACTCCAGGTGAGGTCTGACCAGAGCAGAATACAGTGGTACTATTACTTCCCTTGATCTAGATGTTATACTCCTATTGATGCAGCCCAGAATTGCATTGGCTTTTTAGCTGCTGCATCACACTGCTGACTCATGTCAAGTTTGTGGTCTACCAAGACTCCCAGATCCTTTTCACATGTACTGCTCTCAAGCCAGGTGTCACCCATCCTGTTTTTGTGCCTTTCATTTTTTTTGCCCAAGTGTAGTACCTTACATTTCTCCTTGTTAAAATTCATCTTGTTTGCTTGAGCCCAGTTGTCTAATCTGTTAAAGTCATTTTGAAGTGTGATCCTGTCCTCTGGGGTATTAGCCACAGCTCCCAATTTGGTGTCGTCTGCAAACTTGCTCAGGATGCCCTCAAGCCCATCATCCAAGTCATTGATAGAGATGTTGAATAAGACTGGGCCCAAGACAGAACCCTGTGGCACCCCACTAGTCACTACTCTCCAGGATGAGGAGGAGCCATTGATGAGCACCCTTTGGGTTTGGTCAGTAAGCCAGTTACAAATCCACTGAATGGTAGCATTGTCTAGCCCGCATTTTACCAGCTTCTTTACAAGAATATCATGGGGCACCTTATCAAAGGTCTTGCTGAAATCAATGTGTTAGGTTTGCCTATAAATGCATACGCCGGTGAAAAGAATATACAAAAAAATCATTGCAGAAATGTGCAGATTAGTCAATGCTTATACAAAACGTGTCTGCTTTGAGAAACCCACACTAAAATACGGACAAATTTTCAAGAGGAATTGCAGATTGCTGGGAAAATATGAAGAACTGAATTTAAGATGGAAGAAATGAGAATCTGCGAGAACTGAAATTGTGAACTGAGTTTAACTTCTCCCCCATCCCCAGTGTCATTGAAACCATGCATGTATCAGTTCCTGGATTATGTGAACTAATCACTTACCTACATTCCAATCCCCACAGGGGTCTGTTGCTCCCGACCCCACCCCAAAATATTGTGCTCCAAAATGCAGAATGAACCAGAATCCTCTGACATCCCTCCAAATGAAGACCATTTGTAGGTCAGGGAAGTGCCATGTCTCATTCTCACACAGGTCTATGCACCTGGTGGCCATGCAAGCTGAACGTAGACCACCAGCTACAGAAATCAGCAAGAGGGTTATAACATTCATGCTTCTTAACTGTATCTCCAAGACTCTGAAAATGGGGCAAGGAGTTGAAGCACCTGGCAGAATTTTATAGATGTTTGGAAGGATGATCAATTGTGGATTTCTCCAAATATTGGCAAGCATGGATTAGGCTGTGCCTGTTGTAAACTGGAATGGCGCTTCTAGAATTCTTGCAATTGCACAAATAAAATGAATTCAGCATGTTCCTTCCTCTTCAGTTGCTGGAGACCCCATTGTCCGTTAAGAGACTCATTGCTTTGGCACCACTTCCTTTCTGAGGATCAAATCCTCTGCCCTTTACCCCTGGTATATTGGGGGTGGGTGAGAGATTTGACTTGTTTGCATTTTAATGAGAAACTTCCTAACTTGCAGTTCTCAAACCAAGACATGAAGTAAAACTCTGCACTTCTCCCAAGTTTGCAATTCAGCTCTCCAACCAAATAACGTGAAAAAAATGCACATCTTTGGGGAAGGTTTGCATAAAACCACATTAGTGAAAATAATATTGATGTGTTACGATAGGGGGAATCACATGCAAAAATGTGCAATTTGGTCAAAGCTGCATACAAAAATGTGTTTATGAGGTGAAAACCACCCTCCATTTTTATGAGGATTTTTTAAAAGAACCACAAATTGGTGCAAAAAATGTGGGGAATGGAATGTAAGATTGGGAAAATGAGAAACAAAGAGAAACTGAAAATGACAGATCCATCCACCCCTGGCTGCATATCTCTCTGATAAAGGAAAAGGTATTCTGCACATGCACTGGGGCACTTTCACATACTCTGACTTCGCACTTCAGGATGGCAGGGCTGAGCTCTGGGCCAAATCAAGACTTGCTTTCGCAGGGAGAGGCGTCCAGCCTTGACAACTGCAAGTCTTTGAAAACTAATCATGGCTGGTGTTTCCATAGAATGAAGTCTCTTGCTGCGCGTCCTAAAGCAATATAGGGCTAAATTGCTCATTGCTCATCATGGGGGCTGTCAATGAAGTGGCTGAATTGTGTGGTCTGCCACAGAAAGCATCCCTCCCATGACACTCACACTCATTCACCCACCCTGCCCAACTCTGTTCCCATCCTCCCAGCCCATCAGGCTCCACGTTCTGGAGACTCTTAAGATCCATTAAACACCAGCCTCAGCCTCCTCAGAGGAGCCTTCTGCTTCCCACCCCGAGCCCAGGGGACTGAACAAAATAGGCTGTGCCGGCTACTTTCTGGAGCCTGAGGTTAGGGGGAGAGAGGAGGAACAGCAAGCTTAATTATCAGTGTGCAAAATGGAAAGATTACATGCTGTCGGAGTTGGCAAACAGGCATGCAGTCTGACATAAATTATCCTGAGGGCAGGCAGGGGGACTCCCTCCTCAAGACTCCCTTACTTCCCTGCCCTTCAGAAGAAGGAGCACAGGAAGTGGCTTTATCCTGAGGCAGACCATTGACTGGCGGAGGCTCTGCACCCTGTCAGGCAAGCCCCCTCCCCCCCACAGCCGTCCCTAGAGATGCCAAAGACTCATAGCTGTCAAGTTTTCCCTTATCTCACGAGGAAGCCTATTCAGCATAAGGGAATTTCCCTTTAAAAAAGGGAGAACTTGACAGCTATGCAGAGACCGAGCCTGGACCTTCTGCATGGAAAGCAGATGCTATGGGTTAAAGGAAGGAACAAAAGAAGCCAACTTAATAATAATAATAATAATAATAATAATAATAATAATAATAATAATTTATTATTTATACCCAGCCCATCTGGCCGGGTTCCCCCAGCCACTCTGGGCGGCTTCCAACAAAACAAATTCTAAAATACAGAAATCCATCAAACATTAAAATACAGAAATCCATCAAACATTAAAAGCTTCCCTGAACAGGGCTGCCTTGAGATGCCTTCTAAAGGTCTGGTAATTGTTGTTCTCTTTGACCTCTAGTGGGAGGGCATTCCACAGGGTGGGTGCCACTACTGAGAAGGCCCTCTGCCTGGTTCCCTGTAACTTGGCTTCTCGTAGTGAGGGAACCGCCAGAAGGCCCTCGGAGCTGGACTTCAGTGTCCGGGCAGAACGATGGGGGTGGAGACGCTCCTTCAGGTATACCGGACCAAGGCCGTTTAGGGCTTTAAAGGTCAACACCAACACTTTGAATTGTGCTCGGAAACGTACTGGGAACCAATGTAGGTCTTTCAGGACCGGTGTTATGTGGTCTCGGCGGCCGCTCCCAGTCACCAGTCTAGCGGCCGCATTCTGGATTAGTTGTAGTTTCCGGGTCACCTTCAAAGGTAGCCCCACGTAGAGCGCATTGCAGTAGTCCAAGCGAGAGATAACTAGAGCATGCACCACTCTGGAGAGACAGTCAGTGGGCAGGTAGGGACTCAGCCTGCGTACCAGATGGAGCTGATAAACAGCTGTCTTGGACACAGAGTTGACCTGTGCCTCCATGGACAGCTGTGAGTCTAAGATGACTCCCAGGCTGCGCACCTGGTCTTTCAGGGGCACAGTTACCCCATTCAGGACCAGGGAGTCCTCCACACCCGCCCGCCTCCTGTCCCCCACAAACAGTACTTCTGTCTTGTCAGGATTCAATCTCAATCTGTTAGCCGCCATCCATCCTCCAACCGCCTCCAAGCACTCACACAGGACCTTCACCGCCTTCACTGGTTCTGATTTAAAAGAGAGGTAGAGCTGGGTATCATCAGCATACTGATGATACCCAAACCCCCTGATGATCTCTCCCAGCGGCTGCATATAGATGTTAAAAAGCATGGGGGAGAGGACAGAACCCTGAGGCACCCCACAAGTGAGAGCCCAGGGGTCTGAACACTCATCCCCCACCACCACTTTCTGAGCACGGCCCAGGAGGAAGGAGCGGAACCACTGCATGACAGTGCCCCCAGCTCCCAAACCCTCTAGACGATCCAGAAGGATGTTATGGTCGATGGTGTCAAAAGCCGCTGAGAGATCCAGCAGAACAAGGAAACAGCTCTTACCTTTGTCCCTAGCCCGCCGGAGATCATCGACCAGTGCGACCAAGGCAGTTTCAGTCCCATGATGAGGCCTGAATCCTGACTGGAAGGGATCCAAATGGTCCGCTTCTTCCAGGCGTGCCTGAAGTTGTTCAGCAACCACTCGCTCAATCACCTTGCCCAAGAATGGAAGATTTGAGACTGGGCGATAGTTGGCCATATTGGCCGGATCTAAAGATGGTTTTTTAAGAAGCGGTTTAATAACCGCCTCTTTCAGCGGGTCTGGGAAGGCTCCTTCATGGAGAGAAGCATTTACCAACCCGCGAAGCCCATCGCCCAGCCCTTCCTGGCTAGCTTTTATAAGCCAGGATGGGCAAGGATCAAGGAGACAGGTGGTTGGTTTCACTCGTCGAAGCAGCCTGTCCACATCCTCGGAGGTAACAGATTGAAATTGATCCCACAAAACTTGACTAGACAGGACTTATCCTGAGACAAAACTTATCCTGAGACAGACCCTAGAGCCATCTAGCTCAGTATTGTCTGCACTGACTGGCAGTGTCTCTCTAGAGCTTCAGGCAGGGGGCATTCCCAACCCTACCTGGAGGTGTTGAGGACTGATCCTTCTGTGTGCAACGGAGATGCTCTTTTACTGAGCTAAAGCCCTTCGCTCCCTCCTTCCTTCCTTCTTTCCCAAAGTTTTGAGAGCCTCCGCATCAAGCCCAGGTCTTGGAAATCCCACTTTCTGGTGCCGCAATATTTAATGCAATGGGGCTCGTCAGCAGATGGTCAAGGACGTGGCTGGCGTTTACCGCTCCCCCTCCTCAGATTTCCGTCAAGTTCACGGGCGCCCCCCTGAGCAACCGACAGCAGAACCACCCTAACAGCTTGATCAGTCAGATGGATGGGTGAGCCAGCAGAAGAGAGCTCCCTCTTCCCTTTAGGCCAAATTATTTGTTGTCATTAGAATAAATTAGGTATCAAGTTAGAAAACAATGGGGTGGTGACAGATAGCTGGAACGGCAGAGCGAGAGGCCTCGTCGGAGGCGAGCAGGCTGCGTTTTCTGGAAGCTGACGGGATGGCATGGGAAGCCGCCTTATCTGGTTGGTGACGTGGAAGTCTGCGGCCCATCTGCCTCGCCAGGCTGTTAGGAAATCATCTCCAAGCATGAAGCTATCTGGGGAGAGACAGAGACAGAGAGGGAGTCATGTTCTCTCTAAGAAGCTCAAACTTCTTAAGAAATATAGTTACTGTACATCGTAAGTGGGACGTACATGTTTATCATAAGAAGAGACCTGCTGGATCAGGCCATTGGCCCATCGAGACCATCTCACAGTGGTCAGTCACTTGCCTATGGGAAACCTGCAATCAGGATTTGAACACAAGAGCACTCTCTCCTCCTGCAGTTACCAGCAATTGGTATTCAGGTGCATTATTGCCTCTGACTATGGAGGCAGAGCATAGCCATTAGGGCAGGCATCCCCAGCTGTTTTGGACTACAATTCCCATCTTCCCCAACCACTGGTCCTGTTAGCTAGGGATCATGGGAGTTGTAGGCCAAAACATCTGGAGGGCCGCAGTTTGGGGATGCCTGCATTAGGGCTATCAGTCTCAATAGCCTCCTCCTTTGTGAATATGTCCAATCCTCGTTCAAGCCATCCAAATTGATGTACTTCTAGGTGGACTGGGTTCTTTATTTCCCAATCAGGGCTGGCCCTAAGGCAAGGCTGGGTGGTGCAATGCGCCAGGGTGCCAGGCCGCCAGGGGGCTGTGTGCGGCGCCCACAGCAGCCGCACTGCACCCGCTAGACAGCCCAGCCCAGCCGCCCTCCCGCTCGCCCTGCTCTTTGCCTCCCTCCCACTGCGGGTTCGAGTCCCGGCCTCAGCCTGTCGGGTCGCGCAGGAGGAGGTGGTGCCAGCGCCAAGGAGGACAACCAGGCAGCCCGGCCCACCCGCTGCGGCACCCCTGAGCCCGGCCCACCCTCAGCGCCCGGCCTGCCCATGCCATGTCCCTCCTCTGCGTCCGCAGTGAGTTGGGGGGGGGGAGGCAGCGGAGGGAACTTTGTGCCATGACGCTCGATGTGGTTAAGATGGGCCTGTTTCCAGTGCATGGATTGGTAAAGAATAAATGCATGGATCGGTAAGGAATATATCTATATCTATTTATATAGCAGAGCTAGTCCCAGAGCAGATGAAGTGCATAGCTCAGAAGGGAAAGGCTGCAGCCCTGATAGAGCATCTGCTTTGCATGCAGAAGGTCCCAGGTTCAATCCCTGGCATCTCCAGTTAGGGTTGGGAAAGTCTCCAACCTGGAGAGCTGCTGCCCATTCAGTGTAGACAATACTAAGATAGATAAACCAATGGTCTAGCTCTGCATAAGTCAACTTCCTCTGTTCCTAATCCAATGAAGCTGCTTCTTCCAGGCTTCTGTTCCTAGCATTTGATAATGCCGGTTCACATATGTCGTTTTCTTGTTTGAAACATTTTGTATTATCTCACCTTTCCTCAATAGAGCTCTTGAAGGCTAAGAAAAATGGAGGGCAGGGTAGTTAGAATACAAAACAGGCCTCTTTTCATTTCATGAGGATGGATAGGGTTCTGCCAGTGAGCCCTTGCAAGACCTTAAATCTCACCTACCCAGCAACTCAGGTTTAGCAACGTGTTCCTAATATGCTGTTCACAAACGGACTCCTTTGCCACCCATCCAAGGCAGGAGATGTAGGGGTACTCTCAAAACAGGACACTGCAAGGTAAATTCATACCTGTGTTTTTTTTTACAGGTAAGAAACACAGAGTTGGGGGGGGGAGACCACAAGGCTCCCCTAGGCTCCCCTTTCTCACCCTTTCCATCTTCCCAAAAGCAGCTGGCCTGTGGCAACTCTAGACAGACGGGTTACGAAGGTTGTGCTTGCAGCTGTGCCTAACTGACACGCAAGGCTGGATTTCAGATTTGCTGGGCTGGCAAATTCCCTGGGAAGGGCTGCTGGAGGGGGTGGGCAGGGGGAAAACCCCACAGTTGCTGCTCCGAGAGCCTGTCTGTTTGCAGCGGCACTAATTGGAATAAAATGGCAACGGGCATCCCAGTTGGACGATGGAACATCTCCCCTGCTCCCGCTATGGCGGAGTGACCACTGGGGGCTCCCTGGCTGCCTGCCAGGGCTGGATGTGGCCCCTGGAGAGAGGATTATGGCAGGAGGGGCACAGGTGGCCCTTCCAGCTGTTGGTTTCTTATTTCATGCAACAGCAGGGCTCTCAGTCTTCTCGCTTAGAGGTGAGGAAGGAAGGCAGTTGGTGTCTTCGGAAATAGTTGCGGACAGCCAATCACCACTGGGGCTCCCCTGCTGCGTTCCCCGGGGCACCTGCTTCCAGGTTGGCAAAGGCAGCTCTAGATTGGGGGGGGGCTGTCCCCTTTAAGAGTAGCCCATAAAGGGAGGAGGAGCTTGTATCAGGTGGCTTGATGCCGCTGCTTCTTAAAGGTGCAGGAGACCAATTAAGGTCTGATTTACTCCTGAAATGCGGGGGGGGGGGGGTCTCTACTGACTGTATTAAAATTGGCTCAGTAAACAAGAAGCAAAGCAAGATTCATAGACTAATAGAACTGCAGAGCTGGAAGGGATCCAAAGGGTCATTTAATCAAAAAACAAAACAAAACCCTGCCATGCAGGAATCACAGCATGGTGGAGAGAAATTGGATAGATCTTCTCAAAGCAGTAGAATCCAACGGGGCCATCCAATGAAGCTGAATGTTGGAAAATTCCAGACAGATGTAAGGAATTATTTGCAAAGTGCATAGTTAAACTGTGGAACTCACTCCCACAGGAGGCAGTGGTGGCCATCAACTTGGGTGGCTTTAAAAGAGGACTGGACAAATTCATGGAGAAGGAAGCTGTGGCAGTAATGCCTCTCTGACTACCAGCTGCTGGACAGTGTGATTAAGATTATGCATGGTGGGGAGGAAGTGGATCCGTTCTCTGATAATTCTGGAACCCAGAAAGGCCACCCAATGAAGTTGGATGTTGGAAGGTGTCAGGCAGATGAAAGGAAGTCTTTCTTCACACAGTGAAATTGGTTCCCACAAGAGACGGTGGTGGCCACCAACTTGGATGGCTTTAAAAGAGGATTAGACAATTTCAGGAAGGATAAGGCTATCAATTGCTACAAAACATGGTGGCTATGAGAGCCATAGCTCAGGAGAAGAGTATCTGCTTTGTGTGCACAAGGTCCCAGGTTCAATTCCCACGGGCATCTCCAGGTAAGGCTAGGAGAGAACCCTGTCTGAAACTTTGACGAGCTGCTCCCAGCCAGCAGGGACAATACTAAGCTACGGTAGCTGAACCAATGGTCCAACTCAGTACAAGGCAGCTCTCTATGCTCCTGTGTTCCTGAGCTCCTCCACTGTCGGAGGCAACATGGCTCTGAATACACGTTTCTGGGTTGGGTAAAATTGTGTACAAACATGCAAAGATTAGGAGAAACTATTTTAGAGGCACCCTTGAAGACCGCTTTTATTTACCCACCCCTACTCTGATTGGTATTTTTCAAATGATTATCTGCTTATCATGTTTTTGTGTTGTTTTGTTATTTTAACTGTATTATTCTCAGTGAATGTTTTATTATACTATTTGGGGTGGGAGGTGGTGGACTTTCATTCCTCAGAGGTTTTTAAGCAGTGTTGGTACACTGCTGATATTTTATAATGTGAGCAGTTCATACATATCTCAAAGTAAAAAAAAGAAATGTTATGGAAAAAATGAACAAACTTGAGTGCCAAACATTTATGTAGAATTAAGCAAAGTGGCACACTGTGCAGCAGTGTCTGGATGGAGATATGAGATATGTGTGCAGAGGAGGGCAACCAAGATGATCAAGGGTGTGGAAACGAACCCTTATGAGGAGCCCTTGAAGGAGCTGAGTATGTATAGCCTGGAAAAGAGGAGACTGAGAGGAGATATGATAGCCTTCTTCAAATATCTTAAGGGCTGTCACATGGAGGAGGGAGCATGCTTGTTTTCTCCTGCTTTGGAGGGTAGGGCTCAAATCAATGACTTCAAGTTGCAAGAAAGGAGATTCCGACTAAACATTCGGAAAAACTCTGACAGTAAGAGCTCGTCAGCAGTGGAACAGATTCCCAAAAGAGGTGGTAGACTCTTCTTCCCTGGAGGGTTTTAAGCAGAGATTGGATGGCCATCTGTCATGGATGCTTCAGCTGAGATTCCTGCATTGCAGGGGGTTGGGCTGGATGACCCTTGGGATCCCTTCCAACTCTAAGATTCTATGATTCTATGATTCCTTGGTCAATCTAGTATATGAGAGAACATTACGAACCAGTTTTTCTGTAGGTGATGATGATAATGATGGTGATGATAGTGTGTGAGTGACAGAGAGAGACAGACAGACAGAGGGGAAGGGAGGGAAGAAAGAAAGAAAGAAAGAAAGAAAGAAAGAAAGAAAGAAAGAAAGAAAGAAAGAAAGAAAGAACCCCTAATCACACTAGAATTAAATTTGATCTCCCAGGGGAAGCCGAGAATCCTGCCAAGTGGAGATTTCTTTTCCCCTTTCTACATTGCAATGTTTAATCTTGCTCAGTCAGCAGTTTTGAACATATTCCAGGAAAGCTTTTAAGCTTGATAAAGCCAGAAGCCTTAGCATTTTTGAGCGATACTCTAGCTACGAATGATATGCACCAGTTGCACTGTCACTGGGCTTTAAGGGGAAGGTAATTAAATTCTTCCTAGGTGTACAGTTTCACTGGGGTTGTATGTGTGTATCAGCCAGGTGAACTTTAAAACACACACACATGGGCCTGAGGGTTACAGAGGGGGGAATTGAACGGGTGCAGGAAGGAAAGAAAGACTGCGAAATGATTAGACTGGTTGGTTTGGACAGCCTCACCTTACAAGTGTGTGAAAAGGGCAAATGGCTACTGGAGGTCAGGCACGAGCACTAGCAGGTGAGGAACCCATGTTTGCTGAGGCTGGTGGGAGTCCTAGTCCAGGGTTCCCCATCTTTTGGTTTCTGAAATGTTGGCCACTGTCCCTGAGTGCCTCTGTGCTTATGCAACATACCCTCCACTACCCAAATGATGAACTTTTTCTTTTGCTCTAAGGGAAATGTGCCTCTGATCACATGCAGAGTGCCTTTGTTTGGAAATGGAACTATGTTTACTTACTTTACTGTGATTGAGTGATTTATAAAGTAGCACTCTATGCACAGGCAGCTAAGAAGATCAGGAGGAAGGAACTAGATAAAATAGCAGTCAACTGCAAAGGAGATTCGGATATTTAATTTGGCACATCTTACCTGAGAGTCTTCTGCTACTCTATTCTCTTTAATGCAACAAATAATTTTAGTAACCGTGACCGTGGTTTTATTGTATGTGTGGTGCTCGATGATTTTTATGGTTATTGTTGTTTTGTTCTCCTTCTGAATGATGTCATGGCCTATAACTAGTGCAATAAACAGTTTAATTGACAAAATTGATTGAGTGAATCATTAGATTTATGTCGCACTTGTTCTTCCAATGAACTCCAAGTGGCACACATGTTTTTCTCTCTCCCCCCCCCCAGTTAATCCCCACAACAACCCTGTGAGGAGGTAGGTTAGGCTGAGATATGCAATGACTGGCCCAAGGTCACCCAGGAAGCTTTATGGCTGAGTGAGGATTTGAACCCTGGTCCTGCAGGTCATAGTCCAACACTCTAACCACTAAACCACCACTGGTTCTCAAACAGAGAGAAACAGAAACAGAGAACTCAAGAATTCCCAGAACTCAAATCATCCTCAGATACCCTTTTCTTGGTCCACCTGCCACATGTTCTGGAAACAGGGACCTTTTGATTTTGGCACTGAATTTATGACATTTATTTGTTATCTATCTATTTAGCAGATTTCTAAACCATTTCCCCCCAGCTGGGTGCCAGGTATAATGGTGATTTGTGGCAACAACTGCACCAGTCATTTCTCTCTCTGTGTGTTCTGCTTTTAGAGCCTGCAATATGTTCTAATAATGTTAATAGGACATCAGTGACTTAGAGAAGCTGCCCCGCTTTCTGATTTGATCCCGGAATGTCCTGCTTTTCCTTAGGACGTCTCTATTTTCATTGGAGAAATGTTGGAGGGTATGGGGTTATCTGACCCCCGAACCGTCTGAAGGCAATCCTGTATAGAGAAGTTTTTTTAATGTTTAATGATGTTTTTATATATATTATAAGCTGCCCAGAGTGGCAACTCAGTAAGATGTGTAGGGTATTAACTGCAAAATGATCATTATGGAATAAAGGTAAAGGGACGCCTGACCATTAGGTCCAGTCGTGACCGACTCTGGGGTTGCGGCGCTCATCTTGCGTTATTGGCTGAGGGAGCCGGCGTATAGCTTCCAGGTCATGTGGCCAGCATGACAAAGTCGCTTCTGGCAAACCAGAGCAGCGCACGGAAACGCCGTTTACCTCCCCGCCGGAGCGGTACCTATTTATCTACTTGCACTTTGACGTGCTTTCAAACTGCTAGGTTGGCAGGAGCTGGAACTGAGCAATGGGAGCTCACCCCCTCGCGGGAATTCGAACCGACGACCTTCTTATTGGCAAGCCCTAGGCTCTGTGGTTTAGCCCACAGCGCCACCCGCATCCCATCCCTCTTTCCATCGGAGAAATGTTGGAGATTATGCGAAAGGGGAGAGGGGGCTGCTTTGTGCAAGTTCAACTACCTCCCCAACCTGGTGCCCTCCAGACATTTTGGACTACAATTCCCATCAACCCCGGCCAGCAAGGCCAGTTTGGAGGACAGTTCCTTCAGCTCCAGCTCCCAGCTGCAGAAGCAGAGCATAACCATCATGGCTAGTAGCCACTGCTAGCCTCACCCTCCATGAATTTGCACGATCCTATTTTAAAGCCATCCAAGTTCATGGCCATCCCTGTCTCTTGTGGGAGTGAGTTCCATAGCTTAGCTATGCACGGTGTGAAGAATTTTCTTTTGCCTGTCCTGAATCTTCGAACACTTGGCTTCATGGGATGTCACTGAGTTCTCATGCTATGCATACACTTCTATCATGTCATTTCTTATGTGCCTTTTCTATAAATTTAAAAGCCCCAAATGCTATAACCTTTGTTCATTTTGGGGGCCCTTTCCTGAACTTTTTCCAACTCTGCAATATCCTTTCTGAGGTGAGGCAACCAGAACCTTACGCTGTATGCCAAGTGCGGTTGCAGCATCGATTTGTATAATGTTGCTGTTGTTTTGTTGCCATCCGTCTATCTCGGGAGACAGTGGAGGAGTACACCTTTGCGGGTGAAGTCAAAACATTGGAGAGTGGGAATACCTTAGAGAATATTTAAAAAGAAATGATATTACAGTCCATCTACAAGTAGGAGTAATTATTTGAACAACAGTTAACAAAAACAAAGGATGTGAAAGAATTAAAACAGGGAGGAGAAATTAATGAAGATGCAGCAAATTAAGGTTTTGTTAAAATACCACTGAAGGTTAGGTTGGAAGGTCTGTATAGAAATGGTGTAAGATGAAATGTGTATGTTGTACAATGAAAACTGGAAAATGCATTTAAAAAACAAACAAACAAATCATTGGAGAGTTACAGTGCCTACTGAGACTGTAGACACATATACAACAGAGACATGATTTGCAGCTGTAATGACATTATGCTATGGGTGGTTTTATTTGCAATTCTTTTCCCAATGATCCCTAGCATAAAGGTAAAGGGGCCCCTGACCATTAGGTCCAGTCGTGGCCGACTCTGGGGTTGCGGCGCTCATCTCGCTTTACTGGCCGAGGGAGTCGGCGTACAGCTTCTGGGTCATGTGGCCAGCATGACTAAGCTGCTTCTGGCGAACCAGATCAGCACACGGAAACGCCGTTTACCTTCCCGCCGGAGCAGTACCTATTTATCTACTTGCACTTTGATGTTCTTTCGAACTGCTAGGTTGGCAGGAGCTGGGACCGAGCAACGGGAGCTCACCCCGTCGCGGGGATTTGAACCACCGACCTTCTGATCCCTAGCATAGACCTTGCCTTTTTCACAGCCACCTTGCCGGTATGGAGCTGCCAGATGGCAGTTTGAGCCCCTCTGTCCTGGAATGCACTCCTAGAATACACTTCCTTCCAACCCAGCACCTGAGGCCACTGTCTCGCAGTGGAACCGTCTCTCTTTGGACTCTCCTTCCTTGGTGGTTTATAAGCAGAGGTTGGATGGCCATCTGTCATGGATGCTTTAGCTGAAATCCCTGCATTGCAGGTGGTTGTACTAGATGACCCTCGGGGGCCGCTTGAAACTCTACAATTCTATGATTCTTCGTAATGGAGGGGTTGGCCTCGGGCACCTGCAAGAAGACAAGGAGGGGCTCCTGCTGCAGGTGTGTGTTCTTCCCGCCAAGGCCAGTCAGCTTCAAATGCATGTGGGGTGGGGAGACACACATCTGTTGGGAGGCCCCACATAATTCGCTCAGCAAACCCCATTTAAAAGCAAGTAATAAAAGCCCAGGTGCAGGCAGAGCTGGAAGGATCCAGAGAGGTTATAGGTGTAGGGGGAACGGAATGAACCAGGACATCATTAACCATTTCTGGGATATTTACTGAGTTCAGCAGAGATCCACACAACCCATTTATTCAAGGCTGGCTTCAAGCAGAATCTTTCTCTTGAAGAGTGAGAAAGCTTGATCCGACAGCCTCGCCTGCAATTCAGCATGCACCAGCTTGCTTGTAACTTGGACGTTCGTTTGGGACGCTACGATCTCTCTTTCCCCAAATGTAAGGACCGCCTTGTGGGATCAGACCAAGGTCCAAGAAGTTTGCCGTTGTGTTTCCACCAGTGTAGTGCATTGGTTAATACGTTGGACACAGACGAGGAAGGCCTAGCAAGCTGCCTTACACAAGTGGCAGAGCATCTGTCTTGCATGCAGAAGGACCCAGGTTCGATCGTCAGCATCTCCAGGTAAGGCTGGGAATGTCCCCTACCTGAAACATCATAGAGCCACTGCCAGTCAGTGTACAGTATTGCGCTGGATCAGCCAATGGCAGTTTCCTTTGAAAACCAATCACTGGCCAAGCCAAGAACTTCATAATAACTCTGTTGTTATGTCGCTCACTGCTGAGTTACGCCATATACTGCCTGCCACTCTGTTAGATAATGAGGAAAGTTCCTTCTGTAGCCACTTGGAAAGAATCCAACTAAGGATTGAAATTTCAAAAAGAAAGGAAGGGAAAAAAGCCAAGAACTGCTTTGTTCCACCCCCCATGCTGACAACTTAATAGAGCAAGATGAAACAGCAACAGCAACCTTGTTTCATCTTTTCGGATTCTAAGGAACGTGCTGCAAAATCTTGACCTTGAATCTTCCAACATGTTTGGAAGAATCATCAGGGCTGACTGCTTCCAAAAAAGCTGAATGCAACCAAATTGCATTTAAAAAGAAAACTTCTCCTGCTCTCATTATACTCCCCCCCCCACCTCTACCCCTCTTCTGGTGGGAGCGTGGGGCTTTTGTAAAGCTAGGTTTCCATAGGGACTAGTAGTCATTCTTTCCCCTCAGTAAAAGCTTCCAAATGAATGGAGACTTCCCAGGAATATCACAAAACCAGGTCCCTGCAATGGCCTTTCATTACAGCTCTTACCTCCGATGTGATAATTTTACCTATCAGATAACCTAATCTCCTCCCCTGATCCTTGGCCAGGAAATGAAAGGAAAAGTGGGTAGGAGGGAGAGGGAGACAGAGAGAGAGAAAGAGATTTGACTTCACAAGAGGCAGGTTCCACTGTGTTGACAGTAGGAACTTGGCAATGATTTGGTCACAGTTCTCTGAAAATGACCTTTGATGATCGCCAGCTAGATCACCTTGAAATGATCAGATACGATCTTAAGAAGAGCCTGCTGGATCAGGCCAATGGCCCATCTTGTTCAGCACCCTGTTCTCACACTGTCCACCCAGGTTCTCTGGGAAGCCCGACAGCAGGACCTGAGCACAACAGCCCTCTCCCCTCCTGTGGTTTCCAGCAGCTGGTATTCAGAGGTATTGCTGGAGGAGGCAGAGCATAGCCATTGTGGCTTGTAGCTATCAATAGTCTCCTCCTTTGGGAATTTGCCCAAACCACTTTTAAAGCCAACCAAGTTGCCCCAGGAGATGCATCGTCCCAGGTGATGCAGGAAGAGACAGCACCATTTCAGAGCCACGTTTGACATCTGTCACCTCTCTGTAGGCAGAGAGGAGATGGGGAGGATCTGGTGGTGACAGATCACTGGGGGGGGGCTGACATGGGCAGATGCAGTGACATGCAACTAGGCCCCTCCCCAGGATCTGACTCACTCCTTGCTATGCCTTCTTGGACAGCTCTGGTACCTCCCAGGGCCAAGACACAATTATGTATGCAATGAATACAGGTAGGTACTTAGCACACATCCCTGTGGTGTGCCAGTGCTGATTTTTAAGGAATTAGAAGATGCTACTTGTCCAATCCTCACTGTTCATGTCCGATCTATCAGAAAGTCTTTAATCCAGCCACATATGGTAGAAGAAAGGTTCATGTCCTATAGCCATGGTCTCCATTTCTCTCTCTCTCTCTCCCACCACCCCCTTCAACGTGCCCCAGCTGGATTGCATTACAACCCCAGGTGCAAAATAAAATGGCTTAAAAAGCAGGGAAATAATAAAAAATTGTTTCCATCCGGCCGATAAGGCGACAGCAGAGCAGTGCATCCCCCCCTACTGCCGCCCCCATTCCCCTACTCCGGAATTATGGCCAGAGATATGCAAATCGCTCCCTGGGGGAGGGAGAGGTCACCGGTCAAGCTCATTAGCACACACTGAGTAAGAGATAATCAGACAGGAAGTGCTGATGTCACAACCCCACTCCCAACACACACACACACACACACACACACACACACACACACACACTGTATTTTCCAGAAGGCAAAGTCTCCTGCTCCCACCCAGAGGCCGACCCATTAACCCTTTGCACTCCCCTGTCAATTTCTGACCTCTTTCGCTGTGTCTCTCATTTTATCCTTCACTGGCCCTGCAGGTGAGCCTGCTGGGAATACGTCCTCTCCTTTCATCAAGCCAGGCTGTCAGGCTAGGGGCAGCTTGAGAAGCAACTGTAAAAATATCGTGAGAGAGAGAGAGAAGGGGAGAAGCATTGGGGTTAGCACTGCAGCCTCCCCTTTCCTCAATGCTGATCTCCGCCGCCCTCGCACTTAACAGGAAGCAGGGATGTTACAAGATGACATTTTCTCCTCCACTCTGGGCTCGTCACATGCAACACTGTTTCTAGTCTGCTGCAGATCACCTTCCACCAAAAGTTGCATTATCTGTCTCACTGTTTGCTGTGTAGTTACTGTATGTCGGTTATATAAATTACATAAGTTGCATTGTCTCTACATTATTCCACCTCCTTTGTTTCAGTGTAAACATGCCTTCAGTGCAAAGCTTTTCTCTCTCATAACACTAGAACTTGGGGAGGATTTAGGACGGACAAAAGAATGCAATTCTTCACATAGTATATAGTTACACTATGGGACTCCTACAGGAAGCAGTGATGGCCTCCAGCTTGGATGGTTTTAAAAGCGGATTGGACAAATTCATGGGGGAGAGAGAGAGCAATCAATGGCTGCTAGCCGCGACAGCTATGATCTACCTCCACAGCAAAGCTGTAGTGCTTCTGAATACCAGTTGCTGGAAACCGCAGGAGGAGAGGGTGCTCTTGTGCTTGGGTCATGCCTGTGGGTTTCCCCCAAAGGCATCTGTTTGGCTGCTGTGAGAACAGGATGCTGGGCTAGGTGGGCCACTGACCTGATCCAGCAGGCTCTTCATACTGTACCTTCATTACATTTGTGAAAGCACCTGAGCACTTTGAAAGGGCTCTAAATAAAAATAAACATTATGCATTTTCAAATCTCTGGTTTGAAAACTAGGAATGGGGGGGGGGGAACAGGACGACATTTGGTTTGGTTTGCATCTGAATGCAAACCTGCCCGACTCTTGCTTCCAAAAACTATACATGAACCGAAACATCATTTGGAATTCGCACTTCTTCCAATTTTGCAATGCAGTTGTCCAATCAAAAACTATGTACCAAAGTGTGTGTGTTGGGGGGTGCATAATGTATATATTAATGAAATAACACACACAAATGCACTAAAGCAGGGGGATTTTTGCCTGTAAACAGAATTGCATACTAAATTGTATCTATCTGGGAAAACAGATACTAAAAAAACTGATGAATTTTCATGAGGATTTATAAATAAATAAATAAACAAACTGGTGTGGAAATGTGGTGAACAGAACTTAAGAGAGGGGTGGAAATAAGAAATGGGGAAAAAACTGAAATGGTCAAATTTAGAACTTCACCAGCTATCATTTCCCTTTGGGTGTGTAACTGATAAAGCGGGGAGGCAGGTGAAGAGATCTCTGCGACAGGAGCCAATGCTTAGCTATGCATTCCTTTGTAATGAGGTATTGTGCCTTTATTTGCATGCATCCTTAGGTAAAGCACACACACATACACAACCCCAGGCAGCAGCAGCTGCTTTGCAAACTCGGCGCCCCGTAGCATAAAATTGAATTCAGTGTGGAATGTGTAGCTGCTGAACTCCGAGAGGAAAGGAAAGTGGGGCGGGGGAGAGACATCCGTTTTCCCCAGAGTAATATACTTGGTCATTCCATGGGGGGTCCTCCTCTCTCTGCAACTATAGGAGATCGAGGCTGTTTCTTACTGTGGGGCTGGGGAGGCAGATGGGATCACGTGTGACAGCACTATCCTGGGAAGTGATAGTCAGCTGTGGTGTAGCGGTTAGAGCGTTGGATGGGAACAGGCTCCTCACTCAGTCGTGAAGTTCACTGGTTCTCAGGCCACAGCCACACCATACATCTATAGCACTAGGACAGGGGGTCAGCAAACTGTTTCAGCAGGGGCCCGGTCCACTGTCCCTCAGAACTTGTGGGAGGACAGACTATATTTTGAAAAAAATATATATTTTGAAAAAAATAATGAACAAATTCCTATGCCCCACAAATAACCCAGAGATGCATTTTAAATAAAAGGACACGTTCTACTCTTGTAAAAAACATGCTGATTCCCAGACTGTCTGTGGGCAGATTTAGAAGGTGATTGGGCTGGATCCAGCCCCCGGGCCTTAGGTTGCCTACCCCTGTTCTAGGCTTACTGCCCAGCCTTTCCCCTTTTCTCAAGCCAACGTTGACCTTTTGGGGCCCATGCAGCCTTCAGCCAGGATGACTCCAATGCCCTTTGAACTGCACAGTGCCTCCTGCACCTCAGCCAAAGGAACCTCCCATCATCGTTTTCCTGCCTCCATGGCCTCTGTTCTCAGCTTGAATGTATGTGAAGATTCTGAGGCATCGCAGCAGTTCTGTCAATGGCAGGGAGGCTGGGAGCTGCCGGTTTTGAGCCTCTCACAGAGCTAAGTTGCAGAACCTGGCAACCTTCTCTGCGGGAGGCTGCAAGTTCTCTGGCACGTCGTCTTCTGCTCCTTTCCTTGCCCTCCCCAGTAATAAAGCTACTTTCAAGAATTCCGCTGTCTCTCGGCTTTAGGCGCTAAGCTCTCTGCTCTAATTACCCTCATTCTCTACCGATCCCTTCCCTCCCCCCCACCCGGGGACTTTTCCGCCGGTTACTCTGCCAGCCTTCAGCACGCACGACTGCACAGGTGGGTTAGAACATAAAAGGATCTCTGTTTTGAGAAGGCTGCCCCGGAGTCTCTCCCTTTGATCCCCCGGGCCATGAGATGTGATGTAATAACCTGTAGAATTATACAGTAACAAATAGAAATAATCCCATTAGCAACTGAAGATCAACAAAAGGACGTCGGCTGCCACCCTGGTAGAGGACTAGAAGGGGCTGAGACAAAACGACCAACGGCTTCATACTGACTTTTTCGGCAGCCTTGAAGAACTGCGGCTCTTAAGGGATAGCTTTTGGGGGAAGAGATTTGCAAATCTTGACAAAAACAATATGCAAAAAAGCATGATGTAGCACAATGCCTTGTATTCCTAGCTGTGAGGCAGGAGTGGGAAACCTCTACTCCTGGGGGCCAATGGTGGCTCTCCATATTTCCCTATTTGGCCCTTGGGAGCTCTGTTCAGGCCACACCTCCTCTCCCCAGGCCACACCTCTCACTGTCCCTTCCTGTGGTTTCTTGCCACTGTCCTGCTCCAAACCTCTTTTAAAGCCATTCAGGAAGGTGGCTATCACTACCTCTTGTGAGAGTGAGTTCCACAGTTTAACTGTGTGAATTCTTGCCCCAAATCTTCCAACATTCAGCTTCATTGGGAGTCCATGCATTTTTTGCATTATGGGAGTGGGAGAAATTCTCTCTATCCACTTCCTTTGTGCCATGAATAATTTTATAAACTTCTATTGCGTCCATTCGTGGCACTTGCCGCTGCACCTGAGGGCTAGCTTAAGGGGCACAGGGTAGGTCACATGACACACAGCGCTCTGTCCACTAACATATTACCACTTTTCCCTCTCCCCACATCTTGAAATCTGCTGCCTGAGGGTGAGGGTTGAGCCACTTCACTCTGCCCAACGATAGGGCTGACCCTATTGGACCAGCTCTGCTACAGTCTTAGGCATTCTGATGGTCAGCAAAGCTGGATGTCTATTCTCAGATCTGCCTGGCCTGCTGTTCTCAGCTTTCAGCTCTCATCCTCTCTTACCCCCCTGGGATGCTGACTCCAGGATGTCTGCCTTTTCCTGGGGCACATTCCACACATTTTCACATAAGTGCTCAGGCTACAGGAAGCTACTCCTTTTGTTGACATCATTTGGAAATTATAGTTTTGTCTGTTTTAATTGTTTCTTTAGACTGGAGCTGTTCTGTTTTATTCAGTTGTCCTCTGCTGTGTGTGTGTGTGTGTGTGTGTGTGTGTGTGTGAGAGAGAGAGAGAGAGAGAGAGAGAGAGAGAGAGAGAGAGAGAGAGAGAGAAATTAACAAATAGCAGTTATGTGGAATTCCTTTCTGTGCTCAAGATGCTTGACGTACATTATTCTCCTCCTCCTCCATTATTCCTCCTCCTCCTTTTGCATATGCTCCAAGGACCCCATTTGCCTGACACAGTCCCAGACCCCAATTTACTGGACACAGAGCCAGTATGATGAGAGGTTAGCTTGTCAAGCCAACATCAAGAAGATACCGTAGCAGTTCCAATTCTCACTCGGACATCAATCATCTCTCTCTTGTCACCATGGCCTTCTTCCCAGGATTGTTGTTGGGATAAAATGGATATGGGAAAAGAACCATTGTATTCTGAGCTTCTGGGATGCAATAAATGAACGAATCATTATTCTCTTCTCATTCTCTATCTTTCAGACACCCTCTCTTCATAGCTGCCAAGTCTCCCGCTGAAAAATGGGGGATCAGCAGCGGCGCGGCACCGGAAGTCGCTTCTACGCATGTCCGGACATGCGTAGAAGCGACTTCCGGTGCCGTGCTATCCATGTCTGGGCACTGGAAATCGGGCGGCGCCAGCACCCAAAATGGAGCATCCCTGGCAGGTAGGAAATCCGGGGGATTTACGGGATTTTTTCCAATCCAGACTGCCAGCGGGAAACAGTTTAAAATTATGGGGGTTTCCCACGAAAAATGGGAGACTTGGCAGCTATGCCTCTCTACCTTCCTTCCTCCCTCCCCACATGGCAAGCTGCTGGAGAACAGCCAAGTGACCCATGCCAGGGGTCTGAACCAATCACTTGCTGAAGGCTGCAGATGTCCTGCCCCTGTCCAAAGCTTGATTTGTCATTGCATTGGAGAGTAAGGAAGAGCCACACCTCCTCCTCTCTAGTGCACATGCCTGTTAATGCACATGAGCACTAAGCCACCACATGGCACACAGTCTACCATTTCACAGCTTGCCTCTGAAGAGTGTCGTTTTGAATGACAGTGTAGCTGCTAAGGTTTTCCAGCAAAGGTTTTCTGACCAGAAGTTCAAATCCTTCTTTGCTTTCCATCTAGGGCAGAATCAGAGCCTACGAAGGAGAGGATTCAGTAGCAGGGAGAAGGGGCTTGAGGGCTGGCCCATGGAAGGAGAAGAATAAGCCCACAAGTGCCACAGTTTTCACCTATGATCTATCACCAGGTAAGAGGCTACAAGTTGGGAATGAAGGTTGAGTGATGGTGGCTTGACTATGGTTCTAAGAGAATTCGTGGCTCGGGCACTTTTTGAACCACGAATCTCCTGATTCACAGTTCAACACACACAGAGACACAGAGCAGCATCGACAAGGACACAATCGCTGTTCTCGCATTGCACATTTCCTGAGCAGCCTCCAAAACGGCCGCCGTTCATCAGCTCAGTGATATCAGCCACCCTTGACCCCTTTCCGAAGGCTTTTTAATTCTCTTTGCCCTTGGCAATATTCCACCCCTAATCCTATTTTCACCAGTTCCTATCCAATTTAATACAGCTCCTGTAAGTCAAAATTAATTACGCTGGGCACTCTTGGTCACGAGGGGGAGAAAGCAGAGAGGTTCTTGCTCGCCACGAACAAAACAGGCAAGGCTGACTTGATACAGGAAGGGGTTTAGGAGGGGAGTCTGGGGCCAAAGATTAATCTCAGACCCAGCGCTCCCCCTTCCAATTAGAGTGGTGTCTGGGTGTCGGGGGGGGGGGCTTCCAGATTGTAACTGCGGTATCTGAGGGTGGGATTTAATCACATCCCCAAGTATGTTCAACTTTCACAATTAGTTGATCTGGAGCTTTTGCACAACAACTGCAGACTGAGAATGTGCTATAAAAGAAAAGCACATGATCTTACCTAAAGAACCCTGGGAACTCTAATTTGTCAAAGGTGCTGGGGATTGCAGTTCTGTGGAGGGTAAACTACAGTTCCCAGTAGTTTAGGGAACAGCCGTAGCTCAGCGGTAGGGCATCCGCTTTGCATGCAGAAGGTCTCAGGTGCCGTTCACAATGGCATCTCCAGGTAGGGCTGGGGGGGGGGAACTCCTGCCTGAAACACTGGAGAGCAGCTGCCAGTCAGTGTAGATGATACTGAGCTAGATATGACAATGGGTCTTACAGAATATAAAACAGCTTCCTATGTTCCTATGCTCAGTACTCTTTTGGGGGGGGGGGAATGATGTGCTTTAAATGTATGCTGGGTATACAACCTCACTTCCTCCGCTCAAGTTGGGCTGTTTCGAGATTAGAAAAAATGACAAGGAAATGCACAGGAGAGTGTGGAGTAACATAAAAATATAAAAACATAAGAGTGTTAACTGGTAACTGCTCGGATGCAGTCTTCTCATGACTTACTACTACAGTATCTAGTACTGGTATATAGTTTATCTTTTATGTAACCTAATCCTGCCTTCGGGAACAACTCTGTAAACCGGAATGAATCTGATAGTAAAGTTGTTGTTGTTGTTTAGTCGTGTCTGACTCTTCGTGACCCCATGGACCAGAGCACGCCAGGCACTCCTGTCTTCCACTGCCTCCCGCAGTTCGGTCAAACTCATGTTCATAGCTTCGAGAACACTGTCCAACCATCTCGTCCTCTATCATCCCCTTCTCCTTGTGCCCTCAATCTTTCCCAACATCAGGGTCTTTTCCAGGGAGTCTTCTCTTCTCATGAGGTGGCCAAAGTATTGGAGCCTCAGCTTCACGATCTGTCCTTCCAGTGAGCACTCAGGGCTGATTTCCTTCAGAATGGATAGGTTTGATCTTCTGGCAGTCCATGGGACTCTCAAGAGTCTCCTCCAGCACAATAATTCAAAAGCATCAATTCTTCAGCGATCAGCCTTCTATATGGTCCAGCTCTCATGTCCATACATCACTACTGGGAAAACCATAGCTTTAACTATACGGACCTTTGTTGGCAAGGTGATGTCTCTGCTTTTTAAGATGCTGTCTAGGTTTGTCATTGCTTTTCTCCCAAGAAGCAGGCGTCTTTTAATTTCGTGACTGCTGTCACCATCTGCAGTGATCAAGGAGCCCAGGAAAGTAAAATCTCTCACTGCCTCCATTTCTTCCCCTTCTATTTGCCAGGAGGCGATGGGACCAGTGGCCATGATCTTGGCTTTTTTGATGTTGAGCTTCAGACCATATTTTGGGCTCTCCTCTTTCACCCTCATTAAAAGGTTCTTTAATTCCTCCTCACTTTCTGCCATCAAGGTTGTGTCATCTGCATATCTGAGGTTGTTGATATTTCTTCCGGCAATCTTAATTCCGGCTTGGGATTTATGTCTGGGAGGAGGCAAAGTCTGGCAGGGTCCGATTCAACCGCTGAAAGTATTTGCAAGGCTGGCTGTGGATCACCTGGCTTTCTCAGTTCCTGATGCGGAATGTCTAGTAGGGTGGAGTGTGACTGTTTTCCTTGCTGTGCCAATCAATCAGGTGTGAGGAAATGGATTCAACCAGCCCACCCCAATGGGGCACCTGACATCACAATGTCATCATTTGTACTCCTGCAAACCTGGGGGGGGGCCCCCCAAGCCTGCTGATCTTTTTCTCTTCTGCATGGATGTTGCTATTTTGGCTCCATAGGACCAGAACTTGGAATATGGAGATTGAAGTTAGTACATGATAACAAGGGGGATCCTGTAACAAAATGTTGTAGTGTGCAGTGCTTCCTCTTCCAGATTCAAGCAATTCATTTCACTCTACTTTTTGTCCATTCCCCCCCCCCCCGGTCAATCTTCAATGGCATATCTAGGTAGGACTAGGAATGTCTCCCATCTAAAACCCTGGAGAGCAGCTGGCAGTCAGTGGCAGCAATAGTGGGCTATGTGGCCCAATGATCTGGCTCAAGTTAAGGCAGTTTCTTAAGGCAGAGACCCAATTAAGACAAGAGTAGGAGAGATTGAGGGTTTGGCAGAATAAGGCAGCTCCCTGACTTTTGTAACTCCATGCAAAAAGTCCAAAGGATCTGTCCTTGACATATTCAGGTGCAGTTGCGAGTGACCCCTCTACAAAACCCTGGAGAGCAGTTGCCAGTTAGTGTTGACAGTAAAGAGCTAGGTAGATCAATGGTCTGACTCAGTAGAAGGCTTCTTCTTTTAATCTTCTTAATTGATTTTTCACTTTAAAAATAAGGCAGTTTCTTGAAGAAGTCATTTTCTCTTGCTTTCACTCTCTCCTCCATCTGCAATACTGGAAATATAGTATTGATGTACTTTACATAGCCATTGCAAAGCTGAACAGAAAGGATATATGCAAAAAAGATAAAGAAAAAAAGAAAAAACTTATATACCTCTAAGCAGTTTACAAAACTATAAAATAAAAGGTTAAAGTTTTCAGTAAACATAGTGAAAAACAGGTATTCAGAAAAGATGGTTAAAATCAACAGTTGCTGAAAAGAATTAAAATTATCGAGAGTTCTGCATGCCTAAATAGGCTCATCTAAACAAAACGACATATTCCAGCCAGGCAAGCACACTTAAGGAAGGTGTGAAGCAGGTGCACCCCAAAGAAAAGGGGTTGGAAGGTGTGTGACTGGAGAGGAGATGTCCCCCGAGGAGAACCCTGAGGGCCAGCTAGAGAGACCTGGACAGCCACATCCAGCTCTCCAGTCCTAGCTTTGTGCTGTGGTCAACCCCCCACCCCACTGCCCTTCTAGTTAAACCCCATCTTTGATGGAGAGGGAACCAGTGGAGGAGGAGGGACATTGCAGAGTCCTTTGCCAAGGAACCCCCCTAACACTGGGAGTGACCTCTACAGGTTTCTCATGTACTTAAAAAACAAACATCTAGGATAGTGATGGGAACCTGTGAGCCTTCAGATGTTTTGGACTCCAGCTCCCATCAGCCCCAGCATGGCCAATGATTAGGAATGATGGGAGTTGGAGTCTAGCAACATATGGTAGGCCACTACAGTTTCCACACCTCTGGTCTGGGATATAGACACTCTCGCTCCTACAGCCTCTCTATTCTTTCAGATCTCTTCTTAAGAGGAAGCAACTGTTTGCAAGAGACTCGGCCAAAGTTTTCCCTTTCGTCGAGAGACGTCCTAAGGGTTAAGCAAAAATTGCCCACTTGGCTTCTCGAGTGGTTTCTGCAAAGCCTCATTACAGCTGAACTGAAGTAACCACTAAATCTTGTGTGGTTCCAGAGGTCGCTGACGTTTTGGAATACTGGCGCCAGTTCCAAAGGAAGAATTTTTCAACTCTATCGGGAGTAAAATTCTGCTGCATAGACTGAGCCGAACAAGCGACAAAGTGGGGCTTGGGGGGGGGGTCGTGGTACCTCACAGCAGCTGGGAAATGCCAGGGTTGCTTCCTATAAATCATTGAAGCCTCGCAATCCTTCGGTGATTCCCCAGCGCTGCAGCGTTGCGTCACCCATGGGATGGAGGACAAACTTGCTTTGGTTCAGATCTGCAAAGCTGCCTAGTTCTCACTTTCCAAAGCAATGTGCAAACTCAAACTCAGCTACCCTTTGACTGTTCCGCTTTTCTGAAATTTGTGAGTCGGTTTTCCATCCAAGTAACGTGTACGCAATGTATATATTAGTGGGAGGTATATTAAAATGCATAGATCTGTGAAAACAACATATAAAATACATTATATTGAAGGGGTGAATGCAAAATGTGTGTATTAGGCTAAATGACATAAGAAAATGTAGATACATGACAAATTTACACTGAGATGCTGACCAGTTTCAATGAGAAGGACCATCTATCTATCTATCTGACAATCCTGTGGCTTGAACTGAATTGTGAATGCAGCCTAAGTGGCAATAAAATTTCTGTATACCAGATGATTTACAACCATGATGATTTTTGAACTACATTGCGTTCCCGAGCACAACTACAGTACGTTTCCGAGCACAATTCAAAGTGTTGGTGCTGACCTTTAAAGCCCTAAATGGCCTTGGTCCAGTATACCTGAAGGAGCGTCTCCACCTCCATCATTCTGCCCGGACACTGAGGTCCAGCACCGAGGGCCTTCTGGCGGTTCCCTCGTTGCAAGAAGCCAAGTTGCAGGGAACTAGGCAGAGGGCCTTCTCGGTGGTGGCGCCTGCCCTGTGGAACGCCCTCCCAACAGATGTCAAAGAGGAAAACAACTACCAGACTTTTAGAAGACATCTGAAGGCAGCCCTGTTCAGGGAGGCTTTTAATGTTTAATAGATTATTGTGTTTTATTTTTCTGTTGGAAGCCGCCCAGAGTGGCTGGGGAAACCCAGCCAGATGGGCGGGGTATAAATAATAAATAATAAATAATAAATAATAAATTATTATTATTATTATTATTATTATTATTATTATTATTATTATTATCGCAAGATTCAGAAAACAGCAAAAATCCAAATGACAACCATTTCCCAGTCCATTCATTCATCCAGAAGGTATAAATCAGGTCAGCTGCTATCTAAATTCACAGAAACCAGACTCCTCAAACATGCCTTGTACTAGTATGTTCTCTCTGACATGCTTCTAGCTGTAAAGTGTCCACTATGAAGTTTAACCATGTGATCTGCTGTTTACATAGATGGACTGTAAGTCAGGGAGAGGTGAATCCATCAATTTAGATTTACCACATTGCCCCATTTTCACAATCTCCAGTTCAGTTCTCCACATTACCACATCAGTTTGTGATTGTTTAAAAATAAAAAATTCCCCATGAAAATTCATAAGCATTTTCATGCGAAATTCTCCTAATATGCCCATGTCTGAATGCAAAACAATTTCCTCTCATACAATGCATTTTTGTATGTTATTTTGACTAACATGTGCATTTATTTGCACGCTTTACCCCAGTACATGCATTCTTGTACAAAATTTTGACTGCAAAATTTGAAAAAGTGCAAATTTCAAAAGATGGTCGTATTTGGGTTTGTGTGGTTTTTTTTGGGAAGTTTGCCTTCAAATGCAAGCTGAATTGATTTTTTCTTCTCTATTTGATGCACCTGCAATATCAGAATAATCATATTGATTTACCTTACGGAGCAATTGTAAGGGCTAGCAGAAATGATCCATGCAGATATATATGCAGAGAAGGAGGTATGTTAGTTTTTTAAATTAATTGCATTTATTTATTATTTCATAAAATTTATATTCTTGGCTGTAAAAAAAGAAAAACCTCAAAAAGGTTTACAAAAATAATAAAACAAAATGATCAGTAGCAAAAGTTTTTTTAAAAGCTATTTAAAACATTCAAGTAATAATTACAATCAGTGATAAACTAAAAACAAATTAAAACATGTTTAAACTTTCCATATATCTTGGTAGGCTTGTCTAAACAAAAATGGTTTTAGCAGGCACTAAAAAGAGGGAAGTGAAGTTGCCTGCCTAATGTCAATAGGCAGGGAGTTCTATAGTGTGGCTGCTGCCACACTAAAAGATTGAATTCTTGCAGATGCGGAAATAAGTATTACGGTATGTGGCATCTGCAACAGTGCCAGTTCCACAGATCGAAGGTGTCAAGTGGGCAAATAAGGTGAAAATCAATCCCTCAAGAAAACTGGCCCCAAGTTGTCATGGGCTTTATATGCTAATATTAATGACTTGAACTTGGCCTGATAGCAAACTGGCAGCCAGTGCTGGTCTCTGAGCACAAGTGCTGTGTGTTGGCGAGGTTTTACTCCTTCCGCAATCATGCTGCAGCATTCTACACTAACTACAGCTTCTGCAGGGTCGCCTTAAGTATATCCGGTGCCGTGGTGCAAAGATCCCTCCGCCCCCCCCCCCATTTCCCAGAGTTGCCGACCTTTTTACCGCGCTGCCAGCAGCTTTGCGGGGCTGGTGGAGGCGGGCAGCAACTGGAGGGCGGCTCCTCCAGGGAGAAGAGTTGGAAGCTCTGGGCACGGTGCTGCTTCAGCGAGGCAGGCAAGGGCAGCGAGCTGATGCCAGGAGGCACCGCGCCCAGCCTCCGTCTCTTCCCTGGTGCCCGTGCCACGGTGGCCATGGCAGGCAGAGGCTCCGGGCACAGCACTGCTTCAGCACAGCATGGCGGAGGCGGGCGAGGGCAGCAAGCTGATGCCGGGAGGCACCACGTCCAGCCTCCGCCTCTTCCCTGGCGCCCTCCAGAAGTTGCCGCCCCGCGCCACTAGCCTCTATGGGCAAGACACCCCTGAGCTTCTGGATCGAGTGCAAAGGGAAGCTCCATATTGAGAGCATCACATAAATCCAGTATTGAAAGAACTAATGTTAGAACTACTGTGGACAGGCTTTCCCTGTCCAGGAAATCATAGAATTGTAGAGTTGGAAGGGACCACAAAGTCCAATCCCTGCAATGCAAGAATATTTTGCCCAACGTGGGGCTCGAACCTACAACCCTGAGATTAAGCGCCTAATGCTCTACTGACTGAGCTAAATGCAAACAGAGTCCAATTTCTCCCGCATCCATGCCCTCAGTAATAATGAGCTTGTGAAGGGTACGTGATATGCAGAGGAACCACAAAGTCTCTGTCAAGAAGAGCCTACCTAATGAGGGGGCAGAATGAGGGGGAGAGCAAAAGAAATTGCGGAGAGAAACTTGCTCTGAAACAGATCCATCTGCCAAGCAAACAGAAGCCACCAGCTTGTGAAGCTGTCAAGGCGTAAAATTAATGAGGCAGAAGTGAGACTCCGAGAGAGGAGGCTGGATTTTGGAGCAAATTCTCCTCCTTCATTTATTCTAGCCTGTGTATGAATGAGGCAACAAACATGTTCTCCATAGATACCGGGCAGATGGAGCCATAATGGGTCGTCCAGGTGACTGATAAATCACAAATGTTCTTGTGAATCAGAAGTCTGGAGAAGTGAGTGAATGGCTCGAGCAGACCTCAACCCAACGAAATTCGTAGGGCAGGGGAATGATTGCTGAATTCTTCATTTACATGCTAAGTTCTGTCCAACAAATCACCACCGACGCTTCATTT
This sequence comes from Zootoca vivipara, assembly GCF_963506605.1. Lineage (NCBI taxonomy): Eukaryota > Metazoa > Chordata > Lepidosauria > Squamata > Lacertidae > Zootoca > Zootoca vivipara. Next base: position 31,809,049 of record NC_083289.1, on the reverse strand, counting down.
GTTGCAGCAAAGTGCGTGATTGGCTGAGCTGACGTGATGGCACAGTATGTTCACCTGCTAAAGGGACCGAGCAACTGGCAATCCAAATTCTATGAGGGAAGGACAAGTTGTCAGTTTGTCTAGGATCAAAACCCATCTAGAAGGCCACAAGTTATCCCAGGGACATTTTGGCACTTGAGATGAAACACAAAATGGTGTTCCCTGCCCTTCTCAACAGGGAAGAAGGGGTGAGTGAAGATCTATATTAGGAACAAGGTGGGAAGAAAGATCGGCATCAAAATCTGCTGCCCCTGGGGATCCATCCTGCCACCTGAGGTGGTCACCTCACCTGGCCTCATTTGTGGGCCGGCCCTGGGTGCTTCATTTATCACTTATTCATTTCCTACTATCTCAGGCCAACGAGAAAGTAATGAAGGAAAGGGGGCAGAAAGCGCAGCTGCCACTGCCTACTTGTTCCTTTGCTCCCTCCGGATTTACCCCAAGTTCCTCTTCTTTAAAAAGAACTGGCACTGCTCTTCTTCCTTGCTTTTCTGGAAGCTGGCATGAAAAAAACAAGCTTCACCAGGTTTTCACCTGCAGTATATATTTTTATTTATCACTAGCTGTTCCGGCCACGCGTTGCTGTGGCAATCATTCCCCAAAAAAGCGTGTTCTGTTAAATCCCCCCCTGCCCCATTCATCCTCCCCAAGGGCACGGTCCTCCCTACTCAGCGCCCCCGTTCCTCACACCAGCCCCGTTCCTCACCCCAGACATCACGACACCTCTCTCTCTGGTCCCACTGCTGCGTGACATCATCTTCCTCCTGTGTGATGGCACCCGTCGCCCCAACCCCTTTCTCTCCTCCATCTGCACACCCCATGTGCATCTTGGGAAGGGCCTGGTCTGTTCCCCTGGCTGGGCAATGCTGGGCAATGCCATGTTATTGTGATGTCTGTAGCCAATGGCAGCAGCTGAGGCATCCTCAGTTGTGCTGCTTTGACATCCAGAAGATGGTAAAAAAACTAATGTTGGGAAAGGTTTTTCTAAAAACAGAAGGTCACAGGTGAGACATCTATACCGGTATAATCTAGGTATATAAAAAACACTTGTGTACGGTGTGGGAACGTTGTGTCAAATTTTCAAAGCAATCAGTCAAGCACTTTCGGAGATTATCGATTTTGGACAAGGTCATCTTTACATTTTTATTTATACTGTATAGACTATGTTTTTATCCCACCTTTCCTCTGAGGAGCACAATGTGGCATACTCAGTTCTTCCCCTCACCTATTTTATCCTCACAACAACCCTGTGAGATAGGTTGGAACAAGAGACAGTATCTGGTCCATGGCCACCCAGTGAGCTTCACATGACTGGGTTGGGATGTGAACCCTGGTCCCTCAGGTCCTTGTTTGACACTCTAACTAAGTCGAGGGGAGCCTTTGGCCCTCCTGATGTTGCTGAACTGCAACTCCCATCAGCCCCAGTCAGCATGGCCAATGGCCAGGATTGATGGGAAATGTAGTTCAGCAACATCTAGATGGCCAAAGTTTCCCCGACACCTGCTCTAACCACTATACTACTGCTGCCCTGAGATCCTTCGTGACCTCTGCCTCGCGCAGGAGAGCTTCCTGCAGGGGATTGAAACCCGGCCTTGCAACCCAGCCAGCCTTATCCTCCGCACTTCATGCTGGAATTGTTCCGGGCGTCTGAGAAGGCCTCCCTATTTCCCGCCTGAATCGGAGAGACGATTCGCCAGGGCCGCTTGGCCGTAACGGACGCAAATGCATTCCCAATCTGCCACTGACCGTGTGAAGTGGGCCAGCCGTTGCTCATAGGGAACATCTGTGCATTTATTTCACATTACTGGCCCGCGCGTTTCCAGCCCGGGATGTTATTGCGACGGCCAGGCAGCTGTTCTGACCCCCGTATCGTGTTCCGAGAGCAGACGTGCCTGGTGGACGGTGGCCTGGAGACCCCTCCCTCCACCCCACTCCCTCCCGATGACATGTGCAGCAAAAGGGCAGATTGTGAATGTCAATTTTACACCTAATTTAACATGAGCTAGCATGCCTAGGCGTGTTTCCTAATGCAATGCCGTTCCACCCCAGGTCCTCAACAGCCGTTTTCTTTTGTTGTCTGTGAACCGCTCTCCGGGGTCTTCAGTGTGCCAGGCGGGCAGGGCTCTTTTTTTAACTCCTCAGTTGCTGGCTGCAGATATCAAGTTGGCACGTGGTCGGTCCAACAGCAGCAGTTTCCTGTATCAGCAATTTTGCACCACCTGCATCAGCGAATAAGGGGGAAGAAGTAAAAATGTTGCCTTGGCTTTTAGAGGACATCTGAAGGCAGCCCTGTTTAGGGAAGCTTTTAATCTTTAAGAAATTAGTGTACTGTATTTTAATATTTCTGTTGGAAGCCGCCAATAATAATATATTATTATTATTATTATTATTATTATTATTATTATTATTATTATTATTGGCAAACACCTTCCTGTAGCACTTGTTTCCCCGTTGATGGGAATGCAGAGTGCAGAGTGCAACAAGAATTTACTGGCAGGAGAGGAGAGAGAGAGAGAGAGAGAGAGAGATCAGGGAGCTGGAAAAAGTGCCTAACTCTCCCCATTTGTCTCCATAACACATGACACAACACACACACAGCGATCCCACCTCTCTTACACCTTCAACCAGGCTTAGTTAAACTACCGGTATGGAACTTGCTTCTGTAGGAGGCAGTGATGACCACCAATTTGGATGGCTTCATAGAACTGTACAGCTGGAAGGGAAATCATCTAGTCCAACCCCTTGCAATGTAGGAATCTCAACTAAATCATACATGGCAGATGGCAGTCCAATCTCCGTTAAAAAACCTTCTGTGAAAAACCCACTGTCTGTTCCACTGTCGAAGTGCTCTGACCATAGCTGCCAAGTTATCCCTTTTTTAAAGGGATTTTCCCTCATGCTGAATAGGCTTCCTCGCGAGAAAAGGGAAAACTTGGCAGCTATGGCTCTGACCATCAGAAAGTTCTTCCTAATGTTTGGTTGGAATCTCCTTTCTTGTCATTTGAATCTATTTTGGGGGGTTCTACCCTCTGAAGCAGCAGAAAACAAGTTTGCTCCATCTTCCATGGGGCAACCCTTTAGATGTTTGAAGACTATTTGAAGAATTCTTTAAAAGACGATTGGACCAATTGATGGAAGAGAAGGCTTCAGTTTGGGCAAAATTTCAGCAATCATAATCCTTGTCCCCCCCCCGGCATCCAACTCCCCCTCTCTCTCTTTTGGGGCATTGGTAGGAGAAGAAAAACGGGGTGCCGTGATAGGCCTCTGACCACCATCTGGATCCTGAGATTATTCGCCAGATGTTGCTTGCTAAAAATGCGTAAGTGTTCTTCAAACACAACCCTGCAGCTGGCCACCCCATTAATATGAACAATATTTGGTGGAAGGTGTTTTAATCGAAACCATCACTGCAGAGCGCAAGAACGTTCCTGGGAAGTTTATATATATATATGAGCCATCTCATTCCCCTTTCTCTCTCTCTCTTCCCCTCCGCCTTGTTCTCGTACAACAGTTATTGCTCCGAGACATCTGGTTTCACAGTTTCACAAAAGTAGGTGGATTTCCACCATGTAGCGCTTTCCTTGTTGACAAGGTAGAATTTTTTAATATGGGGTTACTATCATCCAGACTTCCTCCGCCTCCTCATTTATATGATGGATACCTCTAAATAGTCCCCGAGGTTCTCCATCTTCAATCCACCAGGCCAGTTTTATTACCTTCTATACAAGACACCTAGATGTCTGGGTTCCCGTTTCCCGGCCCTCTTTGAGGAAATCCAAGACCTTAATGTAAGTGGGGCCACAATGATGGGGCTGGTTGTGGTGGTGGTTTTCCTTCTCTCTCTCCCCCACCCCCACCCCCTTGGTCCCTAAGGACCGTTGTTGCAGCTTCAAGCTCAGAAGTTTAGAATCCCAGATCGACAAAGACGAATTTTCGCAGGCAGCTACGAAGAGCCGGCAGGCAACAAGCTGTATCTGTAAGAATCCCTGAGGTCCCTTTCAGAGGCACCAGCTCATTTCTATCAAGGTGGAAATGTTTCAAAGGAAGCTGCCTTATACAGAGACAAACCATAGCTCCACCTAGCTCAGTAATGGCAGCACTGACTGGTAGCAGCTCTGCAAGATTTCAGGCAGGTATAATAATACTCCCCCCCCTCCTCTGTTTTCTGGCAGCTGGTATTCAGAAGCATTACTCCCTCTGACCATGGAGGCTAATAGTCATTGATAAAGCCTTGTCCTCTATCACTTCCTCTTGTGGCAATGAGTTCCATAGTTTAACTACATGCTAGGTGAAGAAGTACTTAGGATTGCACTGTCAGCCTCCCTGTGACTACACAACACTGCTCATCAGATGTTAGGTGAAGGCTGTCGTACAGGAATGCTGGGTGACATCTCTGTATCTCTCGTTGGAAACAGAATGTATGGTCTACATATTTCTGTTTTAGAAAAAAATAACAAACATGCATTGAATAATACAAATGATGTAGACGATTTTGTTGAAATACGGCATCTGTTTATAAAATACTTTACTGGTAATCCTGAAGAACTACCGAAATCACAGATTGGACTTAACTAGACTGATCTGTCCTAGAGGGCGAAGTGGGGCAAGCTGGGATCTGGCTTTTGTATTCCTTTCTTTCTTTTTTGTAATTGTTACTTATTGCAAATCAAGAAAACTATATTTTTAAAAAAAAACTTTAAAAAAAGAGAAAAGTACAGTCATACCTTGGTTTTCGAACAGCCTAATTCTTGAACATTTTGGCTCCTGATCAAAACCCGGAAGTGACTGTTTCAGTTTTTGAACATTCTTTTGGAAGCCAAATGTCCGACAGGGCTTCCGATGGCTGCAGGAACTTCCTGCAGCCAATCAGAAGCCATGATTTAGAAGTCAAAAGCTTTGGAAGTCGGACGGACTTCTGGAACGGATTCCATTTGATTTCCAAGGTACGACTGAAATAAATAAATAAATAAATAAATAAATAAATAAATAAATAAGGTTTTTTGTTTTTGTTTTTAAGGATTGCTGTGTGACTCTTAGGGATGGGCAAATCTGTTGATTCTGGTTTCTCTCTGTTTCTAATTTCCCAATCTTAAATTCACTTCTCCACATTTCCACATCAGATTTAGAAAAAAGTGTTGCAAAAGGTCCTCATTAAAATTCACAAGCATTTTGTTGTGAATTTCTCCTGATATACATATTTTTTGCATACCATTTTGTCTAGCATAACCATCTTTGCAAGGCATTTCCCCCGAATATGACACATACAGTCGGAACATTATTGCTCTATTATATATATATATATATATATATATATATATATATATATATATATATACACACACACACACACACACACACACACACACACACACACACACACATTAGTTGGTTGAAGAACAGCATTGTGAAAGTATGAATCTCAAAAGTTGGTGCATTTTTTATTCCCGTATTGTTTGGAAAAGACAATTGGGTAGTTTTGCTTTAATCGTGAAAATTTCGCCTCCAACCCTGCTGGACATGACCTTTCCACATCCCTACTGACTCCACATCATACAGAAGGAAAGGGGAGGTAAAGAGGCAGAAAATAAAATTAACAGCCTGTTTTAAAGGAGGATTTTCTTTACGTCTCAAGTTTACTGGCCACTGCAAAACAGGTTTTTGCAACCTTCTTTTTCATGGAGGCCTTGTTTTCAGCTTGTTTTATATAGTAGCTTTTTTGTGCAATATAAAAAAGAAGTGTTGTGGAGCCCTGTGCAACCCCCCCCCCTTTTTTTAAATACTTCAGGGAGTTATTTCACCATGAAATATATCTGCCAGTGGGCCAGGCCTGTGTTGCAAAGCTGAAATGAACACAGTAAATTGTACGGAGGAATTTGTTTAACCTCTAACCTTCAAGTAATAAGGAGAGTGCTAAATGTTTTGGCACACGCTGATATATTTTTATAACACTTGGCAGGGCCTGCTGGAGGACTAAAAGCGGGACGGCGGGGGGAGGCTGAAGAAACTGGATTTCTTCAAACTGCAGCTCCCAAAAGCTTTTACACGACCTGATGGTTGAGACCTGCAGAAACAGGGCTGAATATCTCTGTGCTGCGACGCTGGGTTCCTCCAGTGTGTGAGATCATTTGGCATATTATGACCTTCTGTCCAAGATTGACTCCATCAAGAAACCCATGGGCAGCAGGTTAACATAAGAAGTCAGAATCTGATGGGAAGCCTTCAAGCAGGACTTGAGTTACGACAGCAGTGCTCACCCCACTTGTGATTCCCAGAAACTGGTGTTGAGAAGATACTGCCTCTGATCCCAGTTGTGTCGCAACGGGGGGGGGCGGTGCGCTCCCGGTGGCACGTCTCCAGGGGTGACAAGGCAGCACCCCGCCACGGCGGCGCGAGCAGCCATTGTGCCACCGCCGCATGTAGAGGATCCTCCATTCGAGGCTGCAGCCGCGAGCGGAGGCTCCCGCCCCTCCCAGCCTCCCTCCTTCCCTCCCCGGCTCGCTGTAAGCAGCCCCTGCTTTGCCACTTTACAGCGGGCCAGGGAGGGGCGGACGGGAGCCATGGCTCCCCCTCCCTCCCTCCCCAGTTTGCTGTAAAACGGCAACGTGGGAGCCGCTTAAGGCGAGCCACCTCCTAGCCTCCCTCCCACCCTGGCTCGCTGTAAGCGGCTCCCGCTTTGCTGCTTTACAGCGAGCCGGGGAAGGAGGGAGGGGGACAGATGGGAGCCATGGCTCCCAAGAGGGCGCAGCTTTGCCAGCGCCCTGGCAAAGCGGTGTGTGTGTGGGGAGGGGTGACAAAAAAAATCCGCACCGGGTACCACCTGGGCTTGCTACGCCTCTGTCTGATCCTCAAGGAATAACACTGCTACTATGAACACAAGAAGAGTCCTGTTGGACCAGGCCAACAGCCCACCTAGTTCAGCATCCTTTTCCCACAGTGCCCAGCCAAATGCCATAGTGCTCTCTCCAATCATGATTGCCAGCAACTGGTACTCAGAAGCACACTGCCTCCAACAGTGAGGGTAGCTCTTCGGCACTGAACATAAATGCCAGTTCTGAAACCTGGAAGCGGGTGAAGTTCATCCACTGACATGAGACTGGTTTTGAACTGTCCTGTCTGTCTTTGGTAATAAGGGAGGATATTTGCACATAATTTCCTTTGCAAATCAAGCAACACGCTCCCAGAGCCAGCAGCCAATCGCTAAATGGTAGGGAGGAGAGATCCAGGCTGAGTATTTGCATGATGGCAAACTCCATCTCAGGTTTTTATCTTGGCAAAGAGAGAATGCCAAACTCCTAATATTTATGCCCTGCGAGGGAAATATAGGAATCTTCCAACAACTCTCATCATTTGCAACAAACTACAGTACCATAGCCTCCAACATGTTCCCCCTTTCCACAATAATAGTGCTTTTTTTCTTAAAATGAGGCGTACTCTTATTTTGACTCAAGAAAATCACCATTTTATAGTTCAAATTGGGAAAAATAAATACAGCAAATGGACAAAAGTACAAAGATTCACAAAATGCTAAGGGGGTATGTATACTCATGCGTCCCCCCAGAAAAAGCACTAATAATAGTAATAATGATTTTACTATTTATACCCCACTCATCTGACTGGGTTGCCCCAACCACACTGGGCGGCTTCCAACATACTGTTTACAAAAACACAATAGAACATAAAGCATTAAAAAAAAAACTTCCCCATAAGGGCTGCCTTCAGATGTCTTCTAAAGGTTCTGTAGTTACTTATCACCTGGGCTCAGGGGTTGCATAACTCCATACCCTCCAACATTTCTCCAATGAAAATAAGGACATCCTAAGGAAAAGCAGGACATTCCGGGATCAAAGCAGAAACTGGAACGGCTTCTATAAATCCAGGACTGTCCCTGGAAAATATGGACACTTGGAGGGTCTGAACTATAGCTCCCAGGATTCTTTGGTGGAAGCCACAACTGTTTAAAGCGCTTCAAAAGTATGGAGTGAATATGGCCAACAACGAGCTAGAATAGATGGAACGACGGTCTGGCTCGACACAAGGCTTCTTCCTCTGTTCCTGTTCCCTCAGCTTCTGCTGCAGTGGCTGTTGAGGGCAGCGATATCTGGCAGGAAAGGGAGTCAGTTGCTCAACATGTCCCATTTTGTCCCCGGGAGGGAAAAACCACCAAGCCCGATATTCCCGAGCAGAGCAAGTGCCAAAGCCACTTCTGGCTCCTCAGTTGGCTTGGCGGTTGAAAGCCTTCCAAGAGGTGCTTTCTTTATTATTTTTTAATTAGCTGCAAGGAACGAAACAGGCAGGACTCAGCCATACAAGCAGGACAAAATGTGCTGGGACAGGCTGGCTGCCTGACCTGCAGAAATCAGTCACAACTCAACAGAGCGAGCACATTTGGCCCCTGCTAATAAGACACATTATCCCTGTTTTGGAAGACACAGCTTTAGATGGTGCTGAGCCGGGCAAGCAACGCTGCCTGCAGAGCGGGTGCAAAAGGAAGGGTCAGGTCTTATCAACATATACTCAGGTTTCATGAATAAACCTTATTTATTCACGCCCATTAATTTCAACAGGTCTACTCTGTGTAGGACTGCCAAATGCAACCTGAAGTGTGTATGTATATACGGTATATGTATGTGTGTTTTCATAATGGCTCAGTTGGTTAGAGCATGTTGCTGATAAAGCCAAGGTTACAGGTTCAATCCCATATTCCTGCATTGGCAGGGGGTTGAACTAGATGGTCCTCAGGGTCCCTTCCAACTCTACAATTCTGTGATAAGTCTTTGATATGTGTGTGAGAGAGAGAGCTCAAGGTGGCATGCATTGTCCTCCTCATTTAATCTCTACAACAACCCTGTGATGTGGGCTAGGCTGAGAGATAGTGACTGGCTCAAGGTCACCCAGTGAGCTGAATGAATGAACTCTTGTCTCTCCCAGGCCCTAGTCCAAAACTCTAATCACTATGACACATTTTTGGGGTGGTGGTGGTGGTGGAGGGGAACAAGGGGCAAGGGATTTGTGAAATAATGCATCCCCCAGAGAAAGTGAAGAGAGAGAAGTTTCTCTCCCTTTCGCATATTAGAGCCCAGTGAGGTCACCTAATGAAGGTGAGCACTGGAAGATTCAGGACAGAGAAAAGGACGTTGTTCACCCCACACAAGCTGAGCTATAGCAGGGATGGGTCTCCAAACACTCACTTCTTAAGGGGAAATCTTCAAAGCACAGCCATTGTCTCTTAGGCATTAAAATCCCCCCGCCCCCAGGCATTGTGTCCCACAAATCCATTGCCAGCAGAACTGCAGAAGAGGAACTAGAAGTTCCATTTCTGGAAAGCACAGATGAGAAGAAGAATCCACATTTATACTTCTCTGTTCAGTAAGATTAAGGAAGAATCATTCTTTTCTTTTACAGGTTGCCTTGTCCGGGCATCATTTCAGGTGGGGTTCTTGTTCCTTCAAAGGACAATGAGTGCTCTTCAAAGCATGGAAGGGGCAGGGGCAGCCTCTCTTACTGGGGAATGCCCCTCTCATTCCTGACACCTCTTTCCTCATTCACCTGTTCCCCTGGAAGTTTTCAAAAGTTTTAGGGTGAGCAGCGTAGGGAAGTGCACAGGGGACTCCAGGCCCATCGGAAGTCAGTTGTTGTGATTGTGTTAGGAGAACAATGGACACATTGCTGTAAAAAGAGGAATTGCCTCAATAAAAAATAAAATGAAGGCACAAATTTGCACCTGCTCATTTATCTGTACAGATGCAAATTTAGAAATAGTTACAATGGCCTTGTTTGCACCCTATACATTTCAAGCAGTATCATACCACAACAGTTAGGGTTCTCCTCTTGGGAAGAACTATAGTTTGTTAAAGGTGCTGGGAGATGTTAGGAGACCTCCCCCCCCCCAGTTCGCCTCAAGGAGCTACAATTCCCAGAGTGCTTTAACAGTCAATTCCTCTTCCTAGGTAACTCTGGGAATTGCAGCTGTAAGGGGCATAGGGGGTCTCTCCACAATGCTCAGCAGTCTGAACAAACTACATTTCCCAGCATTCTTTGCAGAGGGGGGGGGACCATGACTGTTTAAAAGTGACATGATGCTGCTTGAAACGTATAGTGCAGAAGAGGCTATAACAAGAATAATATTATTTATTTGGTTGTGTACACACCATTCATTTAAAGTGCATTCAGAGCACACTCCCTTCCCTTAAGATCCTGGGAACCATAGTTCACTCCTCACAGAGTTACAATTCCCAGCACCCTCAAGCAACTCCAGTTCCTAGGATGTGTGCGCACCTTAAATATACTTTAAATGGATGGTGTGTATGTAGCCCCGCCTCTTTCTCTCTCGCTATAGTCTATCTCACCTTAGTGAAGAAGACTGTGCCCAGGTGCTTGTTCAGTCTGATGTTCAGGTGCTCATGCCTGATGGGCAACTACCAGAGCCTCCCCCCCCCCACCTGATCTCCCTTCTTAGGGTTCTGTATCTACAAACCACACTGACAGCAGACGTTGCCTTTCAAATAAAGAACCGTCCTCTCTAAGGTAGGGCACACGGCCACTTTAGATTAGGGAAACTACGGGGCATGTTCTCCAGAGTGGGATTAGGTTTTAAACAATGGTTTATTTGGCAAAGAAACAGTTTTGTTTGTGTGCATTCCAAATCAAACTGCAATCGGTGCGGGGTCCGGCTCGCTAATTCCTACCACTAAGTGGGGATCAACAAGACAATGCTTCTCTCTCTCTCTCTCCAGGGCAAAGTTTGAGGCTGGTCCCTCCTTACTTCCACAGTGCAATGCCCACACGGGTGAAAATGGGCGGCAGCAGAGCCCGGTTGGATCACCCTGTCAGCACTCGGTCCTTTTCCTAGCTGGGATTCCAAAATACGAAGCGGGGGTGACGTGCCAGTATCATGATGATGATGATGATGATTCCAGAAGTCTCGGCAAAAGAGGACCGTCTGGAATTCCACCCCTCTGCCACACATGTGATCAGGCATTCAGAGTGCCGCAATTAGTTGTCGGTTCTGTAGCCTGCCATTTTTCTGTCCAATTAATTCTTTTATAGTGGACCGGATAAAGGGAGACAAAGGCCTTGCAAACAGTAATGAATCATTAACATTCAGCAGCGTGCTCTCTCTCCCTCTCTCTCTCATTCCCTTGGCATCCCACCAGAGACTGGTCATGCCTTGCATTCATTCCATGTGTGCGGTGAAACTTCGCTCTCCAACTTCTTTTTAAAAAGAGAAAGCAAGTGAAAAGGAAGAGAAGAAATGACAAACTTCCTCCTTTCCCAGAGAGAAACTGCCACTTCCTTGCACCATGGCGGGAGACTCTGCTGGGCCCATTCGATGCATGCAGGGCCTGAGCAGGTCGGAGGCAGCAGGCACTGCCTCTAACCTGGCAAGGACCCTGTTCCAAGAGAAAGCCAGGATTTAATTAGTTGGCCCCTTCCTGCGTTTGGGCCCTGGTAACTGCCCATCCTTTGACAAGCTCCAGCGCCAGTCATGAACAGGGGAGCTGGCTAGAATCACACTGGAGAGTATGTAGGTTAGAGTTGGTGGTTCTGATTGATTAGGTAAGGAAATTAAATGTCCCTTGTTTTATTCGATTGGGGGTGGGGAAAGTTTTTCAGCCTGAGAGCCGTCCTGCTTTCTGGGCAGCTGGCTGAGGGCCACATGTCGATAGTGGGTGGAGCTCAAGGTAAAACTGGTGGAGCAATGGATATAAATGTTACCTTTGTAACATTGTGGGCGCCTGCCACCATAACGGGGACATCCAATGTCACGCCTAACGTACGTTGCATCACATTTTTGGAGGGGGGCTCCTCCGAAAATGTGACGCGATGTGCATTGTGCATGTGGCATCACAGGCACTATGTCATTCATTCTCTTTCTTTCTTTCTTTCTTTCGCAATCACTCATAGCCAAGTAAGATTGTCTTCCATAAACACGGTTTTAAAAGTGAGTCCGTAAGTGACTGTGGAGGCCAATTCTGGATCTACACATCCTTCCACAGTGGGGACGCAGGTTTCCGGGTGGGAGTTGGTCATGGTGAGGGTTTGCCAAGCATGCCTTCCTTTTAGTGCGTTTCTCCCTTTCATCCTGAGTTCGAGAGTCTTCAAAGCCCATGACCCCTTTGGTAAAGGCTGTTCTCCAGTTGGAGTGCTCGCAGGTCAGTGTTTCCCAGTTGTTGGTGTTTATACTACTTTAAAAAAAAAGATTTGCCTTGAGAGAGTCTTTGAACCTCTTTTGTTGACTACCAGCATTACGCTTTCCATTTTTATGTTTGGAATAGAGTAGTTGCTTTGGAAGATGATCATCAGGCATCCACACAACATAATAATAATAATAATAATAATAATAATAATAATAATAATAATAATAATAATAATAATTTATTATTTATACCCCGCCCATCTGGCTGGGTTTCCCCAGCCACTCTGGGCAGCTTCCAACAGAAAATAAAACACAGTAATCTATTAAACATTAAAAGCCTCCCTGAACAGGGCTGCCTTCAGATGTCTTCTGAAAGTCTGGTAGTTGTTTTCCTCTTTGACATCTGTTGGGAGGGTGTTCCACAGGGCAGGCGCCAACACCGAGAAGGCCCTCTGCCTAGTTCCCTGCAACTTGGCTTCTCGCAACGAGGGAACTGCCAGAAGGCCCTCGGTGCTGGACCTCAGTGTCCAGTCCAATGAAGTTGATGTTGAAGAATCATTGCTTTGGCACTGGTGATCTTTGCTTCTTCCAGTATACTGGCATTAGTGTACTGCACTATGTGCAGGCGTGTGAATTGTGGCAGTTGGCAGTGGCGGCTCCTCTTCTTCCTCCTCCCTGCACCCAGCAAGAAACGCTTTTCCATGGGGCTCAGACTTGGAGGCAGAGAGACTCCCCCCCCTGCCCCCTGGAAAAGGGTACCTTGCTCACTGGCTGCGGAGGGCAGGGCTCAAGTGCTCCTCTCTTGGAGGCAGTGCTGCTGCTGCTACCTGCCGGCTTTGCTCGTTGAATTTGTGGGTGCCCGGTTCCCACAATTCTGCGACTATATTATTGTGGGTGCCAAGCACCCATTGCTCCCTGGAGTTGGCTCCTATGCTTTGTACAATAGGCTAGTGGTGCACCCACCCACCCTTCTCTCTCCTCCATCCAGGCAAGCAAGAGTATCGTCGGAGTTCAAGGACACAGTCCAGTCAGACAAAAACACTCAAGGAGGGTGTGAAGAAAGTTGGGTGAGGGCTGTGGCCAGAGGAGAGTTTTTTTGTGGGCCACATTTGGCTCCTTGGCCTCAAATTCCCCACCCCGACCTAAGGGATTACTACGTTCCAAGGATTTCTGGTTGCTGACTGCTGCATTCCAGCATCTCACTTTTTTGCCTTGGAAACGTCTAAATGAATTTTAGCAATGTTTTCAGTTACGCCCAACAGGTCTGTGCCACATGGAATGATCAACCCCCAAAGGTAATGATTGGTCAGTAAACAGGATGTCACCAGTTGCCCTCCTTTCGTTTAACTACATTTTTCTCGAGGAGTGAGGTCCATGCTTGGCAGCTACCAAGCTTGAATTTTGGCTATAATTCCCATCTCATGGCTACCAAAACAAGGCCAGGAGAAGGAGAGAACAGTGGAGATTTGATTCCTCTCTGTTGCACGTGGCTTATTGTTTTGCTCGCTGCCTTGAAATGCAAATTACACAGAAGTCTTTCATCCTAAGTTCTCCATTTCCTTCCCCTGGAAGCTGAAATCTAAATGGGAGTGGCAGTAGAATATTAATGAATGGTGCTGTGTTTAAGAAGAGGGACTTTCCCCCTGTTATCAGGAAGAAATCTGAAGATCGTCAATGAAACACGTTTCCTCTTTCTTTGTTCTCAATGCTACACCTGTATTGCTTAAATAGAAGGCTTATTTTGATTTCTGCAAATACAGTTGGGGATGGGGAGAAAAAAGAGGAACTTTAATAATTCCTTGCTGATTTTTTCCCCTTGCAGGCTGAGGTCAACACCTAATAGTGTTTTTAAGCTTGGGAGAACCAGATTTGCTTAATATATCAAATAACAGGATTATTATTTTTAAATGGATATTTAATAGATAACTTCCTCATATACACTCACATCCTATGAAGGATTAGAGATTTTGCAAATGGGCAAAATATAGAAGATGAACTGAATACAGGTGGGGGAACCTTGGATGATAGGGCTGGTGGCTGAAAATGAGGTCCTGGCCAGGTTTGAGCTGATTTCCAAATAGCTGGTGGAACCGTCAAGCCATAATAACATTCTGTGATAAGGAAGGCACTCTGCATATGCTCAGAGGCACCCTCCTCCTCTCTCTATAGATAACCATGGAAAACAAATTAATAAACCTGAAAGTGAACTGCAATGTCCAAAGACACAAAATCCGTCATCTCCCCACACAATATTACCCAATATTTGCATACAGAAAGGGCTGAGAGAGACCTCCTTTCTTAAACCCCAGAGAGCCATTGCCTGACAATATAGAATGGGACCAGTGCAAACCTTGCTTCACCTCATGCGAGTTGGCCCCACTGCCCCCCTCCCCACTCCTTGTGCCCTGGTGGCAGCTTCCTCCATAGCCTCTTTGTTGGCTCTGGGGCCATCTTGCCCAGGCCCTGCTCTGAGAAGATTCTGCCCGCCACTAACCCTCATATGAATTAGTTACAGGTAGGTAGCCGTGTTGGTCTGAGTCGAAGCAAAATAAAAAAATCCCTTCAGTAGCACCTTAAAGACCAACTAAGTTTATATTTTGGTATGAGCTTTCGTGTGCATGCACACTTCTTCAGTGTGCATGCACACGAAAGCTCATACCAAAATATAAACTTAGTTGGTCTTTAAGGTGCTACTGAAGGAATTTTTTTATTTTGCCTCATATGAATTGTGTGGGATGATGTAATAATCATGTGACAAGTTACCTAATTAATCGTCTAACCTTCCGCCACAGTGGACAGCCAGACAAAAGACGTCATTTTTGTCAGAAACCAAACTGCAGGAGAATGGAAACGGAGGTACAGGTGATGGACGCAATTTGGAACAGAATTTGACACCATCTTACAGCCTCTAGTGACAAAATAATTTGATGGGCCCTGAATAAGATGTTCCTGAATAAGCTGTTTCTTGAGGAAGTAGGTGAGGAGAGACCACATGGGCTGCTTTGCCTCAAACAGCAACACACCTTGTTTATCTCCCTGATAGAACCACTGTAAGCAGCTTCCTTTGCATCCCTGGACCTTTTAAAAAGCAGATGGTTCTGGGAGCTGGGAACTTTAATTTCCCACAGTGCCCCAGAGCCAGCCCCTGATGACACCTACTACAGCTCACCAAAGTTATTAAGCACTTTTTTATTTACTGTTGGCCATCTGGAGACCAAAGCTAATCCCAGGTCTTGCAGCCCCCAACAGGAAGCCTGAAGTTTTCCCCTACCTAATCAATCAGTTTTATTGTGTGTGTACAATCCACAGACCAATTACAGAAAGCCTGTGGAGTTAAGAGCCACATGCTCATTTCAAATTATTGAGATTGTATAAAACAAGGCTTGGTAATAGTGGCCCTCACAAAGTTCTTGGGATATCCATTAGCTCCAGTCATGTATGGCCAGTGGTTAGGGTGCCCAGTAATATGTGGGGCGGAGCACAGGTTTGCCTCCCTTCCTGTTTCTTCTTTTTAGATTTCTATCTCGCCCTCTTCCCACTACTTTTCTTGCATTTACATCCCCACCTTTCTTCTGTCATGGAACCACAGGTTCCCAGACAGTCTCCAGGTATTCACCAAACCTCCTGAACTTCAACAAGTTGGTGACCCCATGTGCCATCATCAGCAGTGATGGTCCCCAATTTGGGTGGCTTTACAAGAGGATGAGACAAATTAATGGAGAAGGCCCTCAATGGCTGCTAGCCATGATGGCCATTCTCTGCCTCCACAGTCAAAGGCAGAAATGCTTATGAATACCAGTTGTTGGAAACTGCTGGAGGGGAGAGTTGCTGTTGTACCCAGGTTCTGATTGTGGACTACCCATGAAGCCCTCTGGTTGGCCAGTGTGAGAACAGGATGCTGGGCTAGATAAGACACTGGCTTGATCCAGCACAACAATCCTTCTTCATTATTATTATATTTATATGCCATGTTTCCTCCAAGGAGCTCAATACGGTTCCCCCTTGGTTTTTAATCTTCACAACAACCCTGTGAAGTAGTTTAGGCTGAGAGACTCTGACTGGCCCAAGGTCACCCAGTGAGTGGCCTACAGAGCCTAGGGCTTGCCGATCAGAAGGTCGGCGGTTCAATCCCCGCAACAGGGTGAGCTCCCGTTGCTCGGTCCCTGCTCCTGTCAACCTAGCAGTTCAAAAGCACGTCAAAGTGCAAGTAGATAAATAGGTACCACTCCGGCGAGAAGGTAAACAGGCATTTCCGTGTGCTGCTCTGGTTCGCCAGAAGCGGCTTAGTCATGCTGGCCACATGACCCGGAAGCTGTATGCCGGCTCCTTCGGTCAATAAAGCGAGATGAGCGCCGCAACCCCAGAGTCATCCGCGACTGGACCTAACGGTCAGGGATCTCTGTAGTTCTAATAGCCTGGGATAGGTAAAGATCTGAAAGGGTGTGGCTGCCATTGAACTCTGGTCCTGCTTTTGGGCTTCTTCCCTTTGGGACACCTGTTTGGCCACTGTGAGGACAGGATGCTAGAATAGGTGGGCCCACTTTGGCTTGACGCAGCAGCCAGACTCTACTTATGTTCTTGCAACAGTTCTGGTGCTCAGCTCAGTTCACATTTACCATTCCTGCCTAGGTATTAGCATAAGCCATGCTGGAAACTCCCCGACATGTCCTTAGGGGACAGGTCATACAACTACATAAGAATCACTCCCCTGTCTGCATCTGAAGACCTGCAGGCTGCTTCAAAGCACACACAGCTGCCAGCTTTTTTATTTTTATGAGTGGGTGGGTGGAACCAGGGGCAGGTTTCACCTGATCATGGGGGTGGAGTTTGGTGAGGTTTTGGCAGACCAAGTGGGTTTTGATACATTTGGAACCTGGTGAATAAGGATGCAGAGTCAGACCATTTAGCTCACCACTGTCTACACTGACGCAGGAACACAGGTGGTGCTGTGGTCTGAACCACTGAGCCTCTTGGGCTTGCTGATCGGAAGGTCCATGTGACGGGGTGAGCTGCTGCTGCTCTGCCCCAGCTTCTGCCAACCTAGCAGTTCAAAAGCACACCAGTGCAAGTAGATAAATAGGTGCCGCTATGCCGGGAAGGTAAACGGCGTTTCCATGCGCTTTGGCTTCCGTTGTGCCAGAAGCGGTTTAGTCATGCTGGCCACATGATCCAGAAAGCTGCCTGTGGACAAACGTCAATTCTCTTGGCCTGAAGCGAGATAAATGCTGCACCCCATAGTCCCCTTTGACTGGACTTAACCGTCCAAGGATCATTTACCTATTTACCTTTTTATACTGACTGGGAAAGGAGTTTCCGTGCACTGCTCTGGTTCGCCAGAAGTGGCTTAGTCATGCTGGCCACATCACCGGCTCCCTTGGCTAGTAAAGCGAGATGAGCACCGCAACCCCAGAGTCGTCCACAACTGGACCTAATGGTCAGTGGTCCATTACCTTTACCTTTACTGACTGGGAACAGCTCTCCAGGGTTTCAGACTTACTTACCCATAGGAAGATAGGAAGCTACACCAAGTCAGACCATTGGTCCATCTAGCTCAGCATCATCTACACAAGGGTTGGTGACCCTGTGGTCTACAACTCCCGTCTGCCTTGGCAGTATAGCCACTAGTTGGGGGATGTTTGGATCTGTAGTCCCGCAACATCTGGAGGGCCAGATTCCTTGTGCTTGGTCTACACGGCTGAAGACAGGTCTTTCCTAACCCTGCCTGGAGATGCTGAGCAGTGGGAGAACTCCTGGCTTCTTCACCAGGCATGAACTTAGATGTACGAGGTTCATCAAGATGGGATGCGGAGGAAATCTAAGGACCAAATCATTCTTCCTTGAGCAGGGGGAGCAAACCTATAGTCCTCCTTAGACCCAAAACTCCCATCATTCATGACTATTGACCATGGTGGCAAAGGCTGGGTGTTACTTTAAGGACATCTGGTGGACACCAACCTAGCCAACCTTGCCCTAAAGGCAGACTGGCATTGGGCCTTTCTTTTTCAGCACGCATATTCTCCATACATTTCCAAGGAAGAGATATGGAGACTAGTTGATTCCCTTGAGTGACAGTGATCAAAAGATGGGCTGTTTATGGGAAGACCACCAGCGACACTAGGCAGAGGGGCTTCAGAAGCTGCATGCTGTAGTCCACATAGCCAGAGCAGAATCCTTTAAGCACCACTGCATCTTTAAGGAAACCAACCCAATTCACACTCCCTGGATTAGAAATTGTAGAAATGGAACGGACCGAAAGGGTCGTCTTGTCCTACCAACTGCAATGCATGTGGATTAGGGCACAGATATCCTTTGGATTCTGCACGTTGGTATTTTTGGTTTTTTTTTTTAAAAAAAAGCATCTCCAAATGTGTGTGCAAATGCACACTTTGGTTTGAAATGTGTGAAACAGTGGGAATTTGCATGCATTCTTTTTATTTTAAAATGGAAGAATTGTGCACATGTGGGAGAGGGCAGGCCTGTGCATGAGTACACAACAAACTGAGTCTAGTTCCAAGGCTGGCAGGTCACGATCCCTACTGTTGGAGAGCAGGGAGGAGGAAGATGTGCCCCCCCCCAAACTTGCATCAGCCCCTGCTAGGATGCCCAGGATGATGGGAGCTGTAGTCCGGAAACATGCGGAAAGTCACAGGTTCCCCATTCCTGTTGCAGAGCATTAAACAGGACTGTGTAACATGAGCCCCTTTCCAGGAGTTCCAAATCCATGGACAATGTAAATGTTCTAATGCAGTACTTCCCCCATTAGAACACTTAGGAAATTGCCTGCTGCAGCAACTCTAATGCACTGTACTAGCAGCTCTATTGGTTCTTTTATTTTGTGTACGGTAGCACGATTTGCACCCCGTGGAATTAAAATTGCAATACAATTAACTTACAATGTGAGAAATAAGAGAAGCAGTAAAAGTATCAACAAAACAATGCAAGTGTTTAATGCAGACATGCAGAGGATGTCCTGGAGCAGTTTGAGAGCCCCTCTTGTAATGAACACAGGTGTGTTGGGGGTGAATCTTCCCTGCCCAGAGATCCACCAGCCACTTTTCTGAATGTCTGAGAAGGGTTCAGGCAGGGACCGGGAACCCGTCACCTTTGGGGGTGCAGTTGGGCTACGATTTCCATCATCCCTGAGCACCGACTGTGCTGGCTTATGCAATCTGCACTCCAGCAGCCATGTGGATGGCCAACAGCCCCCCAGCCATGGTTTGATGCACCTCAACCATTACAAAAATAGGTAACTGAGTGGCTTCCCGTTGAGATTTGAAAACTCAACATTAAGTGCAAGTGCTCTTAATTTTTCAAAAGCGTAATCTGGAATGTATGCCATAAATGGCAATTAAACCTTAGTGTCAATCTATGCCCCAATGAGCCCCCCAGAAGACAGCCCTGTCACCCAAGGGTTACCCCTTCCACCCCATTTAAATGGAAAGAGCATCCCAATGTGCTTGGAGGGGGGGGTAGAACAGGGTTTTCATTTTCTATTCCCATGGGAACTCCCCATGTACAAATGAATATCTTATTTCAATGAATATATCAGCTACTGCTGGATAAAAGGCATTTTTTTTTAATTTTATCAAATGGACCTGTACAAAAGTTAGCAGTACTTAGTCAAAAGCTAGTGAACAGAACAGATAACAGACGACCTTCAAACTTTACAGAAAAATAGATTGCATAAGGAGCTGCTGCTGCCCCTCCCCGCTTTGTTCTCCCGCCTCCCCCCCCAAATTCCCAAAAGGCAATATGCAAAAGAAAGAAAGAAAAACACCTTTCAGCAAAACGGAAACAAAAACAAAAAACTCCAAGAATATGAAAACGTAGAAAAGATAAGATAACCTCTGAAAGTTTTAAAGATTTATAAAGTTTTCTTTTAAAAGGCACAACGTTACCATTAGAGTTGGGTGGTTATTATATGCTCAGCATACAATGGAACAAAACATCAACGAAATATTAGTCTACATCTAAAAAACTAACCAAAATATAGTGGAGAACGTTTTTATTTTCACAGCTTTGAAGGATGACATCTGGTCCCTAAATAGGCAACATTAAAGTGAAACTCAATCCGTAACTTCTGCTTAAAATGTAATTTCTCAAGAACGAGCTGTGCTCCCAACACAGTCCAAAAATTCAATGATGCCTTCAAATTTAATTTAATGTGTTGAAACTAATTGGCATGGGGAGGGTACGCTTATTGCCATTTTCCTTTTTCCACATTTATGCTGAAGTAGCCTCGCTGAAGGGAGAAGAGAGCTCTTCCAAATTAACATTTGGCCTGCTTTTTAGCCATTTCTAGGAAGGAATAGACATGAAAAACCGTAACTAGGAACTGGTTAAGCCCTGTCGATATTTTTGTTTTAAGAGACTCTCGAGACACAACTGTTGATCATTCCAGTACCAGTTCTATGGAGTTTGTCTCCCTCTCCAGTAATACTGGACCTTGGGGGGGGGGGTTACCTTCCTTTGGATCCCATTGGCAATAGGCTCAGTGTTCCTTCATACAACCAATAATTGCCTTTTTAGGATTCTCGGTCTCATGAAATGGAGAGGGTTACCGCCAAGAGCTTCGGTGGCTTTGGGGGGACAGGAAAATATAGCGACCAATTCATGGAGGGCTGGAGCTCTCAGGGACTATAAGCCCCAACGGCGAAAGAGAAGCACCATAATAAGAAAAAGTGTACTTGTTAATTAGAATCATAGAACTGTAGAAGGGACCTTAGGGTCATCGAGTCCAACCCAATAATAGGTGTTTTATCCGCTCCCAGCAGCAGCTGGCTAGTTTCTTTCATTAATAGAATCCTCGACTTGAACCTCATTTCTGGCCCGACATGGTCAGAAGTAAATATATGTTATTTATAACTTAGTATCAATGTTATAATAACTCCTCCTCAACAAATTATGAGGAAACACCATCAGTAAGGATTCTTTTTCTCCCTGCTCCCCCTGAAAATTAATCCATCACTTCCCTTCCATAATATCCTTCCATAACCACTTTAATTACTTTGAGAAGCATTTCAGATTTGCTTTTAAGACTGGCTGAACCACCTTCTTTTTAAGGAGCAGGAAAATCATCTTTTCTCCACTAGTTTATGCTCCTTAAAATCTCTTTTTTAAAAAAGAAAATCTACTTCTTGCACAGAATTACTTCATTAATTAAAAAAAGACAAAATTACACAGAACATAAATACATATTTAACAGATTTACCCCAAAACAATGACAAAAAGACACCTTTTTCTGAGCTTAACATACTTTTTTTTAAGCTTCTGAACAAAAATGTTAATTACAGCCAAACCTTGCTTAGAAGAACTCTTGATTACAAATCAAAGGAATTCTGACATTAGTTGGTTGGTAGGTCCCAAAAGATTCTCAAGTGGTCCCTCAATATTATTAAATGGTTAGGATTTTAAAAATCTAGGGTGGGTTCTGTGCGCCAAGGCCGACTCATCCTCACATTGCAATAGACCCCGGAATGCCTTTGTTGTTTCCTTCTTAACTTTGCACTGTCCTGCGTACGAATTGTGGCACTTCTCTTTTAAGTCCTCACAGAGGAGTTAGAATATACTGTCCTTCATGTATTCAAAGGAAACCATCAGTCCAGATGCTTTATTAATTATTATTAATTATTATTAATAATAATAAAGAAAATAGAACTCTTGTCTTCTGAAAACTTTTCAAAAAGGCTTTTTGGAGCAGATGGCCAAGTCATTACAGAAGAACAGGAGGCACTTGGGACGGGAAAATGGGGGTGCTCCTTTCATGGGCTGCGCCTTCTTCATTCCATTTCTGAACTTGTGTAGTGCATACTTTTGGGGGGGGAGGGGGTCCAGGGAAGACCTCAGGTCTTCAACAACTCCTTCTGTCCTTCTCAAGGCCTTGTCAGAGTTGTGTAGACCGGCTGGTCCCAGTTCGCGGTGGGGCTGTGCGAGGGAGGGATGGACAAGCTGTTGAGGATTGGGGTGGCGTACGGCCGGCGCGAGGAATGGAAGTAGGGGTACTGGTAGAGGCTGGAAGCGTAGCCAGGGTATGGGTTGTAGTAGTTGGAGCTTTGGAGATCTGTGTAGTCGCACTGGGAACTGGAAAAAGAGGCGGTGGCCGTGGCGGAGGACACAGTAGTGGCGCACGCCTGGGCAGCGTAGGAGCCGTAGTCGGAGTGAGTCGGGGAGCTGTGGGACTGGTCGCTGTAGTGGCTAGGGCTCAGCTGCTCTGTCTTGATGTGGGGCCTCTGCTGCCCACTTTCGTTGGAGGGAGGCGAGGTGGCGGGAGGGCTCTTGTGAGTCCAAACCTGGGCTGCTCCAGCCCCGCTGCCGCCGGTCGGGTGGGGATAGGCAGGCCCGTAAGACCCTGCCGCAGAGTTCTGCCCGTGGTCAGGCGGCATGGCAGAGTGGCCGTTGAGAGGCAAGTACTGGTCAAACTCGTGGACGTCAAAGGTCTCCATGTTGTTGATCACCTCGCTGCTCAGCTCAGAGATGTCGACGTTGCTGAAATCTATGTTCTGCCGGCCGCTCTCGGCTAGACGGCGCCCCTCGTGCTTCATCTCTTGCTTGCCCCCATGGTGGAGGTCCGTCTTGGGGGTGGTGGGCGGGGTAGGGGGCCCATGGGTCTGCCCTGGAGACAAAGCACATTTCAAGCCAGGTGAGCACTGTTCAGAACAAGCTGTTTCAAGCATCTTGGGTTTCAAGCGCCAACATCGGACCCAAAGGAAAACAGGGATCACACAGAATCTTGGGAGTTCAGAAACAACTGGAGGCTCCCCACTCTGGTCTATACCAAACAGTGCCCCAATATGGTACCCTCCAAATGTTTTGGTCTACAGCTTCCATCAAGGGGGCTAGTTGGTTGACTGAGGGGTCAAACCAGGACATCTCTTTCTTTCACTGCAATGAATGGGGCAGTTGCATGTAAAAGTTCTCCATAGACATGGAAGCACACACATTCCTCCAAATGAGAGGATAGAAGAAGCACTCTTCCCTAGGCCCAGCATCAAGACAAGATTCCTGGGGTAACCTCTGATGCTCTGGCAAATATTACCCAGGCATCCGATGGCTGACATATACTGGTCATGGCAACCTTGAAATCGGTATCTTTGAGGGGTATGTTATCACTCTGAAACGCTTTTAGCCACTCTAACTGTTTTGAATTGCTTTTCATTCATTGCTTTGAAATTTTTTAGCTGGCTTTTACACATTATAAGTATGCTTTTATGTATTGTTTTAACATTTTGATGTTTGCCACCCTGGACTCCTTTGGAAAGGCAGGGTAGATATTTAATACAAGATTAAGTCTGGAGTGGGCAGTGGTATGGTTGGATAATTTTAGGTGCTGGATTGGGGGGGGGGGTTGAACGCTTTAGATTGGGGTGGGCAAACTTTCCCATCTTCCCAGATGTTGCCACACACCAACTCGCACCAACCTCAGCCAATGGCATCTCCAAACTATGCAACTTAATTTAATTATTATTAAATTAAGGGACCCAGGTGGCGCTGTGGTTAAACCACTGAGGCCTAGGGCTTGCTGATCAGAAGGTTGGCGGTTCGAATCCCTGTGACGGGGTGAGCTCTCGTTGCTTGGTCCCAGCTCCTGCCAACCTAGCAGTTCGAAAGCACGTCAAAATGCAAGTAGATAAATAGGAACCGCTACAGCGGGAAGGTAAACGGCGTTTCCATGTGCTGCTCTGGTTTGCCAGAAGCGGCTTTGTCATGCTGGCCACATGACCTGGAAGCTATACGCCGGCTCCCTCGGCCAATAATGCGAGATGAGCGCGCAACCCCCGAGTCGGTCACGACTGGACCTAATGGTCAGGGGTCCCTTTACCTTTACCATTATTATTATTATTATTATTACTATGTGGAATTTTATGACGGCCTTCCAGATTATTTCTGTCGAATTATTGGTTGATGCAACATGGAAGGCTCCCACAGCCTTGAGATTTCAAACTATGTCTCCTCCATATTTAGATGGGGGACATGCTAGAACAGGCATCCCCAAACTGCGGCCCTCCAGATGTTTTGGCCTACAACTCCCATGATCCTTAGCTAACAGGACCAGTGGTCAGGGATGATGGGAATTGTAGTCCAAAACATCTGGAGGGCTGAAGTTTGGGGATGCCTGTGCTAGAATATCTGTCCATCGACACTGATGTTACATGCAGCCAGGCAGAGGTGGAAACTATTCTTGGGTGAGAATTTTATCGCTCCCCACATAATTCTCCAGGGAGTGATTTCTCTAAGAGATTCTTCAGAGAGTCTCCCTGTTCCAAATATTATGGAGAAACTATGTTGCCTGCTGATAAATGGGAGAAAATTATGCAAGGTTTCTGTGCCTGCTTTAGTGGACCAACATACCACAGGAGATTTTACTGCATGACATGATGCTAAAACGTACTTCACAACGTAACTATTTGTAATTTTTGTGATGACCCCCTTGGTGTTTCCCATTATAAATCTGTCGCCCTCCCCTTTCCTTACCTGCATGGTCACTGTGGTGGTGAGTTTCGCTCATGGATCCCAGACCAGTGTCTGCTTTGTAGATCTGGTTCCCACTGTGATGACTCAATTCGGCTCCCGAATCAGAATCGCTTTGGCCTGCCTTGACGCTTTTCCTCCTGCGTGGCTGATATTTATAGTCTGGGTGGTCCTTCTTGTGCTGGACTCGCAAGCGCTCGGCTTCTTCGACAAAGGGACGCTTCTCACTTTCACTTAGCAAACTTTGGGAGAGAAAAGAGAGAGATTAAAATCATTGCTTCCGTTTGAAAACTAGATTACTGCAATCTAATCTCTTTACAGAATACATGTCTCATGTGTGTTGGTCTGGAAAGCCAAGTCAAAGGTCACACTTGTGCCCCAGCGAAGAGTGCATTTCTCTTATTGGAGAATGCTACCACTTCATTTTTCCAGGCTTAAATTCAATTTTCCACATCAGTTTGCAATTCCCCCCCCCCCAATGTACATGTTTGCATGCAATTCTGCTTAATATATGCATTTTTGCAAACAAATTGCCCCCTAATACAATGTGCTTTTCTAAATGATTTTAACGTATGCATTTTATTCACATTTTGCCCCAGTATGTGTATTTTTATACTCATTATTTGGCTGAAGGACTGTATTGCAAAATCCAGAAAAAGTACAAATATTGAACGACAGCTGTTTCAATTTGTGTATTATTTCAGAAAAGTGCAAATTAGGTAGGTTTGGGTTTAATTGCAGATTGGACTGAATTTCTTCCCCATTCCCAGAAATCACATCACAACATGGGTTTCATATTTAACAGGAAATTGTTTTCATGTGTTTTGGGAAGGTTTTTCAAAAATTAAAAATTTAGATGTTTGACAGATTATTACAAAGTAACTTAGAACAGAACAATACTATGCATGTCTACTCCTGTTAAGTTCAATGAGGTTTATTTTCAGATAAATGTGTATCAGTCAAAGCAGAAAACTCCAGTTGGAGAGCTTTGACATTCTCCTTTACTCTCAAGTTAAATTTCTAAGTTTTCAGTGTTCAGCTTCCGCTGAACTCTGCCTTCGGTTCATGAAGCCCTTCTGGGGATTCCCCCTCAGTATGATGAACATGGCATGAAGGCATGGGGAATGGCCTTTTCAGTGGTGGCTCCTTCTGTTTGAACTTCCTTCTAAGGTGGGACCTGGGTTGGGGACCCCCAACCTCTTTATAGTTTCAGGAGTCTGGTTGACACATTGTTTTCAGCATACTGTTGAAGGAGGAGACACTGATCAGTCCTGCTCTTGCTATTGTAAATATTCTTTAGTGATTTGCTACATGTGTTAATTTATGTTTTGTTTTGTTTTATTTTTGTCTGCGCAAAGAGCAGTATAGCAATTATCTATATAAATAACCACATATAATTTGGAACTCAACACTGACTTTCTGTTCCTGAACAGAATCCAGTTTTCCATTAAAAAGGGTTTTATGAAATTATATACAGCTTCCACCAGTTGCCTGTAACAGATCAGATTTCCCATCACTGCAATGAACAAAACCCAAGTTAAACATTATTTTACAGGTGAGTCTTTTGAGTATTTCTAAATCTTTGGAATGAATTCTTTAATCTTGGTTACAAGTTTCAGAAATCCTGAACCGCAACAATATACAAAATGTTGGTTTTTCTTCTTTTTTCGTCACTCTACCCCTCTCGTTTTACATAATTTTATACCCATCAAGCAGACCTTCCAGGCAGAGAAGACAAGCGCAATTTCAGTGTAAACTTGTTCAGGTTGCAATCCTAAATCCATTTAGCATGGAGAAAGCTACATGGAACTCAATTAAATCTACCTTTGAGTAGACATGTATAGGATCCCACAGTAAAAATATAATCTGTTGCGCACTTATTTGGAACAACGAGTCCTACTGAATGTTTGTGGGAAATCAGCATATAAATAAACTTAAGTGGCATTTACTTATGAGAAAACATCAGCGGATGGGCCACTATGTCTTTATTATTCCTGTTGCTATTACTGCAAACTGAATAAAAAGACTTCTAATGTTTCCATTTAAACCAATACAATTAAAATGCATCAGATCCTGATCACCACACAGCCTTGCTTGCACTCCCATGTGCTAGATGGTGGTTTGACCCCCCTCCTTTTTACAGGGAAAAATGGGACCCATATACTGTCCTCCCCGATAACTTGCCCTTGTGGGGCTGGCAGGTAACTTCAATTTGAAACTGCTGCTGTGGTGGTGGCATTAAGCAATTTATCGATCACACTGTTCAGCTGCGCAGTTTGGGAAAAATGATTTGCATTCAGCGGCTGGGAGCTGCGAGTCAGACAGGAACCCATGGTTTCGTTTTTGAGAGTCCTTAGCCTTCCTCCAGACTCCAGGAGGAGAGATTATAGAGAGCTGAAGGCAGAGAGGTAGGAGAGAAACACCTAGGGGTAGGATTTGAGGAAGAAGAAAATGCAAAGTAGCCATACCAAAATGTTCTCCTACAGCAGTGAAAAGGATGGGTTTGGGACATGCATTTTTAAGCACCAACACAAACCAGATGACAACAGCCACCACCTTCCTACATCCCGAGCTTTAATTTTATCGTTGCAGCTCTCCTGCATTTGTTCTCCATACACCCTCGTCTGTTCCATAAAGGAGGCTTACAGCAAAGTCATTTCAAAGTCTCTAATACTCTCTTAGCTGACAAGAGGACTTGCAAACTAAATAATGGTCAGCTTGAGCAAATGATGATGATGATGATTTTTAAAGCCCTTCCTTTGCACCTGCTAGCATTTTCCTGTCCTTGTACCCCCTTCTCCCCACATGCACAGGCATCTCTACCAAATTTACCCTGCCTCTACCAAATCTACCCTGCCTCTACCAAATTTTTGATCCATAGAACTTTTAACAATGCACGGGAAAACACAGACCCTGAACCACGAAGTTCACCTAGCACAATCTTGGGTATCACTACTCAGAAGTAAAGCTCACTGCTTTCAGCCAGACTTATTCCCAGATGTGTGTGTGTGTGCATAGCATTGCACTGTTAGAACACTATTAGCTTTTAGCCAACACCAAGGGTTATTATACCCAACCAAGTTCTACTGAACTTAAGTTAGCAATGTCCATTAATTTCAATGCATCTACTCTGAGTAGGGCTGGCATTGGCTACAACCTAGAGTACACAGAGGAAGTGACAAATAATTTATTTTTTATTTTTTATTTCTTGCAAATCTTTCCAGGAAACGATTTGATAATATTTGCAAGAGACAAATAAAAGATAACAGGCAAAGCGTATTTCACACATTTTATTTCCATATGTTTATACAGGAAAATTCCATTTAACTATGAAAGGCTTAAACAAAGGGAAGATACTGCTAAATAATATGAGCCCAAACAGACACTTGCGTGATATCCAGCTAAGTCAGACTACCCAAATCAATAAACTAAACTTCCTTAACTCCATTCATTTCAATGGGTCCAGCTCCAAGTACGACTAATCTTGTACGTCCCTCATTATTTCTAAAGCCCCACAAACCCACGAGCAATTTAAATTCATGCTAACACAACCGGCAATCCTTATCCAGCCAAATGTGCCACATCAGATCAGATCCAGGCGCTAAATAGACTTGCTGTTTTCACTGGCAGTCGGCTACTGCCAAAAGGGAGGACGGGCAAGAGAATCATAGGACTGTAGAGTTGGCCTGGTCTGCTTTCAAAAATCAAGTTCTCCGCAGCAAAAGCCATTTTCCACAGTTGTGAGAGGCAGACAATTTTTTATTTTTCCAAGGAACAGAACAAGCTACCTTATGCAGAGTCAGACTGCTAGTCCATCTAATTTAGTACTGTCTACCGTGCCTGGCAGCAGCGCTCCAAGGATTCAGGCACAAGGACATTCCCAGCCCTCCCTGGGGATACTGCTGGACATTGAACTTGGGTTCTTTTGTGTGCAAAGCAGATGCTCTGCCCTTGAGCTTCTGCCACTTTAAAACACGGGGCTCCTGTCATTGAGATAAGCCATCATATTTCTCTCTCGCCCACCTGGAAATATACTTTGCCCTTTTCTGTGCCCTCCAATTTTTTTTTTCTGGTGCCGCCACTGCTTTTAAACTTGAGAAAAAGAAGAAGTAAGATGGAGTGGAAATCTCAAACTGAACACCCCCAACACCAGAAGCCAAACAAACCTCCCATATCCCCCTCTCAAATCCTTTCCCGTGCTCTGCTCTGTTTACAAAGAGCAATTTCTGCTCCTACATTCTGGCGTCCTTGGATAACACTGATCAGTTACTGGGATACTGGACATTCCCTAGTTTGGGGAGCAGGTCCCCACTGTCCCAGAAGATTGGCTTGAGATTCACAGAAACACAACTGTGCGCAGAACAAAAAAATGAATAAATGGTTCCTGTTATGAGAGACGATTGCAGCAGCCGAAAGGCTCCAGGCTCCCAAGCCTCGGGAAATAATTCGGTTCTTCTAGAGGGACCTTGACATGTTTGGCACTAGACCAAAATGCTGGGTTTTTGTTTTTGTTTTTCATTTGCGATCAGTGGAAGGTTAAAAACAGACTCTCTTGGTTCAAGAGGAGGGGTTGCAGACTGGAAGAGGAAAAGTTAAGCAACTACAAATTGCTTTAGCGAGTTAAGTCATACAGCTCAGGAGCAACTGATGCTAAAATTGACCATTAATTATCAGTCAATTTCACTGGACTGCAAGCTGTTGCCAATAGATTACAAACAGTCACAGCTGGCAGCATAAGAGGTTTTGGTGCCAGGGGCAGAAAAGTTCAATGTGGCAACCACCTCACCCATTAAATTAACCTGGAGGCAGAAGCAGGAGTGCTGTTTCAGGTTCTACTACAGGGAGCTGCAAAGATTCACAGCAATGTTCACAGGCACAGATTTCACCTTGGATATGCTCAAGACTAAACTGCAAACACAAAAACAAAAAAGAGTGCACGTTAAGAGCTTTCCTTGGCTACGCTTTAATACCTTATAGCCGGAGTGAGCAGACTTCATGCTTGTGGGAGCTACGCTGAGTGTTTTGCTAGAACCCAGAGCTCTATCAACTGGAGCCAGATGCACAATACATTTACTGAGAATAAAAGAATTATGAGCCCAGGAATTCAGTTTTGAGTACCAAAACTGACCTGTGCTCACATTCCTTCCAAACCAAAAAGCCATTCCTATTGAACACATACAGCTTTCATCATTCTAGCAGTATAATTTAAGAGAAGAGTAACTCTGTGGTTGCCATTGTTTAAAAAATTAAAAGATATGAAGATGGATAGGAAACTACCTAATACCAAGTCACACCCTCAGTTCATCTAGCTCAGTATTGTCTACACTGACTGGCAGCAGCTGCCCAAGGTTTTTAGACAGGGAGTGTCTCACAGCTCTACCAAAGATGCCAGAGATTGAACCCAACACCTTCTGCATGCAAGGGAGAGGCTCTACAACTAACCTATGGTCAGAAATCCTTGACATCTTCAGATCACCCCAGTTCAACCAACAGACCCTGATTTACTTTCTGCCCAGCTTTCTGCCTTTGCTATAAATCTACAAGAGGAACAGTGCTCAATTTTTGTCCTTTCCATCCAAATATTACTTTCCTTCCTGATTCCATGAGAATGAGGCTGCAATCCTAGACTCATTTACTTGGGAGTAAAGTCCATTTGCTCAGTGGGGCATAAATCGAAGCAGTGATATATAGGATTGCAGTGGGGGGATATTTAATATACTCTTTCACCTTGTCTGCAGCTATCATGGGGCAGTGTGCAAATAGCATCCTGGTCGCTCTATCTTCTGTACCATAAGCTGGGCTGAGAGAGTGACCAGTCCACCATCAGCCGCTGAGCTGCAGCACTGAACAGGGATGTGAACAGAGGCACAACAACTCCAAACCCTTTGCTATAAATACAGACTGCGCATAAGTCTTTGGACGCACACATATTGGTGCTTTGAACAGGAAAGAGCGGGTTTCAATACTGTGGCTTCTCCATTTGTGGCCCACTCCCTTTACAGTGTGTGTGTGCTTGCGCGCGCGCACACACACACACACAGCCTATGTTCAGGTACATGTACTTACTGGGAACATATTGAAACTGCAGTCCTAGGAAAGAGGCCCCACTGAACTCAGCTCTTTAACAATGTACGCCTTCCAAGCAAACTTGCATCAGATGGCACTGTTATGTAGTATTATGCCACCAACCGTAACACTGCATCTTTTCAGTTCTGGATTGAGCACACACAACTATTCCACGAAGGTTTTAAACTGATTATACATCAGAGCACATTGTAGCCAAGCATTGCATAAATGCATCCATGCAAATCCAGCTGGTCGAATAGGAGAGACACTAAGAGGCTACTCCCTAAAGCTCCAGGGGTGTGTTGCATTGCTTTCAGCTGTGACCATCCTGCTCTGAGCAATCTTCTTCTTGTTGCTTTAAAAAAGACCTAAAATAATAAGGCTATCAGTTGATCAGGTGCATCAGTGCACTTGGCTGCTCCAGGTCACTAAGTCAAACTTCCCAACTTGTTGACAAGGAATATTTTAAAGACATCCTGGACACAGAGGCCAATAATTCACATGAACTCAGGTAAAAATGATTGGATGCCTTGCTTATGGACAGCCAAGGGGCAAACCAGCTCCACTGGGAACCATGTTGGGTCAAAACTGAAAGGAAAGTCGTATGTGGTATCAGAAGTGGGGTGATCCATTTACACACACACAGTCCATCCGATGCGTGACTCAATCCTAAAACAAGGAGCGACAGCATGTCCCTTTTGGGGAGATAGGTGTGCATGGTGACCTTATTCATAGAATTGGAAGGGATCAAGAGGATCATCTAGTCTAATTGCAGGGATCTGCAGGGATCTTTCACCCAATGTGGGGCTTGAACTCACAACCCTGGGATTAAGAGTTGCATGTTCTACCAACCGAGCTATCCCTCAGGAATATATGCTTGTGGACTGGCTCCACTATATTCGCTGGTACCTACTTTGATGTAAGGGGAGCTTTAGCCTCAAAGGGAATATTAAGCAGGACTAAATGACTCATGGTATCCCCTCCACCTCTTACACTAGACTCCAAGCACATATGTTGATCATGCCAACTACCCCAGAAACGGTGCCTAGCACATGCATCAAATGTAGACAGATGTTCTTTTCATTTAACATCAACGACACTAGGTCAGTTATACTGTATGTGATCCCACTTTCAATGCTGTTTGTGCCCGCAAAAGTCTTGGGGCAGATGTACTGCTACGTTTCCAATCTGCACACACTCTCTAGCTTTCTCCTGAAATCCTGTAACTTTTAATGCCACAAATGTTTTGGGGCGTGTCTCCTGCTTTTGCTGCGCTATAGTGCAAGAGTGCAATAAAACTGGGGAACCATCAGAGAGCTACTACTGCTGTACAGCAAAATGATGTGTGGATGGTCCAGGATTTAACCACTA
Organism: Zootoca vivipara; assembly: GCF_963506605.1. Taxonomy (NCBI): domain Eukaryota; kingdom Metazoa; phylum Chordata; class Lepidosauria; order Squamata; family Lacertidae; genus Zootoca; species Zootoca vivipara. The sequence goes on along the minus strand of NC_083289.1, from coordinate 31,776,969 downwards.
CTAACGCACTACTGTTGAGTCAACGGCATTCTGCAGAATAACCAGTCTGGTGGGGCTCACAGCACAGGCAATTGTTAATGGAATGAACTGTGAGCGATGAAGAACCCTTGATGAAATTTCACTTGAGTCATAATCAACTCAGTAGGCAGATTTCTTGGGCAAGCTACTATTCTCTCAGCCACAGCCTCTGCAATATGGGAATAATAATACTGGACTACCTTATGCAGCTGTGGCAAAGATTACCACAGAGATAATATAGGCACCACACTTGAAATGGACTGTATCAGTACTATGTTGTAGTATCACCATCTTATCAAATTACATTCTTTGCAGCAGCTACTGAGAAAACATGAGCAAGTAGTCTAGAAGCAAAACGCTGGCAGATTGCAAAGGTGGTTCACTAATCTGACGAAGCCAAGTCAACAGTTACCGCTGGAACGATTTATTTTTGCTCCGCAGTTTGATATTCCATGAGGACTGGCCAGGTCAGTTGCTGCCGCTTCATGTATTTGCCGCAGACATTCTACTTCTTTTGGACCCTTAAAACTACATGCAATAATTACGGCACAGTCAATTTGATTATTACAACCTGTAGAGCTGTACATGGTGGAGAGAATGCATTGTGGGACTAGACTATCAATTGTATGATTCTACTATCATAAAGTTCAGTGGCTACGGAAGGAGGGAGGGGACCTTCTCCCCCATTTCCTTATCCCTTCAAAGTGAAAGGAAAGAGTTTGGACTGCTCTGTACTAGTATCATCGAAGAATAATGAATTTATTATTTACATTAATAATAATGCAAGTAAGTTTTTTTTAATTTAAAAAATGTGGCGCTGGGAGGTGGTACCAGTTGCATTTTTTATTCAGCATTTATATTTGTTATTCCTTCAAAGTAATTGGTTACATGAAGGTATCATTAAAACCTTTTTTCCCCAAGTGTTGACATTTCTAACCAAGGGTCCAAGTTTAGTAGCCCAGGAGCCTGAAGGAAAATGCAGTAGCTTTAACACAACTTAACCCTGTTGTCACACACACAATGTCCAAATGGGAAATGGTCATAGCTCAATGGATAAAGCATCTGTTTTTCATGTAAAAGGTCCTCGGTTCAATCCCCAGGTAGGGCTGGAAGGGAATTATTTCTGAAACCCTTGACTGCATAGACAATACTGAACTAGGTGGACCAACAGTCTGAATCAATACAAGTCTGCTTCCTACGGTTTTCGTTTTCCGAATCACAGACTTCGGAACAAACCAATGCCTCTTATGAGCAAACCCTAACAGAAGTAGACTTGGTCTGAAAGTACCACATGGAAATGTCAACAGATTCACTCTCACACCCGCAAAGGTGTCAAGGGTAGCACTGCCAGCCTTGAGAAGACAATAGACACTAACTCGGAACAAAAACCAAGAGACAAAACAAACTGTCCTGTGGCACCTTGTAAAAACCAGCAGAATTGCTAGGCACAGGCTTTATCGGCACAGACCTGCAGATGAAATATATCAGCCTATGAAGGTTCCACGAGACTCTTGTTTTTGACATAAAAACAGCACTCTTCTATTCCTTTCCGAGAGGCAATGAAATGGGTCTTTAAAAAATGCAAAAGAGTATTTCCCAAAACCCTGGAGCGCTCCTGCCTGTCAGGGCAGACTGCACTGAGCCAGATGAGCCAATCTGGGTCAGGCCCACATCCTGTTCACACCTTACTGGCACTAATTAAAGTTTTGAATTTTTAAATAAATAGGAATAGGAAATACTGTAAGTAATAGATTAATAGCTATTCCTTCTGAAACAGGATGAGAAAAAGTAATAACCCACTGGGCACCCCTACATTGAACTAAACCATAGCCAATTCCCAAAGCCTCTAAAGAAAAATGAGAACATTGAAAAGTGGGGCCTTAGGAGTGTGTCCTTTTAATATCACATTTACCCAGGGGGGGGGGGAGATAGCCCTCCAAAGTGTGCAACGTTTTTGGGGAGAAAAGTTTGGGAGGAAAGAGGGGCACTAAGTAGGACCTTCTCCCACGCAATCAGCTGGCTGGATGCTTCAAGGTTGCTAGGAGGCCACTGCGGCCTTGAAAGCAATGCCATAGCACACCTCACATGTTTTTCCACCCGGGCAGTGAGGCACAACTGAGATCCACGCTGCTCTCAGCAACCATCAGAATTGCCAAGACAGAACAGGCAGCCTTGAGAGGTTAGGGGAAATTTGGGGGTGCTTTGGTAGTGGATAGGTTTAAAGTGCATGCCTTTTAAGTAGCAGAAATGTCCCTGATTTGAACCTTGATGTTTCTTTCTCTCTCCCCCCCCCCACACACCAGCTGTCCCTCATTATACTGCCTGTGCCTTTGATTTCCACCAGGTGTTCCCGGACTTTGGGATTTATCAGCCGAAGAGCTGCTGGAGACTCTACTGGGCCCCCCACTGTAACAGCGAGAGACACTCCAGCTGATTCCAAACTTGGGAATGGTTAGGAAATGTTTCATACAGTGCTCCTTTGGGAAGAGACATCACTAACTTTATAATGCCCACAAAAAACAACTACTATGGCCTCCCCGTTTTTCCCCCAGTCCGTTTCCCCCACTTCCTAATCAGTCTCTCTTACAAGCAGCACAAACTTCAACGGAATTTTTTTTCGGACACAAAATGCTTGGGGTGGTTCTAATTTTAATTGGGAAGAAATAAGTTGGTTTCGATTGAAATTTTTGAAAAGCTCAGATGCTTCTCTTCCCCGCCCCCCCCCCAAGAAATATTGTATCCAAAAAACAAACATGAAATTGAGTTCAAATGAACCCTACTCACCTCCATCTACATTAAGGATAGGTTTGAGGAGAGAGAAATTGAACACCATCTAATCTCTCCAAAGGGGCCTTAATACCCACAAAGTCTTAATTTACGTACTTAAATTCATACACTGTCCATACACTGTTAAATGTCTGGAAAGTTTTCCAACCACACTACAGCCAGCACAGAGAAATGGCTGGTGTGCCAGAGTACGGTAGGAACTGGGAGAACTGGGTTCAAACCCACTCTGCCATGACATCATATTTACTGGAGCACCTTGGGCTACCTTTTGCTATATAAAAAAAGGGGGGGTAGGATAAAATACAATAGCAGACCAAAAAGTAACACGATTTTAAGACGGGTTGGAGGTCTGCTGCCCAAGTGTTGCGGGGAAGCAAAAAATGTAACATACACTCCACCCCCGAAAAAAGGAAAGGATATCCCAATCTTAAAACTTCGCTTTTTTGTTTTTGTTTTAAATACTCCCACTGGTGTTCTAATGCAATTAATTTGACATTAATTTGTTTCGGAGTGGAATCCCACACCATTTGCTTGAGCGTATTCCTTAGAAGTAACTCCCATTCATTCCCGTCGGGACGCGTTAACTTTAAAGGTAGGTGTCCCCCATCCCACTTAATTCCTCGTCCCTGGCCGTCACCTTTCCGTTCTCTGCGCATATTGCCCTCGCAGGCGTGACCTGTCTCCCCACCTCAGGCTGCTGCGCTTCGTCCGCCCCGTCCAGCCCAGCCCAGCGCGCCCCGGCCCGGCCACTCACCGCCACAGCTTGCCGAGCGTCTTGCTGAGCTCGGCGTTGTGCAGATGCGGGTACTGGTCAGCCAGCTTCCGCCGGGCGGCCTGCGCCCACACCATGAAGGCGTTCATGGGCCGCTTGACGTGCGGCTTGGCTTTCAGCGCCCCGTTGCCGCGGACGGGCATGGGCACCAGGCTCCAGTCGTAGCCCTTCAGCACCTGCGAGACGGCGTCGCGGATGCACGCCGGGAAGCGCTCGTCCACGTCCCCCGGCTCGCCTTTGGGCCCGCCGCCGCCGGGTCGCTGCGAAGAGGCCGAGGACGCCCCCGGGGCCCCCTCCGAGCCAGCGGGCGACGACGGCGCGTCCGAGTCCGAGTCCACGTGGGACATGGAGCTGGCCGTGCCCGCTGGGCTGCCCGGCGCCTCCAGGGCTTTGGAGTGCTCCTCGCTCATGTTCAGCATTGGCGGCGCGCGGGTAGAGCCGGCCGGGAACAGCGGGGCGCCCCAGCAGCGGGGCCCAGGAGCCAGGCACAGGCCAGCCGGGAGCGCACGGTCCCTGGAGCGCGCGACGGAGAGGCAGCCGGGCGCAGGATGCCAAGCTGCCTGCCGGGCGAAAAGCGACACTGGGCCAGCCGCCGCAGCACCAGTAGGAGCCTCCGGAACGGAATCGGCAGCCGCAGCAGCGCCAAACGCGCAAGTCCCTCCGGTGCGCTAAACTCTCCCGTGCGCAAAAAGCGGAGCTCTCCAAACGCGTCCTCCTCGCAGCCACCGACGTCGCCAAGTAAGAAGCCGAGTGGCGAAGCCGGCCAGTAACTTTCTTTGAGTGCGGGGCGAGGCAGCCCCTCCCCTCCCGCACTTCCGATTGGCGGCCTCCGACCGTCTCATCTGCATAGGGGGCGGGGCTTTGACCCGTTCCGACTTCTTAAAGAGGCAGCCGCCCTTTTTTTGCTTTCCGAAAATGAATGTACAGTATTTATTGCATTGAATGTGACCGGGACGGTTTTCTTTGCTGCCCTTTCCCCGTTAACCCTCTGAGTACCGCCTCCCTCTGGCGGGGTGGTGGGGGCAGTCATGCAGAGGATATTTCTCTCCAGCATCTCCTGCTCCGCCCCCCACAAAAAAGCCACGCTAAATTAATCGCTTAAAACACTAAACTCCGTTCAGACCATAGTTGCAACACAAAGCAGGCTGCAAGGCTGTGCGCGGTTACCTGGTACTGCGCACAGCGGAGCTTATTAGAGGACCATAAGGAGCCGAGGGAAGTCCTGCCAGGTACGTGCAACATCAGCCAAAGTTTGGCTTCCCGCCGCGGCCGGGCAGATGCTGCTGCCGCGGGAAGCCCACAAGCAGCCTGGCAGGAGGGGGATAGCTTTCCTCGACTGTCGTTGATGCCGACGCCGCCCAACTACTGGCATGCAGAGATATACTGCGTCTGAGCCAGGACGTTCCACGTAACTATTTATAGACCCCGCCGGGAACTGGTCTCATCGTCGCGAACTGTGACTATGGATCCCCGCCCTCTCCGAAATAGTTATTTTACTTATCTATTTATTTGATTTCCTCCTCAGAGAGCCCAAGTCAGCAAACAAATATACTTTTTAATATTTAATATTAATATTTTATATTAAAATATAGCATATTTTAAAAATGCTATATAGAATGGGATCGTGTACTCTGGGATCCTTGCCTCGGCTTCTATTACACTTAAGATTGTAAGCTCCTTGGAGACAGGGACCTGGCATAGGTTGTTGTTTGCAGCCTTTGGTAACACCCCACAGCACCATGGACTTAAATGGTGCGAAATATAATAATTGCTGTTATTATTAACTATATGATATTAATAATTGTTATTTCTGTTAATACTCTGATAATAATTACTATTAGCATTTATTGCTATTGACAACTAATGGTTTTAATTTATATTTCTATTGTTATTAATAATAAAAATTAGTAGCAAAAACGAATGGTGCTGTTAATACTATCACTGCTATTATTGATAATTGGTAATAATTATCATTTGTTTATTTGTATTCCACGCTCTCACAGAATGATGCACAAAACAATTACTGTTGTTAATTATCACTGTTATTAGTTATTATGACCATTATTGTGCGGTGGGGGTTAAATTTTGGGGAGGGCCTCCTCAAAGGTCATTTACTTCCAAGCAAGTGACAGCAGAGGTCTAGAGCATGCAGTCTAGGCTCTGGATAGCTAAAGATTTTAATTTTACTTTTTTTTGCAGAATTGGTATTGGGAAGGGGAGGGGAGGGGGAGGGGGGTAGAATAACCTGGCTGCTGACTCCTTGGCTATGCAATCTGCCTCCCCGCTCAGCAGCCTTTCTCTCTGCAGGGTGTTTGTCCTGCCTCCACCAATGCCACATCCACCATTTGAAGAAAAAGCAAACGCTCACTGCACCCCTCCTCTTTTCCCTCTGCCTGGAGATATTTTCTTGTGGATTTCTTTTGATGGGGCCTCCAGATTTCCAAGCTGAAGACTGACAGGTTGGAACAGAGGAAACTGCCCGATAGCAAGTCGTGTCATCGCTCCATCTCGCTCAGTCTACCCTGACTGGCAGTGGGGAGAGAGAGTGCTCTTGTGTTTGGTTGGGTCCTGCTTGCAGGTTCCCCATAGAGACATCTGGGTGGCCACTGTGAGAACAGGATGCTGGACTAGACGGGACACTGGTTTAATCCAGCAGGCTCTTCTTATGTAGCAATAATAATGTTCCTATGTTGTCAGGCCAAAAGTTGCTAAATGATCCCGTTAACCAAATGGAAAGCAAATTGGCTGCAGTTATTTTGTGGGGCAGCAAGTGGGCGTGGGGAGGAACGGACGCCAATGGAAACAGTTTCTGATCTCTGAGTTGCCTCCTAGCATCCACCTTTGCAAGGATTCTGCAACTGCCCATCCAGAGTAGAGGGCACCCCCACCTCAGGAACAGGGGTCACCCTCAGGCTGACCCTTTAAAGACTCTCATTTTTACATTTACCAACAACAACAACCACACACACACAAACCAGTTGTGATACAAATCCCTGCAAACCCACGGGAGCCTGGGTTCAGCTTTGCAGAGGACAGCAGAGAAAAAAATCTGTTTAAATGTTGCCTGCCCCCCCCCTGCAGCTGCTCTGCTGGAGCCAGAGGATTCCCCGGTCTCCGCCCCCCCCCCCAGCAAAAAAAGGGAGTCAGATGCCTTGGCAGAGGTTTGGCTGCCTGCCTGCGGCTGTGGATCCACATGCTGCCTGCATTTAACTTGGATTCTGCCCTACTGGCTTAAGTTACGACTAAGCTGGTTTAAGGGAAGTGCTTATTTCTAATACAAACACACTAGGAATTCAGTTCCAGAATCAGTTTCATAAGTTGCAGGTTTTTCTTCCTCCCACAAAATAAAAGAGCCTCTGAACATGCTCAGAGTGTTTTTCTCCCCTTTGATACATAAGCACATTTGGAATAGCAATTCCTGTGGGAACGTTTATATAATTTAGCAGAGTTTAAATGATCCCATTTGAGTTTATGCAGTGACAAGCGGGTTGCTAACTCGTTTGAGTCCTATCAATAATTATACCTTCCTGGTTGATAATCCCTTTCTGTCCCTCTTAAAGAAAATATGCATGACTCTGAATCATATTAACATAAACTACTTTACTATCTACTATAGTAGATAACTACTTTACATACCTCAGATATGCAGATGACACAACCTTGATGGCAGAAAGTGAGGAGGAATTAAAGAACCTTTTAATGATGGTGAAAGAGGAGAGTGCAAAATATGGTCTGAGGCTCAACATAAAAAAACCAAGATCATGGCCACTGGTCCCATCACCTCCTGGCAAGTAGAAGGGGAAGAAATGAAGGCAGTGAGAGATTTTACTTTCTTGGGCTCCATGATCACTGCAGGTGGTGACAGTAGTCACGAAATTAAAAGATGCCTGCTTCTTGGGAGAAAAGAAACGACAAACCTAGACAACATCTTAAAAAGCAGATGTTGCCAACAAAGGTCCGTATAGTTAAAGCTATGGTTTTCCCAGTAGTGATGTATGGACATGAGAGCTGGACCATATAGAAGGCTGATCGCTGAAGAATTGATGCTTTTGAATTATTGTGCTGGAGGAGACTCTTGAGAGTCCCCTGGACTGCAAGAAGATCAAACCTATCCATTCTGAAGGAAATCAGCCCTGAGTGCTCACTGGAAGGACAGATCGTGAAGCTGAGGCTCCAATACTTTGGCCACCTCATGAGAAGAGAAGACTCCCTGGAAAAGACCCTGATGTTGGGAAAGATTGAGGGCACAAGGAGAAGGGGATGATAGAGGATGAGATGGTTGGACAGTGTTCTCGAAGCTATGAACATGAGTTTGACCGAACTGCGGGAGGCAGTGGAAGACAGGAGTGCCTGGTGTGCTCTGGTCCATGGGGTCATGGAGAGTCAGACACGACTAAACAACAACAACAACTTTACTATCAGATTCATTCCGGTTTACAGAGTTGTTCCCGAAGGCAGGATTAGGTTACATAAAAGATAAACTATATACCAGTACTAGATACTGTAGTAGTAAGTCATGAGAAGACTGCATCCGAGCAATTACCAGTTAACACTCCTTGCACCAACCGACCAACTGACAAAACTGCCTGCCACGTAGAGGCAGTTAGTCCTCTCGGAATGTTGGACTTGACTGACAGCTTTATATTCCCACAATTCCCACCCACCCTCTCAAAAGCATTTGGATTTTATATTTCAGGTATCAAAATGAGATCTTGCTCATCTCTGGTCCTTTACCTCTTAGGATGCTACAGCTGTCTTATACCGAGGTGGGCCATTGGTCCCTCTAGCTCAGGAGTGCTGTACATTCTACAGCATTGTTGTGCCACCCCCCCCCCCAACACAGCAGGGCACCCAGTGTGGCTGCACCAGTCATGCTGCCCTAAAACCACCTTTGTTAAGACCCATCACCAGATCAGGGGGTGCCAACTATTCTCGGTCTTGGTTGTGTCTTTAACTGAATCCTTATCATAGAAGGATGGGATGCAGAACCTGGGGAACCTCAAGTGGTTCTGAACTACATTTCCCGTCAGCCTCAGCCAGCTTGGCCAATGGCTGGACGATAGGCGCTTCAGGGTTACTCAGAGCACAGGAAGCTGCCTTGTACCAAATCAGATTATTGGATGATTCAGCTCAGTGTTGTCTACACTGCCTGCCTGCAAATCTCTGGGATTCCAGGCAGGGGACATTCCAAGCGCTACCTGGAGATGCTGTTGAGGATTGAACCTGGGACCTTCTGCATGCAAAGCAGAAGCTCTACCCCTTTCCTCCATGAAGCCAAGCGACCTTGTTCTACAAATGTCAAAAGGTGATGTGGAATTTGCTGATATCACATGCTGTAACCTTCCAACAGTTTGACTTCATTCCCAACGGTGCACGCCTCCATGTCTCCTGAGACAGGAGGGTGCCAGCCTGTGTGGTTCACAAATCTACCTCTAAGGAAATCCTTCACTTTTATCTACATGGTGTTTTTCTCACGCAAGACGCAAGACTCACGGGGCTATTTGACAGGTGGGGTGAAGGGCAACCTACCTACAATCTCACAACACCCTCAAATAAGCTATTTATCTTGACCTATACAATGCCCTATTATGTCCCCCACTGTCCCCCCTTTTTAAGCAGAATAAAGCCAGTGGCACTGATGGGAAAGTGGCAGAACAAAAGGCTCATTTAGAAGGGACTGCTCTGTAGCCTGAGAAGCCCCAAATAGTGTGACACCTGGTAAGATATATCTTCAGAGAGGCTATCAATCAGCCTTGAACATGAAAATATTAACTCGAGTTGACTTTGTGAATTCACTTTTAAACACTTGGGGGCTGTTAACCATTTTGGGGTTGTAGGGGAGGCTGGGGCATTTCCCAAAGTTTGGATCAATGTGGCAACAATCTGGTTTAGGAAGAGTCCAGTTGGATCAGGCCAGTGGCTCAGCTTGTCCAGCATCCAGTTCTCACAGATGCCTGTGGGAAAACCGCAAGCAGGATTTGAACACAAGATCACTCTCCTCTCCCATGGTTTCCAGCAACTGGTATTCAGAAGCATTACTGCCTTGACTGGGGATTCTTCGACTCCTACTATGGGAACCAGGGGTGCCAACTTGAATAAAATATTGGGGGGAGGGCAGCCAGGTAAGCTCCACCCTGCACAATCAATCACAAGACATGGCGCACGCACACACACCATTTAAATGGCGATGCTCATTAACTGGGGGGGGGGCGGGGGCAGCGGCAGCACTAGGCAGGAACTTTCACTATACTCTTTTCTGTACCTGCTAAAAACCATTTTTGTTTAGGCATGCTTGTCCGGTTATGTAGAATGCTGACATGCATTTCAATATAGTTTTTAGCTTATCATTTATTTTAATTGTTTTTGAAATTGTGAATGTTTTAAATGGTTTGTTAAAAATGTTTTTACTGATTCATTCCATTGTTTTGATTCTTTTTGTAAACTGTAAATTTTGTGAAAACAAACAAACAAACAAAGGCAAAAAACTTTAAAACTACATTTGGGTAGCTTGCAGACTCAGAGTGTGAATGCAATGTTAATTGATTTATTTATAAATGTACCAGCCTTGCTTCCATTCAGTACATATAGGCATATGAAACTAACAAACCAATATTTCAAGTTGTGCACAGAGCCCCCAAATCCTGCTACTGATTTGGCCCCAGAGGGTGAGTCCCCTGGCTACTGAAAGTGACCAGATGAAAGGTGCCAACAGAACCAGGCTTTTTTGCTGATCAGAAGGTCGGCGGTTCGAATCCCTGTGATGGGGTGAGCTCCCGTTGCTTGGTCCCAGCTCCTGCAGTTCGAAAGCACCTCAAAGTGCAAGTAGATAAATAGGAACTGCTACAGCGGGAAGGTAAACGGCGTTTCCGTGTGCTGCTCTAGTTTGCCAGAAGCGGCTTTGTCATGCTGGCCACATGACCTGGAAGCTATACGCCGGCTCCCTCAGCCAATAATGCGAGATGAGCGCGCAACCCCAGAGTCGGTCACGACTGGACCTAATGGTCAGGGGTCCCTTTACCTTTTTAACTGCAGAGAAGAAGACAGATTGTCAGAGTGACATTATTATCATAAGATAAATATTTATTTGCTTACAGCCATAAGTCGTTGCCAGGACAACAGAAAAAGAGAAACATAAAGGATGAGAAAATATAAACTCCATTTAAAATCAAGATCAAGACTAAAACGAAACTTCAACACTCATTGGGGTTGCTCTTAATTCTAGCTTGCTAAAATTAACAAGTCACCTTTGCAAACAGCAACCATTCGATTCAAGATTCTCGCTGGGATTTAAAACTATTCAATTTTCCTTTCTACAGTATACATATGAATGGATAGTCTGACGCTCTTTTTTATTTGGCTGTTAAGTCTCATCGTGCTTGGATCTTTCAAAATCTGTCTTGCGGCAGAGCACAAAAATCCAGCTCATGTTGCGAATTTCACAGAAGCCAGTTTGGCAATTAAACGACGTAATATAATTATTTCATTCATTTAATTAGGAATTCCCCCTTGAGTTAGTTCACCACTGCAGTCCCACGCGCGACCAGCTCACAGCAAGAGCAAAGGAGCGAACGAAGTCAAGCTTCCCGGGGGGGGGGGGGCGAGAGAACGCACTAGAGCGCGCGTGCGCCACTGCCCTCTCCAATGGCCGCGCGCTCCGTGGCGTCTCCAAAATACGCCGCCCGAGGTTGGGAGAGCACGCGCTGTACCGCGCTGGGCCATTGGGCCCGCCCACTTCAAACAGGCATGGCTGCGAGTAGGGAGGACCTGAGGCGGCGGCGAGGGGCTGGTGGGGAGGCGGTCGCAGCCGCCTCAGCCCCCGGCGCGGAGGAATCGCGCCTTCTCCCAGCTCCCTCCTCCCTGCGCCCTGGTACCTTTTGGCTGACGCGCCTGGCGCTCCTGCGCGCCACCGCCTTCATTTACTGTGAGTGCCTGCCTGGAAGGGGACGGGGAGGTCGAAATGGAGAAATCGGCGATGGGGCTTCCAAATCCTCGCCATCAAATCTCTATTCCCAGCAAACGATTTTTATTTGGTGGTGGTGGTGGTGGGGATAGATAATAAGCACCTTTCTCCCCTGATTTTTTGTTTTTTTAAAAAGAAACTGACAGACTGCAAATCCTAACCTCCCACATACCCCATTGAATTCATTGGGACTTTCTCATAAATCAGGAAACCGGAAGGCGTCAGGCAAAACTCCCCCTCCTTCCCTGCAAATAAGAAAAATGATTGCAAAGGCTGTTGTTGTAGCTCTCTCCGCACAGAAACAAGCTGAAGGGAGAGTGATGCCTCCTGGGGCAATGAGTGCAAACAGATAGCTTTGTACTTACTTGGCTTCTACTCTACCAGTTCAGCTTCCAAGTATTTTACAGTATTACTTTCCACAGAAATACTCATTTTCTGTATTCGTAGTTTTTAAAAAACCAGATTGCTAAAAATCAGTTCAGTTCTGTAGGTGTTTTGATTATCTCCTCTGTGTCCTGAATCTTCCAACATTCAGCTTCTTTGGATGTCGCTGAGTTCTAGTGTTATGAGAGAAGGAGAAAAAACTTTTCTCTGTCCACTTTCTCCACTTTCTGTCTTGTGAAACGCCCTGAGATTTTTTGATGAAGGGCGGTATATAAATCTAATAAATCAATAAATTATTATTATTAATACCATGCATAATTTTACAAGTTTCGTTCATGTTGCCTCTTGCAATTCCAGCAAGCTCTGCTTTTGAGAATGGTCTTTAGGAATCTGGAATGAAGATGAATTGGGACACAGGGCAAGGACTTAGGGAAGTAAGATTTGCACTGCAGGATTCAGCGTGATAGTCAGGTGCCGCATGTGCCAAAGAGGAGATCTGTCAGTTCCGCTTGACTTGCCCACCCAATCAAAGGAAGAAAAGAGCAGAGTGTAAAAACCCGGAATGTGTTGCTTGCAGCCCTGTTGATTTGCAGCCTGAAGATAGATTTTCTTTACGTTGTAAATAATAAATGCACAGATATTGAAGGTTTCTTTAGGTTTCTAGCTTTTCAGAAGAAAGCTGCAGGTGTGTGTATTTCATAAGCTCACTGGTAGAGCAGCTGCTTTGCATGCAGAAGGTCCTAGGTTCAATTCCTGACATCTCTGGGTTGTGCTTGGAGAGACCCCCCTGTCTGAAACCCTGGAGAGCCTATGCCAATCAGTGTAATCCACAGATAGGGGACCTTTTCAATGAATGGGCAAGATCCTGAGGCCCCACCACCCCAGCTTGTAACCTGGATAGATGGGAGTGGCCACCCACCTTTCACTCGCCTGATGTCTTGATGTCAGGAGACCAATTTTCTGTTTGTAGGGTGGCTTGAGTTGAGTTCAAGCCATACTGCAAAAGAAGAGCCTGGCCAGCCCAAGGCAGGGCTTGGAAGTCATCACCAACCAGCATTCCTTTCAGGTTCTACTATATTGGGAGCCTCCAACAGGAATCATTCTCAGTGATACTTTGCATTTGGCAGCAATGGTTAAAGGTGCCAAGTTCACGCCTTGCTTTCTAAGGAACAGTTGGGAGAACATTTTAAGCCTCCCAGTTGTTTATTTGCAGCCACATATTTACATATATGACATGAGGACACCAGAAGCGCTTCCTGGAACAGGGAAATGGGCCACCTGGTCAAGCATCCTGTTCTCACAGCGGCCAACCGGATGCCCATTATGGGAAGACTGCATGCAGGACCTGAGCACGAGAGCCCTCTACCCACCTGTGGTTTCCAGCATCTCGTATTCAGAAGCATTACTGCCCCAACTGTGGAGGCAGCACATAACCATCATGGCTAGTAGCCATTGATAGCCTTATCCTGCTCCTTGAATTTGCCCAATCCTCTTTTAAGTTGGTGGCCATCACTGCCTCTTGGGGGAGCGAATGCCATATTTTAACCATGTACTACATGAAGATATCAGATGTTGTGTGGGACTTGGATAAAATAGCCTCGCTGGCCAAATTAGGACCCTGGCCTGGGTTAATTAGGCCTGATACTTCCCCACTGGTTGTGTACGGACTTCAGTGGACTATTGGCCTCGTGGCATCTTCCCCTTGTGCTTCACTACTGCATGTGGCCAGCACTTTTAACTATGATTTTAAGAAAATGGTTTGTTTTATTTTTTGTTACTGCTTTTTTGTAAGGAGCTTCGGTGGGAATGGGGAGAAGCAGATGTGTCTCGAACGTTTTGCATTTCACGTCTTTTCATCCTTATTGAGCATGAATATTGGGATTATTTCTTCCTCGAACCAGGACACTCTTTGGGTGGGGAGAGCAATACAAAGGAAAGGCAGGGGCTAGATCAGCAGACCTAAGAAGTCTGGATGGTTGAGACTCCGTGCCTGTTGGGTTGTTCTTATTATTACCACAATTGTACTAATTGTCTTCTAAACCACAGTGTCAAGGCGATTTACACATATGATAACTGAAAACAGCTAAAAACACAGAAACAAGAAATACATCTAAAACTGGACCAAATTCCTAACAAGTGGACACTTGTGGTAAAGATCTGTTTGTCCAGATTGGGGTACACCATTGGAACAATAATGTTTTCAACCGTTTCTGGGAAGTGCAGGTAATGGGCAACTGTACATAGACAGATGGTCTGACTCTGAATAAGGCATCTTCCTATCTATGACCTCATCCCATGTAATGCACAGAAAATAGCTTTAAGACAATATGAAAATGAACAGCTTCTACTGCGTTCTGCTAGATTTCCAGAAGTGACTTTTATGTTGTGTGAAAGCTTAAATTGGAAATTAGCAGTTAGGGAAAACGTCAAATGGACTGCTGTGTGAATGCAGCCCAACTGAGCTTCTTGCCATTGTGAACCTGTCAGGCCTCTATTTCAGGGGCCTCTTTGTGGCCTCATGTGTACTGCTTCTAGATGTGTCTGTTATGTCCAACCTGCATGTAAATAACAGTGTACACTCTCTGTTTTATTTCTGTTTTTGTCAGAGTGTATCTTAGTCCTCCTCATTTGCTCTTCCTTTGTTTATCTTTGCTCTCAAGCCAGGGGTCTAATTTGTACTTCTAGGACCTGATGAGCAGTTGGGTGGCAGGCCAGCAATTTTGAGGTAAATTTTGATTAGCACTTGAGGAAAAGCTCCTTGGCCAATTGCAGTGTTAATCAAGGTAAATTAGGTTGTGGAGGGTTCCCCACTCCTCATCGACCCTTACGCTGGAAGGAAGGGAAAAAAATATTTTTAACCAAAGTGGATATATTAAACTGTGGGGGAAGTTTCATGAAGGCCACAGACTTGATTTGGATTTCTTCATGTGCCTTAACTATCAGTTATGACTGCTTTGGTGTGATGGTGGAACGCCCTCCCAACAGATGTCAAAGAGGAAAACAACTACCAGACTTTTAGAAGACATCTGAAGGCAGCCCTGTTTAGGGAGGCTTTTAATTATTATAGCATAGCCTACCAGACACCTGCTTACCTAGTCGCCTGTGGTGGGTAAGTGTCGCCTCCAGGTGACCAAGCAAACAAATTGAACAAAAAGGGTGGTTTTGGTTCCCTCTCATCCTTTTTTGTGTGTGCTGTATATTATTTAGGCATATGTTGGCTGGCAAGCAAAGGCTGTCACCTGGTTACATTTATTTATTTACGGTAGATTATTTATATACCGTCCTTTACACAAGCCACAGGGTGTTTTATAGTAAAAGTAAATAAGATGAGAAGAATACACGCAATCTGTAAAAAGATACAAGCCTTAAGAGTAACAGCACAACTGTCAGTAGGTAGCAAATTACTAAAAGATGCAGCAAATGCTCTAAACAAGCAAGCAAGCAAGCAAGCAAGCTAGCTGGAATTTGCTCCCACAAGAGGCAATGATGGCCATCAACTTGGATGGCTTTAAAATAGGATTGGACAAATTCACGGAGGACGATAAGGCTATCAATGGTTACTACCCCTGATGGCTATGTTCTGCCTTTACTTTTGCAGGCAGGAATGCTTCCAAATACCAGTTGCAGGAAGCTGCAGGAGGGGAGAGCGCTGTGGCACTCAGGTCCAGCTTGTGGGCTCATTGGGCCACCTGGTTGACTACTTTGAGAACAGGATTCTGGATTAGATGGGTCACTGACCTGATGCAGCAGCCTCTTCTTGCTCCCACAATAATTCTGCTTTACTTGGACTGATGTGTCTCCGCTAACATGCCTTTCCCTTTATCTTTTTCTTTGCAGTTGTAGCTTTTCTGGTAGCTAAGCATCAAAACAAGGCCCTGATTGGAGACCAGGGACTCCTCCCTTGCAAGTTGTACCTGGAGAGTGTCAAGCGCTATTTCAAGGGGAAGATAAACTTGGACGCCTTAAGCTATGCCCCAACTTTAATTTGGTTTTTGGATTGGTCCAGCATGGACAGTGTCCTGGATGCCTTTGCTGTGGCTGGCTTGGGGATCTCGACTTTTGTCCTGGTCACCGGCTGCGCCAACGTGATCCTCATGGCTTCCCTGTGGGCTCTCTACCTCTCCTTAATTAACGTGGGACAGGTCTGGTAAGTTGGTTGGTACATCTTCTCTGTTATTCTTGTTGCTTGTCATTCAGAGGACCCTCAAGTTATTAAGATGATGGTGTTGAAATAATGAAACATCTCATAGGCTCCCCACCCCTACCCCCAACTTCATGCCCTCCAGATGTTTTGGTCTATGACTCATATTGTAGGAATGCCCCGTTCCTTTGATGTAGAATGGTTAAGAAACGTTTTAAATAAATAACGATTCTCCATGTCTCTATGCCAGAATCCCGTCCAATGAATCTGTCTACTAGGAATAGGTAAGGAATCTAAGATAGCCGGGGTGTGTATGTGGAATTTGATTTCTGGGCTATGACAGTTTGGGTTTGGCACTCGGAATTGCCTTGGAAACACAACATGAGTGATGGGATGATACCTTTATTCTCTCCCCATATCCATCTTTAGGCAGAAGGCTGGGGCTCATCATGGCATTTTGTTTCTACGCCCAAAGCAAGATGTTCAAAGCCCTAAATGACTTAGGCCCCAAATACCTGAAAGGTTGCCTCCTTTCCTACAGACCCTCCTAGGTGTTAAGATCAGTAGTGGGGGCCGTCTTGGTAGTTCCATGCTTCTCAGATGTTCAGTGAGTGGCAGCCCAGGAGAGGGCCTTCTCTGTGCCTGCCCTGAAGTTGTGGAATTCGTTCCCCACAGAGGTGTGCCTGGCTTCTTCACTCTGTCTATAGCCTTTGATGAATGCTGAAGATTCATCACTTTCTCCTGACCCTTGGCACCTGAGATATATGTCTTCAGAGTTCTCCCTATTGCTGTGGTTGTGGGCTTTTAACTGTTTTTAATTCTGAATTTTTAATTGTTGGGACAACCACAACAACAACAAGAAGTAATAATTCCCGCACCACAGGCATTTAGATCTTTTCCAACTTTACAATTCTATGGTTCTTTGAATAACAGTGCCCTAGAGGGGATGGGACCCTCACCGTGGTGAGCACAACAAATGGATTTAGGGAACCCTGCTGAAGAAACTGCAGGGTTCCTTTGCTCCAGTTGTCCAGAGGGCTGTGAGACTGATTGACAGCAGGATCATGCTCAACTTGCTGAGCCTTGCTGAGCCTTCCTGAATGGGCACAGAAACTTGGTGTCCTTGGGAGGCCATATGGTGCCTCTTGGGAATGATGACATTTCTGGCTCTTTCTTTGCTGGAGCAGGACTGTGGCTTTGAAGGAACCCCATGTGCTATTTGAGGCTGGATTGTTATTTGGGTTTACTGATTCCCTTTAAGAGAGAGAGAGTGTGTGTGTGTGTTTGTGTGCAAAACATATGAAGTTGGATTCAGCTCCCTCACTGGATAATTTATGGCAAACGGTAGCTTTTGTCGAGAACCACATAGCAATTTGATCAAGGAGGACGAGGTTAAGGGGAGTGGGACTAGGTGTTGCCCTTCATTCATCTCAATTTTAGTGGCAGTATAAATTATGGAGAAGTATGAAATCGAGTTAATGTTGTAAAGAAGGGTGGGATAGTTGTAAAAAGTGGCTTGTTGACTGTTGAAAATTCCTCTGCTTCCCCCCTGCCCCATTCAGATTTCTCTGAATGTCATTACAGTCGTACCTCGGTTTATGAACCGCTCGGGTTGCGAACAGTTCAGGTTACGAACTCCGCAAACCCGGAAGTGTTTTCGGCGTGCGTGCGTCCCGCGCCTGCGCAGAAGCGGCATGCGCGCTTTGCGCATGCGCAAAAGCGGCGCTCGGTATGCGACCTTTTCGGGTTACGAACTGCAACCCGGAACGGATCGCGTTCGTAACCCGAGGTACTACTGTATTCTTGTATATATACTGTGACATTCAGTTGCTTAGCTGTATCTTTGTGGGTTATTAAAATAATAATTAATAAATGGAGCTTGGGGTACAAAGTGGTATGGATTTATGTTTAATATACCGCACCAGTTGAAAAAAATGTAACTCAGGACTCTATTCTAAGAGTAGAAACACAACACAGTCATCATGGTGTGTGTGTGTGTGTGTGTGTGTGTGTGTGTATTCCAGTAGCACCTTAGAGACCAACTAAGTTTGTTCTTGGTATAAGCTTTCGTGTGCGTGCACACTTCTTCAGATACACTGAAACAAGTCACCAGACCATTATATATAGAGGGTCTATATATAAGGGTCTGGTGACTTCTCTTTTAGTGTATCTGAAGAAGTGTGCATGCACACGAAAGCTTATACCAAAAACAAACTTAGTTGGTCTCTAAGGTGCTACTGGACAATTTTTTTTTATAAATTTCGACTGTGTCAGACCAACACGGCTACCTACCTGAATCATGGTTAGTAACCATTGATAGCCTACTCCTCTTCCACGAAATTTGGCCAGTCCTCTTTTAAAGCCATCCAAGTTGGTGGCTGTCACTCTCTCCTGTGAGAGTGAGTTCCCTACTTTAATGTCTGCTATTTCCTGCTGGAGAGGGTAGTTTTCAGTTATCCTCCACAGCAGCCAGACTAGCTGAGATTTCTGCCGTACTTCTTGCATGTTCCATTCCTTGCCCATCATGGCTTCTGGGCTGGGGCATCATGTTGAACCCGGGTCTGTTTGGACCAGTCTCTGCTAACCGTGGCCAGTTTTGGCTGCCGTGTTGGCCTTTGCCAACCTGGTGCCCTCCAGATGCTTTGGGGTACAAGTCCCATCATCCCCAGCCAACGTGGCTGTATAATGATGGGAGCGTGGCGGTGCTGGGCTGCAGCTGATGGGACGTAGTCCAAAGCATTTCGCATGCAGCAAGTTGGCAATTTATTCAAAATGGGAGGCAGTAGTTTGGTATGCTCCAGGGTGCCCTTGGAGGCCTAGAACCTCCCTCTTGGGGCCTTGATGTAGACTTTGGTATGGTCTTGAATGTTCCATGCTCTAGTAGTTCTGCTCTGCCTTTCTGAACACACCTATTTGCAGAAGGAGGCTGATTCTGGTTATGAACCGGCAGCCAATGCAGCAGTTTTGAAACGGCTCCTGCTCCTTGTACCAACTGAAGTTTAGAATAAGTCTTGAAGGACAGACCCCATTGCAGTAATCCGCTACGGAAGTTACCAGTATCCACTGAAGGCCTTCCTTTTCCAACAAGACTTTTTAAGTGGAGATCTTTTGAAAATCCTAGTCTGTACCGGTATCTACATTGACTTAGAAATTTTTATTTGCTTTTTGTTTAAATCTATTTGGGATGTTTTATGGAAAGAAATTCGTAACATAAATGAAAGGACCCCCAGTTTTCCTTCTGTGCCTCTGAGATGCCTGTATGCCAGAGAGAAAGGAGCATAGGAGCTGCCTGGTGCATGGCAGAGTGAGGCAGTGGGCAAGCTATATGCGACACAGGACCCTCCACCAATGCGGGTTCATCCCTGTGCCTCGTTGGGCTTCCTTTTCCAGGCCTTGATACTGATACATGGAATTTGGAAGCAAGAAAGATTTTCATGCAGGAGCATCCAAAAGGATATTTTTTCTTTGGCACCCGGTTGGTGCACCTGGATATCCCGAGCCCTTTTTGTTTTCTAGCATCTGGTGAGTGGAGACAAAGTCTTGAGTTACATGAGTGGCCAGTGTGAGGTTTCTGATGGGAAGCCAGTTCAAAGGTAGATAAGCTGATGGGTTATTTTTCTCTCCCTCTTTTTTTGAAGAGCAATGCAGTTTCCCCTCTTCTATTTTTTCCTTGCCAGCAAGGGCCAATTTATTCTTTTAAAGTCCCTTCTTATTTTAATTTTTGAAGCATTTATCTATTTGTTTTGGGTCAGAAGCTTCAGATACCAGGCGCTGTTGACTTGAGTGTGACTCTTTTCAACTCCAGTCCAGCTGGCTGAGACGCAGGACGGAAAGGAAGCTTCGGCAGAGGAACTGCCCCCTTCTCTTCTCTTCTTTTTTTTGCAGCGTAAATCAGTGAAGGTTTCAGCTACGTGCCTGTTGATGTACCCTAAGGGGCTCATGCCTCTCCAGTTTTACAGCAGAGCGAGCAAATAACATTCATGCTTGAGGATAAATGTTGTTCGACATTTCTACCTATTTGAGGAACTCCCTTGGGTCCATCTAGCTCAGTATTGTCTATACTTGTGGTTCCCAATTTGTGGTCCATGGACCCTAGGGATCCACATAACCCACCCAGGGTTTTGTGGCACATACCTGTCAATTGTCTGGGACATCCCATTTTGGGGTGCTGTGCTCTCGTGTGGGAGCATTGCCTGGAAGACGCACATCTCAGTCTAGCTGCTGGGACATGTTGGGGGGGGGTATGGTGGCACCCTTCCCATATCAACATTTTCAAAAGCAGGGGATCCCTGTCTTGGCTTTTGAAAAACAGAGGGTCTGCAGTACATAGGTAATGGGGAACCAGTGGTCTACACTTATTGTCAACAGCTTTGCAGGATTTCAGACAAGAGTCTCTCTTAGTCCTACCTGGAGTTGCCATCAGGGCTTGAACTTGGGACTGTCTGTACACAAAGCAGATGCTCTACATTGAACTGCAACCTTTCCCCCTTTTCTGCAGAGAGCTCGCCACATCTCCCTTGTGCTTTCCAGAGGATCTGGGTTGTGTGTGGAATTGACTTGCGCAAACCTACACCCAGAGTGGCTGGGGCAACCCAGTCAGATGGGCGGCATAACAACAACAACAACAGGTTCCAGGGTATAGGTTGAGGGCGCACAAGGCCACCCCCTTTGCCTGAAGCTAAGCAGGTCTGGGTCTAGTCAGTACCTGGAACCACGTGTACATAATGCATTTATATACGGCTCAATACGGTATTTAGAATCTCAATGTGTGTGCCACTTTGGGTTGCACGAGGGAGGGAGGGAGGGCAAGAGACTGTCTCCTACAAGAGGCAGTGGTGTCTACCAACTTGCATGGCTTTCAGAGAGGTTTAGAGAAATTCACGGAGGAGAAGGCTATCAGCGACTACTCACCCTGATGGCTATGTTTTTTTCCCCTCCACCGTCGGAGGCAGTCATGTTTCTGAAAAACCAGTTGCTGGAAAATGGCAGGAAGGAAGGAAGAGTGCTCTTGTTCTCGGGTCCCTCCTGTGGGCTTCCCACTGGGGCATCTGGTTGGCCACTGTAAGAAGTGGATGCTGTACTAGATGGGCCACACTACCTTCTTGTTATGTTCTTACTCCCACAATAATTCTGCTGTACTTGGATGGATGGGTCTCCAATAACATGTCTCCTCCGAATCTTTTGTTTTCTGTGCAGTTGTGACTTTTTGGGTGGCTACTAGTCATGATGGCTATGTACTGTACTCCCTGCGCCGGAGGTGGCCGAATACCAGCTGCTGGGAAATTGTTGCAAGGAGGGGAAGTTCTTTTACTTCCAGGCTTCATATAGGCAGCTGGCCCTTCATAGTGGGCACAGGATGCTCAACTAGGTGGGCCTTTGTTCCAATCCAGCAGGGTTCTTATGCTCTTATGCTTGTGGCCTGCAGCTTTTGACTTCCTGCAGCCTGCTTTCCTCTGCTCCAGAACTTCCTGGCTCTTCCTATTTGAAGGGAAGACACGCTGGTGGTTTCTCCTATGAGAAGCAACCTATGATCGGATTAGGATTGCTTTAACAAAGCTTGGGGGATTTGGAATTGAAGCCAAGGCAGGAATTCAAAACCTCTTGTAGAGCTGGGGCGAGGTTGCTCTGTTGTTTTAGGATTTCCTGATAATGAGCTATGTTCTTGGAGTGTACAGTGAACTTTGGAAGAAGTACCTGTTTGGATCTATTGGTTGTGGGAAATTTGGCACCAAGAGATAATTTGTTTTTGTTATTTATCCATATGTGTTTAGGTCTTTATATATATATATATATATATATATATATATATATATATATATATATATACGGTATGTGTGTGTTTGTGTGTATATGCATACATGTACATATGTGTGCATACACACCAAATCTACAATACAAAATCAAAACTCTAAAACATACATGAGAACAGCATATATCTGCACATATGCAGAATGCTGGATTGCTGAGCAGTATGATCCAGAATGAACGGGGGGAGAGTGAAGTTCTCTCCCCCCCCAAAATAAATTCTTTATTGTTTTAATGTTTTAAAATACAAACTTGGTAGCGAAAAAAGAAAAATACATACACAAAATATAAAAAACTCACACAAAGATTGCTGAACAAAAAAAGAAAAAACCACAAAAAATATTCCATAAAAAAGAGCTCTTCCAATTATTCTCTCTGTAATTTATGTTATTCTTATTTTATCACCCATTTGTGAATACTATATCTACATATCATTTCATCTCTTATAGCAGGTTCTTTTATACCAGGTTCAGTCTAAGTCTGCTATTAGGGTTTCAGATACTCCATTTTTCAGTAGTGAAGTTCTCAGCAAGTATCTAAAAGATGCTGTCGTTGGTGTCTTCTGGATAACATGGAGAGCGGAATAAACATTTTAATACTTCCATGATTTGGATTGCAGTCAAAATTTCAATAATCCAGTTTGTGCAATCTGCTAGTCCCCATCGTGCACCTCACTGCAACTGGATGATTGCCATGGATGCTGGCTTCATCCTGATCTCTGGTACTGCATTTGGTGTGTATTTGGTTTTGTTTTTTTAAAAAATCTGGATTATGTCAATTATTCTGGTTGAAATCTTGTGCCTGTGAGATTGTTATTATGTATTTCTTTATACCCAGACTTTTCCCCTTATGGGACTCAGGGCAGCTTACATAAAAAAAGAGAGAACTGCTAAAAACATAGAAAAAAAAGTCATTAAAAAAAATTAAACTATATACATGTATAAAATCTGTTAAAACCATACAAATAAGTACAATAAAAAACAACATGGCACTAGCCGTTTCATTAAAAGCAGTCCATTCCCAAAAGCCGGTTTGAACAAGAAAGTCTTTACCTGCTGACAGAAGGACAACAAGGAGGGAGTCAGTCTGACTTCTCTAGGGCGGAAGTTCCAAAGTCTGGGAGAAGCCACCAAGATTCTGAATTAGTCCTCCTGGTCTGATGTTGAGGACAGACATTGTCCTTGTCTTGCTTATGAGGAGGACCCCTTCTGCTGGTTGTGCTGTGGATTTAAAGTGATACCATCAATTCTGTACTGAAGATCTAATTTTACATCATTGAAAGTCAGTTGCTCAGGCTTTCATGCTAAGCTCCACCTGGACCCGGATTAGTGGCACCGAAATCAGAAGAATAACATACAAGTTGCATGATGAGCCTTTTCCAGATAATGTAAACATAGACATTGAATCAACATCCTAGATACCATAGCTGGTGTCATACAAGTGGATGAAAGTGTGATCTGTGTTTCAAGAGATCTCCAGTTCAAATCTCGCCTTAGCCATGAACTTGCTTGCAATCCACAGCTTTCTCAGTCACCTACCCTGCTCTAGTATGTGATAATACAGTACAGGTTAATTTTACAAGACTGTTACAAGGATTACAGAGTTAATATAAATGAAGGGTTGAAATTATTGGACCTCAGCTTGTTGTGTCCATCTTTCTTCTTTAAAAGGTCTCTTCTAAGTACAGTGGAACCTCGGTTTATGAACACCTTGGTTTATGAATTTTCGGTTTACGAACGCCGCAGACCCATCTGGAACGGATTAATTCACTTTCCATTACTTTCAATGGGAAAGTTTGCTTCAGTTTATGAACGCTTCAGTTTAAGTACTCTGCGGACCGTCTGGAACAGATTAATCCACTTTCCATTACTTTCAATGGGAAGGTTCACTTCAGTTTATGAACGCTTCAGTTTATGAACAGACTTCCGGAACCAATTGTGTTCATAAACCGAGGTACCACTGTAGACCCAACAATTGGATCTTGGCCTAAGGGTTGCATTCAGCTACGTTCTCCATGGAGCAGATCTATTGAAATTGATGGGCATGATGACTAACATAGATAGGTTCATTAATTTCAATGGGTCTCCTCTAATGAGAACTTAGTTGGATGCAACCCCATATGTTGGATCCAGATGAAGCTAGTTGCAGTTAAGTCTCACTGAAATTAGTGGGGCAAATCAGTCATGACATAAGAGCATTTCAGTGAGATTGAAGTGCAACTAACTTTATCTAGATCAGTTGTTCCA
Organism: Zootoca vivipara; assembly: GCF_963506605.1. Classification (NCBI taxonomy): domain Eukaryota; kingdom Metazoa; phylum Chordata; class Lepidosauria; order Squamata; family Lacertidae; genus Zootoca; species Zootoca vivipara. The sequence continues at coordinate 31,752,856 of NC_083289.1, read as the reverse complement.
AAATGTTTTTGGACTACCGTTCTCTTCGTCCCGTAAACTCACTCCCAGTGCACCTACCCTATAAAAGGCATTATTCCGAATAGTGGTTTGCATGATCCACTAAGGAAGGTAATCTCCCCCCTTGATGGTGGTACTGCCCATTTTGGGAACCATTGAATTTAGATCTAGTCCATGGAGCTGGTTTAAAAGCTTTCAGTGAAAACAACAATATCTTCCTATGCATTTTGGGGGCAAAAAGTGTTATGTGTTAGAGCCGCTTTTCACTTGGCGTGCTGCAGAAAATTTCATCACAAACAACAACATACCGGTAGTAGCCCTTTGGCAATAAGCTTCAGAAATGCCTTTGTTTATCACGGTCCAGTCTATGGCCTTCTCCATTCCTCCTTTGCTCCCCTCCTCCTGATGGAAAAAAAGAATAATTTCTAGAAACTTAAACCAAAAGTTAAAGGATCTCAGGGGGGTCATCCTTCCTGTAGGAAGCAGATTTTGGCACCTCTTGCTGATATTGTGGTGGTGGTGGTTCTCGGGGAGAGACGGCCGGGCGTATCAGTTTCAAAGAATGCTGTGTGCGGCTGATATGACATATTAATGAAACGAAGATTAATACCATGTGACACTGCTGCTGCTTAGCTGTACAAGCAGGGGCTAACGAAGCTAATTGAAAACATACTCCTGGTTCACAAAATTATAACTTAGTGACGGCTTATGTCAGAAAGGAATAATTTTCATCCCATCTTGAGCTGCCTCTGGAGCGATCTTGGCCCCCTGGCCCTAATCCTGTAAAAGATCAAACACACATCCTAGGCTGGTTAGTGCAATTTCAGAAAGAGGCAAGCAGGAGCGAAGACTAACATTTCAGCACTCCCACCCCCCAATAATTAAAATTAGACTTCACTAGTTTGATGCTATAGAAATGTGCTCTGAAAGTATAGACGCCCCCCCCCCCAATTCTGTTGGGTAATATAGAACACCAGGTTTCTTCAGAATTACTTTGGGGCTTCATCTCATGTAGTCTAACAGACCCATTGAAATTGATGGGCATGACTAACACAGGTTCATTAATTTCAGTGGAACTACTCTGATTAATTCTTAGTTGGATATAATCCAAAGAACTCTGGAAGAGGAAAACCTGGGATATAATTATTTCTAAGATACATTTGGCTGCTGTGGTGTAGTGCTTAAATGCGAGATACCAAGGTCCAAATCCGACTGCCGTGACGCTCACTGAATGATTTTGGGCCAGTCCCTCTTTTTCAGTACAACCTACTTCACAGGGTTGTTCTGAGGGGACTGTGGATCTTCTTGGGCTCCTAGGAAGGGAGGTGGGATATAAATGTAGTAACCAGTGCTTTTTTGGTTTTAAAAGAACATCCCAGTACTTATATATCGAGCATAGAGCTGTCAGGACCAGCACAAAATGACTGCCATGGTCAGCAAAACTAAGATGTGTTGGCACTCTGTACTGGTGAATACTGTCACACACACAAAAAGCCGTGGTGGTGACAACGATGATTATAATAATACTAAATAATAGCAATAGCAGCTCAGGCCACTTGCTGCAACGGCACTACAGCCATACCTTGGTTTATGTACGCTTCGGTTTGAGTACTTTCAGTTTAAGTCAGGCACCCCCAAACTTCGGCCCTCCAGATGTTTTGGACTATGTTATAAGAATTTTGAGGTCATATATATATATATATAATAATTGTTCATAAAACATGTACATGAATGTACAGAAACATGTCTGAAGCAGCACAGGAAGACAGGACTGACTGACACCATTTTGACTCTCTCAGACCTGGCGTTCCTCTGCAAGGAAGAAGGGGGGGGGGGAACCTTCTCATTGTCTCAGGAATTAAAGTGATAATCCCTGGCATCCTGATACCTGGGTGCCAGACAAAAGGGTGTGATTAACTTGGCTGGGAAACAGGGAAATGTAAATATCTCTCTCTTTTGTTGATTAGGTTTGGGGGGCAGGGGGCAGGGTCCAGGATGCTCAGATTACTGCCACCAGACCTCCCCTTTCATGATGTACCTATGATGAATCTAGGGAGGGCGGTCTTGGGCTACACCCCTTCTGTGACATATGGATGATGCTTCTGGGGGGTGGGCTGAAACCAATTTCAAATTTCTTTTTAAGGGCAAGACACCTCTGTTTGGGGTTCCTTCCTTGTTCTCCTGCGTGAGAGGAAGGACCCTGTTGCAACAGCGAAAATAAAAGTGCCTTGCTTCGTACGTCCTGGTTTGGTCTCTGTTATTTGGTGGGCAGGAGACGCTTAAATTCGTCTGCTTGCCTGGATCCTTGGGCTCTCCCTGGGTCAGGATCCATTTCTCTGGGTTCATAGGAACCAGCTTAAATTTTACTTCAACTACAATTCCCATCTTCCCCAACCACTGGTCCTGTTAGCTAGGGATCATGGGACTTGTCGGCCAAAACATCTGGAGGGCCGCAGTTTGGGGATGCCTGCTTTAAGTACTCTGCGGACCTGTCTGGAACGGATTAATCCACTTTCCATTACTTTCAATGGGAAAGTTTGCTTCAGGTTAAGTACGCTTCAGGTCAGGTTAAGTACAGACTTCCGGAACCAATTGTGTACTTAAACCGAGATACTGTACCATTGTATTTTGCTCCATTGAATTTCTGCTTCTTCGAAACAATGAAGTTGCATTAATGTGACTACTCCGATCTGACTGAATAATAGTAATATTAGTAATAATTGATAATATAATACAGCACAAGGCTGCCTTCATGCAATAAGCTCTGTGTCTGTCAGCTGAGAGGCGGGTCCTTCCTAGGGGAAAGTTTCCCACATTGTCACCAGGGTGCCTCCATTGTAACAATACTGGGGCTGTCAGCAAGGAGTGTCGTCTTTCTCTGCAATGTCCCTGAAAGTCTTTCCTCTCGGTATCTCTTCAGTTTTGTTGTCATTACTTATTAAGTCTCTCAGTATGGGCTTCCTGGAGGTGTCTGGTTTTTGGGTTTGGGATGCTGGATGAGACTGTCCCTTGGTCTGATCCAGCTAGGCCTCTTTTTTAAATTTTTATTTTAAGTGCATATCTGTTTGCAGCTGAACTCCAGGAAGAGATTTACATAGAAGGATAAATCTCAATAGAAATTTTACGGTAACTGATTTTAGCATGGACTTCCGGTCACCATACCTGTCCAACCTAACTATCCCAAAATACAGACGAGCCTTCATGCTGGCCAGACTGGACATGCTACCCTCCGCCGTCCTTGAAGGTCGATTCTCAAAAACACCATACCAGAATTGACTATGTCCCTGCGGAGTTGGCAGCGTGGAGACTGTATCACATGTACTCCTGTCCTGTCCCCTATATAAAGACCTCAGGGATGAGATCATCACACCTCTGATATCCGCCATTTCGGGCCGCCCATCCGAGGATATACTGTTTTTCCTCCTGGCAGACCAGACTGCCCAGACAACAGAGAAGGTAGCCAGATTTATTGAGAGGGCCATGAGACTGAGGGCCGCCAGCTGAAGGACAATAGCGCCTCCTGTGTGAACATATAATTAAGATCTCATCTGTTTCATTTTAATTGTGTTATGCTGAATCCCGAGACAGCACATTTTATTGTTATATATAGCATTTTTCTTTTTTCTTTCCTTTTTACCAGGTTATGTAATATGAATCCTTTGTTGCAATGGCCTTTAGGCCACGCAAATAAATAAAGTTTTACTTACTTAACTGATTTTAGATGCTTTTTGTTATAATTGTTTTTAGAAAGTTTAATCAGTTTTGGTTTTTTCCCTCTTTGTTTTTATTTTTAAATTGTGGATCTGTTTGCCTCCCTTGGCCCCTTGGGGAGGAAGGGTGGGGTATATAATTAATAATAATAATAATAATAATAATAATAATGGTTGTTATTATTATTACTACTACTACTTTTCTTTGGGGACCTTGAACTTAGGTTGGCTGTTAATTCAAGGGCTGAAACAAGTTGAAAAAGTTGTTGAAAGAGAAGAAGGGATTTCTAAGTGTCTTGAGCAACTGCGTGAAATAGCTGCAAGGTTGTTACCTCCAATGCAGCCTTCTCCAAACAAATTGATATTCCCAGATGTTTTGTACTGCAATTCCCATCAGTACAGCCATTTTGGACTCTCATCTCCCATTAGTCCCAGACAGCCTGGCTGTTTTGGACTACAGCCCTGGCCAGCAGCCCAAAATATCTGGAGGGCATCAGGTTGGGGAAGTCCAGTCTAGTGGTTGGAACTCACAGTTGACCCCTGAACAAACCAAGATAACCAGCAAAGGAATTTGGTAGGAATGCTTGTTCTTGAGTATAAATGGGTTGTTATTTTGGGACAGCAAACACAAGTTGTTGTTTGTTTGGGTTTTTTTTATATAAAAAAAGAGGAGGCAGGGAAAACCTTTATTTTAGTGCAAATGTTCCCCTTGTTTTTGAATGTGGATATTTGTAATTATAGGGCAGTTCTTTAAAAGATTGGGGACCACAATAAAGTAGATCCAGAAACCAGACAAGTGCTTTCGTTTACTACCCTTGTAAACGCATTTCCTTCCCCCTCTCCCCACCACCATGACCACTGTGGAACGCCAACAGCTTAGCAGCAACTCAAACCAGCTGCCCAAGATGTTACTTAACCCTCCGAAAGGGCTTTCAACTTAATAGTGTGTCAGAAATTGATGGTGAACTTGGACGGTGCCTTGGTACAGCTTCACTTCTGATTAAATGGAACTGCTTCCAGCAGCTCTCCATGGGGTTTTAAGGCACACTGCTCCGGTTTTTATTTAATGTATTGTTTTGCTTGTTTATCTCTTTTTGTGGGAAGTCTCCAGGGGCACTGGCTTGAGTTCTTGAATGGCAGAGTGTCGCAGGGACTGATTTTGGGTGGATGCGCACTATGTGTTGGAAGAAGGGGATCGTGCAGGAGATTAAGGGGGCTGGGCTGATGTTGACATCATGTTAAGTGGGGTTTTAAATGACAAGATAGGCGAGAGCTCAGTACTGAAGATCAGAACTGTGACTGGCAGTGGCTCCGTAGGGTTTCAGACAGCGGTCTTGGGAGAGGCTGAAGATTGAGCTTGGGCCTAGTCTGGAGGCTCTAGCTTGTGCAAAAAGCTGTGGCTCGACTGTTAATGGGGACAGACGATCGCCATCACATAACTGCACTGCTCGAAATTCTGTACTGGCTGCCCTTAACCTACTGGGCCAGGTTCAAGGCTTGCATATTCATATAGAAAGCCCTTAAACAATTTGGGTCCAGGCTACCACAAGGAGTGCCTAATCCCTTTTATCCCTGCCTGATCATCATCTTTGCGGGAGTCGCTGTTAGTAGCCCCTCATGGCTCTGATGCATGACCCCCAGGGCCAGGGGTTGTGCTGTGTTCTGCATTGTGGGCCCAGTTTTATGGAACTCCCTTCCATTTGAGGTCAGACAGAACCCCTCCACCTGGTGCCTATTGTAGACTTTTCCTATTTCAGCAGGCATTTTAATGGATGTTTGATTCTACAGTTTTAACTTACGTTTATCTTTCGTATTACATTTTTGAAAACCACTTAGGAGACTATTGTGGCTAAGTATTATAAGCATGGTTTAAATAATAACAACAAACTGGGACCTGTAAATCATGTGCTCTACTGGTCCTCCCTTTCAAAAACCAAACAATTTGTTACATGGAAGGTACTAGCACATAGGCAGCTTTGAGAGCATTGCCCCATCTAACTCAGGGGTTCCCAAACTTTTTTTCCTCTGGGCCACACTTTCAGGATAAAGATTTGCTCAGGCCACGCCAAACTTTTTATTGATAAGAAATACATTGGAAGACATAAAGAAACAACTCTTAACAGTGCTTGATTTATAACATAGAACACAACTACAGTGGTACCTTGGGTTACAAACTTAATTCGTTCCGTAGGTCCATTCTTAACCCGAAACCGTTCTTAACCTCAGGTACCACTTTAGCTAATGGGGCCTCCCGCTGCGCCGCCAGCGCACTATTTCCATTCTCATCCTTGGGCAAAGTTCTCAACCCAAGGTACAGTGGTACCTCGACTTACAAAGACGATCCGTTCCGCGGCGCTCTTTGTAAGTCGAAGTCTTCGGTTGTTGAAGCGCGATTTTGCGCATGCGTGAACCGCGCGCGCCGCTTCTGCGGAGGCGCAGAACGCGCACACGGCAACAAGACTTCTGGGTTTGCCGACTTCGGAAGTCGAAACCTTCGGAAGTCAAGTCATTCGGCTGTCGAGGTACCACTGTACTACTCCTGGGTTAGCGGAGTTTGTAACCCGAAGCGTTTGTAACCCAAGGTACCACTGTACTGTACTTTATAATTGATCATTGTCCTTGAATCTTCCTGCCACACTTGCCATCCTCTCCTTCCACACCCTTTGAGAACCACTGATCTAACTCAACATTGCCTGCACTGAGTGGCACTGACTCACCAGGGTTTCAGGCTGCGAGTCCCATCCCTACCTGGAGGTGCCGGGATTTGAACCTGGGACCTTCTATATACAAAGCAGATGCTCTACTACTGAGCTATGGCCCCTTCTCCACAGGCATGTGTCAAAGGGCTTCCTGGGGGTGGGGAGGGGAGCTGGTTTGCTGTTTGCCCCCTGTTGAGTGCCTTGTTTTCATTTGTTTATTGATCTTTTTAAAGAAAGTGTATTTCAGCTTTCTGCTCAAAGCCTTCAGATACCAGTAGCTTTGCAGTATTAACAAATCATTGAAAATGCTGTAGGGTCCTTAGAAGAACCTTAAAGGATTAACAAATGGTGTGTGTGTGTGTGTGTGTGTGTGTGTGCTTTTGAAAGACAAACAAAATGTCTATGATATGGAATGGCTTCTCAGCTTGCCACTTAAAAATGTTGAAAGTAGCCTGTGAATATTTTGTTCATTTGTTTAGACAATTTATATACTACCGTACTTACATACTGTACTTATTTACCAGAATAGCTAAGCTAAGCAGTTTACAACCTATCTTAAAACATCATAAAGATAAAAGATAAGAAATACTAGGAAAAACCATATTCTAGAGCAACGCAATTAACAACCAAACAGATCATATCATCTTTGTTTTTTTCTTACCTTGCATTGTAACATTTCCCCTCCCATTTCTTTTGCAGGTATTCCTTTGGTAAGTGAACAGGTATTCCTTTTGCAGGTATTCCTTTGGTAAGTAGTTGTATTTTTGTGCACTTTCAGGGTATGTAATATTTTAAAATTTCTCTATTGCTATTCTTCCTCCCCCACTTTTTTTTTTTAAGGGAAATAGTTATAACCTTTTAGGACTTATGAACACATTTGCAAACAGGATAAACTGTTGTGGGCACACTCATCCCCACACCCTACTCTGTTGTTGTTGTTATTTATTTATTGCATTTATATCCCACCTTTTTCTCCCAGTGTGGTGTAGTGGTTTAGAGCGGTAGACTCGTAATCTGGTGAACCGGGTTCGCTTCCCCGCTCCTCCACCTGCAGCTGCTGGATCACATTGGGCTAGTCACACTTCTCTGAAGTCTCTCAGCCTCACTCACCTCACAGAGTGTTTGTTGTGGGGGAGGAAGGGAAAGGAGATTGTTAGCTGCTTTGAGACTCCTTAGGTAGTGATAAAACAGGATATCAAATCCAAACTACTCCTCCTCCTCCTCCTCCTCCTCCTCCTCCTCCTCCTCCTCCTCCTCCTCCTCCCTTCTTCTTCTTCTTCTTCTTCTTCTTCTTCTTCTTCTTCTTCTTCTTCTTCTTCTTCTTCTTCTTCTTCTTCTTCTCCTTCTTCTCCTTCTTCTCCTCCTCCTCCTCCTCCTCCTCCTCCTCCTCCTCCTCCTCCTCCTCCTCCTCCTCCTCCTCCTCCTTCCCAGGAGCTCAAGGTTCTCCCCCTCCTCATTTAATCCCCACCACAACAACCCTGTGAGGTAGTTTAGGCTGAGATGGCTACTAAGTTATCTCCAAAAACCCAGGTGAATGAAACTGGTTTTACCTGCTTGTAGAGGCCCATCAGGGCCTCTGCCATCCAGGCTTTCAGGGGAAAGGGATTCTGGAGCCGGGACACCACAACACAGAAGGCCCTCTCATGTGTCACCACCCACACCTTGATGCCTATCAGATAGTACAGGTTTTGCTTGGTTTCCAGAGGATCCATATGAATTGGTCAGAACTTGTACTGGTAGGTGAATTTGGAAGAAGGCATTTGAGTCACTACAGGACCTTAAGTATCATATAGTAACCTTTGTGGGTGGATGCTTCTTTGATGAGCTTTTGGTTTCAGCTTTGTCCCACTGGCATGCCAGCTGTACCCGGTGCCTCCTAGTAACTTTTTTTGGGATGTTGTAGGAGATTGCCACCACCACCCACCTCTGCTCACCCACCACTCCCGATTCCTGGCTTATGTAAAAACATGAGGAGATACAGCTTCTTCCTCAAGTGGATCAAGTCTTTGAGTCCTGGTTAATCAAACCCTTTGTACACAGCAGGCCCCTGCTCTCTTCCTTCTGTTTTTGGATGAGATGCTTCTGAGTTGGGGTTAATGAAATAAAAATGCCTCAGGCCTCCCCCCGCAGTTCTTTATTTTTTTGGCGAGGAATGCAGGAAACCCACAATATTTTTTTGTTATAATAGAACTGTGGAACAGTGACATTTTGTCGTCTGTCTGTTGTTGTCAAAAGGCATTTAAATATTGCTGAGCTTTTTTTTTGGTGGGGGGAATCCCACTTTAGCGTTGGGTAGTGTTTACTTCAAAGGACAGTCTTAACAGTTCCTGCTGGGATCCTTTGTACCTGCTGGGTGCTTCCTGTTCCCTTGCAGGAAGTGTGGTGCTTGCTTGCTTTTTTATTTTTTTAAAAAAGCATATTTTGAGATTGGCTCTTATTTCAAACAAAAAATCATCTTTATTAATAGTGGGCTATATTGAATGAAACCACTACGTGTGCAATGGAACTTCTCTCCCCGCCTCCCCCAATTTGCTCCAGAGGGTTGGGAAAACCTCAGATCAGATTTTGTTGGGTTGGGGGCGCAGTAGGAGTACGGAAGGTGAAGTTCTGTTGCGCAAGCAGAAGGTATTTCTCAAGTGCAATACCTTAAATTCACCTTGCCTTGAGGCCTATAAGGAACACCTGCATTCAGCAGCAGTCTACCCCTGAATGTGTTCTGCGGCAGACTCCCTCTGCAGGGAGTGCAGCTAGAGAGTTTCTTTTGCATTCTTGCCCTGCTAATGGGCTTCCTGCGGGTATCAGGTTGGCTGCTGGGCTAGAGAGATCGTTTATTCTGATCCAGCAGGGCTGCTTTAAATATTTTTCATTTTTCATTTCTGCATACAAACCCTTTACTTTAGCAGAGATCCACCTCTGAAAAACCGGTGACGTCCTTGGCCTTGTTTTTGATCTGTTTTGCTAAGACGACAACCAGGATGGTGTCTCTGGACCAGGTGTGGCAAAGTTTAAAGCTGTTGGGAGTGCCCCCTGGGTGCAATGGCCTCCGTTGCCCTCGGGGTTGGAATTTCTCTGCTGCGATGTCACTGCCACAAAGCTGAGCCCTAACCGTGTTTGTCATGCTCTGCTGCCCTTGACGGTCTCCCGTGGCCTGGCTTCCTCCTTGATCCCCCTATTCCTTGGGGAGAGAGGGAGGGAGAGAGACCTTCCCTGGTCCCAGAGGTGGAGCTTAACAAGAAGCACCTGTTTCAAAGGCCTGGGACACTTCTACCACAGCTGTTCGCAGTGTTCAGCCATTTCCTGGCCGGCTGGGTCATGAGAATGTTCTCACCACCTAGAGATCTGTTGCTGGGCTTGGGGTGAATTCCCCCACCCCACCCCCAGGGAAAATGTCCTTTAATTTAGCCCTCAGCCACAGATGGCGGACCCTTTTTCCAACGTTGGAATGCAACCCAAAGTAAAGACTAGTTTGCTCCTATTACTATGGCGACTATTAATAATAAAGCTACACATTGCCTTTCACTTATTACAATTAATTTATTAATCACCTTCTAAACCACGGTCTCAAGGCGATTGACACATAAGATAATTAAGAACAGCTAAAAGCACAAAATACATTTAAAACAAAACTAAAAACCTACCGGTAACAAATGGACACTTGTGGTAAATATCCATTTATCCAGCTGGAAAAGCCTGTCTCAAGGTGATGTACAGACCTACCATTAAGAACTGCTAAGATAGCTTTAAAAAAACAGCACAACAAACAACTGAGGATAGGGTTAAATGCAATAAAAAAGGAACTCTGAGGCAGATACCTTTTCTTCTAGCTTGGAAAAGTTTGTTGGAATAGAAATGTTTTCAGTTGCTTCTTGGAAGTACAGACAACAACAACAACAACAAGAAGTGTGTTGTTTCCAATAAACAGGGGCGGCTACACTTAAGGCCCTGCTCAGAGTTACTGAGGAGCCGGTTTCTGAAATTTTGGGGACTTGAAGGAAAATCTCCCCAGCAGAAAGCAGTGACTTACTGGGTATATAAGAAAGAAGGCGTTCTCTTAAGCCACCTGGCCCTAAGATGTACAGGGCCAGTAACAGATTGGCAACCAGGGCAAAACCCGCAACAATTTCTGTGCTGGTGGTAATTTGACCCCATAGTAAATTTTATGCAGTGGCAACAATGCACTTGGCAGTTTACAGGAAAAAAGCCTTTACCAACCTGCTACCTTCCAGATATTTTGGACTACAATTCCCATCAGCCTCAGCCCCAACCTAAAACATCTGGAGGGCAAAGTGTTAGCAATTGCTTTAATAAGCACTCTCTCTCTCTCTCTCTCTCTCTCTCTCTCTCTCTCTCTCTCTCTCTCTCTCTCTCTCTCTCTCTCTCACACACACACACACACACACACACACACACACTTGTTCAGCCCTGAAGAAAATAATAATATAAAATCTAGATGGAGTGAGGGGAGACACAAACAGGAAGAAGCAAGGCGCCCACTATCTCTAATTTCCCTGGGGGTGGGGGTGGAAGAAAGATATTTTTTATTCAACAATCTTTTCCAGCTGGATTAAAAGGTCTCTTAGCAGTTCATTTTGTATTGCTTTTAAACCTATCATCAGTTGCTTTTGATACTGCTTTTAAAACCATCTTAGCTGTTTTTATGGTCTGGCCTTGAGACATGAGGCATTTCATAAATATTATTGTTATTGTTATTCATTTAAAGTAATGAGAATCTTAAAAACGTTTCTTGGAATCGCTTCTGCTCTCTCTTGATTCCAGGGTCCTGTTTGCTTCTTAGCCTGGAAAGGGTTTTTGTGTTTGTGTGTCGATAACTTTTTTTTATTTGTAGAAACGGGACAATTGGGCTGTTGATTATTCCTGTTGTCCGCGTGCGACTGGAAAAAAAAAACCTTTCCCCTTCTGCCTTATTAAATCTATTTTTCAAGCTGTCACTTAGCTGGCCTTTAGCGACAGAGTCGGATGTTTATATGGCCCTGGACGCTGCAGTGCTTGTTTCCAATTGTGCGAGCACCTTGCCCCAGCCGTTGTGAATTAAATGCTCCTTGTGACCTCTTGCCCTCCCTGCTCTTAAATTCATGCTTTAAAAACAGCTTAATGAGGGGTTTACTGGCCCAATTGAAAGTTTTTATTAAAACCTATTAGTGTGCTAGAGTAGCCCGCATGAAGGAAGCAATTAGCCCGGAGCAACTCTTAACTCTCTTTCTCTCCTGGCCTACAGCTATGCCAGCTTTTCCGCTAAACTGTTTCCAGATTCAGCCTTAACCCGAAACGTTGCCATTTTTTTTTTGCATGAGATTCATACCCTCTGGCTTAATTTATAGCTTTGTTTCCTTCGCTCTCCCTAACCTTAGTTCACAATGACATTTTGGGTTTTAATTTAATTAGAAGGGGCAATAAGAGGCTGTTCCTCATTATCTTGGTCTGTCTTGTTGCTGTGCATTAATGCAAACTTGCATATGAACACCCTTCCCAAAATAAATAAAAAAAATTGGCTGGCATGTTTTCAACCGTCTGCCTCCAGATCAGGCAGAAGCTGCTATTTCCCACCCTGGATCTTATGCCTCACTTTCCCCTTCCACAAATAATGTGCTCTAAGTGGCTTATAAGTATAAAAGCAAAGCGTAAAAACAACCGTTAAAACACAAAATTATCAAACAAAGAACAGGGGCAAAAGCCTTAAGAGACCCCCCCCATCAGCAATCAAGTTAATAATTAGCCACAGATCAAAAGCATGTTTTAAGCCTTACAGGTAGAAACTTACCGGTAAGAAACTGACACAGGCAGTTTTGGGACTTATTTATTTATTTATTTATTTACCCTAAGCTGCCTCCTAATGTATCTTGGGGGTCATAGAATATCCCCAACAAAGGCAGCTGTGTTGTGTCAGGAGAAGAACATTTAAATCTGATTCCTGGATCAGCTTTTGTTTGGGGAAAACCACATGGGACATTCCGCCCCCCGCCCCAAATAATACTTAAACAGGAATTTTAAAAATAGGCAATTGGGGTGGGTGCATTTTCCTCTCCCAGGCCAAATTTGAATGTATCTTCGGCTGTTAAATTGCCCCCCAAAAGCCATGTGAGCATCAGGGCACTTACCTGCTTTCTTTGGTTCAGTGTTGTGTACACCAGACACATTGTTTTTAGTAAATTGGGTAAAATATTATCATATAACAATAATTAATTCTTTACTTTCATTAAGCTCACAGTGCAACTTGCTATCACCTTCTGAGCATAGTTCAAGCATTATGATGAAGATTGTAGTAAAGGAAATAAATAATAGTAGAAAGGTTGGTATAAAATCATCATAAGCATCGTCACCAATGGAGAGTTGGACTAAGACCTAGGAAACCAGGGTTCAAATCCTCACTCAGCCACGAAGCACCCTGGGTGACCTTGGGCCAGTCTCTCCCTCTTAGCCTAACCTACCTCATAGGATTGTTGTGGGGATTAAATGGGAAGGATGAGAACCATTAACATAAACTTGAGGTCCTTGGAAGAAAAAAGTGGTATATGAATGCAATAAAATAAATAACTTGCAGCCCTCCATATATTTTTTGGACTCCAGTTCCTACCAGCCCCAGCCAGCATGGTTAGGGCTGATGGAAGTTGTAGTTTAGCCACACCTGATGATTCCCCACCCTTGCATTACGCACCATCCTTCAAAAGTGCAACATGCCTGTTATTGAGCAGCTGAGCAGGAAACGCGTTTTTCTGAACTCGTAGTCACAGGGGATTGTGGGAAAGGACAGGGAAAAATAATTAAACCAATTAACTCTCCCAGGCGACAGAGGGCCTTCAAGTTCTTGCTAGCTGCAATCCGCATGTATCCGCAGCTAAGTAACTATACATAATTACAAAGTTTGGAAATGGCAGGAATGAGATTAATTTACGTTACGCAGGACCCTTGTGCCACAAAGTCAGATTTTAAAAACTCTCGGCACAAACAAACACAAACTGCCCTGCCAATCTCCTTGGAGCTCAAGGAGCACCAGAATTCAAAGCAAGCAGTGTTTAGTGGGAAGGGAAAGCAAGCAGATTTTGGATCTGTTTCCTTGCTCCCCGCCCCCATCAAAAACCATGTGTGCGATTAGCCGGAACTGATAACTGCCCGGAAACAAATAATGACGAAATGTTGAGCCAGATTTATCTGGAAGGCATTGGAACCCAATTATCGCTGCTTATAATGTCCCAGATATGAAATGGTTATGTTTTACAAAGGGGAAAAATCTTTTAAATCAAAACCTCAAAATTATATCCAAAGTGTTTCTAATTAGTCTGCGGACAGACCGCTGCTTACAGCCACAGGCTGTCTGTTGAATGCAAAGGATGGTCAGATCCTCAAATAGGCAAATTTGTAACCACGAGGTTGGTCACTTGTCCTGTGCCTGTCTGAGACGGGAGCAAATTGCACTCGGGAGCAAAAGATCTCAATAATCATTGCCGCTTTCCCCTCTCAACTACCTCCATTTTCATCTGCTTTTTGCAGTGCTGTGCTTTGCCCCTTGAAATCGTTCGCATAATTGCTGCAATCACACCTGCTATTTTGCATTAATAGTTTTAATGGTAGGTTTTGCTCTCAATATATACCCTTTTATCTTTTTACCGAGTATGTGGTGCCTGTCTAGCAAGATGAAGCTCACCCGTTACCTCTCACAAGACACGAGAGCCTTCTCAAAAACAGTTGGTGCAGGTTCTTGTTACCTGTGCTAAACTCCAGCACTCTTGAACCAAACTATGCATGTATGGCTGTTGTTTTGACAGCTCGGAGGTGGGCCATAGCTCATTGGTAGAGCACAGGCGTTACATGTCAAAAGTCTTAGTTGAATCCCTGGCAGATCAGGGAAGAAGTAATGGGAAAGGCGTCTACCTGAAACCCAGGCCATTCCCATTCAGTGTGACGTAAACTGTAATGTACAGAATGCAGGAAGCTGCATTGTACTGAGTCAGAGTGTTGATCCAGCTAGCTCAGTTAGGCCATTGATCCACCTAGCTCAGTATTATATCTGCACCAGCATTGGCTCTCTTGGGTTGCCAGGGATTGAACATGGGACCTTCTTCTTGCAAAGCAGATGCTCCTTGTGACCCCTTCCCTTCCCTTTTGCCCTTTCTGCCATGTTTGTCAGCTCCTAGTCTGGGCTATTCATTGCAAAGAGAATGTCAAATTAGACCCTTCACCTGATATTCAGCAGCAAATCTTGACATTACTTATACAACTCTCTCTCTCTCTCTCTCTCTCTCTCTCTCTCTCTCTCTCTCTCTCTCTCTCACACACACACACACACACACACACACACACTTCATGCTGTAAATCAGGCACCCCCAAACTTGGCCCTCCAGATGTTTTGGGACTACAATTCCCATCATCCCTGACCACTGGTCCTGTTAGCTAGGGATGATGGGAGTAGTAGTCCCAAAACATCTGGAGGGCCGAGTTTGGGGATGCCTGCTGTAAATCTTCAAGCTACCTCTAGGTTTTTCATAAGAGTTGTTATTTTTTTTAAAATCATCTTTATTCATTTTACACATGAAATACAAAAAGCAAAGAAAAAATAAGCACAAAAAAGAAAAAGAAAAAAGCGCAACAAACAAACAAAAAACATCAACAGCAAAAAGAAAAAGAAAAAAATATAATAATATCCAATAATCTTATATCTTCATCAATTCATTTGGACTCCCCCGGTTCCCCCCTCATTGGTTCCTTATTTCCATTCCTTACAGAGCAGTTTTCACAGAATAACAATTCTTTTAAAATCTAATTGAATTTCCTTTATACTTATCACCTTTAAGGTTTTCTAATATCTCAATTTTAATATACATACAAATCTAATTAATAATTCCCCAAACTTAAGTTTTTACCAGAAATGAAATTCCCCTTTATTACCTTATTCTCCCCCCTTCCCCTGGACCCCAGTTACCCAGGTGTCTCAGCAAATTCCATAATTCATACCAGTGTCGGACTTTCCGTGCAATCCAGCCTATAAACACATGATTTTATCTTTTTATCCCACACCTACCCTTTCCGCAAACTTCCAGTCATGTTTTTTAAAACCAACCTGTTGTTTCCCCCTCTTGTTACTTCCCAACACCCTTCTTCCATCCTTTTTTCCCAGCGATTTCCCTGCCCCCCCTCTCACTGGGTGGTCAGGAGAACCCCCTGGGTCTCCCTTGAGGAGTTCTTTTTTCAAGTCCTGAATTTGCCCCACATCTCTCACTTGCGGAGCATTTAGCCCTCCCTCTTTCTCCTCTTCTTTGCAGTCTTGAAATGCTTCAAAATTGTCTTTATTGTCGAATGTTTGAAATTCTTCCTCTGGATCCTCGGAACTAGGCTCTTCTCTTTCCTCGTCATTTTTTGTATCACCGCTTAAGTCATCCAATCTTTTACTAGTTTGTTTCAATTGCAAATTGTTCTTGTCCAACGTGTCTTTAATATTCAAAAGTACCGAGTAAATCTGTTGATAGTAAAAGTCTTGTGTTGGTGTTGTGGCTGCCATTGTCCTTGCCTCTCAGACCCCGTGGGAAAGCAGAAGATAGGAAGACCGGATATGGCAGGAGTCAAATTCCACAATGAAAGCCATTTTAAGTCCAGTTCTGGTTAAATCCTTAATCCAAATACATAACGTCGTCCAATCATGATTTCAACAATAATTATAAATCCATTTGCTGATCACTCCAGGGACCGGGATCCAATCTCCTGGAGGGTTTTAAATGTCAAATTTCTGGCAAATTAGTTACTTCCTCTCACTCCTCCTGTTGGAGATCAAATTACTGCGTCGTTGCGAAGCAATGCAGGAGACCGACTTCCGAATTTTGGAGTCTCCCACCGTGTCCAATTAATCATTAATGCCAATCAAAATTTTCACTCACGTGGAGTTCTTGTCCAAATCCAATGTTTTTCGGAAGGCATCCGCCGCTAGCTGGCTGAAGGCTCAGGGCTTTGCTGCTGGAGGTGGTGACAATGCCCAAAATGGCTCCCGCGACTGCCACCCCGCTGACTCTCAGGGACTCTGCCGAGCTCCCTGGGCAGCGAAGGAGTCGCGTTGAGGAGCAGCGCCAGGCAGAAAGCCCCTGGGAAGCTCAACCCGGGGTTTAACGGGGATCCGCGCGCCCCCGCGGATTTCCCCCCCTCCACAGTAACCAGAAGCCTCGTAACTCGAGGCTTCTGTGCCTTCTCGCTCGCGCAGCGAACCGGAAGTCCTTCATAAGAGTTGTTAATATTGTTTTAATTATATTAATTACATTTTTACAATTATCTTGTACATAATATGTTTTCCCCTTTTTGTATTTAATCTGTTTTTTTAATTTGTGTATCAGTTTGGGAAAAGTCATAATAATAATAACAGCAACTCCGGCAAACTATATTAAAAGACATAGCAAGGAGTGTGCATATATCTCTTTTTTATTATAATGTTTATTGAATTTTCCATTATGTATTATTACAGTACTTTTGTATTTTTTCACCTTGGTATTTGCTCAGAAGAGTGTGCATATATCTCATTTATTATTATTATTTTAAAGACTAGGAATTATAATTTATTGTTTCATTCACTCTTCCATATGTTAAATATTTGGAGTAATATTGATGCTCGAGAGCCTCTGTTGCTAGGTCCAATTTCCGCTGAAGGAACCACTTCCATATTTATTTAAAACCAGTAAAGCCATTCAAGGTCATTATTTGGGTTGTTTTCCTCCGGACGGACCGGTGACACCTGTATGGTTTTAAGCAATGGAAGCCATCTGTGAGGAGGAAGTTGGGTTGCCATGGTGACCAAGTACTAACATGTACTGTGACAAAAGCTGAATGAACTCCAGGGTCATTCAAGTGGGTGTGAAGGTCAGGCCTCCTCATTCCGTCCACTGTGAAATGAGATTTTGAGAAGAAATGTTTATACGGGCTACGTATAACACTGCCTCTTATTTTCTGTTTCCGAAAACAAGGGTGATTTCTCAAACTCTTCCTCCTCCTTCTCAGGCCTCAAGTGAATCAAGTATTGGTTTCTGGACCCAATTTAAGGCAGCTGTGATGACATTTAAAGCTCTATGTGACTTTAGGCCCCAAATATAGGAACATAAGAAGAGACCTGCTGGATCAGGCCAGTTGCCCATCTAGTCCAGCATCCTGTTCTCACAGTGGCCATTCGGATACATACCCCTGTGGGACTCTGACCAGCTCACAACAGGCATTTTGAGGCATACTGCCTCCGACAGCGGAGAATAAACATAGCCATTGTGGTTAGTAGCCATTGGTAACCTTTTCCTTAATGAATTTCTATGGAAGCCTTTTAAAACCATCAAAGATGGTGGCCGTCACTACTTCCCTTTGTCAAATTTTCCAGCATTTGGCTTCGTTGGATGGCCCAATTGGCTTATAGTGTTGCAAGAGAAAAGTAAAGGCTTCACTGTCAGCTTTCTCCACACCATACAGCATTTTATACACTGTCTTGTGCCTCCTGTTCCTCGCTTTTTCTTTAAACTGAAAGCCCCCAATATTTTAACCTTTCCGCATAGGAAAGCTGAAAGGACACCTCCCCATGTATTCACTTGCCTGTTCCTTGACTTCTGCTGGGAAGCCCTGTTAGTAGTTTCTGTGCCTAACAAGGTCCACGGTGAAGGGAGGTCAGCTTTTTGTTGGCAGGTGAAGGGACAGCTTCTTTTCTCCAGGCCTGTGGAGGGATGAGATACAGTGGAACCTTGGTTTACAACTACCTCTGTTTATGAACGCCTCCGTTTAGGAACGCCGCGGACCCGGAAGTGTTTACATCTGGGTTCCGCAGAGTCGGATGCGCAGATCGCGCGTGTGCAGAAGTGATCTGCGCAGAGCATGTGTGCGCAGAAGCGCTCTATCAGTGCTTCGTGCACGCGCAGAAGCGTGCCTTCGGGGAGCAAATGCCTCCGTTTATGAACGCCTCCATGGAACAGATTGCGTTCGTAAACCAAGGTTCCACTGTACATGGAAAGCTGCTTTATACCGAGTCAAAGCATTGGCCCATCTGGCTCAATATTGGTCTACACCAGGGGCCCTCAAACTTTTTAAACAGGGGGCCGGTTCACTGTCCCTCAGACTGTTAGGGGGGGGGGCTGGACTATATTTTGAAAAAAAATATGAACGAATTCCTATGCACACGGCACACGTTTAATTTGTAGTACACAAGATACAGGAAAAACAATACAATATTTCACACAAAGAACAAAATTCACCTCAGGTGGAGAGGAGGGCGGGCGTCCTTTTCCCCTGCGCCACACCCGCCCCCTGCCACTGCAAAAGCACTGGCACATTACCACTCTCCACCCTTTCTTTATTTTAAATTTCCTTGGATCCCAGAGAGCAAGGGCTCGTGTATACCTGCGTGCGAATTGCTTTGTTCCACCCATCCGAGAGTTCCAGGATACAGCAGCCCCTTTTTTTCCTTGCTCCCTTCCCTCCCTCAGGTGTGTATCCTGCCTGGCACGTGCGTACGAATCCCCTCAACGCCAGGTTTGCACTCTCGTGCCAAAATTCCAAATGGCCTCACCCACTTCGGCATCCTGACATCACCGCCGCGGCGGGCGCTAGCATGTGTGAAGGGCAACGGGCTGAAGGAACTAAGCAAGCGTGCTTGCGTTCTTTTCAATGGAAGCGCCGTGCCGGGTTTAAATTGCCGGGTGGGGACTGACTGAGCGGGCGGCAAGACTTCCAGTTGGCTACAGGAGCTTCCTGCAGCCAATTGGAAGCCTTGCCATGCGGGGACTGACTGAGCAGGCGGCAAGGCTTCCGATTGGCTGCAGAAGCTTCCTGCAGCCAATCAGAAGCTGCGGAAGCCTCGCTGCCTGCTCAGTCATTCCCCACACGCTGGTGTAAACCTGGCACGGTGTTTTGGCCGGCGGGTCAGATTTACGAGCCTGGTGGGCCGGATCTGGCCCACAGGCCTTAGTTTGAGGACCCCTGGTCTACACTGACTGGCATATTTTCCTAGTCTTACCTGGAGGTACTGGGTATTGAACCAGGGACCTTCTGAATGCAAAGCTTCTACCCTGAGTCACAGCACTCCCCCTTTTGTTAGGATGGGTTTTGCAAGCTGTTTGATCATCGTTCTTCCCCCCTCCCTCATCACCACCCTCAATTTTTTCCTTGGTCTTCCGGCCTTCTGTTCTCTTTAGTCCCTGAGGTTAAAACTTGTGGGCGTTGAGGTCCTATGAGTCATTTTGATCATGGCTGGGATCTTTTTTTTCCAAGC
The DNA here is from genome assembly GCF_963506605.1 of Zootoca vivipara. Taxonomy (NCBI): domain Eukaryota; kingdom Metazoa; phylum Chordata; class Lepidosauria; order Squamata; family Lacertidae; genus Zootoca; species Zootoca vivipara. The sequence goes on along the minus strand of NC_083289.1, from coordinate 31,733,219 downwards.
AGCAAAAGGGGGGAAAGCGCATGCTGAAGCAAGCAGAATAATAGTTCATGACTGATTTTAAAATCTCTTTGCAGCTCTTGGGATTCAGGGAGATAGGCTCAGATTTATACCCCCTATAACTGTAAGCAGAAGCTCACCTTTTTGTTCCTTGGCGAGGATCTGGGAGCAGAGCAGAGTTGCTCTAATTTTTTAACCCCCCCCCCCGATTTTGGAGAAAGGAATGTTCTTTGTCCAAAGCAGCCAATCCCTCATGTAAAAATGTAACAAGGTAAAGGACCTCTGGACAGTTAAGTCCAGTGAAAGGGGACTATGGGGTGTGGCACTCATCTCACTTTTCAGGCCAAAGGAGCCAGCGTTTGTCCACAGACAGTTTTCCGGGTCACGTGGCCAGCATGACTAAACCACTACTGGCGCACGGATGACCATGACGAGTGCCGGAGCACATGGAAACGCTGTTTACCTTCCTGCTGCAGCAGTACCTATTTATCTACTTGCACTGGCATGCTTTCGAACCGCAAGGTTGGCAGGAGCTGGGCCAGAGCAACAGGAGCTCACCCCATCACATGGATTTGAACTGCTGATCTTCCGATCGGCAACCCCAAGAGGCTCAGTGGTTTAGACCACAGCGCCACTTTACCCCTCATGTAACAACATGTTCACCCTGGGGAAGGACTGTAGCTCTGTGTAGAGCATTTGTTTCCCATGCACAGTGCTTCTAGTTCAATCTTTGGCATGTCCAGGTATGGCGGGGTCTGTCCCCAGTCTGAAATCCTGGAGAGCTGCCAGTCAGTGTAGACAAGTACTGAGCTTGTTGGACCAATGATCTGACTTGGTAGAAGGCAGCTTCCTACATATGCAGAGCCTTTCCATGTTAAGCAAAGTTCCACCAGGTACTCTTCTCATGGGGAAGTACAAGTCCCTCCTTTCACAGAAGATTAACTACTCATGCAAAGTTGGAAGTCTCTGCTTTGGTTATTTTAATTTACATTCTGTTTTGGCACTCAGACTCAGCCAACGGCAGTTTCCCCCTGAGTACATCCATTTTGGTACCATGGAAATGACATAGAGCAGGTTTGATGGCTAGATATCTTCAACTATCTTCAGGTATCTAAAGAGCTGTCACATGGAAGATGGAGCAAGCTTATTTTCTGCTGCTCCAGAGGGTAAGATCCTAACCAGTGGATTGAAATGACAAGGAAGGAGCTTGCGCCTAAACGTTAGGAAGAACATTCTGATAGTATGAGCAATCTGACCATGGAATCGGAAGGTGGTGGACCTGCCTTCACTGGAAGTTTTAAAAAAGAAGTGGGGTGGCCATCTGCCAGGGATTATTTAGTTGTGATTCCTGCATTGCAGAAGTTGGACCAGATGACCCTTCCAACTCTACAATTCCATGATTCTGTGATTCTATGAACTACAACTCCCATCAGCCCCAGCCAGAATGACTACATGACCCATGAGGAAATGCTGCAACATTGGGGGCTGTTTTTACTTTAGTATAGAGAAAGCTGTATAATTTTACAGGAGTATATAAAATTATGTGTGGCAAGGAGAAATGTTTCCCCTCTCTCTCATAACACCAGAACCCACAGACATTGAATGAAGCTGAATGTTGGAAGATTCAGGCAAGACAAAAAGAAAATCATTTGTCACGTAGCACATAGTTAAATTATAGAACTTGCTGCTATGGGAGGCCACCAACTTGCATGGTTTTAAAAGAGGATTGGACAAATTCATGGAGGATAAGGCTATCAATGGCTGCTAGCCACAATGACTATGCTCTTCCTCTATGCTTCTGAATACCAGTTTCTAGAAGCCACAGGATGGGTGAGTGTTCTTGTGCTCAAGTCCTGCTTGTGGGATTCCCATTGCGGCATCTGGTTTGCCACTGCGAGAATAGGATGCCGGACTATGTCATTGGCCTGATCCAGTCATTGGCCTGATCCAGCAAGCGCTTCTTATGTTCTTACTCAGTTCAGCAACATCTGTAGGGCTACAGGTCCTGCACAGTTATCAGTTGCACATTTATCATCCATATATATTTTCCCGAACTGGGATTATGTATCTTACCATTTCTGCCACACATGCCATCATGTCTACGACCCATCCTTAACTCTCCCCCCCCCCCCCACATTTTGGATGCTTCACACAAATGATCACTTGAAACAAATGATCACTTATGAAATTCACCAGAAAACGTCATTATCTGGTACTGGCTTACATAATCAACTTCAAAGAGATCGGCGTGGGCAAGATAATTGGAAAGTGGAGCTCTTTCATGGTGTAATTATTCATCCCGAACTTTGCATGGCTTTAAGATTTGCTAATAATGAATGTTGGCTTCCTGCATCCCTCCCCCCAAGCCCCGAGGGGCTTTGTGGTTCTTCTGCAGAGCCAACCAAAAAAAAAACCCTACTCCGTAGCTTTATATAGGTATATAATATGTATGGAATAATTTATATATAGCAGAAATTGCTAAGACTGGGCAGAGAGGATAGCTTGTGTATATACTCTTGATTCTGGTGGCAAGAGAGTGGGATGCTGCGATCCATAAAACATCTGGAATTATTTATGGATCAGAATAAAGTATGCGAATTGGAACGTTTTTGCTGAAAGCAAGCGTGGTTTTGTGTTGCATTTGTGTGCAGGGCACCTGGGGTGCACTGTTGGGGAGCAAGTCGGCCTCTATTGCCCAACCTTTGGCTAGCTTCCATCTGAGAAAGCATCACTATCATTACAGGATTAATGCTGGCATTCCTCTCAAAACTGTTGTGAGGATGGAGAAAAAAAAGATTCCCAAGTGGCACTTAAGTACTTATTTCCTGACATTTACACCCCAACTTTTCTCCTTCATGGAACCCAAGGACAACATACAGGTGATCCCCAGGCAGCCACCTATCCATGCTTTGACCAGACCCAGGACTTCTTCAGACCAAATGGGCACAGAAGAAGAAGAAGAGGGTGAGAAGGGGGCATCAGAAACAGACAAGGAAAGAAGTGGCAGAGAGAAAGGGCGGCTCTTCCCACTGCCAGCATGCGGCCCCCAACAAATTGCCTTCAATAGAATGTGGCCCTTGAGAGCGCAAAGGTTTCCCCAAAACCTTTGATCTGGGTTTTGTGGGGAGCAGTCAGACCACAGTTTCCCAGTATAAACATCACAAGAAGCTCTTTTTATAGCAAACAGGAAGTCTTTGGGGAAGGCTGCACAGGAGCTTACGGCACACGTGCATAAGCAAACTAGAGTTTGTTGGACTGGGAGCATTGCATTTGAACCTGGCCATAGAATCCCGGATCCTGGGAAGTCTCCCACTAACTACCAATGACAGGCAAATATTCCAAGGGGCTCTGGGCTGTGTAGCCCGTCACTGACTGACTGCCCCATTGCACTGGGGCTTCAGAAAACCTCCTGCACTTCGCTGTGCGTATCAAAATCATTTCAGATGCCTTAAGATGGATCTAATTAAATGTGATAACACAGTGATCTCTCAGAATGACATCCACCTACGGAACTGGAAACAGGACACCCATTAACTTTTAAGCATTAAAAAGAAGAATTAAAATCTTCCCCACTGATTTCTCTGTCACTTGCAGCTTTGCTCCAAAACGACGAGGGGAAGGGAGGATAGGTGGAGGGGGTGGAGGGGTAGAAGAGAGCTAATTTATTGCTGCATTAACTTAGATATCGCCTTCCTGTCACCTAAGTAGTTTCTAATGACTACCCTGGAGAGTAATTGGGAGCTTTTAAAAGTTTTGTGCTAAATTCTTTCTGTTTCCCCCTGTGCCACATATACTTTTTTTTCTTTTTTCAAAAAAAGACCCTGAAGTTGTTGATAATGTTTTTCAACTCCTGGATGCTTCTGAAAAAGGGGTAGGGGGGGTGAGTTAAGCCTCTACAGAAGTCTGCCTTTGGACAGGGTCTTTCTTCTGTCACCCTGCCTCCTGCAAATTTATAGCACCCTAATTTCTCCTTCTACCCTGAGATCGTTGCCCAGCACAAGAACTTAGGAAGCTGCCTTATACTGAATCAGGCCATTGGCCCATATAGCTTGGTATTGTCTACACTGAGGGGCAGCAGCTCTCCATGGTTTTATGCGGGGAGGCTCTCCTACTCTCACTTGGAGATGCCGAGGATTGAACCTGGGACCTTCTGAATGCAAAGCAGGTGCTCTACCGCAAACTACAGTCCTTCCCCTAAATATAAAGTAAGATTCCAGTCCTCATGGTTCTGAATAGACGGCTTATATAAGTAGGAGGTTAGGAAGGTGTCTTGTACAGTGTCAGACCACTGGTTCATCTGATTGGTGGTGACTCTAGGTTACAGACCAGAAGCCAGTACACAATGTTGGCATAAGCAATATTAAAATGAATTGCTTAATTGGGTTAAGCTGGAGTGACTCCCCTATGAAGAAAGGTTGCAGTGTTTGGGATTATTTAGTTTAGAGAATACGCAAGTGAGAGGCAAAATTATGCAAGGCTGTCTCTCAGGGGGGTGCCTCTCATATTTAGGTTGAGGTCACCTCCCAGGATTGCTTCCCCTTCGGATATAGAAAATACTTTACGACCCGAGAAAAGAGACGATGCACGTACTTTTGTAAACCAAGGAAATCTTCAATAAAAATTGTGCAAGGCATGGAGAAAGGGGATAGAGAAAAGTTTTTCTTTCTTTATCATAACGCTAGAACTTGTGGACATCCAATGAAGCTGAGTGTCAGAAGATTCTGGACAGAGAAAAGAAAGTCACGCAGCACATATTTAAACTATGGAACTTGTTCCCACAGCAGGCTGAGGCACAGAGACTGACCCAAGGTCACCCTGTGAGTTTTATGGCTGAGCAGGGGCTCTAAGAACTATGGAGTGGCAAATGCACCCAACTCTTCTTCAGAAACACACAGCCCCTGCACCCAGTCTTTGTAGAATCACAGAATTGTAGAGTTGGAAGAAATCCCAAGGGTCATCTAGTCCAGCCCCCGGCAATGCAGGAATCGCAGCTAAAGAATCCCTGACAGGTGGCTGGCCAACCTCTGTTTAAAAAACCTCCAATGAAGTAGAGTCCACCAACTCCTCACACCAACACTGTTTTTCACATGCATGTAGGTATTCCACAGAATAAAACTCGTGGACCATTTCTGGTCCATGCCTTGTGGCTGTGATTTTCCTTTTTAAGCAAAAAAAAAAATAAGGCTAGTGGCTTGTTTTTTGTGCCTGCACTTAAATAAAAGCTGAAAATTCTGGGGAGGGGTCTAGGGTATCCCCTCATGCCAGAGGGAACCCTAGAAACACTGGCTGGAAGCTGACACCATAACCCAAAAGTGTTAGCTTTTTAAGCCTCTGGGCATGTGAGAGGATATATTTGGTGATGCTTGACTGAGGTCTGAACAACTCGATGAGTGGCCTTTTTGAAAAACCCTCTTCTATGAATCTGGTGATGTGGAGTAGAGGAAGGGGGTAGAGGAACTGTTTTTTTGGAAGGTGGGGTGGGGCTGAGATGCTTGTGGGGCTGAGAAGAGTAACTTTAGAAGGCTGTGGCGCCAATGAATTTGGAGCTTAGATTGAGAGACTCTTAACCACTCTCTCCGCTGGGAAATTCTCTTTAGGTGTTGCGGTGAAATGGTCCCCTGACCACCTTCAACTCTTCAGCTATTTCCTTGTCAAGTGGACTTGATGGATGGGCCTTTTGATTCTCGAGTTTTCTTCTTTCATAAACGAAGTCGCGCCATAAAACGGAATGACCCCACGTCCCATTACGATTTGCGGCTCCCTTCAGAATTACGGGTGGTTCCCCCCCCCCATTTTTTAATGGAAGCTTTTCTTGCCTTTCCTTTTCTGTTTGTGGAACAGTCGGAGAAAGGTTTCTCTTGACTGGAATCTCTGTACTATCTTCCGTAGGTTTGACCTCGAAAGCAAACCGGGCTTATAACTTGTTCAAGGGTTTGCTTGAAAAAATATGGTGGAGGGGTAGAGAGGGCTGAGTTTTGTGGCGCCGTGAAGGCGTGATGAATTTATTGTGGCGTGACGTCCGCTAGGCTATTGAAGAAGTAGAAGAGGAGGCAGAAAGAGATTTTCAGTGCTTTAGAAATAAATTATAATAACAATGTTCAGAAAGGTGTATATGTCTGCATAAACAGCAACTCTTGTTTTAATGAACGCTGAAAGAGTGTGTGTTTTTCTGAGCATCCTAACCTTTAGCAGACATACTAAGCAACTAAATCTACAGTTGATATAGGTATCATCATGTGGGGAGGGGGCTTTTTATAAGCAGTGTTTACTGCAACCAAGCGAAGATGCCCAGGTGCCAGGTTGGCATGTGACGTCTCCATCATCTGGATGCGCATGCCTGGGAATCCTTGGATCGTGCCTGTTTCCACAGATTAGCAACACATCCTTTAGAATTCTATCCATGATATTTTATCTGCACAATCAGTACAAATTTCAGGAATCAAGAAATTGTATTGAAAAATACGACTTTTGAGCCATCTGGCTCCAAATGGCAGCTAACCATTCTATTTTGGTGACTGTATCCTGGTTTTAGGAGCCATTTGGTGCCCAGCTTATATATTGGAGTTTCTTACACTGAGCGGGAAGTGATGTACAAATGTATAGCCAAAGCTAAACTTCAATTCATCCTTAGGAACATAAAAGGTGGTTTCTAGTTCACATTCCAAAGCTTTGTGTTTTTTTGTTTTTCATTCTTTTAATGAAGCTACTTGTACCAGTCTGTAAAATTATTTTTCTGCTGCCAGCATGCTTGTTTGCTTTATTTATTTATTTTACAACACAGAAATGTGAATAATATTTATAAGATTGCGATAGATCAAACACATCACACAATTGTACATTGTCCTGGTAATTTATTATTGCAGAACATAAGGAATATAGCCCATACCCCCATAAATTTGTGGGATGTGTGTGTGTGTGTGTGTGTGTGTGTGTGTGCGCTTTCCCACCAAAACTGTGCAATGCTTTACAAGTTTGCTTGGGAGCATTGTCCCATTATGTTCAGTGGGGCATACTCCGTAGTAAGTGTGCATGTCTTAAATTGCTATGTGTGAATGTGTGGTGTGTGTGGACTGAATAGCTTTCCGTTTGCAATGCATTCTGTATTGGTAATGCGGATTCTTTCATGCGTTCTTCAGAATGTTTCCCAAATTACACCCAGGGGACTAATGACCCGCCAGGGGAGACAGTAGATGGGCAGTCGATTTGTCCAATTTCACACAAGTCTCTCCCACCTCATCTTGGTCAACAACTGCAAGGTCTTTAATGAAGCATCCTCACAAATGTGTAGCCAGAGAGAGATTTTCCAGCCAACAGATGTTGGTCGTTAAACATTGGTTTATATGGTTGATTTCTGGAAGATTTTTCGAAGTGTGTGAAGGGTGACAGATTAAGTTTAATGCATGTGATCTTGACCGAAAAGCAGTAACGTTTGTGGCATTCTCCAGAATTTTCCAAGAAGATACTTTCTTTTAAAAAGAAAGAAAGAAAATTGGCTTATTTTTCTGCACCCAGTTAGGCGCACGTACCGTACATTCTGAACACGTGTGAGGCGAGTGCAGCCGTTGAAATCCGTGCCATTTTTTATTTTATTCCATCTTAAATTGCATCCATTCCCTCTGCCTAGATAACAGTAGCGCTCATTGTCCTGCCCTTGCAGCTGCTGAAATTTGACGAGACCCAACCAAAGAAAACGGGAGCAGGTGGGTCAACAATGCGACCCTTTCGTTCCCAGAAGTATCAGTATGCAGAGAGGGCCGCTGGGCAGTGGGGCGGGAGTGGCTGGGTGAGGGTACAGCGGAGCCCAGAAGGGGTATCCTTAACAAAGATAATTTTTATGTGTGTTTGTGGTTTCCCTTTAAAAAGCTCCCCAAGTGTCACAGCATTGTACGTGGGACTTCTCTTGCCAATATGCTCTGTCAAGATGGCGGAGTGTTCCTTTTCATTGCTGTTGGTTGACTGCTCTGTTTTCCCTCTGTTGGCTCCCAGCTGATATTTAGACCAATATATTGAGGTATGATACTTTTGGGAGGTTTGTTTTAATGCTTAGAAGGGTGTGTGTGTGTGTGTTTTGAAGCTGCCTCATATCGGGTCATAACATTGGCTCATCTAACTCAGTAGTGCCACCGGAGATCTTCTGCATGCAAAGTGTGTACTGTGCCTCTGAACTATGACCGTTCTCCAGTGTTTGCTTGCAAATTCCTAGCAAGGTGTGATGCCATATCTCCCCAGCTTCATGTGCAGACATCGGGCCTGCTTGATTCATTGTGGAAAAGTCTGGGTCTGTTGATGGGGACTTCAGCAGAGTTCAGGAGGGAAAATCTGTTTCCCATTGGCTCCTGTAAGGTAATCTCACTATTGAAGTGAGAGAATGGAATCCCTTCCTCACTGGTTATATTGAAGTTGGGTTTCCCCTTTATTATTGTGAAAGATAGACTTCTGTTTGCCTTAGGCTAATGGCTGTGAAAGGAGATGAGACAAATTTGTGGGGAAGAAGAGGACTATTAGAGTGATACCTAAATCTGTAAAAACTGCTCAGTTAGCAGTAGCCATTGTTGACCAAAGGCTGAAAGAACAGCAAAATATGACCAGCTGAAGGACAGAGACACAAAAACTCCTTTATAACTGACTGGTGCTGTTTTATTGATTACACGAATAAGGAAAACAATCTTGAATTTTCACAGACATCTAGACATTTTTGGTTTGTTTTGGGTTAAATCATATTCTACACTTCAGACTTAAGACTGTGTATTCCTATGGTGCATTTTCACAGTATACCTTGATATTTTTTTTGTTAAGGGGGCATTAATTTTTTAAAAAAACCAATAAAATTATTAAAAATAAAAGACATTTTCCAAACTGGGGCTGCCCAGTACAGTACGTTGAATATTTTGAAATGATGGTGCTCTCTGGCCTCACTGACCATTAAACGCTGTTGATCACTGTCTCAGCTGTTGCTGATGTCAGTGGGTAACTTAAGAATTTATTTTGTGTTTTTTTAACAGCTGGGGGAGCTCTGTTTACTCCAGGCTGGCTCATCAATAAGATTCTCTTCACCCCTCCTTCCTAGCCCTTTCCAGCTGCATAATGGAATTATCCACCTCAATAAATAAATCCTGGCACATTTTAAAACGAGATTGGGATGTTGGAACCATCCCCAGAAGATGGCAGTGCCAGGAATTCAGCTCTGGAAGAAGCCTGGCAGGTGCACCAGGAGGGGTGGGGGAGATCAGCCTTCTAGGCCAAAAAGCCCCTAATAAATTTCCATGCAGCGAATTACAGGCCATTAGGCATTCTGGTACATCGGGTGAAATTCTAAGCTGTACACCCCCTCCCCTTTTCCCTTACTGGGTTTGGAGTCCCTTCCTCACCTGCCTGATATAGTAATAATAATAAAATGCCTAAGGGTGTGTGTTGTGCCAGGTAGAAATTAAAATCTAGTGGGTGAGCCCCTGCCAGCAGCCGGGATCCAAGAAAAAGGAAGGGGAAGCAAAGGAGCCTGCTGTGTGGTCTTGTGGTTTCGGAGGCTCCAATGTGGCCTCCCCACCCCCAGTTGACACAGACACACAATTCAGAATTGCACCTATTGGGCCCCCATCTGCACTATGAAGAGCGGTTCACAAGTACTTGATGGGAATGCCATTTGGAGGCACTGTTCATTTTCCACGTTGGAACAGAGCCCCGCTCTCCTGCGTGTCTTACGCTGGTGCTTTTGGTGACTCTCAGGGCCGCTGCAAATCCTCGTCCAGGTGGTATTTAAACAGGATTGTTCTTCTGCGACGGAGCTGAATGCTGGCCAGGAGTGTGACCTGGCTGCAGAAAAAGGCTAATGAAGTTTTAGTGGGTGTTACTGGGACCAGAGTTTCCAGGTCACGAGAAGCGGTTCTTCCATTTGTTCCATGCTACTTGGATCTCCTCTGATGTACTGTGTCCTGTTCTGGGCACTGCACTTTAAGAAGGATATACAGTAGGTCAGCTTTGGAGAACCCAGTGCCTGCCAGATGTTTTAAATCAAAACTCACATGAGCACTTGCCAGTATGGGGCTTCGGTACAACAGCACTCCAGAGCTTAGGGTGTGGATGCAAGCAGCTAGGTGGCTCAAACGTGAGTAGAGGAAAACTGGTTGAATGCAATCGAACACTGGTGAGGGCTCATCATCAAGCCTACTTAGTGGCAGTGAAGGCAGCAAAGTATACGTACTGCCTCCATTGTATCCTCATTGTGTCATCCGGCAGAGCTTTTCTGGGATGTCTGCCCCGAAGGAGGTGGCAGAACTGATGGTAGCTCACTGTGAGTTGTTTGCAAAGTGTTTTGAGGACAAAATCGCTTGTATCTACTGGCATCTTAACTCCTGTTATATCAGACGAATCTCAAGGGGTGCCCAGAGAGCCAGTGTGGTGTAGTGGTTAAGAGTGGTAGACTCGTAATCTGGTGAACCGGGTTCACGTCTCTGCTCCTCCACATGCAGCTGCTGGGTGACCTTGGGCTAGTCCCACTTCTTTGAAGTCTCTCAGCCCCACTCACCTCACAGAGTGTTTGTTGTGGGGGAGGAAGGGAAAGGAGAATGTTAGCTGCTTTGAGACTCCTTCGGGTAATGATAAAGCGGGATATCAAATCCAAACTACTCTTCTTCTTCTTCTTCTTCTTCTTCTTCTTCTTCTTCTTCTTCTTCTTCTTCTTCTTCTTCTTCTTCTTCTTCTTCTTCTTCTTCTTTGTCTAGTCCTGTTGTGTTGGATGAGGCTTGAGGATATGGACAAGATGCTTGAATCAGTCAAGATGACCACATGCACTCTGGACCCTTGCTCCTCTTGGCTCATCAAAACTTGCAGGGAGGGAACAACTAGCTGGGCCAGGGAGATGATTAATGCTCCCTTGCCGTGGTGGGGGGTGGTGGTTTGAAAGAGGCAATGGTAAAACTACTCCTCAAGAAAACCTCCCTACAGTTGGAAAATCAAAGTAACTACTGGCCAGTTGCCAATCTCTCCTTCTTGTAGTACAACATAAAACATGCTGTATGTTGTACTATTATTTGTATTTGCAACACAGGTACATTTTTCCAGTCTCTCCTTCTTGGGCAAGGTTCTTGAGCAGGTGGCCATGAACCAGATCCATGTGCTCTTGGAGGAATCTGATTTTCTAGATGTATTTCAGTTGGTGCTTTGGGCTGGTTTTGGCACGAAAACTGCTTTGGTTACCCTGTGTGATGACCTATGTTGGGAGAGAGGCAGGATAAATGTGTCCCTGTTAATTCTCCTCAACCTCTCAGTGGCCTTCGATACCATCGACCATGGTATACTTCTGGAGCAGCTGTCCGAGCTAGGGGTGGGTGGCATTGATTGGAGGTGGCTCTGGTCCTACTTGTATGGTTGTTTCTAGAAAGTGATACTTGGGGAGTGTTCTTCAGCCCTGCGGAGCCTTCAGTGTGGGGTTCCTCAAGGTTCAGTTATATCCCTCATGCTATTGATAAGATCTACATGAAACCGCTGAGTCGGGTTATCCAGAGTTTTGGAGTACGTTGTCATCAGTATGCTGATAACACACTGCTCCTTTACATCCGAGGGCCTGTTAGCAACCCCCCAAGGGCCGCATACCAGTTGCAGGTGGGGCCAGGTGAAACAGTTGGCTGTTCTCTTTACACTGTAGGCTAATGTCCAGCCACACACACAGTGGCTTCTGCTTACACAGAATCAATAGTTCTCTATTCAAGCAAACAAGAGGCACAATTACAGTCCAGCCAGGCAAGAGCCCCTCAAGTGTGTGCAGAGCATGGCCCGTGAAGGCCATGGCCTGGGCAGAGTCCAAAAGAGCCAGATAAAGAGACCTGACATTTGGCCAGAGACTCCCCACCTGTGACTTCCTCTTAATACAGATGTGTGTTTAGCACAGACAAAAGGGAGTGTGGTTGTTGGAGCTAGGGCAGCTGAGAAGAAAATGAATGGGGCAGTGGTGCTGGGTGATGTGGGTGGGGGAGAGAGAATGAGGTAGGGGGCTGATGTGGTCTGCAGGATCCCTGTTGAAGAATTGGGGTGGGGAGATAATGCACTGTCGTGTGGTGATCCAGTGGACCCAGTTGTTTTTTCTGGAATAGGGTTGTGATAATTAGCATGTGAAAGCCCTGATAACACTGGGGTTCTTGTCTGGGCTGAATCAAGTGAGATATACTACCCTTCGGGTGCCAGTTCAGAGCCCATAACTGCTATTTGTGGCCGCTGTCAGGAACAATTAACCTTTCAAGCTCTGCTGTCTCCCCTCGCCTTTCTGATGCAGCTGCTTTTGCAACTGCAGATCTGCGTTCCGCTCCACGAAAAGTGCTGGCTTTGGCAGTGAGTGTTATCTCCTAGAAACCACAGGATGTGTGCAGAGAAAATGAGAATCCCCCCCTTTTTTATAATCAAAGCTCAATCACGAAGGGGAAAACAGTCATTAAGTTTTAATTGAAGGGAATTGTTGGGTCTACAGTTAGCAGAACAAAAAGGCTGTGGGGCGGTGCTGTTCCATTCATGGTTATTTTTTGCTTTCCTTCAATATTAAAAAAAATAGTCTTGCTCATCATGAGATCAAGATCGGCACATTTTCAGTTATTCAACAGCCCTTTAATTATGCGATGCCGCGATTCCCAAAACACATCAGCAGGCACCATAATGTGCTTTGAGAGACCTGATAGTATGTCCTGTAACAGATAAATAAAAGCTTCTGTGAGCTTCAGTCTCTTCCCACCAGGAGGCTGCCTGCTGCATCTCTGTATGATTCATTGCTCTGCCCCGGCCACCTTTATAACAGCAGTGATACCTGTATCAGAAGCAACCTGGTTCATTCGTTCACTCTTCCCTGTGCCAAGCTTCCTCTTGCAACTCTGGATGAATTCCTTTTCTGTGCTTGCCCTGATGTATTTCGGAGACTGGGCTCTGAGGACAGGCAATAGATTTATGTCGATCATTCTTCCAGTTTCAATTCAGAATGTTTTTCTCTCTCTGCTGTCAGGAATTTAGGAAACACTGACTTAAGGACAGTATAGGTGAAGGATACTCAGCAGAGTTTGTGAGCTAAAATTGTCTCCAGCATGTGTAAATTGGGAAGGTTCTTGTTTATGGAATAATCTTGCTTCAGCAAGGGTGTATTTATTTCTCCTATTATATATTTGCCTAAGGTGGCCCTTCAAGTTCCAAACAACAGTAAGATTGATATTTTAACCAACAGAAGAGTTAATATTTTTGTACAAGTTCTAAGCAACTGTAGAATTAATATTAAAACCAGCAGTAGAATTAATATGTCAAAAATTCACGTGTTGGACTGTGTGCATACAAATAAGGACAAACCTTATTCATATACAGAGGGATGCGGGTGGCGCTGTGGGTTAAACCACAGTGGATTGAAGGTCGGTGGATTGAATCCTTGCAACGGGGTGAGCTCCTGTTGCTCGGTCCCTGCTCCTGTCAACCTAGCAGTTCGAAAGCATGTCAAAGTGCAAGTAGATAAATAGGTACCGCTCCGGCGGAAAGGTAAACAGCGTTTCCAGGCGCTGCTCTGGTTTGCCAGAAGCGGCTTAGTCATGCTGGCCACGTGACCCGGAAGCTGTATGCCGACTCCCTCGCCCAGTAAAGCGAGATGAGCACCGCAACCCCAGAGCCGTCCGCGACTGGACCTAATGGTCAGGGGTCCCTTTACCTTTACCTATTCATATTTGGAATTTATTCTATTGTTATTTATATACCTTTTCTACACATATATGTATGTTGTTCATTTAATTAGTAGGATTCATTTAACTGATACTTAGCAATTGGGTTGTTTATTATTTCTGTCACATTTACTTTACTGAGATGTATGTCTTTTTGTTCAACCTGTGACTTAGTTGTTTTGCTCACACTGAAATAGTAACAGGGCAGACCCTCTTATTGTGTCTTTTAAAATATATATTTTATTGAATTTTAATCAAGTACAAAGCAACAGAGAACAAAGAACTCCCACTAATAACTAATCAGAGTGAAGGCCCTTCTACAAAAGTCTGCTTTCATCAGTGTAAACTCTTTTTATGTCCCCTCCCTCCTTTTCTTAATAATCATTTGGATATTTTATGTTGTGTGTGTTTTGCTGGAGCTGGAAGGGAAATAAAATGCAAATATTGTAACTTGGTATGACATGGGATGGAATTCTACCTCTCTAACACATATGATAAGCAGGGAACTTTGGTGGGTGACTGGAAAGAATATCCCAGTGCAAATGTTACTCTACATCAGTGGTTCCCAAAGTAGATGGTACCACCCCCTGGGTGGCAATGAGATTACCTAAGGGATGCTATGATTCCAGTGGGATCAGCAGGGGGGTGCTAGAGCTGTGGGTGACTATCGGAGAAGCTTGTGCCACTGGATCAAACTCATCAGTGTTGTGGAATTAATTAAACTAAATAATTTTAATTGGTTTTTGAATAAACGTGCAATTAGTTGTTGCTGTTTTGAACTTTATTGTGTTATTATGTTCCTTAGTGGGTTGTGCAAACCTTTATTCTGAAGAATGCTTTTTATAGAGTAGGGGCCACTGGAGATGAATCTATGGGACCAAGCGGTGAAAGTTTTTGGGAACCATTGACTTAGGTCATCTGGGGGAAATTCTGCTGCTGGCAGCATGCCCCACATGCCCATCATAGAGCAGTGACCTGAAAACAGACATTTTCTGCTGTTGCCTAACCCTTTCCTCTTCCATATGTGAAGTAGCAGCTATCGGTTGCTTTAGGTGTCTCCTGAAGGCTCTGGTTTTTTTGCACAGGCTTTCCTGTCCTATAAGACTGGACCCTGTTTTATCTGCTTAGATCTCCCAGATTTTTGCTTCATCTGTAACTACTGTTTTATTGGTTTTATTCTGCATTTTTTTTGTTTTAATGTTATATTGTTTGTTTTTCAAACTGTTTGAAAGAGATGTTTGAAATATCAAGTGGTTTGTAAATGCTTCTAAATAAATGAATGTGTCTCATGATATGAAATAAAAAGTAGCCTTTCTTGTTTTTGCTGAAGCAGGCTACCTCTTTGGAAGCTGCGTAACCTGGGAGGTATTGCCTTCCGCTTATGCCCAAACATTGTGATCGCTCAGCTTAACAAGAGACCATCACCCTGCTGACAATAAAGCTGTATGTTGCAGGTGAACTGTCGCTTAGTTCTCCAGAAAACTAATGTGTAACTCCCATTATTTCTCCTCTAGGATGGGAATCTCAGCTTCTGGAGACAGGTTTTTTAGGAATATTCCTCTGCCCTCTCTGGACACTTTCCCAGTTGCCCAAACGAACCCCACCTTCCCGCATAGTCATCTGGGGCTATCGATGGCTTATCTTCAGAATCATGCTTGGAGCAGTAAGTGAATTTTCCCCTCCCCATCTTATATTTGTTTCATTTTGCATTTGTTTGCTCCAAGTATACATTGGACTTGTAAGTTGATCGTTTCCCCGGGGAATCCTTGTTGGCAGCAAGAATTTCCTCCATGTGGCCAGGGGGGGCAATCCCCCCCCCTCACATGTCTCGGCTGGAGAACAACATTGCAAAATTTGGAGAAGTAACAATTTCAAGAGATCACTGTGCTTCAGTTCGCATATTGTTTCAGATGGTGTAAAATACCCCGTTTCTCATATTTTAAGACATACCCATAAAATAAGCCATAGCAGGATTTTTAAGCATTCAAGGAATATAAGCCATACCCCGAAAATAAGACATAGTGATAGGCGCAGCAGCAATGCCGGCCGCGGCAGGAGGAGGAGGAAAAAAATAAGACATCCCTTGAAAATAAGCCATAGTGTGTATTTTTGAGAAAAAAAAAATATAAGACATGTCTTATAATGTGAGAAACACGGTAACTTGGTTCACCTTTAAATACAAACTGAATCAAATCTCCCCTGCCCCCCTCCTCCCATTTCCATAGCTGCCAAGTTATCCCTTTTTTAAAGGGATTTTCCCTTATGCTGAATAGGCTTCCTCGCGAGAAAAGGGAAAACTTGGCAGCTATGCATTTCTACTTGAATCTAACAAACCTTTGGGTATAGTCTCAAGTGTGAGCTGAGGGCTGTGGGAGAGGTTTTTATTTGAATCTCACCTAACTAAATGCTAATTGAAGTGCTTGATTAACATGAGATCTCACCTCAGGCTTCAGCTATTAACCAGGGCTGTGCATTGGTAGGTGATTACTGCCTGCTTTCCATTATAAGTGGAGATGAAATTTAAAAATCACTTTGGGAAGACAGTAATTCCTTTGCATTTTTCAAAGTTTAAGAACCCTATCCTGCAAATGGCCTAGGCCTCAAGATCTGTGTGATGTTCCGGTATACCGTATTTCTCTGAAAATAAGACACAGTCTTATATTTATTTTTCCTCAAAAAAAGCACACTTTGGCTTATTTTCAGGGGATGTCTTATTATTTTCCTCCTCCTCCTGCCATGGCCGGCATTGCTGCTGTGCCTATCACTATGTCTTATTTTTGGGGTATGGCTTATATTCCTTGAATGCTTAAACCCTGTTTCTCTGAAAAGAAGACGTAGCCGTAAAAAAGCCATAGCAGGTTTTTTAAGCATTCAAGGTATATAAACCATACCCCGAAAATAAGACATAGTGATAGGTGCAGCAGCAATGCTGGCCGCGGCAGGAGGAGGAGGAGGAAAAAAAATAAGACACCCCCTGAAAATAAGCCATAGTGTGTGTTTTTTGAGGAAAAATAAATATAAGACGGTGTCTTATTTTCTGAGAAACACAGAAAATCCTGCTATGGCTTATTTTATGACTACGTCTTAAAATACAGGGGAAACAGGGTAGCTGAAATCTTTTGTACCTTCTACCCCAGCAGAATAAATGACCACCTTTTCTTATCACTTTTTCTTACATGTTTAGGCTGCCCTGCGGGGCTACAGGTTTTCAGCACACTAGGCAGTTAAGGGGTTAAAGATTTTCTGTCCTGCAATACTGGATTGATAATGGGCATCTCAAGGAGCCTCTCAGCTTTCTGTGATTCCCTCTTGCATTTAGTCTCTCCAACAAAAAAAAATGAGACAGGGAAATAACCCCCCCCCCTTCAGAGCTGTCCATCTCCCAATTCCCTTCCTCCTGGACAAGGGGAAGGGGCTTGATCCAGTAAGCTCCTCCCCTTGCCCCTGCCATGACACCACCACCATCATCCCAAGAGGTTCCATGGTCTGCAAAACCCATCAAGACTCCCCTCCCCGCTTTCTGCTTCCAGCATCAAGGGACCCCTCAAGCATGAGACAAAACTGCACCTGCTACATTCAGCCAAGGTTTAATCATCTGCCATTATTTTTGAAGGTAGGGACGGGGAGGCGGGGAAGCAAACAGCCCAGACTGCTTTTTGAGAAATTGCTCTCAAGGCAACAAACAGACGAATTGGCCAGTTCCGGTTTGCTTGCAAAAACTGGTCTCCGCCCAAAACAATGTGGTTGTTGTTGTTTTTTGTCTACGGAGCTAACATCAAATTAAAATCCTGCAGCCCCACGAGCCAAATTTGTTGGTGAGAAATACCAGTGTGTGCATATTGGCCTGTATGTGTGTGTGTACACACACACACACACACACACACACACACACACACACACACATTCACACACATTCACATACATGTTCTTGTCATGAGGTGGTTCAAGGAAGCCTTCATTCATGGGGAAAGGGCCATGGCTCTGTGGTTAGAGCATCTGCTTTGCATGTAGAAGGTCCCAGGTTCAATCCCCGGCATCTCCATGGAGAGCTGGGAGAGATTCCCAGTCTGCAGCCCTGTAGAGCTGATGACACTCAGTGCAGACAATATGGAGCTAGTTGGATTAGTGGTCCAACTTGGTAGAAGGCAGCTTCCTTTGTAACTCCCAGCTGGGGAAACCTATGGCCCAAAGGTACCCAAATTGTCTTGGGCCACTGCCCCCTTGGTTCAATAAGCTCATCCTCAGTGACCTTCTGCCCTGTAAAAGGCATTATTCAGAATACAGATTTGCACGAACCCACTAAAGAAGAAAATAATACAATGGAATTCAAAACAGTAACAATTAACTGCACATTTATTCACAATCAAATTAAAACTATTCCGTTTAATGAATTCAACAAAACTGGTGAACTTGATCCAGTAATACTAGCTTGTTGACGTCTGATAGTCATTTACCCCTCCTCTTGGCTCTTAGCACTCCCCTATTTCCCCCCCCCCCGGGGGTGGTACTACCCACATTGAGAACCAAAGCCCCTCCTTTACTGCAGCACCTGGTTTCAGTAGTCATTGCCCCCCACACTTTCCAGCCTGTCTCCCAGCTGCTAGGACTAGGAATGTGCTCTGGAATCATAGAGTCATAGAACTGTAGAGTTGGAAGGGACCCTGTGGATCATCTAGTCCAGCCCCCTGCAATGCAGGAATATGCAGCTGTCCCATACAAGGATCGAACCAGAAGCGTTTTGCCATTCTCTTAAAACAACAACAACAACAACAACAACACACACACACACACACACACCACCACCACCAACAACAACAACAAACCACTTGTTGCTCTCAATAGTAAATCCTGCACATTTCCAGTGTTGTTGTGGAAATCAGGAATTCATTTCGCCCATTCACAGATTTATTTATTGCATTTTTATCCCACCTTTTCCTCTAAGGGGCTAGGCTCAAGGTTGATCTTGGGCCAGTCGCTGCCTCTCAGTTCAGTTTAACAGAGTGGTATAAGAGCCACTCTCTTGTGAACATTGGGGATTTTACCTGCATGAGGGGAATAGGGGCCTCCTAGTAATTCTTAACAAACTACAGTTCCCAGAATGGTTTGAGAGCCAGTGCGGCATAGCAGTCAGAGGGCTGGACCTGCGGGGCCAGAGTTTGAATCCTGACTGAGCCATGAAACTCACCATGTGACCTTGGGCCAGTCATTCTTGGTCTAACCTACCTCACAAGATTAAACTGGTGGGAAGGGAGAACTTTGTATGCCACCTTGAGCTCTGAAAGCAGATAGGATATAAATGTAATAACACACACAGACACAGACACACACACACACACACACACTGCTGGAGTTGTATGTGCATGTGCGTTGCAACCAGAAACACACCCTGCTGGTAGCAGTGCCTGCAGCCCCTTCTCTGTGTTTAACTGCCGCCCATTCCTCAGCTGCAGGCAGCATTGCAACAGGTGCACATGTGTGGTCTGGGAGGAAATGCTGGTTTCACGCGTTAAGCTTGCGCTGTGCTGTGGGCTGTCAGCCTTGTTATCCTAGTCCAGAAGGGATCGTACACATACTTTGGGCATGGCGTTGCCTGAGGTGCCATCAATCACTGATCCACGCCAGCCTGGATTAAAATCCCCTCTCCCTTTAATGACCTTTCCATCTTCCCCCCCTCTCAGATGCCTGCTACTTATATATCAACAAGTGAGACATAAAAAGCTGCTCTTGGGGCTTCATCTGTTTCACCGAGAACTCGCTCAGAAGACACCTGGAGAGTTATGGCTCTCCGGATGACCGAAAGCTCAGATCTTTTAAGGACAGGGAGAGACATTCTGTGAATTGTACATATTCCCAGATTCATAGCTGAATGTCTTAGGCAGCTGCAGGCCAACAGTACTCGGTTAAAATAAATGCACAGAATTCCCTTCTTGCAGGTGTTACAAATCTTCAGTGATTCTTCATATTTATCCTACACACACACACGTGTGTGTGTGTGTGTGTGTGTGTGTGTGTGTGTGTGGTGTGTTTTTGGTGCAGTGCAGGCAGGTTATGTAAAGTTAAAACGGTCCCAGGAGCAAGAGGGCTTTCGAGAAGAATGGGGCGGCTGTTGAACTCATGGCCAAATCCACACCAGTTCTTCTCTAGGTTACTGGAAGCTGCCTCAGAGATGAATTGTCTTGCTAGGTCAGGCTAGTAAGGTCCAACGAGCCCTGTAGTCTGTTCCAGCCAGGATGAAAAGCTCTTGGTGCGGGGAATGAAGGAAGCAGCCTCTTTCCTGCTACTCTCTTAACTGTGTTTCACCCTTGCTCTTCAATCGTCCTTGCAAGGCAAACAAAAAAACGCTTTTCAAAAAGTCCACAATATGATTTTTTAACATGTGGACCCTGCAGCACAATGTTGCAGAGCTGGGTCTCCTGCTTAGGTGTCAGTTGGCTGTGTCTTCTTTCAGGAAACTTTCTCGTTCCCTGGTTTTCCATTCTGCCCACCCCACCCCAATGCTGATCATTTTCTGGCTGCTGAGAATGCCCTGTCACTGTCACTCCCTTCATTTAGAGTCCATCTCCTCACCATCTTTTGTGTTTCTGCAAAGCTTACGGTTCCCCACCTCCCTCTAAAATCCTACCAATTACTTCTTCTTGTGGGTCATTTTGCATACAGAAGGAGCTATGGCAGACATTCTCAAACTTCAGCCCTCCAGATGTTTTGGACTACAATTCCCATCGTCCCCAACCACTGGTCCCGTTAGCTAGGGATCATGGGAGTTGTAGGCCAAAACATCTGGAGGGCCGCAGTTTGGGGATGCCTGAGCTATGTTAAGAATGTGAGTTCATTCTTACTATATTTGCTTGTTTATCTTTCATTTCATTTCATTTCATTTTATCCTCCCCTTTCTTCCAAAGGCAGGCCCATGGCCTCTATCGCAGGGGACTCCAAGATTGTGGCCACCTTTAGAATGTTGAGAAAGTGTCATGTTAGCCACTGATAGCCTTTTCATCCTTCATGAATTTGTCCAAGGGCTTGCCGCTCAGAAGGTCGGCGGTTTGAATCCCCGCGACGGGGTGAGCTCCCGTTGCTCGGTCCCTGCTCCTGCCAACCAACCTAGCAGTTCAAAAGCATGTCGAAGTGCAAGTAGATAGGTAGGTACCGCTCCGGCAGGAAGGTAAACAATGTTTCCGTGCGCTGTTCTGGTTCTCCAGAAGCGGCTTAGTCTGGGTGGAACTCAAGAAAACATTCGCAGGCACCATTGGAGGTACTGGTGGAAAACTGCTCTATGGTTGCAGCCTGTGGACAGATCCTGTGAAGGCTATTCCACAAAGTTAAGCTTTAAAATATAACATTATTCCCCTACCCCTTTGTTACTTTTTGGGGTTTTCCATTCTTTTGTGCAGCTTTGCAAAAGCACTTACTGGAAAAGGTGGAAATCTGATTAGCTGAGAAGTCAGATGAGCCCTCTTCCTTCCTCCACCCCTCTGCTCCAAATTGCTTTGAATTTTGACATTGCAGGCTCGCCAGCTCTGAAATCACATTAGATATGATGCTGGAAACCAAGGATTTACAGCATTCCTATGTATTTGAAATCAAGCTCAAAATGGGCTGCAATCAGCAGCTTTAATTGACAGCCACGTCTTCCTCCTTTTTGCCGTTAGGACTCTGAAAGGGAGGGTAATTATCCCAATTGGTTTTATTGCATTAACGTGGGCCGGAGTGGAACATAAAGGGCGCTTTCTTTCCTCCTTTTGTTTTTTTGCAATGCTTCCTCGGTATCTGTACATGAGAAATGGGAAAGGGACAGACTTTCTGCAGCGAAGCTTCATGGGAATTTTTGGAAAGTGATGTCTACAACGTTCCGACCTCTGACCTTCCAGCTGCAGCCGTCCCGTACTCTGCGGAGATCCCATACTTGACTTCTTAGTAGCCTCCTTTGTACTTTTCTGATCTTGCTTCATTTGTCGGAGTCATAGCCCTTTGGCAAGAAAACTCTGTGGTTTTTATCTCTCTGCCTCCTGCCCCCGCCTCTCCATGGCTTAAAAAGGCACATAGCAGCTAAGACCCCAAGAACCTTTCAGAAATCCTATTCACCCACCCCTCACAGCAAGTCTTCAAAGTCAAACTCTCATTCAGTCTTCCTCTTTTTTTGTGTCTGTGAAAAGGATGGGGTGGCGAAATGAGTTGGAGAGAGCAGCAAATAAAAGACAAATGATAATGCTGAGCAAAACCTCATTCAGTATAACCCATTAAATATGATATAGTATAAAACCAGTATTTCGAAAACAATTGTACTAAAATGTGTTAAAAACTCCATGGTAGGTAGGCTTGCTCAAACAAACAAAGGTTTTTAGCAAGCGCCAAAATGCTTTCCAAGAATCTGCTCACTTAGTCTCCATGGAGGGTCTTCCTCTTCCCCCCTGAGTGCATCACTTTTAATTTGTGGGGCTTGGGTAGGAGAGGTGTGCACAAAGATGAAAATCTATCAAATGGCAATAGAGGTAGCAACAGAGGACAATAGTGCTGCCTCCATCACCTCCTCAGGTAGCTGCCCAGCGGAGCGATTTCATGTGGCTGCCTTGGCTGCCTCTTAATGCAGATTCAGGTCACTTGAGCCTCTACAGCCACCACCCACCACGGACCACTGTTGGCAAGACTGGCAGCAACAGCTGCAGATAAGTTCTAGGCTTATGGTATTATTTTCCCCCTCTTGCTAATTATGCTGTTTTAAAATGTGCATTTTATATTTGACTCCTTTTAGTAAGGTTTTATTTTGAAATGTTGTAAGATCATTTATTGTTGTCGTTGTTCACTTTGCTGCATTAAATGTGCATTCCGCAGTTGACCTCCTTTGTTGTTGTTTAGTCGTTTAGTCGTGTCCGACTCTTCTTGACCCCATGGACCAGAGCACGCCAGGCACTCCTGTCTTGCACTGCCTCCCGCAGTTTGGTCAAACTCATGTTCGTAGCTTCGAGAACACTGTCCAACCATCTTGTCCTCTGTCGTCCCCTTCTCCTAGTGCCCTCAATCTTTCCCAACATCAGGGTCTTTTCCAAGGATTCTTCTCTTCTCATGAGGTGGCCAAAGTATTGGAGCCTCAGCTTCACGATCTGTCCTTCCAGGGAGCACTCAGGGCTGATTTCCTTAAGAATGGATAGGTTTGATCTTCTTGCAGTCCATGGGACTCTTAAGAGTCTCCTCCAGCACCATAATTCAAGTCACCATAATTCATAAGTCGTTGTTCACTTTGCTGCGTTAAATGTGCATTCCGCAGTTGACCTCCTTTAGAGATGATTTATTTCAAAGTATTTTAGTTTCTTGTTCATTCTGTTGCTTTGAATGCATACTTTATGTTTGACTTTCTTCAGTAACGTTCTATTCTGGATTGTTTTATATGTTCTAATGTGCTGTTAACCGCTTTGAGATTTTTTTTTTTCCTTAAAAATTTATAGCGGTAAACAAATGAAATGAAAAAATAAAATAAAATAAAAAATATTCTTCTTGTGACTCAGAATTGTTATAATCAGATTGACTTTGATTGCTTACAATTTTTCATGACAAATCCTCCCTGCAAAACCAGTGTTTCCCAAGCTTACATCAATTGAATTTTGGAAACGTAGCTTAAGGCCATCAGTCTCCCTTTCATTGTCATCTTGAGCTGTTCCACTGGGGTTTGTGTGTGTCTTTCTTAACCCACCCAGCCACCCAGCTCCAACTTATTTGGCATAAATTTTGGCCTGAAAAAGGATCAAAGATGGCTTTGTTCTTTTTTGACATTCTGCAGAAGAAGAGGGGGGTGGGGACATCACCCTGACATCTGCATTATAAAGAGAAATGAGGGGAGGGAGAAATTCAGCAGAGAGGAATATAGTTATTTATCGCTCACCCTCCCTCTCCCCTCCCCCTACTTTTGAAAGATTTTTTTGTCTTCTTTTTTTTAAAAAAATCCCCCACCATGAATGTGGCTCATACTGGCTTAATGCGTGAATGACGTTTTAATTATTAGGGATTTATCATTGTGAAACAGGGCCAAATTTGGGCGAGGTAGGCTGTATAAGATGAAAAGAAGTGGAGTTTGCATGACAAGGGCGATATGGAATAGAACTACTTTTTCAGCGTCCCTGCCATTTTGAGGGGAAAGTAATAACAAAATATATCATATGTTACAGGTAGGTAGCCGTGTTGGTCTGACGTAGTTGAAACAAAAAATAAATAAAAAATTCCTTCCAGTAGCACTGTAGAGACCAACTAAGTTTGTCATTGGTATGAGCTTTCGTGTGCATGCAGTATCTGAAGAAGTGTGCATGCACATGAAAGCTCATACCTATGACAAACTTAGTTGGTCTCAAAAATATATCACAATGCAGGTACTAGATTATTCACTGGTTCTGTCCTCTGTCCTGCCCAAGTACGTGGCTACTTCTTTTTTTAGTGTTTCCAGCCTTGTTATTCCTGGCCAGTTCTCCAAAATATATATTAAATGATCAAGAGGATGGAGGAAAGGTTGCAGCATTTGGGACCTTTTAGTTTAAAGAAAAGGGAGAGTAAGAGGCAATATGATAGAAGTTTATAAAATTAGGCATGGCATAGAGAAAGTGCATAGAAGAAAGTCATTGTCCCCCCATCTCATAACAGTAGGACTCATGGAATTCATGGAGAAAAAAAGGCTATCCACAATAGCCAAGCTCTTCCTCCACTGTCAGAGGCGAGCGCAGAACAGTGACTTGCATAGAACTGCAACAGACGGGAAGAAGGAGAGGTGAAATTCCACAGTGCGATCCAGTGACATCTGATTCAGAGATGCAGGAAGATAGCCGGCTGCCCATAGCTGTCAAGTTCTCCCCTTTTTAAAGGGAAATTCCCTTATGCTGAATAGGCTTCCTCGCGAGGAAAGGGAAAACTTGAAAGCTATGCGGCTGCCTTGGAAGGAGACAAAGGCTACAAAGCCAGGGGGTGCTTTGGGTTTGCAGGGCTCAGGGCCGGCCCTACGGCCAGGCTGGGTGGCGCAGGGCACCACTGCGCCCGCCCGCTGGCCGGCCGGCCGGCCGGTCCGCTGCGCAGCTGCGCCCACGGCAACCACACTGTGCCTGCCCGCCCGGCCGCCGCGCAGCAGCGCCTGTGGCAGCCGCGCTGCGCCCACCCACCGCGCTGGGAAACGGGGTGGGAGGGCGCCGGAGGGATCCTGCACACCACGGCGCCAGGGGCGCTTAAGATGGCCCTGGCAGGGCTGGAGCTTTTCTCACAGCCTCTAAGCAATTCTCTCATGGCAGGTGCTATTTGCACTGTACATTTAAAGCAGCATTGTACCTCTTTAAACAGTCATGGCTTCCCCCAAAAGAATCCTGGGAAGTGTAGTTTGTTACAGGTGCTGGGAATTGCTAGGAGGCCCCTGCTCTCCTGACAGAGGTACAATTTCCAACCAAACCAGGGAACTCTGTAGTTCTATGAGGGGAATAAGCACCTCCTAGCTAGCACCTCTCAGCAGCCTTAACAAACTATACTTCTCAAGATTCTTTGGGAGAATCAGTTTAAAGTGGTACCATGCTGCTTTAAATGTGTAGTGCAGATGAGACCTATGTGGTGAGTGCTGTTCTAGGCTACGGTTTTGTCTCCAGACACACTGGTCCTATTTAGGCATAAAAGTTCCTTTACTGTAATCATACCTCTTGGTTGCCTGGGCAGAGGATGGAGAGAGGCATGTGTAGACACTGCTGACTTTTTTTTTGTAGCTTTACAGAAGTTAGTTTCACATTCATTGGCCTGTCTGCTTTGTCCATCTGGCCCTGGGAATGACACGCATGACAGAATGCAGCTCTCGAGTTGAGAAAGGATCCCTATCCATGTGCTAAACCACATGGTTACCATCTCAAACTTGGTTTGTTGAAACAAGCCAGCTTCATAATAAACTCTGATTTGAAGGTGGCTTTTTTCAACGAGCCATAGTTAAGATTAACTAGTTTGTCCAGGTTCTGACATCGCAATGGGGTGTAATTAATCTAAAACAGAAGTGAAAGCTCCTGAACTTCTCCTTTCCTCCATATCAAAGAGTTCAAGGTGGGGTCCATTGTTCCCTGCCTCCTGATATAATCCACACAACAACCTTGTGAAGTAGATGAGGCTGCGAGCCAGTGACTGGCCCAAGGTCAACCACTGAGCTTAACAGCCAAGTGGGGATTTGAACCCTGGTCTTGCAGATCCTAGGCCAGCACTCTAACCACTACACCACACTGGCTCAAATCTCTTTCTTGACCAGAGTGTGGAAACTGAGATAACAAAGACTTTTACCTCTCTGAGACAGGCCCATATTTTATTTATCATAGTGAGGGACTTCAAAAAGGGCCAATAAAAAAAAACAACAACAACAAAACAAAACTGGGGAGGATTAATATCTTTTAAATGCAACATTTTCCCAGTAAGTGAGACCCAGCAGGTCAACATGTTCCTTGACACTTTTACCACCGAGTTACCAGAGCCAGTTCTTCCATAAACATAAACTAATAAGGAATCGGAGTACGGTTAATAAGGAACCACACCTTTTATTGCAGTAGTTTCCAGATTCATTGTACTGAAGGGTTGGGATCAAAGAACTGGAAGTTTTCTAACATATTTGGGATAAACATGTTGTGTATTGAGTCAAAGGATTTTATATCTGTATTATTATTGTCTGTATTTGCATTAGGATAAAGTAACTGCCTTTTGGTTCCAGAGGGTACAGCTACTATTGGTTCATTTAAGCTGCTGTATTTGGATCCTCTGTCTTATTGGTTTCCTCCAAAAGGCAGCACTGTGATTGCTTGATATTGTTCCCTCCAAAATGTATCCCTTCCTAGCTAGTCCCCTGTCCCTATAAATGTAGCTTTCCTCTCCTCAGTCTTCAGTCTTGTTCACTTTAATAAAGAGCTGTTACTAGAGAACTGTCTCCAGCATGTTTTGTCAAGAGAGCTGAAATCACAAACCCCACGTCACAACAACTGGCGACGAAGGTGGGATTCGGAATGCTGAGGAGCGGTTAAACACAACCCTGCCTCAGAGTCCGGATTGCAGCTGAGAACAAGACTCACTGGCCAGCTGAGAAGACGACCCTGCCCGCTAGGACAATGGAGAGTCCAAGGGTATTGGAGCCCTTCCAGCCATCAGAGCCCCACACCTGGGAAGACTACGTCGAACGCTTCGAGTTCTTTGCAGTGGCTCAAGGGATCACCGATGCCAGCAAAAGAAGGGCCACATTCCTGAGCTACTGTGGGCCCGAGACCTTCAAGCTGGCCAAGGCATTACTTGCTCCAGCGAAGCTGAGTGAGACATCTCTCAAAGATATTCTTGCCTGCCTAACAAGCCACTTGGCGCCTACTGAGACCAAGATGGCCCGGCGGATGGAGTTCCATAAGAGGCAGCAGCATGCTGGGGAGTCTGTATCCACATTTCTGGCTGAACTCCGGAAGCTCGCTCAGCACTGCGGCTTCCAAAATCTGGAAGAGACTCTCCTGGATCGGTTTATTGGTGGTCTGAGCAGCAAGAAAGCCAGAAGACGCATCGTGGCTAAAGAAGAGGTTACCCTTGCTTCAGCCTTGAAAGAGGCCACCGCCACGGAGAATTATGAAAGAGAGGAGCTTGATGCCAGTCGCAAGGCCACTAAGCCACAGATAGAAGTTGCGCATGCCATGGACGAGCTAGAGGCTACTCCGAGCCAGAGCCCAGTCCGTGGGGTCGAGTCGGTGCGTCAGGCCTGCACAGTGCACAGAGATCGCCGAGGCAGTTGCCCAGGTTGTGGCGGAAACCATGAAAGGAAGAGTTGTCGTTTCAGGGATGCTATCTGCCGGACGTGCGGAAAGACGGGTCACATCGCCAGGGTCTGTAGATCGGCGGCGTCGGGAGCGACAGGAGCACCTAGACTGGAGCATCGCAGACCGCCCACAGCAACTCGTTTTCTAAAGGACTGCCACTACGTAACGGAGATCAACGGGAGGGCCGTGCAGTTTCCAGCGCAAGGCAAGGCACACGTCAAGGTGAAGATTGAGGGTCAGCAGTGCGACATGGAGGTGGACTCCGGATCCGCATTCACCATCGTGTCGGACCAGACCGCGAAGACATTCTTCCCCAGGGGTAAGTTGCCCCCTCTGGAGCCCTTTCCGGCAACCTTGCAGTCGTACTCAGCAGGCCGCATCCATGTTATGGGAATGTGTGCCGTGAGAGTACAGTTCCGGGACAAACAGGCTGTACTCAAACTGGTGATTGCGAAGGGCAGTCGCCCCAGTCTCCTGGGCACTGACTGGTTCCCTGCCCTGGGACTGAGTATCTCAGGGCTTAATTCAATCCAAACCTGCCCTGAGATGAGCGAGGTATTATGCAAGGAATTTGCTGGTCTCTTTAATGGAAAACTGGGTTGTT
Source organism: Zootoca vivipara (assembly GCF_963506605.1). Classification (NCBI taxonomy): domain Eukaryota; kingdom Metazoa; phylum Chordata; class Lepidosauria; order Squamata; family Lacertidae; genus Zootoca; species Zootoca vivipara. The sequence continues at coordinate 31,705,179 of NC_083289.1, read as the reverse complement.
ATAAAGGGCCCCCAGTTGACTTCGAGTTGGACCCCGGGGTGGCTCCAATCCGACTCAAACCAAGGCGAGTGCCATTTGCACTGCAACCCAAGATCGAGGCAGAGCTGGATAAATTGGTCAAGCAGGGAGTTCTCTCACCCGTGGACTCTGCTAAGTGGGAGACTCCAATCGTCACACCCCTTAAAGCAAATGGGGAAGTCAGGATATGTGCAGATTACAAATGTACTATCAATAAGGCACTCAGGGGAAACTCATACCCCATTCCAGTCGTATCACATCTGTTGGCTAAACTGGCTGGGGGCAAGGTGTTCGCCAAAATTGACCTGGCACAAGCTTACCAACAGCTGCCAGTAACCCCACAATCAGCGGAAGCACAGACTATTGTCACACATAAAGGGGCGTTCAGAGTTAACAGATTACAGTTCGGAGTTTGTGTGGCCCCAGGGATTTTTCAAGGGCTCATGGAACGCCTGTTAAGAGGTCTGCCGGGGGTCTTGCCATTTTTTGATGATGTTTTGATTGCTGGAAAAGACCCACAGGAACTGGTTGCGCGTGTCCGTGCAGTGTTGCTCAAGTTCAAGGAGGTGGGGTTGCAACTGAAAAAAGAAAAATGCAGTTTTGGGGTGCCAACTGTGGATTTCTTGGGGTTTAAAATTGATGCATCAGGCATCCACCCCACAGATGCTAAGATTAAGGCCATCATCGAGGCACCACGACCACAGAACAAGACGGAGTTGCAGTCATTCCTGGGACTTATTAACTTTTATCATTCGTTCTTACCCCAGAAAGCTTCGGTAGCTGAACCATTACATAGACTATTGCAGAAAAAGAATGTGTGGCGATGGGGGCGGGAGCAGCAGAAGGCTTTTGACTCCTTGCGAGGAATGCTGAGTAGCAGGAGCGTCCTTGCTCATTATGATGAGTCAAAGCCGCTGGTCCTGGCATGTGATGCCTCTCAATACGGTCTGGGGGCTGTGCTGAGTCATAGGGAACCGGATGGGTCGGAAAAGCCCATCTCTTTCTATTCCCGTACGTTGTCGCCCACAGAGCGCAACTATGCTCAAATTGATAAAGAGGCACTGGCTATTGTGTCCGGAATCAAAAGGTTCTATGATTATTTGTACGGTCGCCATTTCTCCATTGAAACGGACCACAAACCACTGTTAGGGTTGTTCAACCCAAACAAACAAACGCCACAAATTCTCTCCCCCAGAATGTTGCGTTGGTCAATATTCCTGAATGGGTTCCAGTACACCTTGACCCATGTGCCGGGGAAACAGTTGTGCCATGCTGATGCGCTGAGTCGATTGCCCCTTCCTGGCGGGAGCAATGAGGATCCTGCTCCGGCGGAGCACATTATGATGCTAGAAACACTTCCGGGGGCTCCTGTAACAGCTACGGATATAGCTGAGAAAACTAGGAAAGATGCTGTTCTCTCCCGTGTGCTCACTTGGGTGGGGAGGGGGTGGCCAGGTGGTCCGCATGAAGGAAAATTCAGGCCTTATGCGACAAGGCAGCACGAATTGTCCATGCATAAGGGTTGTCTCCTATGGGGAGATAGGGTGATCATCCCAGCACCACTGAGAAACAGGGTTCTTGAGACGCTTCACATGGGACACCCGGGAATGGTCAGGATGAAGTCGCTAGCCCGATGTTATGTGTGGTGGCCTGGAATGGACCAGAACATAGAACAATGGGTACGAACATGCAAGGCATGCCAAGAGGTGCGGCCAGAAGTGGCCAGAGCACCAGTCCACTGGTGGGAGCAGTCCAGGACTCCCTGGAGCCGGCTGCACATAGATTTTGCTGGGCCATTCCAAGGGAAGGTCTTTTTGGTTATCGTTGATGCATATTCCAAATGGTTAGAAGTGGCGATGGTCCCTAGCATGGCATCAGCTGCCGTAATCAAGGTGTTGAGGCAGCTGTTTGCTACCCACGGGTTACCTGAGACCATTGTATCAGATAATGGGGCAGCTTTTGTATCCCAAGAATTCAGGGCATTCTTGGCTGATAACTTTATAAGAGGGGTCACATCCGCGCCCTTTCACCCATCCTCCAATGGGCAGGCTGAGCGCATGGTAAGAACAGCCAAAGAATCCATTGCGCGCTTAATGGAGGGTAACTGGTCGGCTCGCATTGCGCGAATGTTATTTTTGCAGCATGCGACGCCGTGTACTGCGACGGGCAAGTCGCCAGCCGAGCTGCTCTTAGGTAGAAGACTGGTAACGGTGCTGGATTATGTCCACCCAGATAAAATGCCAAACCGTAATTCAAGAGCAACCCCCCAGGCTGAGACTGACACAACAAGGTATCTCGCCCCTGAAGATCTGGTCTGGGTGAGGAACTATTCACGAGGTCCGCGGTGGGTGGCTGGTGTGATCACCCGGGCTAGTGGACCTGTGTCCTATTATGTGACCTTGGAAAATGGGCAAGTTTGGAAGAGACATATAGATCAGCTGAGGCGCCGGGCGCTCAGCAGGGAGGAGTCAGATAATTCATCCCTGGCTAATGACCCACAGCTGCAAGACCAGAGTGAAAATGGTCCAGAGGTACAGTCACCAGGGGCTTCAGCAAATGAACCAGGGTCTGCTAGTCCTCATGATGACGAGGTACAGGTCGGGGACCCTGAGATGTCTGGGACTCCATCTGTTCCTGATGAAACCCCTATAGCAGCCCCTCCACCACAGGTAACACCCAATCCAGAACCTGCAACACCTGTTGTCAGGAGATCAGGTAGAAGTTGTAGGACCCCACAGTACCTGAGGGATTACGTCTGCTGTGCTCACTAGGGGGGGAGGGGTGTTGTGTATTGAGTCAAAGGATTTTATATCTGTATTATTATTGTCTGTATTTGCATTAGGATAAAGTAACTGCCTTTTGGTTCCAGAGGGTACAGCTACTATTGGTTCATTTAAGCTGCTGTATTTGGATCCTCTGTCTTATTGGTTTCCTCCAAAAGGCAGCACTGTGATTGCTTGATATTGTTCCCTCCAAAATGTATCCCTTCCTAGCTAGTCCCCTGTCCCTATAAATGTAGCTTTCCTCTCCTCAGTCTTCAGTCTTGTTCACTTTAATAAAGAGCTGTTACTAGAGAACTGTCTCCAGCATGTTTTGTCAAGAGAGCTGAAATCACAAAAAAATACGTTTTGCCAATGGTGTTTGCAAAATTGCCAGAGATGGGGCTGAGCTGGTAAGTGTTACTGTTGGGTCTGATGGTCTGTTTGTCCTAGATGGGAGGGGGCAAGCAGGTGGAAGTAACACTGGTGATGCTCAGGCTAAAAGTGCCAATACCCCAAAGGGCACAGAGGGCGCTATCCATAAGGATTGTATTCATGCTTGGCACAGAAAATATTGTCACATGTCTTTTCCTTATGTGAAAAAAGCCCCTGATTTTGTCAAAGGTTGCAGGTTCAAGCCATGTCAAAAACACCTGCAATGCCGCGCATGTGCGAAAGCGAAGACGAAGAGATGCTCTTATCCTAGGTCTGAGAGGAAGAGCACAAAGCCATTTCAGTTAGTGCACCTGGATATTTCTGGGCCTATGTCAACGTTAAGTTTAGGTGGTTCAAAATATGTTTTGTGTCTTCTGGATGATTTCAGTCATTTTTCCTGGGTCATAACACTGAAAGAGAAGGGGGAGGCTGCTAGAGTGATAAAAGAGTGGGTAGCCGAAGTAGAACTACAGTTCTCCGTCACTGTCCAGTGTTTTCAGAGTGACAGGGCGGGAGAGTTTTTGAGTGCAGAACTACAAGGGTTTTTCCGCAGCAAGGGAATTAGGCACAGAAAAACCGCTCCTTTTAGTCCACAGGAGAATGGTTTAGCCGAAAGGAAATTTAGAACGCTGTCTGAACTGGTGGAGGCAACGTTGTTTGATGCAGGACTACCCCAGAAGTTTTGGGGGGAATGCTATAAATTTGTGAATTATTGTTCAAACCGCGCTTTTAATTCAGTTGTGGACAACACACCCTACTACATGTTGTATGGCAAAGTTCCGAAGGTGCACTATTTCAGAACTTTTGGGTGTGTGGCTTGGGTTCTAATTCCAAAGCAGAAGCGCAGAAAGGGAGGATCAAGATCCAGAAAAATGATCTTCTGTGGTTACGAACCAAACTCAAAGGCTTGGAGGTTTGTACCAGCAGAGGGGGACCAAACCCGCGTTCACATTAGCAGGAGTGCTACGTTCTGTGAACAAGAGGGCTGGAGACGCATTCATGCTAACCCCGAAGTTCTTCTTGACTGGTCTTCAGGTTTTGACCAGGAAGAGGAAACTCAGGTAGCTGATGCTGGAGTTCCAGGTGCTGCAGGACCAGATCCAGGTCAGGCAGCTGGTCCAAGTGGTGTAGCTCCTAGGGAAGTGAAGCAAGTAGTCAGAAGCGCACCGACTTCACCCCAGGTCAAGCCTGGGAAGTACAGCAAACGTGGTAGGTCACCCACTTCACCCAAAGCAAGCCCAGAGGGGGCTGCAAAGTGTAGTAGGTCTCTTGACAGTGCTGCTAGTCCGAGAGAGCCACAGTCAGAGACAAGCAGTTCGGATTTAGAGGGGGAAGATGTGGGACCAAGGCGTTCAAAACGCACCACGAAAGGTAAACCACCTGAAAGGTTTACAGCTGTCAGTGTATGGGCGAACCTAGCAGTGTGTGAGCCTGAAAGCTTTGAAGAGGTGCAACAGTTGTCAGTAGAGGAAGCTAGGAAGTGGAAAGTTGCAATGGAGAAAGAGTTGAACTCCATGCAATCTCTTGGTGTGTATAGCCTAACACAGTTGCCAGAAGGTAAGAAAGCAGTCAGTTGTAGGTGGGTCTACAGGCTGAAACCCACAGTGACTGGAGAGCCTCAGTACAAGGCTAGATTAGTGGCTAGAGGTTTTACTCAGAAGAAAGGAATCCACTACACAGATGTCTTTAGTCCAACTTCGAGAGCGGAATCTTTCAGGATGCTTTTAGCGACTGCAGCGCAGAGAGGCCTAGTGGTCAACCACTTTGATGTGGACACCGCTTATTTGAACTCTGACCTCCAGGAGGAGTTGTACATGTTGCCTCCTCCAGGGTTTGAGAGTGACGTGCCAGGTCAGGTGTGGAAGCTGCACAAGTCGATCTACGGTCTGAAGCAATCAGCCAAAAATTGGAATTCATGTCTTGATTCTGTTTTGAAGAGCCTAGGTTTCAGGAAGAGTCTAGCTGACAGTTGTCTGTATCTCAGAGGTGAAGGAGAACAGCAAGAACTGTTGCTTGTCTATGTTGATGACTTGATCTGCTTAGCAAAGAGCCAGATGCAAGTGCAGAAGTTTGCAAAAGAGCTAGGCAAGAGGTTCAAACTCAAGAATCTAGGTGCAGTGAATGTTTATCTAGGTGTGCAGATAGACAGAACTGAGGATGGAAGTTTCTTGCTCAGTCAGAAAGGCAAGATTGAACATTTGCTTGAGAAGTTCAGAATGTCTGACTGTAAAGGGGTCAGAACACCCATGGAGACAAACTTTGTGAAAGAGTCACAAGTGAAGGACAAAGTAGCGTTTGAGAGTCCTGAAGTGTTTCAGTCAGCGCTAGGGAGTCTGTTGTATTTGTCACAATGGAGCAGACCAGATATTGCTTTTGCAGTCAATTTGCTCAGTAGAGAAGCATCGAAACCTAGCGTGCATGCTTGGAATGGCATTAAGAGAGTGCTTAGGTATTTGCAGGAGACCAAAGAGTATTGTTTGGAGATGTCAGCGCAAGGTGAGCCACAACTCACTTGTTTTGCAGATGCTGATTGGGCCAATCAGGAGGACAGGAAGTCAGTGACTGGTTTGGTAGTCAAGTTTGGAAATGCCCTGATTGGTTGGCGGTCGCGCAGGCAAAGCCTAATAGCAATGTCTTCCACGGAAGCCGAATTCTGTGCGTTGTCTGCGACATGCACTGAATTGGAGTACTACAGATGTTTGGTCCAGGAAATCTGGGGTGATTGTAGCCAGCCCATCACTGTTTGGGGCGACAATCAACCATCTTTGAGACTGGCGGAGTCTGGACAGTTCAAAGCCAGAACCAAACACTTAGACATCCGCTTCCCAAACGTATGTCAGAGCATACAGGTAGGCTTGGTGAAGTTGAGGTATTGTCCAAGCCAGGAGAACCTAGCAGATGGGTTCACAAAACCCTTGAGTTTCCAACGGCATGGGGAATTCTGTGAAGGGTTGGTTTTGGGGTAAGTTTGGATACCCGCTATCCCCAGTGTTCAGGTGAGAGGGGGTGTGATGAGTAACAAGTAACTAAAGAGTTAACTGTGTACTGTAGCACCTGACCACTGAGGAATATCATGTTACAGAATGTACCAGAAGTGTTTCTGTATGTATCAGTTGGTTTCGTTTCTGCCTGGGAGACGGTCGCAAGATGTCTGCGCTCTCACCAGGTTGTTTGTTATTTTCTCTCTAGAATAAACTTAAGTAGTTATTAGAACACTTTGGACTCTGTGTGTTCTTAAGAGGCTTTTTATCCAACGGCTATACAAGCTTTCGCTGTGTGAGAAGAAGAAGAACTCTGCTGTGTGTGTTTTACTGCCAGCCCGGTTCTACGGAAGCAGAGAAGCGGAAAGGAAGCGCGCCGGGCGATAATCAGTGGCTCTTAATTGAGTCATAAACAACTCAACGGAGCCCTATACCCGTCACAGGTCCATGGCGAAATGTTGTGGAGGATTGGTTTGTGGATTGTTGAGAGAGTTCAGGGTAGATGAAAGAAAGTGTTTCTTCCCACGGCACAGGAGTTAATCTATGGAACTCACTCCCACAGGAGGCAGTAGTGGCCGCCAACTTGAATGGCTTTAAAAGAGGATTAGGCAAATTCAGGGAGGACAAGTCTATGAAGAGCTGCTAGCCACAATGTCTATGTCCTGCCTCCACTATCAGAGGTATTAAGTCAAAGAATACAAGTCGCTAGTCGTTGCAGGTGGGCAGAGTGGTGTTGCTCTCATATCCAGCTTGCGGGTTTCCCCAGAGCTGGTTGGCCATTGTGTGAACAGGATGCTGGACGAGATGGGCCACTGGCCTGATCCAGCAGGTTCTTCTCCTGTCCTTATATGAAGTAGTACAGACACATGCCCTTTAGCTCCTCAAACACTTTTTCCTTCCAGAGTTAACAGTCTTTTGCTGCTCTCTGGAGAAGGACAGTGGAGAAGAAGCTGTGCTCGAAACCAGCTGGGACCTCTGCTGTTGCCTCAGTGGGTGGCCTTATTCAAGCTACACACTCTGAGCCCTTCATCTGCAATTGACCTGCCTCACAGGGCAATTGTCAGAATTGTGGAAATAGCATAAGTGAAGCCCTGTAACTGTTCCAGTAAACAATAAGGGTGGTAGGCATTTGCTTTGGTTTGGGAAGCCTTGGTTTCAATGTCTGCCAGCCTCTGTTTTGGAGGCCCAGGCAGCCTCTGTGGCAAGGGGTGTAGATTTGGTCCCCAGTCTTGTGGTTCCCCACCCCTGCTTTACACTCATTGGCCAGAACACTGGAAGGAAGGAGAATACTCCCTATCAGCTTTGCCTGTTCTCTCCCCTCCCCTTCCTTCTCACAACTGTGTGATATGTATTTCTATAGCGTTTTGTGCACAGCACAGACAAAACTCGTATTTCATTTCTGTGTCCCTGCATGCCAAGCAGCTGCTCTGCCACTAAGCTACGAACTTCGCCTAAATGATTTTCTGCGGTTTTAAAATATATCCTTACTGTGCACCGCTTAGAAACTGTGATATAGAGTGGTGCATCAGTTATTATTATTATTATTTTCAAAAAATACTTTAAACAATATACATTATGGGATTGTGGAGGATTTTGCATGTGTTGCAGTGCGCTGTGGACACCCAAATGATGTTATTCAGCAAGTTTTCAGAAGTGAGCTGTCTTTTCCCCCCTTAAGCAGTTTGTCATCCTGGGCTGGGTGTGGCGTAACTGTCCGCCGGCTGGCGAGCGGTCTGATTTGCAAAGCCCGTTTGTCTACCTGGCCTATTTGAATCACAGGCAAAACAGCTCCCTGGTTCACAGCAAAAGGCTGCATTGTTCCTAGCCAGCTTTTGCATAAGGTTCTTTGGCTTAAGTGAGAAGTTGGTGGTTGGGAGAGGGAAGGGTGTGTCCCTGCAGTCGATTAGGTGGCTTCGGTCCAAACAGACTATTGAAACATCAAGCAGTTGACACGAAACCCAGCCTGTAACTTTATAGCTTGTGTGGCTTCACATAAAAGCAACAACAACAACAGGCCCATCGAGGCTCCCATTCTCTCTAAGCTTTCTTTTCTTTTTCTTTTTCTTTTTAAAAAAACCTTTATTTCCCATCTTTTCCTCCCACACACAAGGTGGTGTGCATGGTTCTCCACTCCCTGTTTTATCCTCACAACAACCCTGCAGGGTAGGTTAGGCTGAGAGACAGTGATTGGCCCAGGTTCACCCACTGAGCTACACGGCTGCATGGGGATTCGAACCCTGGCCTCCCACATCCTAGTCTAGCATTCTAACCATTACACCACACGGGCTGCTTTTCCCTTTGTAGTATTTTAAAGGTTTTCTATTGAGGGGGAACCAATTATCCTACAGGTTGGACTCCATGGAGTCTCTCATGTCCCCTGTTTCTTTTGTTACCTCCCTGTACATCAGGGTTGGGAGGGGCTGTTGCCCTCCAGATGTTGTTGGACTCCAGCTCCCAACTTGATTGACCACTGACCATGGGGTGGGTGGGCAGCATGATACAACTTTCAACAGTCATGGCTTCCCCCAAAGAATCCTGTTCTGGAAACTGCAGGAGGGCAGAGCGCTCTTGTACTCGGATCCTGCTTGCAGGTTTCCCACAGGCTTATTATTGGCCACTGTGAGAACAGGATTCTGGACGACATGCACCTCTGGTCTGATCCAACAGGCTCTTCTTAGGAAGCATTAGACATTTAGCCACCGTGAGTGTCCTTGGAAGCTGGTTAGACGGTCCCTCTGCTAGATTCCAAAGAACTAGTACATATTTCACCAAAACATTAACTTCTGTAGATCTTGAGAAGTTATCTGAAAGTATATTTATGCGGTGACATAGGGCTGAGTCTTTAAAAAAAAGATATTCCACTATCTAGGAATTTAACTGCTCCTCCTGCTCCTTATATCTTTGCCCCTGTTTGATATTGAAGAGAGTCATTGAGCCATCAATCCTGTACTTTTATCTCTCATGTAGCTTCAGTTTCTCTGGATAGCACCCTCACATTTCCTCTCACTTGCTTTCCCGACACAGATCTTCCAGCTGTCTCATTGCTCTTCCCAAGCCTGATGTCCGTCTCCTTTCCCATCTTTTATTTAATTACATAAGACAATGGACCACCTTATTGGGGGAAAAGGAGAAGGTAGTCATTAAATGTACTCCCAGAAAGCAGAGCCGCAGGTGTCCGGAACATCCTTTTGACTAGCGAAGCCTCCTTTGGTTGAGATATTATTGTGAGATCTTAATCAGGATGTCCTGCAGAAGCACACATCAAAGGTGGGTGCTCTAGTCCCACATACCTTGAGGCTTCCAAATACACCTTTCTTGCTTCCAGGTTTGTTCTTTGGACGGGCATCTTTCTTGCTTGGCACGGCTGGCTTCTCCCCTCCCGCCCCCTCCTTTGTCTTCAGTCCTGACTTTGAGGCCGCGAAATTCAATCCTGAGATTACTGCCAGCCTTTGAATTGGTGGACCTCTTCCTCTTCCCATTGTAGTGCTGCAAACTTTTTTCTTTTACCTGCTGACCTTTTTGTAACCCGAGGGAGAAGCAGGACTGCTCTCCTGCACACCTCTCTTTGCCTTCTTTCCCTCTCCAGTTGTTCTAAAAACACAACGTGATCTCTCTAATCTGGGCTGCTGCAGTTCCAGCGCTGTGGAGGTATCTTATAGGCTTTCAGCATCCTTCTTATTTCTGTTCACATTAGAGGTGCAGGAGAAATTTGTTCAGCTTGCATTTTACCTTTTTATTATTTTATTTCTGTATATCACATATCTGTCTATTAACGTCTATGCTGCACTTTGTCAGAAGAACGCAAGATGGTTTACACCCAGCACTGAACATACTGAAATCTATTGAGACATAATAGCCATACAATACCATAGAATCATAGAATGGTAGAGTTGGAAGGGACCCAAGGGTCATCTAGTGCAACCCTCTGCAATTCAGGAATTGCAATGAAAAGAAAGCCAGTTACAGTGGTACCTCGACTTACGAAGACAATCCGTTCCGCGGCCGTCTTCGTAAGTCGGTCTTCGGTTGTTGAAGCACCGCTTCTGCACATGCGCGAAGCGCGATTTCACGCTTCTGTGCATGCGCCGACCGCGTGTGCCGCATTGCGCAGGCGCAGAACGCACACGCGGGGTGAAAAGACTTCCGGGATTGTCGACTTTGGAAGTCGAAACCTTTGGAAGTCGAATCGTTCGGTTGTCGAGGTACCACTGTATATAGATGCAATTCATAATAAAAAGCAATACATTGTAATTAAAAAATACATAATATGGTAGCACCTCGGCTTACGTAACCCTCTGGTTACGTAAACTTCATGTTACAAAAGCGCCAAACCCGGAAGTATTGAACCGTGTTTCGCCGCACGCGCAGAAGTGGTCTACCGCTGTGCGCATGCACAGAACAGTGATCCTCGGGTTGTAGAAACCTCGGAATCTGGCCGGACCTCCGGAACAGATCCCGTTCGCAACCAGAGGTACCACTGTACAGTCGTACTTCGGAAGCTGAACGCCTTGCGAGTTGAATGTTTTGGCTTCCGAACACTGCAAACCCAGAAGTGAGTGTTCCGGTTTGCAAACGTTCTTTGGAACCTGAATGTCCGGCGTGGGTTCTGCGGCTTCCAGTTGGCTGCAGGAGCTTCGTGCAGCCAATCAGAAGCCATGCCTTGGTTTCCGAATGTTTTGGAAGTTGAACAGACTTCTGGAATGGATTCAACATTCAAGGTATAACTGTACGTAATGAAGGCATACTAAGCAGCAATATTACATTATACTGTACACAATATCAATCCAGCAATAAACTCCATAGCCCCTGTGAAATAGTGTGACTTAAGTTCTTAATCTACTTTAAGTTTTTTTAAAAAAATGCAAACCTACCTAATTCACACTTCCCAAACCAATATGTGTGCTGAAACTCAGCTCTCATTTGAAATAAACACTACTTCAATTTTTGTGAATCAGTACTCCAGCCAATAAAAAAAAGAGCACAGAAAATGTGTAGAGCAAAGGGTATAGTGATGTTTTATAATAATTATATTAGGGGGAAATGCACACAAAGCAGTGTGTGCAAACTGATGTAGAAACATCACATCACCACTAGCTTATTGTTATTGATGTATTGTTAAAAATGCCATATGCACCATTTGCTTTGCTTTTGAACCAAAATATTTTTGGGACAACATGTGTGCTCAGGAACTGTAGGAGCACTCAATGTTCATAGCCTTTGCATGTGTTGTGGGTGCTTAATTAACCCCCAACCTTCCTGGTTTTTAGTTGTATTTTCATTTCTAAATGCTGAAAGGCCATTGAAAGGCAGGATCCATATTTTGGAAATTACTTTTAACACCTTTTATTAAATACAGCTTTTAAATTCTTATCTGAATTGTGATGCAAAAAAGAACCTCCCTTTTCCGCCCCCCCTCCTTTTCTTTGACAGGGTTTGATCAAAATCCGAGGGGATCGTTGCTGGAGAGATCTGACATGCATGGACTACCATTACGAGGTAAGCTGCCAAACATGTCTTGTGGATTTCCTGTAGATATCTGTTGCATCTTCCCTTCCAATGACATATTGGAAGATACGTGTCTGCAGAGAGAGAATGTTCCATTTTCAGCAAGCAATTTGAATCCACTTGCTACAGAGCGTTTTAGTTGTTGTTGTTTCAATCCAAACCACTTCCTGCAAATAGGAGAGGTTACCTATAACCACCATTTAGTTCACCAGCCCCTTTGACTCTTCCATGTACAATCAATTGTACGACACTGACGGCGTGCCTTCAGCGGAGGTCGCTGAAACAGCCAATTAGCTGGTTGGCAGCAACAGAAAGCCTCTTTGAACTTTGACAGCTGTCAGTCACCTGATGTCATTATGGGGAGATGTGGGGCGGAATTAAGGATGCAAGGAAGTGGTAGGGTGCTGTAACTCAATCTTCCGTTGGAAGGAAGGGATTACGAAAGCTGCTCATATATAGCTGAAACAAAATAAAAAAATTCCTTCCAGTAGCACCTTAAAGGTAAAGGTAAAGGGACCCCTGACCATTAGGTCCAGTTGCGGAAGATTCTGGGGTTGCGGCGCTCATCTTGCTTTACTGGCCGAGGGAGCCGGCGTACAGCTTCTGGGTCATATGGCCAGCATGACTAAGCCGTTTCTGGCGAACCAGAGCAGCACACAGAAACACTGTTTACCTTCCCGCCGGTAGGTTTACCTATTTATCTACTTGCACCTTGATGTGCTTTCGAACTGCTAGGTTGGCAAGAGCAGGGACCGAGCAATGGGAGCTCACCCTGTTGCGGAGAATTGATCCACCGACCTTCTGATCGGCAAGCCCTAGGCTCTGTGGTTTAGACCACAGCGCCACCCGCGTCCCTCAGTAGCACCTTAGTGACCAACTAAGTTTGTCATTGGTATGAGCTTTCGTGTGCATGCACACTTCTTCAGATACCTCATATATAAGTGAGATCAGACGATAGAATAGGCTCTTGGTTGAACTTGGGGACCTCTTGGACCTGTTGAGTAAAGGTTGGCCAACCCAGCTTTTGTCTCCAGCACCTTCATTCTGAGCAGACATGGCATGTGTTTCCATGATGGCTGGGCACTCCCTCTACTGTTGGAGGCAGTATGTCTCTGCTGGGAATCACAAGTGGGGAGAGGGAGCTTCTGTTAGTGGGCTTCCCATTGGGGCATCTGGTTGACCACTGTGATCTAGATGGGGACCCTTTCGCCTGATCCCATGGGGCTCTTGTTATGTAATCTTGCCCACAGTCTCCTGCCTGAGATGCCCATGATCAGGCATGGAGGGTGTGTGCTGTTTCTGGTGTTGCAAGATTGCACACTTTATTTTCCTTCCAGACCCCTGGGTAGCAATGGATTGTTGTGGAGCAGAAAAGGTGGAACATTTTTCCAGGGCTCTATTCTTCAATGGAAAATTTTCCATTTCATGAGTTTATTAGTAACAATTAACGGATGCCAGTTTGAAAATGCAGTACAGTATCAGACAAACTCAGTAGTTTCAAAAGTTTTTAGCTTTGTTTCTTAAAATGCAAGTAAGATCAACATGCCAGATTAGATCACTCTCTAGGGCAGTGTTTCCCAACCTTGGGTCTCCAGCTGTTTTTGAATTGCAACTCACATCATCCCTACCTAGCAAGACCAGTGGCCAAGCATGATGGCAATTGTAGTCCCAAAACAGCTAGAGAACCAAGTTTGGGAAACACTGCTCTAGGGCATCAGATAAATTTTTGATGGAGACTGAAAATTACCCCATGGCAGATTGTCCTAATTTGCGGTGGAAATTTTTCAACTTCAGACTTTTCCAGAAAGCCCACATCACAGGGTCAGTCCAGGAAATTTCCCTGTAACAACCGAGAGTTCCCCATACGTGGCTTTGGCATACCACTGACAATTCTTTAAGATGGCCAGATTCTCTAAATATACACTATGGATTTTTTTAAAAAATAAAATAATAATAATAAATTTCCAGAGCCATGTATTTATACTGTTAACGCTTTGCAGATGCTTTCCTATTCTCTGCAAATACAGAGTCAATCCAATATAATCAGGGCAATAAAATAATTTTTAAAAGAAGAAATTTGCAGCTTAACTCTCACCCCACCTCCAATTTGTTGGGATGTGTTTTGGGACACAACCAGCTGAGCAGAACAACCAAAACTAAAATAAGCGGAAGGGTTGTTGCTGTTGTTTGTTCTTGCGTTTTGAAGTGATATATTCCAAATAGACTGGGCAAAATTCAAGATATTGCTTAAGAACAGGCTATGGTGGAGGCAGGCTCATTCAGGAATTGGTGATGTCTCCCAGATACAAAGAGCAGCAAAGCTGTTTCAGTATAGATCAGGTGTGGGGTATCTTTGGCCCTTCAGATGTTGCTCAACTACAATTCCCCTCAACCCTCCAGCAAACGTGCCATAACAACCAGGAATGATGAGAGTTGTAGTTCAGCAGCCCCTGGAGAAGCAAAAGATTCCCCATTCTTCAGTTTCTGGATCGGGGCCTAGAACTGGATTGCAGCCTGATCTAAGATGGGTTGTAACAGCAGGCCTACCATATTACTGATATATAATTTTAAAAAGAAAAGAAAAGGGTCCCTGAAATGTCTGTTGGGTTCAAGATTGGCCTCCAAACATTGGAGGCCACTTATGTAGATGATTTAAGAACCAGTGGTCACAGCTAGAGCATATGTTAGAGTTGTCCGTAGACACCAAGCAAAGCAAATTCATTGTTTGGATTGGAATTGTATTCAATGGTAATGCAGAGAGTCCCCAATAAAACCCATTTTAAGCCAAAATGTTCTTCCTTAAGGTTCTTTTCTCCTTCAGTTATGTCTGCAGCTGGAAATCTTGTAGGACAATATTGGAAAACAGCTAGAAGCATGGCAGGATAGACTATGGAGCATGGCTCTTGCGGAAAAACTTAGGAAGCATCTTAGAGCAATTTAAGGCAATTTTGAAAATGTATGGTACACATTTGAAGGACAGTATTGTACGTTTGTCACCAGCTACCCATGGCTCACTGTGAGACAGTCTGTTAAGACAGAGTAGAAGATACTTAATTGATATAACCAAATATAAACTAATATACAAACCTGTATAATTTGTTGGTGTGTGTGTGTGTGTTCCGTTTGTCTCAGCAAACAACAGAGGAGTGCACTTTGGGGGATAAAGTCAAACTGTTGGAAGGTTGCAATGCCTGCTGTGGCTGTTTAGACCGATATAGGAGAGACATGTTTTGTTGCGGCTGGGGCAGATGGAGGCATCCACTTGTGTTGCTGTAGATGCATAGGGTTGCTAGACTCAATAGAAGGCAGGACTTCTGTGCCTTTAATTGCCCTGCTCTCTTTTGAGTCTGGAAACCTTAAAGAGAAACCAGCAGACCCTTCGTTTAATTTCCAAGCAAAGGGTCTGCTGGTTTCTCTTTAAGGTTTCCAGACTCAAAAGAGAGCAGGGCAATTAAAGGCACAGAAGCCTTGTCCACTATTGAGTCTGGCAACCCTATAGATGCACCAGGGTGTTTCTTCTCTCTGCACTCCTCCTGGTAGTCAAATATTTCTGGGAGGGGGGAGGTATACGTATTTTCAGAAGCTTTTTTTTTTAATGAACAAAGAAAAGTGGGATCTCCCCACCTCCAAGAGAAAGCAAATATTTTATGAGAAATTGAGACCACTGTATTTTGAAAGAGTTTGGAAAGGAAAGGAAATATCTCAGGAAGTGGCTTTTGATACCATCAGACTGTGTTATCTCCCCAGATCATCTGTCTGAACTGGGACAGAGTAGCACTGCTTCGTGGTGATTTCAGTCCTATTTGGACAGCCCCTTCTGCAGCCCCCCGCATGTTGCCTGACACCTGTATGAAACTGCTGGGTGCTGTAAGTATGCTGATGACACACAGCTCTGTTTCACCTGTACATCTCTGCAGGTGTGGCAGTGGAAGTACTGTGCCGAATTCTGGCTTTGGTAAATAGACTGGGTGAGAACCAGTAAGCAGAAGCTGAATCCAGATAACATCAAACTCAAGTTTAAAACGTTTTAAAACAAGCAATGTCATGAAATGATCTATAGATATAACCCACGGCTTTTAATTGTCAAATATACATAATGAATTTGCATGCCTGGGTAGGGTTGCCTGTACAAACGATGTTTTAGAAGGCAGTGAAGGTGCCTGTCTGATATTGATAGACCTGCTCAGATTCCTGGAGCTTTAAAAAGAGCTAATGGTAGTCTAAGTTTCATTATGTCCAAATTAGCTTGTTGTAGGAAAGCACATTCTGAATTGTGGTGGGAATCCTGTCCATCAGAATTGACAGCAATAGGCTGGAGAAGAGGGTTTTGTGTTTCAATGAGAGATGCAAGTGTAATGTATCGTTGGCTTGTTATATGTTCTTTCATGGCACGCCTGGAATTAGCAGGCCCAATTGACAAACAGATGTGCGGAGCCCAGGTTTGAGGGCTTTTGAGAAGCACTTGTGAATCCAACTGTAATGAAACAAAGGAGATAAAAAAATTCTGCTGCTTCCCTTCCACCCCCTTCCTTTCTCTTCTGCTTTTCATTCTTGCTAAGAAAATGAGAGGCAAGGATAGCAAAAATAGAAATGCAGTAGCTGACAATTTGAATAGTCGGGGGTTGCATTAGGGTAGGAAAGAAAGAAAGAACTACAGAGCTACAGAGAGACTGAATTGATTTCAGAGTTGAAGAATGTGATGGTCTGGTGATAATGCAGGATCCAGATCTTAAGCCAGGCTACTACAAGGAAGACAGTCTAGGGGTGGGAATGGTAGGCTGGTTCTAAAGTATTGCATCTTTACTCTTTAGCCCTGCCAAACCAGAAAGGGATTACCATTTTTCTTCTCTAGCTGCAACTGAAATATAATAGACGGAAATAAACTCGAACCACATATTTAAAAAAGGATTCAGATGGGTTGATTGTGAGTTTGTGCCTAGATATTCTGTGCATGTGGAGGTTTGAAAAGGGGAGAATCCTGTTTCCTGCTTTCACAAATGTAACATGTTGTTTATTCGTGCCCAAACATGCACATGTTCGCTCGTATATTGGCGCATGGGTTTCCGTACATGAAAAATGAATCTCCATGCAATGTAAGGCCTTTCTCTTCAGCTGTATCCAGAGGGACAAAATCAAAATATGTTCGATACTTCTGCACAGGTTGAACTTTTGCATTGTCTTGCAATTTATATGAAAAGTGATTCGTAACTCAAAATGTTAATACAATAATATTAACAACAATAACAACAGTAGTACAAAACAAGCAAACAAACAACATTCGTACTTCTGCACAAGTAGCTGTTTCACACACCTTTTCAGCTGTCTTCAGTGGTGCCCGATGCCCATTGGAACTGATAGGGCAGAAGGCATGGGGCCCAAACAGTAGGCAGGGTCAGAGCCAATGAGAGGCATAGCCAATTCATTCTAGTTTTGCCCCTGTCCTCCTCCTTCCTGTTCTACAAGGGCAATGGTGAGACTAAGGAGGAGGAAGTTGGAGAATTGAACCTGGGCAATTCTTCATGCAGAGCAGGTGCTCTGTCACAGAACTACACTCCCTAAATGATATGGAAGGGACAGAGAAATGAATGGGGAAAGCTTTTGCATGCAGAAGGTCCATCTCCCTTCTGTCCGAAATCTCTGGGGAGCTATTGCCAGACCTATGGCTTGACTCAGTAGAAGGCAGCTTCCTGTCTTCCTAACAGTAGACTTGGGCAGGGGCACTGAAGCACGCACCTTGCTTGACTTACGTGGCCATGATACTGTGAGATGCACAACCTTTCCGCTACCCCAACCTCCAGGTACCTGTGCACATGCAAAGGCATGCTTTGGAACACCACAAAGCTAGTGACAGGGCAAAGGCTGTAGCATAGCGGTAGAGCACCTGCTTTCCATGTAGAAGGTCCCAGGTTCAATCCCCAAAATCTCCAGACGGAACTGGGAGAAGATCTATGTCTGAGGTCCTGGATAGCTCTTGCTGCTAGTGAACTAGATGGAGCAATGGGTCTGACTCAGTATAAACCAGCTTCCTATGTGATTTACCTGAGCAACTCACATGCTCCTAAAATTGGCAATTTAAACCTTTAGTGCTCAGTGCTTCAAGCAGCACCCCCTAACGCAGACCTGCCTTTTCCAGTTGATTTAGCTTTCTTTTCTGCGAAAAAAGAAATGAAAAGGAAAGACAAAATTATAAGCAAGATGGAACAATCCCTGGGGGCATGCACTCACTCTGCAAATCCCAGGAGGTTTGAAGTACACGAAGATAGCACACCCAGCACTTGACATCCAGAGTAACGTCTGTCAATCACGAAGCATACATGCATTGGTAATATGCCAGTTGTAGTTTCAGCGGTAACCCGATTCTCGCTCCCGGATTCTTTTCTGTTTTCTTAAGGATTTGTCTTGAGCCTTGCGAAAGCTTCCTGTATGGTGATTGGATTTCATCTTGCCATTGCTCGTGCATTCTCTCTTGCGAGACCACCCAAACCCCACCTCACTCTCCCTTGGAAACGTTTCCCGTCCCCTTCCAAACACACACAATCTCTCTTGCCCCAATCGCAGCTCTTAATCAGGTTAATCCTGGCAGCCTGTTACAGACGTCTAATCCATGGCGACCCTGTAAGAGGCTTTTAAACGCCCATGGACTAACAGGTGTGGAATTGCAGGAACCCGCCTCTGTTTTTGAGGCCAGGTCCCCATTTCACAACATTCTTAAGGGTCCACAAGATTTGGCTTCTTGATGGAAAACTTGGCTGAGATGGACAGCAGTTTCCAACCTGCTCAGCTCCAACCCCCTGCTTTTACCCCTGTCTGCATTAGAAGGATCCATTTTAATTATTTACTATATATGTCCTGTTCTGTCTCTTCCTCTCTTTCCTTTCCTATTTCCTCTTTTTTTTAAAGTAACCATGGTGATGGCGCACATCAGCTGAAAAACAATAGTATGCGAGAACTTCAATAAATTTATTTAAGGGAAGTATTATTTGGTTGTTAAAGAGGGTTAGGGATTTCTCACTTGTCACTAGGGTTGAGGCAGCTCAGTCTATTTCACATGTCAACTTCACACCTAAAAGAAGGTTCCCTCCCCTTTCTGTCTGTTCAGTCCCACTTGGAGTCATACCTGCCAAGTCCCAGACTGCAGAATCTGGGACCGGCAGCCGTGTGACACCGAAAGTTGCGTAGGCGCAACTTCCGGTGTCACTTTGCCCACCTATGGGCACCCAAAATGGCCGGTGCCGGCTTCAAAAGTCACGCCTACGCATGTCCGGAAGTGCATAGACGCAACTTCCAGTGTCGCTCTGCCCATCTATGGGCACCAAAAATGGCCATCGCCGACATCAGAAGTCGCGTCTACGCACTTCCGGACATGCGTAGACGCGACTTTCGAAGCCGGCGCCAGCCATTTTCGGTGCCCATAAATGGGCAAATCAGAAAATAAAAAGGCCGCCAGCAGGAAAATATAAGGGAGAATAACAGGAGATGAAGAGATACGGGGGCCGCCGGGAAATGGTATGAAAAAACGGGGGTTTCCCGGGGAAAACGGGGTACTTGGCAGCTATGCTTGGAGTTGCAGTCCAAAACATCTGGAAGGCTGGGGCGCTCTAGTATTGAATATCTCGGTGTCCTCACCAAATAACAGGTCTCAAGATTATTTGGGAGATACTATGACTGTTTGACTGATAGAAGGATTTACCTGGAGAAATTCTTTCCTTCCTTGCCGCTAGGCTGATAGCCCCATTTGTTTATTTACTGTTGCATTTATACCCCACTTTTCTCCAAGGAGCTCAAGGTGTCATGCAGGGTTCTCCTCATCCTCCTTTAATCCCCACAACAACCCGGTGAGTTAGGCTAGGCTGAGAGCAGTGACTGGCCCAAGGTCACCCGGTGAGCTTCATGGCCAAGTGGGGATTTGAACCCTGGTCTCCTAGGTCCTAGTCCAACACTCTGACCACTGTGCACCACTGCCTCTCTTAGGCGAGTCTGTTCCAAATGTTCCAGGTATGGCACTTCTCCTTCTGTAGCCTTTAAAAATAAATTAATAAATCTAAGCTCTCGCTGTGTGTGTTTTGAATATTCTATACATTACGGAGATTTCTCAAGGCAGCTGTATGATGAAAAACAGTGCAGTTGGCAAACATAGTTGGGATAAAAGGGGAACAGAGAAATATCTGTTGCTGTTAGTTAATTAATGATACTGGGGGGGGGAGAACGAGTACGGGGGTTTGAAACTGGTAAGGGGGCAAAGGAAGGACTGGCAGGTGTTGTGATTGGCACGTCCATCAAGAAGATGGTAGGTGGCAAAATCTACTTTTAACATATTGATGGGCTGGAGTATGTATGAGACAGGAGCTGTGGGTGGCAGAAAAGCTGTTTGATTCTGGGTGAGAAAGATTAAAAAACCAACTAGTGTTTAAACTTTAAAGTTCTTTTCTTGAAAGCAGGGTGGGGTGTTTTGTTTTGTTTTTCCCCCTTTTGAAAAAAGATGGCTGTAACCAGTAATGAAACGTCTTCTGTTTTTTATTGACATTTCAGCGCATGATTTGATTTCCTGGCTAAACGTGCCAAATACATATAGTTTAACTTTGTTTCACATATTTTTCCCCCATTGATGGGACCCATACAATATTTATTTCCCCTACCTCAGCCTTTTTGGATTGTAGCTAACCTGCTCTTTGTATAGGTCTTTTTTGCGAGGAACGGCAAGAGCTGCGACTTTAAAACATTGCTCCCGAATGAGTTAATGAAAGTTTTGTGCTCTTTTTAAAGAGCTGTGCGTGCCAACCCAGCTTTTAATCTAGGAGTATAAATCACTTTCCCGTCTTATTATTTGTAAAATCCTCCAGGCTTTGGAAATGCACAAAAGGAGTCTTTGTCCTTTTATTAATTTAATTTATAGGTTTGAGAATTTTGTATCGGTGGTTAGCGAAAGCTGATTTGTGCTCCACTCTGAGAATTGGCTGTTCTGGAGTTGCAGCTTGCTCTGCAAAGCCTGATACAGAATTAGGAAATGACGGTCGATTTATAATAAAACACACAGTCGCATACATGGAACAATATTTAAACTCTGTGCCAGCGCACACTGGTTTGCCACAAGAAAGCTGTTAGCATGCTGGGGAAAAAATAAAGCCATTTAAAGAATGAAAGGCTCTTGTGAGATCAAAGTAAAATGTCCCCCAAGAAGAGGCTGCCCACTGCATCTCTGCTTGAGTCAATGCACTGGGCTGCCTCCTTGCAGTCAAGACAAGCACTCAGGACTTTAGCAAGGGCAAACAGTTCTTGTTGACCTTTTCAGGTATAAGAGTGCCTCTGGTTTTGATTCAGCAGTGGGAGACACTGCTCTATCAAGATGCTCACCAAATAGTGTGAATCTGTGTTGCTTTTTTGCTTGCTACATTCATTTTTTTGCTCTTTTCTTCCAGGCCTATTAAGCATGACAGCCTTTGCCTTTTGGTGCAAGGTGTGTTGGTTGATAGGCATGAAGACAAAAAAGAGACGTGGTTGGGGATTGAGGTAAATGGCACAGCTGCCTTACAGAAGGGAAGGGAAGGCAGCGCGAAAATGCCTATCTGCATTTCTTTATCAAATAAAAGAAAAAGAAGAGGAAAGAAAGAAAGGAGAAAAAGACAGGAGGGAAGATCCCTGTCAGCTCACACGAACAATCCAATAAGCACCAGCACATCCATCTTAATTTACACATACAACTTGATACTGTAAATGTTGTACAAATGTCTGAATAAGCCAAGCTTACATTCAGATATAGCAAGGGCATGAAATTTGTAAGATGGTGAGTATTCATATGGTGGGCATAACGGTATTATTATTTATTTATTTCATTTCTATACTGCTTTATATTTTTAAGAAAAATCTCAAAGCGGTTTACAGCATATTAGATGGTGGGTATTTATCTTTTATTTCCCTGTGGACTGTCATCATGCCTGACAATGAAAAATGTGAGTTTGGTCCCTCTTCTAAACTTACTAGTCAAGCAGGTGCTTACCCTGATTTTGCTCCCTGTTTTCGGCTCATCCCTAGACCCCCTTTTGTGTTCCATTTCCTGTGCCAAGTATGGAGCAGTCAGTACCGTATGATGCTAATGGGCGACCCTCTTAGCCAATTACTTTAGAAGACTTTTACAGGCAACAGGTAGATCTAGGAAGCTAAGTTGGATGTAGGCAACATGGTATCCTCTAGATGCTGTTGGATTAAAACTTTCATCGTCCCTATGTATTAGCCATGCTGGACTCTCAAAATGTATGGAGAGTACCATGTTTGCCACCCATCAGCTTAGCAATGTGACTTCTTCAGAACTTTCATTTTACTGGTAAATGTGATCAAAATATATTTGGTCGCAATTGTTTATCCTTGACATTTGACACAAGAGATAACAGAAAGCTCTGTGCTTGCTATTAGGTGATGGGATAATTCTCTTTCTAGTTTCCCTGTAGATGTTTTCTGGGAGATTAATACTCGGGGGGGGGGGGGAGTCTGGCCACGACAGAAGCTGCTGTAAAGAACGAAAGCCCTTGCCCACTTGTGTTTGTGTTACGGGCTCAGCTTACTGGCATATTTCTCCGGCAGTATTTCCTCATTAGGTTTCTGCGTCTCTCAGAGACGCAGGCTTAGTTTCCTATTATGCAATTTACCTCAAGCGAATCTTCCCGAAAGCTTGTGCCAGGTTTTTGAAGCTTTTCAGACTCAAGGTTCCCCGAGAGACCCTTTTCTTGGGGCATTGTTGTAATATGGGCCCTTTTATCGGGTTCTCTCCCCCGACATGGGAGAGTGTGCAGTATGGGTTTAATTTACTAGTTAAGATGTTGCTGCCTTTGCCTCTCTTTCGAAGACGGTTCATCCCCACCTTCAGAAATCTTATACGTTGCCTATTAGAAGGCCAATGTGCCCAGGGGAAATGTTAGGAGACTGTCCCGGAATGTCTTTATTATTCCGCTGATGCTTTCAGTTCAGTTTACGCTGTATACCAAAGGCATTTCTCCCCCCTTTGGACTTATAAGTTACACTCTCCCCTTCTATGGCAGAACAAAGGACTTTTCTCTGTGCTCTTTAATACGCTTTTGTGGGTCAGGGGCTGAGATCACAAGGTGGGAGAGGGAATTTGGCCTACCTCTAATTCCATATGCATCAAGTGTGGCCACTCTCTTGAGATACTGGCCTATATGGAAGATGCAGAAAACTAGGGCAAGCTGGTACCCTTCAAATAAATATTTTTGAATCACAGCCCTGATCAGTCCTTTGGCTGATGGTCAAGGATGATGGGAGTTGTAGTTCAAAACATCTGGAGGGCCCCAGGTTGGCAAGGGCAGCTTTTTAGCAGAGGTGTGGAACTACAAGAGAAGCACACGGTGGAGGGGAGCATATGTAGGGCATCAGATGTAGGGCAGCTGAGCCCCATGGCCCAAATGGAGAGGGTCATATTTGGTCCATGGGCCAGAAGTTCCCAACCACTGTCCTGCAACTGTGGTCCTTCACAGAAAGCTCTCCCTTTTGTGTATAATGTTTCACATACACACACTCAAGTACGGCCCCACATCCAAACTGCTGCTTGCTCTAACCAAAGTTGAGAGCCCTATTCAAGAGTTTGAGTTTCTGAACTGTGCAATATGCGCAGCCCAGTACAGAGCGGCTTGCCTGCTTTCATTTCCCGCTGCCTCTGTTCTTCCCTTTGTAAACTCACTTGGTGTAACATCTTTCAGGGCTGCATGTCGCCTTTGCCACGTTAGACTAGGTAGGACATGCATTGGCTTTTGCATGCTGCAAAAATAGAGTTTCTGTACTGATTTTTGTACGTCATGTCCGAGGCAGCCAGCAGCAACAATGAAAAGCTGGAGTATAAACATTCAAAAAGAAAAATTCAAACAACTTTGTTACATCCTCTGTATGAAGGAAGACATTGTTTTGGTTTGAGGATTTTCCTATTTCTTTGGAAAACAGCCTCCACACTTATTCTGCTCCTCTATGGGCACACTCTGGATGCCCTTTTGGAAGGTCCTTATCTACAGTCACCCCCCCCCTTTTCTTTTCTTTTTCTGTTGCACTGTAATTAAAAAAATGCCTGTCCTCATATCTGTTATGGGACAGATGGAAAAGACGTGGCTCCAAATTAGCGAGTGTCACAAGATCTTTTCCTATAATTGAGGCGGCCAAATGAATTTGTCATGGGGAGGGTAATGCGTAGCTTTCTCCCTGCTGCTAAAGAAGGTTCCTTTTGTCTGCAAGGGCCAGAGGCGGTTTGGGCAGGAATTGCACATGACTTACCTAAGGGCAGCATGGAAAGGAGAGGGCGGGGCGGGTGGGTGTCCTGCCCCTCCTCTCTGGCTTTCTCACACTCCCCTCTTCCTCCACTTCTCCAGCTTCGTCTTCCTTGACCTGTCTGCCTCTCCAAATGGCCCCTCAATCGCACAAGTGACTCCTTACCCATTATTTCCATAGAACAGGGACAGCAAAACCTTTTCAGCCACTCAAAGGCCACATTCCATTTTGGGCAGCCTTCTGAGGGCCCCGTGCCAGTGGTAGACCAGGCTAGAGGGAAAAGTGGATGGAGCAATGATTGCAGATTTAACCTTTGTGCAGTAGGCCAGCTTCTATACATGGACCCCAATGTCTCCTCCATCCAGGCAAGTGGGAAGATATCTTGAGATGTCATATCTCGATATATCATTGGCATACTTGGCTTGAGGGTTCCCGAGGCGGGAACAGTGGTCTTCATCAATGTTTGGATACCAGACACCATTTTTTATTCAAGATGGCAGACCAAAATATGACTTTGGAGTAACTTTACCAGTTTTATTTTTTTTTTGTCAGCTGCCTCTTGAGATATTGTCACCAAACTCAACACAAGGGTTCCCAAGATGGGGTGGCAGTCTATGTCAGTGTTTGGATACCAGGTGCCATCTTGAACTAAAATAGCTGAGCAAAATATGACTTTGATGTGACTTCACCCGATTTTTAGCATAACAACCAACCACTTTCAGAAAAACCAGATATTTTTAAAATCACCTTTTCTATTGTTTCCTCTGGCTCAGCAGTGTGTGCAAGTCATACTTTTATATCCTTTAACCATTCCCCCCAGTGTTTTGATGGATGTGTATTTGGCTAATTTAATTCCCATTGCTAACACCATGCTCCTCCCCCCCCCCCGGCAATGATTTTGATAGCAACCCATGCTCTGGACTTGGGCATCCAGCTCACCAGGGACAGTGTGCTGACAGAAGCTTAACACCAAACAGTAATAAAACTTAGTGAGCCTGGCTGGCTCAGTTGGTTAGAGCGTGGTGCTGGTAACACCAAGGTTGCAGGTTGAATCCCTGTATGGGACAGCTGCATATTCCTGCATTGCAGGGGGTTGGACTAGATCAGGCATCCCCAACCTTTGGCCCTTCAGATGTTTTGGACTACAATTCCCATCATCCCTGACCACTGGTCCTGTTAGCTAGGGATCATGGGAGTTGTAGACCAAAACATCTGGAGGGCCGCAAGTTGAGGATGCCTGGACTAGATGATACTCAAGGTCCCTTCCAACTCTACAATTCTATGAAACTAAATAACAATGTAAAAAAAAAAAACAACACCCCTGGATTTCAGGGATGTGTTACAATGCCCTCGCTCAAACAGTAGGGGCACACCATTTGTTTATTTCTTAAAGCATTGAGTAGGGAGCCTCAGTGAGCATTCTGGTACTCCCTACCCCCTATCTGAGCAATTGTACGTTTCTTCCAGCTGTAAATGGACTGATGCAATAAATCCCTCCTCCCCATTTCGAAATTATAAAGTACCTTGAAAATCTTGGGGTTTGGTGGTGGTGGTTAGGGTCCTACCCTCTCGAGTTGATGCCAATACTGCAATGTTATCTTAGCTTGCAATTATAAGGCCTGGGTGTGTGCTAGCTGTTTTTACACTTAATTGGACAAGGGTCACTAACTACCACTAAAACGTATATTGTTGTCTGGATTTCGGCCCGCTGAGTATGCTCTCCACATGAATTTCTGCAAAATGCTCCCCGCCCCTCTCCATGTAAGCAAACCTGTCTAATCTTCATTTGTGTGGGTTCTCTCAACTCCATCTCTGCTTTGATTGTGCCCCAGCATAGGAGGGGAAACAGGTTTAGCTCATGTTAAAAACAAGCAAATGGGACTTTGAAAACAGATTTGTCTGTAAGGGCATTCTGAAATGCTTTTCTTTTGTAGTCCAGTTAGGCCCAGGTTATACACCTGGGCATGTGAGCGGTCCTCAGTGAGGACTCCATAAACCATGAACGTTTTGGACACATTGCTAAACATAAATAAAAAAATAAAATCCGTATGATATCCTGTTTTCCCTCTCTCTGGGGTCAGTGCATATGTATTTCATACGTCTGTCAAAGAGCTGCTGACTGGTATGTGCGTGTTTAAGAGCCATGACGCTCAAATCCGAAGATAATGCCTTTCTACCCTGAAACACAGTGCCGGATCGTGATTTCAGGCTAAACGCGGAAATTGTTCAGACTCTTTAAATGTTTCTGGCATGTGTCTTGTGCTGGGGGGGGGGGCGAGGGTGATATTCTGAATGGGGTGTGTGTGTGATCTTACCAATAGAGTTTTCTCTCATTCACCTTCCTGTGGTTCATCTTTGCTGGGTAACCTGAGACTGATTCACCCTTGTGCTATTCCACCCTGGACCGAATCCATTAGCTCAGAAATGACTCGCTGGAGGCCACAGGGGATTCCATCACGCATAATAAAACCACTGGAGAAATCAGTCTGTATTTAGCACTGGCATGCAGTGTGAATTGGGGGTTGTGCCGTGTTTGAGTTATTTCAAGCCCCCCTCCCCTATTTCAAGCCCCTCTCCCCTTCACTGCTCATCCTCTTCTTTCTCCTGCTCAATATAGTGAAAGGCTTTATATTACACAGTGGGTGCCACTTGGGTGGTTCTCCCTGACTTCCAGCCAGATCCAGTTGACTTCCAGCCAAGCTGCTTAATATACCGAGCCACCAAAGAGCCAGGGGCAGTCCAGCACCCAACATATATAGCAGACAGCTCTTTCTGGTTAACCACACGCTGGTGGGCCTAAGAGTTCTTGAACTGGTAAACATTTAAGTCAGTTCCTGAACACGTAATTTTGGGGATCGACATGTAAATGACTAAATACTTTATTCCACAGGACTAGTTTGGTATATGCCAGTGTCCCTCAACCTGGGTGCCCTCCTGCTGTTTTGAACTGCACCTCCCATCGGCCCCCCACCAGCACAGCCATTTTAAAAGGCAATACCCATCAGTCCCAGCGAGCATGGGTGTTTTGGACTACAACTCCCATCAGCGCCAGCCAACAAAACTGTACTTGCTGGATATGATGGGAGTTGTAGTCCAGAACAGCTGGTTTTCACCAAGTTGTGGAAGACTGATACACACACGCACGCACACACACACACACACACACACACACACACTGTGATGACTGTTGGTTGTAAGCCAAACTGGGTTGTATATACAAAATAGCTCTTTGGGCTATATTCACAGAAATTATTGGGGAGTAGGTGGGAAATCCTCCCTCCCCCACTCGAAGGCCAGGGCTGTTTCAATTGGAAAGGCTGCCCCGTGGTGTCTTTTTATAGGGAAACATTCACAGATGTGGTAGTGGGGCAGGCGGGTGGGGTGGGGTGGATTGACGACCAGCATCACTTGATTCTGCTCATTGTTAGCCCTGATGTTTATTAATGTGGCTTCTGGGTTGCAGCAGTGGCCCTCAGTGGTGTTTTGGTGTGTGTGTGTTTTTTTCCTTTTTAATTTGACTTCCATACAAGAGGGGTCATTAATAAACTGATTAAGGAATTCTTGAACTCTTTCCCACCAGTTTACGGCGCAACTGCAGATGTTGGGTTTCAAGCAAAGGGCTATAAACAAACATTGGCATCGGGATGAAAGCTGTGGCGGCTGTGGGGAGGCAGAGCTCATTGCTTGCTAATATCAGGGGCAATTAATACCGGAGCTGGAATGCAAAGCTCTT
This sequence comes from Zootoca vivipara, assembly GCF_963506605.1. Classification (NCBI taxonomy): domain Eukaryota; kingdom Metazoa; phylum Chordata; class Lepidosauria; order Squamata; family Lacertidae; genus Zootoca; species Zootoca vivipara. The sequence continues at coordinate 31,677,487 of NC_083289.1, read as the reverse complement.
TCGTGGTTGGTAGTCTTCCTGTTTTTAAGATGGAAGAAAGGGTCGGTGAAGGATTGACATTGCTAAGAGACCCTTCCATCCTCAGATCTCAGAATCCTTTACCGTTTTGTGAATGTTTGGGTCAAGCAAGCTAGGAGGGGTGTCCGCTGGGGAAGGAGCTATGCCTTCCTCTTCTCAAAATTACTCTCCAAATGTAGAAACATACGAAACCAAGCCTTATACCAAGTTGGACCATTGGTCCATCTATCTGGGGGTGGGCAAACTCAGCTCCAAGGGCCAAATTGGACCTCCCCCCAGCCCGTCTGGTCCTCCCCGGGCCACACACTTTCCTCCAGGCCACACCCCTCATCAGCCCTGCTCTACATCATCTTTGGGGTTTTTTGCCTGTCTGGAATGTGTCCTTGAACTCTGATTCTAGCTCTTGCTTGCCAAGATCAGTGTTTCCCAAACTTGGGTCTCCAGCTGTTTTTGGACTACAGTTTCCATAATTCCTAACCTTGAGAACCTGGAGAGCTAGGGATGATAGGAGTTGTAGTCCAAAAACAGCTGGAGACCCAAGTTTGGGAAACACCAGCCTAAATAGATGCACAGGGCTGGCTGGGTGAGTGCATTTAGAAACTAGTCTACTGTGCACAGGTAAAATGTGCCTTTGTTGTTCCACCCACTTTTGCCTCTGGCTCCACCCATCACTGGTATATGGCCTCCGGCATCCCCTTCCCTGATGCAGCGCAGAATTGTCTGCACGGAGGGTGGGCAGTGTTTCTCCAAGGTTCCAGACAAGAAATCTTTCCCATCCTCACCTGGAGATGCCCTCAGGGATTGAACAAGGAGCCTGTTGCATGCCAAGGGAATACCTTGCAATTTTGCACACATCGAATACCACCTTGGGATAGGGACCCAATGCAGCATGATGCCTCACCTGAAACCGGATGTGGAGTTCTCAGAGGACAAAACAGGCGCTCTGCAGGACAGATACGTTAAGGAACTGGGAGATGGCCCAGAATCCGATGCTGAGGATTCCCTTTGGGGTCCTCTGGATTGTTCTAGTTGCCTGTCTTGTCCCTCACCTGAACTGTGCTAATGACCTTGGAGTGTTGCCTGACGTTGTCTCTGGATCACATTTGGACCAAGACAGATATCCTTTGCTTGGCCTTTGCTTTCCTTGCACAGGGCTGCCTTTGCAATCCTGCCACCCTTGGTAAGTACCTTGGTGAAGGCTTGTGCTTTCTACAGCTGGGACCCCTGCGGGCATGTGGGTGCTGGGGAGACATGTTCTTGGCCACCCATGCTTTGGGCCCCCATGGATGGACCTTGGGAGTGACTTTTAGAGTTGCGCTGGGATTTGTCTCCAGAAGTTTGGAGACGTAACCGTATTTTAGAAGCTGAGTGCTGCTGAACATCTGATCAAGCCACAGCTACTGTGCAGGTTGCTGTAGCTCCTGGCCCAAGAGCAACAAAATTAAGGGACCTGGGACCCTGCTTTAATTAAATTTGAAGTGCTCATAAATTCCACTCATTTTTCATTAGCACTCCCTATCAGGAAACCTGGCTTCTGGTATTCAGAATTTAATAAGGCAATCTACATGGCCTGGATCCAATAACTTCTGGCTGGTTAAATCTATTAATGGGTGAGAAATTACTTAATTTGCCTCTCCTGTTTCGCCTGATGTTAACCAGATTCACAGCCTGAGCTCTCAGATTTAAACAATTTTAGAGTGGTACGTTTGAATTAGCTTCTAGTAGTTCCCTCCAACATCTTTCTACCCTGCCCCACTTGGGACGCTAGCATCGTCATGGGTCTTGTGTGGAGGGGGATTGATAAGGAACCATGTCTGGGTTTCTTTTCTTCTCCTTTTAATGCAAGCGAGGTTCCTCCCCCCCCCTTCTTTCCCCTCTTTTCTGAAGTTGCCACTTAAATCCATGCCGGAGAAGCTCAGCCTTTGCCTCCGGGGCCTGTTTGCAAAGAGGAAGCAGTTTAGAAATAATATACCACTTTTATTTTGCATAAGAACTGCTTTGGGTTTCTGACATCTGTTTCTAGTTTAAAATTGAAGAGGGGGAGCAAGAGAGCGAGATAGAGAGTTCCAAATGGCAAGGGACAAGTATAGATGGACCCTGCCCCAGTCCATTTTCCGAGTATCATGTCATCCTGTACCCCAGTTTTAAAAGCATGTGATTTGAGATGGCTTGTTGTGGTCCGCTTCTCATTTAGATGAATTAACTTTTCATAACAAAGGAGAAGAGAATGGCCATCATTTTGCAGGGACAGAGAGTGAACCGGATTCTTAGTCTTCCATTGTGGTTATATATGATTCCATGCACACCCACCCACCTAATTGTATCATGGGAGTTTGACGGATGTGACTTGAGGTGACTTTTTGTTTCTTTGCTTCGAACACTTGCTACCTGTTCCAGGCAAGCAGTGGGCATTCTCTCACCTCTTTCTTTGTTAAGAAAAACAAATACATTAGATGCAAATGAAGAGGGGAGCCTCCTACCATTGGTATGTAACCCTCAGAAGGTTGCCCAGGAGGGAATGTGGCCCCTATAGTAAAAAGGGATTCCCTCACCCCTGGGAATCAACAAATTGGACAATTTTGTCGTCGTCCCCTACAATTTTTCCAATCTTACGTTTGCCACATTTTTGCATTAGCTTGCAATTATTATTTTTAAAATAAGGTCGTCATGAAGATTCATTGGTATTTTAATGCACATTTCTCAGAAAACAAATATTTTTCGAATACAAGTTTGACATGTATGTATTTTTGCAAGCCACTTTCCCTAATATAACACATCATCATCATCATCACTTTTAATTTGTATACCGCCTTTCTATCATACAATACTCAAAGCGGTTTACAAGCTGAAGAAACAGAATCTAATGAAATACAAAACACCCTTATAACAATCTAATGCAATAAAAAATGTGATAATAAAACATAGCTTTAAAATAAGAAATCAAATAATGTAACGCTCAACAATCATTAGAATAGTATAGAATAATATCAGCATATGAAAATTAAACAGAAACCCACTCTTAACATTTACAATAAATAATTTCAAAATAACAATCAATAAAACAACAGCAAGCCACAGTGCATAAAAAAATTCAATACAAATTGAAAAACAGAGACTGGAGGGTGAGGCAAGGCAGGTGGAAGAAGGCCTTGCCTGATGGAGCCTCTCCCCTCACAGTTCTTCCTCCAGGCACAGCTTCCTTATGAGGAGTCCCAGGGCCATGGGGGGAGGCAAGGCAGGTGGAAAGAGGCCTTGCCTGATGGAGCCTCTCCTCTCACACGTTTTTTTCATGCACACTTTCTGCTAACCTACACCATTTGTATATTTGTTTTCCTGCTAGAGAACTGTATTGCAAAATTCAGAGAAGTGGAAATTTCCAAGGATAGCTGTGTTCACGTATTATTTTGGAAAGTGGAAGATTAGGTCAGTTTGCAATAAAATGTAAACTGAAACCAATTTTTCCTCCCAACGCTAGTGTCAGCTTCATTTGATCAAGTAAACAACAACAACACCAATTCTTCTATACTAGCCACTATGGATGTGGAATCTCTATATACCAACATCCCACACAATGATGGTTTACAAGCCATAAGGAACACCATTTCAGATAAAACCACAGCGGACTTTGCTACCAAACTCTGCCACTTTGTCCTTACCCACAACCACTTCAAATTTGGTGATGACCTGTTCCTCCAGATCAGCGGCACAGCCATGGGCACCCGCATGGCCCCACAGTATGCCAACATCTTCATGGCAGATTTAGAACAACGTTTCCTTAACTCCTACCCACTCAAACCTCTCCTGTACCTGCGATACATTGACGATATTTTTATTATCTGGACACATGGACAACAGACCCTGGAAACCTTCCACCAGACATTCAATGACTTTCACCCCACCATCAACCTAACAATGAACCAATCTATGCAAGAAATACATTTTTTGGACACTACTATAAAAATACAGGATGGACGTATAGACACCACCTTATACAGAAAACCAACTGACCGACAAACATATCTACATGCTTCTAGCTACCATCCCAAACATACCAAACAATCCATCGTATACAGCCAGGCCTTACGTTACAACCGCATCTGTTCCAACTCTACAGACAGAGAATCTCACCTAAGAGATCTACAGCAAACCTTTTTAGAACTAAAATATCCACCTGATGAAGTTAAACAACAGATCAACAGAGCCAGACAGATACCTAGAGAGAACCTGCTGCAAGACAGACCCAAAAAAGAAAATAACAGAACACCACTAGTCATCACATACAGCTCCCAAGCTAAAACAGTACAACACATCATCAGAGATCTACAGCCTCTCCTGGACAATGACCGCTCCCTTTCTCAAGCTCTGGGAGGAAGACCTTTCATTGCCTACAGACAGCCACCCAATCTTAAACAACTCCTCACCCACAATAATACAACCACCAGACTTAACATGGACACTGGTACCAGAGCCTGCAATAAACCCAGATGCCAACTTTGCTGCCACATACACCCAGACAACACCATTACTGGCCCCAACAACATCCAACATACCATCTCAGGACTATTTAATTGCTCATCCTCTAACATTGTGTATGCCATCAAATGCCAACAGTGCCCTTCAGCTCTCTATATTGGACAAACAGGCCAAACCCTACGCCAAAGGATAAATGGACATAAATCTGACATCAGGAACCAGAAGACAGAAAAACCAGTAGGAGAACACTTCAATCTCCCAGGACATTCTATACAAGATCTCAAAGTAGCTGTCTTACTACAAAAGAATTTCAGAAATAGACTGGAAAGAGAAGTTGCTGAATTGCAACTTATCACCAAGCTCAAAACCATGGAGGGACCTGGTTTGAACAGAGATATCGGGTTCTTATCTCATTATACATGATAAGCGATCTTCAGCCATCTCAACCCTTGCTTTTTCATGCAAAACCATTTGCAGTCGTTTGCGGTCATCAACAGCTATCAGTCAGTCAATCACCCATTTCCACCACCCTTCTGAGTGATCCCCCCTCCCCATCCCCACCCCTCCCCACCCCTTCTCTACATAAGTGCCTGGAAACTTCCATTTCACTGTATCTGAAGAAGTGTGCATGCACACGAAAGCTCATACCAAAATAAAAACTTAGTTGGTCTTTAAGGTGCTACTGAAGGAATTTTTTTATTTTACCAATTCTTCTGCTTCCCTGCTAGTTTCCCCCTCTTCCCCAATATTTTTTTTTGGGGGGGGCAGGGGGGATTAACGAGTGATGGAAGGCAGACGTGCCATTTTCAGCCAGCAAACTCCCATGATCGTAGCCTGAAAATGGTGGAGGTGGAGCTTGAGCCCCCATTCAAGTCAGGGCAGGTCTGAAGGTTGCCTGAGCCCACTTTGCAGTGGAGCCACTTGAGTTGGGCTGCTGGTCATTTCAAATATCCCTGCTTGGAAAGAAAATGCCCCGTTTTTCTAGGATTGCCACAACACCACAAACATCCCAGTATTCTGAGCAGATACTCAGGTGGACAATTCTATTTTGGACAGTTTGGCCGAAGCCACATGTGGTATAGTGGTTTGACCAGTAGTTCGCAAACTTTTCTGGGCCACTGCCCCCTTGGTCCCATAAATTCATCCCCAGTTCTCCCTACCTTACCCTATTAAAAAAGCATTATTCAGAAGAGCGGTTTGCACAAGCCACTGAGGAAGATAATAACACAATGACATTCAAAGCAATGGCAATTAGTTGCACATTCATTCAAAATCCAGTTGCATCTATTAAGTTTAATTAATTCAAAGTCTATAGTCATCTACACCTCCAGTGCACACCTGCCGCCCACTTGCCTCTCAGCGCGCCCCCCCCCAGGTGATTGCACCACCCCCACTGAGTTAGAGTGTCGGATTAGGGCCTGAGAGACCAGGGTTAAAATTCCCACTCAGCCATGAAGCTCCCTTGGGTGACCTTGGGCCAGTCACTACCTCCCAGCCAAACCTGCCTCACAGGGTTGTTGTCAGGATTAAATGAGGAGGGGGAGAACCATGTACACCACATTGAGCTTCTTGGGGAAAGGAAAGGTGGGCTATAAATGTAACAACAGCAACAATAAATTTTGGAGGTTAGATGTCTTAAGAATACTGGCTTGTGAGTCCACCTTCTCCCCTGGAGCAGGGAAAAAACAGAGTTTGACTTTAGGAGTAGACTGTGACATCACTTTCCCTTGCAGCAGGGAGTGCTGCTCTTATTGACCCCCCCAAAAGTGGGTGGGAAAGCCAAACTTGCATCTAGAACCTGCAGCCATCTTTGCCCTGCTTTTGATCCTCCCTGTCTCAATTGTTATACAGTGGTACCTTGACTTACGAACGACTCGACAACCGAATTTTTCGATTTACGAATGGGGCAAATGGCCGCACGCTTACGAATTTCTCGACATCCGAACGGAAATCGTGACAGTTTTAGATAGGGTTTTTTCGACTTACGAATTTTTAGATGGGGATGCTTCGGACTTAACAAATTTTTCTGTTTCCAATGCATTCCCATGGGAAATCATGTTTCCAATGGCGCTTTTCGACTTACGACTTTTTCGACCTTCGAAGGTGCCTTCGGAACGGATTAAATTTGTAAGTCGAGGCACCACTGTATATGATCCTCAATTGTTATATATGATGTCTCAAACTGTTGACGAAGGAGCAGTTTGTGTGACTTGCCAATTTCCTTGCTGGACACAAGCTAGAAAGCCCAGAGACGTTCACGAATCCATACCAGGATTTGAAGAAGCCATGTTTTTAATTATTTTAAAACAGGAGAGAGAGAGAGAGAGAGAGAGAGAGAGAGAGAGAAAGTGCATTTATTAGAAACATCTGTGGTCAACTGGGATTCCTCTTATCAAAGTTCATGTTAACCACTTTTGAGTGAAGCAGTAGCGTGTTTGCTTTGGGTGATACTGTGGGTTAAATCTCTTCCCCCCCTTAATTACGGCATTTGTGAGTCGAGGGCTGCAACGTTACAGAGCAGCTTTAATTTAGCAGCCTTTCCTGCATGGGGAGAATGTCACATTCTGCCTAGAGAAAGTCCAAACCGGGGAGCTTGAAAGTGGCTTGTAAATAGCCACTTGCCTGCTAACCTGGGACAAAATAAGGATCTGCTTCAGGCAGGGCAGTTTAAGAACATAAGAAGAGCCTGCTGGATCAGGCCAGTAGCCCATGTAGTCCAGCATCATATTGTCACTGTGGCCGACCAGGTGCCCACGGGAAACCCAAAAGCAGGATCCGAGCACAGGAGCAATCTTCTCTCCTGCAATTTCCAGCAACAGGTATTCAGAAGCATTGCTAGTAGCCATCAATAGCCCTTTCCTGCATCCACACTGTGATAGATTTATTTCTCCACTCAGTCTAGCCTCCACCCACCTGCAGCTAGACTTGTACTCTGTGATTTCAGCTACCTGAAAAATGGGGTGGGGATGAAGTGGGGGGTGGGAGGGAGACCATGCACGTTGTTTTGCTCCTCATTTGACCACTCATGTAATTTGTGTTGTGCAAACTTCTCACGGACGGAGCCCAAGTGTTGGGTGGCAGCCCATCTGAGCCTCCTGCACTGACTTTGTAGGGAAATGCCCAAACAGAAGGGGGGGGGGAGAGAGAGAGAGTGAGGGAAGGTCAAGTTTAGTAGTTCACACCTGGAAAATGTTTAGAAAATGTAGTTAAAACAAGGTTTGATCCCCGTTACTGAACAGATGCAGTAGCTTGAAACCACCATCAAATGCCTGCTGCTCAATTTGGTCTTCCGCCGAAGGGGTAAAAACCGAAGGCCGTAGCACTGGCGTATTCATTGGCTCCTCACCGCAGGCAAAGAGGAATCAGGGCCCCCGCCAAACATTCATGTCTTTCCAGCTCTCCTTATAGTGTGAATGGCAATCCCAACCTGTTTGCTGGGGGATGAAAAAATCGAGAAATGCAGTAGAGAAATGCACACAGAGCAGAGGTATTTGTGGGGGGGGGGGGGACCAGGAATGGAATGTATCTCATTCTAAGTCTCAGGAAATGCAACTGTCATAGGAAGTCGCCTGACGCTGAGTCAGACCCTTGGCCCAGTAAGCTCAGCATTGCCTGCACTGACTGGCAGTGGGTTTCCAGCATTTCAGCTCCATCTGGAAATGCCAGGGATTGAACCTGGGACATTCCACGTGCGAAGATGATGCTCTACTGCTGAGCTGCAAACCCCTTCACATATAACAATTGAGGCAAGGAAGGAAATGCATTTATCTACATGGTGGCTCCCGATGGGGGCTATATATCACACATGGGCCATTGAGATCTGGTTTTTCTGGGGGCACAATAGCTTCCACACAGCCCCTCTTCCTCCCCTGGCCCCCAGTAACATATATTCATTGCTGTTCCACTGCTAGCCACCAGCATCAGTGGGCAGAGCTTGACAGAATGTAACCAGGATGTGTGGTTCCCTATAAAAGAGGTTCCCTATAGTTAAAGCTATGGTTTCCCAGTAGTGATGTATGGAAGTGAGAGCTGGACCATAAAGAAGACTGATCGCCAAAGAGTTGATGCTTTTGAGTTATGGTGCTGGAGGAGACTCTTGAGCAGGCTCCCCAAACTGCCTCCCTCCAGATGCTTTAGCCTACAACTCCCATGATCCCTAGCTAACAGGACCAGTGGTCGGGAAATATGAGAATTGTAGTCCAAAACATCTGGAGAGCCGAAGTTTGGGGATGCCTGCTCTTGAGAATCCCATTGACTGCAAGAAGTTCAAACTTATCCATTCTGAAGGAAATGGGTACTGAAGGAAATGGGCCCTGAGTACTCACTGGAAGGACAGATCCTGAAGCTTGAGGCTCCAATACTTTGGCCACATCGGGCACAAGGAGAAGGGGACGGCAGAGGACGAGATGGTTTGACAGTGTTCTCGAAGCTATGAACATGAGTCTGACCAAACTGCGGGAGGCAGTGGAAGACAGGAGTGCCTGGTCCATGGGGTTACGAAGAGTCGGACACGACTAAACGACTAAACAACAACAAAACCTGTGTTGGAGCACGTTGTCAAGCTAATCTCCCCACCTAACCCTGCTAATCTACCTAAGAATGTAACAAAAGGCTGCTGGATCAGACAAATGGCCAGTCTAGGAGGGGAGAGTGCTCTTATGCTGAAGTCTTGCTTACAGGCTTCCTTCCCACAGGCCACTGTGAGAACAGGATGCTGGACCAGACGGGCTGTTAACCTGATCCAGCAAGGTGTTCTTCATCTTTTTTGTGAACTGATTAGAGATTTTGTTGCAATCAAGCGGTATATAAATGTGGTTAAATAAAAGAAAAATAATAATGAAATAAGCCATTCATAGTTAACTGCAGAGAATTGAGTTTCCTGGAGACACTCTTTGGTCTTGTTTACCTATCATCATCAACATTTTATTTTATTTATTTTAGAGGTGGGGGTAGGGATAAAAACATACTAAGAGCCTAAATTACAAATGAAATAATAATTAAATTTAAATTATGATTAAATTATATCTGAATTTTCAAAAAAAGAAAGAAAGACAGGCCTGGAGAAAAAGTAATATCAAAAGTGAGTAAGGGCAGTAGCAAGGAAACACAGCACAACTGATTCCGCGGAAGGAAATCTGGTGCAGATAAAAGTCCCCAGTGGAAAAATTAGAGCATCCAAAGAAAGTTAAGCCACCCTGTGGGGTGCCCAGGCACAGCTACAAAAGCTTCATGAGGAACTGGGCAAGCCGACAGCCTCATAAGGAGCAGAGAAAAGAAAAGGCCCTGCTTTTCATACCACCGGGTCCAAAAATAGAACGAAAAAGCCACCTTCCAAGAACTATAGAAAAATATCTGAATTGTCTCTAAGCAGGGCTTTTGGCCATCGAGGGCTTTGTTTATTTTTTAACGCTGGAGACTTCCATGGCAAACGCTTCCGTCAGCTGAATCGAGTTATCTAGAAAACACAAGGAACAGATGGAAGTTTGCAGCGATGCTATTTGGAACCAGGGGGTTTGAAGTGAGCGGGGTTGTGTGTAGGGGGAAGAAGCCCCCTGAGGAGCCACAGGCAGTTGCCATGGAGAGAGGGAAGGACACTGTCCAATGCTGCACAATCCTCTCCCTATTGTTCCCCCCTTCCCAGCCCCATAAAAGTCTCTGGGCTGGCCAGGGGATGGACTCGGTTCCAATGCAGCCAGTTTGGTAACCAGGCCTGAAAAACTCCAGCAAAGAATTCCTAGGATTGGGGGCAGCCCTCTCAGACCCCAGGAGTGTCCTCAGAAGGATTGAAAACAAGCCTGGTTCTTGGATTCATGGGGAAAGCCCTTGAAGGTGGTCTGGTTTAACTGACCTTCTCAATGGCTTCCACATATGTCCCCAAGCCAATCCATGATGTACAATAATAATAAAAAAGCTAACACAATTACAAAAATAGCAGCAGTTGAGTTTTTTTTTTAAAAAAATACAGAAATAAAACCCCAATAGAAAATGGACACCTCTGGCAGAGACCTATTCACCCAACTAGGAAAGCTTGATGGATCAAAGGTGCCTTCAGTTGTACAGATACTGGGTGCCTGTCATGTCTCAAGAGGCTGCACCTAAATACTTCCAGCCAAGGAGAGACCGTTCCCTCCAGGGGCCACCTTAGCCCTACTAGCAAATGGCCCTTTGCACGAGAAGGTTGCCTGAAGCCAGTTCCCCATAGAGCACATCCTTGTTCCATCTTCCATTTTGTGGACGTGACCATGCCAGCGTAGATGTCGCTGAGACAGAAGTATGAACATGCTGGGAATGTGGGCTTTGAAACTCTGTCCTGCCGTGTGAAGCCCAAAATCCTCCTGACGGAGCGCATGTGGAAGGTGTTGGGGCATCGCTCCTGGCAGTTGTAAGTTGCCCATGACTCACTTTCACAATGCAGCTTGCTCAACACACTGGTATACCTTCATCTTGGTATTTGATATTTTGTCAGTAGTTAACACATATTGCTCAGGGAGAAAGAAGAAAAAGAAACACAGCAAACGCTTTATAAACATGATGCTCTCTGCACTGCCGCCCCTCCACCTTTCTGCCATGCCATGTGTCCTTTTGACTGGGTTTGAGGCCCTGTTCTCCCGATTACTGGCCACCCTCTTCACTGTGTCTTCAGGGCTTCATTTCACAGAATGAGGCCAGTCATATCGTTCAACCTTCTCTGCCTTGTTTAGCATCATTACAATGCTCTCCTCGATTTTCTGCTGCTATTGTCAGCCGAGTGCCTGAAATGATTTGGATGTAGATTGTAAAAACAGCAACACCTTTTCATTGACTCTCTGTAAATATATTCCGATAAACCAAGGCTAATAGCCATGTGTTGAGTTATTATAAGTGGGGGGAAGTGTGCGTAATATGAGAGTCACTTTTGACCCCTGGCTTCCTTAGACCTCCTGCTTGGCCATTGTCTGTCTCTGGGGTAGACCACCGCTCAGTTCATAAATTAGGTGTTACTACTGCTAGCCTGTAACGCATCTCAGATTATATCCAGTCCTCCATCTTGGAGTGAGAAAGGAGCACAGGGCCCCGGGAGCACTGCCTTTATTTTAAGGATATATTCAAGACCGCCCGATCCCTTATATCCCTGCCCAATCACTGAGATCTCTGTTGGTGGTCCCGCATGGCTCACATGCACAGTTTGTAACTGCAAGAAGCCATGCATTCAGAGCAGTGAACATGTCTATACCTTGTAGTGGTCAATTAACAGTCATTTATATCTAACACTTCTGAAATTTGCAAAGTGCTTGGTTACAGCAGTTTGGTTTGTGATGTGCAAAACCCCTGGAGGTAGGTTGCTAATATACCCATTTGACAGACAGGTCAGCCAAGGCTGAGGGGAGCCCAGACACCAAGGCTACAGATGTTATTTCAACTGTTGCTCAATTTAAAAAATTACAGTGGAGAGGCTGAGTCTCTCTCTTCCAAAGTGCAAGCAGCTCTTGGTATTCATTTATTTAAAATTGCAGCCACTGGAAATTTCCCACCAAGAAATGAAAACCCCGGCTTTGCTTTCCTGACTGAAGCACATTTTAAAAGCGATTCAGTTGAGGGATTGCAAGGAAATGGGAAGCCAGAACTTTGCCCTCCCCAGAAGCCTTGGACCGGCTGAATTAAAAGAGTGTTTACGCTTCGTCATTTCAGGGTTGAAGAGCGCAAACCCAATTTCAGATGAGAATTTCTGCAAAGGAAGGTGGCTGATTTGATGGGGGCAATGCTGCCCTCTGTAGGAACTTCTGTTTATGGTATCGGTGGTGTGTGTGTGTGTGTGTGTGTGTGTGTGTGTGTGTGTGTATGAATGGCATAGAGAACCTTGTTTACCCCATACCATCTTTTAGATCAATCCATTCATATGCCTTTCACATTCCAAATCACTTTCTAGAACATGCTAGAAGGGAAACTTTCCTCCGTTCTCGTCGGATGTCACAAAGAAGAAAAAACGTATAGGGCCTCAGGTGTAGGGCACAAGAGACCAAACCAGAATCCATCCCCTGAGTGAATGTTCTCTAACCTCGAGTGGATGAGCTCGATTTCTGGAGCAGGATAGTAAGCAAGATGTTAACATGGAGGTCCTGTTCTGATGACAAGAGAAGCTAGCTTGGAACTCACACCTGCCCATCCAGGAGCTCCATCTTGCCTTCCAATCATGGAAGGACCGTAGCTCAGGGATCAAGCAGTTCAGTCCCCAGCATCTTCAGGTAAGGCTGCAACAGACACCTACCTGAAACGCTGGGGAGTTGCTGCCAGTCAATGTGGACAGTACGAAGCCAGATGGGCCACTTGTCTGACTTGGTGTGAGGCAGTTTTCTGTGTTCCACAAAAGCTGATGTTATGGACCCTTGTTCACTTCTGTGCTTAAAGAACGCTCCGTGGATCTGAGTGCTCAGCTTTCAGGGTGTTTCGTGGGCCACATGCTGTTCTCTGGCCTCCACAAAGTTCCAGGTTCAAAGCTGGCTCTAGGATTGTGGGAACTCTTGAAAAAGGTGCCTCTCAATGGGAACAAGGCAGCGGGCTCTTTTCTAAGGTGGGGGCTGTGGCAAAGACCCAGCTCATCTCCTGCTAACCTTGGGAGCCTAGGAATCCTTGGCAAAATGGTGCCCTGGAATACCTTATCCATACATAACTCAAGCAAGAAGTGGAAAAAGAATGCTAAGTTGATTGGACTGCAAAACGTATCCCAGATAAAGCAGAATAAAGATGAGTATTTTGTCTTGCTTTGGTGGGAATTGCCTGTTGCTGCTGCCAATCCAACTCAAGCCATCATCAAGAAGTTTATGAACTTTTCCTCCACCTTCTTTGCTTTTGGTGTTGGGCGGAAGGGCAGGGCAGGGCTAGAGATCCTGTGCAAACGATGTCCTCCAAGCTCTTACCTTGTTTTAGTTTCTCTTCTTCTCAAATTTCCATCCAGCTGGAGAGAAAAGGCCAACTTTGTTGGTCTTCCACTTCCTTTCTGGGACGGGCCTTTGCTTCCCTTCCAGGGCCTCCACCACACAGGTGGGATTAGAACTTCCTTTGATGCTCAGTGACTACCTGGTCCCACTCCAGCAAACTTCCTTTAATCGACCTGGCTTCATGAACCGCCCCCCACTGTGTGACCAGCGTACTTAGGCCAGGGGCCTTTCTTGTTTTTATATTACCTCAGTCAACCATGAAGACAGTCTGGGCTGCCTCAAAGAGGTGCCCACCTCTCTGGAAGGCTCTCACCGTCCATTCTTCAAATCTTTGCCTCCTGCAGGACCACCTCATTTGCCTAGCGCACCTTGGGGGCCAGCTATATTTTTAGTAGATCTCCGCCTTCAGGGGTTTGTAATCCTGGAAACTACCCTTCCACATTTCCCCCCAACTTTTTTCCACTAGCCTGTATTGTCTTATTCCATGTTCTCCTTAAGCTTGTTCACACATTACACAGAGCACAGATTGAAGCCGTTTCCTACACATATACAAATGTTTGTGAGAGAGCATGTACCCTTGTGAATAGTTTGTGGTATTCTGTGTCCCCTTTTGGGAAAAATTCTAGTTATTATTATCATTATTATATTATGTTGTTGTTTGTTTGTTTGCCGTCCATCTGACTGGATTACCCCAGGCACTCTGGGCAGCTTCTAACAAATTAAAACACAAAAACACAAATGGTGATGGTGATATTTTTATTTGCTGACCTTAACGGGGAGTGGGCGGGTTATGATATACCCTCCAACTGCTCAAGAGGTGTTTCTTGCTCCCACCAAATGCTGGTATCCCCCCCCCCCTTGGCCTCCCATGGCTTTGCAAAAATGGTTTTCATACCACCCCCTCCTTGTCTGTGCACACAAATTTACCCAGCCCGTTTAAAAATGTCCCGAGCCCCTGGTGTGTGTTCAGTGCAAACATTTTCTGTTTGCAATGTTGTGTTCTTTTTAACCGTATATTTTGTCCCTGGGTGGGCAAAGTAACGGCCCTCTCAGAACCTCAGGAAAGGAACAAGGTCTCCTAGTGGGTGCAGTCTGGCAGCCCTGCGTTAAGCATAAAGAAACAGCAGCAGTTTTATTATAGTTCATAACGCCACACAACCTGTCATTAACATATGGCATTCACCACCGCAAGATTTGGGGATGGCCTCTAGCTTAGAGCAGAACTAGGTATTATGGCCAACATAAGGCTCCTACCCAAAGTGGCAGGGTTGTGTTGAACCCACCTTCTCCCCTTCCGTAGCCTGCTGTAAAAATATACCTGTTTTAGCATCCCCGTGTTTATCATAATGTCTAGGGCACTCTTCCCCAACCTGGTACCCTCCAGATGTTTTGGGCCACAGTTTTCCACCAGCAAAGCTTTCACAGCCATGTTTTGGGCTATGGCTCCCATCATTAGCTGTGCTAGCAGGGGCTGCTGGGAGTTGTAGTCCAAAACATCTGGAGGGCACCTGGTTGGCGAAGGTTGCTCCAATCCACGATGTTGAAGGATGCATTATGCCTCTGAATACCAATTGTTGGGAATGGCAGGTGGGCTGCTGTTGCCCTCATATCTTGCTTGCAGGCTTCTCACAGGCATCTCATGGACCACAATGAGAACAGGATGCTGCGATAGATGGGCCACTGGCCTGATCCAGCAGGATCAGCTGATCGTCTTACGTTCTTACCTTGACTTTCTATTAAAGATCAAAGCAAGCGAGCGGATTCTGAAACAGGGTCGGGACCACAGCACTGGGGGTCAGTGAGTGGGTGGGTGCCCCTTTCCTGATTGAAGGCAAACACACACATAGGTAAATGAGACAAACAGCTTTTCAATCTGGGAAAAGGTGCTGGGGGGAGAGGTTTTTTTAAAAAACGGCTGTCTTGAAGTAACATCCCACCCCTGGAAAAACGACAACACAGTTTGCAGGTGATCCTCTTCACCGGTTTTCGCATCACATCTAGCCTGACCCGGAGACAAGATTCAAACCGGGGGCTGTTTCATTTGCTTGGCTACACTGTTCTGCAAAACAGAAGCCTCTCCTTGAGCCTGCGGAACAAGGTGGCTCCATATTCCTTTTAATTGCTTACTCAACTCCGCCCGACCCACCCACCCCCCCCCCCAGCCAAAAAGAAAAAAGTTCATCCCCAGAGGACACATTTGCCGGCTCTATTTTTTGCCCTTGGTTTAACTACAAGTGGGACGGTAGCGGAGGCAATATTTTAATAAGGAGCCCTTCAGCGCGAGAAGGTGCGGAAAGTAATTTGTTCTCCTGCCAGGCTCCAGAAAGAATGACCATTTTGTTCTTGGCTTTACCTGTGAACATTAAGGAAAGGGGAGTTTTGCTCCCCTTCCCCAGAGCAGCGTGCTGATTTATTGAAATTGGAGCCCGAAAATGTAACTCTGCTGGTGCAGCATGACATGAAATTTCTAAGGGAAATATACAATTGGCTGTTGGTTACGTTCTCTCCCCTCCTGTCCAGCTGGACAGATCTTCCCAATTTTTTACTGTTCGGAACAAAAATTTAAATAAGTCCCAGATTAGTACATCTCAGTCTTCCTGTCCTTGGGCTCTTGGAAGAATACTTGCATCTTCTTTTAAGTTTTTGTTGTATTTCTCCGCCCCCAACCCTTCTCCTTATTCTTTCTCATACCTATGCCCATGATTCTTACAGTGCAGGAAGGGCATACGCTCTGCAACTTAAGTAATATATATGAGCTGATTTGCTAAGATGAAATAAGCAATGGTGATAAATGCAGAAATCCCCCCCCCCCGGCCAAAACCCACCCCTGAGAACTGCCACAAAATGTTCCTGTTCAGAGTTACAGACAGGCAGACAAGCATTTCCCCACGATTCTCCATTCAGCCTCTTGTTCCAGGCCTGGCACCAGCAGTTGACCACATTGAGCACTGGTTGAGGACTCAGGGATTCAGAAGGGCCCCATACCAGATCGACCGACTGCCGGCTCACTCACCTGCCATCAGGTGCAGGTGCTGGTGTGCACATCCACCCACCCACCCACCTCCCTGGGATCACCTGGGATCTGAGAAAAGGCCAGGGGCCTCTGCCTCCTCAGAGCCAGAATTCTGTTAAAAACTTTTAAAAAAATAATAATTGCAAAGTTCAAAAAGTCTTTTTAGCTTAGCTGCCAAGTATCCTGTTTTTCGCGGGAAACCCCTGGATTTTAACCCGTTTCCCGCTGTTCTCCCAAATGGAGAAAAATCTCGGGAATCCCCCGGATTTCCTACCTGCCAGGGAGCCTCCATTTTGGGTGTCACTCTGCCCATGTGTGGGCACAGGAAATCGGACAGAGCGGCACCAGAAGTTGCTTCTACACATGCCCGGCAGCCATCTTGGTGGTGGCTGCATGGCGGCATCCGTCACCAAGATGGCCGCCACCATGCGGCCACCATCAAAATGGCCGCTGGGCATGCGTAGAAATGACTCCCGGTGCTGCTCTGCCCGATTTCCGGTGCCCACACATGGGCAGAGCGGCCCCGGAAGTTGCTTCTACACATGCCCAGCGGCCATTTTGGTGGTGGCCGCATGGCGGCGGCCATCTTGGTGACGGATGCCGCCATGCAGCCACCACCAAGATGGCTGCCGGGCATGCGTAGAAGCGACTTCTGGTGCCGCTCTGTCTGATTTCCTGTGCCCACACATGGGCAGAGTGACACTTCTACGCAACTTCCGGTGCCGCGCTGCTGCTGATCCCGCATTTTTCAGCAGGAGACTTGGCAGGTATGCTTTTTAGCCACAGTGGGCATTCTTTGAACCACTTCGTCCAGAATACCCCTTTGGCCCTTTCTCAGAGCCTGGGTGAAAGAGAAGCCGCCACCAGCACTGGCGCAGCTGTAGCAGCACTGTGGAAGGGGGTTCTTTAAAAAGTTAGAGTCAGGTGGAGGGAGAAGGTGAACAGGGGTAGCAGGGGGGGAGAGAAGGGAGGCAGGGCTGCCGCAGCAGCAAACTGCAAGATGTGTGTGGGGAGATTAGAGACCAGGATCTGGTTTTCAATATGGTGATATATCACCAGCTAAACATTGCAATATACGGATATATCACAATGTCTGAAATAAGGATGGAGGCATTGAAAGGCTTCACGGATTTTCCTAGTTGTGATTTTTGCAAAGTGTGTGCGCACACATGCACACAATATAATGCCTGGTCAAAAGTTATGAAACGGTTATCACGATATGGACTTCAGACTAGTTTTGGACAATATATTGATTTATCACCCAGCCCTGGACCCCAGTAGGCAGACTGTGCCCCTGCTTTGATCTGCAAACAAAAAAACAAAAAAAACCCCACAAAAAAGCATTTGAAACTGTTTTGGTTGAAGTAGGAAGACTTTGTTACCCTCCTTTTCCTGACATGGACGTAATCTGTGATTTCTGCCTCTGTTCAAAGCATAGGAGCAAGGGAAGGCAAAGAAGTTGGCAGTCCCATGCACCGTGGAAATGGAGTGGCTTGGTGTCCCTTGAAAGAGTTAAGCATCATTGACGGCTGCTTCCCCTTCCCTTCCAGATTTAGGATGGGGTGTCCCTGGCTGCCTTCTCTGTGCTTGGGGCTTGTGGGCGAAGCATCTCTCCTCCCTGCCCTTCTCTCCCCCCCAAAAAAAAACGCTGTGTTAAATCTGTGTAGCTCGTGCCACACAACTGGCACCAGGCTCGACCACAAGTGGCCGTTAAAATAAACATCCCAGGCCTTAACTGACAGGCAGAGACGCAAAGCGAGAGAAGGCAGCGTGCTGGGGAATATTAAATGCGCTGCGAGAAGCAGCCTTCTCAAGACAAACAAGCCTGTTCCCTTCTTTTATGGGGTTGCCCCAGCCTGCTAGCCTCAATGAGCCCACTGTTTGGGACAGGCTGGCTCCTGCCTCATGGGGCTGGCCTGTGGGGAGAGGGGGGGGAGGTCTGGTGCCAGCGGTGGCGGAGACTATGTCAGAAATTCAGCCCCCACAACCCACCCTGTGCAAACATGGAGCAAGGGCTGGGCGGCCCAGGAGCAGCTGGGCAGTTTGGCTACCGTCTCCTGCAGCCCAGGCAAGGAGGGAGCTGCTGTTGCTGTGTTGCCTGGGCTCGTGGGCTTTCCAGGACGATCTGCTGCAGGGAACGGGGCACAGGGCTCGGTGGGCATTGGCCTTTGGTCAGGTGGTGAATGTGTACAGGGACTGTCAGTGCCGGATTTATGTACCGTATAAGCTAAACAAGCTATAGCTTAGGGCCCCACTCTCTTGGGAGCCCAAAAAAAAATTTAAAGGAAAAAGAAACTGGATGTACATTTTCAAAATATAAGATAAAAAACAAATAAAACAAAACCTACATACAGCAGCAGTGTTTTGTGTTGTGTAGGCTCCTATGATGTAAGTAATGGGCTCCGCCTGCTAGCCTCCTCCCTAAAATATCACTGGTTTGTTCATTTGCATATCAATTACTTTGATAAAATACCTATTTTGTTATGTGCAAATGGCTTTCGATACCTATTAGGTCCATAAATTACCATATGGCATATATTCAAGAACAACAAAAAACCAGCGACAATTTGTTGTTGACAAAGGACAGCTGGACATATAAAGGGCCCCATTACCTTCAGTAGCTTAGGGCCTTATCAAACCTAAATCTGGCCCTGCGGTTATCTCAAATGAACCTGGCCATAGAACCACTGAGTTGGAAGAGACCACAACCCAACCTCCCTGCAACGTAGGACTCTTCCGCTCATCGTGGGGCTCAAACCCCCGACCTGCTCTACCAACT
Source organism: Zootoca vivipara (assembly GCF_963506605.1). Classification (NCBI taxonomy): domain Eukaryota; kingdom Metazoa; phylum Chordata; class Lepidosauria; order Squamata; family Lacertidae; genus Zootoca; species Zootoca vivipara. The sequence continues at coordinate 31,658,289 of NC_083289.1, read as the reverse complement.
GAGCTAAACTGAGGCTATCCATTATCAATGTTTCATAAAAAAAAATAACCATGGACAGTTTGAACAGAGTTTTAGCACGTTTGCTTTTCCAACAAGGGTTCCATGGACTTTGGGGGTCACCTGTGGTGGGAGTGCACTGTTCAGAGTCCTTCAGCCACCCAGTTCAACGTGAAAGGGGAGTGTCTTGCGCCCCCGCCCCCAGGAAAAGACTTCTCATCCTTCGTACTAAAGGAAGTGAGTCAGTCACATAGCTGCCAAGTTTTCCCTTTTCTCGCGAGGAAGCCTATTCAGCATAAGGGAAAATCCCTTTAAAAAAGGGATAACTTGGCAGCTATGGTCAGTCACAGAGGATTGGCTCCTAGGGTCACTCTGGAGAAGACACACAGGACGAACACACCGAAGAGCTGTTCTGTGTGCTCCAAAGCTGAACATCCAGGAACACTGACAACACAAGGGGCTCCAGTTTCAAGAGAATGATGTTCAAATTCTGCTATGCACAATGGAACTACAAGGAAGACACAACCAAAGTCATTCCAAAAGATGACATTGGAGCACTCCAAATCATTTGTCCATTTCAGTGCATAGAAAACACAACACAGGGATTCTGCACTTCTGAATTTGCCACTACGCTACTGGGCATTACGTCACATCAAGTTGCTGCTCTGTGTTTCTTTGGTTTTTCATATCTGCATTTTCCAAAAGTAACTGCATAAGTTTCATATGCACCTAGCCCCAATAAAAACGACTTTTTTTAAAAAAAAAAAAGGAGAGGGAGAAGGACATTCCTCCTGCCCTCAAAAATGATGCTTCAAGTAGCATTTCTCCTGTTGGGCTATCTTGAGAAAGGCCTACATGTAGAACCTTTCAGACGGGGGGAGAACTTTATTGGCAAGGAAGTGGGGAACCCCCAGCCTCCCTCCCCCCCACACCCAATTTGAAAGCATGCATTGGTGAAAGCAAGGAAGAGAACTGAAATGGCAAAAGTCGAGAGAATATATATGTTTAAAAGGGGGAGTTAGGAAACAGATGAAGTCATTTCTTTACTCAGTATCTCCTTACATGAGCCTTAGGAAGGCTGGAGGCAGTCTGGACCTTAGTTTATATGGGCCTTTATCTTTAAGGAAAGGTCCATTGTTTATGTCTCTGTGTTGTATCTAAGAGACCCATTGAAATGAATGGATATGAGTAATTTACGGTAGGTTCAGTCATTTCAGTGGGTCTAGTCTGAGTATAATGTAGTTGCAGACGCTCAACGAATCTAATTGCATGCTTAACCATCTTAATTTATATTGAATCCTTTTTTCATTGTAATGCAGATGTCTGTAATTAATTGTGTATTGGTCATAAAACACACACACCCCGTTCCCTTTTCCCTTTGCAATTGCATTTGCATTCACCCTTATTATTTATGAAATTACTTGTCCACCTCATCAACAATCAAGATGAATGCTGTCTATAATAAGTGTTCTGACTTGTATACGGCTGAGACTCCTAAAATAAGAACAGCCTTTGAAATTGCAAACAGGTAGCAACACTCTTTTTTAGAAAAAAGAAAATGTGACTTGTATAATGTGCCATTTGCAGCAGACTTATTTGAAAGAGATGATCTTAGATTTTAACGTGTGCCTCTTAAAATTAGACAGCCCTCCAGTGTTTGCCTTAGATCCACTCCCTCCAGCCCTCGAGCCAGCGTCTTTCATTCGAAAGTTGGCTTTAAAACGAAGCCGCGTCCCATTTGAGGGAATTCACCGTTGAGCAAGGTAGAAAACTCCTAGTGGCACAATTCGCTCTTTGTGGAACAGGCTTTATGAAAGATCTCACTGTTCCGCCCCACCGCCATCACTTTATTACAATCTTGGGTGAAAATTATCCAGACCCCAAAACGCCCTAATCTAAACACAGGCACGAGCCGTTAGCTTCCCTAAAGTAAACTCCCTCTGTCGACTCACTCCCACCACCACCCCATGCCCGGTTTTTCTTTGGCCTGGTTCAACGTGCGTCATATTTATGACAGTACGAAAATAATCCTGACAGAATATAATTCTGGCTGCAAAGCTGGTTTAGAGACGGACAAGAGGAGACCCTGGAAAGGAAAGTGGACCTGGGTGTTTTCTGCAGGTTGGAATCAAGTTAATTTAGAAAGCGGGGGGTGGGATTTAAACCTCATTACAGTGGTACCTCTACTTATGAATAACTCTACTTACGAATGTTTCTACTTACGAATGGAGCTCCGTCCGCCATCTTGGATGCGGTTTAGATAGGATTTTTTCTACTTATGAATTTTTAGATAGGGTTGCTTCTACTTAGAAATTTTTTGCCCCAATGCATTCCTATGGGATTCGACTTACAATTTTTTTTGACTTACAAATGTGTGTTCGGAACGCATTAAATTCGTAAGTAGAGGTACCACTGTATTTCCTCATTCTTGCTAAGATGGAAACAGTGAAAGTATGGCTGAATGAAATAAATCTCCCAATTGCTTATTGTTTGGGGGCAAGGGAGGAGAGCATTTTCTTCCCCCGCACATGCCGTCCACTTGGCCAGGTCCAGGGAGAAAAGTCCACGAGGCTCTTAGCTGGGTTGTATCCCAAAGTCTTACCAAGTGTCAGGGCAGGACCCAAGGCCATGGCAGGGCCGTAGCTCAGTGGCAGAGCACCTGCTTTGCATGCAGAAGGTGCCAGGTTCGATCCCTGGCATCTCCAGGTAGGGCTGGGAAAGACTCCCATATCAAAATCTAGAGAGTCACTGCAAGTCAGGGCAGTGCTGACCTGGATGGGCCAAAGGTCTGACTCAGTGTAAAGCATCTTCTTCTGTTCCTAAGGCCAGTTTCATACTGTTGGCTAATTGCACATCCCCTGCCCCTGTTCTCTTCTGTGCCTGGAAAGGTATCGGAGATATGGACTCTGCCATTGTCCAAAGCAACTAATTCAGATTATTTGTTTATTTCATCAAAGCAATATCCTGTTTGATTGTTAAAAGCTCTAGCAACTTCAATGCAGTTTACAAAAAGAATAAAACAATGAAATTATTAGTTAAAACCTTCAACAAGCAGTGCTACATGTGGCAAATACAGGATGTAAGGAGCCTGAGTTAAATATCTGGTTAAATTCTGCTCCTATTAGACTTGGTGGTCCAGGTCCTGATTGTGGGCTTCCCAGAAGACAACAAGGTGCTGGACTCGATGGGCCACTGTGGCTCCAAGCCAGCAGGTTCTTCTGCTGTTCTTCTGTCACTGGCCAGAGGGTGCTGGATTTGAATGGTCTAACAAGGTTCTTTTCTTGTCATTGGAGGATACAGGGGGGTAAGGTTACTATGCCCGGCGCCCCTTCCATTGCTATCCCTCGGTCTGCTCCCTCACTTCTGCAAGGACTTCAGCATGGATCAGACATGTGACCTGGGCTGTGTTAGCTAACACAGGGTCGACGGGGTGGGTGAAGGACCTGGAATGCAGAGCTATAATGTCCCTTTTCCCACCCACGGCTGCTGCTGCCAACTCTTAAATATTTTGCAGGGATTCTGAACAAATAAATATCCTGAATGGAGCCATGGTTTTCTGATGTAATTTTAGCTTCTGCATTTCCCCAGGAATGCTCAGAATAAATAGGTAATATTTGCAAAGCAGCCTCCTCTGTTTCTGTTCAGAGTGGGGCTCTTTTATGGTGCTGTAGCCATGTCACTAAATTGGGGTTTGGGGGCGGTGTGGAGCACATTGGAACAGGGGAAGCAGCCTTATTCTGAGTCAGAGCATTGGTCCACCTACCTCAGTATTGTCTACCCTGACTGGCAGCTGCTCTCCAGGGTTCCAGACAGGGAGTCTCTCCCAGCCCTACCTTGAGATGCCATCAAGCATTGAACCTGGAACCTTCTGTATGCTAGGCAGAGATGCTCTGCTGCAGAGCCCTGGCCCTTCCCAAGGAAATCGCTGTTGGCCAAGCAATCCAGAGATGGGTCAGAAATTCAGTTTGCATTTTCAGGCAAACCTGCCTAATTCACGCATCCCAAAAACAATCTGCCAACTAAGACACAGCTGTCTTTTGAAATCTGCACGCATACAAACGTTGCAATGCAATTCTGTAGCCCCAAATATGCCTGCAAAAATGTGTACAGTGGTGCCTCGCTTAACAAACGCCCCGTAAGACAAAATTTTCGCTTAAAGAAAGGATTTTTCTAGCGGAGGTTGCCTCGCTAGACAAATTCGTTTTACGAAAAATTCGTCTAGCGAATCACGGTTTCCCATAGGAATGCATTGAAATTCAATTAATGCGTTCCTATGGGCAAAAAAAAATTCAAAAAAAATTCAATGCATTCCTATGGGATTCGCTAGACAAATTTTTCGTTATAAGAATAGACCCGTGGAACGAATTAAATTCGTCTAGCGAGGCACCACTGTATTTTGTAAGGGTACATGTATCAGTGATGGTAGTATTTCATCAGGCAAGACTAGATACAAAACTCTCTATATTATGAGAAACAGATACTAAAATGCTGACAAGTTTTCATGAGAACTTTTTTTAAAAGGGAAAAAAGACCGATGTGCTTAAATGAGAGAATGGGCTCTTCCACACACCCACTTGTCCCATGCCTAGAAAACACAGGTCCGGGGGGGGGGGGTTTCTGATTGCCCCACTTCTTTCTCTGGGAAAACCCGCTCTTTGCCGCTGAAAACATGATTGACGTTTGCTTCGAGTGGGTTTTCACGGAGAGAAAGCACCAGGGAAAGCAGGAGTGTGGACAAGCCCAAAGACGGAGAGAAACAGAAGCTGTGACAGATTCAGCCATTCCTGGGGGACACTAGCCAGCTCCCATTAAGCGCTTCCAAATCTCATTAAGAGTTCGGCACAAGAGGTTCACCTTCCACTGAAATCAGCAGGCCACTCGATCACGATCAAATGGTCGCCCTCCTCTTCCCCAGTCACATTTGCTGCTCAATATAAAATGTGTCATAGCACAGAAAAGGGGATCTGTCCCTCGTTTTAAAATGAAGAGCTTTGTAGAAACAAGGCTGAGGGAATGGGTTAAAAATGAACCAGCAAAATCCACTCCTCTCCCCGCCCTGCTTCCCAAGCCTTGCCTTCTATACTGGGGATATACATATATATATATATAATCTGCTGTACATCTGAAGTTTATTTCAGTCCTTGGGGAAAGTGGCGCGGCGCTACGTCTCTAGTAAATTGCCGGCGTTTTACGGTCGCGCAGGCACCCGAGCCAAACAGACATTGCCTTGGCTCGTTCGCCCGTCTCAGGGTGGGCAGTCTGGCATGTTTTCCTCCGAACTGAAGAGTGTCATTGATGGGTTTTTTTTTGGGGGGGGGGAGTTTCAGTGCAGCCAAAGCTTGTAAGGTAACTTTTAAAAATTACGAATTAAAGCTCTCTAGGGATGTAATTATTTTGATGTTTCGTTACGGAAGAACCGCCCCGCCCCTCCTCCTTGCAACCTAAAATTTAGATCCTTGTGTGCTTTCATCCAGGGAGTGGAGTTTCACATTTTTTAACTTTTATGGGACATACTTAAATAAGTATGCAAAATAAATATTGCAAGGGGGGTGTCCAAAAAAAAGTGGGTTGAAAGGGAGATATATTTAGCCTTTGCTACTGTATGTACTTGCTGCCCTTAAGAGGCTTGCACCCAGGTGTGTGCACTGCAAATCAGGCTTGAGTGTGTGCATTGTTGTATCTACACACACCTGAAAACAAAACAACACCACAAACTGGCTAGTCAATATAAAAGCAAATTTACTGGAATAATAGCTATTCTAGCTGTTATTCCAGTAAATTTGCTTTTATATTGACTAGCCAGTTTGTGGTGTTGTTGTTTTGTTTTGTTGTACTATTATTATTGTCACCACATTTGATACTTTGTGTATATAATCTACACACACCTGAGCATGAGGGCATATCAATTCACGGCAAACGAACCTGCTGTGTGAATCTGTTAACATGTCAGAAGCTGCACAGGTAGCTTGGTAAAACCTAGGCACTCTCCTAAGAAGTTAAGGGCACTATTGCCCTAAGCTCGACCAACCAAATACGGACAATGCCGTGCTCTGTGGTGTTCTTTTCTTGCAGAACTGATGCACATACGCCAGCCTTGAAAATCATCCCACAACACTTGCTAGTCTAGCAAAACCCTCCCTTAGCCTGAGTGCCCACCCTTATACCTGCATCCTATGCTTTGAATCACCTCCGTGGCCAACGGGAGCCCAGCTGCCTTTTGGTTATCAAGAGCCTCCCTGCCTGATCACCTGAAGAACCATAGAATTGTAGAGCTGGAAGGGATCCCAAGAGTCATCTAGTCCAACCCCCTGCAACGGAACGTGCATTTCAAGCGCCTAATACTTTGTCCTGCATGGACGAGAGAAGGTGCTCCACCCCCCACCCCACCCGGTTTGGAAGGAAAATATATTTCCTCCCATCTTGGAATCGCGGCATAGAGCTTCTGCCCAGACTCGCTAACTCGGACTAACTCAAACCAGCTCCCGTCCGAGGGAGGGCCTCTGGAAACCTATAGGTTCTCTGACCCCGGATGCAGGAATCCCCTGACCTCCTGCCCCCTTGGTGTAGGGGCTTGGCAAAGCACCATGACCCCGTGGCTTGCTCCATCCTGCCCCAGCGTCAGCGGAAGGAAGGATGCGGTATTCTGTCCCGAGGGAATTCCAGCCGGCTCGAAAGCATATAAAGCAACAGTATGATTAATTCCAGCTTTGCTAATAAGGACTTGCATTAGTTACAGTGTTTGGCAGCCGGGAAGATCCTTCGTAATCATATTCCCCCTCGTGGTGTTTGTAATTTGTGTGTGTGTATGTGTATGTGTATTTTTGACTATTGTTGTTATTGATGTTTTAGCTGCAAACAATTTAAAGATGTGTTGCGTCTCCTTCAATTATCGTCGGCTTTCCAGGCCATCTCTGCGTGGCTGTCAGGGATTCTTTAAAAAACAAAAACACTGGGGATGAATAGTGCCTGTGTTAGATACGCTAAGATGAGTCCCTCTCAACTTCTTCTTCTTGTTGTTTGTTTGCTTTTAATTGCTCCGTTCTTTTTTTTCCAGCGCTGCGTGATTCATGTTTGAGTTCTTGGTTTGAGGCCAGATGACATATCTTGTCATGTTTACTTCCAGTATCTGAAAGCAAACATCCCCTGCAAACCCCTGCACTCACTTGCTCACGGAGAGCAGGACCCACCTGGGACCATGACCTCAAAGATATGTGTGTGTTTGTATTGGGTGCCGTCATGGGGTTGTGTCTTGTATTAATCCTTCTCAGAGTAGACCCACTGGAATTAATTTGCATGGCTAAATTAGGGCTATTAATTTCAACAGGCCTACCCTGAGTAAAGCTTAGTCAGAGACGGATCTTTATTTGTTGCCTAGAACCATAGAATTGTAGAGTTGGAAGGGACTCTGAGGGTCATCTAGTTCAGGGGGAGGCAACCTAAGGCCTGGGGGCCAGATGCAGCCCAATCGCCTTCTCAATCTGGCCCGCGGATGGTCCGGGAATCAGCATGGTTTACATGAGTAGAATGTGTCCTTTTATTTAAAATGCATCTGTGGGTTATTTGTGGGGCATAGGAATTCGTTCATTATTTTTTTCTGAAATATTGTCCGGCCCCCCACATGGTCTAAGGCAGTGGTCCTCAACCTTGGGCCTCCAGATGTTTTTGGCCTACAACTCCCATGATCCCTAGCTAGTAGGACCAGTGGTCAGGGATGATGGGAATTGTAGTCTCAAAACATCTGGAGGCCCAAGGTTGAGGACCACTGGTCTAAGGGACGGTGAACCGGCCCACGGCTTGAAAAGGTTGCTGACCCCTGATCTAGTTCAACCCCCACTGCAGTGCAAAAATATGCAGCTGTCCCATCCAGGGATTGAATCTGCAACCTTAACGTTTAGCCTGGCTGGCATCCCTTTCGTTCACTCAGCAGCCTCAAATGTCTCCCCAGAAATGGTAACCTACATGCTCCTATTTTGACTTCTGACCTCCTGAAGTGGCTCCCCTTCATACCACTGGGGGGGGGGCTTTATTGTATATTTTAGCGATGGGTCGCCCTCCTCTTCCCCAGTCACATTTGCTGCTCAATATAAAATGTGTCATAGCACAGAAAAGGGGATCTGTCCCTCGTTTTAAAATGAAGAGCTTTGTAGAAACAAGGCTGAGGGAATGGGTTAAAAATGAACCAGCAAAATCCACTCCTCTCCCCGCCCTGCTTCCCAAGCCTTGCCTTCTATACTGGGGATATACATATATATATATATATAATCTGCTGTACATCTGAAGTTTATTTCAGTCCTTGGGGAAAGTGGCGCGGCGCTACGTCTCTAGTAAATTGTCGGCGTTTTACGGTCTCGCAGGCACCCGAGCCAAACAGACATCGCCTTGGCTCGTTCGCCCGTCTCAGGGTGGGCAGAGTCTAGCATGTTTTCCTCCGAATTGAAGAGTGTCATTGATGGGGTTTGGGGGGGGGGGAGTTTCAGTGCAGCCAAAGCTTGTAAGGTAACTTTTAAAAATTACGAATTAAAGCTCTCTAGGGACGTAATTATTTTGATGTTTCGTTACGGAAGAACCGCCCCCCCGCCCCTCCTCCTTGCAACCTAAAATTTAGATCCTTGTGTGCTTTCATCCAGGCAGTGGAGTTTCACATTTTTTTAAACTTTTATGGGACATACTTAAATAAGTATGCAAAATAAATATTGCAAGGGGGTGTCCAAAAAAAAAAAGTGGGTTGAAAGGGAGATATATTTAGCCTTTGCTACTGTATGTACTTGCTGTTCTTAAGAGGCTTGCACCCAGGTGTGTGCACTGCAAATCAGGCTTGAGTGTGTGCATTGTTGTATCTACACACACCTGAAAACAAAACAACGCCACAAACTGGCTAGTCAATATAAAAGCAAATTTACTGGAATAATAGCTATTCTAGCTGTTATTCCAGTAAATTTGCTTTTATATTGACTAGCCAGTTTGTGGTGTTGTTGTTTTGTTTTGTTGTACTATTATTATTGTCACCACATTTGATACTTTGTGTATATAATCTACACACACCTGAGCATGAGGGCATATCAATTCACGGCAAACGAACCTGCTGTGTGAATCTGTTAACATGTCAGAAGCTGCACAGGTAGCTTGGTAAAACCTAGGCACTCTCCTAAGAAGTTAAGGGCACTATTGCCCTAAGCTCGACCAACCAAATACGGACAATGCCTTGCTCTGTGGTGTTCTTTTCTTGCAGAACTGATGCACATGCGCCAGCCAAGAAAATCATCCCACAACACTTGCTAGTCTAGCAAAACCCTCCCTTGGCCTGAGTGCCCACCCTTATACCTGCGTCCTATGCTTTGAATCACCTCCGTGGCCAACGGGAGCCCAGCTGCCTTTTGGTTATCAAGAGCCTCCCTGCCTGATCACCTGAAGAACCATAGAATTGTAGAGCTGGAAGGGATCCCAAGAGTCATCTAGTCCAACCCCCTGCAACGGAACGTGCATTTCAAGCGCCTAATACGTTGTCCTGCATGGACGAGAGAAGGTGCTCCACCCCTGGCCCCCCCCCCAGTTTGGAAGGAAAAAACCACTTCCGTGCCTTTGCCGGAGGTGGAGTTGTGGGCAGCCCGATGAGCCCATTGTGCGGGGGCTGCAGTGTCAGCCCCTGCGCAATGGAAGCTCCCGCCTGCGTCACCCACGCCCCTGTCCAATAGGGATGGGGGGGCGGGGCCGCAGCGTTTAAACCCCACCGCGCTGCCGGAGCTCATTCATACCACTGGGGGGGGGGCTTTATTGTATATTTTAGCGATGGGTGTCCTTAACGTGTTGCTGGAATTGTTTCATTGAGTATTTTCATTGCACATGGATATTTTATAACAAATTTTATTCTTACAAACTGCTTAGAAGCAGCATGTTAGTGGTAGTCAAATTCTATAATTATAACACTAAGTAGAATTATATTGCTGCTGCTGTTGTTAAATTTATTACCAATCCTTCTCTATCAAGTCCCAAGGGAGCTTACAGCAATTAAAAGAGAAAGAAAGAAGAACTAAAAGCAGCTAAAACAGATCAATTAAAAAAATCTATGAATGAGTTAATAAATAATAGCAATGATAATTTAAATTGTGTACTAACTGATATAAATTAGCAACTAATAATGATGTGGCTCTCTCCCTCATTTCTGGTGCACTTCTCTGAGGAAAAGGGGTCTAGGTGCGTTGCAGCAGGAGAGATGTGCTAACTGACTAATCGGGAGAGAAGTGGCGCGAGTGTCCGGTTCTGGGGGCGATCGTCTCCCCGACTGACGTCTGTCTGTGTTCCTTTTCTGCCTCTTTCAGACCCAGCCTGTGCCCAACCCCATCTCCTACTATATGCATCGTTTGCCATGGTGGTTCCACCAGTTCGAGACACTCTTCAACCACTTCATTGAGCTGGCTGTGCCGTTCCTCATCTTCCTCGGGCGACGCCTGTGCCTCGTTCACGGCATCCTGCAGATCCTCTTCCAGGTGAGACTGGATTGTTGGCCTGAAAGTGAATGTTTATTGCGGGGGGGGGGGGGAGCATTGCCCTTGTTCCTGCCAGACCCTTCCTTTTAAAACAACAACAACAACAACAATACCCCAAATGTCTAGAACAACAGTAATCGAATTCTGCCTTCTGCGACTCTTTACCAGGCCCACATAATATTTATTTTTTTATTCTGTATTATACAGCCTATACTGATATTATACAAAAGTAACAACCCCTCAGTCTAATAGCAGTAATAAAGAACAACAGACTGAACTAATCAAATTAAATCAAATTAAATCCAATTGTCTCAGATAATGCTCAATCCCTAGGCTTGCTCCCTTCTAAGAAGCAGATTCCAAGACCCGAAAATGGATAGATGTAGAATCAGAGAATTGTAGAGTTAGGGGGACCCCAAGGGTCATTTATTCCAACTCCCTGCAATGCAGATGGACCGGTAGGAGCCTGTTCTGTGCCAGCTTCTGCAATGCTTACTTATAGGCCTGTTCTGTTTAGTTTGGATTTTCCACAAGAGAGCATGAAAAATCTTGTCTCAATTGTATGACTTTTGTGTATGTTTTTAATGCATCAAAATAACAGCACTGCTTTGCAAGATCTAGAGAAGTGCATAAAGACTGCTGATAGTTGTATTTTGATGGACGAGCAATTTTGGGGACATTGGATCTGGTCTTCAACAGAAAGTGAACCAGTTATATTACTCCTCCGCCCCTAGATCTGAGCTGTGCAGACTTGAGCTGCCATTTCCTGAATTCTCATAACTTAAATCCTTATTTTTTAAAGTGTATTTAAAGCTACATCCTTAATGAAATGTTAGCTTTCTGCTTCCGTTTATGACTCACACGACTTCTGTGTCGCCTCTGAGCTGTGCAGTACCAACGAAGGCTTTTATGGTAGTACACATGCCGTATAAATGGGAGAGCAGCTTGTTATAAACTCTGCGGGCAAACCGTAAAAATGCTGGCTGAGTTTTTTAAAGGCTGACATGCGAGCAAGGAAGAAACGTATCACTCTGGCTGGGTAGAGTGCCATATCTGGCCAATTTACCCCTCCTTTTGGGAAAAGCCACGGCTCAATGACAGAGCATCTGCTTTGCATGCAAAAGGTCCCAGGTTCAATTCCCCAGCATCGGAAGGTAGGGATGGGAGAAGACTCTGGTCTAAACCGCAGGAAGGCCTCTGCCAGTCAGTGTACACAAAATGGAGCTAGACGAACCAATGGTCTGACTTAAGTATATGGAAACTTCCCATGTTGCTAGTTAAACTACGTTTTTATTCAAAACCATGAGGGCCAGAATCTTAGCTCAGTGGTGAAAAATCTGCTTTGCATGCAGAAGGTCGCAAGTTCAATCCTCAGCATCTCCAAGTAGGGCTGGCAAAAGAGACTCCCTGTCCAAGAGTGCCACTGCCCATCTGTGTAGACAGCACTGAGATAGATCAAGCAATGATCTGACTCAGCATAAGGCAGCTTCCTATGTTGAGCTGCGGGTTGCACTTTCCCAAGCCGCAATACGTTCTGCTGTGTTAAGTGTCAGGATTCTCCCTCGCCTCCATACCTGAGAGTGGCGTTGGTGATGGTGTGTAGGATCGTCAACGGGGATGTCACTTTGCGGAATAACGAACTCTCATCTGTCGTGCTTAGATGATATCAGTTACAAGGAAGTAACAGCAGCGTTGATATTCAAAACAGATGGGAGGGAGACCTGGAAACACATCAGCCATTCATACTTCAGCTGTTTTTGTCAGTGTTCTTCTAGGAGAATTGGTTACCCTAAACGACCCTTGGTTCATTTGGTCCAGTACTATTTACTGCAACCTCCCCGACGTGGATCTTTGGCCAACACCACCATTTTGGACTACAACTCCCATCAGCCCCAGCCATAGGAGGAGGAGGCTGGTGGAAGTTGTAGTCTAAAACACCCAGAGGACATCGGCTTGGGGAAAGCTGACCTATTGTGACTGGCAAAGACTTTCCAAGGTGACAGAGACACTTTGATAGCTCTGTTGCCTTCTGATCCCTTGAAACAAAGGTTCCAAGACTGGAGCTAGAGCCTTTCTCCTGCAGCCCAAAGATGTCCTCTATATTTTCCATCAACAAAATAAGCGCAACAAATCCCTTAAGCTGCGATGCAACAATTTCTTTGCCGCATCAGGGTGGAGGGAATTTCACAAGTGCTAACCAAGTAGCCAGTGCGTCCCAGAAAAGGAAATTATGTACAATAACCGACTCATAATGACCTATTGTTAAATACATTCTTCTTATTGCCCTTTAATTGACATTTTATGGACAGTTTGCAATTACTGACTGACTTGCTTTCCCAAAGGAGTCTAAGCAAGGAGAACAAATCCCAGCATAATAGGCCACTCTTTTGCTGTTAAAGGATTTTGAAACACACACACACACACACACACACACCTGTTTATTTAATATTTACTGTTCTTTCCCTCATTCAAAATGACTTTTATTGACAATACTCCTGCTCTGCAAAGGAAGCAATAAAGTTTAATGTCGATATCCCACTTAAATGTGCTTTTCAAGATTTTAATTGACATTACATGCAAGGTTTTATTAGACATTTTTATAATTGTTATTGGAGTCATGGTGGCTAGGCTCTGTTAACTACGTTTCTCTAGATTAACCACCAGGCCCAGAGAAAATTAGCTGTGTCTGAGCTCCTGTTTTCCCCTCTCCAAAATTAAAGGAGGGGAAGGTTGGGGTGGGGGGAGAGTTCTCACTGCTACAAGATTTGTTGTGTGAAACGAGTTTAAGGGGAACTTACCCAACCCTCTGCTTGCCGTCTTCCTTCTGCAGTCTGCCTCCCAACCCTTTCCCCCCACCAGAAGCAAGCATGAATTTGGAACCCCCTATTCCCTGCCAAATTGCTAGTTCAAGAAAACAGAACTGTGGTGACTCAGATTTGCTGAGAGTCACGTTAGGAAGATACATATCTTTGTGATTCATAAACACGAGGAAGAACTTTCTGACAAGTAAGAGCTATTCGACAGTGAGAGGGACTCCCTCAAAAGGTGATGGCCTCTCCTTCCTTGGAGGTTTTTAAGCAGAGGTTGAGTGGCCATCTGTCTTGGATGGTTTAGCTGAGATCCTGCAATGCAGGGGAGTTGCAATAGATCCCATCCAACTCTACAATTCTATGATTCTTTGTCCAATCCATTTGAACTCTTTGAGGAAGGATTGTTGTTTCAGGCTTTCAGTGATATGATCCTCCTATGGTTCATGGTGTCAGGAATGGGACTTGCTGGGCAGGGATCCCGTTGGTTGCATTTTATAGTCCACCTTTCCTTCAAGGAGCTTGAGGTGCTGACATACATAGTTCTCCCCCAGATCAAAACACCTGTCAACATTTTGTGTTTCTGGATAGGCTTGCCTGAACAAAAATGTTTTCAGCAGGTGCTGAAAAGAGCACAGTAAAGGTGCCCACCTGGTGTCAATAGGCAGGGAGTTCCAAAGTGCAGGTGCTGCCACACCAAAATATCTGTTTCTTACAACTGTGGGACAAGTATTACTGTATATGGCACCTGTAACTGTGCCAGTTCCACACATTGAGGTGGTTTGAGTGGCCATATATGGGTTAAGGCTTGCATGGCCAAACTTGGCCCTCCAGCTATTTTGGGACTACAGTTCTCATCATCCCTGACCACTGGTCCTGTTAGCTAGGGATGATGGGAGTTGTAGTCCCAAAACAGCTGGAGGGCCAAGTTTGGCCATGCCTGGGTTAAAGTGATCTCTCACCTTGAATTTGGCCTTGTGGCAAATCATCAAATGGGGCAGATCTCTGGGCAGAGGACTTACGTGCTGCCAGAGACTCACTCTTGTCAGCACCAATGCTGGAGCATCCTGCATGAACTGCAGCTTCAAGCACAAGGGAAGCCCCACACATAGTGCATTGTCTTGAATTAGTCATTGCTTCCTTTTAACGATCAAGGTATTATCTAGCACAGATGAGGACAAAAAGGAGAAAGGGCATGCTCCAGCCAAGCCGCTCAGCCCCTTCCCTCGGCCCTGGCAAATGGTTCATGATCCAGTAGCACAACTGCCTCTTCCGCTGGCCAGGGGCCAGGTGCAGCTGCCAGAAGTGGCTGGCATGCTGGTCTGGCTTCAGCCAACTGCTTCTCACATATTCCTGCAGTGCTGACAGCTCAGGGGAAGGTGGAGGGAAGAGAAGATTATTTTTTTCAAAAAAAGAACCACCACTTTACTTACTGGATTTTAGTGCTAACTTTCTAAATAGGTAGGAAAGCGATCTTTTAACATTTGCAGCTTGAGGGGCGGGGAGACAGCTTTTGCCAGCTGGTTGCAACGAGGAGATTCCAAAAGAGTTGTCCTGTGAGCCTGTTGGAGTAAAAACTATCAAGAAAAATTGTGGCAGATTCAACTTGTATGGGCATGTCAGCTCCAGTGCCTCGCTAGCCTTTTCAGTCTTTAAATGCCAGTGAGGACCTTTGGTTGCTTTTGCTGGAAGTTAATCATCTGCGTTTTAAAGGGACCCTGTCGCCTTTTGCAGCGTCTTGATCAGGGGTGGACAAATGTGCCACCTTTTTTCTCAGCTTCTCATTTTTCTAATATTAGGCCTCATCTGCACTATACATTTAAAGCACTTTTCATATCACTTCATGCAGACATGGCTTCCCCCCAAAGAATCCTGGCAACTATCGTTGGTTAAAAGTACTGAGAGCCATTAGGAGACCCCTAGTCCCCTCACAGAACTACAAATCTAGTGAGCTTCCTGGGGTTGATTGCTGAACTACCCTGCCACATTTCCATGTCAGTTTGTGTTTTTAAAAAAGGGTGTGGAGGAACTCCTCTTGAAAATTCACCAGCTGTTTAGTTTGCATTTCTCTGAATATTATTGAGTCGAATTTTGCCTAATGTAGACATTACTGCAAAGCAGTTCTCCATAATTCATTTTTTGTATGTTGCCGTAATGAATACATATATGTTTGTGCACACCCGTCTTCCCCTAATATGCATTCCCCAATATGCACGTTTTTGTGTGGGCGAAATGCATCTCCCTGATTTGAGAGAGGGTTCCTGCGTTTCAGTTTGCTTACTATTTCGGCTCCTGTGAATTACGTGGGTTTGTATTGAAATGCAAATAAAACCAAAATTCTTCCCATTCCTACTCTTGATGCCAAGTTTAGACTTTGAAAGAAGAAGGTGTGCCTATGGGACTAGAAGGCCTAATGTTGAGCTTTTGAATGCCTACCTGAAGCATATTAGTTGTTTAGCTTGGTGAGGGTTTCCATGTTGTACGAGTTAGTTAAGAATGTAAGAAGAGCCCCGTGGGATCAGGCCAATGGCCCAGCTTGTCTAGCATCCTGTTCTCACTGTGACCAAGCAGATGCCCCATTGGGAAACCACAAGGAGGACCTCAGCACAAGAGCAACTCTCCCCTCCTGTGACTTCCAGCCACTGAGAAGGAACAGAAATAGGGCCCTCCATTTTTACCTTGATGGGAGGCCCTGTATGTTTTCTTGGGAGGCGGATGCTCACCTGGGCAGAAAGTTTCCACTTCAGCTCTCTTTCAGTGGATTAGGGAAGACATAGTGCAAGCCTATTGGGCTCTGCAGAAGGTGTCTCCCCAGGTTGACAGCTCATCCTCTGCGAGGTGCAGCTCTCTGCACTGCACACCCCATGGTGGACATTTGCAGGGTGTCTACGTGGGCCTCAGCTGTTTCCAAGTGTCTTTGCCGCGGGTTGGGCTTTGACTTCCATGAGCAGTAGAAGGGCTGAGCTGGAAGCTTCGCCACGCTGCTTCCCCGTGTCTGCTGCACGATTCCCCCTCCACCCAGTGTGCGGCTTTCCAGGTCCTGGCAGTGCTGCCACACCAGGCGTCGGGTTTGCGAGGGGAGTTTGGGCAGCACCCAAGAGCTCTTTCCTCGGGGCGCGGGGAGAGAGAGAGAGAGAGTTAGAGAGTTGTGCCGCACACGTTGTTCCAATGTGGCCAAGTTCTGAAGGAGCTGGTGGAAAGCTCTCTCGATAGAGAGGGAGGAAGGGAGGGAGAGGTCTTGCAGACGGAACCAGTCAGGAAACCAGCGGGCAGCTACTCTGCAACGCTTCCCTCCCCCAGCAAATCTCCCCTTGTACGGACACCAACATGTGCCAGCCCGCAAGCTACAAGGGACGCCCAACAGAACTTGTACCTGACTACTTCAGGCCAGGCAACATTGAAATTTGAGTCTGGTGGAGAAATGTCACTTTCTCAGGAGGGCAGAGCTGAAATGTCCACATTGTGCTTTTACTCCTGCAAGGGGTGTGTGTGGAGTGGGGAGGTGGAGACTACATTGGCTCTCACTTTCTCTTGGTTCCCCCCGGGTAGAGAATCGCTGTATCCGCTCCAGCTCTTTTGGATTCCGCCAAGCTGCTTTCTCAAAGCCAAGATCTTTGGGTCGGAGAAGCCATGACAGCTCACCAAGCTTGCTCAGTCCCTGGCAGCCAACGTCCCGACTGCCATTTCCATCATTGCTGACTGCGGCTGAGCATCGGGGCCAGGTGGGGGCCACGGGGGCTGCCCTGTGCCCTATCCCAGAGACCCGTGTGCGCTGTGTTTGTTGTCAGGATCCCTCAGGTCAGCAGGGAGATGGTCCTGGCTCTCTTTGCCTCTGGGGGAAACGTGCAAACAGGATTTGAATGTAACATCACTCTCCCTTCCTGTGGCTTCCAGCAACTGGTATTCAGAAGCATGGCTGTGGAGGCAGGGCAGAGCCACATTGGCTTGATAGCTGTGTCCATCCCATGAGTTTGCCCAGTCCCCTTTTAAAGCCATCTTTGATGTTGGCCATCACTGCCTCCTATGGGAGCAAGTTCCATGGTTTAACTGTGAGCTGTGTGAAGAAATACCACTGACAAAGAACCCCCTCACCGATCTGCCGGTGGGTGGCCATCTCAGCTTACAGCCAACTTGAAATGTGGAAGTCTTTTCGTGGGACTTCCCACTGGGACATCTGGTTGGCCACTGTGAGAAGAGGAGGCTGGATTAGATGGGCCCTTGGTCTGATCCAGCAGGCTCTTCTTTTGTCCTTAACATTTTGCAAATCAGTCAGTGGGCTTCCTTATCAGTTTCTGTGCTCACAAAATTCAAGGCAGGCTTTGGATTGGATTGGCACAGCAAGCATCCTAGGTGGGTGGTGTGCTGAGCTGTGTTCTAAAGATGCACTTATGAGCCCCTGGTCCCTTCATTAAGGGCAATTCTCTCTTCCAAACGAAGCGTGGCTGCCTTCCACATCTTTCATCCCAAGTCTTCATGGCTTAGGCAGCCCATTTCGCCTCCCCCCCCTGTGCCCCGGGTCCTAAAAAAATACGAAATTCTACAGCTTGGGAAGGAGCCCAGGATCGCAGTTGAAATTCTGAAGTCACCCCTTCAGGTTTATTCCTGGCAAGGCAAGGGGGATGCAGAGCCGCATTACTTGACATGTTGAGTCTGGCACCTCCTTCCCATAAATCCCTAATGATGCTGAAAAGTTAACCGGCTCTCTGAGGCCTCATTTACACTGAGGTGGTCAGCCTGGGCCTGGCAGGGCTAGAGTACTTCAGATTTCACATGGGGCAAGCAGAGATCGGAAAGCTGCTCAGCACACACGAAATTCTCTCTTCCATTGGAAACAGGCCTGTCGGGGATCTGGGTTCTAGTCAGGGACCTTCCCCCTGACATGCTTGCTTTCTGTGTGCAGGGATGTCTTTATTTCTTGACTGACGTCATGTGATTCTCCAGCTGAAGTCTGGCATAGAAGGGCCATAGCTCAGCAGTAGAGCTACTGTTCTGCACACAGACGGCTCCATGTTCAAATCCCCAGCAGCATCTCCTGGTAGAGTCAGATCTAGGGTCATCTCTGGCCGAAACCCTGGAGAGCCACTGCCAGGCAGTGTAAACAATACTGGGCTGGGTGGAGCAGTGGTCTGACTCAGTATAAAGCAGCTTCCTATGTGATACCATCCAACTTTTCCGGATCTGAAACTGGAACGTGCGTCTTCTGCGGTGGGCTACCGGGTGCGTCACACGACCTGCACTGCTATCTAGGTCCTCCCAAACACCATTTTTGGGGTGTGATCTTGCACAGCTCCCCAAAACTCACATTTTGGGGCACCATGCAAGATCACAGCCCCACCCCCAGCACTTTTCCAGGGTTACAGTGCGGCTCGAGAGCATGCAAGATTGCAGCAAAATGGCAGCAAAGTCTCTTGGAGACTTAGTTGATTGAAGTGCAGGGCACAAATGTTCTAAATAAATAAATCGGCTACAAACCTGAAGTTGTATTATTGGATTGTTAAAGTTCTTGGTTTATTATTTTTACTATTTTGTACATACCTCCCCACTTCCTTTTAGCTCTGTGAGCAAAATGGCCCCCTCCCCAATTTGGGAGACCTTGCCTGAGGAGCTGGCCTCCCGTGCCTCCTTCCAAGGCCCCCCAAAACTCCCACCGCAGTCCTGCAATTTTATTTGACACTTTGCAGTGCCGAACTGTGCAACGGCAAACTCGGCTCTTGGCCCCGATGGGCTGAGCTTGTTAAACTTGTACTGCTTGGCAAGCTTGTTCATGAGGGGAAGCGTTAGGCGGGTGCCAGAAAGGAAGGACAAAGCCACCTGATGGAGCTGGCAGGTACTTCCCGTCTGGCAGAGGGTGCCAACTGCTTTCTGCTGCCAAACATTGAAAGAAAAGAGTTGAGTCGAATTGGCTTCAGCAAGGAGGGAAGGGCTTAGGGTAAAGCAGCTGCTATGCATGCAGAAGGTCCAGGCTCAACACCTGACATCTCTAGGTAGGGCTGGGAAAAGACTCTGTTATGGAATCCTGAAGAGCTGCTGCCGGTCAGTGTAGACAGTACTGAGTTAGATGGACCAATTAGTCCAAGGAGGGCAGGGCAAGGCACAGCTGCAGAGATCCTTCCTGATTCACATGGAGAAGACGTTCTCGACGGAGCCCTTTAAGGAATCTTTGGAATCTTCTTAATCATTACCTCTGCTGTTGGAGGCAATGTAGATCAGGGAATGGCTGGATGGTGAGTGGTGGGAGGCAGTGGCGGAGCAACATACTGTACCCCCGGAGCGGAGAACAGGGGGCGTGGCACATGTCCCGGAATTGCGCGGTATGCCTCCCGGTGGGACAGCTGTGAAGGCACCCTTTCCCCAAAATGGTACCCGGTGCAGCCCGCTCCCCCTATTCCCCTTCATATGCCGGTGGTGGGAGACACCAGCCGGGAAACCCCAGAGGAGGAAGGCTCAGAGCCCAGGGATTCGTGGTGGGAAATCAAGGAGGGGTCAGGTCCTCACTCAGAGGGGGAAGAGTGGGATGCTGAATGGACAACAGGATTGAGTGAGCAGGGAGAGCCTGTGACAGGGAGCAGTCGCAGCT
Organism: Zootoca vivipara; assembly: GCF_963506605.1. Lineage (NCBI taxonomy): Eukaryota > Metazoa > Chordata > Lepidosauria > Squamata > Lacertidae > Zootoca > Zootoca vivipara. The sequence continues at coordinate 31,638,424 of NC_083289.1, read as the reverse complement.
CAGAGGCTGAAGCAGAGGAGAGGGGTCTAGAGCAGGGGTCCCCAAACTAAGGCCCGGGGACCGGATGCGGCCCAATCGCCTTCTCAATCCGGCCCGCGGATGGTCCGGGAATCAGCATGTTTTTACATGAGTAGAATGTGTCCTTTTATTTAAAATGCATCTCTGGGTTATTTGTGGGGCATAGGAATTACTTCATTATTATTTTTCAAAGTATAGTCCGGCCCCCCACAAGGTCTGAGGGACAGTGGACTGGCCCCCTGCTGAAAAAGTTTGCTGACCCCTGGTCTAGAGAGTGCAGAAGAATACAGGAAGCCTGCCTCTCCAACTGCGGCAAGCTCCTCTCCCCTCTTGTCTCCAAGGATGCACAAAGTGATGCGTAGGGCAGATCAAAGGTGAGAGGTGCCCAGGCTCAGTTTGAGACTGCTTGGGAAACATCCGGCAGAGGAGGAGCCACAGGGGTGGTTGCCCTGGGCGCGAAATTGTTAGGGGCACAAAATTTCGACACCCGGCGCCGCCTCAATACAGCTGCATGCTTCCGTTGCTGGGTTCCGTCGAGAACGGCTTCTCCATGTGAATCAGGAAGGATCTCTGCAGCTGCAATCTCCTGGGTGATGCGGACGCTCTTAGACAGTTGAATGTGCATATGTACTCTGTCAGTTTCTCTCCCTCCCAACCCCTTCGTGCAGCCCCGGGTGCTGGCAACCCACGCTATGCCACTGGGAGCCTTAAAGAGGGCTGAAGGTAGTCCTGGCAACTGCTCCAGAGGGCAAGACTTACTGAGAGTGTTTCTGGGTGTATGTCCGTTGCCTTGAATAAAAAGTTAACTTCACCGACAACTGGCTTTGCTTCTTCGGCTTACTTGCATCAGATTCCCAGCCCTGACATTGTGCTTCTGTATACCAGTTGCTGGAAAGCTCTGGAAGGGCTGGGGGGGGGGCAGGGAGTGCTGCCGAACTCAGGTTCTGCTTGTGGTTTCCCAGAAGAGGTATTTGATTGGCTGCTGTGGATACAGGATGCTGGACTGGATGGGCCACTGGCCTGATCCACCAGGGCTCTCCTTAGGTTCAGTGCATGGAGCCTGAACCTTAACACAGGTTGCCTTTGTTTGCCCTGCGGATGCTGGCTGGTATTAGTTCGCCAACACACGGGTTATATTTTGCAGTAGTCAAGGAGGTGGCGGCGGTGGTGGGGGAGACGGCCCTCTCCTGTTGGCCGAACGAGCGCATTTAATTAGCTCCTGCTTCAGAGTTCCCTCCTCCCTCCACACCACCCCTAATTTATTTTTCAATCATTTAAAAGTGTCTCCCCTCCTTGGTGCCGTAAACTCTATTTTGACTGTGGCTGCGAGATCCCCTTTGGGCGTCATTCAAATTGTACCGAACTGCCCCCCCCCTCCCGCCTCTCCCCATACGTTGCTGGTTTCTCTCAAAATAAACGTGCCCCTGGCTTTTGACAAGCTCTAATGAAAAACAAATTGTTATATTACTTAAAAAAATAATTTGAAGGAAGCCTGAATTAGTTGTCGAGGTGGGAAAGTTTCGGCTACTTGAAAACAGAGTTTGGGAAGGGTATTTATTTTAAACTGTTTAGGCCGGCATGCTCTCTGGGATAATATACAGGCCTGTTTGTTTCACGGCGCACCTCGCCCGAGACGTGAATCATGCCTTTTTAATCATGACGTGAGCTTGATTAATTGGAAAGGGTCAAGCGAATGGGACCATTACCAGTTCTGGAGAAGTGGAGTCGCTGCTTGCTTGGCGCACTCAAACTCCGCTTTAGCAGCAGTGGGATGCACAATTAATCATACAGTAAGTCGCTTGGAAAATGAAAAAGAGCAACCCCCCCCACCCCTTTTTAAAAGAAACACGTAGAAATCGAATGTGCCTTTTCAAAAGGCTGTTCCAGAGCAGGGCTTTTAGAAATAAGATGGGCCGCAATCCAGTGGTAGATGATCGGCTTGGCATGCAGAAGGTCCCAGATTCACTCCTTGGTCTCACCAGGTAGGGCAGAAAAGACTACCCGAAACACTGCTGCCAGTCAGTATAGACAATAAACCAATGGCCTGACTCAATATAAAGGAGCTTCCTTTGTTCCTGTGTCTTTGAGGAAAGGCCATAGGGCAATAGAGGAGCGTCTGCTTTGCATGCAGAAGGTCCCAGGTTTAATTCCCAGCATCTTCAGGTAGCGCTGGAAATGTCCCCCGCCTGACACCCTGGAGAGCTGCTGCCAGTCAGTGTTGACAACACTGAGCTAGATGCGCCAATTATCTGACTCTGAATAAGGCAAATTCCTGTAATCTTTTATTCCTGGATTTCTTAGGAGTAGGTGGTTGGATGAGGAACCCTCCCAACATTTCTCAGGTGCTTACATTTCTTAAAGGGCTTGGTTGTGAGTTAGTAGCTCACTTTTGCTACTGTTTCCTCTGAACTGGCCATCTGTTTTTCCTGAATGGACAAAATAGGTTGACAAAAAGCAGTATTAAGTCCTATTGACCTGATCAGATGTGTTAGAATGATATGTGTGCAAATTAAGGACCCGATTCAATGAATGCTTTTAATTTATCTTCTGGTAAAAGCATTGGGCTGTAACCAACTAAGTTCTAATCCATGGGTAGGCAAACTAAGGCCAGGGGGCCAGATGCGGCCCAATCCAAGTACAGGATCAGGTTTAAGGTGCTGGTTTTGACCTTTAAAGCCCTATGTGACTTGGGACCCTCGTACCTACGGGACCGCCTCTCCTGGTATGCCCCGCGGAGGACCTTAAGGTCCACAAACAATAATATTCTGGAGATCCCGAGTCATAAGATGGCTAGATTGGCCTCTACTAGAGCCAGGGCCTTTTCAGTACTGACCCCAACCTGGTGGAACGCTCTTTCCCAGGAGACCAGGGCCCTGCGGGATTTGTCATCTTTCCACAGGGCCTGCAACACAGAGCTGTTCCGCCTGGCCTTTGGGTTAGACTCAGCCTGACCCCTGTGTTTTCCTCCCTCATGGCTTGGATTTATGGACTACTTGAAATGAGGCTGCACTTTAAATTTTAATACTGTATATTAATCTGTATTTTAATTAATTGTTTTTATGTTTTATTGTAATTCTGTTGGTGTCAGCCGCCCTGAGCCCGGTTTTTGACTGGGGAGGGCGGGGTTTAAATAAAAAATTATTATTATTATTATTAATATTATTATTATTATTAAATCCGGCCTGCGGACGGTCTGGGAATAAGCGTGTTTTTACATGAGTAGAATGTGTCCTTTTATTTAAAAGGCATCTCTGGGTTATTTGTGGGGCACAGCAATTCGTTCTTTTTTATTTTTATTTTTAAAATATAGTCCGCCGTCCACCCCCAAAGTCTGAGTGACAGTGGACCGGCCCCCTGCTGAAAAAGTTTGCTGACCCCTGTTCTAATCAGAGTAGACCCAGTGAAGAAAAAAGGGACCTAAGTTCATCAAGACCATCAAATTGAACAGGTCTACTCTGAGTATGACTAGCATTGGATACAACCAAATATGTCTTCTTATGGGGTATAAATATTGGGTTTTTCCCTTTGCAGGAAATATATACCAATTTTAAAAAGGGAGGTGTTTATAAGTATCCAAACAAGATTAAAGGAAATAAAATGTGTTATTTACTTGGAAAAATAACAGTTAGCTGTGTGAAAGAAGTCACCCTTGTTGAATTGGGACTTGGCTTCCAAGCTCTTATGTTGCTGCATTCTACTGTTCTTATGAAAATTGCTTGCAATAATGTCTCTATTGGGGGGCGGGGGGGGGGGGATCCATCCAGAAATGCATACTGTATATTAAGACAAAGGCACACTAAAATGCTGATAAATTTTAATGAGAACTTTAAAAGTACAAACTGATGCAGAAATTTGGCAGAAGGGTTTAGCAATCACTCTTTCTTCCCAGGGGAACTCTGGGAACTGTAGCTCTGGGAGGGGAATATGGGCTTGCTAACAACTCTCACCACCCTCAATAAACCACAGTTCCCAGGATTCTTGGGGGGGGGAACGACCCATGGCTGTTTAAAGTGGCATCATAGCGCTTTAAATATATGGTGCAGATGGAACCTTGGTTTGGATGTATTTCCCCCCATTTGCTCCCCCCCCCCGGGGGGCGGTTGTCAACTTATTCAGTTCCTTTAATGTGCTTTTATTTATTATTATGCACTATCTTGATAATCAGAAAGGCAGCTCACAAATGGATTGGTTGGATCCATAAAAGTAATTGTCTCGTGATGACACCTTGGAGGTATTCCCCTTAAGTATCCCCTTTTCAAAGAAGGTCCTCTTCATTCAGATTTCACTTCGGCCCTTTGTTGTCCTTCCTGCCTTGTGTGGAGAGAGAGCCGGAGTGACAGCGTTTTCTCTCCCCCTTACAAAACACGATACTGGAGAGAGCATCAAAGGTCTGGGCGCACAGGCGTTGCAGGAAAAATGCCTGCCGGAAAACCCTGCTTTCTTCCGGCTGCTCAGAGTAAATGATACCCCAAAGGAGGACCAACTTCAGAGGCTCCATTCCCCGTAGAGCTCTAAAAATAAATCAGGTATATAAACACCTCTTGTCTGAAGTCTTGACTGGTCCAGGTGAAATAAGTGTCTGTAACGCAGACTTCCTGTAGGGCCCGCAGCATCCACAGTGTGGATGTACAACCTCGGCTTGAACCCCACCGTGGGACAGGGACGCATCGTTAGTATGAGATTTAGGAAAATGGAGAGGAACTTGCAGGTGAAATGAAGATTTCAAAGGGCCCATAAGGAAGGCTTTGAAAGCACCAAGCCTTGCTGGAAAGGTACCTGGAAAGGGCATAATATTAATCAGCCTTCACCAACCTGGTGCTCTCCAAGCTGTAAGAATATCACATAAGAACATAACAAAATAAAACTCTGCTACATCGGGCAATGGCCCACCTAGTCCAGTATCCTTCTCTCAAAGAAGCCAGTCAGATGCCTGTGGGAAACCAGCAAGCAGGACCCCAGCAAAAGAGGACTCTCTTCCCTCCTGTGGTTTCTGGCAACTGGTATTAAGAAGCATTGCTGCCTTCACTTGGGGAGGCAGAGCATAGCTATTGTGGTTAGTAGCCACTGAGAGCCTTTTTCTCTGTGAATTCTTCCAGTCCTCTCTTTTTTTGCACATTATTAACTGATGTTTACTTGGTAGATTTCTTGGCTCTAGAAAGTAAATTAGCAGAGCGGTGGCACCTTCATATACTGCTGTTGTAACTGTAAACCAATTATAATTTGCTGCACGGTTGCCTTCATGTTACAAAACTGTATTGTTCAAGCTCTCAATTTCCAGATAGCGCTGTCAACAATCAAGCAGCTCCTTGTCAATTGTTAAAGGGTCCACAATTTCCATTCTGTCTTTATTGTTTGGACTGAGGTGGCATTGGAGGTAGATCAGTGTTGGTGCCTGGAATGACATCATGCGCTTTGCCTTCCAAGAGAGAGTCCCACTGGTCAAAATCTTTATTGAGACCTGAATGTTTCTGTAAGAAGGCTAATGAAGCTTTGTTGCTAACATCAATGGCTGCGTTTGGATTTATTTCTCCCTTCAGTCCAAAAATCTTTCCAACAATAATGTCAGTCAAAATGCCATCCAAGTTCGTGGACCATTCTTGCCTCTTGTGGGAGCGAGTTCCATAGTTTAACTCTGCACTGCATGGAGAAGCTTTTTTTTGTCTGTCCCGAATCGTCCAACATTCAGCTTCATGGGCTGCCCATGAGTTTTAGTGTTATGAGAGAGAAAAAAACATTTCTCTAGGGGTAATCCAAAACATCTGTAGGGCATCATGTTGGCGAAGCCTGGGAGTTAAACGAACGACATAAATAAATGACTAACTCTTGTTTTTTCCTCAAACTTGCATATTGCAAGAGAAACTAAAGAAGCAAGTGTGCCTTGAAAAAGTAGCAACACCTAGCATTTATATGGCACTTGGAGGTGTTCAAAGCACTCTGCCGTAGTCATCATTGTGCCAAATGTGCATTTCATAAGGGAGAAAGGCTTCTTTGGGATGGTTTCCTTGGCGGGACAGTGGAACTCTGCCATTCAAAGAGAACCAACTTTTGTGTTTCACACCATGTTTATCCTCAGCCTTCATGCTCCACCTGTGATTCCCCCACATGTGTCCCACGCAAGGCTGCAGTAAATTAAAAATGCTGCGGGGAATTGTGCAGAAAACACTTCCTCTTCCTCCTTGGCTGACCTTGCAACATCTGGACTCCGTCCCCCGTGGGCCACCGAGTGTTTTGCCCTCAGATTGCTTCTTTAGCATTCCCCTCCTTGTGCTCCCCTCCCCTCTTACTGATCTGCTCCTGCTTTCAGTGTTGCTGGCAGAACCAGGAGAGTCAGGGGTGGGGAACGTCTGGTCCACCGACACCTTGTTGGGCTCCAGCAGCCAGCAGGGCCAGTGCTCAGGAGCAAAAGAACATGATCAGGCCAATGGCCCACCAAGTCCAGCATCCTGTTCTCACAGTGGCCAGCCAGATGCCTAGGGAAAACTTGCAAGCAGGACCCGAGTCCAGAGGCACTCTCTTCTCCCCAGCAACTGGTATTCAGAAGTATTGCTGCCTCTGACCTTGCAGGAAGAGCATAGCCATCGTGGCAGCTTCCTATGTTACGGTCTAAGTCATTGCTTTATTCAAGACCGAGACTACATTGACTGGCAGCTGCTCTCCAGAGTTTCAGGCAGGAGCCTCTCCCAGCCCTACCTGGAAATGCCATTGGGGAATTGCACATGGGACTTTCTGCATGCAAAGCAGATGCTCTAACCACTGAGCTACGGTCCTTCCCCTTCTCCACAGCCAGTCTGGAAATGCAGTCTGCTAGCCTCTTGGCATGCTGACAAAAGGCTGGAAATTTCTGTAGGCTTTTCAACAAGTCTGCAAAGCTAAAAAGGCTTTTTCCTAGAACTTGAAAAGGGAACTCTGAAAAGTAGAAAATGTTTTAGCTCTGTCGCGGGACAGGAGCCACACACTGGTTGGTTGTATCTCAGAAAGTTCCCCCGGAGCAAATTGGTGATGGCATTGGTATGTCGAGATGGGGGCCCTGCACATGGACTGCCCCCCCCAACTGTCCCATTCCAAGGCCACACTTTGCTGCTGAGCCCACACCCCGTGCGAGCCATCCCTGCCTCGCTGAGGCACCCTGCGGCTGTGACTCCGGGAGGGCTCAATTATGACAGATCTGGCCCTGGAACCAAAAGAGAGGTTGGACGTGTCCCTTGCAGGACGAGGCTTTTACGCACGATGTGAGCTGGGTGCTTTCCAAAACGCACAGGATGTTTGGAGTCTCTGTGATCTGAGGGCATGCTGGTTTAACAGGACAAGATGCCGTCCCCCTTGCAGATGGCTCGAAAATGGTGTCCTTATTTTCTCATTTAAAAAAAAAATAGAGGCAAGTGGGATGGAAGTGTTTTGGGGGCTTGGGCACAGAAAGCATCAGCAAAAGGCAGCGGCTCTTTGACGCTTGTCGTGGATGGTCCTGAGGAATGTTTGTGATGCGTCATTTCTTACTGTGTCCCAGCCACAAGATACAGCAGGCTTCGTGCTCATTATGCACTAGGTTAGATTAACTGAGTCCCTGAATCCATTCGAAAATCTCTGAATGACACCTGAAAGTCATTCTTACAATTTCTGGGTGAAGTGATTGTCAATTAAGCTCCATTTGTGCCACTGTCAGTCAGTGTAGACCAGGGGTGGCTATCCTGAGGCCCTCCAAGTGTTCATAGAATTAAAGAATCATAGAGTTGGAAGGGGCCCCAGAGGTGATTTAGTCCAACCCCCTGCAATGCCGGAATCTCAGCTAAAGCATCTAGTGACAGATGGCCATCCAGTCTCTGCCTAAAGACCTCCAAGGAAGAAGAGTCCAGGGAGAAGAAGGGAGACCATTCCACTGTCAAACAGTTCTTGCTATCAGGAAATTCTTCCTGATGTTTAGTGGGAATCTCCTTTCTTGTAACTTGAAGCCATTGGTTCAAATTCTACCCTCCAGAGCAGGAGAAAACAAGTTTGCTCCATCTTCCATGTGACAGCCCTTTAGATATTGGAAGATGGCTACCATATCACCTCTCAGGCTCTTTACTGGGCTAAACATACACAGCTCCTTCAACCATTCCTCATAAGGCTTGGTTTCCAGGTTTGGTGTTACTGGACTACAACTCCCAGATGCCCCAGCATGCCCAGTGGCCAGGGGTGGTGAGAGTCGTAGGTCTGGAGGGCCACAGATTTTCCATCCCTGAGATCTAGGATTCTTGGTTGACGAAGTTCAGGATAGGGCCGCCAAAATCACCAAGTGGGTGGAGCAGCTCCCCTGTGAGGAACGGTTGCAGCCCTTGGGACGATTTATTTAGAGAAAAGGTAAGAGGTGACCTGATAGATACATACTTACAAAATTGTGCATGCCATGGGGAAAGTGGACAGAGAGAAGCTTTCCCCCATCTCTCATAATGCAAGAACTCGTGGACATTTGAAGAGGCTGAGCATTGGAAGATTCAGGACAGATAAAAGTACGCCCTTCATGCAGCACAGAGTTAAACTATGGAATTCATTTCCACAAGAAGTAGTGCTGGCCACCATCTTGGATGACTGTAGAAGAGGATTAGACAAGCTCATGGAGGAGGAGGAGACTGCCGATGGCTACTAGTCATGCTGGTGAGGCAAGAGCTCTTGCGCTCGAATCCTGCCCGTGGGCTTCCCATTGGGGCGTCTGGTTGATCCCTGTGAGAATGGAATGGTGGACGAGATGAGCTATTGGCCTGATCCAGCAGGGCCCCTCTTATGCTCTTCTGTTCTCATGGCATCTTCAATAGCTGGATGTCACTGAAACGTGAGGCTTTGGTCCAACCGATGGCTCTCTTCCCGCTGTCCCGAGGAGCTTGTTTCAATTGCAGCGGGAACGCAGATGCCTCCTGGCTCGTTTCCTGCCCTCAAATCAGTACAGCCTTGCTCCAGAGGGGCCCATTTGAACGCCGGCCGCACTGGGCTGGCCTCCCATCCCTCTGGCACCCGTCTGTAAACATGATGGTTTTGCAGACTCCTCCGGGGTTCCTTTTAGCTGTCAGAACAATTTTGTGCTGCCCAATCGTAGGGAAACCGCACGAAACAATGTGTGTCCCGTGTTCTTAGCAGGATAACTCCGGCGGAGGAAAAGCACAAAGGAGCCAAGGTCTTCCAGCAGGGGGTGGTTTGCCTTGGAGTCTCCTCGATCTGTCGCACCTGGATCTTGTCGTGCGTCTTGCAGATGATTCTTACAATCTTGCAGAAGATTGTTACTTGTCAAGTGCATGTATTAAAGGCGTGCAGCCCCACCTTGCCCAGTTGGATATCAACCTGTTGACAGTAAACATAGGGCTAGTAAGGTGCTGTTGGGTGCCAGTGAAAGCTCCCCGTCTGAGATTAATAGCAGGCCTAGTTTATGTGTATAACTTTTACTAGCCCTTTTTTTTAATATACATTTTATTTATTATCTCACTCAGAAAAAGAACAACATAAATAAAAAAGGAACAACATACATCCAAAAAATACATACATACACAATTCATATCATAATCATAAATCATAAATTTCTTTACACAATCACACCTAAACAATAAAAAAAGAATTGAAAAAAGAAGGGGGGGAGGACTTTTAATGAGTTAAGTTTCCCCTCCTTATGCACTGTGCTCCCTGCAAAAATCCCACCCCTTCCAATTGTCCTGCTGGTCCATCTAGCCCAGGGGGTCCCTAATGTGGCACCCTTGGACATAACACTGCCCACGGATCCCACCACCACCAAGGCCATCTGCCCCTCCCATTTATAAGAAAACGTTTTTGGGCTTTTGGTGGCTTTTCCTGCTGTTTTCAGTCAGGCCTTATGTGTTTCTGTCAGGGTGGTGTAGATGTTTTTCCCTGAGTGTGTTTTTTTGGGCGCGTAATGTTTCTGAGCATCGTCGTTTTTTCCATCTGTGAAATGGGCTTTTTGTGGTGCCCACGACACTTCTTTTGGCCCAGGAATGGTTGGGGAACTCTTATCTTATCTGGTCTGACTGGCAGGGATTCTGTAGGGGCTTCTGTTTAGGGAAGCTTTTAAGGTTTAATAGATTATTGTGTTTTAATATCCTTCTGGAAGCTGCCCAGAGTGGGGCTGGGGAAACCCAGCCAGATGGGTGGGGTATAAATAATAAATTATTATTATTATTACTAAGAGGCTAGTCTTTCCCAACAGCTGATACCTGAGATTCTTTAATCAGATATGTCAAGATGTCGAGGATTGATGCAGGGACCACCTGCTTGCCAAGGATATGCTCTTCCATGGAGCTATACCCACCCCGCTCCCACTTTGATAAAAATATTTGTAGGAACAGCCTTGTGCCAGGTGAGATGTCTTGTCCATCTATGTCCCTGCTCTTGGCAGTGTTGCTCCTAGATCCTTGACAGACAGCAGTTTTTTGGCCTTGCGATTACCAGAGATCTCATAAATTGAATAGAGATGCTGAGATAGAACCCTGCATGCATGCTAGGCTCTCTGCCATAACCTCTTCCCTTAACTGTTCCCCTATGACCAGGAGATGCTGAATAGCGGATATACAAGTATTTATAAATATTCTTAATTTTTCTTTAATTCAGAAGTTGGTGTGTGTGTGTGTGGAGTTCGTTAACGGAATATATTCAGCTTGGCTTTTCCGTTTTAAACCAACCTTGCAAGAGCCCCCTTGGTTAATTTAAAAATCTTGACTTGTGTAATGTGTTAGTGGAAGAAATGTGCCAAAAAGCACAGTTCCAAACAGGGGGGAAGCAGGTTACCCCAGATTTTGAAATCTTGGCTCATGGCAATGCTGCCCAGCCAGTCCAAGGGAAATATTGCCCTGCAGATGTTGCTGTGAGCCTGGAGTTACTCAAAATCAATTTATTACAAGTCAAACAAGTAGCCATGGGAAGAAACAGATCGAAGGAGTAGCTCCTTGTTTCTACGTGTGCATCAAATCAGTCAGCGGTGATCCTTCCTTGACTCCTATCATGTAGATATGACTGTCCAACGCTAAGAGACAAATGAAGCATGGATCTAAATAACTTGTGGAGATGGAAGGAGGGGGTTGAGAAACAATTGTCTTATTTGTTTCCCTCAATTCCTCAGATGAACCTAAGAAGACCTCTGGCATCTGGATCAGGCCAACGACTCATCTGGCCCAGTAGTCTCAGTGGCATCCAGCTAAGTTCTACTCATAGTACACCTTTTGAAATGAATGGGGCTATTTATTCCAGTGGATCTACTCTGAGTAGGACTAACGGTGCACACAACCTTCTGCTCTCACAGTGGTTAACCAGATGTTTCAATGAGAAGGAGACTACAAGCAGGGGCTGAGCGCAATAGTAACTCTCCTCGCTTGCTGTTTCCAGGAACTGGTGTTTGGAGACCATGCGGCAAAAGATGGCCTGTGGTTCAAGGCATGCCCTTGGATTGGGCACCCCAGTACCTGCTGGCGTTTTATTGTTTATAAAAATGTAAGGAAAGCCTACTAGATCAGGCCAATAATACTCAGCATCCTCTTCTTACAATGGCCAACAGGATGCCCATGATGAAAAGCCCCCAAGCAGGACCTGAGTGCAGAAGCAACTCTCTCCTAGCAGCTGGTATTTCCAGCAGCTGGTATTCAGAAACCTTGCTGCCTCCAACAGTGGAGGCAGGACATAGCCATCAGGGTCAGTAGTCCTTGTGGAGATCCAATGAATCTGAATGTTGGGAGAGTCAGGACAGATAAAAGAAAACACTTCACCAAGCAGCACAGAATTAAACTCTGGAATGCCAACAGGAGGCACTGATGACCACCAACTTGGATGGCTTCGAAACAGGATTAGACAAATTCGTGGAGGAGAAGGCTATCCACGGCTACTAGCCACAATGGCTATACTCTGCCTCTACATCTGGAGACAGTGTGCTTCAGAACAAGAGAGTTGCTTTTGTGCCCTGGTCCATGTTGTGGGCTTCCCACTGGGGCATCTGGTTGGCCACTGTGAGAAAAGGATGTTGGACAAGATGGGCCATTGGCCTCATCCAACAGGACCCTTCTTCAGTTTTTATCCTCCATCAATTTGTCCGATCCCCATTTAAAGTCATCCAAGTTAGTGGCTATAACTACATCATCTTTTCACTTTTGCCCAGGAAGGACTTTTGTTTTTTTACTGTGGCAGAAGTGAGAAATGCATTGTTGCCACAAGGGCATTCAACGTTTGGTTCACCCAGGCGAAGTCCTTTAAACTTCCCTTGAATGCTGTCGCACATCTCTCCTCTGGCTGGATTTGCGGATTTGCTGTGGCTCTTGCTCTGGGGCAAAATTTTGCTGGTAACTCGGTAATTACTGGTTTCTGGACTGGAATATGAATCCCAATTGCTCAGATGGTGGTTTTTGCTCTATAACTGGTAATACCAACAGACTTGGATAACAACCACTTGTGGGTTGGGATGACCTCCAAGACTTCCAGGTTTTCCCCCCCCATCTTCTTGTCCTGTGTTTGATTAAAAGCTAATCAAGATTTTGCTTTAGTTCCACCCAAGTAAAATTGCTTCCCCAACCTTTGACCCAGATATGATCGTAACTTGGCCGACATTTCCAGGAGACAAGCAGTGGGTCTGCCCTGCTTTGCTCCTGCCCCCAGAGAGCAAGTCTTCAGGGTGTGGTGTACCACACTGGTGTGACAGGAGAGTATGGCAAGTGGGGCAGGAAGATTCAAAGACGATCAGTATTATATTTTGAGAATGAGTCGTGTTCTTATGTAGCTGCATACTTTCTGGATGCCCTGTGATCATATTATAAAGTAGTTGTGTTCTGTGTTATAAATCAAGCGCTGCTAGGAATCGTTTCTTTTTGTTTTCCAGTGTATTTCTTATCACTTTAAAAATTGGTGTGGCACAAGCAAATTTTATTCTGAAAGTGTGGCCCACTGGAAAAAAAGTTTGAGAACCACTGTCCTACTTATTTCTGAGTAAAGGGGGTTAAGATCCGGCTGCGAAAGAATCTCTTGGGTTCCAGTTTTGATTGCGTATTTTACATTCTACTACTTTTGTATGATCTGCTTGTGCATGATTTAGGGAGCAAATTTACACATTTACAGCTCATCCCTTTCAATCCTTAGAACTGGCAGTTTTACAGGCGTCATATAATGCAATGAAGCCACTCTTCTATGTGGCACCACCTACACTTTGGAACTCCCTGCCCTTTTATATTAGGCCAGCATCTTTGCTATGCAGTTTTCAGCACCTGCTTTAAGGGAAAAAGTTTTAGCAAGTCTATCTTGACACATAAATTTGACACTCCTGCATTCTAGGTGACCCTTGGGGGCCCTTGCAGCTGTACAATTGTGTGGTTCTATTGCATGTATTTTAACACGTAATTTTGTTTTATAAGGCATATTTCAAGACTCCTGTTTTTATTTTTTCAGGGGTTTTCAAGAATAACTTGTTTTTAACATCTGATTTTACTGGTGATTTTAATGTACATTTTTGTGTATAGACCACCTAGAGGTTTTTTGATGGTTGAGTGGCATATAAATATTGTTAAATGTGTGGTGGTGGTGGTGATGATGGTTAAGGTAAAAAAATAAGTTAAGTAATAACATATCAAAAGTGGGCTTAACCCACCAGTACAGCCTTTCTCAAACTTTGATCCCAAAACGTTGTTGGACTACAACTCCCATCATCTCTGACCACGGGCTCTGCTTGCTAGGGAAGATGGGAGTTGTAGTCCAACAATATCTGGGGACCCAAGGTTGAGAAAGGCTGCACCTGTATATCATGATTTTCCTGGGATGATAATAGCGCCAGCTTATCTCACCATCTGATATCAGCCCGCTTGAGCACCGTTAATTCCAAAAAAGCGGAATGTGATTCCATTCAGGAAATTTAGGACTTGGTGGCCCCACCCAGTCGTGGGGTTTCCTTCGCTATATCGAGGAGGAAAGGGATTTTCCAGGAGTCACAACCTCTGCTGTGAGGGTTTCTGTGCATGAGCCCTGCAACGCTCCCATATCCTCTTCCCGTGGCAGCCTTCCCACCTGCTTTCTGTGGGTTGACTCTCTTTACATTTTGACACCTTTGGTGCTGCTGCTCCATCTGAGGCAATGTGTACATTTCTTCTGGCCCAGGCTGGCGCGCGGTTGGCGAAAAGCAAGGCAGGCGGGTGTCAGCAAGTGCAGCCAAAGATGGAAACTGGATACCCAAGTGCTGAGTTTGGGTTAAGAGCCCTGCTTTTGACAGGGCAATAAATTTCCTTTAACTTCTTGTTTTTTAAAGGGGAGACTTCTCTCTCTCTCTTCCCCTCTCCCTTTTTCTTTTTCCCCTTTCTGCTTTCTTTTTTCTTTTTCTTCTTTAAAAAAAAACCCAACCTAAACGCCTATAAATTCCTGGAACTGACTTGGCTAGGCATCAACAGGGTTCACCTCGCCTGGTAAGATAATATATCTAGTATGCACTTGTAAAAGTTCGGGAGGCTGCCCCCGGATTGCCCACTGCTTTCCACAGCCTGTCACTGGCTTGAATTACTCCTTGGAAACTCCTTTGCTGTCCCGTGTGCAATAGAGAACTCAACGTGTTGTGGTTTTTCCAAGAACTACTTTCTGTCACCCCGAGCAGAGGGGGGGTTACCTCTTGCTCACCGTCTCCTTCCTAATGAGCAATCTAGGAACCTGCCCTTAACGCCTTCCGTCCCAGAGGACCTGGAAGAACAAATATTGGTAGGTTTTTTGGGAGGCAATGAAGTCCCTGATGTCATGGCTGTTGCCTCAGGATCCTAGCATTGCTGAGAGGAAGGCCCTGATTTGGAAAGTGCACCAACCAACCCACTCGGCGGCCGGGGGGGGGGACACACACAGGGACCCTCAGTACCCCCTTCCACACTGAACCTGCTTTTAAATATTGTGTTTTCATTGTTGTGACCATGCCTGGGACCTTGGGGTAAAAAAGGGCAGATCATCATCATCAACAACAACAACAGGGGAGCTTTACCCTCCAAGTCATCTGAATTAGGCACTCCCTGTTCAGTTTTTAAAAATGACAAGTAACTTCCAACTCTACAATTCTATGATTCCACACCCCCCCCCAAAAAAATCTAAGCAGTTTTAACATTTTCGATGATGTGACCCGTAAATGGCACACGGGGCAACTAGGCTGTGTGGTTACAGTGGGTAGGGACATCGGAAGCTGCCTTACATTGAGCCATTGGTCCACCTACAGTAGCTCAGTAGTGTCCACACTGACTGGCAGCAGCTTTCAGGGGGTTTCCAGCAGGGGTCTTTCCTGGAGATGCCGGGTGTTGTGCCTGGGACTTTCTACATGCAAAAGCAGGTGCTGTACAACTGAGTCGCGACCCTTTCCATAAATATAAAGTAAGATTCTAGTTCTCGTGGATCGGAATGAAGGGTTGATTCAAGAGAAAGCTGTCTTAAAACTGAGTCAGACCACTGGGTCAATTCTGCCTTGGCAGCATCTCCAGGGTTTCAGTCAGGTTTTCACAACCCTACCTGCGTTCTAGTACTCACGATTATGAAGGAACAGCTGATTGAATAGGAACAGAGGAAGCTGTCTCATACCACTGGCTCAGTACTATCTACCTGGATAGCTCAGTTGGTTAGAGCCTGGTGCTGATAATGCCAAGGTTGCATGTTCGATCCCCATATGGGACAGCTGCATATTTCTGCATTGCAGGGGGTTGGACTAGATGATTCTCAGGGTCCCTTCTAACTGACCAGTTCTATGATTCTAATAATAATACGCTGACCGGCAGTGGCTCTCTCACAGGCCTACCTGGCTGTGAGATTGAACCTGAGACCTTCTGCATGCAAAGCAGGTGCTCTACCACTGAGCTAGGGCCTTTCCTCATAGTTTCCAGGGCACTCTGTTGCCCCTGTGGTGCCTTCTAGCCCACACACTAATAGCCAGCCCTGGTCTGTGCGCTGGAACAGTTTGCAAGTTGTTGTTACAGCTCCTTCTGGAAGGATATACTGTCTGGCAGAGATTATGAGGTTCTGGCTGGTACCTACCAAGTGCCTATAATGATCTGCAATTAGGGTTCAAACCATGTACGGACCTGTAAAAGATTTCTGACGGTACCTGCCCCATTTCCTAGCATTTGGGCTCCCTTGCCAGGGCTAAGGGGAGAGAAACACAAGGAATAATTGTTTGGGGGGCTGAAGGAGGGAAACCACTCTCACCCCCCCCCACCCAAATTAATCCAGCGAGAGCCATGAATCCACAGTATTTCATATCGCACTTCATAAAACTCCAGTCATAATCCATAAAACTGACATTATTAGATTAAAAAAAAGAGGTCCCAGCTCCTCATTTCAGGCTTTTGCTCATTAGACATTCTGTAGTTTTATAACCTTACCGTTCCTACCCAATTACTGTGATTAATACTGTGCCTTAATAAAAGAAAACCTTCAGGATTCAGGAGCAGGCTTGGGATGTGGGGGGAGCAGCTCTTGGTTTTAAGGCAGCCTTCACCAACCTGATGCTCTCCAGATGTTTCAGACTACAGCTCCCAGCAGCCCCAGCATCACATGCTCATGCTGGCTGGGGCTGATGGGAGTTGTAGTCCTAAGCATCAGAAAGCCCACCAGGCTTGCAAATGATGCCTTGATGTGAGGAAAAGACAGTGCTTCTGGGCCAGGACTGGAGAGCTTCTGAGCGCCCAGAGGTTGCTGGACAACAGTTTCCGTCACCCCCTGACCATTAGGCAGGCTGGCCAGGGTTGGTCGGAATGGAAGTCAGAAAAGAAGTGGAGGGCAACAGCTTCCCTGTCCCCGAACTAACACCTACAGCCTGTTCCAGAGAGATTCCGCTTGCGTTTTTCTTAATTCTCCGTTACCCCTCCAAAGACCTGCTTGCCCCAGGCTGAAGAACCGTATGTTTGACAGGTTCATAATACCACCCTCATGTCAAAACCTCAGAGGCCAGATTTTGAATCCTGTGATTATTTATTTATTTATTTGATTTTACACACACACACACTACAGCTGTTAGAAATGAGATTCTTCTTTTTCAATCTCCCAAGCAATAAAGCAAAAAAGAAGGAAAGGAAAGGAAAACAGAACAGACCACCCAGTTACTACGTATAAAGTAGTAAGGTGATCCTGTGTCAGAGGGGCAACTCGGGGAATAATTTTCTTCAAATTGCCTCAATATTGGAAAGTGGGGTGGCGGTGCAGGAATGCAATTGAGCAGAAGTGAGAAATGTTAATGAAGTGGACTGCTTCATATGCAGGATTTTTTTTGGGGGGGGGAATAGTGGCCAAAGACCCAAACTAACAGCGTGCATCATCCTTCCCCTCCCTCTCTTTTAAGTGATGCAATAATGATGGCAATGACAAAGCACCTGTTTTCCAATGTGGATTCTCGTGACTTTGAGTTTGAATCTCTGGTTGCTATTAATGCATTCTGTACACCACCCAGGCATTTTATTCCATTTTTGTAAAGAGGAATAATAGAATTGCAGAACCAGAAGGGACTCCTGAGGGTCATCTACTCATATCCCCTGCAATGCAGGAATCTCAACACACGCTTCTCCCATCCAGTGTGAAACCATACTGGACCCTGCTTAGCTTTGCAGCTGTACGTAAATACAGCATTCTAATAAATAAATACTTAAATATATTTTATTTTATTACCAACCGTATTTTTCCATGTATAAGACGCCCCTGTGTATAAGACGACCCCCTATTTTTCTAACCCAAAATTAAGAAATTAAGTTGTTGAGCATTTTTGGGGGGGTGGGGAGGTCACTTCCACCAATCGCTTGCCCGCCATTGCTGAT
This sequence comes from Zootoca vivipara, assembly GCF_963506605.1. Lineage (NCBI taxonomy): Eukaryota > Metazoa > Chordata > Lepidosauria > Squamata > Lacertidae > Zootoca > Zootoca vivipara. The sequence goes on along the minus strand of NC_083289.1, from coordinate 31,620,644 downwards.
CGCACACCTCGCCACAGCCGCCAATTTTCTGCCCACTCGCCGCCCCCAACAGCCCACCGGGCCACTTGCCGCAGCCACCAATCGGCAGCAGGCCTTTGCCGCAGCCACCAATCACCCACCCAATGGCCGCTGCCAATCTCCTGCTTGCTGCTGCCATTAATCGCACGTCCCCTCTCTGCATTCACTATCTGTGTATAAGACGGCACCCAATTTTTGCCTTTTTTAAAAAAAGCAAAAAGCATTGTCTTATACACTGAAAAATATGGTATTTGGGAAAGGGCCGTGGCTCAGTGGTTTAGCAACTATTTGGCATGCAGAGGGTCCCAGGTTCAAGCCTCAGTGGCATCTCCAGGTAGGGCTGGGAAAGTCCCACCCCTGAAACTCTGGAGAGCTGCTGCCGGTAGACAACACTGAGTTAGGTAGGCCAAGGACTTGGTTGGGTGTAAGGCAGCTCCTGAGGCCCCTCTTACTGTTTGCTTAGCACCTGTAACCAGCCAGGCACTGCAATGCATTGAGAAGCAAGCACAAGTCTCCTCCTGACCACAAGCTGGCCACCACCTCTTTTTTGCCCTTAGGTGCTCCTCATCGTGAGCGGGAACTTGAGCTTCCTTAACTGGCTGACCATCGTGCCAAGCATTGCCTGCTTCGACGATGCTGCCCTGGGGTTCCTTTTCAGCTCCAAAGAACAAGGCCTGAAGGCCAGAGTGCAAGAGATGCAAACCGGAGAGGCAGAGGGGAAGACGGAGCCCTTGCGGTGCGGTGAGTCCTTCTTGGACTGAAGCAATACGTTGGTTGCATCTGATGGGAACACACAGACACACAAACCTTTGCCACCTGTGTTTATCCTAACAAACCTGTGAGGTAGGTTAGGCTGGGAGACGGCGGCCAGCCCAACGAAGCGCTACTCAGAGTACACCCATTGAAATTAAAGAAACTAAGTTAGTAATGCTCATTCATTTCAATGCATCTACTCTGAGAAGGACTAGCATTTGATATAAATAATAATAGTTATTTATTGCTGCAGGGACAATGTCCTATTTTGCCAGGGTCTGGGAATGCTGTATGGCTGCAACAATAGTATTCTATTTGGTTGGTTGGTTGGTTGGTTTTAAGTTTCCAGCCCTCAGGATTGCAGTATACCAGGCACCCCCAAACTTTGGCCCTCCAGATGTTTTGGACTACAATTCACATCTTCCCCAACCACTGGTCCTGTTAGCTAGGGATCATGGGAGTTGTAGGCCAAAACATCTGGAGGGCCACAGTTTGGGGATGCCTGCATTATACACACATCTTGTGTCTCCACCTCCATCGTTCTGCCCGGATACTGGGGTCCAGAGCCGAGGGCCTTCTGGCGGTTCCCTCGCTGCGAGAAGCCAAGTTACAGGGAACCAGGCAGAGGGCCTTCTCGGTAGTGGCACCTGCCCTGTGGAACGCCCTCCCACCAGATGTCAAAAAGAAAAATAACTACCAGACTTTTAGAGGACATCTGAAGGCAGCCCTGTTTAGGGAAGCTTTTAACCTTTAAGAAATTAGTGTATTTTAATATTTCTGTTGGAAGCCGCCCAGAGTGGCTGGGGAAACCCAGCCAGATGGGTGGGGTATAAATAATAAATTATTATTATTATTATTATTATTATTATTATTATTATTAATCCCACCTTTCCCTCCAAGATTCTCAGGGTGGTGTACATGGCTGTCCCTCTTTTCATTTAATCCTCACAACAACCCTGTGAGGTATATTAGGCTATGAGACGGCGACTGGCCCAAGGTCAACGAGTGAGCTTCATGGCTGAGTGGGGATGTGTACCCTTGTCTCCCAGGTCACAGTCCAACTACTGTACCACACTCTCTCTATACAGAGACAGACAGACAGGTGTGTAGTGGTTGGAGTGCTAGACTGGGACCTAGGAGACCAGGGTTCAAATCCCCACTCACCCATGAAGCTCATTGGGTGACCTTGGCTCTGACCTGCTGTCTCTGCCACCCTGCCTCCTCTGCCAAGTTGTGTAAAAGCTGGCCAGGGTCAGCTCTCCTGCACAAAAGACACCTCAACCCGGCAATCCCCAGGCAGACTTGGGGCGGGGGATCAGCATGAGATGTCCGAGTCCCAGGAATGTGCTCATCTTTACATTGACCAAGTTTCTCTCTCCTGTTTTGTTTCTGTGCAACGTAACGAATCCTGGCTTTTCTGAAATACCCGCCCGCTTTCCCAGGGGTCCAGACCTCCCATTTCAATGAAAAACTGCTCTCAAAATATTCTCAGACTAAACAGTTTATCAGGGCAGCAGAAAGGCTTAAACAAGCATTGCTTCCCTGCAGAGATGGAAAAGAAGAACTCTCCGTACTAGTCGTTTATTTATTTATTTATTTATTTATCCATCTTTTCGAAAAGCAGCAGGATGCAGCAAGGGTCGGTTTTGCTTATTTGTCCGATTCTCAGTAGCTTCAGTTTCCTTTCCGGTGGCCATTTGCAAAGGTACAGCTGTGTCTTAGTCTTTTGGGGATGCTGCCAACCTACTTCCCTGGTTCGGTTGATGCATATAAAATAAATAAAAGAAAAACCAGCCTTTGCCTTTGGCAAACTGCTCCCCACCCCCGGCCAATGTTTTGGACTACAACTCCCATCTGCCATGTTGGCTGCGGCTGATGGGAGTTGTAGTCCAAAAAAGGGCTGAGCAATGTGAGGTTTTCAACATTGCGGTATCTCACCAGCCAAACATTGCAATCTAGAAATACATCAAACCCCACCCAGTTGATGGGCATTGTGATTCAAATGGCGTTCTCTCACCGCATCATGTGATCAATTGCACAGAGCGGGGCTTACCTGCCCCCCCCCAATATTTTATTCAAGTTGGCACTCCTGGTATTTCAGACTAAAACTCCCTTCTCAGATGGACCCCAAGTGTATACTTAATTTCAATGCCATCCAGAAGAAAGAACAGAAAATTCTCCCCAAGCCAGAAATGGCTTCTCTACCCTAGGACTTGTTGTTAACCAAGCAGCATTTTAGACATTCTTCTTTTTAGTCCCTTCCCAGACTATTTAGAGAAAAGCAGATTTTCATAAAGATATGGCACAGCCCATTGGCTGAGGCCCGCAATGTTGTAGGCGGGGGCTGGGGGTGAGGAGGGGGAGGTTGAGCAAATGCTTGTTTTCTTATTGGCTGGGGGGGGGATCCAGGTCACAAACGGACCCCAGGACAGTGACAGGAGGAAACCAGACTCTCTGATCTACCAAGTCACTGTCCTGCCAGAGACCACTTGCAGGGGTGCGCACCCGTGTGTGTGTGTGTGTGTGTGTGTGTGTGTGTTGCACTCTATATAGCAAGATAAGCAAACCAAAAAAGGGGGAAAGGACAAACACCAGAGGAGTTTGCAGTCCGAATTTCAGCATTGCGATGGGAGGAGAAGAGAGAGTTGTGGGGTGAAAAAAGAACAGAGACAGGAAGAAGGGGAACGAGAGAGGGAAGTGGGGGACAGAAATCATAAATGTGAGTGAATGAGTGTTTGGATCCTGCTCAGCTGTTGGGCAATGTTGTCATTTGAGACATCACAACTTCTGGTCCTTTAATTGTTAAGTCACTATGGCCTTGATCAGGAAGAAGGGAGAGCAGGAACTACTCCTAGAACTCTGGGTCATTTGCACCCAGAGTTGGCAATGGCAATAGCACCAACAAAGTGCCTGAAATAGCCTGCTGAAATCGGAAAACCTTGAGTAGGAAACATAGATCTCTCTGTCTGTCTCTAGCTGTCTGTCTCTGTCTCTCTGTCTCTGTCTCTCTCTCTCTGTCTCTGTCTCTGTCTCTCTCTCTCTGTCTCTGTCTCTGTCTCTCTCTCTCTCTCTCTCTCTCTCTCTCTCTCTCTCTGTGTGTGTGTGTGTGTGTGTGTGTGTGTGTGTGTGTGTGTGTAGGCATCTCTGTATGAGCTCCTGAAAGCCAGTGCCTGCTGAGAGGGGCACTGTTTCCCTCAATTCAGCGCCCTCCCTTCTGAGCCATTGGTGGACCTCAAGGTTCTAGCAAAAGCCAAGTATAAATCCTGCAGGTCTGACGCTTGCCCATTCTCGGTGTGAGGCTCAGTGCAGAAGTCCTGCCATCTTGAAAACGATTGGCATCCTCACAGGGCTAGTACGGTGCAGGGACCCTCATGAGGTGTCGTGTCTTTCTTCCCCACCCCAGCAACAGAACGTCCCAAGCCAGGCGGGTGAGTAATCTCAGACCCAGGCCAAAGTGTGGCAATTTAGGCCTCCAACTTGCTTGCTTGGATCTCTAGTCTGGCTGGAATGTGGCCAACATACAGGGGTAAGAATGCACCCAATGCTGTGCCCACTCTCTTCCTCTGACTGCTAGCCTGCAGCCCCTGGAAAGTTGTCCGTGAGAGAATGAAGCACTAGGGCCAGAAAACGTTTCCCAACCCTGTCCTAAGCTGATTCCGGAGCACATTAAATATATATCCCCAATGCAAGAATATATCACTTACGGTTTCCACCTCACCTTTTCCACAGGCTGCTACATCCGCAAGGGAGTGAACCTATCTTTTGGGATCCTGATTGCCTTCCTCAGCATCCCGGTGGTTATCAATCTGCTAAGCTCCCAACAAGTCATGAACACGTCCTTCAACCCTCTCAGGATAGTCAACACCTACGGGGCCTTTGGAAGGTATGGCTCTCTACTAGGGTCAAAGGGGATGCTAAATCCTGGGGTCTGCCTGCCACTTGTGCTCTTCCAGATCTCATGGGAGGGGAGAGGGGTTTTGGAGGGACGCACAGGTAAGATTTTCCGCGAGGTTTAAAGAGGTGGCCTTTGAAAGGGCAACCAAAATCACCAAGGGATTGCACCACCTCCCCTGTGGGGAAAGGTTAGCTCCGTTGGTTAGAGAGTAGTGCTGAAAACGCCAAGGTTGCAGGTTCAATCCCTGCATGTGACAGCTGCCTATTCCTGCATTGCAGGGGGTTGGACTAGATGATCCTTCTGGTCCCTTCCAGCTCTACAGTTCTATGATTCTATTATTTGGGAAGAAAGGCGAGTGCAAAGGGACAGGATAAGAGATGTATGAAGTTATGCATGGAATGAAGGAGGTGGGCACAGAGAAGTTTCCCTTCCTGTTTCATAATACTGGAAGGCACAGTAATCTGATGAAGCTGAATGCTGGAAGATTCAGGGCGGACAAACAGAAGTACTCATTCAACTGCACCAGAGGTAGTGATGGCCAACTTCAGGGGCTTTTAAAAAGGGGCTAGGCAAATGCGTGGGGGGCAAGGCTAGCAGTGGCTCCTTGCCACCGTGGCTACATATTCTCTCCCGCCTCAGAGGCGGTGTGCCCCTGAAACTCCGTTGCTGCAAATCACGGCTGTTGTGCTCAGCTCCTGCTTGTGGGCTTCCCATTGAGTCATCTGCTTGGCCAGTGTGAGAACATACACTGACATATGTTTGCCTGACTGGAAGGTGCCATTGAGTATAATGCTTCTTTCTTGCCTGGATGGAGGACCGCAGGAGGATGGGTATGTGAATGTGTGTAGACGCCAGCTTACTGTACAAAGGCAAAACTCGCATCCCTTTGTTCTGCCCGCTTTTGCCCCTGGCCCCACCCACCATTGGCATGTGGCCCCCGGAAAGTTTCCCGGAAGTGAATGTGGCCCCCAGGATGAAATTGCCCCCCCCAAAAGAAAACTCTTGCAGAAGTTACCTTTTCTTGGTGTGGAATCCGGATATCCTTTTAAAAACAAAACTAACCATAAGGCACAGTGCATCCCCAGCTGCTGCGACAACCTTGTGTGTCTTGGCGCTCCCACCTCAGGTTAGCTCTTTTCCCTCCCTCCCAGCGAGCTCCTGCTACTACAGGGAAGCTCCTGCCAGAATCTGTTGTCCCCTCCGGATAGCCCTGCGAAAGCTCAGCCTCTTTTCTGCCACATCATTAAGAGCCTTTGGCGATGAGTTGGAAAGGGGTGTAACCGTTGTGCCTCTTCTTACACCTCCTGAATTATCTTGGCTCCTTCGGAGGAGTGGGGGTGCATTGTCCTGCCATTGTTGTTCCTCCTTCTTGACTCCTTCACTCCCTCCCTCCCTCTTCAGGTTGACCGTTTCCCTTTCGACAGTTACCAGAACCCCGCGAGCATGCGATGAAACCCCTGCTATAAATGCATTCGTAATTCCAGCCTATGTAAACCAATAAAAAGAGGATTGCAGCTCATAATGAATATATGATTATGTGAAGGCTGACATATTTTGAATAGCACAGTAGGAACGGGCTTTTTATTAGTAATTTGGTGTCCTGGATTTACAGTGTGTTCGTAAGCATCAGGCAGTGGGCCACCTCTCATAACTCAGCTCACTGAGCAACAGTGGTGGGGCGGGGGGAGGTCCTTGGCTGGGGCAGGGGCTGGGAATCTGTTGAACTGGAGGTAGGGATAATTCTAAGTGGTGGTCCCCGTTAGCAGCAGCCAGCCAGTACTGGACCCAAGGATTGTGCTCTTTCGCCAGAAGACAGTGATCAAATAAAATAAGAGATGGCTTAGTTGAATCCGGCCAGAGGACCATCTTCCCCACCCAGCCTGGTGCCTTCCAGATGTTTTAGACTACAGAGAAAGCTGTCTTGTACCAAGTCAGACCATTGGTCCATCTAGTTCAGTATTGTCTGCACTGATTGGCAACAGCTTTCCAGGGTTTCAGGCAGGGGACTCTCCCAGCCCTACCTGGAGATGCTGGTAGTTGCGAACCTGGGGCCTTGTGCATGTGCTCTTCCACTGAACTAAGAATCCAGTCCTCACCGTTTCTAATAAAGGGGTGATTTAAGTACAGGCTGCAGCCGTTTTAGGCGTGTCTGATATGTGTGCAACCGCACATGTGCACATCACGGCAAACGCGGGAGTGACCCCAAAAGGGGTGAAATGGGATGGGGCAGGGGTGCAATGGGGTCTTTGCAGGCTTTTTCAATGGTGTGTCAAATATACACCATTTTGCTTGAACACAAAATGCTGAGTCAGAACATCAGTCCCTCTACCTCAGTATTTTCTCCCAGCATGTACTAGTCTGAGATGAACTGCCTCTGAACATAGCCATTCCATTCCCAGCTCTCACTGCTAACAGAAGGAGCCCTGCTGGATCAAATAAAAGGTATATTCAGTCCAGCAGGTCCTTCCTTCAGTGGTCCACCAGATGTCCATGGGAATCCCGCAAGCAGGGCTTGAATGCTACAACCTCTCTGTTCTTCGCTCCTCTGAAACATGCCCCATGAGATTTGGTCTTTGTGCTCTGTTTGGAGTCGCTGGCTGCTTTTGCAACTGCAGGCTGCCCAAGTTCAGATTTGGGATTGGGGTTTCCCGAAACCCCAGAGGATAATTCCACATGTCTTTTTAACAGCATCACCAAAGACAGAACCGAGGTCATCATTCAAGGGACGTCCAGCCTGGATCCCAACGACCCTGCTGCTATTTGGGAAGAGTATGAATTCAAGTGTAAACCTGGGGACCTACACAGGAGACCCTGCCTCATAAGTCCTTACCACTATCGCCTGGACTGGCTCATGTGGTTTGCTGCATTCCAGGTGCGTGCCCAACACAGGTATGAGGCTCTAGTCCAGGGATAGTCAACCTGGTGCCACCCAAACATTGTTGGACTACAATCCCCATTATCCCTCACAATTGGCCATGCTTGTGTTCGCCACTCCAACTGCCTCTGGAGGGCACCATATTGGCTACTCCTGCACTAGTCTGAAGTTTTTTGAAAGAGCATCCATTGGGTGTAAAGTGATTTTGATTAGAGCTGCAGATCTCAACAAAGAGGCCCCTGTTCTTTTACAAAAACATAAGGAGGGCCTGCTGGATCAGGCCCATCTAGTCCAGCATCTTTCTCTCAACCAAGTGACCAACAAGTTGCTTGTGTGAAACGTGCTAGCAGGATTTGAGCACAGAAGGCCTCTTCTCCCCCTCCCAGCAACTGGTATTCAGAAGCATTACTTCCTCCAGCTGTGGAGGCAGATGACTGCAGTCATGGCTAGTAGCCATCAATAGCCCTCACTAGCCACAGAAGGACCAGTGTTTTCTGTATTCATGGTGGCTTCAATAGGAAGCCACAGCAGCCCGTCTGACCCTGATGTCCACATTTCTCATTGTCTCCACTCTGCAGGGCGTCAGTCTTGATCTTAGAAATACTGAGTACCTCATGGTGTTGCTCTCTGTTTTGGCGCTCAAAAAACCAGAAGGTTCAAGGGCATTAAACTAAAAGCCAAGCAGCAGTTGAAGAAGGAAGAATGGCCCTGATGCTTTAACCCGCAGAGTCTTCTCACTTACTAGAATAACAAGCAGGAACTCAGGGATGTAAATGCTAGAAAGCCGCATGCAAGGCTCACTTGGGATCATGCTCAGTGACACAGTTACATACGCACACTGTGCAATGCTTTCTCTAGACTCTGTAATGATATGCCCAGCTCAGGAAGGAAGCCATAGATGCGGCACAATTTGACAGCTTCCCTTCTCAGCTCAAAAGCAGCTACCTGAATCGCCACAGCTTATTTTTGGGCCCCCAAATCAAAACGGCCTTGGAAATTAAAAGAACTATCAAAACCAGTGGGATTGAGGCCCATCTTCTTCTTTTTTCTTCTGCTCTATATTTTGGAAAGTTGTATTTGGACAACTATTAAGGTATTGTTGCCAGATTTTGTGGGGTGGTTCCTGTAACTCCAGTTGTAAATACAGTGGTGCCTCGCTTAACGAAATTTCCGCTTAACGAAAGGTTTTTTCTAGTGGAGGTTGCCTCACTAGACAAATTCGTTTCGCGAAAAATTAGTCTAGCGAATCGCGGTTTCCCATAGGAATGCATTGAAATTCAATTGATGCGTTCCTATGGGCAAAAAAAATTCAATGCATTCCTATGGGATTCGCTAGACTAATTTTTCGTTATAAGAAAAGACCCGTGGAACGAATTAAATTCGTCTACGGTAGCGAGGCACCACTGTACATTAAAGTACAATAAGTAAGAAATAAAACACAGTTAAAGATCAAGGTGAATGCTTAAGCGACGAATGTGCTATTGCCCATCTTCAACCACAAATCCACAGGCATGGCATGGATGAAGCTCAAAGACCACTGTTGGTCCGGGGACCACAGTTTGGGAAGTCCTGTCCTATAGGACTATTTTGGGTGTTCATATCCCCATGACACCTTTTTTATATTTTCGACAGGCCTTTATTATCATCCCAGCCTGCAGAATAACTTTCAAGGTTGATGGCACTGGTACTGTGGGCTGCTGAATGGGGCCAGCTGGAACACCTGAGGCAACCCAACACTTGACAAGCTGCTGAAAGCCAAAGAGGGCCGGGAGGTGGATGGAGAAGATCCTTTCCCATCCCATTGTGTGGCTTGTGACAGGTTGCTCTTTACACCTCATCACTGCTTGATATACGACACTCTCTTGTCCAGGCTTCCTGAAAACAGTTTCCCCTTTTGAGGCGAGTGACAAGACTTCCACCAGAGCAGCACACAATCCTGTTGAAAGGAGTTAGGCCCAAAGCCTGTCATGGCTGACTGAGGGCCCTTCACTTTTCACATGTTTGAATAGCTGGCACATCCGAAATTTCAGACGCTTGAGGATTTGTCCTGGGATGCCCGGCCCCAAGGAGCAATTTGTTAGCAGACGGTTGCTTAATTGCTGCCCCAGAAGTGCTTTTAATTGTATTTCATATAACGCAACACTGCTTCCCAAGAAAGGGCTTCTATTACCATAATTTTATTAGCCAAATATAATATCCTCTCTTCATTTCTCTCTCTCTCCTTCTTATAAACCACTCTTTGTTTTGAGTGTCTCGGCCTCCCGTGAGAGCCGTAGCTCTCAATTAGTGTCCTTCATTTGTTGCTGGCAGAGACGTGGCCAGTCCACTTACACACTTGCAGGTCTTCCTCTTTTCTGCAGAAGAAATCAGGCAGCTATTTGATGCTGAGTACACGGCAGTGAAGAGGAATCAATGTGACTTCCAAATACCTCAACATACATTCCCCCCTCCCCATTATTCTTCTAATAACCATAATATGCTTTTGATCCTGAATTAAATTGGAGGTTTGTGACACGCTTGTACCCCAAGAAGATTCCTTTGAGGCCAAGGGTAGCTGACCTGGGGAATGGGCCATAGCTGGGTTATAGAGCATCTGTCTTGCATCCAGAAGACCCCCAGGTCCAGTCCCCAATGGCATCTAGGGCTGGGATAGACTGCTGCCTGAAACCCTGGAGAGCTGCTGCCAGTCAGTGTAGACAATACTGAGCTTGGTAGACCAATGACTCAGTAGAAGGCAGCTTCCTATGTTGTCCGTCTGTTGTGTCCCTCTTATCAGTTATCAGTTTTTCTGGGAGTGCTTCCTTGTGACAAAGGAGGAAAGCATCATGCAGAGAGGCAGTGGGATGCCTCCTCTATGAATCGAAGCATTGGAGCCATGAGCACCTTTCGTTATGTAATTGATACATTTCATATGATGTAATGACCATCTCAGTGGCTGCTTATAAGGCACCATCTTTCAGCCAGGGGTGCTTCTGTTTGGAATAATACTGGCCTAAGTTGCTGTTGGGCTTGTTTGCTTTTAAATCCTGCTTTATCCTGGAGAGATGCCCACAGAGAAATCCACAAGGAAGCTCTCCTCTGCAATCCCCGTTGAAAAGAATGGAGCTGTTAGAGCAGAGCTCACAAACGCCAGACGTGTAGATTATGAATTCATTGCAAACACAGGGTGTGTCTTGAGCTAAGTCAACTTGGAAGGACAATGACTCAAAGCCAGGGAGCATCACCTTAAAACTTCTTAATACAGAAATGTGCATGCGGAGAGAGGGCTTTTGAAGTATGCAGAGTTATAGGGTAAGGATTTTCCTATCCTGTGCAGATTGCAAAACTGCTGTACAGCAGGGACTCCATGCCTTCTTTGTTCTGGACAATAGCTAAGTCCACTCATAGTACTCAGACAATGAAGACCAATAGCCTTTGATAATGCTGATAGTGGCTGTATCCCCTCCAACCCAGGGACAATGAGTTGGGCTCAGGAACACTTAAAAGAGACTTGCCTGTGGTTTCTGGAGTAAGCCACCTGTTGGGAACCACCCAAGTTACTTGTGGGGTTTAAATAAATAAAGGGTGGCACAACCTCTGGAAACTTCCCAGATTCTTTGCTGGCTAAGGGTGATGGGATTTGTAGTCCCAAACAACTGGAGGGCACTAGATGCAGGAAGGCTAGTGCGGCCTCAAGAATGTTTGTTATCTTACTCCCCAGAAGCAGGATGGCCAAAACTTTAAAAAAAACAAAACAAGCTAAGGGTGATGGGATTTGTAGTCCCAAACAACTGGAGGGCACTAGATGCAGGAAGGCTAGTGCGGCCTCAAGAATGTTTGTTATCTGACTCCCCAGAAGCAGGATGGCCAAAACTTTAAAAAAAAACAAAACAAGCTAAGGGTGATGGGATTTGTAGTCCCAAACAACTGGAGGGCACTAGATGCAGGAAGGCTAGTGCGGCCTCAAGAATGTTTGTTATCTGACTCCCCAGAAGCAGGATCGCTAGTGCGGCCTCAAGAATGTTTGTTATCTGACTCCCCAGAAGCAGGATCGCCAAAACTTTAAAAAAAACAAAACAAAACCGTGTTTGAGGTTCCTTCTTGTGCCTCCAATATATATCCTGTTTCCAGACCAGAGGCCGCATTCCCACCTAGGCAGCTTTCCAGGGGCCACATGTGGGAGGGACCAGATGCAAAGGCAGCAGGGGTCTCTCCCAGCCTTAGGTGGAGATGCTGTCAGGGATTGGACCAAGGACCAGATGCTTTGCCACTGAGCTACAGCCCTTCCCCTAATGCCTTCAAAACAATTCCTGAAGCCTATCAAATAAGAAAACGTAATAAAGTTTGGGACCGAGGCACAGAGTCCCATTTTAAACGGAAAGGGTCATCAGAGCTGTTTTGAAAGAGGCTTCTCCCAAACTATTCCAATAAGAGCTTCAGCGGCTCTCGGAACCCAATATCTCCTATCTACATGAGACCCTCCTATCCCAGAGGAGAAGAGTCACAAATATGTAACTGGTATATAGCCCCAAAATGCTGAGTAACCCTCTGAACTTCGGCATGGTCATGCAGATAGGATGGCTGGATTTTGTTTTCCTACACTGTCCCCTGCTGCTTGCTTAGTATAAAATCTGCCTGCAGAGGACCAGGCAACGCAGAAACAAAACCTGGGGTAGGAGGGTCCCTTTTTATTTACAGTGCCTGAAACTCATTAGGAGGTCCAGAGAGCTTTCCAGGTACAATTTGCAGTGCTATATTCTTTTTTTACCCACTCACTGAGCCCTACATGTTTCAGTTTTGCCTTTGTTCAGTGGGATGCGAGGCTCAACGCAGGGTAGAGACTTGGAACAGGACTGTGGGCATCTCGGTTTGAATCCTCACTTGGTTTCGTTTGTTCATTTATTTATTGAAAACATTTATAAATTACTTGCTACCCTGTTTCTCATATTTTAAGACATACCCATAAAATAAGCCATAGCAAGATTTTAAGCATTCAAGGAATATAAGCCATACCCCGAAAATAAGACATAGTGATAGGCGCAGCAGCAATGCCGGCCGCGGCAGGAGGAGGAGGAAAAAAATAAGACATCCCTTGAAAATAAGTCATAGTGGGTTTTTTTGAGGAAAAAATAAATATAAGACATGTCTTATAATATGAGAAACACGGTAGGTTATATTCAACTAGCTTGTAGTAAACCCACTGCAATGAATAGATCTAAGTTAGTCGTGCCCATTATTATCAGTGGGTCTACTCTGTGTAGGACTAATGGTGACTGCAAGCCATTTAAAATAAAATTCTCGCAAATGGCATACAGGATAAAAACAGTACCCAATATCATTGAAAATAAAATACATCAAACCAGTAAAACAGTAGTATGAAGGCATTCCCTGTTCTTCCCTCTAAATAGGGCAAATCAACAATTGCTTCTGGAGCCATGTTTATTTGATAGTGAAGGAGGTGTATTCTGTATTTATGTCCTGAGGTTTGGGGCTTCTGCAAAGTCATCCACCCTGGAGCACCAGATTGGCAAAGGCTGATCTACACATGCACATGTCTTATTTAATTACCTTATTGCAGCAATTTACAAGCCTTCTATAAGAAGTGGTCAAGACAGTTCTGATCATTTGTTGTTGCTGCTGCTGCTGCTGTTAGTGCAGGAATGCCAAGAACGCCCCCCTGCCAAAAATAAACCAGTGCCATTTGGAAAGGCCCACCATCTTGATTCCAAATAGTGTCCAGTGGTACCCAAATGTAGACCAAAACCTGCTCCTCTATCTTGTGCACTGTCATGCCAGATTGAGTAATGGTTTGGTCCACCATCTTGATTCACAGTGTTGTCCAGTGGTATTTTAACATAGCTGAAGACCCACTCCTTCATCTCAGATACTGTTATGCCTAATTGGGCAACAATATCCCAAGAGGTGTCCAAATGCATAGAGAACAGATGGACAGGCAGACAGACAGACAGACCTCCTCCTCCTCCTCCTCCTCCTCCTCCTCCTCCTCCTTATGTTCATCCTCTTCCTCTCCCATGTGTTCTTTTTCAAGACCTACGAACAAAACGAATGGATAATCCACTTAGCTGGAAAGCTTTTGGCCAACAAGAAGGAAGTTTTATCTCTGATAGCCTTCAATCTGAAGAAGGTATCTGAAGAAGTGTGCATGCACACGAAAGCTCATACCAAAATAAAAACTTAGTTGGTCTTTAAGGTGCTACTGAAGGAATTTTTTTATTAGCCTTCAATCCGTTTGAGAGCAAAGCCCCACCAAGGTAAGCCTAACCCAAGGGAAATTCAGTGATGATATAGGACAGGGGTGGCCAACTCCCGAGGGACTGCAATCTACTTTCAGAATTAAAATCTGGCAGTGATCTACCCCCCTTTTTAGGAGTTCAGGTTGTTGAATGTTTTAAGGTTCATTATTGTTTCACAAGATTTGTATCTCTTTAAAAGCCAGAAGTAAATGTCATGACCTAGTTTTGCAGCTGTGAGGCAATACAGCAGGTGATGTTAAGTTTCTGTTAAATTAAGCTGTGTCAGCAATTGGATATAGTATATAAGGAGCATTGTGTACCTCCCTCAGTGGGTGGGTGGTGTTTTGTAGTGTTAATGTAACTTCTGTTATTTTCTATAATTAAAACCAAGCTAAAGATTTATTTTGCATTCTCTTAATTATGCACAGAATGTGTAGTCTCCTCAGCATGCTTTCTGCAGTGCAGTTACTCAGTTTTAATTTCATAACACAGGTCAAGGTTGTCGAGCTTTTTTTAGGGAGGGAAATGCCCTGTTTTTTATGCCACTTTTGTTGGGGTTCTGTTGGGGGGGCTTTTAAGGGAGGAGGGGATTATTCGCTCACCAAAACAGCACTGTGGAAGCATTTTGAAGCACAGAAAAAAAACTGTCTTCCATTACAGAGAGCAGGAGAAAATACAGGCAGGGGGTGGGGTGGGGCGGGTGCTCTTAGGCAAAAGAAAATGAAAATGAGCCCATGATCGACAGCGATTGACTGCAACTTCCCGGGGATCAACCAGTCGATCCTGATCGACCTGTTGGCCACCCCTGATAAAGGATTGTTGTTGGCCAATGGCCACCGCCCCCCTGCAAGTAGCATGGCCCTTATTATTGTGAATAATAAGGCATCCTGCTTGCTGACTACCTTTTGGGGCATCTGGTTGGCCACTGTGAACAGGAGGTTGGACTAGTCCAATCTAGTCCAATGGGCGAACCCCCTGCAATGTAGGAGTATGCAGCTGTCCCATATGAGGATTGAACCTGCGACCTTGGTATTATCAGCACCACGCTCTATCATAGCTGCCAAGTTTTCCCTTTTCTCGCGAGGAAGCCTATTCAGCATAAGGGAAAATCCCTTTAAAAAAGGGATAACTTGGCAGCTATGCTCTATCCGACTGAGCTCAGTCGAAATGCACATCCCCACCCCGACCAGTTTGAGGGAGGGGCCATAGGCCTGTTTGCCTCATGAACAGAGATACGTTCCAGAGGAAACTTACCCCATGGGTACGGTTTTTTCACCCTTTCTCAAAAGGATAGAAAAATAATGGAAATGGATAACATACGGTAGTTTGTAGTTGGGGGCAAACTGATTGGGGGAAAAAACCAAATACCTTTCCCTTGTCCATTTGGGTCAGCACTTCCACTGTGTTTGTCCCACAAATGGAAATCCTCCTTCTCCCACTAGCTAAGGGAATTTCCAAGTGAGTTAATGCCTTCAAAATGAAAAGCTTTAGAGCAAAGGAGCTAGGGGGTTGTTTGGCTTTTTTGTGTTACACTTGCAAGGGAGGGGGGAGGTGGAGTTGTTGTTGCAGCCAGTGTGATAAATATGGAATGAAAAGCAGGTGACTTGGTTATTACTATTTTTTTTAATGACACCATTGTGGAGTTGGGAGCAACCTAATTGAGTGTGAAACTTGACTTCAAGCAAAGTGAAGTTTGCAAAATGTCCACACACAAAATATTAGGGCCCAGCCAATGGTTTGTAATATATTTAGCCACCATAAATCTGAAATGCTGGAGGTTTCAGCTAAGAAAATTAAGAAGTGATTTAGCTCGCTGTTGCAGGAGGCGGTTGCAGCCACATGAATGTGGTTTTGCTTAAGTGAGAAAGGACAATTAGATTTCAATTAGGAAAGAGATCGATACTGGGTTTTTCCAGTGTCACAGAACATTAGCCTGAAAGTCGACAGCCTGCTCTCCTTGCGCCCCAAACCTAAATTTGCTTGCTTGGAAACAAATCCCAGCGGAATCGTGAGGAGGGCAGCAGTTAGTGCCAACTTTTCCTCGAGGTCTCCCCCACCTATGAGAATCGAGGGGGGGGGCACAGCTCAGTGGTCAGTCCATAGCAGCCACACAAGCAGAATATGGTAAGCCCATCGCCTGGTGTATCATGGGTTTGAACATGCTGCAATCGATCCACTCCACTGACAAGTTCTAAAGACTTTAGTTTCCAGGCATGCATTGCCCTCCTTCTGCAGTTTGATAATCTCTTGACAATGGCCATTCCGTGTCAGAGAAAGTGACATTTCAGCATCATTGTACCGTGAGCGTTGATACTTCCCATGGACCCCCTCAATTTGTCATTTCTGTAAGAGAGCCTAGCATTGAAAGTAGGGTAACATTTTCGCAGTCTTGCCAGTTGTGTGTGTGTGTGTATATATATGAGAAAGAGATTGTGTGCTTGGGTTTCCCCTCCAAAGCCATCTCATCTGTTCCAGAGGGACAGCTGCAGCCTCTGCAACTAATTACAGCTGTCTGGAAGATTTAGACCCTGGCCATAACAGCTCAAATATTGCTGCTAATTTTTAACACTTTCACAGTTGGGAGATGTCATCGCAGGCAGATAGCTGGTTGCATCTCAGCCACACAGCTGCTCCTGGGCTTGAGAAGGAAATTGCGGAATGTTGATGTGGAAACAAATGGCGCTTAGCCCTTGGCAAGGCAAAGTGGGGAGCTGGTGCCTGCCCTCCTGGATGCAGGATTCGAGGCACGGCAGAAATAAGAACCAAGGAAGCTGCCTTCTAGCAACTAAGACCACTGGTCCATCTTTCTCAGTACTGTCTACACTGACTGGCAGTGGTTCTCCTGGATTTCAGACAGGGGAGTCTCTCCCTGCCCTACCCGGGGATTACCAGTGATTGAGCCTGGGGCCTTCTGCATGCAATGCAGATGCTCTCCCACTGAGCTATGGCTATTATTTATTTATAGAAATAGAGCAAGATTCCAGTCCTCATGATTCTGAATATAGAACTAAGGGGAGCTGCCTTCTGCTGAGTCAAACCATTCACCCACCTAACTCTGCAAAGTTTCAGGCAAGGAGTGTCTCCCAAGCCAGGACATTCTACATGCAGAGCAGATGCTCTGCCACTAAACACCACCATCAGCAGTGAAATCCAATCGGTGGGATTTAGGAGTAGCTGAAAACACACCTTGTTGTGTCGCCAAAAGCAAATTGCCAAACCAGCAATAAAGTGAGTTGAATGGGAAAAGATGTCACCAAAAGCTCAGTGGTTTTCCAGAAAGCTAGGATGCTCCATAATATAATATGGCTGTGTTTTCTCACTTTGGCATTTGGGTGGGGGTGTTCCCCAGGCAGTGGAGCAGCACAGTGGCTGAAACCATAGCATCCCATGAAACAGCCTGCCCGGCTTGCAAAGCTGGCTGGACCTGGGAAATGTCAAGAGGCAGTAATGCTTTAATTATTAGCAGGAAATATTGTGCTTCTGAAAAGTAAACACGGTGGGACTAACACTTCAGTCCCTGGGTTTGGAAGGAGTGTGCGTGTGTGTGCGCGCGTGAGCACGCACATGCGTGTTGACAGGGGGAAGAGAAGGGAAGTACTGTTCCTCTAAAAAAAAAAGCAGCTGCAAGAGAAGCAGGTTATTGGCTTGGAATACAGATTTGTCAGGGACAGCTAAGTAGAGACTTCAGTCAGTCACTTTAATGGTTGCTTGACACATAAGGCGTCTCCAAGCGACTTTTTTAAAGGCATAAAAGCATGGCATAAAAGCTTCATTTCAGGATGTGCCTTGGCAAGAGGGAAGGGGGATGAAGAGGGGGAAGTATCCTTGACTCTTAAATATGCTGCTACGTTTTTGCTTTTTATTTTATTACATTGTCTTCTATTGAATTGGGTTGTAGTTTTGTAAGATACTCTACTCCAACTTTTCAGTTCCATTCTTTGTTATATACATTTATTTTTACTTTTGTTAGCCACTTAGAGAGTGGGATAGTTCAATCAGTAGAGCATGAGACTCTTAATCTCAGGGTCATGGGTTCAAGCCCTACAATGTGCAAAAGAGTCCTGCATTGCAGGTGGTTGGACTAGATCAGGCATCCCCAAACTTCGGCCCTCCAGATGTTTTGGCCTACAACTCCCATGATCCCTAGCTAACAGGACCAGTGGTTGGGGAAGGTGGGAATTGTAGTCCAAAACATCTGGAGGGCCGGAGTTTGGGGATGCCTTGACTAGATGACCCTTGCGATACCTTCTAACTCTACAGATCTATGATTCTATAAAGATATGAAATATATATCTATATATTCAGGGACATGGATGGCCCTGTGGCCTAATTCACTGAGCCTCTTGGGCTTGCTGATCAGAAGGTCAGCAGTTCAAATCTGCTCAACGGGGTGAGCTCCCATTGCTCTGTCTCAGCTTCTGCCAACCTAGCAGTTCAAAAGCACACAAGTGCAAGTAGATAAATAGGTACTGCTGCAGTGGGAAGGCAAACAGCAATTCCATGCGCTCTGGCACTCGTAATTTTATCTATCACATATATTCATATATACGAATTTAATCAGAAACCAGAACAAAGCGCCAGAAAAACCTATAAAACAAACTCAATTAGAGAGCAGCAGAAACTTTCAACAGCAAAACCACCACCAATAGATTGAGTGGCAATCCCAAGGCAAAACTGGGGAGCAGGGAGTGAACATGAAAAGGTACCATGCCTGTCATAAAGGGCAGAATGTCTGTGAAGGGGTGGCATGTGCCCCAGTGCTGTGCAGGGGTGAAGGTTGCAAACACATTGTCTGACACATACACACACACACACACACACACACACACACACACACACACGGGATCTTGCAGCCAATGGAAGCTGCTGGCCACCAGTTGTTAGGTACGGATAGGTGTATTTGATCATTTCAGTTTCTCTCACTTTATCCTATTTCCAGTCTTAAGTTCAGTTCCCCACATTTCCACACCAGTTTGCAAATGGTTTGTTTTTAAAAAGTCCTTATGAAAATCCATCAGCAAATTTCTCCTACACACATACACAGCCCACGTTTCCTCATATTGAACAGCTGCTTTGCCTATCTACTCACTTCCTCCCAACAGACTTCTCACATATACCTGTCTTTCCCTGCGATTTGCTGGTGGACCGTTTCCCCCCCCCACCCCAAGCACTGACCATTTTGTCAAGTCTCGGCTTCATAACCTCCTTCCTGCACTTCCTTAGCAAATGTCCCTCTGGCTCCTCCTTCCTCTTCCTCGTCACCACCCAACTTTTCACAATTCCTGCTGGCCCAGGGATCCTGCGTATCATTTTGCGCCCTTTGCTTTTCTCCTTCTGTTCTCCCTCCTGCCCAGACGGACCTTCCACTTCTGCTCCAGATCTGTGCTGTTTGTCAGCACTACTGTGTGCCAAACGCCGCTGGTGCTTTTGCCCTGAGAAGTTGGAATGTTTGTGAACATTCCATGACACCCCAGCAACTAGCAGAGGACTTGAAAGGTGATGTGCAACAGTATCATTTTTAAAAAAAATTAAAAATGGTTTGCATGTTTATATCTCCTTTGCAAATAATAATAATAATAATAATAATAACCTTACTAAACAAGGGTCCATTCGCTCAAGGCTTGGCAAGGTGTTGCGAATGTGTAAAGGGTTCTTGTTATTTAGCCACAGGGACTCCTCAGCTACAGCTGTATAGCATCCCTGAGCATTTAGTGTTCGGCGGAGGGGATGGAGCGGAGGGAAATGCAGCTGCTCCACCTTCCTTCCCAACTCAGTGGCTGTTTTTGTATTTGAGTAGCGAAGCGAGGACGTTCCCAATGAGCACTGATGTGATGCTGACATGTTTATAAGGTGGGTTATTTTATTAACTTCTCCAGCAAAGCATCATGGTGTGGTGGCGTCTCCAAAGCTCGGCACGGCCTTGTCGGAGTGTGCTTTCGGATAGTAAGCAGGGAGAAGGCAGCCTCGCCCCACAATGGTTTCTTTCCCCACTCTTCTCCAACTCCCGCATTGCTCGTATCTCTTCCCCAAATGCTGTTTTCCATATGGGCCTGTTCATTTCTCTTGGGGATTCTCTCTCTCTCTCTCTCTCTCTCGCGCATTCTAAGCCTCCCAAGTAGTCATTCCAGCAGATCCCCACACTACAGCTTAAGGAACACATGGACGTTGCTTCTGTTGAGGTTCCGGGGTCAAATAAGCTGGCCCTTCACCCTCTCGTTGCCAGCTGTTCTCTTGTTTTGGAGAATGAAATAGAGGCTTATGTGAGGGCAGCCTTCACCAACCGGGTGCCCTCCAGATGTTTTGGGCTTAAACTCACATGGCCATTGTGGACTACAACTCCCATCAGCGACAGCCATTTGGAACTACTTGCTCATTTAATTTATGCACTGCTTCATACTTCAGCAGAACTCTCTAAGCAGTATTCGGATCCTGAAAAAAAGGAACCCCGTCTAAGAAATACAAAACAAATCCCACATTCAAAACCAAGCAGTCCTGCTACCCCATGTAAGATTAACAATGTTATTGGTTAAGATAACTAAGAACCACAGAAGCAAATCATGAATATGAAACCTCTGAAGGAGAAACTACCGGGCCCACCTCCACAGATCATAACATCTGATAGAGTTTGCAGAGAAGGGGGTGGGTCTTTCAGATATTTGGGGCCTAAACATTTTTTAAAGGAATTTCAGGTAAGAAAAGGTTGGACAGTATGCAGGAGGGTTTCCTCTGATGACCTTAACACCCAAGAGCGGTTACTTTTAATATAAATAAAGAGCTAGGGGCCTAGTTATTTATTTAAAATGGCACATTTTGCAAATATGAATCGCAAGTTTGCATTCTTTGTTGGTTCCTGCCCTCACTCTGTGGCGTTTTGTTCCTTTTTACAGGTGGGTTCAGGGCGAACACTACAGGTACAAGTTTAGCCGCCCTGGGGGGAATCATGCCAGAGACGGGAAGTGGTGGATCCGAAAGAGGATCGGGCCCTATTTCCCACCCGTCAACCTTGAGGGCTTGAAGAAGTTTTTTGAGGCTCGGAACTGGCCCCAACCCAAGCAAGACGGTTAAGCAAACAAATGAAGAGACCGTGACCAAGAACCATTGACTTTGAAAACCCTACTTACTTTTTAAAATGTTAAGTCTGCCTTTTTCTCATGTTCAGCATTTTACAGTAAAGTGGACAAGGCGCCATAGACAGATGTATCTCTGCCTCTTATTCTCACAGCCTTGCTTGCTTGGATTTCTTTAATTTTCTAATTATATAACCAACTAGATTTTAGTGTTGTTACCCCAATCGGTTAGCCGAATGGTGGGCACTCAGTGTTGAGTTATGACTCATAACGTAAAACTTAAGACCGGAAGATGAGCACTGCAGGATCAGGCCAGTGGCCCATCTAGTCCAGCAACCTGTTCTCACAGGGGCAACCAGATGCCTGGGCCGGAGGCAAGTGGGCACAGCAATGGATGTGGCTTTTACGGCAAGCACATTATTATTATTATTATTATTATTATTATTATTATTATTATTTATTTACAAATTATTACCCTTCAACCTAAGGGTTTCAACAATTAAAATCAAGATTAGAACACCATATTACATTCCGACTATGCAAAAGGTTATAAGTATATTTACAGACAAAAACATTCCTGCATCCAGGCCTGCAAAAGACCTTATGACCATTCCAGGACTTTTCCACCAGACCAGGAAGGTGCAAAGCAGAGCTGCTGACCAGGGCATTGAAATGCATGCCTAACTATTATTTCTGTATAATTATCAGATTGCTGTATAATATTAGAAGCTTGTATAATCTAAGAAGAGGGCATTTTCTGTGACTACCATGAAGGGACCTGGCCCTTCTGAATTTCCCACTGCACGACTGCTCTTGTTCGTCCACACTTGAACAGATCTCAGGTCACCCACTTGCTTGCTGCCACTCTCACCCTTCCAAGCAGGCTGCTGCCTAGGGTGGTGGGGGCTGGGTTTCATGTGGGCAGGGCTGGTTGCTGACCAGCTAGTCCAAGGATGTAGGACCTCAGGGCAAATGGAGCCCTTTGGGCCTCTCTAACCCGTGGGGCTCTCCCCAGGCCACACCCCTCACCGGCCTTGCTTATCACCCTCCTTGGGTGTTTTTGCCTAGCTGGAATGTGTCTTACAACTCTGGTCATGACTTTTGCTTGCCCTAATGGATTGGTGTATGTACAGTCATACCTCGGTTTAAGTACGCTTCGGTTTGAGTACTTTCAGTTTAAGTACTCCGTGGACCTGTCTGGAACGGATTAATCCACTTTCCATTACTTTCAATGGGAAAGTTTGCTTCAAGTTAAGTACACTTCAGGTTAAGTACGCTTCAGGTTAAGTACGGACTTCCGGAACCAATTACACTCATACTTCGGGTTAAGTATGCTTCAGGTTGAGTACTCTGCGGACCCGTCTGGAATGGATTAATCCACTTTCCATTACTTTCAATGGGAAAGTTTGCTTCGGTTTGAGTACTTTCAGTTTAAGTACTCTGCGGACCCGTCTGGAACGGTTAATCCACTTTCCATTACTTTCAATGGAAAAGTTTGCTTCAGGTTAAGTACGCTTCAGGTTAAGTACAGACTTCCGGAACCAATTGTGTACTTAAACCGAGGTACCACTGTATCTAGAAGATAACTATTGTACAGAGTAAAATAAAAAAAATTCCTTCAGTAGCACCTTAAAGACCAACTAAGTTTTTATTTTGGTATGAGCTTTCGTGTGCATACCAAAATAAAAACTTGGTCTTTAAGGTGCTACTGAAGGAATTTTTTTATTTTACTTCGACCCAGACCAACACGGCTACCTACCTGTAACCAGAACTATTGTACAGAGGTAAAGTTCACATTGGTTGGCTGGCTCACTTTTGCCTCTGACACTGCCCACCAGTGACATGTCCCACCCCCACCCCCAGAAGATTGCCCTTATGGAAATGCAACCCTCAAGCTGAAAAAAGCTCCCCAGACTTGCCCTGCTCTAAGCTCTGATTTTACAGACAAATAGGTCTGAATTCTAGCGGACCCCATTTACAAGGGCAGTACTTTGGTATTTTCAAGTGCAGGGATATGCGACCATGACTTTTGCACCTCAGGGTCTGAAAAGCAACTCGGATGTGTGGGGCTTTGCAGAGTCCCTCTCCACCTAGGAGTATCATCCGTTCAGAGGCGTTCAGAGACAGTTTGTCTTGATGGCTTCTGCAAAACCAATTAGCATCGCCAGTGAACTCCAGGTCCTGGAGGAAGGAGACGCACAGCTGCAAAGTGTTGTGTTTTGTCCTGTCTCCTGGTTCTCTCTGGCCCAGGGGGAAAAGAGGGTTTTTGGGGGGGGGGAGGGAGTTGCGGGGAGAACGAAAGAGAAGAGACTCCCAAGCAGGCAAAGAACCGGAAGCATTCCAGACAAATAGTGATCATTCTCCAAACAGCGGAGCGAAGGCTGTAAAAACACAGGCTCTTCCTCTCCTCCCTGGTCTCTTGTAAACTCTCGGGGATTTTTTTGTCTCTTCCCAAACCCTCATCGCTTTGTTGAAGAAAGTAATATTGGCCTCCCTGTCCGTCCCACACCCTCCAGGACGTGTCTGGGTAAAGATGTTCGGAACAAGCTACGCATGGCAGAGGAGCTTGAAGACTGGAGATCAGGGAAAGGAGGCAGATTCTGAAGAACTGGATGGAACAGATAAAAATGGCAGCCGAGGTGTGCTCAGCCTTTTGGTGGAAAATTTATTGATGGGTTGTTTTTAACAAAATTTGCATACCACTTGGTTGCAAATAGAACCTCCAAATACCGCTCTGTGCCAGTTTCTGGGAATCACATGTGAGGAGAGTGCTGGTGTGCTCCCCATTGGGGCATCTAGTTGGAACAGGGTACCTGACTAGGTGGCCCCCCTTTGATCTGATGGTAGCAGTTTGAGGATGTTGCCCCTTGACGCTCAATGCCCATAGGACTTAAAATTTTGATTACTTGATGCAGGGTTCTTGTCTATGTCTTTAAGCACAGAGCACTGCTCTATCCTGTAAGGTCCTGCTTACAGAGAACTAGTGAGTGGATGAGCCATTAACGCAGTGCAAAATTTAGCTGGGAGGGAAGGTGGGGGAGCTTCTTAATGAATTCTCAAGGCCCACCTGGAATGTAAAAATTTAAGAAGAGCCCGGCTGGATCAAGCCATCTAGTCCAGCATCCTGTTCTCACAGTGGCCAACCAGGTACCTGAGGTTTCCAGCAACTGGTACTGTATTCCGAAGCATTAACGCCTAATGCTTTTCAAATTACTGTATTATTTATTTATTTATTTATTTATTTAATTATACCCCGCCCATCTGGCTGGGTTTCCCCTGCCACTCTGGGCGGCTTCCAACAAATACCAAAATACATTAAAATATCACAGATTAAAAACTTCCCTAAACAGGGCTGCCTTTAGGTGTTTTCTAAATGTCGGGTAGTTGTTTATCTCCTTGACTTCCGATGGAAGGGCGTTCCACAGGGCGGGCGCCACTACCGAGAAGGCCCTTGCTTGGTTCCCTGTAGCTTTGCTTCTCGCAGTGAGGGAACCGCCAGAAGGCCCTCGGCACTGGATCTCAGTGTCTGGGCTGAACAATGGGGGTGGAGACGCTCCTTCAGGTATATAGGACCGAGGCCGTTTAGGGCTTTAAAGGTCAGCACCAACACTTTGAATTGTGCTCGGAAACATGCTCAAAAGCATTACATCTTGTCCCCCAGCAAATCGAGCCAAATTGCCCACTCACATATAGGTAGCCTGAGAACAAAAAACATAGGCTTGCCAATTACAAAAATGGAAGAGAGGAGAGCCCCTTCCCCACAGGTCCATCTGCTCCAGCCTATTTAGGGACATAAAGGTAAAGGGACCCCTGACCATTAGGTCCAGTCGTGACCGACTCTGGGGTTGCGCGCTCATCTCGCATTATTGGCCGAGGGAGCCGGCGTATAGCTTCCAGGTCATGTGGCCAGCATGACAAAGCCGCTTCTGGCAAACCAGAGCAGCACATGGAACGCCGTTTACCTTCCCGCTGTAGCGGTTCCTATTTAGGGACATAAACTTGCACAATTCCCATCTTGACTTTCCCTGGGCACTCGGCTCTTTAATAGCCAAGGATAACATCGCTGAGACTTCTGCGCCCGCATGGAAGGAAAGGATCGTGTTCAATTGATGTGGCCTGCAAGCAGTTAGCAACAATAATAAATAGGCAACAGATTATGAAGCAGCCTATCTGTGAGGAGGAAGTGAAAGCCGTGATCAGCTTAAGCAGCTCTCGTATCAATCCATTTCACAAAGTTGTTGGTTGAGGTTAAAGCACAATTAGGCCATGTCAGAAGGGCAAAAGCGTAACCCAGACTTGCTGATAAGATCCAGAAAATCACCCCAGAGGAAAACTTTGCTCCGCTTCCACAAACAAAGAAGTTGTTTTGTCTATAGACCAACCTGTAGCCCTCCAGATGTTTAGGGGCACAACACTCAGTAGCCACAGTTGCTGGGGCTGTTGGGAACTGTATGAGGAACATGCTTCTACTGAAATTCCCCAGAAGGCTATTCTCTAGTTATAAAAATAAAATAAAATATGTCTCTTATTTTAGAGAATATCAGTGCATCTGACCTGATACAAGTGTTTATAATATGTACATTTTATATACGTCGATGATATATTTGCTGGTTGTAGCCGTAAAGATTTGTAATAACCCATGGTTTGGGGGGGGGTGCTAGAAGCATTAAATAATTTGTATATATTACAGTGCTTGAATATATTTCCCATCTGGCGTTTCATGAAAACCCATCTGGGGTAGTCCATAACAGTTTCAAGAACTGGCCTGTCTCAACAACCCTACAGTAAGATGCTGGAGTTTCCTAATTCATGCTAGCATTTATTAAGTGCTAGTCTGGTGCGAAGTCTCATTGCATTTCTATTTTCCCTCCTCCCTAACCCACCCTGTCTGGTTCCCTACAAGTCAGCCAAAGACAAGTGTATGAAGGAAAGGGATTGTGACCGTCTTGCAGGTACTTTTGCCAGATGGCCAACAGAGAAGAAAGAAAGAAGGTCAAGATCTCCAGCTCTCTGAGTGGAAGCCCAACCAAACAAGGAGTGGGAATAAAGGGTTTCAGCCAATTCCATTATAACTAGAGCTGCCTTCAGATGTCTTCTAAAGATTGTATAGTTGCCTATCTCCTTGGCTTGGGGGTCACATGAGTGCCCCAATGGGAAGCTGATGCATGTTTGTAATTGGCCGTAGAGAATGATAATGATTAATTTGATTGCTCAGTGTCCGAATACTCTGGGACACGATTCATGGATTCCTACAAAATGAAGCAAGACAAGTTTAGAACAAATATCTAATCAAGTTCCCAGGAGAGAGAATTCCCTCCAGTGAATCATAGCTTATCCTTTATCATTATGTTCTGCTGAAATTTATTTATTTATACTTATCTATTTTTTTAAAAAAGTATTTGCATACTGCTGTGTCATAAAAAGAATCAAAGGAGCTTACGGCAACAAAAACATAAAACCATACAATGAACACCTGAAGGAGTTAAAAACACACATCAATAAACCATTGTGGAAGGCTATGTTCTTAATTGACTGCATAGGCCTGGAAGAATAGAAAGGTTTTCAGCAGGCATTTAAAAGTTGCCGCAGAAGGCTGAATCTCTGTTGGCAGGGAGTTCCACAGGACTGGACCAGTGGCAGTAAAGACTCGGTTTATCATCGTTGCCAAACAAGCCTCAGCTACTCGGGGAAACGACCAGAGACACTGCTGCAAATAATGTCAGTGACTGAGCTGAAATAGAAGGGCTCAGAACAATTCCTGAGATACCTTGGACCCAAGTAGTTGGGGGCTTTGTCAGTGAACGAGATTGCTTCTGGTAGAGTTTGCGAATTTGTGACTCGAGATGTCTGAATGGACTGGGCTGGCATTGAGTGAACATGGAAGTGTGAGAAGGTGCTGTGTGATTTATTATTTTCAGACTTAATTTGCTTATTGTTTCAAAGCGTGCAGATTTGGGAAGTTTGCCTTTAATTGCAAACTGAACAGAATTTCCCCCACGTCCCCAGGTATAAGGAAGGGTGTCTGCCTCTGTGTTTGGTCCTTGTCTTTCTTTATCTGTCTCTTCTCTTCCCTCCATGTCGCATCTCCAACCCCCCCACCCCCCACCCTGGTGCTGAACCAAATGAGGCTCCTTCTTCCTCTCTCCAATTCATCCGTCCGCGTTCTCGCACACTGCTGTACACGGAGGGGCTGTAACGCTACGCAGCTGCATCACTTGTTGACGGAGCAGCCATCTGCAGGACCGTCTCTGTGATTTCTTTTTAAAAAGAGGGGGGGGGACACAAGGACGTTGCAGCTGCCTTTGCCTGGTACTGAGGTGTCCAGGGCAAAGTTATTCATTTGCTGAACAAATAATGAAATGTTTAATTTCCCAGAACCACCGTCTCACACACCTTGCTTCAAGAGAATCGCAACAGCTTCCGGAATTCCAAAAGCTGGAAAAATTATAATCACTCTGGGTAGAATTCAATTCACAGCATACATTTAAAGCCCAATGACACCACTTTAAACAGTCATGGTCCCCTCCCAAAGAATCCTGGGAGCTGTAGTTCATTAAGGGTGCTGAGAGTTGTTAAGAGGCCCCTATTCCCCTTCCTGAGCTGCAATTCCCAGAGTGGTTTAACCATCAATCCCTTTTCCCAGGGAAATCTGGGAATTGTAGCTCTGGGAGGGGAATAGAGGGATCTTCTAACAACTCTCCATGTCCTTAAGAAACTACAGCTCCCAGAATTCTTTGGGGGAAGCCATGACTTTTTAAATCAGCATGCTAGTGCTTTAAATGGATGGTGTGAATGTGGCTTATGTTTTGCTTCATTTCATTGAAATGAATGGAGATGGCAATGTTAGGTCCATTCACTTCGGTGGGTCTACTCTGAATCAGACTTAGTTGACCAGAAATGCCCCTCCTCCTCTATCTAAGAGCGAATTCAAATGAGGCCGGTAATGGGATTGAAGTTTGTTTTTATAGTTGGATGTGTGAGGTGCTAGCCCCACCCTCACTGGTCCAGATGATTGGCAGAGAGTGATGTGAGACTAGGAATGAGGCAGAATTCAATTCAGTTCACATGCAAAGGTGAACCACCCCAATTTGCACTTCCCAAAACAATACACAAACCAACCAACCAACAACCCCCCCCCCCCGGTCTATGACATTTGCACTTCTTTGAATTTTGCACTGCAGTCATCTTAGGGCAAAATATGCATACGAAATGCATATATATTAATGGAAATAGCACACAAAAATGCATTGCATATGGGGGGATTGCTTTGCAAAAAAAAATTGTATATTGGGCAAAATTGCATACAAAATTTCCATTTACATGAATTTTCATGAGGACATTTCTTTTTTTAAAAAAAAAACAAGAAAAACCCTGCAAACAGATGTGAAAATGTGGAGAAGTGAATGTAAGAAGCAGGTGCTCCGCGACTGAACTCTGGCCCTTCCCCTGCATCTGTTCCACCACTACTTTTGTGACAGCTCTTCCGATATCTGAAGACAGCTCTCATGTCTCTCCTGGATCATCCAGACTCAAACTACCCAGCTCTTCCAGCTGTTCCTGGTGGCCTTTGCCTCCAAGATCCCCCATAATCCTCATTGCACCCCTCTGAACATGCTCATTGGTCGATGTCCTCCTTAAAGCAAGACAGCCAGAGCTGGAAGCAGAAGGAGCAGGAAGTCTGCAGTACCTTGTTACGTTGGCAGTACAGGAAGCTGCTGATCAACTGCGATCTGCTACCAGCAGACCAAAGAAGGCCCTTAGTTAAACTGTAGAACTTGCTCCCACAAGGGGCAATGGTGGCCACCAACTTGGATGGCTTGGACAGCTTCAGGGATGGGAAGGCTATCTATGGCTACTAGCTATGATGGCCCTGCTCTCCCTCCTCTGTTGGAGGCACTATGCCAGGCATCCCAAAATGTTGGCCCTCCAGATGTTTTGGACTACAATTCTCATCATCCCTGACCATTGGTCCTGTTAGCTAGGGATCATGGGAGTTGTAGGCCAAAACATCTGGAGGGTCGCAGTTTGGGGATGCCTGCACTATGCCTCTGAATCCAGTTGCTGGAAAGCACAGAAGGAGTGAGCGCTGTTGTCCTCCAGTGCTGCTTGCAGGCTTCCCATTGGGGCATCTGAGCATTCACAATAGCAGAGAAGTTAATTGGGCAGGCAATTGCTCTCTGGTCCCCGCTTTGTTTCTGGGGCCGCCTAGCTTTTCCTGTTTGCTTGTTATCTTGGAAACATAACAAGTAATACATTATGGTTGGGTCTTGGCCAGAGTCCAGCTGATTTGCAGGACTGCGGGGCAGGGGAGATCTCCATTCTGATTAGCCGAGTCTCAGGGCGAGAAATCCAAGATGTCCTGTGTCGACTGTGCCTTCAACCACAACTATTGTAAGATTAGCACCTTGCTTTAGCTGTGAGGCGATGTCAAGATAGTTGCCCCCTCCGCAGTGTCTCTCACCCCTCCCCTTGAAAGGCAGAGGCACACAAATTGCCTTATGAAGGAAAAAGGTTGTGCTGTCGTCCTGCACCTGTACCATTATTCAAGTCCCAGAAGAAGGTCAGCTCCAACCGTTGCCCATTCCCTGCAGCTGCAGCCGTGTTTTTTGGCATTAACATATTTGCATCTCAATGAGGCACTGATTAATATTTAAAGGGACAGCTGCCCGTGCTCCATTTCTGGGAAGGGAGGGCAAGCTCTTTTTCTTTTTTAAAAAACAGAACACTTGTTGCTCCTTTTCAAATAGGCTTCCAATTCCCACCCCCCCACCCCGTCTAGTTTCTTTTTATCAAGATGAACGCCTGCCAAGGAAGGGGGGGGGGGAATTATGCAACTCCAGAAATAAATAATCAGTAAGCTGGTCCTTTCAACGTCATCTTTGCAGCTGCAAGCACTTTTTTGGGGGGGGGGACACGAGCAACAGTTGAACAGCAGCAACCAGGAGGAATCTGGGAAGTGTTATTCCCAAAGATGACTAAAGCATCAAACAATGATTGACTGTGAAAATATGAAAATGCCCAGATGCCTGATGGATTTCCTATCCGTACATGATATCCCAAGGCTGATCCAAATCAAAAACCTCATGCTCTTTTTTTGGGCGGGGGTATCCCTTGTCCCTTGCAGGTTTACCTGCTGGAATCTTTGATGTGGACATCTGCATTGGTCAAATCCTGACATATTTACAAGGGAGGGGGAAGGATTTGACTCGGTTCACAGTTGAACACTAAGCTTCCAAATCAACTCTTCCTGAATGGTCCAAAACCGAGCTACCTTTCAAAATTCACACTGCTCTGAATTTGGTCCTCCGATCAGAAACCGTGCACAAGAACCCACGTGTCAGGGGAAAATGTGCATTAAAATGCACATACTGGAGGAAATAACATGCAAAGATGCATCGTGTTACGGGCAATGGCTTGCGAAAATGGACATGTCAAGAGAAATGTTCACCAAAATGCAGGGAAATTTTCACCAAGAATGAATGAATGAATGAATAGCAAAGGAAGGATGACAACAGAAAGAGAAATAAGAATTACCAGAAGATTTGAAATGCAGTAGGATTATGATGTTGATTAGAGCCCTCCATAGTTTTGAAACACGGGGAGTCCCCCCCCAAATTATAATTTGGCAGAATATTTGGATTATTTGATATATATACCGGTATGTATAATGTGGAACATTTGATGTGATTTGATTGGATTGTTAAAATGGAAAATTTAATTAAAATGATTTAAAAAATAAATAATAAATAAATAGCAAACTGATGCCGAAATGTGGTGAAGGAGGGCAACATCAGAAATTGAGATCCCTCCTCCACTCATCCAGTCCCTCCTCCACTCATCCATCTATCACTGAGGCCAGGACCTCAGAAAAAACCCATGTCTATGTTGCCCTCCTCTCAGTTTGTCTCTCGGCTACAATGCATGCTTGTTTGGACTTAAGAACACCAGAAGAAGCTTGTCTTCTGGAACAAACCAGTGGCCCATCTAGTCTAGCCTCCTGTTCTCACAAGAGCCAGTCAGGTACCCTCAGCAAGACCTGAGCACAAGAGTGCTCTGCCCACCTGAACTTCACTATGAGTATTGCAAATAACAGTTCTATAAAAGGACAGCTGGTAAATACAGAGTGCAGGTGTCTCTTTATTAGTTTCCAACTTCCCATCACTGGCAATGAGCCAGGGACATTCTGCCTGGAAAGCTGAAGCTATGTCCCTTCCTAGCCCGCAGAAGGAAGATTCAAGCCTGCAAAGCAAAATTCAGAGGCCTATAGTTTTTCTGAGGAACTGTCTCCTCGGAGCCTATTCTCCGCCTTCTTCCCAGAGCGCCTTGAAGCAACGCAAGCTTCAAGGCGCTCAGACAGGGCTTTCCAAGGCTGTGGGAAGAAGCATGGAAGATGGAAGCTGAGAAGATACTGGGCTATGGGAACAAATTACAAAATCTTCCCATGTCCTGGTGCCTTCTCAACTTCATCTCTGTGGTCAGGGCCTACAGGAACAGGTGCCTTCTCCTTTGCTGAACTGTGAAAGACATTGTAGAGAGAGGGCGGTGACCTTTAACACACCCCACTTCAATCCGAAGGTCAACGTTTTGCTCTTGGGTCTTTCCGATGCTCAGGAATGGCTTAAGCAATCGGCCAGACACAAATTCAAACCACTGGAATGCACTCTATTTTTACCCCATTTCCCTTTTCACTTCGATTTACTAGGCAGAAACGGACAGAAACAAACACAGATGAAATCACTTTTAGGGAAGAATCTAAGAAAGCCCGTCGGTGCTTCTCTTGGGGGAAAGGAGTAGGGCTCCGATTCAGGACAAGGGGGTCTGGAGTCTAGGAAGCATGGCGTTGGGGGCTCTCGGGGGTTAATGAGCGACGCGGTGATGAAATAGTGAAATCCCCCCCCTACTTTCCGTCTTTTGGAGCGGTTGAAAAGGAAGACAGCTGCGCCCGTCACCTGTTTGAGTTCAGACAGCCGCAGCTGTGCCCAACGCGAGCCCATCCACTTTGAACCCGGACGGATTAGAAAAACAAAGTTGCTCACACTTGTGCTTAGAATTCCAATCTCCACTCCACTCCCCCCCCCTCAAATGGCCGTTGGTTCTTGGCGAGCGTCAACGCCAGCCGTGCAGCAAATGCCTCCTTGGGTTCCAGCATGTGCCCTCTGCCCGCCTCCCAACAAAGGGTGATTCTGTGCAGCGGGAGGCGCTGGGCCAGGGATGCGAAGGAGCCGGTCCTGACATTGTGGCCCTTGGGCAGGCAGATTGGCCGACGCGGGCAGCAAAGCACACACAGCGGTCCATGGACCACCTGTGGTCTGAGAGCTTCATTCAGGGGTCCTTGGCAAGTCTGCATTAAATATATTGACTGTTAATTGTGCTCTGATTGCATCTTTCATGTTTTATATTGCATTTATGGTAGTACCATTTGAATGCTGTGGAATGCAAACTGTAATAAAATAGGATACAATGCATAAGAAATAAAAGAAGCAATAAATGTTTGGGAACTGCTGGTCTAAGGCGTTATCTGGGCACTGAAAAGGACTCAGTGTCCAAACATGTTTGCACACACATATTTGTATGTTTCAATAGCCAACATCTGAAGGCAGCCCTGTTTAGGGAAGCTTTAATGTTTAATAAATTATTGTATTTTAATACTTCTGTTGGAAGCTGCCCAGAGTGGCTGGGGAAACCCAGCCAGATGGGTGGGGTATAAATAAATTATTATTATTATTATTATTATTATTATTATTATTATTATTATTTGGATTTTATAGGATTTGCAAGTGTAATGTTGTATAGTTTTACATTTACATGTTATTGTTGGAATAAAACGCCTCTCTCTCTTTTTGCAGTATATAACGTGGTTGTTGTTTATACTAGCTGAATTTTTAAAGGATATGTTTAAACTTTAAGATTTCTTAACTGCTGGGCTACCTTCAAGGTTTTGGTCCTGGTGTACAAAGCCCTATGGAGCTTGGGACCAAGATACCTAAAATATTATGTCACCTCCTTATTTGGGAACCATTGTGGTGTAATGGTTAGAGTGTCAGCCTAGGACTTGGAAGACAAGGGGTTCTAGTCCCATTTGGCCATGAAGCTCACCTTGGTCCAGTCACAGTCTGAACCAATGGAGGTTCACCCAAGTTATCACTGCACTCTGCAGGTGGGGGCCTCCTTCAAAGTCCATATAATCAAGAGGTATGTTACGTTTGCTGTAGTAATTGGTCCTTTGCTGTGGTGACACCTACCCTCTGGAAATCCTTCCTGTTATATATTGGGAAGCCTCACTTGTTTGTTTGCTTGTTTAAATGGCACCATGTGGCTCTGCTATCTTTGGGGCACCTTCCTCTTCCAACAGGCCTTTTATAGTGGATGCATTCTCTCCCCGCCCCCTCCCAGAGCTACAATTCCCAGAGCACATGTGTCAGGTTCCACCCAACTTGGGGGGGGGGGTGTTGTGTGTGTGTGACGTCCCACAGTGGCCACAGGAAGGCACGTCACAAGCCACAGAATATTAAAGGGGCCTGGCCCCCTCTTTGAAAATGGTGCCCCAGAGTTCCCTGTCAAGAGGGATTTATAGCTGTGGGAGGGAATAGGGATCTCCTACTAGCTCTCAGCACCTCCAGCAAACTACAGCTCCCTTTTTTGGGGGGAGGGGGAGCCATGACTGTTTAAAGGGGGGGTCACTTTAAACGTATGGTGTGAATGAGGCCTTAGAAAGGGAAAAGGTGGGTGGGGAAGATAAATGGATGACCTGACCCACTTTTGAATGTATCCATCACCACCATGTGATTGCTGCAACACATCTCTCAGGCAGTCCCTTTTTTTTCCTGGGGGGACTAAGGGGTACGCACACACCTAAACATTTTGTGAATCTTAAGTTTGGCCTCATTGAGGGGCAGTATTTCAATATGAGTAGGAAAATGAGAGTGCCCCTAAACATTTTTTTAAAGGGAAAAAAAGCACTGCTCTCAGGGGGAGATGTCCCCGTGGAAGACACCCTGTGGCTTCCATGCCCGCAATGCCCACAGTGGATTTTTAAAAAGCCACGTTTCTCAAATGGCAAAACCTGAATGGAAAAAGTGTAAAAGCACAATGTACTTGTCTGAAGAGGTAAAAGCCTCAGGAAAGAGCATTCTGTCATCTGAGGCCCGCTGCCAGTCAGCTGTTCAACTCCACCAAAATCAGCAAGTTCCCCAATTAAAGCCTGAAATAGTTTTCTGGAGCACTTTAATTCCAGGGCACTCGGAGGGTCGGGATTCTGTTTCATGAATCCGTCAGTCCACCCCCCCCCCCCGCCTCCCACCTGTCCTAGCTTAACCGAGGGCCAGGCTTCTCCAGGAGTGCCAAACTCCAAAAACTACAAAGAGGAAAGGGACATATTCACTGGTTCACCACTTGGAGGGCAAATGTAGAAACCTGGAGACATTTTTCGCACAGTTAAGCTGTACTGTGCAAGATGTGGAGTTGGGGCAAATAGTTCAAAACTATCACACTTAAAATTGCCTTATCACTGCCACTAGTGGTGATGGCTTAGTTATGTGAATTTGCTTTTTTTTATATAAAAAAGGACAAGACAAATTCATGGGGAATTCATTTACTGACAGCTATCTATTGCAGTAGCAAGGTGGAACCTCCTTGTACAAGCAAAGTATACCTCCAAATAACCAATGCTGAAAGCCAAGCAAGGGTTGGCTATTCTGAGTGTTTGTTCCCTGTTTTTGAACCAGCTAATGCTCGAAACAGGATTCTGAGTTAGATCAGGGAAACCTCAGGCCCAGGAATCTGATGTGGCCCCTGTGTGCTCTCTGTTTGGCCCTCTCCATGGGCCATGCCCCTCTCCAGTCTCCCTCCACCTTCCCTTGAGTGCCTGAATGGAAAGTGTCAGCAGAGAGGTCAGAGAAGGAAATGATATGCAGTCAAGCACAGAGAGTGACCCTTATGTAACATACAACGGTAATTCACAAAACAGTTGTTGGTAACACAGGCATCCTGGTGTCGGTAAGCCAATTAACATATGAAATCTGCTAAAAACGACAACTTCTCTCGGTTCAATCTGCAACCTCTTGATACATTGCAGTTCAGCATTTTCACATGTCCATCTTGGTTCGGAGTTCTTTTGCCCCAGGACAGCTGCTGGATCGCCGATTTGTCAGGGAATGTTCATGAAGAGGTTCCTGGGAGATTGAAATTGCTCCCCTCACCTGCAGCCTTTTGAATATTTTTCAGTTCCAGTGTCAAGTTTGGGATCCGTTTTGTTTCTTTTCTTAGCGCAGCCCCTGATCGCCACCAAGAACAGTTCCTTGGGGTGCCGTTTCCCTGGGATTACGTCAGTGGAGTGGAGATGCTGATTTTACTGTCTGGGAATCTAAAATGCAAAGATTCCCCCCATTCCTCCCCCCCCCCAAGCTCCTATGATGTACCCAGTGCAATGTGTTCTTTTCAATGCAGCTTGCGGGAAAGGAGAGACCAGAAAATGTAGGTGACGGCCTGCGAGCCCACAAATCTCACTAAGCGTCATTGAGTAACAGCCTATGCCTTTGATGCACCAGCAGGTACAGCAAAGAAAAGGTTTGGGTGCTATCAGCGGTACAACTCTGGCCAATGGCTTCAAGTTACAAGAAAGGAGATTCTGACTAAACAGGAAGAACGTTTTGACAGGGAAAGCTGTTTGACAGTGGAATGGCCTCCCTCAGGAGGTGATGGACTCTCCTTCATTGGAGGTTTCTAAGCAGAGGTTGGATGGCCATCTGTCATAGATACTTTAGTGAAGATTCATGCTTTGCGGGGGGTTGGACTAGATGACCCTCTGGACCCAGCTCGACAATTCTGTGATTCTAAGTTTAAAAGACTGTTTAAAAATAAAAAGAAGTCCTTTTTCACAGGGCATACAGCTAAACTCTAGAACTCACTCCCACAGGAGGCAGGAATGGCCACCAACTTGGGTGGCTTTGAAAGAGGATGGGACCAATTCATGGAGGAGGAGAGGCTGCTAGCCAGGATGGCTATGCTCTGCCTCCCTAGCCAGAGGCAGCAATGTTTCTGAGTATCAGTTGCTAGAAACCACAGGAGGGGTGTGGGCTCTTGTCCTGCTTGCTGGTTTCCCACAAGCATCTGAGTGGCCACTGTGAGAACAGGATGTAAGACTTCAGGAAAACGCATTGTAAACCTCATAATGGGAAATCACGTTGCCGAAAGATGGAACTCCACAGCGCCATCTGGTGTCACAGTGTTATAACGCATTTAAAACGTTGTTTTCTTCTTTACTAACACAGCTGAGTCCTTGATGCCAAGAGTTGACAGTCTAAAATGTTTCCATCACCCTGGATAAATCATTGTCCCACAAGATTTCAGCTGATAGCATTTTGGGCTTGTCACCAATGTTAGTCCTGCTCAGAATGGAGACCCTGAAATTAATGGGCATGACTCATATACTGGAGTATTAATTTCAGTGGGTCTATTCTGAATAGGACTTAGTTGGATACAATCCTGTTTTTATTTTATTTGTTTGTTATATTTACATCCTTCCCAAAGATCTCGGGGCAGGTTATACAGCTCTCTCTCCCCTGCACCCAAATCATCACCACAACAGTCTTGCAAGGTAGGCGAGACTGAAATATAGTGACTGGTCACACAGTCTGTGGAGGTCTATCCTGTCCTGGCTCAACACCCTTAACTGCTCCACCCTGCAGGGATGTGGTGCCTGTCAGTACTGTCTGTCCCCAGAGGGCTAAGGCTTCTCTGAGAGGACTTTTGGAAATCTGGACCCCAGCCATTCTCATTCCAATCTTATGGCATCTATTATTTTCCACGCTTGGTTTAAAGTGCTGGTCTGTAAGCCCTGGAAAGGTTAAGTCCATCGACCCCAAGTGTGCCCAAGTGAACCACCTCACCATTTACTTCAAATACCTTACTCCAGATCCCACCCTGGTATGAGAGAAGATTAGTAAGATGCCTTGGTGGGATAAAAACATTTTAATACAGTCATGCCTCATGTTATGTCCGCTGTGGGTTATGTCTTTTCAGGTGATGGATGTGCCGAACCTGGAAGTCCCGGAACGGGTTACTTCCGGGTTCAGCGTGCGCGCATGCGCAGAGGCGCCAAATTACATCATGTGCGTGCACAGACATGGTGCTTCAGGATGCAGCCTTTTCATGTTGCGAACGGGCCTCCGGAACAGATCCTGTTCACAACCAGAGGTACCACTGTAAATAGCTAAGTTCCATAGAATTGCAGGCACCCAAAGCCCAACTCCCTGGAATTCCAGAATAACAGCTTAAAGAATCCACCTAAACATTAGGAAGAACTTCCTGACAGTAAGAGCTGTTCGGCAGTGGAATTTGCTGCCAAGAAGTGTGGTGGAGTCTCCTTCTTTGGAGGTCTTTAAGCAGAGGCTTGACAGGCATATGTCAAGAATGCTTTGATGGTGTTTCCTGCTTGGCAGGGGGTTGGACTGGATGGCCCTTGTGGTCTCTTCCAACTCTATGATTCTATGATTCTATGAATCCCTGACAGGCGGCCCTCTAACCTCTGTTTAAAAATTTCTGGAGGAATCCATTCCACTGGTCACCCAGCTCTTACCCTCAGAAACTTCTTCCAAATGTTTTAGTCGGCATGTCCTTTCTTGTCATTTGAATCCATTGGTCCGTATCCTAACCTCTGGAGCAAGATAAAACAAGCTTGCTCCACCGTCCATGCGACAGCCCTTCAGATATTTGAGGATGGCTCTCATATCACCTCTCAGTCTTCTCTTCTCCATGCTAAACATACCCATCTCCCTCAACCGTTCCTCATAAGGCTTGGTTTGATCAATGGGGTCTCTCCACATGGCTTATGAAACTTTCCCCAGCCAGGGGGCTTCCCGCCCTCCTTGAACATTCCTGCCTGGCTGGCATGTGTCCTTAGACTCTTGACAATGGCACTTGCTCGCCTGGTTGGAGAATAAAGAGAGGTGTTTCAGCGTGTGTGTGTAGAAACTGGCCTACTGCATAAAGGCAAAATCTGCCCTTGTTGCTCTCCCCTCGTTCTTACTTCTGAGGAGATGCACATCAGATTGTGTTGTCAGCATTCATTAAGCTATTGGCTTAACGTTTGCAAAGCAAGAGACTTCAGCCGAGGTTGGCCAGGAAGGGACCATGGCCGCAGCCACCGCCACAGCCACGGCCACCACAAGGCAGCTGCATTTTGTTTTGCAGGGAGACCTTTTCCGCTTGTCCCCTCAGCAAGACATGAGGTAATGGAGGGCCGAGAGCGAATGAGGCAAATGTTGGCAGGTGTTATCGCTCAGTTTATCACTTCCCGTTTTATTCCTCTTGATTAATCATAGGGCCGGAGGGCTAAAAAAAGCCCGATTAGGTAAGAGCTCCTTCAAGCCAAGGCAGGGCTGGTTCATTTCCTAATGTTTTGTCCAGGCGATATAAAAAGAGAGAGAATGAAAGAATGAAATAAAACCGCAAAGTGGATTGTTTGCATTTTTTGGGTGGGGTGGGGGAACTCTCACATCCCAGATAAGATTGTTGGAAGCAAGCAGTTCAGTATCGTCCACACTGACTGGCAGCCGCTCTCTGGCGTTTGGAACAGGAAACTCGCCCAGTCCCACCTGCAGATGCTGTAGGGCAGGCATGTCAAACCTGCGGCCCTCCAGATGTTTTGGACTACAATTCCCATCTTCCCCAACCACTGGTCCTGCCAGCTAGGGATCATGGGAGTTGTAGGCCGAAACATCTGGAGGGCCGCAGGTTTGACATGCCTGCTGTAGGGTATTGAACCGGGGACCATTTGAATGAAAGGCAAGTGTTCTACCTCTAAACTATGACCCTTCCCAAGTCCAGCTCTGTACAATTGTCCTCTTTGAAGGAAGTATTGAAGGGGGTGTTTTAATTATTATTTATTATTTATACCCCGCCCATCTGGTTGGGTTTCCCCAGCCACTCTGGGTGGCTTCCAACAGAAAAATAAAATAAAATAATCGATTAAACATAAAAAGCCTCCCTAAACAGGGCTGCCTTCAGATGTCCTCTAAAAGTCTGGTAGTTATTTTTCTTTTTGACATCTGGTGGGAGGGCATTCCACAGGGCGGGTGCCACTACCGAGAAGGCCCTCTGCCTGGTTCCCTATAACTTGGCTTCTCGCAGCGAGGGAACCGCCAAAGGGCACTCGGCACTGGCCCTCAGTGTCCGGGCAGAGCGATGGAGGTGGAGACGCTCCTTCAGGTATACTGGACGGAGGCCGTTTAGGGCTTTAAAGGCCAGCACCAACACTTTAAATTGTGCTCGGAAACGTACTGGGAGCCAATGCAGGTCTTTCAAGACCGGTGTTATGTGGTCTCGGCGGCTGCTCCCAGTCACCAGTCTAGCTGCCGCATTCTGGATTAATTGCCTGTCCTTTCCTTTCAGAGCAGTTGATTTTGCCCACCAGAGATTTTTCAGCCCCATCCCGTTCTGTGTTTGTTTAAAACACTATCCCCTGTGTTAGGAGGTATTGGCACATCTGTAGGAATGATGGGGGGGGGGGGTTTAAGGTCAGTTGAGATCTACCAGGGGATCTCTTAGCGATTTGCAGTAGAGTGACAAGAGCAAATGTTTCACAATTGCAGCAACAAAATGACATTAAACGAAATAAATAAACAGGGCTCTGTACACCACTTTGAAATTCCCTTGAAATATCAAGGGTTGAATCCGTCTCAGTCAATGCAAGAGCGGAAGGACTTCCGCTCACGCAACAGCTTCCGCTCACACAGCGACACTTCCACTCCCTCCCTTTCACATGCACTGTCTTCAGATCTGCTCCAGAGAGTTGTGGGGAGGAGGAGATTTGGCATGGAGGTGCATAAAGGCACATGGAGGGAGAGGAGAGGACATTCTGCTGTGTGAGCAGAAGTCATTCTGCAACAACTTAGTTCGATACAACCCCTATAGGATGAATTAATGCTTGCAAACAAACGAAACTGAATAAAAAGATTTTCTAAATGCACATCTTGACATATAAATTAGCACATGCAAATTCTATGTAAATCTTAATCCTTGGAGCAGGGGTGCCCCTGTGCAAGAGAGAGAGGGAAGCCAATTTAACTGAGTTACCTTGCATTTGCAGCGATGAGGCTTAGTAGCTGGTTACATATCTTTGGAGTGAAGACAGCCTCAAATTCTAACTGGGAGTGAGCGAAAGACTCAGCCCTTGAGCCCAGCTGAGAAAAATAGGGGAAACCTTTCTTTATGCACCCCCCCCCCAGTTGCACCTCAACCCTTCCTCTTCAATTATTCCTTCTTCCTATGCCCCTTGAGCTAACTGAGTTTGCTCCGGAAACATGAGAAGAGCTACCTCTGACCACCTAAAAACCTCTGCGTTCATTTATGCAACCCAAACCCTCTGCGAGCTGAACATCTGATGGACGAGACTCCACCTGATCTATCATTGTGAAGCCATCTCCTGCATCCGTCCCTTCTCCCTCCTGTCTTTTCCCAATCCCCAGGTCTCCAGTTCCACGCTGGCCTAGTCTGACTACCACCCTCCAAGTTAATTGGTTGCTCCTCTGAGGCCTGATCTAATAGCCATACGAATAAAGCTATTTTGAACAGTTGTCCATGAGTTCATCTCCTGGAAAGCTTCAGGCACAGCTGTTGCTATCCACTCTTCTTTTTATTATTTTAAAATGTTACTTCTTTTTTATTTTATTTTATTAAACTCAAATGGGGGAGATTAAGGCAGTAACGTAAGCTACTCCCCCAATGTCAGGTGCCTGGTCCGCTCCTATAAACTGGCCTTTGTGAGCAGTTCCATTCGTCTCTTTCTCTCGGAGTTGGCAGAGGAGTTGGCAGGCTCCCAAAGGCAGCCAAATGGACGGATTTCTTGGCAGGAACCGAGAGCCTTTGCTCCTTGCCACCCGACACAAGTGGTGGGGTGCGGGACTGAAGGCCAAAGCTGGAGGAGCCGCAGGGAGGCCTGGAGGGGTTGGAGAGTGAGTCCCATTAGCCGGAGAGAGTCTGGCTGGGAGCAACAAGCCCAGAGCGGGGGGGGGGGGAGCAGGAGATGTCACAACAACACTACTTTCCCCCTTGAAAACCAATTTGCACCCTTCCTATAGACAATAAGAAGATGTGTTGCCTATTTCCTGCATTGCACCTATTTGTTGTGGGAAGTAAATTAGACCACGCTGGCTCAATATTAACTTCGGTCACTGCTGTGGCAATGGTTGAGCGAACTTATTAAATTAAATAATTTAATTTAATTTTATTATTATTATTATGGTGTTGTTTTCAGACTGGCTTTTGTTTTAGTGAGTTGTGTAGCTCGGAGGATTGAGAATGAAAATGCGAATCACACATTTAATGTATAAGAAACTGCTTCAGAGCAAAATAATAATAATTAAGAGTCTCTTGTTATTGTTTCTTTTTAAAAGCCCTTTATTAATACAATCATAGCTGCCAAGTTTTCCCTTTTCTCGCGAGGAAGCCTATTCAGCATAAGGGAAAATCCCTTAAAAAATTGATAACTTGGCAGCTATGAATACAATTTCAGGAGAAATCCCGTAGATAAGTCTGTACTTGTAATTGGTGAAGAATTACTTTGAGAAATCTGAGCTTCTAGTCCTTATTGTTGTGCGGGGCTTATATTGGAGCAATTACAGTGGGGTGACAATGTAATTTCAATGCATTTCAGCACGTTTAAACCAGCCAAGTCTCCTTTCTCCTCTTCTGGCAGTTATCTTTGTTCAATTAGCTCCTATATTAGTCTCTCTCTCTCTCTCTCTCCCTCTCTCTCTCTCTCTCGTTCCACACTTTGCTGTTCTCAACATATGGACTCCTGATGTTGAGCACAGATATCAATTTCCAAAGAATCTTATGTTTACTTTTTTAAAAAATCAAGTTTCTAGTCTTTAGGCTGTACAAATCCAGCTTCTTGGTGGAAGAAGCGGGATGGGGGACTGTGACTGAGGAGGAGCTTCCAGCTGGGTTTGAGCTCCAAGACTCTTGCCCCTTTCCATTCACAATACATATGTGGATCTTTCCAAACTGCCCAAATTATTCAGGATCAAAATACCAGCCAGCTTCAAACAACCACAAACACGCATATCAGCCCTGCCTGAAATCTTCTCCCATTCCTGACTGGGGCGCAGAGCAGAAGGGAAGACCTGAGGTCAGCCCTCAGGGGAAGTGTGGCTTGTCAATTTGTGGCCAGCCACAGAGCCTCCTTCTCCCTCGGCCACATCCTGCCCTCTCTCCACCTCACAGACACTGCCAAGCTTGCCTGTTTGGCGCTATCTGCCAAGGTCTGACGTTGACTCATGGACATCAGTTGGGAAATCAAAACAGGGAGATGAATGCTTGGGTGACAGAAGGGGGTTGCCTTGTGTTTCTGAAGCAGCCTCAACAGTGGAAGATGCTTAACTTTTAAGGTGCTGACCTTTAAAGCCCTAAACGGCCTCGGTCCAGTATCCTTGAAGGAGCGTCTCCACCCCCATTGTTCTGCCCGGACACTGAGGTCCAGTGCCGAGGGCCTTCTGGCGGTTCCCTCACTGCGAGAAGCCAAGTTACAGGGAACCAGGCAGAAGGGCCTTCTCGGTAGTGGCCCTCCCACCAGATGTCAAAAAGAACAACAACTTCCTATTGCCCTGTGTTACGCCCTCCCATCAGATGTCAAAGAAAACAACAGCTACCAGATTTTTAGAAGACATCTGAAGGCAGCCCTGTTTAGGGAAGTTTTTAATGTTTAATAGATTATTGTATTTTTCTGTTTTGTTGGAAGCCACCCAGAGTGGCTGGGGAAACCCAGCCAGATGGTCGGGGTATAAATAATAAGTTGTTGTTGTTGTTATGCCAGTTCAGACCATTGGTCCACCCAGCTGAGAAGCTGGGAGCCATCTCCTTGTATCCCACAGCTGTCAATCGCCTAACATCAAAATGTTTGCAAAGTGTTGATCGTTGGACCAGCTGATCACAGAGCAAAAGTGCCGAAAATCAGCTCCCTGCAAAAGAACACCAGAATATTGGCTCCGGGATCTCTTCCCGCCAGTGGCCCATCTAGTCCAGCATCCTGTTCTCACAGTGGCCAACCTGCAGGAGCGAGTTCCATAGTGTGAAATGTGCACTGTGTGAAGAAGGACGTCCTCTTATGTGCCCTGAATCTTCCAATGTTCCTCCCAGTTGCTTCTTTACTTGCCTCGCATCTTGTCATATAAGCTCAGCTCCCATTCCCATCAGTAGTGCTCAGCCGCTAACTTAATTCACCCAAAACACAATGGCTCCACCCATAAATCAATGAAAGCTATAGACCATGTGTTGGGGATGGGGGGGGGGGCATCATTGGCCCAAGACTGTACTTTTCTCTCCTCTCCCATGTGCTGCAGCCAAGTCAGAACTCCCTCATCCAAAACTTACATTTTTGATTCTTAATATTGCCAGCTGCTCAAGACACCAGACCCATTTACTGTATGTGAACCTCTGATTGGGAAGGAATGCTATTGTGGCTAATTTTCTTTTTTTTGTGGGGGGGGGGGAGTCGCCCTCAGAGAAGCAGCATTTGGGGAAACTGCATCCTGGAATATGGAGCAAAAGGGGAAGTCTTGGAGAAAGGGGTTTGATCTCGCCACAACCTGTTTCAACTCAAAAACAATAGAAAGAAGAGAATATCTGGTGCAACCTTCTCTCTCTCTCTCTCTCTCTCTCTCTCTCTCTCTCTCTCTCTCTCTCTCTCTCACACACACACACACACACACACACACACACACACACACACTCTCCCAGGGGTGCCAACCTGAATAAAATAGGGGGGGCACGTAAGGCCCACCCTGTATAATTGATCACAAGATGTGGCATGCACACACCATCTGAATGGCAATGCCCATCAACTTTTGGGGGGGGGCTAGCCCCCTCAAATATTATAGGGGGGCCGAAGGGACCTTGGCCCCTAGGAGTTGACTCCTATGCTCACACCCATTTTTAAAGGAGCACAAACTTTATAGATCTTGCAGGAGATGAACTATTTGGTTTCTTCATCAGACAATTCTTTTCTACAAAATGCCCCTACGTTTCCCTCTCCACACTATCCCTTTTAAACATTTTCTGCATTTATCCTTCCTCGGACGAATGATGGTGAGGGAGGGAGTCTATACATCAGAACCGGCTGCCAGTTCCGTGGGTTTCTCGAGGGAAAGTCTGAAAGGAAATAACATCCACAGACTGAGAACTTGCAGGCACCAGCTTGTGGCCAGCACCGCCCCCTGGTGGCCATGGCGGAGGGCTGCCTCTCTCTCCCAGACCTCTCCTTGACCCATGCCAAGCGCTGGCCCAGGCCCTGGAATGTCTCAGCCTCCTTCCAAGGTGCATTTTCCAGCCCGGTCCACCCAGCCCCGGCTTCTCGCCATACGCATAAGAGCCGCCACCCGATATTTCCTGCCGGCTGTATGCATGTCAGGGCCATTAGCAGCGTGAAATCAGGATCATAACAGGCAGAGACAGGCCTGCAGAGGAGCAGGGCGGGTGGTGAGGGCAGCGGATTCGCCTCCTGCCCGCAATCACGACCCCTCCTCCTGCCTTTCAAAAAAGCAAAAGCATAGAAGTGATTTAACTGCATTGTATTATTTTATTTTTGTTACACCTTTGTAGCCCGTCATGGGAAGAGATAGGTGAGAAATAATTAGTAGTAGCAGTAGTACCCGTAGTAGTAGAATTATGAAGTTGGAACTCCAAAGTTCATCTAGTCTGCAATGCAGGAAAATAATGACCACTGTTGCTATGTTGTTTATTCTCAGTGCAGAAGCATTTAAATTAATAGAGCTAAGTTAGTCAGCTCCGTTCTTTCCATAATTCTGCATGTGCTCAGAGATCTGCGCTGGTTGCTGATCTACTGTCAGTTCAAGTTCAGGGTGTTACTAAGGTAAAAAAGGTAAATGACCCCGGACGGTTAAGTCCAGTCAAAGGTGGCTGTGGGGTGTGGCTCTCATCTCGCTTTCAGGCCAAGGGAGCTGGCGTTTGTCCACAGACAGCTTTCCAGATCATGTGG
Source organism: Zootoca vivipara (assembly GCF_963506605.1). Classification (NCBI taxonomy): domain Eukaryota; kingdom Metazoa; phylum Chordata; class Lepidosauria; order Squamata; family Lacertidae; genus Zootoca; species Zootoca vivipara. The sequence goes on along the minus strand of NC_083289.1, from coordinate 31,575,808 downwards.
CCAGCATGACTAAACCGCTTCTGGAGCAATGGAATCACAGTGATGGAAACCAGAGCGCACGGAATTGGCGTTTACCTTCCTGCTGCAGTGGTACCTATTTATCTGCTTGCATTGGCGTGCTTTCAAACTGCTATGTTGGTAGGAACTGGGACAGAGCAACGGGAGCTCACCCCGTTGCACAGATTTGAACCACTGACCTTCCAATTGACAAGCCCAAGAGGCTCAGTGGTTTAGACCACAGCGCCACCCGCATCCAGGGTGTTACTATTAGTATATAAAGCCTTAACAACTTGGCACCTACACTTTGGAACTCCCTGCCTATTGATATCAGGCCGGTGCCTACTAAAAACACTGCTGTTTCGACAAGCCTACTCTGTTTTTAGTTTGTTGTTTTATTTTTTAAATGTTTCAATTCTCATTGAGGTTGCTGTTGCTGTTTTAAGCAAACTAGTGGAATATACATGTTATGAAATAAATAAACTATGGAGTAAACTATAGAACTCATACTCCCAGGAGGCAATGATGGATACAAACTTGGATGGGTTTAAGAGGATCAGACAGATTCATGGAGGAGGAGAAGTCTACCATCGATTGCTAGCCTAAGATGGCTAAACTCGTGTCTCCACAGTCGGATGCAGTCATTCTTCTGAATACAGGTTTCTGGAAATCACCAACAATTCTGTTTTGAGTTTCGATGCTGCTGTGGAGGACTGATCTTTCCCAGGTCTTATTCACGGAGATATCATTGATAAAGGTTAAATCATGGAGGTCTCCAAGTGACATTTGATGTTCCTGTTTGAGGAGCCTGCTCTGCTTAATCCCATCAGCCGTTTCCCTAAGTAGTCTTGACAAAGTCATCTGAAACTTTCTCCCCCCCCCCCGACACAAAAGATCAGCTCCTGTACTGGGATTCTGCACTCCCAGCGCAGTACTAGGATTATTGAACTGCTCTCCCCTGAGAGTTGGACAAAAACAAAAGCAATTTAGATCCAGCGGAAATAGTATAGGAGATATTACACATAACACGAGACACTCGTGAGATTTGATACTAATTTTAGTGGTCACCTTGGCCGGCTGTTCGGATGTTGGCTGGCCTGCCAAAAGCTAAGAGTACCTGGCGATGAACTGAGATCCAAAAGGTGACATCACAGGATCGGCAACCCTGCTTGCAGCAGCTCAAAGTCATCCAAGGTCACGGCTGTGAGCCTCGACTGCAGGAGTCTGGCACTTTCAAACTGTCTCAGGACAGGGAGGAAGATAATAAAAAGCTGCATTTTCCAAAAGAAGGATTTAGACATTTCTACAATTAAAGTTTCTGTTTTGTTTTTGCAAAGTGTGTGGGGAGAGAAACCTGTTTGATTTTTTAATTATTATTTTTAAAGCCACACTGCATGTGTGCCTAATAGGGTTGCCATATGTCCTCTTTTTCCAGGACATGTCCTCTTTTTTTCAGGGTTTAAATTTCTGTCTAGGTGGGTTTTTTTATATTCGCCAAAATGTCTCTGGCTATACTTTCTGGATGAGACATAGACATAACTGGTGGCTGAACACTTGCTTTCTTCCCTTCTCCTGCAATATAACACAGCTTCTATAGCCTACATATAGAAGGGGTATTTAAAATGATAGCATCCTCTTATTTGCTGTTCAAAATATGGCAACCCTACCTAAGACAGCCTCCGTTTCAGAGCAGGGAGGAATCCCTTCCAGTCTGAGGGCCACATTCCTTTCTGGATAACATTTCAGGGGCCACATGCCAGTGGTGAGTGGGGGCAGAGGCAAAAGTGGGTGGGCAATAAATGTAATTTCTACCTGTGAACAATAGGGTACTTTCCACACATATTTACACATCCCTCTCTATATGTCACCTAAGCAAGAAGGAGGCCTTATCAGGATTCAGAGTCACCTCCTGGGCAGAAACAGACAAGGAGAGTACAGAGCCGGGCCAGGGAGGGGTGTGGTCTATGGAGAGGGGGCGTGGCCTCAGAAGAGACCTAGGGGCCAGACAGGGAGCACCTTTGGCCCCCAGACTTGAGATTCCCCACTGTTGCTCTAACATGTAGCTTCATTTTGTGTGTGTGTGTGTGTGTGTGTGTGTGTGTGTGTGTGTGTGTGTAAAAATATGTCCAAGTCAAGAGTGCTTGGTTTTGAGTTTTGCTTAGACCTCCTGATTTTACATAGACCTCATGTCCCCCAAAGTTAGGAGAGCAGTTGGGGGCCATTGTTTTAAAAGGATGGGGAAGGGGATGTTGGTGCCCCACACCGTCCTTTTCCAGAAAAGCTTTATTCCTACATAATATTGGCTATCTCTGCACACTTCAGGAGATGGCTTTCAAAGATTTGGGTTTGCAGCTTAATTTTATTTTCTCCAACACTCACCCATCCAGCCCAAAAGAAAAGAAAAAAAGGGGTTGAGGTGGGGTAAATGTCAGGCTGCAGAAAGCAAGATACTGTGTAAAAAGAAAAGAAAAGCAAGATTGCATTACTTTTCGGCACAGTCCGGGACTTCACACAAGCAGATTTATGGAACGTCTTTCTGAGAAGTGATGGATTTATGGCGGTGATTTTTACTGAAATGGGAGGGAAGGACATTGGGGGGAATAATAAAAAAAGCATAAATCAGGAAGGGAACGACGTTCGGAGAGTGTAAAGCATTTTGCTCGTAGCGAGTGCAAATAAAACACATGGAATTGGGACTTGTTGCAGAGAATTGATATTAACAGTCGAAAAATGGTGTGGGGAACATGCTCCCATAGATTTAGGAATCAAGGGAGCTGCCTCATGCCGGGTCAGACTGATTTGTTCCTCTTGCCCAGGATTGCTTGCTCTGAAAGGCAGACCATCTTGGAGAGCCAATGTGGTGTAGTGGTTAGAGTGTTGGACTAGGACAGTGATGGTGAACCTATGACACGCGTGTCAGACATGACACGCAGAGCCCTCACTGCTGGAACGCACCCCGTCGGCCCATTCGCGCTGTTGTTGTTGTGTCCCCCCCCCATTTGTGCTCCCGCTCCTCCTATAGCTTGTCTCCATTGTTAAAACCTGGGTCCTTTTGTTGTTGTTGTTGCTGCTGGTAGCCAGAGATGGGTTTTTAACCCTTTCTGTGCTGTTTTTCTGGTGCTTTGGCAGACTATGATTGGGTGTACAGTAACAGCGTTTGTTTTTTAACCCGTTCTGTGCTGGGGTTTTTTGGCGCTTTGGCAGACTATGTCGGTGCTGCGTGTTAGTTCCAGCGAAGGTATTATTCGTCATTTATTTCTGTTCTCTTTCCCCCACCAAAGTGCATCAGCTTTGGGGCACCCCCCCAAAAAAAGCAAAGCAACTTTTGCACTCCCCCCAAAACCTCCAAAACTTTGGTCAGCAGCTCCCCCCAAAAAGCTCAACAGCTGTGGGCACTTTGTGATAAATAAGGGTTTTTTGGTTTGGTTAGGTTAAATAATTAGTTTTGGGTTTATTAAATGCAGTTATATATTACAATTATACATTTTTGTTATTTAAACTATAAATATCACGAAATTATGGGTTTTTTTCTCGAAGTGACACACCACCCGAGTTATGCTCAGTTTTTTGGCGAATTTTGACACACCAAGCTCAAAAGGGTGCCCATCACTGGACTAGGATCTGGCCAGTCACTGCCTCTCAGCCTAACCTAACTCACAAAAAACAACAACCACGTGCTCCTCATTGAGCTCCTTGAAGGAAAGGTGAGATATAAATGCAACAAATAAATGAATTTTCCCCAGGACCTGCTACCCAGAATCCTTCCAGGTAAAAGCATTGGGGATCGAACCCAAGACCTTTGCTCTGCAGATCACAACTGCAACATCATTCATCGCCAGTCTAAGCCCCATAAGTGTGCATGTGAATGGAGGGATTTTTTTTTTTTTGCCTTTACACTTGCTTACACTTATTGCATTAGCCATTTAGTGTCCATTCACCCAGTTTGGAGAACAAGATCAAAAAGCCCAGGTCTCAATGCTTATCCTTGAGGAGGGCACCAGGTTGGAGGAAACTGGCCTATAGATATAGCTCCTGCATTTGGAAGGAGAATAGAATGGACAGCAACGTGTATTGGAGACAGGAGAGACAAGAGCCCGCAGGTCATAAATATTAAAAATTAACACGTATGGAAAAGCAAAAAAGAAAAGAAAAAAGGAGCAATATGTTTTGGTAATCATTTTGAACTGCTGACCCGACTTGATGCAATGCAGAAAACTCCAACATTAGGCACCCGTCATTCAAGTCGTGATTAACACATGACCCAATTTTTCCAGCCGTTTAATAAAAGTTGAACATAACCTACAGGTATTGTAATTGCTTCCAAATGGCTGGGCTGAAGCTGGCGGGTCTATGGATGGTATTGTGTTTTGCAGGGTAGGTGGGGGGAGAGACATCACCCCACTCAATGGAGCACAGGACCCTCAGAAATCCCCACTTCCTCTCCCTGGCTGCGTTTGAAGGCAGGCCTCCCCCCCCCCAAGCAACAACACAGCCACCTGAACCATCCAGGGAGATTATGGGGTGTAGGGCTAGTCTGCTGTTGCACCCCAAGATTTCAACAAAATTCACATAAGCGGACTTCTTATATTGACGAGAACAGCTTAGAGCCTTCAGGAAAAGTGTTTCCAGCTTCCTGGTTAAGAACAAGGAGGTCACGTTGAGCACGAGTGTTGGCAAAGGCAGCTGCAGGGTTAAAATGTCTGGGTGTGTCCCAAACACAGCAAAGTGTGTTAAGGCCCTTTTATTTTAATGGGTAAGATTTAAACATACTCTTAACACATTTGTGCAAAGTGGAGAGAGGGATTTCCACCCCCAGGATGGCAAAAAAAAAAAAAAGTGAGGGAGGTTTACAAAACTCTTACCTAGTCTCTCTTCAACTCTTGACCTGCCCAGATGAACATCTCCCTCCAGAGATCCAGCCCCAAGCAGAGGAAACACATCTTCCTCCGGTTCATTTGTCTTCTGCAAGAACCGGTTCATTTGTCTTCTGCAAGAACTGATGTGTTTGTCTCTCTGCTCCTCCCTCACTCCGGTTACCTTGGGAGCAAGTTCTGATGGGCCACCTGCCTTTGATGAGCGGGTCTGAGGGGAGGAATTAGAGGCAGTTTCCGTTTAAAAGCCAAACCTAGCCTAATTCGCCCTTTCGAAAACAGTACGGAAGCTGAAACGCAGCTTCGAAATTTGCGCGTGTCCAAATCTTGCAATGCGCTTCTCCAGCAAAGTAATCTGTGCAGAAATGTACGTACTAGTGCAAAGTGTGCATTTAATGGTATACATTAGTGAAAATAACATACTCAAATGTGTTAGGGGAAATTGTGTTGCAAATCTTAGGTGAGATTGAATACAAAACACTGTATTGGGAGAAATTCAAACTAAACCCCTGATGGATTTTTATGAGATCTATCTATCTATCTATCTATCTATCTATCTATCTATCTATCTGTTATCTATCATCTCTCTCTCTCTCTCTCTCTCTCTCTCTCTCTCTCTCTCTCTCTCTCTCTCTCTTATCTGATGTGGGAAACTGAACTCAAGAATAGGAAAATGAGTGAAACAAAACTTGAGAGATTCACCCATCGTGACGCCTGCTTTCTGATGCATGTTTTGTCTTTTGAGGAAAACCTACAGTGCTCAACAGGCATTCATGCTACAATAAATGTACCAAAAATTGCAGCCATGATCATGTATCCTGGGATGGGTGAACAACAACAACAACAACAACAACAACAACAACAACAACAATTTATTATTTATACCCCGCCCATCTGGCCAGGTTCCACCAGCCACTCTGGGCGGTTTCCAACAAAATATTAAAATACAGAAATCCATCAAACATTAAAAGCTTCCCTAAACAGGGCTGCCTTAAGATGCCTTCTAAAGGTCTGGTAATTGTTGTTCTCTTTGACCTCTGGTGGGAGGGCATTCCACAGGGTGGGTGCCACTACCGAAAAGGCTCTCTGCCTGGTTCCCTGTAACCTGACTTCTCGTAGCGAGGGAACCGCCAGAAGGCTCTCGGCGCTGGACCTCATTGTCCGGGTAGAATGATTGGGGTGGAGACGCTCCTTTAGGTATACTGGACCGAGGCCGTTTAGGGCTTTAAAGGTCAGCACCAACACTTTGAACTGTGCCCGGAAACGTACTGGGAGCCAATGTAGGTCTTTCAAGACCGGTGTTATGTGGTCTCGGCGGCCGCTCCCAGTCACCAGTCTAGCTGCCGCATTCTGGGTTAGTTGTAGTTTCCGGGTCACCTTCAAAGGTAGCCCCACATAGAGCGCATTGCAGTAGTCCAAGCGAGAGATAACTAGAGCATGCACCACTCTGGCGAGACAGTCCGTGGGCAGGTAGGGTCTCAGCCTGTGTACCAGATGGAGCTGATAAACAGCTGCCCTGGACACAGAATTGACCTGCACCTCCATGGACAGCTGTGAGTCCAAAATGACTCCCAGGCTGCACACCTGGTCCTTCAGGGGCACAGTTACCTCATTCAGGACCAGGGAGTCCTCCACACCTGCCCGCCTCCTGACCCCCACAAACAGTACTTCTGTCTTGTCAGGATTCAATCTCAATCTGTTAGCCGCCATCCATCCTCCAACCACCTCCAGGCACTCACACAGGACCTTCACCGCCTTCACTGGTTCTGATTTGAAAGAGAGGTAGAGCTGGGTATCACCCGCATACTGATGAACACCCAGCCCAAACCCCCTGATGATCTCTCCCAGCGGCTGCATGTAGATGTTAAAAAGCATGGGGGAGAGGACAGAACCCTGAGGCACCCCACAAGTGAGAGCCCAGGGGTCTGAGCACTCTTCCCCCCCACCACCACTTTCTGAACATGGCCCAGGAGGAAGGAGCGGAACCACTGTATAACAGTGCCCCCAGCTCCCAACCCCTCTAGACGGTCCCGAAGGATGTTATGGTCAATGGTGTCAAAAGCCGCTGAGAGATCCAGCAGAACTAGGAAACAGCTCTCACCTTTGTCCCTAGCCCACCGGAGATCATCAACCAGTGCGACCAAGGCAGTTTCAGTCCCATGAGAATACCTCCTCTTTTACCAGAGCTGCAATCCCATGCACATTCACTTCAAAACGAGCTTGCAAAAGATCCCCACACAAAGGATAGGATAGGAGTTTAGTGTAGGATCATTTCTGGTCATGTGTGCAAGGTGTTTGGGACTTGTTTGCAGTGTAGACTACATTGTCTGCATGAAAACCACAGCTTGTATTTCCTCTCTATGCATGCGGGTAGTTTATTCCTGGACTGGGAATGTCCCCTGCCTGAAATCCTGGAGAGCTGCTGCCACCCCCAGTGTTAACAACACTGAACCAGATGGACCAGTCATCCAATGATTTGTTATGAAGCAGCTTCCTATGCTCTGATATCGAAATGTATGGGGCCAATTACTTGCATATTTGATTCCTCTTCTATATTTCTAATATAGGAGCTGAACTATCCCCCCCCCCGCCCCAGGTTTAGTCATTAGTTGAAAAATCAGTAGTGATCCTTGGTTATATCAGGTCTTATTTTAATCAACTTTCTATAGCTTGACTCCACTGCTGCTGCTGCTGCTCATGACTCCTGATATGCCCTAAATTCTGGACTAAGCATGGGCAAAGTGTCTGCTTTGGTTCCTCTCAGTCTTTTATTGTTCCAGGCTTCAGCCTGAGGGCGTTTTGTGGAAGAAGTCCCCGTGACTATATACGGTATCAATGTCATCTTCTCCTCATATACACATTCTATATGCAATTTTGCCTAATATACATATTTTTACAAAGTAATCTCACCTGTGTGTAGTTACTTTCAACTAATATATGTATCATTATAATCATTTAGCCCACCCTTTAGCTTAGAGTCCCAGGACAGGTTACCGCAATTAAAACACAGCATTACTATTAAAAAACAATGTCGCATAATATTCAAAACAGTTTTAAATGACTTAAAAGAGCAGAAATAAGGTGGGTCCTTAAAATATACATCTCAAGCATCAAAAGGCAGTTCAAAGAGGTGACTCTTCAGCACCGGCCCCAAGCTGTGTGCACCTCTGTACGTGTGACTTGGCTGGAGAACCGCATTGCAAAATTTGGAGATGTGCGAATTTCAAAGCAGGGCTGCGTTGGGGTCCAAGCATTCTTTCAAAAAAGTGTGCATTCTGCGAATCCTCCTTTTAGTGCAAACTGAATCAAATTCCTCCCCCGTCCCTATTCTGGACTTCGTCTCCATCGTGAAAACCCTCTCCTGGAAGTCCGAGGGGCAGGACCCAAGAAGCAACCCAACCCTTGCAGCCTGCGACACCCGCCTTCTCCCTCTCCAGACCAGACATGAGCTTGTTAAGTTCTCACTCAAGTGTGTTTTGTACATTATTCTAAGAGTCCGAGTGGATCTGGGAAATCTCCGCTCGAGCTGGAGAGAGATGGAGTGACACCACAGCTCCGCACACGACCTGCGCTCCTTTGCGCAGATACTTCACCTCATAAAACAGGAAGCTGCAGCTCTCCCACAGCCAGTGATTTATCTGGGAGGGGAAACCAGCCTTGGGATGAGCTGGCCGCACTTTATTAACTGCTGTGGACAATGTTCCCCCAGACATCTAATTGCTGAGGGATTAAAGCAGGCATCCCCAAACTGCGGCCCTCCAGGTGTTTGGGCCTAAAACTCCCATGATCCCTAGCTAACAGGACCAGTGGTTGGGGAAGATGGGAATTGTAGTCCAAAACATCTGAAGGGCCAAAGTTTGGGGATGCCTGGATTAAAGCTTATTTGTCTAATGGAGAGGTTCACAAAGCAGGCGTACTTCCCTCTCGGGTGGGTTTACCTAAGGGCAGTGCTTTTTTCTTTCTTTCTAAAAAAAATGTTTAGGGGGTACTCTCATTTTCCTACTCATATTGAAATACTTCCCTTCAAGAAGGTCAAACTTAGATTCACAAAATGTTTAGGGGTATGCGTTGCGTACCCCTGTGTACCCCCAGGGGGAAAAAAACACTGCCTAAGGGGCACAAAGAGGTAAGGGGGAAGCTGGCAGAAAATGCACCACTGGATCACATTAATCAGTTTTGTTGAATTAATTAAACTAAATTGATTTAAATGGATGATGAATAATTGTGCAATTAATTGTTACTTGCCGTGAATTCTATTGTGTTGTTATCTTCTGTGGGTCGTGCAAACCACTATTCTGAATCATGTTTCTTATAGGGTAGGGGGCACTAGGGAAGAGTTTATGGGACCTGAAAAAGTTTGAGAACCACTGTTCTATTTGTTGCTCCACCTTTCCTGCATAGATCCCATGACGTTTCCAGACAGTTTCCCACCCAGACATAGAACAGACCCCAAAGCTGCTTAGCTAAAGAAAATAGATGCAACAGGGTGCCTTCACACCAAACCCTCATCATGTTTAACTTCTCCTTCCATTCTGAGACATGAAGGCCGGCAACATCAACCCCGCCATGTGGGAATCCCTTGCAGACGACTGCAGTGCCTGGAGACAGGTTGCGTATCCACAGCAGTGACCAGAGGAGGAATGGCCACTGGGAGGAGCACAGAGAGAAGAAATGCCGTTGGTGTGCTTGTAGCAGCAAAACCAGATGCCTTTATCTGTCCCTCCTGAAACAAAACATGTCTCTCCCCTATCGGTCTCTACAGCCACAGCAGGTGCTGTAATTCTTCAACAGTTTGACTTTACTCCCAAAGGCACACTCTTCCATTGTGTTATGTACTGAGCTGAATCCTAGAACAATAGGATTCAGAATCAGCGGGAGCTACCCAATCCAACTCCAGGTGGAAGTGAATCCGCAACCTGATTGGCCTGCTGGAGCAGCCAATCAGGCGGCTGGCAGAAGTGAATCTGCTACCTGATTGGCCTGTAGGAGCAGCCAATCAGGCTGCAGGCAGAAGTCAATCCACAATATAATTGGCCCACAGGTGTAGCCCTGAAGTAGCCAATCACGCAAGGCCCATTGTGTAAATAATGTATATAAGCAGATGGTTTTGGGAAAAGAGCCATTCGTCTTCTCTTCTTCTCCTTGATGAATATGAGCTGAATAAAGAGCATGAAATTCACTCTCGACTCCGAGTATATTTCACATTGTCTCCGGAGAGAGACGGATGCCAACAAAGATACATGCAATGGCTACAAGGTGGAATGGAAAATAATGCCTTCTTACATCTCTAATCTTAGTCTTACACTGCAAAATGAAGCTAATTGTGTACCTTAAAAAGTAGTGCATGAATGAGAACAATAACATGTTTGAAGACATGGGACTCATAGCCAGGATTGGCACCGGTGGCACGAAAGGAGAGGTGGATCTGCCCATTTCAGTTCTCTGTTTCTCATTTTTCTGAACTAAAATTCAGTTCCCCACATCCCTGCAGATAGTTGCATTTTTTTTAAAAAATGATTGTACAGTGGTACCTCGGTTTATGAACACAATTGGTTCCGGAAGTCTGTTCATAAACTGAAGCGTTCATAAACTGAAGCGAACTTTTCCATTGAAAGTAATGGAAAGTGGATTAATCCGTTCCAGACGGTCCACAGAGTACTTAAACTGAAGCGTTCATAAACTGAAGCATGGGTGTAATTGGTTCCAGAAGTCTGTTCATAAACTGAAGCGTTCATAAACTGAAGCGAACTTTCCCATTGAAAGTAATGGAAAATGAATTAATCCGTTCCAGATGGGTCCACGGTGTTCATAAACTGAAAATTCATAAACTGAGGTGTTCATAAACCGAGGTTCCACTGTACCTATTTTTTTCAAGCAACTTCCCGTAATACGTTTTCCCCCACTTATATATTCATTTTCTTTTGTATGTTCATTTTTACATGAATAAACACATGTTTGGTTGGAGAACTGCATTGCAAAATTCAGAAAAGTGTGAATTTCAGAGGACGGCTGTGTCTTGGTTCTCATCCTGTTTCATAAATAGGTTTGTTTTTGAATGTGAAATGAATCAAAATTTCCCCCCATTCCTAGTGATAAGCCTACATTTACTCCTGTGTAACACCTGGAATAGCAGTTTTATTGAATGCAAATGGCCTCCTTCGATATTCATAAAGCAGGCTCTGCAAGACGGTTCAGTTTTCCCTTAAAAAAATGTCCCCAGGTTCCCCCGTTGTGACTTGACTGTCCACCTGCACAAGGTTCCGTTTCTCCTGGGTCTACCTCTCTTGCCGGCCATTCCTGAAACCGGAGCTGCTGCCATTGATGCCCTTGAAATGTGGGTGATAATAGGTCAAACTTGATGTTCCTGTGAGTTCCCCTGCACTTCTGACACCAGTGTGACACCCACTCACATGCCTCCTCCCTATCTTTAAAGATTTACAAGGGCAGCAGTAAGCACTTTCCCAGTTCTTTATTAATAAGGCTGTAATAAAAAATGTGTCAGCATTCCTTCACTGAAGGCGAGCGACGTCTTTCCTAAGCCAAAGGGGGATTTAGTCCTCCCTGAGAGGTAGATTTTTATCGGTGGTCCTTTTATCGCTTTTCCTTTGTTACCCTGCCTCGAGGCTTCCTCCTTCAAAGTGTGAACTGAGGCACTCTGATGGGGCGAGCCCATAAATCTCTCTTTCTTAATCCTTTCTTTTCTCATATTTTCAAACCAAAGGAAGCAGAGAGACTCCAGCCATGGCCTGAATGGACCCCGTTTTCTGTGGCAGACTAGAGCAGAAGCGTAATGGCTAATTCAGAAGGGGGGGAGTACAGGGCGTTTTTTTTCAGCCAGAACTCTCTGGAACTCAGTTCCGGCACCTCTCATGTGGGCACCATTGACGTTATAAGAGAACAAGGGAGGCGTCCGTAGTGACTTCCGGCACCTCTTTTTCTAGAAAAATAGCACGGGCACAGTCCCTTCATGATAGTCAAAGCCACACCCATTTCTAAGACTGGAAAATCTTCCAAGATTATGCAGCAATTTTATAATTACACAGTAAAAAACAATTATGGATGCATGGCCATGATCAGTTCAGACCTCCATGTGTTGCATTTCTGCTAGAGCTACTATTTTCTGAGGTTTCTCTCCGTGTGGGAGAGAATAGAGGATCCACAGCAGAAGATGCGGGGAAGGGGATTCCCCATCAGTTTAGTGGAGGGTGAGAAGAATTATGAGCTCAGAGACTTGGAAACAAAAGCTGGGCTTGTTATGTTGGGTCAACATGAAAAATTCAGTCATCATTCCACAGGCATATGAGAAGAGAGCTGGCTCTTCCATTTGGCAATGGCCTCAGGTGGAGAGACTGGCAAATTTACATGCACCCATGCACACACCAGGAGTGTGGCGACAAGTGCAAGGTGACTTCATGATAGTCACAGCCATGCCCCTCATAGCCAAACCCCGTCACAGCTGCAGCTGGTGTTTTAAATACTAGAACCTGCACAGCATTCTCTCGAAACTGGAGCCCCTTTTGCTGCCAGTGTTCCTAAATGCTTAGCTTTGGAGCATACGGAGCGAAAACCTCTAGCTGTTCTTCCTGCGCATCTTCTGCAGAGGGACCCTAGGAGCCAATCCTCAGAGGCTGGCTCACCTCCTTTACTCCGATTGGCTCCAGCCAGCACAAAGCTTGAGACGTCTTCTTCTCTGGAGATAAAAAGCTCCCCTTCCATGCTGATTGGCTGGCTCTCGGATGCCAGAGACAAGGATCTTGCTGCAAAAATAGTCATGGGTCTTCAAGTCCCCTGGGATCCCAGGACGCAACACCTCTGGCTGAGAGTTTCCTCAACACCTCTGGCTGGGCCGTCTTACCCATAGGTGCTAGGGGTGTGGGGCACTCAGGCGCTGGGCTCTCGGGGACACCAAGCCAAGAGTCTGGGACCCAAGAGTTGAGTCCGGGGAAGAGCCCACCTGTCGGTCGGAGCGCCACGGTGGGTTCTTCTCCTGAGGGAAGTTCTGCGCCGTGAATTCAGGGGCGACCAAGCCAGCGAGACGCTGAGGCGGCCGGCCAGCTCCAGCCTTCCTGCGCGCCTAGGACTGGGCAACATGGGGGGTGAGGCGCCAGGTGGATCTTTGCACCCTAGCGCCGCATGTGCTTAAGACAGCCCTGGTAGAAGGTACGTCAAAGTGGGCAATAGTATCTCATCTTGGTGGATAGGAGTCTTCTGCTTTGTGACTATAAAGGACTGCTGCTGCTCAACAGAGAAGGCTCCTTCTTTAAATTGTTATTTTTTATGTATGTCATTTTAAATTGTTGTTGATATTAATGTACTTTTAGTTAGATTTCATGATTTATGTGGAAATTGTTTTTCATTTGGTTGTGTATCTTATGATGTGTTTTATTTATTGTTTATGACTTTTGTTATGTTGGTAATTTATGTAAATCTTGTCATGTTGTAAGCCGCCTTGAGCATTGTTTTACCTATGGAAAGGTGGCACAGAAATAAAATAATGATGATGATGATGATGACGACGACGATGACGACTATCCCAAAGCACTATCCCAGGATAATCCTTGACCATGACTATTGAAATCAATGGGGCTTGCTCCCACGGAAGTGGGGTTAGGGTTGCAGCTGGGGATGGGGGAGAAATTAGATTTGGTTAACATTTAAAAGTGAGCCTATTTAATTAGCACACAAGACTGGAAATGCTGCTGGGGATTGAATCTGGAAACCTCTGATTTTAAGAAAAGCATATATTGAAATTTAAGTCAATCAATAAAAAAAATTACGGCAAAAAGAGAACCTTTTGCATGCAAAGTAGATGATCTGCCACTGAGTTACAAACCCTTTCCCATAGAAACTTTGGTAACTGCCTTTTATTGAGTCATAAGAACCTAAGAATCGCCCTGCAGGTGGATCAGGCCAAGGCCCACCTAGTCCAGCATCCTGTTCTCACAGGGGCCAACCAGATGCCCCAAGGGGAAGCCCCAAAGCAGGAGCCCAGCACAAGAGCAACCTCTCCTCCTGTGGCTTCCAGCAACTGGTATTCAGAAGCATCGCTGCCTCTAACTGTGGAGGCAGAGCATAGCCATCATTGCCGGTAGCCAATGAATTTGTCCAGCCCTCTTTTAAAGCCATCCAGGTTGGTAGCCACCTCTCTTTCCTGTGGGAGTGAGTTCCATAGTTTAACTTTGGGCTGCATGAAGGAATTTATTCTCTCTGCTCTGAATATTCCAACATTCAGCTTCGGTGGGCATCCCCAAGTTCTGAGAGAGGGAGAAAAATATTTCTTCTGTCCCACTTTCGCCATGCAGTGCAAAATTTTATGAGCTTCCATCATGTCACCTCTTTCTTGCCTTGCCTCTAAACTAAAAAGTCCCGAATGTTGCAACTTTTCTTCCCCCTGATCAAGGCAAATTCCACCTGCCAAAGTAAAGGTGTCAAGGAAGAGATCAGGTCAAGACCACTGAGCTTTCTAGAAGTGAATATGGCAGGAGGGTAGGAAAACAGAGACCCAGGAGCACCCGTCTCCCAACATCTCCATTCCTCATCTCTGCTCCAAACATCTCCATCTCTGAAGCTCAGCCCAGTTTGAAAAACGGAGTTTTGCATCCATTTTATCATAAAGGGTTGCGCGACCTTTTAAGGCCCGGATTTATAAACCGCGGCGAAAGGCCTCGTGACGGGCAAGGGTCTGCTTCTGAAATTGAACAAATTGTCGTTTTATGGCTCCTGCGTGCTGAGGGGGCCATAAATCTTGCCGCATTTAAAGCATCTGCTGTTTCCCAGCCGCACTCCCAGCTCCTTGAGAAGGAGGAGGAGAAATGTCTGACACTTCCTGACGTTGGCTATAACGGGGGCCTCTGGGGAGCCCCTCGGAAAAGTTTTAAAAGCAGTATTTATGGATGATCACCATGAATCAGGGCCCTAAAAGGTAAGGCACAGCCTGTTCTTCATTAAAGGTTTGGAAATTCTGCACTGAGATTTTCCCTGCGGGAAGACAAAAGAAATTGAGTGAAAGAGAAATGGCTTTAGAGTTAAGCCAGATCTACCCCCCTTTCTTTCTTTCTTTCTTTCTTTCTTTCTTTCTTTCTTTCTTTCTTTCTTTCTTTCTTTCTTTCTTTCTTTCTTTCTTTCTTTTTCTTTCTGCTTTTTTTCTTTCTCCTTTTCACCCCCCCCCCTTATTATTTTTCTTTGTACTTGTTCATTGTCTATTTTTCTATTCCTTTTTTCTTCCCTGTTATTTGGTCATTGAAGTATGCTGCACCTGACTGTGGAGGCTCCATTTCTCAATGGATTTGTCTAGCCCCCGCCCCTTTTTGAAATCTGAAAAGACACCCCTCAGCACACACTGAGGCATTTGCTGTGGCAATTTGAGCTGCTATTATGGAGTCCGCTCCTGTCAGAGTCAGGGTCATCTAGCTGCGAGGCTCTCCTGAAAGCCGTGGCATATGAACTTTGTGTTGGGTTTGCCTTTCAGTGGCTGAGAGTCCCATTTAATTACCTTTTTAATGCTTGGATCATTTGGAGGGATTGATGTTGTGCTGAAGCTTCCTGGGAACAAGGAATCTCAGTTAAGAGACTTCTGCTGGTTCAGTTATGTGGGAATATTTTACATCCTAAAATAAGAGGCTGGAGGTTGATCTTCAACTTCCAACAACGGGGAAATCCTCATTTCTAAGTTGGTTTTGATGAACTAAAGAAACAATATAAATTGGAGATTTTGTCACCAGCATCTCTACCATACTATCCATTCATTCCAGATTCAGATTCACGGGGGTTGGTAGGTGGGTGGGTTGTATTTCGGTATATCAGGTGGTTTTATCATCATCATCACCATTAATTAATCAATTAATTAATTAAATTTATATACTGTTCTTCATCAAAAGATCTCAGGGCAGTTCACAGGTTCTTTGGCCACAAGATGTTTTATTTCATATGTGGTTTTTTATTGAGATTATAGGAGTCTCTCTCACACATGCTTTTACATTTTATTATTGTATTCCAGTGATGTATGGAAGCATCATTTTCCCATTCTGTCCTGCGTTTGTCACAAGCAGCCCTGCTCTGTTTGCTCCAAAGTTATATCTCCCACCCAAAAGGACGTTACTCACCTCGCTGCCGCAAAATTGCATAGCTTATGCAATATGCATAATTAACTTCCTAAGTTCCATTGCCGTTATGCTATCCCACCTCATTCATTTCATCGCAAAGGAAAGGGGAAATGTTTTCAATTACTTATCATTTTCAGACTGAAAGCAGCAGCAGCAGCAATTTTTTAAATTTATATTTTTGAGAAAAATTTTCGTGGACAAATAAAGTGAAAGAAATGGGGGGACGGACACACCCAAAAAGGTACTTGAAACTTTAACAGTATACAATATATAGGTATATAAATAATTGTATACTCATTGGACAGCAGTGAATATTGATCATATTCTCTGGATTTATTTCTGTTCCTGACATGGGATAAATAAGCAGAAGTGGGCAATTTCTGCCCCTGTTCCTCTTTTCATCCGAATTCTCCCACAATTCTGTGATATTGTAACATCACAGATTTCTTTATATCATTTTAAGGTCCCGTTGGCTTTGCCTGGGGTTTGTTTGTTTGTTTGTTTGTTTGCTGTTGTCTTTAAAACTGCCTTTACACATAGTAACCTCCTACCCAGAAGTGCTAGAATTAGCAGGTTGGCTGTCATAAGTTTTTGGACTGTGTTTCAGTTCCGGCAATGTTACACCCCCCCCCCACCACACATACTTTCCTTCCCTTTCAAAGTTTCCCTTGGAATGTGCTACGAAACCTTCCTCAGAATAACACTGGACTGCTGCCCAGCTGGGGGCGTTGTAACTTGGAGCAGAGCTCTCTGTATGTGCTGCTTTAATTCATAGATAAGAGCAACAGAAAGAACCCTGCTGGATCAAGCCAAAGGCAGCCCATCTAGCCCAGCATCTTGTTCTCACAGTGGCCAAGCAAATGCCCCAAAGGGAAATCCAGAGCGCAAGAGCCCTCTCCCCTCCTGAGGTTTCCAACAACTGGGATTCAGAAGCATTGCTCTCTCCAGGCAGAATGTAACATCATAACCATCATGGCTAGTAGCCATTGAAAGCCTTAGCCTTTGTCCAACCATCTTTTAAAGCCATCCAAGCTTTGTGCATATTCCACCGGGAATTAACGGAACACGAAGCTATAGATGGTAGCCATCACTGGCAGGAAAGGCCATGGTATAACTGTGTTAAAAAGGTTTCCTTTTGTCCTCCTTCATTGGATGACCCCGGGTTCTAGGGCTGCATGGTTTAAAGCTCAGGACTGCAATACCTGAAGGACTGCCTCTTCCCATATGAACCTACCTGGACCCTGAGATCATCTTTTGGGGGTGGCAACACAAGAACGGGCCTTCTCTGCAGTGGCTCCCGTCTGTGGAATGCTCTCCCCAGGGAAGTTCGCCTGGAACCTTCATTATACACCTTAAGGCGCCAGGCAAAAAATGTTCCTTTTTAACCAGGCCTTTGGTTGACCTGATGGACAACCTATACCCTTTTAAAATGTGGCTTTTTTGGGTGTGGGTGTGTTATTTTGATTTTATATATTGTGATCTTTTCTGTGAACCTCCCTGAGACCTCTGGGTATAGCAACGTGGCATGGAAGATCCACTAAAAGTAGCCACTTCAGAACAGAACTGAAGTGTGTAGGAATGTTGAGGGTGGCAGGAGAGGTTATATTGTTTATTAACATCCTTCCTAACTTGTGCTAGCAAGTTTCTTCACTTAGCAGAGTGCATTCCCCTTCTTACACAGCAGAAAGCTAGTTGCAAACTTGTGTGAGATTCTTAAGGCAATAAGCAATTCAATCTGGCTTGTCCAGATTGAGGTATGTTCTAATATTCCTGGTAAGACCCCTTTTGAATCCCTCCTAAAAGAATAAAGACACCACAGTCTTATTCATAAGTAACAAAAAGTAGTTTTACTCACGATAAGGCAGAGCACCGTGTGATCCCTGAAGGCAGGCTTAAGGCTTAAAGTTACAAATATGTACAAACAGGTTTACCTCATATGGGAGATAACCTGGGGAACTGCTGTAGCACCGAGCAGCACAGTCCAGGTGATGCAGGAAGCAGGCAGGACGAACGGGAAGGTTGAAAAGAGAAGAGGAAGGTAGTAGCATGACTTGGCCTTTTACCAGGTCTGGAAAGGTCACGCCCACCCACTAGTCACATGCAAGGAAGGGTGCTCCAGGAAGTTCGACTGGCTGGGCCAAACATTCTCTTGCATGTCCACTCTAGCAAAACAAGGAATGTTGCACTTGACTGCTCCCACTGGATTACATTCTACAAAGTGAAGCAGAGCAAATCCCCCTTGAGGAAATTCACTTCCAGTTTCCAGATGCATTCTTGACCCAGTATTCAGGGGTTTTGTTTTTTGTTTTAAAAGCTTTTGTTGCATCTACCTATTTCCACCTGAGCAAATTTAGGGCAAGGAGAAGACACAATGCACACTTCAGGGTGGAAATGTAGTTTTCTAAAATAAGTTTGTGCTTATTTATATATACCGCCTTTTCCTCCAAGGCGTATGTGGTTCTTCCCTCCCAGTTTTATCCTGACAACAACCCTGTGAGGTAGGCTTGGCTGAGGGGCAGTGCCTGACCCGCCCCACCCCCAGATCATACCTAGTGATTCTCATATGGCTGACTACAGATTCGAATCCTGGCCTTCCACATCCTAGTCCAACCCTGTGTTACACCACACTGCCTCTCAGATGTGTCTGCAATGTAAAATTTCATTCTCCTTAGCCTTTCTTCTCTTCTTGCACTGTGCCAAACTTCTGGGCAGCCTTGCCCCTCTCTCCTCCTAGGAAGCCACACAACATCCCACCTGTGGCCGAGCTGGAGCAATGGCCCCATCCCAGTCAGCAAACCACTTCTGATTGCTCCGTTCCGTATCGAGACATGAAGCAGACACAAAACTGGGGGGTTGAGGGTGGCGGTGGGGATTTAGCAGAGGAGTCTGTCTCAGTCTTTGGGCCGAATGCTGCCTTTCAGCACCATATTAATTTAAGAGACAGTGTGGGGAGACACGCAGCACAGTCTGTAAGTCGTATCCAGCACTGTTGCCGGATAAAATCCCTTTGGAATTTAATTTAAAGGAGCTGACACCAGCACAAATCATGCCAGGGGGGGTCTACCAGGGCTGGGGCAGCCTCATTCTGCGTTGGCGGCACCCGCCTCGCCTCCTTGAGTCACGGTGACACCCTAAAAGGGTCCTGATCAGCCTTTAAGCCCCCGTTCCGAGCCGACTGTAATCTTCCCCTCAGTTCCTTTCCTCAGCGTCGTAAGAAAGAACATCTGCTAGAAAAATCTACCAGCCCAAGAGCCGCAATGGTGGATAAGGACTTATCAAAAAACAAACAAATAAATAAAAAATGGCAATTTGAAACAGTGGCTCGTTCTGAAAAGAGGAGCCGCCTGGGTCACATGGCAATGAGAAATAGTACCCGAAGAAAGCATTGTCTCATCTGTCTACAATCTGGGGAGATTAAATATGTTCAAAGGAAACGTTGCCAGTTATGGGGGAGGCAGACAAGAGAGAAGTCAATGGCAACTACGGAACGGGGTGATGAAACGTGAGAAAATTGTGTCTGTGTGGGGGTGGATCTGGCAGAGAGGAGGAGGGGCGAGGGGGGGAATGAAGGCTGTGTAGAGGGAAAGGGAGAAGAACAAAGGAAAAGAGGAAGACGGGGAGGTAAAAGAGAGGAAGGAGAAACAGAATGCAAGAAGGCAAGAGGGGATGGCCATGCAGTGCATGGTTAAACTGTGGAACTCACCGCCACAGGAGGCAGTGAGGGCCACCAACTTGAATGGCTTCAGAAGAGGATTGGACAAATTCAGGGAGGAGGAGGAGGCTACCAATGGCTACTGCCCACAGTGGCTCTGCTCTGCCTCCATGGCTGGAGGAAGCAATGCTTCTGAATGCCAGTTGCTGGAAACCCAGGAAGGGAGAAGGCTCTTGATCTCGGATCCCTGCTTGCTTGTTTCCCACAGGCATCTGGTTGGCCGCCGTGAGAACAGGATGCTGGGCCATTGGCCTGATCCAGGAGACCTCTTCGGGGTTTTTTTGATACAGTCGTACCGGTACCTTGTTTCTCAAACAGAATGCATTCTGGGAGTCCGTTCGACTCCCAGAGCCATTCGAAAACCAAGGCGCAACTTCCGATTGGCTAAAGGAGTGTCCTGCAGCCAATCGGAAGTTGTGGAAGCCGTGCCGGACATTCGGCTTCTGAAAACCGTTTGAAAACCGGAACACTCACTTCCAGGTTTCGATAGTTAGGGAGCCGATTTATTCAGGAGCCAAGGCATTTGAGATCCAAGGTATGGCTGTATTAATATTTTATTTGGTTTCAAGATTCAAAATTACATTTTAACACTCCATAATTAGAATCGTACAATACCAATGGCTTCCCGCTCACTCATCCTCAATGTTTATAAATGTAATTACATGTAATTGCATTTTAAAGTACCCTCATATTGAGTTTTATCCCCTTTAACAGGTTTTTAAATATAATCTACTAATTCCACCCCCCCTTAAACGTCAACCCCCCCCCCAGTGGACTTCGTATATAAAGAGTCACTTTTGAAATAAACTATAAAGGTTTCCAGTCCTCCTTGAAAGAATCTAAGCTTGAGTCTCTTATACAGTGCAGTAGGGTTGTTTTCATGATGACAATGAGGATATCAGAAAAGAAGCTATGTGATTCCTTGCACAGGACAATGTCCTGATTAAATGTAGAAGGAAAGGGCTATAATTCAGTGGCAGAGCCCTTGCTTTGCCTGCAGATGTTCTCAGGCAACGTCCAAAGTCTCATTCCCCAGTATTTCCAGGTAAGGGCTGCAGGTGGCGCTGTGGTCTAAACCACTGAGCCTCTTGGGCTTGCTGATCGGAAGGTTGGCAGTTCGAATCCCCGCGATGGGGTGAGCTCCCGTTGCTCTGTCCCAGCTCCTGCCAACCTAGCAGTTCGAAAGCACATCAGTGCAAGTAAATAGGTACTGCTGCGACGGGAAGGTAAACAGCGTTTCCGTGCGCTCTGGCACTCGTCACGGTCCTCCGTGCACCTGTAGTGGTTTAGTCATGCTGGCCACATGACCCAGAAAAGCTGTCTGTGGACAAACGCTGACTCCCTCGGCCTGAAAGCGAGATGAGCGCAACAACCCCATAGTCGCCTTGGATTGGACTTAACCAGCCAGGGGTCCTTTACCTTTTACCTTTATTTCCAGGTAGGACTGGGGACACAGAGAGAATTCCATCAGAAACAGAAATGGGGGCTGAAATTATTGCAGTTAACATACGACCATCAGACGAGCCCTGCCAAATCAGGCCCAGTGAAGTATCCTGCTCTCACAGTGGCCAACCAGATACCTATTATGGGGAACCCACAAGCAGGAGGACCCATCCCCAAAAGCCCTCTCTCCTCCTCTGGTGGTTTCCAGCATGTTTGTCTGAAGTCAGCAAAAGAAACACAGCAACAAATATGCGTGGAATTCGCTATAATTCTCGCTCTCTCTTTTCAGGCCGAAAACATTACGTAGATAATTGCATTGTCTTCTGCATTGTTTTTGATGCTTCCTTTCCACCGAACTGGACTGAAATTCATTACGTAATTAATTACTTTTGTGTCAGCCATAGTGAAGAGCAAGAGGCTTTAGAAGAAGCAGAACAGTAGCTGATTGCTATGAATACAGGATGGGGTGGAAATTAAGGACTCTTTCCATTCCGGCTGTATGAAATCCCAGAGAGTCACTGCCAGTCAGTGTAGACAGTATTGAGGTAGATGTACCAATGGTCTGACTTGGTGAAACTGCATTGGTACAGTGCACTGTCCTAAGTTTCCACCGTGCTCCCTGCCAATGAATGCCATGAAGATGGTGCGATTTAAGGGACCCAGAGTGTCTAATGCTAGCTCCATGTCAACTAAAACATTGCCATTTTTACTTTTATTTTTTTAAAAAACAAACAAACAAACATGGGTGCAGTTAAGCATTTCTGGAGTTTAACTGGCAAGAAAATGTTGCCTTGCTCTTTCATACTAATCCCCCCCATGGCATCTTTCAAGAGGCAGAAAAGATGACCAAGAACATGTGATCAGAACATTTAAGAAAACAAATATTACTGATACCTTGTATATAGGCCACCACAAGGGAAAAGTGAAACGTTTCAAGTCCTCCCCTTTTTTGAAAAAAATGGGGGGATTGGGGGGGGAGGGAGAGTCACTTTAATTTTATCTGGAGGTTTTCCAACAATAAAATCTAATCCATCATCCTCTCTGGGTGACTGGCCTTAATGAAAATTTAGAGGCTGCGACTGAAACTTAGAATTCAGCAGGGAGGCTATTAGGAAGCATGTCTAGCAGCTCTGAGCAAGAAGCGGGACCCACTGGCCCTGCCAGAAAGTGTGAGTGTGAAATGGACAGGTTTTAATTTGGCACCCAGAATCCACAGATCACTGGAATCGTGACTTCTAGAATGTAGCTGAAGATGTCTCTGCTTCACGACTGGTAAAAACCAGCAACTGTTGCACCTTAATGGCTGACAGCTGTGTTTATCGTGGCATAAGTTTTCACAGGCCAGAGCCCACACTGCCGGAAGGGAAAACTCATCCGGCAGATGCACAAAGGTACAGAGGTGGGAGCTGGGCCCAGGGTGCCGTCTGAAAAGCTCACAAGGTCACCATCTTGCCGAAGCTAAGCCTGGAATATCTTTTTTAAAATATTATTTATTTATTTATTTACTTTACTTTACTAGGTTTACATAACAAAAGCATAAATTCATTCCACGTATCTTTACAATTTGCCTTCCCCCCCTTTCCCCCCAGTCCTTCCCCCTCCCTTCCCACCCTCCCACCTGATCGGGCCTTCCTTCTTCATAACTTTAACCATGTACAGTGGTACATCGACTTACAAATGCTTTCGACTTACGAAGTCTGCAAACCTGGAAGTATTTTCGCTGTGTGCGCGTTCTGCACATGCGCGGAAGCGGCGCACGTGGTCTGCGCATGCGGAAAGCGCAAAATCGCGCTTTGCGCATGTGCAAAATGGACGCTTCGGCTTACGAAGGATTCGACATCCGAAGAGCGCCGCGGAACGGATCGCCTTCGTAAGTCGAGGTACACAGTCTGTTCATTCATGCTTGTATATTCGGGCTGGCTTCTCCCCTTTCTACCCAATTCCTATAAAATGCCCCCTTGTTTGTGATTTTTTTTGGCATTTATTTTCCCATCTATCCTCTGCCGCTATCTGTGCAAATATTTCTGATGGTACATATTCGAAAACATAATCGTTCCATTTTCCAATATTCCACTTAGCTTTTTCTTTCCATCCTAGAGCAGTAACTGCCATTCCAGCTAAAATCAGCCTGGAATATCAGTTGCTGGAAACCACAGAGCAGGAGAGTGTTCTTGTGGTTGAATCCTGCTTGTGGGTTTCCTACAGGCATGTGGTTGACCACTGTGAGAACAGGATGCTGGACTAGATGGACCACTGGCCTGATCCAGCTGCAGTTGTCAGAAGGAGGCACCCAAAACACCATCTAAGGGCTCCACTCTGGATTTGTGTAGGCTTTGCCCCTGAGCCTTTTCTTCTCCCAAAAATGTCCTGCAAGGTGGCAGGTACAGATTTTCCCTTAGAGTTTACTCCCGAAGCCATTCTCATGAATGAGCATAGCTGCAAGACAGCAGAGGTTTAGGACCACAGTTTTCCTTCCCCTAGATGGGCTTCCTTTCCAAATTGATCTGCCCCTCACCTCCCTCTACAGCAGGCATCCCCAAACTTCGGCTCTCCAGATGTCTTGGCCTACAACTCCCATGATCCCTAGCTAACAGGATCAGTGGTCAGGGAAGTTGGGAATTGTAGTCCAAAACGTCTGGAGGGCCGAAGTTTGGGGGTGCCTGCTCTACAGCATGTGCAGAAACCACCTTCTTGACCGCTGGACCCACTCTTGGTCTCATCTGCTCAATCCACCAGAGCCTGTCTTCACATGCAAGGGAATTGCCTAACTCACTGAGGGTTAGAGACATTTATTATTATTATTATTATTATTATTATTATTATTATTATTATTATTAGTGCCGAGGGCCTTCTGGAGGTTCGCTTGCTGTGAGAAGCCAAGTTACAGGGAACCAGGCAGAGGGCCTTCTCGGTAGTGGCACCCGCCCTATGGAACGCCCTCCCACCGGATGTCAAAAAGAAAAATAACTACCAGACTTTTAGAGGACATCTGAAGGCAGCCCTGTTTAGGGAGGCTTTTAATGTTTAATCGATTATTTTATTTTATTTTTCTGTTGGAAGCTGCCCAGAGTGGCTGGGGAAACCCACCCAGATGGGTGGGGTATAAATATATTATTATTATTATTATTATTATTATTATTATTATTATTATTATCATTATTATACCACCCTATACCCAGAGGTCTCAGGGCGCTTCACATAAAAAGATCACAGTATATAAAATTAAAATAAAAGCAATAACCCAATAATACCTGCCACCCCAAAAGAGCCACATTTTAAAAGGGTATGGGATGTTGATCAGGTCAACCAAAGGCCACGTTAAATAGGAAAGTTTTTGCCTGGCGCCTAAAGGTATATAATGAAGATGCCAGGCGAACTTCCCTGGGGAGAGCATTCCAGACGGGGAGCCACCGCAGAGAAGGCCCGTTCTTGTGTTGCCACCCTCTGAACCTCTCGAGGAGGCGGCACATGGAAGAGGGCCTCAGAAGGTGATCTCGGGGACCAGGTAGGTTCATATGGAAAAGGCGGTACTTGAGGTATTGTGGACCCATCAGCTAACCTCACCTGGTTTAGCCGGCCAGTCAAAGCCGTTCCCAGGGTGTAGCCACTGTCACCTACTGACAGCTTATAAGAACCACAGGTGAGAGCTGAGTGCAGGATGGGGACCAAAGGTGGATAAAGTACCCCAGAAGGTGCAGGATGTGTCCCCCACCAGAGGAAGAAGAAGAAGAAGAAGAAGAAGAAGAAGAAGAAGAAGAAGAAGAAGAAGAAGAAGAAGAAGAAGAAGAAGAGGAGGAGGAGTTTGGATTTGATATCCCGCTTTATCACTACCCGAAGGAGTCTCAAAGCAGCTAACATTCTCCTTTCCCTTCCTCCCCCACAACAGACACCCAGTGAGGTAGGTGGGGCTGAGAGACTTCAGAGAAGTGTGACTAGCCAAAGGTCACCCAGCAGCTGCATGTGGAGGAGCGGAGGCACGAACCCGGTTCCCCAGATTACGAGTCTACCACTCTTAACCACTACACCACACTGGCTCTCACCTACCCTTCTCCTAACACCCCATACACCCCAGCTCTACAACTCTATGTTTCTATGACAAGTCTATTTAAGAATATACGTTGCAACCTAGATTCCACAGAGACTTGCACTGCAATTCCATACACATTGTGCATATTAAACCTTTAGCAAGTTGCGCTTACAGTCCTATATACAGAAAATGCAAAGGGGAAAGACTTGCGCCTCTTAGCATCGCAATAAAGAACAAAGGGCATAAATTAGTAAAAATAATAATTCTGCTACTCCATATGAGGTATATAAAGCTGTCAGCCTGAAATTTCTGTGAGACAATGAAGGAATAAGAAAACCCTGATCAGAAACCTCTAAAGAAAACTCTAAAAATGCTATATAAATTCAAGGAGACCCAGTTGCCCAGGTGTCAGAGAAGTGTCGGCCTCTGACTGAACCAAACACATTTTATTGCCCTCAACTGTTCTTTTAAGGTAGAGGAAATGTATTGGGCAAGGGGGGGGGGCAGGGAGCCTAAGATAGCAAGGAGTGTGTCAGAAAGCTCTGTTATTATTTCAGCTTCTTGATCAGTGCTTGCATATTAAAGGGGATTTATTGAGCTTTTGGTGGGGGAGGAGAGTGTTAGCAGATTTCTGACCGTGTTCCAATACGGCCAACATTCATCTGTTTCTCAAATCAGGAGCTCTTGGACGGCATCTTGCCGAAGTGGGGAAACATCTTCCTCCCTTGCCCTCTCCCACGCTGAACTCGTGAATTTGTTCAGCCAAATGTATGAGCAGACGGAGCTGCTGTACAGCCTTCCACGGCCAGATGCCATCCAGATGGTCTAGACTACAACTCCCATCATCCCTGATCACTGGCCAAGCTAGCTGGGGCTGATGGGAGCTGTAGTCCGAAACATCCAAAGGCTTGAGGAAGGCTGCACTGAGCTAGACTGTTGGTCTGCCTCGGGGCTGCAAAACCTGTGGTCCTTCAGATGTGGCTGGACTACAAATCCCATCATCCACTTGACTTGGGCCATGCTGGCTGGGGTTGGTGGGAGTTGGAGTCCAGCAATGTCTGGAAGGCCACAGGTTTGCCACCCCTATTCTATCTAGCAACTAGATAGACCAGAGGTTTGGCTTAGTATAGCCTTCCCTAACCTGGTTGCCCTCCAGATGTTCTGGGCTATGGCTCCCATCGGATTCTAGTTCAATGCTCCTACAGGCGGTGGTTTTCTGGGGTCCTGGTCAGAGAGAAATCTCCACCTTGCTGTCTGAAAATCCTTAAACTGGATATGCTAGAATTGAAACCCGTGACCACCCCCAACTGTTGCTGAACTCCTTCTCCCATCAGCCCCAGCTAGCATGGTCAATGGCCAAGAATGATGGGATTTGGAGTCCAGCAACAGGTTCCCAACTGCTGCTAGGAACAGCTGAAGCTGCTTTATATTGAGTCTAACCACTTGTCCACCTACGGTAGCTCCCTATTGTCTACACAGACTAGGAGTGACTCGCCTGGTTTTTATGCAGGGAGTTCGTGGAGCCCTGCCTGAAGATTCTGGGGGACCTGGGAAGAAAGTGCTGGTCTTTAAATAAGATTCAGCCACCACCTAAAAGCAAAGACTCTGCAGCATTTCTTCTTGCCAGCCATCCGAAAATAAATTACAGACTTCTGCCTCTTCTTAGGACATCCTCGGCAAAGGGGACCGCAATTCAGATCCTGTCATCTCTAGGCAGGGCTGTGAGAGACTCACTGCCTGAAACACTGGCAAGTCATGGCCAATCAGTGTAGACCATACTGAGCTAGAATGACCAATGGTCCAACTCAGTTCAAGGCAGCTGCCCCTAGGTGCAATCAATTTGCCAATCTATTTTCTTCAGCCGTCATCCCAATATATTAGGTGTGTGCAGTAGCTTGTAGCAACCAGCCATCTATGGCAACGAAAGAAGCATTTTGAACAGCATTAACTAGCTGAACAAAAGCCTTGGTGGGGAAGGCCTATTCTGCATGGCATGGTCATAACGATATTGTTTGTAGTTCTCTATCCAAATGCCTCAGGGTAGATCAAGGAACAGACGTTGCGCTATTGCTCAGCCCTTTTCTGCACTCTACCAAACTCTTCCCTAGCATTAATTACCCTTGCAGAACCTGAGCTTCATCTGAGTCGCTAGACAGCTCAAATCTAAGATCTTACAAGAAGATCTTGACTGAGGTACCTGTTATTCCATGGACCTGGCATTATTGGCCCTAGGCTTGAGCAATGGCTGCTGTTTCCCCGCAACCTGACCCCTTTTAGGACTCGCAACAATCACTTTAGGGACAGGCGCAGTTGATGCCTGATAGCATACTGGGGAGCTGTTTAAGCTGTCTGAACTCCAGGGAATGAGGAGTTCTGGAAGTGCCACTGTTTTTACGGGCTTCTACTGCCACCGTTTTGCAGTTTGCTGAATCCTGAAACTTATGAGGAGGTTGTGCTACCATCTAGTGCTTGTAACAGAATAACAAGCCCTTTCCTTTAAGAGCTCATGTTCTCTTCTGTGTTTGATCAGTCTACTCTGCCTGCTAAGGATGATCATTAGTTCCAGCTATTTACTTTATTCATTACGTTCAGAGGCTGTTAATTCTTCATGCAAACAGATCTTTACCAGCACTGAGCAAGCTTCAATTGTCCATTCAATTGTCCTTAACCATACACAGATTTTGGCAGAGAGCAGAGGTGGGCAACCTCAAGCCCAGAGACCAAATGTGGCCCACCAAGCCTTTTAAAATAATAATAATAATAATAATAATAATAATAATAATAATAATAATAATAATTTATTTATACCCCACCCATATGGCCTTCAGAGTGCTTCTATATCACATCCTCTTCCCCAGCTACACCCTCTCTCCTTAGGCCATGCCCCTCACTGGCCCTACTTTCCTTGATTGTTACTGCCTGGCTGGGATGTGTCCCGAAATGGTTTCTTCTTGCTTGGCTGGAGGGTGTGGGGTGTGTGTGTGTGTGTGTGTGTGTGTGTGTGTGCGTGCGCAGAAACAGGCCTGTTGATACAAAGATGACACTTGTTTGCTCACTTTGGTCTCCAGTCCCACCCACTACTTTGCATGTGGCCCCTCAAAGGTTGCCCGGAAGGGGAAGTGGCCCTCAGGTTGGAAATGGTTCCTCCTTCTAGCCACTCAAGAACCATAGCTGCCAAGTTATCCCTTTTTTTAAGGGATTTTCCCTTATGCTGAATAGGCTTCCTCGCGAGAAAAGGGAAAACTTGGCAGCTATGTCAAGAACAGAACAAGTTTTACAGGGAGGAAGGTTTCCCCTGCTGAATTCCGATGTGATTTATTAACATCTCAGCTGCTGAATGGACAGTTCTTCAAAACGGAGCCTAACCAAAGCAAATGTCCGTATTTAAAAAAAATATAAGGTTCATGCTTGCTAGCGCAACACTGAAATCAATACAATTTTTGTTAAGTTCAAATGGTTCTTGGCTTTTCAGCCACTGAACAGGAGATGGCACTGCAGGAAAACAGTTTGTCATAGGACAACCTTTCTCAACCTCGGGCCCCAGAAGTTGTTTGACTACAACTCCCATCGTTCCTAGCCAGCATGGCCAGTAGCGAGGGTTGTTGGAAGTTGTAGTTCAAAGGTATCAAAAAGAGTGGAATAAGTTCATGGAATATTTGAAGGAATATGTTAAATAAAAAAAAAACACCAGTAGAACCATCTCTAAAATACAATGAAGATTTATTAAGCCTTTGTCACAAAATATATGTAAAATTATATGTAAAATATATGTAAAAACAAATGTAAAAATAGATGAAAACTGATGTAAGATAAGGACAGGCAAGAAACAGTATGGCACCGAAAATGGTGAGATGGGTAATAAAACCAAGAGAGAAGTACAGGTAGGAGGAAGTCCAGTTCGAGAGAACAAGTGGAGAAGAAGAATTTTATAGGTAAAGAAAAGAGAGGTAAATACGACATGACACACGTTTTGTTTTGTAAACCAATTTTATTTAAGAGGTGTATACATCTGTATGTTTGCTTTTACTTTTTATATGTATTAATTATTATTGCTGTATACATTTGTTAAGATTGCTCAAATAAAAACAATAAAAAAATATTTTTTTTTAAGGAAGTTGTAGTTCAAGAACATCTAGGGACCCATGGTTGAGAAAAGCTAGTTTAGGAAGTCTGAGCACTGGAAGTCACTTCACGCAAAGTCAAAACACTGCTTCATCCAGTATTATCTACCTGCTGTCTTGTGGTTACTCTCTGGGGGTACAAGCAGGAAACTTTCCCAGCTCCACCTGGAGATGCCGGCAACTGAACCTGGGGCCTTCTGCGTGCAAAGCAGGTGCTCCACCAGTGAGCTGTGACCCCACTTTCAGGAAAAATAAATGGGAAGGAAATTAGGAAGCTGCCTTATACCAAATGACGTTGTTGTACCTAGTTCTGTATTGCCAGCAATGACTGGCAATGGCTCTCCAGGGTTTCAGACCACGGCTCTTTCTCGGAGGTGCCGGGGGTTGAACTCGGGGCCTTCTGCATGCAAAGCAGGAGATTAAAAGGCAGGGCAACATTCTACCGGTCTGAATAGGATTGGTGAAACAAAAATGTTTCAAGCAAGCACCAAAAGGCATACAGTGGAGGATCCTGCCTGATTTCAATAGGCAGGGAGTTCCAAAGTATGGATGTCGCCATTTTTACAAATGTGGAAGGAGTATTATGTTGCACCTGTAACAGTGCCCGTTCCACGGATTTAAGTGTTACGTGGGTACATATGGGGTAAGGCGATCTCATAGATAAGCGCCAGTCAGGAATCTCTTGGTTTACAGGCATTATTAGAAAGCCGTATGTGAAATGTTACTAAATAATCCCAGGGTAGTTGTAAGGAAAAGTATTGTCAGCTGCTCAGATATTGGTAGCCAGTTGCTGGAAGGGACGGCAGCCTCCTTCTCTGAGAGAATGGAAAACAGACATCTGGCATTGAACACAAATGCACAAGGTATCATATTATAAGAAACTGAAAATGACTTTTTACAATGGCTTTTTACAATGTTGGGATGGATATATTCAGCACTGGAATCATCAAGTGAGACAGAAAAATGTTGGTAAATGAGTATTGGAAGTGATATAGGAACTAAAGTTAAGTTTACTGTTCAAAACAGATGGCTGCAGTTTATGATAAGAGTTTGCTGAAAGCAATTGCAAAATTACTCCTTTAAAAAAGTCATTGTTTTTTTTTTTAAAAAAACACCTCTGTTAAGAAAAAATCTCAAGGCATAAAGTGCTGCTTTGGAACACACAGCCAGCAGTCCAAAAGTGCAGATGATTTAACCCAGAGCAACTGAAACAAGTCTGGATGTCTGTGAAAATTCAGTATTGCTTCCCTTAATCAAGTAATCAACAAAACGGTTGCAAATGAGTCTTTGTGTCTTTTTCCTTTAGCCCCCCGTATTTTGATAGTCAATTTCTCTGTTAGGGCCAATTGCCAAACTCTGCTAAGCCAACCTGATAAGGATGTCCTTTCCAAGTTGTTCCAAAACTTAAATAAGTCTCGCTCCTAATGATAGATAACCAATAAAATAGTTAAAGGAGATACCTGAATTCTGACCCAAAATGGCTCCATTAGGCCCTATGGTGTGGATGAAGAATTTCAGACCTAGGGGGCAATAAATTACAGCTTCTCGGCCCACTCCCCATGAAGGCCTCAGCAGGACACCATAACAGAGGACAAACATAAAAACTTTCCCAGTTAACATTAACCGTAAGACTATTCCACCAATCCAAATTTAAGCATATACAGGTGCAGCCCACATGTCCAGACCCTCCAAGTGTCCTTATTTTCCTGGGACGTCCCTGATTTAGAGAAGCCATCCTTGTTTCTGATTTGAACCCAAAATGTCCCACTTTTCCTTAGGAAGTCCCTATTTTCATCAGAGAAATGTTGAATGGTATGGGGTTATCTGACCCCCAAGCCATCTGAAGGCAATCCTGTAGTTGTTTTTTGTTTTTGTTTAAGTGTTTAATGTTTTATTATGTTTTTTATATCTGTTGGAAGCTGCCCTTCCTGGGCAACCCAGGAAGATGTGTGGGGTATAAGTAGTAAAAGTATTATTATGGATTGAGACGTCCCTATTTTCATCGGAGAAATGTTGGAGGGTGTGTACATCCAAACGGGGATCTGAGTGAGATTCATGCTTATAATCCATGTCTTGAAAGGGCAGTGAGGTCTCCAGACCACAGAGGAGTAGGTTTGGCCTTCTAGCCTTTCGATACAAGTCTCTTAGCCACCATAAAGTTTTGCGAAGTCCCCTTTTTTTTGTCCATCCGTTAGTCCCCACAATGCAGGGATATAATTAAAGACTGCGTGAAAATCTGCACATATTTATTTATTATTTATTTGCTGCATTCGCATCTCACCTTTTTCTCCAAGAAGCTCAAGGTGGCATACATGGTTCTCCTCTCATCCAGCTGAATCCCCACAACGACCCTGTGAGGTAGGCTAGACTGAGAGGCAGCGACTGGGCCAAAGTCGCCCAGTGAGCTTCATGGCTGAACAGGAATTTAAATTCTGATGTCCCAAATCCTAGCACGGCACTGACTTTTCTCCCAAACAGAATTGTCGTTACTGCTGCTGCTGCTGCTGCTGCTGCTGCTGCTGCTGCTGCTGCTGTTATTTCCCCTTGCCTGAAGCCCTGGAGAGCAACTTCCAGTCGAAGGAGACAATACTGAGCTAAAGGCTTGATTTGTTATAAGGCAGCTTGCTATCTTCTTGTTGTTCCTAAATGTGTTATGAAGATAATTACTATGGTGTTTAAAAAGAAAGAGCTGATCAAAATTCCACTAGAGGGGGGTCTTGAGCTGCCAAGCTTTCAATCTTCCATACATAGAGAGCAGACTGTGGGGAGGGGATTCCCTATGCTCTTGCTGCCCCCAATGCAGACCGTCCCTCCTTCCAAGCTTTGGGGGCCAGACTAGCAGAAGGGAGCTGGTGTTCTGTGTCTGTGTGTGCACAAAGGTTCCTTCCTTCCTTCCTTCCTTCCTTCCTTCCTTCCTTCCTTCCTTCCTTCCTTCCTTCCTTCCTTCCTTCCTTCCTTCCTTCCTTCCTTCCTTCCTTCCTTTCTCAGCAGGAGACAGCTCCTTCCTTGCTGCTACCAGTTCAGAATTTTCTCTTCCCCTGAAAATCTTAAAAGTTCACAGGACAGTTTCAGTGGCTGCCTGTTGGCTGCTGAGCCCAATTCAAGGGGGTAAACTTGACATATGAAGCCCTAAGCTACCCGACAAAGCACCTCTTGCAATACAAAGGAACATACAGTACGAAGATGCCGTGTACCAAGTTGGACCATCGGTATATCTTGCTCCATATTGTCTACACGGACAGGCAGCAGCTCTCCAGGGTTCCCACTAGGAGTTTCTCCCAGCCCTACCTGGAGATGCTGGGAATTTGAACCTGGGACCTTCTACGTGCAAGGCAGATGCTCTACCACTGAGCTATCACCCTTCCCCAATACATCGGGCAGGGAGGCTCTGTTGGTCACTTCATCTTCAAGGGAAGTCTGATTAGCCATCAAAGGTATTTAAGAATGCCAGTGGTGGTAGAGTGATGAGAGTGTCAGACTAGGACCTGGGAGACCAGGATTCAAATCCCCCATGAGCTCACTGGGTGACTTCAGTTAAGTCACTGCCTCTCAGCCTTCCTCACAGGGTTGTTGTGGGGATTAAATTAGGATGGGGAGAGCCATGTACGCTGCCAGGAGCTGCTTGCAGGTGGGATATAAATGCAATAAGGTGAAAAAATGCAATGATGTGCTTTTATTTATTTTTATTTAATTTTTTTCATTTCCCCTTTTAAATCTGCATGGAAACGGGATGGGATGGGCTTAATCCTGTATCCATGTGGAAAGGGGATGCACTGGACTCCCCTAGGTTGGTCCATCGCTATTTGCCACATAAGCTGAGCCAGATAATAATGTCCATGTGATGATACCCAGCCTCACCTTACATGCATGCAAGCATCCCTCAGTCTACCACGAGAAACTAATCAGGAGGTCATATCGGGGCTACCGAGGGGAGGATATATGGATGATTCTTCAAATTGTTTGAGAAGTTTACTTTGGCTTTCAGGATAATTCAATTCCTGCCTTGTATCTCCTTTAATTAACTGCGCTGACGCCAAATCTCTTTGACTCGGCTAAGCAAAAAATATCCCTATTAAGTCAGAAGGATCATTACCGTAATAAGCAAATGAGGGTTTAATGGCAGGACACAGGGAAGCAGGGAGGCTGATTCCCAGACTCATCACGAGGGATAACAGGCTGTAATGATGCCTATGAAGGAGAGCCGGAAAATGGGGGGTGGGGTGGGGGGAGAAATCTGCCCGGGTCTGGAAAGTACTCATTGACCCACACAGAGGAGTCAGGCAGGGTCCTAGACTAACACAGACTGTCCCGGTTTTCCCTGATGACGATAAATTGCTGTCCCTGGCGACAATAAACCGCTGGCCCTGTTTCACTGTGTTTATTCAAAATATAGCTAGCATAAAAGACTAGAGTTCCCATCAGTGACACAATGCATTGGGACATCTGACTGGGAACAGGATGTTGGATTAGATGAGCCCCCTTTTGTCTGATCCTGCGGAGTTCCTCTTCCGTTCTTAAGACTATGCAATAATATATTTGGTCAATGCAGACATTATGACTTCTGTAGCAAGCCAGCTTTCATTTTCTCACTCCTTACTAAGTACAGTGGTACCTCGGGTTACAGACGCTTCAGGTTACAGACGCTTCAGGTTACAGACTCCGCTAACCCATAAATATTACCTCGGGTTAAGAACTTTGCTTCAGGATTGTCAGAGGGTTGTCGTGGCTACTCTAGGGTAACTCCGCTTGAGTCCAGTTTGTCTTTATAGACTTATATTGTGCAAGGTATTTACAGTGCAGAGACAGTTTAAAACATGACCTCTTATTCTGAATCAGAATCCAGTAATGGCGTACATCTGTTCTTACGCCAGCAAAGTAGTCGGGGCACCCCAAAACGCCTCCCCCTTGACCTGCGTCGTGGTGCTCTCCTTAACTCTTGCACCAGAAGCAGCGATGCCCTCTCAGTCTCCTCCCTGAGCAGGTGGTGGGCAGGGCTCTCCAGCATCCCTGAGCCCTGGCCTGCATCTCTCCGCCCCCGAGCTTTCCCATTGTTCCACATGCTGGTTTCTCTCTCCCTCCGAGTCTTCCCCTCCCCCCTGGCTGCTCCAGACCTACTGCTGCTCCCTGTGCTTGGCGAGGTGGACGTCAGGATGATGGGGGCTGGCTCCCTGTAGGGAGTCACCCTTACAAGGATGAAAACAGAAATTGTGCGGCGGCGGCACAGCAACAGCGGGAGGCCCCATTAGCTAAAGTGGTACCTCAGGTTAAGAACAGTTTCAGGTTAAGAACGGACCTCCAGAACGGATTAAGTTCTTAACCCAAGGTACCACTTCTGTTCCAGTATCAGAGATAGTATATCTCTGAAGGCTGGTTGCTAAGGTTCACAAGAGGGGAATGTGCTGTGGGACTTGCCTAACTAGCCCAGCGTCCTGTTCTCACATTGGCCAATCAGATGCATGTGGGAAACCCACAAGCAGGGACCTTGATCACAAGAGCACTCTCGCCTTCCCCATGGCTTTCAGCAACTGGTCTTCTGAAGCACCACTGCCTCAAACTGTGGAGGCAGAGCATAGCCACCACGACTAGGAACCATGGAGAGCCCTCTCCTCCATAAATTTGTCCAATCCTCTTTTAAAGCTACCCAAGTTGGTGGACGCGGGTGGTGCTGTGGGTTAAACCACACAGCCTAGGGCTTGCTGATCAGAAGGTCGGCGGTTCGAATCCCCGTGACAGGGTGAGCTCCCGTTGCTCAGTCCCAGCTCCTGCCCACCTAGCAGTTCGAAAGCACGTCAAGTGCAAGTAGATAAATAGGTACCGCTCCAGTGGGAAGGTAAACACCGTTTCCGTGTGCTGCTCTGGTTCGCCAGAAGCGGCTTTGTCATGCTGGCCACATGACCCGGAAGCTGTACACCGACTCCCTCGGCCAATAACGCGAGATGAGCGCCGCAACCTCAGAGTCGGTCACGACTAGACCTAATGGTCAGGGGTACCTTTACCTTTAAGTTGGTGGACATCACTGCCTCCTGTGGAGGTGAGTTCCATAGTTTAATGGCATGCTGTCTGGAGAAGTCCAGTAGGCAGGCTCTTTGGATGTTCTTATCTTGGATGGAAGAGCAGAGGAGCACCCTCCCCGCTGAATGCGTGACTTGGGAGTGACCAGAAACTTGGTACACATAGCTCTGCAGGTGCTCTCTATCAGTCCCGACTCCCTTGCCCCCTGCTTTCTGTGCACCTGTGGAAGAGATCAAAGTGCCTCTCTTCACTCCTCACCTGCTTCCCCAGCCAAGTCCTGCTCCATGTCTCCAGGGGCTCAGTGAAATCTCTTAAATAAGGGCTATCACTCAACAGATGCACCTCGATCCCAGGATTGCCAAGACTTGTTCAGAATTGAGCCTGGCACAGGGAAAGCTCGGGGATGTCACGAAGGAAGCAAATAATGATTTATTTCGAAGCCAATGCCCCAGCTGGTGACGGCAAGCAGGGCATTCGCCAGCTGTTATGGAAGGGTGAGGACTCTGGCAGGGAGGCTGGGCTGGCACAGTCGACACAGTGTCCAGGAGTTAACCGATCCAGACAAAAAAATCTGACATTCTGCAGGCAGGTAGCTCAAAGAGGAGCGACCATTTGCAAGCCAAAAAGATGCAAATTAAGCAAACCTGCACGCGGCCGCAGCTGCTTAGTTTTGTGGAGCCCTGCAGCCTCCCATCCACCCTAAATGCAGGAGCCGACCGCCTCCCTGCAGTGACTTCTGGAATCAAACCAATACTTTCCACAAGTTTTCAAGCTGAACTTTCCAGTACAGTAATAAAGTCCAGAATTTTAGTCTTCTTTTTTTAAAAATTTTTTTTTTTAAAAAAATGCTGAGCTAAAAGGGCTCCCCTCCAATTAGAGTTGGACAAATATGACACTTTTGCTTTATATCCATTTCTCATTGTTCTGATTTTCGGTTCAGTTTGTTTGTTTGTTTGTCTGTTATATTGATCTGTAGAGAGGACTCTATGAATTGAAAACAGAGGTGCTGTATATACTTTTGTTACCCAAGAAAAGCTTTTGAAAACAATTTAAAATGTATCATAAAAAAATCAAAGCAGTTTACAGCAATAAAACCATAGAGTAAATGCATAAAAAGTTTTAAAAAACAAGCTACTTTTTTTTCTTAAAACAGACACCAGTAAGCCATTGTGGAAGGGTCTCCTCTTAATTGCTTGCATGCTCCTGGTGGAATAGAAAGGTTTTCAGCAGGCATTGAAGCTGGCCCAGAAGGCGCCCACTGGATCTCTCTCAGTAGAGTATTTCAGAGGACTGGACCAATGACACTAAAGGCTTGGCTTCTCGTTCTTGTCAAATGACCCTCACCAGCTCAGGGAACAACCAGTGGCATCTCCTGCAGATGATCTCAGCCATCAAGCTGGGATAAAAAGGTTCAGACAATTCCTGAGGTACAGTTTACACCACTTCTACATCAGTTTGCATTTTTTTTTAAAAAAAAAGTCCTGAGAAATTTTCAGCAGTCTTTTAATGTGCATTACCCCCTAATATACACCTTTTGCTTACGGCCATACCACCCTAATTGATACACAATTTTAAACAAAAGAACAAAAAAAACACCTTGGTGGCTATCACCAATCGAAGCTTCGTTACTCAAACTGCTTGGCAAAAAGGGGAAGTGACCTACATACAGAGACTTACTGAGAGAACAAGAAGGAAAATGGAAATTAAAAGATTATGATGAAATAAAAGACCACGTTCAGAGTTGGTTGCATTACAGACAACTAAATGAGATGTATAAGGAAGACAAAAAAAAAGGGTTTAGCTATATAATTTCTAGATTCCAAAAAGAGGTTATAGAAGGAGATGCAAAGCTACTGAAGAAAGCATATAGTATTTTGCTAGAATGGAAAATGAAAGATGAAGAGGTTAAATCAGTTATGATTAAATGGGCGCAAGATATAGGACATAGCATACAATTTGAGGATTGGGGGAAATTGTGGAAGGTAGATTTGAAATTTACAGATTGTTCTCTTTTGAAGGAAAACTATATGAAAATGATGCACAGATGGTATATGACACCAGTTAAGATGGCAAAAATGTATAAAACCGGATCAAATACATTTTGGAAATGTAAAGAAAAAGAAGGTACCTTGTATCATATGTGGTGGGAATGTAGGGAAGTCAAAAAGTTTTGGGAGATGATATATAATGAATTGAAAAAGATGTTCAAAATGACATTTGTAAAAAAAACCAGAAGCATTTTTGTTAGGGATTCTAGGACAAGACCTGCCAAGAAAAACAAAGAGTTTATTAATGTATGCTACATTAATATAGCGTACAACAGTGGCAAGAGTCTTGTTAGCACAAAGATGGAGGAATGAAGAAATCCCAAAGAAAGAACAATAGAAAGAAAGACTGATGAGTTATGTGGAGTTGGCAAAGCTAACATATAAACTATGTGAGAAGGACAATCGTGACTTTAAGGCAGAATGGGAACTTTTTACAAACTACTTAAAAAGGATCTGGACTCCTTGGCAGGTTTTGAATGAACATCCACAGATTTATTAGTAGAACATATGACAGACAAGGTAATGATATGTACAATTTATAACATGCAGAGAATAATATGTATAAACAAAGAGAGGGGAGCTGAGGGAAGTCTTTCGAGGGTGGGAGAGGGAGGGGTGGGAGGGGGGAAATGTAATTGGTTATAATGATTGATAATTGGTTTTGTTAAATTTGTCCAATTAAAAAAAAAAAGAGCAGGGAAGGGGGGTGGAGTTTACTCGGACCAACGCCATTACCCCTAGAGGCAGCATTTCTAAGCCTTTCTCTGTAAAAATTGAATAAAAGACTTGGTAAGAGCTTTCTGCATCTATCTATCCCTGGCAGCCTGTCATGGGGTGTGTGGGTGTGTGATCAGACTCCCTAATGCCTGACACCAGGAGTCATTGAGTCCAGCCCCCTGCAATGCAGGAATCGCTGCTAAAGCATTCCTGCTGACAGATGGCCACCCGACCTCTGCTTGAGAACCTTCAGTGAAAGAGAGTCCATCACCTTGCGAGGGAGTCCATTCCACTTCCAACATGCTCTTGCCATCAGAAAGTTCTTCCTAATTCTAAGTTCCTGGTTCTGGTGTACACACAAACACAAGAAGGGTATCATTAGGATTAGGAGATGTAGTCGGGATCATCAGCTCAGCGCTCATTTCAAGTCATTAAGGATGACTGATTAGGAAACACATTTTCACTAGGTGCTTGGAAAAAGACAGACCTCAGCAACCCCCTGGAAATAAATAAATAAAAGCCCAATGTTTTCCTCAGGCAAAACATTTTTTCCCCAACAGGCTCAGACTAGTGGCAAACAATGCATGTCATTACCTCCCTAATTAACATGCACGTGGGATGAAAACAAATTTCAGCGCCTCCTCTGATGCACCAAGGTGGATTCTTTTCCCTCTGATTAAGC
Organism: Zootoca vivipara; assembly: GCF_963506605.1. Lineage (NCBI taxonomy): Eukaryota > Metazoa > Chordata > Lepidosauria > Squamata > Lacertidae > Zootoca > Zootoca vivipara. The sequence continues at coordinate 31,537,076 of NC_083289.1, read as the reverse complement.
AAAACTTCGTGGAATGGGCCGCCCTTGCTCGGCACGCAGGTCCTTTGGGGTGTTCTTGGGCTCTTGGAATCAAGATAGATGGAGTTATTAGGAGAGGATGGAGGCAAGCGGAGGCTTTAATTTTATCCAGATGTTCTGAGGCTTCCCCTCCTTTGACAGGTGTGAGCTCAGGAGGATAGCAAGCGAGAGTTTGCAAGGGAAGGTGGCTTTCATTTAATACGGTACCTCCTTTTATCCTCATATGTTTTTTAAAAAAGAGAGTATTTTTTGTTTAAAAGTGTGGGGTTATGTGTGGTGGTTTTTAAAAATGCATTTTAAAAAATGATATACCCTCTAGGCAATGCAATGAGGATTTGGGAGGCAGGGAGAGAATATAATAATATTCAGTATTTACATGGCACTTTCAAAGGGGGACAGTTTTGTCTGGTGTTGGGCTAGGACCTGGGAGAGTAGGGTTCAAATCCTCACTTGGCCATGAAACCCGCCTGGTGACCTTGGGCCAGTCTCTCAGCCTAACCCAGGCCACACCTACTTCCCAGGCCACACCCACTTCCCAGGCCACACCCCTCACCAGCCATGTTCCAAATGCTTCTTAGGTGTTTTTGCCTGGCTAGAATGTGCCACTGAGCTATGACAATGCCTCTTGCTTGCCTGGATGGAGCGAGATATGCATTTGGCTGTGGCAATATAGCAATCCTGGGTTCTGGCATGACTGGAATTTGGCATCCTGCGCAGAGGTAAGAGTTACAACTGTTACTCTGCCCATTTTTGCTTCTGGCCTCACCCACCACTGCTGTGCAGCCCCCCCCCCAAAAGTTCTCCATGAGGGAATGTGCCCAGGCCAGCTGCTCAGCCCACCAGGGGGTGCAACACTTGCCCCGCCCCGGGCACCGGCAACCTACACTATACCTCTCTGCCTGTGAGAACAGAATGCGGGTCTAGATGGGCTATTGGCCTGATCCTGCAGGCTCTTCTTATGTTCTTATTATGACCTCCCTCTGAAAAGCAGAACAGCCACTCGCCCTGCGGCTGGGTAGTGGTTTAAGCCAAAGCCTTGCTCCAAGTCCAACATTCTGTCCATTGTTCTGCAGCCACTTGCATTCTTTGTGAAGTTTCCTTCCACGGTGGTCCAGCCAACTCCAGGAGTATTGCTCACTCAAATAAAAGCAATGCCTCTACAAGAATGTGCGCAGGTTTGAGGCGCTCGTTTATGCTGCCAGTAAAGATGAATGTGAAGTAGCTTTGGTGCCCCTTTCGAAGGTCAGCCTCCGAGTGGAGGTTTCATGGGGCCCAGATGTTTCCGATACGTCCTCTGGGCTCCTAAAGCATTTGCGGTTCCTGAGCCCGGTGGGGAGTGTCTCCAGTCCTGGCCGCTGGTGGGAAGATGAAATATCACGAGATGAGTCTGGGCTGACTTTTATAATGTTTCCTCGACGTAATGCGGCAACTGTGGACGATTCCATAGGAGAGCATGGGATTAAACAGGCTGGAGAAGCGAGTTCTATGTGTCCATGACAGTACAGGGGGAAACAAAAATATGAAGCAGGACTCACCCTTGACGGAGACCGAGAGATGGTTTATAGGCCATCTACTCTTAAACCACCTCCCCCCCCCCCCCAAATACAGACCTCGCTCCCATTTTGTTGACTGCAAATGGGCTGGTAAATTTGGAAATAGGAATGGGAGAGAAAATTGGTTCACTTTTTAATGCAAACCTACCTTATTCTTCCTGAAGCACCTGAGGGCCTGAGGCTACAGTTGTAGTTTATGGGTGCTGAGAGCTCTTAGGAGACCCCTGTTCCCTCCGAGAGCGACAATTCCCAGAGTTCCTTGTGAAAAGAGATAGAGTGTTAAATAACTTTGGGAATTGTTGCTCTGGGAGAGGAATAGGAGCCTCCTAAGAACTCTCAGCACCATTAACAAATTACAGCTCCCAGAATTCATTGAGGGAAGCCATTGGATGTTCAAAGTGGTATCATAGCACTTTAATTGTGTGGTTTGAATGTGGCCCAAGACACAGCGATGCTTCAAGATTCACACTTCTCTGAATTTTGTGATATTGTTCGCCCCTCACCAAAGTACAAAATGCATATACAGTGATGCCTCGCAAGACGAAATTAATTCGTTCCGCGAGTCGTTTTGTATTGCGAAAATTCCGTCTTGCAGTTTTCCAATTTAAACAAATCAAAGCAAAAAAAAAAAATGCAAAAAAAATCGTCTTGCGAAGCACGGCCATAGAAAAATTCATCTTGTGAGTCATCAAAAAGATCTCAAAACGCTTTCGTCTGTTCTTAACCTGAAACTGTTCTTAACCTGAGGTACCACTTTAGCTAATGGGGGCCTCCCGCTGCCGCCACACCACCGCCACACAATTTCTGTTCTCATCTTAACCCAAGGTAGTATTTCTGGCTTAGCGGAGTCTGTAACCTGAGGCGTCTGTAACCTGAAGCATCTGTAACCCGAGGTACCACTGTATTAGAGAAAAGTGTGCATATAAATGTGTACATTGCTGAAAATAATGTACAAAAAATACATCATATTTGAAGAAACTGCTTACAAATTGATTAGGAAAATAAAAGGTAAAAGGTAAAAAGGTAAAGGACCCTGGGATGGTTAAGTCCAGTCAAAGGCAACTATGGGGTGTGGTGCTCATCTCGCTTTCAGGTTGAGGAAGCCAGTGTTTGTCCACAGACAGCTTTCTGGGTCATGTGGCCAGCATGATTAAACCACTTCTGGAGCAACGGAATCACCGTGATGGAAACCAGAGTGCACGGAAATGCTGTTTACCTTCCCACCACAGCGGTACCTATTTGTCTACTTGCACTGGCATGCTTTCGAACTGCTAGGTTGGCAGAACAACGGGAATTCATCCCATCACACGGATTTGAATTACTGATCTTCCAATCGACAAGCCCAAGAGGCTCAGTGGTTTAGACCACAGTGCCACCCACTCCCTCTGATTAGGAAAATAATTGCATTTTAAAATTTTGTTCTATTAGGTCAGGCATAGGCAACCTTGGCTCTCCAGATGTTTTGGAACTACAAATCCCATGATCCCTGACCACTGTATTGCCTATGCCTGTATTAGGTCTTTATACCTCTCCCATACTCTCATTAATGATCTCCTAATTATATGATTATAAAATCCATTATGTACTTTCTCTTTCCCATACCATAAGTATGCATGCCAGCCATATCTGTTGTCATGGCCTTCCAAATCTAACACTTCTTCCTTTTCCAGTTCTATCCAGTCCCTAATCCAAACCAAACAGGTAGCCTCACACACCGCTTCCCTTCTCAGTCGTCAATAGCGCCACCACCCTAATGCTGACTGCTTAAGGCCATTTGTCTCTCTGCTCTCCTACTTTCACTGTTTGCTGGGTTCTGAGAGGGGGTGTCTGGAATGCTTTCCAGTGATAACGTATCAGCCAGCTGCTCCGGCTCTGCTTCTCCCCCCCTCCTCTTCTCGCATGATTTCCCAGCTTTGTCCCTCTTCTATCTCTGAGCCTTGGCCTCCTGCAAACCACTGTTGTAAATCTATACCGTCTTCCTCTTCTCTGGAAGGTTCAGGAGGCACTGGCAGAATGGGGGGCGGAGGGAGTGGACCACCCCCGGCACCGCTATTCCAGTAGGGTGCCATCGCGGTGGCCCCCCTGGACACGCACCACGCCCCCACACCACACGCCGGATGCCACGCCCCCACAGCAGCGCGTCATGCCCTCAGAACACACACCACGCCCCCGGGACATGCATCATACCCCTGGAGGGGGCGCCAGCAACCCCCTGCCTGCTCTCCACCCTCGATAGTGGAGCATGCAGCTTCGCCACTGTCAGGAGGGGGAGGGGGAGGGGGAGGAGGCAGTCTCCACCGTTCCTCCTCAGTCCAGTCCCTGACCCCTGGGGTCCCATCCAGCTCTACAATTCTATGATTCAATGAACGTATAAAGGTGCCTTAACCAGTCTGTCTAGCTTTACATGATCTTACAGGGTTAGCCAGAAGGATAGCACCACCGTGCCTGTCTCCCAACAAAAGCGTGGCTGCCACTTAACAGAGTGGCAAGGTCAGAGTGGGTGTGGGGTCACCAAGGGAAGCACCAGTTGGCCTTACTTGTGTCCCTGTGCTGCCCTGACCATCTTCCTCATCCGCCCCCAGCCCTATCCTGGTAAGCCACAGCAACACCACTGCACACAGACAAAGGGACAGCCAACCGAGCAGGCTAACCATCTTGTTCCCTCTTATGGTGAGATGGCTTGCATTTCTATGGGTGCTTTCAGACATGGAGAGTATTGTGCTAGTTTTCCTGATTATACGATCAGTGCTTCTGTTCCGTTTCCTAATGTTCCTTCCACACTGGAGTGACTGGCTGTGTTATGGAACGGTGGCTTTTTGACCAAGATGCCAGCATTTTGTGCCAAATTTCATTCATACCAGCGGGCGTGATGTGGCACAACAACAACATTGACAAATTCGCTGCTTCCCCGCTCTTTCTGCACATGCCTGCTTCTGTTTCCCCGTTTCCCCCATGCACACAGCAGCAGGGAACTGCATGCTGATAAGGTAAAAGTAAAGGGACCCCTGACCATTAGGTCCAGTCATGACCGACTCTGGAGTTGCGGCGCTCATCTCGCATTATTGGCCGAGGGAGCCAGTGTCCAGCTTCCAGGTCATGTGGGCAGCACGACAAAGCCATTTCTGGCAAACTAGAGCAGCACCCGGAAACGCCGTTTACCTTCCCACCGGAGCGGTACCTATTTATCTACTTGCACTTTGACGTGCTTTCAAACTGCTGGTATATGGCCCCAAATTCCATCACTTCTACTAAGACAATTTTCTAGGTTAAAGTGGCTGCAAATGGATTTTTTCTGGAATAAAACACTCACTGGAAGGACAGATCCTGAAGCTGAGGCTCCAATACTTTGGTCACATCATGAGAAGAGAAGACCCCCTGGAAAAGACCCTGATGCTGGGAAAGATTGAGGGCACAAGGAGAAGGGGATGGCAGAGGATGAGATGGTTGGACAGTGTTCTCGAAGCCACCAACATGAGTTTGACCAAACTGCGGGAAGCAGTGGAAGACAGGAGTGCCTGGCATGCTCTGGTCCATGGGGTCACGAAGAGTCGGACACCACTAAACAACTAAACAACAGCAACATAGCAATTTGCTATACAGTGGAACCTCGGTTTATGAACACCTCGGTTTACAAATTTTCGGTTTACGAACGCCGCAGACCCATCTGAAACGGATTAATTCACTTTCCATTACTTTCAATGGGAAAGTTCGCTTCAGTTTATGAACAGACTTCCGGAACCAATTGTGTTCATAAACCGAGGTACCACTGTACATATGCATTAGCATATGAAAAGTTTATGCAAGCCTTTGTACATTTTTTTTGGGGGGGGGGCACTCCCTACTGCTCTGCCTACTGATTGCCCCACTTCGCTCACTCTGCTCTTGAAATCAGTGTGATCTGAAATGTCAGAATGGACTGAATTGTGCTCCAAGTTTTTTTGGTTTTTTTTTACTTCTCTCTAAACTGAAGCTGAAAACTCAACCTGCAACATCCCCAAGAGGAATCAGCCCCGAAAGCACCAACCTGGGACTTGACAGCCTCCTTTCCTTTGGGGTTTGCCCACACCTATTAACGGAACCTCCCTTCACAAGAGAAGAGCTGGTTTTGCCCAGGGCTTTCCCTGCACTTCTGCAAACAAGTTCAGGCACGAAAGGCCATCCTTTAGGACACCGAGGAGAGGAGAGGCAGCCTCTCTCTCTCTCTCTCTCTCTCTCTTTCTCTCTCTCTCCCTCCCTCCCTCCCTCTCTCCCTATCAAAATTTTAAGTCATCCACTTCAAAATTGAAATCCATGATTTGTTGCTTGTAAAACCGCAATGATTAACTGCGGTTCAGTCTCCCGGTTCCATGTCTTATCATGTTTCATCCTGCAACAAAGGAACATCCACCCTCATATTTTTTGGGAGGAGGAAAAAAAACTTCAAAGCCAACGTCTGTTACATGAGCAACACTAAAAACAAGGCAAATATTTAATCAAGGCCTGCACAGCATTAAACTCTCCTGATTACCCCCACTGGGTGAGGATGAATAGTCCTGGCCAGAAAGATACCTTTTTTTTGCCCCTTTTTTTGCTTTATAGACCATTGATTAATCTTTTACTTTCCCCATGCTATCAATTTGACACTCAGTATTGGGGTTTCTTTTTCTGCGCTCTCATCATCCTTTAAAAAGTCTGCCTTTTATGCACTTCAATATAGGAGGTGTGACTTCAGATCTAATTGAATAGGGATGCTTCACCTGTATTCCTTTGAGAACTGAGCTCATCTTGAAGGTCTTTGAATCTCTGGGCTGGATTACCCAGCAGGCTAAGCTATCTACAAAGGAGGAGGCTGGCCTGGTCTGTGCCACTTTCTCTGGCATCATTATCTAGAAAGGCACTTGGCAATAGTTGATCACTGGACAACTTCCAAGGCTGCAAACTGTTGCTGAGGGAGGGGAAGTAATTTAGTGGTGGAGCATCCCCTTTGCATCCAGAAGGTCTCAGGTCCAATCCCCAGTATCTCCCGGTATGACTGAAGACCTGTTACTATTTCCGCCGCAGGGTCCCTGTCTCCAGTGTCCTAGAGCCTTCCAATAAACAAAAAAAGAGGAGCTATTTAGCCACTGGGAAGAAGTTGCTTTGGCCCTTTGTGTGGATTGGGGCCAATCAGAGTGAAAGGAGGTGATGCGCTCCGAGGGTCACTCTGGAGAAGGCGCATGGGAAGAACATTGAGGAGGAGTTGTTGTGCATGCTCCAGACCTAAGCATTTAAGAACACTCAAAACACAAAGAGCTTCGGTTTCAAGAGGATGGTGCGCTGGTCATAGAATTTAACTTTGCAGAAGAAACAACTTAAGTCACTCTGAAAGGCGATACTGGAGCCCTCCAAATCATTTCCCCATGTATGTGCACAGAAAACAGAAGATCTGGCTGAAAGGCAACACATGGAGATCTACATTGATTGTTGCAATGCATCCCTACTTATTATTGTTGTTTAATTAGAAGATCATTGTACGTTGTTAGAGAATTGCATCATCTTGGAAGGAATGTAGCTGTGGCTATGAGGGGCATGACGGTGAATATTATGAGGGGACCCTGCACTTCTAAATTTGCCACTACATCACGGGTGTGTGCATGGGTCTCCACCTGAGGCCAATGCCTCCATTTGCCAAATGGAAGAGCCAGCTCTATTCTCATATGTCCGTGGAACGGTGGGTGAAGATGACTGAATTTTTCACGTTGACCCAAAATAACAAGCCCAGCTTTTAGTCTCCAAGTCTCTGAGCTCATCATTCCCCTCACCCACCGCTAAACTGATACTGAATCTCTCTCCCCACCGCCGCCATCTTCTGCTGTGGATCATGCATTACTCCCACACTGAGAGATAGCTCTGCGGCCTCAATGGCTCTGAAATAATATTGTGGCCTCCACTCCATAGGTTAAACCAAGTGGAATGTTTTTGATCATCCCTGATGACATGACTTCATGTTTTGGGATTGCACTTAATAAAAAAAAAAAAACCTCTGTAACTGACAGCAATCAAAGTGGAATTCCTTCACCCCCCCCCCCGGTGCTCTGTGGAGCAGTGGTAATAAGTAACCCAAGGTGGATCTGTTCCTTGCACCAACTGGCACCAACCGGATGCTTTCTAGACTAGAAAATAGGGTGTGTGTTTTTTTCGCGTGTGTAGTGCTGTTATATAAAACCGTTTAGCACTAAAATGTCTGGGAGTGACATAACGTGGGTAGCAATAAAAGAAGCTGATTAAAATGAAAATCCATCTTCTCGGGATCTAAATTGTTCAGGCTAATTACATGCTCACATTTGTCTCAAACTTCCTCCCCGATGGTCTGTTTTTGTAACTTCTCTCCCCCTTTTCACCCCATGGCAAATATTCTAAGTAAAGAGCCTGGGATTTAATTGTGCCTTCTCGCAAAGGGTTTCCAACTGCCGACGAGCAGGATTTGCCCCGTCGGGTTTCACGCTGAAAGCAGGAGCTGTTCTGCCAGGGGGATTTCCATTCCACCCAGGAGTAATTTCTGAGATGGCAAACTTTCCTCACCTTCCCAAATTAAGAATGAAAACTTAAAACCAGTGGGCTAGTTGTAGGAGGAACACGGAGTAAGGTGGAAAGGGTTTGCTCGCACATTCCTGCCCCAGGCATTTCGGTGCTTAGACAATGGTGGCCACTGTGAGAACAGGATGCTAGACTAGATGGGTCATTGGCCTGATCCAATTGCAAGAGCTCTTCTGGTGTTCTAATGCCACCATCACTCCAGGTTCAGGCAACCAAGGCTCTGTAGCCAAGAGTGCCATCTGGGCTGTACCTATTGGCTTGGGTATAGCTAGCTGATCTCACAAGCCAATGGGGAGACAGCAGGCCTTAGACAACCTGCAGTTTTCTGGGAGAATGAGCTGGGGCTAAGGAGGGAGACTGAGACTGTAGTTTTGTTAAAATCCTGAGTGTTTAAGATAAAGCAGACTGTGGGCGCTTCCAGGCGTCCTATTTATTGAGCGTTTACCCTGACTGGTTTGCAGGGAGATGAGATGAAGTTAGGGTAGCTATTTGACGAGCACACATTCTGAATTGTTTGTGGGGAGATTAAAAGAAGTGTCCTCTCACACTTTCTAGGGCATTTCTCTGTCACTTTCCTTACTGCAAAAAGTCTAGATTTGTTGTACAAAGCCTCCCAATCAACTTGTATATTATTAGGCATCCTGTATAAAATTATGCAACCTGAACTTGCCGGTATGTGATTGAATCCCACCCCCAAACAGTGTCAGCCTAGAACCTCCCTGTAAATACATCAGTAATAAATGTTAAACTTTCCAAGACCCAATTTTACAAGTCATGTTAGAGCTGCCTCTTTCTTTCTTTCTTTCTTTCTTTCTTTCTTTCTTTCTTTCTTTCTTTCTTTCTTTCTTTCTTTCTTTCTTTCTTTCTTTCTTTCTTTTACACATTTTGAGTACTTAAAAAAACAGTAATGAAAGAACAATGACACTCTCATAAACGCTAGTAAATGTCAAGAATGAATTATCCTCTAATAGATGTAGTGACTGTGTACAGTACAGGAGTGTGCCCTCCCTCCCCAAAGTCTGGGACATAAAGCAAGGAGAATATTGGGTAATATAACTCTCTGACATCCAATGGTGAAGATGCATTGCTAATGCTTTAATAAAGTAGAGGCTGGTGTCTACGTCGGTCCAAAGCTCTCTGAAGAGCCATAATTTCAAAGCAAGATTTTGCAGGCAGGTTTGGTTGATGGGACAGAAGTGTGAGGTGGGGCAGTGTAGGAGGGACAGTGTGTCTCCCTCCCCACATACGGGACCTTCTAGACTGTTGGGTGGGGTTTCGGGTGTCTTCTGCGCTGGGTCATCTATTCTCAGTATTCTCAGACAGAGGACATTCCCAGGCCTCCCTGCAGATGCCAGGGATTGAACTTAGAACCCTTTAAAGGCGAAGCTGGTGCATTGCTAGGGAACAATGGGCTTTCCCCAGTTCCAGAATCTGGAACTGCCATAGAAGGAAAGAATAGCAGACCTTTGTGTTCTCTCTAGACCTTAGCACTAAACCTTCCCCTGGATTTCATTTCCATGACTGGAGATTAATTTTGTCACTCCACTGAATGGCCAGGACAGGGCAGGTGGTGGGGAGGATATCGCAAACTAGCCTTTATAAATCTAATAACAAAATCTTTTCTGTTTCCTCCCTCCTTCAACATGAGATCAAAGCATTGCCTGTCAAGCCACATGAAAGCCTTTGTGGTTCTGATTTTCTTAAAAGCTGGGCAAATTAGCAGCTGGTTAACAGTGAGCAGAGGCCGGCAAATGTGGCGTCTCAGGTTCACGCCAAGGATGGGGAAAGCACCTGCTTTTCACAGTAGGAAGCAAGAGCAAATGTTTCACTTTTAACATTGGCAGGATTCACTCTTGCTTCCTACTGTGAAAAGCAGGTGCAGGTTGGTCCATCAGGGCAAGTGAACCATTGCCCCACAATTCACTGCCTGCCCTCAGCCTGCTGCCTCCTTCCTTACTTACAACCAGTCTAGTGGGTGGTAGTAGAGGGCAGCTTCCTCCTCCTCCTCAGTTTCAGTTGCTTTTGCAGCAGTTGGGTCTGGAGGAAGAGGATAGTGACAACACCAGATTGAGTTGGCTTCTCCCCCCATTGGCTCTGGCGCCACCTAGTGTTGGCCTCCCTGCCTTCCATCCCAGCAGTCCCACTGATGAAAGCTACTTCACACACACACACACACACAGGTACAAGGACTCAGGGGAATGCTATTGGACACTATATGATGACGTCAAGCTCAATGATGTCAACACATCCAGTAGATTGCTGCAGATTGTGGGAGGGTGTCGCCTACAAGTTTTAAAGATCTTCGAAGCCCATTACCCAGTAACTGTGCAGGGCTTTTAGTATGGCTGTTCCTGTTCTGTGGAATAGCATCCCTATCAAGATACAAAAGGTACCCACTGTTTGTTTGTTTTTTAAAAAATGATGATGCAAAAGTTTTGTTTGCTTTAAAGTACAGTTGCAACTTTTTCTTGATTTTATTGTTTGGTATTCTTGTATGCAAGTAGCATATAAATATTATGGGGAAAAACAAAAGTGGGCCACCCTAATAATCAGACATTCTGCTCATCGATTAACCTTAGTTGACTGTTCACGTGCACTGCTAAGCTGAGCAATGACTGGAGCGGATGTAAATCTCCTGCTTTCAAATTCTCAAAAGTTGTCACTTGGCCAGGCATCCCCCAGTTGAATTGCTGGTCATAAATGGCCCAGCATACATGTTGCCCTTAATGCAAGACCTCAACCTGTTTCTACCGCATAATGCCCTATTGTTTCCTGATTAAACACACCGTAAAAGGGCTTGTTGGGACTGCGAGAGTTTTCCGTTGCAAGAGTTTTCTCTGAAGCCCTTTGTTACCAGGAGGACTATCTCTATGTGCATCAGAAAAAAATTATCGTTTGTTTGTAGCAGAGAGGGTGCTTCCTCTTCCCTTGGTAAGCGGGGGGGGGGGGAGTAAGTCCCCCACTCTTCTCACACAGAGCAGAACTGTCTGTTAATGGAAGAAACAGCAACATCCTTCCTTACAGCAGCCGCAAGAGGAAACGAGCGTCAAGAATTCAATGGCCTTTTCTCACCCAACAGACAAGAGACAGTAGGAAGCTCAAAACGTCTGAGTGCTGTCCACAGGTGTGTGTGATGTTAAGGACTTAAATAAATGAGAGTAACACTGAAATTGGTAGTTTGGTGTGTCTTTAGGTGAGTGGGCTAAGCTTGCAGGTTTCTGTATACTGTATAGAATCATAGAATTGAAGAGTTGGAAGGGACCCTGAGGATCATCTAGTCCAACCCCCCTGCAGTGCAGGAATATGCAACTGTCCCGTACGGGGATTGAACAGGCAACCTTGGCAGTATCAGCAGCATGCTCTAACCAACTGAGCTATCCAAGCTGAGGGGCATAGGTTGAGCCTATGAATGCAAATGTAGGGCATGTGGATTCCAGTTTCTCATTTCTCCAGTCTTATGTTCAATTCACCCCACAGCCACTTGATTTTCCATTTTATTTATGCATTCATTCATGTTTTAGAAGGCCATGGAAAATTTTGTGCAGATTTCCATGCATTTTCTCCTAAGATATTTATCATTTGCCCAGTATACACATTTTTGCAAGCAACTTTCCCTAATTTAATGGATTAAAAAAACTCACTAATATATGCATATATGTAGATCGGATGAGCGGGATGTGTGTCTGTGTGTATGTTAGTGGTGTGTGTGTGTGTGCACGTGTGTGTATGTGAACATGTGCATGTCAGAAAGTGCATATAGAGTGTGAGGTGGCCATGCCCACTTTTGGCCATACCTGCCACTGGCATGTGGCCCTTGCACGACCATCCAAGGGTTGGATGTGGCCCTCGCATCAAAAAAGTTAGTCACCCCTAGGGATGGATGAATCTATCAACTTTCATTCTTCTCTGTTTCTCAATTTTTTTCAGACTTAAATTCAGTTCTCCACATTTCTGCAGCATTTTTCAGTTTTTCTATTTAAAAAATCCTTGCGAAAATTTGTCAGCGTTATACTGCAAATTTCTCCTAATAGAAATATTTTTTTGCATGCAGCTTTGAGTAACTGCCACATTTCTGCAAGCAAATCCCCCCATTTTAATCCGTGGTTTTTGTAGCTTTTTTTGTGTGTGAATAGGCACACTTCACCACAGTATATGCATTTTTTGAACACACTGTGTGCCTGGACAACTGCAAAATTCAGAAAAGTGCGGATTTTGAAGAATGGCTGTGTATGGTTTGTGTATTTTCTCCGAAAGCGCAGATTTCTTAAGTTTACATTTAAACATGACCAGAATAGAATTTCTTTCCCATCCCCAGCTGCTCCCATTGTAAGAGAACCAAGCACCCTGCCCTTGTTCTTGAAATGGGCTTGCATCTGAAATGGGCCACTACTGTCACTGTTACGCTACGACGCAAACTATCTTTTTCCTGTAGAAAAGTGCGGGGTCTCATCAGTTTTTTGAGGAAGAAGAAGGAAAGTGGGTGGGTTACGAATTCTCCTCTGTCCTGAGACAGAGCTATCTTCTTAGAGGCCATCCCTTCCTGCAAAGATCCTTGGAGGAATTTGATTTTCTACCCGTGTGATTAGATTCTGAGTTGTACAGAAGTGTCTGGTACTTTCCCCCATGCAAAAGAACGTCTCGAAGAGGGAGCAAGAAAGGGAGGGGGGAGAAAGGGGAAATCTGGGTGGGGAGGGGGCAACAGAGAGCCTGCCAGCAGATGAAATCCATACGGCCAGCATTGCATCTTGATCCCATCTATCGAGGGTGCAGCTTGGAATCCGCATGTGCATTAGTTTATCCCAGACTTCGTTCCGTGTCAGAAATTGTGGCATGAAATCGTATGGTGGCTGCCATGATGAATCGCACCCAGATGTTATCCCACGGGGTCCATGAGTGATTTCCCCACACACACAAATGCAGGCATGCTCTCAAGAAACCTTAAGAGAGCAAAGGTTAAAAATGACCAGGGGTGGGGGAGTTCAGATTAGCCTTTGGATTGCAGCATATGCTTCCCTGCCTTCCCTAGTTAAGGGAAGAAATTTTATTTGCTACACATAAATTTAGCAAAATCTCGAGCTGGTAGCATTAGGTAGAGCAGGGGTGCCAAATGTGCCCCCCCCAAGCCTTTCTGCCTGGCCCTTGGGGGACTTTCCTCGTCCCAATCCATCTAAGAATAGCATCTGAGAAGATCCCAAACAGGATTGTGTTGCAGAAAGCACATGTAATAGGAGGAGACTAGAGGGAGGCTGCCAAGGAGGGCTGGTGGGTGGGGGAAATCATTCATGGAGGGTGGGGGATAACAGCCCACATTTCCTCCTTGGAGGAAAAAGGTGGGGGTAGAAACGCAGTGAAATAAAATGAAAAATGAAAACGTTCAGACATAACAACTTACGGTATAATAACACTACTGCTTCCAATTCCACTCTTTCACACTGTGTCTGTATGTAATGCTAAACCATGGTTCAGTGCCATCTGCATGAGCAGGAATGAATCTGAGCAAAAGCTTCCCTCCAGCAGGACTGGAAGAAGAAGGGCCTAGGTAGCTTCCCTGGTCTAGCTTCCCCTAGTTAGCATCTACTTTCATTTTCACGGAATCTCTTTTCCTAGCCACACAGAGCTCATTGCCTACTGTATTTCATGATGCTCTCTTCTCATTTTGAACACTAAATACAAAATATGCAGAAAACTGTGCTTAGCTTTAAGCTCTCACACAATTTTGGATTGCCTCTCTAGGGATAAAATTGAGGGCATTGTTTGAGAAGCTCGGAACTGAGGGAATTGTTGGTTAGAGCATGGTGCTCACAACTCCAAGGTTGCAGGTTCAATCCCTGAATGGGCCACCTGAATATTCCTGCAATCCAGGATGCTGGACTAGATGATCCTCAGGATCCCTCCCAATTCTATGATTTAAAAACAAGCCCCAAACCCACAATTCTAAAGAAATTCTCAACTGCCCGAAGAATAAGGAAGAAGGGTGGGAGCTTCCTTTGCAGGGCAAGAAAACTATTGATGAAACCAGAGGACAGAGTTCATCATGGCGCTAGATGAATTCTCTAGATTAAATTGAATCAGACTGTCAGATCAAGGGCTGGAAGTCTGGAGTCTCCAGACACCATGAGTCCTGCAAACCATCTCCATAATCTGATGCTCTTTTCTCCTGCTACTAAATATTTGAGCCCAGGTTGAGGGAGATAACGTGCAAGGCAAGAGCCCCTATGAAGGATGCGGAGGCTGTCCAATGAGGAAGGGGGGAAAGGCGCTCACTGGCAGACTGAACTCTTAATGGCATCCAGCCAGTTAAAAATCCCCCTCCACCCAAAATGCCTCTTTAGCTTTGATCTCACTGCTTTGGAATGCTTCTCAATGGGCTGGAAAGTTTAAGAGTCAGATAATAACCCCTTAATGCCGTCTCCTCGACATATCCCCCAGTCATAGGCCGACTGATCAAAACCACACAACCGAGCTCCCGACTTAATCCATCCTTTCCGCAGACAGAGGTGGCTCATCTTGAACTTGGAGGCAGAGGTGAGGCATCCCTGCATAGCAGATGGCCGAGAGGGTTTTGAATTAGTGGCGAGGAAGGTCAAAGATGCACAGACCTCACAAGGGCTGAGAAATCAGGATCTTGCTGAATGCAAGCAGGCAAGGAATACCTCTGGATGCATTTGTCGTGCTCGGAGCACTTTCTAAAAAGTGAGAGAGAATAGAAAGTGTATAAAATTGTGCCAGGCATAGAGAAAGCGGATACAGAAGAGTTTTTCTCCCTCTCTCATAACACTAGAACTTGTGAACACCAAGCTGAATGTTGGAAGATTCAGGAGAGACAAAAGAAATGACTTTTTCATGCAGCGCACAGTTGAATTATGGAGCTTGCTCCCTCAGGCAGCAGCGATGGCCACCAACTTGGATGGCTTTAAAAGAGGATTGGACAAATTCATGGACGGGAGGGCTATTGTGCTCAGGTCCTGGTTGCAGGATTCCCTCAGGCACCTGGTTGGCCACTGAGAGAACAGGAGTCTGGACTAGATGGGCCACTGGCCTCACCCAACAAGCTTTCTTAGGTTCCTAATAACATACCCGCCAACATTCCTCAGACAAAAATAGGGACATTTCTCACTCCCCGCCAACTGACCCTCCTCAATGCTCCATTTTTGTCGTCCGTCCGTTCCCCCCCTTAGGTCATTCCAAGCCTGGAAACGCCATAGAGGACTGAACCTGGGAGCTCTTGCATGCAAGCAGGTACTCTACCACTGAGGTGCAACCTCTCCGTGAAGGGAGGAACCTCTGGGCCATGTCCCTGGCACATGAGAAAGCCGCTGCCTGCATTCATCTGTGTTCCAAAAAAACAGATGTTACTGGCTGTTTCACAGGTGAATCACTCAGTTAATGCCTATAAAGTAACAGCACAGGGATGCCCTCTGGGTGTGTGGGTAAGGGAGGAGTGAAAGAAGTGGGGGGGGCAAGGAAGAACCTTAAACATTCTGTACTTTATTAACTCCGGCACTCTTGCTATTGATGGCCGTCCAGACAAGTGCTGGCAATCTCTCCCCTCCCCGCCCCCCGCCACATCCTTTTTCTGCATCCAACACCTGCCCTTGATCGGCGCAAAAGACAGAGCAGCCCCAGGGCTCAAGGAACCGAAATGTACTCTGCTCCCTCTCGTACCTGGAAAGGGTCCAAGGCTCTCTCTCTCATGATTAATTTAGCATGTGCATCTCCTGGGATGGGAGCCATGAAACATCCTTCACTCTCTCTTTTTTGTTGTTTATTAATATATATATATATATTTAAAACAGGTACACGATCAGCCCCTAAAGCGGTACACTGTTGCACACATGTGGAACGTCCCTGCCCAGGGATTGCTTGGCAAGAGGTTGGCAGTCGATTTAGGGGAGAGGGAGGAAGAACTTGGAATATCACGTACGGTTCTGGCTGCTTAACTCAAAAGGCTTTGGGATGGCTTTAAAAGAGGAAGAGGCAGATTCATGGAGGAGGAGGCTGCCAGAGGTTGCTGGCCATGATGGGAATCCATTGGTGGGAAATGTTGGTGGACAGAGTACTGTTGCTCAGGTCCTACTTCCAGGTTTCCCACTAGCAGCTGTTTGGCCTCTGGTAGAAGAGGATGCTGGACTCGGTGGGCCACTGGCCTGATTCAGCAGCTCTTTGCATGTCCTTTTTTTTAAGAAGAGAGATTGTAGAGCTGGTCAAGTTACAGAAAGGGCCATTGATTAGTTAAGCCTTGGAGTGCATGGATCAGGGCCTCAGCACTCGTCTCCATGGGATATTGCAGGCCCTGTTCCTGAATATTCAGGCCACTGAAAATAAAGTCCTTGCCCATTTTCATTAGGGCAAGGAAGGGGGGCTTCACACCTGGAGTGGGATCCAAATAAGGCCCTCCAATCCTCTTAACTGGTCCTTGGGGTTTTCCTTGGGCCACACCCCCTCTGCCCAGGCCATGCCCCTCACTTGCTCACGCTTTCCTCCTTCCTCAGGTGTTTTTAGCCTGGCTAGAATGTGCCCTTGAACTCTGATAATGGATTCTGCTTGCCTGTGTGGATGTATTTATTTATTTTATTATTTTTATTTATTGAATTTATATACAGTACCACCCTATACCCGGAGGTCTCAGGGCGGTTCACAGAACAAAATCAAAATATAAAACCACAATATCATGTAGAAACTAGCCTACAGGACAAAGGTAAACTTTACATCCCTTGCAACATCCACTTTTGCCTCTGGCCCTCTTTGGCTGCAAAATGGCTTCAGGAATGATCTAACTGGCCTCTCCTTCCAGAATTTCAGCCACTGGGATGGTAGACAAAGGAGTTTTCTCTTTTTAATTTGTACTAAGCAAATGGGATAGACTAAAGCAATTTGGAGCAGGGCTTTGAAATAGCATTCCTGTTGAGATATGACAGACACCCCCCATCTGCACTCTCTGGAAACAATTGGTGACATTTGGATAAACTAGTGACCACTTGTTAGGGTTTTAATCTTGTTGGGTGGCGCTGTGGGTTAAACCACAGAGCCTAGGGCTTGCTGATTAGAAGGTTGGCAGTTTGAATCCCTGCGACGGGGTGAGCTCCCGTTGCTCAGTCCTAGCTCCTGCCAACCTAGCAGTTCGAAAGCACGTCAAGTGCAAGTAGATAAATAGGTACCGCTACAGCAGGAAGGTAAAAGGTGTTTCCATGTGCTGCTCTGGTTCGCCAGAAGTGGCTTAGTCATGCTGGCCACATGACCTGGAAGCTGTACGTCGGCTCCCTTGGCCAATAATGCGAGATGAGCGCCGGAACCCCAGAGTCGGTCACGACTGGACCTAATGGTCAGGGGTCCCTTTACCTTTTAAATGTATGTATCGGTGGTTTTGTGTTTTTAATTGTTTTCAATATCTTATTTGTAAATCACCTTGAAATGGTGCTTTCCAAGGCAATTAACAAATCAAAGATGATGATGATGATAATAATAATAATAATGTATTTGTTTATTGTGTTTTTATCCCATCTTTTCCTCCAAGAAACTCAAGGTGGTGTAAATGGTTCTTCTCCCCACCTGTATTTACATGTTGAACTTCTCAGGTAGAAAGCAGGAGGAAGCTCGATTACCCACTTCCTCCCAAGGTAAGGGGAAGTGACATCACTAAGCCTCATAAGACAGCTTACTCAATGGTATTAACCCCTTTGTGCATTAATTAAACTTAAAGCATGTTGGTTATCCCACATTATTACTGCCTGCGACAGTGGAGGCAGAGCAATAGCCATCATGGCCTTTGATAGCCTAATCCTCTATGGATTTGTTAAAGCCATCCAGGTTGGTGGCCATTCCTGCCTCCTGTGGGAGTGAGTTCCACAGTTTAGCTCTGTGATGCGTGAAGAAGGACTTTCCTTTGTCAGTCCTGAATCTTCCAGCATTTGGCTTCACAGGATGTCCATGGGTTCTAGCATTATGGGTGAGGGAGAAAAAGCTTTCTCTATCCACTTTCTCCATTTCTCAGAGCTGGGTGTTTGCACTAGGAGAAGCCACCGTTAGCATGAGGGCCGCCCGCCTTGTCCAGCTGCATCAGTCACATGCCGCAGTGGGCATCCCAGTCTTGAGAAGCTAATTCCCAGCTGCCAGGGAATCGTTTTGCCAATAATTCCAACTGCTCTGATTTAAGACCTTGCCACGAAGTATTCGACGATTCAGGGAAATTAGGATTTTTATCTAATTGCATTCATTACCTGCTTCATTATGTGTTCATTACCTGTTCTTAATGGGCCTTGTTTTCCCCCACCCACTCCATCGGTTGCAAAGTTGCATGAAGCTCATTTATTTATTTGTTTCTCCAGAGCCGAGAGTAGAATAGATACAATCATTCATTCAGCCTTTTAAAGCCAGGCGGAAAGTAACTTGGGAGCCCAACTTTATGCCATGAAGCAAAGTCTTCCATTGACTACTAAAGGTAAAGGTAAAGGGCCCCTTGACCATCAGGTCCAGTCGTGTCCGACTCTCGGGTTGCAGCGCTCTATAGGCCGAGGGAGCCGGCGTTTGTCCGCAGACAGCTTCCAGGTCATGTGGCCAGCATGACAAAGCTGCTTCTGGCGAACCAGAGCAGCGCACGGAAATGCCATTTACCTTCCCGCCGGAGCGGGATGTACTTGCACTTTGATGTGCTTTCGAACTGCTTGATGGGCAGGAGCTAGGACCGAGCAACGGAAGCTCACCCCGTTGCAGGGATTCGAACCGACGACCTTCTGATCAGCAAGCCCTAGACCCACAGCGCAATCTGGGTCCCTAACTTGGTCCTAACTTGAGAGCCCAACTTTATGCCATGAAGCAAAGTGTTCCATTGACTACTACTCCATGCTAAAAAAAAGGTTAGATTCTCATTGAAGATGAGCTGATTTTCACAAGCTGCATAAATTGCCTGCATCAACTGGAGCTGAATCCCAACAAGACAGAGCTAAGTGGTTCCCTTATCCAGATAACTGATTATACGGCCTGCTCTAGATCAGGTGGCCCTCCCCCTGAAGGACCAGATCTGATGCCAGGAGATACTCCTGGCTCCAGCACAGTGACTTGAGATACAACAGGATGCAGTGGCAAGGAGAGTCTATATAGTGCCAGGTATGGCCATTTCTAAATCGGGGTATTCTTGTCCTGCAATCATGACATCGTAATCTTAGGTTGAGACTACTGCAGTGTGCTCTACATTGGGCTGCCCTTGAAGGCTGTCGGAAATTGTATCTAGTGTGGAACGTTGCTGCCCAGATAAAAATGGGTGCATCTGCACACTTTGATTATAATACTGATTTTCCGAGCGCTACCCTGGCTGCATGTACAGTTGGGTCAAAGTCAAGGTTGCAGTATGAGCATTAAAGCCAAGGACCCAGCTACGGTGGTGTAGCTAGCCTCTCGGGTCACCCATGGGGTGGGGGAACCTAGGGCAGGGTGCGCTGCTTGGAGCCAGAGCCTGCATGGCATCCACTCTGCCCCCCACCTCCCCCTCTGTTGCAGGCACTGTGCCACCCAAAAAGGCAGTGTAGGGCTCACATCTGCTTTCCACTTCCTCCTCAGCTGCAGGGCAGGCGGACACAAGCCCCATGCCACCTTTCCAGGTGGCACGGTGCCTGCAGATGCCCAAACCACTGCGTCTCTTCCAGGAGAGACATGTGGCTCGGGCGCGCTAGAGGCACCATGGTAAGTGCCGCCCCCGCAATTAGTTGCTGCCCAGTATGCCCCACCCCCTGCCCCCTAGCTACGCTAGTACCCACCTTTTTGTCAAAATGCCTGCTGCATGCCACCCCAATCTTCAAGCAGTGTGAGATTGCAGGCGTTCCAGCTGCTTACCTAGAGTTTGGTTTCCTTTGAATGAGGGGCAGCGCAGACTGTGGTGTTTTTATGATATATGGCTTCTTTACACATATATACAAGCTGATCTTGCAATGGAGGGGCTCACAGCATTAGCACCCAGAGGGTCTTGCTTCCCCCATAGCCATAGTCTTGGATTCAAGCAGAAATCAAGCATGGCTATGTCTCTCCCAGCTGCCCCATTTCCAACTTCGAGCGCACATCATCCGACATCTGGCCTTTGTCTTTCTAACTACCAGCAAGCTGAGGGACGCCCCCCCATTCACAGAGCCACTTCCTTTGTTGCCTTAATGGCCCATACTTAGAGGCCCCTTACCTCACCAGGAAGCTAGCCTGGCTATTCCAGGAACTGGATTCATGCTAGATCCAGGAATTAGAATGGGGCTTGGGCATACAGCTACCTCCATCCAAACTCATAACATGCCTCTCTCCATGTTGGCCTTTTCAGGCTTTGGGGTCAATGGTTTCTGCTGAGCAGAGTATATTAATAACCACTGTTTTGTCTTATGCTGTTGCTCTATTGCTTCTTTTTATATATATTTTGTATTACTGTGCATTCTTGGAAACTGTCCTGGGACTATGTTGTTATGTTGAAGGATGTTCTACTAATTGGAGGAATTGAAGTATTTGAATGTGTTTGCATAACTTTATCTCTTTTCTGCATAACTCTGCATTCTCACAGTTTTGAGCGGTTTGAACAGCCAACAACTTGGATGGCTTTAAAAGAGGATTAGATAAATTCAAGGTGGATAACACTATCAATGGCTACAATAGCAATGGCTATGTTTACGCCTCCATGGTTGAAAAGCAATATCCTTCTGTTTATTAGTTGCTGAATAGCAGATTATAGTGCCAATTCAGCACTCATTTCCAAGATATTTGCAAAGAGATATTGTTATTTGCAAATAACAATATTTCACTATATTTCCAGAAGTGGCTTTTGCATCAAGTGAATGCTTAAAGATATTGCAGAAATTCACAGTTAGGGAAATGTTGGGGAAATGAAATAAATTGGCATGTGAATGCAACCTGATTTTTGCGAGGCGGTTCTTTCTATCCAAAATGCATGCAAAGATGCCCGCGGCAGTGAAAATGACACGCCAAACTACATTCCGCTAGTGAAAATCACTTGCATATTGCAGGCAACATCGTGTACAAAGATGTGTGTGCAAAAGCTGCGTACGATTTTTTTAGTGCAAACGTTGTTAAAGAAAAAAATGGCAAAGGGAAAGGAAAGTACTCTCCTTGCGCAGGGCTGAACAGAAGTCCCTTCATGTGGTCTTAACAGGCCAAAGGAGAGAGGGTTTCTCGCTTCCCCGAGACCCGGAGACAAAGCTTCTGTTGACACAACTGAAAACGATCTTGGGCCCATTGAGTGGAAAGGGTTGCAACTGGATTCAAACACAAATCCTGGGGATTTGGCTAAGCCTGTAAGTGGCAAAGGGAGCTGCAATTTTCTTAGCGTGGCAAAAGGGCAGAGGAGCCTGCCAACGTTAATGTTTAATTCCATCCTTCCCACCACCCAAGCCCAATGACAAGCCTCCTTTCTTGTTTCATCCCCCCTCCCACCCCGCCTGGCCTTGCAAAATAACCCAATAAATCAATAATAAACTGACATTTGGAACTTTGCCTTCTAACAGGCACCAGAAAGTGCTTTGAACTCTTGTCTTTTTCCCCACTTTTAACTTGGAAGGACAGTCTTTGGAAGTGTGTGTGTGTGTGTGTGTGTGTGTGAATGTCAGGCTCAGGGCCAACATTTAGATTGCGTCGTGCTACCCTCCACCCCCTCCCTTCCAGTTGCATCTCCTTGCCTAGTGTATCATAGGCTGGATAGTCTCCCAGTGAGCAAATCGAAACCATCTTCCACAATGAATTAATACAACGTGCTGAGTTGTTGGGTAAAGGCTGGAAAATGAGGCTCTTAAACACAGGTTTGGGCTAGGAGTTCAAGACATGTGAAAGACAAGCATTGTCTTTCTACACACTTTCCCTTGCTTTGGCGTTAACAGAAATAGCCGAGAGTTTGAACATTTTCATCTGGTGGAGAGAGGTGAAACATCTCAATGTGCATTTTATTAACATTTTTCTTGTATTGTTGCAGTGCTCTTCTTCTTCTTTTAAAAAAATGCTTTTTATATAAATAAATAAAATAAGTAAAAACAACAAGCATCAAAACGGAAATTAGTAATTAAGCCCCCACCACCTCAAAATAGGAACTGACTAAGGAGAATGCAAGAATGCCACAACCCTGCAAGGGAACAGGAAGGAATTAATTAAAGGGGCAGAAGTGTTATGAAGGAAGCTATTAGTTAAAAGTACCATAGCTTCCCTGTTTTTCCAGTCCACACTCAACTATTCTTTTTTTAAAGGTGCTGACAAGAACCCCAT
Organism: Zootoca vivipara; assembly: GCF_963506605.1. Classification (NCBI taxonomy): domain Eukaryota; kingdom Metazoa; phylum Chordata; class Lepidosauria; order Squamata; family Lacertidae; genus Zootoca; species Zootoca vivipara. The sequence goes on along the minus strand of NC_083289.1, from coordinate 31,514,715 downwards.
TTTCAGGTTCTAATCATGGAGTCACAGCTGTCCTTGTGACTTTTACTTTGCTTCTCTGATGTGAAAAATCCAGGGGTGCAGAAGTGCACAATTTGCATGCCAAAATCCCTTTACAGCTCCCAGGAATCAGATTTGGGTCTTTCTCGCCTTGCAGTTTTCATATAGGATTCTTCTGCAGCTATTTTTCATTTATTCTTTACAGAAGAGGGGAAGTGGATTTGGATTCTTCTCAGATTCCCCTCTGCGTTAACAGCATTTTCCATAGCGATTAAGCAAGGAGGTAAACCCGAGAGCAAAAAAAACCCTGAAAAATGCTTGCCCCCCTGCTAATGTTCCTTGCTGATGTTGATTTATTCCTAGCCACGGGGCACAAAGTCTTTGTATAAAATAATGGAGTGTGTTTTACAGAGCCATTATTTTCTGGTTTTACCAATGGCGCAACAGCAGATGGTGTCTTTCAAAGACATCGTTTAAAAACATGACTGCTTGTGTTGAGAACTGGTTTCTTTCCATAGCCTCTCGGGACTTTGTAGTCTATAACCCATTGCATTCGCTGCAATCCAGGGCCTGCTCTACCATTAGGTAAACGCTGGCAGGGAAAAGGGTGTAGAGCTGTTCCTCTGGCAGGAGATGCCCTGAGGAAGGGAGAAGCTGGAAGCCAGAGCTGAGCGTGCCACCTGCTGTGCCCTGCACCCCTTCATGGGCAATGGAGGATGTTCTCCTGTTACTAGGAATGAAGGAATAAGATTCAACTGTCATCCTGGTCAGCTTCTGGACCATCAGTGGTAGAGCATCTGCTTCCCATGCAGAAGGTCCTTGTTATGTATTCAGTGGTCTGTTTGCCTGAGCTTGAGTCTGGACTAAAGATTCTGAGCCCCTGTGTTCTGATTCGATACATGATATCCAATCACAGAACACTTCAGGATTTGGGCCTCTGCTATTGGCCCTTAAACTCTGCGAGTTATGATTCATAGAATCATAGAGTTGGAAGAGACTACAAGGGCCATCCAGTCCAACCCCCTGCCAAGCAGGAAACACCATCAAAGCATTCTTGACATATGCCTGCCAAGCCTCTGCTTAAAGACCTCCAAAGAAGGAGACTCCACCACACTCCTTGGTAGCAAATTCCACTGCCGAACAGCTCTTACTGTCAGGAAGTTCTTCCTAATGTTTAGGTGGAATCTTATTTCTTGTAGTTTGAATCCATTGCTCCATGTCCGCTTCTCTGGAGCAGCAGAAAACAATCTTTCTCCCTCCTCCATAATTCGCAGCTTGGAAGTTTAGACAGCCAATCACATTGGGAGTGGGAGTGGCCCAGAAATGTATATAAGCAGTTGCTTTGCCCGTAGTCTAGTTCTGTTAGTTCAATAAAAGTTATTGCTGTTATCACTGTGTTTTCCTCATGGGAACCCACCTACATTTCTGCCCCAATCCGGACTCTACACACACACAACACACACACACACACACACACACACAGCCCTCTACTCCAGGGCTCAGTCTCACACTTCAGGCCAGCCCCAACCCAACCTGGGACAATCAGAGGCTGGCTGACCTAGATCCATGCCCTGAATCAATTTGGGGGCCAGCCCTAATCTTTAAATGCATAAGAACATAGGAAGAGCCTGGTGGATCAGGCCAGTGACCCATCCAGTTCAGCCTCCTGTTCTCACAGCGGCCATCCATATACTCCACAAGCAGGATTCTCCTGCAGTTTCCAGCAGCTGCTATTCAGAAGGATTGCTGCCTCCACCTGCGGAGGCAGAGCTGATACATCATGGCTAGTAGCCATCGGTAGCCCTCTCCTCCATGAATATGTCTAATCCTCTCATCAGACCGTTGGCTCTTAATTATCTGTGGGATGTTGTAATCCCGTCTTTTCTTCTCTTTTTAAAGTCTTGTCTTTTCCGTTTTTCTCTGCTTTTTCTTTTATGCTGTTTTTAAGGCATGTGCTTATTTATATATTGCATTGAGTTACTTTAGTTAAAAAACAAACACAATAGCAAATGGGGCACTCATTCTGCTCTCATCCACCCCCCACCACCTGCCTGCCTTGTTACTTCCATCCAGTCTAAGGGGTCACCCTGCCTGCCAGCTTCCTCCTCCTTAGTCTCAGCGTTGCCCCTTGTAGAATGTGGCACTGTGGCAGGGCAGAGGATGGAGGCAAAGCTAGAATGTGTCGCCTCCGACCCTCCCTTCCGTTTGGGCTTCCTGCATTCCGCCCCACCAGTCCCAAATTCATAGAGGGTAGGGCACCCAGCCACAGTGCCTGTGTTGTACTCCCAACTGTCAGGTGCCAGGTGCTGGGGGTTGCTGTGGCACTCAGGTTTACAGGAGAGGAGAGAGCTCTTGCGCTCAGGTCCTGTTTGTGAGCTTCCCCTTGGGGCATCTGGTTGGCCACTGTGAGAACAGGATGCTGGACTCGATGGGCCACTGGCCTGATGCAGCAGCTATGTCCTCCTGATACTCTTATTTATGTGATGAAATTGTAGCACGGGGTAAGCTTTGCTAACCATTGTGGAGAGGGAGGTCTCAACCTGGGTGGGGTGGGTTTGCCCTTTCTACCACAGTTTGGTATTATCTTGCCTGGTGGCAAGGGAACAAAGCAGCACAGCTAACATAGCAACACACTTCCCAGTCTTTGGGGTTTCTGGCTTCCTGCTACCTCCTGGATCCAGCTTTCCGTTATTCCACCCAGGCCTCATCCTTCCCACCCACCGAGGAAGCTTTGCAAAGGCATCAGCTTAAAAAAAAAAAGTCCATGTCTGTGTGCATCTGGAAGTCCAACTCTTTCTCTCCCCCCACCCGCTTTTATTAGTTTTTGTGGTTCGGTAATATTTCACCCAGCAAGACAGTCTGGCTACATTTTATTGCTCAGATTTCTTTGGGAAGGATGCTTTCTCAGCGGGAAACCCAACCTCCTCGCCTTGCAAGTGCCGTTATCAAGAGCTGGAGTCGCTCCCCGAGGGTTTCCATCCACACATGCGCACTCCTGGTCATGCACACACGCGCAGATTCTGTGGCTGCTTGGAAATGAATGTCAGTGGATCTGAAAAGCAGGACTCCTCAGAAGACAGCATCTTGTGCAAATGGGTCCGGGACCCAAGATTTGTGGAGCCCGGAAATCTGTGCCCACATCACATTTCCTAAAATGCTGATGTGCCAGAAAGAGAAGACTTGCCTCCATCATGGGCTGAGAGAGATCCAGCTGTTCAGCCTCACTCCCTTGCTTCAGAGTGGACATCAACGGCAGCTGCTGCCTAGTGGGCAGAGACCAAAGAACAAAAGGTTACTTGATGGAAGTGTATGAAATTGTGCATGGCACGGGGGAGGCAGAGAAAAGTTTTTCTCCCTCTCTCATAACACTAGAACTTGTAGATATCCATGTTAGAAGATTCAGGACAGATAAAAAGAAGTATTTCTTCCCATAGCACATGGTTAAACTCTATCCCGCAGGAGGCAGTGGTGGCCCCCAAGATAAAAGGTAAAGGGACCCCTGACCATTAGGTCCAGTCGTGACCGACTCTGGGGTTGCGGCGCTCATTTCGCATTATTGGCCGAGGGAGCCGGCGTACAGCTTCCAGGTCATGTGGCCAGCATGACAAAGCCGCTTCTGGCGAACCAGAGCAGCACATGGAAATGCCGTTTACCTTCCTGCCAGAGCAGTACCTATTTATCTACTTGCACTTGACATGCTTTCGAACTGCTAGGTTGGCAGGACTGGGACCGAGCAACGGGAGCTCACCCCGTCATGGGGATTCAAACCGCCGACCTTCTGATCGGCAAGCCCTAGGCTCTGTGGTTTAACCCACAGTGCCACCCGTGTCCCGGCCCCCAAGATAGGTGGCTTTAAAAGAGGGTTGCACATACTCGCGGAGGAGAAGGCTATCAGTGCCTCCTGAATGTAATGGCCATGTTCCACAGTTGGAGGCAGCAATGCTTCTGAATACCAGTTGCTGGGAAGTACAGGAGGGGAGAAGGCTCTTGTGCTCAGATCCTGCTTGCTGGTTTCCCACAGGCATCTGGGAACAAGATGCTAGACTAGATGAGCCACTGGCCTGATCCAGCAGGCTCTTCTGATGTTCTTATGGCAACATCAGGTGAGAAGCTTGCGGGCAGAAAATGCTGCCCGAACAATCCTGGCACCATAGGAAGCTGCCATATACTGACTCCAACTATTGGTCCATTGAGCTCAGTATGGTCCACACACTGACTAGCAATGACTGTTCCTCCCAGCCGTAACTAAGGATGCCAAGAACTGAACCTGGGCCCTTCCGCATGCAGAGCAGATGTTCTATCACTGAGCTACAGCATGTTCTCTCAAGGGGGGAAGTTCCATAGACCTGGGGCTACTGCTGAGAAGGTCTTGTCTCTCTTGCCTGCCAACCTGCTCTGCTGGGTCTTGGGACTCACAAGGGAAGATGAATCAAGAAACAAGTCCACCAAAAAATAAAGCAAATCAGGACCCTGGTCAACTCCCTGTGAGTCCTGCTGGCTAAGGTTCGGAAGATGTTGTCTCAGCCAATACCTTCTTCTTCTTCTTGGATTTTAATGGCATTGCAGGACCGTAGGAGGGTTTCTATCCTGGCCACCTGATGGCGACATTTTTACTGCTTCTCAATTACAATCACTCATCAACTTTGGCTTCTCAATTATTTCCATAAAACCACCAGAACAATCCCCCTCTCCTCATGCCCAGATATTTCCCAGGGCGCTGAAAAATATCAGACTACAGTATTTTCCACTGCCTCAATCCTGTGGGGCTAAGGGTAATTGGGAAGATGCAAGGCAAGAGCGGTGCTTCGTACAGAGATGGTGTGACCACACTCCTCTGTGCATGGCTGCTTTTGTTTTTCGGCAACTTTTCTCTGACTTACTCATTTCTCTTAGCACACCATTAAGGGAATGAGAGACATGTACCCTGAGAAATCAGGGAATTGAGGAAAGGTTGCTGAAAACTCAAAGCAGCCATGCATGGAGGAGTATGCCCACTTCATCTCTGTATGAGTCACCGCTCTCACCTTGCCTCGACGTCTGGTAGTCTGGAAATGTCTGTCCATCCTGACCAGAAACTTTCCACTCCCCAACGCAACCACAGCAGCTGATGTTTCTTCTATGAGAGAGACAGTTTAATCCACTTTCTCTGTCTTTGTGATAAAAACCCTGCCTGTTAATATGGATCAAAGAGAAAGAACTCACATCCCAGAAACAGATTTGAGCTCTCTGATGGTTTCGTTTTGCTTCCCACCACGTTCCTTTATAAAGCCATTTGTGATCTGACTCTGACAGAAAGACCCACGAAATCCACAGGCGAGCATGGATGGCAGTTCTGCCCGTGAGGTTAACAAAAGACTTCTCAGCATGGAATCTCTTGTTTGCACTTGCTCCAAACACATCTATCTCCAGAGGGCCAACGTCTTCCAGACTTCGCTGCTCCCTGAAGGGGGATTTCTCTGCTTTTATTTAAGAGACAAGATTTAAGTTCCCATCATCCACGATGTTTTGGGAATTCCAAGAGAGCATTGGTTTGACACAGAGCATTTTCAACAGAAAGAAAATGGAAACGACGGCCATCAGCTTAGAAGCCTTGAAAAATGGCTAGTCAAATTCATGGAAGAGAAGGCTTTCAGCAGCTACTACGGTAGCTATGAGACCTTGACAGCCAGAGACACTAATACTGGGGATCGCAGGTTGGGAGAGAGCTGTTGCACACATAGTGGGGCATGGCTGGAAGGGAAAGTGGAAGCTTCATGCAGGAAGTTGATGAAGGTTGAAAGGGATAGGACATCATTCCAGCCCGAGGGCCACATTCCCTTCTGGCCAATCTTCCATGGGCTACATGCCAGTAGTGGGCAGGGCTGGAGACAAAAGTAGGTGGAGCAACAAAGGCAGTTTTTCCTATGCACAACAGTCAACTTTCTTCACGTACCCCTTTTGTCAGGAGCGAGCCAACACTAAATTACACCATGCAAGTGCAAAAATAATAGCTGCTTAATCTCCTCTCCAGGTTCTCTCTCCCCCAAGCAATCAGAGACTATGTCTGTGTACAGACTATGTCTGTAATCTCTCCTCCACCCTTTTCAGGCCTCTTCTGGTTCTGGCAGATTAGAGGGGAGGGAATAATAATAATAATAACAATAATAATAATAATAATAATAAATTTTATTTATACCCCGCCCTCCTCAGCCAGGACCGGGCTCAGGGCGGATAACACCAAATATAAAACATTTAATTAAAATACAGCTTAAAAACAAGATTAAATACAACATTTAAAATGCAGCCTCATCAGAAAAGGAAAAGGGGGGGAGGGGATCAAGTTGATTCCAGGCCAAAGGCCAGGCGGAACAACTCTGTCTTACAGGCCCTGCAGAAAGAAATCAAATCCTGCAGAGCCCTGGTCTCATGAGACAGAGCATTCCACCAGGCTAGAGCCAATGTTGAAAAGGCCCTGGCTCTGGCTGAGGCTAAACTGACTTCCTTAGGGCTTGGGATCTCTAAGGTGTTGCTATTTACAGACCCTAAGGTCCTCCGTGGGGCATGCCAGGAGAGGCGATCCCGTACAAGGGTCCTAGGTCGTGAAGGGAAGCTTGTCGCAGCAGGAGGGAGAGACACTTGTGCCTCTTCAGCAGCCAGACTCATCTCTGTCTCTTGGCTTCCCTCCTCCCTCCTCCCCTGCTTGAGCCGCTGCCTCTGATTCTGGGCTTCTCTCTACCACAGACTCTCCCAGCTCACTAAGCCCGGTTACCTCTTCTTCAGCTTCTGACACCTCCTCCCCCCAGTCTTCTCCCTCTGAGCATGCATCCCTTGGGGGTTCCCTAGCTCGTTCCTCCCACCATGCCTCTGCATCCAACCAGTCCAAGACACCTCTCTATTGCACATCCAGGAAAGCAAGAGGCATGGTCACGGTTTGTGAGCACATCCCAGGCAAAAACACTCAAGGACAGTACAAACCAAGGTCAGGGAGGGGTGGCGCCCTGGAAGAGTCCTCGGGGCCCTGGCAAAGAGATCCAGAGAACTGCATTTTAGACTATCTCATCACTTAGATTATATTACTGGCCTGCCGGGAAGGAGATCTTGTAATTACTGATCATATGGGAACTTTTTTTCAGCTGAAAAGTGAGATTCCTCTCCCCACAAATAAAACAAAGCAAAATAGGAATTGAGAGCAAGTGTGATGTAGTGGTTAGAGTGCTTACCTACAGCCAGGGAAGATGCAAGTTCAATTCACTCCTCCCATCAGCCATGAAGCTCACTGGGAGACCTGTGGCCAGTTACTATCTCTCAGGCTAGCCTACCTCACAGGGTTGTTGTGGAGACAGAATGGGAAATAGTAAGGCTTAGTCAGCCGGTCTCAGGATGGTAGGAGTGGGCAGCGTTCTCCCCCCCACCCACCCACACTGCCCCCCCTCCAATGCAACAGGTCTGTCCTTTCCACCACAGGAAATCTGTGTGGGTCTCTGGGATAACGCCGTTGGTAGAGCATGAGTCTCTTAATCTCAGGGTCATGTGCCTGAGCCCCATGTTAGGCAAAATATTCCTACATCGCAGGGGGCTGATTATACTCTACGAATCTATGATTCTATGATTCTGCTTGGACTCTCAGCATCATCAAAACACCCTCTGAATGCAGCAAAGATTGCTAATCGAATAAGGTGGTCTCTGACCATTTCATTGATTAGGGGAGAGCTCTGGAGCCCATCTCTTTCATCCCCCACGTCAATGTGCAAGCCATATTTCCGCTTCTCACCTAATTGGATTGTTTGGAAAGAGCTGAAAGAGCTGTTTGACAATCAGCGGGAGAGCAGGGAGCTTCCTTGATCATAAAGGGCTTCTTTCCCTTGGGACCACGACTCCTCTTTGCTCTTCATAGAAAACATGACTTTTTTAAATAAATAAAAAACACCCCAGAAAATCAAATGCTCCAGTGTATCAGCTCATCAGACTGCAATTTGCTAAGGGAGTATTGCTCTGGAGGGGAATCCAGCGCAGGAGCCACAGGGAGAGGCATGCACTTGCTGGCTGACTTTCATCTTTTTTGTTGATTTCTGAAACAGACACTGCATCACCTGGGGTCTAGCCCAATCCAGGATTGGAACTAGGGGTGCTCAGGAAGGACCCAAGGGTGCTGTTCCTGAAAATGGCTAAATCTGTCAATTTCAGTTTCATAGAATTGTAGAGTTGGAAGGGATCATAGAATCATAGAATCATAGAGTTGGAAGAGACCACAAGGGTCATCCAGTCCAACCCCCTGCCATGCAGGAAACACCATCAAAGCATTCTTGACATATGCCTGTCAAGCCTCTGCTTAAAGACCTCCAAAGAAGGAGACTCCACCACACTCCTTGGTAGCAAATTCCACTGCCGAACAGCTCTTACTGTCAGGAAGTTCTTCCTAAAGTTTAGGTGGAATCTTCTTTCTTGTAGTTTGAATCCATTGCTCCGTGTCCGCTTCTCTGGAGCAGCAGAAAACAATCTTTCTCCCTCCTCCATATGATATTGGGGGTAATATCATACAACCCCTTGCAATGCAGGAATCTTTCACCCAACATGGGGCTTGAACTCATGACCCTGAGAGTTAAAGTCTCGCGCTCTACCAGCTGAGCTGATAGGTATGTTTCTCTTCATTTCCCCTCCCCCCCCCCATCTTAAGTTCTCCACATCACTGCATCAGTTTGTGGTTTCCTTTTTAAGTCATCATGAAAATGTATCAGCATTTTAGTGTGAATTGGGAAAGGCTGTAGCTCAGTGAGTAGAGTATCTGCCTTGCATGCAGAAGTTCCCAGGTTCAGTCCCTGGCATCACTAGGTAAGGCTGAGAGACCCTGCTTTTCTGAAACCTTGGACAGCTGCTGCCAGTCAGTGTGGACAATACCAATCTAGATGAACCAATGGTCTGACTCGGTCTAAGGCCTGATACATTCATTTTTGCTACGTAGTTCCATGAAGCAAATGCATTTCTGTATGCTATTTTTTACTAATATGTACAGTTTTATCCACATGCCCCAGCTTCTGCACTTCTGCACACATCACTTGGCTGGAGAAATGCACTGCAAAATTTGGAGAACTGTGAATTTTGAAGGGCGTCTGTGTTTCGCTTTGCAAAACACTGTTTCAGAAAGTGTGAATTAGGTAGATTCATCTCTAAATGTGAACTGAGTTGAATTTCTCCCCATTCACCAGACGCAAACTTTGATAAATGTAGCACACAAGGTTCTCAGCACCTCTACAGTTCCCAGCAATCCTCTTCAGGATTATGAGTAGATCATTGTTGTCATCTCTGATTAGTATTGTAAACATCACAGCTTCTGCTGGGGGTTGGTGTGGGTGTTTGAGGTAGGATTTGGAGCGCTCAGGATCCGCAGACTAACTTCCTTTCCCTAATATTCCTATTCTTCTCCCCAAGGCCTTTGGATAAGAAGCAAAGTGAGCTGGGGACTTTATCTAGTCCTGATGCAGTAGCTCCTAAGTCTTCCCGTTGAAAACCTCCTGTGTACTCTTTCTACAGCGCAAAGTCCCTCAGCAAATCCCAGCAGATAACTGGGTGTGTATTCAAGCAAGCGTCTACTTGCCCACTGGGGGGAGCCGTTTCCCCCCTCTTTTCCCAGGACTGGGAAATGCAAGAGCTGTAAAAATGCCCTTTGGTCGGATTGCCCAATGCACCGCTCCATATTTCTCAATCCTTGCTAATAATAATAATATCTCCACTTGGATTTTATCATCTGCATTCCCAACCCAATGGACTCGCAAAGTGGCTAACGGCATGTAAAATCATGCCATAAAATCAACACTGTCAATTAAACTAATGGAACAACAAGCCGAAGCATGAAGATGCTGGAAAAGAAAGGAGAAGTCTGCCTCCAGTGAGTAGCCAGAAGACTTAAGCGCTCTCCTAAAAGAATCCTGATGGAACTGGTCAGGTGGATTGGGAATTCAGGGGTGGGCAGGGCAAAGTAGTGCTGTAACTAGTAAGGCCTCTTCTCAACTCTTCCCTGCCCAGGAACCAGTACCAGGACAAGTTCAGAATGGCTGTAGAGCAGGCGTTCCCAAACTAGGGCATATCTTCCAACATTTCTTAGATGAAAATAGGTACATTCTCTTCCACATCGGGAAGGTTCTCCTGCGTTTGATCTCCCTGCACACATAAACGTCATTTACATATCTACATCTGATACGCTTTGCTGCATCAGGCTGTCTGCACAGAGACTAGGGCGAAGCTGCCTGGCTGCCTTGCCTCACTAAGCCTTTTTGGGTAACAGGATCAGGCCCGGCTCTAGGTAGACCCCCGGTGGCGCAGGGCACCATGGCGCTGGCCCGCCAGAAAGGCGCTGCGAGCTGCGTCCGCCCGCTGGCCGGCCGGCCGATCCGCCGCACAGCTGCGCCCACCGCGCTGGGAAACGGGGCGGGAGGGCGCCAGAGAGATCGCGCTGTGCCTGCCCGCCCGCCCGCCACTGCGCCCACCCACCCACCGCGCTGGGAAACGGGGCAGGAGGGCGCCGGAGAGATCCGGCGCACCACAGCGGCAGGGGCGTTTAAGACGGCCCTGGACAGGATGTTTATTCCTTTCATCACTGCAGTTTGCTAAGAGTGCTGGGAAGTGTAGCTCTGTGAGAGGTATACCACAGTCCCCAGGATTCTCTGGGAGAAGCCATGAGCTTTAAACATGCTTTAAATATAGGGTGTGTGTGCACCCTTAGAGTATTATGTTGAGCATCTTCAAAGTATGAGATGGAAGCTGTCCAAGAATGAAGCGGCCAAACAATCTGGGATCCAACTTCTTGAGGAATGGTATTAAAACACATAAAAAAAAAAGAGGACTTGGCAAAAAAGGACTGAAGACATGGAGGATGGACAGTAGTAATTGATTTTTCAGAAAGAGAATTCCTGAAGTCCCCTTTTGAGGTTGCAGTTAACATCATGGGAACTTTTAGGCCCCTTGTTCCTATTTCAGATCCACCTCTGCCACAAACTCACTGTGTGTCCTTGGGCAAGTCACTTTCTCTTATTAAGATGGAGACATGCTGGGTATGAATGGACCAGCTTTGGTCACATTCATTAATTTCAGTGGGTCTCTTCTAAGCATAGCCAGCAAGCACTGAAGACAACCTAAAGAGCAAAGCAACCAGCTGACTTCAAAGTGCTTTACCGAAAAGTGAGGCTGTTGTTGCCCCCTCCCCCCACATCCGCTCCATCTCTGGTCTCCATATTTGAAAGCACACTAGAATCTTTGCTCCCTTGCCAGCTGCCGATAATGTCTGCTGTGGATCCTTTTACAGAGCTGTGGATTTGGAGCTGAGCAGCAAAACATAACCCTCCGCCTACCATTAGGCAGAGTGAAGCAGTTGCTTCAGGCAGCAGATCGGGGTGGGGAGAGAGATGAATGGCAAGATGTTCCGTTCTGGTTGCCTCGCCTCAAAACAGATACTATTGTAGAGTTGGGAACGGTTCTGAAAACGGCAGCCAAAACGATCAAGGTGAGCGGAGCAACTTCCCTATGTGCATTTGGTACTTTTTTACTTTAGAGAAAAGGTGAGTTAGAAGCGACATATGGAAGAAGTTTATATAAAATTATGCCTGGCATGGAGAAAGTGGAAAGAGAAAAGTTTTTCTGCTTCCTACCGCTAGAACTCATGGATCTCCAATAAAGCCGAATGTTGGAGGATTCGGGGCAGAGAAAAGAGCATCCCTCTTCATGCAGCACGTAGTTGAAGGATGGAACTTGCAGCCAAGAGATACAGGGATGGCCACCCACTTGGGTGGCTTTAAAAGAGGATTAGATAAATTAATGAAGGAGGATAAGTCTATCAGTGACTACTAGCCAGGATGGCTATGCTCCGCCTTCATGGTCAGAGGCAGGAATGCTTCTGAATCCCAGCTGCTCAGAAGTGCAGGAGGGGAGAGTGTTTTTGTGCCTGTGGGATTCCTTCAGGTATCTGGTTGGCCACTGTGAGAACAGGATGCTGGACTAGATGTGCCATTGGTCTGATCCAGCAGCCAGGCTCTTCTTACTTTCTGAAGATGTTTAAGGATGGAGCTGTGTGCGCCATATGGCCTCGTCTATCTACACCCCTAAGCTAGCCTGCTCCCCTAAAGTATGGTGAATATACTGCCCCATTGTTGAGTGTTGTGGTCAGAACGAACTGCCCATCTGGGTGCCTCAAGAACAAGCAATGAGAGCAGACACCTCCTTCTCCTTCTCCTTGAGGAGCCAAATGTTTTGGAACACCCCAGTCCTCCACATGCATAGACAAGATGCCTCTGAATGCCAGAGCTGAAGACTAACAGCAGACAACCATCACCTCCGTGTCTTGCTCCTGAGTGGCCAGAGTGCTGGGCTGGAAGGAACGTTTTCCAACCTAGCTCAGCAAGTCATCTGTTTTGGAATTGTTGTGTAACATCAGAAGAGCCTGCTGGACCAGGTCCATCATAGTCCAGCATCTTGTTCCCCTGGTGGACAACCTTGATACCCTGCAAGCAGGATCTGTGTGCAGCAGCAACTCCCCTTGTGATTCTAGTGACTGGTATGCAGAGGCAGCCTGCCTCCAACTGAGGAGGGAAAATGGATCCACTTGCTGGGTGGTGACAGAGACACTCCCTTCCTCTCCCCCAAAGCCATACATCTTCTTCCCTCTATGCTATCACTTGGGAGGTTTGGAAGTCCTAATTATATTCAAAACAGATAATTATATTAATGGGCTAATTAACGCTTTTGCTGATTGTAGCTATAAAAAAGGATGGCACAAAATGGGGATTTGGTGCTCAGAAGCAGATGTGCAGAAGCAAACGGATGCATTTCAATGAAGACGAGTGTGGACGGTGCTTTTGTAGAATACTGTTGCGCTCATGTCCAGCTTGAAGGCTTTCCAGAAGAGGCCTCTATCTTGTTGGCTCCTGGGAGGACATTCCTGGATGTTGGACTAGACAGCCTTTGGTCTGATCCAGCAGGGCTCCTCTGGGATCTTTCTCAGACACGGAGACTTTCCGGACACGGTCCAGTGGGAAGGTCTCCTGCACAAATCACAGCCGTGATCTTGGTGTTGGACTTGTCCATGGGAATTTTCTACTGGATTTTACTCTCTTCTATACTCCACAGGGTTAAATTTATAGCTTTGTGAAAGACAGAAATGGCTCCATGCTTCCATTCCCATGACCGGCGGGTTGTTTGAGGCAGCCTTTATTGGCTCAGTACCCTTCAGAAGGAGCGCGGGTGGCGCTGTGGGTTAAACCACAGAGCCTAGGGCTTGTCGATCAGAAGGTCGGTGGTTCGAATCCCCAGGACGGGGTGAGCTCCCACTGCTTGGTCCCTGCTCCTGCCACCTAGCAGTTCGAAAGCACGTCAAAGTAGATAAATAGGAACCGCTCCAAGCGGGAAGGTAAACGGTGTTTCCGTGCACTGCTCTGGTTCACCAGAAGCAGCTTTGTCATGCTGGCCACATGACCTGGAAGCTGTACGCCGGCTCCCTCAGCCAATAACGCAAGATGAGCACCACAACCCCAGAGTCGGTAACGACTGGACCTAATGGTCAGGGGTCCCTTTACCTTTACCCTTCAGAAGAGTTTTAGATATGCAGCAAGTGTACCCCCTGCCAGTCCCACAGCAATGTCAATTGGCTGCAGCTCCAACATTCCTGAAAGACCACCTCCTCACCTACAGACCCTCCCTGGTGTTAAAATCAGCTGAAGGGGACCCCTGGTTAGCTCCACCTCCCACAGAAGTTTGGAAAACCCATGAGCATTCTCCCCTCCTGTGTTTTCCAGCAACTGGTATTTAGAGCCTAGCCATTGTGGCTAGCATCCTCCATGAATTGGTCCAGCTGTCTTTTAAACCATCCAGGTTGGTAGCCATCACTGCTTCCTGCACGAGTGAGTTCCATAGTTTAACTATGTGCTGCACGCAGGACTTTATTCCCTTTGCTCTGAATATTCCAACATTCAGCTTCATTGGATGTGGACGACTTCTAGTAACATGAGGGAGAAAGAACTTTTCTCTATCTACTGTCTCCAATCCAATCCTTAAAAAGCTTCTATCACATTGCTTGTTACTTGCCTTTTTTTAAGCTAAGAAGTCCCAGGTACTGCAACCTTTGCTCATAGGGTGGAACATTTGAGGCTTGCAAAAGAACATTTTTCTGACGGAATGTGTCCTTCCCCAGCAACTAACATTCTCCAGCTGAATGCCAAAATAAAAATAAAAAATTGCTGCAGGTCACCAGGCCTTTCCTTTAAACTCATTTTTAAATTGATGACTGATAATGGAACGGCACACATTCAATTTGTATAATGCATGTATTTGTGTGTCTACACGCACCTACACAAAAACTCCTGTACCTCTTTAATTAAAGCTGACATTTGTGAGGGCTAATTGTTAATTGCCCAGCATGTGGCTATCATCAAACTAATTGCTGTTTATTTATGACATGTTTCCCATCTTTGATTTAAAACTCGGCAGGGAAAAAGGCGGTCTTTTGTGGCAAATCACTTCCCATGAGGCAAGTGATTTGAAACAATAATTACAGTCCCCAAAATGTGGAGGTGGTTGTTGTTGCTGGGGGAGGAAATCAGATGTGAAAATATTTGTTCATTGTATGTAGGCTGTAAAACATCCTCTCCCGCACCCCCTCTCAATTAACCTAGCAGTTCTTCTGCTCAAATCTTGTTTGATCTTCCTTTAATTCCAGTTTGGGGTGGGAGCAGGGAAGTCATAAAACCAGTAAAGACACATTTGTCTTTGATTTGTATCGTTCCCCATCCTGAAGGTTCAAGGCAGATTGTAAATTACATATTTTGTAACACACACACACACACACACACAGAGAGAGAGAGAGAGAGAGAGAGAGAGAGAGAGAGAGAGAGAGAGAGAGAGAGAGAGAGAGAGTTCCCCCTAGATTTTCAATGTGCTTTACGTTTACTTTCAGAGATCATGGGTCTTCATGGTATTGTGACAGGTCATTCTGGAGACCTGCTGTTCAGATGTTCTGCAAGATGGAAAAAATATGGCAGTACCGTAGTCTCACCTTGGCAGTTGACTCCAGCCACCTCCAATTGCCCCCAAACCTCAAAATTCACTTTGCAGTCCTCCGTGATCATAGAGAGCCACCTGGAGATTCCTAGACATACTAAAGGTCAATAGATGTTTAAATTTAAGAACATAAGATGCGCCTCCTGGTTCAGGCCAATGGCCCGTCTAGTCCAGCATCCTGTTCTCACGGTGGCCAATCATTTACACCAGTGGGAAACTTGCAAGCAGGAACTGAGCTGAACAGCACTCTCCTCTCTTGTGGTTTCCAGGAACTGGTATTGAGAAGCATGACTGCCTCTGCCCATAGAGGCAGAGCATAGCCATTGCGGCTAGCAGCCACGGGTCGCCCTCTCCTCCATGAATTTGCCCAATCCTCTTTTAACGCCATCCAAGTGGGTTGCCATCACTGCCCCCTGCAGGACTAAGTTCCATAGCTGAACTATGTGCTGACTGACACTGGAGCCAACTTCAGGGGACCGTGGGTGCTTTGGTACCCACAATAATATATCTGTGGGGCTGCACCCCCCCAAGTCAACAGGCAATGTTGAAGCCCTTCATTGTGGGCACCCACAATCTTTGGTACGAGATGGCCCCTATGCTGCCTGAAGAAGTCTTTAATTTCTAGCTGATGTGCCTAATACCAAAAGGCATCCAGGATATAGCTAAAGCCTGGGGAACCTGTGGCCCTCCAGATGTTGCTGGACTATAACTCCCATCATCCCCTGACCTTTGGCCATGGTGGGTGTGGTTGGTGGGAGTTGGAGTCCAGCAATGCCTGGAGGGACCACACATCCACCCCCACCTCAACTGAGCAATTGGCACCAATCCTGAGCCTACGTCCAGTTTCACTGAATGTCTAGTATCTGGGTCAAAGTAAGTGGGCAAGAGAGAAAAATGCCCCTTCCATAATTGGGGGTGGGGTGGCAGGTCAGTGGTGCCTTGGCTTTTATTACTCCGTCCTTCTCCAACCCAGTGCTCTCCAGATGTTGCTGAACTACAACTCCAGTCACCCCCAGTGCCAGTCCAACCCCATCTTGTGGCACCCCTAGTGAAGGAAGGTCGAGTTGTCCTCTATAGCACCCTGCACGTCTCATGGTGATGCACGCTGAAATAATTAAACGGTACGAAAAATTTAAACAGTAAGTTCTTTCGCTGTGATCTTTATCTGTTACAAACTTCCGATATCGACGCTTACGGACCACTCTCGGGGCTGCAAAACTGTATCTACTTGAGGGAAGGCTCCCCCATTGAAACCAACGAAACTAGCCTGAGCTCGGGCTGAAACGCGCGTCTCCTTGGCTAGCTGACGTATCTGCAAAGTTTGAGGGGCCCGTTCCATACTTACTGGGAAGTCGCTTTTTTAAAAATAAAATTAAAACCAGCGGTGTTTTACCCCCGCGCATGGAAACCCAGCCTCGCAGCACCCGATCCTACGCGCGCGCGCACGGTTACTCAAGCAGGCGCCCATTGTCGCCTCTTTCCGCTCTTTGGGGTTCCCGGGGAGATGACAGACGCTCCTGCCGCGCCTCTCCGAGGGACTCTGGGCTAGTCCGTTTCCCGGCGCGGCGTCTTCCTCGGGAGCCGCGCGAAGTGAAAGTGACCAGCCCTTCGAGGGGGCGGTGCCAGCGGTGGGTGTGAAAGTGACCGGAGCCTGCTGAATGGTGCCGGGAGGGAGAGAGGCGGGGGAGGGCGCAGCTGACTCTCCTCGCGGAGTAGGAGGGGGGGACTCCTCCGTTTGGTGAGGAAGGAGACGTGGGGGGGGGGAAGAAGAATTGGGGACCTTCTGGGCGAGGACAGGCGGGCGGAGGCTCCACTTGGGCTGAGACTGAGAGCGAGAAGAAGGAAGCCGAGGGAGCCGAGGGAGGGGGGGACCTTTCCCGGGGCGGCGGCGGCGGCGGCTCCCCGAAGGAGCGATGTCCCCTCCGGGCCGCGCTCCTCCTCCTGCTGCTACCGCTGTCGCGGGTGGCGGCGCCGTGGTCCCGCGTCCCCCGGGGCCGGCCCCCCATGGGATGTAGCCGCGGCGGGCATCTCCGGGCGCACGTCGGGGGGCTGCTGGGCGCGCGCGCCCCTCCCCGCGCCCCGCTGCTGCTCACCATGCTGCTGCTCTTTAGCTACTTCTTCTACTGCCTCACCGGCTCCTGCGAGCCCCTACGCCCGGGGGGAGCGGGCCTGATCCGACAAGCGCAGCCGCACGACGAAGGGAACCCCCCGCACAAGCTCCTCTTGTTGCTCCCGGGACTGGCCGGGGACGCCGCCGCCGCCGCCGCCGGGGAGGACGAGGAGTCGGCGGCCGGCGGGGCGAGGCTGGAAGAGGAGGACAACGACGGGGGGGACGGCCGGATCGGGAGCCCGTCGGCCGGAGGAGCCTTGCCCGTGGTCAACGGCTTTGGGAGTAAAAAGTTTCCGCAGGCCATCATCGTGGGCGTCAAGAAAGGCGGCACCCGTGCGCTGCTGGAGTTCCTGCGCATCCACCCGGACGTCCGAGCCGTCGGGGCCGAGCCGCATTTCTTCGACAGGTGCTACGAGAAAGGGCTGCTTTGGTACAGGTAAGGCAGGTGCCTCCGTCTCCACCTACCCCTTTCCCGCGGTTTTAGGGGGCATCCGACACGTGCGCGCACAAGCACACACTAGGGTGCCAACTTGAATAAAATATTGGAGCCCCAGGTATGTCCCGCCCCATGTTTTATTTAGGGCGAGTGGCGAAGAGACCTCGGCTCCTAGGATTTGGCTCCTATGACACACACACACACACACACACACCAAGGGTGTCTCTCGGAGTCCCAGCACAGGCAGGCAGGCACATGTCCCTAAGAAGAGTCCGTTGCATTTCGTTTTTCTATCTCTCTATCTTTGAAGCCCTCTCTTTCCACTTTGCTACGACCAGATCAGAGTTTGTTCACAACTCTGGGATGAGATGAAACAGACATTTTAAAGCAGCCCATTGTCCTGCGTGTGTGGGTGTGGAATAGGTTAGCCTGAGTATCAGGATGATCAGTTTTGCACCCTCTCAACCTCCCTCCTGAAATCAGAAAGCATGGAACCACAGAGTCAGGCCATCTAGCTCAGAACTGTTTGCACTGACTGGCAGCAATTGACCGTCAAGGGGCTCCAGGGAGGGAATGAACTGGAAGCTGTCTGTCGCGTGTCAATCTTGAGTTCTGTCACTGAGCTACAGCCCTCCCACCCACCCACTCACCCACCCACCCAAAGGTCAGAAATGAATCTGAGCATGCCAGGCAGGCATCAACATTGGCACACAGGAAACTGCCTTGCATTGAGTCAGACCGCTGGTCCACCTAGCTCAGTGTTGCCCACACTGGCAGGCAGTGGTTCTCCAATGTTTCAGACTGAAGGTTTTTTCTTAGCCCTATGTGGAGGGTTTAAACCTGGGACCTTCTGCAAGCAAAGCAGATGCTCTACCACTGAGCATCCCTTCAACAGCCCACCCTTCATGCTTCACCTAGCCATATGATTTCAGAACAGTGCATCACTGTATTAATTAACCCGAAGTAATGGTCAATCCTATTTTTGAGCTGGAAATAGCTAGTACTTGGGGTTGAAATTTCCTCTTTGCCAATAAGAATCATGGCTTGAATGGGCGGGGAATTTTGCCCCCAATTAACTAGATTGGAACACAAACTATTGATCTAACTTCAACCTTTTTTTTTTTTAAAAAAAAATCTGCTTAAATCTCTGAGCTTTTGGGATGTGAGGAGAGGCAGAAACTAAAAATAAATAAATACGGGATGTCCTTTTTTTGATCATTTGCTCCCCACTGTGACACAGAGCTTCCCCTGTTCAGCACACAAACTTATAAGTGGAATGCAACCTCAAACAGACCCAAAGTGTTGTTTAACGATGGAGGTAAATTTTGCTTCAGTGTATTGGAGCTGGCAAACTGCTGGTACAATATGTTTGTTAATCCAAATTAAAACACAGCTGTTGCCCCCCTCCCTCTAGGAATTCCAATAAATCCTTTCCATATTAGGGCTGTCTTTCCCGGATGGTGTACTTATCAAAATATTTCCCAAATGTTTGGGTCGCCATTGTCTCCAGAGTTTCCTTAAAAGCGTCTTCTTGTTCCGCGTAGTCGGTGCGCACAGGCCACAAATTTAACAGCCAACTGCACACTCCAAATTATGCGAGCAAGACTCTTGTTTTTTTACACCGGATGAGCTCGCCGGTCTTTCTCCCTTCATGTTACCATCTCCCCACCTTTGTGCCTCTTTTATGAAACTTTCCATTATGGGATAAGGTATGAAAGACACTCTTAACTTTCCGAGTGGAAGGCTGTCTTCGTTTGAAGTCAATGGCAGAGACTCTGCCTTTATGGACTTCAAAGAGGTCTAGATTTCACAAAGACCAAGGTAACAAAAGCTGACTGACTATTGAAAATGCTTTTTTTTAAAAAAAAAAAATCCCCAAAGCGATTTATCAGGGTTCAGGTGCTGCCCTTTCATGCAGGACTCCTGTGGCCTGGAAGGCAAATCGCAAACTTTAAAACAAATGAGCTGGGGTTGTTTCAGTGTCCTTAGACCAGGGCACCTGCCCAGTTCCCAAATGTTCAAATATCTCTTTTGAATACGATGCAGAAAAGTTTCTGTTCTTGCCGATATTTCCCCACTCGAACCGCAGTGAGACTGACATCACGAGCCCATCAAGTTTCCCCAGCTGACACTCTTTCTTCACCCCTCCTTCCTTTCTTCTCCTTCCTTTCTTCTCTTCCCTCTTTTCCCCACTTTAAATTTTTGCATCTTTTGGGACTTTTGCGCGAAGCCTCCAGTGGCAGCAACGGCATAGGAAACCACAGTTAAAGCTGAGTTTGGTGTCCTTCCTGTCTTGAGAAAGACCATCACAATTCAGCAAATCTTTGGAGACCGGAGACTAACAAAGCATCCTTTTTGGGAGACACAGGGATAGGACCTCCATGCTAGAATGAGCCTGATTAAAGTGTATCTAATTTTCCCCATCCTTCCTTTGCATCCTCACTTTGTATATGTCTCTGGGGAATCATAGGGTTTCCCACCCGCATTGGTTCCCCTTCACAGCCACTAAGAAAGGCACAGAACCAGCCCATCTCCCTAGCAGAAAGTGAGTTTGTGTGTGTAAAGGGAACATCAGCTGCTTTGGGCATCCTCTGTGGTTAATGGCATTCTGACATGAGTCTTGCCAATGTACAATGGCCTTGATCCACTTTAAAATCTTCCAGCACAAGTCCCATTGATAAGAATTTCCAAAAAAAATGGCACGCAAGAACGCATTAGTGGAATCACACAGTTCCCACATCAAGTGGGGCATTTGCAAGAGAATGCCAAGAGAAGTGATTTGTTTCTGTTATTTGGTATCCATTTGGTTCTCTTTTTTTGCCAGCTGAGCTCCTTTCCTGTTGGGGTCGTGATGGATTCCCGGAGTTCAGCTGGCTTTTTGGCAGGCTTGTGTTTTAAGAAATACAGATTAAAAATAGAAAATTAAATGCTGGGAGATCTGTGTGTATGTGTTTAGCCTAGCTTTATTTATGTATGTATGTGTCCTGATCTATGTATTCCATGGATGCTTGGAAGGGCAATGTTACACAACAAAGCAGGTCTCTGCCCCAAAGAGTCTACAATCTAAAGGCCAGCAGTGGTGGTGGTGGTGGTGGAACAGTATGAAGGGGGAGATTTGAAAAGGGAAGCAAATGTGAACCTATAAAGATATGCGTCATTTTGGTTGGTGTGAGGGCTATGGGACTTCTACTCCTGCCAGGCTGTTGGAAAGAAGCAATAATGATGCAGAAGCAGTTATCCTGAGTGCTGCCACCTCTACTTTAGCTTTGGAGTAGATGGCAAAGACCCTAATCTTTTGGGAGCATCCGCTGCACAAACCCCAAGAGAAGAACAATTGCATGCCCTTTCTTTTCAACAAAACACTTGGAGGCAACAATCTCATTTGACTTTCTGCAGAAGGCCCTTGAAAAAACAACAACCTGGGCAATTCTGGGTTGAAATGCAGGTTTAACTGTTTGCAGCTTTTTAATGTGGGGTGGTAATCGTTGTAAATATAAGTTTTGTTGAAAAGTGTCGCTTATTATTTTTATTTATTAAATTTCTATACCGCCCTATAGACAAAATTTGCCTAAGTTACTGTGGACTAAAGATGCAGTCCTCATATTGTGTATTTGAAAGCAAGTTCCCTGGAACTCAATACGTTGTGCCTCCTAGCAAACACACAACAGATCTTGCTGCAAGACATCTGGAGGGCACGTAATGGAAAATTAACAAGATCTAAACTCTTCTTCTTCAAAAAAAAAATTCTGACAACTAACCTTTGTAAAAAAAAAAAAACCTTCCCCACACACAGCTCCCCCTGGTTTTGGTAAACATAACTATTATGTCATACTTGTGCATCTTATCAAGTGACATGAATGTGCATATGCTTTTAAAGTTAAAGGAATTAATATAATTAGTGTCTGCATATGTTTGAAAGGGTGCTCTAGTACACATGGGGGGGGTGTATTACTGGTTTTCATTTCTTATGTATGAACCCTCGGTGTTTTTAAGTATCTTTAAAAAGTATTGCAAAACTTGATATTTTCTAGCACCTGAAAACATTAGTGCAAGCGAGGAGACGGGCATTGTGCAAAATCTGAGTTGGGTCCCTTATGCAATTAAATTGTGATGAGGTGGAATTGATCCGGGAGATATAACGCTCTAATAGCACAAACAAACTCTCTTTAGGCAGCCCAACTCTGAGAATGTCTGGCTACTGTTCATATGCTTAATATTAAACCTTCATCTCTTGGCCAGCTGGGTAAATGTCTGGAGCAGATTTATCTCTTCTTAGAAGTCAATTACTGTATCCGGTACATTATCTTAGACAGGGGAAGGAATGGGGCAAAAAGCAAAGACTTTAAAATGGCTACCTTTTTATGTGACCGGACCTGTTTTCTCCCCAACCCGCCCTGTCTCCTCTGGAGCAAATCAGAGTAATGGGTCTGATCCATGTAAAGGCAATCGTTGACTAAATCCCATGGGAAACAAGAGGTCTCATTTAAATTAGCTGCTAACTCAACCCCATTATTCCCAATCAAATATGCAGTAGCTAGATCCCCAAATTTACTCCAAGTAGGCCCCACTCATTTCAGTGGGACTCATTGTTGCCAGCTAAGCTTGCACGGCATGTAAGCCTTTAGCTGGTTCATGGCCAATATTTTTTTTAATTGTACACATTCCTAAAACTAGGGTTTTAGCGTGATGACAGCTTACCCTAGGTCTTACAAATGGGTCGTGGTCTAATACCTTCTGCAGGAATTGTTATTTTGAACATCTGTGGCTTTGCTGAGAAACTCTAACTTGGAAGTCAATTGAACCATAAAGGCACTTTCTGCACAACTCAGATTTTGCTTCTATCGCTGCAGTTTTCAAGGAAGTATAACTTGCACGATTCTCTCTCTGTGCATAGCTGTCAAGTTCTCCCTTTTTTTAAAAGGGAAATTCCCTTATGCTGAATAGGCTTCCTCGCGAGTAAAGGGAAAACTTGACAGCTATGTCTCTTTGTGTGTTCTACTGGATGGAACAAAAAAATATTACGGTAATTCTAATCTCACTCCTTAGATTTGTGCCGACCTGTAATGCTACAGGGACAAGTCTGATTAAAACCAAAACACGAACGGCGAGGTAAATGTAATGGGCTTGGCTCATAATGATAATAGCATTTAATTAAAACCGCAGCATTGTTTTAGTAGCTATGGGGCTATCCTAAGATAAATGTTAAGAATGAGTATAAACCGTTTGCTTGGCTCCTGGGTTGAACTTATATTTTCAAGGGTTCATTGTGCCTAGCTGCACCTAGATCAGTTAGACATGTAAGGTGGAGCTGGTGGTTGTGATGGAGCCAGCTGTGAACAGTTGCATTATTTTTGAGGCAAAAGGAGGAGGGTTGAAAGGCAACAAACATTAACTACTTTTAAGGCTCTAGTCCTGTGTGTTCTGGGTATATGCCCTTTTTGAAACCAGTGCTTTTCACTGGAAGCATGCATAGGACTGTGCTGAAAACCTAACTGGTTTCATCAAGGAAAAGTTTAATCAAAGACACGTTCAAATCTCTCGTTGAAATTGCTGAAAACTTCAGTTGGACTGAAATGTGTAGAAAGCAACCCCTTTAAAAAATAATAATAAAAAGGTAAAGGGACCCCTGACCATTAGGTCCAGTCGTGACCGACTCTGGGGTTGCGCGCTCACCTTGCATTATTGGCCGAGGGAGCCGCCGTATAGCTTCCAGGTCATGTGGCCAGCATGACAAAGCCACTTCTGGCGAACCAGAGCAGCACATGGAAACGCCTTTTACCTTCCTGCTGGAGCAGTTCCTATTTATCTACTTGCATTTTGATGTGCTTTCGAAGTGCTAGGTTGGCAGGAGCAGGGACCGAGCAACGGGAGCTCACCCCGTCACAGGGATTCGAACCGCTGACCTTCTGATCAGCAAGCCCTAGGCTCAGTGGTTTAACCCACAGCACCACCTAATAAGCAAAAAATAGCCCTCCACATGATTACGCTTACTGAACTCCTATTGTTTTATCCTTCTTCTTCCCCTCCTTTTTGGCAGAGAGTAAACAACATGTTTCTTAATTGGGTTGTATTTGAGATCACATATGATTGCAGGTGCTATTTAAATTTGGGGTGTGCGTGTATGTATTGGGGGAAAGAACAAACGTTGAGCTCCTCTTTTTTGCTCCTGGGAATCTTTCGCAGCAGTGTCAACATTTCTGAAATAGTTGACTAAGCCAAGAAACCCCAAACCGGTGCCAATAGCTTTTAATTGCCAACATCTTGGGGCCCTGAGGCACCTGTGGAATTGTTCATCATCTTAAGTACATTTTTGTTTCTTCAAAAAAAAAAAAAAACCAGCGGGGAAATATGTCGAGCAACAAACTGCTTCTTTGCAATATAACCCTCTTTGTATTTTCTCATGCAGTGTTAATCCCAGTTGGAGTTTGGTGGCTCCGACTCTTAGATTTCGTATATCTTTGGCTTATGACTGGCACCTGGCATCCTTTCAAGTAGAAGTTATTTCAGTCGGTGAATATATAAAACCAACAAAAGCAAAATAGGAGCATCTCTCTCTTTTTTTCTGCGGACATGTTTTTGATTCCCGTTTCCCTGCCCTACATCTACGGGAACTTGTGCTCTTTGTTAAATAACAAAAGAAACAGGTGGTTTAGAATGCCAGAAGTAAATCTTTAGGTTGTGAAACCCTTTAACTCTTTAATGTAGAGGCAGGGGAAGAAGGGAGCTGGCTTTCAGGCGAAGGGCCATAGAGCATCTGCTTTGCATGCAGAAGGTCCCAGGCTCAACCCCCAGTCTCTCGAGATGGGGCTGGAAATGGCCCGTGTCTGAAATCCCAGAAAACAGCTGCCAGTCAGTGCAGGCCATACTGAGCATGGTAGACCAGTGGTTTGACTCTATATAAAGCAGCATCAAGGAAGGACAGCAACATGGTTTGCATGCGGATTATCCCTGGTGTCTGCAGGTACGGCAGGGAATGTTGCCTGCCTGGAATCCTGCAGAGCTGGCGCCAGTCCGTGCATAGGCAATATTGAGCCAGATGGATGTTAAGGCAGCCTCTCATGTTCTTTTCCTTTCAATGTGGTAACAAGAACAACATAACTTAAGAATTTTTACAAGAGAATTATTATTATTATTATTGTTATTATTATTATTATTTCAGGGTAGGTCCCAGTCATAATCCCCACAGCACATCGCAGGGGAGAAAGGAAACTCAATTCTTTAGTTTTCCAGGGGGACGATGTGTCTCTCTCCAGCAGCTTTGAAAAGATGGTGCCAGGAGCATCTCTGTGTGAAGAGAGTTTCTTGGGGCCATCACCAAGAAGGCTCTCTCAAGAAACACCAGCTGTTTTGTAGCCCAAAACATCTGGAGGGCAGCAGGCTGGGTAAAGGCTGGTCTAGGTGATCAATAATTGCATTTTAAAATGGATGGGGGTATAGTTGTTTGCCACTCATAGCCAGCTGAACAAGATGAAGCATATCTATCTATATCTCTCTATCTCTCCTCTATCTATATATCTATCTATCTATCTATCTATCTATCTATCTATCTATCTATCTATCTATCTATCTATCTATCCTCACCTGCAACATAGGATTAAACTTGACCTTTGTGAAGTCTTATCATGCTTCTGCAGGCAAAGCACTGAGCTTTAGTCATTGGTTCATCTAGCTCTGTATAAAGAACCTCAGGTGAGCCTGTTGGATCAGACCATTGGCCCATCTAGTCCAGCATCCTCTATTCATAGCTGCCAACCAATTAAGTGGCGTCACTTTGCCACCCTTGATAATCGGAAGAGCTTTCTCTAGTTCCGAGCTGCCATTTGATAAGTGAAGCAGCAGTGCATTGTGGGCCCATGATAAGAGTCTTCAGCTGCCATGCCCTGAACTAATCAATGATTGCTTTGTCTCCTTTGGCAAGGGCAAGGGACTCCCACCCAGGGGTGTGAACACTTGGATTTGGGCCAATGCATAGATTTCTATAGATACCGAGTCTTGGTATGTGCCGTTGAAATGTCATCAGCATTTAAGTTTTGCTCTCTGTACGCCATTGTCTGACGGTTGCCAGGATGTTTCTTTAGCAAACATATTAGGGCAACATTGGAGAAAGGAAAGAGAACCAACTATCTTTAAACACACAATGCATTTGTCATCAAAATATCCTCGGAGGCTAGCCTCGGCGGCAATCGATGGAGGCTTTCCTCTTTCACAATGAGCATGAAAACTTCCAAGAGTTGTATTTCCCCACCTTTTCTGACTCTCTTTGGCTGATGAACACAACATTGACATAGCCTAATTGTTTTTCTTTTGTCTGAGTTTGGTGGCCGCCATCCTGGACGTGCCCGTTTTATTTTAGTATCAACAAGTCCCATTTAAATCTGCCCACAGCTTGAGACCCAGGTGTTTGAATGAGTATCTATTCATCTTGCACAGTGACGCCACCTGCAGGAAAGGCCTTTGAAGAGGACCTCAGTGCCTGTGCCACTTCTATGCTGAAGTCATCTTCAAATGTGCTTCTGCAGATCTCCCCATCATCTGCGATGAGGCAGGTGGCATTTGGGAAAGGACCTTCTGTACTGTAGTACACAATTTGTGGATTTCTCGCCCTAGATAGACTTGCCTGGTGCCGACATGAGTGCTGGATTATTATTTAAAATCCAGGCTTTTAACATCTGGTTTATTTGGGGTGGTTCATTGGCCCTGGCTCCACCTACTGCTGGTCTCCCTGGCTTCATCCCTACCATTGGCCCCAGGATTTGAAAAAAATATTAAATGCAGGGCATGCCTGATTTCAGAGATATAGTGGTTTGGTTGTGCTTGACACTTCTACGTGAAGAAGAACCATGTGTGGTCTAAAACTCTGCACAGTCCTTTCCCAGCAGAACATGGCCCAGTGCAAACTATCTTCATACCTGTGTCTGTGTGTGTGTGTTTATTTTGTTTCGCAGAATAACAGTTTAAATAAACGACGCATACTGATGTGACCCTTAAGTTGATTCCCTGCTGGTGAAGAAATGAACACATTCCCTCTCGAAACTCTTTCTCCAGCTTTCCTGGGATATGAAGTATCATAGTTTGCTTCTGTCCTTGGAGCACTTGGAGAACTTGTTTGTTTGTTTTGTAATTCCAAAGGTGGAGCGTGTTGTGCTTGTCTTTCCCTGCATGTCAGAGTTTGAACATCCTTAGTCTGCAGAATGTTTCCTCTGCTATCATAAGGCATAAACAAACAGCAGGCAGGCCTTAACCTGTGCCATTTACCAGAAGCAGTTTCTCTCTCTAAAGCAAAACGTAAAAGCAAATTTGGATTTCTGTCTCAGGTGAAGCATTTGTAGGATTTTTGGGGAGGCCTGAAGAATTTGATAAGACTTAGCAAAAAAAAAATATTTTTTTAAAAAATTAAGTGGTTATTTGGATACCACCTTCATAATGAAGTCAGGAGTGAGCAGTGATATAGCCAAATGTGTGTGTGCAGGTGGTGCCCATTTACTTGGGATAGTGAAACCCAAAATGGACCAGCAAAATCTCTCTGAACAGAGCACACTGGCAGGAAAGTAGCAGATGATAATTAATGTAACTGCAAAGTGGCACACACTCAGAAAAAAAATGAACCCTAACTGTTAGGGAAGGGAGAGAAATTAAATTCAGTTTGCATTTAATGTTTAACCTAACTGATTCACACTTTCCAAAATGATACTTAAACACACAGCCTTCCTTTGAAATTTGCAGTTCTCCGAATTTTGCAATTCAGTTCACCAGCAAAGTCATGTGTACAAAAATGCATATACTATTGTAAAGTGTGCATGAAAACTGCATATAATAGGGGAAATGATGCACAAAGGTGCACTTTATTTAGGAAAATTGGTTTGCAAATTTGTATAGTGGACAAAAATGCACTGGAAAATGGCTATATTGGGAGAAATTTGTGCTAAAGTATCGCTGAATTTGCAAACTGATGTGGAAATGTAGAGAATGTAACACTGGGAAAGTGAGAAAATGAAATTGACAGATTCACCCATCCCTATTCTGCATATTCACCAACAATATAGGGTATGACTGGGAAAGAGATCTTGGGATTGTAGTAGTTGGCTCTCTGAAAAAGACAATTCTTTGTGCAGTGGGAGGGATGAGGGGGAAAGCAACAAAACCATTAAGGCAGGGAGTTATAAACAAAATCTGGTGTTGTTGTGGGGTTTTTTTTAACAAACAACAAAAACAAAACACCCTGATGGGAGTTGTAGTCTAAAACATCTGGAGGGCATCTGGTTGGCAAAGGCTGATCTATTGTGTAGCCAAGTTTGGAATCCCATATGCATTACTAGTGGCTCTGACTCAAAAGGGATATCTCAGAGCTAGGGGGGGGAAGTGCAGAAAAGGGCAACGAAAATGATTAATGGGCTGGAACACCTTCCGATGAGGGAAGGCTCTGCTAGCCTTGCCAAAGTTGGTGCTCCATCAGATGTTGCTGAACTACATCTCCCACAATCCCTGGCCGCTGGCCATGCTGGCCGGGGTTGATGGGACTTGTAGTCCAGCAGCATCTAGAGACCCATCCTGTAGTAACCCATGAGGTATCCCGTCCCCGCTCCCTGTGGCTTCCCCCACCCTACGTCAGCCCATGACCTATTTGGGCCCCTCCTCCCCCCACCCCTCACCCAGGGCTCTATTTGGGATAGTGGACCAGCCCCTTGATGAAGAAGTTTGCTGACTCCTGGACTAGACAAATTCCCTCAGACTATCCCTCAGACCTTGTGGGGGGCTGGACTATATTTTTTGGGGGGGAAATGAACGAATTCCTATGCCCCACAAATAACCCAGAGATGCATTTTAAATAAAAGCACACATTCTACTCATGTAAAAACACCAGGCAGGCCCCACAAATAACCCAGAGATGCATGTTAAATAAAAGGACACATTCTACTCATGTAAAACCACGCTGATTCCTGGACCGTCCGCGGGCCAGATTTAGAAGGCGATTGGGCCAGATCCAGCCCCCGGACCATAATCTGCCTATCCATGGTCTAGTCCTCTTTTAAAGCCATCTGAGTGGGTGGCCTTCGCTTCCTCATGTGGGAGCGAGTTCCAGAGTTGAATTAAACGCTGCACGAAGAAGTGCTTTTTTTAATGGAAGTCCATGAGTTGTAGTGTTATGGGAAAGCGCGCTGGAGGGGAGGGGGGAGAGATGACTTCTGTCTATCCATTCCTCCAGGTTTCTGAAAAGCTGGGTCCATTTTCTCAGTGGACTGATTGATTTCCCTACGGATGTGAAAGGATCTGGTCCTCTTGGGTGCGAGGACAGCACAATGGTCCAAACCCTGAAAGGTAGAAGAGGCACCTCTTCATGTTCTGCTGCTTGGCTGATACGTCTTCCCCCATCATCGCTTTCCCTCAAAACCTGGCAGCTTTATAAGTCAAGAGATGTCAGGAGAGCAAGAGTCGTCAGTAATGGTGTTAGCTGAAGGCAAATGGGAAGCTCTTCCTGAAACATTTGTTCCAAGCCTGCAGTGTGTGTGTGTGCATGCGCGCACGTTTAAATCATTATTTTTAAATAATAATTATGCCCCATTTGCTCGGAGAAGGAAGTGGGCTACTTGGCGGAAGTTGGGCTGGGCCAGGGAGGCAGAAAAAGTTAATTGGAGAGGCGGCTTAAAAGCTTATGACTGACCTTTTGTCAAATGGGGAGGTGGGGGAGAGGGAGAGAGAACTTTTTTTTCAGTGTATTAAGCCTGGGTGGGGATTGAGAAGTTGCCTAATGAAAGGCTTGGTTTAATACCAGGATTTAAGCTCCTAAATGGCTTTTGAAAGCACTCTGGGAGTCTGTTTCTGCGTGGAGAGCCCATCAGCAGTAGGTTGTGGTTGTCTGTTTCTTCCCCACCCACCTCCATTTCTGCAGCCCGCTCCCCCCCCCCCCGAACTGGAGGCCTCTCTCCAAATTTGAAACCAATTCCTTAAAGCCATCTTTGAAAGCAAGGTCACATTGGGGAGCCATCTCTGGCTCTCTTTCTATCTCCTCCTTCTCAAAGAATTTTAGAGACCCAGTGGAAAACGTAGCCATTTGGTTTTTGAGCTAAATAGGAGAGTTTGAGCTAAAAGATATCAGAATGGCCTCGCTGGATGAGAGAATGTGTCCACCTGTCTAGAGTTAGGAAGGCCATGTCTGCATTGCTCCAAAAGGGGACACAGGTTTGCATGAAATCTGCAGCTTGAAAACCGGCTGTGTAAACTTGACTGCTTCTTTATTGCCACCTAATCTTCTTTCTCTCTCCTTTGGATACAAAATTTTTGTATAAAATTGATGTTTATGTAATTGGGATTTTTAATGGGCAGTATGCCCCAATAACTTGGAGGAGGGGGAACATTCAAAAATTTCCTTGAAAATGCTTATATTGAACCTATTTCCTTGCTAATTTTAGAGTTCAACCCCCGGACAAACTGGGCCCTGCATTTCTGCCAAAACTCTTGAAGTTTCTGGCCCACAGTTTCAACAGCGAGGGATGAGGGGGTGGCCTTTATTGGAAGAGCTTCGGGGAATAGCCCTTAAACTTTCCCTGGCATCCCCCCTCCCTAAAAAAGAGCTGCAACTGTTCTACCAGAGCAAATTGATTACAAGCAAGAGGTGAATTACGTTAATATACTTGCTTGTCACTTGGGCCGTATTAGTAATCTCTTCTCATTAATCTGTGGAGAATACGGAGGTGACCTTGTTAAGCATCCTTGCAGATGGGGGAAGTCTGACCCGGCTGCTATTGATTTACTACCGTGAGACCCATAAATGCCCTCTTGGCGCACCCTGCATTCCAGCCACAGCAGGAGCATCTATAGCTATTTTGGGGAAAGAGCCAGGTCCTGACATGCCCCACTTCGTGCTTGATGTGTGCGATTCAGACATCCCTTTTTGCACTTGCAGACTTCTTCCTGCAACATTCAAACAGAGAAAAGAAAATCCTTCCTCATGCAGAGCATAAACTGTGGAACTCTCTTCCATAGGAGGCAGTGATGGCCATCAACTTAGTGTTGTTTTTTTAACTATCAAAATAAGTTTATTGTACTAGCCAAAGGCCACAACAATTCCATGCAGTCACAATCAATTTAAAATATGACACCTGCAAATAAAAACAGTAAACATAATGCAATGTATCCAATAACAAGGAGGCCTCTATGTCTACACTGAGTTTTAATTTAGTACTCTGCCCCTTGCAGTTTACAACTATTTTTATCCAGTTCCTGCTTCCTTATCTCCCCCCCCCCCCTCTCTGCCTCCAGAGCAAAAGGGGCCACCTTATGTGTCACTGAAGCCTCTCACTTGGGGAGAGCCTGCTATCCTGTATAAACAGGGGTTTCAGAAAGATCCTCCTTGGATCTGCATATAGAGGACAAGTTAACATATACTGTAATGTGAAATATCTTCCACTTGGTGTTGCCCACAATGCACAGTCAGCTGGCACCAACTTAGATGGCTTTAAAAGAGAAGTGGAAAATTCATGGAGGAGTAGATGGCTGCCTCCATGGTCAGAGGCAGTAACACGGTATGTCTGAATACCAGTTGCTGGAAACCACAGGGAGGGAGAGGACTCTTGTGTTCAGGTTCTGCTTTGAGGGTTTCTCACAGGCATCTGGCCGGCCACTTTGAGAGCAGGATGCTGGACCAGATGAACTACTGGCCTGATCCAGCATGCTTTTCTTGGGTTTCACAATAGGCCCTGATGAGTGATATACTTGCTTCTCACTGGGCCAATACTTGGCACTTGGGAGAGATGGGATGGTTGAAAGCCAGCATGTAGCCTATTCCCTCCAGTTTATCACCACCACCTTCTGAAGCTGTCCGATGCCAAGTTAGACCATTGGCTCATGTAGCTCAGTATGGTCTACGCTGCCTGGCTGAAGATTTGCAGGGTTTCAGACAGGCAGTCTTTTTCCAAGCCTAACTGGAAGTGCTGGGGATTGATCCTGGGAACTTCTGTATGCTGTGCAGTTGCCCTACATATCCTAAAAATAAAGTGAGATTCTAGTCCTCATGATTCTGAATAAGGGCAGAACTA
This sequence comes from Zootoca vivipara, assembly GCF_963506605.1. NCBI lineage: Eukaryota > Metazoa > Chordata > Lepidosauria > Squamata > Lacertidae > Zootoca > Zootoca vivipara. The sequence continues at coordinate 31,483,121 of NC_083289.1, read as the reverse complement.
TGTGACTGTAGAACACAGCAAGCTGCCTTCCACCAGCTCAGGCCACTGCTCTGTTTAACTCACTGCTGTTTATACTGACAATTCAGTATTGACTACTCTGACCTTCTGCATGCATAGCAGCTGCTCTGTACCACTGAGCTACAGCCCCTGCCTGGCAGGACATATACCGTGTTTCTCATAAAATAAGACGCCGTCTTATATTTATTTTACTCAAGAAAATAAGCCTATGGCTTATTTTTGGAGGGTGTCTTATTTTATTTTATTTTACTAAGCGGTAAGTTGCTGCTGCTGCTGCTCAAGTGCCGACAAAGCGCCCGGCAGCGCTGCGCAGAGCGCCCCGAGCCGCAGGAGGAGGAGGAGGAGGATTCAAAGTGCTACAGAGCAATGCTGGGTTCCGCTGGCTCAGGGTGCTCCGCGTGGCGCTGCTGGGCGCTTTGTCAGCGCTTCAGCGGGGCCCGCAGCACGCACCGTGTGGAGTCCCGAGCCAGCGGGACCCAGCAGCACGCCCTGCTGAAGCGCTGACAAAGCGCCCAGCAGCGCCACGCGGAGCACCCTGAGCCAGCGGAACCCAGCATTGCTCTGTAGCACTTTGAATCCTCCTCCTCCTCCTCCTGCGGCTCAGGGCGCTCTGTGTGGCGCTGCCGGGCACTTTGTCGGTGCTTCAGCTGGGACCCGCTGGCTCGGGGCTCCACGCGACGCGCGCTGCTGGGTGTTTTGGCGGGGGCCTCCAGAACTGCACTTAGCACTGCGGCTTATTTTCGGGGTATTTCTTATATTTTTTCAACGCATGAAAATCGTGCCCTGGCTTATTTTATAGTCACGTCTTAAAATGTGAGAAACACGGTAAATACCATGACTGACGGCAAACCTGCTTTTGAGTGTGAGGAGCTTTCTTTGAGAGCCCATCTCCCTTCCTTTCCCTCTATGAAGCCTTATAGTCTAACTCTCTATTACCTCCCTCCCCAAAATGGAAATGTCTGGGGGAATGAAGGCGCCTGGGAGGGCTGGATTTAAAGCCACGGCCAAATGCTTAGCCGCTGAGCTCTTTTTGCAAGCTGAATTAGCCTTTCGTGCCGAGAACACAGCGCCTCTTCCAGCAAACTGCCAACGTTTGGGCTTTGAGCTAGAAGATGCTCCTGGTAAGTGGGGAAACATGGAGAAAGCAGAACCCCCTTTCTCAATCAGGTGCTTTCCAGATGTTTTTGGACCACAGCGCCCATCAAGCCCAGCCAGCTGTAGTCTACAACATCTGGTGGGCAAGACTCAAGTCTAGAGATCCTGATTCGTAGCCAGACCAAGAGGTTTGAGTGATGGATGCAGAAAATTGGCATGGCTTCTTGTTCCATTAATTCCCAGTGGGATTTGCCCACAATGTGGCTTGGCTGGCTTTAAAAGAGGATTGGGCAAATTCATGGAGGAAGAGAAGGCTATCAGTGGCTACTAGTTTGATGACTATCCTCTGCCCCCACAACTAGAGGCAGCAATGCTTCTGAATACCAATTTCTGGGAACCACAGGAGGGGAGAGAATGGGACATTTGTTTGGCCCCTGTGAGAACAGGATGCTGGACTAGATGGGCCGTTGACCTGATCCAGCAGGCCTTTCCTTATGTGATGCAGGTTCCTCCCTTCTTTGCTACTGGGGAGAACTTCCTGAATGTGTGGAATCCAACTAGTCAATTCTGTGTGGCTCTCAGCCACTTTTGGTGATGCCCCAAACTTGGTGACACTCCTCCAAGCTCCTCCCCAGCCTCAGTCCTCAGCCAAGTCACTTCTTAGATTGCAAGAGAGGAAGGGGAATAATATCTGCCGAATGGATCTGTAAGCATCCCTGTCTCATTGCCAAAGGGGACCCATCTGCATTTAATTTGCACTGTAATTCTGAGTGACAAGTTGTCTTGGGTGACGTCCTGACAGAGTGAACATCGATAGCCCTGGAAATGAAATGAACCCCCCAATTACCGTCTCCCAGGGAGCAGGGTGGGGCCAGCCATCAGGGGATATGATGAGGGCTCAATAAACAGCATTGATCCGAGCGTTGACGAGGCGTTCTCTGGGGTGTGTCAGCGTATGAACCCCCTCATTACTTACACTTGTCAATAGATCCTGGCTCAGATGCAGGAATTGGCAACCAATTGACTCCCATGCCAATAGGACCACTGAGCTTCATCTTCCTCTTTCTCTGTGTGGCTTGCTTCACAAGAAATGGCACACTCCGCAGTAATCGATAGCCAAGCAAGCCTTTTTGCCTCCGAGGGACCTCCTACTACCTCTTCCTGAAGTGACAGTTACTCCCTGGTTCAGATTTCTACTAAGCTCCATCATTTGGCTTCCCTTGAAATCTCCTGGTGCTTTGTCAGAGGAAAGCACTAGAGCATCACAGTTTGGGCAATCGAGCTGAAGAAGCTTGACTTAGAATCATGGAACTGTGGAGTTGGAAGGGGCTCAAGGGTCATCTAGTCCAACCCCAGCGTGTGATAGGTCAGTTCCAAGGATCAATGTTTTAAATGCCAACTCTCACTGCCATGCTAGATGGGGCTGACTGGCGTAGTCTGGTGACTTTAAAAGAGGACAAGATAAATTCATGGAGAATGAGGCTTTCAGTGACTACTAGCCAGGATGGCTCTGTTCTGTGTCCACTGAGGGAAGCAATATGCCTCCGAATAATCGTTGATGGGAATCACAGGTAGGCAGAGGGCACATGCTGAGGTCCTGCTTGTGGGTTTTCCATGGGGGTATCTGCTGGGCCGCTATGAGAATAGGATGGTGGACTAGACAGGCTACTGAACAGATCCAAAAATCAGGCTCTTCTTCAAACATTCTTACATTCCAAAACATGGCCATGCTGGCTGTGGCTGATGGGAGTTGTAGTCCAAAACACCTGGAGGGCACCAGTTTGGCAAAGGGCAGGGCTATTTTTCAGGCAGAACTCCCTGGAGTGCAGTTCTTGCACCTCTCAAATGGGCACCATTTCCATTATAAGGGAACAAGGGAGGCGTTCGTGGTGAGTTCCGGCACCTCTTTTTCTTGAAAAATAAGACGCAAAGGGCAGATGGTTCGGTCACCAAAGCCCAGGACAGCTTGCACTCTCTGCAAGTCATTGGGGTTGATGAGCACATCCACCAACCATTTCTCTCAGCGCAAAATGGAGAGGGCTAAATTTGGCATGTTGACAGGTTGGTGGGCCGATCAAAGGAGAGGCATTTTCTGCATGTTGGGGTTATGCAAGCTGTTGACATCCCAATCCCCGGAGGGCGGCGTGTGAGTTGGTTACAGCCCAGCGAGAGGGAGGGAGAGAGGGAAGGAGGGAGGGAGGGAGAGGGAGCACAGCTGGTTTGGTTCCTGTGAACACCTTGGGGAACAATCAAGTAGGGACCTATCCCGGCTGCACCTCTTGTGCAAGTGTGCCAATGCGGCGAGATCGCCCATTGGCCTGGCCCAACATTGGGCTTTTGATCTTGAACCAAGCAGGGAAAGAGAAGCATAGCAGAGGCGGAGGCTGGTGGAGCTGCTCCCCTCCATTAAAAACCTGGAATCGAGAAATTACGAAGCCAGTTTGCTGTTCTGTATTATTATTAGATTTATTACGCACCCCTCGCCAGATGGTCCCAGGTTATAGCAATATAAAATGCAGCATTAAAAACACTTTAAAACATACAGTACCGGTATGTAGCCTCTCTGCTCTGCTTTTGTGACATTGGAGATATCTATCATCTAGATCATCTATCTATCTATCATCTATCTATTTTCCAAGGTTGCATACAAAACATATATTTAAAGCAGATTTAAAGCACTTCTACTGCCACTGAGCCTAGAGCTTGCCAATCAGAAGGTCAGCGGTTCAAATCCCCGCGATGGGGTGAGCTCCCGTTGCTCGGTCCCTGCTCCTGCCAACCTAGCAGTTCGAAAGCACGTCAAAGTGCAAGTAGATAAATAGGTACCACTCCGGCGGGAAGGTAAATGGCGTTTCTGTGCGCTGCTCGGGTTCGCCAGAAGTGGCTTAGTCATGCTGTCCACATGACCCAGAAAAACTGTCTGCGGACAAACGTTGGCTTCCTCGGCCAGTAAAATGAGATGAGTGCCGCAAGCTCAGAGTCGTTCGCGACTGGACTTAAATGTCAGGGGTCCTTCACCTTTACCTTTTACCTGCTTCTCCAAAGAATTATGGGCAGAGCTACAATTCCCAGCACCCCTAACAAACTACAGTTCCCAGAATACTTTTTCGGAGGGAAACGGGCTCTAAATGTTTAGTGTATATGCAGCTTAGGAATGCAGAGGGTGAATCCTTGGTCAAGATTGGTGACTGCAGCTTGCAACCCCCCCCCCCACACACACACACTTCCCGGTCTCCTCTGTATCATTTTCTTCCCCTTCCTTGTTTCTCCAGCCCCATAATGAGAGACACCTGAAGCACATTAGCCTGTGATGGAGATGGAGGGTTGTGTGTGTGTGTGTGTCCTTTCCAGAGCCAACCTGGAGTGTGCAAGCGAGCTCCCATTTCCAGAGTTGTCTTCCCAGCAGGAAGGGAACTTGCCCTTGTGAGCGCCAAGCAGTGTCAGAGGGCTCCGATAGGCGATTCCGCCACAGCGAGAAGCGATGATGATTTATGGTGTGATTCAAAGGTCACAAGAGGAGAAAGGGGGAGTGAGAATGGTATCACACCAGTATCTAAAGCTCCAGTTCTTGGCGTTGAACCGGTGGGGTGGGGGGGAGGTGACCTGCAAAAGGGCCCAACAGGGACCAAGGCAGGTAGATGGCTCTGACAGAGCTCCCTGCCTCTCTTGCCCCTGGTCCAGCATCTGGCAACACTTGTCCTGAAACTTAAGACTCTGCTGATGAGGCCCCATTAAATGTAACCAGCAACCCAGCCCTGTCGGAAGACTTCCTCAGCTGCCTGTTGTCTTTTCGGAATATCCTGCAGATGCAGAAGGTAGAAAGATCAGCCCAGTTGATTCAAGTAACTGGTGAAAAGTTACTGGCTACGGTTTATTGTGGGCCTGGCAAATACAAGACCAGGTAGCACCAGGAGGACTAGGTACTTAGCTTCAGCATGTGAAATTCTGGAGGCATATGCACACACAAGCACAGAATGCGTCCTTGAATTCTGATCCTGCCTCTTGCTTTCTGGGATGGAGGACAGAGAAAAGGTGTGTGAGTGTGTGCAAAAAATAATAATCCTACTGCACAACGGTTAGATTTACATTCCTGGCTCCACCCACTATTGTACCTGGCTCCACCCTCCACTGGCAGGCAGCCCTTGAAAGGCTGTGCAGACGGGAATGTAGCCCTGTTGTATTAATTGCAAAATAATTCCTATCAAAACAGATATTTCAATTGGGCCATTTGTTTTCTCAAAATACATATTTGGATACATCATCATCATCATAATTTATTATGATGGTTTATTATGGTTTCCCCAGCCACTCTGCGCAGCTTCCAACCGAATATTAAAAACAGTACAGCATCAAACATTAAAAACTTCCCTAAACAGGGCCGCCTTCAGTTGTCTTCTAAAAGTAAAATAGTTGCTTATTTCCTTGACATCTGCTGGAAGGGCATTCCACAGGGCGGGTGCCACTACCGAGAAGGCCCTCTGTCTGGTTCCCTGTAACCTCACTTCTCGCAATGAGGGAATCGCCAGAAGGCCCTCGGTGCTGGATTTCAGTGTCCGGGCTGAATGATGGGGATGGAGACGCTCCTTCAGGTATACAGGACCGAGGCCGTTTAGGGCTTTAAAGGTCAGTACCAACACTTTGAATTGTGCTCGGAAATGTACTGGGAGCCAGTGTAGATCTCTCAGGACCGGTGTTATGTGATCCCGGCGGCCACTCCCAGTCACTAGTCTAGCTGCCGCATTCTGGATTAATTGCAGTTTCTGGGTCACCTTCAAAGGTAGCCCCACGCAGAGTGCATTGCAGTAGTCCAAGCGGGAGATAACCAGAGCATGCACCACTCTGGCAAGACAGCCTGCGGGCAGGTAGGGTCTCAGCCTGCGTACCAGATGGAGCTGGTAGACAGCCGCCCTGGACACAGAATTAACCTGTGCCTCCATGGACAGCTGTGAGTCCAAAATGACTCCCAGGCTGCGCACCTGGTCCTTCAGAGGCACAGTTACCCCATTCAGGACCAGGGAGTCCTCCACACCTGCCCACCTCCTGTCCCCCCAAAACAGTACTTCTGTCTTGTCAGGATTCAACCTCAATCTGTTAGCCTCCATCCATCCTCCAACCGCCTCCAGGCACTCACACAGGACCTTCACCGCCTTCACTGGTTCTGATTTGAAAGAGAGGTATAATAATAATAATAATAATAATAATAATAATTTATTTATATCCCGCCCATCTGGCTGGGCTTCCCCTGCCACTCTGGGCGGCTTCCAACAAACATTAAAATACATCAAATATCATAGATTAAAAACTTCCCTAAACAGGGCTGCCTTTAGGTATTTTCTAAATGTCAGGTAGTTGTTTATCTCTCTGACCTCCGATGGGAGGGTGTTCCACAGGGCGGGTGCCACTACCAAGAAGGCCCTCTGCCTGGTTCCCTGTAGCTTTGCTTCTCGCAGTGAGGGAACCGCCAGAAGGCCCATGGCGCTGGACCTCAGTGTCAGGGCAGAACGGTGGGGGTGGACTCCAGGTATACTGGACCGAGGCCCTTTAGGGCTTTAAAGGTCAGCACCAACACTTTGAATTGTGCTCGGAAACGTACTGGGAGCCAATGTGGTCTCGGCGGCCACTCCCAGTCACCAGTCTAGCTGCCTGAATTTGACTAATATAAGAACATAAGAAGATATTCAGAGAATTGCAAAATCCAGTGGGAAGCAAAGCTATGATCTGGACATTGGCCCGAGAGGTGCTGATCAGGCCTTTTCACATAAGAATTGGCAGGCCCAAATCCATCAAGCATCGCTGATCTGAGTTCCAGGAGCATTTTTAAACCTTTCCCATGCAGTCAAGCGTATGTGTTATTTGGTGTGTGTGCGTGTGTGTTTTCTTTCTTTTTAAATGGGTCCCTGTAAAGCACAAAACTTCCACTTCAGTTGTGGAAAGGGAGGAAGGATAGGGGGGTTTTTTACCAGAAGATCCAAAACCACAGTGAGGCATCAGGGAGGGAATGGCCAACCTTGGGATTTTTATTTGATCATGAAACGGGAAGTCAAAGCATTTGATGGCTCCAAAGTCTGCAGACCTGTAGCCACCCTGAAAGTTAATGTGGTTGGATTTCACAAGCCAAGTGGGATGTGGGGCGGCCTCAGAGCTGGGCTAGGCAAAACCAGCTTAGACGAAGAAGAGGCACTCCCATGAACTTTCACCTGTTTTTAAGAGTGGAAACATTCCTTCCTGTTTCCAAGAAATTTGGGTGTCCCATGGAAAAAGCCAAGTGTCAGAGTAAGCTCCTTCAGGGAGTGAAAACTTTAGTCTGTTCTTGGGGAATGTGTGAGTGCAGGAAATGAGAATGACTTCCTTTTAAAAAGCCATGGATTCTATCCCAGATTTCCCCTAACCTGGTGCCCTTCAGAGGTTTTTTTGGATCCATTCTCTTTTGGAACTGAGAGAGCCAAAATGAGCAGATCCTTCCATCTTTAATCTTGACAGCAACAAGGTTAATTAGATTAATAGGTAGAACAGCAGGCCCATTTTTATCACCATATTGAATCTTGAAAACATAACATACGAACCCTCTCTGTTGTATTTCTTAATAAAGGATAGTCCTTATTTCTATACAGTCATACCTTGGATACCAAATGCCTTGGTACTCAGATGTTTTGGCTCCTGAATGCTGCAAATGTTCTGCAAATGTTCTTTGGAACCCGAACGTCCGATGGGGCTTTCGCGGCTTCTGATTGGCTGCAGGAGCTTCTTGCAGCCAATCAGAAGCCGTGCTTTGGTTTCTGAACATTTTGGAAGTCGAACGGACTTCTGGAACGGATTCTGTTCGACTTCCAAGGTACGACCATGCTTGAATCAGCATGTATACATTAGCATATGCAAATGAATGCCTTGGATTTTGCCACTGCTTAAGTGGCCAAACCAGAAGGGAGCATAGAGGAAGAAACTGGGGAGCAGGGAGTGAACCCTGCAGCTGGATCCCAGGTGTCACTGTCGCCTCTTCCAGACTTCTTTTTGTGCCGTGTTTCTAGGCACAGGTTGTGCTTTAAAGCTCCATGTCTGAGTGCTTTCCCCCACTTCCCCACAAACACCCATTCTGTACTGCTGAATTGGAGCAAACAGCAATCCATGAGAAACCAGAACTGCCATTTGTTCCGATTTAGTGCTAAAGAGCCAGTTTTCCTGGGAAAGCAGCAGAGGGTGGGGAAGTGCTCAGACACTGAGCTTTAGATCTCAGACCTGTGCCTAGAAAGCATGGGGCGAAAGGTAATTGTGGATGAGCCCAGAGTTCGTCAGTGGAAGAATTCATGAGCGGGAAAGACGGGGGCAATTCTATCCAGTTCCAAGGATTAGGATGGGCAGCCTCATATTTTCTCAGGGGCCCCCAAATGCTCTCAGCATCCCCGTCCTGATGGGATTCATTTTCTGAAGTTAGAACAGGCAGCTTGAAAACTGGGGAGCAGGGAGTGAACCCTGCAGCTGGATCCCAGGTGTCACTGTCGCCTCTTCCAGACTTCTTTTTGTGCCGTGTTTCTAGGCACAGGTTGTGCTTTAAAGCTCCATGTCTGAGTGCTTTCCCCCACTTCCCCACAAACACCCATTCTGTACTGCTGAATTGGAGCAAACAGCAATCCATGAGAAACCAGAACTGCCATTTGTTCCGATTTAGTGCTAAAGAGCCAGTTTTCCTGGGAAAGCAGCAGAGGGTGGGGAAGTGCTCAGACACTGAGCTTTAGATCTCAGACCTGTGCCTAGAAAGCATGGGGCGAAAGGTAATTGTGGATGAGCCCAGAGTTCGTCAGTGGAAGAATTCATGAGCGGGAAAGACGGGGGCAATTCTATCCAGTTCCAAGGATTAGGATGGGCAGCCTCATATTTTCTCAGGGGCCCCCAAATGCTCTCAGCATCCCCGTCCTGATGGGATTCATTTTCTGAAGTTAGAACAGGCAGCTTGAAAAAGCCGCCCATTTCATTCTAGCCCCCCCCCCCCTAACCAGCATGTCTTCATTCAAAAATATGAGTTCCTAGGGAATTGCAGATGGAGACGTTTTCTGTGTTTGCTGGTAACAAATGTAAACTGTGGCCACTTAGAAATTTTCAGGAGCTGTTTCTGATTAATTTCTTTTGCTTTTGACAGTTTCCGCCCAGCATCTCTTGTTCTTTGAGAAGGGAAGAGAGATGTGGCTTGCTTTCCCCTTCCTTCCTTCCTTCCTTCCCTCCCTCCCTCTATATTTTGGGTAATGTTTCTAGGTTTGCAGTAAGGCTAAAATAATCCATCTTGCTCTTTTTTTTAAAAGAGGCAAAAGGGGGAGGGAGGAATCTTGGGTGAATATTAAGTTCCACTGACCCCAGAATATCTGATTGCCATCAAGGACTGTAAGGGAATTTTTCAAATGGCTGCCTGATGAAGCTGTCAAGGCTGTCAGGGAGCAGAGCGTTCCAGCTCAAGCCATTTGCTGCTGTTATTCTTTCTAAAAACTATAATAAAAAGCAAAAGCCGAAAAGCTATAAAAGCAGAAAACTGGAGAGGAAGAGATACAGAGGGCTGAGGTGCCCAGAAAGATGGCGAGAGGTCTGATCATCCAAAACCTGGTTTGACATTCCTTTAGATTCTGTGGGCCAGCCCTTCCCAACTCCAGATTTTCCGAACTACAACTCCCATCAGCCCCCCAGCCAGCACAGGTGTACTGCCTGACCCATCTGGAGGGCACCAGGTTGGGGGAGGCTGTTTTGGATGCTTTTTTTTCTGAGCCACATTCACCCCATACATTGAAAGGACTATGATGCCACCACTTAAATACTCACAGCTTTCCCCAAAGAATTCTGGGAGCTGCAGTTCCTTAAGGGCAGGCTCCCAGAGCTGCAGTTCCCAGAGTTCCCTGGGAAGAGCGATTGACTGCTAAGCATTCCGGGAATTGTAGCTCTGGGAACAGTGCAAGGTTAAACCCTGTGGAGACCCCCTAGGCTGTCAAAATGTCAGGGGGGGGGCCCTCGCAAATTATCTCCGACCTAAAACTAAGAAAGCTTGATTGCTGTTTTCTTTCAAGATCAAATCAATATTATTTTGATCCATTGCCACGGGCCCCCTAAAAGGCCTGGGGGGCCGTAGTCCGATGCCTACTCTGCCTATTTAGTAATCTGGCACTGCCGGTGGGGGGGAACAGGGGGTAATTTTGCCTGATTCAGCAGCCAGGCTCTTCTGAGGTCTTGAGTGGAAGAGGGATGCTGTGCTCCTGTTGGATTTGCAGGCTTCCCACTGGGGCAGATGGTTTCCACAAGGATGCTGAGCTAGACGGCCCACTGGCCTGATCCAGCGCTGTTCTTATCTTCTTCCTAAAACGATAGCCGTTATCTATAAATGTGCATCTATGAAGCGGATTCGCATATGCAACCCCGTGCCCTCTTTTCTTTCTGCTCGGTGATTCATTTCCTCTTTTGCAGCAAAGTATGTGATGTCAGAACCCGCACTGCCTGCAGTAGCCCTCTAATGAATGCTTTGCGCGTAAATGTATAAATAGATTAACTTATTTTTCTTTTTTGCAAAGGTGCTCTAAGCAAGGTTATGTTGACTCTTTACACAGAACATGCACACCTCCGTTGGGCGTCTTGAATACTTTAAGCTGCTTTTGCCTCACTTTAGCATCTCTCTTGAGCCACAGAGAGGGAGAGAGGATGAAGCTTAGCAACACAGTCTTGGCTGCTGATACTTTCCCTCCATCTCTCCTCGGCTCTTGATTTTTCACCAGGTATGGTCATGTAGCTTTGACCTTGTTGGAAATAAAGGGCCTGCTTAGCCATAGGCCTAGAACCTATTGCATTTTCAGAAGGAAAGCTGGGTGTTCTAAAGTGACAGAACTCTGGATCAGATCCTTGCCTGTTACATTTGCATATGCAAGGAATTCACACCTGCTTTTTCATTGTCTCCTCCAAAGGTCTCCTGACCCAAGAAAGTTATTCTGAACAGCGTAGACTTAGAGTTTGCTTGCAGTTGTGAGATGGGGACAAGGTGGGGGGGGGGGCTCCACCATATGTGAATAATGGACAAATCATGGAACTCAATATATGGGGTGAACTTGGCATCAAACCTCTGCATTTTTTGCTTTTCTTGTGTCTTTCTGAGTCTGCGCAATGGAGTCTGAAACTGCTTTCGATTAGAAAAAGATGCTCTAATATTTTTTCTGGAACCATTTGCACAAGCGGTTCCCAGGGCCTGACAATGAACAGTGAATTTCTCTTCCTGCAGAAATGTTTGGGGCCTCACTGAAATAATTTCCTTTGGCCGTGCCTATAAACCAAGCCAAGTGGAAACGCCGGGATTTCAAATGCTTGACTCCAAAGCCGAGGGATCTAGTGTCCCCTTAATAGCTGATCCCTCGGAACTGGCCACAGGATCTCCTGGAATAGGGAGAGAGACTGGCAGTGGGAAGAGGGCAAGGGAGACATCTGTGCTTTGAGCCCACACTATTTAAACCAGCCTCCCCAAACGTGGTGTCCTATGGACATTTTGGACTGCTGGCTGGGGCCGATGGGAGTTGTCGTCCAAAATAACTGGAGGGGAACCAGGTTGGGGGTGACTGGTTTAAAATGTGAGGGTTTTAGCAAATGGGATGGGTGAGCATAAGCTTCCAAGCCAACCCTCTTTCATCACCAGGAAAGATGAGCCAGACACATTTAATACACTAAACCACCAGCAGAACGGATGAGCTTAGGAGCACGGAGGCACGGATGATGATGGGCTGCGTTCAGGAATAGCATCTGCCCTTCTTCCTTCTAATTAGGGTTTTGTGTCTCTCATTGTCTCCCCTGCCTGAAAGCTCCCCTCTCCCTTCGCCTCAGTTCCTGAATCCAGCTCAAACTCCTCTCCAGCTTCACTCCATGCCATCTCCCTGCTGTCTCCCCTTATTTCACACAGTACCCATTACCTCCTCTGTTCAGACTCCAGACACGGCTCTGCCATTAGGCAAAGTGAAACAGCAGCCTCAGGCAGCAGATGCCGGGGGTCAGCCACAGTCCCACCACTGCCACCTTTTCACCTGAATCCCATAAACCGGTGGGCCACAAGTTTCATTCAGGTTGCCCATGGCATGTCTGTGGATTTATTCTCGGAGACAGGAGATGGCATATCTGTCGCAGTAAATATTCATATAGATTTATAATTGTATTTTTGTTGCATCTTTCATTTCTTATATCGCCGAAACAAAAAATAAAAATAAAAATTCCTTCCAGTAGCACCTTAGAGACCAACTAAGTTTGTCATAGGTATGAGATTTCGTGTGCATGCACACTTTTTATATCGTGTTACCGTTTGCATTCTGCGGAATTCAGGTTGTAATACAATACAATAAAACAGATAAGAAATAAAGGAAGCCACAAAAACCCAATTAAAAACCACCCAGCATCTAGCACACTTCATTGCAACGGCTACAATGGGCAGGAGAATCATTAAGTGGTCCACCAAGACCCTCTGCAATTTTCAAGTGGTCCCGGGGGCGGGGGGTGGAGTTTGAGAAGCACTGCCCTAAACTAGTTTTCTTTGCACCTTCTACACTAGCCTGGTGCTCTCAGGTGCTGTGGAAAATGTTGTCCCATCACCAATGGTGAAATACGATTTCATCTGTCTTCACCCTTAGCATGTAGTCGGAACTAGGGATGAGAGAAATAATCAGTTTCCCAAAACACGCATGCAGACCCATCAAAATCTGCACTTCTCCAAATTGTGAGATGCTGCTTTCCAACCAAAGAGGATGCCCAAACACACACAGATTAGTGAAAATACACTACATTGGTGGAAGATGGCTTGCAATTCTGGGTGTATTAAGTGGCATTGTAGAAAAGCACGTATATTAGTGCACACTGATGAGTTTTCACAATGATTTTTAAAATCATCAGCATCACCAGGCATTTCAACCACACTGGAAAAACGAGAAACCAAAATGGACAGATATGCCCGTCCCTCACCAGAACCGGCTGTATTGTGTTGTGTTGTGCGTGCCGACAGTCCTCTGGGGTGTAGTTTCCCACTTTTCTGATGTGGGGGCTGGTTTCTGCAACTCTCCCTCTGTTGCTAATTTGAGTGGCTGAGATTTGGCAGCAGAGAGCAGGGTTGTTGTTCGGGGTTGTGCGTCCAAGATTGCAGGCCCCTCGAGTGCTGTTCATCCCCCCGCAGAGCTGTCATTACGCTTGTTCGTAGGAAAGCCTTTGACCACCACTGGAGAGCCCTTGCCAGGAGGGAGAGCTGCAGAAGGGCAACGGGTTGCAGCTGAGCTGAGATCATATTCCACCTCCCTCTTTCTTTGCCTGGCTTAAAATAAAATAAGCAAGGTGAATGAAAGGCAGCAGGAAAAGCATATTGGGACTTATGCAGAATATGGACCATTCTGTGCAAGATATGTAGGGTGTTGGGCACTAGTTTCTTTTGGACTCTGTGCTGCTCCTCCCCACAAGTATTTTTGCAGCATTTTCATGACATAAGGACATAATAAGAACCCTTCTGGATCAGGCCATTGGACCATCTAGTCCAGCATCCTGTCCTATCAGTGGCCAACCAGATGTCCCAAAGGTGAAACCAGCAAGTAGGATCTGAGCACAAGAGCCTCCTACAGTTTCCAGCAAAGTGGTACAGTATTCAGAAGCATTGCTACCTCCATGTGCAGAGGCAGAGAGCACAGCCATCATGGCTAATAGGCATGAATTGGTCCAATCATCTTTTAAACCACCCAGGTTGGTGGTCATCCCTGCTTCCTGCAAGAGTGAGTTCCATCGTTTAACTATGTACTGCATGAATGAATAAGGACTTTCTTTTATCTGCCCTGAATCTTCCCGCATTCAGCTTCAATGGAGTTCTAGTGCTATGGGAGACAGAGAAAGACTTTCACCTGTCTGCTTTCTCCAGGCCAAGCACATTTTTATAAACTTCTATCATGTTGCCTCTTATTTTCTCTAAAGTTCGAAATGTTGTAGTGTTTCCCCACAGAGGGGAACCACTCCATCTCCTTAATAGTCTTGGTTGTTCTTTTCTGAACTATCACCACCATCCAAGTGCCAGGCCAAACATTTTTCTTTCTGTTTTTTTTTTTTTAAAAGATTTAACCTGCACTTCACATTGCCAAAGAAAATCTGATAAGTACAAAAATAGCCCATAATAGCAGGGGCTGGGACCACTTTAGCTGCCCTTTCGGATGCTCCGAAAGCCACAGTCCTCACCTGCTCTGCTCTGCCCCTCTTGGGAGTGTTGCTTTCTCAGGGGTGCGAGAGCCTGCTGTACAAAGGTAACATTTATATTTCTTGTTACAGGTAGGTAGCCGTGTTGGTCTGATGTAGTAAAAAAAAATTAAAAAAAATCCTTCCAGTAGCACCTTAGAGATCAACTAAGTTTGTCATAGGTACGAGCTTTCGTGTGCATGCACACTTCTTCAGATATCTGAAGAAGTGTGCATGCACATGAAAGCTCATACCTATGAAAAACTTAGTTGGTTTCTAAGGTGCTACTGGAAGAAATTTTTTTATTTATATTTCTTGCTCTGCTCACTTTTGCTGTCAAGCATGCCCTCTACTGGTATGTAGCTCCTGGAAGGCTGTCCAGAATGGAATGTGGCCCTCAGACTTAAAGGGTCCCTGTGGCAGGGACTGGCCCAATGGCACCTAGTGAGCTTTGGAGCCGAGTGGGGATTTGAACCCTGGCCTGATGCTCTTTCCACTATACTACACCGGCTGCCACCACCACTCCTTATGTCCATTTGCTGCTCACCTGAGCACAATCTGGCTATTTCCCTCCCCGCAGCCCTCCAGACCAAAAGGCATGATCTAGCGTTATTGCAGTTTATCGCCCTAATAAATTGACATTATAGCACCATAGCTCTCTTTTGTTCAAAACAGCCAGAAAAGTGTTTTGGCGATAATTAAAAAAGATTGATTTCTGGAAAAAAGAAAGAAATAGGGGGTCATAAAATGGCACTCACCCTTGGGGGCTGTAGCAAACACATATGGAGAATCAAAGGGCTCCATACCTCCGGGGTGGGGGTGGGGGTATGGGATGTGCAGAGCGGGAGGTGCAGAAAGAAAATCTGCACCACTTCCCATGATAGTTTGGAGAGCTGGTTGCAATTCCCCTTTGAGCCTTGAAATGGAAGGGCAGGGGTTGGGAAGGAGCCATTTCCCCAGATCAGGAAGGCTGGCCCTTGATAGCAGCAGCTGGAGGCGCCACCTTACCTGGGAATATTGGAAGAAGCGTGATGCCAAAGCAGGCTAATGGTCATTTAGCTCAGTCCAGCAGGGAGCTTTTCTTCTTCCCACCTGGAAATGCCAGAGATTATTCTTTTATTATTATTTATACTTTTCAGATATATACATTTCACTGATTTTACATTCATTTTGACATTTTAAAACTTGACTTCCTTCCCTCTCTTTCTTCGTTTCCTTCAGTTTATTTTTACTATCTTCTGCACATCCAAATTAACTTAACTTGCTCATTTATTTATCTTCTTTTGGAAATGCCCGAGATGAAGGATGAGTGGATCTGCCCATTTTAGTTTTCTCATTTTTCTGTTCTTAACCTCAGTTCTCCATATTTCTGCATCACATTTTTTTTAATAAAAAAAATCATATAATTATAGAATTGTAGAAGGGACCATGAGGGTCGCCTAGTCCAACCCCCTGCAATGCAGGAATCTTTTGCCCAGCGTGGGGCTCAAACCCACAGCCCTGAGATTAAGGATCTCTTGAGCTTACTTGGCAATTTAGTGCCCATTTCCCTTAATAGAAGAACATAAGTAGAACCCTGATGGATCTGGGCAAAAGCCTACCTAGTCCAGCATCCTGTTCTCACAGTGGCCAACCAGATGCCTTCATGGGAAACCTGCAAGCAGGATTTGAGCATGGCAGCACTCTGCCTTCCTGTGGTTTCCAGCAACTGGATTTTAGAACCATTGCTGCCTCCGACTGTGGAGGCAAAGCCTCCTCCTTCTCCACCATGAGATTATCCAATCCTTTTTTTTTAAAAAAAGTCATCCAACTTGATGCCCTCATTGCCTCCTGCGGGAGTGAGTTCCATAGTTGAACTATGCACAGTTTCAGTTAGGGAGGCTTCTTCCTCCTTAGAGATGGCAGGGATTGAACCTGAGATCTTCTGCATGCAAAACAGCTGCTCTACTACTGAGCTATGCTGCATATCCAGTGTTGTGACGTGGGGTTCGTGATTTCAGCTCTCTTGACATAATATGCTGGAGACAGTTCTCTAGTAACACTTCTTTATTAAAGCAAACAAGACTGGCCTCTGAGGAGAGGAAAGCTACATTTACAGTGGAACCTCGGTTTATGAACACCTCGGTTTACGAATTTTCGGTTTACGAACGTTGTGGACCCGTCTGGAACGGATTAATTCACTTTCCATTACTTTCAATGGGAAAGTTCGCTTCAGTTTATGAACCCTTCAGTTTATGAACAGATTCCCGGAACCAATTACACCCATGCTTTGGGTTAAGTACGCTTCAGGTTGAGTACTCCGCGGACCCATCTGGAACGGATTAATCCACTTTCCATTACTTTCAATGGGAAAGTTCGCTTCAGTTTATGAACCCTTCAGTTTATGAACAGACTTCCAGAACCAATTGTGTTCATAAACCGAGGTACCACTGTATAGGGACAGGGGACTAGCTAGAAAGGGATACATTTTGGAGGGAACAATATCAGGCAATCACAGTGCTGCCTTTTGGAGGAAACTAATAAGACCCTAATGCAAATACAGACAATAGCAATACAGATATAAAATCCTTTGACTCAATACACAACATCCAGACATAGATACCAAACCTTCTGTGGATAATTGGCAGCAGTCTGAATCCTCAGACTCTTAAGCTTTTTCGTTTGCTTGCTTTTTGACTTGATGGTTCCTGGCTGGAATGAATGCACGACTGGCCCACCCATGAGGCAAGGTTGAGGGGTCAGGATTCCAAGCCTGAGGGTGTGTTGCTGCTGCTGCCGCCGCCACCACCACCACCTCCTCCTAAGCAAGATGCAACCCATTGCCTGGCTTTTCCGGCAGGCTCTGAAGAATACACCGAGTCTCCAGCACCCCATCTTCCCTCTCCACAAATGCACACACACCTCTCAAAGGGTGGCTTGTGCCGAGATTTCAATCCTGCCTTGAAGATGGCTGTAACTCAGTTGCGGAGCTTTTGAGCTACGCTGCTTCAAGCCGTGCATGGAATGATCTGGTTCACTTTATCACAGAGGCTATCAGCCACAATGGCTATGGGTCTGTCTCCACAGTCAAAGGCAATAATGTTTCTCAACACCAGTTGCTGGAAAATGCAGCAGAGGAGAGCTCTTGTGCCTGAGTCCTGCTTGAAGGCTTCCCATAGAGGCATCTGGTTGGCTGCTGTGAGAACAGGATCCAGGACTAGATGGGCCCCCAGACTGATGTCCTTAACAAACTTGATTGAATTCGTTAAAAAAAAAAATCTGGACCGTACCTGAATGTAGATCTCATAATTGCTGGGTAAACTGAATGTGAATTAAGCCCATCTTGTGGCAGTGAGTTCCCTAGTTTAACTATGTGCTGTGTGAAGAAGTACCTCCTTTGGTTTCTTCCCAAAAGTTCCAGCTTGCAGCTTCATGGGATGGCCCCATTAGGTTGCGGCATTATTGGAGAGCATTATGTACATGAAGTGATGTGGTCTTCCCCAGAGAGAGTGCCACATATTAAAATCTCTGTGTGGTCTCCCTGCTTCCAGCGATGCCAGCCTGGTGTTTGGTGATTGCTGGGAATGGAGTGCTTGCACCACAAAAATGTTTGCCTGGCCTCCTCCCCCCCTTTCCTTTTGGAGAAAGTGTTCTAATTCTGGTGAACACCATTTTGCCATTGAACGTACCAAAGTCAAGCTGTTCCCTGCTCCTTTTTCTCTTGGCTCAGCTGCCTGTCTGGAGAGCTGTTTCTCCTGGCCCTGTTCTCCTGAGCCCATCCCAGAATCGGTAACCCAAAGCTGGGCCCAAACCACAAACATCATCCCCAAATCACCAAGTGTAATTTACTCCCAGAGCGTGTGTGATTTTCTTTCCTGCCAGACTTGCAAGACAGAGCCGAGCTGACACATGGAAGCATTTTGCTGCTGATAAATTTAGGACGAGGAACAACACTCCGGAGCGGTTCAGAGGGGCTAAGGCAGGGAAAGTGACCCGTTTATCTCACCAGGGAGCAGGAGACATTGATTTGAAAAAGAGCTGCACTTCCTGGGATTGACCAGGTTACCTTTTCAGTTTAAATTTGGCAACAGATGAAGCAGTTAATGTTTGCCAGGGGAGTGTGGGGTTGGGGAACTCTTGCAATCGGGTTGCTTTTGAATCGCAATGAGCTTAACCTTTTTGCAGTTTGCTCACCAGGGATCTCTCTGTCCCTAATTGCAGTGTGAAGTTTCCCTTCCCTCCCTTGGCAAATTGATTTCCCCCACCCTCCCATCATCTATGCTGGTTTTCAGCGTTCACCATCAGTTAGAATATTAGGAACATTCCGTGCCATCCCTGGGAGGACAACAGGTCTGGCACAGAAAGTGATGGTCTTTTTTCAGGACAACAAAGATAAAAGATAGCATCTCCCGCCCCCAGGTTCAAACCTGCAAGCTGTCTTTGCATGAGCCAGGTGCCAGTGTTCAAGAGTTAAGATTCCAGTGTTTAAGAGTTAAGGGGTTGGACTCAGGCATCCCCAAACTCGGCCCTCCAGCTGTTTTGGAACTACAACTCCCATCATCCCTAGCTAACAGGACCAGTGGTCAGGGATGGTGGGAATTGTAGTCCCAAAACAGCTGGAGGGCCGAGTTTGGGGATGCCTGGACTAGATGATCCTTTTGAGTCCCTTCCAACTGTACAGTTCTATGATTCTGTGATTCTGCCATGGTGGTCTCAGCAAAGACGTGGCAGTTTGCAATTTCCTACTGAATAAAAATGAGGTTTAGGTTGTGATTTCTACAAGGGATGGAAACTAGGGCTTGGGGAGAGATTTGCATTTAAATGTGAACCTGATTTTCACTGAAATTGTGCCAAAAAACCCCCCACAAAAACCCAGGCAAAGTCATGTCAAAGAGACGTTTTGGTCCACCATCTTGATTCAAAATGGCGGCTGGCATCCAAACACTGATGACTGCCAAACCCAATTCAGGAACCCTCATGCCAAGTTTGGCAACAATATCTCGAGAGGGAGCCAAACCTATGGAGACCAGATGAAGAGACAGACAAACTACTTTCCAAAACATACAGTAGCTATAATATAATGTAATATTATTAATACGATACACACACAAACACAAATATTCCTCTTCCTTCTAGAAAGACTGCTAAAATTGGCGTCTGGAAATGGAAACGTAAGCAAAGTAGGTGTATACTTGTCCATTTGGCCAGAAAATGCTGAGCCTCATCAAGTGTTATTTGGTCTGGGCATCACAGTGGAGGGGATGTAGAAAGCCAGCAGCAACTTTGTTTTCTGGCGGGATTCTGCACTCTTTTCCTGCACCTTGGCCAGGCTGTGACTTCTGAGGATGTAGCCTCTGCCCCAAATTTGTGATACAACATGGGATAATTCAGGGCCAAGTTCTGTAAAGTTTTGAGCTCCTCTCCCCTCATATATAAAAATATAATTGTATCCAGTTCTAAGTCTGGGGCGTGAATTAATGTGTTTTCCAGATTGCTGCAGGGAATGGGGAGAAATGGTTAAACTTTTAGTAGACTCAGGGATTTATTTTATTTTATTTTATTTTTTAAAAAAATAATCCTCTGCTTCTCCTTGAGTGCTTCTTTTGCTTGGCTGGAAAGCTTTGTTGAAGTGTGATGCTTCTGGCTCCCCTAGAGGAAAGGGTGTGTGGTGTAGAAATCTCTTGTCCTTTCGTTGGAGTGGAGTGGAGCCCACTCGTGGCTTCTCCCAAAGAATCCTGGGAACTGTAGTTTGCTATGGCTGCTGTGAGTTGCTAGATCTTATTCCCCCTCGGAGAGCCACAGTTCCCAGAGTTCCCTGGGAAGAGGGGTTTCTGGTTAAGCTGCTCTGTCTATGTTTTGCAGCAGGCTGACCTAATTCAACAGTTTCAAACTCATTTGTGGATTGGAACACAGTTTCCAACCAATTGAATTACGCACTTTTCTAGATTTTGCTGTGCAGTTTTGGTCTATACAAAACTACATACAGTGGCACCTTTGTTCTCAAACTTAATCTGTTCCGAGAGTCTGTTCGACTCCCCAAAGCGTTCAAAAACCAAGGCACAGCTTCTGATTGGCTGCAGGAGCTTGCTGCACTCAAGCAGAAGCCACATCAGACTTCCAAAAAACATTTGCAAACCAGAACACTTACTTCTGGGTTTGCGGCATTCAGGAGTCGATTTATTTGGCAACTAAGCCGTTTGGGAACCAAGGTTTGACTGTATTGTGCTGCAAATATCCCTGCAAAAATGCATACTTTAACACACACATACCTTAAATATATATATGCACAGAACATATGCAATTTGGGGGGAACACATTCAAAAATGTGCAGAGAATTTGAATGAGGACTTTTTGTCTGTTCAAACGAATTCTCAAAAACAGGACAGAGTTGTGTTTCCTGTCATTGAAACTGAAACAGGACAGAATTTGGCAAGTTTCCCCTCTGCTTCAGAGGTTCACCCTTTCACCCAATGGCTCTGGTGCTGGCAACTGGTTTTGAATTATCGGCACCGGCTGAAGGGTCCCTCCCAGGTGGGTTGTGGCCTTTTCACAGCTGATCTGCCCCCTGTTTAAAATTCCTTAAACAGCTGCTCAGCACAAAAGTGTTGATTCCCCACCGGAGGTTGCAAGGGAACAGATGTTGCTTCCGCCATCCACGGGAGTGCTGGTCGCAGTCAAAAGCTTCCATGGTGGAAGGCCCTTGGGTTTTGAATCCTAATGTACATTGTTTGCATGACTGCTCTGGAAACCAAAATAAGCACCTGCACAGGGGGGAAAGGATAGGGATCCTCTCCTCCCCCCGTATCCATAATTCCATAAAGAAAAGTCTTTTTTCCAAAGCAGATTATTAAAACAGCTAAAATATGCATACGGGGGAAGGAGTATTATAGTGATAATCCTGTGCTTCATTTAAGGAACTCGGGGAGCATAGTGCAGGGTTTAACTATTACAACCTCACAACAACCCTGCAAGGTAGCTTAGACTAAGCCAGGGGTTCCCAACAAAATTTTCTCGAGGACCCTTCATCGAGCCACTATTGTGACAAGGACCCCCATTCATTCCTAATCCTAAATCTAATTCCTAATTCCTAATCCAATTTTTCCAATAAGCTTAACACTGATCTTGGAAGGGTTAGGTTCAAGGGACGCCGACGATTTAGGTTCAATGGACACTGACAAGATCGGTTCGAGAGTCACTGACTTACTTGCTTGAACATCAAATGCATTATCTTCCTCTTCATCTGTAGGCCTTTGTCGTTTTAACGAACCACTTTTTAACCAACAATCCATTTTTAACTACGCGAACTGTAAAACAACGCTTTGTTTACAAACACTACTGTTTTGCAAAGAGGCAGTGCATGCCAGGGAGGAGGGAGGGGAATGGAGAAGACAGGGTACCTGCGCTGTAGCGCACAAATGAAGCCAACATGCACAAAGCATCTTGGGGAGGTGAGCGTTAGTAGAATGTGCGCGCTGCCTCTTTGCAAAACAGTACTGTTTGTAAAGCGTCACCTAACGGCATACAGCAGAACTACTGCCTCTATCTAATTCTAGTTTTGCGCTAGACTCTGCTCATGCAGGAAGCGGCCAAAACAAAAAATCTGTTATCATACGAAATATATTTAATATATTTTTTATTCTAATAGCATCTTGCGGACCCCTCTGGCATAGCTCGCGAACCCCTGGGGGTCCCCGGACCACCTGTTGGGAACCACTGGACTAAGCAGCTAAAATGCACATTTTTAAATGCAATTTATACACATTTTCGCAAAGCGTATTTGCTCTAATACACTTCACTCGATTTTGCTGTTCAGTCTCCAGCCAAGTACAAAAATGCATACGATAGGGTAAAGTGTACTCATAAATCCATATATTAGTGAAAAATAACATACATTATACTAGAGAAAATTGTTTTGCAGAAATGTGTGTGTGTTGCTTAAATCTGCTTACAAAAATGTGTCTATTAAGAGAAATTTGCACTAAGACCCTGGTGAATTTTCACAATAGCTTTTTGAAAATGGAAATGTGGGGTGCTGCAAAAATGAGAAATGGAGAGAAAGGCTAATGAACAGATTCTCCCATCGCTGAGTGCTGCCAGTGGGGCAATTGAGTGCTTTGCTTTCAGACTTCACAGCCAAGCATTAGTTTGGATGCTGATCTCGGTTTCTTCTTGTGGGGGCTGATGAAAGGCACATGGTGGCTTCTCTCATCTGCCTCGAATTAGGGGCTTGCATTGTGGTGTGGGGCTGGGCCCCCCTTTTCTCTTTTCCAAAGTGGGCTTTCTGGCCACTTGGTGGAGAGGAGATTAGTCTGGAACAGAAGTGCTAAGTGGCTTAAAAGGCATCTGCAGCAAGCCTTCACTTAAGCTGTCATCAGTTTCTTAATATGCTCCACTTCTAAGACCCAAAATTTGTACCGACTCACACTTTTCCTACTTCAAGGTTTCATCTAGAGGAGTCTGATGGATTGGAAGGTCTGGTGTCTTTTGGCTTTCCAAAATGCCTGCAGTCCTGAGTGCCTCCGCTCATGTAAAGAATGCCATTTGCCCCCCCCCTTTTTTTTTCAGTAGAGCGTAAAAGCACACACCCTGTCCCAATAACTCAGAAAGGAAACCTTCAGTGCAAGATAAAAATAAAAGGAAGCACTTATTTACACTGCCTGTAGTTAAAACTATGGATTCCACAACTGCAAGAGGTAGTGATCAGCACCAGTTTGAATGGCTTTCAAAGAGGATTAGATAAATTCATGGAGGAGGAGGAGGCTAGCGATGGCTACTAGCCAGGATGGCTTTGCTCTGCCTCCATGCTCAGAGGCAAGAATGCTTCTGATGCTGTAAACTATAACTCCTGTCAGCCCCCACCAGCGTGGCTGTAGGGCACTGAGGCTGATGGGAGTTGTAGTTCAAAACCTGGCTGTGCTGGCTGCAGAGCCGGCCTCCTGATGAGGCAGGGCGAAGCACCAACGTCAGGTGGCGGGAGCGCAAGAGCAGGCGCGCCACCCACCCCCACCACTGCTGTTGCCTTCTGGAATGCTCTTGCCATGTTCAGTGAAAGGGGACAGTGTTCTGGCACATGGCGGAAAAGGGGGGAGAGCAGGGGCACATTCCCATTTCGCCTCAGGTGGTGAAATGGGATGGGCTGCCCCTGGCTGGCTGAGGTTGATGGGAGTTGTAGTCCGAACCATCTGGGAGGCACCAGTTCGCAGGCTGTATGCGAAGGTCTTCCGTGTCTGTGAGTGATTTGGTAGCACCCGAGACAGTAGCACAACTTGAAGCTAAGAGGGCATCGATGAGATCTCCAGGACACACACAAACCCATTTAAATTGCTTAGGGCTTTCTGGAGATCGTGTAAAATGGATAATGAAATGCATAAATCCTAAATATTTCCTTTAATGAATCAGGTGCTGGGAGGAGAGGAGTCGCAACAGTTCAAGGGAGTTTTCAGACGCCTCATAGCAGCAGAAGTCATCCGCGTTGATGACTAAATTTGCATGCTACAAATTATCCAGTCAGCTCAATTAATTATCCCAGTTGGGCCTGAGCCAGTCTCCTTCATCGGATGCCCGTCATGCTGGCGAGAAGCTCAGTGGGAAGCTTAAAAGCAGGAGGAAGACTTCGGATAGCTTTTCAGATACCTTGCTTTCCCTGATCTTTTGCCACCGAGCCATTAAGCAATCCTTGTAAATAGCTATTATTGCAGCAGTTTGGCAATGGGGGGTGGGGACACACACACACACACACACACACACGAAATAAAGCTGAAAGCAGTTTGGATTCTTATCCGTTCTGAAATGTCGTTGAGGGACAATCAGTTTACCCAGGTATGGTCTGACATCCAGAGTAACCTTTACCGTAGGTTTCAAACTAGTTTGGCAGAATTTAAGAACGTTAGAAGAGCCCTGCTGGATCAGGCCAGTGGCTCATTTTAGCCCAGAATCCTGTTCTCACCATGACCAACCGGATATCTGTAGGAAACCTACAAGCAAGATTCGAACACAAGAGCTACTCTCCCTTCCTGCGGTTTCCAGCAACCAGTAATCAGAAACATTGCTGTCTCCATAGAGGCAAATTCTCCCAATTCACACTTCCAGAACAAGACACAAAGCGAAAATCTGAATATACATAAGGGTCTGGTTACTTCTGTTTCAGTGTATCTGAAGAAGTGTGCATGCACACGAAAGCTCATACCAAAATAAAAACTTAGTTGGTCTTTCAGGTGCTACTGAAGGAATTTTTTTATTTTTTATTTTGTTTCGACTCAGACCAACACGGCTACCTAGCTGTAACGAAAATATTTTGAAAGCCACACATGTCCAAATTTTGTGACGTAGTTCTCTAGTCAAATAATACATTCTCTTAGGGGACATTGCTTGTGGGGGGGTGGAGTAGGTCGCAAACTAATGCAGATTTGTGCCATGTTTCAGACTGCAGATTGGTTTGGAAAGTTCCCACTGAAGGTCAATTCACAGAGAAATACTAGAGCTCAACTTCGGTCCAGGGTTCCTCAGGGATTACCTGAACTCTTGTATCCCAGCTCGATCACTAAGATCTTCTGCGGGGGCATCATCAGTCATTCTCTGAGTTGGCAAGGCTCATTGGACAACAACATGAAATGAAGCCTTGAGTAAGGTTACCAGACGTCCCCGTTTCCCAGGGACAGTCCCCGGATTTACAAATCAGTCCCCATACAAAATCCATTGAAGTTGAAAAGTGTCCCCGGATTCATTGAAAAAAATCTGGTAACCTTAGCCTTGAGTATCATCAGCCCTGTCTTGTGGAATACTCTGCCAACACAGATTTAGCAGGTGCCTCCTTCTGTTTCAGTTTCCAAAAGCCTGCTGAAAACTTTTCCATCAGGCTTATGCAGGCTGATTTCTGATTTCAACTTTTAAAATATAGAATCATAGAACACAGAATCATAGAACTGTAGAGTTGGAAGGGACCACGATGGACATCTAGTCCAACCCCCTGCAATGCAGGAATGTTTTGCCCAATGTTGGGCTTTCAATATATGGTTTTATGCACAATTATTGTAAACTGCTTTGCTGTTTTCTTTATGAATTAGTGGCATAAAAATATTTTTTATGAATAAAGAAAATTTTAAAAATGCAAGCTGGGCAAATTTCTCCCCTCTCACTGTTGGGCAACTTTAAGAAAAAACAATTCAGGCTACGAACTCTTACAGACCGTTCTTTGTAAGACTGTGCTAGAAGCAATGGCTGCCTGGGAGAAGTATCCACTTGCTTGCTTGCTCGCTTACTTGCTTGCAATTTCCCTTTGAGAGAGAGCAAGGGAGCCAGGCCCGCCATGCACCCTTTTAATTGCGTGCAATGGAGGTTGACAGTGGGGGTGTCTGAAAAGTCTTTAAAGGGGAGAGCCGGGCCTTTAATTCCCGAATATATCATCTCCACACGGCTGCGCCTTCATCTGCAAGCTGTTTGGCGCTGCTCGACATCGTCATTGATGGCAAGGGTCACTGGGCGATCACAGCCTTCACTTGACCTGGGTCACAGGCATGACACCTGTCACTGAGCTGCCCCCCTTTCTACCTTCTTTTGCACACTCCCCCCCCCCAACCCTCCGCTGCCCAGTGGCAATACAGACCTGTGAATCAAAGGGACTCCAGGGAGTGAATATCAATAAAAGGATTTCTAATTGCTGCTTTTCCAGACACAGTTCATGCTGGGGGTTGGGGAGGGTTTCGGTCCATCTCATTCTTTCTGCTTTCTCCTGCCGCCACTGCCTCCTCTGTCCTGCTCAGCTCTCCGTAAACATGCTCATTCTTTTCAGGATTTGGGGCTTGGAAATCAGCCCTTGAAAGAAGTTCTTATTTTGAAAAAGGGGAAAGACAGGAGCATTGGGAGGGGAGGGGAGAGGAGCATATCACCCTCTTTGGTTAAAAGGAATCTGTGGGTTCTTAGCAAAAAAAGAGGATGATTTCTGCAGAAGTAAACCGCAGCACATCACAGCCCCCCCCCTACCCTGCCACACACAGCATGGAAATGAGAATGTTAGGATTTGTGCTCACAAATGGAAAACCAAATCAGGGCTGAAACAATAAAATCTCTGCGGAGCCAAAATAATCTTAAATTCTGGTTGCATCATAGGGTGGCAGTCTTCCTTAACTGGGTGGCTCCAGGAGT
This sequence comes from Zootoca vivipara, assembly GCF_963506605.1. NCBI lineage: Eukaryota > Metazoa > Chordata > Lepidosauria > Squamata > Lacertidae > Zootoca > Zootoca vivipara. The sequence goes on along the minus strand of NC_083289.1, from coordinate 31,456,694 downwards.
CTTTGGATTCTAACAACCCAACCAGCATGCCCAATGGTCAAGGATGATGGGAGTCGCAGTCCAACAGTATTTGGAGAGACACAGGATCCACACCCCTGCCCTAAACCAGGAGTAGCCAATGTGGTACATCCTCCAGGTGTGGTTGGACTCCAGCTCCCATCAGCTCCAACCAGCATTGCTAGTGGTCAGTGAGTTGTAGTCCAATGGCAGCTGGACTACCCATTGTCTACAAGGGTGTAGAATGAGATATTTCACAGGAGTTTTTCTCCAAATCTCTGGTGGTTGGGTGAAACCGGGGTGGCAAAACACATGGGTCAATTTTAAGGAAGGAGAGATTTCTCATTAACCTTTGGGTAGGGTGACCATTTAGGTATTATCAAATCAGAGGAAGCAGATCGCCAAAAAGGAGGGGAAAAGAGAGCACAGGTTTGCATAATATTTGCAAAACTGTATGTGCAAATTTATTTATTATTGTTGTTTGGATTTCTTCACCAACGAAGTCCCAAGGCAGGTTTAATGGAATAATAAATTTTCACATTCTTCTTTTGTGAGGAATGACCGAAAGCAGGATTTTTAAATGATTAAAAAGCATTTATATACTACTTAATTTTTTTATTTAAAAAAACACCATCCTAATTTAACCAAACACCCCAGAATTGCAGAAGCCATTCCTTGCTTCTGATTGGATCCTGGAATGTCCCGCATTTTGCTCTGGCACTTTGGCACGAGTCAGCTGGTTCGTGCCAGAGCACCGGACCAAGAGACATTCATTTTTTGGTCTCACTCTGATGCAAAACAGCTGGCTCCCAAAAGAGCTCAGGACCAAAAAAAAACCTACCATCCCAATCTGGAGCACCCAGATGTTGGAGGGTATCATGCAATGCACAGTCTAAAACAGACAATGTATTATTAAAACATAAAAACACAACCTTAAACGAACAAAAAAAGCAATATAAAAACACCTGCTTCTTTTGGGTTGAAGACAGAGAGGTGCAGTGTGTGGAACTTAGCCTATTGTGTAAAATTCATATTCACTGCTCTGCCCAGGTTTGCTTCAGGCCCTGCCCACCACCAGAAAGGCTGCTTGGAAGGGAATGCAGCCACCAGGCTGAAAACGGTTCGCCATCCCTGGTTTGCATGGACTGGTGGTGGCTCTGCAGAGCTTCAAGCAGGGAGTCTTCCCCAGCCCCACTTGGAGATGGCAGGGGTTGAACCCTGGCCTAGACCCTCATTTATGGCAGTAGCAGCCTGAACTGTATCTGGGCCAAGGGTTTCTCCTTCCGCTGGCCTCAATCGGGCTTGTGCATTGCCCTGATGCTGCTTGTAGGAGAAGCTCACAATTGATTCTCAAGCGTGTTTGCTAAAACGGCCTCTGCCCATAATGATCTCGTGGAATCAAAGTCTGGCTTTGGGGGCCTAGAAAGCAAAACATTCTAATTCCTCCCCCAGGAGCTGAGCATTGCTCTTTATCGACTCCTCGCCAGCGTCTCCGGGGGCAGAAGCCAAGACTCACTCCACCCTCTGGGAACTTTCTCGTTTTCACAAGCAGAGATTAAAAGAGAGCACGCGGGGGATTCCAGCGCTTAGGTCTGTGGCACTTGGGAAGCAAAGGCAAAAGCAAATCAATAGGTTCGATCGGAGGTTTTTAAATTTTGCATGTACGTGTGCGCAAAGTATTTGGTTCAATGTGGAGGGTTTGTATCGGTCAATTTGTAAGACTCTGCCCTTGGCAGAAATTTCCAAGAGAAATTTCCAGAAGAGCTGGACAAAATTTGAAACGCTGGAGTAACCTGGTCTTTTGGCATTTTGGAACCATTGCCAACACTGATGGCTTTAAAAGAGGATTGGAGCGATTCATGGTGGAGAAGACTAGCAATAGCTACTAGCCAGGATGGCTATGCTCTGTCTCTACAGTTGTAGGCACCAATGCTTCTGAATACCAGTTGCTAGAAATCATAAGATGTGCTCTTGGGTCCTGCTTGTGGGTTTCCCATTGGGGGATCTGGTTGGCCACTGCTAAAATAGGATGCTGGACTGGATGGGCCATTAGCCTGACCCTGCAAGCTCCCCTTAGGTTCCTATTTTCCTAGGGAATAATAAAAACCAGAATCTCAGCGGGACTGCGTCCAAATTTGTCACCACCGAAAAAGCATCTCCCAAAGGCTCAAGTTCTCCAAGAGCGGTCCATCTCTCTCTCTCTCTCTCTCTCTCTCTCTCTCTCTCTCTCTCTCTCGCGCCAGTGTTTGGCGTGACACCGATTAACTTTTCCGTCTCACATGGGGCTGTTGCTACTTGACATTCAGGAGCTCAAGCCTCTTGTTATCTGAAGTTAATAACCAGGTCACTGAATCAAACTATTTAATTTAAGAGCAACTCCAGCTGGAAATAATGTTGGCTCTGAGTCAGGATTCGGAGAGTTCTGTCACTCCAAATCCCTCTAGATCTTTAAAGTAAATAGCTGGGAGAGAAAGAGAATATCTCCCCCCCCCCCTCCAGCCTGCTTGAGTGTTCACAGTTGTGATTAGACACTTCCAGGTTGTGACCCCCGTAGTGATCGTTGACTTGTGTGTACTTTACAGCTCAGATTGTTTAAACTTCATTCACTTTGATTAGCACTGAAGCAAAGAGTGATTGAAGCAATGTCTGCTGCTTGGGCGATGCCCACAAATTAACCCCCCTTTATGCACATACACACACAGTGTGCTGCTTTCAGAGGGGGCATCAAGGGGCTCACACGGCACCGATTCGGATAAATTTTGAAAAGGTCACTAGCGTTTTCAGTCCAAAGCTCTCCAAAGAGATGCTGAATTGTAGAGATGATGGTCCAATGAATCTGGTTCCTTGTCGCTTTTGCATTTGCGACTCTTGTTCTGTTGACCAACGGATGGGGCCAGAGTTTCTTTTGCCCTTGCTTGTGCAGTCCCAAGCAAAACAAGCAGATGGAGTCGAGGGCTCTTTCTGGATGGGGTTGGCAGCTCCCTGCAGGTACAATGAATGAGCCAGGCTAGTTTCCCCCTTGTCATTATATTGCATATATATATATATATATATATATATATATATATATATATATATATATATATGGAGGAGTCAGAGAGTGGAGTCTCTCAGTGGCCACTTGATGTCATCCTATTTCTGCATTAATCTGCAGATTTGTTTTTTTAAAAAAACCACACAAAAATTGTGCATGGGTTAGATATGCGTTTTCTCTCAAAATATGCTTTTCTAGGCATATTTTTTCACTACGGTGATTGAAATCATCAAGCATCCATTCTTCTTAATATTTCTGGTGATCCTGCAAACTCAGCTTGTGGTTCTACATCCAGAGATTCTCACTCACTCTTTCTTCTTTTTCTTCTTCTTTTTCTCCTCTCCTCTCTTGTGTTTGGTTAGTGGTTTTCGGAAACTTTACTTCTCAAATTAGGATCTGTTTTAAATTTACCAAGGGAATCGAAATGGACCTTGTAATTTAGGTCAAAGAGGAGGAATCGAAATCCAAACTTCAAAATGTGGGAAAGAAATCCAATGTTTAACTATTGGCCAGGAATCTGGATACAGCTTATTGTGGAGATTTTCATTTGTAGAGAAATGCTGATTGGGTCTGCAGTCCCTGGACCTTGATTCTGCTTTTGTATAGAGCAGCTCCTCCTCTTTCTTGCATGAGAGAAAGTGCTGGTGCTTTGAAATGTTCTCCCTCTGGCTCACAGCGTGGACAAGGGATCTAAGAGGGCATCATGCTCCATTTTGCACTGCATTTGCTGCACGAAGACCTGTTTCTTTTCTGCTGCAGTCTCCTGCCAATAAATACATTATCTGTCTTGCTGTCCACTGGCAAAATTACACAACTTATTTAATTATCATATTAATCACATTATTCCAGGGAATTATTTTTCAATGCAAAGCGAAATGCAATGCAAGTTGGGGTGGAAGCATATTCAGTTGCATATCATTTCCAGACTGAAAGCAATCATATTAACTGGATTTATTTCCATTCTGAGCATGGAGTGAGTAAGTGGGCACTGGCCATTTCTGCTCCCGGTTCTGCATTCGAAGGGATTATGACACCTCTAATGTGGACCCCACTGTATTTCCTTACTTCTTCAAGTGGCAGGAAGTTTCAGAAGCAACTACAAGGTACGTTTCATTAGAAGGAAGGAAACTAACCATGATGGCTCTGCTCTGCTCCCACAGTTGGAGGCAGAAATGAATACCAGTTTCTGGAAACAACAGGGGGGAGAGGGCTCTTGTGCACAGGTCCTGCTTGTCAGCCTCCATTTGGAGCATCTGATTGATCACTGTGAGAACAGGATGCTGGACTAGGGCCAGATCTAGACACATACAAAAAAATGTTTCAGGAAAACACGTTGTAAACCTCATAATGGGAAATTACAGTGCCATCTGGTGTCACAGTGTTATAACGCATTTAAAATGTTCTAGTTACAGGTAGGTAGCCGTGTTGGTCTGACATAGTCGAAACAAAATTTTAAAAATCCTTCCAGCAGCACCTTAGAGACCAACTAAGTTTGTCATAGGTATGAGCTTTCGTGTGCATGCACACTTCTTCAGATATTCTTCAGGTATCTGAAGAAGTGTGCATGCACACAAAAGCTCATACCTATGACAAACTTAGTTGGTCTCTAAGGTGCTGCTGGAAGGAATTTTTTATTTTGTTTCGGCATTTAAAATGCTTTTTCTTTAGTAATGTAGCTGAGTCCTAAATGGGGCATTGATCCGATCTACCAGAGATGATGATAATTATTATTATTATTATTATTATTATTATTATTATTATTTATTCCCCAGCCACTCTGGGTGGCTTCCAACAGAAGTATTAAAATACAATAATTTATTAAACATTAAAAGCTTCCCTAAACAGGGCTGCCTTCAGATGTCCTCTAAAAGACTGGTAGTTGTTTTTCTCTTTGACAGCTGGTGGGAGGGCGTTCCACAGGGTGGGTGCCACTACTGAGAAGGCCCTCTGCCTGGTTCCCTGTAACTTGGCTTCTCACAGCGAGGGAACCGCCAGGTATACTGGACCGAGGCTGTTTAGGGCTTTAAAGGTCAGCACCAACACTTTGAATTGTGCACAGAAACGTACTGGGAGCCAATGTAGGTCTTTCAAGATAAAAAGATGCCATGTTTATTTTTGTTACTTCTGCTAATTCACAAATGTATGGTGCGGAAGCTGCAAAACACTGATATTGGCCTCCTTTACTGGCTACATTTGAGCTCCCAAACCGCCTCTCTCCAGACTCCCAGAGGATTGGGAGTGCTGCAGTTTACCGTAGCTAGTAGCCACCAGTCATTAATGTTCATTTAAGTGAGCATCTTCTGTCCATTAAAACATCATCTTTAGCTATTAGCTAAACCAAAGGCTGGGAAGGTTTATCGCTTCACATCATGCTACATAATAGCTTTTCTATTATGCTGTTTAATTACAGTCAGGTTTAACTTCTCTGGAAGTTCCCGATCCTGATCATAAGTCTAAGAAATAAAACAAAGCCCTTTGTGATGGTCTCCCAAGTCTTGCCAACCTTATTTGAGAGACTTGGCCTTGGATTTTTGGTGAGATTCTTGAGATACCTTCTTGCCTAAAACTCTGGAGAGCTGCTGCCAATCAGTGTGGACAATCCTGAAGGCTGGGCTCCTGCAGGGAAGGTCCATAACTCAGTGTTGGAACATCAGCCTTGCGTTCAGTGAGCTACATTCCAGACACATAAAACAAGAGGTTTCCGCACAGATACATCTCCTTAGCGGAAAGGCCTTGGCTCAGTGGTAGAGCATCTGCCTTGCATACAGAACATTCCAGGTTCAATCCCCAGGTAGGGTTGGAAAAGACTCCTGCCTGAAGCCCTGGAGAGCAGCTGCCAGTCAGTGTGGACAATACTGAGCTAGATGCACCAATCATCCGACTCTGTATAAGATAATTCCAAAATCACACCCAAGAGCTGAATGGTGAGAAAAAGGCTCGGTGAACACACTCAAAAGGACTTCCGCATTTGACAGGCCTTCCAGATGCTTCCGTCTCAGCATTCAAAGGGAGTTCTGGGGCTGAACCCCCACTGACATTCAGCTCTCAAACTCACTGTTGTTTTGCTCGCCTGCCGGTCTCAGGGCAGGAAGGGGAGGGCATGGAGAGACGCAGTCCTCACTTGCCTCCGGGGTGTTTCTCTCCCACCCCCACCCCACCCCGATCTCTCTCCCTTGTATCAAACTCTAATTAGGTATAAAGGGCAAAGGATGGGGTTGGCAGAGGGGAGGGCGAGGGGTGCTAATAAATTATTCTCCTTCTTGTTAATTGTCATGTCTCAAAACTGGGAGGTTGTGCAGAAGGAAGAGGCGTTCGTGCCAAGGACGGACGGACCGTATCATAAGCTCATGTTGGCCTCCATTAGCATGTATGGGGTCTGGCCTCTCAAAACCAATTAGCTCATGGACTGAGCTTGATTGGAAACCCACTGGCTTCATTGGCACGTTGGAATAGTTGAAAGAATAACAAACTCAGAGCGGGGGGGTCTCAGTAAAGACGCCAAAGGGGGGGCTCGTTTCCGTGGCTGCTTTTGTGAGAAGAGGGGTGGGGAAATGGCTCGAGCCTAGGGGAGAGGGGGGCAAGTGATTAGGAGGGAGGGAGAGAAATCCTGTGGCTGAAACTTTGAGCCGCCTGCTTGGAGCGCATTCAAGCGCCTGGTGCGTTCCGACCTATGGACCACTCCACCATCAAATCTGCAGTTCCTCGCCCTACCCACCTGTTGCTGAAACCATCCACAGTCTCCCAGGCAGATCACTCAGACATCATTCTCGAATGGAGGGGGAAGCCTGCGGGCCACATCCCCTTGTGCCTGGCCTTCTAGGGTGAAAGAGCTTGAGGAGGGGCGTGGAGCAAGGACCATTTGGGGTGTGGCCAAAGAAGAGGGTTGTTGCCTGGGGAGGAGCTGTGGTCTGTGGACAGTCCCGGGGGCCAAATAGAGAGGCATGGGGGGCATCTTTGTTCCCCCAGACCTGAGCTTCCCCTTCGCTGTTGTAGAACAAGGGCGGGCTGTGATTGTGAAGGCTGCTGTTCTTCTGAAGGTGGTCCTGGTATTTTGCTGCAGAAATGGACCCCTCATGGGTAGCTAGGCACATTAGAGAGACAGCGTAGGGCAGGTGTCTGAGTGTTGGGCTTGGAATGGCGGGACCCACGTTCCCACTGGGCCACGATGCTCAGAGCCCCCTACCCATCTCAAATTAACATACAGTGGTACCTCGCAAGACGAAAATAATTCGTTCCGCGGGTCATGCCTTCTTACAAAAAATTTCATCTTGCGGAAACAACGGCAGACGGCCCAAAAAAAAGCGGCCAAAAAAAATCGTCTTGCAAGATGCGGCCATAGAAAGCTTCGTCTTGCGAGGCAACAAAGAATTGCTACACGCTTTCGTCTAGCGAGTTTTTCGTTGCGTGAGGCATTCATCTTGTGAGGTACCACTGTACCATACAGGCTTCTTGTAAGGATAAAGGAGGAGAGGGGTTCTGTCCTCCTCAGAGTGTCAAGCCCTGCCACCTTCCTGCCAGAACCAATCTGAATTCAGATGAGGCCTGCTTGCTCTGCGGGGTCAATCAGCTGTTATGGGGAATGGAGGGGGCCAAGGGAGGATTCAGCCCAGCCTCCTGCTGCCCAGGGGTGTCAGGAGAATCCCATTGGAAATGAATATAGGAGCAGCCATTGCCCAAATTTGCATGTTCGCCTGAGGTCAGGAAGGAGGTGGTGGAAGCAAGCAAGCAGGAGCAGTATCAGCTATCGCTGGCTTTTCTTTTTTCTATCCTCCAGTCTGTGAACCTGACATAAATCACTGGGTTATTTTCTGTGTCGTTTTTGACATTTCCCTTCCGTTGAAATGCGTTGGAGTTAATTATGTAATTGGCAACATAATTAATTACATTGGTTTCGGCCGCAGTGGATGGCGAGACAAATAATGTAGGTTTGAGCAGACGCCCAAACTGCTGTGGTATGGAAACACCACTGATTGTGACGAACACAGAGCGGGAGGGAAACTGCTGCCTGCAGTGGCAGAGTTTGCCACTCGAGATGAGCCAGGGCAGGGCGCACGGATCCTGCGTGGAGTCTGCTCCGGCCACTGCCTCCCCCTCAGCTGCAGGCACTGTGCTGCCCGAAAAGGGGATGCAGTGCCCGCATGTGCCCAAGCCACTACGTCACTCCCAGGAGAGACACGTGGCTTGGGTGCGCTGCAAGCCCCCCGTGGTTAGTGCCGCCCCCTCGCCACCCCCCAGCTATGCTAGTGGCTGCCTGCTTACATCCCTAACTGCTCCCTCTCCGAAAGCACTTGTTACTGCTGCTGGGCAGAAAGAATCATGGAACTGTAGAGTTGGAAGGGATCCCAAGGATCATATAATAATAATAATAATAATAATAATAATAATAATAATAATAATAAAATTTATACCCTGCCCTCCACAGCCAAAGCCGGGTTCAGAGCGGCTAACACGAAATATAAAACAACTAATTAAAATACAACTCAAACAACAAGACTACATACATCAAAATTAAGTTAAAAATTAAAAATGCTGCCTCATATAAAAGGGGAAAAGAAAGGGGAAATGGGGGAGGGAATCAGATTGGCTCCAGGCCAAATGCCAGGCAGAACAACTCTTGTCTTACAGGCCCTGCGGAAAGAAATCAGGTCCCGCAGGGCGTTCCACCAAGTCGGGGCCAGTGTTGAGAAGGCCCTGATTCTAGTTGAGGCTAATCTGATTTCCTTCGGGCCTGGGACCTCTAAAGTATTACTGTTTATGGACCTTAAGGTCCTCCGCGGGGCAATACCAGTATCTAGTCCAACCCCACAATACAGGAATCAGAGTGCTGTGTGTGTGTGTGTGTGTGTGTGTGTGTGTGAGCGTAGGCAGTCAAGAAACAGTATGTGTGGCATGCATTAGCTGAATAAAGCCCTCACGTAGGTTAGTCACATGGAATGCCTGCCTGTATCCCTTGCTGACTTGGGGTGCCACAGTCTCCTACAATCCCTCCCTGCAAAGAAACCCACCGATAAGGCCACCCTCAAACTTCCTGCTGCCTAAGAGGCATGGTTCCAGCACTGGAGAAATGCAACAGCCACATTCCCAGCAGGAAAGGCATTTGCAAATCCCCATCTCAGCCCATGAATGGCGACGCCTTCCTTGCGCAATAAAACTGCTGTCTGGAAAAGGCCATTTTAGCCCCAGTTGAGCCACTCTGGAGAGCTCTGTTTCCCCTTTCAACAAAGGCCTCCTTGTTCCTCCCTGATTTTATTCTCTCTCTCTCTTTTAAGAAAGAAATGGCAGATAGGCCTGCATATTGCAATTGATATGCAGATCTGGGAGGTTCTGCATTTCCAGGCTGAGGGGATAAATCTACACGCATCTCCTCACTCTCCACTCCCCTTTCTGCTCCCGTCCCCTGCATTTTTATTTTTATTTTGTCATGGTTCTCGCCTGTTTTACATTTTTATACAAAAAAGGTTCTGTCCCCTTTAATCTGCGTTCTGGGGGCAGCCTGTCACGCTGTCTTTTCAAAAGGGGGTTGTGTCCGGACTTCATTGAGAATGTCACCCTTGCCGACTGTGTGAATTAACAGGGGTGGAGCAGGGGTGGAACAGAGGCTGAAACAGACACAGAAGTTAATCTACGTTTCCTTGCTAAGAGTTCAGTTGGGGTCCCCCCCCCCAATAAAAACGTTCTGCAAAGTTATCCAAGTCTTAAAGGTGGTGCTTCATAGCCCAGAAGGCTTCTATCAACCAAATCACAGTACAGTATTTTGCTTGTAATTTGCCTTGGCCTTTCTTCAGGGCGTGAGTGTGTGTATTCCCATGTTTCCTCATAATTCAAGACAGGTGGGTGTAGCAAGACATTTCTTGTGAATATTCCCCAATGGGAAAGAATATACTGTGTCTACTTGATGGTAAGTCGCTGGCTCTGGCCCTTAAGAATAATAGGATTTTAAATTTGGAAGGTACCCAAGGGTCATCTAGTCCAACCCCCTGCAATGCAGGAATAACTGTTAAAGAATTCCTGACAGAGGGCCATCCAGCCTCTGTTTAAAAACCTCTGTTGAAGGAGAGTACACTACCTTTCTGAGGGGGGTCTGTTCCACTGTCAAACAGACGGTGATTTAATCCTTGATTTCATCTAACTTCAAAGGGGGCAGGAGACACTCTTAGGGCCATATCTGGCATTTTCTGTCCACCAAAGAAAGGGCTCTTGTGCTGGTGGGTGGTTGCTTTTTAATGTTGCATAGCATAGGAATCCAATGGGACAGTTGTGCTTGTGGGAGTTTGTTTCACCTTAGATGGCTCAATCTATCACAAAGTTATGAGCAACCTGCTTATGCGTTCTCTTGCATGACAATGTTCCACTGGCACAACATATTTAACCAGAGGAACAACAACACCTCTAAAGGACTTTAAGGTCCCCATCCACACTATACAGTGGTACCTCGGGTTAAGAACCTAATTCGTTCCGGAGGTTCGTTCTTAACCTGAAACTGTTCTTAACCTGAGGTACCACTTTAGCTAATGGGGGCCTCCCGCTGTCGCCGCACGATTTCTGTTCTCATCCTGAGGTAAAGTTCTTAACCTGAGGTATTATTTCTGGGTTAGCGGAGTCTGTAACCTGAAGCGTCTGTAACCTGAAGCGCCTGTAACCCGAGGTACCACTGTACATTTAAAGCACTGGGATTCAACTTCAAACTGTACTGGCTCCCCCTTCCCCAAAAAAATAATAATCCTGGGAGCTGTAGTTTGTTAAGGGTGCTGAGAATTGTTAGGTGACCTCCATTCTCCCTTGCAGAGCTACAGTTCCCAGACTTCCCTGGGAAGAGGGACTGAATATTAAACCACTCTGTGTATTGTAGCTCTGCGTACCCTCCAACATTTATCCATTGAAAATAGGGATGTCCCATTCCATAATGATTGTTTCACTATTTATACCCCACACATCTTACTGGGTTGCCCCAGCCACTCTGGGCATCTTCCAACATATATACAGTGGTACCTCGGTTTATGAACACAATTGGTTCCGGAAGTCTGTTCATAAACTGAAGCGTTCATAAACTGAAGCGAACTTTCCCATTGAAAGTAATGGAAAGTGGATTAATCCGTTCCAGACGGTCTGCGGAGTAACCGTTCATAAACTGAAGCGAACTTTCCCATTGAAAGTAATGGAAAGTGGATTAATCCGTTCCAGACGGGTCCGCGGAGTACTTAAACTGAAGCGTTCATAAACTGAAACATGGGTGTAATTGGTTCCGGAAGTCTGTTCATAAACTGAAGCGTTCATAAACTGAAGCAAACTTTCCCATTTAAAGTAATGGAAAGTGAATTAATCCGTTCCAGATAGGTCCGCGGCGTTCATAAACCGAAAATTCATAAACCGAGGTGTTCATAAACCGAGGTTCCACTGTAAAAACATTAAACATTTTTTAAAAACCCAAACCCTATACAGGATTGCCTTTAAACGGCTCGGGGGTCAGATAACTCCATACCCTCCAACATTTAACCAATGAAAATAGGAACATTCCGGGATCAAATAAGAAACTGAGACGGCTTCTCTAAATCAGGGACGTCCCTAGAAAATAGGGGCACTTGGAGGGTCTGGCTCTGTGGGAGGAATAGGGGTCTCCCGGCAACTCTCAGCACCCTTAACAAACCACAGTTCCCATAATTATTTGTTATTCTTTGGCCAACTGGGGAAGCAGCTTGACAAACAAATACATTTAGCCATTTGTTACATTTCTATCCCACCCTTTGAATGTGCTTTTGGCTGCATATGTCATTCTTGCTCTCCATCACAACAACCCTGTGAGGTAAGCTAGTCTAAGGGAGAGGGACTCCAAGGACAGTCTAGGCTTGTGAACCTAGCGCTCCCTAGTTCCTTGTCTAGACACCACATGGTCTGGTATTTCCCCCAAATATGGATTATATTAACCATTCCAGCAATTTAGGAACATAGGAAACTGCCTTATAATTAGGCAGACCACTGGTCCATCCAGTTCAGTGTTGTCTACACTGACTGGCAGCTGCTCTCCAGAGATTCAGAGAAGGGGTGTTTCCAGCCATACTTGGTGATGCCGGCGGTGTTGAACCCAGAAGCTTCAGCATGCAAAACAGATGCTCTGCCACTGAGCTACCCTTCCCCTATTTTGCTCAGGGGAAATACTTTTACAGTACTGTATATGAAAGGTCAGCCAGTCTGTTGGACCTCCTGGGAAGGCATTAAAGTTCACTTTACTCTTGTAATAACAAAGTAGCTGGGGTGTGTGGATCAGTCACAGCCTCCGTGGCCTCCTATGGCTAGCTAGTTTAGGGTGCTTTTTTAAGCACAAGGGCTCAATGCTACTTGCAACCCAGGCTTCTTAGAGCTCGAAACACTTTGGGATTGGCTATTATAACTATGTAATGGCTTTGTTGTTGTTTAGTCGTGTCCAACTCTTCATGACCCCATGGAGCAGAGCACGCCAGGCACTCCTGTCTTCCCCTGCCTCTCGCAGTTTGGTCAGACTTGTGTTGGTAGCTTTGAGAACACTGCCCAACCATCTCATCCTCTGTCGTCCCCTTCTCCTCAATCTTTCCCAACATCAGGGGCTTTTCCAGGGAGTCGTCTCTTCTCATGAGGTGGCCAAAGTATTGGAGCCTCAGCTCCAGGATCTGTCCTTCCAGTGAGCACTAGGGCTGGTTTCCTTCAGAATGGATAGGTTTGATCTTCTTGCAGTCCAGGGGACTCTCAAGAGTCTCCTCCAGCACCAAAATTCAAAAGCATCAATTCTTCGGTGATCAGCCTTCTTTACATACACCACTACTGGGAAAACCATAGCTTTAACTATATGGAGCTTTGTTGGCAAGGTGACGTCTCTGCAATGGCTAGGAATGTACTATTTATTTTCCCCAGTGCCTCCGTCTCCAGGTAGTTCAAGGTGTGTGCAGTGCTAATTTGCAGTAGGCTTTCTTTCGGGCACCTGAAAGAACCCTGGGGGGAAAAGGAGTTTGTAAAGGAGTCCTGGGAGTGGCGAGGGCCTGATTTATGAGAAGAGATTAATAGTGGGAAATACGTTCCGCTTACCTAAGCGGTAATTCATTAGGAAGGATCAAGAGCTGGTGTGTGGAGGGTGCGGGGGGGGGGGTGAGCATGTTAAATGTCTGGAAATATTTGAAGGATATAAACGCTGAAGTTGGTGAGAAGAATTATGGGAGCGATAAAAGCGGGCTTAACTGGGACAAAATTAAGAGGAAATTCAGGCATATGCACGCACATAAACATAATGACACCAGTGCCTGTTAATCTTCCAAAAAGATGCTGGAAATTATTGTCAGCTGAAGCCTTCAGACCAATAGACTGGACTAATTGACTCTTTTAATTCCACCCATCTTTCCCTCTACATTGCAAAAAGATACATTGCATCTTACTTTGTTCCTTGGGGTTGTCCAAAGAAAAATCTGGCAGATCCAAAGTCATCCACAGGATACATTTGAAGCCCATTATTTACTTTTAATGCACATGACTTCTCCTAAAGAATTATGGGAACTGCAGTCCATTAAGGGTACTGGGAATTGTAGCGCCGTGAGGGTAAATGACTGTTCCCAGGATTCATGTGGGGGACCCATGTACTTCAAATGTGATTGAAATGTATGATTTGACTGTGACCTTAGTCCAGGGGTCCCCAAACTAAGGCCCGGGACCCGGATGTGGCCCAATTGCCTTCTCAAGCCGGCCCCCGGACGGTCCAGGGATCAGCATGTTTTTACATGAGTAGAATGTGTCCTTTTATTTAAAATGCACCTCTGGGTTATTTGTGGGGCCTGCCTGGTGTTTTTACATGAGTAGAATGTGTCCTTTTATTTAAAATGCATCTCTGGGTTATTTGTGGGGCATAGGAATTCGTTCATATTTTTTTCAAAATATAGTCTTTGTTCAGATGAATGTGTTGTTGATGCCACAGGTGCACAGCGGTGCCGGGGGGGGGGGGAGCGAATGCATTTCTAGGCTGCATCAATAGACGTACAGACCAAGGCTGGTTCTACACAGCTATTTAAAACTCTATAAAAAAGTTATAAATGTTCACAATGGAAATTATCATAATAATGATGACAAATTCTATTTATATTTATATCATGGACTTTGGATTTCAGCTCTACAGCATCATCTGGTGTCACATTGTTATAACGCATTTATAATGTTATAAATCCACTAATGTAGCTGAGTCCCAAGTACTACTCTATTCTGCCTTGGTCAGAACCCACCTGAAGTCCTGTGTCTACTTCTGGGCACCATAGTTTAAGAAGGATATTGACAAGCTGGGACATATGCAGAGAAGGGGCGACCAAGAGGATCAAGGGTCTGGAAACCAAGCCTTATGAAGAACGGTTGAGGGAGTTGGGTATGTTTAGCCTGGAGAAGAGGAGATTGAGAGGAGATATGAGAACCATCTTCAAAGATCTGAAAGGCTGCCACATGGAAGATGAAGCAGGCTTGTTTCCTGCTGCTGCAGAGGATGCAACCCAAACAAATGGATTCAAATGACAAGAAAGGATATTCTGACCCAATATTAGGAAGACCTTTCCGAGGGAAGGAGCTGTTCAACAGTGGAACGGACTCCCTCAGAAGGTGGTGGACTCTCTTTCATTGGAAGTTCTTAAACCGAGTTTGGAGGACCATCTGTCAGAGATTCTTTTGCTGTGATTCCTAGATTGGTGGGGATTGGACTAGATGAAACTCGGGGTCCCTTCCAACTCTACAATTCTATGATTCTTAGGGTGCTTTTCAGTAGAGTTCCTAGGGGAAGGCAAGCGTGCTGGTGCAAGAAATTATGCCTTCTGGGGTGCAGCCACTGCAACCAACTGGCATCTCTTCTCTTTATGGTGGTGGCTGTCCAACCTCCATTCCACTTTCTTATTTTCTGGGCTTCTGCTGCAGCGTCAGCAAAGTCCTCTGCCTCCTCCCTCCCTGTCTAGCTCTGGGAAGGGCAAAAGTCCTTTCTTAGAGCAAAGCATTCTGGGTGGGGTGGCCTGAGCCAATGGCATGGTTTGCTTGGTGGCCATGATGTCTAAAATAATGGGTGTGAGATGTTAAAGTTTCAGTAGCATTTAAACTGTGATTCCTTATCGTAGGCATCATTTTTAGCCAACACAGCAAACCATGATGGTGTGCCGCAGGCACCCAGTTCGTTTGGCTCCATTGTAGATTTCTGGCTCATCAGAGTTTAAACATAATGTCTCGTCCATGATCCTCAATGATCAATTGTTCCTCCTGTAATGGGGGTGGGGGGACTTAAGGTGTGCTTTGCCCTCAAGCAGATTCCATTATTTCATCTCAGTCGGTTCATTTAGATAGGGACAGGGGAGGCCTGTTTATCTTCCATAATTGAGCATCTTCCTGGAGAGCCATTAGGTGTCATTACAAAACAGCCCTCGCGCATCCTAGCTCTAATGAGGGAGCCTGATGTGAAATCAATCCTGCCTCGTAATGAACCTGGACCTCTGGCCTCTCCAGAACTATAGCCACCGATGTTTCGGGAGAGAATAAAATTAGGTGTCCTCTCACGTTCTTTGCCAAGCCTGCCCCTCCAGGCTGGTGGCATCGGATAGAAGCTTGGCACGGCTGCTTGCCCAAATGCATCTGCCCAACCGTTGAGAAGAGAAGGTTGGATTTGAATGAGACCTTACCCAGAGAGCCTTGAGTAAAACCAGGTTCCTTGGGTTGCCACAGGATGATATTTTCAGTTCAAAATGGCAGAACTGACATGTTTCTATGTTTGTTCTGCAGTTCCAAAGATTCAGTCCTTCAGAGGGGCAGCACCTACTCTTTGGAACTCACTGCCTATTGATAGACAGCGGCCTTTGCTGTACTGTTTTGGTTCTTGCTACAAACTCGGCAAGCTCCATGGTTCTCAGCAAAGTGGCGTGGCTACACACCCAAAGAGACATGCATTGTGGCTTCACAGCCCATGTGCAGAGCCATCCAATATGGGGGGGGGGGGGGTCCCCTAATATCAAGCAGTTATGGATGGGGACACTTTTAATCAAAAGAAGGATTTGTATTTTGCCATTGCAGAATTGTTGTTTGTGTTTTGCTTGCCCATTTGACTTCTTTGTGCATAATTCTCCTGTTTAAAAGCCCATATTTAGGTTTGAGTATGCACCGCTTCCCATCCAAAAATAGAGACCTGAGTAGAATGATGAATCTTAAGCTTGGCCATTGACTTAATAGGCTACAAGATTTACCTGCCTCTGTTATTCACACTGAGAGGGAGAAACCATAGGTCTTTGCGAGTACTGCCACAATCTGGGGGTGGGAATTGTCTAGCTTGTTTAAACTGAGGGCTTTCCACATTCCGCTTGTGCCATGTCTAGAAAGCATGAATCTGACCAGTTTTGTACTTGCCCCCTGCTCTCAAGACACAGGTCCAAGTAGTTTTTGCCTTTGCCCCACTGCTTTCCCCTGGAAAGCCCACTATTTGACGCTAAACCATAGAAAGCATCAACCGGGAGAAACCCTAATTGACATTTGCTCCAATTCAGCACTTCCAGGGGAAAGTGATGGTCAAGTGGAACTGCAGATGTACTCTGAGTGAGGCAATGCATGTTATAGCAGAAAGGAGGTTAGGATCTCATTGGGGAACATCTGTTGGGTCGCCAATCTTTTTTTGCACCTGTGGACACATGGTGGTGTGGGAACCATGCCCACATCACAACCATGCAGGCATACACCCACAAATTATACCCCCCCACACACAAACACTTACTCTCCCCACCCCACCCCAGCAATTAGGCATGGGAAAAGTCATATATTGTCTACAATATAAGGAGTCTTTCCAGCTTAATTTCCACAGGGGAGCAGGACTCTGCAGGTGCCCAGACAGGAACCTTTGCGGGCACAGGAGAGCTCATGGACAGCACATATGAACCCACCATATAAACATCTTTATTTGTTGTGTGAGAGAAGACAGTTCTGCAGTTGATTGTATATTGGCAGGGGTGTCGCGATGGGGGGGCGATGGGGCGGTCTGCCCCAGGTTCCACTCGGGGGGGGGGTTGCCACTTGGCACCGTACCGAGCGGACTTTTTACCAGGAGGCTGGAGGCTCACCTTGGGAGTCGCAGGGGTGGGGGCGCCAAGTGGCACACACACACCCCGCCGCACCAAGCGGGCTTTGGGAGTTTGGAGTTGGAGGCGCGCGGCTTTGGAGTCGCTGGTGGGTGGCGATACCCTGCCACATAACGATGCATGTGCATGGCAATTTGCCGCCCCGGGTGCCGTGGCAGCTCGCTACGCCACTGTTTATTGGGAACTTTACTGTCTAATCGATTTGCACAACCTTTGTCTCAGCTGATACAAAGAAGGTTCTTCATCCTTTCCTCCATCTCTTTTTTCCCTTGAAATCTAACACGGTTCCTTCGTTTCAGTTTCTTGCCACCCTTTCTACCTTCAGGCGATGCTTAGCATTCCAAAGACATTCTCTTAAGGTCAATACAAATTAACGGGAAATTTAATTAAAGTTCCCAGTGCTTTTGCTTAAAGTGGTGTGTAATGGGTATCTTTTTCTGGCCTTCCCGCTACAGCACCCTGCCCACCCCCCACCCTAGAAAAGAACTTAACTCGAGCTCGAAGGGGGTTATCAATAATGAACAGAGGTAATTTCAGAGGGAGAATTAGAGACTTAATGAAAATGTGGCAAAAGTAAAATTATGCCGGAAAGAGTGGATGGGGAAATGAAGCACTGCAGCATTTCAGCCTTGGAGATGGGGCAGGTTGGAGGAGAGGAGACTTGCCTTGAGAACGCTGTTCAGGCAGTGAAGAGCAGCTGCTTTAGGTGCTCTGATGTTCATGGCTGTCATACTTGGGCCGCCTTCACTTCATAGGTTTAAAGAATCCTGGGAACTGTAGTTTGTTGAGGGTGCCGAGGGCTGTTAGGAGACCTCCTGTTCCCCTCCCAGAACTACAATCCCCAGAATTCCCTGGGAACAGAGACTGATTGTTCATCCACTCTGGAAATTATGGGGGGAAGGGTTCTCCTAACAACCCTCAGCACACTTTACAAAATATAGTTCCTGGGATTATTTGGGGGGATGTCATGACTATTAAGGTGGTGCTGTGGGTTAAACCACAGAGCCTAGGGCTTGCCAATCAGAAGGTCGGTGGTTCGAATCCCCGCGATGGGGTGAGCTCCCGTTGCTCGGTCCCAGCTCCTGCCAACCTAGCAGTTCGAAAGCACATCAAAGTGCAAGTAGATAAATAGGGACCGCTACAGCGGGAAGGTAAACAGCGTTTCCGTGTGCTGCTCTGGTTCGCCAGAAGCGGCTTTGTCATGCTGGCCACATGATCTAAAGGCAGCCTTGTTTAGGGAAGTTTTTAATCTGTGATATTTTAATGTATTTTGGTATTTGTTGGAAGCCACCCAGCCAAATGGGCAGGGTATAAATAAAATAATAATAATAATAATAATAATGACTTGGAAGCTGTACGCCGGCTCCCTCGGCCAATAACGTGAGATGAGCGCCACAACCCCAGAGTCATCCGCGACTGGACCTAATGGTCAGGGGTCCCTTTTCCTTTAAATGACTATTTAAAGGGGTCTGGTACTGCTTTAAATGGGGCCTAAATCTGCTAGGAGGCTGAACATGGAACCTCAGACTTAAGTAGAACCCATTCGTATGCTCCCAATAGCACTTAATTCAACAATTATTTCCCATAATACTTGTGCTGTGTGGCTTGTTCACCATAGGAGTCAACTCCTAGGGGCCGATGCCACTTCACCCCCAATAAAATATTGTGGGGACTGGACCCCCACAAAGTTGGTGGGTATTGCCATTCAAATGATGTGCATGTGCTGCATCATGTGATCAATTATACGGGGTGGGGCTTACCTGACAAACCCCGCCCCCCAATATTTTATTCAAGTTGGCACCCCTGTTGTCTACCACAGTGTTTCCCAACCAGTGTGCCTCCATCATCCCTAGCTAGCAAGACAAGTGGTCAGGAATGATGGGAGTTGTAGTCCCAAAACATCTGGAGGCACACTGGTTGGGAAACACTGGATATGCAGGTGTAAGTTTTTGGCACAGGCTCAGCGGTTCCAACTTTATAGCCTCATTTTGGAGGTGCTACAGGCCATTGCATTGCCACATACAGTTCTCTCGATTTGCACACCATTAGATGCCTATGGACTGCTGGTGATGCCACTTCCTGCAGTTTGTTTAACTGATTACGTAGGAGCATAAGAAGCTTCCTTCAGAGTGCCATCCATCAGCTTTGGCTGGTGGTCCAGCTGTGCCCTTATCTGGACAGGGATAGTCTAACTTCTGTTGTCTATGCTCTGGTAAATTCTAAATTAGATTACAGTCGTACCTTGGATCTTGAACTTAATCCATTCACAAAGTCCATTTGACTCCCGGAACCGTTCGAAAACCAAGGCGCGGCTTCTGATTGCCTGCAGGAGCTTCCTGCCCTCAATCGGAAGCCACGGAAGCTGTGTCGGAAGTTCAGCTTCAACACCTACTTCTGGGTTTGAGGCACTCAGGAGCCGATTAGTTCGGCTACTAAGCCCTTTCGAGATCCAAGGTACAACTGAACTGCAATGCGTTATATGTAGGTGCCTCTGAAGACGGTTCAGAAACTTTGGGTGGTACAGAATTAGGCAGCCCGGTTGCTCATCGTGCCAAGACAGTTTGAGTATATTACAGTGCCAGGCGAAAACGTTCTTCTTCAACCATGCCTTTGGCTTCTTATATTCTACTGCCTTTTAAATGTGTTTGTGGAAGGGGGTCGTTGCTTTGTTGTTTCTGTTTTAACTATTTATTTGTGCTTTTATCTTGCGTTTTTAACTCGTGAACCACCCTGAGATCTTTTGATAAGCAGCAGTATATACCGAAAATCTAACATCCTCATCTTCATCCAGCTCTCGATTGTCTGCACTGATTGGCAGTGGCTCTCTAGGATTTCAGGCAGAAATACCTGGAGATAGCAGGGGTTGAAACTGGCATCTACATGTAAAACGGATGCTCTACTACTGAGCTACATCCTTGTCCCCTAAAGTCTGTTGATTTTAAGGTGTCCAGTGTGAATTTGGCTTATTCAGATGCTACTGCCCCAGTTTTACTGCACAGCACAGGAAGAGGCTGGCTGGCTTCACTGTGTTGCTTCCGCTATTGCTGAAGATAACATGGAACAGAGACCTGTGAGATACAGCTGAGTGCTGCTGCTCACTGGGCCAGGGGAGAAAGAGATTTGCAGAGAGGTGTTCCAAGCTCTTCTGACCACCCATGTTCCATTCACTATTCTGGTAGTTCCTGGTTTTTATAAACAGAAGTTGGTCTCCGGTGGGCGTCTTCCATTGCTGAAGGAATTTATTCTTCCAGCCAAGGTGTTACATTATATATGCAAAGCAGCTTCTTTCCTTGTGTGGGGAATTCTTAAAATCGGTTTTTAATCGGCCCACATCATCAAAAAAGAGCGAGCGAGCTGCTTTTCCACAGCTGCATTGGAAGAGGCAATTCTGAACGCAATGAGGGTTTCCCAGCTTGTTAGTGCATCTTGCGAGTTTCCGTCCTGAGTTTATTTGAAGCAAGAAATGTTATGGCGTATAAAATAAATCTGAAGTGGCGTGTTTTATTATTGAAAGAAAAAGGGAAAGAAGTCTGGGCAGAATATTACATTCCTCCACTTTTTGAGCTGAATGAATGCGCTCGTGTGTTTTCAAGATAGGCTGGAAGGATTTACTGGCCTGGTTTAATGCAGTCCTTTCCAGTATCTCAAATGACATCACAGCCTGGGGTTTTTTTTCCCTGCCCCCACTTGATAATGAACATTTTATTGCACGTTAAGCAGAATGATTGATTTAGTTCCTAAGCTTGTGTTTGCTGAGTGATTTTTAAAAAAAACATTCGGAAGGAACACATGGAAAGAATCATTTTCCTGTACTACTAAAAAAAAATTTCAATGAGGAACCCAGAAAAACATTTGGAAAGGACATAAATTATTCCATAAATCGGCACACAGTAGCTGTGTGTAATATTATATCTAAAACTCTCTGCTTGGTCGGTAGAGTAGGGCAAAACTGTGGGGTTGAGGGGACTGTGGTTGTTCCTGTAGGCCAGGGGTGGGCAGCCTTTTCCAGCCCAAGGGCTGCAATGTCTCATGGCCAACCTTTTGGGGGCCACATGCCAGTGGTGGGCAGGGTCAGAGGCAAAATTGAGCAGGGCAACAGACGCAACTCCCTTTTGTACATTGTACATTCTGTCCATGCCAAAGTCAGAGCTTTTGAACACAGATATCTCTCCACCTGGGCAAGCATGAAAGGTTGTTGTTTAGTTAATTCAATTCACACCCTGCCCTCCCTCCCAAATGGGCCCAGGGCAGTCAACGGCAAGTGATAAAACAGTAAAAAAAAAAAAACAGATTTAAAGCATCTTAAAAACAATTCCAATACAGCTGCAGAGTGGGCAAGATCTCTGTTTAAAAGCCTTCTTGAAAGAGGAAGGTCTTCGGCAGGCAGTGGAAAGATATAAGAGAAGGTGGCTGTCTAAGATTTAACAGGAGGGAATTCCAAAGGGTAGCAGCTACAGTTCTTACATTGTGCAGAACAGACCTCCTAATAACACGGTATTTGCAGGACGTGCCTATGTGATAATTTTCGCATTTTACATGATCTTTCAAATGACGTAAAGGTCACTTCTGAAAATCTAGAGGAAGTTTAGCCCTCATTTACATCTTAATTGCTTCCAGGAAGAAAAAGAAAACTATTTGCAACCCTGTTAGTCTGGAAAGTCATGAGAGTTTTGCTCTGTAATTTTCCCACCGTTTTCGTGCATCATGTCATGTGGAGGGAAAATGGGATAATATATGGTTTCTCCCCTGGGGGAATCCTGGAGGAACAGAATGGTGGCAACATGTCCAGTCAGGGCCGATGTTGTGTCAAACCACAGATGTGAATGAAATTTAGTAAGGCATGGCAGTATATCAAGCCAAAAGCTACACATTTCCATAATGCAACAGGTAAGTAAAAGGTAAAGGGACCCCTGACCATTAGGTCCAGTCGTGACCGACTCTGGGGTAGCGCGCTCATCTCACATTATTGGCCGAGGGAGCCGGCGTATAGCTTCCAGGTCATGTGGCCAGCATGACAAAGCCGCTTCTGGCAAACCAGAGCAGCACATGGAAGCACTGTTTACCTCCCCGCTATAGTTTATCTACTTGCATTTTGATGTGCTTTCGAACTGCTAGGTTGGCAGGGGCTGGGACCAAGCAACGGGAGCTCACCCCATCACAGGGATTCGAACCGCCGACCTTCTGATCAGCAAGCCCTAGGCTCAGTGGTTTAGCCCACAGCGCCACCTGGGTCCCCAATGCAACAGGTAAAGCCATGCAAAAGGAATGTTAGAAACCGGGACAGAACCACATTCACATCAAGCATTTAAAACACTATGACACCACTTTAAGTAGTCATGGGTTCTTCCCACCCCTAAATAATTAATTCTCCTCACAGAGAATTTCCAGATTTCCAGTTGCTTAACGATCAGTCTTTTGTCACAGGGAATTACAGTATGGAAATTGTAGCTCTTTGTGGGGAAAAGGAAGGCAAGTAAAAGAGTGAAATGAGCACCCATAATGCTGAGAGTTGCTAGGAGACCCCCATTGCCCTTCCAGAACTACAGTTCCCAGAATGGTTTAACAATCAAAACCTCTTTCCAGAACTGCAACTCTGGGAAGGGGAATGAGGGTCTCCTAGCAACTCTCAGCACCTTAACAAACTTCAGCTCCCAGGATTCTCTGGAGGAACCAATGAGTGTTTAAAGTGGTTTAAATGTATGGTGTGAATGTGACCTCTGTGTCACCATCTATGCCCCCCACCCACCAGCTTTCCTAACTCTATATTAGCTCTACAACTAATGCATAGCTGCCAAGTTATCCCTTATTTTAAGGGATTTTCCCTTATGATGAATAGGCTTCCTCGCGAGAAAAGGGAAAACTTGGCAGCTATGAACTAATGTCAAACATGGCAAACGACAAATCTGTTATTCAAGGCAGCCAGTTAATCCATTTAAAGGCAAAGAATAAACTTTCTAAACCAGGAAAGAAGGAAACATTACCGACCCTACATGCCGAAGGGATAAGGTGAGAAAGAAGCATAAAGCCTAATAAATCTTTGCTGGGCGATGTTGAACCTGTTGCTTAGTACAGCTGCCTCCATTCTCTGTGTGGGCAAGAGGCAAGATCAAAGGAGTTCAGAAGCAAAATTATTTTCTTCTGGCTGACTCATTCACTGGATGGCTCCTGAATTTCTCACTGCTCGTGATTCCCTTGTTGGTTCCGAAACTGATACTCACAGCACAAAACCCTAACTCAGATCTAGCCTTTTGAAAGCCGTGCTGCCTATTCACATCTGCAGTTCAACTTGTCCTTGAATAAGGCTGCAACCTTAAAGCCCATTCGAAGCACATTTCTCCCCTCAAAGATTTCTGAGCACTGTAGTTTGTTAAGTTACTGAGAATTAGAACTCTCTAAAGGATAAACTACATTGCCCAGAATTCTTTGAGGGGGGAGAATTGCTTTCAGTGGGCTTTATGGGTAGTGTACCAACCTATAAGGGCTCACCCGAATTTCCACTTGCCCTGCTGCTTTCCCCTGGAGAAACCCACTGTTTAAGATATCTTTATTGTCATTGTCCTCTTGCGGGAACAACGAAATTACTCACTAAAAGTTACCACTAAATTGGAGCAAACATCCATCAGATTTCCTCCGAAATGGCGTTTGCTGTGATTCAGTACTAAAGAGCAGGTTTTCTTTTCTTTCTTTTTTCAAATATATTTATTGGTTTTATAAAACTGAAAAGAACATATAAAACACAAAAATACAACAATACAAAACACAAAAATACAAAATACCAAAAGAAAAAACAACCATATTTATCATTCATGTGTCCTGACATTGTTGACTTCCTCATGTCCCTCCTTGCTGCGTTTCATTGTATATCATCCTTAGTAATTTCTATATCATACTTCAATCATCTTATTTTTACCTTAACTAACCATTTTCACCTCTTATTAATTCCGTAACAAGATTTCAATTCTTATTTAACACTTATATCTAAATCTTAATATACTACTATACCTCTACAAATCCTCCTCTACAACCTCCCTGTACTTCCAAATCTTATATTAAACATTTCCAATATTGCAATTATTTCTTAAATGAACTTTGAATTTCTTCCAATCTTCTTCCACCGACTCTTCTCTCTGATCACGAAGTCTCCCGGTCAATTCAGCCAGTTCCATAAATTCTGTCATCTTCATCTGCCATTCGTCCACTGTAGGTAGGTCTTCACTCTTCCAATTCTTAGCCAATAAAATCCCCACTGCTGTTGCGGCATACGGGAAAAAACGTAGTATCTTTTTTTGTTAATTCCTCTCTGACTATTCCAAGTAAAAACACTCCTGGTTTCTTAATAAAGGTGTTTTTCAACACCTTTTTCATTTCGTTATAAATCTTTCCCCAGAAGTTCTTTACTTGGGGGCACGTCCACCACATATGGTAAAAGGTTCCTTCTGCGTTCTTACATTTCCAACATGTTGGAAATAAAGAGCAGGTTTTCTTGGGGGGGGGGGAGCAGAGGGGCAAAGGCATAACTGCTTGGACCTGTGGTTAGAAAGTACAGGGCAAGAAGAAAACTGGTCAGACCCGTGCTTTCTAGGCATGGGAGAAGCAGAAGTATGGATGAGCCCTAAGATGGCCTACAAGAATCATAGAAGAGTTGATGATGATTAGAATTTGTATACCGCCCTACAGTCGCAGGTCTCAGGGTGGCTCACAAGATAAAGTCATGATATAAAAGCACAAAAGACATAATAGAAATAAAAACAAGAACAACCCTTCCCAAAACATTTTAATGTCAATCAGCCAAAGGCCTGGTTAAAGAGGAACATTTTCACCTGGTGCCTAAAGGTGTATTATGAAGGCACCAGCCAACCCACCCTGGGGAGAGCATTCCACAAACGGAAAGCCGCTACAGAAAAGGCCTGTTCTTGTATTGCCACCCTCCAGACCTCTCATGAGGCACACGAATAAGGGCCTTAGAAGGTGATATTTAATCTTATTAAAGAGGAGAGAGCAGTCACAGCAAAGGCCACTCCCACACCATGTATTTAAAGCAATATAATACCACTTTAAAAAGTCATGGCTTCCCCCAAAGACTTCTAGGAAGTATAGTTCGTTGATAGTGCTGAGAGTTCTTAGGAAACCCCTATTCCCCTTACAAAGGGACGCGGGTGGCGCTGTGGTCTAAACCACAGAGCCTAGGGCTTGCCGATCAGAAGGTCAGCGGTTCGAATCCCTGTGACGGGGTGAGCTCCCATTGCTCGGTCCCAGCTCCTGCCAACCTAGCAGTTCAAAAACACGTCAAAATGCAAGTAGATAAATAGATACCGCTCTGGCGGAAAGGTAAATGGCGTTTCCGTGCACTGCTCTGGTTCGCCAGAAGCAGCTTAGTCATGTTGGCCACGTGACCCGGAAGCTGTCTGCGGACAAACGGCGGCTCCCTCGGTCAATAAAGCAAGATGAGCCCCGGAACCCCAGAGTCGTCCACGACTGGACCTAATGGTCAGAGGTCCCTTTACCTTTACCTTTATTCCCCTTACAAAGCTACAGTTTTCGGAGTGGTTTATCATAGAATTGTAGAGTTGGAAGGGTCCCCGAGGATCATCTAGTCCAACTCCCTGAAATGCAGGAATCTCAACTATCACAGGGAACTCTGGGTAAGATCTTCCTTCACCCCCATCCAGCACAGGCTGTAGGATGCCAGCGAGTGGGTGGGAGTCATAGTCCAAAATCCCTGGAGAGCTGCAGGTTGGCTGTTCTAGGTCAGCCTTTGTGCTAATCGTGTAAGGCAGTTCTTAACTCCTTCTGCTAACGGGGAAATATTTAAGCATTGCAAAGCAGAAGTTCCCAGAGAACAGGCTGAGAAAGGCCATCGGTGCTTGGCTGGGCTGCAACGAGATGTTGCCGCCCCCATTCAGATTTATGGAGTGCATCTCCCATTGCTTTGCACATCAAAGAAGTCTGCATATTGTACAGGCCGACATAATGAGACAGATTGGCTCCAGATCAAACTGCTGTGTGTGTGTGTGTTTTTTTTATATAAGTCATTATGATTATCCCATATTGCTTCTCAGGAAGAAGGAAAAGTAGTGATTAGCAAAGGCCTCCTGGGCAGCTGTTTAGCTCCGTTTCCTCTTCTTGGCTTTGACCCAACAAAGCAACAGCTCCCCTGGCACAGGCGGAGGGGGATTCTGTGGGGCCAAGAGGTGCCAAAGACCACCTAAGGCTATAGGGTAAGGTGGGGTGGGGTTGTGGCAGAAGATAAACAATGCTTGCATTCAGCGGTGGGCTCCCGATTTCACAACGGCAGTTGGTAAGCTGAAGCAAGAGTCAGAAGAGAGCAAGGAGGATCCTACAAAGGGATGGAAAACGTATCACCTAGAGTTGCCAATTAATTATCTATCTATCTATTGCATTTCTATCCCACCTTTTCCTCCAAGGTGATCGAGGTGGCTTACATAGTTTCCCCCATGCCCCCCATTTAATCCCCACAACAACCCTGTGAGGTAGGTTAGGTTGAGAGGCAGTGACTGGCCCAGCATCACCCAGTGAGCTTCATGGCCGAATGAGGATTTGAACCCAGGTTTCCCATGCCCTAGTCTGACACTCTGACTATTATGCCAAAGTGGAAGGTGCTCTATGACCCATTTTTTTTCATAACCTCAGGATTGGACTACTGTAACACGCTTCATGTGGGGCTACCCTCAAGGTTGGCTCAGAAGGTGCAGCCGGTGCAGAATGGGGTATCTAAGTTGCTCAGTGGGACGAACTATCACACCAGCAACTGTGTCATTTATTATGATGCCTTTACTGATGACCCTTTTGTGAAAGGTTTGGGCAATCTGGACATTTCTGAATGATGTGCAAATTCTGGAGCACACGCACACCACTCTAAAACTTGATAATAAACTGAGATTTGGATATGATATCCCTATTTTGAAAATGTGTGTGTGTTCTGTTTGGTTTTTAAAAAACCAGCTGTTGGTCAAGTTCATGAATTTACATACTAACGTTTCTATTTGTGTATACATTTATTTTATTTTTTTACTTTTTAAAATAAATAAGCAAATAAGTCCCTGGCTACCAGTCCATTTCCAGGAATAATTCAGGGTTGTGATCTATAAAGCCCTATATAGATTGGGCTAAGGCTACCTGAAATATCACATCTTCCTCTATGAACCTGACTGGGTGCTGAGATCCTCGAGTGAGCGCCGCCTCTCAGTTCCCATCAACATCAGAAGCACAGTTGGTGGTGTCACACGAGAGAGCCTTTTCTGTGGCTGCACCCAGAGTGTGGGATTCCCTCCCAGGAGGGGTTAGACTGGCTCCCCCTCTTATCCTTCCAGCAGCAAGCTAAGACCTTCCTGTTCTGAAAGGCTTTGCTTGGGGAAGATGCAGATGATGCTAGCCACTGCGTTTTAATTGTTGCTTCCAAATGTGTTTTGCTGTATTTTAGTTATTGTTTTTAACTAGTTTGCTTTTATTACTTTGTGTTTTATAATGTTGTTTTTAAATGTTGCAAGCCACCTGGAATCCCAACTTGGGAGAAAGCCATAATCATCATCATCATCATCCAGGAATCAGTGGCTTGGAGCTGGCACTGGGCCCATCGTAGTTAGCATTGTGCCAGCCCTGATCACACATATATTCTAGAGCCCCTAATTATTCAAGGGCTCTATCCTCCACCCTTCAATCCCTTGGGGTCTCAAACTGAAGGCAGCTAAGAATAAGGTGTCAAGGAACAAACTAGGTCTTAGCAGAAGGCGTAAAGGAGAGAATTAATAAAGGAATTAGAGCTCAGCCTGGCTTTATGTGGGGTGTTTTTGTTTCTTTGCTCTCAGCTCTGTGCCACTGGCAGCCTCAAGACCAGCCCTCGCTGGCCCCTTAACAGCCAGCATTGATTAAGCACTTAACACAGAGTGATTTACCCATCCATCATTAAGACAGGTGCTCTATAGTTGTGAAAATGCCTGGCTGGAGAAAAGAGCCCTTAACAGTTACACTTACAACTTGCATTTCGCTAAATGAAGAACAAAAGGCATTGAGCGCTCAGTAAATATTTATTGGCGTAACAATAAAGTGATGATTGGAGAGTCTTTTGGGTGAAGGAGAAACTGGTGTGGCTGAGCTCAGATGTGATGCAGCTGAGAGCAAACACAGGAGGAAGCTGAAGACGGCCTCTATATTTAAAGGAATCATATTTGTCTGTGTAGCATAATAGTATAAGAAGAGCTCTGCTGGATCAGGCCAGTGGCCCATCTAGTCCAGCATCCTGTTCTTACAGTGGCCAACCAGATGCCCGTGAGAAACTGGCAAGTAGGACCTGAGCACAAGACCACAGCAGTTTCCAGCAACTGGTATTCAGAAACAATTACTGTTTCCAACAGTGGAGGAAGAACATAGTCATTGTGGCTGGTAGCCATCGATAGCCTTCTCCATGAATTTGCCCAGTCCTCTTTGAAAGCAATCCAAGCTGGTGACCATCACAGCCTCCTTGGGAAGCGAGTTCCATAGTTTAACTCTGCAGTGTGTGAAGAAGGACTTTCTTTGATCAGTCCTGAATCTGTCTTGAAGATGCTCAAATGAAACTGGAACAAGCTTTGATTTTAACCAAGGATCAATAATGGCCTTCCCTTTCTTTCATACATTATTCTTTCCGAAAAGCACTGGTGTCCTTGAGATCTTCACCCTTGATCTGGGCCTCTGGTGGAATAGCTCATGTTATTATACCACTGTGTTACGATCGCTAACAAAATCCATGTCCATGTAGATCACAGTGGTAACACAAACTAGGGCCGGTCCCTACCATTAGGCAGAGTGAGGCGGCTTCCTCAGGTGGCAGATGCACAAGGGTGACAGTCATGGGACTCAGTACAGAGCTGTGTGTATCACCCTTCCTACTCTCCCCTATGCTAGCCTGTCGGAAAACCCTGTCTAGACTGCTGGCCCATTAAGCTTCAGTACATGGAAAGGAGGGGCATCTTCTACCAACTTTAGCTGGTACACCACCTGCTACCATTCCTAGACCTGTTTCGCCTGAGCACAGCGGCTCATTCATGTCCTGGCTCCCAGTTGCTGAAGAACAAAGACCTGAAGAAGGATTCTTTCCAAAGGCTTTAATGCTTAGATCACTGCGGTGCACATGCAAATTGCTGGCTTAAGGCGCTCCAGGCAATGCACACGGTTAATCCCAAATTCAGCTGCAACAAAGGCAGGTGCTCCAACTGCCAAAGTTTTAGCCGTTGATCTGACACTGTCACACCCCTTGGCATCCTATATATAGGAATGGGCCAGGCTCATTTTCGGGCAGTAAGCATTTCTGAAATCTCTCGCTACGCCTAGTAGGCTCTCTTCTCTTTTGGTTCCTTCTAGACCTAGGTGATGGAGAATGTTTCTCTGCCTCCTGAGAGGTGGCTGGGATGGGAGAACCTTTTCCCTTGAGGTAGGCAGAGCTACTTGTTGCATCCGACGGCAACAAGGTAGGCAGTGCAACGAGCACCATAGGAGTGTCAGATGAAGAGGGGAGGGGTGGAGAGGGAGGCAGGACATGTGGCTCTCATTCTGGGGACAGATGAGACAAGAGAGCTGGTTGAGGGAAGCCTCACCCCCTGTCCTTGCTTAGCCGCCCAGGTTCTCGGCCAATCCTCCACCTGCATCGTCCTGACTCAGACAGCCTATGACAATTCACTCATTAGGTCAAGACTCAATTACTGTAACACACTTTGTGTGGGGCTGTCTAATGATGATGATGATGATGATTACGTCTCATTATTTTGGTTTCTCCTTTTTCAAATCTTTACGTAGACGCAACTTCCGGTGTCGCTTTGCCCATCTATGGGCACCGAAAATGCCCGGCGCCAACTCCGTAAGTCGCGTCTACACACTTCCGGACATGCGTAGGCGCGACTTCCGGCACTGGCCATAGATGGGAAAAGCAGGGAAAAAATGGCCGGCGGCAGGAGCGGAATAAGGGAGAATAACGGGAAACGAACTGATACGGGGGACCGCTGGGAAACGGTACGAAAAAACGGGGGTTTCCCAGGGAAAACGGGGTACTTGGCAGCTATGGTTCAGTTTGCTACTTTTTCACATCAATATGTGTGTGTGTGTGTGTGTGTGTGTGTGTGTGTGTGTGTGTTCTCATGAAATTTTGTCAGCATCTTCAGTGCAGATTTCCTGCATGAGTGTTTTTCCAAAGCATGGAAGCGAGCACAATCTTTTGCTGTCAATGTCTTCAAGTCGCCGGTGCTGGCAGAGTCACAAGACTCCTGTGGAAAAGCTAGCAACACCGAACTGAATAATATTTTTATATCTTATTATGTGGCTGCTTCCAACACTGCATCTCTGCTCCTGCAACAGACCCCCTCTTCTCCCCCTAGCTCGCCTGTCCCCTCCAGCTCCACCCACAGGCACCCTCAAAATCAGCTCCAGAGAATATTTAGGGGTTCGCAGGGAAAAGAGAAGAAGTTGTGCAAGTGAAACTCTGTGCAGCCCTGGATACAAACAAACAACAGTATTACAGGAAAGGAGAAGCATATTGTCTGAATGTGAATATCCTCCAGAAGTTTTTTTTCCAAACAGGAAAGTTTTTCTGACACATTTCACATATGTATGTACATGCTAAACTTATTCCTTCTCACACACCCCTCCCTCCCCCAGATCTTTCCTAATTTCTGACATCTGATCGTCATTAAAATAATTGACATGCAACTGAACTGTTTGGTATTCCTTTTCCAGTGGGGGAAGGGGAACTTGGCTCCACTCCCAAAAGTCTCGTTGAAATGGGTTCACGGCCGTCCCCACCCCTCAGAAATGTCCTGTGACCAAAGCCCGGATCTGAAAGAACGCAGAGCGTTAATGTTTGACATGTGGAAGCCGTGGGCGTGGGATGTGGTGGGGGGCGGCGAGGAAGAGAGCAGGAGCATGACTGATTTTATTTTTTTTAAGGCTCTGACCACGTATGGAAAAGAGTATAACCCGCGAATATTAGTTGCAAGGGGAAGATTCCCCTTCAGTATGGCTGTATGGTTTTTGGCTGGTTAGGAATTGTGAATGTTTGACGAAATATTTTAATACACTAAACCCTGCCTGTCATTTGTCCACCATCTCCAGCTATTGGCAGAACTGCTATGATGTCATGGTATGTTCATGGATGTTCTGCTCACTTCCTGCATTGATATAATTCGGACAAGTCATTCAGATCCTTTCAGGGAAATACAGTGGTGCCTCGCTAGACGAATTTAATTCGTTCCACGGGTCTTTTCTTATAATGAAAAATTCGTCTAGCGAATCCCATAGGAATGCATTGAATTTTTTTTTTTTGCTCATAGGAATGCATTAATTGAATTTCAATGCATTCCTATGGGAAACCGCGATTCGCTAGACGAATTTTTCATAAAACGAAGTCGTCTAGCGAGGCAACCTCCGCTCGAAAAATCCTTTCGTTAAGTGGAAATTTCGTTAAGCAGGGCATTCGTTAAGCGAGGCACCACTGTAGACTCGCTTATATATATATTGCATTGCACAGAGCCTTCAGAAAGGGAGAAAGCTTTGCACTGCTGATATATACCATGTTTCTCATATTATAAGACACGTCTTATATTTATTTTTTCCTTTAAAAAAACACTATGGCTTATTTTCAAGGGATGTCTTATTTTTTTTCCTCCTCCTCCTCCTGCTGCGGCCGGCATTGCTGCTGCGCCTATCACTATGGCTTATTTTCGGGGTATGGCTTATATTCCTTGAATGCTTAAAAATCCTGCTTTGGCTTATTTTATGGGTATGTCTTAAAATATGAGAAACAGGGTAGCAAGGGGGATTATTTAAAAAAATTAATTAATTTCAATTAAATTTATTGCACTGATATCCCACCTTTCTCCCAAGGAGCTCAAGGTGGCATCCACATTTCTCCTCCTCCCCATGTTATCCTCATAACAACCCTTTGAGGTAGGTTAGGTTGAGAGTGAGTGACTGGCCCACGGTCACCTGAAGAGCTTCATGGCTGAGTGGGGATTTGAACCCTACCTAGTTCAACACTCTAACCATAACATCAGCTCTCTGTTCTGAATCTGAAGGGAAGAGGGTCCAGAAACTGAAAGGGTGGGGAGGTAGGGAATGATGTGAATAAACAGTAGGTTGATAATGGCAATGGAATAGGAAGAGCCCAAGGAAAATACTACCGCTGAGCTGAGGTACATGGGAAGGAACACAAGCAGCTGCTTCATACTGAGTCAGACCCTTGGTCCAAGTAGCTCAGTATTGTCTACACTGCAGCAGCTCTCCAGGATTTCGGGCAGGGGGCATTGCCAGTCCTACCTAGAGGTGCCATTGGGTATTGAACCTGTGACCTTCTGCATACAAGGCAGGAGCTTTGCCACTGAGTTACGACCCTCCAACTTTGCACCAGCCACCACACTTTGCTCCCTTTTGCTCATCCCACGTTTGCTGCACTCCAGTCAGAGAGGCGCCAACATCTTGGGAACACTTTTAAGTGGGTCTCGTTTTCCTGAGGAGGAGGCTGGCAGATAAGTCATGAAGTGACAGGAGAACAAACTGTTGTTTGGAGGCGCCGTGGAACGGAAGAACAATGGCCCCTTTTTTAAACCTGCGCCGTGCCAGAAACCTCAGCCAGTTAGCAAGAGCTGTCAGTGTTTGCTGATTGCCCGGTCTTGGAAGGGCAATTTGATTTGGTAGCTTGAGGACACGGCATTGTATCGCCTTGTGACCTGGCTCTTCAAACCGTGCCCAATTTGGAGTGCCCGCTCCCTTCTGCGTCTAGGAAGTGTTATCTTTGCAGCTCCCAAGAGTATTACTCACTTCAAGGCTGGGGCTGATACCCAGAGAGCTTGTTTTCAAGTTTATCAAGAATGCCCAACAGGTCATCACAGCTTTCAAGCATGAATGGAGGTCTTGTTTTTTTGTTTGTAAAAGAGCTCCAGGTGGCAAGCCACACACAAACACAGGGGAGGGTTCTGTCCTTACAGCACCAAAAGGGAATATACACCCAACAAAGACTCCAAGTCCTCTTTGTTGTTATGCTGCAACAGACTCACAACAGCTGGGGAAAGTTAATTGTTCCATAGCACTAATGCATGCTCTGGTAACTCCTGATTAGGCTACTGCAATGCAGTGTATCTGGTGTGAGGTGGGGGGGGGGACTGAATTCTGTTCACATTTAATTCCATTTCCCCCCCGAAACAATACGGAAACCGAAACGCAGTTCCCCTCTGAAATCTGACCATCTCTGAATTTTGCAATTCAGTTCTCCCATGCATATATCAGCAGGAAAGGCACATTAAAGCAAATATATTGGTGACAGTAAGATGCATTATATTAGGGGGAATTCAAAATAAAATACCAGAAGGTTTTCCTGCTGACTTAAAATATATATCCACAAATCAGTGTGGAAATCTGGAGAACTGAACAGATGATTCAACAAATAAGAAAACTGTGTGGACAAATTCTCTCATATTCGTATATGTGCATTTTTTTTTTAAAAAAAATCTGGCTTTAAAATAGCATTATTATTTGTTTTTCAGTATATATATTGTTCTGAAAATTAAAAAAAGTAAATTAAAAACTCCTTGTTGCAGTCTTGATGCAATACCAGTAGATTGGTAAAGCCACAGTCCCCCCCCCCCTAATACAACAGTCAATGCAGTGTGAAAGAAATGTTATTAAACAGGACAGAAGCACTTGCATTTAGGGTTGCCAGACTCAATAGAGGACAGGACTTCTGTGCCTTTAATTGCCCTGCTCTCTTTTGAGTCTGGAAACCTTAAAGAGAAACCAAAGGGCTTGGAAATTAAACAAAGGGTCTGCTGGTTTCTCTTTAAGGTTTCCTGACTCAAAAGAGAGCAGGGCAATTAAAAGCACAGAAGTCCTGTCCTCTATTGAGTCTGGCAACCCTACTTGCATTATAATCAGGAAAACCAAAGCAGTATGGAACTCACAGGTAGAGAATACTTATATTTTTATTTGTCTTTATTATTTGTAAAGAGAATCTTTACATAAGTTAATACTTGATTATCCCGTCGGATCTGTGCTATATCTTTGTACTTTCATCCTTCCAGGCTGCAGTTCTTTATGCTTTTTAATTCTTTGGTTTCCTTAGGCTAGCACTTTTTGTGTCTGTGGATAAATCAATGATACATATTTTTTTTAAAGAAAAAGAAAAAAAGAAAACCAATGCGATCTTATTCGTATCTGATTGCACCCACAGAGAGCTGCTGGGGGGTCTGAAGAATGTAGAATTATCAAGGCAGGATCCTTACCAATGCCCTTTTATTTCCCCAGAAACTTGATGCCCCGCACCTTGGAGGGACAGATCACCATGGAGAAGACGCCGAGCTACTTTGTGACCAAGGAAGCTCCCCGGCGCATTTACAACATGTCCAGGGACACCAAGCTGATTGTGGTGGTGCGCAACCCGGTGACGCGGGCCATTTCAGACTACACGCAGACTCTTTCCAAGAACCCCACCATCCCTAGCTTCCAAGCCTTGGCCTTCAAGAACATCAGCACGGGCCTCATCGACACCACCTGGAGTGCCGTGCGGATCGGCATTTATGCCAAACACCTGGACAGCTGGCTGCGGTATTTCCCCCTGTCCAAGTTCCTCTTTGTCAGCGGGGAGAGGCTGGTGAGCGACCCAGCCGGGGAGATGGCCCGCGTCCAAGACTTTCTGGGGATCAAGCGGGTGGTGACAGACAAGCACTTCTACTTCAACGAGACTAAGGGCTTCCCTTGCTTGAAGAAGCCCGAAGGGAGCAGCCGACCCCGGTGCCTGGGGAAATCCAAAGGGAGGCCGCACCCCAAAATCGACCCGCAGGTCATCCGCCGCCTGCAGGAGTTCTACAGACCCTTTAACATGAAATTCTACCAGATGACTGGCCAGGACTTTGGCTGGGACTGACGGAGAGACCCCTTCATGTGTCAGGGGGGAAGTTGAACTTGCTAGAGGGCGGA
Organism: Zootoca vivipara; assembly: GCF_963506605.1. Classification (NCBI taxonomy): domain Eukaryota; kingdom Metazoa; phylum Chordata; class Lepidosauria; order Squamata; family Lacertidae; genus Zootoca; species Zootoca vivipara. Next base: position 31,421,618 of record NC_083289.1, on the reverse strand, counting down.
ATGGCCCTCTTCCCAGCAGCCTGTTGAATGCTGCAGGCCCCTTCCCCACACAGTCGTAGGGCATGGGGCATCTGAAATGGGTCTCGGGTCAGGGGGGACATCTCCTTTTCTTTATAATTTATATCACCTCTTGCCAGTAAGGAAGAAATGTATGCTTACCGAGTAGAGAGAAAGTATTTAAGTTTTGTTTTGTTTTGTTTGTTTTTTTAACCACCACCCGCAACATAAGAGATCAAGTCCAGGAAACTCAGATCTGACGAAATATTCTGCTGAATAAACCTGGCTAATATAGACAAGACATGGAAGTTTTTGAAGCGGTGGGAGTGAATGAGAATGCGGGCAAGGGAGGAAGAACACAGATCACAGCCTTGACTAATGGCACAGCCTACTACAGTGGTACCTCTACTTACGAATGGAGCTCCGCCCACCATCTTGGATGTGGTTTAGATAGGATTTTTTCTACTTACGAATTTTTAGATAGGGTTGTTTCTACTTATATTTTTTCTCCCAATGCATTCCTATGGGATTCGACTTACAAATTTTTCCGACTTACAAATGTGCATTCGGAACGCATTAAATTCGTAAGAAGTAAAGGTACCACTGTATGTTCTTCTCCACACATCCTTTGGGATGAATCCAACTTTAGCCCTGCTCAGGGTATGCCTTTTGATATTGATGGACATAACTAATGTTGAGCCATTGATTTCAATTGGTGTGCTCTGGGCAGAACTAAGGCCACATTCACACCATACTAGGATCCCATAAACAGGCATAGCTCCCTCTCCAAAAGAATTTTGGGAGCTGTAATTTGTTAACGGAGCTGAGAGTGATTAGGAGAACCCTGTTTCCCCCAGGACTAGTTTAAGAATCAGTCCCTCTCCCCGAGGACCACTGAGTGGAATAAGAGTCTCCTAACGGCTCTCCCAGTTCATCCACCTTGGAGATGATCAATGTTCTCCAAGTGGCATGTGAGAAGAGCCTCTGTCTGGGCTAATAATGTTCTAAGATGTGGAGCAAGCAGGCCAGCACGTTCTGGCCCACTTGACCACTGCAACAAATGGATATCATAAGATGCACAACTGCACACAAAGTTGCCCCACACATGCACAGAATCTGCATCTATGATCAAAGAACACTGAGCAAGGAAGTGGTAGGTTCATAAAAGGCTCAGTGGTGGACTCTGAAGTCACCTCCGCACCACATATTTTAAGCATTATTATACCACTTTGAAGGGGATGCGGGTGGCGCTGTGGGTTAAACCACTGAGCCTAGGGCTTGCTGATCAGAAGGTCAGCGGTTCGAATCCCTGTGACGGGGTGAGCTCCCGTTGCTTGGTCCCAGCTCCTGCCAACCTAGCAGTTCGAAAGCACGTCAAGATGCAAGTAGATAAATAGGAACCACTACAGCGGGAAGGTAAACGGCGTTTCCGTGTGCTGCTCTGGTTTGCCAGAAGCGGCTTTGTCGTGCTGGTCACATGACCTGGAAGCTGTACGCCGGCTCCCTCGGCCAATAACGCGAGATGAGCACCGCAACCCCAGAGTCAGTCACGACTGGACCTAATGGTCAGGGGTCCCTTTACCTTTTACACCACTTTGAACAGTCATAGAATTGTGGAAACTGCAGGTTGTCAAGGGCACTGAAAGTTGTTCAGGGATCCCTATTCCTCTCACATAGCTACAGTTTCCAGAGGGGTTCAACGATCAGTCCTTCTTCCCTAGGAACTCTTGGAATTGAAGCCCTGTAAAGGGAATAGGGAGTCTCCTAACAACATTTAAGCATTGTGGGTGTTCCTTTCACTCTTGCCTTGCAGAGTGGGGAGGCCTGCATCCTAGGATAACATCCCCATGCAAACCTTTTAGAGAAGAGGCCTGCTGTTCTCTTTTCACGACAGATCTGGCAAACACTAACCCAGTTTTTTTTTATGGCCCCTCAAAACATTTCTGTGAGAAATATGAACTAATAAAAGGGAAAATACAAAAGCTCTGAATAGACTCCAAATGTTTAAGATCTCTTTTCTTCTTAAGTGTCAGGCACTGTCCTGCATGTGCTGTGCAAACTCACGGATCAAGGTGGAGGCTTCTGGGAACAGGATCGAAAGGTAATACCGGAGACAAATAATTCCCTGGAGCGAAATCTAGAGAGGGTTATATGAGCTTTAAGTGACTGTAACAGGAGACTTAACAAGTCTTTGTTTTCTCAAACTATTTAGTCCTCCAGCAATTTAGTACAGGTGTCGCTTAAGGACTCTTCAGCCTTCTTTGAGGACTGCACACAGTCACAAGCCCTCTTCAGACAGCTAGTTAATCTGTTGACCGAAAAAGCAGAAAGCCACACTTGACATGAATCAAATGTATGTCCGATTGGAACCTTTACAACATGCCTAGTTTTCTGCTCAAAGGGGCGGGGGGGGGGGGGCTTGCAAGTTTTATGCATACCCTCCAACATTTCGCCAATGAAACTATGGCTGTCTTATTCAATAATAATAATAATAATAATAATAATAATAATAATAATGGGTTCCTGCAACCACTGGGTTCCTCCAACCAATCTGGGCAGCTTCCAACATATATAAAAACATAATGAAACATTAAACATTTTAAAACTTGTATATACAGGGCTGGCTTCAGATGTCTTCTAAAGGTTGTATCTTATCTCCTTGGCTTGGGGAATCGCATAACTCCATACCCTCCAACATTTCTCCAATGAAAATAGGGGCATCCTAAGAAAAAGCGGCACATTCCAGGATCAAATCAGAAATTAGAATGGCTTCTGTAAATCTGGGACTGTCCCTGGAAAATAGGGACACTTGGAAGGTCTATTTTATGTGCATGAACACCAAAAATAACACAGTGACATCAACAGGCAGGGAATTCCAAAGTGTAGGTGCCACCACGCTAAAGTACTGATTTCTTACAAGTGCAGAATGAGTATTATGAGTGCCTGTTCTGCAGATCAAAGTGGTCAAGCGGGCACATGCAGGGTAGAGCAATCCTGGAGTGATATGGGGCAGCCACAAAGGCCGCCATAGGAAAAGGCCTCTTTGCCACAATGAGCCCCCCTGCCTCGAAGGAAGCGCTGTGCCAGGTGCCCTGCCAGGGGTTGGATGTCAAAGCTGAGGGGACTCCGTTGTCACTTTTTGCCAGCATCCCACCCCCCATGATGGACTGCCCCCTGCTTGTTTAGGTTTTGTTTCCAGCCATGACATTCGACCAAATTATTCTCCGGCAAGGGCTTTAAAGATTCCCAAGAGCCCGTGAATGCCGGGAAGTTCCGATAGTGATCCTATTTCTCAGCTGAGTGCCTGCATTCAGGCCGAGGCCCATTGATATGCAAAGCGCCCAAAGGGTCCCAGCTCTGAAAGATGGTTTGTGTCTCTGCCTTGTGAAAAAGGGGAGTTGGGGCTCGAGGGTCTTTTTTCCTTCCCCCTCCCCAGCTCGACAAAGGGAAAGGCCTGAATCTCCAAAGCCACACAATGCCTTATAGAGTTGAGCTTTTCAAGCATCTGACGTGACCCCAAAACGCATTGAAAGCGAGCATTTGCCTTGCAGACTCATTAAGAGCTCTCAATGGGCTCTTGGCAGAGGCCGGGGCTGAGGCTGGCCGCCCGGATTAAGACTTTTGAAGTGTTACACGAACCCCCTGCTTAAACTAATTGCTGCCCCACCGCTCAGGGGGTCAAGTATTTGCATTCATGGCATTGAACAGGCACCACTTGTGGGGTTGACCAGGTGAAACCGCTACTTCATTAGACGGGGACAATAAAAACAACCCCTCGTGGGGGGGGGGGGAGGAAGAGGAAAAAGGTAGCCGAAAGGGGAAACGGTCAGATCTTTCCAGAGGATCCCCGCTGCATTCAGAAAAAGCCCTCTTGTTACTGCTGCGAGCTCGCTGGAGTTAAGAGTTGCAAAATGGAGCAAGCCTTTTTTAAGTGGGGGACGGGCCAGGCGCTTTTGTGGAAGATCTGTCAAGCTATTTGGTAAATTGCCTGCTGGGCCTGTTTCAAAGGCAATGTGTTTTTAATGGTTTGCCATCTTTCCAGATCATTGTGACTGTTAGCCTGGGTTCTAATCTCCAAACAGCCAGGGGCGAGGGCTGTGTTCTGCAGGAGGGCAATGTGGTACAGAACCCAACTTCCTAAGAAGTGCAGTTTTCAAGGATGTGGAGTGTGTGCGCCGTTTTTGTTCATTTAAAAACAAGTTCCTAGTCCCCGTGGATGCAAATGGAAGGCTGCAGGGCAACTCCTGCTGAATCTTAGGTGTCAGAGTAAGACTGGCTAGATTCCCCAAGGTCAGAGGGAGGGGCTTCAGTGTGCTCCTCCCCGTGACTGACAGAAGCAGCATAAATTATGCAAAACAGTAAAAAAATGAGACCATTATTCAACATAAGAATAATTGTGCAATTGGCTTGATTCAGTTCAGCTCTTGAGCTCACAAACTTTGGGTTGCTTGAAGGCAGAAGGGGTTGTGGAGTGCTGGCATACTAGAAGCAGTACCAGGCTTTCTGGAGCTCCCACAAGCCGAACCAGACATTGCATCTCAGCCCAGCGTACCTCATCTTAACGTACGTCATAGGATTGCTGAGAGAATGAAAGTGGGGGCCTTGCCCTGCAATCCGTCCCAATGAATGGTAGGATTAAAACAGCATTCTTCAACCTGGGGTCTTCCAGATATTATTGGACTACAACTCCCATCATCCCTGACCACTGGCCATGCTACCTGGGGCTGATGGGAGTCAAACAACATTTGAAGGGCACTGGTATAGATTGCATGCAGAGCCCAGAGAGAAAAGAAACTGATAATACTGAACTGGGTAAACTACAAAACCAGTCAGCGGTTTTCCTTTATTTACAAGCCTTTTTCATAGGAGAGACATGCAACTACACTTGCAGGGAAGGGAACTCCCTCAGAACTACCCAGCCAATCAGAGAACAAGTTACCTCAGCAAGAATCATGCAATTTTGACTGGTTGCTAGGCAACACCTCTAGCACCCTGTTGACCCGGCATCCCCAAACCCAGCCCTCCAGATGTTTTAGGACTACAATTCCCATCATCCCTGGCCACTGGTCCTGTTAACTAGGGGTGATGGGAGTTGTAGTCCCAAAACATCTGGAGGGCTGAGTTTGGGGGTGCCTGCAGTTGACTATCTGACTATCAACAAAATTAGCCCTTAGATACTAACGGAATGATTCTTGCTGTTGTACTTCCAGCATATATGGTATCTTATTCCTTGGGTCTCATTGTCTATTCCAGTCCTTGACAATATAGTGAACAGTTTATTCCAGCTCAAGATGTCAAAGGCTTTTTCTAGATCAGTTAACCCTAGTTGTGATTCCTTCTTAATTTCTAGATATCTCTTTGTCCCTATTTGGATTACAAGCATGGGTTCCCTGGATCCTCCTTGCTTCCTAAATCCAAATTGTATCTCAGTTGTTCATCAAATTTCATCCCAACCTTTCTTTCCAAACTTTTGCTGGTATTTTGGAAGCACAGGCTCTTTGCATTTGCCTTCTGCCTGTAAGAACAGTTATAGTGGCCCAAATCAACTGGCATGTTTTGCTCCTCCTGTCCATTTCTCTGATTAGTTTAAACAGATGTTCCTTGAAACCATCTCCTGCAACTTTCATGAGTTCAACTAGAAATTATTTGTTGTTGCTGCTGCTGCTGCTGCTGTTATTTCTTCTCATGCTCCTTTTAGACTAAGGCCACTTCCAGGCTCATTATTTTGTGATAATGATTCGGGAGAAAGATTTTTCTCCTGTCTATAACTTCCTCCGAATGCTATTTCCATATTTCTGCAGTCTTTTAATCTTCTGTCAACAAGATCCGTAGCTCACTTCCGACAGTTGCATTCCTCTCACCACTTAACATTTGTTTACAATCTGATAAACCTTAAGAATGCAGGGAGCTGCCATAAGAATGTCAGGAGAACCTGCTGGATCAGACCAATGGCCACCCTTTCCTCACACTGGCTGACCAGATGCCTGTGGGAAACCCGCAAGTAGAACCTGAGCAGAAGAGCCCTCTTCTCTCCTATGGCTTCCAGCAGCTGGTAGTCAGAAGCATTTCTGCCTCCAACTGCGGAGGTAGAGCAGGCATCCCCAAACTTCGGCCCTCCAGATGTTTTGGACTACTATTCCCACCATCCCTGACCATTGGTTCTGTTAGCTAGGGATCATGGGAGTTGTAGGCCAAAACATCTGGAGGGCCACAGTTTGGGGATGCCTGAGGTAGAGCATAGCCTTCACAGCCAGTAGCCATTGATAGCCTCCTCCTCCTCCTCCTCCTCCTCCTCCTCCTCCTCCTCCAAGAATTCGTCTAATCATATTTTAAAGACTTCTAGGTTGATTGCCTTCACTGCCTCCTGTGGGAGTGAGTTCCAGAGTTTAACTCAGTGCTGTGTGAAGAAGTACTTTCTTTTATCTTTCCAGAAGTGGTAGGTCAGCTGGCAGCGCATGAGATTCTTAATCTCCGGACTGTGGCTCCGAGACCCACATTACGCAAAAGATTTCTGAATTGCAGGAGCTTGGACTAGATGACCCTCGAGGTCCCTTCCAACTCTACGATTCTATGAAAAATCTTCCAACATTCAGCTTCTTTGGATGCCCATGAGTTTAGTGGCATGAGAGAGGGAGAAAACATTTCTCCATCTACTTTCTCCATGCTATGTATAATTTTATAAACATCTATCATGTCACCTTTATTCATAGGGGAGTTGCCCCCACACCCTTGATCATATTGCTTGCCCTTTTCTGAAACTTTTCCAATATCTTTTTTGAGGCAGCATGACCACAACTGTGCGCAGTGCTCCAAATGCAGTCACAACATAGATGTGCAACTGGTGATGTGCACTGGGAGGCATCTGGCTCTGACAACTCAAGGGAAGATGCCTGTGAGAGTTTGGGCTCTGGCACTACAGGCTCTGGTGGGAGGTTCCCCTGAGGACTCCTGCCCAATGGTCTCCCTGCCTTCGGTGGCCAGCTCTGAGCTCTGAACCTGTTCCCACTCCCCATCTGGTGCTTCTGCAGCCTCCCACTTGCTGTCCCCATTACTGCTAGATTCAGGGGTCATGAGAGCTAGGGCATCAGAGCACTTGAATCCGCTTCAATTGCACATGCCTGAGGTCCCAGTATGCGACTGAATCCCTCCTGCAAAATACAGATGGCCTGGAATCGTCCATAGCCATTCCATTTTCCTGCCTGATACAAAGAAGCTGGTTTAGTAAACACACACTCACTCACTCACCAAATTGGCAGCTGGATCTCCCACACAGGTGACAGGACAGCACCCCTCACTGCAGCTGAAGGCCATAGGCTAGCTCAGGGGGTTCAGAGCTTGGAAATCCAGGACACATAGCATTATCTTTCAAACACCTCGCTGCGACTCCCTCACCTTCCAGCACCTGCTGTTTGGGGAAAGCCCCTAGCTCAGTGGCAGGGCATTTTCCTTGCATGCAGCAGTTTCCAGGTTCAATATCCAGCAGCCCCAAGTTGGGCTGGGGAGGAACACCCCCCACCCTGGAGAGCCCCTGCCAGTCAGCATAGGCAATACTGATCTTGATAGTCCAATCGTCTGACTTAAGAGAAGGCAGCTTTCTAAGCTCCTACATAATGAGGCCTTACAAATAGCGGAGGAGAGGAGGCAAGCAAAATGCAAGGGAGATAGGGAAAGATACAGGAAACTGAATGCAGATTTCCAAAAAAACAGCAAGGAGAGACAAGAGGGTCTTCTTAAATGAGCAATGCAAAGAAATAGAGGAAAACAATAGAATGGGGAAAACCAGAGATCTGTTCAAGAAAATTGGAGATATGAAAGGAACATTTCGTACAAAGATTACCATAATCAAGGACAAAAGTGGTAAGGACCTAACAGAAGCAGAAGACATCAAGAAGAGGTGACAAGAATACACAGAGGAATTATACCAGAAAGATATGGAGGTCTCGTACACCCCAGGTAGTGTGGTTGCTGACCTTGAGCCAGACATTTTGGAGAGTGAAGTCAAATGGGCCTTAGAAAGCACTGCTAATAACAAGGCCAGTGGAAGTGATGATATTCCAGCTGAACTATTTAAAATTTTAAAAGATGATGCTGTTAAGGTGCTACACCCAATATGCCAGCAAGTTTGGAAAACTCAGCAATGGCCAGAGGATTGGAGAAGATCAGTCTACATCCCAATTCCAAAGAAGGGCAGTGCCAAAGAATGCTCCAACTACCGCACAATTGCACTCATTTCACACGCTAGCAAGGTTATGCTTAAAATTCTACAAGGCAGGCTTAGGCAGTATGTGGACCGAGAACTCCCAGAAGTGCAAGCTGGATTTCGAAAGGGCAGAGGAACCAGAGACCAAATAGCAAACATGCGCTGGATTATGGAGAAAGCTAGAGAGTTCCAGAAAAACGTCTACTTCTGCTTCATTGACTATGCAAAAGCCTTTGACTGTGTCGACCACAGCAAACTATGGCAAGTTCTTAAAGAAATGGGAGTGCCTGATCACCTCATCTGTCTCCTGAGAAATCTCTATGTGGGACAAGAAGCTACAGTTAGAACTGGATATGGAACAACTGATTGGTTCAAAATTGGGAAAGGAGTACGACAAGGTTGTATATTGTCTCCCTGCTTATTTAACTTATATGCAGAATTCATCATGCGGAAGGCTGGACTAGATGAATCCCAAGCCGGAATTAAGATTGCCGGAAGAAATATCAACAACCTCAGATATGCAGATGACACAACCTTGATGGCAGAAAGCGAGGAGGAATTAAATAACCTTTTAATGAGGGTGAAAGAGGAGAGCGCAAAATATGGTCTGAAGCTCAACATCAAAAAAACCAAGATCATGGCCACTGGTCCCATCACCTCCTGGCAAATAGAAGGGGAAGAAATGGAGGCAGTGAGAGATTTTACTTTCTTGGGCTCCTTGATCACTGCAGATGGTGACAGCAGTCACGAAATTAAAAGACGCCTGCTTCTTGGGAGAAAAGCAATGACAAACCTAGACAGCATCTTAAAAAGCAGAGACATCACCTTGCCGACAAAGGTCCGTGTAGTTAAAGCTATGGTTTTCCCAGTAGTGATGTATGGAAGTGAGAGCTGGACCATAAAGAAGGCTGATCGCCGAAGAATTGATGCTTTTGAATTATGGTGCTGGAGGAGACTCTTGAGAGTCCCATGGACTGCAAGAAGATCAAATCTATCCATTCTTAAGGAAATCAGCCCTGAGTGCTCCCTGGAAGGACAGATCGTGAAGCTGAGGCTCCAATACTTTGGCCACCTCATGAGAAGAGAAGAATCCTTGGAAAAGACCCTGATGTTGGGAAAGATTGAGGGCACTAGGAGAAGGGGACGACAGAGGACAAGATGGTTGGACAGTGTTCTCGAAGCTACGAACATGAGTTTGACCAAACTGCGGGAGGCAGTGCAAGACAGGAGTGCCTGGCGTGCTATGGTCCATGGGGTCACGAAGAGTTGGACACGACTAAACGACTAAACAACAACAACATAATATTGCCCTTATTGTGAACTATAAGGACTAGAATCTTACTTAATGTTTAGGGAAAGGGACATAGTAGTAGAGCTTTTGCCTTGTGTGAAGAAGGTCCTAGGTTCAGTCCCCAGCATCACCAACTGGGGCTGGGGGTGTCCCCTGCCAGAAACCCTAGAGAGCTGCTGCCAGTCAGTGTAGACAGTACTGAGCAAGTTGGATCAGTCATCTGACTCTGTACAAGTCAGCCTCCTAAGTTCCTATTACAATACTTGTGAATGTTTTCAGCTTGATCACCAGGAAGAAGCTGCAAATCACCCCTCTGTCTGCGGCAACACCCTCTGCTTGAGACTAAAAAAGGCACAGAGGCATTGTCAAGAAATAAACAATGAAGGAAGGAAGGGTCACTCACTCTCCATGGCTGCCCCAGCTTCTTTTCCCCAAAGCTCATGGAGTTTTCTGTTGGGATTCCCACTATTTAAACATTTGGGGCTAAAGTGTCAGCTATATTCACCCTTTCTGGCAGGGTCAGCAAGCGATCATGTGACCTTGTCACTCACCCATCGTTGATTCCATCTCGCAGGCTTTCTCGTCATGTGACCCTGTCAAGTGTTTGGACAGAGGGCAGCGTTCGCTGTCAAGAGAGATTAACTTGCACAGAGAAAGTTGCCCATATGGAGATGAGTGTTTGGAATATACGGTCGCTGGGCTTCTTGACTTCTGCTCAAGCCAGTTTCCTTCAGTGGCGACAGAGGTGGGTGGGAGAATTGCAAGGGAAATGCATTCATTTTCTTAGATGGGTAGCCTACCCTACACCCAAGACAGGAGGTGGGCAGCAATATTTAGATCTGGTTCCTCTCTTTATCTCTTAAACATAGAATGGTGTGGAAAGAAGCCTCCTTGCGGTTGTAGTGATTGCCAGTCCCTCAAGCAGCTACAGGAAGCATGGCCTTGATATTTTGGGCAAGGAAAGAGTGCCTAGCAGCAATCTACTGTATAGCCTTATCCTTCCTTCATTTGTCCAGTCCTCTCTTGAAACTTTATGAGGAATGGTTGAGGGAATTGGAGGTGTTTAACCTGGAGAAGACTGAGAGGTCATATGATAGCAATCTTCAAATATCTGAAGGGCTGTCACATGGAAAAGGGATCAAGCTTGTTTTAAGCTGCTTCAGAGGATATGACCTAAAGCAATGGATTCAAATGACAAGAATGGATATTCTGACCAAAACATTAGGAATAACTTTATGAGGGTAACAGCTGTTCAGCAGTGGAACAGACTTTTCTATAGAGACTTCCTGTAGAGGCGGTGGACTCTTCATCATTGGAAGTTCTTAAACTGAGTTTGGATGGCCATCTATCAGGGATTCTTTAGCTGTGATTCCTGCATTGCAGGGGGCTGGACTAGATGACCCTTTGAGTCCCTTACAACTCTACAATTCTATGATTCTAACTTGGTGGTCCTCATTATACCTTCAGGGAGCCCCTTTGACTCAGAGGACTCCATCACAGAAGCCTCTGAACATCTTAGTTCATCTGGGTCCTGGATATGCAGGCACATGGAGACCAAGATTAGTTTTCAGAACATCATTTGAGGAACATAAGTGTTTGGCTGCTGAATCACACCAGAGGCCCAACTAGCCAAGCATCCGTTTCCCAGTGTGGTCAACTATGGGAAGCCCACAAGCAGGATGTGAGCACAACAGCACTTCCTGCCCCAGTGATGATTCCCAGCAGCTTACCAAGCAATGCCATTTTCCGTTCAGTTAAACATGGATTTACTTTCCTGCTACTGTTCTGGTCCAAGTTGCTTCTCATCAGGGTTTGTTTCTTTATTGACACAGGGAGAATGGGCACATTCTTGTGTTCTTGTGATGATTATGTAATGAGGATTACACCTCATTAGAGCCCATTTTCCTTCTCTTGCCTACCTTCAACTCTGTAATCCCAACCCCGCACCTGAGACTGCTCACATTGAATCAATTCGACTTTATTCAAGCCAGTCCTCTCCAACCTGGTGCCCTCCAGATGTTTTGGATGGAAACAGCTGATCAGCCCCATTCAACACCCACCTGGGGTTGGTGGAGGTCATAATCCAACATTTATAGTGGGCATCAAGTTGGGGGAGGCTGATTTTGGCAATCGTGGCCTCCCCACTTTGCTGCAAATTTGAGTTTACTCTGACTCGCCTTTGTTGTTGTTGTTTAGTCATTTAGTCGTGTCCGACTCTTCGTGACCCCATGGACCATAGCACACGAGGCACTCCTGTCTTCCACTGCCTCCCGCAGTTATTCTGATTCTTCCTTGTATTCTTGGCTACTTGTCAAACCAGTCACCAATCTGCCCCCAGACATCCAGACTGGAAGGGCAATGTCCAGAAATGTTGTGATGTGTGGTCTAATGCAGCAGTGGGAAGAAGTTAGATTGAGATCACTTGGGAAACCTCCAACTGATTTGCAGTAGATCAGAAAGAGTTCTCACTCTCAATTGTTTAATGGCAACAAGGCCTTCTAAATTAGCCTGCTGGAATGAGGAAAGATTGGAGGAAGGGAATTAAGTGGGGGGTGGGGTGGGGTGGGGGGAGACAGTTATCTGGTGCTGGAAAAGATTCCAGACCCTCAATCCTTCATTTTAAGAGCATGCTGTGTCTGCTCCACTACTACAGGTATTTTGGTCCTGGTTCTAGTTAGTGGATTTTGGGATATGGGGGTTAAAAATAAATAAAGCAGACCGCCGCAAGCATAATAACTGCCCATCCATGGTCTAATGGGTCAACCATTGCTCAGGAAGCTACTATTCATTCATTCATTCATTCAATTTATACCCCACCCTTCATCTTTAAATAACACATTAACAACAACAACAACAACAACAAATCATTCAAGAAACAGTTGAAAACATTATCTTAATCAGTGATTTCACTGTTACCAGGGACAGTTTCTTTTAGCCATCACATGCCTGGGTAAGCAAGAATGTTTTCAAATTCCTCCTGAAAGTTCATATTGATGGAGGCAGACACACCTCACTAAGAAGGGCATTCCACATGTGGGGAACCACCATGGAAAAGGCCCTAGTAGTGACAAAGCCACTTTCCATATTCAGAGTAAGGCAGTGTTAGGGGAGTGAATCTTGGTTTAAGAGCAGACTTTTACCTGTTGCAATTGCACACAGATGCTTGTAGGTAAGACAATAATAACATTGTTTATTGTTTACACCAACCTGGTGCCTTCCGACTGTTTTGGACCAGAACAGCCATGCTCGAATTAGTTCCATCATCATTTGCCTGTGCTGTCTTGGACTGATGGGAATTGTAGTCCAAAACATCTAGAGGGTACCAGATTGGCAAAGGCTATGTCTCTATGGCCACGCTAGCTGGGGCAGTTGGGAGTTGTGGTCTAAAACATCTGGAGGGTACCATGTTGGTGAAGTCTGGGCCATACCTGCCAAGTTGCTGTCAGAGAAATAAGGGACCGGGCTGGAAGTAGTGCTGCCGCCATTTTGGAACTGGGCGGAGCATGCCCAGAAGTGACTTTTGATGCTGCTTTGCCCAGTTCCAAAATGGCCACGGGGCCAGAAGTCACACTGCAGCCATTTTGGAACTGGGCAGAGCAGCATCAAAAGTCGCTTCTGAGCATGCTCCACCCAGTTCCAAAATAGCCACCGCGCCAGAATAAACCGGGGGGAAACAAAAAAAATCTGTTTTTTCAGCTAGGAACAGCTGGAAAAACGGGGATTTCCCGGGGAAAACGGGAGACTTGGCAGCTATGGTCTGGGCTAGGCACATCCTTGGGTCTCAGATGAGCTGAGTGAGGGCTCTTGGAGTGCCTTTTTCATACCTGTTTATTAATGATTCAGGTAGAAGTTGGCATAATAAGAGTATACAATCTGTACATTCCCAAAAGGAGGAGGAGGAAAAATGGTTTCAATTTTGGCACTGGGGCTTCTTCCCATCCATCAAAAATATTCAAGGAATTTATGGCAGACCTCAAGCCGGAGAGAACCAGGATGGGGAGGGGACAGAAAGGGAGGAGAGAGAGAGAGAGAGAGAGAGAGAGAGAGAGAGAGAGAGAGAGAGAGGAGCAGTTACAAATCCGCCAAGTTCAGCAGCTTGTCTGCTGGTTTGAATTGCTGTGTAATCCTCTGACATAGAATAAACTCGTGCCATATTAAAAAAAAAAATGCCCAGGCCTCGGGAGAAGAGAGTAACTATAGCCACATGTCTGTGGGCTGTTTCCAAACCTTGTCAAGTTGAAATATGTGAAGTAAGTCCATTTAACCACTATCAAATGGTGCCATCTTAGATGAGTGTATAAAGAAGAGAACTGAACTGGAAAACGAAAACCAACTGCGCATTCTGGGGCTCAAATAAGTTCAGGCACTTTGCCTTAATGTCTGCCTAATTACTACACAAGCTGGTGTGTGTGTGTGTGTGTGTGTGTGTGTGTGTGTGTGTGTGTGTGTGTGATGGAAATCCAGCTTTCTAATGGAGCCAAGATCATGTTTTGGTAATTTGACTTCCTCCCCCCACCTCCTGCATTTCCATTCTCATTCTTCGAATGCATTGATGATTTGACATTATTTGCCCAGCAAAACAATGGTGGCTAATATATTCCTCTGTAGTCCACCCATAGACCATCTGCTCCAAAGATCTGAAATTTCACTGAGGCTGCGGGGGGCTTGGTGGGATGGGAAGGGCTCTGTCCTGGTCAGGCACACAGAGCTTGGCATTGTTCTGCTCCCTCTTTTCTGCTTGATGGGAAGTTCAAAGCTGCCTCCCTGAAAGCTTTGCCCCTTTCCTGTCATTATTACAGAAGGCCTGTCGTGTCTTTGTCAAAAATCTGTTTATCGACAATTTTTAAAAATTTTGTCTCTTCCTTGAAAGGCTCGAGGAACAACAGCAACAAAACAAAAAACCTTATAACATGAAGGAAATGTTTGAATGGGTGGGTGGGTGGCGAGTGGAGGGCCAGATGCATTTCTGCCTCTGCTGTTAAATGGTCACCTCACCTCAAAAAGGATGTTATAGAGCTGGGGGGGGGGAGGGAATCCCCCCTCTCATGGGCATCCTCAGGCGTGGTGCTAGGGCTTTTTTCGCCCTAAGCAAAACACCTTCTGGCGCCCCCCGGGCGCGCATGCGTCATGACACACGCACACACACCGCTGATGCCCCTGCGTCCCCTCCATTGGCGGGAGGAGCGCGGGCCAAGAGGGGAGCTCGGCGCCCTCCCGCCTGTGGAGGGGACGCTTTGAGCTCCTCAGCAGCGGCAGCTGTATCGAGCGAGCAGTGGCGGCAGCAGCAGCGCCCATAGCTGAAGGCTTCAGCTGCAGGCGCTGCCGCCGCTTGCTCACTACAGCCACTGGGGAGCTCACAGCGTCCCCTCCGTGGGCGGGAGGGCGCCGAGCTCCCCTCTTGGCCCGCGCTCCTCCCGCCTGTGGAGGGGACGCTGGGGGCTCCTTGGCGAGCAGGCGGGCGGGCGGGCGGGCGGCAGCGGCAGCACCCATAGCTGAAGGCTTCGGCTGCAGGCGCTTGCCGCCACTACCGCCGCCGCTCGCTGGCTGCGGCCGCTGCTGCTGGGGAGCTCTTGGCATCCCCTCCATAGGCGGGAGGAACACGAGCGCGCGCCTTGGGAGGGCAGCGGTTGCATGACGGGGGTTTTGCGGGGCAGGCTCGGCAACGCCCCCTCCATTTTCGTGCCCTAGGCAATGGCCTAGTCCGCCTAAATGGACGCACCGGGCCTGGGCATCCTATGAAGCTGAATGTTGGAAGGTTCAGGACAGATAAAAGAAAGGGCTTTACACATATCTTTTGAAGGTGACTTGAAAACTACAACTAATCCAGAATGCGGCAGCCAGATTGGTGACTGGGGAGTGGCCGCCGAGACCATATTACACCGGTTCTTAAAGACCTACATTGGCTCTCAGTACGTTTCCGAACACAATTCAAAGTGTTGGTGCTGATCTTTAAAGCCCTAAACAGCCTCGGCACAGTATACCTAAAGGAACCTCTCCAGCCCCATCGTTCTGCCTGGACACTGATGTCCAGCTCTGAGGGCCTTCTAGTGGTTCCCTCACTGTGAGAAGTGAGGTTGCAGTGAACCAGGCAAAGGGCCTTCTTGGTTGGAATGCACTCCCATCAGATGTCAAGGAAATAAACAACTATCTGACTCTTAGAAGAAATCTGAAGGCAGCCCTGTTTAGGGAAGTTTTTGGAAGCCACAGGAGGAGAGAGTGCTCTTGTACTCTACTCAGGTCCTGCTCGGAGGTTTCTCATTGGGACATCTGGTTGGCCACTGTGAAAACAGGAAGCTGAGCAAGATGGGCCACTGACCTGATCCAGCTACTGGGAATCACATGTTGCTGGGAATCACATGTGGGGAGATTAGCATTGCACAGCCAGCTCCTGCTTATGGTCTTCTGATTGGTTAGCTTATGTGCAAACAGAATGGCTCAGCAAGATGGCCTGATTCAACAACCAGGTTCTTATTGCGTTCTTATCTTTCCCAAAGGTATAATGTGTCTGAACCTTGAGGTTGCACATAACTACAGTGGTGCCTCGACTTACAAATTTAATCCATTCCGAAGGCACCTTCGTAAGTCGAAAAATTCGTAAGTCGAAAAACGCAATTGGAAGCACGATTTCCCATAGGAATGCACTGGAAACGGAAAAATTCCTAAGTCGAAGCAACCCTATCTAAAAAATCGTAAGTCGAAAAATCCCTATCTAAAACTGCTGCGTTCCCCCCCCCCCGATGTCGAGACATTCGTAAGCGTGTGGCCATGACCCCCATTCGTAAGTCAAAAAATTCGGCTGTCGAGTCATTCGTCAGTTGAGGTACCACTGTAAATGATACCTAAATAAAAAAATTCCTTCCAGTAGCACCTTAGAGACTAACTAAGTTTGTCATTGGTATGAGCTTTTGTGTGCATGCACACTTCTTCAGATACCTAGTTAATCAGTTGCTGGGAATCACAAATGGGAAGAGCACTGCTGCTGCTCTCAGGTCCTGCTTGGAGGCATCTGGTTGGCCACTGTGAGAACAGGAAACTGAGCTAGATGGCCTTCGATCTGATCCCACAGGGCTCTTCTTATGATGCTCCCAGCCCTACCTGGAGAGATGCCAGGGATAGTACTTGCAACCCTTGCTTGCATATCAGATGTTCTCTCATTGAACTGAAAGTAAAGGGAGCTTCCAGAAATGAAATGGAATTAAAGGTGAGAAAATGGAGAAGGGGAAGTATGACATGAGTTGGGAAACAATAAGAAAACTTTCACATGGTGCCTACTCAGGCAAATTCTATTTTCATGGACCTAACTCCTGCCATAACTGGCTGCCCACCATGGTCCAAGGTGGATCTGGAATGTAAAAAGCTGAAGACAACAAGCTCATCACCAAATGTGGCTTTATGTAAACCTAAAGAGCAGCCCATTCATCACACTTGGGAGGAAGGAACACAAAGCCAGCATCTTACTGTGTACAGTTGTCATGCTGCATGAACTGAGCATGTCTGTCCAATTAACAAAGCGGCCTTGGAATTCCTTCTTTGATTAGATACAGAGACATGTGGCTGAGCAGAACGTGCCAATTTATCTTGACTTTTTAAAAAGAAACAGGCCCCGTCTATCGAAAGAGTGTGATGGAAGAGACGCAAGCAGGGGCTTGAGTCCTCTTCCCGAAACACAGCTTTGTGCAAAAGGAGTTCAGCCTCTGTTCATTTTTCGCCTTGCAATCGCAGAACAAAAGGTTGAAACTGGATAGGGAGAACCTAAAACTCTTAACTTACATTTCCCACAGAGTAGAAAAGCAACCAGTAGCGGTTGGAAAAAAAATGTTTCCCCGTTTCCATCTCTTTAATTTTTCTAATTGCTGTGTTTTGCCTCAGTAATGTAAACACTTAGCCGAACCTGATTGGTTGCATAGCATGCTATCTTATTCACTGTGTGATCCCTGACTGGCTGGATCATCTGACCAGCTTTCTTGTTCCTGAATTAAAAGAGCAATAACCAAGGAGGGCAGGGCAGATTAGGGATGCCTGAGTGTCTGGATTACAAAGTGGATTTAGCTGATCCCTGCATCCATATGGATCAGGTTGTGGCCTGCGTTTCCATCAGCAGTATTGTCTAATTCTATGAGGTGGTCTGAGGGCTGACTTTGACACAGACACAGAGGTGGGCTCAGTTGCCCTCTATATATAACCATTCACACATGCTCTCATGTCAGGAAATGTGGGTCACTGAGCACAAGGCGTGTGCTCTGCCACTGAGCTGCAGCCCTTCATAGAAGCTGCCTTATAGACAGCAGCTCTCCAAGGTTTCAAATGGGGGACATTTCCAGTCCTACCTGGAGATGTCAAGGATTGAAGCTGGGACCTCCTGCATGCAAAGCAGATGCTCTACCAATGAATTATGGCCCTTCCCCAACCTCATTGCTGAACACTGAATCAATCTGTCAGTCAATAGTAGTTGGGGACAAGGTTCCATAGAAGACAGCTGAGGTTACATCACCCACTTGCTCTTCTAAGGTGCAGCTGCTGGACAGTGTTGCTGGACATTATTCTATGTGCATAGCATGGAGAGAGTGGACAGAGGAAAGTTTTTCTCCCTCTCTCCTAACATGAAAATGTCTGGACTTGAAGATTCAGGGCAGATAAAACGAATGCTTCACGCAGCACATAAATGACAGAACTTGCTCCCACTTGGCCACCCACTTGAAAGGTTTAGAAAGAGGACGAGACAAATTCATGGAGGAGAAGGCTATTAAAGGCTGCTAGCAAGGATGGCTATATTCTGTTTCCATGGTTGGAGGCAGCAATGCTTCTGAATTCCAGTTGCTGGAAACCACAGGAGGTGAGGCTGCTGTTGTGCTCAGCTCCTGCATGTGGGCTCTTCATTAGGGCATCTGGTTGGCCACTATGCAAACAGGATACTGAACTAGTGGGTCATTGTTCTGATCCATCAAGACTCTTCTGATGTTCTTGGAATCTGTCCTGAATTAACTCTCAGAGGAGGATAGGGAGGAAAGGAGACAAGCGGTGTCAGCAACTTGAACTTTGTGTGGATGGTTCAGATTTGAAACCCTCTTCCAGGAGTCGAGGAGTCCCACTCCTGCAACAGAGCCACTCCCTAAGACTTCTAAAGCCACCAGGCGCACACACATCGCCGTGGGAGAGATAGAGAGAGAACAGCCGGTGTGCTCTGCGAAGGAACTACGCTTGAAAATCAAGGAGGAGGAAACCATTTGTCTCACTCTTTTTCTGCCGTGAATGGAAAAAATTCTGGGACCACAAAACCTCAACAGTGCTGCCTTTTCTGTGCTTCCCGACATACTGGGGACAGATGCTGAGGAGGAAGAAAGGCCCAGGAACAAAGCAGAGGGATTTGCAATGATGTTCTGGTTAAGAGGGTGGAAATAAAAAAAAAGGATTGGGGGGGGGGGGAAGGAGGCCTCCAGAACAGGCGGCCTTTAATTAAGGACCTTGGAATCCATTCCCAGCTGGTTAACATTGCTGCCCCCATATTGCAATGGTTTAGGAGTAATGCTTTGCTGAAGTAATTCTTCTTCGCTTTCATCATGTGCTCTCTCCCCCCCCCCCCTCTCTCTCTCTCACACACACACCGATCTTTCTGCCCTGGGGTACCAGGGAGGCCTGCATCCAAGTTCCTCATGATATCTGGTTTATCTCCAGGTTGCAATAACACTTACAAATGGTGCTCTTCTGGGAATTCAGGTCAAGAGCTCTGCCACCCTTGCCGGGATAGTCAGAGGATGCTTCTTGAGCCAGACACTGCCCCTCATGTCTTAGCATATCAGGGTTTAGTGAACAACAGTAAAATGGCATTGGAAATAATACCAGCAGTAATTCAACGGACTGCATGAGTAATTTAAACAGATGCAAAGAGCTGCTGGCTTAATAAAGGCCTGGAAATCCATAGGGAGGATGTCTCTGCTGAGGCACTCAGTGCCTAAATCCTAATGGGGGCCAATAAGGCCTTTGTAACATGAGGGACAGTGTGGTGTAATGGTTAGAGAGTCAGACTAGGACCTGGGAGACCAGGATTCAAATCCCTATTCAGTCAGTCATTGCCTCTCAGCTTAACCTACCTCACAGGGTGGCTGTAGTGATTAAATGAGAAGGGACAGTACCATGTATGCCACCTCGAACCCCTTGGAGAAAAAGGTGGGATATAGATATAGATAAAACATGAGGGACAGCTAGCAGTTCTCTTCCGGCATATGTGTGTTTGTGTTTGATATATGGATATCTCTCTCTCTCTCTCTCTCTCTCTCACACACACACACACATTTTCTTATAGCTTACTCTAGACACAAAGGTTTTCAAAGTTGCTTGCAAAATAGTTGCATAATACTGTTCAAAAAATAATACTATTTAAAAACACTTTGTACAAATAATCACAACTAACCACATGACACCCAGTTTGTTTTGTTTCCCATTGATTCCTTCTCTCACGCCTTTGTAATTTGGTGAGCATATTGAGTGGGGTGGTTGAACAAACCATGGCTAAGGAAGGGTGATGGCTTTGTGTTACATAGTTAAAAGAAGCCAAGGTTCATCAGTCAATAACAAACTGTTACACTATGCCCCTGCTGGCCAGGGTGAGAACTTCAATACATAACACAAACCATGATTTCAGACAGTGGGCTCTTGATAGTAAAGAAACCCAAGTTAAGCTGCTGGGCCGGTTTCACACATAATGCTAAGCCATGGTTTAATGAATCATAGTTTAATGAGCCACAGTTTAGTGTTATGTGTGAACCAGGGCATTGAATTCAATGAACTCAACAGAGGAATAAAAACCCCAAAGACAGCGAACATGTAGAAGAATCATAACAGTCCTTGCAAGTGTTATATGTATTCTTCTCCAAAAAGTGGTCTCCACTATTAAAAGTGATTGGGTGATTTGCCATTGTTGAGGAATTGCCCCCTCCAAACTTGACTCTGTCTCCGTTCCCCCACCCCTTCCACTCTTACCCTTGAAGTACAAAGCCCAAATACTGCTTCTGGCCAAATATGCAACCCAGACCCAGATTGGAGAACAACTAGTGGATTTTACTAGATTAAAACCAACACGTTTTCTTAATTGCTACCAGGCGCTCAAAGGGCAACTTATTTGCTCTGCACTGGAAGCAAGGGAAGCTTCCTTTCTTCTTCATACAGAGGGAGCTGATGTGATTTGTTTATAGCTAATCGGCCATCTTGTAAGGATTTGCTACATTTGCTGTTAGGGGCAGGGAGCAGTATCAATGATACTACCGATAGGTCTGTAGCAAGGATTGGGGGTGAGGGAGGCTTCATGTTAGGGGGATAAAACTTCAGTTAGATCAGTGTTTCTCAACCAGTGTGCCTCCAGATGTTTTGGGACTACAACTCCCATCATTCCTGACCACTGGTCTTGCTAGCTAGGGATGATGGGAGTTGTAGTCCTAAAACATCTGGAGGCACACTGGTTGAGAAACACTGAGTTAGATGAGTATTTTTATTGATACAGTATATGATTTGGGGGGGGGGCAGCTGCCTCCCCCCGTCCCTCCTTGGCTACGCCCATGATACTACCCACCCCTTAACACCTTGAAACATGGCTAGGTCCCCTCTTACCAACCTGCAAGAAGGGAAGCTGAAAAGGGCTGAGAAATTGGACCAAGGCAAACCCAGGAGACAGCATCTCATTGGCAAGGAGTGAAACTACTAAATTCTTTGTTTGGTTCCAGTTTCTATTCAAGCTGTGACCAAGAATTGCTCTGGTTCAGCAAGGGTTCGGCAAGCAATGCAACACAGTCTGGAATTTTTTTGGTTTGGGTTCCCACCAGAGAGGAGCAATTAGAGTAGTAATTTGTTACAACAAAGCATCAAGCATAACCCCAAACGAATATGGTGAAGTATGCATGAAATAAAATGTAAAAATAATTGAAAAGCTGAAGAATGTGGAGACTTGGAAGCGGCAAGCTTGTTTTTGATTTGTGCTGTTTAATTAGCATTTGGTTGTACCCTCCACCCTTAAAGCAGCGAGTTCCCTGTGTGCTCGCTGATGCTTCCCATTTCCCGTGGCAGGGATGAGGAATGTCAGCGGCCCTCTAGCACTGGACTTATGGCTGCATCTGCAAAATCCCATACCCTCCAACATTTATCCGATGAAAATAGGGACGTCCCATTCCATAATGATGACTTTACTATTTATACCCCACACATCTTCCTGGGCAGCTTCCAACATATATAAAAACATAATAAAACATTAAACATTTTTTTAAAAAAACTTCCCTATACAGAATTGCCTTCAGATGGCTCAGGGGCTGGATAACTCCATACCCTCCAGCATTTCTCCAATGAAAATAAGAACATCCAAATGAAAAGTGGGACATTCTGGGATCAAATCAAAAACTGGGACGGCTTCTCTGAAAAATAGGGACACTTGGAGGGTCTGCTATCCATTTAAGGCATTATCATACAGTCGTGGCTTACCCAAAAAGAATCCTGGGGGCTGTAGTTTGTGTTGTGTATTGAGTCAAAGGATTTTATCTCTGTATTATTATTGTCTGTATTTGCATTAGGATAAAGTAACTGCCTTTTGGTTCCAGAGGGTACAGCTACTATTGGTTCATTTAAGCTGCTGTATTTGGATCCTCTGTCTTATTGGTTTCCTCCAAAAGGCAGCACTGTGATTGCCTGATATTGTTCCCTCCAAAATGTATCCCTTTCTAGCTAGTTCCCTGTCCCTATAAATGTAGCCTTCCTGCCCTCAGAGTCAGTCTTGTTCACTTTAATAAAGAACTGTTACTAGAGAACTGTCTCCAGCATGTTATGTCAAGAGAGCTGAAATCACAAACCCCACGTCACAACAGTTTGCTAAGGGTGCTGAGAGTACCCTATTCCCTTCTCTGAACTGCAATTCCCAGAGTGGTTTAACAATCAAGCCCAGGGAACGCTGCAAGTTGCAGTTCTCTGAGAGGAACAGGTGTCTCCTTATGGGGGCCAGCCCACCCGTGAGGCAAACTGAGGCAGATGCCTGAGGGGGCAGAATCCAAGGGGCGTCTCTGCAGGCACATCCCTCCTGCTGCCACCAGAGAGGTGAGGAAAGCAAGATAATGCAACAGCCCTGCGAGATCATGCAGAGGTCTCCAGGGGGCTCTGCACAATATTATTTGGGGGGGGGGGTCCCCCGTGAGATCTCACCAGAAGCCAGAAACCAGAGCCATGTGACCCTGGTAAGTGAGGATTCGGCAGCAGCAACGAGGGAGGCAGCAAGGGAGGCAAGTGGCACACAGCGCTTGTGCAGGGCAGTACCTTCCCATTTTGCCTCAGGTGGCGAAACAGGACAGGCCACTCCTCCTCTTAACCGCTATCTCAGCACCCATAACAAAGCACAGTTCCCAGAATTCTTGGGGGGGGGGGGAACCACGACTGTTTAAAATGGTATGATACTGGTTTAAATGTATAATGCAGACAGAACCCAAATTCCTGACTAGTGACTATCCTGGCCAGGGCCAATGGAAAAAGGAGTCTAACCCCTCCCTGCCTTATAAAGACTGATGAAGGAAACTGAAATATACTCGGAGTCGAGAGTGAATTTCATGCTCTTTATTCAGCTCATATTCATCAAGGAGAAGAAGAGAAGACGAATGGCTCTTTTCCCAAAACCATCTGCTTATATACATTATTTACACAATGGGCCTTGCGTGATTGGCTACTTCAGGGCTACACCTGTGGGCCAATTATATTGTGGATTGACTTCTGCCTGCAGCCTGATTGGCTGCTCCTACAGGCCAATCAGGTAGCAGATTCACTTCTGCCAGCCGCCTGATTGGCTGCTCCAGCAGGCCAATCAGGTTGCGGATTCACTTCCACCTGGAGTTGGATTGGGTAGCTCCCGCTGATTCTGAATCCTATTGTTCTAGGATTCAGCTCAGTACATAACACCCCTCCCCTCTACGTTCCAGTCCTGCCCGGGAAGTTGCATTCGTAGTCCCCAAGGTCTGCTGGCCGCCTCCATGTGCGTTGTGGCCTGGGGTGTTCCTTGGTCAGGGGTTCTGGTTCTGGCTCGTGTTCCGAGGCTGCTGGCTGTGCCGGGGCTGTCTGGTCTGGTGCCACTGAACCACTAGGTTGTGACTCTGGTTCCGGTGTCCTTCCAGCCTCGGGGCGCCCCTCTGTGCCTACTGCTTCTGCTTCCCCTGCCCACCCCTCTCGCTCTACAGGCCTCACTGCCCTGCTGTCCCCTTGGGACCCCTCTGTCCCGCTCTCCTCCCGGGTTCCTTCTGGGAATCGTCGCCGTAGCTGGTCGCAGTGGCGGCGCCAACATTGCCCCCCTTCCGTTAGTACCTCGCACGACACGGGACCGGTCACCTTGGTGACTGTGGCGGGTACCCATGCTGGGCCTGCCCCAAAATTCTTTGCATACACTGGGTCCTGGGCCACAAATGTCCGGGGGTTCCTGCCTTTCCCCACCACTACCTCATCCTGAGCTCTGTCGGGGTGAAGTCGGTCCAGTCTAGTTGCAAGGCGCCGGCCCATGAGTAGTTCAGCTGGGCTCCGGCCCGTCGTTGTGCTTGGGGTGCTGTGCTGTGCTAGAAGAAATGCGGCAAGGCGGTATTCCCAGTCCCCTTGTGTTATGCGGCGGAGGCTGTCCTTGGTGGTCCGCACCATGCGCTCCGCTTGGCCATTGGTGGCAGGGTGGAATGGTGCTGAGCGGATGTGGCGGATGGCGTTCTGCGCTGTGAAGGTCTGGAACTCCTCTGACGTGAATGCGGTTCCATTGTCCGAGACGAGGGTGTCAGGGAGCCCGTGGGTTGCAAACAGCTTACGTAGTACCCGGATGGCTGCCGCCGTAGAAGTGGACGGTACCAGTGCGACCTCCAGCCATTTGGTGTAGGAATCCACCACTATGAAGAATGTTTTTCCCTGGAAGGGGCCAGCGAAGTCCACGTGCAAGCGTGACCATGGATGTCGGGCGGACTCCCAGGGCTGGACTGGGGCCCTTGGGGGATCCGGGCGGGATTCTTGGCAGGTCTGGCAGTGTTGGACCCAGGCCTCTATTTCTCTGTCAATCCCCGGCCACCACACATAACTCCTGGCAAGGGCCTTCATCCTCACTACCCCTGGGTGTGTCTCGTGTAGGGCTGTGAGGACCCTTTTGCGGAGGGGCTGGGGAACAACAACCCTGCTTCCCCATAACAGGCACCCCTTGTGGGCCGACAGTTCATGTTTGCGGTTTGTGTAGCCAGCGAATTCTGGCCCGGGGCTGCTGCTGGGCCATCCTCGCCACACCCAGTCCAGGACCCGGGAGATGA
This sequence comes from Zootoca vivipara, assembly GCF_963506605.1. Classification (NCBI taxonomy): domain Eukaryota; kingdom Metazoa; phylum Chordata; class Lepidosauria; order Squamata; family Lacertidae; genus Zootoca; species Zootoca vivipara. The sequence continues at coordinate 31,396,846 of NC_083289.1, read as the reverse complement.
CCCTATCTTTTGTGGAATGGTGCGCAACTTCTTGTGCCTGAATGGGTCGGTCGGGAAGCAGCTCCAGGGTCATAACCTCTTGCGCAGGCGCTGGGTCGGGGCCTGTTTCTGGTAGTGGTAGCCTGCTGAGTGCGTCTGCGTGGCCCATCGCCTTCCCAGGGCGGTGGATTAGTGCATACTGGTAGCCGGCAAGGAAAATTGACCACCTGAGGACACGTGGAGACAACACTTGGGGGGTCTGCTTCTCGGGGGCAAACAGGCCAAGCAACGGCTTGTGGTCAGTCACTATGGTAAAGGGCCGCCCGTACAAGAAATCATGGAATTTTTTTACGCCCTTCACGATTGCCAGACCCTCCTTGTCAATCTGTGAGTAGTTTCGTTCGGCTGCAGCAAGCGTCTGGGAGAAGTATGCCACCGGCACCTCTCTTCCATCCGGGAGTTGGTGTCCCAGGACAGCGCCGATGCCATAGGGAGAGGCGTCGCATGCCAGCACCACTGGCAGCCTCTCGTCGAAGTGTGCCAAGACCGAGTTCGAGACGAGCAAGTCCTTGACTGCCTGGAATGCGGCCCTTTGTCGCTGGCCCCACACCCAAGGGGCCCTTTTATCTAGGAGTCTGTGTAGGGGCTCCGCTACCGCTGCCTTATGGGGAAGGAAGGCATGGTAAAAGTTCAATAGTCCCAAGAATGACTGAAGTTCGGGCTTGCTCTTGGGCGCTGGGGCCTCACAAATGGCCCGTACCTTGTCACCGGTTGGATGGACCCCTTCTGCGTCCACCTTAAATCCCAGAAAGTCCACCTGCGGCACTCCCAGTAAACACTTTTCCCGCTTCACCTTGAGGCCCGCCGTCTGGAAACGGTGCAGGACGGAGCGGAGGCGGTCCTCAAATTCCTCTGGTATGGGCCCGGCGATCAGTACATCATCGAAGAAGGGGGTGACGCCAGGAATCCCTTTAAGGAGAGAGTCCATTAGATTCTGGAATATGCCTGGTGCCACGCTAACGCCAAATTGCAGCCGCTTTACTCTGAATGCCCCTCTGTGCGTCACAATCGTCTGAGCCTCTGCTGTGGCTTCGTCCACAGGCAACTGTTGATACGCTTGGGCCAAGTCCAGTTTGCCAAAGATTTTTGACCCAGCCAGGGTGGCGAGGACATGGCTGACCACTGGCACTGGGTATGCATGGGCCGTGAGAGCCTTGTTTATGGTGCATTTGTAGTCTGCACAGATGCGGACCGAACCGTTAGGCTTGACGGGTGTGACAATTGGAGTTTCCCAGGGGGCGTTGGGCACCGGCTCCAGCACTCCTTGCTCCACGAGCCGGTCCAATTCCTCGTCTATGCGGGGTTTCAGGGCGAATGGGACCCGGCGGGCCTTGTGCCTGATGGGTCGTACAGCGGGGTCTAGCTGTAGGGCAATGGGGGGTCCTGTATATCGTCCCAATGCCCCATCGAAAACCCCTGGAAACTCTTTGCATATGGCGTCCACGTCCACTTGTAAGCTAGTGCGGTTCACCCCGGTAACGGCTAGCCCCAGAGGTCCAAACCATGCCAGTCCCAGTAAGCTAACGTAGGGGCCCTTAACTACCAGCAAGTCCAATTGTTGCTTTCGCCCTCGATATTGCACCCTGAAGGTCCCCACCCCCATTGTAGGGACCTTATGTTTCTGGAAGTCCCGGAGGGTGAATGGGGCCGGCCTTAGTTTGGGACCCCCATTAGGGCACAGTTCCCTTAATGTTCGGGCCGAGATTATGGATAGAGTTGAACCCGTGTCCAGCTCCATGCGGCATGGGGCTCCCTCTATCTGTACCTCTATATAAATTTTCTCTGTGCTGGGATGGGGCAACTGGAATACCTGGTAGTCCGTGATCTCCGTCGAGTTGCCTTGGTGCATGGTGCCGTGTGACCTGGGGCTCCTGGGTCGGTCATCTGATGCTTGTCGACGGGTGAGTCGAGCCCGACACACCCGGGCGATGTGTCCCAATTTTCTGCACTGCCTGCACTCTGCGTTGCGGAAACGACAGGTCCTCCTCTCGTGGTTCTCCCCGCAGCTTGCACAGTTCCCTCCTTCTCGTCGAGGCTGCTGTGGTGTGTGTGCTGCTTGAGTGCGCCGCTGTACTCGGTGTACTTCCTCCCTGTCAGATTCGGATTCGTCAGTGAGGTCTTCGTGGTAGACCCTCGGTTGGGATGGCGGGGCCGGTCGTGCCTCTTGCGTTGACCTCTCGGCGGCTTCGGTTGCCAGGGCTTCCTCCAGAGCAATCTGGAACGTGAGGTCTTTTTTGGCGTAGAGGCGTCGTTGCAACATCTCATCCCTCAGGCCACCGACGAGGCGGTCACGAAGCATGTTCTCCAACTCTGAGAAGTTGCATAACCGGGCGGCTTGGCGGAGGGAGGTCACAAACCCAGTTATGGTTTCCCCCGGGGCTTGCCGCTTTGCGTAGAAGGCATTTCGGCAAGCTACCACCGAGGGCTGTGGTGAAAAGTGCTCCTTCAGCCGTTCCATTATTGTTTTGTAAGAGACGGTAGCGACATCTCTAGGTGCAAGGAGAGCCCGGGCGATTTCAAACGTCTCCTCTCCACAGACGCTGAAGAATGTCGCCCTCTTCATGGCATCGTTGGTGACTTCTTTCGCTTGCAGGAGGAAGTTGAAACGGGCGGCGTACCCTTCCCAGTCTCCTGATGCTGGTTTGAATGGCAAGAAGCTGCTGTCGGTTGCCATTCTGGGTTCCTTGGGTCCTGGAGCTGAAGCCTGGATGCACGGTGCGATGCAGCGGTGCAGCAGGTGGCGGTGCTGCGGTGCAGTGCGTGGTGGCGGTCAGCTCAGCAGGATCCCACCTTCGTCGCCAGTGAAATATACTCGGAGTCGAGAGTGAATTTCATGCTCTTTATTCAGCTCATATTCATCAAGGAGAAGAAGAGAAGACGAATGGCTCTTTTCCCAAAACCATCTGCTTATATACATTATTTACACAATGGGCCTTGCGTGATTGGCTACTTCAGGGCTACACCTGTGGGCCAATTATATTGTGGATTGACTTCTGCCTGCAGCCTGATTGGCTGCTCCTACAGGCCAATCAGGTAGCAGATTCACTTCTGCCAGCCGCCTGATTGGCTGCTCCAGTAGGCCAATCAGGTTGCGGATTCACTTCCACCTGGAGTTGGATTGGGTAGCTCCCGCTGATTCTGAATCCTATTGTTCTAGGATTCAGCTCAGTACATAACAGAAACCTATCCCCCCCCCCCACAAAGGATGGTAGAGGCCTCCCAGACATCAGTCTGACATGTATTTGTATCACTACATCTGAGTGTCATTGCTTTTTAGTCAAATCTTCATTTCAAATTAGTAGTATGTATTTCCTTTATGGAGTTTTCTGAGGCTCCAATACTTTGGCCACCTCATGAGAAGAGAAGACTCCCTGGAAAAGACCCTGATGTTGGGAAAGATTGAGGGCACAAGGAGAAGGGGATGATAGAGGACGAGATGGTTGGACAGTGTTCTCGAAGCTACGAACATGAGTCTGACCAAACTGCGGGAGGCAGTGGAAGACAGGAGTGCCTGGCGTGCTCTGGTCCATGGGCTCACGAAGAGTCAGACACGACTAAACAACTAACCAACAACAACATTTTCTTTGTGGTTCTGTGCCAGTTCAGACTCAAGTTGCATTCCATTTAAAGTAGGGGGAGGATTGGGGTTGGGGCTTTTCCTTCACATATTAGATTTGACTCCCTATTTGTTACACCAAAGGTCACCAACCTTTTTGAAGCCAATGGGTGTTTTTGGAATTTGGTGTAAGTGCTGTTGGTGTCAGATACAAAATGGCTGCCATGGGGGGAGGTATGGCATGGCATGGCACAAAATGGCTGGCACATCTAGTTATCCATGATAATTAAATAAAACCTCCCCAGGTCCCATAGAGTACCTATTGCTCAGGGAAGGGCTATAGTCTTTGTTAAGTGGTGGATAAGCAGCAGGTGACACAGCGATTCTCCAAACAGCTCTTTATTTGAGTCAGGACAGAACTGAACTGAAGTGCTGAGCCAGCCTGCTTTTATAGAGGCTGGCTGAAACGATGTAACAAAACATCATTCAAAATTCCCTCCTAAAGTTTCCTCCTAAAACAACTGCCTCGGACCTGAGGGAAAACTATATACAGTGACTTCAATACATAACAGTCTTCATCTCCTGCATCTGCCTGGACATTATTGGAGATGCTGGATTAGTCAGATCTTGATCTGATCCAGTAAAAAAACGTTCTTCTCATTCCAACAACTGTGTAACTCTACAGCATGATGCCATAAATCCTCTTACTGCATTTTTCAAGTGTATGTTTGTGTCCCCCATTCATTTTCCTCATGAAATTGCAGAACTGGAAGGTAACCCTGTGGTCATCTAGTCTAATCCCTTGTGATGCAGGAATCACAGCTAAAGTATCCATGGTAGGAGGTCATTCAACCTCTGTTTAAAAACCTCCAAGGAAGGAAAGTCCAACCCTTGTTGAGAAGGTCCATTCCACTGTCGAATAGCTACTACTGTCAGAAACTTCTTTCTAATTGGAACTATGTAAGATGGCGGCTGCCAACAACGAAAAGACTGATTTAGTAGAAATACTGGCGAGTGAAGAGATACTGCAAATTTATGGAAGGGAATCGGATTGATATAAAATCCACACAGAAACATAGTAATGGCTTCAACTTGCTTGTGGAAACAACTCAGAGGCTGTGAAAGAATGAAGGAGAATAACAGAAGGAAACAGAGGAATATTGGAGAATCAGGAAACGCAGTGAAAATGAGAAGATCAGAGACCTCCAAACCTTGAACCATGGGGAGTCCCAAGAAAATATATATATATATAATTCGGCAGAATATTTGGATATGTATATGTATAATTTGGAGTATTTAATGTGATTGGATTGAATAGTTAATTTGGAAAATTTAATAAAAATTATTTATATAAAAAAAGAAACTTCTTTCTAACATTTACTCAGAATCCCTTTCTTGTAATTTGAATCTATTGGTTCGAGTCCTGCCCTCTGGAGCAAGAGAAAACAAGCTTGCTCTATCCTGCATGTGACAGCCCTTCAGATATTTGAATATGGCTCTCATATCACCTCTCAGTCTTCTCTTCTCCAGGCTAAACATACTCAGTTCCCTCAACTGTCCCGCATAAGGCTTGGTTTCCAGACCCTTGCTCATCTTTATGCTTGCTCCTTTCTCAGAAGAGGAAAAGAGAATTCATCACACAGACACACCCTGCCTTCATAGATTTTCATCTATCCGCCCATTGCAATGGCAGGGAACAGTAAATGGATGGTGAGGGTGTTGCTCTCAAGGAACTCAGAAAATGTGCTGAGCCACCAGAAGAAAACATCAAACATCAGCAAAAAATGGGCCACCACTTCCTGGCCGGCAAGGCAGAGAAAAGCAAATCCGCTGCTACTATATGGCCCACGCATCTCCTACCTGGCCAAGCCAAAATGTTAGCTCAATCCATCATGCAGGCCTAACGTGACAGCCTGCAAAGCCGTTGCTTGCTTTAAGGAGAGCAGAAAAGGAACAAGTGGGTTGGAGTGAGGATAAGAACATAAGGAGAGCCCAAGGGAAACCTTCAAACAGGACAGGAGCATAAGACCAATCCTCTCCTGCCTGTGGCTGCTTAAAGGAGATTCTGATTCCTCCTGGGGAAAGCGCCACACTCCCCTCAGAGCATAGCTGCCAAGTTATCCCTTTTTTAAAGGGATTTCCCCTTATGCTGAATAGGCTTCCTCGCGAGAAAAGGGAAAACTTGGCAGCTATGCCTCAGAGGTCCGCAGAAGGTGGGCTGTTAATCACTTTTAGTGCCCCATTTCTGATGAACATTATGAAGGCTGTAAAAACTTTATTACGTAAAGGCCACCTGAAAATGACCTGGGTCCTGAGGAGGGTTGTAAGAAACACACACACACACACACACACACACACACACACACACACACACATTTCCTTCACTATTGGAGCTTGTAAAAAGACCCGCTGTTTCTGCACAGGGCTCTGAGGTGGTTTCCTTGAAGGTTGGTTTTTTGTTTTTGTTTTTAAGGAAGTTGTGGGTGGATTCATAGGCATCCATGTGAGTGGTGAGCAAGGGGGCTGGTTGCCCTCTCCTTTTCACCAGATGAACCATAGTCCCCCGATTCCCAGCTTTCACGTTTTACAAATAGTAAATATAACATACAGCACCTGAAATATGAGTATTTGTTTCTCATTTCTTTAGTAAGAAATGTCCCTGTTCCCACCATTCGGTTTTGTTTGTTTGTTTGTAGTGTTTACTTGCCATCATCCCTCAAAATATCTGTGTATGGCCACGAATGGATTGCAGCAATCACCTGCAATTTTGTATGTTAACAAAATGGAGATCTACCTCACCCTTTCAACTGATAGGTCTTTTCTGATCTCATTTATAGCTCTGGTCACAGAGAGTTCCGCAGTCATAGAACCATAGGATTGTAGAGTTGGAAGGGACCCAGTCATAGAAGCATAGAATTGGACGGGTCCCGGAGGATCATCTAGTCCAACCCCCTGCAAGATGTCTCATACAGGGATCGAACCTGCAACCTTGGCATTATCAGCACCACACTCTAACCAACTGAGCCATCCAGAGGGTCTTCTGGAACAACCCAATACAATGCAGGAATCACAGTTAAGTCAACCACACTCTGTGAGGGTTGAGGCAATTAAATTATACTTTCCTTGAGGAAAAGACACATCCTTTTCTTTATAGCGTCCTGAAAAGTACTACATGCATTGCTAACTCTGTAAAACTTTCAGACAACATGCTTACAGAATCCACTCATGCAACAATAATACAGTAATAGAAATTGCAATGATGCGTGCCTTAACAAACACACTATAAACAGTAAACATGCTACATAGGGACCTAGGAAGCTGCCTTCAGCTGAGTTAGAGAATTGTTCCACCTAGCTCACTGTTGTCTACACTGACTGGCAGCAGCTATGAAAGGCTGCAGATAGTGGGCATTGCCAGCTCAACCTGGAGATGTCAGAGACTTGATCTGGAGTCTTCTGCAAGAAGGCAGGCAAGATTGAAAGATGGAAGATACACAAAAAAGCACAGTATCAAGGGAGACAAGAGCATTCTGGCAAGTAACTTCTGTACTCCTATGGAATACAAGTCGAAAAAAGAAAGCAGGAAGGAAGTTCCACATTTATGAGTAAACATGGACAGGGTCATATTCCAGCAAGTTGACACGGCTTAAAAGGCTTCATTAAATTTACAAGCAAAAAGCAGCCTGAATGATGGGCAGATAAAAGAGTCTGCTCGCTCGCTGCTTCCACTTGTGCTTAAACAGAATTGCAGGCACAAAGCAGAGAGGAGTTTCCAAAGAGACTCTTTCTAAGAACTAGAGCTCAAAAATCTAACTTTTTTGTGCTCCATGCTGTCCAGGGGCAGCTTGTGGGTCAAACAAGGCTACGTAATAGAAAGCCAGTGTTGTGCAGTGGCCGGAACGCTGGGCTAGGACCTGAGTGACCTGGGTTCAAACCCTCACTGAGGCATGAAGCTTATGGGGGTGACCTTAGGCAAATTGCAATCTCACCTTGACCTACCTTGCAGGGCTATTGTGAGGATAAAATGAGGATGGGATGAACCAGATTCCAGATCTCACCATGGCACAGACCATAACTTGCTGACTCTGCTGGAAACCTGGGTGCAGGGCAGCCTGTCTCACCCCAGCTAGGCTCAAGGCATTCAGTTGCTTCCCCCCAAGAGCCCTTGGGGAAGGGCCATAGCTCAGTGGCAAAGAATCTGCCTGCATGCAGAAGGCCCTAAGGTCAATCTCTGGCATCTCCAGGAAGGGCTGGGAAAAGAATCGCTGCCTGAAACCCTGGAGAGCCAATAAACTACTTTTTTATTTTCTCCCTTATAGGCATCTCTCTCTCTGCAGTTGCAACAAGTGTACACTTTCGAGACAAGATTTGCTAGCTAAACACTGCTTGCTCTTTATACAAAAGAGTCTCAACGGGTAATTGGCCCAGTTATCCCATTAGTGAGCACCTTGTATTCAGCCCAGAAATGACCCAGCAGCCAATGCAGCTGTTTTGAAACAGGGGTTTTATGAGTTCTAAAGGCAACCCCAGCCAATAATCTGACCTCTGCGTTTTGGACAAGTTGAGAACCGGCACAGTATAGTGGTTAGAGTTTTGGACTGGGACTGGGGAGACCTAGGTTCAAATCCTCACTCTGCCATGAAGCTCACTGGGTGACCTTGGGCCAACCATACTCTCTCAGCCTAACCTCCTCCGCAGGGTTGTTGTGAGGATAAAACGAGGAAGAGGAGAACTGTGTGTAATAATAATATTCCTGAGCCGTCTTCAACGGCAGCCCTATGTAGTGTTGCAATAAATATCACTTTATTATCTGTGGATCCTGCCCAATACCTAGCAGAGATATCTCTGCAATATGCTCGCTTTTTCTCCACTTGCACACAAACATCATAAAGACAGGAATTTCGCCAGCTGCTGAGAACAATACTTTGTTCTTTCATTTCAGACCTTCTCTGTGTTAACAACTGTATCTGTGTCAGGGGCAAATATAGCAAATGTAGCTCAGTTGTATGTATCCTTGATATAGGAACACACACACACACACACACACACACACGTGCGAGTGCAGGTACAGCTACAGCAAGAGGGGGAGAGAATCAATAACCTGATTTACTGAACGGTGTTTTAATCTTCCTGCCGACTGTCCTGCCCCCACACACAGAGACTGACACAGTGACATTTGGCACAAAGGCGAGCCACCTAATGCGAACATGACTTAGTAATGCCAAACAAGGGAGAGGGGCAGGAGGGGGGAAATCGATGGCCAGCGATAAGCACCGGTAATAAAATATTGATGAGCTGGCTGTTTGGAAATGGCAACGGGAGGCTGCGGCAGGAAGGTGCCTTTTTTCGTCATTTATTTATTTAGCGCAAATGAAAAAGATGGCATACGCTTCAACACAGAGCACACAAGGACGTAGTGCGAAGGAGGGATGAGTGAGCAGGGATTCAATTCACTTCGCATCTGAAGGTGAGACCAGTTAATTTGCACTCACCGAAACAATAAATGAAGGAAAATGCAGCCACCTTCTTAAATTTGCCCATCTCCGAATTTTGCACACAGCAGTTCTCTAGCTGAGTAATGTGTACAGAAATGCTTATACTATGGCAAAGTGTGCATGTCAGTGTGTATATTGGGTAAAAAAAAACACATTACATTAGAGGAAATTGCTTGGCAGAAATGTGCATATGAAAAAATTGCAGATAAATATGTGTATATGTGGAGAAATTCACACAAAAAAGTTGATGAATTTTCATGAAGTCCTTTTAAAAAAAATTATTTAAAAATTGCAAGCTGATGTGGAAACATGGAGAACTGAATCCTGGAAAAATAAGGAACAGAGAATCCAAAATTGGCTGATTCATGCATTCCTTAGAAGAGGCCTGCTGGATCAGGCCACAGAAAGCCCATCTAGTCAAAGAATCACAGAATGTTAGAGTTGTAAGGGACCCTGAGGGTCATCTAGTCCAACCCTCTGCAATGCAAGAATCTCAACTAATAAATCTATGACAGATGGCAATCCAACCTCTGCCTAAAAACCACTGATGAAGGAGAGTCCAGCATCCTGTTCTCACAGTGGCCAACCAGATGCTCCAATGGGAAGGACCTGAGTGCAGCACAATTATTCCCACCTGCAATTCCCAGCAACTGGTAAAGTAGGGAGCTATATACAACCTCAAGATTTAGAAGCAGTGTACCTTTCGGGAAGATGAGAGCATAAGAAGAGCCTGGCTGTTGATCCAGGCCCAAGACCCCTTCTAGTTCAGCATTCTGTTCTAACACTAGGTAACCAATCGGACAAGCAGAACCCAAGTGAAACTGAGAGCAACTGAAATTGATAGATTTGCCCATTCCTAGGGCTGTGCAATAACACTATACATTTCATATGGGGAGTGGGGGGAGAGGGTCTGCACAAAAGCAACTCCAGGCAGAAAGTGCTCCTCATATATGTGCCCCCCTCTCATTTTCTCTCTCCTCTCCGCATGCTGGCGTTTTTCAAGGAAATAAAACCAAATAGCCATTTGGTTAGCGGATGTTCACTTATTTGAAACATCCCTCCCCGGCGTACTGTGCCTTTTAAAGCATCCTGGCAGGATCCCTTTCTGCTTTGAAGATGCAAATTGTGAAATATCATTGTCATATCTGCTTCCCAACCCCTCCCCAAATGTGCTTCCTGTTTGAGATGGGATGGTTGTATTTATTTGTTTAAGAAGGGGAGGGGGACGGTGTTTAAAATTCTCCCGAGTTCCTTTTATTGTGAATTCATTTGTCCTCTTGCTTCTCTTCCCTTTCATTCTGGGTTCATTGATATATCTTTGACACAAGTCAATACATCTGTTTTCTCTGATGATGGCCCTTTGAATCGCTCCTTCAGTCTCCCTGTCCTCATGTGCTTTTTTTCCCAGCTACTAAGCAGTAACAAGGCCCTTTCAGATCTTTGCATCTTCCCGGCGAGTTTTACATATGGAAATGGCACCATATGCTCGAGGGGGAAATGTACCAACTTCACTGTGTATTTCTAAACGCAGAGCTTCTCTTAATCTCCTGACGCTACATGTTACCCTCATTGCTGTTGGTGCTGTTATTGCTTCTTGAGTTGGGTGTTGAAAAAAACCACAATGGGTTGCATCCAACTAAGTTCTACGAGTCACTCCATGGATGACTCCATGAATGAATGAACCCAAGTTAATCGTGGCCATTCATGTCAATGCAGTTCTTCATGCAGCTCATAGTTAAACTATGGAACTGGCTCTCACAGGAGGCAGTGGTGGCCACCAATTTGAATGGCTTTAAAAAAGGATTGGACACATTAATGGAGGAGAAGGCTATCAATGGATACTAGCCACAATGGCTATGCTGTGCCTCCATGGTCGGAGGCATATGGTGCTAAACACTACTTGCTATAAACCACAAGAGGGGAGAGTGCTGTTGTGCTCAGGTCCAGTTTATGGGTTTCCCACAGGCATTCGGTTGGCCACAGGATACTAGACTAAATGGGCCATTGACTTGGTTCAGCAGACTCACCTTATGTTCTTGTGGGTCTACTCTAAGTATGACTAATGGTGGCTACAGCACATTTCTCCCAGTTGGGTGGATGCTTCCCTGATTTTGTGTCTTGTGCAAATTGTTGCATTTGCTTTGGGTTATGCTTTGTGTGAAATCTACTGACCAGCCCCTTCCACAGAGGAGTGTCCCTCCCACTTCTCAAAGATGTTTCTCAGGTGCAACTTTCCCTAACCTGGTGCCCTCTGGGTGTGCTGGACTGCAACTCCCTTCAGCACCAGCCAGCACGGTGGTAGGATGTCAGTACCGATGGCATCTGTAGTCCAGAACCTCTGGAGGGCACCAGTTTAAGGGAGGCTGTATCGTGTCTTTCAGTGAAACCCCTCTGACACTACACTCCAAATTGGCTTTGAATTTAACTTTTGGTAAAATGTTGCAGGTGATACTGGCAGCTGTGAACTAGGGCAATGGGTTTCACGTTCTTAGCAAATGCCATTTTGGCAATGTATGGACCACCTTTTGCCCAGAACCACTCAGTGCCCATTATCCCTCAGCCCCTTCCCACCTGTGACAACAACCTTGCTGCAACCCAGCGCAAATCTCTTGGACTGCAAGAAGCATCAGCAAAGCTGGGGGAAGTGTTCTGCAGTCTTCTTTCTCCTTTGCTAACAAGATTTATGAGCACAATGAAACAAAGGAAAGTGCACCATGTATCAAAGTCACACGGACCTGCAGTCAAGCCCCATAAATAATGCTGGGAGTTCGTTACTACTATGTTTAACAAGTCACAAATTTTCTTGCCTTACACAGAGGCTGTCTTGCTCATGCAACTATCCGAAGACTGATGAAGGGTTACTACTAGCTCTGTCATGTTGTAGTAACCTTCTCTTCTAGCCACTGTAGACAGGCTCTGACCCACAGGACTTCAGAGGAGCTCAGATTTAAGCACAAAGCGTAGGTTGATAGATTAAGAGACTGAAGCATTAGGTATCTGATCAGGAGAGCCAGCATATAATCCTTTGTTTTGTTTGTGGGATGTGCATTGGCTGCCAATCTGATACCCAATCATATTCAGTGTGCTGATACCGGTACTAACATATATGTCCCTATACATTCCAGGACTAGGTGACTCGAAAGATTGCCTCATTTGTTAGACACCAATTAGATTACTGCTGACTGCGAGAGTTTCTCTTGCAAGGTTCAAAGATCTCAAAAGTCCACTCTGCAATTACTTGGAGCAGGGCTTTTAGTGTGGCTGCCCCTGTTCGGTGGAACAGCATTCCTATGAAGATGCGACAGGTACCCCACTCTCTGCAGTTTCTGGAAAGTTGAAGGCATTTTTGTTCCGACTGGCTTTCCCAGCTGGATAAATGGGAAAGTGATTATTTTCTATTGTTTTTATTTTATTTTATTTTGTGTGCTATTTCTTCTAGCTGTTTTTATTGTGTACAATATCTTGAGAAATGTGTGTGGAAGGTGAATAATAATAATAATAATAATAATAATAATAATAATAATAATAATGGTAGTAGTAGCAGATGGAGCTGAGACTGACTTTTTGCTTACTCTATTAAGCTTCTGTGGTTCTGGTGTGCTAGCATTTTCCCCACTTGCAATTCCCAGAAACTGGAATTCAGGGGCATACTGCCTCCAACAGTTAGAGTTAGAACACAGCCATTGGTACTAGTAGCCATTGATAGCCTTCTCCTCTCCTTGAATTTGCCTAATACTCTTTTAAAGCCATCCAAACTGGTGGCCCTCACTGTTTCCTGTAGGAGTGAGTCCCATAGTTTAACTATGCACTGTGTGAAGAGTGACTTACTCTTGTCTGTCTTGAATCTTCCAACATTCAGCTTCATTGGATGTCCCTGAATTCTAATGTTATTTTGAGAGGGAGAAAAACTTTTCTCTATTCACTTTTCTGCACTATGCATAATTTTATATGCCTCTATCATGTCCTCCCCATTACTCATCTTTTTTTCCTAAACTCAAAAGCCACAAATGTTGTAACCTTTCCTCATAAGGAACTTGCTCCAGACATGATTACCAGGCACCACCAAGCCTCAAGGTGAAGTCATGGCTGTAAGATCTTACATTTGAATGAGTCTTTTTTAAAAATGTGATTACAGGGAACATTAGCAAGCTGACAGTATAAAAGAAACTTTTAAACTCTGCCTCTCCTTTTATATAAGCCACATCTATAAAAAGTACATTAAAAATTGGCCCAATCACTGTAATATCACTTATACCACCTCCCATTTAAGTAAGACTGTTTCAAGTCCTTGGTTAAGAAACACCAGGCCTATATTTATATTTATAAACGCCCACTGCAATAATCCTCCTGGAAGAGATTGCCCAAGCCTGTGCAGTCATTAAAAAGAAAAATCCACCTCAGATGGGGGAAAATGACATCAGTGATGGGGGTTCCTGGCTCTCCTATCTTCTCCATGGAACAGCAGGCAAACCCAGCACTGATCATAGAATTGTGGAGTTGGAAGGGACCCTGAGGGTCATCTAGTCCAACTCATGGGTGAGTTCAACACATGGGCATAGCCAGGGGCAGGGGGGAAGCTACCCCCCCCCACAAAAGGAAATAAATAAAAATACTTAACTGACCAATTGTAACACAGATAACTCCCCCCCCCCAAAAAAACCCCATTAAGCCTCCCCCCCTAAAATAAACCCATGGTCCAACTCCCTGCAATGCAGGAATCATATCTAAAGAATTCCTGATAGGTGCCCATCCAGTCTCTGCTAAAAAAAAAAAAAAAAACCTCCAAGAAGGAGAGTCCATTGCTTTCCAAGGCAGCCGTTCCACTATCAAACAGCTCCTTGTGTCAGAAAGTTCTTCCTAATATTTAGTCGGAATATGGAATGGAAGAACGGAATATCCTTTCCTGCCTTCTGAATTCATTGGTTCGTACCCTCTGAAGCAACAGAAAACAAGCTTGGTAGGATAAACGTTACCAGACCAGACCAGACCTGAAGTCTCCAGGTTTGCCAAGTGGCAGATGAATCTCCAGATGGGTGAAAGTGTTTTTAATCATTGTCAGCAATAATAACAACAACAAGATTGTGCATGCAGCTTGCAAACTTCAGTACAGCAGATGCTGGCTGAAAATTGCGTGGACAGGCAGAGTCCCCCCCTCCAACCCCGGGCGACCCCTGAGCGGAATAATGACGCAAGACAATGTGCTATGGGATTAAAATTGGCCACGACTTTATTAAGTTTCAGATGTAGGGAGACCTTGGCTCAGCCATTGGATGTTTATCCTTCCCAGTCCCCAGCTGGGGATCTGGGAGACTTCAGGGTTATCCAGAATGTGTAGAGATTGGGCTGGCTCTGGAGAACATATGTTCAATCTGAGAGCCCGCCCCCCCCCCGTTTCGCCACCTTTGGAGGGGAGAGCAATGACAACCTCTCGGCGTATGGCCAATGCCTCCCCTCAAGACCCCATTAACGGGGTACCCTGGTATCACTGCCGCAAAGGGGGTGTGGGTCCCCGCTTTAGGCACACACACCCCAGGAAGATAGACTGAAGGATTCCGGCCAAGGCCTGAAACAACCAAAGTTGTGTCGTTTTGCTACGGGAAAGGCAAAACCTGCCAATGCAGGAAAATTCATTTCCGGCCCTTCAACAGTGACCTTGACGTAGCAGCACCTGTGTACCTGTGGAGAAGAGGTTAACCTGCAAAAGAAGACTTAACTGAGGGAGGGGAGGGTGGGAGCTGACTGCCGCTTCGCAGGTAAGATTCACCTGTTGTGTGAGCAGAACGGTCCCTCCCCTTACCTGTCCAATGCCCTGGCAACGTCTCCCCAGGCGGGATTGGACGATTGGCTGAGGTAGACGGAGACCTCCAGGTATCCAGCCTGGGGAGGATGAGGCCAGCCCGAACTACCAGGAGACGCATTGGGATCCAGGGGGCTGCGTGCGATCACGCAAAAGGTGCGCCCCCCCCCATTTGATGTGGGGAGCAGTCATTATAGCAGTGATATTCTGGGTGGTCTGATGCCCTCCACTTCCCTTTCCCAATTTATTTCCGTCTTCAGGGCGCTCTAGTAACATCATCCGGGATTGCTCCCAGGTCTCAGATTTGGGCCCTGAAATCTGAGGGTCTGGGATGCTCCTTACCTGACAGCCCTAAGTAGGAGACATTGGCCACATATTCAGAGACCATCCGGGCAGCATTTTTATTGTCCATTTGTTTATTTAAATGTTTATAAATCTTTATTTTCACATCAGATATTGCAAGGCAGTACACCACCTAAGAACCCAATACAACCCTTAGAAGAATAAGAACATCAGACATATCAATAAAAGCTGATTGGGGTGTTATTGTTTTGTTTGGATTATGTATTTTGTTGTTTTTAATCTTGTTGTTTGTTTGTTTTTTGAACTGCCCTGAGATCTATGGATGATGGGCAGTATACAATGTTTAATGATGATGATCTTTGCTAAACTATGCATTTAAATTATGTTTAATTGTATTTTTTAAAATTGATATTATTCTTGTTATGTCGCTTTTCTTTGTTTCTGAACCAGCAAGGTGTATCTTCCTAAAATGAAAGGCCGTATATGGAATCTTTTTAATAATTTCTCTGTGTGATAATGTACACGTCTAAGAGTTTTGGCTCAAATCTCCATATGCCTGTGTGCATTCAAAACGTTGGGTTACACCCAATGTTCATTCTACTCAGAGTAGACTCATTGAAATCAATGGACATGGCAAATTTTAGTTTACTGATTTCTGAGTAGCCCAAAATGCCATTATAGCTCCTAAAAAGCTGTCCTCCATTCAAACTCTTCTTCTTTCCTAGCTCTGCTTCTTTCAGAAACCTTTTGAGGAGAGGCAGAGAAACTGAACAAAAGCCAACCAAGTTACCCATGACAGCACTCGCTCCCCGCAAAACCATCTCAGGAAGTGGCCTTACTCCACCCAGCGCTATGCCCTAGTGGAGGGTATTTTGCTACGAATGATGAAATCCCCAACTTAGTTCAGACAGAAGATGTGTCTTCTCCCTCCTTCCTGCCTCCGCCCCACACCCCTCGCATGAAACGGTCCCCTGATCAAAGCTGCGGGAATGACTGGCACACAGTAATGAATACCCATCCATCCCGAGCTGAGAAAAAGGGGCCCGCATCGAAGGCAGGGCCTTTTCTTCGCAAGAAGTTTTCCCAGCTTGAAACTCCACTGTCTGTCAACTCCAATGATATGGCTGGCACTGGGGCTCTTTCCACTGTATATCATTCTTTTATGCTTGTAAGAGTGGGGGTCGGAGAAGAAATTCTGAAGAAAGAACTGAAATGAAACTTTTAATACTGTAACATTACAGAAGCCAGTGGAGGGCCCAGGGTGAGGGTGCAGCAGCATGAGAATAAAAGGGGGGAAGTGGGCTGGGGAGAAAAGAATGAGATTAATAATATGAAAACACACATGCACCAAACAGGAAAACTCTGTATTATAGTCAGAAACTTCTGGAGCATGGCAAGGAGAATCTTGCTCACAAGACCACATATTTAGAAGCTGCAGGCAGGCTGAAGATTACATTTTTCCCTCCAAGCTCTGTAGCAACAAGAGGAAAGACTGGGGGAAAATATTTGAGGAAGCTTTCCTCACTCTATCATTGTAACACAAAAAAATAAGAAGATTATGCAGAATGATGCCAGTGACCCATCTACTCCAGCATCCTGTTCTCACAGTGGCCAACCAGATGCCTGTGGGAATCCCGCAAGCAGGATCTGAGCTGAACAGCACTTTCCCTTCCTGAGGTTTCCAGCAACTGGTATTCAGAAGCAGCCATCATGGATAGAAGCCATTGATAACCTTCTCCTGCATGATTCTCTCTAATCTTTAAAACCAGTGCTTTTTTCTTCTTCAGGGATACTCAAGGGTACGCAGTACTGGCACCTCTCTTTTTTGGTTAAAAAGTGTGGCACTTACTGTAACAACTTCATGGTGAGTACTGGCACCTCTTTTTCTAGTAAAAAAAAGGCACTGTTTAAAACCATCCAATTTGGTGACCATAACTGCCTCCTGTTGGAGCAAGTTCCATACTTTAACTATGCGCTGCATAAATAACTTTATTTTTATTTTATCTGTCCTGATTCTTCCAACATTCAGCTTCACTGGATGTCCACAAGTTCTAATGTTATGGGGGGGGGGAGAGACTTTTTCCTATCCTCTTTCTCCATCCCATGCATAATTTTGTCAACTTCTATTATGTCACCACTTACTCAACATAGGAACAGAGGGAACTGAATTATAGCAAATCTGAACATTCGTCCATCTAGCTCAGTATACTCTATGCATTCCAGTGTTTTGGGCAAAGAACATTGCCAGCCCTAACTGGAGATGCCAGAAATTGAACCTCGGACCTTCTGCATGCAAAGCAGATACTTTCCCACTGAGCCACAGCCCTTTCCCAACAGCCCTCCACTCCTTTGTCACATTCCGGAACCTGGAGGTCACCATTTCATTCCGTTTGCTAGGACTTGCATCCCCTGTAGATCCAGCAGCCAGGACAAATATGCGATCCATCCAAAGGAAGGGCTGATGCCGGGACTAAGTGGATCTTTGTGCCAAATTCAGTGGGTCACTCCTTATGTTCTTAAGCAATGCAGGAACCACTCAGTAGAAATTTTAAATCCCTCTTTTTTTGTCTTTCAAAAAGAGAGGGGAGAGACAGGAGCTACGCAGGAGATAGTGTGAAATCCATCTGTTCTTTTTATCTCCTCCTCCTCCTTTTGAATGAGGCTTTCTTCTTCCTTAATTTGATCCGTGTTGCTATCAGCAAAAAGAGCACAGAAAAGCCATACACCGCATTCAGCCAAAAGCAGATAATGGGAAAAAACTCATAGCCGGAAGAATTTCATACGCCGGTGATCCGATCTATCCTTTTCTTTTTGAAATGGAGAGTGGCTACTTGAGAACAATGCAAAGAACCTGATTCTATAGACTCACCTGACTACAGGTGAACATTTGCCCTAACTGGAGGGCATTTTGCATGCCAGATAGCATCCTCTTCCGTTATTTAGAAAAACGAGGCTGTTTGTTTTTTTAAAAAATAAAATAAAAGGTATAGTATCTGATTGGCAGGCCAGCCTGAGAATAAATAAATTTGTCATTCTTACAGGGTGGGTGGTGGGGGGAAAGTAGATATGAAGTTGTAAATCAACATAGCAACACTAAATGATGGTTTATCATTACATGACTGAGCCTCAGGCTTGAATGATTTCTCCTCCCCTCTCCTCTGCTTCCACTTTAAACTAACCACAGCTCCCCATTTTGTCCAAGTATGGGAGAACACCATGGTTTACAACCCTGACTTGTTCAATAACCATAGTTCAGACTAACCATTTCCCAAGTTTGGACATTACAGGGAACGGGAACCATAGTTAGTTTAAAACTAGAAGTGGATGCTTCCAGTCTTCTCCTCTTGCAGCTGTGGCAAAGGAGGGCAGTGTGAACTGTGCATGTTACACACCTAGGGTTACTTTAGAGATGGCACGGGAGAAAGATCACCAAAGAGTTGTCATTCTGTATGCTCCAAAGGTAAGTGCTTAAGAACACTGACAACACAAGGGGCTTAAGTTTCAAGACCTGGTGTTCAGGTTCGGTTACCCACAATGGAACTTCAAGGGGGGAAAACTTAAGTTACTCCAAAAGAAGTGGCCCATCAGAAATTACAGACTAGCCTCCACTGCCTAAAATGGTTTGAAGGGGGGATATCAGTTTTGCATAATAATAATAATAATAATAATAATAATAATAATAATAATAATAATACTGCATCCCTTGGCTCTAAGGGTCTAGTCACTGAAAACAGGCACCCTAAGATGACAAGAGCATGGCTTCCAGTTTCAGTTTTGCATTACAGCTAGCTACCATGTTGCATACAGTTTGTCTCACTTGCTTGAGCTATCTAGTGCCATTTGTTCTATAAGCAGCACCCACACCTATATATCCTGGGGTATGCACAGTTTGGAGAGGTGGGTGGCCTTTGCCTTTCAGCCAGAAGACTGAACAGATGGTCTTCTTTGACTGCTCTTGCATTTATGGTGCTGAGTTGGGGAACCTCTAATTACCATAAATATTTTGCACAGTTTAAATCTGGTAGGGGGGGAGATAGGTCACAGAAGGATTTTCCTCCCTTTTTGGTGTGACCAAGATTGGACAAAAATAGATGTTCCCAGTTCACAGAAGAGCTCTCTCTGCTCTCCACCCAAACCAAAATGAGCTTGTCACCCCTTCGGCATGTCATTTGTCATCAAGCGGTGTATAATTATAATGGACTTTATTGACATTGTAACTATGAGTGCACAGGTGGTATTCATTTTCAGCACTTTAATTGAAGACAATGAAAGATCTTGTAATACGGAGCCGACATGGTGGATTAATCAGACTAGACCTCAGCTTTCAATAGCCATGACCTTCAGGTCATAAAATTACCGATCAGGAGTTAAAAAAAAATTTTTATGATACAGAAGTGGAATACTATTGATTTCTTTTATTTTTAAACATAGAGCAAATGGAAAAATGAACTGGCTTGCTTAGTTTTCATGAGGATCCAATATGGATACTAATAAGAGGTGCAAATATAAATTGTAATCCTGGTGTCAAATATTGCACACAGAAGCACACAGAAGCAAGATTTGCACAGGAATCTACCACTTAACCCAAACTGCCATACCCCAGCCTTGAAGAATGAACACACTCGCTTGGAATTCAACTCAATTTCAGTGAAGCTGATTTCATATAAACGGGTTTAGGTGTAGGGCAGGGACAGCCCAGAAGCTGAATAAGGCCCTTGCTATAGGCCAGGGGTCAGCAAACTTTTTCAGCAGGGGGCCGGTCCACCGTCCCTCAGACCTTGTGGGGGGCCGGACTATATTTTGGAGAAAAATATGAATGAATTCCTATGCCCCACAAATAACCCAGAGATGCACTTTAAATAAAAGGACACATTCTACTCATGTAATAACACCAGGCAGGCCCCACAAATAACCCAGAGATACATTTTAAATAAAAGGACACATTCTACTCATGTAAAAACATGCTGATTCCCGGACCATCCAAGGGCCAGATTGAGAAGGCGATTGGGCCGCATCCGGCCCCCGGGCCTTAGTTTGGGAACCCCTGCTATAGGCCATGATCTCTCCCTAGGCCACACCCCTTCTCTCTAAGCCACACCCTCACTAGCCCTGTTTTGCATCCTCCTTGACTGTCAGGACTCTGCTCTTGAATAAATCTATGTTGGCCATCATTATCTCCACCTTGGACCTGGCTCCTTAATATTAGCACTGGAATTGTCTCAAAGAACATGATTCTGTGATCATGGAACTGAGGGGAAATAATGGAGAATCACAAATCATACAACCTGCAATGCTGCTCATGGTGGCTTTATTATCCATTCATGCTTCTGTGTTCCTTGGGGGATCAAGAGGCAAGCCATCCAGTAAAGCTAAAAGTTGGAAGATTCAGGAGAGGGAACAAGAAGTCCTTCTTCACATAGCACATGGGATTTGCTACCACAAGTAGTATTGATGGCCACCAACTTGGATGGCTTTAAAAGAGGATTAGACAAATTCATGAGAGATAAGGCTATCAATGGCTGCTAACCACAGTGGCTGTGTTCTACCTCCACTGTCAGACGCAATTGGCCTCTGAACACCAGCCACTAGGAAGTGCAGGTTTGTGTGTTGTGGGGAGCAGCAGTGCTGTTCTGCTAATGCCCTACTTGTGGGCTTCCCAGAAGCATCCAGTTGAGCACTGTCATGGACGGACTTTGGGCTTTCAAATTTCAGAGGCAAGGTCAACATTTTGCGCCTCCCCCACTTCCTTTCTACTCAGTTCACAACATCATAGTTGTGGTGCCCTGCAGCACTCCCTAGGCCTGATGCCACTGCAACTGAACTGGTTGTACTGCCCTAAATAATCCTCTGTCACTGTGAGAACAGGATGCTGGACTGATGGGTCTTTGCTGTGATCCAGCTGCAGGGCTCTTCTTAACTGAATAGATTATGCCTGGACCAGTCAGCATCTCTTACCTAAGATCTAGAAAAGGCTGTGTGTCCTTGTCTCTAAAGGGGTTTACAGTTCTGCAGCAGTGTGGACAGAGATTTCATTGTCCTTGTCAAAGGCCCGTTTTTTGTCATCAGCTGCACTGAAGAGACAACAGACAGTCTGACTGCTGTTTTACTGGAAAACCAAGTGCCCTCTCTTACTGCGGCCCCTATCTCTCATCCATTGTCTTTGAATCTCCCTGCCTTTCTGAGGCACCCTGCCCCATTCAATTTACAACTCACAATGCTTTTATTCCTCTGGTTACATTCACTTCTTCGTCCTGTCTGCTTCCAACTGGAGAAATTAATCTGAATGACTGTGAAAAGGGACCTAAACTGTTGGTTCATGAAATAATTTCCGGAGTAGGGGCTGCTATGTCAGACCCCTTCTGGGATGTCTCTGTCCACCACGGTGAGAAGTCACTGCCAGTTCAGGAAGTGGGAGAAAAGTAAAGACAAGGCTGAAACAAATGTAAAAGAGGTAGCAACAGAGATAGTGGCCATGTGCTCTATTTTACAGATGACACTTTCTATTTGTAGCCCGTTCTAAAAATTAGAAGAGCCTGGCTGCTGGATCAGTCCAAAAGCCCAGCTCTCCAGCATCACCTTCCCACAGTGATCAACCAGATGCCCCAATGGGAAGTCCTCAAGCAGAATCCACTAAGGATGGGGCAGGTTTTAGTCCAGAAACACCTGGAGGATACCATATTGGCTACCCCTACTGAACCTCATTTCACAAAGAGAGCTAGGAAGGGAGGCAAACACATCAGGACTGCTCCAGTTGGATCCCTACCCCACTGCAACATCAAGTGCCATGTTAGCCCAGAAGGGCCAAACACCATGAGAACCTAAGAAGAGTCTGGTTGCCAACTTATGTCTTCCAACATCCTCTTTTCACAGTGGTCTGGAAAGCAGGGCATGAGTGCTTTGCCACTTGTGATTCCCAGCAACTGGTATTCAAAGACATAGGCTGTGTCCATATCATATCTTTAAAGCACATTCTACTCCCATGCAAAGAACCCTAGGAAGTGTCATATGTTAAGGGTGCTGGGAATTGCAGCTCTATGGTATGTACATAGCCATATTGCTTCTGATTCCCATAAGAACTATATGAAGGAAGAGCAAGGCCCATTAGCAGTTAGCACCAGGACAACAGACCCAGCAGGCCCACAGGTCTCTTGGTCACAAGTCCTCCCAGCTGTAGAGATATATAAATTCTTCTCAATTTTCGCCAATAAGTATGTAAACCAGCATATGCAAAAGTGAAGGACACCTGTGTTCTTTTTGTTCTTTTTTGGTGTGGCCTCCCTAGGAACAGGAGTAGGAAAATCCTCTTGATGCTCAGCAAGCAAGCATGCTTGACCCAGAAGGAAACTTTTATGGGAATCAGAAAGTACTGTATGACATGTTCCAGCCTATTATAAGGAAACATGACTGCTGGACAAGCAAGGGAGAGATTTCACAACAGTTTACAAAAAAGAAGCTGCTGCATCTCATTAGTAGAGCATTTGCTTTGCATGCAGAAAGTCCCAGCTTCAGTCCCCAGCAACTCCAAGTGGGACTGAGAAAGATCTGTATCTGAAATCCTGGAGAGCCACTGCCAATCAGAGTAGGCAATACTGAGCTAGATGGGCAAGGGACCTGATATGGTATAAGACAGCTTTCTATATTCCTAGAGAGAAAAAGAAAACATGACCAAACACAAACCACATGGAGGACAAAGCTATCAATGGCTACTAGCCACTGTGGCTATACTCTGCTTCCACAGAGGCTAAATGCTTCTGGAAACCAGTTGATGGAAACCACAGGGGGGAGTGCTATTGTACTCAGGTCCTATCTGAGGGCTTCCCATAGGCATCTGGTTAACCACTGTAAGAACAGAATACTGAACTAGATGGGCCATTGGCCTGATCCAGCAGGCACTTCTTATGTTCTTACAAAAAAGGAAGGGAAGCCTCAAAATGATACTGAAAAGTATATGAAATATTAGTCTGTTCTAGATGGGTTCCCAGTGCTCCCCCATACCCAAAAGACCTGTTTTGGCCTCTGGGTGTACTTATTGTCCCAGCCTGGTCATGATGCTGCAGAGATATAGTACCACACACTTTTATACTTATTATATGTACAATATACATATTTTTGCATATTTTTGCATGTAATTTTTAGTATGTTTTCGCATATTAGTCACACTTTTAAAAAAAATACAAGAGATCGCCTGTGAGCAAAGCTTGAGTGGGTCAAAACAGCTAAATTCTGCATTTAAATCCATTTGAAACAGATTCCCTCTCCATCCTTGCAACCAACTGTATTATCTGTATCTGCTGTTCAATAACCTCCAGATAACCTTAACACTCTTTACCTTTGTGGACAGGAGATCATCCATCCTGAATGTCGTGGCTTTTTGTTTCCAGGAGCTGCAGTGAGTTAAACATCTATTTAAAAAAATGTGCTACCTGTGTCAGAATATGGCTGCCATGTTGAGCCCTGAGCGTTTGACACCTGGCGTGTTTGGGGGAGGAGGCAGATGTTTTCTGATAGCGTTTCTGTTGCTGCTGCATCAAGAGCTACGCCAGCCGTGACCTCTGTGCACTCACCCTTGACTTCTTTATCAAGTCCAAGACACACACAATGTCTCGCCTCCATAGCTGTTCATATTCATCAGGGGCTGGTAGTTCTGACAAGTCAATGCTATTGTGGGGGAAGCTTTAAAAGAGAGAAGAGGAGGGGGATCACTTTCATGCCATTGTTGTCACATTTAAAGTGGGGGTGGGTGGGTGGGGGAAGCAGGCACAATTTTCTTCCTGCATCAGAGATGCTGTTTCCATGATGAGGAGGGCAAAGTCTCTCTGGCCATACAGCTGATCTGGGGAGCCAAGCATGGCGTGCGCTGAAACAAGAATGGGTTTTCTGGAAAAGCTGGTTATGACGACATGTCGAGAGCCAGACGGCCTTTTCATAACTGGCTTTCAACAGAAATTCATTTATTCAAATGAAAACCACACCAAGGCAGCAAGCAGCTGGCAAGTGTGTGTGCTCATTTCAATTCTAGGTGTTTGGCTTGTGCGGAAATAGGACTGGAAAAATGGCTGGGTACAAACATACATTTAGAGCACATTGTTTTCACCCAAAGAATCCTGAGAACTATAATTTGCTAAGGGTGCCGGGAATTATAGCTCGGGGGGGGGGGGTAAGCTATAGTTCCAAGGATTCTTTGGAAAGAAATAATGTGCTTTAAACATATGGTACGTATGGTACCATTTCTAGTTATGACTGAAAATATTTGGAGACCTGAGGCAGAAAATCCAAATAGCACACCACACTCCAATGGTGGTTTGATAATATATTAATAAACTGATAATTTGCTACCCCTTCCTGGTGCTGCCACCTCAAGTGGACTGCATCATCACGCCCAAGTGGGGTGAACCCTAAGCATTTCCGAGCTAACTGTAAAACAATGCTTATATTTTAGTTACATTTTTATAAACTGGGAAGGGCCATAAATCTGCTCTGCATGCGAAAGGTCCCAGGTTCAATCCTCAACATCTCCAGATGGGGCTGGGAGAGTCCCCTGTCTGAAACCCTGGCAGCACTGCTGCCACTCAGTGTAGACAATACTGAGCTAGATGAAACAATGGGCTGACTTAGTATAAGTTTGTTTGTTTGCTTTTAAAGGGTACATTTTGACTTTTATACCTCACCCTTCTTCCTTCTCTCAAAAGCCACCATCTGTTTAGGCCAGGCATAGGCAAACTCTGCCCTTCAGATGTTTTGGGACTACAAATCCCATGATCCCTAGCTAACAGGACCAGTGGTAAGGGATGATGGGAATTATAATCCCAAAACATCTGGAGGGCCAAGTTTGCCTATGCCTGGTTTAGGCCCTCCGGTGAATGAATGTGGAGGGAAAGGGTTGTCACCAATGTTAGTTCTACTCAGAGTAGACACACTAGCATTGACATGGCTAAGATAGGTCTGTTAACTTCAGTAGGTCTACTCTAAGTGAAAAGCATTCCACTTAGCAAAGATTCCAACTGAGAAAATCTCTTAAATTTGGAACTTCATTTACATCTGTCCTCCCACCACGCTTCAATTGGATATTATATTTGAAACAGTCATACAGTCAAAAACATGCATTGCCAGAGAGCAGAAATGTCTTGGATAAGCTTGAGGTTCAACTATTTAAGAACCACATAAACCCACACAAAACTCTACTCTGAGTAAAACTTAGTTGGATTTATCCCAAAGGGTGTACAAAACATGACAAATATTTGGCTCTGCACGCATTCAGCTTCAAAACTAGTTTTGTTAAATCACACTGCAGTATTTGTTTCCATTCATAGACCACCCTTCATCCATCAACAGCCCTAGGGCTGATCACAACAACAAACACATACCCAACAAATTAAAATTCAAAATCACAACAACCTAAATAAGAAGCCAAACCAAGTTTTATTATTGTTTATAACCCATGGCCATTACAATACAGACACAAAATACTTATGTGCAAAACACAGAAAAGGGTCATCAATCCAGTAACACAGGT
Source organism: Zootoca vivipara (assembly GCF_963506605.1). Taxonomy (NCBI): domain Eukaryota; kingdom Metazoa; phylum Chordata; class Lepidosauria; order Squamata; family Lacertidae; genus Zootoca; species Zootoca vivipara. The sequence goes on along the minus strand of NC_083289.1, from coordinate 31,371,144 downwards.
ATAAACTCTGAAAATAAGCGGGACATTCGTTTAGTTTAACCGTTAAAAGCTTCCTTCGATATTTAGTGTTGATCTAATTCAGAAAGAGTTTGTGCAGAGTAATCACTGAAAAACCTTATCTTCTAGTAGTCAATGGCAATGAAGTTTACAAGCACCCACCCACTCACACACCCTCTTGATCAAAGCAAAATCCAGTTCCCCATAACAATCCCCCAACCACGTGAGTGTCTCTCTCCCTTTGCCAGTCTGCTTCCTGCTACTGGCCCTTTAAGGAGCTGGCGCGAGGAACGGGAGACAATCACGAAATATTTGGCAGCTGGGCGCCTGCGCGCTGAGAGCTGATGCGTTTTCCCGCCCAAACTGTGGTGCCTGTTTTTGTGGGACGGGACAGGATTGCAGAGAGAGGAACTGCTGCAGGAAAGCGCCTCTTAACTTCGCATGAGGAAAAAGTGTTGTTTATTCAAAACATCCATATAAGCCCCATTGTCTGCCAAAAAGAAAGGAAAAAAGAACAAAACCCAGTGTATTATTTTTTTCATTTATGAATTGTTTCCTATAAAACATCCTGCAGCGATTTAACAATAAAACTGTACAAACTGAAACACATGAAAGGCTAATAAAAATAGCACATGCCCTGCCCCCCTAATGTAAACTTGTGAGGGAAACATACACTTTTTTCTCTCTCTCAAGAGGTGGGGGGTATGTACTTAGTTTCCCCCTTCGTGTGTGTGTGTGTGTGTGTGTGTGTGTGTGTGTGTGTGTGTGTGTGTGTGTGTGTGTGTTTTCAAACCTCTTGTGATTATTGTTACTTAATAGAATATTAAGACAAATACACAGCTGTAGTCAGTGCTAGTGCTACTAGAGTAGACCCATCAGAATTACTAAGGACCTCTTGGACTGGGGTTTTGTTGGGGGATTTTGTTGCTGCTATTGATATTAATTTTTCGTATATTTATTTTTAGATCTTATGATTTATGTGCACATTGTTCAATTTGGTTGTGTTCTTTTTGATGTGTTTTATTTATTGTTTATGACTAGTTTTATTGTATTTGTAATTATGTAAATCATTTCACTTTGTCAGCTGCCTTGAGTATGGCTTTAACAATGGAAAGGTGGCATACAAATAGTATCTTAACACCTTTATGTAAATTATGAGGCAGCAAATAAATGATGTAAATAAATAAATTCACAAATACATGGGGTATACAAATTTAGCCCCCACCCTTTTCATTTAATCTTAAATATATTCAAGGCCAAGCTGTGAATGGTGCTGTGACTCTTGACTGCCTCTCTTCACAGACGCTTGAAATGGCATCTGTGATTTAGAGAGTACCTCATAATTCTATTTCTGTGGAGGATTTACCTCAGGAGTCTCCATTTTGTCAGTCTTGGTACACAAAGATCAAGGTTCATTACTTAGACCTACCTGTGTTGGATAGGTAGCTGTTGTTCTCATATACCCTTTTTCATATACAATACTTTTCTTTTCTCAGCAAAAATGACAATTTTAATCCCTCATCGTAAACTCAGACATTTTTTTTCCCCTCAGACACAGTGACTTCTTGCTTGCTCTACCCTAGTTTTGGCCCTCATTTTGGCCCACTCCATATTTAATAATCTGGAATAATCCAGAGAATCTCTCTCCCCACTCAGTTTTTTTGCTCAAGGTACAAACAATTATAATGTAGTAGTAGAAGAAATAATAATAATAATAATAATAATAATAATAATAATAATAATAATAATATCCTGGTTTCCCCTGATTAGCATGCCTGGCTTCATCTAGCAATCACTGATGAGGTGAATAGCCCTTCAGCAGATCTCATTGTGTGAATATAATACAGGGTGAAAACAGTGTTAAGAAATGCCCAATCCACATTTTGGCTGAAAAATCCTATACCCACTCATTGGGAAGTAAGCCTCATTGAGTTAAATTACTTTCAAGTGGACTGTATGATTGTACTGTAAATTGTCTTTACAATGTAGCATCCCCATTTCCATCTTTTCTTAACTATACTGTACTCCCTATTTGGGAAGGGGGGGGGGGTTCCATTCCTTCTAGCGTTGCCATATGTCCTCTTTTTCCAGGACACATCCTCTTTTTCATGGGTATGTAAAATGAAAGTCGTTATTGTATAGTGATCCATAATTAAAAGTAGAAGTCAACAAATATGTCCTCTTTTTTGCTCTTCAGAATATGGCACCCTTCTTCTTCCTCCATTAAACTGGCCCTCACAAAATTGGCCAGCAAAGTAATGACTTCTTTAGTCCATCCCTTTTACACCCCCCCCTTTTGTCTTAGTGCTTATTGAAAAAGGATCTATGAATAGATTTCGTTTTTTCAGTTAAAAGCGGTTGCAACATACTGTACTCTACTGGCAGTTATTCCGCTCAATTAACTAGGGAGTATTGGGGTGCAGTTTTATGTCTAACCATATGTGTAACCATTCTTAATGCCCTCACAATTCCCAGAGTTCCTTGCAGGGCACAATGGCCGTTAACTGATTTAGGTTGGCAAGATAAGACAATATCCGTACTATCAATTTAAACTGGTTTAATTGTCACACTTTCATGCACAGTATCCTGGTAATTGCAGTTTTCTGAAGGCTAGTGAACTTCTAACTGAAAAACAGTTTTTGCAGTTGAGTAATACAGCATGCTTAGGGGAAATACTGAACCCCCCCCCTTAAGATATTCTCTAGAGTTCTTGTTGATTTTGGTGTCCCAATTTGCCTTATTATCTTGGCAGTGCTGGCAACAAGCAGCTTTATACCCACGACTCCTTTTAAATCTCATTACCTGTATCCAGCATGAGATGCGGAAAATGTTTAACCCTCCTTTAGTGATTCCACACTATTTAATATTACAATTCAAATGTATCCACCAGTAACACTTTACATATTTTAAAAACTTTGTCTTTTAAATGCCTCTTTGAGGTAATCTGATTCAGTCATTAAAAAAAAAAAGCCCACTAATCCATTTTCAATGGGCAATGAATTATTTAACACTGTATTTGAGGGAAGAATATACTATTGATAGTTGCCTAGGAGGCATAATTGGGCTGCATCTTGCTGCCTAAGACAGCTGGAAGTTTCTGTTTCTTTCCAAGTTAGAATTTTTAAATATGGAAATAGGGCACCTTAACTTTCGACGGATCTATAGGGAAAAATAACTAGAAGTTAAAAAGGAAGACTTTCAGAATATATTAGCTGGATACACTTTATCCATGTATTTTTTTAATTAAAAAAAATCAAGTTGTGAAATAACCACGGTTATGTTTGTTATGTATTATCTCCAGACAGCATTCATTTATTTTCACTTATCTAAGATATGCCAGAGATGGCCTGATGGATGAAAAGTAAAAAAGGAAGCCCAACAAAACACAACTCTGATATCTGTCAGTGAATATGAGTACAGTCAAAGGAAAACAGCTTTGAGAACTGACATTACAAAGGGCTTTTAGGCACACTGTCAGTGTATTGATTGTGACTCCTTTTTGATGCCAGTATGTGTGAGGCTTGGAAGTTTTGAACATCCCACAAAAAGTCATTTTTACTTTACAATCTGGGTTTTAAAATGAATGTTTAACAATATACCAGAAAGTCACTAAGGAACCACAATACTTTTTGGCTTCTTGGTGCTGCAGACTTATGGCAGACAATTTTTAGAATTCAGCTTTTGTTAACTCCTAAAAACCCTTTTACTGTTTTTATTGGTTTCTGCTGTTTATTTTTTTGAAAAAAATTATTGCTGCTGCCATCAGTAGTTCCTTAATCCTTTTTATCTTTTTAGAAGTAGTGGATGCCAGGAAAATAAACATAAAGGAATAGGCTGAGTGGGTGGTTCTAGTGATAGGGTGGGGGCAGACAAATGCCTTCCCCCAAAATTCCCTGTACAGTGTCTGCACACTGTCTGAATTAGAAATATAGAATGTCAACAGAATGTGAACTGCTTCAAAATGTCTAAGTTTGTAATAAATTCAAAGAGCTGCTGTAGGCTAGTCCAGAGGCTTGGGCTAGAGTGCATTTGGGGAGGGGAGCTTTTGAGTCTTTCTCTTTGAGAAACATAAATTCTTCAGGCACATGGAACCAATTGCAAAGTTCTTTGGATAGTGGGCACAGCTTCTTGCTGTGGTAATTTTAACTTTTATTGAGATGGAATTTGATTTTTTTCTTTAAAAAAAGAAGAAGCAGAAGCAGATAGTTTCTTTTAAAAATATATAATTTATAATTTTTTTGCCCCATCGTACCTCCTGGGAGTTCAGAACCGTGGACAGTGGGTGCCTTTATCTTGTTTTCATTTAACTTTTAAAAGTTGACTAGGTTGGTAAGAGACTGTGGTTTACTTACCGGTATTTAGCTTCATGGTATAACTGAAGATTTGACCCCAGACTTTTCTAATCTCAAGTCCAATAGTCCATGCACAACAGGAGCTGGATTGTTTTACACAAAATTGAACAATGGGGCAAGATGAGAGCTGATGGATAGAAAAATGACATAGGGGCCAAAGCTGATGCAATGCACTTCCCTCATGGAAGAGCATCCACCAAGAATATCCACAGATTAAAAGCATCAAAGTAGTCATGTGAAATCCATATAGGTTATTACTGTTCAATATTTACTACTTTTGCACATCTCAAAATCTGTTCAGAAAGTGCCACACACATATCATGTCTATCATGAGCCAATTTCAAGCTTGCAAAAGTGCCAACGTGATCTGAAAGTGTTACATTTTAAAAAGTGAAATTAAATTTAAGAATGTATTTTTTTTAATGATCTGACCCAATAAAAAACATAAGTGTTTTTAACAAGTTGAAACAGTTTTGTTATCTATGTTTGACCATTACAGCAAAGAAGTCATCCAGAAAGCAGGTGCTGTATATCAAATTAGCTTTTTAAAGAAAATGGCTTCTCTGCGGAATGCTCTAAGTGATTTGTTTTTATTTTGCTCTCTTTAAAAGCTCTAACATACTTTTCTGTAGTTTCAGATAAAAAGAATGGCCTACTCGGTTTCAACACAAAATTTTGTAGCCATTTCAGATGTGCATCCAAATCTTGCTCGTCCTGTAGGTCTTGGTGACATAAGTCTTTTTTGTTCTCCAGTGAAACAGTATATCACTATATTATATTACTGCAAAATTATGTAATTGGTTTGTCTTTATATACTCACAGCATTGGCATAATTATTAGGCACAAAGTATGTTAGCTTCTCTTTGTGTACCCTCAGAAAGTGAAAACTGATACTTCTGTTGACCACAGAGTGTGGATGCCACAACTATTGATGTTGACTGGACAGTTCATTGACTGAAGTATCAGAGACTTCTTTGTATTTTCTTTAAATAGATGTTGTGTTGATAATTTCTACAGAGTCTGCATTATAGTATCACAATACATTGGAAATGTATTCTTTTGGACTATGGACACCAGATTGGAAGCTGTGAGCGTTACTCACATGGGTAGTCCCATTCATGCACAGCTTCCCTTGACTAACCCTTGAGCATTTGGGGGGGAAATTTCCATCTCTGTCTGTTGTTTCTTAACTATTAAATGCATGTCAGTGTTCCAGAGAGAGCAAGGATTTGCAAGGATACTCCGTGTAGTCTGTACATAACAAACACACATTGCACCTTTCAATCATATCTTCTCAGAGTTGAGCCCCAAGGCATTTTGCCCCTATAACTTCCGCATTATGACTTCCTAGAACTCATTATGATCATTGACAGGTGAACCTGCTCCTAATCTGGATTCCATATTAAAAATGAAGGTTGAATATCCAAACTCCCTGTTACATCCAAAGATCTTCAGCCTGGTTCTATACTGCAACCATTAAAGCAGCTAAAGCTATGCTGCTTTCTCCTATTTGTGATTAATAAGCTGTAGTATTTCTTGTGCTGTGTGTGTACACTCACATGATGAAAGCTGTTACAGTACAAGAGTTGCCAATGGCCTTGCGTTCCACATCAATTCAAGTCCACACCCTCCTGCAAAGCCCCTTGGCATGGCACAGCTGCATCATGCAGGAGTTGCTGAGCACTGGTACATTCGTACCAACATCTCTAGCTGCCCAATTCACATGGCAGGATCAACTCACAGGACCAGATCAAAGGGATAAGGCAGGAATGGGGAACCTGTAGCCCTTCAGAAGTTGTTGGACTCCAGTTCCCATCAGCCCCAGACAGTGCAGGTAATGAACAGTGATGTTAGGAGCCATAGTATAACAATATTTGGAGTGCCACATGTTTCCCATTCCTGGGATAAGGTGCTATCTGCACCTGGTACAGTAATGACAATGGCACTGGATCCCATACTTCAATGTTAATGCATTGTGGAGGTTTAGCATGGGCTGTTGACAGGGGCGAACGAAGCATGAACGGTACCTGGGGTGGGGCAAACCGACCATACAGTGCATGCACGTTGCTGCTATGTACAGAGCATGGGTGCACTGTCTATACAGTGGCGGGATCGCTTGCTCGTGGCTGCAGACGCCGCCCGTACAGGCGGTTTGCTGACGCCGCTGCAAACATCTGCACGGCTCTACTCACTCCCTCTGCAGATCGCTCTCTCCGCCCACCCCACTCTGCCCAAGACAGCAGTGGTGATTCTGAGGCAGCAGCGGTTAGAGCAAGAGCAGACGCGGGCGGGGATGGTGTGCCTCGGGGAGGTGGTGGCCTTTGCCGCTGCTGCTGCTCCTCCTGCCGCCCCTCCGTCCTTCGTGTAGGGGTGAAGAGGCGGCAGCAGAGGGTGTGGCCACGAGCGGAGGATTCTTTGCACGCGGCTGCAGCAGCGCAATGGCACCCCCATGGGGTGCCCTCTTGTCACCCTGCCAGAGATGGTGCCGGGGGCGGTGCCCGCCCTCCGCCCCCCTACCTACGCCACCGGCTGTTGAAACACAAATTATAAGAACCAGGACTTAGAAAAACTTTAAAAATTGTTGCATACAGAATATGGGTGGCAACTATGTACAACACATTGAAAATGTATATATAGCTTTATTGTTTTATATTTATACTCTTCTCTCATTCATTTTTGATGTAGTAAAAAGAAGTGTTATTTTGCAGGTGGCTGTACTTGTGCAAGTCCTAAACCTCAGAATAAGACATTTAGTCTGCAGTTGTAAACATGCTAATCTGGGAGAAGTAACCCTCACTAAACTAAATGAGGCTTACTTCTGAGATGACATATTTAGGATTGTCCTGTTAGTCTCATTACATTCAATGTGGATTACTCTCTCAAGGAAATGTGCGTAGAATTGCAGCCTAAGGATTGTTAAGTATTTTAGGGACCAACAACAGAGAAATTTGGGGCTGAAACTCAGATGACTTAAAGTCCTGACAGGGGCAAGAGAAATATATTTGTATCTCCCAGTACTGTTCATCCTAACACAAATGACACACATACTATACCATAATTGTGAAACTCTGTTGATTTTAACATAAAATAAGAGTAGTAATTTCCTTCTATCAAAAGTTAAATAATGTATTACAAGGCCATAGATTTCTTCAAGGGATGTTTCTTTGGCACTGAATTGAAAGCACATGAAAGATTCTCTTGTGGGGTGGATGTATTTGGCCAAAAGATTTTATTTAGTGTACAGCATTGAGAGTATCGACATATGGACCAAGCAAGAATTTAATTGTAGTTTTACTTGATTAACAAATACTGCTTTCAATCTGAAAAAGAAATGTGGTTTATTTAATGTCAGACATTAAGTAATTCATATTGAGGGAAGCTAGTAGTAGATAGTGTGTGACTTTATGCATGTGTATCAGGAAGTTTTTAACATTTGATGTTTTATTATGTTTTTATATTTTTCTGAAAGCCACTCAGAGTAACTGGGGAAACCCAGCCAGATGGGTGGGGTATAAATAATAAAATTATTGTCATTATTATTATTATTTATAAAAGAACTAGCTCCAATAAAATCAATTCTACAACATTATTTCAGAAAATGTTATATATAACTGAAGCACTATATCACTGTTTTAAGTTATGTGAATGCCAAAGGTCAAAATGAAGTAAGAGGAAGAAATAGAGTAAAAATAACAAGTTTGGAAAGTGTCAGCACAAAATACTGGCAAATGAACACAGAAGTTTATTTTCTTCTTTTGATTAGTTAAATGGTATGACTAAAATATCTCAAAATTAAGGACATCTACAAGAGGTTTAGGAATATTTCTCAAGCTTTTAATTTGGAATTATGGAATTTCACTTTGTTAAAAGAGTGAAATAATGTTGTAAATATAAATTTTAAGACGACTTTGAAATAAATACTATTGTAAGCAGAGTCTTAGAACAAATTTGGGATTCCAAGAACCAGCTCTCTATTATCAGCAGAATTATACACAAGATATTCTGCCATTTAATTAAATTACTGTGAGTTAGGAAATGAAACATTTTGAATGTGAATTAATAGAATGCACTTAAGAAAGCTTTCAAAGACCCGAGGGAATTATATTTCATTGCAAACATACCCTGAGTGAACTTATCCAGACAAATGCTGGAATAGTTTTCTTGCCCCATCTAGTGACTGAAAGGCACATAGAAATCTGCAAGCCTATTTTTCAACAGGTGTTTTGTTCATTCTGTTTCCCTGAAACCAAATTCGAGAATGTAATGTGGTGGCAGTGGTGATTTGGGGGAGGGGGTTAAGCTAAGAGACCTAATGCGTGGAGTCCTTTTTGGAACTCTTTCCTCATAGATGACATGGAGGCCCAGCCCAACATTAAACAGAATAAGGCAGCTGTCTCAGGCATGTGATTCTGAATGTCATGAAAGGGCAGCAAATTGATATTTTAAAATGTATTATATTATTTATTTATTTATTTATTTATTATCTATTTATTATCTATTTATTACTCCCAGAGACAGGTACTTCTGGGATTTTCTCACTCAGATATCAAAATAACTTGATCACCTTTGGGTACTGTGCATTTTGTTTTGGAACTTTTCCTGTTCTATCTCAAGCAGCAAGTGTCTTGGGCAAGCCCTAATGACATGACATGGTTGCTGCATCTGCAGGCATTTACAAATGTGTGTTTTGCTGTTGGACAAGAAAATAGAATATACATAAAAATAATCACCCAGCATTCTGAAATGGAAGCGGGTGGGTTCTTCCTCTTTGTTTGGGATACTTATCTATGAAATAAGAAAATATTTCTTATATAAATACCTGCTTCTCATTTATAATATAAGGAGTACCAGTATATACTTCAGTTTTGAATATGCAAAAAAAGAGATTTATGAGACCTTGCACATTCATGGTTTGACTCCAAGAGTCCTGGGAGGAAAGGCCTCCTCCCATTTTAAAACTCATGGATGAGATGGCAAGTCATCTTCATCCTTTGGCACATTAGTTTTCCATCAAATTTTCATCACACTTCTCACCATGGGATTTCAATTTCATTTAATAAACAGACAATTCTGAATTTTGAAATAGGGATATGACCTCTTATCGTAGATCTTTGGGGTTTTTAAAACTAGGCCAGACAGTTCACTAAAGATCACAGTGTTATTGTTTCAACACTACTGATACAAATCTGCAAAAAAATCTTTTTTTGGTGGTTGTTGTTGCCTTTAAGCATAGGTATTTCCTCTAAAAGTCTAAATAAATGCATATTTTAAGGGCTTAATGCACAACTTAATGCACAAATTCATTTACTGCTTCCCTGCGCACCTACTTTTTAAAAAAGCATAGCAGATTCTGAGAAAGGGAAAATTCATGTGGAGAAGTGGTAGAAAGGGAAAGTTTATGGGACCCCTACCTTCCTTCTGTGTCACTGTTCACAACTGTCATCCTGGGGAGTTGATTTAGCTTAGTAAAAATGACTGTTGGGGTGTTGCATACATTTGTCTGTAACATGCAGCTACCCACCCTGCTGAAATCCTTGAGAGTTCATGATGGTATAGTAAAAAATAAGAGTTTCTTTAATGGTGAAGAAAAATAGAAATGCTCCTTTTATGCCACTGTGAAGGCATGGGAAATCACATGGCCTCCATCTGTCATGGATGCTTTAGTTGAGATTCCTGCATTGCAGGGGGTTGCACTAGATGACCCTTGGGGCCGCTTCCAACTCTATACAGTGGTACCTCAGGTTCAGAACTTAATTCGTTCCGGAGGTCCGTTCTTAAGCTGAAACTGTTCTTAACCTGAGGTACCACTTTAGCTAATGGGGCCTCCCGCTGCTGCCGCTGCCACGCAATTTCTGTTCTCACCCTTAAGCAAAGTTCTTAACCCAAGGTACTATTTCTGGGTTAGCAGAGTCTGTAACCTGAAGCGTCTGTAACCCGAGGTACCGCTGTAATTCTATGATTTAGATGACTCAGGAACTTGTACCCTAACTGTTTTGACTTTGACATGCCCTTAGCCTATTCTGCAGGGTGCATAAGCTGCTCACTGCCGGTGCAAGTGACAAAAAAGTATATGTTTTCAGGTAAACATTTTCCTTACAGAGACAGACAGATGTGGGGTCTTTATATTATTTCCCAGTCTTCATCTTTAATATATTGAGAAAACCACTTATGTTGTTAATTTATTGATGCTTCTGTAGAATAAGTGCATTAAAATAGAAACAGTTATATATGCTTTTTTTATTACTGAAGGACAAGAGAGTCTGTGAAATCAAATACATCCTGTACATCTGTATTTGATGTATATATTCTGTAATCTCTTTTTTTCCCAGAGTATAATTGGTATGGTGATTGGGAAAACAGATGCCAAAGGCTTTCCAGACAGAAAAAGTAAAGTTCTTTTAAGTCACAAATTCTCTTTTTTTCTGGCTCTATCTTCGATCAATGGTTTTTCTAACCAAAAAGCATGTGGGGATATTTTATGCAAAAGCTATGTTGAAATTAAAGTGTAGAATAACAAAGCTCTAAGAGAGAGTAACAACATGTTAATTGAAACAAGCATCTCATCAACTTTATCCCTTGCTGAAACCTGACTTAACATTTTTAAGGGCACCTGCATCTGCTAGGGTTAGTTAACATACCACTGAATCTCCCACTATTTTGTAAGCATCTGATGATATCTGATGATAATGGAATATTTCATTCCATGCAAAGTTTTTACCAAAACACTGAGGCACTTGCACTGCTGGTCTCTGCCTAAACTGCAATTGAACCAGCCATGGCACCATTTTTCTCCCATTCATGAAAATATAATGATTTAATTAAAAAAAGAGTGACCTCTAGTGGTAGTTAATGAGATTGTTCTACTTTGCTTTATACTAGTTGTGGGGAACTTTTGGCCCAACAGATGTTGCTAAACTACTGTACAACTCATTCCCAGTCACTGACCATGTTTGCTGGGGTAGATGAGAGTTGTAGTTCAGCAACATCTATACAGTATGGCCAAAAGCTCTCCACAGCTGCTTTATACCTGTTTCTCATTAAGTGTTCCTTTGTCCAAATCCAGCTTGTCAACCTTTTACAGCCACTCCTCTTCCTCTCTTATCATCATTTCTTTGTTCCTGCTGCTGTTGTTGGCACCCCAGCACTGACCTCTATATTTCTTTATCATATGCCATATGCACATCATAAAGGAACATGGTGGCTGATACTATGGTGATGACAGCCTCCACAACCAATAGGTGTCTGAGACAGATGACAGTTCCAAAGTCAATTTGATTGAGGTGGGCTGTTTTCTGCCATGACTTAACACTGAGGAGAATGTAACAATAAGTACACATAATATTTTCATGTGTCTTACATGGAATTAAAACTTTTAACTGGATTCTAAAACTGTCTCTGTCTCTTGTCGCTGCAGATATTGGATCAGAAAGGTACACTTTTGGCTTCACTGTCCGCGATTCACCATCTTACTTCATAAATGTACATTCTTGGGGAAGAGAGGACTATATTAAATCACTTTCAGAAAGCTTTAGAGTTGGTGACTGTGGTGAGCTGGAGTTTATTCTGAACATATTTCAATTTCAGTATGTTTCCCTCCTCTTTAAATCAATATAATGTGTTGTGGTCCTAGTGTGTTATCCTTCAAAGAGTTGTGGACTATTTAATTGGAACCAAATTTTTAGTTAGATTGAGTGAGAGGGGGGGGAAGTAAACTAAAAAAACCCAACAAGATTCAATCTAATAAAGCTGTCATCAAGAGACATGGACTGAAAAAGTAATCTCCCAGATTCCCTCTCAGATGCTAAGTTTTTACTGTTTCAGTCTTCTAAAAATGGTCCATAAATTTAATCATAATAATAATCCAGCCAGATTTAAGCAGTTAAGGCTGAAATTGTATGCAGGTACCCAGGAGTAAGGCTGACTGAAAACCATTAGAACTGGATTGCCAGTGTCTTGCTGAATGAACTTGTAAGCAGACATTTAAACCCATACTGTTTTCCCTTTTATAGTCATAATTGAAAATCCTTTAGTTCAGACAAAAGAGGCTGAAAAGGAAGAAAAATTCAACGCTACAACTCCTAGGTAACTGTAAAGTCAGAATCTTATATCCGAAATAAAACTAAAACATGTTTACAAGTGGCATATTCTGATTGTTGATACCAGATGACACAGATGTTACTCTTGAAAAAATTATATAGCTGTCTGGCAAGTGTCAGTGTCCTCCACTAGTGCTACAAAATGACCTGACAGCCAAGCAACACCAAACAGTTATCAATTAGACTTTGTGTCTGGATTTTCACTTTTTGAAATATGGCAACTCTAACATCTCTTAACTCTGAAACTATTGTAATACCTTGGCACTGCATCATAGAAATGAATCTTAAACTCAGGGCTCAACTTGTACCTTTTGCCCTGTGCTTTCTAGGAACAGGTCCACAATTTAAAGTGCTGTATCTGAGCCCCCATCCCCATCCCCGTCCCTGTCCCCGTCCCCTTTCCTTTTGGGGGGGGTCTTGGCACTTTCCCTGAGAAAACCTGCTCCTTAATGCTTAATCAAAACAAATGTCAGTTTGGGTCTCCATAGATTGCCATTTGATCTGATTCAGCAGTAAAGAGTGGGGTTTCACAGGGAAAGTGCAGGGCAAAAAAAGCATGCAGACACAGAGCTTTAAAGCATGGACACAGCACAAATGGAAGTCTGGAAGAGCCCTCAATCGACATATAGTGGCTCCATTCAATATATATTGGGTAGAAAACTTCAAAACCCCTGCATTTTTCAGTGCCTCACAAACTGATTTATTGATACATCAACCTGGGGCTCATAGTTAATACCCCAAAATCCAACTGTCTGAATCACTTCGAACTGGTGCCAAAGTTTGGCAGTGGCTTTGCAGCAGTTGTCCTCACACCAACCCTGTGAGACTGAGAGATAATGAGTGGCCTAAGGTTGGCCTTTGTATAGGGACTCTATCAATTACATCACACTGGTTCTCTACTTGCTGAATTGCAGCTTTTTCAAGTCTTGTTTTGAGCAACCTTAGGTGTTAACGGCTCTTAAAGTACCTTCAGTTACTCACAACAAATAGCTGAATTACAATGTCAAAAGTATTTTCTTATTGCAACACTAAAATATGCAGAACTATCTGCTTCCAGAGCTTAGAGTAGGTCAATCATCCATTCCCCCCCCCCTGAAGCAGTGCCACTGTCAACTCTGCCAGCCAATGACTTGACTTCTGTTTGTACAAAGAAACCACTATTCTCTGGTATCAATTGTAATGTGCTTTTCATAACACCAGTATAACATCAGTATTACAATAACCCATAACAATTCAGAGTTCATAATATAGGAAAAAGCCTTTAGTAGTGATGAGTAATGTATTGTTTCTGTTGTGATATGTCAGCTGCTACAAACTGCTCCTCAGTGAGAATCATTCCGTGGTTAAAATCTGCCCCCACTATGAAGTTGACACCAAACTACTGTCCCTGTTGAATCTACCTGTGAAGGAACCTCAAGATTTTTACACTCTGGCGGACATTGCAGCCAATGGACAGAGTCTGGAAGGAAGAATAATTAATATTCTTGCAGCAGTCAAGTCGGTAAGTCAGAAAAAACTGTAACATATTGGAGAGCTTCTACTGTAGCCTGATGGTCAAATTAATTTATGTATAGTTAAGGATTTATTGGACCATCTCTGATTGGAGTTGTCTCCTTTTGTCTTGGTCAGCAGCCAGTTGGCTTGATTTAATGCTAAGGAAGGTTTGCAAGTAATATTAATGAAAAATTTCATAAACAGCACATTTCACAAAGCCCTTATGTACCTAGGCTGGCACCCTGTAACGGCACAATATAAGGAAGTTTATTTAAAGTGTTTTGACATTCACACACAGATTAGTTTTTAACTATAAGATTAAGCATGAATGCTAAATTGGTTTATTGATTTAGCACATGTTTCACTGACCCTTCATCTTTGTCCTCTTAAGAACGTAAGAAGAGCCCTGCTGAATCAGCGCACAGGCCAATCTAGTCCAGCTTCCTGTTCTCATAGTAGCCAACCAAATACTTAAGGCATGGGTAGGCAAACTAAGGCCCGGGGGCTGGATCCAGCCCAATCGCCTTCTAAATCTGGCCCACGGATGGTCCGGGAATCAGTGTGTTTTTACATGAGTAGGATGTGTCCTTTTGTTTAAAATGCATCTCTGTGTTATTTGTGGGGCATAGGAATTCGTTCCTTTTTTCTTCTTCTTCAAAATATAGTATGGCACACCACAAGGTCTGAGGGACAGTAGATCAGCCCCCTGCTGAATAGGTTTGCTGACCCCTGACTTAAGGGAAGCCCACAAGCATGACATCAGTGCAACAGCACTTTTGCCACTGATATTCAGGACAGATCGTGAAGCTGAGGCTCCAATACTTTGGCCACCTCATGAGAAGAGAAGAATCCTTGGAAAAGACCCTGATGGGAAAGATTGAGGGCACTAGGAGAAGGGGACGACAGAGGACGAGATGGTTGGACAGTGTTCTCGAAGCTACGAACATAAGTTTGACCAAACTGCGGGAGGCAGTGGAAGACAGGAGTGCCTGGCGTGCTCTGGTCCATGGGGTCACAAAGAGTCGGACACGACTAAACGACTAAACAACAACATTCAGGAATATGCTGCCTCCAACAGTGGCAGTTAAACATTGCTGTCATATAGCATTAAGAACATGGAACACTTTGTTTTCTTTCTTACATACTCCATTCAACAAGGGCACAATCCATTAAGAAGTTCTCTTGCACAGGCCCCATTGCAATTAGCAGGACCTATACAATACCGTGCTAAATGCCATGGTGATTGCTGTGTGCAAATGCCATCCAAATCTATCAAACTGTTCTACTTACTTAGTATCACAAATCACACTTGTCTATACAAGTTTCTTGCATCTTCAGTTTTTTTTTTAAAAAAAAGCTGAGTCTACTAGTGATGAGAAATCATAGCTGCCAAGTTTTCCCTTTTCTCGCGAGGAAGCCTATTCAGCACAAGGGAAAATCCCTTTTAAAAAGGGATAACTTGGCAGCTATGATGAGAAATACCTCTCTTGGCCCAAAAACTTGAACATTAATTGCTACTCCAATACACAATACTGGACTATATGGTCCACAGGTCTCACCTGGGTTAGTATAAGGCAGCTTCACATGTTTACCAGAATGAGGGGTATCTGCAAGTCTCCAGCATTATGTTCGCCACCAGTTAGTCTCCTGCAAATATCTTTTTTTTCCCCCAGCTGTTTTTCAAGAATTCAGTTGGGCTTACTTTTTATTTTGGAGACCCAGTTGGAAGAGGGCAGGTGATAAGGAATGAATAACATTTATAGGGAATAATCAGCAAGCAAAGGGAGGCTTAAGTACCCCCTCTTATCTACTGTTATCTCCCCTATAAGTGCCTCAGACATTTGCATAAGAGGAAAACATTAGGTTTGGTAACCTATATTTCTCCTTAAAGTGTGCAGTTCTGCCCTTAGAAAGTTACTACAGTAAATGCTTTTCTACTCTACTGCAAGAGTACTCATGTAATGTAAAAATGCAATAAACTGGAGCAGAGCTGCTTCCTCTCCTTCAGCAATGCCCTACCATTTTGCAAGTCCTTCGTTGGATTCATTTTTCTGTGAAGAATGAGGTGCACATGCACACCAAGAGACTTTAATTGCAGCCAGCCCTGCTGAAGTGGTTGTAGTGTGGACCAGTGGTGGAAGCTACCCATTGTGACTGTTGGGGCAGAAGCCAGGGAAGCTAAGAGTAGGCAAAACCAGGGCCAGTGGCAGGCAAACCCAACACATTCTAGTTTTGTCCCCACCCTCCTCCTTACAAGAGCAATGCAGTAATGATACTCCTTTGGAGAATTGAAGATAAGAAGAGTTTGGATTTGATATCCCGCTTTATCACTACCCGAAGGAGTCTCAAAGCGGCTAACAATCTCCTTTCCCCCTCCTCCCCCACAACAGACACCCTGTGAGGTGGGTGGGGCTGAGAGACTTCAAAGAAGTGTGACTAGCCCAAGGTCACCCAGCAGCTGCATGTGGAGCAGGGGTGTCAAACTCAAATTCATCGGGGGCCGCATCAGCAGTTTGGTCACCCTCAAAGGGCCGGTTGTATCTGTAGGACTATGTGTCCACTCTTTATTATCATAAATTATTGTCACTGCATTCAATTATTACTGTTTTTTGTAATAATGTAAGTAATAACTAGCTCTGAAAGCAGAAACATAGTCAGAATAATGGCAAGTAGATATTCAAATGTACGATTATTGTACAATTTATTGAAAAATGATTTTTGGTAACTGCACTGGGTGGTGGAGGCTCGCTAGGGTTTCATGCAGGACCTTTGCAGAGCTACTAGTACCTGGAGATGCTGGGGTCCTTCTGCATGCAGGACAGATGTTCTGCCAGTGAGCCACCACCCTTCACCAAAGGGACTGGCTAAGGTTGACTCACTGGAGCTGCTCTCCTGGTTCCAGGGTTTAAGGGCCAGAAGTATAAAGCAGCATCCTATGTTTCTGAGGAGAGGGAGGGGAGGGGAGGGGAGGGGAGGGGAGGAAGGAAGGAAGGAAGGAAGGAAGGAAGGAAGGAAGGAAGGAAGGAAAGAGGGAGAGGGAGGGAGAGAGGAAGAAAGGAAAGAGGGGAGAGAAAGAAGTGTAGGAAATAAGGAAGGGAATAAAGAAGAAAAGAAAAAGAAAGAGGGAGAGAAGACGGAAAGGGAGAAAGAAGGAAGGAAGTAGAGGGAAAGAAAGAATAAGAATGAGGGAGAGGAAGAAAGATCGGAAGGAAGGAAGGAACGAAGGAAGGAAGGAAGGAAGGAAGAAAAGAGGGAGCAGGAGGGAGAGAGGAAGGAAAGAGGTGAGAGAAAGAAGAGTAGGAAAGAAGGAATAAAGAAGGAAAGAAAAAGAAAGAGGGAGAGAAGACAGAGATAAAGAAGGAAGGAAGGAGAGGGAAAGAAAGAATAAGAACGAGAGAGAGGAAGAAAGAAAGAAAGGGAGGGGGGGTCGCTGCCTTGATTCAGCGCCAGAAAAGAGCGCGAAGGGACCCAGGGGCAAAAAGCATTTCCCGTGCCGCGTGAGGCAGCGGGTGTCCGTTTTAGGAGAAGTGCGTAAAGCCTCAGAGTTGCACGTTCGTGAGGCTGAGCCGCTGCTGAGCTCACGTTCATGAGGCTGAGCCGCGGCAGGAGGAGGAGGAGGTGAGGCAAGAGGAGGCGGAGGCGGAGGCTTGCCGGGTCGGTGCCCGGCAGCGCCGTGCGGAGAGTCCCGAGCCTCTGGGACGCAGCAGTGCTCTGTAGCACTTTGAATCCTCCTCCTCCTCCACACGGCGCTGCTGGGTGCTTTGTCTGTGCTTCAGCAGCAGCCGTTTCCAGGCGCCGAGCCATGGCAGGAGGAGGAGGATTCAAAGTGCTACAGAGCACTGCTGCGTCGCAGAGGCTCGGGACTCTCCATGCGGCGCAGCGCTGCTCTGGCCGCCTTTCTACCCCCCCCCCCCGGCCCCAGCTGTTTGTCTGTGCTTTGTCGGCGTGGCGCTTCAGCAGCAAGGTCCCGCTGCTGGGTCCCGCTGGCTGGGGCGCTCGGCGGGCCACATGATGAGGTCTGGCGGGCCGGATTTGGCCCCCGGGCCTTGTGTTTGACACCCGTGATGTGGAGGAGCAGAGACACGAACCCGGCTTCCCAGATTACGAGTCTACTGCTCTTAACCACTACACCACACTGGCTCACCAAGATATGGTGGATACTGTTGTACCTTTAAGAAATATGGTTTATCAACAGCAAGGTCATTTCAAGAGGGGGCTGTTCCCCATAGCAGTTTAGCACTGGAGGCAAAAGTATTTCTCCTAGCCAACCTGCCCGAAATGCATCTCAGTCTTTTTTCTCCCTTCCTCTTCCCAGCACACCTTGCTAAAAACACTCTTTTCCTGTCACCCCACACCTAGCTACCCTGGCAATCTGTCTGCTCAGGCCAAAGTTTCCTCTTAGAATGGACCACCAACATCTTTGTCATGTTAATGTCTCTATCCCAGGTGAGGCACTGGCTTGGAAGTAAGCTTAGTCTTTACTTTTCCACTGGCCTCCAGTTCTTCCCTTCAATACTGCAAAACCCAAAATTCTACCATTTATTAATTTCTAGGGTTTGGGGCACCCCCCCCCCCAATCTATAACACCACAAAGGGAGTCAGGTGGCAGCTGGCTGAGGGCAGAGTGAGGCAGTCTAATAGAGCAGACTTCACTCGTGTGGATAGCAGAGACATAAATATGGGGATACACTATTGCTTTTGACAAGGTTGGTGTGTGCGCAAGTTGAAGATTGCAAATCATTTGTTGTTCACTTTACAAAGGTTGGAGAACCAAAGTACTTCACCACTTCAGACAGACGAAAGGGTCACAGATGTGAAGTAAGGCTGTATGATGAAACTGAGTCTTCCTTTGCGATGATATGGTAAGGTGTATTCTAACATCCAACTATACCAATTAATACAAAAATAAGAGGCTACACTGAACATAAGTACATATTGCTATCATTAATTGAAGCTTCTTATTAATTGTGTGGTGTCTCTGATGATACAGTGGCATTCATTTAATGGCAGCAATATTCATTAACTTCTATAACATACAAGGCTGTCCAATAGAATGGTCTTGAATATATTACCCATTTCTATGAGTTATTGACAATTTCTCCCCTAAGGAGAGGCAGAGTGAAACAAAGCTGCAAATCAATTACAAAAGGTCATGTGGAGATGAGGAAATAAAAGAAGCCATTTAGTCAGTCAGACCATTGATGATCATTCCTGTTCAAAGCAACATATTTTCAAGTAGCAACTATAGATTAACCTTTGCGTAAATGCTTATTATCAAGACTTTTATACATTAAAAATGCTTCAAAAATTTCTTAGAGAACATGTAGCAAATACTGTATTGAGATGTAAGAGGAGCCCTGGTTAAGATTTCTCTTTCAAGAGAAAACTAAATAAACACCACTGCTCTTTTAGAAAAAAAACAGATTACCTAGACAGGAAGGGAAGAATCTGGATAGAAAAAGAGCTTTTAATTTTTCCGTCCTTCTTTTGTCTGAGCCAAGTGATATTTCATGTTCTGAAGCCAAAAGGCACAATTTAGTAGTTGTGATGTGCAAGTACTGTACTGCTGCTGTTCCAATATGATAAAGCTCAATGAGCATAGAAGGTGCTCTCATCTTTATCAGCTAGTGAACATTCTGTGAACATATATTTTCATAAAGGAGAATGGAAAGCTTCTGCATGTGTGGGGATTTGAATTTGAATTTTAAAACAAGCTTTATTCTGGTTGCGCACACTCAGCACATAAATATAGGTTAACATTTCAAGAACTGAAATGTAAGTTAAGAATGTAAATTGGTTAGGTGCAGAGCAACTGCTGCTATGCATGAGACATCCTGCTGCTTGCAAGACTGACATTTGAATCCTCAAGTATTATAATTTTGCTCAGTTTCCCTTAGTCACGCAGCAACTTGGTCACAGCCATGATGCTTTTTGTATAGTTTTGACCTGTGCTCTCATGCTTATACAGTCTGGGTGCAGCATATGCCTCATAAACAAGGGATTCCCTGCTCCAGGTGTCGACCTCTTATAAATAGGACCTCCGCACTTGCTCTGCAGTTCACTTCCTGAGTGTTTGTGACTGCTTGTTTTCAGAGGCAGAGTAAGATGTATCTGTTTAGCAATTTGCTCAGCACCTACCGTATTCTGCCTTAAACCAAAGGAAAAGCAGTGCCCAATCTGGTGATTACAGAATGAACAATGCAAGTAGGGGACTGCAACCTAAGATGGGGAAAAGGTGGTGGTAAGGGAACACTGAGCTACTGTAAATGAATTCATATCTCCAGGGCCTGATGAGCTACTGCAATGTGCTCTACATGGGGCTACCTTTGAAGGTGACTCAGAAACTACAACTAATACAGAATGCAGCTAGGACTTGGACCAATGGATCCAAGTTACAAGAAAGGAGATCCTGATTAAATTCAGGAAGAATTCTATGACCTTTGTTACTTTTTATATTGTATCATTTCAATATGTGGAAGCTGCCCTGATACAAGGGTGTCAATATATTCTATCAACACAAATAGAAAATATTAACGTTTTAAACAAACTTTTGTATTAATTGAATGCTATTATTTTTCTAGCTGGGACAATGAATCTATCCAGCTTGCACAGAGCTGGATGCCACGAGAAACAGGTACCGGTACTTCTCAGTTCTTTATATATAGTATTTTTGCTGAGGTTATCACTAGTGTAAAGCTTTGCCTGTAATAACAAAATAATAATAAATGATATTTTTCTTCCCAGTAATATTTGCATCAGATGTAAGAATAAATTTTGACAAATTTAGAAATTGCATGGTTGCAACTGTACTCTCAAAATCCATCATTACTACTAATCCCGGTAAGACACAATTCTAAAACCTTGTTAAATTGTGATAGAATGCCTTATATTATCCTAATGCTTTTATTGAAAATTTATCTACTGTATTTATTTATTATACTGTATTTATATTTCATCTTTCTCCCAAGTTGGTATTCAGGGCAGCTTAGCACATTAAAATATGATGGCTTAGGACTTTAAACGCAGTTCTACTTGATTAAAACCTACAGAATAATTCCCTGCCCATTTGCAACATCGAGTTTCTTTATGGCAATAGTTTAATACCACTTGTTTTACTAACAGTGCCCAGCTCTATATCTATCAGTACTTTTTTTCTTCTTCTTTGTACATTTCAAAAGTTCCATCTGAACTTCTGTTTCCTCCTAAACCCTCACCTGTGTTCAGTCTATGGTCCTTATCTATTGACAATGGTACAATCCATCCTGTTGAACATATTTATTCCCCATATTTAGTCCATCCTATGTCATTACCACCCTCACACTACTCAGCCAAATGGAGATTTGCTCCTTCATTCATTCACTCACTCTTGGAGCTACCTCCTAAAAAAAAGAGGTGCCACTTTCCCCTTTTCCTTCAAAACCCATCTTTTATATAAAGCTTTTGGTAGAAAATGCCCTGCTGTAAACTAAGTACTTAATAGAAACATTTTCTGTTCCTGTTTACCCCTGCCTCCATTTCCCTCTTCTCCCAGTTGTCTCTCCCTGTGATGTATTATTGCAAGTATTCTGAGTAGTACACTGTCCTCTTGTCCTCTGTAAGGCGCCATACACATTGATGATGCTCTCTCTATATATAAATAAATATTTGTATACAAAATATGTGCCTTCATTACATATCTTTAGGTCCCAGGCAAAAACATTCCTCTTCTCCCAGGCCTTTGCCTCATTAAACATTCTATGGCCTTTTAAACTAGGACAGGGTATTACTCCTTTGTTATTATGTATATTTGTGTTTTTATACTGTAAACTGCACTGTGATCCTCAAATGAAGGGCAGTATACTTAACTTGCTTACTTAATAAATAAATTTCAGTCCCACGTGTCCTTATTAAAAAGGATATAATATATTATGACTGGAAAAGACCTCTGCCTATAACAATGGAGGGCTACTTCCAGAAAGATTAGACAATTCTAGGATAGATGGTATCTTAATGTATGATTTTAAGGCACATGAGGCCACCACCTTGCTGAAGCTAAGCAGGTCTGTGTCTGACCTTGGAGTCCATGACAGAAGAAAGGTGGAATATATGTGTAAGAAAATACATAAATGGATCAACCACCTGCTTTACTATACGGTGGTGTTAAAGGTTTCATCTCTATCAACACAATCCTATATGTGTTAATTCAGAAGTAAATCCTGTTGACATCAATGGACCCAACGCCTTGTGTGTAAAGAATTACAGCAATGTCTTTTCTGTAGCAGACATCAATCTAATACATGGAGCTAACAATTTAGCTAAAAAATCTCCCACAAACTATTTTGGCATTATGCAAGCTTACCTTTACTAATACTGCTTTAAAAAATATTTTTTCCAAGATACACCAGAAGCAATTATTCTACACAATTTTATAAAAGAAAGTACAGAAATGTTAGATTTGGATGATGAAATGGGAGAGCATTTCAGAGATTCCATAAATGGTGAGTGTTTACCAAGTAGTCCTTTAATCTGATAGAAATATATATATAAATATATAAAAAAATTGTCCAGTAGCACCTTAGAGATCAACTAAGTTTGTTCTTGGTATGAGCTTTTGTGTGCATGCACACTTCTTCAGATACCTTTTGTGAGGTTGATGGACTTCCATTTCATGCGGCTCAATGTGGTGCCTTCCATGGTTCTAGATTCAGGTATCTGAATAATATGATAGGCTGCTATATATTGCTTAAGGCCTCAATTCTGGATTTACCCTTCTAAATTCAAAAAGTTCTCAGAACGCAGGATAACTTTTTTGTTTATTGGTTGTTGTTTTTAAGGACAGCATGTATTCAGAGTTATTGCCACATTCTTCAGAGGCAAATGTATGTTAAAAGTTATCATGTATAATCCATTTGATGCTGCGTGCCATTCTGAGAACTATTAACTGGGAAGTATGCTATAAACAGGGAAGTGTTCAACTATCATGGCTCAGAGAATAAAGAGTGGACTTCAGTCTGGGAAATCATAAAAATTATAGTTTAACTGTTCTGGTTATAATACAAATGAATAGCAGTCTTTTCGGTCCAGTGGCATAATATTATGATTTTAAATGCTTTTTTCTTATGGTAAACTATATTTTATTGAAGTCCAAAGTCCACTAGTCAGTGGGAAGTTTTTTTCTGTCTTTAAACTTCAGATCAAGTCCCTTTTTAAAAAAACAATCTTCTTTTTCCTGTTCTCTTTAGTACAGGCAATAGTTGATGTTTATACAGTGGAGCAATTAAAGATTAAAGCTTTGCAAAATGAGGGAAAATCAGAACCTTTCTATGGCATTATTTTTGCCTACATTTCTACACTGAATATTGATGATGAGACAACTAAAATAATACGAAACAGATGGTAAGCACCTCATTAAGTGTCCTGGACATTTATCCTGCTCCTCACTCCCATTCCAAATCAGCTTGAAAAACTTCTGCCTCTCTATTCCGCAAATCACTTTTTCCTCCTAACTCAGCATCAAAGCCTTTTCTGAAGTACTCTAACCTTATCTAACTTGCATGTCCAAAGATTCTTTGCTCTTCATTCATCCTTCTTTATTGCCTTTGAGCCAAGATAGCATGTCTATTCTATATTATACATTCTATTATTGTACACTCATAATTAAACAAAAAACATATAATTTAATTATTATACTTCCTCATGCCAGAGTAGGGTTCTGGGTGGTTTTAGATAGTGTAAAAACCAGTTACACAAGCATTAAGATACAAATGATTATAATACCCAATAAAACAATCTTATTCCATTATAAAATAAAATATGTCATTGTTTTATTGGGAATCTTAATTATTGATTATTTATTATTGATATTAAAATTTAAACATCCATATTTAAAATAAACCCATTAAACCAATGTATCTATTAAAACAGGAGTCTAGAAATCAAGGGAGAGCATATAAAAAAATGATGGAATGTCAAAAATATGGGTCACCTCAAGCATTTGTCGCCATCGTTTCCTCCCATGGCAGTTAGATTGCTAGTCAGTGGTGTATTTCAATCGAATTACCAAGAGCTCAGTTGGTACAGCAAACCCTTAATCTCAGGGTCATGGGTTTGAGCCCCATGTTGGGTAAAAGATTCCTGCACTTATAGTGTTGGACTAGATAATCCTTGTAATGTACACCCTTCCAGCTCTACAGTTCTATGATTACCTCAAATTGCAATGGTCAGAGACACCAGGAGAACACCAATTTGAGGAACACATTGGATTCAAGACAATGGATGTGATCCTGATAAGCCGAGGAGCACACAGCTAGTAGTTGGTGGCACAGGACAGGTTGTTGCAGTGTTCTAACAATAACAACAACAATTGCAGAGGACTTTTGTTATTGGACATTACAGAATATATAAAGGGGGAAAACTAGTTGAAGCAAAAGTGATTTGATTCATTTGCATCTTGTAGAGAAAATTGGTAAAGCAAAGCATAGAATCATAGAATCATAGAGTTGGAAGAGACCACAAGGGCCATCCAGTCCAACCCCTTGCCAAGCAGGAAACACCATCAAAGCATTATTGACATATGCCTGTCAAGCCTCTGCTTAAAGACCTCCAAAGAAGGAGACTCCACCACACTCCTTGATAGAAAATTCCACTGCCAAACAGCTCTTACTGTCAGGAAGTTCTTCCTAATGTTTAGGTGGAATCTTCTTTCTTGTAGTTTGAATCCATTGCTCCGTGTCCGCTTCTCTGGAGCAGCAGAAAACAATCTTTCTCCCTCCTCTATATGAGATCCTTTTATATATTTGAACATAGCTATCATATCACCCCTTAACCTTCTCTTCTCCAGGCTAACCATACCCAGCTCCCTAAGCCGTTCCTCATAAGGCATCGTTTCCAGGCCTTTGACCATTTTGTTGCCTTCCTCTGGACACGTTCCAGCTTGTCAGTATCCTTCTTGAACTGTGGTGCCCAGAACTGGACACAGTACTCCGGGTGAGGTCTGCTGACCAGAGCATAATACAGTGGTACTATTACTTCCCTTGATCTAGAATGCTATACTCCTATTGATGCAGCCCAGAATTGCAGTGGCTTTTTTAGCTGCTGCATCACACTGTTGACTCATGTCAAGTTTGTGGTCTACCAAGACTCCTAGATCCTTTTCACATGTACTGCTCTCAAGCCAGGTGTCACCCATTCTGTATTTGTGCCTTTCATTTTTTTTGCCCAAGTGTAGTACTTTACATTTCTCCCTGTTAAAATTCATCTTGTTTGCTTTGGCCCAGTTGTCTAATCTGTTAAGGTCATTTTGAAGTGTGATCCTGTCCTCTGGGGTATTAGCCACCCCTCCCAATTTGGTGTTGTCTGCAAACTTGCTCAGGATGCCCTCAAGCCCATCATCCAAGTCATTGATAAAGATGTTGAATAAGACTGGGCCCAAGACAGAACCCTGTGGCAGCCCACTAGTCACTACTCTCCAGGATGTGTTAGGGTTAAAAGCAAAATCAGCAGAAACTGGTTGAGGAACTTACACATAGAGACCAAGGCTTAAACAAATGCTTGGTTTAATGGAGAAAGGAAAAATTACAAAAGTAAATTAAATTAGGCTTACACAAAATACCCACACAACCAAACCACCCACCAAGAGCACACTGGGAAAACGCCCAGCACAGAGGCAACACACAACACCCCTGATATACCCTGCATCATCAGCTTCACAGCAACACCTGTAGAGCTGCTCCACAGCTGCAGAGCCCCAGTCATTAAATCTTTCCTGACTCTTAAAGGTACAGTGAAACAATAATGACACTTTTACACAATCATTCAACATATCCCCTGCAGTTCATTATTGTGAAACAGAGACAAACTTTGTACATGTCTTTCATGCGCAGCTTTTGGAAGTGCTTTAGTAAAGATGTCTGCAACTTGTTTGTCACCTGGAACATATTCAAAAACAATTGTTTTGTCAGCAATCAAATTCTTTACAAATTGTAAACGTAATCTCAACACTCTAGTGCGCTGTGTGTTGGTTTCTGAGCACAGGATAGCAAGTCCACTCTGGGAATCGAGATAAACTTTTACTGGGAGTGATACTGGCATCTTTAAGTCTTCAAATATTTGTAAATACCACTCTATATCACGGATGGCCTGAGTACAGGCATATAACTCACTTTCAGTTGAAGAAAGACAATTAATCCTTTGATTCTGTGCTTTCCATTCAAAAGGACACCCATTATAAAAATAAACCATACCAGATGTACCTTTGTAATTATTTTGCTCTACAGCATGAGATGCATCACAATATATTTCAAAACCTTTGTCAATAGATGGTGTAAATTCCAATCTGTAACGTTTTGTGTGTTTGAGGTACATCACCACTCTCTTAAGAGCTTTGAAGCATTGGGTAGTGGGTTTTTCTACAAATTTTGCCAGAAAATGAAAAGCATGTTACATCTGGCCTTGAAACTCTTTGAATAAAATTGAGCTTGCCTATGGCAGAGCGATACAAAGTTTTGTCAGAGAACGTGTTATTGCCATCTGTAAAAGTAAAACCACATACCATAGGAGTTTCTTTCCCATTTGCATTCTTTAAACATAACATTTCAACAAGATCATCTATTTTTGCAGTTTGATGAATCAGATAAGAACCATTTTTGCCTTCTTCAATTTGCATGGATATATAGTTTTTAGCTTTGCCTAATTCTACCACATCAAATTTTTCTTGTAACAGTGACACTATCTGTGTATATTCATGTTTAGTTTTTGTAGAAATTAATATATCATCTACAAACACACATAATTTGGTCACAGAATTTCCATTTTCTTTTGTAAATACACAGTTATCTGCCTTGCCTTGTGTAAAGCCAAAATTCAGCAATTCCTTCACTAAAGTCTGATGCCAGTTTTTACCACTCTGATGCAAACCATAAAGAGATTTATTTAGTTTGCACACTACTCCTTTAGTGGCGATTACGCCATCAGGGACACGCATAAAAATTTGTTCTTCTAAATCTGCAAACAAATAGGCAGTTTTTATATCTACATGATAGACAGAATGTCCACGCTGGGATGCATCTTTTAACAAAAGCTTAACAGATTCATATTTTACGCTCGGTGAGTAACACAAATCATAGTCTTCACCTGGGATTTGCTGGAAACCTCTGGCTACTAACCTAGCCTTGTACCTTACAACTTCGTTTTTATCATTCATTTTCACTTTATAAACCCATTTTGAATCAATAACTCTCATGTCTGGGGTTTGTGGTACAAGAGACCAAGTGTTATGCTCTTTTAAAGAAGCTATTTCAGCATCCATAGCTTTGTACCAATTTACAGCTTCATGCAAAGGTAATTTTTGAACATCGTTGTAGCATTTTGGCTCAAAAACTACTTTATTGGCATACACAGTGTATAACTGCTCTTTTGAAAACCGTCTTGGTTCCTGTCTCTTTCTGTCTGAACGTCTTAGTCCTGAAGAAGAGCTAGGCCCTTCAGAATCAGTAGAACTATTTGGACTTCTAGCTTCAGACTGTAAATTGCTATCATCAGACTGATGAGACTCTTGTGGGCTTTTCTTACTTTCAGAAAACTCAGAAGAACTTAACCTTTCTTTAGGTGTCTGTGTCTTTAAATTTTCAAACAAATCACCAGACACAACAGGCTTTTCGTCTTCAGATTCACTAGTATCCCCTGCTCCAGCTTCTCCCTCTTCTACTTCTACTTCCTCCTCATCAGCATTATCTAAACCATCACTATCTTGAAAAATAGCAACTCTATTCCAATTTACAGTTTCAATCATGCTTCTGGTAATATGAAATTTGCCAGTTGCTGGTACATAAACTCTGTACGCCCCCTGCTGGTAGCCCATAAACTTTCCTTGAACACTACGCTCATCCAACTTGTGTCTAGCAGGGTAGTGAATAATAACGTCTGAACCCCAAATTCGTAGGTATTTCAAATTAGGGCGTTTTTTAAACAACATTTCATAGGGTGTAACATTTAAACTAGAATGATAGGATCTGTTTTTAACAAAAAGATAGGCATGAAGAGATTCCGCCCAATATTCTTTCCCCAAATTAGCATCATGCAAGTAAGTTTTAACACCTGCCTGCAAATCACGTTGCACTACTTCTACAATCCCATTCTGCCAAGGACTTCTAGGGCAGGACAACTCGTGAACAGTCCCCTGCGCTTCCAGGAAATGTGAAAATTCCTCAGAAACAAATTCTCCCCCCCTGTCAGAAAACAAATGCTTTATAGGTTTGTTAAAGTGGGTTTTTACCCAGTTGCAAAAAATCTTGTACTTCTCAAGTGCTTGTGACTTTTCAGCAATGGTGTAAACAAAACAATATCTGCTGTACTGATCAATAAGAGTAAGCCAATATTTTGAATTTCCTAAGGAAGGAGGGAGTGGCCCTACTAAATCACAATGCACGCGTTCAAATGGCTCTGTTACTTTCCTGCCTGAGCATTTACCCTTTCTTGCAACCTTAATCTTATTCTTACAGCAAGATACACATTGCATATAGTATTTACATGGCTTTAAGTTTAGTCCATCAACAATCTTCTCTGTCTTTATCACATCTGTGAAATTTAAATGTCCCAAAAGTCTATGCGCCTCATGAATACATCCGGAGTGAGGCTTTACATTTCTCAGCCCCTGACTTTTTCTCAACCCTTGACTTGGCTGGGTTACTCTACAGTTCACAGGTGGCTGTGAATGCTTTTTAAAATATAGTCTATATAAACCTTCAGACTCTCTGGCATACAATACACGTTTTCCCCCTTTGTAGAACTCACATAGTGATTTTGTGAAGCACACAGTTACTCCTTGGCGTGCAAAGCAACTTACTGATAATAAATTGTCCACTGATGGGCAGTAAGTGCAATTTGCTATTGTGATGTTTAAGGAGTCAAGTTTCACAGTACCTCTGCCAAGCGACTGTAGAACGTCGGAGTTGGCCAGATGAATGGTGCCAATTTCCTCTTCGAAAGAAACAAACAGACTTCAGTCGTTACAAAGATGAATTGACGCCCCGGAATCTACTACAAACGATTTCCACGTGTCATCTTTAATTACTTTACGACCTAATTCACGAACATGGAATGCTCGCGGCTCACGTCCATCTTTACGATGTGCTGCCGACTGCTGGGTTGCTGTCTGTGATTTACGAAATGGAACGGACCCTGAAGCATTTTGCTTTTTAAATCTGCAGTCCCTCGCAAGGTGCCCCTGCTTTTTACAAAACCAGCAATGCATGGAAGTTTTGAAAGCAGATGAATCACCACAGACTTGCATACAGCGTTCCTCATTATTTTTAGAAATAGGAGTGCTAATCCCACAAGCCTCCCTTCTGTCCAGCTCGCCCATCAAACTTGCTGTTACCCGTTCCACAGTTAATTGTGCTGGAGGTACAGCAGATATCTGGCTAGCTATGGCAGACGCTGACTCCTTTCTAACGTGCACTGCCGTAAGACTGTCCCACATTTCTTTGGCAGTCTTCTTATTTCTTATATACACAACTTGCTGATCACTAACAGACAAGTTAATTAATGCCCTTGCTTTAGCATCACCTTTCGACCAGGCTTCGGTCACAGGAGCAGCAGGAGGGTCCTCGGTCACGTACTTCCACACATCACAGGAAGTCAGAAGTGCTTCCATGCGAAAGGACCATAGACTGTAGTTCTCGGCCGTTAGTTGCGGGAATGTTAAAGCCTTCTCAGCCTCAGCAACACGGTCTGCCATGCTGGAACTTTTCAACCACCAGCCCACAAAACCGTTGCAGCAAAAAGAAGGAAAAAACCTTTCTAAACCTTTCTCCAAAAACTAACATGTGCAGTTCCACGCTCAACCACTGGGCCCATAACCAAGATGTTAGGGTTAAAAGCAAAATCAGCAGAAACTGGTTGAGGAACTTACACATAGAGACCAAGGCTTAAACAAATGCTTGGTTTAATGGAGAAAGGAAAAATTACAAAAGTAAATTAAATTAGGCTTACACAAAATACCCACACAACCAAACCACCCACCAAGAGCACACTGGGAAAACGCCCAGCACAGAGGCAACACACAACACCCCTGATATACCCTGCATCATCAGCTTCACAGCAACACCTGTAGAGCTGCTCCACAGCTGCAGAGCCCCAGTCATTAAATCTTTCCTGACTCTTAAAGGTACAGTGAAACAATAATGACACTTTTACACAATCATTCAACAGGATGAGGAGGAGCCATTGATGAGCACCCTTTGGGTTCGGTCAGTCAGCCAGTTACAAATCCACTGAATGGTAGTATTGTTTAGCCCACATTTTACCAGCTTCTTTACAAGAATATCATGGGGCACCTTGTCAAAGGCTTTGCTTGAAATCAAGATAGGCTACATCCACAGCGTTCCCTTCATCTACCAGGCTTGTAATTCTGTCAAAAAATGAGATCAGATTTGTCTGACATGACTTATTTTTCAGAAACCCATGCTGACTTTTAGCTGTATAAAGATGGAATGTAATATCTTTGTGAAATGCAACTTGTTCCTAGATAATTGGACAGGTAGTAGTTAAAAACAATTGGTTGGAGATAGAAAAGCCTATTAGTTTTTATGAAGGTAAGAAGGAAATTCCCAAGCGCATTCCCAAGGACTATGTTTGGAAAGACCAAAATTGTTAAACAAAATTATAGACCACTTAATAGTATAAAGCCACTGAAGTGGTGTACATGGTAAAAACACACAAAAAACACAGAAACACATGCTCTAAGGGGAATAAAATCAGTTCAGCGAACTCTAAAACAATAAACTCATCCACACACACTTTAAAAACAATGACACAATTTCATCAGATATAATTAATAGGTATGTTAGATGCGTAATAACTAAACACACATTAATTCATTTAAAATCTTGCCCTCTTTTCTTTTCTGCAGTAGCAAGTGCCACTATGTGGTCAATGAAAGAACAAACTCATGCTCCTTCTGTAGCAGCTTTGTCTCCTCCTCAGATGCCACACTACTATTTGCCAGCTTTGATGTACTAGTTGATCTGACAGACCACACAGGCACTCTCCATTCTTGCAATCTCTCAGACACAGTGGCTGAAGAAGCTTTAGGCTGCACGGTAAGAATGTATTAGAAATAGATCTCTTCTACTCAGGTTTATGGTTCAGGTTGTGTTTAGCACCTACCGTGTTTCTCCCAAAATAAGACACCATCTTATATTTATTTTTCCTCAAAAAAACACACAAGGTGGCTTATTTTCAGGGGATGTCTTATTTTTTTATTAAATATGGTACAGTTTAACCTACACTATGGCTTATTTTCGGGGTGTGGCTTATTTTCAGGGTATGGCTTATTTTCAGAGAAACACGGTATTGAGAGCCTGAGGTTTAATGCATTGCACCAGTACTGCATCTGATTAAATAGACTCTACCCCCCAAAAAGCTATGCTGCAATAAATTTACTGATCTTTCAAGGTCCTTCAAGGCTTGGTTGGTTTTGCTGTGAACCTATCGTATGTATGCACTTCTGAAAACACTCATCTTCCTTTTGACTCATGCTTCACTTCATGCTTATGTGCATTTCATACCAATTCAAGTTGTGGTCACTCCATTAGGTCCAGGAGTTCCAGACTCTGACAGAGGCTCAAAAAACAGCCCTAAAATGGCACCTTCTTCTAGAACGAAGCAAAATTTATTTTAAAGTAAGTACAGTATAGAAATAAGGAACTACACACCTGAATGAGCACCATTCTCCATGACAACCCTCATCCTATTAACATCTTCTGAGGAATCCATTATCAAAGTTTCTTTTAGTGAATCAAGAACTGAGATTTGAAAAAGGAAGGAATTTTCTATGATTGCCAATAGATCAGTTTATCCAGCAAGTTCTGAAGGAGGCAACACCAACCAACTTTTTTGGGGGGGGGGCAGGTGGGGGAATTGTCAGCTTGTACATTTTCTGGTAGATAACATTCCTGCATATAACTGCTCATTCAAGCAGATGAAATTGAAAGTAGCTGGTGTGTGTGCATGTGCAAAGATTTTCTGTGAGAAAACAAGGTCAGAAGGACTAATAGCCCTCTCCTGCCCATCTTACCCTTCTAACTGCCACTGCACAACATAGTATGTAGTTCTAACTTTATATAAAGTTGCATTATCTTCTTGCAAACTTTATTTTTTGGATAAGCAATTTAAAAAATAAAATAAATCTAATTTACTTCTATAGGTTATTCTTTCGGCCAGTTCACGAACCGGACTGAGAGTTAGCTTGCTTTCTTGTAAGCTAGCAGATCCTGTGGAGGCCAGTCGAAACCTGCCTGGAAAAGACCTACCTTTCCCAGC
This sequence comes from Zootoca vivipara, assembly GCF_963506605.1. Lineage (NCBI taxonomy): Eukaryota > Metazoa > Chordata > Lepidosauria > Squamata > Lacertidae > Zootoca > Zootoca vivipara. Next base: position 31,338,905 of record NC_083289.1, on the reverse strand, counting down.
TTCAGAACAGCTGGAAGGAGTCTAAGTTGTTGTAATTGTAATAAGGTGAATTTACATCTTGGGTGTGTGTGTGTTGCATTCTCGTTGCAAAGATGCTAGAAAGTGTGCTTTATCATTCATGTTTAAAAACTGTGTATTATCATTTAAGGAAGAGTTTACCTTAGTCCATCCTTCACCAAATTGGTGTCCAGCTCCCATCAGTTGGAACTGATGAGATCTAGTCCAAAACATGGTGGATTTATAAGGCTGGCAAAGGCAACCTCAGTCTGACTCAAGAGACCTCGGTATACTTTCTACATTACTTTTAAAACAAAGTTTTCATTCCATGTATAACATATTTGAGGAAAAATATACTTATGAAATTAATTTTTTTCTGCAAGCCTATTTCTTTTAATTTTATATTATATGAAAAGCAGGAACTGTGTTCTGTGGGATTTCAGACAAAATACTGTAGATTAAGTACACTGAACACTGTAAATGCCAAGTTTTTTTATTTCACAGTCACATGATAGAGTGTATCTGAAATTTATTGATGCAAGTAGATAGAAGTTTTGTTTTATTTACACCTTAGTATACAATTGTATCAGACTTCATTACAAAATATATTCTAAATTTCACCATACAGTATTTCCATTTTGTATGTGTATATTTTAATATAATTTTCCCTGTTGAACTCTATATAGGAAGTCTAGTCTGGCAGAAAAGAATAATTCTTACATTCTTTGGCTGTGCTTTTCATAAAGGCCACATTTAGTTTATAAGAAAGGCCACACAATCATTTATGATGACAAGTATAAGCCAGTGAGTATAAGCTTGCATGTCCCCCCCTCTTCCTATGGCACATCCATCAATAATTTGGAAGCTTCCACTTTCAAACCATAGTTTAGTGTGTTGTCTGAACCACATGTTTATGTTAACTATTGTTTGTTTTAAAAATATCAACTTCATAACCTATGGTTTGGAGTTTGCTTTTTTCAACAAACCATAGTTAAGATTAACCACAGTTTTGGGGGGTCTGGATGACAGCAAGCTGCAGTTAATCTAAACTGAAAGTGAACTACTTGTTGCTGCACCAGACCCAAAGAGGAGAGCAAAGAGTGTACAAGCCTGAGGCTTGTTGTGACTTGTCCTTCTTATGCTAGGGCTTAGTGTGATGCCTGAACACTGTGAATATATTAAGTGCCCAACAAGATGGGCTCTCAGCCCTTCTCCCACTCTGTCTGTCAATGTGGAAGAAACTAGAACCTGAATGAGGGGAAAGCCAATTTTACTTGGTTGCTATATAAGGAGAATCTAAGCTCCCAACCTCTCTCCCACAGGAAAGGAATCGTGTAGTTTTCCTTTGCTCTACAGTTTGAATCTGCTCTTAAGGTAAAAGGAAACATCCCCTATCAAGGCCGGCATTTCTGCTGAGCTACTTGAAACCGCATGCTCAGCACCCCCTGGATCCCAGCTTCTATTTCATCATTCTCTTGCAGAGCAGAAACCCCTTTTGGGCTTCCTGTTAGGATGACATCCCCTTCTTCCAGCGTGACAATTCCACTGATGTAGCTGATGATGTAGGGGATAGAGAAGATCATTTCTGATGTATCTCCTTCTTGCCGCATCTCCCCATTTACCTTTAGCCAGATCTTCAACTGGTGTGGATCTGGGACTTTCTCTTTGGGCACAAAGTCACTGACTGGACAGGAGGTATTGAACCCTTTGGCCAATGTCCAAGGAAGCCCTTTCTTCTTGCATTCTTCTTGGGTATCCCTGGCTGTCATGTCCAAGCAGAGGGCATAGCCTCCCACATGTTCCATTGCTGTTTTCTGGGAAACTGCCTGGGCTCTCTTCCCGATCACCACCCCAAGTTCCACTTCATGGTGCAGCTTATTACAGTAGTAGGGCTGGATGATGGGAGAGCCTTCCCTGACATAGGCGGAGGATGGCTTGAGAAAAAAGAGTGGCTCAGTTGGGAGGGTGTTCTTCAACTCTTTGGCATGCTCTGCATAATTCCTCCCCACACAGATTATGTTCTTGCCCCACTCCCAGAACCTGGCCAAAGGCTTTGAAGAAGTCATTTCCCCCTCTCAACAATTATACTTCTGCAGGACAATGAGCTCTGAGTAGGGCAGTTAGAACTTTGTTGCAATTTCTTCACTTCGATCTGGCTGCTTGCTTCTCACCTTGGGGAGAAAAAACAGATCTGTGGGTAACATTTATACATTCCCTTCCCATTCAGCTTCTTTTGCTACCAGAAATTCTAAATACAGCTATCAAACCCATTCTTTGTACTTTCACAGTGCATTAGCCTCATTCACACATAATACTAAGCCAAACTATAGTTTAGCATGAATGAGCACGGATGCAGTCCACAGTGAAAATCCTGGCCACTTAGCTACTCCCCCAACATACTACCTAAGACATAGTATGGCTTAGCATGACATCCGAACCCAGGCTTGTGGTGTTTCCCTCAAACAATGCATGACCAATTAGCAAAAAACACATTAGTTACAGTTCATGGTTTGCTTGAAGCGAGACAAATCATCCCAAGTTCAAACATTACACAAAGTCATGGCACAACAGGAACAGGAGGAGCAAGGCAGGCACGATTTTCTCACTGCACCAGCGCACTTGCTCATTCACATCATAGCTTAGCAAACCAGACTGTAATAATCACTAGTAGATTGTAAGTGCAGGAACATGGGTGAAAGCTTGGGCCTCTCTGTTTTCTGGCAGCTCAGAGGCCTGTCACCTGGCATCAGTTTGTCAGTTACAGATCCTAAACATGGCAAGTAGTCAGAACTAGAACATCTCCAAATATAATAGCATGAGCGTAGCCATTATTTTTGTTAGGGGGGCAGGCCTTTTTTGGGCGTGCAGGACCACAGTTTGCTATGTATTTTAATTGATTTTTATTTATTGGGGGGCAGCTGCTCCTCCCTGTCCCCACTTCACCACGCCCATGTATGTCAAAATAAGAAATAAAAATTCTGTCCCTCGAGTCCCCCTGCCTACACAAATAGCAGCTGGCTAAGATTCTGTGCATTCTGCCCCTTCTCAAATGCACTTCCTAATTATTTTAAATGTTCCAGGTTGACTCCAGACCCTGAAATATCCTGGATGTTTGGGCAAGCCTTGTTTCATCACCTAAGAGATCTACTTCCCTAAACAGGGGCACTCTGAGTGTGCTCAAAGACTCGTTATTTCTGTTGTTACTGTATACCCTAGCAAGGCCTAGCTGAGCCGTTTACCCTTTGCCGCCTCCGCCGTCAGAAACGTCTGCAAGGGCGGTCTTATTTTCTAAGCAAGATTCGCCCGCTGCAATCCTGCTTACCTTTCACAGTCACACATCCCCACCAGGGTGGGCTGCATCCCTAAAGGAAAAGAGCCGCCACTCCACTGCACCCGTCTCGCCTTCTTTTTTGCAAGGACGCCAGCCTGTCCTCCAAACGTATAAAAGCCCCGCCTGGCTCAGAGTCCGAGGAAGCGATTGGTTGGCTGATGCGGGTCAGGGGCCAAAGGGAAAGGGGCTGGAAGGCATCTGCACCAAACAGATCGTCCGGCCAGTGCTTGTGTAAGGGGGCGCGGAGAGTGCCTGGTTGCAGCCTCCGCCTTGGACCATGGTCTGCGGGGGCGGAGGGAGGATCGGCGCCTCTGCCGCAGCCGCTGTGTTGTTCTTGGGGCTCCGATCGGGTAAGTGGAGCCGTAGCAGAAGGAAGCATTGCAGGATTTGGAGCGCCGTTATCTTGTTAAAAGTTATTATTGAAAAAGCGCCTTTTTCGGTGAGAATCCTCTTGCAGCTGCTCTTGGACGGACGTGTCCTTTGGAGGGGGAATCTTGCGCTCTGCGGACACCCCTAGCTCGCCAAGCCGCTCGTTTTCCTTGCGGTCGCCCGCAGAGCACGAATTGCAAACCGCATGAAATCTCTTGCATGACATTCGGCTTTTAAATGCTGAGTTAAAAAATAAGTTAGTCTTCACTGTAAGGCAGGAGACCTTCAAACCTCTTCAGAACCCCCCCCCCCGCCTTCCTATACCCAGTCTGGAATATAGACACACTTTCTCGGGACATATTTACAGTGCGCGCATACTGGTATCTATTTATAGCTATTCCTTTTCGCTGGGAATTGTCTTCTTCTGGGTGCGGAGGCTGCAGATTTCTAAGTGAGAATCTGTGCGACCTGGATGAAGCAGATCCCCCCCCCCCGTTGGAGGGTATCTATAACACTTCGACGAATATAGAACGTGTATAGCATACAGCAGACACCCCCAAACTTGGCCCTCCAGATGTTTTGGAACTACAATTCCCATCATCCCTGACCACAGGGCCGAGTTTGGGGATGCCTGGTTTACAGTGACACACGCGCTTTCTCTCTCGTTTCTTCCGCCTTCTCTTTCATTTTATTATACGTAGCAAAAGTGGTGTCGCTGGTGCAATGACCTTTGAGTGAGACTTACCCACGAGTTGCTAAATGTGTTGGCGGTGGGGGGCGGTCAGCAGCTGAAGGCCCCTGAGGCCATATTCCACTCCAAACTCGCGAGGGCTTCAATAAAGCCTCAATAAACAAAGGGTGGAAGCGAGTTGTTGACCAGGAATTAGCGCAGCCTTAGTTCTCAACCAGGTGTCCTCCAGTTGTTTTGGACTACAACTCCCATCAGCCCCATACGGCAAGCAAAGCACGTAGGATACCATGGCTGATAGGAACACAGCCATGCTTGGCTTGGGCTGATGGGAGTTGTAGTGTAAAACAGCTGAGGGGCAGCAGATTTGGGTTATACTGCAACAAGGCATCGCCAAGCCTGAGTGAAAATGAGCTGCAATGAAATTGGGTGGGCTTTCCTGTCTTGCCACTCAAAAAGTCTGAAATCGTGTTTTGACATTAAACAAAACTTAGTCTAGTGTCTCTTGATTGTATGGGCCTGCATGACATCTCATCAAGCCATCATCTGTGAAGTATTAAATGCCATTTCACATTATCTCTCAAATGCTATGATCACATGCCAGTTATCAAATATTCCTGGCCTCTACATACTATTGCATGCTTGCAATTGGACAGTGTCTATTGCATGTTAGCTTCTAAATGTTAAGTACCTTAGAGGTACTTAATATCTGGATAATATTCAACAGCAAATTTCATAAAAGAGTATTTTGAAAAGGAAACTAATTTCAGTTCTACTTCTGGAAGATATCTCTGGAAGATATTAAATATGGAGGAGAAGAGCAAAGTAGGTTTAAGGAGACAAGTGGATGCTTACAAAGTGCTTTGTAGAATAATGGAGCTATTTCTCAGGGTGGGGGCACATGCCTATATCCTGAAGGAAGGAATCATTTATCATCTTACAGTTTGATAAACAAAATCTGCTGTCCATTGTAAGATGGAAAGGTACCTCTAATATTTTCCTTTTTATTGAATTTGGGAATGTGGAGCTCACCGTGTGCTCTGTTCTTCTTTGGCAATCACTCGTAGCTGACTAAGATTGTCTTCCATGAATATGGTCTTAACAGTGTGTCCATAAGTGACTGTGGAGGCCAATTCTGGATCCACATGTCCTTTCCACAGTATGAACTTAGGTTTCCTGGTGGGAGTTGATCACAGTGAGGATTTTCCAAACATGCCTTTCTCTTAGCTCCTTTCTCCCTTTCGTCCTGAGTTTGTGCTTCTTCAAAGTCTATGATGTCTTTGGTAGAGGCTATTATCCAATTGGAGTGCTTACAGGCCAGTGTTTCAGGTGTGCTCTGTTAGTGTAACACTGACCAAATAATCATAGCTACCAAGTCTTCCACTGAAAAATGCGGGATCAGCAGCGGCGCGGCACCAGAAGTCGCTTCTACGCATGTCTGGACATGTGTAGAAGCAACTTCCGGTGCTGGCGCTGCCCGATTTCCAGTGCCCAGACATGGGCAGAGCGGCACCGGAAGTCGCTTCTACACATGTCCAGACATGTGTAGAAGCAACTTCCGGGGCCGCTCTGCCCGATTTCCGGTGCCCAGGCATGGGCAGAGCAGCAGCCGAAATGGAACCTCCCTGGCAGGTAGGAAATCTGGGGGGTTTCCAGGATTTTTTTCTGTTCGGGATAACAGCGGGAAACGGATTAAAATCCGGGGGTTTCCCGTGAAAAATGGGAGATTTGGCAGCTATGCACATAATACATGATACAACAAGGAGTCATGTGAACTTCCAGTAGCAAAATTGTGCCAGAGAAGAGGCAGACTTGGTTAAAATGAGGCAAAGTCTCTGTGTTCAAAAAGTCTTTTAAAAATATATTTATTTATTATTCATTAAATATTTTTTTAAATCCACTTGATTGTAAAAAGAACCCTTCAAAGTAATTTACAAAAAAATAAAACAAGAAATTTATCAACATGAAAAATTAACAATAACCATTTGAAACTCCCAAAAAGTTAAAATACAGATAAAAACTTGCATCAGCTTTCTAAACATCTGGGTAAGCATGTCTAAACAATAATTTTGGCAGGGGCCAAAAATAATACATTGAAGGTGCCAGCCTGATATCTTTAGGCAGGGAGGTCCAAAGTGTAGGTGCTGCCACACTAAAAAATCAAGTTCCCATGAATATTGAGTTCAAATGATGTTCATGTTAGTTTCAGCTTAACATCATCAAGCTGCTTGTGGTAGTTTTCCCTTTGAGACTGAAAAATACCACAATCCTGTAGTCTGGGATTAGGAAACTATAAGGGAAGGATCAGTTTCTTTTCCACCAGTTTGGGTACAAGTCGGTGGGGTTTTTTGAGGTGGTGATGGCGATGGCTGACAGGGTCAATCCAACTTGAAATGTGGATTGAACTTCCCCAGCCAATTTGTGGAGTTGTTCACAGAAGCAGCCAAAGCTATGAGCTATCTGACTTACATCAGACTTAATTGATGCATTTGATACTCTATCAATATCCCAATGCAGGCATCCCCAAACTGCGGCCCTCCAGATGTTTTGGCCTACAACTCCCATGATCCCTAGCTAACAGGACCAGTGGTCAGGGATGATGGGGATTGTAGTCCAAAACATCTGGAGGGCCGAAGTTTGGGGGTGCCTGTCCTAACTGCTGGCAGGGTATTACGATTAAAGCATCTAAAATAAGTTACAGGTAAAAAACATTTTTATAGCAGTTAAAAACATTCTTCCAACTGGTGATCTCAAGGTTGCTGGAAACTGCATTCTCAAGCTGCCAAATTCCCGGGTAAACGGGAATGTTTTCAAATCCCTCCTGAAAGTTAGTAATGATGGAGATGGGCACACCTTACTAGGAAGGGCATTCCACAACCAGGGAACCACCGCTAAAAAGGCTCTAGTGGCGATGACACCACCAAATTATTATAATTAATAAAGTAGTGGTGGTAGTAGTAGTATAGTATCAGAATTAGATTAGTACCCCACCCACCTGACTGGGTTGCCCCCATTATTTAGATGAGGCTGCTTCCCTTTTAACCCCAGTGTATTTCCAGTCAGTGCATTCCCAGTGCTAAAAGGATGTGCAAGGTGAATAGGGAAACACTGAGTTGCTATTAAGCTCCCTTCAACCTGCCACTGTAAAAAAAAAGGAACCTTGGCTTTAAAAATCCTAGCTCATTTAGCACTCCTGGTTATCCACCGCCCCGCCCCCATTGCTTTGTTTTTAAATAATCACTTCCGTTCATAGCTGCCAAGTTTTCCCTTTTCTCGCGAGGAAGCCTATTCAGCATAAGGGAATTTCCCTTAAAAAAAGGGAGAACTTGGCAGCTATGCTTCCGTTTCTTTTGTCCATATCGTCTTTCACTTTCACATTTGCTGGCCAGGCCCCATGAGTTTCTGCTCTTGTTTGCCAACCGTGTGATTGACCATCTCCCTGAGACTTTCATAAAGGCTTAACCACTCCACTCAGCTTCTCTAGAACAGATAACTAGGAGTGTGGGAGATACCCCAGGGAAATAGCTCCCACCCACCCACCCACACCCTACCCCTTGGTACATCTTTGTGGTAAGCCAGACTTGCTGACAACACAAACAGTGATAATCGCTGACAGCAGTTTTGGATGGGTGGAGCTCAGTCTAGCTGAGCCATCTGCACAGCTGGATTGTGGAGATTGTAGGTGTTGAAACAGCCGTCCTAGTGTCTTCTAGACTGAGCTTGTCTAGCTCTGTGATGGCTTGAAAACTCAGAGTCCTGCAGGTCATAGGAAGAAAGGAAGGATCCTTCATCATTACACTATACGCTGCTTGTGTGCACCTTTAAGGCAAGCTTGTAAATAATCCTTGTTCTATGGGAGCCTGTGGTAGAATTGTCTCCAAGTAATATAACTGTGTTATAGGAGCTGTAATTTTAAGGACCTGTGCTCGAGCTTGCTCTTTTCATCCTTCCTCCTCTTCTCTTCTTCCTTGTGTGTCATATCTTTTCATATTCTCAGTCTGATATCAGCGACCGTTGTAGTACTGATTTTTCTATGCTGGTTTGGGAGCCGGTTTTGGGGCTCAAAAGGGCAGGGTGTAAAAATGCCTTACATAATTAAAATAAATAAACTGCCAGGCAGGGGAAAACCTGCAATCTGGGTCACTGGTGACTGATGGAGTCCTGTAAAGATTTGTGTGGACCAGTAACTCTTGCTAACTTAAATGCTGCTTAAGTGAGGTTTGAGGCACCCATCTAGACTCAGGGAAATGTGTGGCAGAATCAGGAAACGTGCATTTATCTGGAGATCTGTGGCTCAGTAGGTAAGTCACTTGCTTTGCATGCAGAAGGTCCCAGGATCAATCCCTGGCAATTCCAAGTGAGGTTTGGAAAGACCCCTTGTCTGAATCCCATGAAGAACCACTTATAGTTAGTGTAAATCAGGGATAGACAGACGCCAGTGTTGTTACTGGGTCCCCCCCCCCCAAATAGGGTTGCCAGACTCAATAGAGGACAGGACTTCTGTGCCTTTAATTGCCCTGCTCTCTTTTGAGTCTGGAAACTTTAAAGTGAAACCAGCAGAATTTCCAAGCAAAGGGTCTGCTGGTTTCTCTTTAAGGTTTCCAGACTCAAAAGAGAGCGGGGTAATCAAAGGCACAGAAGTCCTGTCCTCTATTGAGTCTGGCAACCCAACCCCCAAAGCCAAATGGAAATAATGCTGTTGTACAGGGTTATTGTAAGGATATTAATAATGTGCGTGTAGCCATTTGAAAAGCTTCTCTGTTTGTATCTGTTTAATTTAATTACTTTTTTCCATTGGGCAAGGCAGTTTCTCTCGTGAATTAAAAAAAATACAACCGGAGAAGCAGGTCTCTTTGTGGGGAGACAAACGGGTTCTTCCGCTTACTGAGAGGCACTGCTGTACACTTTTGAAGGGACTTGGAGATGACTCAGCATAGCATGTAACTGGACCTCTTTGGAAAATGAGGTCACCTCATTTCTTTATTTTTAAAGAAATAAAGCCTCTTGGTGGCTGCTCAAATGCAGGTTGCATTTTTGTGGAGAAATGATATCGTCCATTAAGTTTGAAGCATTAGTACAGGGGTCCCCAGACTTTCTGCGCGGCGGGCCGGTGCCCGCCGCGCCGACCGCGCGGTGGGCCGGGGGGAAGGGGAGTGCGCGCGCAGCGGGCCGGAGGGCGGGGGAGTGCGCGCCCGTGCGCATGCGCACACGCACACGGGCGGGAAAAAATCGCCAAAAATCGCTTGTGCGCATGCGTATGGGCCTCCCCCGACCCGGAAGTGCACCAGAAATGACCTCTTCCGGGTCGGGAGAGGCCCATACGCATGCGCACAAAGGATTTTCGGCGATTTTTTGCCGATTTTTTAGATCGTCGCTGCGCCGCGCGCCGTGAGAGCGGGCGGCGGCAGCGGGCGGCGGGAGTCGTCGCGGGCCGGATTGGAAGGCCGATTGGGCCGCATCCGGCCCGGGGGCCGTAGTTTGGGGACCCCTGCATTAGTATGACAGAATGTAGGAAATGGCCTTAGCTGACAGGTTCAAGCAGGTTCAACCCTTGGTCCCATAGGCTCATCCCCAGTGCCCCCTACCCTATAAAAAGCGTTGTTCAAAATAGCCATTTGTACAGTTCACTAAGGAAGACAGTGAAGGTAAAAGGACCCCTGACCATTAGGTCCAGTCTCAGACGACTCCAGGGTTGCGGCGCTCATCTTGCTTTACTGGCCAAGGGAGTCGGCGTACAGCTTCCGGGTCATGTGGCCAGCATGACAAAGCCACTTCTGGTGAACCAGAGCAGCACACGGAAACGGCGTTTACCTTCCCGCTGTAGTGGTACCTATTTATCTACTTGCACTTTGACGTGCTTTCGAACTGCTAGGTTGGTAAGAGCTGGGACCAGGCAACGGGAGCTCACCCCGTCATGGGGATTCGAACTGCCGACCTTCTGATCGGCAAGCCCTAGGCTCTGTGGTTTAACCCACAGCTCCACCTGCATCCCAACAACACAATAAAATATGAAACAGTAACAGTTAACTGCCAATTTTTTTCAAAAAATACATATTGTATATGCAAAAATAAATATATGCTCTGACCTAATCTTGTAACTAAAAAAATAATATTCAGTAAAGAATATTTACTAATGAAAGTGTAAGGCTGAAGGAAGTTTATAGCATAAATTATTTATATTTAGCCACTTGCCACACATGTATAGACTTTCACCTACCACAGAGGTGTGGTAACTAAATTATAACGAAATCAATAGGTGTTACCAATAATTGGCTACCTTGTGACTTGTGAATCTCAGAATTGTAAATACAAACAATTGTGACCAAAGGAAATAGCTTTGAAAGCGGTAAGAGCAGTAAAACTTCTAATATGAAGCGAGGAAGGTGTTTCATTCTGGGCTCCAGCCTGGTCAGTTGTAAATACCATACTTTTCCATGAATAAGACTATGTTTTTTTCTTTCAAAATCATTTTTAAAAGTGTGGGGCGTCTTATACATGGGTAGCGCATAGGGTGGACATTTGTTTGGTTCTGCTGTGGCTGTCGGCGGGTATTGTTCATGTTATTTGTTGGCGCATCAGTGGATGTTGTTGATTGGCTGACGCTCTGGCAGTTGGGTGGGTTGATTTGCAACTTCTGCCGGCGATGGGACAGACGGAAGGCAGATCTTGCGACGTGTGCGGGTGAGCGATTTTTGGCAATCCCCCCTAAAAAAAGCTCAACAACTCTGGGCAATCCCCTGCAAAAGAAAAGCTCAACAACTCCCCCTGTTTTCTTAAATTTGAGACCCCATAAATAGGGGTAGAATTATACATGGAGGCGTCCTATAGACTGAAAAGTACAGTAAGTGATCAAGGCTCTTGGAGGGACCCCCTGCTGCCTCCTTGTCTCTTAGCACCACCCGAGGTAATCCCACCCCCAAGACCAGATGGACCAATGGCCAGACTTGGTGCAAAGCAGCTTCTTAAGGCCCTTGCTGCCTCTCTGTTGACCGTTTAACTGTCACCCTCCCCAAAATTCTCTCCCCCACTAGCTAAACTGCTCCTTCATTGGTGCATCGGAATATTTCACCAGTCTCTGCCCAGAGCATCATGGGGGCCACATACCCTCACACCCCCCCATACACACTGGCCTTCACTGCTAGACCCGCTGCCTCTGCTAAAAATTTGTCCTTCTTCTTAATCTCCTGAAGGTTTGCCGCAATTTCGCACCCACTTCCTCCACACCGAGTTTGAAAGCAGAGCATCCAAGGTTATCTCACAAGCCAGCATGAAGGTGGAGCTGCTCCCGGCCCTCACAGACAATTACATGTACCTGCTCATCGACGAGGACACCAAGGAGGCTGCCATAGTTGACCCTGTGCAGCCCCAGAAGGTACCTCTGCTCTTTCTGGGTTTAGAAGCTTTGGAGAACACAGTTTAGTCGATCAGATCCACACTTGCGGAGTTGATCAGTGTACACAGTGCTGACCTAGATGGATCCAACTCTGTATGAAGTAGCTACCTATGTTCCTAAAGGGAAGGGCTGTAGCTCATTGCTTAAGAACATCTGCTTTGTATGCAGAAGGTCCTTGTTATCTCCAGGGAAGGTTAGGAATGTCCCCTGGCAGAAACCCTGGAAAGCTGCTGCCAGTCAGTGTGGGGGTCTAGGTGGGGCTCCCTTCGTGCTTGATCTGGAAGCTGCAGTTATTGCAGAATACTGCAGCACGATTGCTGGCAGGAGTGAGGCCTTGTCAGCATATAACACCTGTGCTCAGAGATCTGCACTGGTTGCCGATTTGCTACCGAGAAAAGTTCAAGGTTTTTCTATTAGTCTATGAAGCCCTTAATAACTTGGGACCAGTTTAGCTATGAGATCACTTTATCCAATATGTGCCCACTTGACCACTACAGATGGCAGAATTGGCACTCTTGCAAGGACCACATAATAACTGTTTCACATTTGTAAGAACTCAGTTGTTTAGTGTGGCAGCACCTATACTTTGGAACTCCCTGTCTATTGATAACAAGCAGGCTCCATCACTGTATTCTTTTTAGCACCTGCTGAACACATTATTGTTTAAACAAGCCTACCCATATAGGGACGCATTAACTACAGACTCAAAAGAAGGAAATGTATTTACTTTTCTCCAATCTGTATAAGGAAACTGCTGATGTTCGTAGTATTTCCTTTTACTGTACAGGGACTCCTTATGTCCAAATAGGCATCTAAATGAGATTGACCATAATAAGCCATGGTTTAGAAGATAGGCTACATTCGCACCATCCATTTAAAGCACCAAGATACCACTTTCAACAGTCATTTGAAATAATTGTGGGAATTGTCATTTGCTAAGGGTTCTGATAGGGACCCAGGTGGCGCTGTGGTTAAACCACTGAGCCTAGGGCTTGCTGATCAGAAGGTTGGCGGTTCGAATCCCTGTGACGGGGTGAGCTCCCGTTGCTTGGTCCCAGCTCCTGCCAACCTAGCAGTTCGAAAGCACGTCAAAATGCAAGTAGATAAATAGGAACCGCTACAGCGGGAAGGTAAACGGTGTTTCCATGTGCTGCTCTGGTTTGCCAGAAGCGGCTTTGTCATGCTGGCCACATGACCTGGAAGCTATATGCCGGCTCCCTCGGCCAATAATGCAAGATGAGCGCGCAACCCCAGAGTCGGTCACGACTGGACCTAATGGTCAGGGGTCCCTTTACCTTTAAGGGTTCTGATAGGATTCTCCTCTCCCCCTCCCACAGCTGCAATTCCCATATTTCCCTGGGAAGAGGGGTTGATCGTTCAACCACTCTGTGAACTGTAGCTCTTTGAAGGGAGTTCCTAGCAATTCTTGGCACCCTTAATAAACTACAGCTCCCAGGATTATTTGGGGGAAGACATGACTGTAAACAACAGTGCTTTTAATGGATGGTGTGAATGTAGCCATAGAAAGTGTCGTGAAATCTTCAGGCCATTCAGCAAGGGATGGGGATGGGGGCATTTGTCCTTCCAGCCTTGCAGTCCATGTCTCTTAGCCTCCTTAAGGACTCACAGAATCCAATTAAGCCACAAAGCTGGTTGTGACTCAAATAGATTTTGTGAAAAGGTAAATATCTTTCCTCTTCCACCTGTGTCTGTAGGTTGTGGATGCAGTCAGGAAACATGGAGTGAAACTGACCACTGTCCTTACTACGCATCACCACTGGTAACCCTTTTGTGTTATATGATTTAAATAAAGGAAATGTCTTGTGCTTCGGTGATGTATGTGCTGTTCAGCTTCGTGCTGTGGGAGGCTGCCATGGTATACTTTAGTGGTTCCCAAACCTTTTCGGGCCACGGCCCCGTTGGTTCCAGAAACACATCCCCAGTGCTCCCTACGCTATAAAAAAATATTATTCAGAATAGCGGTTTGTACTACAGACTAAAGAAGATGGTAACACAATGAAATTCAAAATAGTATCCATTAACTACACATTCAGTCAGAATCTAGTTAGAACTATTTAGTTTAATGAATTCAACAAAATCCTGCAACCCAATTGCCTCTCAACACGCCCTTACACACACACGCACACACAGTAATCTCACTGCCCACTCCAAATTTCAACCAGTTTCTTTTCATTTCCAGTCAAGACACTTTTTAATTTCTCCCCCCCCCCATTTTTTTTAAACAACAACATTGACAAGTCAGTACTTCCCATGGCATTTCAACCAGCTTCAGTTTTGTTTGGAAATCAAATTTAAGGTCTATGATGGGGCATCATTTAATTTTAACACCACATTGGCCTTAATAATTGTATTTTGAAGTCAAGAAGGACTTCCTCCTCTCAATTGAATTGCCTTGACGAATCTCCCTTTATCTCTTCCCCTTAGCCTCTCTTCTTTGTGTGCCTCACAACTTTCTCTTGTGTGAAACAGGATGAGCTCCTTGCTGTAAAATCACTGTGGTGCTCGCTATCCAGGCCAGGCCAAGGCATTTTGCTGCCTGAGGTGAAACAGCAACACCCAACAACCTGCTTCCAAGAAGGTGTAGAATACCTCAAGTCTGACCAAGGCCACATTTATAACGTACAGTGGTGCCTCGACTTACGAATTTAATCCGTTCCGAAGGCACCTTCGTAGGTCGAAAAATCCGTAAGTCGAAAAGCGCCATTGGAAACGCGATTTCCCATAGGAATGCATTGGAAACGGAAAAATTCGTAAGTCGAAGCAACCCCATCTAAAAATTCGCAAGTCAAAAAAAACCCTATCTAAAACCGCTGCGGTTTCCGTTCAGGTGTCAAGAAATTCGTAAGCATGCGGCCATTTGCCCCATTCGTAAGTCGAAAAATTCGGTTGTCGAGTCGTTTGTAAGTCGAGGTACCGCTGTACATTTAAAGCGCTTATGATGCCACTTTGAACAGTCATGGCTCCCCCCAAAGAATTCTGGGAGTGGTAGTTTGCTAAGGGAAATTGTTAAGCCACTCTGGAAATGGTAGCCCGGTGAGGGGAATAGGGGCCCCCTAACAACTGTCAGCACCCTTAAAAATTCATTGGGCAAAGCCATGGCTTTTAAAAGTGGTGTCATGTTCCTTGAAATGTACAGAGTGAATGCGGCCCTAGTTATTTTGTCCAGAAAATTCCACAAGCACCTTTACCTGGGAATAAAAAATACAGTGATTGTTGTCTAACTAAGTTCTACTAAGAACAGACCCATTGCAATTAATGGACCTATATTGGGTATGTTGATTAATTTCAACCTAATGATAAATTAAAAAGTAAGAATTTCATGATACCTCAAATTGAAGGCCTCACAGCCCAGTGGTGGAGCCAGCCCCTACACACATTACAGTGTGCAGGCCCTTGGACCATTGCCCCACCCCAGACCACCCTTGGACTACAGGATGAGGCCATTAGTTCCATTTTTAAAAAAAGAAAAAAGAAAATGACCAATGTCTTAACTTTAAAGAAAAACAGGATTCAGGCCGTTTGCTTGATGCGCGTTGTAAGAGACTGCCTCTTGTGTGTTTTGCTCCAAAGTCTGACCATTTTGACCTTCTAGGGACCACGCTGGTGGCAATGAGAAACTTGTAAAGATGGAGCCGGGGTTACAAGTGTACGGGGGAGATAGCAGGGTTGGAGCCTTGACCCAGAAAGTCTCTCATCTTATGTCATTTCAGGTAAAAAGAACGGGGGAAATACGTTTGCCCAAAACACCCTCTGAAATCATGTGTTCCGTTTGAGCACGGAGGCACACGAAGGCCCTGGAGCATGGCAATTGCGCTCTTGTCACCGTTTCCTCCCCACACAAATGTCCTTTGCACATGGCAGCTCTCTGCTTGTGGAGAATGGGCTGAAATTCCTGCCTCTTTTTTTTGGTCTTTTTCGCTTAAGCACAGGAACACATAATGCACAGTTGCGGTGCTGGCTCAGAATGGCCCTTTTTGCCTGCCACAAGCATGGAACTATCACGAGGAAGGAGAGGTTTTGGGGGGGGGGGAAGCTTCCTCCTTGAGCAGGGTGACTCCCCGGCCGTTTTCCCTTTTTGAAGACGAGGGGCAAACACCCTGTGACACCAGGTGCCTCCCATGGGAGTTGTGTGATGCACCAGAAGTGCCACAGAGTTTCCACCCCTCCGATTTTGGCCCTGTTTTGCCCATAAAACAAGCAGATGTGCGCAGTGCAAATGAGAAGACACACAGTTTGTTGCCACATCAGCCTCTTGACAAAGACTTCGTGTCCACAAAGGCCTTCTCTAAACGCTAGTGTCACAGCAATCAAGCACAGCACAGCCTCCCAGCAGCTTTTTGCCCAGGAGGTGTTTTCAAGCAGTGGTTGACTGTTTAGGGCACCTGAGAGAAGCAATGAGCAGGTCCTGCACATTCCTGTCCTTCTTAAGAGGCTGCCATGTCAACTTCATCACAGGGGCGGCTAACCCATGGTCTTCCAGAGGTTGCTGGACTCTTCATCGTCCTGGACCATTGGCCATGCTAGCTAGGGCTGGTTAGAGCTGGAGTCCAACAACAGTATCTAGAGGGCCACAGGTTAGCCTCCCGTGCTTTACAGGGTAGGTAGAGTGATATCTTGAACTAGATCTACTTTTGCAATGATGTAGGTCAGGGATGGGAAATCTGCTGCCCTCCAGTCCTTGCTGGACTCCCAACGCCCATCACTTTCAGCCATGTGGGCTGCTGGTAGTGGGGGTCCAATGTCATGTTCCCCAGCCCAGATGCAGGCTTTGTCTTTATCATAGACCTCTCCAGTGGGGGAAATGGATGCATCTCACCGGCTCCAAATACTGGTTATACTTGTGCAAGCGTTTTTGGTAGCTGGGGGGCTTAGGGTTGTATCTGATGCTAGTCCTGCTCTGAGTAGACCCATTGAAGTTAATGTACATGAATAACATAGCTCCCTTAATCTCAATGGGTCTAGTCTGAGTAAAACTCAGCTAAAGACAATCCTGAAGATCAAACTAGATGTGATGTTAACCAGCTGATTGATCCTTGCCTACTTGCTTTCTTTTTAAAATTTACTAAGTAGCTGTGGAAGGAGGTGGATCGAAACAGCAGTGGAAGCCCAAGGGCAAGACCCTCCTCCACTGAACTGTTGTCTGGATTTACGCAAACCTTTGCAGAGGACCACTTGTGTGATTAATGTCACATCTAATGCAGCCTTTAATGGGTGATCTCATAGCCCGCCCACACAGGCGTTCATTGCCCCCTGTGGACAAAGCAAGCCTGATTTCCCCAGTCGCTGCACGTAGTGAGTTGCTGAAAATGTCAGACCCTGCTGGAATGACCAAGGCCGCACAGCTGTCACGGGTGCTTCTTTCAGCTGAGAATTAGTCAAGCTTCCCATCTTGCCTGACAAAGAGTTCTCTGCAACCAAGACGTGTGCGCACATCATGGCTACTCAAAACACACTATACTAGACCATAGCCATTGGCTTGCATCAGTTTTTAGGGTTCCTTTCCTCCTCATCCCCACCCCTCTGCTTCTCTTCACCCCTGTGGGTGTTACCAATCTGAGATTCGCCATGTTGGTGCGGAGCGGTCGTGCCCTTGGAGGGCAATTGTGGTTTATCTGCCCCGTTGCTTTTCCCCTCAGTGACTTGAGCTTTCCCACCTTTTCTTAGGTTGGATCTCTTAACGTGAAATGCCTGTCGACTCCCTGCCACACCTCTGGGCACATTTGCTATTTTGTGACCAAGCCAAACAGCTCTGAGCCGCCTGCTGTGTTCACAGGTGAGGGTTTGGGGGCACTTCTTTTGCCTTGGCCTCAGCAGCTTGAGCAACACGGGGGGGGGGTGCAACCTAACCCCCCCCCAAGAGAGTGCAGGGATTGCCTTTGTTAAAATATTACTAAAATGATATTGTAGCATTGGAAAATATTCAGATAAGTGCAGTCTAAATGATCAAGGGGATCATGTCATGTTCCTCCGCACTCACCTTTTCCTGATTATGTATGGCATAGAAGAAATTGATAGAGAAAACCTTTCCCATTTCTATAATAATTATTATTATTATTTCTTTATACCCCGCCCATCTGGCTAGGTTTCCCCAGCCTCTCTGGGTGGCTTCCAACAAAACATTAAAATACAATAATCTATTAAACATTAAAAGCTTCCCTAAACATGGCTGTCTTAAGATGTCTCCTGAATGTCTGGTGGTAGTTTTTCTTTTTTACATCTGGTGGGAGGGCGCTCCACAGGGCGGGTGCCACCACCGAGAAGGTCCTCTGCCTGGTTCCCTGTAACTTGGCTTCTCTCAGCGAGGGAACCGCCAGAAGGCCCTCGGCACTGGACCTCAGTGTCCGGGCAGAATGATGGGGGTGAAGACACTCCTTCATGATACTTGAATTTGTGGACTTGTGATGAATCTGAATGTTGGAAGATTCAGGAGAAATGAAAGAAAGTCCTTCACACAGCACAGTTAAGCTATGGAACGTGCTCCCACGGGAGGCAGTAGTGGCAGCCAACTTGGATGGCTTGGAAAGAGGATTGGGCAAATTCATGAAGGATGAAGCTATTAATGGCTCCTTGCCACAATGGCTGTGCTGTGCCTCCATGCCTGCAGGCAGTATGTCCCTGAATACCAGCTGCTGTGAATTGCAGGTGGACAGAGTACTATTGGACTTGAGTCCTGCTTGCAGGTTCCCCACAAGCATCTGGCTCAATGGGCCGCTGTTCTAATCGAGATGACTCTACCAATGCTCTTATGTAAAGATGCTCTCTCTGCCCTCCTGATGTCTTAATCTAGCTTCACCCAATGTGGTTGTCTGGTTGGGTGTTGGCCACCCCACTGCCTTCATCTGGGTGTAACCAAACACGTCCAGCTGGTTAGGTGTTGGTCAAAGCATGTGATCTGCCACTTTGCTTCCTGAATCCAAGAATTGCCTTCTGCATCTTGACACATTTTCTCACTTCTTAGCCCTTTTTCCAGTGTGAAAGTGTCACCCTGAACGGATCCGTGTCTCTCCCGATCTTCTAAATTTGGGTGCTCCATAGTGAGCGTTCCTTCATTTTGTTACCCCCACCCCACCTTCAGAGTTTTGCATTCAGATTAAGATCCCATTCTCCAGAAAGGTTGGTCTCATGGGTCCTCATATTTTGGGGCACATTTGGAAATCTAAGAAACTTACAGAGGCACCGTAAAAAAAATCCATTTTATTTTAATCTAGTAATATGCCATGAAAACTAAGGAGGAAATGGAACAGGAAGGCATAGCTGTCAACTTTTCCCTTTTCTCGTGAGGAATCCTATTCGGAATAAGGGAATTTCCCTTTAAAAAAGGAAAAAGTTGACAGCTATGCAGGGAGGGGATGAATGGTTGCAGGATGGAAGAATGGAGAGCAACCTCAGGAAGCAATGGAGGGCCACAATCAATAGCATTTAGAGGCTGCACAGAGTTCTGGGTCTGCTGGTCACTCAGCTGTGGCTCAAGTCATTATGCTGATTCTTTGTCACCCACTGCAAGCTTCTAGTCCCTAGTGTTGAAGTTTCTCACCTCTGCCTCAGCAGAATCTCCTTCCTTTTCCATCATGGTGCTCCCAGTTCCTGGTTCTCTAGTGAGATCATTAAAGTGTGTTCATTCTTCTCTCTCTCTCTCTCCCTCCCTTCTCTAGGTGACACGCTGTTTGTTGCAGGCTGTGGGAAGTTCTTTGAAGGAACCCCGGAGGAAATGTACAGAGCCCTTATTGAGATCTTGGGGCGACTCCCTCCAGAAACGGTACTACACAAAGGCTCCCTGTTTGGGTCTGGGGTGTTCGTTCCGTACTAAAGACAATTAACTTTGATAACTGTGTTCGCTCTTGGAGGACTCTTGCCAACCAGGCCAACCTACATCTCCCAAAACTTTTTGAGGGAAGCAACAACAGTTAAGCCAGGGGTGGCTAACCCCCCATTTGGTGGTCTGACCTACCTGGCAACCAACACATTTTCCTATTCCCCACCAAAAAAATATCCCACAGATTCTGGTGGTGTTGGCAAAAAGAAGGCACGCAGCTGAGGTTGGGAGCCCAGCACCCTGATGGGGAATACAAATGGTCATCAGATTGATGATTTGATGCACAGGGACAGAGGTGGTACCCCGGTTTATCAGCTGATCTGTGCAGGTCAGCTGGTGTGTGTGTGTGAAAGAGATTGTGCAAGAGAGTGTGTGGGGTGACCACACCCACCACTGGCATGTGCCACCCCACCCCAAGGGTTAGCCACCATGAATGCAGCCCTGAGGCCAAAAAAGGGGTTAGTTACGTCCAAATGAAACAGATATAAAAAACAGAGCATCTGGTAGCCCCATCCGGCTCTTGCATTGTCAAACCAGAAAGCAAAATAACCGTTTCGCAGGGAACAGTTAAAAGACAGGCCTGGCCCTCATGTCAGGCAAAGCAATGGAAAAGTATGAATTGTCTCCCCATTGGGGCACTGGGCTAGCCAGAGAGGTTTTAATCCCTCTGCCCACCTCAGAGCCATCAGGTATATATTGTTGTGAGATGGGGGAAGAGTGGGCTGCATGCCGAGACCCTTCTAATTCCTGGAATAGCCAGGCTAGCTTCCTGGTGAGCTGATAGCCTAGGTTACAGACCATCAAGGGAACAAAGGAAGTGGCTTGGCACCAGAGTAAAAATGGGTGGGCCTCCCTCCATCAACTGGCTGGCAAAGGGGTAGAGTTGAGAGTAAAGTTATGTGAGCATCAAGCTGGAAGCAAAGCAGCAAGGCGCCTGACCAGGATCATATACTGACTGCTTCTTCCTTAACTGTCCTTCAGCATGACAGTCTGCTGAAAACCTCAGAATTGGGCACAAAAAGCAGCTGTCTTGCAACTTAGGGGTGCCTTACACTGAGACAGCTGTCTTGCAACTTAGGGGTGCCTTACACTGAGACAGAACCTTTGGTCCATAGAGCTCAGTATGGTTGACACTGACTGGCAGCAGCCCTCCAGGATTTCAGGCAGGGGACATTCCCAACCCTACCTGGAGATGTCGGGGTTTGAGCCTGAGACCTCCTGCATGCAAAGCTCTACCCCTGAGCGATGTTCCTTTCCCTAAAAATACAGAAAAGTTCTAGTCCCCATGGCTCTGAACAAATGGCTGGTTTAAATAGGAAGCTGCCTTCTGCTGAGTCCTTATACTCTCCCATTCCTATTGAGGATTGAACTGGGGACCTTCTGCCTGCAGAGCAGATGCTCTATCACTGAGCTACTGCCCTTCCTCGAGGCCTTCAGTGACTTTTAACTCCCTTCCTCTTCTTCCTTCCTTTCTAGAAAGTCTACTGTGGTCACGAATACACCGTCAACAACTTAAAGTTTGCCCGGCATGTTGAGCCCAACAACAGCGCGATCCAGCGAAAACTCTCATGGGCAAAGGCAAGACAGGCTTCTCATTCCTGGAGAGGAGAGCAGTCAGTGGGCAGCCTCTGTTCCCTTCCGCACCCCATGCCATTGGGGCAGGCAGTGCCAGTTTGATTCCTTAACTCCAGCAGTGCTAGTCCAGGCCTGTAGCCAAAATGGGCAGGGGTGGGTTTTGCGGGGGTTGGGAGGGTGAGGGCTAATGACCCATTAAAGGTGGGTGGGCTTGGCAGGTAACTGAACATTGAGCAAACAGTGAAAGTTCTAATGTCAACAGAGCCTTCTTCAAACTTTGCTGTCATTGGCTAGGTCTCTGGAAGATGGGAGCTGTTTTTCCATTCCTTTCACCTCCCTTAGAAATAGGGTCAGGGGCTTGATGCTAATTTTCACCAGCTGCCTTGTACCCAACCTCGCTCAGGAATCCCAAGAAACCAAAAGATCATTTTGATGAAATCACTTGTTAAAGACAACACTTTTGAAAAATGCATTTCACCATCTTGATTCAAAATAGCATCCAGTTGTATCCAAATGTAGACAGAAACCTGCACATTGATCTCAGGAATCGTAATCAAAAACTTAGATAAAAACTAGTTTTAAAAGGTTCGAGTCTGTCATCTTGGTTCAAAATGACATTCGGTTGTATCCAAACTTGGAGGAATATTGAAAGGTGGTAGATGCTCCTTCACTGGAAGTTTTTTAAAAAGAGCTTAGTTAGCCATCTGTCAAGGATTCTTTAGCTGTGATTCCTGTTTTGCAGAGCGTTAACAATTCTATGATTCTATGAACACCTGCTCTTTGATCTCGGGCACAATCATGCAACATTTGGTTGGATATCTTAAATATCCAAATGCATAGTGAACAGACAGAGGAGTTCCCAAAATTTCTAGTAGATGAAAACTGAATGTTCAGTATCAGTGGATGAAGGCATATCCCAAAGCACTTTCGGAAGTCTCATTGCGGTGGGGTTGGACTCGATAAACCTTTGGATCCCTTCCAACTCGTGAGATCAGGGCAGCAAGGTCTGGGAGGGAGTAACGATCACAAATGGATTCCATGGCCTTAGACCAGCTGCTGCTGCCGGTAAGGGCTGTGAAGGCTTGTTTAGCTAGTAGGGAGTTTTGAATTTCTGCAAGGGATTTATAGTAGATAATTATCCTGGCATGGGCTTTTGCTACTATAGATGGTAGTCCCAATTCTAGTCTCAAATTGGGCGGCCATGGTCCCATTAGGGAGGCCCAATATCTTTCTTGCCAGGAGATTTTGCAGTCTCTGGTCGCTGGTTTCACGTGACGTAGCTATCTACATTCTACAGGCCCTTAAACTCAGGGCCGCTTTCTTGGCTAACTTGCCCAGCCCCAGTCCTATGTAAATTCCTGTTAAAGTTTTAGCCAACACTCCTTGCTTTCGCCTTTACCTAATCAGTCGCATTCACCTGGATTTTATATTTAATGTTCTAATTGTATTTGTTATATTTTATTGCTGTGCGACAGTTGCTTGCTTGTTTGTACATGTGCTATGGCCATATGGCTAATGCAATAAACTACTTTGCTTTGCTTTGCCTTCCAACTCTACAATTTATGATTCCCCTAGGCAAAATACGATAGTGGGGAGCCAACCATCCCGTCGACCATTGGTGAAGAATTCACCTACAACCCCTTCATGAGAGTCAGGTAATTTGTGTTTGAAGATGACACTTTGGGAAGGAGAAGGTGTGGGGAGGGTATCCTGCATTCTGAGGACCTGCGGCTGTGGGTCCATGGCTTGAGTGGAATTGGTTTTGTGAGATGGGAGTGGTCAGTCTCTCTGAAAGCAAGAATCTTAATTTGCTGATGTCCTGCATCTAAGAACTATATTTGTCTATTTTTTAAAACTATACATTATTTTAAGCAGGCACAGCTCTGGGATTATCATTACTTTGATCATTTAAGAAGCACAGAAGGGCAAGAAGCTCCTCCAGCTGTTGCAGAGGGTCTGTATGGGAGCATGTGGCCCTTGGGTGGTTAGCCAAAGGTCAATGCGGCCCCCAGGCCAAAAGAAAAGCTTGCCATACATACATGGGTTGAGTTGCTTCTTATGAGCCAGCTAAACAGGCAGTTTTTCACAGCCTGGTGGTAGCTGAGTCCATAAAGTCAGATTGAGTGTCCTGGACCTTCCACCTTCCTTCATTGTGTTTGTTGTCTGGTTGTGGCTTACAAAGTGTTGTGTATATGCAACACTGGGTGTGTCCATAATCACATGCAACAGTCTCTAGGTACTATTACCTAGTACGGCCTCGGTTCAGTATACCTGAAGGAGTGTCTCCACCCCCATCGTTCTGCCTGGACACTGAGGTTCAGTTCCGAGGGCCTTCTGGCAGTTCCCTCGCTGAGAAAAGGAAACCAGGCAGAGGACCTTCTCAGTAGTGGCACCCGCCCTGTGGAACACCCTCTCACCAGATGTCAAAGAAAACAACAACTACCAGACTTTTAGAAGACATCTGATGGCAGTCCTGTTTAGGGAAGCTTTTAATGTCTAATAGATTATTGTATTTTAATATCCTTCTGGAAGCCATCCAGAGTGGCTGGGGAAACCCAGCCAGATGGGCGGGGTATAAATAAAAAAATATATTATTATTATTATTATTATTATTATTATTATTACTACTACTACTATTAGTTTTCTAAAACTATATGGATACTCGGAGTAAAACCATTGAAATTAATGGACATGGCTAACTTAGGTCCATTTCTTTCAGTGGAAGAACTTTCTGAGTAGAACTTAGCTGGGTAATACCCATTGTATTTTTTACTCCCAGGTAGAGGTGCTTGTGGAATTCTCTGAACAAAATAACTTGGACCATATCCACACCATACATTTAAAGGGCCACTTTAAACAGTCATGGCTTCCCCTAAAGAATCCTGGGAGCAGGTGTTTGTTGAGCAGCATGGCTTGTCTGTCAGCCAGCACTCCTCTCCTCCAACTGAGCTGTGATTGGATTGGAAACTTGTTAGGAAACTCCTCACAGAGCTGCAGTTCCCAGCACCCTGAACAAACTACCATTCCCAGGATTCCTTAGGGGAAGCCATGACTGCTTAAAGTGGCATCACATTTCTTTAAATGAATGGAGCAGGTGGTGCCATAGATTTTCCATTTTCAACAAACCAAATAGCCTGTTGTCTCCTGCCACCTACATGCGCCATTTTCCTTCTTTTGGCAGGGAGCCGACAGTGCAGCAACATGCCAGGGAAGGAGACCCCATCCGGACAATGGGTGCCATCCGAAAAGAGAAGGACAACTTCAAAGTGCCAAAAGAGTGAAATCCCAGCCGCTTCCCTGCTTCCCACCCCCCCTTTCCCCCCTAAAGTTGATTTAGTTAAGGAAAATGAAATTTCTCATTGCTCTGTTGTGTTACAAATAATTCATGTCTAGGGATCTTTTTTGTTTTTGTCTTAAAAGGAGGTGTAAACAAAGCACTTTGCTCTTATAGGATATGTCCTATAAGCTATTTAAAAGATGTTTAAATTTTATTTTTTCTTGTATTCCTGGATTTGAACCACTGTGTAAAAGTAAGTTCGTTTTTATTTTTTTATTTTTTGAGGGGTGCATGGGACTTGGGGGAGGAGCGACCTGGTTGTTTCATAGGTTGTCAGGACAAAATTCAGATCAACTTTTTGCCCTTGCTTGTTTTGACTTCAGGGGAAATGTTTGCACCCTCTGCCTCAGATTGAAAAGTGGATCTGTGCTAATTGATTTTTTAAAAATCTTCTCCATGCATCAGTTGCTTGAAAACCCATTTTGGGAAAAATCCCCCTGGCTTTGTGAGGCTTGGAATGAACCTTCTTGATTTCAGTCACATTCACACCATCCATTTAAAGTGCCCTTATCCCTCATGGCTTCCCTCAAAGACTCCTAGGAACTGTAGTTGGTTAAGGCTGCCCAGGGTTATTAGGAGACCCCTCACAGCATCCTTAACTAACAAGAGTTCTCAAGATTATTTGGGGGAAGCCATGGCTGTTAAAGTGGAAAAGGTATGGTTTAAAAAGGTGGTGTGGATCCCCACATTGGCAGCATATTTCCCTTCCCCCATCATCCTGAGTTGTTGGCCCTGCTTGGAGTCCAGTAACATCTGGAGGGCCACCGGTTCCCCATCCTAAGCCATGTCAGCATGGGAACGAACAGCTTAGGGCACAACCGAAAATCTGGGCGGGGGAGAGGAATGTCGTGCTGGCTGCAGTTTTGTGGACTCTTCCATCTTGCAATGCCGCAGTTCTGCCACTTGGGGCCGAGGAGAGGGAGAAGGGATGCTGGATGAGCACGCTTGAGTATCCAGGGAGAAACCCCTGTGCGGACATGCCTCTAGCTAGCCAGCTGAGAGTACAGCAAGATTGTGCCCCTGCTTTTGAAACAGCCATAGTACATGCACATTGTCCATGCTGAAGATTAGCTGTGTGCTGAGTCACCAATGCAGACAGCGCAGCAGCAAAACATCGGCATGGCGCACAGCGGAAAATTGCCGTTGGGGCAAACAACTAATCTAAACACATCCGTTTGGCTGCATTGTTCTTTTGGATCCGGCATCCCTATCCAACTCTAATGAAAAGCAGGATCAACAGATTATGGAATCGAGAGAAGGTCTGACCACCCCACTCTCCCCCATCTCCCTTTTCTAAAAGAAAGCTGTGTTTTTTGACACTGGTATCATTTTCTTTTGAGTGTGTCTACACTGCACTTTAAACAGAAGTCCCTGGACCTTTTTAATGGGTGTGGCTCCCAACCAAGGAACTGTGGGAACTGGAAGTTAGTTTGAGGAAGCGGAGGACACTTCTACACAGTGTACTGCAGCTCCCAGAGTTCTTTGCAGGAGGAACCAGTGAGAGTTAAAATGCCTTTGACAGCACTGTATACCTTTTTACAGCTCACATTGGGGCCAAGAAACCCCTCCAGATGGACAACCCACTTGCCAGCCCCACTCAAAGCGCACCCTGTGTTCCTTGTTGATTCAGCTGACTCGTGTACATACCTACATATGTGTATATACAGAAAACTAATATATTGCTATAAAAGAGAGTTAAGAAGATCAAAGAAGTGTCACCAGTAACAAAGGCCAACTCATTTTAAAGCTGTTGCAGCTTCCGAGACCCCTCCCAGAACCCACGGAATTGGGGTCTCGTGAAGGCAGTGCAGTATTGAGATTCCAAGAAGCGAGGAATGTTGTAAAAAAAGTTGAAAAGAGAGTGTACCCCCCCCACCTGGAACTATGGAACTGGGGATAATTTAGAGGTGAAGGGGGTCTTGCCTGCCCCTTTCTAAAAGCCACTGTATAGTGGCTTCCCAATCTGGCGCCCTCCATGTTTTTGACTACAACTCCCATTGTGGTCCCAGGTGACAACTGATGGGAGTTGTGGTTCAAAACATCTGGAAGGCACCAAGCAGTCTGCTTTAGCTACTGCTGCGACTGTGTGCACCCACCAGCCATGAGTGGCTGATTGGGGCTGCCACAGCAAGAGAAACTACATAGCCATGTTGCTCTTCTTTGCCCAGGAAGCATTAAAAGAATGCTGCCATCTAGTGGTGTGGAGGTATGCAGCTGCCTCAGGTGTAAATTGTGTGGGAGCCTTTTATTTCAAATGTTGACAATGGTGTCCTGCTCTGCCAATAAACATCTCTTGCACTAAGCTGTGGTTCTGCCTCTAATTCTTGGAGCCGAGACGTTCGCCACCAGCAAAGACAGGCTGATTGCAAGTGTCGGGAAGCAAACACAATTTCCCCCTCTATCATAACACTAGAACTTGTGGACATCAAATGAAACAATGAAAGAAGTTCAGTGCCCTGAACCTTTCAGGACTGGATCTGGATGAGTGTTAATTTATCCCTGTGATTTTTGTTTTAAATGAGAAATTCCATGAGGGCCTAATCACGAAGTTTCTGCTTCCAATTTAACTGCACCCTTAAACTGCTTCTTCACAGTCTATCTCAATAGTTCCAAATTTTTTCAGGCCATCTCCACCGTTGGTCCCATAAGGTCAACTCCAATGCCCCCTTACCCTATAAAAAGTGTTACTCAGACTAGCAGCTTGCATGACCCACCAATGAAGATGATAACACAATAAAATTCAAAACAGTAATACTTAACTGCATTTATTCGAAATCCAATTAAAACTATTTAATTATATCAACAAAACTGGTGAACTTGATCGAGTGACACCAGCTTTTCAAAGTCTGAAAGTCATTTATACCTCCAGATCTCCCTTGCCTCTTAAAGAGTTTCCTTAGGTAATCCCACCGGTCCTGGAGAAAAAGTTATCACTTCTCCCCCACCCCCTATTGTACAGCTGTCGGAGGAAAGTGTGTGTTCTGGGGTGGTAAAGGTAAAGGCACCCCTGACCATTAGGTCATCGTGACCAACTCTGGGGTTGCGGCGCTCATCTCGCATTATTGGCCGAGGGAGCCGGCGTACAGCTTCCAGGTCATGTGGCCAGCATGACAAAGCCGCTTCTGGCGAACCAGAGCAGCACATGGAAACGGTGTTTACCTTCCCGCTGTAGCGGTACCTATTTATCTACTTGCACTTTGGCGTGCTTTCAAACTGCTAGGTTGGCAGGAGCTGGGACCGAGCAACCGGAGTTCTGATCGGCAAGCCCTAAACTCTGTGGTTTAACCCACAGCGCCACACCGCGTCTGGGGTGATATTTCGTGCTATTAAGAGACATTTGAGTGCAAAGATGCAGCTGCAAGGGATCTCTCCAGACACAAGCGTTAGTCAGCTTGTTGGGAGCAGGGCATCTTTGAACCAGGTGGACCCGGCTGGAAGCTGCTTCTCCGCTTTGTGGGTGCAGAGAATAAGGAAGTAACAAAGCAGGTCTGACACATTTCAAGTTTCTGGCTACAATTCTTTTAAATGCCGCACTTCAGTGTTGTAGGTGACATTTTGCTCCTGGTCCAGGATGGGGCATGAACTTCCAATCTGTCCTTGAAAATAGGTAGAGCAGAGGTTGATTTGGGACTCTTGAGAAGATGATGATGGAGTGTATAGACCACTGGCCTGATCCAGGAGGCTCTTCTGAAGTTCTTAACTTTTTATCCTGTAGATTTATAACAGCTGTTGTTTTTTGTTACTAAGAGAATTCATTGTAGGCAAGTGGCAGGAATGAGACCAAAAGCACAGAATGCTCTGGAAACACTGAGCTAAGACAGGTGTACATACTTTGAACCCAAAGAACGTGTTCCAGCCCCCTTTCAGGCAGACATTCAAGAGTCCCCAACCTGCAGCAAGCCACAAAACGGGCTGTTTCCAACTGAAACTCTGCAAGAGTCTGACTGTCTGGCCCCTGTGACAATCATCCAAGTAGCATCTGTTAGTATTGTGTTTTCCTTTGCATTGTGGGGTATGGGGAGAGATCTTGATCATTATAGGACAACTGTTTATGGTAGCAACATGTAACATATCCCCCCAGATATCATTGGACTCCAGATGCTGCCAGGACGGCCAACAGTCATGGGTGTCAGGAGCTGGAGGGAAGGCAAGGGTATATGGATGAACACAGCTCTCCTTAAAGCCAAACCCTCTGTCCGTAATTCTTTTTATTCTAGTCTTTGGTACTAAAGGTGGATTTGCTACATATCTTGCCACCTATGAACAGTTTCTGTCCTTCCAGCAACCACTTCGGAGAGGGAAAGGGAATCAAGAGGGCATGATTGCGACACCTTCTGTGCCAACAGCACTCCCAGCCATCTTCACCACTTGATGTTCAAGGTGGCGCTTGACTTCTCCACTGCGTGATACCCTGTGTGCAGGATGTCTCGAGTCTGTCCTGAAGAAGGGCCACCCAGCCACTCCTCGTAGAGTGTCTGCACGGCTCCATTCAGCTCTGGGTTTTCAGGCTGGACCGATTCGTACAGCCTCTCCACCCTCTGGAGAAGATCCTTGCTGGGCTCCCCTTCTGCTTTAATTTGGCCCCCTCCATTTAAGCAGCCTGGAAAGAAAAGAGGCGGTGGGAAGAAGGTGCATCCCAGCGGAAGAGGCAAGAAGAATATAGGTGAGTTTTGAAGCTAAACCTGCATTCCCCAAGCTGGCCCTCTCCAAATGCTTTGAACTAGAACTCCCATCAGCCCCAGGCACGCAAGGCCGCAAGTTCAAAATGATCTTTGCAGGCTGCTGCTGCTGCTGGGAGTTCAAATCTGGAGGGAAGCAGGTTGAAGTACCTGAGTTAGCTAAGCTAGAGCTTCGATATTATCATCACCAAATGTATTGCTTGCCTTTCACTAGCAAGACAGGCAGGCTACAACAATGAAAAAATAAAAATAGTTAAAAACGCATGACGGTCATAGGAAGAACAGCATAGTCCCTGGAAATGCACATCTCAAGTGTCAAAGGTTGGGGTAAAGAAGTGTGTCTTCAGTGAAGAAGCCAGGCACACCTCTGAAGGGGGGGGGGATTCCGCAGCCTAGGGACTGCCGCAGAGAAGGCCTTCTCACAGGTCACTCCCCTCTCAAATGTCTGAGGGAGATGGAGCAACCATGAGGGCCTCGTCTGTGAGTAAGGAGGTGGCATTTCAGATTGTTGCTTATTTATGCATTTCTATACCACCCTTTATCCAAGGACCACAGAGCTGTTTACAAAATAAAAACACAAAAATAAATAACTTTGTCACAAACAAAGCAGCAACCTGCTTCTTTTTAACTAAAGGAGAGTCTCCACCCCCATCATTCTCCACGCCCAGACACTGAGGTCGAGCTCCAAGGGCCTCCTGGAGGTTCCCTCACTGCGAGAAGTGAGGTTATAGGGAACCAGGCAGAGGGCCTTCTCGGTAGTGGCACCTGCCCTGTGGAACGCCCTCCCATCAGATGTTAAGGAAATAAACAACTATCTGACTTTTAGAAGGCATCTGAAGGCAGCCCTGTTCAGGGAAGTTTTTAATGTTTGATGTTTTATTGCGTTTTTAATATTTTGTTGGAAGCCGCCCAGAGTGGCTGGGGAAACCCAGCCAGACGGGCGGGATATAAATTATTATTAACTGGTAAGAGAATTCTTAGGATGTTGCCAGAGAGCTTCAAGCGACACATGCAGCCTTTTCTTATCCCCCCCTGCCGTTTCCAACCTGCAGGTGGCCTCACCTGAAGGACAAGCCATCACCTCGATGTAGTGATACGGCAGCTTCCCCCGCTTCAGTTTTTGCACCAAGTTCTGGATGTTCCGAAACCCGTACGCCAGGGCAAAATGCAAGAGGGTTTTGCCATCCTTCTCCAGCATCACTTCCTGAAAGTCCTTGTTTCTGGGAAAGGATCAAAAGGGGGCAGGGCGGAACCAGAGATTTGCTACTGCAAAACATGAACTCTTCAGACACGCTCCCAAGCCACATTCCAGTTGCTCAGAGCAGAAACTGGCAGCAACGGAACGTGGAGGAACAGTACAACTTTGGTGGGGAAGTCAGCCTGGTTGGAAAATGAATGCTTCCTCCCAGGCCATGGCTCTCTTGCACCTTCCACGGCTGCTTGCAATGGCTGCTAGCCAGTGAGGGAGGCTGGAGCAAGGGACAGGTAGGAGTAAAGCAGCAGCAGCAGCAGCACTACCAATATTTCCTTACTGGAAGAGAGCGCAGGCTGGGGAAGATGGGCTGGGCTAGGATCCTTTGTAAGAGCTCCAGGCGGTAATACAATATCCTTACTTCAGTGCCTTATAGTGAACTTCTTCCACTTGAATGCCAAAGAGCTCCCTTGCGGCATACTTATAGATGTGCTCCAGGTAGCCCCCAGAACCGCCTCCAGAGTGCCCAAGCAACTGCTCCTCTTCAGATACACCACTAAACCTATGCAAGGGAGAAAAGAAACAGCGTTGGGCACCTTGCAGAACTCAAAATGCCCAGCTGCATGCTGATAAAGGCCAAATCCTGATTAAAGTTCTGCAAGTCAAGCACATGTGAAAGAAGCAATCCGGGTGTAAGCGTAGCAAAGTTAAGCGACTTCGGATCTTACATGCTATCCAAAGGGGCAGGATTCACTTCTGATAGGGTTACCTTCTCCTGGTCCAGCAACTTCACAACTTCTCCTGAAACACAGAACAAATGCATTCTGGATGGAACAGAGGCAGGAAGCAGAGAGGAGTTACCAGGCAATGAATTAATCCTCTCTCCAGTTCAGGGATGGGGAGTCTCAAGCCTAGGGACTGAGTGTGGCCATCCAAGCTTCTCCATTCGGCCCCCAGGACACTCCCCAAACCAGCTCCAATCAGCTCCCCTACTCAAGAACTTTTGCTTGGCTGGATTATGTCCTTGAAATGGCATAATCCCCCTGGTTCGCCAGGATGGAGTGATGCAGGAGGTTGTATGTGCAGAAACCTCTGGCAGGATGAGGGCTGGGCTCCATTAACTCAAATGGGACAGGGTGGAGGTAGTGGCTAGTGAATGGGCAGTTGCACCTCGAGCCAGGGGAGCAGGCAAGGGAATCTTATGTGTGTTTCTAACTCAAACTGACTGCATCACAGTTCCTGGCTCCGCTTTACCTGTAGTAATCACACAGTCAACCTCCCGGGTCTGGTGCTCTTGGATGAAGAAGTCAGGCCTGGAAGCTTCTAACTTCTTGTCGTAACAAGGCATCACCGTCACGTGGTAGATCTGGTCAGGTGTCAAGTGCTATAAATGGGCAAGAGATTGGGATACCTGATCAGCAAAAAATTAGTCCCGATTTCATGTTTCTGACAATGAAATGAGTAGGGCACCAAAAGACACATAAGCAGAGAATGAAGGCAATAACCGCCTCCTGTTTGTTTGGTTTTTGGCCCTGGTAGGTGGCATCCAGAGGTGTAAAACCTCTGCCTAGCAACCATTAACTAGTAGCACCCTTTGCAAATTTGTCCAAACCAGCCTTTGCCAACCATTTAGTGCCCTCCAGGTGTTCAGGACTACAACTCCCATCAGCCACAATGGCACTGGCAGTGGATGGTGGGAGTTGCAGTCAAAAACATCTGGAGGACACCAGGATGTCGGCAATGGCTGGTCTAAACCCAGAGAAGCGAGGGTAGGTCATTCCATAGGGTAATAACAATTTTCTGGGTGGCTTGAGATGGTTGCCCTTAAGAAGAAAACAGCAGCGGTGGCGGCAGCAGCAGCGGCAGCCTAGCATGGAAAGGGAAGGGTCTGAGCTCCCCTTTCTGCAGAGGATTGTTTTGGTGAGAGGGTGACCCCTTTTCTGGCTCTCTGCAGAGGCGATCTGACGGGGAGGTCACAAACTGAAGCCCAGCTTCTGCTCCCAGACTTTCTAGGACACCGGTTCCCCTGCAAAAGGTGCCTGCCACGGAACACACACTTGCTGTTTGGCAAAGTGCCTCTTGACGAGAGAGCCCATCACTTGCTGGGGAGACTTGGCCGTGCTGACGTAAGGGACGATGAAACTCCCGTGGGTTTTTTCGGCATAACAGATCCAGCCTGAAAGAGGAGGAAGAACCAACATCCTTAAAAGTCGCAAATCTGCCTCCTGGCTCCAAAGGCAGCATTCGCCCCCCCATCCCACTCTCCCCTTCCTGGCTTATTGGAAGTAAGGTAGCTGTTACACCATCCAAGGCCAAGGGATTAAAAGGAAAAGCTGCTCAACAATGTTGCATTGCCAGGGATAGAGCTGGAGTAGAAAAAGGACTAGAAACTCAAAAGGGGAACGGAATTGCAACAGCATGCAAACAGCTGTAAAGAAATATTGGAATGTCCCATTCATAGTCCACAGCAGGAGCAGGGAGCCTCAGGCCCAGACGCCAAATGTGGCCCTCCGGACCTCTCTATTTGGCCCTTGGGATTCCCCCCAGGCTACCCTCCTCACCAGCTCAGCTTTTCACCTTCTGAAAGTTTCTGCCTGGATGGAATGTGCCCCTGTAATCTAATAGCGACTCTTGCTTGCCTGAAAAGGCTAGAGAAGGGTATGTGAGTGGGGGCTGGAGGGGGGGGGAGGAAGCCTACTGCTTAAAGGCAAAATTCACATTCATTGCTCAACCCCCTTTTCCTCCACCCACCGCTGTCTTACAATCTGAGGTTTCTGGATGATGGGTAGCACCAGTTACAGGGCCTGCAACCCCACTCTCTCCCCCCCACAACAGCCTTACCTGGGCAGGCAGCAGCCAACATAGGCAAAGCCTTCTTGTCTTCCTTTTGCCTCTGGAAGCGCTGCACAAACTCTCGCTGGCTCTCCAGCAGGCTGAAGTTCCTTGAGAAAGTCGTGTCAAAGACATAATGCACCCCTGAGACAGGGAAGGAAGAGAGGTTAGGTGTTAAGGAAACCACATTTGTGGAGTGGTGGGGGGCTTCCTGAAGCTTTCTATACAGGTGTCGTTGGACTAATGATCCGACTCTGTGCAAGGCAGCTTCCTTTGTCCCAAATGTCTTAAGCAAAGGGCTACAGCTCAATGGTAGAGGGCCTGCTTTGCATGCAGAAGGTCCCAGGTTCAATCCTCAGCATCTCTAGGTAGGGCTGAGAAAGAACCTTGTCTGAAACCTTGAAGAGCTGCTGCCAGTCAGTGTAGACAATACTGAGCTAGCTGGATTGGTGGGCTGTTCCTAAGCTGTGTCAACACCTTCAGCAACAAGGGTGAATAAAACCATCCAAGTACATCCATAGACATAGATGACTTCATTGGTTTGGTCAGTTTTCTTATCTTTCCCCTGCATTTTTTGAAAATATATATATATTTGTAAATGTAACAGAGGGGAAAGAAACGTCATCAGCCGACAAGAAGTCCCAATTTAATTAATATGGGCAGTCCGTTCAAACAGACATCTAAATGAGAATGACGTTTAAAAGCTTTTTGTTAAAAGGGAGAAAAAGCAGTAAGATCTTCAGCCCCTGAGTAGTTTTATCCTTCCAGCCTCGTGGCAGAAATTTGATGCTCAGGAACACAGGAATCCGTTTGATCCCAAGTGTTTTTAATTGATAAATCATCAAGCTACATACTTCAGAAGAGACACTGTTGCTCACCTAAACTTTTAAAGAAAGACACCAGTTTCTTGGCTGCGTCTAAAGGAGTCAGCGAAAACTTTGCCGCCAGCGAAGCTCGGGACTGGGGAGATATGGACACCACCACCAGCTTCTGGGAAGCAGAGTCTGACGTCTTAAAAAAACAAACAAACATCAACATGAAATTTGCATATGCCGAAGTATTTACCTTTTCTATCTTGAGGTGCCCTGAGCCTTTCTGTAGTTAGCGTGAAATGTTTGGCTTCTTTTTTAAAATATATATGTTGAGAATCTAGTCCCTAATGCAATGAGAAGTGGAGGACAAACACAAAACTACCAGCAGCTTTATAAAAGGTCTAGATCAGTGGTTCCCAACAAGTGGTCCGCGGACCCCCAGGGGTCCGCGAGCTATGCCAGAGGGGTCCGCAAGATCACCTCCCCAAGATGCGCGTACCGAGCGGCGCGCGCGCAGCGGGAGCGCCACGAACTGCTGCCGCGGCGTGGCACCCCTAGCAATCCGCTCCGCCGACTCGGGAGTCTCCTTGGGTCTCCTCAGAGGAGGAGGCGCCACGCCGAAAGCCCCAGAGCTCGCTTGCCTCCTTCCCGCCCTCTCCCTGCCTGTGGCCAGCAGCTCCAGACGCTGTTCTGTGGAGTTTTTGGCGTGGCTCCGCCTCCTCCGAGGAGACCCAATGAGACTCCCGAGTTGGCGGAGGGCGGCGGACTCGCTGCTGGGCGCCCCTGCTCCCTCAATTCAGGACCCGGTGGGAGGCTTTGAAGCGGGCGCAAGGTCGCCTCTTCACCTCGGCAGCTGCGCCTTCCCTTCCCCCACCCCATTCCACCGCCCACCCCCACAGAGAGAGGGGGCCACTGTTTTTTGGGGTGGTGGTCTTACCCCCTCTGTCAGTGAGGGAGCAGTGCGGGCGCCTTACAAATCAGCCCCCTTTGCACAGAGGGGTGACTGGGTGGGAGAAGCCCATGGAATGCAGGCGCTCTAGCCCCGAAGAGGCTGTCACCTTGCTTGCAAAAGCAACAGCCTCTCCCGGGCTGAGCCGCCTGCCTTCTGTTGGCTCTCCTTAAAGCAAGCGAAGTAATTGCTTTAGAGGAGCCCACGGAAGGCAGGCGCTCTAGCCCCGAAGAGGCTGTAGCTCTGCTTGCAAAAGCAACAGCCTCTCCTGGGCTGAGCCGCCTGCCTTCCCTGCCTGCCTTCCGTTGGAACGCAGGCACGGAAGGCAGGAGGAGCACTTTTGGGATGCCCCATTCCCCCCTGCTGCCAGTTACCAAGCCTGCTCCGCTTGCTTTGCTGCGAGCTGGGAGGGGTGGTGGTGGACGGGAGCTCCTGTCAGTCCGTCCCTTCTCCCAGCTCGCTGTACCAGCAAGAAAAGCAAGAGCCGCTTGGGCGCTGTGCGAGGCTCTCCCTCTCTCCCTCCCTCTCTCCCTCTCTCCCTCTCTTTCTTTCTCTGACTCCTCCCTCCCTCCCTCCCTCCCTCCCTCCCTCCCTCTCTCTTTCACCCCTTCTTTCCTTAGCATTTGCTAATTTCCACCCGCTGCTTCTTGTCAGCTTCTTCTCTGGGGAACCTTTCCTAAAAATGGTCAACAACTTTGGGGGTCCCCCGCCTAAAAAAGGTTGTCAATTCTTGGGAATTTTTTTGGGGGGGCCGCTGGAGGGATCTTCGCACCACGGCGCTGGATATGTTTCACTCAGCCAAAATTGTTTAATAAAAAGGTGCTAATGGAGCCAAAAGTTATTTTTTGCTGACTAGTAGGCAGGTAGAGATTTGCAGTCAGATTTCAGAGTGAAAGTTTCAAGTTTGGAACCTAGTATTTCAGAAATAATGAACTCAAAGGACAGATTTAACTCATCTCATTAAGAACTGAAAATTAAAACTAACTGTATACTGATGGAGTACTCTGTTGTAACTGTAAAAAACGTATAAAAAAGACTCTTAATTTGGCTCTCACTTTTTAATTTTAGGATTAGGAATTAATGGGGGTCCTTGTCACAATAGCGGCTCGATGAGGGGTCCTCGAGAAAATTTTGTTGGGAACCCCTGGTATAGATAATTTGCTCTGAAGCCAACCAGAATGCAAACAGCTTGCTAACATTGCTCCTGGCAGTGGATGAAAATTCCAGCCTACTCAGTGGGAAAGGGCTGTAACTCAAGGGCAGAGCAACTGCCTTGCATGCAGAAGGTCCCAACCAGCATCTCCAGGTAAGGCTTAGAAATTCCCGTGCTGGAAACACTGGAGAGCCACTGTCAGTCAGTGTAGATGGACCAATGGTCTGGCTTTCTGTATAAAGCAGCTTCCTACCTTTATGTCCCTAGATCGGACCCCTATAGCTGCCTTCTCCTGCACAAGTGGACAAGAAAGAGCTCATCTTCCAGGTCTTCAGGCTCTATGACTCACACGCTGACAGCATCAACAACTTACTTTATTGGTATTTAAGACCCTGAGGAGTTCCTCGTGGCTCTGCTGTGTGATTAAGACACTCTCCGCGGACGTGATGCAGCCGCTACATGCCAAGCAGTCATTGAGGGTGATTTTGGCCTTCTCAAGCTTTTGTGACCCTCCATCCTGAAAGGAGATGGAGACCAGGTTCTAAGCGTTCCTGAAAAGTACTTCCAGCTTTCACTAGCAGTCATTCAGGGGTCACCTCCCCACCATCTGACGACGATGTTGGAGATTTTATAAATAAAAGCTTCACAGAGGGGCCCAAGGACTGTAACAAGTTTTGGCTCCAGACTGTAGGGCCAAACATGAGAGATTTGCAGTCCAAAGAGCAGAAGGGAGTAATTGCTCTTTTGTGAGCATTCATTAACCAGGACAATTTTCTTGACTACAACTGAAAAGGTATTCCTTCATGGAGGGCTACTACCCAACTCCACCACTAACTCCCTTTCCAAGAGGCTTCTGAACTCCTAGCTGGGGCTGCAGAGCTGTAACCGCTGATCCCCAAACCTATTTTGTATCTCTTATGACAGGGATTTAGCTTACTGTATAAGAGGCACAGCAATGGCATCACCCGCTTTCACCTCTGGCCCTGCCCACCACTACCACGTGGCCCCCAGAAGCTTGATGGTGGAATGCAAAAACACACAGCTTTAAAAAAGCTTCCCCACCCCATCTTATGATGTGATCAAACTGAGGAGGGAAAACTTTACCTTGTCAACTTGAATGTAAGTCCCATCATCTTCAATGCGGATCTTTGCTGCTGCTTTCCCAAGCTTCTTCTCAACTTTGATGGGTTTTACGCACTCCTGAAAGGAAAGCGAACTACTGAAAATAAACACCAAAACACACAAACACACACACTACAATCCGTACTTCAGTAAGAAGAAGCAGTGTTTCCTCCTAGACTCCCACTGGACAGTTCAGAAACTCCTGCATCAGGCATTGATCTGGTTGGTAATGACATGTTTATTCCCCACCCCGTGTCACACACACACACACACACTCACACTCACACACACACACACACACACACCATGGTTAGGATAAAACAACTTACCCCTTA
Organism: Zootoca vivipara; assembly: GCF_963506605.1. NCBI lineage: Eukaryota > Metazoa > Chordata > Lepidosauria > Squamata > Lacertidae > Zootoca > Zootoca vivipara. The sequence goes on along the minus strand of NC_083289.1, from coordinate 31,301,307 downwards.
CAGGATCGCTGTGAGGTTTGCCAGGAGAAAGAGTGGGTGCACTTTACTTTGAACACTATACATTTTTCATTACATTTAAAACCAGTCCCATCTTCAATTTGCTGAGGCCAGAACCTTTGATTCCTTCCTTCCTTCCCATGACAACCCTAACCAGACCAAGGCCACCCAATGAGTCTCCAATGGCTGAGAAGGTATTTGAACCCAGCGTCCCCTAACCTGACCCTCTAATCATTACACCACCCTGGCCCCGCATATTGGGGCCGCTCCCTCTGAGCCTCAGCAATGGGCGCGCATGCGTGCGCTGCTACTGCTGGCCTACCTCACATGGTTGTTGTAAGGTTGCAAAGAATACGACACTGGACCGGCCCCAAATGCCTGTATCGTTCTCATTCTCCTGCCTCCACTTTCTCTCTTCCTCCTCCCCCGCCCCACTTACTTGCGAGGGCCCGATATAGTCGTCCAGGTCCGTCAACTGCAGGACTCCGCTGAAGGGCGACACAGCCGTAGCCATCTTCGCATCTCCCTTCCCGCCACACTGCCGTAAAGCTCCGACGAGGAAGTATATGCTCGTACAACACTGTCTGATAAGCAATTTCCGCCACACTGCCGCAAAACGGCCGAGAGAGAGAGAGAGAGAGAGAGAGAGAGAGAGAGAGAGAGAGAGAGAGAGAGAGAGAGAGAGAGAGAGAGAGAGAGAGAGAATGTAGAGTAGCCCCCTCACCTCCTTAATGAGGGCTCCCGATGTTACTTTGGCGTCCGTGTTTTCTAGGTTTTCTGCCCGCAGAAATAGACGGAGAAGCCAACCGATTTAATCTAGACGTGGTTTTCAGCAACCTGCCTATTGATTTCTATGGCCATTTCATTCACTCGGGGAGGGAGGTGGAGAGAAACCCGGGAGTTGTGCCCTATATATCAATCTAGACTAAGTCTATAAAGGAAGAAAAGAGAACTTCCAAAGAGTTAGAGGTAGAGTGCTCAAAGTAACCATCAGGTTCCCGATGGCAGCCCCGTCCACGTGCGGGGCAAAAGCCAGTGAAATAATCCACTTGAAAACTTAAACAAGATTAGGCGCGAAGAAGAGGGGATGAGCCTGTTGTGCAGAGGTTAGTTGGAGTGAAGAACCTGGACGGCCAGGGTTCAGATCCCCACCCAGCCACAATGAACCTCAGGAGGGTGACCTTGGTCCTCCAGTCCATCACTATCTCTCAGCCTAACCTACGTCACAGGGTTGTGTTGAGGATAAAATAAGGAGGAGAACTTCATAGGATGCCATCTCGAGCTCCTTGGAGGAAAGGTGGAATATAACTGAAATAATAATCCTTCTGAGTTCTGGATGGTGGTTGCTGGAAACCACAAGAGGGGAAAGTGCTCTTGAACTCAGGCCCTGCTTGCAAATTCCCCACTGGACATCTGGATGGCCATTGCGGATACTGGACTAGATGGACCCTGCTGACTTGATGCATAAGGCTCTGGGTGTCACAAGCAAATAACTAACATACATCCTATCCTTTCTTCCTCATTTCAGGGCTCCCTTATTGACTTTTGGGATAAAACCGAGCTTTTAAAAGAAAAACATCTGTTATCACGTGCATTGAAAATTGGGTTATGTCTGCTTCGGTTACCCAGTGCATAAGAAGCTCCTAAGCTCTCTGCCTTCTTTTTTGTTTTTTTGTTTTGGAGAGGGGGCTGCCTGCGAACCAGCTCTGGGATCCTCACGCAAGATTTTGCAGAACCATCTGGGCATCTCAGAGCTCGTGCTCCAAACAGGCCTTGAGAATCTTCACTCCTGGCTTAGATGATGAGCCCCTTGGGGGCAGATATTTGCATTTGGACAAACTGCTTCAAGTCATAACTCATAAATTGAAATAATAATAATAATACCTACTCGAAGCCTACAGGACTTGGAATCTTGGAAAGTGCATGTTTGGGTCTAAAAGGAATCCCAGTGTTTGGGCAGCTCTAATAGCAGCTCTAAACTTAAGAAGAGTGCAGAAAATGCAATAAAATTACTCTGGAGGATGCCGAATCCAGCTAAAATACCCTTTTCATTAAATAGGCTGCAGCCAATAGGAACATGATGTACAGGTGCCACATTGTGTTTTCAAAACCTCCGCCTTGTCCCTCGAATATGTTTCTGAGCATATTCAAAGTGCTTTTCCCTGAGCATAACACAAATGGTTTCTGTTAGTGCCTAAAGCAAGGTTGGGGAACATCTGTGACCCTCCAGAAGTTGCTGGACTACAACTCCCATCGTCCCTGGCCATTGGCTGTGCTGGCTGCTCATATTATGATTCAATTTTGGGGCGGAACTAGATAGCGAACTTTAAACGACAGCTTTGCTGTGTGTGTCAAACTGATCAGGCTCGAGACACACAGGCAGCTCCAAGTCTTTTCTTTGCAATGGGAATAGCAGGATAAACAACCAGGCCATAAACTGAGGTATTCCTTTGCAAGGGAATAAAAAAATAACCAGAACAAAAATTAAAATTAAAAGCTTTATTTCCTTTTTTAAAAAAAGTGTTACACAGCGTAAGATGCTATTTTCCTTGTGGAGTTTGGGGACTCATCCACACTTTCCTTTGCTGTGTGTTACTAGGTGCAGTCTGGGATTTCTAGGTCCACGTCTGAGCACTTTTCTTTCCCTCTCGCTGATTTCTCCATGAAAACCTGCTCTTTACCGCTGAATTGGAGGAAATGGCAATCCAGGGAAAACCCAAATTGCCATTTGTTCCGATTCAGTGTTAAAGAGTAGGTTTTTCCTGGGTGATGTGGCGGGGGGGGGGGTGAGCTCTGGGGCACTGACTGGGAAAGTGCAGAGCTGAGCCTAGAAAGTGCAAGGCAAAAGGTGTGTGTGGCTGAGCCCTGTCTCTGGGGGAAAGGGAAACAGAGGTTGGAGTGAGGATATTAACCTGCTTAGCACACTACCTCTGAATTCATGAACATTGAATATATCAGACCCTCCAAGCGTCCCTATTTTCCAGAGACAGTCCCTGTTTTACAGAAGCCTTCCTGGTTTCTGATTTGATCCTAGAATGTCCCACTTTTCCTTAGGGCATCCCTATTTTCATTGGAGGAATGTTGGGGGGTATGGAGTTATGCAACCCCCGAGCCCCCTGATAGGGAAGTTTTTGTAATGTTTAATGTTTTATTATGATTTGATATACTGTATGTTGGAAGCCTCTGAGAGTGGCTGGGGCAACCCAGTCGGATGGGCAGGGTATAAATAAATTTAATCCCCCCCCCATTTTATCATGATGATGATGGAATAGGATGTTCCTGTTTTCATCAGAGAAATGTTGGAGGGTATGATAAATTCACGCACAAGTATACCAAGGATCCAATCTAAGAATCATTTAGAGAATCATTTAGAGCAGCGTTTCTCAACCGCTGTTCCGCGGCACACTAGTGTGCCGCGAGACGCTGACTGGTGTGCCGCGACGTGCGGCGACGAGAAGGGCGATTTGCATTGTCACGTGCCTGGCGGCCGCCAATAACCAACACTGACCCGCCGGAAAGCAATATTTCTCCTCCTCTTTCCCAAAGCTCAGTGCAAACGAGCCTGGCGGCCGCCAGTGCACAACACTGACCCACCGGACGGCTTGTGAAGCCTTATTACAGGAGATTGCATCCAACACAGCAATTGGCAAGTGTTTCTTACAGTCATAATTATAGTCAATATAGGGCGGCACAGAGTTAAATTTTTTAACTTTTTTAATGGTGGTGTGCCGCGTGATTTTTTTCACGGAACAAGTGTGCCGTGGCCCAAAAAAGGTTGAGAAACACTGATTTAGAGAATGAAAGGTGAGTGCATTCCCCAAGACACCAGCAAGTGAGAGTGCCGAAAATCCTTCATTAGATAACCACCTAATTGTGGGAGGAACTTGTGGAAGGAACATGGCAGAAGGTCTGAAGTTCAATCTTTGGTATTTCCTGGGAAGAGTAGGAGAGACTCCCTGCCTGAAGCTCTGGAGAGCTGCTGTCAATCAGCGCTGGCAGTACTAAGCTAGCTCACCAATGCTCCGACTCAGTATAAGGCAGCTTCCTATGTTTCACATCAATTGTGTCTACATACCTAATAAGGTTCTGCAATTGGCCATTGAATCATAGCTGTCAAGTTCTCCCTTTTTTAAGTGAAATTCCCTTATGCTGAATAGGCTTCCTCGTGAGAAAGGGGAAAACTTGACAGCTATGCATTGAATATCCACATTAAATTACCATGTATTGATCTCAAAAGCACAAAGGACCCAGCTTTTTATTACCTGCACAAAGTTTGCGAGGGGACTGAACTCTTTAAGGGGTGGAAGCGGACTTTGGAGGGTGGAAAACCACAATGGTTGGTGAGGCACCAAGAAACATCCAGCTGCTTTTCCAAACTCAGATGTACAGAAATAAGGAATGTTTACTAAGAAATATTAAATATTTTACAAAACATTGTGGAAAGCAAGGTTGGATTATAGGAAAACAGTTGTAAGAAAGCAAGGGAGGACAAGGGAGGTGGAAAACAGGATTGGATGGGTCCATGCATATGAAGGGGCAGCTCCATAGATGTCCCCTGTGATGTTTCCAAGGATGTGAGTTGCAGCACCACCAGTGTGGTTACCCGTTGCAGAACCACCATTGCTGCTGCCTGTTGTGCCCCCAGGGATGTCAGTTGCAGAACCAGCAGAAATGTAGCCCATTGCTGCTCTTGGGGTGTGAGTTACAGAACCACCTGTGAGACCACCTGTTGCACCACCAGGAACATCAAATTCAGAGACAGGAGGAATTTTGCCTGTTGCACTACCAAGAATGTGAGTTGCTGCATCCCCAGGAATATGAGTCAAATCACCACCAGAGACATCCTCTGTTGCGCTACCAGGGATTTGGGTTACATCCCCACCATTGATGTTTGGAGTTGTACCACCAGGGAGGTCAATTGCAGAGCCATTGGGGGTGTTGCCTGTAGTGCCACTAGGGATGTCAGATGCAGCAGCACCATGCATGTTGCCCGTTGCTGTAGCAGGGATCTGAGTTGCATCACCACCCCTGATGGGGCCTGTTGTGTGATGAGGAATTTGAGTTGCGGAACTACCAGGGATGTTGCTTGTGGCACCACCACTGATGTCGGTTGCGGAACCACCAGTGATGTTGCCTGTTGCTCCACCAAAGATAGATGGAGCACCAGGAGGGATGTTGCTTGTTGCTGGACCATGGATGTTGCCTGTTGCATCACTCGTGATGCCATGTGCAGAAGCACCAGCAGTGTTTCCTGTTACGCCATGAGGTATCTCTGTTGCAAAACCATCATCAGTGTTGCCTCCCATGTCTACAGAGTTGTGATTTGCAGAACCTCCGGAGATATTGCCTGTTGCACCACTGGGGATGTCAGTTGCAAAACCACCAGTGAAGTTGCCTCCTGTTTCTCCAGGGATATGTGTTGTAGGACCACCAGGAATGTTGCCTGTTGCACCACCAGCGGTGCCAATTGCAGAACCACCAACAGTGTTGCTCCTTCTTGTTGTGCCTACAGAGATGTAAGTTTCAGAACCACCAGTGATGCTGTCTGTTCCCTCTGCAAGAATGTCAGTTGCAGAACCACCAGGAATGTTGCCTGTTGCACCAACAGTAATGCCACTTGCAGAACTATCAAGGGTATTGTTCGTTGTGCCACCAGGGATGAATGTTGGAGCAGCATGTGGTATGTTGCCTGTTGCTGTGATTCCAGTGTCCATTGCAGCACCATCAGCACCTGTAGCACCAACAGTCATGTCAGTTGCAGAACCACCATCAATGTTGCCTGCTGTGCCTACAGAGTTGTAAACTGAACCCCCAGAGACAATTTCTGTTGAACCACCAGCAGTATTGCTTCTTGTGCCTATAGACACGGGAGTTAAAGAACCATCAGTGCTGCCGCCTGTTGCCTCTCCAAGGATGCCAGTTGTGAATCCACCAGGAATGTTTCTTGTTGCACCACTAATAATATCAGCTGCAGAACCATCAGCACTGTTGCCTGTTGTGCCTACAAAGATGTCAGTTACAGAACCATCAGTGAAATTGTCTCCAGGGACACGTGTTGTAGGACCATTAGGAATGTTGCCTGTTGCTGCACCAGCAATGTCAGCTGTAGCAGCTTCACGGATGTTGCCTGTTGCTGCACCATGCATGTCAGTTGCAAACCAGCCAGCAATGTTGTCTCTTGTGCCTAAAGAGATGTGAGTTGCAGCACTACCAAACATGTTGCCTGTGATGACATGAAGGATGTCGGTTGCAGCAGCATCAGGAATGTTGTCTGTTGCTGCACCAGCAGTGTCAGCTTCAGAACCACCAGCAATGCTGCCTGTTGCCTCTCCAAGGATGTCAGTTGTAGAACCATCAGAGCTGTTCCCTGTTGCTCCACCAAAGATGTCTGTTACAGCACCATCAGGAATGTTGCCCATTGCTGTACTAGCAATGTCATTTGCAGAACCAACATCATTTTTGCCTGCTGTGCTTACAGAGTTGTGAGTTGCAGAACCTTCAGATACATTTCCTGTTGCACTACCAGGGATGTCAGTTGCAGAACCACCAGCAGTGTTGCTCCTTATGTCTATAGATACATGAGTTGCAGAACCAAGGGTGTTGTTTGTGGTACCACCAGGAATGTTAGTTGCAGCAGCATTTGAGATGTTGCCTGTTGCACCATCAGGGGTGTCAGTTGCAGAACCACCAGAGATGTTGGCTGTTGCTGCACCAGCGATGCCAGTTGCAGAGCCACTATAAAGATTGCCTCCTGTTTGGTCAGGGATATGTACTGTCAAACCACCAGGCATGTTACCAGTTGTGCTTACAGAGATTTGAGTAGGGAATCCACCAGTTATGCCGCCTGTTGCACCTACAGGTTTGTCAGTTACAGCACCATCAGGAATGTTGCCTGTTCCACCATGGGTTATCTGAGTTGCAGAACCACCATCAATGTTGCCTGCAGTGGCTACAGAGTTGTGAGTTACAGAACCTCCAGGGAAATTGCTTGTTGTACCACCAGGGATGCCAGTTTCAGAACCACCAGCCAAGTTGCCTCCTGTTTCACCAGGGATGTGCGCTGTAGGACCACCAAGAATGTTGCCTGTTGCATCACCTGTGATCTCAGTTGCAGAACCACCAGCTGCATTGACTCTTGTGCCTACAGAGATGTGAGTTGCAGAACCACCAGTAATGTTTTTTGTTGTGTCACCAGGGATCTGAGTTACAGAACCTGAAGTTATGTTGCCTGTTGCCTTACCTGGGTTGTCAGTTGCAAAACCACCAGTGAGGTTGCCTCCTGTTTCTCCAGGGATGTGCCTTGTAGCACTACCTGGAATGTGGCCTGTTGCACTTCCAGGGATGGGAGGCTCTGTAACACCAAGGATCCTGCCTATGGCATCTCCAGCAATGTCAGTTGCAGTACCGTCATAGATGTTGCCTGTTGCCCCAACAGGAATGTGAGTTGCAGTGCCACCAACACTATTGCCTGGGACATTAATTACAGCACCCCCAAGAACGTTGCCAGTTGCTGCTCCAGGAATGTGAATTGCACCACCACCAAGGATGTTTCTTGTGATGCCTCCACTTCCAAGGATGAGAGTGGTGGTCTGTCTCGAGGTGTAGGATGCAGTCCCTCCTGACACCCCTCCTGTGCTTCCTGCAGGGTGGAGAGTTGCTGCATTGCCAGTAGTGCCTCCTTTCTGCCTCCCAGGGATGAAGGTCGCAGCACTCTGGGTGTCCCCTGAGGCAACTGCAGGGACATCCGTTGCAACAGTGGTGGCACCTCCAGGACCATGAATGGCAGCTTCTTCGAAAGTGTCCCCTTTGGTTGTTTCAGAGGAATTGGCTATAACACTTGTAACATTTTGAGTTTCAGCAGATCCAAGGTTATTGCCTGGGGAGCCTCCGGGGATGTCATCTGGTTCAGGGATTTGCGTTGCTGAAAATGAACATGAAAAAAGAGAGAGAGAGAGAGAGAGAGAGAATAATCAGTTTGGAAACTTCTGAGCTAAGTGGACCAACAATCCAACTTGGTGCAAGGCTGCTTCCTGTGTCCCTATGTTCTGCTCACTTTTCTTCTTCTTCTTAAGAACTTCATTCTATTATTCATACCTACCTTGCATCACTTCTTTATTTACCTTCCCTGAAAACCAGCCTTTCTTTGGCCCTTCCTTTTGATCTGGGTGCATTTTTCCTGCTAGAGGTCCATAACTCTCCTCCCTCCCTCCTCTAATGTATCATCGTAAACATCTGGCTCTCCAAACCTCTTTACGTGGCCCTCAGGACTCTCCTACACAACAACCTCTTCCCAGACACAACCACTCTCTTCAGGCTACACCCATCACTGCCCCTGCTTCACATCCAGGTAGGGTTAGGAGAGACTCCCTGCCTGAAACCCTAGAGAACCTCTGCCAGTCAGTGGAGACAACACTGAGTTAGATGGACCAGTGATCTGACTTGGTAAAACTATGTGCCACTATGCCTAATAATAGCCTAACATTAACTCGCTATGTGGGCTGAACTCTTTTAGGGGTCAGGGGAGAGGAACAGAATGATGGGGGAGGCACCCAGCAATGTCCAGCTGCTTTTCCAAACTGAGATGTTCAGAAATAAGGAATGTTCAGCAAAAAATATTAACTATTAGATGATAGAGCTTCCACCATACCCTTCTTTCTACTCCTACCAAGGAAAATAAGATTTATGAAGAAAAGAAGGGGAAATGCTTTCTACAGAAGCCACACATGGTCCTCTTTTCACATAACAACCTACATCTTTCTTTGGGGTTGCCATAAGGCCAGAATTTCCCGGACATGCACGGAATATTGCAGCACTGTCCAGACGAAAATCGGGGAAATGTCCGGGAAAATCCAGGTGTATGGCAGCCCACCTCGGCAGTGTCATTTGTGCCGATTTTCCATAAGAGTTTGCCAAAAAAAAAAGCTCAACCACTTTTCTGTCCAGATCTTCACTGTTTGAAATATGGCACCCCCGTTTTGTACAAATTTCTCGGTAATGTGAAGCTAGAAGGATACCAGAATACTTTGATGTGCACCATTGGCTGGACGGATGATTTATTGCATGATAAATATATTCTGTGTAATCAAACACAATAAATTCAAGATTCCAGAGTAGCAGGATGCTAGAAAACTGCTATCAGTTATCTGGAAAGATCTGATACACAACACTGTAGTCTGATTCCAAAGAGTGTCTCTTATTTAGGCACATTTGCAGGTGGGTTGTGAAACAGAGGTGCACTATGGGGAAATGGTTACAATAAAGCAAGGGAGGAGAAAAAGCAGGTGAAAAATAGGACTGGGCAAGTCCATGCATATGCAGGGGCACCTCCAGAGACATTTCCAGGGATGTGAGTTGTATTGCCACCAGCAACAGAAGTTGCTCCAGCACCCGGGATACCATGACTGTATGCTGTATCCCTTCCAGGAACGGGAGCTGTAGTTCTTCCAGGAATGTTGCTGTTGGAGCTTCCATGAATTGAAGTTTCAGTAGCTCCCGGGATGTGAGTTGCAGAACCACCAGGGATGTTGCTTGTTGCTTCACCAGGGAGGTCAATTGCAGCACCACCAGTGCTGTTGCCTGATGCTCCTACAGAGATGTGAGTTGCAGCGGCATCAGATATTTTGCTTGTTGCTCCACCACGGATGTTGGCTGCAGAACTACCAGGGATGTTGCTTGTTGCTCCACCAGGGACTTGAGTTGAGGCTGCTCTAGGAACGTTGCTGGTTGTGCCTCCAGGGATGTGAGTTGTACCACCACCAGGGATGATGCCTGTAGAATTTCCAGGGATGTGGCCAGTGGCACTCTCAGGGCTGTGTGTTGTAGGAGCAGCAGGGACGCTGCTTGTGGTGCCTCTTGTGATGCCAGGGGTACTGCCTATGGCACTTCCAAGGGTGGGAGTGGTCGTCTGCCGTGAAGTGCAAGATGCAGAGCCTCCAGTTGTCCATCCTGGGTTGCCTCCTGGGTGGAGAGTTCGGGCACTGCCAGATATGCCTCCAGTCTCTCTCCCAGGGAAGAGGGTTGATGCACCTCCCTGGATGCCCCCTGTGGCAGCTGCAGGGACCTCAGTTGGAAGAGTGGTGGCATCTTCAGGACTGCGGGATGCAGATTGTCCAGGGGCGTCACCTGTGACATTTGCAACGTTTTGAGTTTTGGCACCTCCAGGGGGGTGATCTGCAGTTCTTTCAGGGATTTGTGTTGCTGCTGCAAATGGAAAGAGAGGAAGTATCAGTTTGGGAACATGTCAGCTAAGAGGATCAACAATCTAACTTGGTGTCAGGCTGCTTCCTATGTTCTGCTCACTTTTCTTCTTTGTTTTGGTTGCTAAGAAGGGAATGCCACCCTCAGGCTGAAGGAATACCCTCCCCCTAAGTAATGAAAGATTACCTGTGGGTTTGGGTTGATGATCACCCAGGAGGCAAAGGCTTTTGACCTCTACAAGTTCTTCCTGCCGTTTAGTAAGGCTGGGGTGAAGTGCGACGATCTCCTTCATTCTGGGGTTAAAAAATAAGTTTTGAAGCATCAGTGAGGTATTTTTTAGAGCGGGACATTTTGAGCAAAATAAGATTCTAGGAGGCTCTGTTCAGAAATTTATCTATACCCCCTCATTCCCTCCCCCCTCTCCCCCCCCTATCATTTTCAACAAAATTCAAGGTGATATGATGTAGGGGTGAATGAATCTGTCAATGTTGGTTCCTCTCAGTTTCTCATTTTTTTCCAGTCTTAAGTTCCGCCCCATCAGTTTGCAATATTTGTTTATTTGTTTTTAAAAGGTCTCGTGAAAATTGATAAGTGTTTTAGTGCATATATATCCCAGTTTTTGTACTCAGTCTTGCCCAATATGCACATTTTTACAAGCCATCCTGCATCCTATCATTTTCAGTGATAGATGCTTCTTCTTCTTTTTGCACACTTCCCCCCCATCCACCCATAATTATGCCACCTCTGACTTACGTGGAATGGAAGAGTTCACAAGTTGCCTTGGAGGATGATTGGAAGTGGCGGGGTGTCCCAAGAGCCGGTAGGAAGTTGGAGAGCAAAAGGTGGTAGACATCGTTCCACTGAGAGGAGTCCATTGAACCTCCTCCTTTCTTGAGGAAGAGGAATACATTGTCCAAAAGCTCTTGCTGGCTTTCAGGGGTGAGAGCAGCCAGTGGGGATGGTCCTTCACACATAGACAAGATTTCTCTGGGCTTGTAGCTCTGCATGGAAGACACAGGGATGAAAGAATTGGGCTTCACAACAGTCCAGAGAAAGAAAGAGCTTTCAGGATTTCTGTAGGGCAGGCATGGCCAAGCTTGGCCCTCCAGATATTTTGGGACTACAATTCCCATCACCCCTGACCATTGGTCCTGTTAGCTAGGGATGGTGGGAGTTGTGGTCCCAAAACATCTGGAGGGCTAAGTTTGGCCATGCCTGCTATAGGGTGTGCCAGTGGTATGCTCAACAGACTTGTTCACAAAACATATCAAGAGATATGAATGCAGGGAAGGAGCTGGATTTCACAAGCCCATTCCACTAGATTATACGTTGATGGAAAGCACAAAATAGAGCCTATCAGCAGATCCACAACATACATTTAAAGTTCATTGGACACACATTGAAGAACAGCTTACTGGATCAGGCCAATGACCCATCTAGTCTAGTATGCTGTTCTCACAGTGACAAACCAGATGCCCGTTGGAAACCCACAACAGGATCTGAGCACAAGAGCACTCTCCCCTCCTGTGGCTACATCTAAGGTACATCATCCCCCCCCAAAGAATCCTGGGAACTATAGTCCCACCTCACAGAGCTACAATTCCCAGGACCCTACCAACTACAGTTCCCAGGATTATTTGGGGAAAGACACATGCTTTAAATATGCATTAAAGATGTTTCAATGCACGGTGTGGATCTGCCCTGAGTTTGGCTATGAGATGCTCTTCATTGGCATGCACCAGCAAATTGTGTAAAAGTCATCCATAACAGGCACAAAATGAGACACTGTCTTATCAAGGAGAGGTATCAGAAAGTTGAAACAGGTAGATCAAGTGAGACTGTGGCCAAGGAAATAGATTTTAGCACATCACAAAATGGCATGGAACCCCCCGACATTACCTTGCAGAGAGGGCCTTTGAGCCTGGACAGATATTCATGGAGCGAGCCATAGTTTTCAAAGTTCTTCACCACCCCAAGAGCCAGGCTGGCCAGGGTGGAGTTGTGCAATATCTGCGCAATGACAGTTAAGCCGGCTGCTTGGGCTGGGCTGAGGGCAGAAGGGTTCTCCATCTGCGGATTAATTGTAAGGAATTACTGAAGGAGGACTGGAAGCTTTGGAACTAGACTGGTTTGCTTGGGACCACTTTTGGCAAGACCGATTTCATTTCCAGAGGAGGTCTGGCTACCTCTGATACTTCAGCTTCCTATCTGGACTTCATCCAAAGTGGATGTGCACCCCTAGACTGCACCATTTCCTATGCAATCCATTTTCACTTGGGTCCATTCACCCGGTCAAATGCCATTTATCAAGTTTTGTGCCAGGCTTTGCCTTGTCTTACCTGAAGGCTTCCACTATTCCCAGTGGTGATGGTGCCCTGGAACACACCAGGCATGGGATATGGGTGCAGGTCATTTCAGATAATTATTATATAAGTAATGAGAGTGTGTGTTTGCATCAAATTCCAGGTTACATACAAAGCTGCCTTATATTAACTCAGGTCAATGGTCCATTTGGCTCAGTACAATCTACACTGACTAGCAAAGGCTCTCAGGATTTTAAATAGGACTCTTTCGCAGCGCTACCTGGAGATGCTGGTGATCTAACCTGGGCCCTTTGGTATGCAAAGCAGGTGCTCTGCAACTGAGCTATGCTCCTCTCCTGTCAGGGAGCCTCCTGATTTCCCTTACATGAGCAAAGACAAAAATCCTGAGCAGGAGGGAGAAATAGAGGCAGAGAGAGAAGATGCAAACGCAGAAGAGAAAGAGGGGGAGAGAAACTCTGTCAGCGAAAACAAGCAGGCAGAGGGAAGGCAAGAGTTAAGTTCAAACTCCAGCACTGATGCTGTGTATGAATCTCCCAGTGCATGGCGTTTAGGGAAAATAAGGGAACAACACGAAGCTAGATGTAAAGCAAGGAGTGTTTATGCTGGGGTCGTAAAAAGAGATTAATCATGCCAACTCACAACCCCGATGAGGGTTGGTTACGAGCGTAGGGAGTTTTCTTTTGTAAATAGCAATAAAACTAAGATTATTAAACTGTTGAAGTGTTCAGCCTTCTGTGTGAAGAGAGCTGCTCGTTCATCTCTGACATCTCCCTACTGCCTGATGTCATGGACTGGTTGGATGCAGAGGAATTGTGGGGGGAACCAGCTGAGGCTCAGAACCCAGGGGTTGCTGGTGAGACGACAATGAGTGGACACAGAGAGAAGAAGAAGACTGGAAGGAGGAGGTGTTGAAAGCTGAAGAGGTAACAGGGCTTAGTAAGTCTGTGGCAGAGAGAAGTCCAGAATCAGAGGCAGAAGTGGAGGCTGGAGAGGAGGGAGGCCAAGAGGCAGAGAAGAGTCTGGCATGTATGTCTCCCCCTCCTGCTGCAGTGAGCTCCCCTGCCCCTTGGTCTCCCAGAACAAGAAGAAGCATTAAAAGGACGGTGAGAAGTTAGCTTCATGCAGGTGCAATCTCCAATTGCTTGGGGGAAACCCTGGAGAGGAAGGGACTTAAGCAGCTGTGGGGAGGTGGGGACCTTCAGACTCAGTGACTGCTTCATGGGAGCAAGACCTACTGGAGATGAGCTGCTGTGCTCATTAGGCCTGACAATCCTGTGCAGATGCTGTTTTTGCTAATAAAGAGTTACTCCAACTTGCTCAGTGTGATTTTTTGCTGGCTCACTCCTGTCACCCGCACACATCAGACCTTTTCCTAGTAATCAGGCTGTCCTTGAGTGTGTACAAAAGTTCAGATTCTTAGCTAGTGGCTTCGTTCTATAAAAACGCCCCACTTTCAGGGGGTCTTGGACTAAACAATCAGATGTCAAGGAAAATCTGGAAGCACGCTAACCATTTTTGGTATCCCATCAGTGACAGCCTTTATAGACAGTTTAAAAATTCACTCAAGGTCATGCTACCAGAGTCATGTGCCAGCTTCCAAGTTTTGGATAGGCCAGTATGTTTCTGAGCATAATTCAAAGTGTTGGTGCTGACCTTTAAAGCCCTAAACGGCCTCGGTCCAGTATACCCGAAGGAGCGTCTCCACCCCCTCCATCCAGCTCTGAGGGCCTTCTGGCAGTTCCCTCACTGCAAGAAGTAAAGCTACAGGGAACCAGGCAGGAGGCCTTATCTGCAGTGGCATCTGCCCTGTGGAACACCCTCCCATCAGATGTCAAGGAAATAAACAACTATCTGACTTTGAGAAGACATATGAAGGCAGCCCTGTTTAGGGATGTTTTTAATGTTTGATGTTTTATTGTGCTTTTAATTCTGTTGGGAGCCGCCCAGAGTGGCTGGGGGAAACCCAGCCAGATGGGCGGGGTAAAAATACATTATTATTATTATTATTATTATTATTATTATTATTATTATTATCGCCGAAGAATTGATGCTTTTGAATTATGGTGCTGGAGGAGACTCTTGAGAGTCCCATGGACTGCAAGAAGATCAAACCTATCCATTCTGAAGGAAATCAGCCCTGAGTGCTCACTGGAAGGACAGATCGTGAAGCTGAGGCTCCAATACTTTGGCCACCTCATGAGAAGAGAATACTCCCTGGAAAAGACCCTGATGTTGGGAAAGATTGAGGGCACTAGGAGAAGGGGACAACAGAGGACGAGATGGTTGGACAGTGTTCTCGAAGCTACGAACATGAGTTTGACCAAACTGCGGGAGGCAGTGCAAGACAGGAGTGCCTGGCGTGCTCTGGTCCATGGGGTCACGAAGAGTCGGACACGACTAAACGACTAAACAACAAATTATTATTATTATTATTATTATTATTATTATTATTATTATTATTATCATTATTATTGGCCTGGACCTCTGTTGTTTTTGCATGAAGACCCTTGCTTCCTTTCCCCCTTAACTCTGAGAGGATGTTCCTGCCTTGGTCCCAGTTTACAGATAGGCAATTGAGACTGAGAAGCAGCAAAGCTTGCCTACACTTTTCCTCCAACTGAGCTGTGATTTGATATGAGAGTTGTTAGGAGACCCCTCTCATAGAGCTACACTTCTCAGCACCCTGGGAAAACTATAGTTCCCAGGATTCTTTGCAGGAAGCCATGACTGTTAAAGTGATGTAATTAGTGCTTTAAAAGTGTGGCGTGGATGTGACCAGAGCAGGTCACTCTTCTTTCTGCACTTGGCCACTGCTCCAGGTCTGAAATTAGGTGTGGCTTCCCTAGGTACTATTGGTCACAATTCAGCACAGAAATAAATGAACTTCATCACACCTCCATGTTTGGATTGCAGCCTAATATTGTTAACAGAGCAAATTCTGTGCAGGTCTACTCAGAAATAAACCCCACTGAGCTAAGTGGAGCATACTCCCAGGTTGCAGCCTAAGAGAAATAGAGTTGCATCTACCATCAGAATAGACCCATTGAAAGTAATGGAGATGCTGAGCCTGAATCCATTAATTCCAATGGGGTCGAATCCGGAGGGAAGGTAAACGGCGTTTCCGTGCGCTGCTCTGGTTTTGCCAGAAGCGGCTTAGTCATGCTGGCCACATGACCTGGGAAAACTGTCTGCGGACAAATGTCGGCTCCCTCGGCCAGTAAAGTGAGATAAGCGCCGCAACCCCAGAGTCGTTCGCGACTGGACTTAACTGTCAGGGGTCCCTTTACCTTTAAATCCATTTATTCATTCCTGCTGCAGATACTGGCCACCCCACTCCCCCCCCCTGCAAGACTGTGGCTGATGGGAGTTGTAGTCCAAAAGAGGCTGGAGGGCCACAGGTTGGCAAAAGATGCTTTTAAGTTTAGTTCAATCAGTAGCAATCAGTTGGTTGAAACACTCAGTATCCCATGTAGGGCTGGCCTAATCAGTTTCAGTTGTTCTCTGTTTCTCATTTTTCCAAATCATTTTGTGTGTGTTTTAAATTTTGGTTAAGCCTTCATTAAATTCAGAAGCATTTTAGTGCATATTTCTCCTAACATACACATTTTTTATGCAGTTTTCCTTGATGGGCACATTTGTGCAAAGCAATTCCCCCTAGCATAATGTGTTTTTGCATGCTATCCTTTACTCCTACAGTATATGCATTTTTAGGCCTGCGTTGCTCCATCTTTCGTATATATTGCTTGGGTGGAGCACTGCATTGCAAAATCTGGAGCGGTGCAAAGTTCAAAGGATACTACTGGGTTTCTGTTAATGTATTGTTGCAGAAACTGCAAGTGAAGTGTGAATTGGACTGAATTTCTACTCCATCCCATGTCTGATCCCACCTTTCGGGGGCATGGGTGTGGGGTTAAAAAGGACCACATTGCGTGTCTGTGTGTGTGTGTCTGTTCTTAAAGAAAACACCACCATGAAACATAGCAATTCAACTGTTTTCAACATTATTATTATTTTATTAATTGAACTGATCAACACAACCACAGAATAAAAAGCGGGTAGAGAGACGAGGCTCTGGATATCAGCAACCATTTCCAAAACACAGAAAAATCATTTTTGATTTAGAACAGTTGTTACATTGTTAAATACAGTGTTCTTTTTAAAATATGTAAGGAACATACCCACCCAAAAAAAACCTTTCTTGCATAAATGTTGACAAAATTCATGGGTGATTTTCCATGTCCATACTGTTCTTGAAAACATTATACTGCCTGTGTTAAAAATCTGTGTTTGCTTTAGAAGAAAACGCATGGCTTCATTTTGCTGCTTCTCAGCTTATTGATGATACTCGAGCATCGAAAACAGAACCATTACAGGAGAAATTTGTTCCCCCGATTGCTACTGATTAAACTAAACACCGACCTTAGAGAAAGACAATTTGGTTGCCAATCAGGTTGATTTCTGAAGTATTTACTTTCTAAAGCAAGCAGTAGTTTGAAAACTCAAGAAGAGAAGAAAGAGTGGAATATAGAGAGACTGGCAGAGAACATCAATCCTTTCCCTTAAAGACATGTCAGCTCCCTTTTGTCGCTTTTAGGCTGGATGAAGATACTTTCATCGTTGCACAGGGCTGCTACTGTTCCCTGCAGGGGGGAAAGGTGGGGCAGCCCCCACTGGAGCACAGTGCCGAGAAAAACTTACTCCATCAAGTTCTGGGTAAAAAGCTTGAAGTTCGCTCAGCTTAGCCACTGCGCAAAACTCCCCCAAATTCTTTGTCAGCCAGTCTCGGATTCCTGTAGTCCCACCATCGCACGCTGACCCTGTGGAGGCAAGAGAATGTGTCAAGCGAAGACGAACTAAAATCCATAGTTGGGTTCCTTACAAGTGATGAATTTGTGCAAAAATAATGTTGGAAGTCTATTACACCCCCTCCTCCTTTTTCCCTGCCCTTCTTCTAACCAACAGAACAGTTTGCCCCAAGCACCGAAGAGATAAACTTCAAAGCAGATAAACTGTTCATAAACACTCAGCAACTGAAGTAGTGGTTGAGGTTGGGGGAAGGCTCAATAATTAGGTCCACCAGGCTTCCCATTTGGCCCAGACCCCCACCACCACCCTGCCTAACACCTGACATCACACATCAGCCGGTCATCAAGAGGGCTTTGCAAGTGCTGCCAATGAGCTGGTTGTTGCGGCTTTCACAGCACAGCACTTTGGCCCATGTGACTGAAGTTCAAGCCATGGTGACAAAAATGGGTCACCTGTGGCATCAAGTGATGGGCAGGTGAGCCACCATGCTCCCCTGTCAAGCTTGGCCCACAGGGGGCAGGGAAGATAAGGATTTGGTTTGCCAGCTTGATCCACTCCTGCATCAAGGTGAAATTCCGACGACCTGCCCCTTTGGTTCCTTACCTGAATCAGCAAACTGAGCAGCTAAATAAGCCTTCTGGAAGCCATACACATCTTGCCTCTTCCTGGCTGATAATGTTGAGTAGAGACCATCCATCGCTTTCACACTGAGGAAGAAACACAAGCAATTCCACACATTGGCTTGAGTCGCACTTGTTTTTCACCTATTCACCATATTCATTTACCAGCATCCAACCTGCCCTTTCTCCAGCATAGGCCTCATCAATGACTTTAAACCATAGAAATGAAATGGAGCACACATATTCAGAGGCACCGTACCTCAGAGCACAAGGTACAGAGAACAAACAATAGTTTGGGAGGGCTATCGCTTTCTCACCCTGCTTGCAACTGGCTCTGGAGTCTTTTTTGGAAATAGAGGGTTGTGTTCCACTAAGTTTGACTCAGAATAGACCCACTGAGATGAATGAACCTAAGATAGTCATGGCCATCAATTTCAATGGGTCTGCTCTGAGTAGGACTATCATTGCATGCAACCCAGATGAAACCAGCCTTTGTGTCCTTAACTGGGTGTAGCTGTTATTTTGGGGTGGGGTGGGGATTAAGAATACTGTATAAGAACATAAGAGGAGCTCTGCTGGATCAGGCCAGTGGCCCATCTAGTCTAGCAGCCTGTTCTCAAAGTGACCACCCAAATGCCTGTGGGAAACCTACAAGCAGGATCTGACCACAAGAGCACTCGGCTGTCCTGTGCTAGCAACTGGCATTCAAATTAAAGTTACTCAAATGAAGCTGAGTGGGAGATCTTGCACAATAAACCCGCTTCCCCAAGTTATAGTAAAATTATAGTAAAATGCACTGGAAAGTGTTGGAATAACACTTGCTCGAGGCAGCGGAATCTGGTCTCAACAACAAATCAGGATGGATGCTCAAGGCTCACATTGTCTGGTAGCCACTAATGTTTACAAGAGGTAACCTCTGTCTGTTACCCAACTATGTGAAGGGACCTAGAAACTACTGAGGTAAATGTATGCCAGCTACTTACATGGTTTGGTAATATGGGCAGGGCATACCCAGGGGTAGCAGCTCAAGAATTGTTCCATTGACACCCGGGAGGAGGAGGTTGAGTTTCTGGAACCAAGTGTTTGTGTCTTCCGGGGAACTGGTGGCAATCTGTGGGAAAACAATCTCCGCCGATAGCATCAGCATAGTGTCCCGCACTTTGGGATTGCTCAACAAGCCACGGTTCTGGAGGAAGAAGCAATAGAAAAAAACAGGGAATAAGTGTGACTTCTTTGAAGATCAGGTTATAGGTGGAAGCAGAAGTGTTGAAGACATGTTACTATTTCTGCAGCAGGGTCCCTGTCTTCAGCATCCTAGAGCTACCCAACCAGGGGAACTTTGAAGCCATTGAGAATAAATCTTTTCACCCTTAGTGCTGATTGTAGTCAATCAGAATGAAAGGAGGTGAGTGAGCCACTGAAGATGGGCTCCTAGGGTCACTCTGGAGAAGGCACACAGGAAGAAGACCAATGAGTTGTCCCATATACTCCAAAGCTGAGCATTTAGGAACACTGACAACACTAGGTGCTCCAGCTTCAAGAGAATGGTGTGTACATTCTGTTACGTACAATGGAACTCCAAGGAAAACACAATCTAAGTCACTCCAAACGGAGATATTGGAGAACTCTGAACCATTTGCCCAAGTAAGTGCACAAAAAAATAGTAAATGTAGCTGAAGGGCAACCCATGGAGATCTGCTTTGATTGTTATAATGCAACTCTAATTGTTAAATATTATAAGATTGTTGTGCAATCTTAGAAGGGGGTGGGACTGTGGTTATCATGAAGGGGCTTCTGATTTTGCAACTACACCCAAAAGGATAGATGAAATCAGTTGACAACGTTTCACACAATGGAGAACAATGGGCTAGTAATGAGAACCCTTGGCAATTACACCAGTTTTGAAAGTCTGTAGAAAATTGGAAAGGGTGATCTGGAGTCCCAAACATCAGGCGGACCCCATCCTGATGAAGGTTGTGCTACATAGGTTGAAATCTACTGCTCTGGAGTAATTTCCAGTTGCCCCAAAGGTCACAAATCATGCATTCCCATTGGAGTTGACCTCCAGTGCTCCAGTTACGCTGCAGAAAATCACAGTCTGTCTCCAGCCCTGGAGAAGTCTGTAAACAAGCTTCTTGTTTACCTTCAGCACCAGGGTGTTGAACTCATCCAGGTATGTGCTGAGGAATTGCTCTGGCTCCTTCTTTCTCTGGATGGCTTGGAAGACGAGCACCATGGCTGAGCTGCTGTAAATGGTGTGACCTTCAGTGGACAACTGAGCCAAGGTAGTGGCGGAGAAGAGGTCCAAGGAATCCACCTGCATTTGGAAACACAGAGCTGGCGTTGGATGGAAACCAGGCTCAAGCTCAGAATCCAGAACTCTTCAGACACCCCAAGCTTCCAGGAATCACTGAGTCAGTAAGGTGCAGATTAAACCACAGTTTACTAAGGTTTAGGTGACACTGGAAACTGCAGTTTTTTTATTTAAAAAAAAGGAGGTGAAAGCTTCCAAACTCTTCCTTGAGTGAGCTTATTAAAGCTAAACTATTGTTTAGTGTAGGGGCTGCCAACCATGTTTAGCGCATGGATACATTTGGATTTTGGGGTGACTGCCATGGGCACTACTTCCTCAAGCCACTACTCTCTTTGGATCAGCACCCCTGCCCTGCATCTTGAGAAGGACAGGAAAAGAGAAAACACACACACACAATGTTTTTCTCAGTTAAAGTCAGCCCCAGCAGAATTAATCTGAGCCTTGAAAAACACAAAGAGCTGGGAGAGGAAGTGGGAAAAAACGCCATTCTTCCAACTTCCTCTTTTAGCTCTATGTACTTTTCCAGAGAGAGAAAGTTAAGCATGCTCACCATCTCATGCCCAAGGGGAGCATTGATGGGGGAGGGGCCCGTAGAGGCTTTGTGGGCACCAAGGAAAGGCCTCAAGGGCAATATATTGGTGACCCATGAATTAGTGTTATGCCTGAACCAGCCCAGAGTCAAGAACACTACAAATGTTAAATCCCAAAGTCTGCGCTGCTCTCACCCCACGGAAGTCGCTTTTCAATGCAGTGAAATCTGAGTAGGAGCCATAGGCAGAAAAGGGTCCAAAGAACTTGCTCAGCCACTCTTGGTCTGTGGAGGCACCCTGAGTGCAGGCAGAACCTGTGGAAAAATCATAAAGAGAGAGAAAGAGAATTAGCAATGCATACGCCCATTTCTGAGGTTTAGCATTCTGGAGAGAGTCTTCATCAAGGGTGGGTAGAAGGTAAAGTGTGCCATGGGGTGGGGAGATGTGCTTCTTTTGTTTACCTGAATTTTCTTCTTGGAATTCAAGAATCCTCTTTATGAAGGAGAATATATCATTTGGATTTTCAAATGTGCTGTTGGCATGGTGATCATTTAAACCCTCCACTCTGCAAGATTAGAAAGGAGGGTGTAATCGAAGTAATAATACTCAGTTTGGAGATTCAAAAGAAGGGAGGAGTGAAGTTAGGGGGAGGCATTTTGGATCAACAAAGCATCTTCCATTGACAACTGGGGAGGAGGCCCATCGCCCAGTGACTGGGCACCTGCTCTGCATGCAGAAGGTCCCAATTTCAATCTGCAACATCTCCAGGTAGTGCTTGGAAAGGCTCTCTGTCTGAAATACTGGAGAGCTGCTTCCAACCTTTGTTGGCAATACTGAGCTAGATGAACCAATGGTCTGACTCAGTATAAGGCAGTTTCCTATGATAATGGGCAGAACTCAGTAGGCAGAACATCTGCTTTGCATGCAGAAGGTGCCAAGTTCAATCTCCAGGTAGGGCTAGGGGAGATTCCCACCTGAAACCCTGGGGAACAGCTGCCAGTCAGTGTAGACAATACTGAGTTCGATGGACCAACCGCCTGACTCGGAGCAATGCAGTTTTTGAGGTTCTGTGGTTGTTTTCCTCACCCTTTGCTGGGCCACGCCAAATGACCCCCACCATCACCCCCACCTTGGGATAGGCATGGAGTTGGTACCTACATGGCTGCCAGAGAATCACAGGACATGTCACTGGGCAGGAAGCCGAGTTTCTGGGCATCAAGACTGCTCAAGAAGAGAGGGAGCCTTTGCCCAAACCACATAGCATAGTCCTCTGCGGTGAAGAGCTTCAGCACACCACTCAAGTGGCAGAAGATCTCGCCAAGGATGAACCGTTTGGTCTCCAAGTTGGGCAGCTGAGCGAGCTGGTGCTTTAAGAAGAAAGCAAAAAGCACAGAAGGTACAGCGTTAGGAGGACAGGTGTGCCTAGCTAACTAACATCCTAATGTCAAAGTGTATAATTTACTGGGTGCCCTCTAGATGTTGTGGACCTCAGCTCCCATCATCAGTCAATGGGAGCTGTAGTCCAAAATATCTGAAGGTGACCATATTAGATACCCTTGGGGTAGATGATCAGCAATAAACACAGCTAAGGAAAAAGCCCACAGATGAAATGGCACAGCATAAAACAAATCTGCAAATAAATCAGTAGACAACAGCTAAAGGCAGGCCAATAGTCACTGCTGTAAGAGGTTAATTCAACAAGATAGGCTAACCAAAGGCAGCGCCAAGCAAATGGGCTTGGGGAGGAAGTTCTTGAGCTGAGGTGCCAATGCAGAGAAGACCCTCTGTTTAGTAGCAACCTGCTTAGCCTGTATAATGGTCTTCCCCAACCTGGTACTCTCCGGAAGTTTGGGACTGCAAGTCCTATCAGCCCTGGCTGGCATGATCTATAGCTGCCATTGGGAAACTGTTGTCCTCCAGTGCTGGCTGGGGTTGATTGGAGTTGAAGTCGGAAACATCTGAAGGGCACCAGGTTGGGGAGGTTGACGTAAGGCTGTTGGGCAATACCCCATCACTCTAATGGAGCAAGCTTCAATAGGGAGATGTGTTAGCAAAGTCACTTCATTAATGTAGACAGAGTCCAGAGATAAAAGTCATGATAACACTTTACTGAGCAAAGTGAACCCAAACTGTGTATAATTTGAAAAGAAACGACAGAGAGCATTTGTCTTTCAGTTGAGGCCTTGTACAGGGCAGTGAGACATTCAACCAAACATAAAGAGGGGGGGAAACTCCCCCAGAACTACACAGGCAATCAGATCACATGCTGTCTCACCTGAATATCATACTATTCTACCTGGTTGCTAAGTAATACCTCTCACATTCTCTGTTGGCTGGTTGACGTTAACACTAGTAGAATTAAGTAACAAACTGAATGAGCCTTGCTGCTGCACTTTGAACAAGGCAGAGGTGAGGAAGAGGGGAGTCTTGCAAACCTGTTGGGCAGCCGCATTGAAAGCATCCATGAATTCTCCAATGTTGTGTGAATCGAGGGAGCCAAAGACCTTCCCGGCTTTGTCACTGTCGCGCAGGGTGTCACTCGCCAGTGTGTACTCAGCCAGTTGAGATGGCGTGAGTCTTGCAACTGCATCCATCTAAAGAATGAGCAAAGCTGGTTCTTAGCAAAGGAAACTGCCAGCTAAGTAAGGACAGAGGGATCTGTCAATTTTGTCCAACTTTCGCCCAACAGACAGTTTTGATGAATGTGCATGTTTGCCAAGCAATTTCCCCTAACAAGATGTATTTTTGTATGTTGTTTTCTCTAATATATTCATTTAATTGTGCAATATATTCATGCACAATTCCCCCTTAAATATGAATTCTGGTAAACGCTGGTTAGTTGGAAGAGTGTTTTCAGAACCACTGGTTGGTTGGAAGAGAGCATTGCAAAATTCGGAGGGTTCAAATTTCAAAAGGTGGCTACATTTTGGTTTTTTTATTGTTTGGGGAAACGGGCAAATTAACTAGGCTCACCTTTAAATGTGGAATTAATCCACACACACACACCCCACACACATACTTTTGGCCAAGTCATGAATAAGCCTCTGCCCATAGCTGCCGTTATCCCTTTTTTACAGGGATTTTCCCTTATGCTGAATAGGCTTCCTCGCGAGAAAAGCGAAAACTTGGCAGCTATGCCCCTGCCCCTGGTCCAGCAAGGTCACTTACCGGGTAGAAATCTCCATTCATGGCAACCAAGTCTTTATAACTGGCTAATGAGCTGAAGGACCCCAAGTTGGCTGTTAACCAACCCAAGCTGCCCCGAGTATTCTCAGTACAGGGATCTCCTGGAATGAAAAGAAAAAGAAAAAAACCACTCTTAGAGAATAATTGTGTGTATCCATGAAATGCAAATATTCCATTTGCACTGGGGGCATGATACAGCTGCTATGAGTGGCAAAGGAGCAGAGGAAACAGCCTTATACTGAACTGTACCAATGGTCCAACTTTTTTTCCAGTAACAACATCACCCTCTCCCATCTGGGAAGCAAGCATAGCAATTCCACCCACCTAGCAAACACCTTCTGGTTTTGACACCTACCTCCTTGAGACGTCTTGGTCATCAGGTAGCCTTTGGCAAAGTTGTAGACATCTTGGCGACTGTCTGATGACATATGTTGAAAGCTGCCATCCAAGCCAGCCATTCTGGGTGGGAGAGGAAGGAACAGGAGGGGAAACGTATTGAAGTCTTTATAACAGTTAACCTCTTGTTTGCTAATGATGGTGGTGAAGATTTAAACTTAATAGATTTCTTTTTTCTTAGAAAAGTAACTTACGATAACAACACATACATTCAACCAGCGTTGAACAAAACAGAAAAATCTAAAACTCATTCTTATTTTTAAAAGGCAGGATTAAAACAGCCCCACCCATTCAAGAAGGCCACAGATGATTAAAAGCCGAAGGCCTGGCAGAAAACAAATGCTTTTGCCTGGCGCCTAAAGATATGCAACAATGATGCCAGGTGAGCCTTCCACAAGCAGGGAGCCACCACTGAGAAGGCCTGTTCTCAAATTGCCACCTTCTGAATCTCTCTTGGAGGGGGCACATGAAGATGGCGATCATGGGGTCTGGGATGGTTCATATGTGGAGAGGCTATCTTTGAGGTATTGGGGTCCTGAACCACACAAGGCTTTATCAGTCAAAATCAGCACTTTAAATTGGGCCTGGAAACTTCTTCCTTTGCCCCCTCCTGGCAAACCTGCAGATGGTTGAAGACTCACATGGCTTTGAAAGTGCTGCAGGGAATACTCTTTGGAACGGCTGCCAGGGCTGTGGCGTTGATGCTGGGAAGCATGAGGGTCAATGTTTTCTGGAACCAGTCTTTGTACTGGGAGGTGCCGGCTGTCGTTAGCAGGCTCTGTAATTTGCTGAAGATGACGTCAAATATCTTGTCCCTCACCTCTGTGTTTGCCAGGAATGTCACGCCGCTCTGCCAACCAGAAACACAGAAAGAACAGGTCATGGCCCCAGCCTTCAAAATGGCCAGAGTAGCACAGAGGAATGTGATTGTGCTGGAGAGAAGAATGGCAGAGAGACAGAGTTTCATGGCCGAGTGGGGGTTTGAACCCCTGTCTCCCAGGTCCTAGTCCGACACTCTTACCACCACACCACACTGGGCCTCAGGTGTCCCCAAATAGAACCAGCGAAGGATGCAGCACCAGGAGAGCTCCAGAAAGAAAAGAGATCTTATCGAATGGATATAAACCAAAGCTAACAAAAGACAACTCACCTGAGCAGCCAAGGCTGCAAACTCTGTCATAAAAGCAAGAGTGTCCTCAACAGGCTTGTTCTCCAAAGGTTCCAGAACGGCGCTGACTTTATCAGGATCATCCAGGGCGCCAGAGGCAAAAAAGACATGAGCTAGTTGGGTGGCAGTGAGGTTGTCCCGGACATCAAACTGTAAAAACACACATTCGAGGACATACTTAGAGACTTCTTCAACCCTCCCCCAGTCTGGTGCCCTCCAGATGTTTTGGACTACAACTCCCATCCGCCCCAGTGCTTGCTGGGGCTGATGGGAATTGTAGTCCAAGACACCTGGAAGGTACCCAATTGGGGAAAGCCGCTTTAGAATATTTGGGGAGGGAGAAAGGAAGGCAGCTCCTTCCCTCTCCCAAGTGTGGGATGAAGCTCCTCAATTGGGCTATTGTGCAGAATATTCACTTCCACACACCCCTGAAATGAATTATTATTATTATGATTTTGCAAGTGTGGAATGTGGGAAAACTCACAGAACTGACCTCTCCCTGACCCAGCTCACTCAGGATTGTCTATACCAGGCATCCCCAAACTGCGGCCCTCCAGATGTTTTGGCCTACAACTCCCATGATCCCTAGCTAACAGGACCAGTGGTTGGGGAAGATGGGAACTGTAGTCCAAAACATCTGGAGAGCCGAAGTTTGGGGATGCCTGGTCTACACTGACTGGCAGCAGCACTCCAGGGTTTCTCTGGCAGGAGTCTCACCCAGCCCTCTTTGAAGGCGCTAGGGATTGAACCAAGGACCTTCTGCATGCAAAGCAACTGCTCTGCCCTCTTCCCCTTTTCAGGAGGAGTCTAATGCGAAATAGACTTCATGGGGCCCTAATCATTTGGCGGGGGTGGGGTTCTGGAGCAAAGGGTGGGCATTATGTATCAACACAGAGCAACCTCTGCAACATACCCCATTGAACGTGGCCACCAGCGTGGTGAAATCGCCGTAAGGAGCTTGGGCTGTGAAGGCCCCCAGGTTATCTTGCAGCCATGCCTCGGAATCCCCGGTGTTGGAGGTACATGCCGATCCTGCAGTGCCGGTAAACAAACAAGCCTTTCTGAACAGAGCTCCATGTGGGATTCATTGGCATAGTTGCAGGTGGCAACTCATTCGGCCAAGAATTCAAAACTGGGTGGGTTTGATCTCTCTATTCCTACTCAAGAGGAATGAATACTCCCCTAGGTGCCCACCTCCCTGCTGGATCCCTCTCAGGCCCCATTCCCAGGGACTCGTGCCTCTACCTCTGTTCCCCACCAGCTCTCTAAAGTGCCTAAACACCACCATCCTGGCATCACACATTGCCCACGGCTAGGGATGGAGGAATCTGTCAATTTCAGTCTCCCTCAGTTTTTCATTTTCCCAATCTTTAGTTCAGTTCTCCACATTTCCATTTCAGTTTGTAATTTTTAAAAACAAAACAAAACACCCAATATATGGGAGAATAGTTCCCCCCAATATACACAGGCTTGTATGTAGTTCTGCCTAATATACACATTTTTTTTTGCAAAGCAATGTTCCCAAATATAATGCATTTTTGCCTGCTATTTTCCACGAATACGTGCATTTTTATACATACTTTACGCTGGCATCCACATTTTTTTCTACATGATTTGACTGGAGCACTGTGTTGCAAAATTCAGAGAAGTGTAATGCTCAAAGGACTGCAGTATTTTCATTCTCATATTGTTTCAGAAAGTGTGAATTATTATTATTAATATTTAAATTTCTATACCACCCTTCATCTGAATATCATAAGGTGGTTTACAATATATTCACCCAAAGGCCTGTTGAAGAGGAACATTTTTGTCTGGTTCCTAAATATATGTAATGAGGGCACCAAATTAGGTAGATATGCCTTTAAACAGAAACTGGATCAACTTTCTCCCCCCTTCTAATCCATGGCCTTGTACTGCAAACTTAAAATGGTGCCACCGAGTTACCTGTGGTCTTGTGCTGGTTGTCAAGGTAGGAGAACAAGGTCTTGTAGATGCCTAGTTGGTTGGTTGGTAGTATTGCAGAGTAAACTTGGCTCAGCGAGGACACCCTGAACGAAAAAGGTTGTGTCAAAAATGTCTGCCTAAGAGCAGAAGAACAACCTTCTGGATCAGGCCAGTGGCTCATCTAGTCCAGAATCCTGTTCTCAAAATGGCTGACCAGATGCCCCAATGGGAAACCAGCAAGCAAAGACCTTACTGTAACAGCACCTCTCCCTTTTTGCCGTTTCCAGCAACTGGTATTCAAAAGCATATTGCCTGCAATAGTGGAGATAAAGCATAGCCATCATGGCTCATAGCCACTGACAGCTTCATCCTCCATGAATTTGTTCAATTCAATTTTAAGGCCATCCATATTGGTGGCCATCACTGCCTCCTGCGGCAGCAAGTTCTAGACTTTAACTATGCACTGCTTGAAGAATTATTTCCTTGTATCTATCCTGAATCTTCCAGTATTCGGTTTTGTTGGATGTCCATGAGTCTTTAAAGACCAATCTGGTACTCTCTAGAAGTTTTGGGACTATAAATCCCACAAGCAAAGACTCAGCGATGGCTGTCATAACATTTTCTGGGTATATTGCAATGCAACAATGGTACCTTTAGGCTGCTTCACACCTGTGTGCCCATCACCTAATGAGTGAAACACCAAGTGATGACTTCCTGCAGTGCTCATACATAGTTAATATGTCCCCCACCAGCCGCAATGTATCTATCACAACATCTTCAACACACATAAAAACTATGGTCCAGCTTTCCCCAACCTTGTAGTCCAAAGAATCTGGAAAGCACAACTCCCATCAGCATCACCAGCGCTCAGTGGTCAAGGATGACCATGGCTGTGCTGATTCAGGCTGGTAGGAGTTGCAGTCCAAACCATCTGAAGGGCACCAGGTCGGGGGAGGCTGAACCATAAGTTGCTTTTTTCTCTCCAGACATGGATCCCAGACATGAATCTCCTTCCTGCTCTTTTAATTCAGTTTCCCACTCCATTGGATATAAGCTTCCAGTAATGAATTTGGCCTGTGCACCAGAAAGGAGACCATATGGCAGTGTGGACTGTTCCATGTTTTTATAACCCAGCCATGCCCTCCTCCACAATACTCCATTTCAGTCCCCCTGGTTTGCAGGGGTTTCCCCCACCGCACACTCAAGAGTCAGACAGAATCCCACTGAGCGTGCTCAACAGTGGTGGCTGGTGCTGATGAGGACTGCTGGGATGGAAGGCAGGGAGCCCAACAGTAGGTGGCAACAGAGCCAAGGACAGGCAGAGACAGACCATTCTAGTTCTGTCCCCATCCTCTTCTCTACCGAGTTCTCTACAAGGGCAACACTGAGACTAAGGAGGAGGAAGTTAATAGGCAGTGTTGCCCTCCTGAACTGGTTGTAAGTAAGAAGATGGGGGCTGGCTGAGGGCAGATTGTGGTTGGTGAGGCGGACCAACTTTGCTGATTCTTCATTGGGCTGCTTGTGTGTGTGTGTGTGTGTCCCCCTCCCTCCACAACCTATATGTTGTTGTACTTCCATGAATCCTGCACTTCCCCAAAATTTGCTGATACACCCCTCTTGTCCTTGGGATTCACCATTTGGGTTACTTACACGTTGGCACACTCCTCTGAATACTTGTAACAAAGAGAACAACAGTGGTTTATACTCACACAGCTTGGAAGGCATCACAACCGGAAACATAAGACAGGATCTCGTTGGATTCCTTGGTGCTGACACTCGGCAGGAAAAGCAGCAGCCTTGTGGACAGCAAATGAGTCCAGTTTGCAGGGCTGAAGTTTGAGAGTTCAGATCCAATCGCCTCCACAAAATGAGAGAGCATCTTTTGCCTTATACCTTCCTCTTTGAGAGATGTTATTCCAAGCTGCAATTTAAAGAGAGAAGGAAAAAATAGCAAACACTTTTGCTTAACTGTTTGGATTTATCTTAACTTTGTTGTCTATAACGGGCTATGAGAGGCTGTCCCGTTGACTGTGATTTGCTGCTTATCTTCCCCCCAGCTGAGCTGCAGGGATACATGCAAGGTTCATTAACATTCTAACTTATCAGGTGAAAACTGTCAGCAATAGAATGCGTACAAGCAATGTCGGTTGTGTGAGGGAACAGAAAAGTCAGTTTGGGTGGCAAAAAGACCCAACTTGATTTGGAGTTTTGCTTTTCTTTAGTAAATATTTGAAGGCCATACTTTATGGGCATCTGTGTTGAATTGGTCCAGATACTGGTAGATCTCTTCCAGTGGTTTGTTCTGCAGTCTTGCAAGAATCTGGCACATCTTCTCCTCTTCATTGATGGCATCAGACTTCAGAGTGAGGGATGCAAGTTGCAGTGGAGACAAAGATTGCAGCACAGCCATCTGCAGGGGAGCATCAAGCAAATGATGGTGAATTTTTCTGTAAGAGGTTGCGATGCCTACATATGCACTCCTTATGTTTCTGGTTTAGAGTCTGCACCCAATTTTTTTAAAAAAAATGCAGGAGAGACAAGAGAATACCAGAAAAATTACTGCTCAAGTGGGAAATTGTCAGCTATAGAATGCGCACAAACATTGTTAGGGAAGGTCAGGATTTTGCTCATGTGTCTTCAAGGAGCAGAGGTGAGAGTTATGGTCAGGCAATGTGTTTGGGGAATCGAGGGAGCAAGGAGCCCAAATGAAATTAATCGGGATTGTACCAGCCCATTTATTCTGGAAAATCAGCATATTTGGGTATTATCATACCTGTGTTGTTGCAGGGAAGCTTCAGGGAAATCAAGAAATCTTTCCCTATATGGTCCTTGGGATGCTTTACCCTGCCATTTGACACTTGAGGTACACATTTTTAGGATCCACCTTATTTTTGTGACTGCAAGCTGTTTTAAACTGCTCTTTAATAATGTGTTTTAATGTTGTCACCTGCCCTGGGACCTTAGGGTGAAGGGCGGGTAAAAAATAAATAAGCACCATCTTTCTGCCCAAAGGTGAGTCTATATAATGCAAGGATAGGTAACATTTGTCACCCTACAGATGTTGTCAGACACCAGCTCCCATCAACCCCTGCCAGTATGGCCAATGGTCATGGGTGATGGAAAGTGTAGTACCTAGAGGGCCACACGCTCCCTATCCCTGATACAATGGACTGCCCTAGACCATTTAGATCGGGGTTTCCCAAACTTGGGTCTCTAGCTATTGTTGGACTACACTCCCATCATTCCTAGCTAGCAGGACCAGTGGCAGGGATGAGGGAAATTATAGTCCAAAAGCAGCTGGAGACCCAAGTTTAGGAAGAAAACTTGAGGCCCAAGAGGGGGCAATGCGGCCCTTCAAGCTTCCCTACATGACCCTCAGGACTCTTGCTAAGCCACACCTCCTCCCTAGACTATGCCCCTATTGGCCCTGCTCTGTGTTTCACACCAATGCGTTTGCCTGGCTGGAATGTATCCTTGAATTGCGATCCCACCTCCTATGTGCCATGATGGAAGGTGGAAAGGCGGGGTATAGAACTCTCTGGCTTTTGATTGGCTCCTCAGAACTGAGAACCATGTCCATCAATCCACACGGTTTTTGCCTCTGGCCCCGACCACCAGTGGCATGCAGCCCTCAGAAGGTTTACCATGAAAATTTCCTCAGGTTGAAAAATGCCACTTCCACCATCACTGATTGAGAATTATTGGACTTGCTAAAATAGCAATTACATTTCTGAGGGGATTTCCTCTCTATTGAGTGAAACAACCAAATGAAGACATCTATATGTATGAGTGAAGCTTCTTTCTCCTACCCACAAAAGGCTAAGCAGGGGATCCCATACTGGGCAATCTTTAACCATCTGCTAAGTTGCTTTGGCCATAAATTACTTCCCTTGTTTACAAGAAATGTTACAGTGAAAAAGCCTGAGAAGGTCCCATGGCAACAGATCCTGGATATAAAATACTCACTCCGTCAAAATGCAAATTCCAGCTGAGCAGGTCCTGGTATTGGGCATATTGGCTGAAGTTCCCAAGATTGATTTCCAGCCACTCCTGAACACTCTGAGTTGGCCTTCCACATGCAATGCCTGGAAGGAGGAAGAAGCTGTTCATCCCCATGAACCATTTGCAGCAGCCTTTACAAACCTGATACAACTCAGTGATGGAGGAACAAATTTCTTGTTTATCAGATCTTAAAGTCAGTCCCACATATTTCCCAATACATTTGCGATTTTTTTTTTAAAAAAAAACACAAATTCATGAAAGTTGATCAACATTTTGGTACAAATTTCTCCTGATAGACACAGGTTTTTGTATGTGGTCTTGACTAATACACACATTTTAAAGCAATGTTATTTTCACTAATATATGCATTTTATGGATGTGTTATAGATGCACTTTTGTACACACTGTTTGGTTGGAGAACTACATCAAAAGTCTGGAGCAGCACAATTCTTGAAGAATAGCTGTGCTTCAGATGGCATATTGTAAGTCACTTTGTGTTGCCTTGGGCAAGGTAGAGTAACAAATTTAATAAATAATAATATTGGTTTAGTAGGTGTAAAGTACGCAGTTTCTCATCAAAATGCGAACAGAACCTATTTTCCCCTAGTTCCTACCTCTAGATGAACTACAACTCCCATCAGCCCCAGCATCATACAGCATCCCGGTTGGGGTTGATGGGAGTTGTAGTCCAAAACACCTGGAGGGTGCCAGGTCAGCTAAGGCTGCAATTGAGCATGCTGACTTTGGCCAGTGATTCAAAACTCAAGTACAGAAGGAAACTCAGCCCCCATTCCCAACCAATCAACCAGGGGCAGATCCACACTACACTTTTAAAGCACACCCAACACATATTTAGAGCACATAGCTTGCCCCGAAGAACCCTGGGAACTGTAGTTTTGCTTGCCCAGAGCTACAGTTTCCAGTATTCTTAATAAACTACAGTTTCCAAGCTTGGGGGAAGTCACGTGCCTTCAGTGTATGGTGTGGATCTGCCCCAGGATGTAATTGTAATAACTGTAGGCAAGCAGAAAAGCGGGGGGGGGGGGGAGAAACCAACATCCCTCCAGATGTTGCTGGACTCCAGCTCCCATCGGCCCTCACCCATTTACCGCACTGGCTGGGGCTGATGAGAACTGGAGTCCAAGGAAATCTTCAGGGCCCATCCCTAAAGAAAAGCATGCAAAACAAGGGTTTGGTTTTACTTTACGCAGCTAAGTCAAGCATGGCGAAAAGACAAAGGCTCTTTTTGCATTCCCAGCCTCACCTAGAGCCTTACATAAACAGCTCTCAGAGCTACAGTGCTTGGTCAGTGAACTAATTGATTAAAGAGCTTTTGTGCAGCAGACTTAAAAAGAAAACAAAAAGAAAACAACAGCACCCTGTCAATCATGATTAGAGCACATATTTGTCTTTTAATTTTAGGAAATTTACATCCTGCCCTGAAAACGCACATGCAAGGCACCTTTTACACTCTGAAACAACAATACCAGTATATCATAAAGCAAATTACATAATTGGAATGACAACTAGGAAGTGTCACAGCTCAGTGGTAGGACATCTGCTTTGTATGCAGAAGAAGATCCCAGGTTTAATCTCTGGCATCTCCAGGCAGGGCAAGGAGAGAGTCCCTTGCCTGAAACCCTGGAAAGCAGCTGCCGGCCAGTGTAGACAATACTGAGCTAGATGGACAAATGGTCCGACTCAATACACAGCGGCATCCTCCCAATGGAGTAAAAAACAACAACAGTAGAATCAGCTATAAAGAATGCTAAATTGGCAAATATCTACATAAAATAGAAATTTTAAAAAGGTTTCAGCTCAGTGGCAGAAGAATGACACAGAAGAGGGCCATGCAGACCTCACGAGGAAGGGAGTTCCGCAGTCTGGGTGCAGTTACAGAAAAAGGCTTTCATAAAAATCCTAACCACTCCAACTTCACCCGTATTTGTCAATGGAAGTGACTGGAAGATTCAGGACTGACAAAAGAAAGAACCGCTTCTCACAGTGCATAGTTAAACTATGGAACTCACTCCCACAGGAGACAGTGGTGGCCACCAACTTGCGTGGCTTTAAAAGAGGGTCAGGCAAATCCATGAAGGAGGAGAAGGTTGGCTACTAGTCACAATGGCTATGTTCACTGTGAGAGGCAGAATGCCTTCTGGGTACCAGTTGCTGGGAATCCCAACTGGAAGGAGTGTGTCTGTGGCACTCAGGAGGCTTCCCAGAAGAGGAATCTGTCTGGCCACTGTGAGGACAGGATGCTGGACTAGACAGGCCTTTGGCCTGATCCTGCAGAACTCTCCTTGTGTTCTCTTGCTCTCATCTTCCAAACCCACAAGTGGCAGGAACCTCCTCTACCTCTCTTGCACAGGAGAAAACCTCTTCTGCAAATGGCATCTGGTTTCCACGCATGGATCCACCATCTCAAAAGAATGGGGGAAATGCTTCCCCTATGGCTCCAGTAATATGCACATTCATTCAGAATGGATCAATTAAATCCAATGATTAGTTGAATATGATTGTTATCTATTTAATGAAGTGACAGCCCTGATTTATTCAGATAGATAGAGATGATAGGGATAGATAGATAGATATAGATACATGATAGATAGAAAGATAAATAAAAAAATTCCTTCAGTAGCACCTTAAAGACCAACTAAGTTTTTATTTTGGTATCTGAAGAAGTGTGCATGCACACGAAAGCTCATACCAAAATAAAAAGTTAGTTGGTCTTTAAGGTGCTACTGAAGGAATTTTTTTATTTTACTTCGACCCAGACCAACATGGCTACCTACCTGTAGATAGAAAGATAGATATAGATAGATGATAGATGATAGATAGATAGATAGATAGATAGATAGATAGATAGATAGATGATAGATAGATAATAGATAGATAGATAGATGATATAGATAGATAGATAGATAGATAGATAGATAGATAGATAGATAGATAGATAGACAGACAGACAGACAGATTGGGTTTTTTAAGGGCTTGTGTTACCTGATTTGATTTTTGTAGTCAAAAAAGCTTTGCTGAATCCAAATACACTAAGAGCCTTTCCAGGCAGGATGTTGGCAAAAACATTGTTGAAACCTTTCAATCTGGGAAGCAAAACAGGCAGACAATGTCACTGTTATCCAGAACTAGATATCTTCCCAATGGCAAGAACAGGGAGGTGAGATGGCGTCTCTCTTCTGTAAGCCCAGCCTATACTCTAACCACTGGACAAGCTTTTCACCGGCACAGAACTCCTCCTCAGGTTATTCTGGGTGCGCATGGTGGAGCAAACTTTCTTTTCTTTTCATTTTTTGTCCATTTTGGCCTTAGAGTGGTGCTGTCTTTGCACTCACAGATGGGAAGATGAGCTTTGCAGATAAGATTTCATCGTACCCTGTAAGCATCTCACTCAATCTTTTTGGAGGGGAGTTGAAGTAGTGACACCAGCTAAAGGGCTTGGCCACCTTGTCTCCTGGGCCACCCTGTCACCTCACTGCACAACAGCACTGCAGCTGGCCAGGAGGTAGTTTTCAGCCCAGGTGGCTTCTGTGCTTGACACAAGGGAACCAACAATTAAGTGTCATCTGACCCTAGAAAGTTACTGATGCTAGCCTGGACCATCCTTCTGAGTCATCCTCATTTGCTCACTTCCTACTGAAGTGTTGGATGGCTTCCCTTCCTGCCGTCACTCCTAATATTTCTCTTTTGGTGCGACTGACATGGCTAGCAATTTGTTTATTTTTGTGCCAACAGTCTGTTATTGCCTTTGTTTGCCTGATAGGCAGATGCAGGTTTGAGGTGAGCGTTCATTTCCATGCCATGCAAAACACTCACATTTTCTGGTAGGAGTCACACGATATCTTGAGCGGGATGTCCTCCACGAGGGTCTCGTTGAACTCATGCAGAACGTTCTGGAAGATAACTTGGAACCAGTAGGCGAAATCACTGGCTTTGAATTTCGGGAAATTGATCGCTATCCTTTGGAAGGCAATGTTCAAGATGGAACCGGCGTACGAACTGCTTTGCAATTCCATCTGTGAACAGAAATCGCCACCCAATATTCATTAAACAACTCTGCACATGTTCTGGTGCTCCTGGAACCCCATCCCCCCCCCCAAAGTGAGGTGGGGTCTCCATCTCATTTCCTTCAAGACCCTTCTTGTTATCTACGGTACTTTTCCTCCAGATCCTTTGGTTTAATTTCCTAGTCCGTATTGCCAACTGAAATGAAGCATAAATTTGTGGAACATTTTCTCACATGGATCTGTTGCAACCCTTAGCCTGTCCTTTTCCTCCTCTGCCTTAGATTTCCCCTGAAATTTAGTCTACATGGTGATTTCCTTGACGGAGGCACCTGTCTTCAGTTGCTATGTCATTCTGTGAAGAACCAGGTATGCTTCTACTACTTATTCAAATGCTACAATGCTCACTGATTTGGGCTGATGGGAGTTGTAGTCCAAAACATCTGGAGGGCACCAGGGCGAGCAAAGCTGCTCTAGTAGGAAATCAGGCTTACATTATACCACAAGGCAAAATGCTATGTGCAGTCATAAGCTAGTCAAATCTGGGTATAGCCTTTGACATCCCCTTACCCCATATATGCCCAATCTGTGGAACTGGCACTGTGACAAGTGCCACATAATACACATTCTGCATTTGTAAGAAACCCATTTTTTAGTGTGGCAGCACCTACACTTGGGAACTCCCTGCTTATTGACAAATGGCAGGCACCTTCGCAGTACTTTTCAGTGCCTGCTACAAACGTTTTGTTTAGGCAAGTCTACCCAGACCTGCAGAATGTTGAATGTTGACATATATTTTAAATCTGGTTTGCAGCTTATCATCGATTTTAATTGTTTTCCAAAGGTTTTTAATGGTTGTTTTTAATGGACTTCCAATGACAATGTATATATACAGTACATATATAAAACACTTTGATGTAGGCTTTTTAAAAAAATTAAAAAAATCAAGCAGTATATGAATTTTATGAAATAAATAAATAGCCCCCCAAACTCCCAGAGAGCAGCCACATACCGCAGCAATGGTGTTCAGCTTGCCCAAGAATTTGGCAAGGTCTGCCACGGTCTTTAGGTTGCCCATGATCTCAATAATGCCACTCCCATCAGCCAGCGCTCCCGATTCCACCGCCAACTCGGCCAGCTGGTTTGCAGATAGCTCTGCCATTGCCGAAACCTGAAAAGGTGCACATTTTGCTGCTCATGTACAATGCAACCGACAGTACCCATGCATAAAAATGACTAGTCCAGGATCCTCTGTCCACAATGGCCAACTAAACATCCCAATGGGAAGCAGGACCTGAACACTCTCCCCACCTGGGATTCCCAGGGACTGGTACTCAGATACATGCTACCTTGGACGAGAGGTAGTAGAACCTAGGCATCATGCTATGGGCAAGTTGCGCCCCTCTCCAAGGACTGGTCCCTCCAATTTGCCCCCACTTCAAGGGCTTACAATCTGCCTCTTCCCCCAGCACAACCAGTGGTGTAGCAAGGGGGGCGATGGGGGCGGGTCACCCCGGGCGCCAGCCTGGAGGGGGGTGACACTCGGCGCCCCCCACTGGGGAACAATTTTTTTCCCTGTTGCATGAGATTTTTCAACTGTTTCTTATATGTTCTTTCAATGCTGATTTCATATCTGAAGTCGGTTTTGTTCTGTAAGCTCTAGGGTTTTTTTTTGCAATTCACGTTTTTCACTTTTCACCAGAGCCAGAGCCGCGTGGTGGGGTGACAAAAAAAATTCCGCACCGGGTACCACCTGGGCTTGCTACGCCTCTGAGCACAACCCCTGCTGGCAAAGGTTCCCTTACCCCATTGAAGTTCACATTCACTGCCAAAAACTCCGCGATGCTGGCAAAGGCACTGAATTGGCCATAGTTGCTGAGAATCCATTGGCTGCTGTTGGTGTTGGGAGAGCATGTGACCCCTGGAAGAGAGGGAAGAGTTTTGATCACTGGGCAAGCAAACCTGAATTCTCCTAGAAAAGCAGAAAAATAAGGACCTTCTGGGTGAAGCTGCATGCAGTTTGGGGGAGGGGGGGCAGCATCCTGCAAAGAATTTTTGTCCTTGAGCTAGAACAGTGGCTCCCAACTTTTTCTGCCATGGTTTGCTTCTGCCTGTAGTATCAGTTGTAATGCGCTGGGCTAGATGCGGTACAGTTTTTAATTATATTTTTATTGTTTCTTTTTATTTCTTATATATTATATTTTACTGAATTCCACAGACCAAGATGAGCCTTTGGTTTAATCCAGCATTTAACAAAGTGCGTAGTGGGGTTACCTAGTGGGGTGCTAAAAGGCAAGGGGACAGCAGGGGGCGCTGGAGATGTAAATGGGTAGCAGACTTTGAAAAGCTGGGTTCACAAGTTCATCCATTTCGTTGAATGAATTAAATTAAATAGTTTTCATTGGATTTTGAATAAGTCTGCAATTAACTGTTAGTGTTTTGAATTTCATTGTGTTATTATCTTCCCTAGTGGGTCGTGCAAACCACTGTTCTGAATAATGCCTTTTATAGGGTAGGGTAGAGGGCACTGGGGATGAGATTATGGAACCAAGGAGGCAGGGGCTCAAAAAAGTTTGGGAACTACTGGTCTAATCCAGTAGGCCACTCAGTAGGGGTCATGTTCTTAAGTTCCAAAAACAAAGAGCCCGTCTTCTGATACCTTGATCTGCCTGATAAGATTCCAGGTAGCTGAATATCCTCCCATGAATGGCCTTCTTCTGCCCCTCCGTGAAACGATTGAACACTTTGTCCATCGCTTGCACCCTGAGGAAGACAAAGATAGTGAAGGGCTTGTATCAAACGGGGTCCCAAAACTCCAGCGTAGTTCATGCCCCTTTAGAAAGAGACAACAAAAACTGAAATAATGGGCTAATGCTGCCAATTTCTTCAAAAGTCCAACACAATACAAGCAGCATGCAAGGGCACAAGATTCAATCAAGTTTCAATCAAGTATTATTAGTACAATAATACAAAACCAAACCAAACGTCAATACA
This sequence comes from Zootoca vivipara, assembly GCF_963506605.1. Classification (NCBI taxonomy): domain Eukaryota; kingdom Metazoa; phylum Chordata; class Lepidosauria; order Squamata; family Lacertidae; genus Zootoca; species Zootoca vivipara. The sequence goes on along the minus strand of NC_083289.1, from coordinate 31,262,807 downwards.
AACCAAAATCAAACGTCAGGACAGCTGTGCTTTGCTTTGTTTCAGAAAGTGAAAAATTGGTAGGTTTGCCTTTAAATGAGAACTGAATCCAATTTATCCACTGCCCCTACCCTGATAAGGCTAAAAAAAGACATGGGTGTTTTCCCAGACTTACAAATTTTGGTGAGACTGGCAGTCAATATCAAGGGGAATCAGCAGCAGGTCCTTTGGTTTGAGAGATGGCAGGAGGAACTGGAGCTGAGTGCCAAACCAGAATGAGTATTGCTCTGCAGAAAAGGTGCTGAACTTGAGCGTCTTGAAGACCATCTCAAAGATCAAGCTACGGATCCGGAGGTCTGGGAGGATGAGCAGCTGCCTCTGCAAGGGAAATGGACAGGTAGCTTTCTAGGCACATGTGAGAATAGTGGTTGGTGGTTTGTCCAGCAAAATCCAAATCTAGATGTGAACAGATTCTAGCTTTTCAATGGGAGTTTGCAGTGGAACTCTTTATGAGGCTGTTCCCCTGTAAAACTAGCTCATGGATAAATACAACGTAATGAATTCTAAGCATAGTGTGATCACCCCCAAATCGGTCCCTCCAATGATGGCCAAGACTGAGGAAATTCATCATCCAAAACTTTTGAAGAGCACAAGCTTGGGGGAGACTAATCTGGCAGGACCTCTCCTGTGTGCCCTGCTCAGAGGAACACAGGAAGCAGTCTGAGACTGGGTCAGAGATGGAAAGAAGATAAAGTCCCGACCAGTGATGAATGGTTGATGAAGATGACGGACCACGCTGAAATGGCAAAAATGACCGGGAAGGTCAGAAACCAGGAAGAAGGAAAAATTAATAAGTAATGGGAAAAAATTATAAATTACCTAAGAGAACAACTAAAAACTTTGGCAGGATTTTAGTAACACTTGTAATGTACTAAAAACTAAGGTAAAAATGTATTGAGTTAAGAAATATGGATTATATGATGCAGTAGATGAAGTTTGACAATGGAAACCATGGATGGGGGGAAGGAAGTCTAAGGATTCAAGGAATCCTAAATGTTGGTGATTATGACTTCTTTGAATTTAATTTTACAATGTAAAACTGAATATGAGAGAGAGAGAGAGAGAGAGAGAGAGAGAGAGAGAGAGAGAGAGAGAGAGAGAGAGAGAGAGAGAGAGAGAGAGAGAGAGAGACTGAGTCAGACTGCTAGGCCATCTTATCTATGCTGAGAGTGCATTCAAACATGGGGAATATTGTGTTAGTTTTCTTGATTACACTTGATTGTCACTGATTCTGTCCTGCTTTCTAACTTTCCTTCCACACTGCAGTGACTGTTGTGTTATGGAACCGTGTGGCTTTTTTGCTGCTATACCACTAGTTTTCCCCCATGAAAACGACAGCAAAGAACTGTATGCTGGTATACAACCCCAAATTCCGTCACAATACTCCCACAATCTTTTCAGTTCCCAGCCAGGGAAGGACCCCACAACTCATTGCAAACATATTCTACCACAAAGCTACAACCTTCCTCAAGTTTCAAGAGTGCAGGGGAAATGAATTTTATGGAAAGTATAATTGTTCAATGTTGACTGTGCAAAATGCTGAGGGGGTGGGGGAGAGAAAAGATTTGATGCAAGTTAAAAAATGATACTTTCCAGTCCAGGTGAAAGCGCAGCACAATTACCTGATTTACTGCAGTGTTGAACTCAGCTGTGAAATCCCTCATTTCCTCAGGGGGGCGCTTCTCTAATTCTGCCAAGATCTGGACAGCAAGGCGCTCATTTCTGAATGCATTCGTAAAAACCATCATTGCACCCATTTGCTTTGGAGTCAGGGCAGGGAGGGCTTCAAACTGGCAAGGAGAAAATTCATGGAGAAACGGATTCAGCAGACATCCAAGAAATTTAGCTTTGGTTGAGCAAGGACAGGCATATTCTTCAGTTGGCATTTTTATAAAGAAACCTAATTCTAGCTTAGTGCCATGAATGCTGTTGTTATGAACTACAAGAAAGTCATGTGAAACCAATCAACCTTTGTTGTTGTTTTTTAAAAAAACCAACACCTATTTTTAAGAATGAAGGAAACTGGAGCTTTTAGAACACAACTTATCTATCTGATTTAACCATCAAGCAGCAATTCATTTCTGGGAATATGTAAATTCATTCTGAATATTCACCTACCCCGTTAAAATTCGTATATAAGATAGCTAAGTCAGCGTAAGGCACAAAACGCACAAATCTGTAGAAGAGGAGTTGCAGGAAGCTCTGGCTGTTCTTGTAAGCACCAGGGAATGCTGTCCCTAAAACCAGAAATTTGCAAAACAAAAACACATAAATATTCATTTATACAGATAGTCTTCACCACACTTAGCAGACCACCTATCTGCCAGATCAACACCTTCAACATGCATGGACAATTGACCTTTCGCCCCATCCCAAGCCAGCCATGAAACAGCAGGCACTGCCACCCCTAAATTCCATGAAGCAGGTACCTGAGGCATTGATTTGGAATTGCATTATTCTCTTCATCAAATTGTAGATCTGGATGGATGCCTCCTCGGGTAACTCTGGGAAGACCTGATCGAAACCTCCAAATCTGCAAATGAACAGGACAGAAATGAAAAGAAGTCAATACCAGGCAGCTGGAGTTTAAAGAGACAAAGCTTTCTGCCATAAATAAGTAGCCGGCAACAGTAGGCACTGTATCTTCTCAACAGCCATATGAAGTACAGGTAGATTAGGCCAAGAGTTGGTGGCTGACCCATTAGGAAGTGAGCAAAAACAATGGGAAGTGAGTTTTAAATATGAAAAAGCACACGCTTTTTGTGTGTTTATCAAGACTGGTGAAATGTTTTTTTGTTTGTGCTTTTCTGACAGTTGTGAAATTGCATGTGTTCAGAGTATTATTTATTTATTTATTTAGTCTTGTGTAATAATAGATTTGTTAGAGTTTGTGATGTATTTTCTGGCACCTTATTTAATGTATTCCTTTTGGGGAAGAATGGGGGGGGCGGTCCTATTCTGGCAACCACCTTAATCTGGGCCTGCTTGCAGGAGTGAATTCCATAGTTTACGTATGCACTGTGTGAAGAAATGTTTTCTTTAGTCTGTCCTGAATCGTCCAACATCCAGTTTCTACCATTCGACTCTACTCCAATTCTAATGTTATGTGAGAAGCAGATTGACCAACGAAATCAGAAGCTGATTGATCAAAAGGGGCCACTTGCAATTGATGGGACAAATAATGAAAGATGACACCTACATGGCGCGATAGGAGGCAAAGCTGACATCGAGAGGAATCAGCTGGAGCAGGTTCACATTGATGCTGGGCAAAAGGAGTTTCAGCTTTTTGGTGAACCAGTTCTGGTAGTCCAAAGCAGTGAATTTACGGAAAGAGCGGGCCAGGTTTCTGAAAATGGTGCTGAGCAGTTCCAACCTCACCTCGGCATTTCTGATACCCGGGATGTTCTTCTGCAAAAAGGGGAGGAAAGGTTCTGAAGGAAAAGGATGATTTAGGCCACTGCAAATCTACACACCGGGATGCAGGTGGCGCTGTGGGTTAAACCACAGAGCCTAGGGCTTGCTGATCAGAAGGTCGGCAGTTCGAATCCCTGCGGCGGGGTGAGCTCCCGTTGCTTGGTCCCAGTGCCTGCCAACCTAGCAGTTCGAAAGCACGTCAAAGTAGATAAATAGGTCCCACTCCAAGCGGGAAGGTAAACGGTGTTTCCTTGTGCTGCTCTGGTTCGCCAGAAGCAGCTTTGTCAGGCTGGCCACATGACCTGGAAGCTGTACGCCGGCTCCCTCGGCCAATAATGCGAGATGAGCGCCGCAGCCCCAGAGTCGGTCACGACTGGACCTAATGGTCAGGGGTCCCTTTACCTTTACCTTTAAATCTACACACCACCAGATGGGAGGGCATCTGCAGAGCAAAAATATTACCGCCATCACTCCCAAGAAATGTTGCTGATCCGATCAAAATTCTTCTTGTTTCCACTGAAGCTTCCTGGATGTTTGCTTTACGCTGGAGGGGTAGGAAGTTTATTGTTCCTTTGGAACTTACCTGTTCAAAGATGAAATTGAGCCTTGTCAAGAATACATCCATCTTTGCAAGTGGGATTTCAGAGGGGCCAGTCTCCAGGCTCAACAGAACCTGTCTCAAGGTTGTCACATTGACCAGAGCGTCTGAGGTCGTGATCACGTCTACCAGCTGTTCAGTGCTCAGGGTGTTCAACACGGCAAACTAGAAAACATAGACATTACTCAATCATTATTTTTCACTCAATTAAAAAAAATAGAAAGGGACAACATACAATTTATGTGGATATACCAATAAGGGACGGCCCTTAGTGGGAAACGATGGGAAAGACATCAATCTGAGACCCTAGAGAGCTGCTGCCAGTCAGAGTAGACAATACTGAGTGAGACACGCAAACAATCTGGTGTAATATATCTATCAGCTTTCCATACAGATAAACTGACTTATGAAATGGTTCGGTCTTTTCGAGGGAAAATAGGATCAATTTTAGAAGGGTTAGATGAATTAAGAAAAACTAAACATGGGACTAATTAATTGAGGGGGTTGGGTTTTGTTTTTGTTTGTTTTTCTTTAATTATAGGCTATAAAAACAATGAATGCTGTAATGGAAAAAATAGATCAAATATAAACTTAAGATTTTTAATCCTGTTTGTAGAATTTATTTTGCTTTAAGGGAAATATCTGAATCCTAAAAAATGGGTCAAAAAGAGAAGGGGTAGATTTATATTTATTTAATTAATATTAGTTTTGTATTATCTTTTGGTGGGGGGACAGCTCAGGCTTCAGGGACACAATTTGGGGTACAAATTTGTTTTATGCTTTGTAAACCTCTCAGATAAGCAGCATATACAAGAAAAGAAGAATCGTCATCTACGTCATTAATGCTATGCAGCACAGTGTTCATTTTTATGCACCAGCACAATCCCCACTTCCTTGCAAAGAACAGCTGTTTCATTGCTTTGTTACAAGTAAGGGGCTGCCCCTTCCATGAAACCTTGCCCCTGGGGGTCACTGTCTGAATGGTCAGTTTTCGGCTCTGCACCCACAAGCCACATGCCCCTGAGTCCTGCCTTCTTGGCAACAACTTCATTTTTGAAAATTTGCTGGTCATCAAGAAAGCAAACGTACAGGATCGAAGTCTTCCTTGGTGGATTCCACGTCTTCCAAGGTGGCGTCTTTGAAGAACGAGCCCCAGGCAAACTTGATCCACACAGCAAATGGTTCATTGGGCTTTTCTGAATGGGTAATAAGAGGACACAGGAAATATTTGAGCCTTTCATTATACCAGAAGCCACTGGTATTTGTCGGGGGACATTTTTAGTTATCTGGGGCTCTGGGATTACTCTACATGTTCCCCTCGGCTTCTGTGGTCATGTTACCTTTTAGATCTTTGAGGTTCTGGATGATCCAGAGTACGACAGATCTCCTGAAGGGTTCTGCCATTTGGGAATGTGCTCCACTAAGCCCAGCAACACTGTCATGAAACAAATAGCAAAGATGATGAAACGACACACAGACACAATTGCTAAGAGCTTGCCATCCTGTGGAATGTTGCAAGGGATTCTGGGGCACACTTATCCGCTTGCACATGGCATATACCTCAAGCGTATGACCAGCTGTTCAATCTCATTCCATCCCCCTTCTGTGTGATGTCATCCTCTTCTGTCCCCTTATAGGCCATTTCTTCCCATTTCATATTAAATGCATTTTGCATGCATTTTATGCGTACAATTTTCATAATATACACACTTTTCAATGCTTTTGAAAGCATTTACCAGTAAAATGTACATCTTGTACATATCATTCACATAAAACACATGCTTTTCCATGCACACTTCTGCACAGTTTTGCCCACATTGCACAATCCAGAGGAGTGCATCTTTTTCACTGGGAGTCGTGTTCCAATCTGTGCACAAGTCTAGGAGATAGGAGCTATCCAATATGGCAAATTTCCTGCCATGGTACTGATCAGCAGGTTGTATCTGCTATTTGAATTAGGGGGGAAGTTCCCGCTGGAGTCAATGGGAACTTCAAACATAGCTTCAAGTTAACTTGATTCAAAGAAACCATCGCTATTAACCAGTTAGACAGTTCAGATGAAACAAGCTGTACTAAACAAAACTGCAAATAAAAATTTTCCAAACACCTCCTCTTAGCCATGTGGGGAAGAGGAAGGCTGAGTGCACAAACCAACACTTGCCAAGCTACGTTCCACTTTGTGCTCATCACATTAAACTATGGTTTAAATAGCTATCCACACTGACACACCTGCAATTCCTTCCTTTCCTCCCTTTTTAAATTTATTTTTATTTAAAAAACTTTTTATTGGGCTTTATAAAAAGGGATCACAGGAATAATAAATGATAACCCGTGACGGCTGTGGGCAGGATTCCTGCATTGCAGGGGGTGGATTAGAGGACCCTCGGGGTCCCTTCCAGCTCTAAAGTTCTATGATATTCTATACAAGATTCTTCTATGAGATTCTATGAGCATTGGAAATGGCTCAGCCCACAGCGAGAAATGGACCAAACAAAACCCCTCCCTCATCCTCTAGTGCTCAGTGAACTCATGTAGAGACTTACATGGCGGTAAAGGAGTTGTAGTTTTGGGGAACGAAGTAAGCAAGGGTTGTTGTATTGACCACAGAGCAGAGGAAGCGCAGTTCCCCCTGAAAAGTGGCGTTCCAGTCTGCTGCTGTGTAGGTTTCCATTTGAGAAGACGCGAGGGTCAGGTAATTTGTCAAGAGCAACTGCGCAACTTCGGTGTTTGGGAGGACCGTCATCTTGTGCTGCAGAGGGATTAAACAAAGACACCTCCAAGGAATCAGTTTCTAAATGAAAAGCATAGAATCCTCTATACAGTGGTACCTTGGTTCTCAAACTTAATCCATTCCGGAAGTCCGTCCCAAAACCAAAGTGTTCCAAAACCAAGGCGCACTTTCCATTGAAAGCTTAGGTGCCAACTCCCGGATTGAAAAATCCGGGATCAGCAGCGGTGCGCCACCGGAGGTCGCGCTGCAGCCATTTTGGAACTGGGCAGAGTGGCACCAGAAGTTGCTTCTACGCATGCTCTGCCCATTTCCAAAATGGCCGCAACGCCGGAAGTTGCAGCCATTTTGGCCATTTTGGAACTGGGCAGAGCAGCACCGGAAGTCGCTTCTACGCATGCTCTGCCCATTTCCAAAATGGCCTCAGTGCCAGAAATCGCTTCTGCACAAGTCCAGAGACTCCAGACATGCGCAGAAGGAGCCTCCCTGGGCTGGTGAGAATCCAGGGGATTTAGGGGGGGGGTGTTTAAATCCGGGCTGCCAGCGGGAAACGGCTGGAAAAATGGGGGTTTCCCGGGGAATACAGGAGACTTGGCAGCTATGATAGAAAGTCATGCAAAATGAATTAATCCGCTCCAGACTTTTAAAAGCAACCCCTAAATCGGCAATTTAAAATGAATTTTACCATCTAACGAGATCACTGATTCATAAAATTAAAGGAATAAACAATGTACTGCAGTCACACAATCTATCAATCAGTACTGGTAGCTGTACTGGGTTCCACACAGTCACATAAAAAAACCTCAGCGTAACACTCAAAAGGGAAGTTGTACTCGATGACCCTTGGGATCCCTTCCAATTATTCTACAGGAGTTTCAAGGGAAATACGGTACCTGAATTGCAGCCCTGGTGAATTGCTTCAGAACCATCTGGACAAAGTCAATGCTGCTTTCTTGGAAGAAGTTTACAAGGCGCAATGCCAAATCCATGCTGGTCAGGGTGTTTGAATGTACAATCATGTCTCCAATCTGGCTCGGAGTTAAAAGATCCAATACTGCGTACTGTAAATAAGAATGTCAGAATGTCCTGTTTGCTCTTTCTGCTCACTTCCTGCTTGCACTGACTCAGCATCTCCCACAGTGAATACACCCCTTGAACATGCTCCCCATGCCACTGAATGCCAGGACTGTACATCCTCCCTCCTATCTGTTCCCAAAACTAGAGACGTTCAAAGAGCTTCTTTCTGTGAAAGCTAGCACAGCTTTGGTTGATAAAGGTGTTTTCCCCCACCTCCACCAAAAGGGGGGGGGAAGCATTTTCAGAGTTTAGCTGTTGCACCCATCACACAATGCCACTTGGCAGCCATTTTGTGACTGGCGCCTACATCACTTTCTCAAAATTTCAAATGTGCCCGCTGGCTTGCCTAAAAGCACTAACTTACAGCATCAAATGTTTGGCGATAGTATGAAACCAGCTGAACATATGGTACTTCCGTATAGAATTGCCCAAAGTAGGTGAGCAGCCAATTTCTGGGTGTGGTTTGGCCAAAGCAGGCAGGACCTGGAAGGAAGAGACGAAAGCAAAAGTCATGATTCATCTGCCCAGAGGGAGAATGTCAGGGCCGGCCCGAGACATTTCACTGATGAAGAGAGAGCAGCAATTCCCCCCTCCAACATACACACACTTAGGATTCGAAAGGCCCACATAACTGGCATCAGAAATAGGTTCCAGGACTAAATTCTGGCAAGTTAATCTGAACATTTTAAGTATTTGACTTTAATTGAATTATTATTATTTTTTAACTTTAGATTTTATATGCTGTGTTTCACCTGCATTTGCATTATAGAAATGAATAAATGAAAAGCTAAGGCCTGTGCATTCCAAATACAGTGGTACTTCTGGTTACATACTTAATTCGTTCCGGATGCCTGTTCTTAACCTGAAATCATTCTTAACCTGAGGTACTACTTTAGTTAATGGGGCCTCCCGTTGCTGCTGCCACACAATTTCTGTTCTCATCCTGAGGTAAAGTTCTTAACCTGAGGTACTACTTCCGGATTAATGGAGTCTGTAACCCAAAGTGTTTTTAACCCAAGGTGTTTGTAACCCGAGGTACCACTGTAATTCCTTTGTTTTAGCTCAGCGGTTCTCAAAAAGTGTGGCGCACCACACTGGCGTGGCATGAGAGGATCGGAAGAGCAGCATGAAGATTCAAAGTCAATCCAGGAAACATTTAAACATCTCAGAGTAGTAGAGTGGAGTGGAGTGTAGTACAGTATAGTATAGTACGGCATCAAAAAACCAATGTTTTTATTTGCAGAATATGGATAGATATCCTTTCAAAATGAGAGCAAGAGCAGGGAGTGATACGGAGGACAATCTTAGCTGTCATCCAGAATCACTGTGCAAACATTGGCTATTCTACAGTTCCCCATGTTGTGAACAGGGATTTTCAACTCTGACAAATACGACAGATCAGAAGAGAGAAAGGCTTCTTTCTGTTGATGAGGAGATGAGGCTAGAGAGTTTGTTTGTCTCAGATTAGATCTAATATAAATTACCTGGCAAAAGGAAGCTCACACCTCTTACTTAGTTTGTAGATGTACTTCAGGTACACACGTAAGAGGCTCGTTTAAAATTATACTTTGGAAATGATTGATCTTATGCGGCTGCATTGTTTTATACTTTCTGGATGTCCTATGATCATGTTATAAAGTAGTTATGTTCTAGGTTATAAATCAAGCACTGTTGGGAGTTGATTCTTTTTGTTTTTCAATGTAGTTCTTATCAATAACAAATTTTGGTGTGGCGCAAGCAAATTTTTATTTGGAAAGTGTGGCCCAGATAAAATAAGTTTGAGAACCACTGTTTGTTCACTTCTCCTATTTTCCTCCTGACAGACCTGCCCCAAAACCCAGTTCTTTACCAGTGGTCTGAGACTTCTGGGTTAGGAAAGAAACAATGTAGTTGACACAATCCTTCTTCCTTTCCCGTGGAATTTCAGAGAAGCCTAAGTTGATCCCAGAAATCCTGGGAAAAGAAGGAAAAGGCACCTTTAGAATATATATAAACTATACACTTTTAAACCACTTTCATTGCCCCAGTGGTGAGCATGTTGGGAGTTCTCCACTGGCTAGTCCAGATCTCCATCTCCCCAACCCTGGTGGGACCAAATGTGACTGGGAACCCTTCTGCAGGGATTGGCTTTGCAGCCAAATTCCCCATCCTAGCTGCTAAGTTAGTAACATGCATTAATTTCAATGAGTCTACTTTGAGTAGGCTTAATGTTGGACACAACCCTACATTTTAATCTGGTTTTTTTTTTAGGAAATCTGATTGACTGCTGCTGTGTTGATGTTGTTTAAATATCAATTCTGCCTTTCTGCCCTTCATCCAAAGATCTCAGGTAAGTTTACAATATAAAAACACATAAATACATAGCATAATAACAAACAAAAACAAGACACATCCCCGCAAACACATTTTAAAAGGGCATAAGTTGTTTGATTAGCCAAAGGCCTGGGAGAAGAGGAATGTTTCTGCCTCAAGATATGTAACAGAGGTGCCAAGCGAGCCTCCCTGGAAAGAACATTCCAGAAGCAAGCAGCCACTGCAGAAAAGGCCGGTTCTCGTGTTGCCACCCTCCAGACCTCTGGTGGAGGAGGCATGTGAAGAAGGGCTTCAGATGATGATTCACAGGGTCCAGGTTGGTACTTATGGGGCAAAGCAGTCCTTGAGGTACTGCAGTCCCGAGTCGTTTAAAGCTTTATACAGGGGTCCCCAAACTACGGCCCCCGGGCCGGATGCGGCCCAATCGGCCTTCCAATCCGGCCCGCGACGACCCCCGCCGCCCGCTGCCGCCGCCCGCTCTCACAGCGCGCAGCGCAGCGACGATCTAAAAAATCGGCAAAAAATCGCCGAAAATCCTTTGTGCGCATGCGTATCGGCCTCTCCCGACCCGGAAGAGGTCATTTCTGGTGCACTTCCGGGTCGGGGGAGGCCCATACGCATGCGCACAAGCGATTTTCGGCGATTTTCCCCCCGCCCGTGTGCGTGTGCGCATGCGCATGGGGGCGCACTCCCCCGCCCTCCGGCCCGCTGCGCGCGCACTCCCCTGCCCTCCGACCCGCCGCACGGTAAGTCTGGGGACCCCTGGCTTTATAGATGAAAACCAGCACTTTGAATTGGGCCCAAAAAGTAGTTGGCAGCCAGTGCAGTCAGACCAGGATTTGTGTTATATATATATATATATGCTCAAACTGTCTTGCCCCAGTGAACAAGCTCGCCACTGAATTCTGTACCAGCTGAAATGTCTGAACCATCTCCAGAGGCAGACCTATGTTTAACACGTTTCAGCAATCTAACCTAGAGGTTACCAGAGCATAGATGACAGAATTTGGCTACCTCTGTCCAGATTTTATGTAAATCCCTCAGAGGTGTTTTATTATAGTTAAGCGGTATATAAAATGGATAAATAAATAAGTTCGGAGGGGACCTTCCCCCAAAATAAAGAACAGGTCAACACTCACACAGACTTGTAAGCCTCGCAGGATATACTTTTGGGGATTTGCCCAAGAAACTCTGCATTCACACTGGACAGGACGAGCGCCAGTCTATCCTCAAACCAAACCCGAAAATCAGCATTGGCGAAGGTTGGAAACGCCACGCTCAAGCGCTGCATCGTCAAGGTGAGCAAGGCCTTTTTCACATCCATTGAGATATTGAGCACGCTGGCGGAACTGGGCTAAAATGGGGGGGAAATATGATTACAAACTTTGGCAGGAAGATTTCAAGAGAAGCGGGCCGAAGATCAGGGAAGGCCTTGTTACTGCTTTATATTTGGGGGTCCTTCCTTGAATACCAGACAGACACCTCTCTGTTGTCTTTTCAGCACCTACTGAAGACCTTCCTCTTCCAGCATGCCTTTGAAGTCAATCTTTCGCATGCAAGGTGAGTACCTTTTTTTATCATGCTCCACCCCTTCCCTTAAGTGAACTTATGAAGCTGTCTTTTATCAAGCCAGACCACTGTCCCACCTGGCTCAGTATTGTCTACACTGAATTCCAATAGCACTTAGGATTTTTTCATCATCCTTCCTAGAGATCTCCCTATATAAAGAGAGATGTAAGGTTGTCACTTAGGATTTTTTCATCATCCTTCCTAGAGATCTCCCTATATAAAGAGAGATGTAAGGTTGTCATCATGCAGCTCGAATTAGAGGATTTGCAATGCCACATCACGATTTGCATGAATTCTAGGTGGGGTAGGGGAGCAAAAGTGAAGGTAGGTTGCACAACAACACTGGCCATAGCAGAGGAATGAGAAGAGAGGGAATACCAACAAGGGGCAGTTTAAAACAACAGGAGACGTTTAAACAAAGCAGGGAGGGACACAGAGGGAAATGGCTGTTTTAAGCAATAGCAGACGGTGGTGGGGTAGTTTATGTGCAAGAGAGTTGCACCAGAGGAGGGGGAGAAGGCAGAAACATGGGGTTAAAGGTGAAATCTAGGGGTGCGGCCCCTAGTAAGAACATAAGATGAGCCTGCTGGATCAGGTCAATGGCTCATTGATCATTCCCAGGGGACCTTTGGAGGAAGCCCTTACAGTCAGACCAATTTGCATGAGGTGTTTTGAATTCCCTACAGTGTGGCACTCACCAAAGCATGCACAACTGTTGCACAGGGGTAGCCAACACGGTGCCCCTCAGATGTGCCCAGGAACTCCCATGATTCCTCACCATTCCCTATGATAGCTTGGGGCTGGTAGAAGTTGTGACCCAGCAAAATCTGGAGGGCATCACATTGGCCTAACCTGGTGTAGCTCATGGGGGCACTATCAGCTACTTCAGATAAAGGTGCCTGTTAAGTATATCAAACCAGACCACTACTCCCTTGGCCACCAAGATACCAGCCACCAGGTCAATAGGGTTCCATTTGCTAGAGGGCCTTGCAAAAACAAACAGTTGCTCTAGAAGCTATTAATTAAAATGCCATTCCTCATCCCACCTGCTTGCCTAAGATGGGGTTTGCTCCATGATGCAAAAGACCTTACCTGAGACAAAGACCGGCTGACTCTGAGTCTCGGTTTCTGAGACTCTGGGTATCTTCGGTTAGCCTGATAAAAATTATTATTATACTTACTGGAGAGGGCGTGAACGGACAGGGACATTCACATAGCTTTGACACATATTATTAAAGTCTAAGGCTTATTTCCCTGCCCGTCCACCCATCCATCTACCCCCATGCAGCCCATCCTCTGAAGCAGTCATATAGCAAGGGCATGTTTACACAGCAAGATGCCATTGGTTTCAAACTGGTTCGAAGAGTCATTGCCTATGGCTTCCCTCCCAAGAAATCCATCAAGTCAAGAAGGACATGCTAATTCAAACAACTGTCATGGATGCTTTAGCTGCGCTTCCTGCATTGCAGGGGGTTGGACTGGATGACCCTTGGGGTCCCTTCCAACTCTACAATTCTATGATTCTATAACTCATACTTGAAGGCTGTATATGAAGCCGGTTCACACCAAAGGACCATAGCAAGAGGCAAAAAGAAAAAAAGAAAAAGAACCACAACCTAGTTCAGGCTGCTTGACTCTTTCTGAATGGAAATTTGTGTACTCTGGGGGTTAATGTTATGGGCCATATGGCTCTAACAGTTCTCAATGGCCCATCTGCTGCAGCACCCTGTGCTCACAGTGGCCAACCAGGTGCCTCTTCTGTCTGCAAACAGGACCTGAGTGCGAGAGCCCTCTCCCCACCGGCAGTTCCAAGCAATTGTTATTTAGAGGCATGCTGCCTTCAACAGCAGAGGTAGAATAGCCTCCTCCTCCATGCATTTGCCAAATCCTCTTTTAAATCATTCAGAGTTGTGGCCAAAAGTGCTTCCTGTGGGAATGAGTGCCACATATTAGCAATGGGCTGTGTGAAGCCCATGGCTTTCTTTAGTCTGTCCTGAATGGCCCCACGTTCCAGTGCTGTGTGAAGAGAGGAGAAAGCTTTTCTTTACATCTGCTTTCTCCACGCCTTCTGTTTTTCCAGAAAGCCATTTCTGGTGCCCTGCTCAGGGGCGGAAGGCGGGTCCCTGAGCTCTGTACCTTTTCATAGGCAATGTTGAATGCATCCCAGAAAGCAGCCAGGTGATCAAGGCCAGGCAGCTGAGCCAGCCTTGTGAAGACCATCTTCATTTTATCGATGCAGCAGAGCATCTCTTGATTTACAGTCAGCTGAGCAAGTTGTACTGCTGAGAGTTCTTCTATATTAGCCGTCTGAAACAGAGAGAAGGCACACAAAAGTGAATAGCTTCATCCATCCATCCGCTTTTCTTTTCTTTTTTTATAAATTTATTTATTTGGCTTTTCATGTATGATACAAATACATCACCATTAATTAAAATAGTAAAGTAAAAGGGTTCCCCAAACCTTTGGATGTCCCTCCATGGGTTCCATTTCAAACTTTCATTTCTGCATTTTTTTACTGTAATCTATCTATTAAAGGTAAAGGTAAAGGGGCCCCTGACCATCAGGTCCAGTCGTGTCCGACTCTGGGGTTGCGGCGCTCATCTCGCTCTATAGGCCGAGGGAGCCAGTGTTTGTCCACAGACAGCTTCCGGGTCATGTGGCCAGCATGACAAAGCTGCTTCTGGCGAACCAGAGCAGTGCACGGAAACGCCGTTTACCTTCCCACTGGAGCGGTCCCTATTTATCTACTTGCACTTTGATGTGCTTTCGAACTGCTAGGTGGGCAGGAGCTGGGACCGAGCAACGGGAGCTCACCCCGTCACAGGGATTCGAACCGCCGACCTTCTGATCAGCAAGCCCTAGACTCTGTAGTTTAACCCACAGCGCCACCTGGGTCCCTTCAATCTATCTATTAAGTATCCCTAATTTCCAAAGTTCATGTTACTTTACAAGTGTCATTGTATTCCTGCTAATGATTTTTAACTGTTTACAGTGGTCTCTCAAATAGTCCATCCGCTTTTCTTCCTGGGGAGCGGTTGGCATCATGTTACCTTAGCCTGAGAAGATCTGGGTTCAAATCCTTGTCCCCTGTCCTGGAGCTCACTGAGTGCTCTAGCCTAGTAATCTTCAAGTGTTTCAGTCCTAGCACCCACCTTTAACCCAAACATGCATTTGGGAACCCATTTCTTAATCTTTCTCCATATATTTGCATGGTGGTAGTGCTCTTGTTGCAATCCACCTTGGATCAGGTCGCAACTCACTAGTGGTTCCTGACTCATCAGCTTAAGACCCAGCCTACTGCTTGGGGCTGTTGCAAGGACTGAAATGTGATAATCCCTTATGCAACACCTTGCATGTCTTGGAGGAAAGGTTGGTTGGAATATAAATATAATAATAAACTATAAAGGTAAAGGGTAAAGGGGCCCCTGACCATCAGGTCCAGTCGTGTCCGACTCTGGGGTTGCACACTCATCTCGCTCTATAGGCTGAGGGAGCCGGCGTTTGTCTGCAGACAGCTTCCGGGTCATGTGGCCAGCATGACAAAGCTGCTTCTGGCGAACCAGAGCAGTGCACGGAAACGCCGTTTACCTTCCCACTGGAGCGGTCCCTATTTATCTACTTGCACTTTGATGTGCTTTTGAACTGCTAGGTGGGCAGGAATAATAAACTATAGCAGTTAACATTTATATGGTGCTTTTATATGATCCAAGTTCTTTACCTACTTTATTTCATTGCATTTCATACAACAGCCCTATGAGGTAGGCCAGTGTTATCATTCCAATATTGTGAAGGCTGGAAGTCCATCCATCTCAGTGATTGAATCTGGGGCCTTCTGTATGCAAAGCAGGTGCTCTACCACGGAGCTAAGGGCTTAAGACCAAAGGATGAATTGCTCCTCAGCTGTTGTGGTAAAATATGGACCAGACCCTGGTTGATCTCAATAGCAAGAGCATCACTGCTGATCTTACCCCATTGAAGCTTGGGTCAAGAGACATCAAATCTGTGATGCTAATGAAAGACTTGAATCTCTGGAAGTTGAGGGAGAGCCAGTTTCCGGTCATCTGGCAGTCTGAAATTAAATAATAATAATAATAATAATAATAATAATAATAATAATAATAAAGGTTTCTGCAATTCTGCAAGTAGACACAGATGAACAAAGCAAATGCTTGCAAATATTTAACCAAAGTTCCAGTGTCGTTCATGATGCAGCAATGTAAAGTAAGAACCAGTGGGGTTTTGCCAGGGATGAAAGGATCGTTTAATTTCTAGCCAACTTCACTTTTGAATTCGTTCGTTCACAAGGCCGTTCCATAAATGCCCCACCACTGCCTGTGAAATGCTGTCCTGAACAAGGCCCACCTGGCACCAACACGGAACTTCTTTTCAGAGCCAGGTTAAGACTTCCAACTTCTCCCGGGAATTTGATCCCATGGCTTTATCTTAGGAGTCATCCCCACTTGCATTTGCCCCACCACTCTCTCCCTGGAAAACCCACGGTTTAGTGCTGAATTAGACTGGCATTTGCACCGGTTTAGAGCAAACAAGCGGGTTTTCTGGGGGGAAGCGGTGGGCAATGGCAAAACTACTCTGACCTGTGCCTAGAAGGCACAGGACGAGCAGGAAACCGCTCTGACCCATACTTTCTAGCCACAGGACAAGCAAAAGTGTGGACAAACTTTCAAGTTCTGTTTTGGGTTGCTCCACCCCTGAGGGAAGCTAGCAATATATGTTTTGTGTATTGATTTCATTTCTTTGTATACGGACAGCTTTTATATTAATCAGTTTTTAATATCTTTAAACGTGATTGTAGAGACAGTAGAAGAAGAAGAAGAAGGGTTTGGATTTGATATCCCGCTTTATCCCTACCTGAGGGAATGTCAAAGCGGCTAACGTTCTCCTTTCCCTTCCTCCCCCACAACAAACACTCTGTGAGGTGGGTGGGGCTGAGAGACTTCAGAGAAGTGAGACTAGCCCAAGGTCACCCAGCAGCTGCATGTGGAGGAGCGGAGGTGCGAACCCGGTTCACCAGATTAGGAGTCCACCGCTCTTAACACAGTCCTGTGTTAGATGGCTAACAAATTAATTTATTAATAATAGTAATAAAAATGATGGTGACGGTGACTCCATTCTGTTTGCACACTAATCCACACAAATGATCCCACCATATTTCCGCCCTGGGCTCCTTCGGGAGGAGAGATGGGACAGCAGTTTAATAAGTAAAGAAACAACCTGTGAGTGGAGGGCTGACGTTGAGATTTAAAAAGAAACAAGCAAAGAGATCCAAAACTGACTGATTCCTCCATCTGTACAGGAGTTAGAAAGCCAGGAAACAAAAGGCTCACCTATTTTTTGAAGGGACTGGAGGATCCACTGGGCCACACCAGTCTTGGTCTCCAAGGACATCTGGCCAAAGGCAGAATCCAGCCCTTTCACACTGCAAGGCATCCAAATGCAGGGACACCATTAATCCAGAACACTTCGGTCTCTAGTTCTGCCCACCAATGCAGCCCCCAACAGAGGGATTGTGGCCCTCTATAGATTGGCCACCCATAATTTGCACGCCCTGATTTACACACCCAAGCCAAAGACTGAAAAATTACTTGGGTGATTAAATGTGCTTTTAACTCCTGGCAAAAGCTGTCCACAGATTCCCCACCCCGCTAATCTGAACGAAGGCATTTATTCCATAGGTTGAGGCCACTCCTAAAAAGACCCTCCTCTATACTGTGGCCAAATCTGCCTCTGTCCAATGTGTAGTAGAATCCTCAGGCCCCCTCCCTAGCAGATCACAATGACGAGGGGGACAGCCTCTACAGTGGAGGGCAGTCTCTCAGCTCGTAGAATTATAAAAACTGTTGAGTTGGAAGGGACCTCAAGGGTCATCTAGTCTTTGGCAATCCAACCTCTGTTTACAAACCTCCAGTGAAGGAGAGTCCACCGCCTTCCTAGGGAGTCCATTCCACTGTCAAACAGCTCTCACCACCAGAAAGTTATCCCTAATGTTTAGCTGAAAGCTCCTTTCTTGCAATTTGAATGCATTGGTTCCGGTCCTACCCTCTGGAGCAGCAGCAGCAGAAAACAAGCTTGCTCCATATTGCATGCTCCATCTCACCTGGTCTTGGGCTGTTTAGGGCCTTAAAGCTGCCCCCATAGCAAAACAGCAGCCAATGCACCTCCTTCAGCCTGGGTGTTATTTTGCGCACCCAGCACGAAACCCCACTAATCAAACTTTTACTTACATGGGTTGTAACTGCGTGCAGTTGGGGAGAGTAGGAAGCGCCCCCAGCTCCTCCATTGTGATGGATGGGAAATAAATTACCAGGAGCCCATTGAACCAGGACAGTAAATCAGGCGTTGGCATGGAGGCAAAGTGTGGCTTCAGGATTTGGAAAATCCCCCGTAACATGATCTCACGAACCCGCACGTTGGTTATCTCTGTGATGCTCCCCTGGAGACAAAGAACATACAACCATCAAGTGTATGGAGGTTCGTTCATTTCTTTTATTTTGGATTCGAAAGTCCACTTTATCCTTGGCATGAATGGCTGGGGTCTTAGAAAGCTCTGCATTCGAGCAGAACAATGGATCTAAGAACCTAAAAGGAGCACTGCCGGATGAGGTCAATGGCTCATCTCATCCAGCATCCTGTTCACACAGTGGCCAACCAGATGCCCCAAGGGGAGACCTGCAAGCACACTCTCCCCACTTTTGGTTTCTAGTAACTGGTATTCAGAAGCATCGCTGCCTCTGTCCCTGGAGGCAGAGCATAGCCATTATGGCTAGAAGTCAAGGCTAGCCTCCTCCTCCATGAACCAGCCCAGTCCAGAGCTGGCAGATCCAACACCACCTGGAGACTCACCATACCTGGCTTCCAACATTCAAAGTGGCTCACCTGTGCCTGGATGCTGAGAAGAAGGCTTTGGAGCTCAGATATAGTTCGGCTCTGGAGGGTTGCCATCACATTCGTTGCCTCCGTCTCAGCGCTGACCCTGGTGCTGTCTGTTAAGGTGCCGGAGATAACAAGCAGTGTTCCCATCTGGGTTGTTGTCAGCAAATCCAGAACTTCAAACTGAAAGACAAGGGGCAGGGGGGAGGGACACCATTACCACCAGAACTTCATTCCCTGTATGAGTGTGGTGGGCAGGTGCATAGCTGCCAAGTTTTCCCTTTTCTCGCGAGGAAGCCTATTCAGCATAAGGGAAAATCCCTTTAAAAAAGGGATAACTTGGCAGCTATGGGCAGGTGTAAGAAGCCCCTTGTGGTCCAGGCTGCATGCTTCTGGTCAGGTCAGCTGGTAAAGCACTGCCCAGTTGGCATTGGCTGTGGCGGGGCCCCCTTGGTGGTGGCTCCCACATGATTGATTTCCAGGAGAAATTTAAAGAACATTCCTGTTTGCACAGGTGCTTGACGGCTGAGAGATAACTGGCCACAGCAACCACGAAATCAATAACCGTGATGGTATACAATTGCTTCTAAACATTTTCAGTGTTCTAATTTAGATGTTTTTAGAAGCTTTGGGAATGTTCCACATGTTTTCTTTATTATCCTAAAGTCTACAGTTTTATTTATTACAAGCATCCCCCCCCACCTTTTCCTCCAAGAAGCTAAAGGTGGGATACTTGGTTCTCCCATTCCCCATTTCATCCTCACAACAACCCTGTGAGGTAGATTACATGGGAAAAGAGTGACTGGTCCAAGTGAGCTTCATGGCTGAGTGGGGATTAGAGCCCTAGTTTCCCATGTCCTAGTCAGATACTCTAATCACTACTTTGGGGTAAAATTATATTAAAATGTTCAACAACAACAACTTCAATCCTAAAAAAAAAAGTTCAACAACTTTGATCACGTCATCAAATCTGGCCCTCTTTGAAAATGATGAACATGATGGTGTGGCCATTGGGAAGAAGGGTGGGATACAAATTAAATTAAATTAAATTAACAAACAGTGATCACTTCACTGAAAGATCTTCAGCCACCTGAAGTTCAGCCATCTCACAAAGAATCATCGCCCTCAAAACTGTTAGCATGAAGTAAGAACCCCTGTCAAAGGGGAAGAAGAACCTGGTCTTTGCATGATTATTGCCCTCACTCCCTGACTTCCTCAATGCTAATCTGCCACAAGTAGGGGAAGGGGACTTGAAAGCCTCTTTGTCACCTCATTCTCTTGTCAGATCAATTGCTCTGGTGCCCTGGCAGATAATGACAATGCTCCAGCTCGGGGGGGGGGGGGAGGAGAAAAGGGCCTGGAGCTGGACTCTCCCTGCCCCCCCTTCCTGCCCCACTTCAAATGGGGTGGTGGGGAACAACACTACTTACACCATTAAAAGAGGGGTTCAGGTGAATAAAATCATTGTAGTCTGCAAAGCTGCTGGAGAGTCCAAAGTTTTCCTGCAGCCAGTCTCTGCTGCTTGAGGTCATGATGGTGCAAGCAGCACCTGCAGGGAATATGGAGATGCAATTGCTCCGCCCACTTTTGCCCCTGGCCACACCCCCTTATGACTCTGGCACATTTACCACGAGCAGGTGGATCCCAGAAGGTTACCCCCCAAGATAATGTGGTCCTTCAAATGAAAAAGCTCCCTGTCCCTTGCTCTTAATACTTTTAACACTATTTCCAACAAGGGAGAAAAACCGTAAAATAACCATCTATCACCTTCTTTTGTGAGTTGTCTTTGAAGAAAATCCAGACGCTTTGCGCAGACAGCTTTCTGGGTGCTTTTGTCCAGTTCATGATAGACAGAATTGATCCCTTTGTAGCTGCAAAGCAAGCCAAGCAGAATGCATTTTTGCATGATAAAATGACAGGGAAATCCAGTTCTTTGCACACAGAATTATACTTCTCTGGCCTATCCTAGGAAGCTGCCTTATACTGAATAAGACCATTGGGTCCATCTAGCTCAACTTTCTCTACACTGACTGGCAGCAACCCTCCAGGGTTTCAAAAAGGGTTCTCTCTCACCCCTGTCCAGAGATGCCTCAATTGGACCTTGGACCTTCCGTATGCCAAGCAGATGCTCTACTGCTGAGGTAGCCTGTTCCACTTATCATCAAAAAGTTACTCCTGATGTTTAGTTGAAATCTTGTTTCTTGTCATTTGAATCCGTTGGTTCAGGTTGGTTCCCTCTAGAGCAGCAGAAAACAAGCTTGCTCCATCTTTCATGTGACAGCCTTTCAGATATTTGAAGGTGGCTCTCTCATATCACCTCTCAATCTTCTATTATCAAGGCTAAACATACCCAGGTCCCTCAATGGTTCCTTAAAAGGCTTGATTTCCAGACCATTGATCTTCTCGGTCTCCCTCCTCTGCATACATTCTAGCTTGTCAGTATGCTTCCTTAAACCGTGGTGCCCAGAACTGGACTCAGTATTCCAGGAGGGATCTGACCAAGGCAGGTCCTATTAATCTGGACACTAGACATCTGTTGATGCTGCTTAGAATTGCATTATTATTATTTTCGGTTGCTGCATTGTGACAAACACAGGACGGGGCAGACATCTCTACCTCTGACAGTTTTTCCATTAGAGGACTTCTCTCCATCAAGCACAACCCATGGACCACCCACCCTCAACCTGAGCCTACTCACATATCACGGAAGTCTGTACAACCAATTTTGGTCGGGAAAAGCTCCAGGATCTTTGCATCAGCTACAGGCAGGAACCTCATCAGTTTCACCTGAAACAGGTCTTTCAAGGAGGGTGAGCAGAGGTCGGGGAAGCTCTCGTTCACCTTCCTCAGAACGGTCTCCAGCAACAGATAGCTGGCTCCGCGGTCAGGTGAGGGCTCCAGGGGCAACAGTGATAACTTAGTCAAGTAATCTTCCATGTAGCGGATGCTCTGGCTGCGGAGGGTTTGGGCAACAGCTTCTGTCAGGCTGGCATTGGCCAGGGCACCACGAGCAATGGTCAGTTGGGCAAGCTGGGAGGCCGTCAGGACATCCAAAGCTGCAAACTAGAAAATGGGTGGAAATCATGAGTTTGGTGCAGGCAGTCCTAAATGGACAAAACGATAGCTCCTCTAAGGACTAGGGTCCCTCTGAGCATGCACAGAATGTATGGGGAACGGCCATCGCTCAGTGGTAGAGCATCTGCTTGGCATGCAGAAAGTCCCATGTTCTATCCCCAGTAGCATCTCCTGGTAGGGCTGGGAATGTCCTCACTTGAAAGCCTGGAGAGTCACTGCCAGTCAGTGATCTGACTCAGTATAAGGCCAATTCCTATGTCCCTGAAGGTTATCCCCCTCCCCATATACAATGGTTCTAATGCCCCCCAATAAAAATCTAGTCCGTCACAGGGAGCCTATGTATTTGTCAGGAGGGCATAAAGAAGAAGTGCCTCTGAGCACCTGCCTTTTCTTTGTGAAGCAGCATCTATATAGCCAGAGTACTTCAGAGCACATGCCGAGTGCCTTCCCCCACCCCGACAGGAAGCCTTCAAGTTGCATTCCATAGCTTGTGGTTGGAGTAAGTTACTCTCCAGAGCCACAAACGCAATTGATTTTCTTACCCCTTCAAATCCACTCCAAGCCTTTGTGAGGTCATTGTATGAGGCGTTGTTCAGGAAACTCTTCCAGTTGCTCTGAATCCATTCTTTGGGTGAACTCTTTGGGCAGGCTGAAAAGCAACATCAAAAGGAGCTTTGTGGTGTGGACAAGGAAATGGAAGGACCAAAATCTGCCACCTATTTGGTAAAGGCTAATGAAATGTGTGGAGCTGGTAGTGATGGATAAACTGACTGGTGCAATCCAGAAAAGAGAAAGCATGAGATGAAATGGAATGTATGGGGAGAGATGGAACAAATTTGTGAATACCTGTACTGGAATGCATTGTATGGAAATGAAAGACTAGAAAGATATTTGTTTACCTAGATTATGTTTTTTTCTGCCTCTCTCTCTTTTTTGTTTATCAATGTAATACAATGCCTTTTTTTCCTCCCTTGCTGTAGTTTAATGAATAATAATCAAATAAAGAAGAATAAAATGATTTTTTAAAAGAACCTTTATTTTTCAAAGAGTCAAATGGAACAATTTTTAATGAAGTGACTAGGACTATTATCCCACTCAGTATATGTACTGGAGTTGAAATTGACGTTACGTATATAAATCATGTAGTTGTTGTTGTTTTTAATTGTATTTGTATTTCAGGTGGTTGTTTATATTGTATATGTTTTTTTATTGTAAATCGCTTTGAGATGCCTCATTATAAGTGGTTCATAAATGAAATTAAGAATAATGCATCCTACTGGAGGTTGGCAAGAGTGTGATGTCCTCCTCTTTAAGATTCCACCTACCCAAGCCCTAATTCCTAATCTGCAGTTTATGAACCAAAAGAAAATCAAAACACAGTCACCCTTTGAAATTTTGCACCCCTCCAACTGAAAGGTTTGCACAACAATGAATATAATAATATTTGAATGGGAACAACTGCATCACATAAGGGGGGAAATACTTGCTTGCAAAAACATGTATAAATTTGCACTCAATAAATATTGGGAGAAATAATTTGCACAAAATGCAGATGAATTTCCATCTGGACCTTTCTTTAAAAAAAGAAAAACGATCAACAAGATGCAGGAATAAGGTGAGCTGAATATAAAGCTGGAAAAATGAGAAAACAGGAGAAACCAACATTGATAGGTTTGTCCATCCCTAAATAAGAGAGGAAGTCCTGTCCAATACAGGGCTGTTCAATGGCTGCAGGTCCACGAGTCATGTGACCCTCAGCTGTTCTGCTGGCTCAGATTGAGTTTCTCTGGAGTGATGACTCTTGACAGCTTGTGAAAGGAGGACCAGAGGGAGCACATTCCCCACTTACTGTGTATAGTAAGGAATCTCCCGATCCAGTTGGCAACCTGTTGCTTTGTGCTGCTGTCCATCCCAGAATATGCACTGTCCAGAGCCTGGACACTAATGACGGGAGACACAAGAAAGGAAATAAGCATCTAAAGGCATTGTTAGCTTTATCTGTTTGATACCTTACACAGGGCAGCCTCTGAGGGACAAGGGGTTGCATCCGGTGCTGGTCCTACTCAGAGAAGACCCACCAAAAACAATGGCCATGATAACCAGCTCCAGTTTGTTTCATTGAGTCTACTCTCAGTAGAGCTTAGCTGGAGACAACTCGTGCAACCAGGCTTCAAAACCTTTCAAATGCAATCAAATGCCCAGACAGAGGAAAGTCTTACTATGGCACCAAAAGGTTGTCAGTGGTGGTGCCAGGCAGGCTTCATCTGGGAGAGCATTCCACAAGTGTTGGGGAGGGAGGGTTACAACCAAAAAGGTCCTCTCCCTGTTGCCACCCTCAGGTGTTTCTTGTGGGGTGCAAGGAGAAGGGCCTCAGGTGATGTTCTTTTTGGGAGGGGTGGCCAGTCAGGTATCCTGGTACTAAGGCTTTGTAAGTTAAAACCAGCACCTTGAATTGGACCGAGAAATCTACAGGCCTCATCCGCATCAGCATTCTGCAGCAGCTGCCATTTCCAAACAGCCTTCAAGGGCAGCCCTAGATATAACTCAGGTCATCCCTGTGAATCCTTTCAACCATACATATCTCTTGTGCAAAGGACCTTTCGGACTGCAGTATTCAGGATCTAAACATCTGCTCGAATCCTGCAACTACAGCTGTCTTGAAATTCTCATCTCATTTGAGAGGGAACCAGAGGGAACCAGCTGCTAACTTAGCTGGTAACTCTAAATGTTGTGCTCTTGATTACCTGCAGGGAAGATTCGCAGGTAAACCATATGTGGAACGAGTCTGCCCCTGCGGTATGTCGGAGGTAGAAACTGCCTCCCACGTTTTATTACGCTGCCGTTTCTACAGTGACATACGCCGGGTTTTAATTTCCCCTGTTATGCAAAATTTCTCAAATGAATCCGAACCCCAGTGCCTAAAATTCCTTGTAGAAGATAAGGACCCTGAGATTACGATAAAAGTAGCCAAATTTTGTGCGACTGCCATAAAACTCAGGGAACAAGTGGTGTCACCACAAGGATTAAGGCCCCCAACGGCAATTTTAGGCTATATTTTAGTGACCCAGTTTTAATTTACATATTCTAAATGCTGTAATAGATACACGTGTACTGTCCCTGCCATGTAAATTTTAATGCTACATCATTGAGTTTTATGATTTTTGATTCTGTATGTGAGCTGGTCTGTGACCGTAAATAAAATTGAATTGAATTGAGTTGTGCTCTTGATTGTAAAAAACAAAAAACCTCAGAGTGGGTTACAAAAAAAAAAGGGAGGGGGAAAATGAAATTATCAGTGAAAAACAATGAAAAACTACTTAGACTCTTCAAAAATAAAATGAAATCAATAATAAGCTAAAACCTATTTTAAAACACACATCAACATTATACATATCTGGACAGGCTTGCCTAAACAAAAATGTTTTTCCCCAATCAGGGAAGGTGGCTGCCTGATGTCAGGAGGCAGGGAGTTCCAAAGATTGATTTCTTACTAATAGCTGTCACTTACAGGGTAGCGAAGCCATCGCAAGTGATGGGAAGCTGAGTCATGCACTCTAGGTCATTGGAGTTTATCGCTGCCAGGTAGGAGTGCATCGTGTCTTGAAACCAAGAGGCAAGGAAGCCTGTGCTCTGGACCCGGGGGTCTGCCTTGATCTTTTCCCATGCTGCATTCAGCAAGAAGGTTTTGGCTGGCAGTGAGATTTGGTCCCCAGAGACCTAAATAGAACAGAAATGTGGAACAGCTGGTGCTCAAGGAGGAGAGATAAGTGGGGTTCACCTGGCACTTTATTTTTGCAACACGTATCCAACTTATTGCTACACATCACGTGGCTGTTATTTAAAAACAGAAGGATAGCTTGCTGGATCAGACCAGAGGTCCATCTGGTCTAGCATCCTGTTCTCACAGGGTTCAACCAGGTCCCCATGAGAAACCTACAAGCAGAGCCTGAGTGCCACAGCAGCCCCCTCCTCTCCAGCAACTGCTATTCAGAAACACGACTGCCTCCAACTGTGGAGTCAGAGAATAGTCAGTGTGGCTAATAGCCATGGATAGCCCCCTCCTCCATGAATTTGTCCTGTTCTTGTTTAAAACCATCCAAGTTGGTGGACATTTTTGCCTCCTGTGGGAGTGAGTTCCATAGTTTAACTATGTCGGTGATGGCGAACCTATAACACGCGTGTCAGCACTGAAGAAGCCTCTTCTTTTCTCTGTCCTGGTCAACTGAACTGTGGCTCTTCGATGCCCCCTAAGCTAGCTCACTGCCCTCAAGCCAAAGGGAGGATGCTATCACACTGACAGTGCTAAAGTGAGATTCCCTGCCACTCCAACCAGCTTCTGTTTGTGAAACAGGGCGACAGCACACTCCAGTCCTTAGCTCAGGCAACAAAACGTCTTGGGGTGACCCAGCTTATTCACCATTCAAAATAGCACAGGCACCAACATCAATCAATGCAGATCTTGATATACGATGCGTACTGCATGCACACGCTCACACACACACACACACATACACACACACACACACACACACAACGCTAGTTTTATAATTCTCAGTTGCTCAGCTTTAAGCTCTCTGCTTGCAGTAGGGTTACACGAGTTAAAATCCTGGGGATGGGAGAGTTGCTAATGCACAAGAGATCGTGGTCTGAGCTGCAGGGAAATTTGGCTTTGTGACCCTCTGTTCCTTTGCAGCCCTATGATTCTGTACAGGTCTCCAGGTCTCACTGCAAAATCTTCCCTGCAAAACGTCTCTGGGGTGTCATTTTCTAATTAGAGCTATCCATTGGCAAACATACAGGTTGAGCAGAAGGGAAGCATGCACAACAGGTCAGAAATTCTAGTTCCAAAGGAGCAGCCCTTATCCTACACACCTTATCTACCTACCCAAGCCCAGATGCACCACTGGCTTCAACAGATCCTAGTGTCCACCAGAGAGGTCCAATCAGCACACAAAAAAGTAGGACCATTTTGCATAACCAAAAAAAAAAGCTTTTTGTGAGAGTACTACTTACCTGCAGATTTATCTCATTCAGAGCTGCCTGGAGTGTGTCTTTGCCAACATTTTCAAAGAGCATCAAGAAAGCCCCTTGGTCCAGCTGGGCCTCAGAGTCTGTGATGGAGCACTTGAGGATGGAGGCCAGCTCACTTGACGTCAGGTTGGAGATCTGTAGAGCAAAAGATGTATTTGTGCCATTTTCTGTAAATTATTTGCACTAGCAGTAGCAAAAGGAGGCGCTCTTTCAAGCCCCAAACACTAGCTACATATCTTTTAATAGGTGCAATCCTTCCCTTAAACCAGTCCTCTTCTCTGCTCTTGACAACCATTTCTCCCACCTCTTTTTCTATGTCTGGCATTTTCATTTCCAGGTCTATTTAGTTTCCTAAATAACATTATTTGATAACTCAGTGGAAGCTTCCCAAAAATTGAGCTTCCTAAGTTGAAGCAAAGCACTGGCATGGCATTGGCTCTATGGCAAATCAATTAAGATAAACTTTGCAGAATCTGAGCTGTTGAATAAGCAAATTTGCAAGACCTTATATACCATACTGCCTTCTTCGGGGTATTTAAAGGCTGGCAAAGATACCTGGTCTGCTGAGCCACAAGCATACTGTGGCAGTGTAAACTGGCATGGTTCTTCAAGTGTGGAGTTTAGGTCTGCCCTGTATAAAGAAACACACAAGGTTATAGATAATTCTGCCAATCAGGCAAATAAATTTCAACTCACTTTTGGCTACTGAAATGATTAAATGATTCAGCCTGCAATTCTCACATAGGTGTAAGCCTCATTGAACAAAGTGACACTTCCTTCCAAGTAAGCTCACATTAGATTGTATTGCCAACACACTGCTTTTCGTTTTTTAAAAGCTGCACAGTATATGGGGTGGGGCTCCTTATTCATTTCAGGCAGTGTGTTTAACATGGACTTTCTTTTTTATTTAAATAGTTATCAATTGCACCCATCATGAAAATACAGCAAGACATGTATACCACATACAATCCGACAGTCACTCTGATAAAAGCATCGTTAAAACTGGGGGGGGGGGTGGAAATCATATTCAAAGGCTTGCCTGAATAATACAGATTTCAACAGATGTTTGAAAGTAGGCAGGGGTTATTCATGTCTAGTTTCTACTGGCAGGGAGTTCCACAGGGCAGGGCCTGCTGCTTCGTAAAGGCTCGGTCCCTGGTAAAGCCTAACCAAAACTCAGGAATGCAGGAAACCACCAAAAGTGTCCCATCAAAAGTGCTCAGTGATTGAGGCAGGAATCTGATGGTCCTTAGAGCTCAAGTCCTTTGGGCTTTGTGAATTAACACAATAACCCTGAATTTGGCCCAGTAGTGAATAGGCTAAAAAAAAAATTAGACCCTAAAATTAATGACTTTAAAGGGGCCCTCTGTAGCTGAATGTTGGGAGATTCAGGACAGATTTAAAAATTACTTCTTCACACAGTTAAACTATGGAATGTGTTCCCAACTTGGATGGCTTTAAAAGGAGACTGAACAGATTAATGAAGGAGAGGGCTATCAATGGCTACTAGCCAACTTAGAATTCTACCCCATTAGCCTGTACCTGCTGACGGAAGAGCAGTAGGTTGATGCTGTGAAAACAAACAGACAAAATGTAAATAATCACAATGTTTTTATATTTGTTGCTTTTATTTCTATTCTGGTCATTTTATTGCCTGCCAATTCTGACGCCTGGCTTGTAACCAGAAGCAATAAAAACATAGTATTTATTTATTGAGTAGGTGGTATATCAGTAAACTTAAATGAATCTTATGAGGCTGCCGGATCCAATGAAACAGGGGGGTCAGAACCCAGTGCAGAGCTATACATGCTTCAATCAACTGATGCAACACAAATGAGTCTGGGTTGGATTATGGCTCTAATGAATCAACCCTCCTTGCTTTAGTTAGGAGACATCTCAAGCCACTGCAGTTTCAGCACCCTGGACAACAGCCCCATTCACAGGACGGCAGTAAAGCCTCACATAGAGTTTGTCTACACTTTACTTGTCCCATGCCTAGAAAGCACAGCTCCAAGAGGTCTTCCGCTTCTCCCAAACTTTCCGGGCATGTGTCCAAGTGGTTTTCCATTTGCCCAGCCTCTTTGCCCAGGAAAACCCTCTCTTTACCACTGAATCCAACCAAATGTCAATTCGTGGAAAACTCAATTGACATTTGTTCCCATTCAGTAGTAAAGAGGAGGTTTTCCCTGGGGGAAAGTGGCAGGACAAGCAAAAGTGCAGATTTACTGTCTTCTTGTGGGGTACCATTTGGCATACTCTGAACAAGCATAGTTGAAATTTAGGAAATGTTCCATTAACTTTCAGGCATCAAGTTTCAATGCCTGTTAGCCAGAAGAGCTGGCAGAGTTCTCAGCTAGCAGAATGGACTGTACTGTTTTAGAGTGCAGGTGGGAGATGCCATGTATAGCCTATTTCTTATTGTCAGTTTAAGTTTTAAGTTCCCTTAGAGGTTTGATGTTTTAATTTTTGTATGGATAAATGTTTATTTCTGACTGATGGTCGAATAAAGTCTGATTGATTTATTGATTTGGAGGAAAGTTTTTCTTTAAAAGCACTCAAAGGAGCATTTTGTAACCTGAAGTGGTGCAATCCACACTTCCACTTCAGGGTTAGCTATGATTTCTACATTGCAGGGGTTGGGTGAAATCCCTTGGGTTCCTTCCAAGTCTACAATTCAATGATTTTACCACCTCATATTCCTACACCTGTAGATCATTTCCATTGGAAAGAAGTGGTGCAAGGGGGAAATCACTCAAACCCATTCTTTCTAGGCATGAGACAAGTGGAAGGGTGGATGAGCCATATGACAAAGAACCAGGATGCTGGAACTGCCTTTCACATAAATAGATCATTACGTTAATGCCTTATTCTGAAACAGCGCTCTGAGTTCAGCTTAACTTGTGTGTGATATTGGTCACGGGTCTGGATAATTATCTCCTTCCCACCTACTACCAGTATGCTATAATCCCCTGACCCTCATTCTTGTGCCGATAAGATAAAAGTAAAACTGATCTTACTTACATATTGGAAAGGCCGGACACTGATTAAAAAGAAGAAAAAGACAAGTGTTCAGAAAATCAGGATTGCATATTGCTCATATATAGAGCTGGATCTATTCTAAAAAGCTAGTGCTGTGGAGGGGTCGAAATGACAATGATGGAAAGAAAATCCCCACACACATACACACACAGAGAGAGGAAATGTTGCATCAGAGTACTCAAATAAACACTGCTCTTGAATTGTTCAGTCATTGTTCACCTGTGATGCAACTGGCAAGATCTTCTTCTGAATAAATGGTGCTGCTTTCAGGACAGACACTAAACTGGCAAATTAACTCCAACAGCAAATGGATCATGTTGCCACTGTTCACCCCACCCCATACTTACTGGATTCAAAGCAATAGGGTAGGATCGGCGAGAGCGATAACCATGCCAGCTGCCTTCCGTCCAGCCCCCTTGAAATGCAATTTGAAATAGTTAGAACATGTGGAAGGACTAGTCTTCCAAGAGTTTGCTTAAGGATTAAAGCAGGGTTGGCCAACATGGCGCCCTCCAGATGTTATGACTACAATTCCCATTGTGAGTAGCGGTCAAGGATAACGGTGGTGGTAGTTCACAACATCTATAGGACATCACATTGGCTGCCACTGAATCAAAGCAATCTGAGTTAGAGGCCATCATCACATCTTGTGGCAAGGAGTCCCACAGATTAATTAGTGGTGTGACATAGCAGTCCTTTCTTTTGTTAGTCCAGAACCACCAGCCCCTCTGAATTTTAATGCTATGAGCAAGAGAGAGAAATGTTTCTTACTCACAAGTTAAGAGAATCTCCAGGATGGTCTGCTGTTACTGCAACAAATTTAGCTAACAGCACAAGTCTGCTCGTGTCTACTGAGAAATACATTCACTGGGCCTTGTTCCCAAGTGAGTGAGTATAGAATTGCAGCTGAACAGTGCAACACAGAAGTAGTTCCTATTGTGTTTGTTGGTGCTTACTCTCATGTACATGTGTACAGAATTGCAATCAAAGGCTGTCACCTCATTAAATATTAGTGGATTAATCACATGGAGTTGTATCTAACAATGTTTGACTTAGAGTAGACCCATTGAAATGAATGGAGCTGAGCTAGTCATGGCATGGCCAATCCACCAGACTACCACCAGGTTAGGGGAGACTGGTTTTAGCCAAGTAATCAATTCTGCATAAATTTGCACAGAAGCAAAAAAAAAATTAAAAAATAACTCTGAAGTAGAAGCACAGCTGCTTTGATTTTAGCTTATTCAAGTAAGTGTTACAGCAGAACTCTCTTTCAGAGGACGTTCCCCATTCCCCAATTTATAGAAGACTCCTTCCAATATGGTGCTTGCCACAGCCGTCATTTTTTGTTAACTACTTCCATTAAAAGTAATTTGAGGCACTTTTTAAGAACCAGCTACCTCTGTCAGGAGGGACTTTCTAAATAGCTAAAAATGTTTGATTGAACTGATTAATCAACTGGACATTACACACTGGGCAATTCATCAGTTGCATAAAAAGCCATGAGTCACTGCTTTAGCTCTCAAAGAATGTGATGACTCACCTTCTAGCCCCACAAAAGCTGACTCACCTTCTAGCCCCACAAAAGCTTGCCAGAAAAAAAATGTGCCTGTTTTGCTCACTGTGTAAATATTTACTTGGATGCATTTGATTATGTTAATTATTGGAATAAGAACTGGAAAACCTACCTGAAATGAGTAGCAAAATAAAGATCGCGTAAATGGGCGGACCCTCTTTTTCCTTCATGGCAACTCAGTTTTCCAAACAGGCCTTCCTTGCAGTGCTATAAAGCATAAAATATGACCTCATAAGAACATAGGAAGGGCTTGGCTTGCTGGATCACTCCAGTCTCCTGTTCTCCCAGTGGCCAATGAGATGCCTCTGGGAAGCCTGAAAGCAGGACCTGAACGCAACAGACTCTCCTCAGTTGTGATTCCCAGCAACTGGCATTCAGAGGTACAGTATAATGCTTTCGGCACTGGAAACAGAACACAGCCATTGTGGCTAGTAACTATTGGTAGCCTTATCCAGTGCTTTTCTTTTTCCTTTAAAAATGTTTAGGAGTTCCCTCATTTTGACTCAAGAAAATCACCATTTAGTAGTTCAAATCGGGAAAAATAAATACAGTAAATGGAGAAAAGTACAAAGATTCACAAAATGTTTAGGGATATGCGTACCCCCAGGGGGGGGGGAAGCACTGGCCTTATCTAATCCTTTTTTTAACACAAACCAACTTGGTGGCCATCACTAAATCTTGTGGGAGCAAATCCCATGGATCACCCAGTTCAGCCCCTCCCTTCGAAGACTCCCTTCCTTACTCTCCTGAAGCACCCATGTGCATCCTTTTGAAACTCCACATAATTCCAGAAGTGATTTGTCACAAGGGTTATGAAGGAACAAGTCATTAGATCTTTCAGAGGGGTGTCTTCTGGGCCTCATAGTTGCTCCTCTGCTCTACAGTCAGAATCGCAAACAACTTTCAACAGTTTGAGAAGTGTCACACTTTTTGTGTGCATTCATCCAGTAATGTTCCAATAACACTAGAAGGCATAGAATCATAGAATTGTAGACTCGGAAGGGCCGCCGGTGGTGATCCAGTTCAACCTCCTGCAATGCAGGAATCTCAACTAGATCACTCATGACAGGTGGCCATCCAAACTCTGTTTAGAAACCTCCAGAGAAAATTGCATGACATAGCAATTTAGTATTGATTGATTGATTGCAATAATAATAATGATGATGATGATGATGATGATAATAATAATTTATTTATAGCCCGCCCATCTGGCCGGGTTCCCCCAGCCACTCTGGGCAGCTTCCAACAAAATATTAAAATATAGAATTCCATCAAACATTAAAAGCTTCCCTAAACAGGGCTGTCTTAAGATGCCTTCTAAAGGTCTGGTAATTGTTGTTCTCTTTGACCTCTGGTGGGAGGGCATTCCACAGGGTGGGTGCCACTACCGAGAAGGCCCTCTGCCTGGTTCCCTGTAACTTGGCTTCTTGTAGCGAGGGAACCGCCAGAAGGCCCTCGGCGCTGGACCTCAGTTTCCGGGCAGAACGATGGGGGTGGAGACGCTCCTTCAGGTCCTCCAAGGAGCTCAATGTGGTATACATGATTCTCCCCCTCCCTATTTTATGCTCACAATCACCCTGTGAGGTAGTTTAGGGTGAGAGGCAGCAAGCTTCATGGCTGAATGAGGATTTGAACCCTGGTCTCTAACCACCACACTGGCTATCAGCGCAGATGAGGAAGGGACAGCTCACCTGAGTACACAATTATCAAACCAATTTGATCCATTTTTAATCATTTTTGTAGGGAGTGCTAAAACACTCACCTGTGCCCAATTTTAACACCAGTTTCACAATGATTTCAATATTTAAAAGTGGAAGGGGGGGGGGACAGAGAGAAATATAAACACTGGGATAGAAGGGATACTTATTGAAAACAGCTGGGTATTTATTTATTTATTTATTTATTTATTTATTTATTTAAAAGCGTTTTTATCAATGTAATTGTGTGTAGTTTTTTTTTTAACTAAAAAGTTAGGCCACAAAGCACCGTTTTTAAAAACTGAATAAAATCTGCAGCTAAAATTTCACTGCCAGGAAAGTTCATGGAGGTATAGAGATCTGGCGATTGGCTCAGCCGCCCAACACATCACTTGACGTGTCAAAACCATAGATCATCAACCCGTCATATAAGAAAAAAAGGGAATGATACTTAAGAAATTTTAACCTAACCATTTATAATACAGAATGGGCTTGGTTGTAAATAAAAAATAAAAAAAATCAGAAACAGCTGGCATGGCAGGTATTATTATTATTATTATTATTATTATTATTATTATTATTATTATTTATATACCGCCCTATACCTGAAGGTCACAGGTTTGCACTACATCTCCCATCAGCCCCAGAATTGTATGGCTACATTGTCTGGCACTGTGCTGGGAGTTGTAGTCCGAAACATATGGAGGGCACCAGGTTAAGGACTGCTGATCTAAATTAATAATTTTGGGGATATTTTAAATATCAAAAACTAGTATTAATATTCCAAGTGTTGGTAGCAGCAAAGTGGCCTATAGCTCAGTACTGGGTACTGGGAGTGGACAAATGGTCCTCCCAATGAATTTCTAATTTCTACTGTTTTAGGGCAGCATCCAGCTGTTCCTACCGCCCCAAAAATTAAAGCACAGAAACATAGAACTGTAACGTTAGAAGGGACCCCAAGGGTCTTCTAGTCCATCCACCTGCAATGCAGGAATCACAGCTAGTGCGCACAAGTTATCCCCATCCACCTTCTCTTCCCCTGCCCCTCCAAAACCCACCTTACCGTCAAAACACCGTCATGTGTTCCGGAGGCTGGCAGGTGCACCAGTGTGAGTGTCACAGCCTCCTGTAGCATCTCCTTTTATACCCAGGTCTCAAGCCACTGGGATGGAATGCAGTAAAGCTGTACAGGTGGCTGCTTTGATGCAGTTGCAAAGAACAAAAGAAAAGGCCCCACCCTTCCTCCTGGGGCATCCTGGCCTTTGGGGCACATTGCACTCCCCTGCAGAAAGCTGGGCACGCCATAGCAGAGGAAATTCACCTCGGTGGGAGCCAGTGGAATGGAGTGGCTGGGGACCAGTCGCCATGTGCCTCTCGTCACCTGGTTCGCCCTTGGGTGCATAGTTTTTTCTTACAGAAGCAGCCAACATTCTTTACTTGTTTGTTTGCTTAGTTTAGTCTACTTCTGGGCTCACCTTACACAGTGCATGTTCACTCGACCGCTTCAAGCTGCGGAATTGGCACTCTTACAGGTGCTACATAACGTTTGTTCCACAGTTGTAAGGAATTGATCTTCGGAACTCCCTGGCTATTGACATCAGGCGGGTGGCTTCCCTGTACTGTTTTCCAGCTCCTGTTTAAAACATTTCTGTTTAGGCAAACCTATCCATACTTGTAGAAGTTACACGTGTTTTCATCTGTCTCTAACTTGGTGTTGATTGTAATTCATTTTAGAATGTTTTCAAATATCTGCTTTTGTTTTATTGCTAACTAGCCAGGAGTTCCCGGGGCTGCCTGGGTATTTTTTATTATTGTGGTTTTTTTAAATGGATAGTGCAATTTGTGAATTCCGACCACTCACACCAAGAATTGGGGGAATTCAATCCAAAGTCATGTTTTGGTCCACCATCTTGATTCAAAATGGTGCCTGGCACTCAAGCATCAACGGAGAGCCCCTAATCCCCTCCAAGGAACCCTGATGCTGAGTTTGGTGATGGTATCTCAAGAGGTGGCCAAAGCTATGTCAAAAAATGGCACAGGTGTGCCAAAAAGACATTTTGGTCCATCATCTTGATTCAAAATGGCGTCTAGTGTCCAAAAGGTAATGGAGTCTGCCACCTCACCTCAGGAACCTTCATGCCAAGTTTAGCAATGGAATCTCAAAAGGCATCTGAATGTAAAGAGAACAAATGGACAGAGAAGTGGTATATCAATTTTGCTAAATAAATAAATGAATGCAATTCCACTATTTAGAGACCGCTTTTCACTGTGGATGTTCACAAAAAGTGACAATCAGTGAAACAATTCATGAATCAATCCCATGCTAGTTCATCATAGGATATAACCAAATATATCAAAGATGGATGCAAACACACATATAATAACAACCTAAATTATAGCAAAACAGCCTATAGCAATTATTATCTATTGCATAGGTAAAGGTAAAGGGACCCCTGACCATTAGGACCAGTCGTGACCGACTCTGGGATTGCGGCGCTCATCTCGCGTTATTGGCTGAGGGAGCCGGCGTACAGCTTCCAGGTCATGTGGCCAGCATGACAAAGCCGCTTCTGGCGAACCAGAGCAGCACATGGAAACGGCGTGTACCTTCCTGCTATAGCGGTTCCTATTTATCTACTTGCATTTTGATGTACTTTCGAACTGCTAGGTGGGCAGGAGCTGGGACCGAGCAACGGGAGCTCACCCCATCGTGGGGATTCGAACCGCCGACCTTCTGATCAGCAAGCCCTAGGCTCAGTGGTTTAACCTATTGCATACCCAACTATTAAACTTTAACCATGACGAGTCCACCAAACTTGGAGAAAATTAGCAATGGAATGTGAACAATATATCAATCTGTTCTTTAAAATTGGACGAAATAGATCAGGGGTTGGACACCATTTTTAAAAAAAGCATTGCTTAAAAATGCTTATCCATTGTAAAGTAAATACGGTATGCCAAGTATACATGAATTGACATCCGCAGTATTTCCCCCCAATAAGCTACAAAACTGTTCTCCACATCCCTGTTGTGTGTGCAAGTACAGCTCCTAACAAACCTCAGAACCCAACTTTCCTAATGATAGAAGCCATTGGACATATTTCTTTGAGATGCAGTGGGATCTGCTTCAATTGAGATATTTCGACAGAGGCTGGGCATTCATCTGTCATGGTTGCTGCCGTTGCATCTACATCGTGTATATAAATTCAATAAATAATAATAATAATAATAATAATAATAATAATAATAATAATAATAATAATAATAATCCTGCCTTGAGCAGGGTGGGGGTCAAACTAGATGACCTCTGAGGTTGCTTCCAACTATAACCTTATGATTCTATAACCCATGGTTAATTAGGACCATTAACACACATCATGCCAGAAACAACAGCCAAGATCTGTTGCCCTTGTGTTACTTATTTAATACAGTTTCTATACCTCTTAATCATCAAAACCTTGAGAGTTTTCTCAAATCTGCCTAGCACTTTCAGAATCCAACCTGCTAACAGCCAGTAGGTTTTTTTAAAGGGGGGGGAGGAATGGCTCTGCTTCCCTGTTCCCTCACGTTCTCTTGAGCTTTGATTAATCCTCTCCCTTCATTCTTATACAACCTGTCCTTCGTCAGGTGAAGGGCAGAAATCATTGCATATTTTAAGGCTGCGTAACCAGATCAGCATTCTTGATGAGCTGCTCAAATTGTAGACAATCAAGATTTAAAGTGGGGGGAGAGGGAGAGACCAGTTGACCTAGGGAGGCAATCAGAAACTCAGAAGATACCATTGAGCTGGTAATCTTTTGTTGAATCCTCATGTGCGTGCTCAGGTCAGAGAGTTTTAGAACCTGGCAACGTGTCAAGAAGTGGTTCTATGTCTCTGACTGTTTAACATTCTGAAGTGGCTGGTTTTCCTTATGAGTTAAGAACCTACGGACATCAGAAGAGCCTGCTGGATCAGGCCAATGGCCCATCTAGTCCAGCATCCTCTTCTCACAGTGGCCAGCCAGATGCCCTGATGGGAAACCCACATGCAGGATCTGAACACAAGTACACTCTCCCCTCCTTAGGCAGATTTTGGGGTGTGTGACAGGTTTGGTTGCACTGGGCGCGGGGGCGATGCGGGAGGCAACACAACTATGATGTAGAACGGAAGACGAGAAGCAGGAGTTGCCGGATTTTGGTGTTGCAGGGGTGTCAGGGGCTGGACTGAGGAGGAATGGTGGGGGCCCAAGAACAGAAGGACAGTATAGATTTAGAGCAGTGGTCTGCAGAAGGTCATAGTTCAGAGGCTGCAGAGGGGAGAAGCTGGGAAATATTGGGGAAGCAGCAGGAAGAGGACGCACCAGGGGAGAGACAGCTGACAGACTCAGTGTCTCTTGAAAGCATTCCTGACCCCCCTTCCCAGAACCAGGCGTGCCTTGAGGGTAGTTGAACAGAAAGCCCAGAGACAGAAAGCACAGATCAGTCAGTGCAGGGGTGACGTACAATAGGAGAGATGTAGGGGGTGGGACCCCAAGGTCTGCCACTGCCTATGGTTTCCAGTCAACGCTAGCCTTCTCCTTCATGAATTTGTCCAGTGATCTCCCCAGTGAAACATGCCTGGTGCGATCACTAGCAGTTTCAAGACCAGCAGGGCTCTTCTCATGCTCTTGTTCTCAGCTGCATTGTGTTTACTGTCTTCCGAAACCAGCTACCCTACATTGCCTTGCATTTCCTTCTGATTTCAATCACAGGAGCTGTCATTCAACAATGGGCGCAAGTAAATCCCACACATGCTTAGAGCAAGGCCCCACTGAGTAAACAGATTTTTACACAAACAACCACCCTTCCTGTTAGCGTACCATGCAAGTCCTAATCTGTCCTCCTGAGCCATTCACAAGACATCAAGGGGGATTGCTTTGGCGGTCATGTGGGGGAAGCACAGGGAGTATCGCTGGATCATCTCCAGGGCCAATTGGTGCATCTTTTCTTGACAGTCATTCATCAAACTGGCACTCTGTACTGAAGAACTAAGCCGTCACTCCAAACCAGGAAAGAGCTTTTTATAGCCTAAGCCGGCTCATTACAGGCCTGCTGTTGTAACTTCAGAATGATTTCTGCCAAGGAAGGGGGCATATCAGCTGCTTATATTGGGCAAAGCTCCCCAACACCAGACTACAGTTCATAACACAAGAACAAGAAAGCAAATGATTTGGAGTGCTCTAATATCTTTTGGAGAGATTTAGATTCTGTTTTCCTTAAAGTGCCAGTGTATACTGTTCTCTTGAAACTGGAACCCCTTGCCTTGGAGCACACAGAGTGACTCCTCCTTGGTGTTTCTCCTGTGTGCCTTCTCCAGAGTGATCCTAGGAGCCAATCCTCATTGGTTGACGCACTTCCGTCCACTCTAGTTGGCTCCAATTTGTTAATCATATAACATGACTTTTGCTTTAATTGTTATGTTTAGCTTTTTTTTTTAGTTGTTGCTTTGTTAACAGTGTGTTATAGATTGTAATTCTTTCCCCAACAATGTGTTAATTATCCTATATGATTTATGCTGTATTTGTGATGTTCCCTTGTTAATTGTTTTTTATTGTTTGTATGCCGCTTTGGGAGTCATTTGAATGAAAAGGTAAAGTTAAAGGGACCCCTGACCATTAGGTGCAGTCGCAGACGACTCTGGGGTTGTGGCGCTCATCTCGCTTTACTGGTCGAGGGAGTCAGCATACAGCTTCCAGGTCATGTGGCCAGCATGACTAAGCCACTTCTGGCGAACCAGAGCAGCGCACGTAAACGCCGTTTACCTTCCCGCCAGAGCGGTACCTATTTATCTACTTGCACTTTGACATGCTTTCGAACTGCTAGGTTGGCAGGAGCTGGGACCGAGCAACGGGAGCTCACCCCATCGCGGGGATCCGAACCGCCGACCTTCTGTTCAACAAGCCCTAGGCTCAGTGGTTTAGACCACAGCGGTATAGAAATACAGTTATACTTTGGTTCTCTAATGGATTTTTTGACTTCCGAAAATGTTCGAAAACCAAGGTGCAGCTTCCAATTCATTGCAGGAGCTTCCGGCACTCAATTGGAAGCCGTGGAAGTCACGTCGGACGTTCGGCTTCCAAAAAACGTTCACAAACTGGAACACTCACTTCTGGGTTTGCAGCGTTCAGGAACCAAAACATTTGAGTTGCAAGGCATTCAACAACCAAGGTACAACTGGATCCAATCAATCCAAAAGGTGAGAAGACTTCTCCTCAATGGCTAAAACACTCCCCCTTCATGCTGATAGGATAGCTCTAAGATGCTGGAGA
The DNA here is from genome assembly GCF_963506605.1 of Zootoca vivipara. Lineage (NCBI taxonomy): Eukaryota > Metazoa > Chordata > Lepidosauria > Squamata > Lacertidae > Zootoca > Zootoca vivipara. Next base: position 31,223,479 of record NC_083289.1, on the reverse strand, counting down.
CAGCAATCCTGCTGGGAACCTGCTGAAAAAATAGTAATGGGTCTTCACCCCCATGCTTCTCTGAACTGCTGCATCTATGCCGATTGGAGGTCAAGTGAGAGCCAGTGCCCAACCACAATGTCTACTGACGGGCAAGTAACAAAAACATGTGTATGCTTAGACCATCAAAACCATCCTTATACCATGTCAAATTCTTTATCCACCCTGATCAATGTTGACTCCTCTGTTTAGAAGTGATGACCCTCCAGGGCCTCAGGTAAAGAAGTGTCTCACCTCATCCACTGGAACTGAGGATGCTAAGAATGGAAACTAGGATGTCCCCCCTGCAAGGTGTGTGTTCTCCTCCTTGGAGAACAACTCTTTCAGGAAAGGATTTGGGGGTGATGAAGTTGGAGGCAGGGACAGGGCCAAACACAACATCCCCTGCTTCCCATTTGCCACTTCTCAGTCCAAATCCTCCTCCCAGAAAAACAACTGTCATGTTTTAGCTACTGAGGAAGGGAATGGGGCAGTGAATAGGGAAACAGTGAGAGCATGGGTGTGAGGATGGGGGAAGGTAAAGCAAGGGAGGTTGCAAGAGGGAGTGGCTAAGAAAATCAGCAGTGGGGGAAGGAAACTGGAGTTCTCTTGTTGAAAACATTCAAACTGCCATCTAAATCCATCTCCAAACTCCAGCTCTCAAATTTCATAGTTGTTTTTCCCCCCTAGGATGTAATATTTTCCCAACTGTCTGAATTTGGAAGCATGTCAAAGGCACTTGTTGTCAAAGTACATACTCTTCTCTCTCCTTCTCTCTTTATTTCTCTCGCTCTCTTTAGGACGGTTAGATGGCCTGGAGCAAAATTTCTCCCTTTGAACCACACCCTTTTCTGCACACTAGAAGTGTTCTGAGAATCTTTTGCCGACTCTCGTTCTTACCTATCCCAAAAGTCGTCCATTGCAAAAACCATGCAATTTCATTACTTCAGGTTGATTCTCCTCTCTGCTCTTTTGAATGCAGCTTTCATGATGTTATTAGACTTTTTTGGCATTCAACAAATGTGTTTCTCCCTAATCTGTGTAGTGTGATATTACTTGCAGCAAAGCATGGCCAGTTCACCCACTCCCCCAATGTTCCAATGCCTTTAACAGCACAGGCAGGAATGGAAAAGCAGTGCATGAAGACAAACGCTCAGGGGCATAGCAAGGGGGGTGCGATGGGAGCACGCCACCCCGGGTGCCACCCCGCACCCCCCCCCCAAGCCGAGCCCCAAAGCCGCCGCCCAGTAAAAAACCTTGCTCGGGCTCAGCATGGCTCCGGCTGGCTTGCACATGCTCATTTCCTGCTGGGTGGAGCCGGGGAGGCAAGGGCTCCCTGGCCCGCCCCTCGCCTCTGCGGCTCCACCCAGCAGGAAATGAGGAGCAAGCCAGCCCCACCGCGCCAAGCAGGTGAGCGAGCAAGACAGGCAGCCGCCGCCACCCGCCGCGCCAAGCAAGGCTTTTTACGGGAGGCTGGAGGCTGGCGGGGAGAAGCGTCCCCTCCCCGCCAGCCTCCACCTCTGTTTTTGGGGGGCGGTGGCGCTGGGACCCACCCCATAGCGTGCATACGCAGCGTCGCTACATAGCAACGCTGCGCATGCACACTACATGGTGACACCCCACCCCCAGGGGCACCTCATTTTTGCCGCTCCGGGTGCCGGAGTGGCTTCATTTGCCCCTGCAAACACTTTCCTTGTTGAACTTCTGCCCCTCGTGATGACATGGCTATAGGCAAAGCCCTGGCTGAAATCAAAGTGACAAGACAACCCAATTTCAATGGGAGTGTAAAAATGTAAACCTTGTATTATTAAAAAGCATTAAGTAGCATTTGTTTATAATTATGAGAGTTGCTTTGTGTGGTTTTTTTGAGATGTGTGCATTTTTCTGTATATATGGTTTTATAATAATACATTTTTCCAATCATAGATTCAGTTCTCCAAATTTCTGCAACAATTCACTATTTTTTTTAAAAAAAATGCTTGTGAGAATCCATCTGCATTCTATGGCAAACTTTTCCTAACAGACACATTTTTGTACAGTTTTGACCAATGTTCACATTTTGCAAGCAATGTTATGCAAACAATGCATTTTTGTACATTGTTTTCACTGATGTCTTCAATTTTGTGCACACCTTTATTGATATATGCATTTTTGCATACAGTACTTGGCCAGAGAATGGCATTGCAAAATCAGAGAAGGGTGGCTGCATTTCAGTTTTGGAAGGAACATTTTTCTTTTAGATTCACCTTTAAATGTGCAGTGAATCCACCCCGCCACCCATAGCTGCCAAGTCTCCTGTTTTTCGCAGGAAACCCCTGGATTTTAATCCCTTTCCCACTGTTCTCTCGAATGGAAAAAAATCCTGGAAATCCCCCGGATTTCCTACCTGCCAGAGGCTCCATTTTGGGTGCTGGCGCCGCCTGATTTCCAGTGGGTAGCGCGGCACCGGAAGTCGCTTCTACGCATGTCCGGACATGCATAGAAGCGACTTCCGGTGCCGTGCCGCTGCTGATCCTGCATTTTTCAGCGGGAGACTTGGCAGCTATGCCCCCACCCCCGCTTCCTTAGCTTATGCTTTTAAATATGTTGTAAGTTGCTTGGAGACCTCTTTTGCATAACAAATCATCCTCATCTTCAAAAGTGTGTCAAGCAGAGCACAGAAAATCTTGGTTCCAGGAAGACATCCCTTCCTCCCAGAGTGCTTGCATCCATGCAAGGAGGATGCAACCTGCAGGTGGGGAAAACTGAGGGTGCATTCAGATGTGGGGAATATTTGTTTTGCGTGGACAGGCGGAGTCCCTCAAACCCCCAGGTGACCCGCTGAGTGGAATAAAGACGCATAACAACCTGCTATGGGATTCAAATTGGCCACAACTTTATTAAGATTCAGGTGTAGGGAGACCTTGGCTCCCCTTACCTGGCTATCCCCTGGCAACACCTCCCCAGGCAGGATTGGACGCTGGGCTTGGGTAGGCGGAGACCCCTGGCATCCTACCTGGGAAGGCGATACCAGCCCCGAACTACCAGGGAGTCGCCTCTGGGACCAGGGGACTGCGTGCGTCCACGCAAAAGTCGCCTCCCATTGATGTGTGGAGCGGTCATTCCTGACGTTTGCACTTCTGTCGCATTTTCTAATAGTCCTTTCAATATGCAGTGTCTGTTGCATTATGGAACTGTGGCTTTCTGGCTCATATACTGACATGCCACACTAAATTTCAGTCACACCTGTGAGCGTGGGGTGGCACAACAATAAATGCCATTGGACGACGTTGCTACTCCCCCACCCTTTCTGCACATGCCTGCTTTTCTTCCTCCACGATTTCCCCATGAAAACATCAGAAAAGAACTGTATGGTGGTATACTGCCCCACATTTTGTTGCTTTGCCCCCACAATTTTCCAGGTTAAGGGGGCTGCAGAGGATTTTTTCCCTCCTGGAATCAAATAACACAGATGCACTGAATTATGCTAGATTTCTGAAAATGTCTTTTATCTTGTGTGAAGGCTCAAATATTATCCAGAAATTAATAGTTAGGGAAGCATCAGGGAAATGGAATAAACTGCCACGTGGATGTTTTTGGATTGGTGACTAAGCAATGGGGATGGAAGAGGCAGGAGACTATGAAGGAGAAGGCAAGGCAAAGAAGGTCAGAGAACCAAAAAGGATTTGAGGAAGTGGGGGACCAGTTTGTACAGGAAGACAGTTCTCCTGTTCTTTAAGGGGAAGGGCCATAGCTCCGTGGCAGAGCAAGCAGGGTTGAGAAGGACCTTGAACGGAAATCCTCAAGAGCTTCTACCAGCCAGTGTAGACAAAATTGAGGTAGGTGGGCCAGTGCTCAAACTCAGTATACGGCAGCTTTCTATGTCTGTTTATATTTATTCACAGCTATTTCATTTTTTAAAAAGCCGTTTACAACAGAAGTACATAAAAACAAAATAACCATATAAACAGTCAAATTCTGACAACAATTAACTATTGTGGGAAGATGTATTTTTTAATTGCCTGTATATGTCTGGGGGGAATAGAAAAGTTTTCAGCAGGCATTGAAAGTGGCATAGAAGAGCAATGAACATTCCCTTTGTCTTTCTGCGCCACCCGCTTCCATACCCTCCGACATCCTGCTGATCAAAATTGGGAAGCCTGCTTTTTTGAGGGGGGGGGGTCCCAAACTCTTGCAGAAGCCAGCTGACGTGCCACAGCGCCAGACCGAAAAACAGGACATTCCAGGGTCCAATCAGAAGCCAGTTTGCTTTCTGTAATTCCGGGAAGTCCCGCTCAAATTGGGACAGTTGAGAGATATGCACAATAGCTCAGTATTGTCTAATTGAGTGGCAGTGGCTCTGCAGGGTTTAAGATTGGGGCCTATCTCAGCCCTACAGGGAGATGCCGTTGGAGATTGAACCTGGGACCTTCTGCATGCAGAGCAGATGCTCTAACCACTGAGCCATGACCTTTGCCTAAAGGAATGTGCCTTTCGCTGAGTCTGGCCATTGCTCCATCTAGCTTGATATTGCATACACTGACTTGCAGCAGATAGAACTTGGGACCGTCTGCATGCAGGGTAGGTGCTGTGCAACTGAACCATGGATGATTGCACCTCTTGCGTGACCTGGGGACATATCTCAGTGGCAGCTAAGTTGCTGCGTCATACCAGAGATGGTATTGCTGGGTGTGAATCTTCAGGCTTAATCCCCAATGTGGGAAAATGGCAGCAGGGTGTAGCTGCCAGTCCTCGTCAAAAGGCGTGTCTGCAGTAGCTGAGCACATCTATAATGTCTTCCTGATACCAATATCAGTTCATTTCCTGCACGGGGCACATCTTCCTTGTTGAATCAGAAAAATTATTAAAATTATTTTTTAAATTCCTGTTTTCTTTGTTAGTAGCCACTTTGAGCATGATTCCTTTTTGCAGTGGGGCAGGGCAGGGACGTAGCAGGGGGGGGCGATGGGGGTGGTTCGCCCCGGGTGCCACCCTGGAGGGGGTGACACTCAGCCCCCCCCCCCCGCGAGTGAGCAGTCAGCCACTGCCCGGTAAAATGCCTCGCTCGGCGGCTGGCTGCTTGCTCACTTGCTCGGCCAGCATGCACTTTGCTTCTTCCTGCTCGGGCAGAGGCGAGAGGCGGGCCAGGGAGGGGCGTCAGGGGTGGGCAAATTTTGCCCAGGGATATGAGCATAAGTCGCGCACCAGCGGCCCAGCAGCAGCGGGAGGTCCCATTAGCGAAAATGCGCCTCAGGTTAAGAACAGTTTCAGGTTAAGAACTGTATATAGTGTTAAGGTTTAGACCAGGCAGCCCCAAACTTCGGCCCTACAGATATTTGGACTACAATTCCCATCTTCCCTGACCACTGGTCCTGTTAACTAGGGTTCATGGGAGTTGTAGGCCAAAACATCTGGAGGGCCGCAGTTTGGGGGATGCCTGGTTTAGACTTACTATAAGTTATTGTAAGTTTAAGTCTGCTGCAACTGAATTTCTTATGGCCAATCCCGAATGTATTGGATTTGTGACCATTATGCTCATTTGCCTTCAGTAGCAGCAGTAAAGCTCTGCTGGATGAAATACAATTGCCTCTGGTCTATTTTTTTGGGAATCCTGCAACACGTTTAAGTTTTTACTCTACTAATTAAATGATGGAATCTGTTCTAGATCAATATTGAGTAGCATTTCAATGACATTTATTTATTGCATTTATATCCCACTTTCCCCCACCCATCTACCCCCTAACATAAGAACCCATCTAGTTCAGTATGCTGCTCTGACAGTGGCCAACCAGATACCTGTGGGAAACCAGCAAGCAGGATTTGAGCATAAGGACACTCTCCCCTCCTGTGGCTTCTCGCAACTGGCATTGAGAAGTATTTCTGCTTCCAGGTGTGGAGGGAGGGCTGTGGCTAGTAACCGCCGAGGAGCCCTCTCCTCCATGAATTTGTCCAATCATCTCTTAAAGCCATCCCAGTTGATGGCCATCCCTGCCTCCTCTGGGAGCCTGTTCCATCGTTTAGCTATCTGCTATGTGAAGAAGGACTTCCTTTTACCCCTCCCAAATCCTTCAAGGGAGAAAAACTTTTCTCTATCCCCTTTCTCCAGGCCATGCATGATTTTATAAATTTCCATCATGATGACTCTTGCTCACCTTTTCTCAAAGCAAAACACACACACACACACACACACACACACAGCGCAACATTTCTTCTCTCATCACATTGTGGTTTGCAGTGCCACCTGTCTGTGGCCAAGTAGTGCAATGACATGCTTATATTGTTATTATAGATACATGCATACACACAGTGCTCCCCGCCCCGGGGGAAAATAGGCGCCTTATTTATTTATTTATTTATTTATTTATTTATTTATTTCATATGCCGCCCTATACCCAGAGATCTCAGGGCGGTTCACAGAAGAGATCACAATATATAAAATAAGAACAATAACCCAATAACACACACACACACCAAAAGAGCCACATTTTAAAAGGGTATAGGATGTCCATCAGGTCAACCAAAGGCCTGGTTAAAAAGGAACGTTTTTTGCCTGACGCCTAATGGTATTGTCAGGGGTTCTTGCGACTACTCTAGAGTAACGACGCTCCACATGCTTGTCTTTCAGCAGTTTTTATTAGTGCAGGCTATTTACAGTGAGCTGGATATGTACAACATGTCTGCTCAGTCCGATGCAGAATCCCCCACGTGATCTTCTCCAATATAGTAGCCTCGGGACAGTGAAGCTCCTCCCTCTCTTTCTCCTGCATAATTCCAGAACCGGAGGAAGGGGTCTACACTCCAGGCTTTCATTTTCTCCCTTCTCCCCCTCCCTTTCCTCACTCCTGTGTGTCCTGTGTGGCCGGGGCTCTCTCATGTTGCTGGAGCCCTGGCCCTCTCTCTCCATTCCCTCACTAGCCTCCTCATAGCCCTTGCTTCCATCGCTGCTTGGGGAGGAGCTACTTCTGATGCAAGGGGGCGGTTCTCTGTACTTTTCCCCTCTTACAGGTATCCAATGAAGGCACCAGGCGAACTTCCCTGGGGAGAGCTTTTCACAGACAGGGAGCCGCTGCAGAGAAGACCAGTACTCATGTTGCCACCCTCCAGGCCTCTTGAGGAGGGGGCACACGATGGAGGGCCTCGGAATATGATCTCAGGGTCCGAGAAGGTTCATATGGGAAGATGGAATACCCCTTGAGGTATTGTGGTCCTGTAGGGAGAGGTTTGCTAATTGTATTATCGAGCTAAATCTGATCCTATAGTTTGCATTGCCTGCATTGTATAATCCCGATTGTGTGGCTCAGCCCCGTATTCCTTAGATGCTTGCTTTTCTCCACCAAGTGTCTTTCAATGCCTCTGTGCCAAAGTGCGAGACAGGCAGGATGACAGGATGCCCTGCTAGCTATCAAGGCCAGTGACTGGAAGACAGATTGAAGGGCTTATCAGCGGATGATGCACTTCCAGCTTGACGCTTAGGCCAGCCTTGCTGAAGGCTGATGGTACCGCTGAAGGCTTTGCTGAGTTTTACAGGGTCTCTCTATATAGAGAAAATAAACTCTTTCTCTGAACTCAACCCTCGGTGTCATTATTGACTGTCTTTCTCCCTGCCGGGCACAACGCAAGGAACCCAGCTTAAGCCAATAAGGCAACAGTCCTGAACAGTACTCACCATGAAGTTGCTACAGTAAGTGCCACACTTTTTAACAAATAAAGAATAAAAAAGAAAGAGGTCTGGTACTGCGTACCCTTGGGTACCCCCTGGAAGAAAAAAAACACTGCATACACATGTCAATAAAGTTTAGTAAAACGTGTTCAACCTTCAAACGTGTATGGTGCTATTACAGAAATGCAGTGGCAGCAGCATGGGCGCTCTCAGTGGCCTTCTCCATCACAGTGCCTCACTCTGAGGAAGGACCCTTTCATCCAAGTGAGGAAGGATGGGTGCTCTATGCAGCGGTGCTAGTGCTCCATGGCAAGCAGGCAGGCAGGTGCTGGACAAATCCACTGCTGTTTGTGAAATGCCACCTGAAGCACACGTCTTCCTGTGCCTCAGTTTAGGGCTAGGTCCGCATGTGGCGCTGTGGTCTAAACCACTGAGCCTCTTGGGCTTGCCAATCAGAAGGACGGCGTTTCAAATCCCCGCAACGGGGTGACCTCCCGTTGCTCAGTCCCAGCTCCTGCCAACCTAGCAGTTCGAAAGTATGCCTAAAAGTGCAAGTAGATAAATAGGGAAGGGAAGGTAAACGGCGTTTCCGTGCGCTGCTCTGGTTTCGGTGTTCCATTGCGCCAGAAGCGGCTTAGTCACGCTGGCAACATGACCCAGAAACACTGTCTGCCGACAAATGCCGGCTCCCTCAGCCTGTAAAGCAAGATGAGCTCTGCAACCCCAGAGTCATCTGCGACTGGACATAACTGTCAGGGGTCCTTTACCTTTACCAAAACAAGATGTAGTTACAGGTAGGTAGCCGTGTTGGTCTGACGTAGTCGATACAAAATAAAAAAATTCCTTCCAGCAGCACCTTAGAGACCAACTAAGTTTGTCATAGGTATGAGCTTTCGTGTGCATGCACACTTCTTCAGATACACTGAAACAGAAGTCACCAGACCCATATATATAGTGAGAGGGTGGGGAGGGGTATTACTCAGAAGGGTGGGAATGGGTGATTGATTGACTGACTGATAGCTGTTGGCGACTGTTAATGACTGCAATTGGTCTTACAGGAAAAAGCAAGGGGTGAGATGGCTAAAGATAGCTTTATCAAGTATAATGAGATAAGAATCCAATGTCTTTATTCAGACCAGGTCTCTCTATGGTTTTAAGCTTGGTAATAAGTTGCAGTTCAGCAACTTCTCTTTCCAGTCTATTTCTGAATTATTATTTTTGTAATAAGACTGCTAGTTTGATCTCAAGACCATGGAGAGACCTGGTCTGAATAAAGACATTGGATTCTTATCTCATGATACATGATAAAGCTATCTTTAGCCATCTCACCCCTTGCTTCTGAGTAATACCCCTTCCCACCCTCTCACTATATATAAGGGTCTGGTGACTTCTGCTTCAGTGTATCTGAAGAAGTGTGCATGCACACGAAAGCTCATACCTATGATAAACTTAGCTGGTCTCTAAGGTGCTGCTGGAAGGATTTTTTTTATTTTGTATCAACACAAGATGGGCACCATGCCTAAGTGCTAAGGTGCTGCTGAATTCATAAAATATGGGTGGTTGGGAAAGGACTATTAAACATACACTGCGAATGAACTGAAGTTAATCCCAGCAGCCACCGCACCTGGGCACACACACACCCTTTGAAAATGCCCAGCTGTTTTCTCCTGGTGGATGGGCGGCTGGTGTTGTTACATAGTTTAGTCACCAGGTGGCGGTGAGCCCACAATATATCATGGTGGGAATCGGGAGCTTCCTGTCCCTTTTTTGTTCTCATTTGAGAGAGACAATAAAGCTACTGATTGACTTGTTCCCGGATCCACACCCACAAAGGCTAGGATGGGGGGGGGAAATAGGAGCCCTCCAGATTTAGTAGGACTCGAGCTCCCATCAGCACTGGCCAGCATAGCCAAATGGCAGTGGATGATGGGATTTGTAGTCCAGCAACATCTGGACAGCCACAACTCACCCATTCCTGCTCCCATTAAAGGCTTCTCCTTGAATGGAAGCCTTACGGTGCACTTTTAAACATTATTATGCAGTGCACTCTTCATTGCTCCTTTGCAGCCACAGCTTTACTTGATCCACATTCCACATCATATGGCATCAGGTGAGTGACAGGTGGGCATAGCTGGAGGGAAATGGCCTGGCAAGCCAAACTGGGAGGACTGGATATTCGGCCCATGGACCAAAGGTTCCCCACCTGTGTTCTAAGCCATCCATAGCAGTATAACTACTGGAGGAAAATATTATATATATATATATATAATATTGCATGGTAAGGGGTTGGACTAGATGATCCATGAGGTTCCTTCCAAACCGTCTAATAATTGTATTTTAATAATGGCTGTTTCTAGGGGGTTGTTGTTGTTGTTATCTGCAAGCCACCTTGAGTCCCTGTCAGGGGAAAAGGTGGGGTATAAAGAAATATAAAATAATTATTATTATTCTATGATTCTGATGAATTTATATCCTGTTCTTCCTCCCCAAAGACCCTAGAGTGGCAAATAGATACATAATTCAAAACAAAAACTAAGCAAATACTGTCTAGAAACAGTTCAAATGTTCTAAAAACAATTGCTTTAAAAACATGTTTCCATCCAGTGGTTACAAGGTGACCAGAAGCAGTGTTATTCCGCTACCAAATGCCTGGGTAAACAGGTATGTTTTCAAATTTCCCCTGAAGGTTAACACTGATGGAGACAGACACGCTTCACTGGGGGGGGGGCATTCCACAAATGGGGAACCACCAATGTAAAGGCCCTTGTCATGGGTCAGAACCAAACAGGCTGCTCCTGGTGACGTGGCACCACCAGCAAGGTCTCACCTGCTGGTTGTAGGGTCTGATATGGTTGGCATTTGGGGAGGTGCTCATTTCAGTACTTGCTGGGAAAGCAGTGTGGTGTAGTGGTTAAGAGCGGTAGTTTCGTAATCTGGTGAACCGGCTTCGCGTCTCCGCTTTTCCACATGCAGCTGCTGGGTGACCTTGGGCTAGTCACACTTCTTTGAAGTCTCTCAGCCTCACTCACCTCACAGAGTGTTTGTTGTGGGGGAGGAAGGGAAAGGAGAATGTTAGCTGCTTTGAGACTCCTTCGGGTAGTGATAAAGCGGGATATCAAATCCAAACTCTTCTTCAGAGGGAAAGCCCAGGTGAGGAGATAGTTCAGCTCCTTTCCTCTTATTAGTTGGGATGCCCCTGTTTTCCTTCTGCTCAAAGCTTTTCATGGGTGATGGTTTTCCAGAAGCTCCAATGGCTGTTTTCTGTGATGCTTTGACGCCTCCTCCATTTTGATATTTTTCTTTATTAGTTCCCATTTTAGAATTGCTGCTCACTGTCATTTGCTTGAGTTGCTTTATTGCAGGCATCCCCAAACTGCAGCCCTCCAGATGTTTTGGCCTACAACTCCCATGATCCCTAGCTAAGAGGACCAGTGGTCAGGGATGATGGGGATTGTAGTCCAAAACATCTGGAGGGCCGAAGTTTGGGGGTGCCTGCTTTATTGGTAGTGATATGAATAGAACAATAGCAGACCTGATTTCTTTAACCTAGTGTCCTTCGGAAGCACTCCATTCAGCAAAGTCAAGTGCAGGCATAGGCAAACTCAGCCCCCCAGATGTTTTGAGGCTACAATTCCCATCATCCCTGACCACTGGTCCTGTTAGCTAGGGATGATGGGAGCTGTAGTTCCAAAACATCTGGAGGGCCGAGTTTGCCTATGCCTGGTCAAGTGCATAAAACACATGACATCATAAAATTAGCTCATAGAATCATAAAACTGTAGAGTTGGAAAGCATTCCAAGGGTCAGCTAGTTTACCCCCTGCAAAGCAAGAATCACTACAAAAGAGTATCTGGAAGATGGTTTTTTAAAAAACCTTCCACAAAGGAGTCCACCAGCTTCTGGCGGTTCCTCTGTCAAACAGATCTTACCTTAGAAAGTTCTTCCTAATGCACATATACATTTAAAATGCATGTGCAGCAATAAAATTAACATACAGTATGTATGAAGAAAACATTGTTAGAAGGAAAACAGGTTTGTTCTCAGCGATGGGAGGGGTTTTCCTTAGTAGATCAGTTTACAGATCTGCGCTGTACTGTTTTAGTTCTGCAATCTATACATGTTTACATGGGAAGGAAGCCGAAAGCAGCTGTACTCAACCCCTCTGGGTGTTTTGGGACTACAGTTCCTATCAACCTCAGACAGCCTGGCCCATCAATCATTGGAAATGTGCCCTGATCTTCATGCCATGACTAGGTGTCTTGTTTAACCAGCCTGGCGGAAAATTAGCCCCAGGCCCTACAGGCTTATGAGAGGCGCATTCAGTGCTATGCCGTTGCTGACCTTTCTAGCTGAGCCAATTACTTGCGTGGCTGGTCCTCCGAAATGCTAGCGCAAGGCTGGGCCCTGCATCAGCTGTGACACCACAGCCTGGGAAAGGAGATTGCCAGGGACCTCAGTACCCCCTTGGAAAGGGGCGTAGCTCAGTGGTAGAACATCAGCTTTTCCTGAAGTTTTTCCCAAGTTCAATCCCTGGCATCCCCAGGTAGAGGTTGGAAAAGACTCCCCCCCTGAAACACCGGAGAGCTGCTGCCAGTCAGTGTAGACAATAACAAGCTAGATACACCAGTGCTCTACCACTGAGCGACACTTCTTCCCCTGTGTGTAAGATTTTTGAGTGGGCAGATATGGTGGGGTTTTTAATGAATTTGTATTATTTTTCATTACAGTGGTACCTCGGGTTACAGACGCTTCAGGTTACAGACTCCGCTAACCCAGAAATAGTACCTCAGGTTAAGAACTTTGCTTCAGGATGAGAACAGGAATCGTGCGGCGGCGGCACGGCGGCAGCGGGAGGCCCCATTAGCTAAAGTGGTACCTCAGGTTAAGGACGGTTTCAGGTTAAGAACGGACCTCCAGAACAAATTAAGTTCTTAACCCGAGGTACCACTATACAAATAAAAGCATGTTTGGCAATCACTCGTAGCTGAGTAAGATTGTCTTCCTTAAACACGGTTTTAACAGTGGGATTGTAAGTGACTATGGAGGCCATTTCTGGATCCACACGTCCTTCCACAGTGGAGACATAGGTTTCCAGGCGGGAGTTGATCACGGTGAGGGTTTGCCAAGCGTGCCTTCCTCTTAGCATGTTTCTCCCTTTCATTTTGTGTTTGAGCATCTTCAAAGCCCATGATACCTTTGATAAAGGCCGTTGTCCAATTGGAGCACGCGCAGGCCAGTGTTTTCCCGTTATCGGTGTTTATACTGCATTTTTTTAAGAGAGAGTCCTTAAACCCCTTTTGTTGACCACCAGCATTATGATTTCCATTTTTAAGTTCGGAATAGAGTAGTTGCTTTGGAAGACAATAATCAGGCATCCACACAACATGACCAGTCCAATGAAGTTGATGTTGAAGAATCATCACTTCAACACTGGTGATCTTTGCTTCTTCCAGTACACTGGCATTGGTTCACCTGTCTTCCCAAGTGATGTGTAAAAAATTTCAGAGACACCGTTGATGGAATCTTGAGGAGTTGGAGTTGGCCTTTGTAAGTGGTCCATGTTTCTCAAGCATACAGTAAGGTTGGTAGTACAATAGCTTTGTTAGCAAGCATTTTGGTTTCCCTACGAATGTCCCAGTCCTCAAACACTCCGCACTTCAATCGGGAGAAAGCTGTGAGAGTGATAAAAGCATACAGCTACAGTGGTACCTCGGTTTATGAACACAATTGGTTCCGGAAGTCTGTTCATAAACTGAAGCGTCCATAAACTGAAGCGAACTTTCCCATTGAAAGTAATGGAAAGTGGATTAATCCGTTCCAGATGGGTCCGCGGAGTACTCAACCTGAAGCGTACTTAACCCGAAGCATGGGTGTAATTGGTTCCGGAAGTCTGTTCATAAACTGAAGCGTTCATAAACTGAAGCGAACTTTCCCATTGAAAGTAATGGAAAGTGAATTAATCTGTTCCAGATGGGTCCGCGGCGTTCGTAAACTGAAACTTCGTAAACCGAGGTGTTCATAAACTGAGGTTCCACTGTACAGTAACAATCAGAGACTCTACTGCTGCTCCCAATTCTGCATGCGAGTAAGGAAAATACGAACATTTGTCCACTTAGCTCAGTACTAACTGGCGGTGGCTCTGCAGTACTTTCAGACCTGGTAGCTATTGCAGCTCTACCTGGAGACACCAGGGTTCGAACCTGGGACCTTGTGCATGCAAAGCTCTTCCTTTTCACATTAATGTTAGCAATGTTGTTAGCTTTCTGGGAAGGCCTTTGAATCGCTGCAGACTTGCTTTGAAGTGGGGGGCGGGAATCATAAAGTTTCTTCAACTGTTTTGGACCAGCGTGGATGACAAATCAAGTCCGACCATGCCTGAAGAAGGAGGTTAAATGCACAACAGCAGTGCAAACTTCTCCAGCTGGAATCTTAAGGGTGAAAAAGTGAAGAAGTCACTACATGTTCTGTCAGAAACATTCCTTGACAGGTACAAGTGGCTCCCATTTTAAAAATAAGCCCCAGACACACAAAAAACACCCTCCTGGTAATTACCTGGAACACTTTGGCAGGTGTGGCGGCGGAGGGCATTTGTCCTGACAAGTTTCGTCCTCCCCTCTCACAGGTGTGACTAAGAATACCTGTCCAAAGAGCCAGGAAGACGAGGTGCTTCTGCAGCCTGAGTTTCTGCAAATGGATCTTGTGATTGGCCGATGGGGAACATGACTGTGCACATGGCATCAGAAACGCAGAACTGTAGAGTTGGAAACGATCCAAAGGGTCAACTAGTCCAAGCCCCTGCAATGCAGGAAGCACAGCTAAGGACAGCACAGGGAGAAATGGAGTGATCTGGAATGAAACCAGAGGTGGATTTAGGGCAGAACCACTGCTTCCTTGCACTGGGCACCAAGCCAGCGGGGTGGGGGGACACTTCAGGGTGTCACAACTATGACATAGTGCAGGGGTTCCCAAACTAAGGCCCGGGGACCGGATGCGGCCCAATATCTGGCCCACGGACGGTCCGGGAATCAGCATGTTTTTACATGAATAGAATGTGTCCTTTTATTTAAAATGCATCTCTGGATTATTTGTGAGGCCTGCCTGGTGTTTTTACATGAGTAGAATGTGTCCTTTTATTTAAAATGCATCTCTGGGTTATTTGTGGGGCACAGGAATTTGTTCATTTCCCCCCCAAAATATAGTACGGCCCCCCACGAAGTCTGAGGGACAGTGGACCGGCCCCCTGCTGAAAAAAGTTTGCTGACCCCTGACATAGTGAATTGAACAGAATGGGAGGCAAGAGGCAGGGGGTGCCGGATTCTGGGCTTGCAATGGGCACCGCTGAAAACTGAAAGACCAACGTCCGGCCCCGATGAAACCATTAGGCAAAGTGAGGTGACTGCCTGAGGCAGCAGGTGCTGGGTAAAGGCGGTTAGGTGTCATGTGTGGAGAGTCCACCTCTACCTTTGGTAACTTCACAGATAAGAATTAACAAGCAGTTTATTTTTTATAGTCCTTTTATTCAGGCATCAGGTTGCAAGCAAAAAATCCACATCCCTCCACAAGGAGAGCAGTTGGCTACTTTAAATCCTTCCTTCCCCGTCGCCATCCTGCACGCCAACAGGAAGTCCCTCCTCCTCTCTGCATCCTTTGTTCTCTAATACGGTCAGATCTCCTAGTTTGTGGGGAGGGAGGGTCCCCACACTCTCTAATGACGTCTCTGCTATCTGTCCCCTCCCTTCTGTTTCTCTTGCCATTATCTCATAGCTAAGTAACTCCTGCCTAAGTTGCTCTGTATCTGTATCTGTGTCTGTCTCAGCTTCTTTCCCCTCCAGCTCCTCTTCTAAGGGAATCTGCTCTGCCTGAGAATGCATTTCCCAATCCTCTGCTTCAGACTATTTCCTGACATTAGGAGAGTTGAAACCAGGGGAAATAGGAAGCAGTCTTACAGCAAGTCAGATTCATAGCTGCCAAGTCTCCCGTATTCCCCAGGAAACCCTAGTTTTCCAGCTGTTCCCAGCCGAAAAAACTGATTTTTTTTCTTTTTCCCCGGTTTATTCTGGCGCAGCAGCCATTTTGGAACTGGGCGGAGCATGCTCAGAAGCGACTTTTGATGCTGCTTTGCCCAGTTCCAAAATGGCTGCAGCACGACTTCTGGTGCGGCGGCCATTTTGGAACAGGGCAGAGCAGCATCAAAAGTAGCTTCTGAGCATGCTCTGCCCAGTTCCAAAATGGTGGCAGCGCTACTTCCGGTCTGCTACTTCCGGTCCAGTCCCTTATTTCTCAGGCCAGAACTTGGCAGCTATGGTCAGATTACTGGTCCTTCCAGCTCAGTATTGTCCACACTGACTGGCAGTAACTCTGCAGGTTTTGGGGCAGGAGAAAGAACCCGGGGAAATATGGAGAGCCTGCTGGAATCCCACAAGCAGGACCTGAGCACAGGAGCCCTTTCCCTTCCTGTGATTTCCAGCAACTGGTATTCAGAAGCATGACTGACTGTGAGGATAGCTATCAAGGTTAGTGGCCATTTTAGTCATCTTTTTTCCAGCCCTACTTAGAGATGCTGTGGATTGAACCTGGGACCTCATATGTTCACAGCAGATGCTCTACAACTGAGCTATTGACCCTCCCAAAAAGTAAGTTTTCAGTCCAGAACAGCCAGTTTAAATATGAGGAATCAGCAGAAAATGGGTACCAATATATCTGACATACCTTTGAAGAGAAGAATTTGAGGGGGATGGGTGGACATATGAATTCATTTCCATGTATGAATTGCTTCTTCTAAATACATTGAATGTGGCTTAAGGATAAAAACTGTAAAAACAAATTTTAAAAAATACAAAAATTGTATGACTAGAAGCAAATAAATTTCATATATAAAAACAAAACAATCGAAATAATTCCATCACTCTCTTTATTACAGTCACCGAAGCAGAAGCTTTGTACAAATTTATAAAATAATACAAAACAAAATAGAAAACAGTATCAATAAAATCACTAGCAACCAGGGCTGGCCCACCCGTGAGGCAACCTCAAGTTGCAGGATCCACAGGGACAGTCAGCGGATCTTGTTGTAGATTGTTATCCCCCCCCCCTGTTCCTAATGTTGATATTCACTCCCACTGGCAGGGAGGGGGCTGCCATTTTGTGGTTCACCTCAGGTGCCAAAATGTCTTGAGCGGGCCCTGCTAGTAACTGTATCATGCTATAGAGCACAAGGCATAAAATACCTAGCCACCCTAGAAAAGGAGGATGTTTTCTGACCTGAAAGGAGTCAAGGGAATACATGGAACTGGCTGAGATGACCAGGAGAATACGCGACCGGGGAGAAGAAGCGACAGAAGAAGAGTGGAAAGACTTTAAAGTTTATTCGAAAAAATATGGTAAAATTGTATATTGAGATTAGATTTAGAAGTTTATAGAAACTGCGGGTTTGAGAATTATGTTAAGTAAATTGATGTATGAGAGATTTGAAATTGCAAGGACTTTTAAACAATGAATTGGAAATTGCTAAAGATAAATGAGAAATGAACCGCAGATAGAGGGAACTCGAGGAAGTCCCCTCTTACAATGTTAAAGGAAAAGGATTATGGTACTTTGATTTTCTGTGTTTTTATTGTTGTTTTTGTAATGTTATTTTTTCTTGTTATTTTTGTTTCTATTTGTTGTGTTTAAAGTGTTGTGTTTTTCTGTAAAACCAATAAAAATTATTTTAAAATAAAATAAAATGAAAGGAGTCAAGGAAGCATAAGTTGCATCTGATCATCCTGGGAATTTCTGTAAAATAAAAAAAAAGTTCCATAAAAATCATACCAGTACCACAATAAAAGCAACACATAAGTACATGAGTTATCAATTCTACCTCTTCAAATTCACAGGGACATTTGCATTGCCAATGGAGGGGGAGTATTGGGGCGGAATCCCCTCCAGGACTGCTAATGGAAGGATGTTTAAACACGCCAGAAGAGAGAGCTCATAAAGATAGGACGGTATGATATTTGAGGTTAAGCCAAGGAACAATTCCATGCCTATAAAAACAATACCCACACCTGGCATATGATACAGCCTTGGCCACTGATCTACTTTGCCTCGGGTCTGTTTGGCTTTATTCCCCCCTGCCCAATATATTTTATTGTGTTCTTAAAATTAGAACAAGGAAAAAGAGAACAAAGAACAATATTTCCGGTTACAGATCTTGGATCTATTGAACAAGTTTGGCTATGATTTGCTGCTTGCTGGTTTACTTTGGACAGGAACACTTCGCAAGAAAGGGGTGAAGAGTTGATAATCCCTCGTTTTGACATAACAGGAAAGAGTCCGGCCAACAAGCCTTCAATCTATATTATGCTGAAGATGGAAAACAAAAGGTTGACATGGGTGGGTTAGGTTCTGATGCTTTTTTGCAAGGTACATTGAACATTTTGGCAGTGTCAAAGTCCACCTTGGCCATCCAGGCCAGATTTTCCTCCAGCACAACGGAACTCAAGCTGGTTTGTGCTCTCTCTTTTGGCCTGACCTTGGCTTTCCCAGCCAGACTGGAGCTTGAGATATTTGTGACGTAGATCCAATGAGACTTTCCAACCAACGAAGTAACCAAGAAAGGCAATCATTTGACCATCACATTTCAAGATGAGGAGGGCGCTTTCACAAATAAGTTGTGGCCTGGTTTGCACATAGCACAAATCCGGGGTTTGCTAAACGGTGGTTTGTTCGCATTAGCAAAGTCTCTTATACAACACAAACGGAGTCGGGAGAGAAAAGAAATCAGGGGAGCACTTGGAAATAATGGACAACGGGCATGCCTCAATTATTTCATTATTCATTTATTTCATAAATTTTATACACCACTTGATTGTAAAAATACCAAAAACCTCAAAGCAGTTTACAAAAAGATAAAACAATAAAATCAAGACTAATGCACAGTCATGCTTTAAACCGTAGAAAAGTTAACATACCAAAGCAGATTAAAATTACATTGACCTTCTGAGTGTCTTTTGTTTTGTTTTGTTTTGTTTTGTTGCTTGTTACTTAGTTAGTTTACCCTGAAAATAACTTAGCTGGATAAAGCTTTTTTGCAATGGCCTCTTCCTTCAATCCAAGAGCAAAGCTTTGGCCCTTGTGAATCTCACCCACTGTAAAATCTCCTTTCCCCATTTCCTACTGCCTGTCCAGAGCATGTCCAGAATTCACAAGGCATTCTTCACTGTTTAGCGGCCTGTCAGAGCAACTAGCGCCATCCATTACAGTGCACAATTTTATCCAAATATTTATATTTCCTGACACAGGGGGTAAAGGAAAAGAAGGCATTTGGTGCGTAATCCAGAGAATCCCAGTGTGGTGAGTAAATAATTGTGCCACACTTTGTGAGAACAGGATGAATAGCATGGAATGAGTAGTATTTGCCTCCTTGAACAACATGGCCTCAGGCTGCATATTCAACCTCCCTTTTCCCCAGCCCCATTCACTCATGGCACTTAGAGGTGTATCTAACCCACTCGAAAGGACTTCAGTTGTGGAGAGAGCGGACATATACAAATACGAAGATTTAAAACAGCATCAAAAGGGACATCTCTGTGGTTGAGGGGGCCCTGAGGAAAGGTCTTCCGATCAGCCTCTGTGAGGTTTCTCTGTCTCCGGTGAGGGACAGCAGCAGCAGTTTCTCCCAAAGCTGTAGTGGCACCATATGGAGGGGTTCATGAGCAGATAAAAAGATGTTTCCAAGCTGCCTGGGAAGAGGATAGCAGGTACAGCTCCAGGTTTGGGACGGCAAACATCTTTGCAGTGGTGGGACCCTCAAGAAGTCCCTGATTCTGTTGGATGCTGGTGCCAAAGCAGCTTGTATTATCTTCATCATGGTAAGATTTGGGGCTAGTCAATAAACTTGTTTGTTCAACCCCTCTTCTGATTTTGATCCTTCCAGATCAGGGATGTTGCTCAAGTTTGGGGAAGTGACTACAGTTCCGCTTGCATTGAGGGTGTTGCCAGGAGCAATTGATCCCCCTCGGGGCTGAGTCACTCACTGGGAAGAGTCGTTCAAAGGTCCATCATGTTAAGCCTACAAAAGGTGTTAGCTATGTCAACAGATAATAGGGAGAGTGATGCCTGTGCTTTGAAAGGGCAAAGTTGGGCAGTGAGATGAGTCAGTGGTTCACTCCTTCAAGCAGCATGGGGACAGCGGTGCCAACTTGAATAAAATATTGGGGGGCAAGTAAGCCCTGCCCTGCACAATCTATTATAAGTCACAGCACATACACATCATTTGAATGGCAATGCCCATGAACTTGAGGCATACTCAACCTGTGGAATACTCTAGTATGCAACATGGTACGGATTCCAATGCTGGAGGGAGCTGTAGTGTGGAGGTATTGATCCTGCAAGGAAGGGCATCAGGCATGAAGTGGAGCCTCGCCGTTGGGCCTACCTTCTTCTGGGAAGATGCATACCTGCCAAGTTGCTACCAGAGAAATAAGGGACCGGGCCGGAAACAGCAGACCAGAAGTAGCACTGCCGCCATTTTGGAACTGGGCGGAGCATACTCAGAAGTGACTTTTGATGCTGCTTTGCCCAGTTCCAAAATGGCCGTCGCGCCAGAAGTCGCACTGCAGCCATTTTGGAACTGGGCAGAGCAGCATCAAAAGTCGCTTCTGAGCATGCTCCGCCTAGTTCCAAAATGGCCGCCTCGCCAGAATAAACCGGGGGGAAACAAAAAAATCCGTTTTTTCAGCTAGGAACAGCTGGAAAAACGGGGATTTCCCAGGGAAAACGGGAGACTTGGCAGCTATGAGGATGCAGCAGCTGATCAGGCAGGTCTTGGCATTCCTGTTTCTCCTTCCTGCCTGATGTGCTTCCCCCTGATAACACCCTCTGCCAATCCAACCCGACTTGCAGTGATCTGTGGCTGTGAAACCTGACTCATCCAAGGCAGCGGTGGAGGAAGCCACTCGGGCGCCTGGGGCGGCGCACCCAGGAGTGGGGTGCACCGCCCATAGGGGCCTCTGGAGTCTGCCTGCCTCCTCCCACTCAGCCGCCCAACAGCTGGGGGGGGGGAGGCAGCAGGCGGACTGTTTGGGCAAAGTGGAGCCTGTGTGTGCCTAAGCCACCACATCTCTCCCAGGAGAGACATGTGGCTCAGGTGCACTGCAGATCCCGTGGTGAGTGCCACCTGGCATTTTGTTACCCTCCCCCCCCCCGAGTAGTGACACCCGGGGCAGGCCGCTCCCACTGCACCCCACTTCCTCCACCACTGATCCAAGGCCCTCCAAATACGCTTAATTTCGCTCATGGCTTGACATGAATCCGGTGCATAGCCCTTCTTCTCATCTTCTGCCTTCTGTTGGCCTCTTTCTTGAACTCCCAGTCACTTTCTCTGTTCCCACTCTGCCCCTTACATCACCTCTTGCAATCCTCCATCACCAACTGTCTTCACACTGACAGCGCATAGAATCATCGAATTGTAGAGTTGAAAGGGACCGTGAGGGTCATCTAGTCCAACCCCCTGCAATCTGTTGCCCAACATGGGACTCAAACCCACGACCCTGAGATTAAGAGGCTCATGCTCTACTGACTGAGCTATCCTACATTAGACTTCTTCATGCAGCACAGAGTTAAACTATGGAACTCACTCCCACAAGAGGCAGTGATGGCCACCAACCTGGATGGCCTTAAAAGAGGCTTAGATAAGGATTTCCTCTGCCTTCCTGTTGAGTCTCTGTTTCCTGTGGTACAGCAAGAACTAATGGATGGATGCACACATAATATCTCATCCAGTTGCCAAACCTTTCTTTAAAAAATAAAAATAAGCTTGCTTTTAGGCTTTGCTATGGAAGCACAAGTCCTTAAAGATAAATTATTGGTTGATTATTCACCTTCGGACAACAGCTCACCTTGCAGTGTCTAAGAATTGGAGATCCTTGGAGGTGGACTTATTTGAAATCTGGCTGGCACAAGTCTGGGACCTAATTCTGATGGAAGAATTGGTTTAATAAAATTGCTTTAACAAAGGAACATGGATATAGACCACGGAAGACGTAGTTTTGCCTTTAATATGTCTTATATAATTATGCTTTTTCGGACAATGTCAGGGGAGTTGTAGGGGTGGGTGGAGGGAGCGAGGAAAGGAACATGTTTCTGTCTGTATCGTTATTTAAAACCAATAAAGAAAAGTTTTTAAAATAATAAAAAAATAAAATTAATAAACCCACAAACCACAGGGTGTGGTTGGCACTTGACATGTGTCCTCTCTCTTCAGATGAAGGTATTAAAGGCAGAGGGGTCACACCCTGCCTTCATAATGAAAAGCAGAGCCCTTGGAGCCTGTCACTATCAGCCCAGCACACGAGAAGAAGGAAGCAGGTACGTACTTTGCTCAAAAGAGATGCTTCGTGCTCCGCTTTCCTGCCCTCTGCTAGATAGTTCGGAGAGTTTCATTGCTTGAAGGGAAGCCTGCCCTTTCCTGCTTCTCCACAAATCTCTCATCTAAACTGCAGCTCACCATCAAGCCCTGTCCATTTTTTTTAACTCACGCACATTGCGAGAATCAGCTAAAGTGCTATCTAAATAATAAATATTACTACTATTATTATTATTTAAAGCCCTGACAGGGCTACACATAGACTCAAGGTATGGATTTTTAATGCACTGTATTGTGAACTGCTCTGGCATCGTTGAAACAAAGAGGGGTTCAGAAGCATTAAAGGGGGGAAGTCCTTAAAATGAAGCAAAAGTGTTGTAGGTTTGTTAAGTCGGACACAGTTTCTGAGGTCAAAGGTGGACTTTGGAATTATGGAGCCTTGAGCGAGGACAAAATTTGCCCCCAACCCCCCCCCCCCTTATTTATTATTTTCAGAATAATTCTATTTGGTCTAGTTGCTTTTTAATGAATCGTTGTAGTGCTATTTTTCTAGAAAAAGAGGTGCTGGAATGCACCCTGAATGCCTCCCTCATTCTCTGAGTTCTGGTATGTTCCAGCTGGAAAAAAGCCATGGATCTTCTCAATATTGTTATTATTTTGCACCCCATTAGCTTGGTCCCCTGAGCTGGAGAACCACTCATAATTGCCTAAATCCGGCGCTGCTCAGGTCTCTGTGTTTGCAAATTCTGGAATGTCTTTGATGCTGCATTTCTAACGAATTTCCTGTTCTTTTGATGATCAGGGAAACCTGAAGAGAATTATGACCAAAACTGAAATAGGTTTCATTTATTTCTTTGTTGTTGTTTTTCTAGAGAGAGCAGATTTAGCCATGGGGAGGGACCCATTTGGAACAATGCTACGTCGATCAAGAGTATTTGCTTCCATTGTTATGGTTGGTGAGTACAGTTATGTTTGGATGCTGTCAGCTCCCAAGATGCTACTGAAGGAATTTTTTTATTTTACTGAAATTCACCTGAGCCAACCTGAGAAGATTGACTGGCCAGGGACAGGCAAAATAGAAATTGTAAAAACAAATACTTAAACAAGACAAATTCACTGAGGTGAATTTTAGAGAATATTGACTGGCCACTGAAGGGTGAACTATAAATTGTGAACAAATAACCAAATACAACAACGCGCTGAGGTAAATTTTTAGAGAGTCCTGCTTGGGCAATATGATAGGAATGTTGAAGCAAAAAGTAGCTTAATAAGACTCAAGGGCATCTCTGAAGAGAGGATTCTCAGGTCTCTAAACCGCCACAAAACTTTATATGGAGCAGGAGCAAAAATAGGGGTTCCAGTTTGGGTTTGGGGAAAACTTCCAAAAGGAAGTAAACTGTTTTGACAAGTAATGGGAGAGATTTTTGGGGAATGGGGGAGGATTGGGGCCTTTGAATTCTTGGGAAGGGGAGAGTTCCTTTTTTAAAAAAAACATTTAGACATTTCCCTAATGCTCCTAGCTGTGTGGGCTGGGGGGAAATCTCACTGTAGTGAGGAGTGAAGAGATCAGCCTTCCTTTCCTGTGCACACCTAAGTTTATTTTAGGACAAACAAGATAACCAGCTGCATGCTACATTCAAGAGAACATCTAATTTGGGCCTCATTATAGCCCTTTTCTTTATGGATTCACATCTGGGCGTTGCCATCATATAATTAGAAGAAAATTAGAGCATGCAAAAGCAAATGATAGAAGGGCATGTTATTTATATTATATGTTATTAATTGTAAACCCTCCAGCTTTTTTATGGAGAGAAAGAGGGAGACACCTCCAATGCTCCAGTATTCATTCTAAGGATGACTGACTGAGAACCACTTTCCACATTTGTATGGTACATTGCTGAAAGCTCTTCTCCCACCAGTTCTGTGCTGTATTAATTTACTCTGTAGTAAATTCCAGTCTCCCACCAAATGTAAATCCAGGGGGTGCTTGGTCTGCTATTAACGGTACAGTGGTACCTCGGTTTTCGGACGTAATCCATTCCGGAAGACCGTTCGACTTCCGAAATGTTAAAAAACTGAAGTGGTTACTTCCATAACCATTTACTTCCAGAAAACTCAATACGGAAGCCGCGTGGTATGTTCGACTTCTGAAAAGCGTTCGAAAACCGAAGCAGTTACTTCCGGGTTTTCGGCGTTCGAAAACCAAAACGTTCGACTTCTGAGACGTTTGAAAACCGAGGTACCACTGCACTCTGGAAAAGCAGAAAAGTCATTGGTTATCAGTACAGTGGTACCTTGGTTTAAGAACAGCTTAACTTATGAACAACTTGGATCAAGAACACTGCAAACCCAGAAGTAGGTGTTTTGGTTTGTGAACTTTGCCTTGGAAGCCAAACATGTTCCGCTTCCTGTCGAGTGTGTTCCATTTGTAAAATGAGTCCCCCGCTGCTATGGGAAAGCACGCCTTGGTTTAAAAACGCTTTGGTTTAAGAACAGACTTCCGTAACGGATTAAGTTCGTAAACCAAGGTACCACTGTACTTCAAAATACATATTAGGGAGATGATGGAAAATTTGACGTCACTCAGGCGCAAATGAGCAAGTCTGACAAGCAGATCTGAACAAGCAGCTGCTTGCTAGGCTCTGGCATCTGCCTGCCGAGAAAGCAGCAAGTTCTCTACTGAGACACCAAGATTGGTCACAGACAAATGAGGAAAGAGCGGTCAATCAAAGGATAGCAGAATAAATAAACTCCAAAGGTGAGGTTGCCTTCTCCACCACACCTGGGACAGCAGTTAGTTTAACAAGCCCAGAAGTTGCCCCACTCAGCCTACTGGATATGCCAGCCTTTCCAACTGTGGTGGGGAGGGGTAGATGCACAACATGTGCCTCCTCCAAGGCCTATCTTCTAGCATCACACACCTAAGTGCTGTATTGTCAGAGCCCCGGATTGTGCCAAGCCGAGCAAATCACAGCTTTGGGGACTTTATTTGTTTTTGCTGCTGAAGCAAAAGAAGCATTTGACAAAGGGCATTTGCTGGGCCAGGTTTCCAAACGTGAGCTGCATTTGATTCGAAGAGGTGTGTGGTATTTTTCCCCTGAAGCCTTATGTGTCTTTCAGGTTGGGTGGTGGCAGCTACTGCCAGTTCTGCACTGAAGTTTCCAGTAAGTATTTTCTTGGCTCGTGCATACTTGTTGGGCTTTCCTCTAGCTATGGAGGGGCTGTAGCTCTGTGGTACGACACCTGTTTTGCATGCAAAAGGTCCCAGGTTCAATCCCGATCCAGGTATGGCTGGGAAAGACTGCTGCCTGGAACCCTGGAGAGCCTCTGCCAGTCGGTGTAGACTTCCTCCAAAGAATTCTGGGAGCTGCCGTTTGTTAAGGGCACTGAGAGTTGGAATAGGAGAACCCTATTTCCCCCTCCCGGAGCTACAATTCCCAGGGTTCCCTGAGAAGGGTTGCATGTTAAACCACTCTGGCAATTGTAGCCAGTAGGAAACAGGGGTGTCTCCTATCATCTCTCAGCACCCTTAACAAACTACACTTCCCATAATTCTTTGGGGGAAGCCATGATATCATAGAATTGTAGAGTTGGAAGGGACCACGAGGGTTGTCTAGTCCAATCCAACCCCCTGCAATGCAAGAATCTTTTTGGCCCAACATGGGGCTTGAACCCACAACTCTGAGATTAAGAGTCTCACACTCGTGTGAATGTAGCTTCAGAATAAGGTGACTTCCTATGTTCTTATGGAGTCCAGAATTGAGGCTTCAGGTAAAATAAGCACCAAAAAAATCCAGGCTGTTATTACTGTTCCAGCTCTATGGCAACAGATGGCCAAGGAAGACCAGTCAGAATTACCATACTGAAAAAGAAAGAAAAAAGGCCACTCATTTGATACCACCCTCCGCATCCAGCCAAGCACAAAGGGATCATCACAGCTGAACACATTCCAGACAGACAAAATATTCAAGAACGACTAGTGAGGGGTGTGGCCTGGGGTGGGGCTTGGGAGGAGTTTTAGGGACCAGCTGAAGAGCCCTGGGTGGCCACATTGGAACCCAATCTGGCCCAATGTCCCCCAGCCCTGCAATAGTGCAAAAGAAAGGCTGGTATGGATAAGGTAGGCGGGCTTCAAAGAGTCCAGGTGTTTGCCCAAAGAAGCTTAGAACATATTATGGGTGAGACAGCCAGAACCCACAGAGAGAAGGCAGCAAGGCTGGAGGTCAAGGCTGATCAAGGGATCACGGGCAGCTCCAAATGAGCAACTCACGCCAGCAGAAGCAAAGGTCTTTAAATTATTGCTCTTAATTCTTCTTATTGATAATTTTATTGTTTTATCTTTTCTGTAAATTTGTTGAGATTGATTCATTTATTTTACAAAAAGCGGTGTATAATTTTTATGAAACAAACAAACCCTCTAGTCTGAAGACACGCACACCTCTTTCATTCTGCAGCGCACGCACCCTGGTGTCTCCAGACTGGTGATTTATGGTGGGAGGCATCTGCTTCTTCGGGGTCAGGGAAGATGTCTGTGACAGTCCAGGTTCTGAATCTATGGGCCCCAATAGTCTGGGAGGATCCAGCTCCTCATCTGGTGCCCCTGCAGCCTCCGGTTCATTATCCATAGAATCACAGAATTGTAGAGCTAGCAGGAACCCCCAAGGCTCATCCAGCCCAACCCCCATGCAATGCAGGAATTACAGCTAAAGAATCCCTGGCAGATAGCCATCCAACCTGTGTTTAGAAGCCTCCGATGAAGGAGAGTCCACTTCAAAAAAAATAAAAATAAAAAATAAAAATAAAAAAAGAAGGAGAGTCCACTTCTCTGATGAAGAAGAGTCCAACTCTCACCATTAGAAAGTTCTTTCCTATGTTTAGTAGATATCTCCTTTCTAGGGTTGCCAGACTCAATAGAGGACAGGAATTCTGTGCCTTTGCCCTGCTCTCTTTTGAGTCTGGAAACCTTAAAGAGAAACCAGCAGACCCTTTGTTTAATTTCCAAGCAAAGGGTCTGCTGGTTTCTCTTTAAGGTTTCCAGACTCAAAAGAGAGCAGGGCAATTAAAGGCACAGAAGTCCTGTCCTCTACTGAGTCTGGCAACCCTACTCCTTTCTTGTCATTGGAGTGCATTGGTTTGGTTCCTACCCTCTGGAGCAGCAGAAAACAAGCTTGCTCCCAAGCTTCCATTAATTTGGAACACCGATGGATTCAGGAGGTCATGACTTCATTGGGCACATGTGATTTCCCCTCTGCCTCAGTCTGGGCCCAGGGTCATTCATTCTTGTTCTGCCACCAGGTTGCTGGCTTGCCAGGCAGCCAGTGTGACACATTCTCTCCAGCAATCCTGAACTCCCTGGGACAGAAGGCTCTCAGACTCTCAGTGCAGCAGATTGAGAA
The DNA here is from genome assembly GCF_963506605.1 of Zootoca vivipara. Classification (NCBI taxonomy): domain Eukaryota; kingdom Metazoa; phylum Chordata; class Lepidosauria; order Squamata; family Lacertidae; genus Zootoca; species Zootoca vivipara. The sequence goes on along the minus strand of NC_083289.1, from coordinate 31,196,079 downwards.
CTGCATCCCTGGCAGCGTCCTGGCCTCTTCTCTGCCTTCCTTGAGCAAAGTTCAGGGCTGGGACCCTGAACAGGCTGGCACCATCCTGGAGAAACTGTTCAGTTCTGGATACCAGGTGAGAAGAACATTGTCCCCTTGTATATGAAATACATACAGCTGAGCAGGACCCTTGAGGAGACATGGGAGTGAAGAAAAACATCTCACCTGGTACAGGGAACTTCTGCAAAAAGTTGAAGTTTTTTGCCAACAGGAGCTGCCCATCTGCAAATCTTGCCTTGGGGAAAGAGGTGTAGCTCAGTGGTAGAGTATCTGCTTTGCATGCAGAAGTTCCCAGGTTCAGCACCCCAATTTGCAACTCTGAAGAGTCCCCAGTTTGCAACTCTGAAGAGTCACTGCCAGTCAGTATGAACAGTGCTGAGCTAGATGGACCAATGGCCTGACTCAGCAGAAGGCAGTTTCCTATGTGCACATTGGCCTCTGTGTCTGGCAGGTCAGAATGAGACTGGTAAGAAATCAGTCCAATGAGAAATGGGTCAAAAGCTCATGTAGAAAGGAGAAAAATGTCCCGACTAAAGAAGAATGGCAACAGAAGTTATCAGAATATTCAGAAATGGTGAAACTTGCTGGAAGCATAAGAAATCAAGAATACAAAACTACAGTGGTACCTCTACTTACGAATTTAATGCGTTCCGAATGCACATCCATAAGTCGGAAAAAAAATTGTAAGTCAAATCCCATAGGAATGCATTGGGAGAAAAAATTCGTAAGTCGAAGCAACCCTATCTAAAAATTCGTAAGTAGAAAAAATCCTATCTAAACCGCATCCAAGATGGCGGATGGAGCTCCGTTCATAAGTAGAAACATTCGTAAGTAGAGTTGTTCGTAAGTAGAGGTACCACTGTATTGTAAACAAATTAAGACATTAGCAGGATTAAAGTAAAAACATGCAGTGACAGAAAACATATATTGACTAACTGGGATAAACAATAAATAGGGCTAACATGGAAATGCAGTTAAAAAAAACAGTATAAATGTAAGAAACCACAAAAAAGGGGTAGGGTTGTCAAATTATGATGTGGAATAATTCAAATTTATGTTTTGTGTTTGTTGTAAAATGAAAAGTATAACTAATTTTTTTATTTAAAAAAAAAGTTCATGTAGAAGTCCCCTAAGAACATGGCTCAGTGTGGGCTTGCAGTGTCTCCCAGCTCCAAGCTACCAATTCAGTCTTCTGGGTGAAGTTGACTATTGGATGACCAACCTTGTTTCTACAGCTAAGAGTTTCCTATTTACAGATTCAGGATGGCCAGAGCCTTGCAGCACTTGGGAGTTTGGTGGTTGGGTTGAGCCACACCAGCCTGGAATCCATACCTGCCCAGGTGGTCTTGGACGCTGTTAAAGTCCCAAGCTTTGCCAAGCAGCTGGAGACTATGCCACCCACTGTGAAAACAGCATTTGTGGAAAAGGTGAGGCCTTTGTTTTTCCTGTTAACTCATTGTAGTATTGCGATGCTATTATTTGTTAAATGGTTTTTGAAAATTCTTCTGTTCAGACAAAACAAACCCCCAGAGCAGCTTGCAATCTGAAAGACACGGCACAAAAAGAAAAGGGGGATGGGGAGGGAGAAGGGGGAAAATAAACTGAAGCACTAGTTCTTAGTTACAGGATCCTTGACCTGTCATAATGGAAAGGTTTCAAGGAGAGGGGAAGCTCAAAATCTCCAGCCTTTCATGAGAACTGACAGAGAGGCCTAATAATAACAGCTTTCATGTTTTTAAAAGCACTTCACATACATTGTAATTATTGTTTTTTTTTAAATATATTTTATTAATTTTCCAATTAAAACCAATTATATCACATTCATTATTTCAAATTATACACATATATATATCAATCAAACCGAATGTTATGCCAAATCATCTAAAGAATTTTTTATTTGGGTTCCCATGCTTCAAGAAATTGGGGATTCCTCGCAACCGTCCACTGCCGTCTTTTTTCTAAAGTTCAAATCGTCCTCCAAGTTCATAATAATCCAGATCTTCCCCTTACAGTCACATAGATGTTTTCCACTTTCAACCGATTGTTTCCCGCTGCTGAGATAAATATCAAACGAGGTTTCACAAATGTTCTTTCTCCTGTGTGGGTTAATCAGTCCAGCCTCCCCATAAATCTTCTTAGTCTGTAGCTCCCTGTTGCGTCGAAGCAGCGCCATCTTAAAAAGCTCAAATCACTTTCGTTTTCTCTCATAGCCATGAAGATTAACGATCTTTATAAAATTTACAGCTTTTCCAGGCAGAAGACCCAAACATCAAACCATAAACTCTTGGTAAATTAATGGATCTCCTTGCCCTATAGCTGAACTTAGCTTCAGGTCGCTGCTCCAATTCAAAGTGCGTCACAGCTCATAAATCCTCCGAACGCGTCCAGGACTCCTTCCGTCCGACTAGGGGGGGGGGGCTTTTCTCATCTGCAACTCCACATCTTTAAAAAATATGCTCAGTAACAACAGTTTATAAAGTTCAACTCACACAGTCTTTTGCTTCTCTTTCACTCCAAACAAGCCAGGACATCGCGTCTGGGAAGGTACGAAGTAACTCATATGAAGAAAAATAAAACTCCATTCCCTTATCGCTCCGTCCCCATCAATCCTTCTTCCAGATGATATACAGCCTTTAACTCCTCTCCCTCAGCAGCATAGATTTCTCAGCAGTAAACAGTGCTTCTTCCCCTCCTTCTGAAGTATGTCCATAGATTTAAGCCTAATTATCTTCTTTAACCATGGAAATCCCCGCCATGCAGATTAGCGTCCGGGAGTCCTGGCCCTCGTAAGTGCTTTTCAGCCCAAGCTCCCCCCACTCCATAAACAGTCGGAGTGGGCCTGGGGGCATCGCGGGCCAGCGGCCCCTCTCCGTAACCCCCGGAGAGGGTAGGGGGTTGCCATTTACTCCCCTAGCAACCGCCAAATTCCTTACGAAGGTCAGAGGGATGGAAAACAGGTCCGCCATTCCTGCCGGCGGAAACCGGAACCCCTACATTGTAATTATTGTTAGTTGACTTTAACACCAGCGGGATTAACCTTAAGTAATCAATTGAAGGATCCTTGCTGTTGCATTTCCAACCAAAACAACCCTGCTAGGCGGGGAAATAGTGACTCGGTGAGCTTTGTGGACCAGTAGGTATTTTAACCTGGATCTTCCTAAGGCCAGTTAGGAATAGGGGAGAATTTTGGTTCAGTTCTCATATTAAAGTGATATGAGGTTTTGTGAAGGCCCTGATCTAACGTATTACAGTTTACTGACACTGTGCTTTGACTCAGGGAAGGTGGAGAGCACCCCCAAACCACATTCCTCCACCTGCACACCCCTAATATTTATATTCCGATGGATTGTTTTCGCACTTTTGCCTACTGCCCAGGAATATGCAGATGAAGAGTCATCAATAAGTATTTTAAATAAATAAACAAAGCAGCCGTGATGGGCTAGATGGGCCTGTCATCCAGTTCAGCAAAAGTCTGCCCCCGTGAAGTATAACTTTGTTTTCTAGCTGGTTGCTGCTACAGCAGGATTTAACGACCTGGTAAAATACACCCCGGATGGTCTGGTTCAATATATACCAAAATCGCTGCTGGTCCCTGGTGACACATTCAACATTCAAGATCTCAATGACAAGCCATGGACCCCAGAACAGGTGAGACAGAGAGATGACTCGCCTTTATTTCCAACTCCTCCTGGACATCGAGGAGGAATCACGTGTCCTTGTTATTAACGGAAATTGTTTTTGTTCTTCTTGGTTTATTCCCATAGGCCGAGATGTTGTTTTCTGATATAATCAAGAGGGTCCCTGAAATCCACAGGTATTGCTGACCCCTAATATTCTTTTCCCTTTTTGGTCTTTGAGGAAATGCCACATTTATTCAGCCAGATGGGCTGGGTATAAATAATAAAATTATTATTATTATTATTATTATTATTATTATTATTATAGCACTCTTTCAAATGGGTGGCTTTATTTGGAGGGGAATGGTCTGAAGACAAGAGGAGAGGCCCACCCATTAGCCTAGAAGGCACCGTCACTTAGTTGTAACTCTTGCAACCCAGCTCATTCTTTTTGGGATGCTGACGAGGACACTTCAGTGGCCAGTTCATTTTCTTACAAAGCAACTTGTCTGACCAGGCCAGCAACCTCCTCTCTTCCATTTTAAGCCTCACTGGGCATTGGAATTGGAAGGGACTCGGGGCATCATCCAGACTGACCCCTCAAACCCACAACACAAGAATTAGTTGGCTCTGCCAGCCACCAGTGCCCCTGATCGAATTATGAGCCCTCCATATTAAGTGTTTCAAAGGCAGCAGGAGGAGAAGAAAGGTTAGGAGATACATCACCACCTCTCTCCTGCATACACATTCGACTGAGCCCCTCACCTTTTAAAAACCACTGCTGATGTTCTTTCCTACTATTCATTCATCGCTTATGGGGCTCCCTTGGGTTTCCAGCCTGTCCCCTTCCATACTGCAAGGTGTTACTTGTGCAGTTGCTGCTAATATGGATGATGAGAGATTCCAACAGCTACTCAGTGTTCTGGGGCAGAAGAACGTTCAGCTGAGCGAAGAACAGGTCGGTTTCTTTGCATGCATCTTGAGGGCTTTTTTTGAGATCAATATTTGAAAGTATTTTCCAAGACCTGAATTAGATCTCCCACCTCAGCTTTTATCATTGGTGTGTGTTCTTGGGGATAAGATAGTAACAGAATTGGGGCCACAAGATGTTGGTAGGGTAATCTATAGTAACCAATGGGAGAGATTGTGGAGGGTAGATATTAATTTTACAGCATGTATGGGAATTAGGGAGAATATATGGAAATTAATATTTAGGTGGCACCTAACACCGACAAAACTAGCAAGGATATATAAAAATGAGATAGACAAGTGCTGGAAATGCAGTGAAAATGTAGGGGATTATTACCATTGTTGGTGGAGTTATGAAAGAATTAGTAAGTTTTGGACAGAAATATACGAGAAATATGCTCGCACAAAAATGGAAAGGAGACAAGTTACCGACCATCCAAGATTGGCATATCAAATTGGTAGAGTTTATGAACCTGGCGAGATTAACAGCGATAGTTAGGAAAGTCCCTAAACAAAAATGGGAAAAAGAATGGAAATATGTAAAAGATTACCTTTGTAATGAAGGATTAGACTCCAGATGGGTGATTTGCTTCGAATAAGTTCGTACAAGTTTATTAGATCTAGTGTGTGTATGGGGGAAATTGGAATATGAAATAAGGATTTAGTTATATAGGAGGAAAGCATAGTTGATGTTACTTGTAAATAGGGAACTGATATGGAAAGCTGGGAAGTTTATTTAGTTTTATGCTTGTGTGTGGTTTTCTTTTGTTGTTCCTTTATTTTCCTTTTTATAAGTTTTCTTTTTAATTTTGTACAAGTTTATATAAGTTTATATAATTTTGTATTTGTGTTGTGTTGTGTTGATCTTGTTGACTTATGTTACTTTTGTTGCTTTGTTATTTATGTTATTTTTGTTGCTTTGTATTTTATGTTTGGTATCAAATAAAGATTTTTTTTAAAAAAAATAAGTAACAGAATTGGGGCCAGTCATACTGTTAGGTAGGGTAAGGAGGCCACCTCAGGCAGCAGGTGATGGGGAACTTGGTGTTGTTTGTGGGGTTTTGTTGGAGGGGTTATTGCTGTTGTTGCTGTGGGGTTTTTGTATATTTATTTTAGATCTTATGATTTATGTGGGAATTATCCAGTTTGGTTGTGTATTTTTAATGTTTTATTTCTTTTGTTATGTTCTAGTTAAGTAGTGGGTTTTTTCATGTTGCAAACCGCCTTGAGCATGGTTTGAACTGTGGAAAGATGGCATACAAATAAAATTATGTATGTATGTATGTCCCCACAGTCTGCCCTAATCTTCTCAGCCAGCCCAATGCCCTCAGGTATGGTGGCATATGCAAAGGAAATTTTGGGGGGCTTAAATTCAGCAAAACCAGCTCCAAAACCACCACAGATGGGTGTGTTGTTGTTGTTGCTGCTGTTGTTTATTTTTTATTTTTTAAAGGAAAAATCCCCTCGCCTTTTTCTGAAATAAATGACCTGCTTGTACTTCTTTGTACTTGCTAACAGAATATTCTGGTTTGTTTTTCAGCTGAGCTGCTTAGCCAAGAAGGTACTGCTCAGTGGACCCCTAGAGGATTTAAACAACTATCCTAAAGACTTGTTTCTCTTTTTAAGGTAAATGTGGAGTAGTGTTATAAGATGTGGTGGGGTTGAGTGATGCCCATGAGTTCCTTCCAAGCTTGTGATTGTGTATTTGTAAGGTTGGAATCCACCAAAGGGAACTACTTCCAAAGTCTTTGTTAAGACATTGGCCCTAGCCGGGCTTGTAAGCACCCTGCTTTCACATGACTAAAGAGTGGTCATGTTACTATGGAGATGACTGGCTGGCGATGCTCTTTCAGGAGGAAGCGGGTTCTTCCCCACCCCCTCATCTGTCTTGTAGATAATAGAATAAGAAGCCAGGGGATGCTCTTTTGTTTAGTCCGGCTGATACCGAGACCTGGAATGACACAGAGAGGCTTGTCTTGTGCTGTGCTGAACCCAAAGCTATGGTTTGGGGGAGACCCTCTCCCCCAGCAACCTAATGGAGAAGCAAGATCTGTTGGAGTACTGATGCTGTGAGCCCCTCCATCCTATGCTCAGGTTGTATATATGTTCAAATAAAACCACCATCTTAAAAAAAAAGACACCACAGTCTCCAGTTATCTTCATTCCAAGGAAACCAGAAGTAAGCACTAGAACAAACTAAGGCCAGATCCGGCCCAATCGCCTTCTCAATCCGGCCAGCGGACGGTCTGGGAATCAGCATGTTTTTACATGTGTAGAATGTGTGCTTTTATTTAAAATGCATCTCTGGGTTATTTGTGGGGCATAGGAATTCGTTCATTTTTTTTCCCTTCAAAATATAGTCCGGCCCCCCACAAGGTCTGAGGGACAGTGGACCGGCCCCCTGCTGAAAAAGTTTGCTGACCCCTGCACTAGAACCTCTGAAATATTTTTGCCACTTGGAGACTGTGATGTGGCACAGTGGTATATTAAATGCAGAGGGGGGAGAGTCAATCAATATGCACAAACATTCATTAATCCTTTCTTGTTTCTAGGCCTTCAGACCTTGCAGCAGGTGAAAACTGCAAGGAGTATGTCACTCGCGTCGGAAAAGCCAATATTGGTGTCCTGGAGAAAGATTCCCCACAACGTAAACAGCTTCTGTCAGAGGGGTTAGCTTGCCTGGTAAGTAAAGTATAATTCTGGCACCCTAGGTGGCAATAAGAGCAAAAGCATTTGTTCTAGCTTGCATCTGTGCAGAATAAGTGGCAATCTGGACCAAGAAACTCTCAATTTAACTCGAAAACACCCTAGGGGGGGGGAATACTCTTCACAGCACAGACTTCAGGTTTATCTCTTATGCCCATGACCTCAATGTGAAATACAATCAGTTTGCCAATAAGCACCTGATATCACATGATAGAAGCTGGGTTTTATCTCTCTTCTCCAGACTGGAAAAAAAATACAATTGGTAGGTGAATCAACTGCTGTTCTAGCTTATTTATGTATTTGTAAAGAGACATTGGGATGCGGGTGGCGCTGTGGGTTAAACCACAGAGCCTAGGGCTTGCCGATCAGAAGGTCGGCGGTTCGAATCCCTGTGATGGGGTGAGCTCCCATTGCTTGGTCCCAGCTCCTGCCAACCTAGCAGTTCAAAAGCACGTCAAAGTGCAAGTAGATAAATAGGTACCGCTACAGCGGAAAGGTAAACAGCGTTTCCGTGTGCTGCTCCGGTTCGCCAGAAGCGGCTTTGTCATGCTGGCCACATGATCCGGAAGCTGTACGCCGGCTCCCTCAGCCAATAATGCGATATGAGCGCCGCAGCCCCAGAGTCCGTAACGACTGGACCTAATGGTCAGGGGTCCCTTTACCTTTAACTAAAGAGACATTTTTATCAATGAGGGCCAATTTTAATAGTTGAAGCAGATTGTTACGGGCAGTTTTTAGACTTCTGAAGTCCTGGTGTGTTTTTCATGAGAAATTGAAAGGCAGCAAGTATTGGTCTACTCAGTCTCAAGTTATCTCCCAGTTTCTAAAATATCTCATAATAGTACCTATACAGTAAATACAGAAACTAATTTAATGAAATATATTTGATTATTTGGTTAAAATATAGGTTATTAATCAACTAAATTATTTTAAGATGTTGATAGCTTCTCTTTTTTAAAAAAATTACACAATTTTTTTTACAAACTATTTTCTTTAGGACATCCATGACCTGCAGGTAACTAAGGAAGATGCGGCAATTCTGGGCCACTTAGTCTGTGACCTTGGCGCAGACTACATCACAGCATCCGGCAACAATTTCCTGACACAGTTAAATCAGTGCCAGTCTTTCACACCTGAACAAATCAAAGCAATCCAAACTCTCCTCAGCAGTGGAAGAACCTCCTTTGGGTAGGATCACCCCGCAGGTTTAGTTTTTTGTTTTTGCTCTTTTGGAGTTTTCTGAATTCTCCTGAAAAGAAAACTGGTTGTCAGAAATCTGTTTGGATTGCCACTGAACAGGGCCGTCCCTAGGCCCAGGCTGGGTGGTGCAAGGCGCCAGGGCGCCTGGCCATCAGGGGCGTGGAAGGGGCGCCGAACACTGGTGTCTGCCTCCGCGCGCCTCTGCTGTTGAGCGGCTTCAGGCAGCTCTCCGGAGGTGCGCGGGGAAAGCGAGCCTGGGGCCGCCTCTGCCGCGCCTCTGTCTCAGCTGCTGAGCAGCTGCAGGCCGCTCTCCAGAGGCACGTGGGGAGCGCTGGCCTGGGGCTGCCTCCTCTGTGCCTCTCAGCTCCCTGCGCGCCCCTCCTGCCCGCCTCACTCACGGGTGGCGCCGGAGGGATCTTGGCACCAGGGCGCCAGATATGGTTAAGACGGCCCTGCCACCGAAGCTAATTCATTTGCATTTGCCAGTGCAAACAGCATTTCAAAGCTAGAATTGTGGGTTTTTGACTGGAAATGTTCATCATGAAATGTTATATTTGCAGCAAAAGCTAGGTTCCCTAAGAGGAAGTCATGCCTAACACGGATACAGAGCATAGCTGTCAAGTTTTCCCTTTTCTCTCGAGGAAGCCTATTCAGCATAAGGGAATTTCCCTTTTTTTAAAAAAGGGAGAACTTGACAGATATGATACAGAGTCAGATTATAGAATAATACCTAAAAAGCAGAGTTAGGCTATTACCATGTCACTAACTGGCAGCAGCTTTCCAGGTTTTCAGACAGGAGTCATTCCTCACCCTTCCTGAACGTGCCAGGGTTTGAACCCGGGACCTTCTGCACAAAACACAGATGTTCTACCACTAAGCTACAGCCCATAAATTCCACAGCTTCAAAAGCCATGCTCTGTAGCTGAAAGTTGGGGTTTGCCTAAGAAACCTGAATCTCACACAAACAACCACCAATTTACACAGTACAGGTTTCATTTCCCCATGGAATTATACTTTTTACACATGCAGAAATGGATTTGGAGCGGGTAACTATGATCTTGCAATGTCGCACAGGTTCTGCAACTGAAACCAAGGCTTTAAATGACAAATACTTGATGTTGGATCCTTTTGGTTTAGTGCTTGCAAAATGCAAGTGTGCAATTCCTTGTGTTCTGCAGCTGCTCAATGCCTAATGAAGGAGAAATTATATTCTAAATGTCACAGTCATTGCTTCTGATTGGAACATCCTCTCTCTGTGAAACTCATGCCCCTACTTCAGAGCTCCATTTTGTTGATATGTAGCTTGCTGATAAGTTTCCATCCCCTTTCTCTCCACTCTCAGGCTTCCTTCAACATGGTCACCTTCTACCCTGGAAGAAGTGAGTGGTTTGCTCCATATATTTGATCACAGCATCTTACAAAGTATTCCTGCAGTAAGTCTCTTCTCTCCCCACTCCCCATGATCAAGGGAAAGCAGAATGGTATTTAAGTCTCTGTTGAAGTGCTGTGCTCTGGGTCATGTTTGTTTGCCAGGAAAATAGGATGGGGAAATTGTAAGTGGGAATTATTGTGGCCCTCACTTATCCTTGTCACAAATGTGATAAATTGAACCTAAGCAGCCTAGTCTCTTCAAGTCTTTATCTCCACAACTTCTTGTTCTACCCTATTTTCAAATTCAACTTATATAGAAGAATCTGAAGAAGTGTGCATGCACATGAAAGCTCATACCAAAATAAAAACTTAGTTGGTCTTTAAGGTGCTACTGAAGGAATTTTTCTATTTTGCTTCGACTCAGACCAACACGGCTACCTACCTGTAACTTATATACACTCTCTCTTCCAACCTTTATGCAAGGAGAGTGGACACCTTGTTAAATTTCTGTTTCCCCTTATTTGTCAAGCTCCTAGTCAAAAACGTTGTGCAAAACCTCCTGAGCAAAACATCCCCTTGTAAACTTTTGACCCTCCTGTGCAAAACTTCCAACTGCAAACCTTTATCCTTCCCGTGCAGGAGACTGCTAAAGCAAAAACCAGCTGATATATAACAACCAACCAGAACACAAATTGTTCATTAATTTCCACCTGTGTTCCATTTTCCATCACTAGTGCTGCCACTGAAGTTCTGTAAATGAGAGCAGGCAAGGGGAAGGTCACATCTCATGATTCTGCATCAGTAACCAACTTTCATATGATGGGTCTTGTGTTTGCAGTGACTTTATACTGAACTGTTTGTAACTGCTTTGTGCAATGATGACTTTGTTAGCCATCTTGAAAGGTAAGGTGGGATAAACCTAACATCATCACCATTTGCATATTATTTGCTGTGGTATTCTGTTCTGAAAAATAGCTATCATGGTCATGCTACCAAACCCCAAATCCAGGAGAAAGAAAGGAATCTGTATGCATTCAGCTTAAGTAATTGAGAATTGCATAGATTTTCTAGATCTTACATCCTTCACCACATAGGTGTTTCTTTTTCCTTTTGCAGAATGTATTAAAGCCATGGCTGAAAGACTTCTTACACCATTCCCATATGCCAACAGAACAGCTGGCATCTGTTGTGAAAAACCTCCAACCCTCCAGGCTGAAACGTAGTGAAGGTATGCAGCAACACTGCTTTTAATCCTAGAGCTACAGTCATACCTCGGTTTAAGTACGCCTCGGTTTGAGTACTTTCAGTTTAAGTACTCCGCGGACCTGTCTGGAACGGATTAATCCACTTTCCATTACTTTCAATGGGAAAGTTCGCTTCAGGTTAAGTACGGTTCAGGTTAAGTATACCTAGATTTCCGGAACCAATTGTGTTTGTAAATTCACACAAACAGCAGATCCCATGATAAAGCTGTTACATGGGAAATGTAGGAAGTTGCATTATACTGAGACAGGCTGCTGGTTCATCTAGTTCAGTATTTTTAACACTAACTACCAGTGGCTCTCCAGGGTTTCAGGGAGGAAAGTTTTGCACCCATACCTGAAGACACCAGAAATGGACCCTGGATATATGTGAAACAGATGCTGTTTATATTGCCAGACTTTACCACTTCCGTTTGCAGTGAGGGGATTAGAGGGGGCATTCCTGAAGTCTTCTCTTCCCTATATGAACAGAAACTCCTACTAGGGATGAGGGAGAAATTCAATTCAGCTTGCATCTAAAGGCAAGTCTACCTAATTTGCCCTTTCCAAAACAACACACAAAGTGAAACATAGCCATCCTTCAAAACTCAGACTTCCCTAAATTTTGCAGTGCAGCAAGCTGTTCCCAAGCTATTAAGGGCTTGATATACTAACATTAGCACCTTGAACTTTGCTCTGAGCAGACAGGACCTCACTCCCACCAGCAGCTGTGTTGTAGCATACGGCACTAACTGCATCTTCCATATCAAGCACAAGGGAAGCCCCGCGTAGAGTTCATTGCAGTCATCCAACCTTAAATTACTTGCATAGTTAATACAGGTTACAGAATTTAGCCTCTCTCCAAATACATATTTAGCAGAGAGCACCCTACAATACATAGTCTGTACTTCCTGGTTCAGAGGCACTATGCTTCTGAATCACCTGTGGCTGAGGAGCAAGAGGGGTGGACCTAAACAGACAGGACCTTGATAGGATCCAGCAGGGCTCTTCTGAGGTTCTTGCATCCACACCGGCTTGTCAGTTGTGCGAGATCTTCAACCCTGGTTAACTATTGAGTCTTGCCTTCCCAGGGTGCCCAGCTGATAAGACCATAACACCGGAGGTGCTTGATGATGAGCTGATGCCTCTTGATTACAATAACGAGGAATTACGCCAGTGCTTGAATGACACAACCCTGCAGGCCAATCTCAACAAGATCTCAAGTTATGCTTTCACTGAGGAGCAGTTGCTGGTGCTTAAAGAAAAGCTGGACCGGGTAATCAATGTTTTGGCTTTCATAGTTTGCTAAGAGAGACATGGAACCAGGGCTTGAGTTCAGCTATTGCTCATCTGAGACTGCAGGCAAAGGAGACTGGTCCAAGCAGATCAATAGATTGAGGCCTTTCACTCTCTCTGTCTCTCTCTCTGTCTCTTTCACTCTGCCCCCACTCATTCATTGAAGTGAATGAGCCGCTGCCCCACCAATCTCAGCCTGCCCTCAGCAAGCCCTCTCCCTGCCTGCCTCCTGGCTAGGGAGGTAAAGTGGCACCAATTCCCTTTCCTTCCCTGTCTACCAGCTCCACCTGGTACGCCAGCCAAGACCCTACCTGTCTCGCCAGAGCAGTGCATGCTCTGGTTATCGCCCGCTTGGACTACTGCAATGCTCTCTGCGTAGGGCTACCTTTGAAGGTGACTCGGAAACTGCAACTAATCCGGAATGCGGCAGCTAGACTGGTGACTGAGAGTGGCTGCCAGTACTATATAACAACAGTCCTAAAGGATCTTCATTGGCTCCCAATGCATTTCTCGACACAATTCAAAATGTTGGTGCTGACCTTTAAAGCCCTAAATGGCCTTGACTCAGTATACCTGAAGGAGCGTCTCCACCTCCATCACTCAGCCCAGACACTGAGGTTCTCCTCCAAGGGTCTTCTGCTGGTTCCCTCACTGAGAAATGTGATGTTACAGGGAACCAGGAGGAGGACCTTCTCGGTAGTGGCACCTGCCCTGTAGAACGCTCTCCCATCAGATGGCAAGGAAATAAACAACTATTTGACTTTTAGAAGACATCTGAAGGCAGCCCTGTTTAGGGAAGTTTTAAATGTTTGATGTTTTATCATGTTTTTACTATTCTGCTGCGAGCCACCCAGAGTGGCTGGGGAATCATAGCTAGATGGGCGAGCTATAAATGATAAAGTTGTTGTTGTTGTTCCTCCATCCTGCCTTAGTCTCATGCAGCCTCGTTTCTGTTAAGCTCCCAGTTCGTCCTCTGTGAAATGCCATGTTGTTTGCCTTGCTGTCATGAAATTATGTAACTAATGCAATATACATAGTTAATTGTGTAAGTTAGGTTGTCAATATGTTGTTTCACCCCATTAATTTCAGTGCAAAGGAAAGATAATGCAAATTGCCGGGGGGGGGGGCTTAATCAGTTATGTGTTGTTTGTATATTGAAAGCTGTAATACCAGCAAATATCGAATACCAGAAATTCACTTGATTTCTGTTCTGCACACGGGTTGAAAAAGTGAACACCAGCCATTTAGCCATTTCCTCTCCCCTTTTCTTGTTGTTGTTTAGTCGTTTAGTCGTGTCCGACTCTTCATGACCCCATGGACCATAGCACGCCAGGCACTCCTGTCTTGCACTGCCTCCCGCAGTTTGGTCAAACTCATGTTCGTAGCTTCGAGAACACTGTCCAACCATCTCGTTCTCTGTCGTCCCCTTCTCCTAGTGCCCTCAATCTTTCCCAACATCAGGGTCTTTTCCAAGGATTCTTCTCTTCTCATGAGGTGGCCAAAGTATTGGAGCCTCAGCTTCACGATCTGTCCTTCCAGTGTCCCCTTTTCTTAGTCACCAGAATCTCCTAACATTCCTGCTTCTTATTTCCAACCTGTCAGGGGGTGACTCTGCCTGTCATGGCCTCTGGTGCTGCCTGTTGTTGATCTCTGCATTCCTCCCCTCCAATCCTGATGGTCACCAGCTCTCTCTCTCTCTCTCTCTCTCTCTCTCACACACACACACACACACACACACACAGAGAGAGAGAGAGAGAGAGAGACACTAAGGCAATCTGTCTCCAGATGGATGTGTGCTCTGAGAAAGGACAGGAAATGTTCCAGCAGTGTTCTCAAACACTGATTTTTACTTTGCAATCCCTACAGATCTATCCTACTGGGTATCCCGATTCGGTTATCCGTGACATGGGAGGCATCCTCAGCATAATGACTCCTGAGGATATTAAGAAATGGAAGTTCAACTCACCAGACACCCTTATTACTTTGCTGGACAACGCGCCCAATGACGAAGTGGTAACGTCAGCCTTAAAAGCACAGCCTCCCCTGATTTTCTTCTTCCCCTCCTTTTCCAAACTAGAAGTTTATTTTGATTTTCATCCATTATTTCATTCATGAATCGCTTCCTAGAAGGAAAACATGAAGAAAACATTTTACATGCGTAAAGAGGTGCATTTGGTTGCAAAGTTTTAGAGGGACGGCGCTAAAATATACAGAGCTTATGATGCCTCTGTTCAGGGCCGGCTCTAGGTAGACCCCCGGTGGCGCAGGGCACTACGGCGCCGGCCCGCCAGGAGGGCGCCGCGAGCTGCACCCGCCCGCTGGCCGGCCGGTTCGACGCACAGCTGCGGCACAGGCAACTGCGCTGTGCCTGCCCACCCGCCACGCTGCGCCCGCCCGCCCACCGCGCTGGGAAACGGGGGGGGCGCTGGAGGGATCCGTCGCTCCACGCCGCCAGGGGCGCTTAAGACGGCCCTGCCTCTGTTCACCTCTACTATTTTTAAACAGGTGGTAAAGTTAATGAGTTGTTTCCCCTTCAGCCCACCCCAGTGCATTTTGGTGCCTCAGACCAGATTTCTGAATATTCAGAATATATAAAACGTTGATAGAATGAGCCACAATGTGGAGTCAGCACAGAGCATTCCTAAGACTAGTTCAGCCGACCAACATCAGCTGGAAAAGTCATAGAAGTTGGCTTTTATATGTGTCGGACAACTGAGCCACCCTACTTCAATATTGCCTGATTGGCAATTGCTCCCCAAGGTTTCAAGCAGGGGCCATTTCAGGCCATACCTGGAAATGCCATTGGGGATTGCAGCTGGGACCTTCTGCATGCCAAGCAGCTGCCCTGCAACTTTGCTGTGGAACATAAGGAGGAACATAGATGCTGCCTTATGTCCCTCTAGCTCACTATTGCCTACACTGGCTGGCAGAAGATCTCCAGAGTTACAGACAAAGGACATTCCCAGCCCTACCTGGGACCTTCTGCATGCAAAGCAGGTGCTTTACCACTGGGCTATGGCTATTTTATCTGAAAGCCACCTGAGTCCCTGTCTGAGGGAAAGGCGGGGATATAAATAGATATAATAATAATAATAGCTCTTCCCCCAAAAAGATACATTTGTAGAATGGCCCTGAAACCCATCGTTTTCAAAGGTTGCTCAGGCTTGGGCAGGTGTCTGCAGTGGGGGTGCATGGTCCTTCTGGTGAGACCCCTGAGAATGTTTCCTTTTGGGACAAGGGTGGAAATGGTCAAAATAGTAAAAGGTTGACATAGTACACTTAACTGAGTTTTGGCTAGTTCATTAAGCAGTGTCTTAGCTTTGCTCCTGTAAGACATACTTACAAGCCACTCTGTTTTGGGTTGGAAATTATTTCTTTTAGGCCAGGGGGATTATTCAGGTATATGGCAAGGATGGAGGCCGGTTTGATGGCGCCGTTCTGGATGCTGTTGGGGGACGTTACATGTGCTCCTTGACCCAAGACCAGCTTAAAACGATCACAGAGAACGCTATCAAGTGAGTAAACTCCTTAAACACCCTTCATCTCTTAGCAAGAAAGGAGGTCCACTTTCCATTTAGCAAATTGCTTCCCCGCAAAGAATACCAGGAACTGTAGTTCGTTAAGGGTGAGGAGAGTTGTTAAGAGACCCCAGTCCTCTCACGGTGCTACAATTCTCGAAGTTCCCTGGGAAGGTTATACCACTCTGGGAATTGTAGCTCTGGGAGGGGAAATAGGGGTCCTCTAACATCTCTCAGCACCCTTAACAAATTACAGCTCCCAGGATTCTTTGGGTGAAGCCATGACTGTTAAAGTGGTATCACAGCATTTTAAATTTATTGTCAAGTACGGGAGTTCCCCCCTTCCTTCTGGTAGCTCAACAATAAGAATTAACGAGCATTTGGTAGATTTATAGTCCTTTTATTACAGCATTATGTTGCTTGGTCCCAGCTCCTGCCAACCTAGCAGTTCGAAAGCACGTCAAAGTGCAAGTAGATAAATAGGTACCGCTACAGTGGGAAGGTAAACGGCGTTTCCGTGTGCTGCTCTGGTTCGCCAGAAGCGGCTTTGTCATGCTGGCCACATGACCTGGAAGCTGTACACCGGCTCCCTCGGCCAATAATGCAAGATGAGCGCCGCAACACCAGAGTCAGTCACGAGTGGACCTAATGGTCAGGGGTCCCTTTACCTTTACCTTTTATATTGCAAGTACAAACAGGCAACCCTCCTCAAGGATATCAGTTGCCTACTCTAACTCCTCCCCACTTCCGCAGCAAGAAGCTCACCAACGAGAATTCCCCCCCATGTCTCCTTTGTTCTCTGACATGCTCGGACCTCCGAGTTCGGGGGGGGGCTTCTCCCCCACTCTTGATTGATGTATTGCTCAACTGCTCCCTCCCTTCTGGTTGCTTAGCTACTATCTCATAGCTGGGTAGCTCCTCTCTCAACTGAGCAGCTTCTGTATCTGTCTGTCTCTCTGCTTCTGGAAATGCTGGAAGCGGGGGGGGGGAAATAGTCCCCCTCCTCTTCTGTTAGGAGCTGATCTCCCTGTGATTGCTTTCCCCAATCTTCCAATCCAGACCAGCCCCTGACATGTATAGTGTGCAGGTGGGAGGCAGAATCCAGGGGTGCAACTTGATTATTAAGATCCTGGGCTTTGAGGTCTTCCAGCGTCGGCCATTAGAAGGTCATGTGCATTACTTCGGTTTTATAGTGCACAATTTCTCTTCACATATTGTATTTTATTCTGTTATAATTTGAATCCCATAGAATTCCAATCATAATACAATATGGGAAATAAAAGAAACAATTAAAGTACAATTAAAATTCAATAGAGTGGTACCTCGGTTTACAAACACAATTGGTTCCAGGAGTCTGTACTTAACCTGAAGCGTACTTAACCTGAAGCAAACTTTCCCATTGAAAGTAATGAAAAGTGAATTAATCCGTTCCAGACAGTCCGCAGAGTACTTAAACTGAAGCATACTTAACCTGAGGTATGAGTGTAATTGGTTCTGGAAGTCCGTACTTAACCTGAAGCGTACTTAACCTGAAGCGAACTTTCCCATTGAAAGTAATGGAAAGTGGATTAATCCGTTCCAGACATGTCCACGGAGTACTTAAACTGAAAATACTCAAACCGAGGTGTACTTAAACTGAGGTATGACTGTATGCATATTCAGTGTAATGGATGTGCAGTCTCCTATCTTCACAAATCCACAAACATAAAGTGCATTGGGGTGGCCTTGGGCCAATCCCTGCCTCTCAGCCTAAGCTTCCTCACAGGGTTGATTTGGGGATTGAACCAGCCCTGCCCTGGGGTCCTTGGAGAAAAAGGTGGGATATAAATGAAATAATATATAAACAAAATACTGGTGGCCCATGGACCACAGTTTGGGGGGCCCTGGAAGTTTATAAACAGATATCGTGTGGCTGTTTGTCAGAGATTCTTTTGCTGTGATTCCTGGAATGGAGGGGTTGGACCCTTGGCATCCGTTGCAACCCTACAATTCTATGTTTCTATGACTGTATGACCTAGTGAGCTCAGCTCTTGGACCCCTTCATTCCAGTGAATAATAAGCAAAGCTGAGAGAAATGTGGAAGGCCTTGGAGACTCACTCGCCTCTTCTTCCCTCTCCCTCCTTGCCTTTCTTGACAGGAGTGCCAAGACCCTCAACATTGGTGGGTGTCCTCAGACTACCAAGGTTATCCTGTACCCAAAAGCCAAGAGGGCTTACTCTGACCGACACAACGAGTTCCCTGCTTACTATAACCTCATCAAGCCGTTCCTGGGTAAGTCACAGCATCATTTTCGGAAACACCTTTGCAGTCTAGGCTGAGCATTGCAGTTTGTTGAGATGCAGCTTGAAAGCAGCAGATCAGCTCATCCATTAGGGCAAATTGGGACACTGCCCCACCATCCTCAATCTGCCCTCCCACCCACCTTCTTACTTAGAGATGGAAGGAACTGCCTATTTTTTAAAAAATGCACATATTAGGGTATGTGCATAACAGCATAGTGAAAACAAGATACAAAGATGCATTAGATTGGAGAAATTTGCTTGCAAGTATGCATATACCTGTAGTTGTCACAACTGCATGCAAGAGAATTTTGCACTAAAATTCTGATTAATTTTTATGAGGGTGTTTTGTTTTGTTTTTAATAAAACCCACAAGTTGATGCAGAAATGTAGAGAATTTCGGTTTGGGAAAATGGGGGACCAAGAGAACCGAAATTGGTATATTTGTCCTTCCCTGATCACCACCATTATTTCTGGTTTGGATCCAATTTTATTTCCTCACCATCCCTATTTGCAGGACTGAGAAAATTAAAAACAATGTTGTGGGTTTCATGGGGGTCAGTCTGGATAAAACCCTGAGCCCCTTCCAATTTTTTGGGTGCTGTACTCAATGAGGGATAGAATCTAAGAGCAGAGGCTGCTGGCCTGGTCAGACAAGTTTAGCTGCTAGTCAGGAAAACAAGAGCCAGAGTGGCTGAACTGGGAACAGGCTAGAAGCTGGAGACACAGAGACATGCTTGCTCTGTGCTGGATCAAAAGCTGGGACTGCTGGAGAAGTTAAAGACACCGTGAAGTGTTGCCTTTATTAAGGAACTTGGCAATTCAGTTCTAAACATAACTAAAAGATCTCTTTCATTGACTCAAGAAAGGTTGGCAATGTATAAGCATCAAGTTTTCACCAAGTTTTCTTCTTCCAGGAGGTGCTCCGGGTGACGATTTGAGGGCGCTCAGCAAAAATAATGTCAACATGGACATCAACACTTTCAAGGGCTTGCGAAACGACGCCGTGATGGTGAGTGGGATAATGCCGTAGGGCTGAAGATGACACCCTGTCATTGACAGGGCTGGCCTGCCCATGAGGCAAGGTGAGGCAGTTGCCTCAGACAGTAGATACAGCTCCCGGCCATCTCCTCCACACCCTGCCTCCTCCTCCATGCCCGCCACCACCTAGTACAAGTCATTTTATTACGGTCAATGACCAGTATCAAGGCAAATACACCAATTACAAAATTTAAAAACTCAAGACAAGATAAGTTGATGTAAAATCACATATACAGTACACAAAAAAGGCCGTTCTAGGTCATCCTTTTTTCAGTCAGAAAGGAAACCTTCTGACCTAGGAACGTCCATCGGTCGGTACATTACACTAAGCCTGGGTGCTAATCATTGTACGCCGTATTTTAATCGCTGCTGCACAAAACTTGGCCGCCTTGAATGTTATGACAGGATCAATAGCTAGGATGTTACAACAGTATCTAGGATAATATCTCTGGTCTCCTTTTGCTCCTGCCTTCAGCACAGGGTAGTTGTGGCTTCAGAGGAGGAGGCGACAGTGCGGGAGGGCTGTGGGGGAAGATGAGGAAGAGGTGAGGGTGGCATTCTCTGTTTCTCCTGAAGCGGCAAAACATCCTGGGCTGGCTGTGGAAAGCGACCTTCAGAAAGAACATCGAAATAAAATGAAATGAAATTTATCAGAGCACAATTCAGCCTTTGACTGGGCTTCTCTACCAGTCCCTGGGGGGTTTCTATAGGTCACACCCCAGCCTTCTCCTCATGTAACTGTACCGGGAGTGGTGTTGCTAACAAACGGGGGCGGTAGCTTTGTCCTGGGCCTACGGAGGTCAGGGCCTTATTGCACCCCCCAACGGTGGCCACAGGAGGTGTCTCAGTAGATGTACATCATTGGGCTCCTTTCTGGTGGTTAATTTCTCCCAGGCTGTAACACACGGGTTACAGTCAGATATAGCCGGTTAGGTTCCAATGCCTAAGCCAATACCGCTCAACATCCGAAACCAATAAAGTTGTGGCCTTTTCACCCACTTAAAATAAATTCACTGTGTCTTGGATCTTATTTCCTGGGGAGGGAGGGACATTGCCACACAAACACATACACACATGTACATACTGTATATCCTTTGCTGCTTACATTCGCAGTTGGAGCTTTTGAATCCCAGCAGGGTAGACACTTGCCTATAACTATCTCCCTCTGACTCATTTCACAGGAACTAACGCCCACCGATGTCAGACACTTGCTGGGGATAAATTTAGAAGAGCTGAAGACTCAACAGAATGATCCCTTCATAAGAGACTGGATCGTGAAGCAGAAGCAGTCCGAGCTGGACAGCCTGGCCCTTGGGCTCCGAGGGGGAATCCCTGACGGATATATTGTTGTGCCTCGCGAAGAAAAGAACCGTAAGAAACGGGGGGTGTTTGCTTTCGAGGGGGTTTAAATTCCAGTGGTGTAGGAGGTAGATGACCCGCAACAATAATAAAAGCTCTCCAGCTTGAGAATCAGTATGCAGGAATTATGAAAATGTCTCCATGTGTCTTTTTTTGTGTATTCAGATATATGTGCTACTTTATTTAGTCATCATTTATTTATTTTTGCAATCTGCCCTTCCTATAAGGAGTTCAGACCGTGCACATTCCCCGCCCTGCCCCCATTTTAATTGCACAACAACAGTAAGGTGGTGACTAGCCCAAAACTGTGGAAGACAGGAGTGCTGCCTGGCGTGCTCTGGTCCATGGGGTCACGAAGAGTCAGACACGACTAAACGACTAAACAACACAGCCCAAAACCACCACAGAGTTAGAAAGGATCCCAAAGGTTATCCCAAAGGCCATTGATAGGCATCCCTGATCAATGGCCATCCAGGTTCTGCTTAAAAAGTTCTTACAAAGGAGAACTGGCCACTTCCCAAGCGAGTCACTTCCACTGTCAACCAACTAAAACTGTTGGGGAATTCTTCCTTATGTTTAACCAAAAATGCCCCCTCCGCCCCAATCCGCCCCATTGGTTTTTTTTGTACTTTAAACCCATTGGTTTGAGTCCTACTCTGTGGAGCAACAAAAAGCTATTTTGCTCCATCATCACTATGACTGACTACTCTTCTGAATATTTGGAGATGGCTGCCATATCGCCTCTCAGTTCTGTCTTCTCCAAGTTAAACACTGTGTACACACCATGCACTTAAATCTCATTTAAATCAGATTGCCTCTCTCAAAACCGCATGGGTACTGCTGTTTGTTCAGGGTGCTGGAAATTGTAGTTCTTGGGTGGGGGTACGCTACAGTTCCCAGGATTCTTTGGGTGGGAGCCATGTGCTTCAAATGTATGACTTGTCTCCTGGAGACAAGGGCTATTAATTACTACTAGCCATGATGGCTGTGCTCAGGGCCGTCTTAAGCATATCCAGCACCGTGGTGCAAAGATCCCTCTGGCTGGAGGAGGCAGGCAGTGGCTGGAAGGCAGCTCCTCCAGCGGGAAAAAGGCAGAGGCTGGACTCGGCGCCTCCTGGCTCAGCTGGCTGCTTTGTGCCGGTGGCCACGCCAGGCAGCACACTGAGCGAGCGGGCCTGCGCCGAGTGAATAAGGGCACGTGCGCCGCTCCCGCCAAGCGTTGGCTCAGTTTTTCCCCCTTTTAGCCTTCTGGTGCCCCACAGAATTCAGCGCCTGCAGGCTAAAAGGGAAAAAACCAAGCCAACACTCAGTGGGAGCAGCACACACACCCTCGCTCACTCAATGCGCTCGTTCGGTGTTCCCCGGGCTCTCATCTGGCACCCTCCAGAACTTGGCGCTCCGCGCCACTAGCCTCAATGGGTAAGACGGGCCTGCCTGTGCTTTACCACCATGTTTCTGAACACCAGTTACTGGAAGCCGCTGGAGGGGAGAGTTGCTGTTGCACTCAGAGGTCCTGTTTGTGGGCCACACATTGAGGCATCTGGTTGGCCCCATGACAACAGGATGCTGGGCTAGACAGGGCATTGGCCTGATCCATCAGGCTCTTCTTGGGTCCCTCTGCCTGTCCCCTTCTGCTTCAGTGTTCTCACCCTTTCTCCTGGAAGATGAGGAATCTGACTATAGGGTCATAACGATGTTGTTTCTTGTTTCTCCAGAGACATCCGGAGCGCCCCGTGCCGCCACCATTGCCCATCTCCTGCACCTCTTCCCTGCGTTCCTCCTGACTCTGTCGTTGGCTTCTTTCCTTTCATGAAACTCTCCTGCTCTAATCAAAAAACGGGCAATGTGGTAATGATGATTGATCTCATTTTGCTACAGTTTTCTATCAACTTTCAACTTTGCCTGTGGTGGGGAGAACAAGAATACCCTTAGGGAAGTGGGTGAAGGAGATTATTTTAGGAAGTCAAACTGAATCCATTCCGGAAGTCCATTCGACTTCCAAAACGTTCGGAAGCCGCATTGGACGTTTGGGTTCCAAAGGCCGTTCGCAAACCGGAACACTCACTTCCAGGTTTGCAGCACTTGGGAGCCAAAACGTTTGACTCGCAAGGTGTTCGGGATCCAAGGTACAACTGTGTGTGTGTGTGTGCGCGCGCGCGCGCGCGCGCGCGCGCCACCTTGAAATCTTAGGGTAAAGGATGGGTGTTTAATAAATAATAATAATATGTAGAATGCTTCATTCATGCAGCAATATCATTTGCAAAGTAGGAGCTTCATAGCCTGAGCTATGATGAGACACCAGGACCTGTATAAATTATGCAAATAACATAGAATTAGCTACTTTTGTCCAACTTACATGGTTTGTTTCTGTAAGCTATGAGGTGCAACAAGGAGCAACATTGAGCTCTAAAGCACCACCTTCTGAAGTGCTGGCTGCTCATCCCACACAGTCCCTAGGCTTTAAGCTTAACCAGGCAATGCCCAAATATTTTCAAGCAGAAAGGCTCAGTGGGTAGAGTGGATGATTGGCACACAGAAGATCCCAGATTGAATGGCACTTCTAAGCAAGGCTAGTAGAGAACCACGTCTGAAAAAAATCCTGGGGAGCTGCTGCTAGTCAGTGTATAGAATAATGAATTAGTTGGACCAGTAGTCTGAGCTAAGTTCCTCTGCCTCTGACAAACAGGATAAGGGAATTAAATCTGCAGTCCTTGGGATTTTGTGCAACACAGAGTTGCATACTTCTCACTTCCTCTGAGCTCTAAAGAAATTTCAGGAGCAGGTTTAGAGGGTTGCTTTTCTTTCAGAGGAGAGAGTACGGATGTGTTGTTCTGAGGTTAGAGCTAGATGAATTCGTCAGTTTCCATTTCCTCCCTCTATTTCTCATTCTTCCAGTCTTAAGTTCAATTTATTGCATTTCTGCATCAGATTTTATATATATATATATATATATATATATATATATATATATATATATATGGTCAGAATTTAGTTTGCTTGCAAAAATATGAGAAATGCAGTTTCACCTAATATGGGGAAGGACCACAGCCCAATTGTAGAGCATCTGCTTTGCATGCAGAAGGTACCAGGTTAGATCCCCATGGCAGCTCCAGATTAGGCTGGGAAAGACTCCCTGCTTAAAGCCCTGGAGGGATACTGCCAGTCAGTGTGGACAATACTGAGCTAGATGAACCAATTCAGTATCAGGTAGCTTCCTATGTAATATGATGCACGCTGGCTTGTTATTTCACTTATATATGCATCTTTGTTTGGGGAACTAAATTCAGAGCAGCAGCAAATTTTGAAATCTAGCTTTGTTTCAGTTCAAATCTTGCTTCAGGAAGTGTGAATTGATTTCAGTTTATTAACAGAGAGAAGAGATAGAAAGGCAGTAGGTTACTCCAAGCATTATCAGCATCCTAAAAATCAGAAACAACCCATTATTTTCCTCAAGGCTGCTTCTGCCCAGTTAACTCCAGTGACGTGAAGTCTGTTTTTCTTGCAAAACCTGCAAAAGCTGTATTTTTCAGGCCTCTTTCCCCACTGCAGATGAAGAGAACCTCCATGGTGTCCATTAAGCAAAAATCCCCTTTAGCTACCAAGAAAGATAAAACTTTCCATAATAGACCAATGAGTCCAGGGCCGGCCCCAAACATTTTGAAACCTGAGGCAAAACAAAAAAAATGGCGCTCCCCTCCCCATTGGGGAAGAAGATGGGAGTGAAGATTGACATCAGGAACAAAGGAGAGCTAAAGTTCTATATTGGGATCACTGCCCCTCTGGATCCTGCCACCTGAGACAGTTGCCTCAACTTGCCTCATAGGTGGTTCAGCCCTGAATGAGTCCATTGGATTTCCTAATGCCACACCCAATCTTTGCAGTATGATTGTTGATACACAGAATGCACGTTATGCAGTCATATGATCAATCAGCTGACCAGAAGTGCCTTCACCACAGCAGACGTCCAGAAGTCTCCAGAAATGTCATAGTCAGTCCAGCTAACCAGGAGAGGAAAAGGAAATGCTGTGGTTCGAACTGTCTTTGGCCATGAAGAAGAACCTGCTGAGCTCAAGACTTCTTTCTAGCCAGGGGGAAGCAAGTGAGATGGACTTGGAAGGCATTGTTGCAGCCTTCTGGACAAGCATTGCAAGCTGATTCTAGCCCCGGGAAGAGAGGGGCTCACGTCAGTCTAGCAGGGGAGGCTTCTCTTGAGGACTAGGTGCCTGCTTGCTTCATAAAATGTTTGCTGGGGAAATGTGAAAGGACTGCAACTCAAAGGCAGGCGGGTTGGGGATCAGTGTTAGAAAAGGGTACGGCAAGAAAATCTGCTGGGGAAGGTTAAGGACACCCAATGCTATATAACCTGTTCTTTTGACTCATATAAATGGCTTATATGTATTGTGCAAAATAAACATCTGGTCATCCTCTCTAATATGGCTGCTGTGTCTTTGACTTTCCTGGTGTAAGACTGACTTCCAAAACAGGGCTGGGGAACCTCAGGTACAGGGTCACCTGTGTGCGCCCCCTACCTCATGCCTCTCTAGATGGATCTCAGGATTCTCCCAGCCTCCACAGACCACACCCCCTCTCCCTAGGCCACACCCACTGGCTCCCCTGCCTCACACCCTCCAGTGCTTTGGCATGACTGGAATGTGTCCTTGAACTCTGATAATGCCTCTTGCTTGCCTGGATGGAGGAAAGAGCGTGAGAGTGGGTGTGTGGGTGTGTTGAATGTAGCCTATAGTACAAAGGGTCATATCCACCACTGTGCCCACTTTTTCTTCTGGCCGGCCCACATTTTGCCGCTCACCTTCCCGCCTTCCTCACTGCCTGTGTTGGAGTTGGCTTTTGGGAACTCCCTTGAAAGGAGGAGCGGAGAACCTCCAGCACTCTAGAAGCTGTCAAAATACAGTGGTGCCTCGCAAGACGAATGCCCTGCAAGACAAATGCGTCTTGCGATCTGATGGTGACTCGCAAGACGCATTCGTTTTGTGAAAAATTCATCTTGCGAATTGCGGTTTCCCATAGGAATGCATTGAAATTTAACTAATGCATTCCTATGGGAGGAAAAGAAAAAAGAAATTTCAATGCATTCCTATGGGAAACTGCAATTCGCAAGACGAATTGTTCGCAAAACGAATTGACTCGCGGAACGAATTAAATTCGTCTTGCGAGGCACTACTGTATAATGCATAAGTATAATTTGACTTAGGAGGAACATAATTCTGCATTTTAATTGTTTCCCCTGCCTTCACTCTAACTTTAGCCGCTAGGGGTTGTTGTTGTTGTTAAAGTTCATTTGGGCCTCAGTTTGCATAGCTGTGTAGGCATTGTGTTGAAAACTGTGTTGATATAAGTACAGTGGTACCTCTACTTACGAATAACTCTACTTACGAATGTTTCTACCTACGAATGGAGTTCCGTCCACCATCTTGGATGTGGTTTAGATAGGATTTTTTCTACTTACGATTTTTTTCTCCCAATGCATTCCTATGGGATTCGACTTACAAATTTTTTCTACTTACAAATGTACGTTTGGAACGCATTAAATTCGTAAGTAGAGGTACCACTGTATTCAGTTTATTTCCCCCACTCTCTAGCCCTTCTGCCTCCCACCCCAACATTCCAAAGGAAAAAAGGAAGAAAAAAATGTGTAAACATCAAAGCCGCTCAAAATTAAAACCTATTTTTTTAATTTATTTTTTAACATGTTATTAAAATTAAACAGAAAGTCATTTCCACAGAAAGCAATTTTGTGACATTAAGGAACTTGAACAATTTAGGAGGGAGAGGGGAAACAGCTGGACTTTTTAAGATCAATGAACATGAGATTTAGAGAGGTATACAATGGAGTCCAGAAATTATATCAATTAAGAGCTTTGGGTGAGCTTTTCATCAGAACCTATAACTCTTTCAGTGGTAATGAGGGAGGGATGATATCTGTCATTTTGGATTCCATCAGTTTCTCATTTTTCTAATCAAGTTCTGTTCCCCACATTTCCATATCGGTTTGCAATTATTTTTCCAAAGTATTTTTTCAGCATCGTAATATTAATTTATCCGAACATACATATTTTTGCAAAGCTATTTCTCCCTCGCATTTCCACGTTATTTTTCTGATAATATATGCATTTTTATTCACACTTTACCCTTGTTTATGCATCATTGTACATATTACTTGGCTGGAGAACTGCTTTGCAAAATCTGGAAAAGTGAATTCCAAAGGATGGCTGTGTTTCCGTTTGCGTATTGTTTTGCAAAATGCAAAGTAAGTGGCTTCATCTTTAAATGCAAACTGAATCACATTTGTCTCCCGTTCTTCAATGTGACTAATGTTGAAGAAGCCAGGGAGTCTGGATCATGGCAGTTTTGAATAAGGACACACTCAAAATTCCCACCATCTGAATTCATCAGTTGGGGAGAAATCTGTTTTTTTTTAATCAGCCACTGCAAGTTTCTCAAGCTTCTGGTTTTGGTGATGGGTACCTGATGTTCCCTGAAACTTTGGCCAACATGCTCCAGCCAAACCCAATGAAAATACCTATTGCTAATATGCAGTATAGCACAAAATATACAGAGTTCTTATTTAGGGTTAACATAGGATTAAGATGCCTCCTTCCTTTCAAGGTAGTGCCTCTGCTGCACGATTATCAACTTCCCCCAGCATTCAAGACACTGGATGCTTCCAAGCAGTTTCTGTTTTCAGATGAGATTCAGTCACATGCCAGAAAATTCAGGTTGTGCGATTATAAATGGTTGGGACTCAGACCTTGTGCTGTAGGTTGCCCAAAAAGGAAAGGAAGAACTGAGAAGGGACATGCCAATTTTAGTTCTCTCAGTTCTCATTTTTTTCAATCTTAAATTCAATTGTCCACATTTCTACAGAAATTTGCCATTTTTTAAAAAAAACCACAACTAATGTACTTTTTGTGCATTTATCCTAATAAACACATTTTTCTATGCAGCTTTGATTCATGCACATGTTTTGCAAGCAATTTTCCCTAATACAATGCATTTTTTATTGTTAGTTTCATTTTAATGTACAACTCTCCAAAAGAGATGCATTTTTGTAAACGTGAGTCGGTTGGAGCACTAGATTGCAAAATTCAGATAAGTGCAAATTTCAAAGGATGGCTGCGTTTCAGTTTTTGCATTGATTCAGAAAGTGCAGACTAAGTAGGTTTGCCTTTAAATGTGAACTGAATGAAACAGAACTGGGTCTCTGAATAGAACAGCCTGGCCACTTAACCAGTCTAGCATCCTGTTCTCACAGTGGCCACCCAGATGCCTATAGGATGCCCACAAGCAGGGCCTAAGTGATACAGGAGTCCACTCTCCACATGTGATTTGCAGCAACTGGTATTCAGAGAGGCAGACTGTCTCCAAGAGTAGAGAAGGAGAAGACAGTCATCATGGCTAGTAGCCAAGGGGCCGAGAAAGCAGCTTGCTTTCTGCTAGGTTCCCAACTCTTCACGCTGACTGATGGGTGGGCTGAGCAAACCAGTCTTCTTGCTTCCCCTTGCTCGGAACCAAACTGAGGTGCTGATGGTGCAGTTCTGGTTACTAATATAGGCCCAGAATGGAATCCAGGGGTACGGCTGTTCCAGGAGGCTCAACAGACCAGGATCCAGCTTGCACACTGTAGAGGACAGGAAAGATAGTGCTGGATCTCAGCACTACCTTGAGTGTTTAAGTGTCGCCATAACAAAATGAGGGTAGAGAGAAACACAGCAGCTTTGCAGCAGGCAAAATTTGCATTAGGCACAGGGCAGTTACTATGCACATAAAAGTCAGAAGACACCCACAGTCCAGAGAGCATTGGCGTTTGATCCATGGGTTCCAAACGGCTCCCCTTGTAGAACTTCGGAGCTCTTGCCTTTGCAACAAGACTCTCAGAGAAGCCTCCTCTGAAGTGGGATTCCAACCGCAAGGGACAACGTCAGAAGCAGACAGCTGGAGGTTAAGCTGGAAGGTGATGCTAGATGGAGAAAGCAGAGGGGTAATTCAAGTGAGCCACTGTTGTTTTTGCATTCAAGATCCTCAGATTTGCTAGAGGACTGGAAATTCTACACTATAAATGCCCTTTCCTCATCATGGATTATGCAAAAAAATAATGTACAAAATAGAGATCAGATTTCATAACCTAGGGTTTTGTTCTAAGCTTCAGACACTTTGGAGGAGCCTCCATACCACAGACCCACTAGGCCTCAGAGGGGGACAAAATCAACCTTTTCTGGGCCAAATATCACATATGTAGCCTTAAGGGATGTTGTTTTAAGAACACAAGAGCTGTTCTGTGAAAGATGATGTATATCTAATTTTGAATGAACTTGAATGCACTTTCCCACCCTCCCCTGCTAATATGCCTAGTGTTGTTAGGTAAGTCTGTTCAGCCACAGCCTTCTCAGTGGGAGGAAATCTGCCTTGCACCACATCAGACCATCCAGCTCAGTATTGCCTACACTGACTAGCAGCAGCATTCCAGGGTTTTTAGGCATTGGACATACTGAGCTCTATCTGGAGATTCTGGGAACTGAATTTCTGCATACAAAGCAGGTGCTCTACCACTGAGCCATGGCCCTTCCTCATAATTTAGAAATGGTTTCCCCCAGATAAATCAGTCTAGTCCCTTTACAGAGCTCATTCCACCATCGAGGTGCTATTAAGGCCCTTAGACATGATAGATATTTAGCAGATACTTAAATCACGGGCACTTACCACTTAGTGGCTGAACATTGATGTAGCCATTTGGTGTTGGCTGCAATGGTGGTCTCGTTCTTGAAGGTGTTCTGCTGGTGGCTCTCCTTGTGGTTTGAGGTGAGACGGGCCCTGTTGAGACTCCTGTCTTAGGGGATGCTTCTGGGACATGAACGGTAGTCTTGCTTGAAGCAGTTGACATCGTTTCCTTCATTTTTGTGGATGCACTGGTGGGTGCTGGGGTTGTGGCATTTGGCATGGGCTTAGGTGGTGCCAAAGGCTTTTCAGAAGATGTAGCAGTCATGCCAGGCGTAGTGGAAGTTCCACTGCTGGCACCAGCTGTGGTTGCATTTGCACTATAAGTGTGGTTTGTGCTGTTGGCAGGTGTGTGGGAAACAGTTGCACTGATGACCGTAGTCACATTGGTGACAGAGGTAAGGAGACTTGTATCATAGATCGTGGTGGTGAAGGAGGCTGGTGTGGTGTTGGTGGCGGCAGTCAGGTTGGTCTCCATTGCAGTGGTAGGGAGACTTGTACCATTGATCGTGGTGGTGTCAGAGGCTGGTGTGGTGTTGGTGGCAGCAGTCAGATTGGTCTCTACTGCAGTGATAGAGAGACTTGTACCATTGATCGTGGTGGTGTCAGAGGCTGGTGTGGTGTTGGTGGCAGCAGTCAGATTGGTCTCCATTGCAGTGGTAGGGAGACTTGTACCATTGATCGTGGTGGTGTCAGAGGCTGGTGTGGTGTTGGTGGCGGCAGTCAGGTTGGTCTCCATTGCAGTGGTAGGGAGACTTGTACCATTGACCGTGGTGGTGTCGGAGGCTGGTGTGGTGTTGGTGGCGGCAGTCAGGTTGGTCTCCGTTGCAGTGGTAGGGAGACTTGTACCATTGATCGTGGTGGTGTCAGAGGCTGGTGTGGTGTTGGTGGCGGCAGTCAGGTTGGTCTCCGTTGCAGTGGTAGGGAGACTTGTACCATTGACCGTGGTGGTGTCGGAGGCTGGTGTGGTGTTGGTGGCGGCAGTCAGGTTGGTCTCCGTTGCAGTGGTAGGGAGACTTGTACCATTGATCGTGGTGGTGTCAGAGGCTGGTGTGGTGTTAGTGGCAGCAGTCAGGTTGGTCTCCGTTGCAGTGGTAGGGAGACTTGTACCATTGATCGTGGTGGTGTCAGAGGCTGGTGTGGTGTTGGTGGCGGCAGTCAGGTTGGTCTCCGTTGCAGTGGTAGGGAGACTTGTACCATTGATCGTGGTGGTGTCAGAGGCTGGTGTGGTGTTGGTGGCGGCAGTCAGGTTGGTCTCCGTTGCAGTGGTAGAGAGACTTGTACCATTGATCGTGGTGGTGCCGGAGGCTGGTGTGGTGTTGGTGGCGGCAGTCAGGTTGGTCTCCGTTGCAGTGGTAGGGAGACTTGTATCATTGATCGTGGTGGTGTTGGAGGCTGGTGTGGTGCTGGCAGTCACGTTGATGCCTGTTGCAGAGGTAGGGTCAGGTATTCCTCTGGCAGTATCATTTGAGGCAGTTGTGACATTGGAGGAAGTAGCTATTATTTTGGTGGAAACTGCAATGGTGGAGTCTATCGGAATGGTAGGAAAAGTTGTGCTATCGGTTCTGGTGCCGCTGGAATCTGCTGAACCTCTGCCAGAGGTAGTTGCGTTGACATCTCTTGCTGTGGTGGGGGCCGATGTTCCACTGGTGGTATCATCTGAAGTAGCTGTGACACTGGATGAGATAGCTGGGACTTGGGTGGAGAAAGCAACTCTGGGATCTATGGAGATCCTTGTGCGGGTGATGTTGGTGGAGACAAAAGAGGTTTCATTGGCCGCAGTGCTGGTTTCAAAGAGTGGCGTTGAAAGGGGTTGCATAGCAGCACTGCTG
Organism: Zootoca vivipara; assembly: GCF_963506605.1. NCBI lineage: Eukaryota > Metazoa > Chordata > Lepidosauria > Squamata > Lacertidae > Zootoca > Zootoca vivipara. The sequence continues at coordinate 31,164,877 of NC_083289.1, read as the reverse complement.
CTGGAGAACACTGCTGCATTGTCACCAGAGGTCACTGAGTCACTTGTGGCAAATGAGGTTGACCCCGTACTGGGAGAAGTAGGAGGATCAGCTGTTGGAGTGTCAATGGGTGTTGTAGACTCGGAGGCATCTGCTACTGTGGTGCTGGTTGCTGTGGAGGACAGAGAGGTCATCCCTCCTCTCAGACCAATCTCAAGAGTGTCCAGCTCAGACTGAAAATGGCTCTTGATCCACAGGGCTACCGAAGGATCATTCTCAACTTCTTTCAAATCAGGCAAATTTACACCAAGCAACCCTTTCACATCCTGGACGCTCAGTTTCTGCAATACATTTGTGATACCTTTGCTCATTCGGGCAGGTCCCTGTGTTTTAATTACGATTTCCCCCAGAAAATGACCTTTCTAGTCTGCTCTTATTTCTCTCCACTTTAAAAGCATAAGAAATGCAACCCTGGGTCTACACTACAAGCCAGCATCAGTTCCAATACTCTTCAATTATCGTAGCCTCTCCTATTACAGTTTGATGAGGGTGGTGTGAGAATGAGAACCCTCTGTTAGAGACCCTGCACCCCTTATCATGGAATTATTCCTCACCCACCCCCTGCAGTGTTCCCTGAAAAGGGTAAGTAATGGTTAATTCTGCTTAATTGTCCTTTTATATGTGTTTGTGGGAGGGGGGTTGGTTTGGCTTGTTCTTGTTTTTATTAAGTATTTTGTGTTTTTAGTTTGTATTTTTTATACTCTGTGAACCACCCTGAGTTCTTCGGATGAAGGACAGCACACAAATTTAATTAATAAACAAATAACACTGTAATGTTTTTACGCTTGTAAGAATCTAGCACAGCCTTCATCAACCTGGTACTTTCAAGATGTCTTGAGCTACAATTCCCATCTAGGGTTGCCAGAGGACAGGACTTCTGTGCCTTTAATTGCCCTGCTCTCTTTGGAAACCTTAAAGAGAAACCAGCAGACCCTTTGTTTAATTTCCAAGCAAAGCTGATTTCTCTTTAAGGTTTCCAGACTTAAAAGACAGCAGGGCAATTAAAGGCAACCCTATTCCCATCAGCCCCAGCCAGGACAGCCATGTTTTGGACTACAACTCCCATCAGTCCCCAGCCAGCACGGCCATTTTAGACTACAATCCCCATCAGCTTGTCCTGGCTGGGGTTGATGGGGAGCTGTAGTCCTAAAACATCCGGAAGGCACCAGTATGGGGAAGGTTGGTCTGGCAAATAGTTCCACGTTTTGGCTTAAACTTCCTAACTGATGGAATGGATGGGGGGAAATGGTGATGTGGCAAAGTCTTGCCCAAGGCTGGTTTTAGAATCCACACAGTTCAGCCAACTGCAGCAACTCACCTGTAGCTCTTCTGGCTTCAGATTAACAAAGGTGGCAATATCCATCGCCACATGAGATCCAGCCAGCCTTTTTAGGTCCTCAGCAAGTGCTCCACCTTAAAAAGGGAAAAGGAAAAGGAAATGGGAAACAGAGCAGCTCATTTACTTAACAAGGTGGGATGGAAACCCCAAAAACCACTTTTTTAATAATAAAAAGGCTGCCTTTAAAATAAAAATATGAGAAAAACTGGGAATGCATTCCCTTAATTATGGAATTAATTGCCCATGGTGGAATGGAGGAAAATTGCAGGGAAATTAAGGTACCCACCTAGATATGGCTGAATTAGGGGATAATATGTGCTGGTTCCATTTTGGCTGGCAAAGGCTGTGCGTGCTTTTTCATAGAGGGTGTCTTTCTTGCCTTGGGAACAGGAAGAAATATCTAACTTCTCAGCATGCCTGCACAAAGTAAAATACAAGGGGTGAGACTGGACAAAACAACTGCTTAAAAGCTTCAATCGACATGAAAGGCAACTTAGCTGCTGACACAAAATAATAGCTGGTTCAAGGGACCTTGAAACCTTTGCCCATTTTCCAGGAGCAGCCCCTGTGTGCTTGCCTTGATGCTCAAACCACATGTTCAAATGCCTGAGTAGAAGGGCTGGCAACTTGGGTCTCATCTATGAAGGTGGCACCCTGGGATCAGGCAAGGTGCCAATTCCACTGAGAAGACCCACATTGTCAACCCCTGGCCAGAACTTTGGATCGTTGAAACGCTGTCTCAGTCACACAGGAGTCTCTCTGCTGAGAAAGCAAGTCTCCCATGGCTGAGAGGGCATGAAATGGCTCCTATGGGGTGCATTTTATCACATAGTTGCCTGTGAGCTCAACAAGTGAACTCCTTCCATTAAAAAATATGTATCTTGACAAGGGATGGAGAAGAAATTTGGTTTGGCATTTTAATGACAAGTCTGTCAGTGGCTGCAACCCATGATGGAGGCCTTCACGGTTGGAGGCAGAAAACCTTGCAAATGCCAATTGTTTGAAGCCATAGTTGTGGGGAATGCTCTCGTCCAGGAAAAGAAATACCCTGGGCTCTGAGTCAGAACTTTCCATATCTGTTTCTAGCAGTAAAGCCCCCCGCCCCACCCAAGGCAGCATCCTACCGAATTGCTTCTGGGTTTATTTGCTTCAGCTGATCTTCGTCCAGAAAGCAGAGGTATGTCCCCCCCAGCATGTCAAGTAATGGGCCCGTGAGGGTGCCCCCTTCTTCCATGTATCTTGACACCAGTCGCCTGAGCTGCAGGATGAAGAGTTCAGTTTCAGGACATGAACAGTGGTGGTGGCCTGTGGTGGCCCATCTAGCTCTGACATCCAATTGTGCTGTAGGACTGCAGCAGGCAACGTGCAAAGTTTGCCCCAGCAGCTAGAGTAATTTCTTATGTATCTGCATCATCTAGCACAGGCATGTCAAACATGCGGCCCTCCAGATGTTTTGGCCTACAACTCCCATGAACCCTAGCTAGCAGGACCAGTGGTTGGGGAAGATGGGAATTGTAGTCCAAAACATCTGGAGGGCTGCAAGTTTGATCTAGCAGGAATCCCCAAACTTGGCCCTCCAGATGTTTTGGGACTACAGTTCCCATCATCCCCGACCACTGGTCCTGTTAGCTAGGAATGATGGGAGTTTGTAGTCCCAAAACATCTGGAGGGCTGAATTTGGGGGTGCCTGATCTAGGAGCCAGTTTTGGCTGGTGCCCGTTGGGGCTGGTAGGATGCGAGGCAGGAGGCCATCGGTAGGTGGTGCCAGAGCCAATGACAGGCAGAGCTAACCAATTCTAGTTTTGTCCTTGGCTTCCTCTCTGCTGAGTTCTGCAAGCAGCAACTCCGAGACTAAGGAGGGCAGAAGAGCCTGGCAGGCAGGCAGGGCCACCCACTTGGAATGGTTGTATGACAGAAGCAAGGCAAGCGGCAGTTGGCTGAGAAACTATTTGGTGGCATTGAAACTATTCCGCTATTCCTTTAAAGGCAATGGTGTGAACTGACAAGGTGAGGATGGAGACCTGATATAAGGAGGTAGCTTTTTTCTGTAACTCCCATTAACTAGTATGAAAAGTAAAAGCAACTGGACATTCCTGCTTCATTCTTCCTTTCCTTCCCTGATTGTAAAAGCAGAGTTGAGTTTGGTATGAGCAAAGCTTATCAGTTAATAAGAGAAGTCTGTGTTTAAAAAAGTCATGCTCCTTAGAACCATCATTTCTGTTAAGAAGACCTTAGTAGTTGCAATAGCTAGAGCAATACCCCCACTGGATACATTGCAGTGACACTATGTTCTTTCCTTCTGCACAGATGTTTTAAGGATTTCCTTAAAATTCACATGGAAACGGGGTGGAGAAGGACCCTAGCTAAGTGGCAGAGCATCTGCCTCGCAAGCAGAAGGTCCAAGGTTCGATCCCTGGCATCTCCAGGTAGAGCTGGGAATGCCCCCTGCCTGGAAGTCTGGAGAGCTGCTGCCAGTCAGCGTAGACAGAACAGAGAAAGGTGGACCAATGTCCCTATGTTCCTGTGATGGGACAGACCTAGTGCCAATTGTATGCAGATTTGGGAGCTATTCTGGGGAAGGTTGCCTTTTATTGTTACTGTAGTTATACGGTTTTACCTGTAATGAAAACCGATAAAAATGAATTCATTTTAAAAAGAAGAATCTGGATCGACTGGACTTTAATGAGTTCACCCACCCACCCACCCATTTATATATGTTACCTGAGCCATCTCCCAGGCCCCGTTATTTCGGCTGAGCAAAGCGGCAAGCGTGTCACTGGAGGTGATATTCCACCTGCCAATCTCATCTGCGCTGTACAGGCGCGAAAGGTAGCCAAGAAGCTTCAGGTGGTCCTCTGGAATCCCATCAGGGTAGATCTAATAAAGAGGGTAGGAAGTTCATTAGTCATGGAACAAGCAACCTTGTTCACTAGGAAACCCACCACCCTTGGCCAACATCAGTAAGGCAAAGGCTGAAGACATTTCTGTGGCAGCCAATCAGTGGCATGCACAGCCGGCTTCTTCTGCTTCAAATTTGCACAGCCAGCTGTTTCTGAGGTCCACCCTGGATAGGAAGAAGGTACATTTGGATCAATTGTAATGATGGCACCACAACCAGAGCAACCTGGCTGCTCTAAAACTGCCACAGCATCATCGAGCAAAGGCTGCAGTGCACAGATACATCAATGGCCCTTCAGTTACCTCGTCCAGCTTCCTTTTAATTACAGTCAAGTAGTCGTTTGGAAGCGGCTGCTCAAGCAGTGGGACCAAGTTGGCTTTCAAAACCTCATTACTCAGGCAGGCGTCAAACTGCTGGGCGCTGTCATAGTGGACGATGAAGAGCGGGTCTTCCAGTGAGCTGGTTGTGACTGGAGTGGACCGGCAAGCTGTTGGCAGAATTTCACAAGCAGGGAATGACCTTGCAAACTTGGCAATTATGGGAAACCAAAGGGCTTCTCTCTTTCTCTATCAATAGTCAAGAATCATGTGGCTTTTAATACAAATTGTTACCATGCACCGATCATACAACTTTAAAACAACTGCTACATAAAACAAATGTCTTAACCTAACCTAAGGCTGCCATACAACCTAGGGCCTCTCTTCCACAGCCAGACATTTTTTCAACCTCAGAATGAGGGACAGTGGAGACTGTGGTATATTTAGGATATATGGTTTATTGACGCATATAGACAGCCTGAGACTATGATGGAGGGGCTCACAGCAAAAACACCCCAAGAGGGTCTTGCTTCTCCCATAGCCACAGCCTTGGATCCAACAGAAATTAGGCATGGTTCTGCCTCTCAGCTGCCCAGCCTACTTCCTGCTTCTAACTTCTCCCTCGCACACCTCAACTCTGGCCGTTGTCTTTCTAAATGACTGTGGCACTGAGCCACTTCCTTTGTTACCTTAGTGACTCATACCATTACCTCACCAGGAAGCTAGCCTGGCTATTCCAGGAACTGATTTCATGCTGGGGTCCAGGAATTAGAAAGGGTCTTGGGCATACAACCTTCCTACCTCCAATCTCACAATGAGATAGAGATATATAGATATGCACAATAAACTAGCTTCTTCTTCTTCTCTCTCTCTCTCTCTTACTTTCTGGTGCTCGTCTGGTCCTAAGAGGGGAAGCAGGTTTCGATCCAAGGGCCTGTAAGAACTGGATAGTTTTCACTTTCTGGGAAGCACTTTGGCTGTCAAACAGATCCGCCACCTTCCTGAAGAAGATAATTCTCTCTTCCTGTGTAAAAAAAAAAAAGGAGATCCACCCGAATCTGTACATCAATGGCAAGTCTTAAGGCATTACAGGAGGGGGGGTACAACAACAACAACAACATGTGACTCCTGGGACTCTTTTGCTCCCCCTACCTTGTTAATGGCGTCCCAGGTGGTACGGTTTATGTACAAAGCAAGGGGGCCAAGACCTTCAAGGGTTCCATCATCCCAAGATGCAGGCGCCCTGTGTCACATGGAGACATACAATCCTCAGTTGCTTCATGGTATCCTGGTAACCGCTAGTTGTTTTCGGACTACCACTCCCAGAAGGCAACAGCCAGCACAGCACAATCAGAGACAGCCTTCACCAACCTAGATGGACCCGCCTCTTTTGCTGATATGCTAGAGTGAAAAACACCTCCAGATAAGGTGCAGGGAGGGCTCTTCAGGTATAGCCAAAATAATAAAGAAGAAAATATGGGTTGAATCAATGTTTTCAAGGACTGTGGTTGGCTGAAGAGCTGGTGAAGTGTTGGGGTGGCAGAAGATGGTTGGTTGGAAGATGATACCTCCAAGATGGTGCATTTTTCCTATATAGGGCATGTGCAAATGGAATGCTCCAACAGGCTCTTTTGAACTCTGTCCTGTAATGTTACTGAATAAAGCCTGACTGACTAGGAATTTCACGTGAGCCTCCATATTGAACCCCCAAGGGGAATTTCTCCCACAGCACATGCAAAACAAACATAAACCAGAAACGAGGTGCTTTCGTCTGTCCCTGTTGCTCACCCTTGCAAAGTCTTCCCACTGCTCAGAAGCACATTTAAGGCACTCCTCTGGGCAGCTGTGAGATCAAGACACAGTTTCAGGTTCTCCAGGACCGTCGGGTCAGAGTCCAAAATGGTGGCTGCATCCATGTCACACACGAGGGCTCCAAGCTTCTGCAGCTGCTCTTTGCTGAGCGAGGTATTCTCCACTCTCTGGTGAAATATTTAATATTAGGACCAAACAAGGAACAAGACCATTTTGCTCTTATAATTGCTAGTGTTCATTCCAGCAATGGCAAAATCAGGGTCAGCCACCCATGAGGCCAGGATCCACAGGGGCAGAAGATCCCAATGTAGATCTTTATTTCCCCGCTTGTTCCTGATATAGATCTTCCCTCACCCATTCTTCCCTGGCAGGGAGGGGGATGCCATGCTGGGGTCTCCCTCAGGTGCCAAAATGTCTTGGGCCAGCATCCCTTCTTATTTGGTTCCAGGGAGGTTAGATGACATTGTGTTAAATCAAGTGCTATCCAGTGTGTTTCCCAACCACCATCCCCATCAATTTTGCTGTGGCCACCTGAATTTGCCAGCATGTGATTGACTCCCACTTGAAAACAGGGACAGCCTGAAGGTGGTCCCCCTTCCCCACTGCCCCTCACAAGGCCTTTGCATAAGGAAAGAGCATCACTCACAAAGCAACTCAATGCATTCTCCAAGAGTTTGTTCCTCTGGGTTGATCCGTTGGCCAGCAGAGTTAGATTCCCTTGGGAAGCCAGGGTGTAAAACGCTTCACAGTTCTGATGATTTACTTTGTTGAGACTGGAAGATACAAGAATCTTCATTATTTGAGAGGTGGGGCAGGAGTGCAGGAAAGCTTTGTAACCACAAAAGCTTCCACTCCTCTATATCCAGCTTCAGGCCCGGCTCTAGGGGTAGTCACGGTGGCGCAGGGCGCCAGGGCACCGGGTTGGCAGGGGGTGCGAGCTGCGCCCACCCACCAGGGCGGGGGTGCCGGAGCGATCTCCGCGCCACAGCGCCAGGGCGCCCGGCCTACTTGAGACGGCCCTCTCCAGCTTTTAACTACAGTCGTACCTTAGTGTCGGATGCCTTGGTACTTGTCTGTTTTGGCTCCCGAATGCAGCAAGCCCGGAAGTGAGTGTTCCAGTTTGAGAACGTTCTTTGGAACCTGAACATCTGGCGTGGCTTCTGGGGCTTCCGATTGGCTGCAGGAGCTTCCTGCAGCCAATCAGAAGCTGCACCTTGGTTTCCAAACATTTTGGAAGTCAAACGGACTTCCGGAACAGATTCCATTCAACTTCCGAGGTACGACTGTAATGTTGTCCAATGTCAGTTCTAAAATGATAGCCTAAATATTATTTTTCATTTTTGTGTTCTTTAGGGCAGGGGAGGAGCGTCCTATAATGTTAAAATTGGTATACAGGAGGAGTAATAATATAAGAAGAGCCTGCTGGATCCGGCCAATGGCCTATCTAGTCCGGCATCCTTTTCTCACAATGGGCAACTGGATGCCCCAGTGGGAAACTCACAAACAGGATTCAAGCACAAGGGCAACTCTCCCCTCCCTCCTGTGGTTTCTAGCAACTGGTGTTGAGTGATAGGTCTGGAGAATGAGCACAACCACCTAATACATTCAAAGCACATGTGCTCTAAAGAATTCTGGGAAGTGTTGTTTGTTAAGTCTGCTGGGAATTGTAGCTCTGTGAGAGGTGAACTGGAGTTCTTTGGAGAAAGCCATATGCTTTCAATGTGCTTTCAACATTTGGTAAGAGAGCTAAACAAAGCAAAACAAAGTTCCTAACCCTATGATTAAGTCCTCAGAGAAGAAAATTCCTCAGAGCTACTCACGGAAAGAAAAGCAGCACATCGGGTGGGTAACTGGTGAAATCTGCTGCCCAGTTGTTTCTGGAGAGAAGTTTTGCCATGCAGGAGAGCTGATGGGAAGAGAGCTAGCATTACTCCCCTTACACCCTTCATAAAATAAAAGCTGGATCTCACCTCCCTATCCATTCCCTGATCAGTGCAACATCAAGCTTGAAAAAGCAAACTGGGTGTCTGGGTTTGCACTTTCTCTCTTTCTGAATCGTGCCGAGAGGGCTGATCTGAGGGAGAGAAGTGACCCAAAGGGAGGGTGCCACCCATTCCACTACACTCTCTCAAAAATCTAAATGTACCCGCAGGCCGATAAGGCTGGTAACTATAAGGCGGCACCATTTTCTATAACCTTCTGTTCACCCTGTGCAGCACTGCTTCCATTCTGCTGCAGTTCGGTTCGTCTTCTGCTGAAAAACTATGTTTTTCATGTTACTGTCACCTGTGATGAAATTACGTTAACTTGGGTAATTAACTATGTTGTCGTTATGATATCCTCCCCCATTCATTTCAATGCAAAGGAAACACAATGCGAATGCGGGGGACGTAAGTGTGTGTTGTTTGCAAACTAGAAGCAACAACAACAGTGAATACCAATCATATTTGCTGGGTTGATTTTGGTTCTGGGCACAGGATGCATAAGCAAACATCAGTAATTTCCACTCCTATTTCTGTCTTGGGAGGAATTCTCTGGCGTCACTACTGGCGACCCCTGTCTTACAGATACAAGAGAGCTCTCCTGGGCTTCTTTGCACAGGACCCCAAATTCAGAAGCACCAAGAAAGCTCCCTAACCCACCAACCCAGCCTGACACTCCTTTGGCCCCTGGCTCATACCAGCACCATCCTGCCTGAATCCTATGATTCTGCTAATTGAGGGGAAGTAAGGCCAATTGTCCTCAATCCAGCCCCATTTGCAGCTTATCTGCATCTCTCACCTGTTCCTCACTCAGGTTGGCATTTTTAATCTTCACTTCTTGGACCAAAGAGGACAGCTGTGCGGGGGTCAGTTTGGTGGCAACATTGCACTGGAAGCCTTGCAGGATGAATGCAGAAAGCCTAGAAGCCACAGAGGTGTGTTAGTCTCTCACTGCCAATTTGCTACCAAGCCAAGTTCAAGATGTTATTATTAGCATATAAAACCCATAACAATTTGGGATCAGTTTACCTATGTGGTCGCCTTACCCCATATATGTCCACTCGACCGCTTTGATCGGCAGAATTAGCACTACTACAGGTGCCACATAACGCACATTCCCCATTTGGAAGAACACCATCTTTTAGTGTGGCAGATTCTACACTTCGGAACTCCCTGCCTATTGATATCAGGCAGGCGCCTCTGCTGTACTCTTTTCGGCGCCTGCTAAAAACATTCTTGTCAATGAAAGTTTTGATCGGTTTTTAATCTATTCTTATTTTAGTAGTAATAATAATAATAATAATAATTTATTATTTATACCCCGCCCATCTGGCTGGGTTTCCCCAGCCACTCTGAGCGGCTTCCAACAGAAAATAAAACACAGTAATCTATTAAATATTAAAAGCCTCCCTGAACAGGGCTGCCTTCAGATGTCTTCTAAAAGTCTGGTAGTTGTTTTCCTCTTTGACATCTGTTGGGAGGGCGTTCCACAGGGCAGGCGCCACCACCGAGAAGGCCCTCTGCCTAGTCCCCTGCAATTTTAACATTTTGAAGGTCTTAAAATTCTGGTGTTAATTTTTCTTATTGATAATTTTATCATTTTACCTTTTTTGGCAAACCACTTTGAGGTTTTGTACTTTTTTTCACCATCAACCGCTGTATAAATTTTCAAACTCAACCATATTTCACTAGGTGCCTTTATTATATATATTGTAGGCGCCCAGGAGAAAACAATTCTCTGTAACCAGGCCTTGGGCTGATTAAACAACCCATGGCCTTTTTAATGTGTTTGTGGGAAGAGGAGGGTAATTGGTTTGTTTTTGCTTTTTTTGTAATGTATTCTGTGTTCTCATTTTTATGTTGTGAACCTCCCTGTGATCTTCAGATAAAGGGTAGTATACAAATTAAATAAAGAATGATGCTGAAAATGAAAGTGTCTAGTATGGAGAATTAAATCAAATTTGATTAAGCCAGGGAGAGAGCTTCTGAAAAGATAAAAATTCCTTCATGAAATAAGCCGATTATGCCTCCCTTGGATACAAGCCCAAGGTCAGATCCATGGAGCCAATGGAAAGGTTGTCAAATGCTGGACAATTGTTTTTTTAAGATAATTCTGGCTAGGGGTCTCCCCACTCCTGCACCACTGTGGGCCCACAACTCACTCCGTGTAGTTATCCATGCTGGACAGCACATCTCCAAACAGAACAGATGCCTAGAACAAAGAGAGGGGTCCATTCAGTAGCAAGGAAGAAGCAAGATGGCAAAGCAGGGTTTAAGAGAAAAACCAGAGTTGTTACCTGCTGTGGAGACCATTGTTTCTCGTTGATTTTGTGGAGATCCGGGATCGTGCCTCGAATCACCAGTAGCGAATTTGGGACTTGGTCCACTAAATCATCTGGAACGTTATTCAGGATGTCACTGAGGGAGGATGAGTTTGAGAGGATCTACAAGGTTGAGGGAAAGGTCACAGAACCAAATCAGAGTTCCCCAATATGGTTTCTCTTATGCGGCTTTGCCCCATCCTAGTGCCCTTCAGATGTTTTGGACTACAAGTCCCATAAGTCTCAGCAAGCACAGTCCAAAATGGATTTGCTGACTGGGGCTGATGAGAACTGTAGTCTAAAATGGTCATGGGGATGGGGGCTGAGGGGAATTGTAGTCCAAAACATATGGCGAGCAAGAGGTTGGGAAAGGATGGTCTAATGATATGAGCATTATCACTCTGCCCCAAATAACTGAAGAGCTTCCTATTGCAGCCTACTACTTTATCCAGGCTTGTGCAAAACAATGGGTTTGGTCAAAGGTGTGGGGTTCTGAAGCCTGAGAATCCCAGCTTTCATTTAAAGCAGAGCACAAGTTTCTAGTCCTTGTGACTAGAAGAAGAATGTTTGGGTCATGCCAGATGAAATCTCGTTATTGGGCTTCCAGTTATTGGGCCTACTCAAGGCTCTACACAAAACCTTTCTATGCCCCACAGCTAGCAGAAGCAGTAAAAACAGTACTAATGTTTAGATTTCCCTGAACTGCAAAGTATATTCAGATGGATAAATTTTATTTCTTTGCTGGCTTTTGTAAAACGGAAAGTAACCAACCCCTAAGCTAAGACACTCCCCCCCCCCAATAAAAACAATTTACAAAGGTTGTTCCTGTGCCCTTAAGCCCATTTACCTTGCTAACAAAGGCTTTCCTTAAGTGTTCCGAGCCTTGCCTGAGAGCACTCAGGAAGGTGGCATTCTTTGCCAGCTGAATTGCCAAATCTGCTGAGATTGAGTCAAAGCTGCTGCTGGGCAACCCTTGTGCCAGGGTGCCAAGTCTCTCAAACTTCTCAGCGGTATCCAGCTGCAGTAAGAAAGAGAAGGAAGGTCAGAGCTTCAGAGAGGATTGCGCTGTCCTGCAATGTCAGTTCCTAGGTTTCAGGGGTCACTGTGCAAGATGATGCCCTTCTTAACACCAACAACTTTGGTCATTCCCTTGCCACACCCCTCTGAGCCCAAACTGCACCACTGCCCACAGCTGCTGTGCCTTCACTTTGGGGTAAGGCAGTAGCTCAGCAGTAGGGCACCGGAGTTGCATGAGAATGTCCTGGGTTCAACCCCTGACATCTACAAATAGGGCTGGGAACATCCCTTGTCCATGAGAACAGGATGCCGGATTCAATGGGTCTTTGGCTGTCCAGAACTGGAAAGAGGCCGGTGGACTAGATCCCCCCCTTCGACTGGCCTAGCATGGTGATATTTGCAGCTCTTTCCAAAAGTCAGCGACCAGAGACGGGTGTCAGATTGCTTACCATGAAGTCGCTGCGTAGGATCTTGTTCACCAGCCCTTGGGACTGTCCCCTGTTCCAGCCATTGACCTGCCCAAGCGATTCCAAGACCTGGGGATCCACCAGATCTTGCGACGTCAGGTTTGAAATCTGACCAGTGGTCAGCCCCATGGCCTGCTGCCCCAAGGCCACCAGAGTCTGCCTGTCAAACGTCTTGACTTGTGCAACAAGACTCGTAGCAAGCTGGGAAAGGGAGAAAAATATAATTAAGGATTGGGAACTTCTTGGATGCAAAATGCATTCAGGGAAAAAGTCCATGCAAATGTAGCCACTGTTTTGGTTTTTCCAACATGAAAATCTTCAGATTCATTGTCTGCAGACATGATCCTGAGACAGATGTGTTCAGATCCTGACTCAGCCTTTGATTCAGTGGTTAATCTTGTCCAAGACTCTCTTTCTCAGCCTTAGTTTTCCTATCTGTTAAATTGAAATGACAGTGATGCCTCTTATTTTTTGCATAATTAAGTTCTACATGGCATAATGTTACCAAGATTCCATTTTTTAATGCATTTACAGGCACACAGTATAGGCACACAGTATAGAATCACATGGATCTCAGTAGATTCATTGTAAATGTACAGTGGTACCTCGGGTTACAGACGCTTCAGGTTTCAGACTCCGCTAACCCAGAAATAGTACCTTGGGTTAAGAACTTTGCTTCAGGATGAGAACAGAAATCATGCAGAGGCGGCACGGCGGCAGCAGGAGGCCCCATTAGCTAAAGTAGTGCCTCAGGTTAAGAACAGTTTCAGGCTAAGAACGGACCTCCAGAACGAATTAAGTTCTTAACCCGAGGTACCACTGTAATGCTATCCCACAAATAATCCTGGGAGTAGTTGCTGAGCATTCTCTTTTCGCTTCAAATAACTGCTATTTCAAGGATTCGCTTGGAAGAAGCCATTATTATTAATCCAGTTTAAGTCTACTGTGTAGCTATCATGGCATCAGTTACCTGTATTGTGATGTTAAAGAAAACAATGCACCTTTTGTTGTTCTAACTCCTGGGTTCCAGAATACCAGTTTCTTGAGGTCTTTACTAAATCTGACTTTGGAATGGGAAGTGTGACCTCTCCCACCATAAAATCTTATGGGTAGGAGAGAGACATGGCTTTGGCTAGGACCATGAAAGTCAGCACATCACCCTCTTCCGAGCCCAGACATGAATACATATCATTTAAAAGTATTTGAGGAAGGAAACCTTTGGGATGTTTAGTCTCCAAATCCATCTGGTGCTCTTTGCACCAAGAATCCCGACCTTCATGTCTATGATGGCACAATCCTAAGCACATTTACTCAGGAGTATATCTTGATGTGTTCAGTAGGGATTACTCTCTTACAAGTTTACAGCACTAAGACTGCATTCATAGAATCATAGAGTTGGAAGAGACCACAAGGGCCATCCAGTCCAACCCCCTGCCAAGCAGGAAACACCATCAAAGCATTCCTGACAGATGGCTGTCAAGCCTCCGCTTAAAGACCTCCAAAGAAGGAGACTCCAACACACTCCTTGGCAGCAAATTCCACTGTCAAACTGCTCTTACTGTCAGGAAGTTCTTCCTAATGTTTAGGTGGAATCTTCTTTCTTGTAGCTTGAATCCATTGCTCTGTGTCCTTCTCTGGAGCAGCAGGAAACAACCTTTCACCCTCTTCCATATGACATCCTTTTATATATTTGAACATGGCTATCATATCACCCCTTAATCTTCTCTTCTCCAGGCTAAACATACCCAGCTCCCTAAGCCGTTCCTCATAAGGCCCTTGACCATTTTGTTGTTTCCAGGCCCTTGACCATTTTGATTGCCCTGTCCTGGACATGTTCCAGCTTGTCAGTATCCTTCTTGAACTGTGGTGCCCAGAACTGGACACAGTACTCCAGGTGAGGTCTGACCAAAGTGGAATACAGTGGTACTATTACTTCCCTTGATCTAGATGCTATACTCCTATTGATGCAGCCCCGAATTGCATTGGCTTTTTTAGCTGCTGCATCACACTGTTGACTCATGTCAAGTTTGTGGTCCACCAAGACTCCTATGTCCTTTTCACATGTACTGCTTTCACATAGCAATTTATTCAATTTCCCATTTTCCTTACTGATGATTTCCCCATTATACTTGAGCTTTCATGCAATGTAAAAGCCACTTCCGTAAAACTAGCAAAATATAATCCCTATTTAGCACTCATTTCAGCTCCCCTTGACCCCAAAAACCATAGGAGCACAATGATGGAATGTGGGGTGGTATACCAGCATACGGTTCTTTCCTGCCATTTTCATGGGGGAATAGATGCAATATGAATGACGTTTGTTGTTGTGGCACACCACGGCCACTGACGTGAATGAAATTTAGTATGACATGCAGATATATCAATGAAAAGGGCACAGTTCCAAAACACAGCTGCCACGGCAATGTGGCAGGACTGTTAGAAAACGGGACAGAAACACTAGCATTATAATCAGGAAAACTAACAGAATATTCACCATGTCTGAATGCATCTTAAACGTGCAACGTGCAATCACAAAATTCGGAGGGATCTCACCTGGCGGTCAGATGCCGATGGCAGAGAGGAGTTGCAGTAGCGGTTGACCTGTGCGATAAGGTTCAGGGCCTTGTCAGAGCTAAGGCTGGAGATTTGGGTTGAACGTCTAGCAAAGCAAATGAGCTGGTCTGGAAGACTTGGGAGGAAAGTGGGTGGTGTGTTAGTTTCTTGCTTCTTCACATATGATATTTTGGTGACATTAGATTGAGTCGGAGCCCTTTGCTAACTCACGGAGAACCAGGTGCATCAGCGTTGGCAAACCAGTTGAGACAGAACAGAAGATTCTCAAAATCAACCAGAGCTTGATGTGCTACAGCAACAGGGTTTTTATTAGCCCGAGCAGATGTTCTAAGTGCAGGGCCGGCTCTAGGTATAGTCCCGGTGGTGCGGGGCACCAGGCCGGCAGGCAGGGTGCTGCGCAGCAAAGCCGCGCGGAAGCCATGCGCGCTGCAAGGGCGGGGGCGCCGGAGCGATCTCCGCGCCTCAGCGCCAGGGCGCCCGACCTGCTCGAGACTGCCCTGTCTAAGTGCATAGAGTGAGTGTGCATGGGAAAGGGCAGAAGCCATCGATTTATTATGGTTCACATTTTAATGCCGATTTGCCCAAATGCAAGCAATTTCCCCTCATATAACGTATCATTGTATGCTTTTTTTTATTACTAAAAGGCGTGTTTTTATGCAGCCTTTATCTATAATACCCTATTTCCCCAAAAATAAGACATATCCATAAAATAAGCCGTAGTAGGATTTCTAAGCATTTGCACAATATAAGCCATACCCCGAAAATAAGACATGGTGATAGGCGCAGTTCTGGAGGACGCCAAGGAAGAGGCAAGGCTGAAAATAAGCCATAGTGTGTCTTCTTGAGGAAAAATAAATATAAGACAGTGTCTTATTTTCGGGGAAACACGGTATGTGTTTTTCTACACATGCCTTGGTTTGAGAACTGTACTGAAAAGTTTGGAAATGTGCGAATTTTGAAGGATGGCTGTGTTTCATTCCACATCCTTTTTCAGGAAGTGCAAATTTGGGTACATTCACCTCTGAATGCAAACTGAACTGAATTTCTCCCCCATGCCTAGATGTGGTCCAAAACATTTGGAGGGCCCCGGATTGGCCGACGGCTCTTTTAGCCACTTCATAAACAGTCACTTCCACACCTACCTGTCAAGATTGAAATCGGAATCGACAGCAAAGAGGGCCTCAGCATACATCTCTGCCAAGTCTTTATGGAGCCTGTTCCTGTTGATGAGCACCAGGTTGTCTGGGTTGAAGGCAATATCTTGGAACTAGGAAAAGACACAGCCATGTAAGTGCTTGCTGGGGGGAACACAATGCAAAGTGGGAAGCACAATCAATTATGCATCATTTGTGAACTGAAAGCAGCAACAGCTGCCAATGTCAATCATATTCCCTGGATTGATTTCCATTCCAGACATGGGAGGAGTGAACAAACATTGGCAATTTCCGTTCCCATTCCTGTTAGAATTCTCTGACATCCCAACTCAGAATAGACCCATTGAAATGAATGAACCTAAGTTCACCATGTCCATTAATTTCACTAGAGCTACTATAAGTAGGACTAGCATTGGGTTCAACCCCTTCTGCTCAACATCTGTCACCTGGCAGCCGTCACTGATGTCTGGCAAGAGAAGCCAACTCAAGCAGAGCCCTCCCCTCAGTGTCTCTCAGCAGCAGAAGGAAAGCAGGGCCACTCCACTGGCCCAGTGGCTTTTGGCTCCTCCTCTCCTTGGAGATTTTCCATTTTAGCTGGTCCTTATGAGATCTTTGTAATGAACATCTAGTGTCTGGGTTTGCTTTTTGCCCTCCTTCCTCCCAATGGCTTGTGGTGAAATTATTCCTAGGGGCACAGAGGCGCCAGCTTGCAAAGGTGATGGGGGGGCATCACCAATACACATGAGCATCACACCTCCCTCTCTAAGCCAGGCAGAAGCTTCCTGGGCTTTGGGGAGGAGGCATCAGGTTTTAATATAGTCATACCTCGGCTCCCGAACATCTTGGAAGTTGAACATTCTGGCTCCCGAACGATCGAAAACCGGAAGCGAGTGTCCTGGTTTTCAAACGTTTTTTTGGAAGCTGAACGTCCGGCGCTGGTTTCGCTATTGTTTCCGGTGCGCCTGCACAATCGGAAACCAATTGGAAGTCGCGCTTTGGTTTCCGAACATTTCAGAAGTTGAACGGACTTCCGGAACGGATTCCATTCGACTTCCAAGGTACAACTGTACTTTAATACTCCAATTTACCCAGAACATTTAGAGGACTAGCCTAGTCCCCCTAGTCCACTGACTGCATGCCACTGCTTACTCCTAATCCCTATGCATCCGTCTTTCTCGAGAGACAATGGAGTATGCTTCTGGGGGTGAAGCCAAACTGCTGTGTTAGCAGCACCAAAGTGACCTCCCCAGAGTGGGTGCCTGAACAGTGTGTATGGAGGTCCTGGGCTGGCACCCACTTGGCTGCAGGAGTTGCTGGGAGGAGGTGTACAACTGCCTTAGGGACTCCATGCCAGATTTGTGTAGGGTTTACTCCTGAGCCTTTTCTTCTCCCAAAGTTATCCCGCAGGGCAGCAGTGGTTTAGGATCAGAGTTTTCCTTACCTTCCCAGGTTGATGAGCCCCATCTGCCCCTCACCTCCCTCTACAGCATGTGCAGAAACCACCTTCTTGATGGTTAGACTCACAATTGGTCTGCTCATCCGCACAATCCACCAGAGCCTTTCTTAGCATGCAGGGGAAGTCTCTAACTCACCGAGGGTTTGGGATCCATTGGCTACCCTCACCTAGTTTAGCTAGCCAGTCGAAGCTGTTCCTGGGGTGTGGCCACTGTTGCATGCTGGCCACAGGTGAGAGCTGGGTGCAGGGTGGAGACCAGAGGTGGGCAAACTCTCCCAGAAGGAGCACAACATGCCCCCACCAGAGTTACTACCCCTCCTCTAACACTCCACACACCCCAAGGTGCTTGTGGCATAATAGAAGCCAGTTTCAGAGCTCGATATTCTACTTCCAGCTTTCAGTGAATTTTCCATAATTTTCCATTGAGGACTTGATCAGCACCACCACATGATCTCCAGACAATATCTGCTCCGAAAGCAAATCCAACAGAAATACTTACTATGGTTGCATTGTTGTTTGTGAGTAAACGCATGTCCCTGGCATTGCTGTAACGGATGTAATTCCCAAGATACGTGACAAGCCAATCCGATGTCTCTATATCACCAGGATTGTAGCAGCGGGGCTTCACTTGGGCAGCTGCAACATAGATCAATGGAGGTTCTCAAAATGGAGCAAGGCCTCAAATGTCTCATGTATTTACCAGGCCCACTGCTAATCCCTGCCTTTTTTGCGTTTGATCACCTGACACCTGCAAGCCCCTCCGAGCAACTGGCTGCAATGCAACACAATGTTCAAACATTCTCACTGCTCAAAGTAAAAAATGCAAGCCATAGAATGGAGATAAGATGTGAGGGAAGGTAAAGGTCCCTTTTGAAGAGGGAATGACAGGGCAACTTGTACGCTGCTGACAGGCACACAAGTCCATTTGAGAGGTTCTTTAACATGTGGAGGGGTGCAAACAAATCAGGATGGGTGCTCAATAAAGAGCAGCCACAGTTCTATACTAGGTTGTGAAAGCAGCTTCCTCTTTCTGTGGCTCCAGCCTGGGTATTGACTTACCTGCCAGGTAAGCTTTGATGGAATAGTACACTTCTTCCTCCTTATCTTGGGACATGTCTGTATTTTCGTTCAGCTTCTTCACACTGCAGGCAGAAACAATGGGAGTTGGGGCAGACAAATAAAACTTCCTTGTTTCTTCGCTTTGCAGTTCAGACCTATGAGTGGGGCGAATTGCCTTGCTTGGCTGCCAGGAGAACCCAAGAAGATCAATTGTTGAGAAGATCCATTTGTGGATGCCAAATTTAGGCCTCAATATTTGAAAGGCTGCCTCCTTCCCTACAGACTGTCTCAGGTGTTAAGGTCAGCAGTGGGGGCCCTCTTGGTAGTTCCATCTCTCCCCCCCCCAAGACATTTGGGAGAGAGGCAGGAGAGGGCATTCTCTGTGGCAGCCCCTAAGTTGTTGAATTCCCTCTTCAGATATGTATCTGGCTTATTCACTATACAACTTTCAGCAAATGCTGAATATTCACCTCTTTGGCACCTGAGATGTGTGTTTTCAGGGCCCACCGTATTCCTGTGATTGTAATCTGTTTTAACTGTTTTTCATTTTGAATGTTAAATTGACATAACCCACCCTGGAACCTGCTGGTGAAGGACAGGTAATAAATTCATTGTTATTATTAATAATAACAGCATGAGCTCAACAGAAATATGTAATTTCATTTTGAATATATTCAGAACCAAGCCTTTGAACCTGGCTACAAAAGCCTGCCCCTGTTGCTCTGCCAACCTTCACTACTACACACACTTGATCTTAGCCAAAAGGCCGAGAAGCGAACCTTCACTTTTTAAAAGTAAGATGCTTCAAGAATATGAAGGCAAAGAACACCAAAGCACTACAATACAATTCTCCTTTGCCTTCATAACAGCCTTACAAAACAGGTTGCCCAAGCTGGAGACTGTTTCACAGCTCAATGAAATCTAAATCTTAAACTCTCACGCACTAACTGCTATCTGTTATGACACACAGACACCAGTGGCAGACCTTAAGCTCTCAAATTTCAGCGGTGCCCTGTGTGACACCAAAATCCAGCCCCCTGCCTCTTGCCTCCCTTTCTGCATCATAGTTGTGGAGCCCCCTGTGGAGCCCTCAAGGCTCCATGCCCAGTGCAACCTCTAAATCCATCTCTGCACACACATGTCCAAATCAGAAACAAGAATTCTTACATTTTACGGAACGACACACAGCTGGTATTCATGGTCTCACTTGCATTGAGCAGGTCGCCGCCAAGGAACATGAAATAGGGATCCAGGCGGCCACTGAGCCACATGTCCACTTCTGTGTTGTTGCTGCTGGAAACTACAGTCGGCCACACACCAGCCAAGAGAGCTGCCTTGGTGTCATTTGGAAGGATGCCCTGCCAAAGGAAGGCCACAAAAATAATCTGTGAGCGTTAGAAATCAGGTGATGCAAAGCCTGGATCTGCTAGAAAGGGAGAGGTGGGACATACAGGAGGATGAACTTTCAAAATCCACCTGAATGAGAAGAGTACATTCTGTTCCAATGTAACCCTAGTCTCACCTTTTGGCATTAGCTTGATTTCATGAGCTTCAGAGCTTGTCCAAAGCTTGTACAATAGTGTGGTTGAAACTAATATGCAGTGTTATTTTCTAGAAAAAGAGATCCCGGAACTCACCATGAACACCTCGCTTGTTCTCTTATAATGGCAATGGCGCCCACCTGAGAGGAGCCACTGAATGGCAAATGTCAGGCTCAGAATCATAAGAACATCAGAAGAGGCCAGTGGTCCATCTGGTCCAACATCCTAACTTACAGTGGCCAAGCAGATGCCTCAACTGCAAAACCAGCATCCAGGATTCAAGCTTGGAGGCCCAAGAGCCAACCTTAAAACATCTTCTGCTGCTCAGATCCATATCTGACCTCAGAGGAAATCCCATTTCCCAACACTCCTCTGCACCACCTGGGCACAACCCCCCTCTTCCTTTCTATCTCCATAAGCAGAAGGACTCAAGTTTTGGGGTGTTCTTATCCTACATAATGGGACACGGGTGGCGCTGTGGGTTAAACCACAGAGCCTAGGGCTTGCTGATCAGAAGGTCGGCAGTTCGAATCCCCGCGATGGGGTGAGCTCCCGTTGCTCAGTCCCAGCTCCTGCCCACCTAGCAGTTCGAAAGCACGTCAAAGTGCAAGTAGATAAATAGGAAGCGGGAAGGTAAACGGCGTTTCCGTGTGCTGCTCTGGTTCACCAGAAGCAGCTTAGTCATGCTGGCCACATGACCTGGAAGCTGTACACCGGCTCCCTCGGCCAATAACACGAGATGAGCGCCGCAACCCCAGAGTTGGGCGACTGGACCTAATGTTCAGGGGTCCCTTTACCTTTACTATCCTACATAAAAGTAAAAAGATTGTGTCCAATCATTTTTAAAATATGAGAGTTGCTATATCCCAGGTGTGGGGAATCTTTGGCCCTCCAAATGTTGCTGAACTACAACTCCCATCAGCCCAAGCAAGAATGTCCAATGGGCAGGCATGATGAGAGTTGGAGTTCGGCAACATCTGGAGGACCAAAGATTCTCCACACCTGCTATATCTCCTCCTTTCTTCAGTGTGGATTTAAAAAAGGAAAGAAAATAAACTATTTCTGTCATTTTTTCCCACTTACAGTAACATTTTTCTGGTTAAATTTATCAATAAATGCTCCATTCCGCTTATAGTTCCGTAACACGGCAGTCAAGAAAGGATCATCATTGAGGAATCCCTCTCTGGCAAGTAAGTCAGCCAGAGCATCTGGAGAGACTGTGTTCACAATCTGAAAAGAAAAGCATAAAAAACCAGCATTATAATTTGAAAGAACAGTAGGCTTGGGGTTATAAAACTGCAATTTAAAAAGAGGCTGGTTATTATACAAAAATAAATTACAGTATTTGTACAATGATTCTGAGCTGTACTTGAGCAGGCTACAAAAGCATTTATGCAAACCTTCAGAATCAATCTTCTATTTGGTGCTATTTTAACAGTGGCTTTTGCTCATGAGCCTTGCGGAGCCTCAAGCTGTACAGACCTGATTTTGTTGAGGGGAAGGGAACCTTTATCATCCTAAGGGCCGCATTCCCTTCTGGGCAACCTTCCAAGGGCCACGTGCCCATGGTTGGTGGGGCCAGAGGCAAAAGTGGGTGGAGCAACAAAAGTAAAAATTACCTTGTTATAGTAGGATAGTTTCTACACACACACACACCCCTCTGTAACAGGGTATTCTTGGTGCTGGCATCCTGACTATGAAATGCCTTTCCAAGGCAAATTAAGCAATCTCCCTCCTTTCCTGCATTCAGGGAACGTGTAAAGGCTTTTTATTTAAATAGCTATCATGGCTTTTGACCGATAGTTGTATGAAGTTTTTACACTGCTGTTTTCAGCTCCTTTCTGCAACACGCTACAGTGTTGTTTTGAAATTGCTTTCATGTTATTTTGATAATCATGAGCTGCCCTCGACTCCCTTCGAGAAGGCTTACAATGTGAAATAATAAATCATGGTAATGAATGAATAAATGCATCATCCTTCCATAAATGTTTTGATGGAGTTAGCAGCAGCAAAAGCACCTTTTGGAGGTCCAATGTGGGAATGAGGGTCTGCAGGTCTCTCAGAGTCAGGAGGCTGGCAAAGCTCTGAAACGTCTCTTCTAAGAAGACAGAGAAGCTGGAGTTTGCCGAGAAACAGCGGAGAGAAGAGTCTAAGAATCCAAAGGACAGGAAGGAGAAGGGAGAGAGAGAAGCAGATAAAAAACAGTGAAATCTTTTAAATTTCATAACTTGGAGAATTGTAATGCCCCCTCCCTCCACCCCAAAAAAACCCATGCCATTGTCAGAAACATTAGTCACAACAATTTCACAACTGATATTCAAATGCTATTTTTTAGCAATGAAGCAGAAGCCTTACAGTAATATTAATACTTCGCATTGATGCAGAGCACACAGTGAGTCCGTCTTTCCTGAAGACAGTCCCAAGTTCAATCCCCAAAGGCATCTCTAGATAGGGCTGGGAGAGATCCCTGCCCCCATACCTTAGAGAACCAAGACTGAGCTAGATGAACCAATGGTCTGATTCAGAATAAGGCAGTTTCCTATGTTCTGATGTTTCTTCCTATGTTTTGCACATAGCATCTATACATATTTTTTCCAAATAATTTTTATTCGTTTTCCAATATTACCAAAATACAAAAACAACATTACAAAAGCAAAAAGACAAAACATAAAACATAAAAAAGAAAAACACCATTTGTTACATTTTACTTAACATTGTTGACTTCCTTGATTCCCCTCTCACTGGGTCCATTTTAGAATTCCATTTAAGCAATTTCCATCTTATATCTTAATTCAGTCTAATACCTTTTTATCATTATCTTTCAGTTATTCTATTCTAAAAACATCAACTATATTCCACCAATCATTAATCAATTAATCCCAATCGAAAATTTATTTCCCACCATTCAATCTTCTATTTCTCCCTTTAGCCTAAATTTTATTACCAAAGATTTCCCATAAATTCAAATAATAATTCTTATATCATAATAACATTTAACACTTAAAACTAATACAACCCCCCTTCCCCTGGGCTCAGGGTCCCCCAGATGTTTCCGTGAGTTCCATAAGTCATTCCAGTTTCGGACCATTCAAATCCATCAATAAGAATTACATCCATTAATACCCCTTATCTATACAGGTAAGTAAGCCTTACAACAACCCTGTAAGGTATTATTATCACCCATATTTCAGATTGGGATGGGGGCGCAAGTTGCAGGTGGCCTCACAACAGCAGCAAGAATATTATTAGCTAAGAATTGGAAGAATGAAGAATTACCAACGATAGATGAATGGCAGAAGAAGATGATGGAATTTATGGAACTGGCAGAGCTAACCGGGAGACTTTGAGACCAGAGGGAAGAAGATTGGAAAAAGTGTATTTAAGAAATAATCATATTATTGGAAAGAATTAATAGAAGTTTAGGAGGTACAGGGAGGTTGTAGAAACAAAAAATGTTTAGATAAATATTGATATTGAGGTGTAGTTATAAATAAGCAGTAAGTGTGAGATTCTGTGTTATGATATAAGATAAGATTAGAAAAAGAATAGTTATATGGTAAATAAAGTATAATATTTAGAAATTACTAAAGGGGGTATACAATGTAATGCAGTTGGAAGGGACATGAGGAAGTCACCAATATTAGAACAGATATAAGTTGAAGTTTTGGTATTTTTGTCTTGTTTGTTTGTTTGTTTGTTTGGGGGGGGTTGTATTTTGTATTTTTTGTACTTTGTATTTTGTATGTTTCTGCTTTCGTGTCTTTGTTTGTTATAAAAATAATAAATATATTTCAAGTTGCAGATGGCCTGTAGCACCTACTCATCGCCGGAGACCTCAAAGACCACGCTCTTACCCAACCACCACCACCATTATCAAATACTGACACATTCATACAAAACCACATGCAGTTCATATATACCGGTATAAATACACACACCAAACATGCATGCTTCTGCCTCTATTAGCAGCCTCAGGAAGCTCTGGCAGTGCATTAGCAGCAGAAACATTTTTGCTATCCCAGTTCCTAAAAGCAAGTGCATACAAGCAGTTTTACCCAACTTTGTATCCTCCAGGTGTTCTGGCTATGCTAGCTGATGAGAGTCTAAAATATGGCTGTGTTAGCTGGGGGTGGTGGGAGCTGTATTCCCAAAACAGGGCCGGCTCTAGGTAGAGTCCCGGTGGCGCGGGGAGCCAGGGCGCCGGGCCGGTAGGCAGGGCGCTGCGTGGCAAAGCCGCGTGGAGGCCATGCTGCACGCTGCGAGGGCAGGGCGCCAGAGCGATCTCCGCCCCTCAGCGCCAGGGCGCCCCACCTGCTCAAGACTGCCATGTCCCAAAATATGACCATGCTAGCTGGGAATTACCATACTTTTCCGTGTATAACACTATGTTTTTCCCCCCTCTAAAATAATGTTCAAAATCTGGGCTTGTCTTATACACAGATAGCATCTCCCCCCATTTTCTTAAATCAGAGTCCCCCCCCCAAAAATAGGGGGCGTCTTATAGATGGGGGCATCTTATAGACAGAAAAATACGGTATGTTCATAGCATCTGGGGGGCACCACGGACTAGAGGTTTTCTAATCTGCATTGAGACAATTACTATAATTCATTACTATAATTTGCTGGTGTTGCTGCTTACTTGAGTTGACACCAAGGATTGCTTCATAAATGTTCTGCCTGGTGGCGTTGCTGAATTCTCCAATGGAGCCATTAAGCAGAGTTGTCCTGTAATAATAATGCACCAAAACCATTACATTTCTCAATGGTCGCACAGAAGCAAGTCAGTCACAGTGTGGGCATATGCAGTAAAGATTATCATCTGTTTACTTGTATGCCGCTTTCCCACAAAATTGTGTCCAAAGTGGCATACAAAGGTATGTCAGGTGGTTTATCCCTTTTGGGGCCACATACACCCCCTTGGCTCCACAAAATCATCCCCACTATATATATACATAAAAACATTATTCAGAACATCAGTTTGCACATTTATCCAAAATCCAGTTAAAACTTTTTAGTTTAATTAATTCTACAAAACTGATGAACTTGATCCAGTGATGTCAGCTTTTCAAAGACTGATAGCAATTTACATCTCCAGCACCCTTCCCTGCTGCCATCTTGCCTCTTAGGTAATCCTACCACACCCAGGGAGTGGTACCACCCACTGGTTTAACCTTTTCCCCAAGTTTCATGTTAGAGACCCACACACACTGTCTATACGAATGAAGCAGATATGGGAATTTTTTTTAAAAAAAATGTGGCTGCGCACATCACACCAGCTTTGGCACTAAGAAACAGCTTTCATTGAACCATAAACATGAGTGAATATCTCATACACAGTGCTGATAGCAGAGCAGTTTCTGGTCCCCACGTGGTTGAATAAGAGTGTGACAAATGT
Source organism: Zootoca vivipara (assembly GCF_963506605.1). Classification (NCBI taxonomy): domain Eukaryota; kingdom Metazoa; phylum Chordata; class Lepidosauria; order Squamata; family Lacertidae; genus Zootoca; species Zootoca vivipara. The sequence continues at coordinate 31,139,505 of NC_083289.1, read as the reverse complement.
ACTGTTCATTCCTGGGGTCAAGGCTGGGAGACGCTGCTGTGTCCAGAGCACAAATTCAGCATCGTCCACCTCCTGCAATATTGGCTGGGCTGCAGTGAGAACGTGCTCCAGAAGGCTGGTTTGGATCTCCTTTGGAAGACTAGCATTGACCTTGGAAACAGAGGGAGATTGAAGCAGAAAACAATTGACGTGTGTTAAAAAACAACAACAAGTGGCTGGAATCGCTTCCCATTAAACATCTTAAACTATTTAACAAATAAAAAAAATCAACAATGAAAATGTACAAAAACCATTTCCAATACATATATAGAGTGGAATGAATAAATAAAAAGTCCATTTGAACCTTGGTATCATATTCACAGCTTGCACTTCATTTCTTTTGCTATGTTTTTGTCTTACATAGCTCAGAAAGGGCCCTGTCTTCAGTACAGTCATACTTCGGTTTAAGTACACCTCGGTTTGAGTACTTTCAGTTTAAGTACTCCGCGGACCTGTCTGGAACGGATTAATCCACTTTCCATTACTTTCAATGGGAAAGTTCGATTCAGGTTAAGTACGCTTCAGGTTAAGTACAGACTTCCTGTACCAATTGTGTACTTAAACCAAAGTACCACTGTATAGCAATTTTGTCAGGTCTTGCCCCAGGGCACATGTGAAGCCCTCCTCTCTTCTTTTTGCTGTCTAGTCATAGACTTGTAGAGTTGGAAAGGACCACGAGGGTTATCTAGTCCAACCCCTGCAATTTTGCCCAATGTGGGGCTTGAACCCATGACCCTGAGGTCTCATGCTCTACCAACTGAGCTATCCCAGAGGTTCAGAGCATGTTGGGAAAACTTCAATAGGTGCTGAAAAGATAATATAGATGGCACATGTCTGGTATGCAATGGGAAGCAGCTCCAAAGGGGAGGGGTCGTCAAACTGAAACCCCAATTCTGATATTATGCAAACAGACCTCCTGATGAGAAAGGGTCTGCAGGAAGCCCTCACCTGCAGAGCAAAGTGATGATTTGGATACATAATGCATGAGATTATCTTTTAGGTGTTGTGGTTCCAGGCAGTTTAAGAATTTGTACACCGAGGCAAGGACCTTGCTAATTGGCAGGTAGCAGAACATGATGGCAATATTCTGTCCCCATGAGTAGTTGGACCACTATATTTTGCACTAGCTGCAAAACTCCCAGGCCAACTTCAAGCGCAGCCCCACACAGAGTGCATTGCAGTAGTCCATTTACCAACAAGAAGTTTATCTCATGAGGTGTTCATGACATCCATGACTAACTTCAGTAAGCTTACAGGTAGGTAGGCATGTAGGTCTGACGTAGTCGAAACAACAAATTTTAAAAAATTCCTTCCAGTAGCACCTTAGAGACCAGCTAAGTTTGTCATTGGTATGAGCTTTCGTGTGCATGCACACTTCTTCAGATATCTTCAGGTATCTGAAGAAGTGTGCATGCACATGAAAGCTCATACCAATGACAAACTTAGTTGGTCTCGAAGGTGCTAGTGGAAGGATTTTTTTTTTATTTTAATGGTAAGCTTGACATCTGTTTCACCCTGCCCCAAAATGGCGAAGCAAGTCCTACCACACTTCTGCATTTGACCGGAAAACTAGAATAGCATGGGAGTGGAATAAATTCTTGGGTAGAAAACAAGAGGAAGAATAACCAAGTATGTTCTCCAAGCTAAGTGGCATGCTGGCATACCTGTCTATTGAATTCATCTATGTATTCAGTCAGTGCAGAGGTATCTATGAGCCCCATCAGGTTTTCAACATCTCTAAGTGTCTTGAGTGCTCCTCCAGTGGCAGACAATTGCCCAAGTTGCTTCACTGTTAAGTTCTCAAGAACATCCAACTGTGAAAAAGAATGGACAAGCCAAGTGGGAACAGCAGCAGGAGGAGGAATCAGTTTAAGGCAGGTGGTGAATGCCTTACTGAGCTGCAGTTTTACCACTGTTCCAGTATAAGCAATACTCCCAGCATTTGAAAATCTCAACTAAATTATTTGGTAAAATTTGGAAAATCAACAAAAACGATTTGGCAAAATAATAATAATGAAAGTCTCAAGTAAAGTCAACTTTTACTCTCATTGAGAAAATACCAAGGTATTTGATGACCACAAATAGAAAAGCAGCTACTTACACCATTGAACCTGGAATTCAGAGAAATGAAGTCTTGGTATTTGGCATATTGGCTGAACCTTCTGAAATTGACCATCAGCCACAAGGTGCTGTTGAGGTCCTTGGTGCATGCTGACCCTATGATTAAATAGTCAGGACATAAGGTTATACTTCAGGAATCTACCCATGGGTGGAAACATGCAAAGCAGGGGAAATTATTTGGTCCTCCCCCACCCCACTGGAAAAAAGGGGCTAGGTTGGCTGGAGATCTTCAAGCTTTTGAATTTCCACAAAACTTTGCATCAGGCAGATGCTTCCTATTTAAAGTAAATGTGCCAACCACTGTCTCATGCTCATGAACACTATTTTAATGATAGAATGACGGCTAACAGACGGAAAAATGAGCAAGTTGATGCCTGTTCAAATTCAATTCCTGAAGCTCTACAAATTAAAAGTGTCAACGGGGGTCATCTCTGCACTCTCCTCGGGTTGGCCTTTGCCAACCTGATGCCCTCCAGATGTTTTTGACTGAAGTTCCCATCAGCCCCAGCTACCACAGCCATGTGGGTTGGGGATGATGGGAAACATGATCTTGAACAGGGGCTACTGCTTGTTTGATTTGGGGTTGAAACAGAGGTTGGCTAGTGACATTTGCCTCTTTCAGCCCTGTGATTTTGTGTCAATTTTGCTTTCCCCCAAATCAAATGGGTGGGAACCGCATGTGTTTTGGCTCTATATAAATTCAAGCCTGGATTACTGGGCTGTTAGACAACCTTATAGAACAGGGACAGGGAAACATGTGTCACTCCAGCTGTTGTTGGAGCCCAACTCCCATCAGCCCCAGACAGCATGGGTAATGGTCAAGAATGATGGGAGTTGTAGTCTAAGAGCATTGGGAGACCTGCGGGTTCCCTGTCCCTGTTATAATATGTTTGCGACCCAGGCATGGCCCACTGATTAAGCTTTAAAAAACTGAATTGGAGTTAGGGGTGGGAGAGAAATTCAACTCAGTTCACATCTGAAAGCAGATCTATCAAATTTTAATTTTCTAAAACATAGCTATCCTTTGAAATTGGCTCTTATCCAAATTTTACAGCACAGTTCCCCCAAAAAATGTTTAAACATGCATATATTACAGGGAAGTATGCATAAAAATGAATATATTAGTGAAGATAGCACACAAAAATGCATTATATTACGGAAAGCTGCTTGCAAAATATGTACACAAGTTAGAAGTACATGTAAAAATGTGTTTTGGGATAATTCACACTAAAACTGTGCTGAATTTTCCCAAGGAGGGTTTTTTTAAAAAAAAATAAATAAATCTCAATTTACTGCAAAATGTGGAGAATTGCATTTAGAACTGTAAAAACATGAGGAACTGAGGGAACTGAAATTCACAGAGTAATTGCAAAACATTTAAGAGTAGTCAGATTGGGTCCCTGAATTGCCAGAAACAGGCAGAATTACCCCTTACCGTTAGAATTCAACCCTTTCAGGTAAGGAAGCTGGAAAGACTCAAAGACTTCCTCTTGGAGCTGAGAACTCATCTTGGTAAACTCTGCATCGAGACCTTTAACGCTGGAAAGAGAAAGTATATTGTTGGGCGGATGGTGGATGGATTGGTAGGCAAAACAGAAGAGGACAAAGATTAGTCTTAGTTCATGATTCTATATGCATGTCAGGCTCCCCTTCCACAAAGGATGAGGCTATGGATTCAGGGTGGGAGAGTAAATTGCACTCAGGAGAACCAGTGGGGTTGGGGAAATCACATTTTCAAATGATTGCAGTTTGAGCGCTGGGAGTATGGATGTAAAAGAAGCAGTAATTTCCATCCCATCCTATCTCTATCACAGTCAGAGCCGTTTCCATTCCACTACAGTTCGGCTTCTGCTTTTGTTCATCTCATTTTCCACTATGGCTAAAACTAACATAATAAAATGTGTAATTAATCATGTAATTAATTTCAACTGAAGGGCGGAGTAAAAAGAAATGCAGAAAATAGCAGTCCTTTCCAGAATGATAAACCTGATAATAGCTACAACTGCTCATATTTGATCTTGTGATTTCTGTTCATAACCTCCAATGAATAAGCAAACGGGGAGAAATTTCTGCTTCCATTTCTGTTTTTGATGGGATTTGCTGGCATCCCTGGTTGGGAAATGTGGTTTATTGTCTTCAAAAGACCTTCTCTTCTAGCTGTGGTGCAGGCAGACATTTTTAACCCCTGGTGAAATTGCAGGACATTGAGCAATGAAAGGGTAGCGCAGAGAGACTCTTGGTCATAGTCACAGCAACATGAACACAACCCATACATTGCCTGGTACTGTTCACATCCCATTGTCTCATTGTGAAGGCACTGAAGCATGTCGACAGAGATGGCCGAGATGAAAAGCCGAAGCCTCTTCTGGAACCAGGATGTCACAAAGGCTGTCTCATTGAAACGGTCCTCGTTCCTCAGCTTCTCATCCCACAGACCCCTCAGTATGATAGTTTTCCATTTTTGAGAGATCAGGGCAGAGTTCATGATCTGGAAAGCAAAAAGATGATGTTGGGGAGTTTCTAGCTGGGAAACTGTAGCTCACGAGGAAGTAGAGAAAAAAGACAGGGAGAGGAGTCATCCTCATCATGTATTATTTATTATTTATACCCCACCCATCTGGGCAGCTCCCAACAGGAATTATTATTATTATTATTAAGCAGCGGTAAAACATCAAACATTAAAAACTTCCCTCAACAGGGCTGCCTTCAGATATCTTCTAAAAGTCAGGTACCGGTAGTTGTTAATTTCCTTGACATCTGATGGGAGGGCATTCCACAGCGCAGGCACCACAACCAAGTAAAGCTATCTCAAACATCACAATGGTGTTAATGGAGAAAACTATGCATATTTTGAGATTTTGACTAGAACCTCCAGGAGCCGGCATTTGTCCATAGACAGCTTTTCCGGGTCATGTGTTCAGCTTGACTAAACCGCTTCTGGCACAACGGAACACCATGACGGAAACCAGAGCGCACGGGAACATCATTTACCTTCCCGCCACAGCAGTACCTATTTATCTGCTGTATATTCCTGCGTATAAGACTACTTTTTAACCCAGGAAAATCTTCTCAAAAGTCAGGGGTCGTCTTATACGCCAGGTCATATTTCTTATATGGCGAGTATATCCCAAACTCTATATTTTAACTGGAAAAGTTGGGGGGGGGGGTTTCGTCTTATACGCCCAGTTGTCTTATACGCCGGAATGTACTTGCACTGGTGTGCTTTTGAACTGCTAGGTTGGCAGGAGCTGGGACAGAGCGACGGGAGCTCACCCTGTCACGGGGATTCAAACCACCGACCTTCCGATCAGCAAGCACAAGAGGCTCAGTGGTTTAGACCACAGCACCACCTGTGTCCCTATTTTGTTTAAATGTATAGCGCATATACAGCCAAATACCTCTTTAGTCAGGCGTCAGTTCTATTGCCTACATTTTATACATTCAATGCCCCAAAACTACATAGTCAGAAAGTCCCCCCACCCCTGAATCTTAGATAATGTTACACCAATACATTTTTTATATATACCTTGCGATCAAATGCCTCCAGGGCTTTCTCCAGCTCCTCCCCGTCCACTTCCTTGAAGAGCACCCTGGCTATATCTAATGAAACCTCACTCCTCTTCCTTAGCACAAGTTCCAAGGTGCCAGCGATGAAAGTGCTGTTCACTTCAGTCAGGTTCTGGAGCTGAGGAGAGAGATAGGGGGAACCTTAGCAATATTGCCTCTTGTGTACAGGAAGACAGTGGAGGCCGATTCGTTAAAAGGAACAGGGCCCTGCTCCCACCCCACACCCCTGCAGAGGGACTAGCAGAACAATGGCAGGGCTGGATGGAGGGATGGCTCTGGCTCATCCAAACCCCTGCCAGCCCAACCAATTGGGGATTTTGGATTCCAGACATTTCCTCTGATAGAAGTTAAGCTATGGAACTCGCTGCTGCAGGAGGCAGTAGTAGCAGCCACCTGCCTAGGAGTAGAGGGCTATCGGTGGCTTCTAGCTATAATGGTTATGGTCTGCCTCCACAGGTGTGCAATGCTTTTGAACTCCAGTTGGAGGAAAGGGAAAGAGCTTGAAACCTGCTTGCGCGCTTCCCATTGAGGTTCGTGGTTGGCCGCTGTGAGAACAAGATGCTGGACTAGATGGGCCATTGGCCTGAACCAGCAGGCTGTTCTCATGTTCTTAGTATTCCTTCCAGCCTGCTAGGTAAAGCCCAATTTGGCTTCTACCAATGTGTGTGTGCGCGCTTATTTTGGGGGGTGGGGGTGTTGTTGTTGTTTTGCCTTGCACACCACCTACTCCTAGTGGGCTTGCCACAAACACAGCAGTGGTGAGAACTGAGCACCACTCCCAGCGTTCTTTCTGGGCCCCCTGCACATGAGCAGATCTTTATTTGGCTCCGAAAATATAGCACGGGGATGTAAATCACTTACATTGTCGCATACAATATGGGTGATGTTTTTTGATGTTTTGACATCCATCCTATAAACAAACCGGGGGGGGGGAGAGAGAGAGAGAGAGAGAGAGAGAGAGAGAGAGAGAGAGAGAGAGAGAGAGAGAGAGAGAGAGAGAGAGAGAGAGAGAGAGAGAGAGAAATGCACAAAGGCTGAAAAGGTAACAATTCAAAGGAGGCTGCCTAAATTCCATCGGTGGATTAGGTTGGGCCAGTTTCTATAGCCTGCAGTACACAAGGGTGTGCCTGATCCAGATTCCATCTACAGCTCTGGAATTCCCCCATCCCAAGAAAGTACAGTCATATTTTCCAAGGAGGTTCTTCTCCTCCTCCTCCCAGTTTCACACTATTTATGGGTCTTCTTAGTTCGATTTTCTGCTGTCTTATTAGTAGCTGTGATGAGCTATTAGCTGCGATTCCATTATTGCAGGAGGTTTCGCTAGATGACCCTCCAGGTCTCTTCCAACTCTACAATTCTATGCCCAGCCCACTATTTTCCGAAGCACATGAAAACTCCACACATACACACACCACTCTTGACCTCGCCTAACCAGAACCCTAACCCAACCCATCTTCCCGGCCTGCCTTCCATTTTAGAACTGACTTCAGCTTGGTTTCCCAGCTATACATCTACCTCATCCAGCAATGCCAGTTATTATGGATTGCCAAAAAAAAAAAGATGGGTGGGTGGGTGGGGCCATAGGCACAGAGCATTGCTTTGCATCCATCCATCTGAAACCCTAGAAAGCCACTGCCAGTCAGTGTGGCCAATACTGAGTTAGCGAGATCAAGGTAGCTTCCTATGTTGTGTTCCTAAGAGGAAACAAGATTTGCGATTGTAATTTTATATGTGACAGATGCAAACTAAGGAAGAATGTTCTAAATCTGGGGTCCCAAACCCTGGCCCTCATAGGCACCTCCCTTGGTGTCCACCAAGACCTCCTCTCCCTCTCATTTTTTTTCTTAGAAATGGGGGGTTGGGGCTGTTTGCACTTCAGAAATACCTCTCCATGTCTCCACAGACTTCTGAAGCTGTTGCAAAAAGAAAAGAGAAAAAAGTTTAGCCAAGTTTCTTCTAAACAGTTCCTCAAAATGACTATCCTTTGATGCTGTAAGTTTCACATACCATTAATCCTGGCAGCAGGGCACTAGAGCAAAAGAAAAACAGGCATTGTTATTATAATAGTATATTAATTCCTGATTTCATATGCTGCTATTGGTGACCATGCAACCATGTACCATTCCCCGAATTCACAATCTCCTTGTGTGCCTGTAGTACAGAATACAGTGGTACCTCTGGTTATGAACTTAATTGGTTCCAGAGGTCTGTTCTTAACCTGAAACCGTTCTTAACCTGAGGTACCATTTTAGCTAATGAGGCCTCCCGCTACTGCCGTGCCACTGGCACGCGATTTCTGTTCTCATCCTGAGATAAAGTTCTTAACCTGAGGTACTACTTCTGGGTTAGTGGAGTCTGTAACCCGAAGCGTTAATAACCTGAGGTGTTTGTTACCCGAGGTACCACTGTAAAGAATCCTCTCTCTTTTAAGTTTCTAGTCTTTATGACTGCAAAATTAACCTTTCTCTACAGCAGCTGTCCTCAACTACAGCTCCCATAAGCCACAGCTAGCATGGCTGTTTCTTCCCAGTGGTTGGTCATTCTGCCCAAGCCCTGCCCTCCTTCTGGTCAAGGGTTTAGAGGAGCCTTCGCTCATGTGGTGGTGCCCTCTAGCTCACTAGCTGGGACTCATGGGGGTTGTAGTCCAAAATATCTGGAAGGTATTACAATGGTTTGGGATGCCGGCAAAGCAGTAATGAGAGGATTCTTGATTCAACAGAATACAATTTGGAAGAAGAGGAGGAATGAAAAGAAGGAAAAGATTTTAGACAAATTGAAAGAAAAAGAAAAAAAATTGAGAGATAATCCAAAAAGTCAGGAAGTTCAAAAAGAGATAAAAGCTTTGCAGGTGCAGTACTCCCAAATAATAAATGAAGAAATTGAATGGAAAATTAGAAGAATGAAGCAAAGATCTTTCGAATCGGCCAATAAATGTGGGAAATTGTTGGCTTGGCAATTGAAGAAAAGACAAAAAGAGAATACAATTATAAAGATTATGGATGAAGGAAAATCTATTGAGAACCCTGCAGAGATACGGAAATGCTTTACAAAATATTACAAACAGTTATATAAAAGGGAAAAAGAAGATTTAGATGGAATTGAGAAGTTTATAAAAGAAAATGGACTGCAAAAAATTCCAACACAACAAAAGAGCCTACTGAATGGATTGATTACAAGACAGGAGGTTGAAACAGCAATACAAGAATTGAAAAACGACAAAGCCCCAGGACCTGATGGACTTACCTCCAAGTACTACAAAACATTAAAAAACTGGTTGATACAACCATTAATGGAGGTAGCAAATGAGATTTTAGGGGGGGGCAAAGCACCAGAGACTTGGAAAGAAGCTTTTATCTCTCTGATACCAAAACCGGATGTGGATAAGACTCAGGTTAAAAATTACAGACCAATCTCCTTACTAAATGTGGATTATAAGATATTTGCTAGTATTTTGGCATCAAGATTGAAAAGGGTGTTGAAAGACTTAATTCATAAAGACCAGGCAGGATTCCTGCCTGGTAGACATATGAAAGACAATGTGAGAATTATAATAGATATTCTTGAGAGATTGGAAGTGAAAATAAACACCAAAGCAATGTTAATTTTTGTAGATGCCGAAAAAGCTTTTGATAATATCTCTTGGAATTTTATGAAAAGAAATTTTGTAAAAATGGAGGTTGGCCAAAACTTTGTTAATGGGATTAATGGTATTTACTCTGAGCAAAGAGCTAAGATTATTGTAAATAATGTGGTCTCAGAAGAGATAAGAATTGAGAAAGGAACAAGACAAGGGTGCCCACTCTCCCCCCTGCTATTCATTTCCGTTCTGGAGGTTTTGTTGAACATGATAAGGAACGATGATGGTGTTAAAGGAATTACAGTGGGTACAAAACAATATAAGTTAAAAGCCTTTGCAGACGATTTAGTACTGACCTTGCAGAACCCTGAACAGAGTGCAGTGAGAGTACTGCAGATAATTCAAGAGTTTGGCAGTGTGGCAGGCTTTAAGTTAAATAAAGGGAAAACTAAAGTACTAGAAAAGAACTTGACATTGCAAGAGAGACAGAATATAGAGGATTGCACAGGACTGAAGTGTGTAAAAAAGGTGAAATACCTAGGAGTTAATATGACGTCAAAAAATTTGAACTTGTATAAAGACAATTATGAGAAACTTTGGAAAGAAATCCAAAGAGATTTGGAAGTATGGTCAAGGTTGAAATTGTCCTTAATGGGAAGAATTGCAACTGTTAAAATGAATGTATTGCCGAGAATGTTGTTTTTATTTCAGGCCCTACCGATAGTTGACAAAATGAAATGTTTTCAAGAGTGGCAGAAGACACTGTCTAAATTTGTCTGGCAGGGGAAGAAACCCAGGATTAAATACAAACTTTTGACTGATGTAAAAGAAAGAGGAGGATTCTCCTTGCCAGACTTAAAGATTTATTTTGAAGCCGCAGCTTTTTGTTGGTTGAAGGAATGGTTTTTGTTAGACAATGATGACTTGTTGGATTTAGAGGGCCATGATAATGCGTTTGGTTGGCATGCATATTTATGGTATGATAAAGTAAAATTACACAAAGGTTTTAAAAGCCATATAATTAGGAAATCATTGTTTAATGTTTGGATTAGATACAAAGATCTATTGGAAAGAAAAACTCCTAGGTGGATCTCACCACTTGAGGCAAAGAAACCTAAAAGGACAAATATGGATGAGAATAGGTTGAAATACAAAGATATCCTGATGGAGGTGGGAAACCACTTTAAGTTAAGGCCATATGAACAACTGAAAGATAGGTTGAGTGACTGGTTTCAGTATGTGCAGATAAATGAAGCATTCAAGCTAGATAAAAAAATAGGATTCCAGACAGAAAAGTCGAAATTAGAAACGGAGTTATTAGAGACAGACTACAAGAATTTGTCTAGAATGTATAATTTGTTGCTAGAATGGCATTTGAAAGATGAGCAAACAAAATCAGTGATGATTGAATGGGCCAAGGACTTGGGTCATAATGTGATGATGTCGGAGTGGGAAAAATTGTGGAAGAAGGGTATGAAATTTACGGCTTGTACTGTGTTGAAGGAAAATTTGATGAAAATGATGTATAGATGGTATTTGACGCCGGTCAAGCTGGCTAAAATGTATCACAAAAGCGACAATAAATGTTGGAAATGTAAGCAGGATGTTGGCTCATTCTACCATATGTGGTGGACATGCCCTAAGATAAAAGGCTTCTGGGAAATGATTTATAATGAGTTGAAAAAGATGTTTAAAAACACATTTTTGAAAAAACCGGAAGCCTTTTTGCTTGGAATAATTGGGGAAGAAATCCCCAAGGACGATGTTAATTTGTTTATGTATGCCACCACAGCCGCTAGGATCTTAATAGCACAATATTGGAAAAAAGAGGAACTGCCTTCGAGGCAGGAATGGCAAATGAAAATGATGGATTATATGGAATTGGCAGAATTGACAGGAAGACTCCGGGACCAAACAAATGACAAAGTTTTAAAAGATTGGAAGAAATTTAAAATATACATAGGGTATGAATTTGAAAACTAGATTTTGAACATCCAGGAAAATAAAGAAGTTAAGGCAATAGGGAAATAATAGAAGATTGAAAGGGAGAAAATATGATAGATGATATAAAGATGAAATTTTTGAAGTGTTAAAGAGACTATATGATGGGTAAGAAGGATGATTTAGAAACTGCTACAGAAGTTTATAAAAAAGAAAATCAGATAGTAGGGAATTGGGGAAGCCAGAGGACAATGAATATTAAAATGGATTAGAGATGATATATTTTTTTTGTTGTATTTTTGTATTTTTGTATTTCTGTATTTTGATGTTTACTTTTTGTATTTGTGTTCTGTATGTGTGTTGATAAAATGTTTAATAAAAAATATAATTAAAAAAAAAACAAAATATCTGGAAGGCACCAGATCAGGGAAGGCTGTTCTACTGCGTCACCTCCTGCTGAAATATGGTTGACACCCCATTTTCTCCAGAAGGTCACCATTGTGCAAGCCCCCGCCGGGATTCCTTAGTGTTGAAGCATCATCCAGCCCAACCAATCCTTACCATTCTGTCCTTAGAAAAATTCAGAGGACGATGTACATGCAATTTAAAATATGCAATTCAGGGAGAGGCCCCATATCACAGAGGAACAAAAATACCAGACAGACATTTTAATTTACAACCAATGGGTGGGAATGAAGTTTTGCTTAGCTGCTGGCTTCCTTGGTGAAGCAAGCAAGCCCTGATAACAGCAATCCCCAAAGACCAGGTTAGGGAAGCTCCTGAGTGATGTTAGAAGGGAGTGTTTTACGGACTTACAGATGCAGTTTCCACCGTATGTAGCAAGAGCCCTGTAAAAAGAGAGAGAAAGAGAAGGGGGGCACCATTAGTGAAAACACCTAGGGAGACATGAAGCCCCTTTATATGGCCAGGCCATTTGGTTCAGCATTGTCTTTGGACAGCAGGTTTTGGGGTTCTTCTCAGGCCTTACACCAAGATCCTTTGGGCTGGAGATACTGAGGACTGAACTCACCATCTTCCACATGTGAAGCAGGTGCTCTATCAACTGAGCCATGGCCCTTCCTTTAACACATAGGAACACAGGAAGCTACCTGATACAGAGCTTTGTCTACCAGCTTCAGGGAGACAGTCTTCTCCAGCCCTACCTGGAGACGATGGGGATTGAACCTGGGGCCTTCTGCCTGGAAAGCAGATGCTCTGCCACTGAGCCACAGCCCTGCCCATTGGGAATATATGATTAAAGTGCTTTATGGCAGATCAGACCGTTGGTTCATCTAATTCAGTCCTGTTTACAATGAGTAGCAGAACCTCTTCAAGCAGGGAACACCTGGAGTTGCCGGGGACTGAACCTGGGACCTTCTGCATGCAAAGCAGGGGCCCTACCAACTTTGCTATGGCCCTTCCCCGAAGAAAAGGGAACACAGGAATCTGCCTTATACTGAATCAGAACATTGGTCCATCTGGCTCAGCATTGTTTGCATTGGTCTGAAATCTCTTGCAGGGAGTTGGTAATAATAATATTATAATAATTTATTATTTGTACCCCGCCCATTGTTTCCCCAGCCACTCTGGGTGGCTTCCAACAAAGATTAAAAATACATTAAAATGTCACACATTAAAAACTTCCCTAAACAGGGCTGCCTTCAGATGTCTTCTAAGTGTCAGGTAGTTGATTATCTCTTTGACATCTGGTGGGAGGGCGTTCCACAGGGCGGGTGCCACTACCAAGAAGGCCCTCCACCTGGTTCCCTGTAACTTCACTTCTCGCAGTGAGGGAACCGCCAGAAGGCCCTCGACGCTGGACCTCAGTGTCCGGGCAGAACGGTGGGGGTGGAGACACTCTTTCAGGTATACTGGGCCGAGGCCATTTAGGGCTTTAAAGGTCAGCACCAATACTTTGAATTGTGCCTGGAAATGTACTTGTAAGCCCAGGACCTATGGCAAGGGAGATGAGTCCAAGTGCAATAGTATTTCATAACTTTGTTAGGTTGACTTCCTTTTACTGGAAGTAGGTTGACACTCTCTGAAGAGAAGGTATGCAAAGTGGGAGATATATTGGGGGAGCAACAGTGACTCACCGAGATATAGTCCAAATGCTCCCAGCAGGAATGAAATGCGACACGCCAACGCCATGACGAATCTCAACTAGAAACTGGAAAAGGAAAAGAGGGACCATAAAATCATAGAACTGTTGAGTTGGAAGGGATCTAAAAGGTCATCTAGTGATCATGTGTGATCATGTGCTGATCAACTCTGACACATCAGCATTAAAGGGTGTTGAAACCACTCTATAATTTTCAAATTAAGTTACAGAGTTTGAAGGGGATAAAGGCAGAAATGTCAGAAAATCCCAATGGAAATGACGGACCTAAGCCCAAGTCCGGATCTCAGGAGCAATGGAGTCACACAGAGAGACAAAGGTCAAGCAGATTATAACAGGTTTATTGTCAAGCATATGCATGGCAAGGTGCAGCACAATAAGCTCGCAATCTGCACACCCACTGGTGGGTGCACAATACTTTTATACAGTCACAAACAGGCAACACCTGATTTCCCCGAAAACACGTGATTTCTAGGAAATCGAAACTTATACCGCCATACTCCCTTCTCCCTTCTTATCTGGTCCTGTGAGCCTAGCTCGTACTCCCTTCTTCATTCTCAAGTAGAAATTACAGCAACAGGAAAAAACGCTTAGATACATCAAATGGCACAGACTGTTTGATACAGTGGTACCTCGGTTTATGAACACAATTGGTTCCAGAAGTCTGTTCATAAACTGAAGCGTTCATAAACTGAAGCGAACTTTCCCATTGAAAGTAATGGAAAGTGGATTAATCTGTTCCAGACGGTCCGCGGAGTACTTAAACTGAAGCGTTCATAAACTGAAGCGAACTTTCCCATTGAAAGTAATGGAAAGTGGATTAATCCGTTCCAGTCGGGTCCGCGGAGTACTCAACCTGAAGCGTACTTAACCCGAAGCATGGGTGTAATTGGTTCCGGAAGTCTGTTCATAAACTGAAGCGTTCATAAACTGAAGCGAACTTTCCCATTGAAAGTAATGGAAAGTCAATTAATCCGTTCCAGGTGGGTCCGCGGCGTTCGTAAACTGAAAATTCGTAAACCGAGGTGTTCATAAACCGAGGTTCCACTGTACATTATAAAGGAATACTGTAATTGAACTGTACTTTATAAGACAGGTATATGATATGGACAAAGCTTCAGTGTGGCATCCTGGAGGTGTTTTTAACAAACAATAAACAATGAGATTATTGAGCTTCAAATACATGACTATATAATAACAAGGCTTTTCATATGCACAAAGATGGAAAGACTTATACTTAAAATATTGGACAGGAAATCATTATATTGTACAGAATTCTTGAATACCGCTCTCTGTCACGGTCCTTCAGAAACAGAAACAGGAGTGAAAATTGCAGGGGACGTTGCTTATTTGTCCCATGACCAGAATGAAAATCAAACCTGTAAATATGATTAGTATTCCCTGCTCTTGCTTTCAGTGCACAAATGATACATAATTGATTACTTCCCCCTCCCATTTGCATTGTGTTTCCTTTGCATTGAAATGAATGGCATGGAACAACATAATGCTAACGTCAATAATTCTGTTGTTGTTTAGTCGTTTAGTCGTGTCCGACTCTTCGTGACCCCATGGACCATAGCACGCCAGGCACTCCTGTCTTGCACTGCCTCCCGCAGTTTGGTCAAACTCATGTTCGTAGCTTCGAGAACACTGTCCAACCATCTTGTCCTCTGTCGTCCCCTTCTCCTAGTGCCCTCAATCTTTCCCAACATCAGGGTCTTTTCCAAGGATTCTTCTCTTCTCATGAGGTGGCCAAAGTATTGGAGCCTCAGCTTCACGATCCGTCCTTCCAGGGAGCACTCAGGGCTGATTTCCTTAAGAATGGATAGGTTTGATCTTCTTGCAGTCCATGGGACTCTCAAGAGTCTCCTCCAGCACCATAATTCAAAAGCATCAATTCTTCGGCGATCAGCCTTCTTTATGGTCCAACTCTCACTTCCATACATCACTACTGGGAAAACCATAGCTTTAACTATACGGACCTTTGTCGGCAAGGTGATGTCTCTGCTTTTTAAGATGCTGTCTAGGTTTGTCATTGCTTTTCTCCCAAGAAGCAGGCGTCTTTTAATTTCGTGACTGCTGTCACCATCTGCAGTGATCAAGGAGCCCAAGAAAGTAAAATCTCTCACTGCCTCCATTTCTTCCCCTTCTATTTGCCAGGAGGTGATGGGACCAGTGGCCATGATCTTGGTTTTTTGATGTTGAGCTTCAGACCATATTTTGCGCTCTCCTCTTTCACCCTCATTAAAAGGTTCTTTAATTCCTCCTCGCTTTCTGCCATCAAGGTTGTGTCATCTGCATATCTGAGGTTGTTGATATTTCTTCCAGCAATCTTAATTCCGGCTTGGGATTCATCTAGTCCAGCCTTTCGCATGATGAATTCTGCATATAAGTTAAATAAGCAGGGAGACAATATACAACCTTGTCGTACTCCTTTCCCAATTTTGAACCAATCAGTTGTTCCATATCCAGTTCTAACTGTAGCTTCTTGTCCCACATAGAGATTTCTCAGGAGACAGATGAGGTGATCAGGCACTCCCATTTCTTTAAGAACTTGCCATAGTTTGCTGTGGTCGACACAGTCAAAGGCTTTTGCATAGTCAATGAAGCAGAAGTAGACGTTTTTCTGGAACTCTCTAGCTTTCTCCATAATCCAGCGCATGTTTGCTATTTGGTCTCTGGTTCCTCTGCCCTTTCGAAATCCAGCTTGCACTTCTGGGAGTTCTCGGTCCACATACTGCCTAAGCCTGCCTTGTAGAATTTTAAGCATAACCTTGCTAGCGTGTGAAATGAGCGCAATTGTGCGGTAGTTGGAGCATTCTTTGGCACTGCCCTTCTTTGGAATTGGGATGTAGACTGATCTTCTCCAATCCTCTGGCCATTGCTGAGTTTTCCAAACTTGCTGGCATATTGGGTGTAGCACCTTAACAGCATCATCTTTTAAAATTTTAAACAGTTCAGCTGGAATATCATCACTTCCACTGGCCTTGTTATTAGCAATGCTTTCTAAGGCCCATTTGACGTCACTCTCCAAGATGTCTGGCTCAAGGTCAGCAACCACACTACCTGAGGTGTACGAGACCTCCATATCTTTCTGGTATAATTCCTCTGTGTATTCTTGCCACCTCTTCTTGATGTCTTCTGCTTCTGTTAGGTCCTTACCACTTTTGTCCTTGATTATGGTAATCTTTGTACGAAATGTTCCTTTCATATCTCCAATTTTCTTGAACAGATCTCTGGTTTTCCCCATTCTATTGTTTTCCTCTATTTCTTTGCATTGCTCATTTAAGAAGACCCTCTTGTCTCTCCTTGCTGCTTTTTGGAAATCTGCATTCAGTTTCCTGTATCTTTCCCTATCTCCCTTGCATTTTGCTTGCCTCCTCTCCTCCGCTATTTGTAAGGCCTCGTTGGACAGCCATTTTGCTTTCTTGCATTTCCTTTTCCTTGGGATGGTTTTCATTGCTGCCTCCTGTATAATGTTACGAGCCTCCATCCATAGTTCTTCAGGCACTCTGTCCACCAAATCTAAATCCTTAAACCTGTTCCTCACTTCCACTGTGTATTCATAAGGGATTTGATTCAGATTGTATCTTACTGGCCCAGTGGTTTTTCCTACTTTCTTCAGTTTAAGCTGGAATTTTGCTATAAGAAGCTGATGATCTGAGTTACAGTCAGCTCCAGGTCTTGTTTTTGCTGACTGTATGGAGCTTCTCCATCTTTGGCTGCAGAGAATATAATCAATCTGATTTCGATGCTGTCCATTTGGTGATATCCATGTGTAGAGTCGTCTCTTGTGTTGTTGGAATAGAGTGTTTGTGATGACCAGCTTGTTCTCTTGACAGAACTCTATTAGCCTTTGCCCTGCTTCATTTTGAACTCCAAGGCCAAACTTGCCAGTTGTTCCTTTTATCTCTTGATTCCCTACTTTAGCATTCCAGTCCCCTGTAATGAGAAGAACATCCTTCTTTGGTGTCATTTCTAGAAGGTGTTGTAGGTCTTCATAGAATTGGTCAATTTCACTTTCTTCAGCACCGGTAGTTGGTGCATAAACTTGGATTACTGTGATGTTAAAAGGTCTGCCTTGGATTCGTATCGAGATCATTCTGTCATTTTTGAGATTGCATCCCATTACAGCTTTTGCCACTCTTTTGTTGACTATGAGGGCCACTCCATTTCTGCTACAGGATTCTTGCCCACAGTAGTAGATATGATAGTCATCCGAACTGAATTCGCCCATTCCCTTCCATTTTAGTTCACTGATGCCCAGGATGTCGATATTTATTCTTGTCATCTCATTTTTGACCACATCCAGCTTACCTCCACTCATGGTTCTTACATTCCAGGTTCCTATGCAATATTTTTCTTTACAGCATCGGACTTTCCTTTCGCTTCCAGGCATATCCGCAACTGAGCGTCCTTTCGACTTTGGCCCAGCCGCTTCATCAGCTCTGAATCTACTTGTATTTGTCCTCCGCTCTTCCTCAGTAGCATGTTGGACGCCTTCCGACCTGAGGGGCTCATCTTCCAGCGTCATAACTTTTATATGCCTGTTGTCTTTGTCCATGGAGTTTTCTTGGCAGGGATACTGGAGTGGCTTGCCAGTTCCTTCTCCAGGTGGATCACGTTTAGTCAAAACTCTCCACTATGACCTGTCCATCTTGGGTGGCCCTGCATGGCATAGCTCATAGCTTCTCTGAGTTATTCAAGCCCCTTCGCCACGACAAGGCATTGATCCATGAAGGGTCCAATAATTCTAGAATTACGTAAAATTTCTGCTTAGCCGACGGCAAGATGAATAGTGCTAAAGTAACTTGAATTTTGCAGCAAGGAACGGTGCATCAGACCCACACCAATCTTGCCTAGCATGCCACCTTCAATGGCCGCCAGTCCGATGCCTCTCATACCTCACAAGCCACAAAACAAGGTGGTCAATAATAGACATCTTCTGTATTTGAAGGCTTCCTTATCGGCTCCAATAGGTGCTGATTAGAGCTCAGCCAAAATCTGTCCAAAGACATATCCCCCAGGAAACGTCTTTTTCTCACACACACACCCTGAGAAACAGGGAGGCAACTTTGCAGGCTTTTCTCTGGATATTTTCCATCACAGCCACGCTCTGTGAAAGTGCTGAATCTGAGGCACAGCAGACAATGCAAAGCACAGTTGCTGCCACTGTCCCTTTCAGCAGCAAAAGGAAAGGAAATATTAACTGTTTGACTATTTAACTATTGCCAGATTCTGGAAAGAGCTAAAGGGTACAGGGTTGGATTACGTCCCCACTGTGGAAGGAGGTGTGGATCCAGAATTGGCCTCCACAGTCACTTCCGGACCCATTGTTAAAATCGTGTTTATGGAAGACAATATTACTCGGCTACGAGTGATCGAAGAAGAAGAAGAAGAAGAAGAGGAGGAAGAAAAGTACAGTGGTGCCTCGCTAGGCGAATTTAATTTGTTCCACGGGTCAATTCTTAAAACGAAAAATTCGTCTAGTGAATTAGTGAATCCCATAGGAATGCATTAATTGAATTTCAATGCATTCCTATGGGAAACCGCGATTCGCTTGACGAATTTTTCGCAAAACGAATTCGTCTAGCGAGGCGACCTCCGCTCGAAAAATCCTTTCGTTAAGCAAAGAATTTGTCTTACAGGGCGTTCGTCTAGCGAGGCACCACTGTACTGGTATGGGAGAATGTGGAGGTTAGTTTTAGTGGAGAAACATACATATTGTTATGAGGTGTTTTTTTTTTGAAGGCGGGAAGTAGGCTGTATGCTGAGACCCTTTGAACCCCTGGGTCCAGCAAGTGTTAACAGAGGAACAAAGGGGCTCTGTATGATATGGGCAGATGGGTGGAGCCATGCCCCAACTCATGAATAGTTAGAAGGGCAAAGCTAGACTTGAGAGTTGCAGTGATGTGAGCTAGAGGAAAAAGCAGCAAGCTGGAGAGAAAGTCTGAGCAATGTTTGATTTCTGTTTGAATCCAAGGCTGTGGCTATTGGAGAAACAAGGCCCTTTTTGGGGTGTCAGTTCTGTGAATCCCTCCATCACAGGCTCAAATTGTATGTATATGTAAATTAACCATATATCCTAAAGACACCACCGTCTCTGCTATTGCCTCATTTCCAAATGAAACCCAAACCCTGGAACCCCTGGAATCTCACATCACTTAGAGATTGGGGTGACATGAAGCAAAATAATTTGAAGGCAATTTAGGGGGCAAACAAAAGGATGATTACTTTGCAGGAGAATGGCATAATGTTCTCACCTTTGCTAATGATAAAACTAATGATTTAGCTCTCCCTTCACTTTATGTGAGGGCTTGGGCATCTTGAAGCAAACGGCTCTTTTGGTAGATTTAATATATTTTACTTTGTATTAAAATGATTTCAAAGAAAATAAAAGGGACAAGATAAACGAATGAGGCTCTGCTGTCCCCATTGCTAAAGTTGAGCGCCACTCTCGAAAAACTGTCAGGATAATTTCTCCCGCACCCAGTGAAACTTGGTGGGAAAGTTTCCCCAATTTACTGGCCCACAAATAAGCCACGTAGCCACTGTTCCAGTGCTGATAAGCCCTTGCCATAACATTTCTGAATACTTTGCTTGTTTTTTAAAAAAGAGTAAAAAAAAATTCCACTGCCGATTGAATGCGAGAAGCACCATTTGCCCAGTGCCAGTTACTCAAATACCATATTGGAAGGTCGCAAATTGGGTATGAAAGCAACAGACCTACTCTCCTTTTTTGTACTTGGAGGTATGCTGCCTTTGAACATGGAGGTTCAATTTAGCAAAGAGCTATTGATAGGCTGATTCTTCATTAATGTCCGTGTTGTTGTTTAAAAGGGCACCTAAGCGGGCTATGGCTGTTGGCTGTGGCTGCATCTTGTGGGCATGAAATCCATAAAAGTATTCTGTTTGTTTATGCTTAAATGTTATTCCTCTGCAAGAGACAGACCCCTGCAGGCAGCATCTCAGCAGGAGGTCTGAACAATGTAGGAATTGGACTCTGGAACTCTCCTCCACTGTCTTTTTTCACTGCCTATTAAAGATGTTCCTTTTCAAACAAACCTTTTAAATAGGGGTGCTTCTGTACCAGTCTATATCTGAACGGGACTTGGGTTTTTTTTTTTTTTGCTGTTGATGCTGTTAGATTGTTAGATTGCTTCAGGGTGGTTTATGGGAAGCGATTCATAAATGGAATAAATACATCTTGGAAAATAAATCACTCTATCAAGGTGATGTGCAAAAAAACCTATAAACCTATAACAGTAGGACATTAAAATAAGCAGACTGCAAACAGTTTTCTTTTTAAAAAAGAAATCTATTGTTCAAATTCCTGTTTTTATACTGTTTTATTGGTTTTTTATGTTAGGGAAAGACCATAACTAAGGGGGAGAGCAATCTGCTTTGCCTGCAGAAGACTCCAGCTACAATCCCCGGCATCCCTGGGTAGGGTTCAGAGAAAACCCTGCACAAATTCCTGGAAAGCCACTGCCAATTAGCGGTGAGAATACTGAATTATATGAATCCCAACAGTTTGATTCAGAATAAGGAAACTTCCCAAGTTTCTATGTATCACCTTTTACGGTACAGTGCTGCTTTTCATGTTTCGATGTTGTATTTTTTGCATATCGCATAGAGATTTTTAATACTGTTTATAAATGCTTTGGAATAAATAAATAGAAAAGCATTTTGATCTGCATACAGATTAATGCATTTCGTTTTCATCCTGTGTCAAAGTTTTGGAATGCTCTACAGTGCATGGTCACCAACTTCTTGCTGAACTAGAACTATATAGGTTGAGAAAGAACAGAAGATCTTCTGAGTGATGAAACAAGGGGAAAATAAATTAATCTAGTTTAGGGAAGTCAAAGGCAAAGCAGGTCCGGAACCCTTAATAGATAATTAGATGGTGTCCAACCAGTGCACATTTTCATCCTTATTTGGTTTTGCTATTATTTCCATCCTTCAAAACCATAATAACACTTATTATTATTATTATTTTATACCGTGCCATCGGTGTATCTCATGCTTTACAGAATCTCAACAAGCAGATCTCTGCCCCCAAGGAACTTTCAAAGTAAGAAATCAAAGATTGTGGGACAGGGGAGAAGCAGACAAAGAAATCGAAGCGGGAATGAGGTGAAATATTTCAGGAAAGGCTGCAAACAGACTGAATCTTCACCTACCTGTATGTAGCAAAGCCCACCTTCAAGAGGAGACAGGTATCCCTGAGATGAATAATGTAAAAGAACAGGTCTTTGCCAGCCTGTCCTGATCTTATCCCTTGAGGGCGTGGGATGTCAGAGGGGACAGGGTGTGACAAGTGTCAGCTTTCCACCAAACCTTCGGAAAGGGCCAGAACTGGGCTGGGCGTTGACCCTACCTCTGTCATTTGCTCTATGTAGAACCACTGCAACTTTGGTCACGTTCAGCTTCAGAAACCCTCCACAATCCTGGTGGAAATTGTTTATATTGCTAAAGGCGCATTCTCCCTTTGGCAATAAAAATGCAAAAAAAAAAAATTAAAAAATGAATGGAGCCTTACATGCAGCTAAATTCTGCTCAAAGTAGACCTGCTGAAATTAAAGTACCAAAGTTGACCATGCCCATTAACTTCAGTGGGTCTACTCTGAGTAGAAACGAGCGTGGGACACAACTATAAATTGTGTCAACTTGATGCCCTTTCATGATACCCAAGATTGGCTGCCTGAGGCGGCTGCCTCATTATGCCTAATGGTATGGCCTGCCCCACAGCTGTTGAAAAGAGCTTATCAGATCACTTTAATGTGTGTTCTCAAACTTTTGTCTACGTATTTCACTTGTTGCAGAAGGCAGAGGAGCTGCGAGCTAGCCAAAAGCGGCAACTATTTGTGGCTAATAATAATTTATTATTTATACCCCGCCCATCTGGCTGGGCTTCCCCTGCCACTCTGGGCGGCTTCCAACAAACATTAAAATACATCAAATATCACAGATTAAAAACTTCCCTAAAGAAGGCTGCCTTTAGGTATTTTCTAAATGTCAGGTAGCTGTTTATCTCTCTGACCTCTGATGGGAGGGTGTTCCACAGGGTGGGTGCCACTACCGAGAAGTCCCTCTGCCTGGTTCCCTGTAGCTTTGCTTCTCGCAGTGAGGGAACCGCCAGAAGGCCCTCAGCGCTGGACCTCAGTATCCAGGCAGAGCGATGGGGGTGGAGACGCTCCTTCAGGTATACTGGACCGAGGCCGTTTAGGACTTTAAAGGTCAGCACCAACAGTTAGAATTGTGCTCGGAAACGTACTGGGAGCCAATGTAGGTCTTTCAAGACCGGTGTTATGTGGTCTCGGCGGCCGCTCCCAGTCACCAGTCTAGCTGCCACATTCTGGATTAGTTGTAGTTTCCAGGTCACCTTCAAAGGTAGCCCCACATAGAGCGCATTACAGTAATCCAAGCGGGAGATAACCAGAGCAAGCACCACTCTGGCAAGGCAGTCTGCAGGCAGGTAGGGTCTCAGCCTGCGTACCAGATGGAGCTGATAGACAGCTGCCCTGGACACAGAATTGACCTGCGTCTCCATGGACAGCTGTGAGTCCAGGCTGCGCACCTGGTCTTTCAGGTGCACAGTTACCCCGTTTAGGACCAGGGAGTCCTCCACGCCTGCCCACCTCCTGTCCCCCACAAACAGTACTTCTGTCTTGTCAGGATTCAATCTCAATCTGTTAGCCGCCATCCATCCTCCAACCACCTCCAGGCACTCACACAGGACCTTCACTGCCTTCACTGGTTCTGATTTGAAAGAGAGATAGATCTGGGTATCATCTGCATACTGATGAACACCCAGCCCAAACTCCCTGATGATCTCTCCCAGCAGCCACATGTAGATGTTAAAAAGCATGGGGGAGAGGACAGAACCCTGAGGCACCCCACAAGTGAGAGCCCAGGGGTCTGAACACTCACCCCCCCACCACCACTTTCTGAACACGGCCCGGGAGGAAGGAGCAGAACCACTGTATGACAGTGCCCCTAGCTCCCAACCCCTCTAGACGGTCCAGAAGGATGGTTAGTACCACATACATAGCTGCCAAGTTTTCCCTTTTCTCGCGAGGAAGCCTATTCAGCATAAGGGAAAATCCCTAAAAAAAAGGGATAACTTGGCAGCTATGACCACATATGGCACGGGTGGCGCTGTGGGTTAAACCACAGAGCCTAGGGCTTGCCGATCAGAAGGTCAGGGTTTGAATCCCTGTCACTGGGTGAGCTCCCGTTGCTCCTGCCAACCTAGCAGTTCGAAAGCGCGTCAAAGTGCAAGTAGATAAATAGGTACCGCTACAGCGGGAAGGTAAACAAAATTTCTGTGTGCTGCTCTGGTTCACCAGAAGCTGCTTTGTCATGCTGGCCACATTACCTGGAAGCTGTACGCCAGCTCCCTCGGCCAATAATGCGAGATGAGCGCCGCAACCCCAGAGTCGGTCACGACTGGACCTAATGGTCAGGGGTCCCTCTACCTTTACCTTTACCACATATGAAGGTGATGTATACAAAGTCAGACTATTGCACAGGCCATATCCACGCCAGAATTCTGGGAACTGTAAAGTGTTAAGGGTGCAGAGAGTTGTTAGGAGACTCCCTCAATCCCTCTTTCCAGGGAACTCTGGAAATTGTAGCTCTGAATTCACCACATGCAGAACCGTTTCCCTTCTGATGCAGTTCATCTCCTTCCAGCAACTATTCATCCCACCGTCCACTG
Source organism: Zootoca vivipara (assembly GCF_963506605.1). NCBI lineage: Eukaryota > Metazoa > Chordata > Lepidosauria > Squamata > Lacertidae > Zootoca > Zootoca vivipara. The sequence continues at coordinate 31,115,415 of NC_083289.1, read as the reverse complement.
TGAAGACCCTTTACATAATTAATTATGTAACTACATTGCCATCACGTTATTCCACTCCATTCATTTCAACGCAAAGGAAACGCAATGCAAAAGGAGGGGAGGTCATCAATTACGTATCATTTGTGGACTGAAAGCAACAGCAGCAGCAAATACCAATAGCATTCACTGGATTGGTTTCCATTCTGGTCCTGAGATGAGAAAGCAAACATTGGCAATTTCCAGACCCATTTTCGTCAGAATCCTCCAACGCCCCTTCCTAATAGAGGGGTCTGTCCTGCTTCGCATGTCCGGCTTCCGGTGGTGTGTGGTGTGTGCAATTCTTCATGCTTTCTTGCAAAAACAACTCCCTGGTTATAAAACTTCCAAAACCTGCTGGACCTGATGTTATCTCAAGAGAAAGATACCCCACACCCTCTGGCCTTGTGTGTGAGGGAGAATGAGAACTCAGAATGGGCACCTTGGCTGCTCCTTATTTACTTACCGAAAGGGCAGCATCTATAAAAACAGGACGACAAGGAGCAGACCTAAGCTGAGCCAGCCCCAAACCCTGCTCCTTCCATGCCAAGGTCTCTCCCTGAAATATGAGAATAAGCCCACATTCACACCATGCATTTAAAGCATTATGATACCATATTATTTAGCAGCAGCAGCAGCAGCAGCAGCAGCAGCAGCAGCAGCAGCAGCAGCAGCAGCAGCAGCAGTAGTACTGTAGTAGTATACCGCCCTTCATCAGAAAATCAGAGGGCAGTTCACAAGATAAAAATAGAAAATGAGAACACAAAATGCAGAATAAAACTAGAACAAGAACAAACCAATAACCCCTCTCCCACAAGCATATTTAAAAGAGCATAGAATGTTAATCAGCCCAAGGGCCTGGTTAAAAGCAGTCATAAAAGGTAAAGGGTAAAGGGGCCCCTGACCATCAGGTCCAGTCGTGTCTGACTCTGGGGTTGCGGCGTTCATCTCGCTCTATAGGCCGAGGGAGCCAGCGTTTGTCCGCAGACAGCTTCCGGGTCATGTGGCCAGCATGACAAAGCTGCGCACGGAAACGCCATTTACCTTCCCACTGTAGCGGTCCCTATTTATCTACTTGCACTTTGATGTGCTTTCGAACTGCTAGGTGGGCAGGAGCTGGGACTGAGCAATGGGAGCTCACCCCCTTGCAGGGATTCGAACCGCCGACCTTCTGATCAGCAAGCCCTAGACTCTGTGGTTTAACCCACAGCGCCACCTGGGTCCCTGTAAAAGCAGGCATAGCTTCTACAAAAGAATTCTGGGAGCTATAGTTTGTGAAGGGTACTGAGAACTACTAGGAGCCCCCCCCCCCATTCCCCTCACACATCTATCATTCCCATGACTGTTAAAAGCAGTATGATCCTGCTATAGACATACAGTGTGGTGTCGTCTGAATGCCTCAGAGAATGTGCATAATGCTTGCCATGAAGTTAGGAATGGGGGAGGAAATTGATGCACTTTGCATTTAAAACTGTTTGCAAAACAATACACACAACCAAAACCCAACTATTTTTTGAAACTTGCACTTCTCCAGATTTTGCAGTTTAGTTCTGCAGCCAAGTAATGTGTACAAAAGTGCATATACTTTTGTTAAGTGTGTGTCAAAATGTGTACATTGGTGGGAACAATAATTAAAATATTGCATTAAGGGAAATTTTGCTTTTTGCAAAATAGCATACAAATGTGTGTGTGGTAGGAGAAAACCACACAAAAATGCTGACAAGTTTTCATGATGTTTTTTTCTTTTTAAGAACAAATTGTCTTCTTTCTTTGGCGATCACTCGTAGCTGAGTAAGATTCTCTTCCATAAACACGGTTTTAACAATGAGTCCATCAGTAACAGTGGAGGCCAATTCTGGATCCACAGGTCCTTCCACAGTGGGGACATTGGTTTCCAGGCGGGAGTTGATCACGGTGTGGATTTGCCAAGCGTGCCTTCCTCTTAGCACGTTTCTCCCTTGCATCCTGAGATCGAGTGTCTTCAAAGCCCATGACACCTTTGGTAAAAGCTGCTCTCCAACTGGAGCGCTCGCAGGCCAGTGTTTCCCAGTTGTCCGTGTTTATACTACATTTTTGATGTAGAAATTATGTAGAAATGTTCTCGAAGCTACGAACATGAGTTTTACCAAACTGCGGGAGGCAGTGGAAGACAGGAGTGCCTGGCGTGCTCTGGTCCATGGGGTCACGAAGAGTCGGACACGACTAAATGACTAAACAACAACAACAATTCTGAGAGAGCCCTCCACAGCCAATTGAGATAAGATATAGAATGGACTGCAAGAAGATCAAACCTATCCATTCTGAAGGAAATCAGCCCTGAGTACTCACTGGAAGGACAGATCCTGAAGCTGAGGCTCCAATACTTTGGCCACCTCATGAGAAGAGAAGACTCCCTGGAAAAGACCCTGATGTTGGGAAAGATTGAGGGCACTAGGAGAAGGGGACGGCAGAGGACAAGATGGTTGGACAGTGTTCTCGAAGCTATGAACATGAGTTTGACCAAACTGCGGGAGGCAGTGCAAGACAGGAGTGCCTGGCGTGCTATGGTCCATGGGGTCACGAAGAGTCGGACACGACTAAACGACTAAACAGGAAATGTAGAGTCCAGAACTTCACACTGGAAAAATCAGAAACAGAAATTGACAGATCCTCCTGTGCTTACATAGAACCATAGAACCCTCCCCAAGCCACACCCCTCACCATAGCTGCCAAGTTATCCCTTTTTTACAGGGATTTTCCCTTATGCTGAATAGGCTTCCTCGCAAGAAAAGGGAAAACTTGGCAGCTATGCCCCTCACCACCTGGTGTGTTTTTCCTTGACTTGAAAGTGTCCTTGGAACTCTGACCTCTTGCTTGCCTGAATGGAGGCTGCAGAGGGGTGTTTGAGTGTGTGCAAAAACTACCTTGCTATTATTGTTGTTGTTGTTGTTGTTGTTGTTTAGTCGTTTAGTCGTGTCCGACTCTTCGTGACCCCATGGACCAGAGCACGCCAGGAACTCCTGTCTTCCACTGCCTCCTGCAGTTTGGTCAAACTCAAGTTCGTAGCTTCAAGAACACTGTCCTACCATCTCGTCCTCTGTCGTCCCCTTCTCCTAGTGCCTTGCTATACTATTTGAACCTTGCTATACTATGGTTCAAATGTACATCAATTGCTCCACCTGCTTTCGCCTCTGCCCCCAACCCATCACTCGCATGTGGCCCTTCAAAGGCTGTTTTGGTGGGGATGTGGCCCTCAGTCTGAAAAAAAAGGTTCCCCAGCCTTGCCCTACCAGATGGGAGTATTCTGGAAGGGGATAATTAAGATTTGGGTGGGAGCATGCCAGGGAGTTAAAAAAAACCTGTCCTCTGTGTGTGCTACGTGGTGGGACAATTTCAGGAGGGAGGAAAGAGGGAAAGGACACTTCTCAGAGGCACTCTTTGTCCTTCCTCTCTTTTATATAGGAAAAAAAATGCTCCTGGCCAGCCCCAAACCTGAACCCGGCATTGTCATGTTAACACAGAAGCAGAAAACCTCAGAAAGTGGGTAGGAAAGACCCCCTTCCATATACTACCTTACCCTACCAACCAACACGTGCTACAAGGCTCCTGTTCCAGGCTAGCAGAGACTCTGTGTCGATACACTGCAACTTTTCTGTTGTTGCAGCAGCAGCACCCCCGCATTATCTGTATGCAAGCAAACATAAGTGGCTTCTTTCCACTGAGTCAGTCTTTTTATGTTCTAGCATTGCCTTGTTGAATTTTCCTCAGCTTGTTGATAATGGGGAAACTCGTTTGTTTCGAAGCAGGTTGGCCAAGTTTGCATGGGCTTCAAAGAATTCCAGCCTGGCCAGTACGGGCTCATTCTTTACTGGCCGCTCCTAGTGTGCCCTGGCATTCCTTGGGTCACCCTGGCTTCCTCCCTCCAAAGAAACGATTGGCTTTGCAAGGCCATTTGACCAAAGGCTCAAGCAAACGCAGGCGGCCTCCATTCTCGTGGTCATTTACCTGAGGGAAACAGTACTTTTGACCCACCCATTTTGCACACCTGGAAACAAAACAAAAAAATAGTGCTCCATTGCAGGAGGGCTCCAGTGGACATTTGACCCCGAGTGTGAACTCCTAGCACAGGAAGTGACACAGAGAAAACTGGGTGGGAAATGCCGCAAGAGGAACTCTATGTTTAGAACGTAATATGCCCATGGCAGGTATCTGGAATATTAGTCAGTGCCGGGGTGGGTGGTCTGTGTTGGGGTGGGGCAGAAGAGTGAGCAATCAAATGATACTGTAGGCTGCATTCACATCTCCTAGGAATTCAGCAGGGAGCCTCAGGCAAGCCTCCCTCTCTCACTCGCATTGTGCTGAAATCTGTCCTTTGAACACAGGAAGCTGCCATCTAGCTCAGTATTGTCTACACCAGGCATCCCTAAACTGCAGTCCTCCAGATGTTTTGGCCTACAACTCCCATGATCCCTAGCTAACAGGACCAGTGGTCGGGGAAGATGGGAATTGCAGTCCAAAACATCTGGAGGGCCGAAGTTTGGGGATGCCTGGTCTACACTGAGCGGCAGCAGCTTTCCAGATTTCAGGCAGCGGCTCTGTCTCCGTGTCCTACTTGGAGGTGCCATTGGGGATTGGACTTGGGACTTTTTGTCTGCAAAGCAAGTGCTGTACAACTCACATATTTTCCTTCCCCTAAAACGTAGGATTCTAGTCCTCATCGTTCTGAAAAGGCTGCTTTAAATAGGGACACAGGAAGTTGCCTTATACCAAGTCAGACAATTGCACCCATCGAGCTCGGTACTGTCTCTACACTGTCTGGCAGAGGCTCTCTAGTGTTTCCAGGCAGGGGTGGGTATGATGCTGAGCTTATCATTGCAAGGGGAGCATGAGCAGCACATGGGTTGTGCTTGACCTTAAACATTTCTCTAGTCTCCCAGACCATTGGCTCTTCCTTATCTGTTCTGGAGGAGGGCGAGAAGTTTAAAGGGAAGCACAGAGACACCCTGTATGCAGGAAGGTAGCACAGCAGGGAGCAAAGGTCCTCTAGCACTTCTTTTTTTCCTGCCATGCTACTTTTCTGAGTCCAAAAAGTTTTTTAAAAAGAGAATTTAACCATACAATCTCTCACCTGTGCTGTGAAATGCCCATCCATCATTAAGTATGTCATGAGGTTCTTTGGACTGCATGTTACAACTCTACCTACCTACCACAGTACACGCTAAATTCATTTGCAATGTAATTTAAACATAAGAAGAGTCTGCTGTTTCACCCCAAAGTGGAATCATCTAAACTAGCATTCCGGTCTCATAGTAACCAGCCAGATGCCTGTGGGAAGCCAGTGAGCGGGACCTGAGCACAAGAGTCCTCTCTCCTCTTGTGATTTCCAGAATCTGGTAATTCAGAAGCATTGCTGCTGCTGACTGTGGAGGCAGAACATAGCCATCAAGGCTTGCAGCCACCAATAGCCCTCTCTTCCATGAATTCGCTTAATCCTCTTTTAAAGCAATCTAGGTTGGTGACCATCGCTGCCTTCTGTGGGAGAGCTTTCCATAGTTTAACTATGCACTGTATGAAGAAGTCCCTTCTTTTACCCACCCTGGATCTTCCAACAAATGCTAATTGAGAACGCTAATTGCCTTTTAACAATGCAAACCAAGAACTTTCCAACACGCCATGAAATAATTGCTGCTTGTTTGAAGACAAGAGTGAAAAGGAGCTTAGGGCTGGCATTGAAGAATCTAGTGCAGTGGCTTCCAAACTCCCCGCCCCAATGGACCACTTGAAAACTGCTAAGGGCTTGGTAGTTTTTCTTCCTGTTGTAGCAATTGTAATGCACTGTGCTAGGTGCTGTATAATTTTTAAATGATTTTTTTTTACAGAAATGTGTGGACCACATGAAGGAAGTTCATCCACTGGCCAGAGCTGGGAACCCCTGGTCTAATGACAGCACATCTAGTCTTATTCAACATCTTTATCAATGACTTGGATGATGGGCTTGAGGGCATCCTGAGCATGTTTGCAGATGACACCAAATTGGGAGGGGTGGCTAATACCCCAGAGGACAGGATCAGACTTCAAAATGACCTTAACAGATTAGAGAACTGGGCCAAAGCAAAGAAGATGAATTTTAACAGGGAGAAATGTAAAGTCCTACACTTGGGCAAAAAAAAATGAAAAGCACAATGCAGGATGGGTGACACCTGGCTTGAGAGCAGTACATGTGAAAAGGATCTAGGAGCCTTGGTAGACCACAAACTTGACATGAGTCAACAGTGGGATGTAGCAGCTAAAAAAGCCAATGCAGTTCTGGGCTGCATCAATAGGAGTATAGCATCTAGATCAAGGGAAGTAATAGGACCACTGTATTCTGCTCTGGTCAGACCTCACCTGGAGTACTGTGTCCAGTTCTGGGCACCACAGTTCAAGGATACTGACAAGCTGGAATGTGTCCAGAGGAGGGCAACCAAAATGGTCAAAGGCCTGGAAACGATGCCTTATGAGGAACGACTTAGGGAGCTGGGCATGTTTAGCCAGGGGAAGAGAAGGTTAAGGGGCGATATGATAGCCATGTTCAAATATATTAAAGGATGCCATATAGAGGAGGGAGAAATGTTGTTTTCTGCTGCTCCAGAGAAGGACATGGAGCAATGGATTCAAACTACAAGAAAGAAGATTCCACCTAAACATTAGGAGGAACTTCCTGACAGTAAGAGCTGTTCGGCAGTGGAATTTGCTGCCAAGGAGTGTGGTGGAGTCTCCTTCTTTGGCGGTCTTTAAGCGGAGGCTTGACAGCCATCTGTCGGGAATGCTTTGATGGTGTTTCCTGCTTGGCAGGGGGTTGGACTGGATGGCCCTTGTGGTCTCTTCCAACTCTATGATTCTATGATTCTTTGTGCCACTAAAAGGCACTGTGCCCCCATATGTGTAAGATTTATAAGCCACTGACAATGTTTATCCTGCGTGGTTTATTTCAGTTATGTCCACAAATGCAAAACAATAAATAACAAGTAGTATTTTGAAACCTTACAAAGTGTCATGAGCACATGAAGTTCCACATCACATCACTTTTAAAATACACACACACACACATATATATATATACAAATAGGTGACTTTACGTTGCTAGCAAACAGACAACAATGCCAACTTAGAAGCCCAGGGTGATAATATATAGCAGAAACAGATGTCATGCCACCATTCAAAGTGTGCACTGGCCATTGTGAACATTTTATCCTAAAATAGATCTCTCTTTCCCACATTTAACAAAATAACAGGTTAAGGAAAATATATATTCATTTCTAGTTCTCCTTGCAACATTGGATAAAAGCACGGCGGCAAAAAATTAGTCCAACTACTTTGGAACATGCTATGAGAAAAGTTAGGCTATTTTGCAGTTTGGTCCATGGGGCATTAAAGATGGGATAGTTTCACCTTCCAGAGACATAACATTTGCCAACCCTGGAAAAACAGGCTCGTGCCAATCAAGCACGCAACTCACACAAAATGGCACCCGTGGTCCAATGTCATCCCAGCTGAGCTTCCGGTGAGATGATGTTAGGCTGCTTTTCCCATGAAGTGTTTTTTTATATAGGCCCAGGCCTGGCCCAGGATGCAGGCCTGAGGAATCACACAACTCCTCCCCAAGCTAGCGAGCCCCACTTGGGCTGTGGGTCCTTGCCTTCTCTCCCTCCAAACTGACAGCTGTTAGTTCTGGAATCCTGAGATCAGGGGTGGTATGTCCCAGTTTGCCACTTGAGGCAAAACAGGAAGTGCTACCCTGCTCTGCCACACCACAACAGCACCATCTCCAGTCGGACACTCACCACCACTTAGCCACCTGCCGGTGGCACTGCAGCTCTACCATCATCTGTGTCACCTCTGCCGCTTGTGGAGACACACTGCTGGCACTGGTCCCTGAAAGAGCTTGCAAGATCTCTCCCAAATCTCAAGAGACATTTTACTCTCCTAGACATCTTGCAAGACTTTGGTAAGATCTCGCAAGCTCTTGAAGGAAATCACAGCTCTGTTTACCTGTAAGCATATAAAATAGTGCATCTTGTTTTGTTCATTAAATTACTTGTGGCATTCAACACTTTGGGAGAGGACTTCTCTCCTTTTTCCCTTTAAAAATGAGGGTTTATGCTTCACGCTCAGCAGGAAGGTCCATTTAAAATGAAATATTTGTTTTGCTTCTGCTTTTTTGTGTTCTCGGGTGTCAAAGTTAGCCTCCTGGCCCTACTCCTCCAGTATCAATCCCTGGTTGGGCTTTCATTGACCATAAGCAATATCCCAAGTAAAGGTAAAGGTAAAGGACCCCTGGACAGTTAAGTCCAGTCAAAGGCGACTATGAGGTTGCGGCGCTCATCTCACTTTCAGGTCGAGGGAGCCAGTATTTGTCCACAGACAGTTTTCCGGGTCATGTGGCCAGCATGACTAAACCGATACTGGCACAGAGGACCGTGACGAGTGTCAGAGCGCACAGAAATGCCGTTTACCTTCCCACCACAGCGGTACCTATTTATCTACTTACACTGGCATGCTTTCGAACTGCTAGGTTGACAGGAGCTGGGACAGAGCAACAGGAGCTCACCCCAAAGCTAGGTGGTAACATTCCCTGGAGAGAAATGGCTCATCTTGCCCATCTTTGGGGTTTTACTTTGGCTTTGGTCTTTCGCTCAAGGGGTGAGTTGTTCTTCTTAAAGGTTCACCTATCCTGTTTGAAGGAAAATATTTGTTTCATGTGAAAATCTCTGTAAGGGACGCAGGCCTGGCCACGATGCAGTCTGCCCTGCAAAGTGATAATTGTTGCATATCAATGTAATCAAGGCCTCTCCCCAATGTGCTTAAATACAACTTGCTACAAAACAGACATTTGAAAAATGAGAAAAACTTCCATGGAAATTTCTATAAAGAAACAGAGTGGACACAGCAATAAGCCCTGAGGATAACTTTGGAAGATTTCTGCCCCATCCTCTGGGAGATCCAGTAATCACTTGCAATTACTGACAAGCCCATCTTTATTGCCACGAGGGCATACTATTGCATCAGAAAAATAATAAGGTTCAGTTCAATGGATTCTAAATGAAGCATGGGTGCTTAAGACTGTGATACAGTATAAATATTTAGTGCTGGCAGCTAATGGGAGGTTATTTCTGCATATTTGGAAAATAAATAAAAAATTGGTCATCTTGCAAAAAAAAAAAACCTCAAGCTGCTAAAGTTTGTGCCTTTAGATTCCCATCTCAGCAGTTCTGGATTTAATTTACAGTACAATGCAAATGTAAATGCTAACTGTTTTTTATCAACCATGTTTTACTAACAATTTAAGTTCATCTTTTTGTAAAAACTCTTTAAATCTTCCTTTTTCTCTTTCCCCACTACTCTCCTTCTTCTAAGAGTGTGTTAAAGGGTCTTCTGCAAAATAAATGGGGGAGATTAATTATTTCCATATAATTATCATCTCTGTCAAAGGATTGCAGTCAGAGAACCAGGACTATCTTTACAATATGAATGGTGCCCTCTAGTGGTGAGAACTGTTCCCTGTCCCTCCCTCCCAAATCCAAACATAAGTTAGTGGGCATTATGAGCAATATTCTATATATGCACAGCACTGCCACACACACACACAAAATCCTGTGATCAGTTTAAGTTCTACTTGCATAACTTAATCTGCACAAATATCAATGGCATGCTCTACCCTTGGATGCAGCATCCTTTTGGGGGAAATTTGGCAAGGCTTTAAGAGGTTTCACAAGGAAATGGGATTTCACAAGGAAAACGAGGTCTCTATTGTGAGGGCTAGAAGGATACATGCAGGAATAAGGAGACAGGATCTGCATGCAGTGTAGGTCTTGCAGTTCCCTGGAATCCCCCGTAAGGCACGTTTTCAACCCTAGCTGTGAAGATCAGATGCTCCCTTTGTTTCAAAATAAAGATGGGAGGTGCAAATTCTGTGCCACAATGAGAAAACGCATGCCTTATGACTGCATGGGTCTCTAGGCACAAATCAGGATTCAAAGAGCACAAAGCTAGCTTCGCCAGCTAGATCTGACATGGGGAAGGAAGGCAGTGTGCATGTGTGTCTATGCACAAGAGAGTGTGTCAATTTAAGGCAGTGGTCACCAACTAAAAAAAAAACCAATTAGCATATAGGGACTTTTGAACAAGTGTTGTGGACACTCTCTGGTCACGTCTCTCCCCCCTTCCCCTAGATCAGCTCCAAAGACAGAAAGAGAGGATGCACACAGGATCTGGGAAAAGTCAGGTCCGGTGGAACTGTAAAGCACATACAGGTGAAACTCGGAAAATTAGAATATCGTCGAAAAGTGCATTGATTTCAGTAATGCAACTTATTATTTTTATTATTATTATTATTTTGACAAATGCTTTCTTTTGGAAATTCCACAGGAATAAAACAAATGGTTACAATCATACAAAAAACAAACATCGCTCTGACATTTGATTAATGACATTCCATTTATAATTGACCCACCTAACGACAAATAATTACAATGGAAACCAATCAAGGCTTGACATACCTTGCTTTGCATGTCACGCATCTATCTCATACATTGATTTCACCTTTTAAGTTGCATTACTGAAATAAATGCACTTTTCGGCGATATTCTAATTTTCCGAGTTTCACCTGTGGAGATGAAGGAGGAAGTGGGAAAGAGCGTCACTCTTCCAACTTCCTTTCCCCCCCTGCTCAATGTGTTTTCAAGGGAGAAAAAAGTAACCACCTTCACCAGCTAGTGGGGCTCAGAAGCATAGCTGCCAAGTTTTCCCTTTTCTCGCGAGGAAGCCTATTCAGCATAAGGGAAAATCCCTGTAAAAAAGGGATAACTTGGCAGCTATGCTCAGAAGCTTCATGGGCACAATTAAAAAGAACAAGGGCACTGAAACCCCTGATGTAAAGTCATCCTAAAACCTGCATAGGAAAATGAGCTCAAAGGTGATTTTTAAAAAGACACACACAAACACAAGTATGTTGTGGAGCAGTTGTTACAACGCCCTAGAAAAGGATCGTTATCATCACCACCATCAGCTGCTATTGCAGGACAGATAAAAGCTGAAACCCACAGACATACCCTGCCAAACGTCCACATGACATGAAAAAAATGCAAGATGGCTGGTCTAAAATTGCCAAAAGCTTGCTTTCTATGGCAAGTGAAGGCAAAGGTCAGTCTGGAAAAGAGCTCTAGGGGAGAGAGAAGGGAGGGGGCGGAACCTTAACCAGAAAGGGGTCCAGAAAGGGGTCTGCAACTTTTTCAGGCCTAGGGGCACGTTTGGAAATCTAAGGAATAGGTGTGGGCACCACAAAGCGCCCAATCTGCAGAAGAAAAACTGGTGGTGCTCAGACATCTCCCCCAAAGCAACAGGGAAAGCATCTAAACAATGTTCCCTGCCCACCCTTAAAAAAAAAAACCACAGGTGAAAAAACAGGCACCCTCAAGGAAGTAACTTCCCCCAAAGTCCTCATTTTTAAACAAAAATTAAGAGGGTCAAGAATGCTAGAATGCTTGACAGGTGTTGGGGAGCGGAGTGTCATCTGAGGGTTCTGAGATACCTGTGGGTGCTCTGCTGGGGGACCCCAGCTGAAAAAGGAAAGGAGATTTTCCTGGTTTCTTTCATCCATTCTTTTGCTTCAGAGTCCAAGAGGCAGTTATGTGACAAGCCTCCTCATGCATCGGTTATTATCCAAAATGAAAGATAGATGAAAAGGGGAGTGAATCTCTGTGGCTGAAGGCAGGTGTGGGGTGGGGGTTCAGCAGGTCAGGTGGTCCCTTTTTTCTGACACTTTCCCCACAGATTCCCCTGAGGGCAGCAGAGGCTGAGGGCGACGTCCAGCATGCATCACCCTCAGAGAAGAACCACTGACATCTATCCTCCACTATGACTGGGCTGTGATCATCTCACTGCCAGGTTCCCTAGCAGCCATACACGAAGCAGTAACTTGTTTGGGGGAATTTAAGGGTGAGCGACGGAAACCAGACACAAAGAGTTAGCATCCTGTTGCAGACATTTGGCGGCTGGATTTGCACTCTAGCCTGGACAGCATGTTTCCAAACAGCAGGGATGCCAACAGGTAAGAGGTACAGTGCTTCCTTTAGAAAGGAAACCTGAACTGTCTCCAACACCTGGACTAATAATAGGCTGAGAGTTACTTTGGCTCCGCATAGAATTGCTTCTGCAAAATCTGACGAAGTGTGCATGCACACGAAAGCTCATACCAAAATAAAAACTTAGTTGGTCTTTAAGGTGCTACTGAAGGAATTTTTTTTATTTTGTTAAGACTGAGTGCTATTGCCTCTGTCTTTCTGTAAGGCTGCTAGAAGGAGCTACCTATGGAACAGCACTTCTGTGTCTTTTGTGTAAAATGGTTATAGAGGACGCTATTCACTACGTTACTCAGCATCCTCTAGACCAGGGGTGTCCAGGTCTATCCCCGGGTGATAGCGGTCGATCACTAGCTCATTTCTGTTTTCTTGAGAAGAGTAGCTGTAAAATGAATGTTCCCAGCCCGGCCCCCTCGCCGTTTCTTTCAGTCGTGCAGGATCGCTAAACCGGAATTCGGAGTTAGCGCTGCCCAGATTTTCTTAGGGTGAGCATTTATTGGCGTTTCCGTCTTAAAATAATCACCTCCACTTTGCGCCCCCCCAATAATCTCCACAACACCGACCTTGCCCCCTAAGTAAAGCTCAACAACTATGGCTGAACCCCTAAAAAAAAGGTCAACAACTTTGACCTGAACCCCCAAAATGGGTTAAATCACTGCCACTTTTTTGTTCTGGGAGTAGATCGCAGTCTCTTGGGAGTTGGACGTCCCTGCTCTACACAAATATCCTCATGTAAAATACCTGTCTGAGTTTAGCCACAATATTATTATTATTTTACATCACGTGAGTTTGAGTGCTTTTCGCTGTGGGACAAGGAAAATCGGCCAGTGTGGCAAAGCAGTTAGAGCTGAGTTTCCCAAACTTGGGTCTCCAGCTGTTTCTTGACTACCATCAACCCCGACCACTGGTCCTGTTAGCTAAGAACGATGGAAGTTGTAGTCCAAAAACAGCTGGAGACCCAAATTTGGGAAACCCTGGGTTAAAGTGTCAGACTACGACCTAGGAGACCAGGGTTCAAATGCTCACTTGGCCATAAAGCTCACTGGGTGACACTGGGCCAGTCACTGCCCCTCGGCCAAACCTACCTCACAGGGTTGTTGTGGGGATTCAAGGAGATTGGAAAGGACTGTGTACATATATGTCACACTGAGCTCCTTGGAGGAAAAGGTGGGATCTGACGCAATCAATCAATCAAATTCTGTTACCTTGTGTGCGTCTCTATTTGCATTGGCTGCTAGGAAATTCGGAGCCAACTATGCGGCTCGTCTCTGAAAGTCTCTAGTATGGCTTATATAGGAACAAATAAAATGTTTAGTATTACTGATAAGCAATTTTAAGGCTACTGATTTCAATGGGTCTACTCTAAGTATGACTTAGCTGGACATCACCCTGAGATACAGTGCCCCAATTGCGTTAATCCAATGGCTTAAGAGTGTCAGTATCAGGGCACAATCCTTGCCTGTCTGACCGCAGTCCGTGATCTTCCACATCCGGCAACTAAAACGAGCCAGCTTGAGGGCACGGGATTAAAAAGCTGATCAAGCACACAGTCAAAATTCCCGTTTGGGAACGCGACCCTCACAGAGGCATCTCCGAGGAATGTTGGGAGTGAACAGGACAACAGGTGTTGGGAGTCAGGCCTGGAAAAGCTTCTGGCAGGAATCAGCGGTAGTGACAAGGTACAAAGATTCGGGGTTTCCCGACCACGAAGGATCCGTGGGCCATCTCATTCCAGGGCCCACTCGGCCAGCCACTGCTCACATTTCCCTCGCTGCTCCTGCTCCAACTCCTCCACCTCAGGGCTCTTGGCTTCCAGCGGGGCCTCAGGGCTTGGGCTCCCAAGCAGATCCCCCTGCCTGCCTTCACCCTCCAGGACGCTCTGGTCTTTCAGTTCTTGGATCAGCTCCTCCAGCTGGTGCGTGGCACGCCGAGGGGCCCAGTTGCTGTCCAAGGTGGGGACGAAAGGGTCGGGCGCCATCACCTCTATAAGCTCCTTGCTGGTCGGGATGCGCAAGTAGTAAGCGTGGAGCATCATCCGGTAAGGGCCGCTGTCCTTCTTGAAACTGTAGGTGAAATCGCCCACCACTGGGTGCCCGATGGCGCTGCAGTGGACACGGAGCTGGTGGGTTCTTCCTGAGGAGGGGCAGAAAGGACAATTCCATCCGTTTATGTTTGTTTTTTAGGACAGAGAGACCGTTTCGCCTATCAGCCCACCCTCCTCCAAGGACAGGGAGACATAGGTCGCTTCCATGAGACACGGGAAATGTTTCAGCCAATTCTGGCGGTGGTGTTTCACCAACAAACCCTTCACATTAGGAAGCTGCCTTATACTGAGTCAGACCAATCCGTCCATGCTCAGTATTCCCTGCACGGACTGGCAGCAGCTTCTGAAAACTATACAGTTTTAGACAGGCCTGTGTAACATGAATTCTCTTTTTTTTAAACCAATCAGTACTTATTGATGTCTTAACAAAGCTTTTCTGCTGTTTTTATTCTAAGAAGTTGTACTCCGCCTTGAATTTTCTTTTCTAAAAGTGCAGAAACATGTATTATACCAAAACACTTTTGGCCTTTAGCTTAAAAATGTATACAGTGGTACCGCTGGTTAAGAACTTAATTCATTCCGGAGGTCCGTTCTTAACCTGAAACAGTTCTTAACCTGAAGCACCACTTTAGCTAATGGGGCCTCCCGCTGCTGCCGCGCTGCCGTAGCACGATTTCTGTTCTCATCCTGAAGCAAAGTTCTTAACGCGAGGTACTATTTCTGGGTTAGCGGAGTCTGTAACCTGAAGCGTTTGTAACCTGAAGCATTTGTAACCTGAGGTACCACTGTAAATTACTTCCTTTCGTCTTCCAGACTGCTGTTTCTGCACCTTGCCTATTATTGTGTATTTTTTCTCTATGATCAACAAAACAGTACAAGGACTAAGTTCACATTCAAGATTTGTTATGCATGCCAAATTTGTTATTATACATTTCTCGTCTGTATGAAAAAACTTCAATAAAAATCAATTAGTAAACCTCTCTGAGGCACAGAAGATTGGAGAACTGGCTTTGCTGAACTGGCTTGACTTGACAGCCTGGAAACAGAAGCACACATTGCATTGTGGGAAAGGTGATTCCCGAGCCAGTGCAACGAAGGAGGAGGAGTCCTTTTACCTGTGAGGGGCTGCAGAAGCACTTTCGTCGCTGGATCACCACTGTAAAGGCCATGTTCAAGTACTGTTAGCTCCGACTGGCAAGGTTTGGGGTTTTCACAACCTGTTAGGAATGTTGGAATTGACGTTTTAAAAACAAACTCAATTTTCAAAACATCTGCAAAGCTCAAAGTTTTCTGATGATGCAATGCCTCAGTGCTACAAGGAAAATGACAAAGGGAGCATGAAAGGGGGGTGGCAGCCCTACCCTGCGTCCCTTCAATGCACATCATGTGTGTCAAGCCTTCTGTCGTGTTCTTCCCGATGGCGTAGTGGATCGTCATCCTCGCCTCTTGGATGTGGCCCCTCACCTGCCAAGCAGAGGATGCATTTTGTCACAACACCTGAGTCTTAACATGAAAAAAAAAAACCAGCCTCAGTTTCCCAACTGTAAAATGGGAACAGGTTGATATCACCTGCAAAGCCATATAGCTGCAGAACGACTGTACAGGGACATCTTAACTTCCCTTACTTTAAATCAGGGTTGGGGAACCTAGGGCCCTCCAGGTGTCGCTGGACTACAAAGCGTGTCATCATCCCTCGAAAGCAAATCCAGCTGCCATCATCCCTCGCCACTGGCAAGTTCCCCCCACCCTCATCCTCGCTTCAGACACTTACTTGAAGCACAGGTGAAACTCGGCAAATTAGAATATCATCGAAAAGTGCAATTATTTCAGTAAGGCAACTTAAAAGGTGAAACCAATATATTACATGCAAAGCAAGATATGTCAAGCCTTTATTTGTTGTAATTGTAATTGTTTGTCATTAGGTGGGTCAACTATAAATGGAATGTAATTAATGAAATGTAATAGCGGTGTTTATTTTTGTATTATTTTTGTATTGTTGTTTTATTTTTGTATTATTAGTGTTGTATTATTGTTTTGTTTATTTTTGTATTATTGTAACTATTTGTTTTATTACTGTTTTATTACTGTGGAATTTCCAAAAGAAAGCATTTGTAAAAATTAAAATAAAAAATAATACGTTGCATTACTGAAATAAATGCACTTTTCGATGATATTCTAATTTTCCGAGTTTCAGCTGTATCTCCATGGGGGGGGGGGGAATAGGGTGTCTCCTAACAAATCTCGAGATGCTTAACAAGCTACATGTCCCAGAATTCTTTGGGGTGAGCCATGACTGTTTCATAAGTGCATTATGGTTCCTCTAAACCAGTCTTCCTCAACCTGGTGCCTCCCAGATATTTGGACTACAACTCCCAGCAGCCCTGTTGGGAGTTGTAGTCCAGGGACATCCAACTCCCAAGAGACTGCGATCTGCTCTGGGGGGGGGGGGACTGGCAGTGATCTACCCATTTGGGGGTGAGTTGAGAGTTGCTGAGCTTTTTTTAGGGGAGCAGGTCAAAGTTGTTGAGCTTTTGGACACCCCTGTTGTAGTCCATACAGAGATGGGGGAGAAATTTGTCCAGTGTGCATTTCAATGTTAATCCATTTGCAACTCCCAGACCAGAACATGAACATGCAGCTGCCTTTTGGAATTTGCACTTTTGCTAATTCTGTAAAGCAGTTCTGCAAGCCAAAAAGAAAAAGAAAAAGGCTATCAGGGAATCGTATGCACAAAAATGTGTACGTTAACTTGCTTGCAAATATGTGTTTTACTGGGAGGGGGGGAATCACACTGTGGTGATTGATGCGTGTAACGTTTTCAGGATGGCTTGTTTAAAAAGAAGGTTGCAAACTGATGCAGAAATGGGGCAAACGGAACATGGGACTGCGAAAGTGAGAAGTGCCAAAACTGACAGACTTGCCCAGCTCTTCAGTCCCAAAATCAAGAGGGCACCAGACTCGTGGCTTTGAAGGAGATGTAACACTGCTGGGGGAAGGCACATCTTTTTCCTTTGAAGATCCATGCTCTCAGCAAATAAGTCTCTCTTTTTTGCATTCCAGACTGCGCAGATCAGCATGGTTTCCCCCTGACCAGGCTGTGTTAAGCTCTTTCCCATCCACAAAAGCTGAGAGACACATAATCCGCTTGGTCTGGGAGGATTTCATCTCCGGCAGATTAGCTCTGCTTCCTGAACGGATTCAGCATCTGCAGAGTCTTTCCGTCACCCTTTTTGTCTCTCACCATCCAGGAAGGCCGTTTAACAAAAAACCACATCAAGCTTTGGTCCCATCCACATCATACACTTAAAAGCACATTTAAACACACATGGAAGGCACCTAGCTTTCCCTGTGCCCCAAAGAATCTTGTGAAATGTAATTTGCTGAGGGTGCTCGGAATTGAGACTCTTTGAGGGGTAAACTACAGCTCCCAGAATTCTTTGAGGGGAAGCCATGTGCTTTAAATGTACAGCATGCGTACAGGCCTGTCCTAATTTCAGGTGTGCAGAATTCCGCTCGGAATCCCAGGTGTGAGTCACAGGTTATCTGATGTGGGGGAGTAAGCAGGGGAGGTCAAATATGCCACAGGGGCTGCTGGAGGGGTAGGAAAATAGCACACATAATGTGCTTCCATATGCTCTGCACTATGGCTTTTTCATCCTGTGGCTATATCATGCATCTATGCCAGTTGTTTAACATAGCCAGAGACAGGCATGGCACAATGGTGAGAGCCGATGGTGGCAGTAGGTGC
Organism: Zootoca vivipara; assembly: GCF_963506605.1. Classification (NCBI taxonomy): domain Eukaryota; kingdom Metazoa; phylum Chordata; class Lepidosauria; order Squamata; family Lacertidae; genus Zootoca; species Zootoca vivipara. Next base: position 31,097,510 of record NC_083289.1, on the reverse strand, counting down.
AGTGAACTCACTTCATGACCTAAGACACCTCAATTTCTCTGCACCCTTTTATGCAATATGGAGATAATAATTCCTTCCTACTTTACAGGATAGTTATTAAAGGTAAAGGTAAAGGGACCCCTGACCATTAGGTCCAGTCGTGACCGACTCTGGGGTTGCGGCGCTCATCTCGCGTTATTGTGGCCGAGGGAGCCGGCGTACAGCTTCCAGGTCATGTGGCCAGCATGACTAAGCCGCTTCTGGCGAACCGGAGTAGCGCACGGAAACGACGTTTACCTTCCCACCATAGCAATACCTATTTATCTACTTGCACTTTGACGTGCTTTCGAACTGGTAGGTTGGCAGGAGCTGGGACCGAGCAACGGGAGCTCACCCCATCGCAGGGATTCAAACCGCCGACCTTCTGATTGGCAAGCCCTAAGCTCTGTGGTTTAACCCACAGCGCCACAAAAAACGTATTATACATTATATAAATGCTGTTATCGGTAATAATAATGTATTATATTAACATTATTCCAGCTAACGAAAATCCCAGGAAGTTTCTTGGGACAGGGAGAGGCAGGGAATAGAAAGCTTTAGATCAGCAGTGGGGAACAGGATCCGAGGATAGGGACAGAAAAAAGCATCACGGACTGTATTATTTTCTTTAGGGAAGTGGTAATGCGCCTCTGAAAGATGTTGGGTACTCAACCCAGAAATACAAAATTACCTAGGTGACGAACAGCCTCAAAATTGGCTGCTTTATATATACATATATATTTAATCCCTAAGTCCTCTTTGTCCTCTTTGACATGCAAGTGTTCTCTCTTCCAAGCTGCGACCAGTTGCAAAACCAACCTCATTTCCTGCCAATCTGCTACTCACTTCTACTTACTGCCTTTTTTAATCTTTCCCTTTTAAAGAAGTAATGTTTAAGTCACAGGCGGCTGGTCACCAGGCACCCATCCTACAGATGGCCGGCTCGCCTTGCCTCGCGTGTCAGTGGGACACCCAAAAGGGATCAAGATAAATATATGAATGCCAGCTGACGTCTGACGCCCTACTGGCTTTCCGGATCTGTTTCAATTGTGGTGGCCAGAAACACAAGCCGTTTTTGTGGCTGGGGGAAAAAATATAAATGTTAAAACTGCTGATTGAAAATTGTTTCCACCTGTGGAAAAGTGTGGATTCGGCACATGAAAGTGACGTTGTGTGGAGGATGGGTGAACTGTAGCAGATCCTGTAGATCATCTTTTAGTGTAGCAGCACCCATACTTTGGAACAGCAGATTCTCTGTCTCCGCTATCCTAGAGCCCAAACCAGCAAGAAAGAGGAGGTTTTTTTAGGTGCTAAGAAGTCTTCTCATGCTTTGGGCTTACCAGAGCCAATCAGAGTGAAAGAAGGCAAGTCAGCCACTAAGGATTGACTCCGAGGGTAACTCTGGAGAAGGTGCACAGGAAGAGTTGTTCAAGATGCTCCAAACACCAGTCCTGAAAGACCTACATTGGCTCCCAGTATGTTTCCGAGCACAATTCCGAGCACAAGTGTTGGTGCTGACCTTTAAAGCCCTAAACGGCCTTGGTCCAGTATACTTGAAGGAGCGTCTCCACCCCCATCGTCCAGACCGGACACTGAGGTCCAGCGCCAAGGGTTTTCTGGTGGCTCCCTTGCTGCGAGAAGCCAAGTTGCAGGGAACCAGGCAGAGGGCCTTCTCGGTAGTGGCGCCTGCCCTGTGGAACGCCCTTCCATCAGATGTCAAGGAAATAAACAACTATCTGACTTTTTTGAAGACATCTGAAGGCAGCCCTGTTGAGGGAAGTTTTTAATGCGTGATGTTTTATTGTGTTTTTAATATTCTGTCGGGAGCCGCCCAGAGTGGCTGAGGAAACCCAGCCAGATGGACAGGGTATAAATAATAAATTATTATTAAATTATTGTTGTTATTCAGGAGAACGGTGTGCAAATTCTGTTACGTACAATGGAACTTCAAGGAAGACACAACTTAAATCACTCTGGAAGACTATATTGGAGCACTCCAAATCATTTGCCTCTATATGTGTGCAGAGAATAGTAACCTAGCTGGAAGGCAGTGTATCCTTAATTTTTATTGAATATTTCTAAGATTACTGCATAATCATTGAAGTGTATGACCCATACCTGCCAAGTTCCGGCCTGAGAAATAAGAGACTGGACCGGAAGTAGCAGACCGGAAGTAGTGCTGCCGCCATTTTGGAACTGGGCGGAGCATGCTCAGAAGCGACATTTGATGCTGCTCTGCCCTGTTCCAAAATGGCCACCACACCAGAAGTCGCGCTGCAGCCATTTTGGAACTGGGCAAAGCAGCATCAAAAGTCGCTTCTGAGCATGCTCCGCCCAGTTCCAAAATGGCCACCGCGCCAGAATAAGCCAGGGGAAAACAAAAAAAATCCGTTTTTTCGGCTGGGGACAGGCGGAAAAACGGGGGTTTCCCAGGGAATACGGGAGACTTGGCAGCTATGGTATGACCGTCATGAAGGGGCCCTGCACTTCTGAATTTGCAGAGCAGCAATATCGATGGGGGGGGGCACAGAGTCAGCCAGCCCTGGCCTTCACCATTCATAAAGTGCAGCATCCAGAATGGGACACAGCCTTCCATCTGATTCATAGCTAGAAGGGAACCTGACAAACATGGTGGCTCACCAGTGCAAGGTAGGCCTTGGTCACCATCCGTTCCTTGAAGCATTTGTAGGCACTTCCAGCAGCTGCCTTGTTGAGTGCCACACAAAGGGCCCCGCTGGTGGAGAAATCCAGCTGGTGGCAAAACCTGGAAGATCACAAGATTTATCTATTATTAACAGCCTGAAAGGTTCAGTCTGCCATCTTGATTCAAAATGGCTTCCAACAGTATCCAAGTACAGTATAAACAAAAAGATTATCCCTGACCTCATTGATTTGGTTACAATGTCTTAATAGATACAGTATATAAATAATAGCAAACAAACAAACAACTTTTCAAAATACTGTAGCAGAAGTTAAAAAAAAATCCAAACAAAGGTTCTGTGAACTTTGGAAAATCTGGCCTTGACCTCAAATCACTTAAACAAAAAAACCTTCCTTATTTACACTAAAATGCACTTTGCACTTGTCATCTTGGGTTTTCCACAAAATTTAGAATTGAAATTAGGCTTGCATAGAATGATTTGAATCTGGGAGTCACCAGTTTGCATTGCTCTGGAGAGCAATCTAATGTAACATGTTTATTTTAATTGCACTTAGTAAGCAAAGCAAAAAAACGCTGAAAACTGACAGGCTTGCCTAGTATAGTTTTTGCAATCAGCATCCATCTATTGCTCTGGAAAATTTCCAACCCACATTACTATCGCCATCACATTAGCCATATAATACCTGTCACGGTGGCCGGAGTGGACTACTTCAGAGTAACGACGCCACGCAGCTCTGCATTTTATTCTTTTATTGGTGCTGCGTATTTACAGTGCTCAAGTCATTGCTATTTACACGGAGTGATGTGGTCAGTCGGTTTCAGAACCTCCTAATGGCTTTTGGCGCGTCTTTCTCCAACACAAAAGCTTTGGCAGACCCATCCTCTTGCCCCTCCTCTTCCTGCGTAATTCTGGAGTTGGGGGGATGGGTCTTCCCCCCTTGCTTGCCCCTTCCTGTCCCACCTGGGACCCTGGCTCCTCTACCTTGCCTGAGCCTCGGACACGACTTCCTGCTTCCCCACTGGAATCGGAACTCTCCCTGCTTTCCCCTTTGCTCGGGGACGGGCTTGAACTCAGGAGGGGAGGGACTTCGCGATATCCCCTGTCCCTCACATCCACCCCCCTCCCAAGCTCTCCTTCACCCCTCCCCAGGCCCCCCCCATGTGTCGGTGACGACTGGAAGCCTAAGAACTCAGTGCTCTCCGAGCCCGTTGGTGTGAATACCTCCCCCAGTCCTGCGAGCCCCCCCCTTCCGCCTGGGCGGACGGGAATCCCAAAAAGTCCGTGGCGTCAGAGCTGGTGGGGGTAAAAACGTTCTGCCAATCTGCTCCTTCCTCTGACTGGGTGGATCTCGGTGACACCCATACCTCATCCTCTGGTTCCTCAAACTCCGCTTCCCAGCGCCATGGTGAGCTGCTCTCCCGTGCCTCCTCCTCCTCCCCCTCCCTTTCCATGTGCCAGGGCTTGGGTCTGTGGGGAAAGAGGGCGTGAAATTCTTCCACCAAGAATTCCTCCTGTATCTGAGTGGCTGGGACCCATTCATTCTGGGACGGTGGAGCATCCTCCCATGCCATGAGGTACTCCAGTCCCCCCACCCCCCACCTTGAATCCAGGATGGCCGTGGCCTCATTGAGTTGCTCCCTGCCTTCCCTCTCCCCCCCTCCCTCGGGGGTTTGTTCGCTGTCTCGGAGCCTGCTGCTTTCCCTGTACGGCGACAGCAGCGATCTATGAAACACTGGATGCACCCTCATGTCCTCTGGCAGTGCCAGCCTGTATGCCACCGGGTTTACCTGTTGCGTGACCGTGAAGGGGCCCAGCCTTTTGGGTGCCAGCTTTTTGCACCTCCCTCTGGTGGGAAGGCCCTCCGAGGACAACCACACCTTGTCCCCCACCCTGATGACCTCCCCTAGTCGCCTGTGGCGATCTGCCCCCTTTTTGTACGCTTCCTTGGCCCTCTCCAAGTGTTCTCTGAGCTGCTGGTGCACCGTCTCCAGTTCCTCTGCCCAATCCTCAGCCTGTGGGCCCTCCTCCTCCTCCTCCCCCTCCCTCTCTGGGAAAGATCTGAGGTCGCGCCCGTAATTGGCCTTAAAGGGCGACACCCCTGTGGAGACGTGCACTGCATTGTTGTAGGCAAATTCTGCTAGTGGCAGGCGATCCACCCAGTCCGTTTGCCTCTGGCTGACGTAGCATCTCAGGTACTGCTGCAGAATGGCGTTGACCCTCTCCGCTTGTCCGTTGGTCTGCGGGTGTCTAGCCGTCGACAAGCTGACCTCCACCTGCAGGAGGTTCATGAGCCGCCGCCAGAACCTGGAAACAAATTGGCGGCCACGATCCGAAATAACCCTTAAAGGTAATCCATGCAGTCTGAAAACGTGATCAACAAACAGTTTGGCTGTCTCTTCTGCAGAGACTGCCCTGGCACACGGTATAAAGTGGCACATTTTGGACATGAGGTCCACCACCACCAACACTGCGGTCTTACCCCGGGAAGAAGGCAGATCTGTGATGAAGTCCATGGACAGCACTTCCCACGGCCTGTGTGGCGTGGCTAAGGGCTCCAGCAACCCTGGTGGCGCTGCTCTGACCACCTTTGCCCGCTGGCAGGTGTCACAGCCCCGTACATAGTCTCGAACATCTTCCCTCACCCCTGGCCACCAGAAGTGTCTCATGACTAGGTGAGTGGTCTTGTCCCTTCCAAAATGCCCCGCCGTTGGGTTGTCGTGCATCTGTTTGAGGACCGTACGTCTGAGCTGGGTGGTGGGCAGGTACAGTGCCCCCTTGTAGAAAAGCAGCCCTCTGCGTTCTGCAAAGTCTTTTGCCTGCTCCCTCCCCCCTCTCAGTTCTCTGAAGATGCGGTTGGCAAAGTCATCCGCTGCCGTCAGTGCTGTGAGTTCTGCCTCGCTCACCACTGCTGCTCCGCAGGACCATGCCGACGGGGGGAAAATGTGCCTTGGGGCTGGTGGCTCCTCCTCCTCCATGTACTCTGGCTTGCGGGAGAGGGCATCCGCCCTGACGTTCTGCTCTCCCGGGATGTAGTGTATGGAGAAGTTGAAGTTCGAGAAGAACTCTGCCCACCGTATCTGCCGCTGGTTGAGCACCCTGGCAGTTCTCCAGAACTCCAGGTTCTTGTGGTCTGTGCACACCTGGATGGGGTGCTTGGCGCCCACCAGGAAGTGTCTCCAATGTTTGAACGCAGCGTGGATCGCAAGAAGTTCTTTGTCAAACACGGTGTAGTTGCGCTCGGGCTGTGTCAACTTCCTGGAGAAGAAGGCACAGGGTCTCCACTCCCTGTTGGTGTCCAGTTGCAACAAAATGGCGCCCACAGCTTTCTCAGAAGCATCTGTCTCAATGCGTAGGGGCGCGTCCTGGACCACGTGGAACAGGTTCTGGTCCGAGGCGAACACCCTCTTGAGGCTTTCGAACGCTGCTTGCGCCTCTGGTGTCCACCTGAACTTCTGCTTGCCTCTCAGGCAGTCAGTGATGGGAGCCGTAACGCGAGAGAAGTTCTTGATGAACTTCCTGTAGAAGTTGGCGAAGCCTAGTAGGCGTTGGGCATCTTTGCGCGTCCTGGGGCTGTGCCAGTCCAGGATGGCCTGCACCTTGTCCTTGTCCATCGCCAGCCCCTTGTCTGACAGCTTGTAGCCCAGGAAGTCCACCTCCTTGGTGTGAAACTTGCACTTCTCCAGCTTCACATACAGGTGGTTCTCCTTCAGGCGCTGCAACACTTCCCTGACATCTTTCACATGCTGCACTGGGTCATTGGAATAGATAAGGATGTCATCCAGAAAGACCAGGCAGTTCTTGAAGAGGAGGGACCCCAGGACGTGTTGCATGAAGGCCTGGAAGCATGCTGAGCCCCCTTGCAAACCGAAGGGCATCACCAGATATTCAAAAGAGCCGAGAGGCGTGAACATCGTGGTCTTCCACTCATCGCCTTCCCGGATCCTGATCAAGTTGTACGCCCCCCTCAGGTCTAGCTTGGTGAAAATCTTGCCCCTGCGTGCTGCTGTCAGGAGATCATCCACTCTGGGCATGGGGAAAGCCACTGGCTCTGTCACCGAATTCAGCCGTCTAAAATCCACCACCAGGCGGCGCTGTTGCGTGTCTTTCTTGTCCACCCAGAAGACCGGGCTGCCCCCTGCTGCCTTGCTTTCTCTGATGAACCCCCGCTTGAGGTTCTTGTCGATGAAAGCGCGCAGATCCTCCAGTTCCTGGTCTGACATGGCGTACAGCTTGGCTGGGGGTATAGTTGCCCCTGGCACCAGGTTGATCTGGCAGTCAAAAGGCCTGTGTGGGGGTAGGTGGTCGGACTCCGCTTCGCTGAAGACCTCCTGCAGGTCCCAGTACGGCTTGGGTATCGCCTCACCCCCTTTGACGTGCATGGTGGCCACCGTGGCTATCGGAGGCCCCTCCCCTGGTTGGTGCTGCATGCAATGTTCCAGGCAAAAGTCCGATCCAAAAGTGATGCATCTCTGGTGCCAACTGATGGAGGGGTCGTGGCGCGCCAGCCAGCTCATGCCCAAGACGATGGGGGGGTCTGAGATGGTGGTGACGTTGAATGCCAGTGTCTCTGAGTGCCTTCCCACCGTCATTCTCATGGGGGGGGGTTGATGAGTGATGGCCCCCCCCAGCAGCTCTCTGCCGTCAATGGTTGCCACGTGAAGGGGAAAATCCAGCTGCAGAAGCTGGATCTGGTGCTCTTCTGCAAAGTTTCTCGAGAAGAAGTTCGCTGAGGCACCACTGTCAATTAAGGCAAGGACCGTCAGGGGATAGCCATTAGGGAGCGTTAGCGTGACTTCTAGAACCACTCCTGCTCTGGGAGGGGTGGGCTGGCTCTGCTCCTCTCTGTGCGGGTGGGTGGGCTGGGGCTGTTGTCTGCTGACTGTGCCTGGCTGCTGCCCCTTGTCTCCTGCAGCCAGGCTTTCCCGTTTCCCTGCTGTGGTGCTGCGTCAGTGGGGGAGGGCACCACCGTTCCCGCCCTTCCTTGCCACTCCCTGCGATGTGGGCAGTCTCTGACGAGATGCTGGGGGGAGTTGCAGAGAAAGCAATTCCCGCCCTTTCCCTCCTTGCGTCTTGGCGCCGCTGGGGTTTGAAAAGCCCGCGCGCGCGCGCTATCAATCTGCATGGGTTCCTGGTCCTGGCTGGCCCCAGGCGTGGCTTGAAAGGGTTGTTGGGGGAGTGGTTTCTCCTGCGACCGTGGGAACCAAGCCCGCTTTGCGCGCGTTGCTTGTTTGTCGCTCCACCGGGATTCCTGTCTCACCCCCACCGCCAGAGCCGCTTTGCTCAGCTGATCCATATCACTGGGCTTTGGACCTCTCGAGAGCTCATCCTTCACCTCCTCATGCAACCCCAAGTAGAACGCCGCTTGCATTGGGGGGGACCCCAGTTCCCACCCCAATCTGTGCACCAGCATGGTGAATTTCGCCCAATACGCGCGAACTGTCATATTTCCTTGGCGTAAATTATGAAGTTCCTCCTTAGTCTGGTCCATATGACTATCGGACGAATACATCGTTTTCAAACCTTCTAGAAATAGTTTGACATTCTTCATGCAAGGATTCCTTGTTGCAATTAACGGTCTTAGCCACTCCCTGGCTGCCCCGGTAAGGTGCTCCACAATAAACGCTACTCTGTGCTCATCATCAGGGAACTCATCGTGGTGCAGCTCAAGAGCATACACAATCTCAGTCTCAAAGCCTTGAAATTCCTTCGGGTCTCCATTGAACTTGCTAACTAGGGTCCCAGCTCTCCTTCCTGGCAGCACTTGGACTTGGGGTGCCCCTCCCGCCTTGTTTTTCTCTGCATCCAGCTTGTTTTGGAGGTCTACCGCCACCGCCCTTAATTGCTGCTCTTTTTCCTGAAGCTCTCTCACCTGTTCCGCAAGTTGTAGCCGGTCGTCCTGGACCTTCTTAGTCTCCTCTTTAGCTGCCTTCAATTCTCCCTGCGCCTGCAGCGACAGCTGCTGCAGTTCTAGCTGGGCTTGCTCCGCGATCTGCCGCCACTTCTCCGCCTCTGACACGCTCATCCCGGCAACTCCAAAGTAGCCCAAAAATGATTAGGAGGTTGCTGTCACGGTGGCCGGAGTGGACTACTTCAGAGTAACGACGCCACGCAGCTCTGCATTTTATTCTTTTATTGGTGCTGCGTATTTACAGTGCTCAAGTCATTGCTATTTACACGGAGTGATGTGGTCAGTCGGTTTCAGAACCTCCTAATGGCTTTTGGCGCGTCTTTCTCCAACACAAAAGCTTTGGCAGACCCATCCTCTTGCCCCTCCTCTTCCTGCGTAATTCTGGAGTTGGGGGGATGGGTCTTCCCCCCTTGCTTGCCCCTTCCTGTCCCACCTGGGACCCTGGCTCCTCTACCTTGCCTGAGCCTCGGACACGACTTCCTGCTTCCCCACTGGAATCGGAACTCTCCCTGCTTTCCCCTTTGCTCGGGGACGGGCTTGAACTCAGGAGGGGAGGGACTTCGCGATATCCCCTGTCCCTCACAATACCCATTTTACAGAGAAGGTCTGTGCCTGGGTGCTAAGAGGTCGTTGCCTGTAGTTTATGAGCTATTTTTCAGCAATTGCAAGGGTCCATACATTTTTGTGCCATAATGCTTGTAAAGTTTCCCATTTCTGTGCTATATAACCTGGCAGCTGCTAATAACCAAGTTCATAAATTGTTTGAATAAAATTGTTACCCCACACATTAAGTAAACAGAGCCCCTTCTTACAAACTACTCACCGGAATCCATAGTATGTGTCTGGGTCCGCAAGCTCAGGGAACCGATATTTCAGCTGGCTCTGCAGCGTGAGCTTTTCATACCACATTTTGCTGTCAATGCGGACATCCCAGTGTTTGTTAACCACAATGAAGTCCGCACTTTGGTACAGAATGGACAAGTTATCGATGCTCACAGGCTCCATAGTGATGGTCCCTTAAAAGAGGGAGAGAAAGAGAGGTGGGCGTTTCTAATCCATAATGTATTGTTCCCTTCTGACCTAGATTCGGGACGTTGTTGTTATTCTGTCAGAGCCGCAAATCACTCTGTGCATGCTCAATCAACACTGGTGGTTGATGCATTATTGGACGCTTGCTAAAAGCAGGGTTGAGAACGAAATTGCAATAAATCAATCTGTTAATTGTATCAAATGCTGAAAAGTTTAAAAGGTAGGGCGGAGATGCCTGCTTTTTCATAAAGGATCCTGGATATGCCAGAGGACCACTTGCCTAGACTCTGCCTGGAGGAACAATGGAAGAAGGGCGGTTGGGCCAAGTTAGCACAAGACCTGCCAGCCTCAAAAAACCTGACAAATTGAAATATTTTTTTTAAAAAAATAGAATACATCACACAATAGCAAGAAAAATTCCAACCAGGTGAGCTGTGAGCCTGCACAGTCTGTTGCGCAGATGCTCAATGTGGATAGGCAGCTCTGAGGCCCCTCTTGCTCTAGGTATGTGTTTTAAGCTATATGAAAACAGCTGCTTATTGTTGGATAGTTATCTTTTTTTAATTAAGGGATCACAATTTTGCATCCGCAGGAGAATACAATAGTACCCTCCCCAGTAGTCATTCCAGAAAGCAGCAAATATGTATCTATCTATTCATTAAAATTCATATACTGCTTGATTGTAAAACAAACAAACACCAAAGTGGTTTCCAAAAAGAATAGAATAATGAAATTATCAGTGAAAGCAGTTGATAACTATTTAAAACCTTATTATTATTTTTAAATCAACGACAAGTTGAGAACCAGATTAAAACATGCCAATGTTCTACATGTCTGAGTGGGCTTACCTAAACAAAATATTTTAAGCAGGCGCCAAAAAGAGTCTGGTGATGTCAATACATAGTGAGTTCAAAAGTATGGGCGATGCCATACTAAAAGATTGATTTAGTCAATCAATCAATCAATCATTTATTGTTTTTGACTTAAAGCCACTACAAATTCAGTTACAAATCCAGCAAGTCAATTAAAACCTTTTAAAAGAAATCCAGAGATATACATCCATTAACAATAAGTCAAATTAATGAATCAGTTGCACAGTCAGCATTGTCTTTTATATAGTTAGCACGAATGTTTTTAGCGGCTTTTGCAAAAAAGGCTGTTTTATATGTGACAAGCAGATCACAGTCAGATAATGTAGCTAACATATTTTCACTTCAGGGTTCTGTCCCTGTAGCAGTGCCAGCATCTGTTCCAAAAAATCTCTTTCTGAGGTTTTGATAACAATGGAGTATATAATGGGGGGGGGGTCCTTCTGCCTCACCTACCCCACAAATACAAAGTCTTAAATGCCTTGGAACATTTCTGTATCTTCCATCTAGGACTGACGTAGGCATTGTTTGAAAACGGAGAGCTGTAAATGCAGTTCTCGGAGGCAAAGGTAAGTGACTGCAAGAATTGAGCTCTGGTGTGGTGAGATTTCAGCAAATAGTCCCTACCAATGGGAGAATTTTGAGATATGGATTAGAGATAAATTTTGTTCGTTATCCTGTTTATAAATCCAATCCCTGAGCAGACTTCTAACTCCAGGGAATAGGAGACTATCTGTTGTGCATGTAGAAATTATTATTTTGTAAAATAGATGTGGTGATGTACAAAGGCTTCCGACTGGGGCATCCACTTGGCTACTACAAGAACTGGATGCTGAACTAGATGTGCCAGTGGCCTGATCCAGCAAGCTCTTATGTTCTTAAATGGCTGCCCTATTTGACTCTTGACAAAACCCGCAGACAGGAGAGTCTGGAAAGAGAGGGAGGGAGCCCCGAGCCCCCAGATCTTGCCTTTATTATTATTATTACGCTCGGTTTACGTTTTATTTTAACAGACGAGACTTGCCCTAAACCCGCTTTGAGACAGATGAGGTTGGATGGCTGTCAAGCAAGAGAAGCGCCTCACTTCGAGGCGCGCTCCTTTGAGGTAGAGGCTGCTCACCCCTTCCCCACCGCCATCGTCGGCTACCAGATCCTTTGGATAAAGGGACAGAAAACAACATGCAACCTTCCCACCCCAAAGACGCCCACGCTGCACTGGGAAGCTTGCAAAATTGCTGCGCCTCCAGCGCCCTTCGTATGCATCCCGTGCATGCAGACATGCAGACGCGCGTGCACACGCATCCCTGCCGGCCCCGCTCCGCAAGGAGTGCGCCGAGCCGGGCGGATCGATCGACCGACCTGCAACTTTGCGCAAGGCGCTAGCAGAGGGTTGGCGCGCCATGCAAAGGCGCGCGCGACGGCGCTACATTGTAGCCAGCAGGCCCGGGCAGTGCAGCAGCAGCGGCGGAGCAGCGCGTGGAGGGGACCCGCCAGCCAATCAGCGCCTTCCGCCGCACGGAACGTTCACCCGGAAATGAAACAGCGCGCGCGCTGGTTTGCAAAAAGGAAAAGTCAGCTGGGCTGTTGCAGGTACTGTTTGCAGTTGCAAAGCGGGTTTGCTTTTTGCTTTGGGGTTGCTTTTTGTTGTATACCACCAGAGTTTGTGGAACTGAGCTTTTAAAATAAATATATTCCTTTTCCTTTTTTTTTTTGGCCGCCTCGCGAAGGTAGGGAGGAGATCTTGCATATGGAAGAGGATGAGCACGAGCTGTATGGCATTGAAGATGAATTTGAGGAGCAGTTTGCGGACGAGCTGGAGGCGCTGGCTGAGCTGCAAGGTGGGGGCTGATGGGCTTCTCTTGACGGTCACAGAGAATTCTGGGCTTGAGAAAGAGAGGCGGAAATGAGGGAGGGGCGGGTCTGTCGCTTTTTTGCAGCAACACCTCCTGTTGCATTTACCGAAACACAAGTATAACCAGGAGTAAAAACAATCCAAAATACTCACCAGTAGTATGTATTCAAGAACTCCACCAGTATACTTGGGGGACAGGTCCTGGCCCTGAGGAGGTTCCAGTCTAAAATTCAGCAGAGGAGGAAAGGCATGTTTGTCCCCAGTTCTATACCGTACTTGTCCACTTAGAAGTAAATCACATTTGGTTCAGTGGGACTTGCTTCCAGGTAAATGTATATAGGACTTTATCCTCATTACATCAGCAAAATTGTTTATAGATCTGTATAAATAAACAAACAAACAGCAAAGTTCCAAGCAGTGTTCATAATAAAATTGTGGCTAAAATGCAACTAAAATCCAGGAAACTATTTTTTAAAAAAACACCCACCCATAAAATCAGTGAAAACTTACTTAAACAGGTATATAAAACAATGTGCAGGTGCATCCCTTCTAAAAGGCAGGCTTCTTGTAAAATTAGAACAGATATTTTCTGACATTTCTAAAAATGCAAGTTCTGCAGATCAAAGCAGTCAAAGTGGTGCAGTCAATCTCCAGTATGGACAACTCAACCCATAATGGACTTTTTATGCAAATAGTAAAACCTTGAACTTGGCCCAGTAGCAAATTGTCTGCCAGTGCAGATCTTGGAGCACCAGTCTTCTTTGGCGATCACACGTAGCAGAGGACGATTGTCTTCCATGAACATGATCTTAACAATGAGTCCATAAGTGGCTGTGGAGGCCAATTCTGGATCCACACGTCCTTCCACAGTGGGGACATAGGTTTCCAGGTGGGAGTTGATCACGGTGAGAATTTTCCAAACGTGTCTTCCTCTTAGCACGTTTCTCCCTTTCGTTCTGAGTTCGAGAGTCTTCAAGGTCCATGACACCTTTGGTAAAGGCCGTTCTCCAATTGGAACGCTTGTGGGCCAGTGTTTCCCTGTTGTCGGTGTTTGTACTACATTTTTTTTGGATTTGCCTTGAGAGAGTCTTTAAGCCTCTTTTGTTGATCAGCATTACACTTTCCGTTTTTAAGTTCGGAATAGAGTACAGTGGACCCTCCAGATACGAACTTAATTTGTTCCGGGGGTCCGTCCGCAACCTGAAAAGTCAGTATCCAGAGGTGCCATTTGTGCACACACACACACACACACACACACACGGCGCAATAGAGCGCTTCTGTGCATGAGCATGAGTCGAAACCCAGAAGTATACACTTCCGGGGTTGACTCATTCACAACTCAAAGTTTATGTATCCGGAGGGATACGTAAGTAGAGGTACGACTGTAGTTGCTTTGGAAGACGATAATCAGGCATCCGAACAACATGACCAGTCCAATGAAGTTGGACCAGTCCAATGAAGTTGATTTTGAAGAATCATTGAGTTACCAATACTTGAACTACTGTGGTAAAGCTATAACGGTTACAGTTATTGCTACCAGGTTTGGTACAGTTAATAGCAAATTTTATAGCAGCTCTTTTTTTTAGCAGAGCTCATCTCTAAATTACCTCACAGAGCTGGCATGGGACCCCACTGTAACTCCTAATGGATCGTTAGATAATCTGACCTATTTCTCTTTTAAAAAAAGAAAAGTTTTGCCGTGCCACCAGGTATGGCCAAAGACAAAGTCATGCTCTCTGTGGTTTTCAACCCCTTTCTTTCAGAAGAAGCCCCTTCGGCACCCTCCCATAAAGTGTCCAAGTTCCGAAGCAGAAAGCGTACGTTTGAAGAGGCCCTCACTGCCGGGGATTTGGTTAAGGACTCCAGCCCTGTAGCTAGCCACCCATTCATGGGAAAGGCTTCTCAAGGCCAGGTCCTCTCTGAGGAGCCCGTCACCCATCTTGGTCTGAAGTCTGGGAAGCAAGAATGCCTTGCAGCAGAGCCAGAAATCTCTCCAAGTCAGCTTCTCCAGGAGACTGCTGCTACTCAGAGTAGGTTTTGCTGTGTGCTGTTGAGTTTTTCATGCAAGTACTGTAGTGCTAATTTGCTTGATACCAGCTTGGCAGGAGGTCGTCTTATTAATATCCTGCTTTTCTTCTGCAGGGCTCAAAGCAGCATAGTGTTTTGTTAGTCCTCCACTGTATCCTCACAAGCCTGTGAGGTAGGCCAAGCTGAGGGACAATTACTGGCCCAAGACCATTCCATGGATGAGTGGGGGATTTGAGCCTGTGTCTACCCGATCCTAGTCCAACACTAAGCACTATACACGCTGTCCCTATAACGTGTGGGGGCAATAGGGTCTTTTCTAGGGCCATCTGTCAGGGACTCTTTAGCTGTTGTTCCTGCATTGCAGTGGGTTGGATTATATGGCCATAGGGGTCCCTTCGTGCTCTTCAATTCTATGAGATCTTCTGGCATGTCAATTTTCTTCCTGCTCCGGCATGCTATCCCTCTGAAGACCAATAGGCCCACATTGTTGTAAAAGCTGTTCACGTCATTTTGGGTCTGACAGCTCCAAAGCCAAAGCGCCAACGGAGATTCGAAGCCGTGAAGAAGCTGGATTTTGGGACACAGGAAGAGCGAGCTATTAAAGAGCCACTTCAGAATGGAGCATCTCTCTCTCTTCCTCCAGGTGCCAGTTCTGAACTGCAGGATGAAAGGTGAGCGTTCTGGTGGGAAGAGGAGAGCGTTGTTGACTCAGTCTGTTGCCCTCATTGCACAGTTTTCAAAATCTCAATTAGCCCTGCTGAAGTAATTGAGTAGCCTTCTCCGACCACCTGGTGCCCTCCTGGTGTTTTTATCTAAAATTCCCATCAGCCCCAGCCAACACAGCCAGTGGCCGGGCATTATGGAAGTTGTAGTTCGACAGGTCTGGAGGGCACCAGTTTCTTGATTAAATAGTAGGGTGTTTTTTTTGTTTTTGTTTTTTGTTTAGCTTTTATCAAGTGCCTAAAACTAGGCACTGTATGAAATACGCAGCATAGCATGGGGTCGGTGGCTTAGCTGGCTCCTTGGTGTAATGTTGGTTCTTCCTATGATCATGGTTACCATCATGTTATGACACAAGGATCTCAGGATGATGTCACGACATTTGCCAAGCTGATTTGGGTAGTCCCAGCAACATACAGGCTCCCCAGCTTGTCATGCTCCAGGTGGGGCCCTGAGTTAGGCGGGGGTTAGGGTCTCAGTCCAATGAGAATAAAGCCTTTTACCAAAACACCTAAGGGAGCAGGGTTCAAGGTGCATCATAATCTCAACAAGCCCAATGTGTAAAGCACAGAGAATCAGTCTAGGTCCTAAACATTATGCAGAAACGTAGTCAGGAAAGGTCAGTATCATAGGGAGTTCAGCAAGGAGGAGAGACCAGTGTTGTTTCCAGCAACAGAAAGGTTAAAGATGGAGGCCTTATATATGCCGTCCTCCTAGACCACACTCTAACCTCAGCTGCCAGCAGTGAAGGAGTGTCAGGGATTGTTTATGCATGAGTAGACCAACTTGAGTCTGTAGACATATGCTGTGTTGTCACTCTGACCTGGACCCAAAGCTTTTGATGCCAGCACTTCTTGAGAAGACCGTTTCAGAGGTCTTCATCAGGTGTCAACCCAGAGGGATCTTCGATGGGATCCTCCACATTGGAGTCAGAGACACTGCCTGCTCCTCAAGGTCTTGTAGGACTTTGAGGTCCTCAACTCTGAGGACTTCATGTCTGGTGCCAGGTCAGCGTTAGGCATAACGCAACCCTGGAACACAGTTAAGTTTCAAACACGTCTAGTGTTTCTACTTGTTCCCCAAACTCTGTTCTGATGTCATGTTTTGAAGGATGGTGTTGAGCCCTCTGATGATTCTTCTCCCTGTGTTTCCTGGACCTCAAAGGACTCACTTTGAAGCTCTTGGGATCCCAGATGGCACGGGGGTGAGTGACATGTTCCCACTGCATGTTACACCACCAGAAGAAAAATGCAGCAGGAAGGTCCTCAAGCGACCACCCATCCTGGGAGACTATATCAACGTGACCTCCACCGACGGCACCCGAGTCTTCATGGCTGTGAAGGATGATGGGATGGGAACGCAGGTACCAGCAGGACCAAGAAACAGAGCTCTTCTGCAGCTTGCTACATCCACCCTCTTCCTTTCACTGCTGCAGCTCAGGGGGAGGTGGGCAACCTTCTATCCTCCTGACGAGACTGGCACTTAATTTGCGTGAAAATCTGTTCTGTTTTCTGCAGCTTTCCAGCTCGGTTGGGTGGAACAGAGAGAGGCCGCTTCAGCTATTGGGTGTCCCATTCTCCTATGTAAAGGAACAAGTTACTGAAGAGGTATTGCCCTTTTGTGGTTTCAGATCGTTAGTTTGTTTTGATACTGATAACTGTTCTTACCCAGTCCAGATGCAACAAGAAACTATGGTTAATTAAACCTTCAGTCATGGTGCAACAAAAAGGGGAAGAGCAGTGCACAAGACCTGTGTGTGTGTGTCAGTTTAATGTGCTGAGATGTGTACCAAAACTGGGACTTTTGACCTCTCCTGGTCAAAAGTCAGCCAAACCCCTTTTGAACAAACCACAGTGGAGTGGAACATGAGTCAAGACTGTGCTCCTTATAGCCCACTCAAAATGGGATGTAGAACACCAATGAAGAACCTGTGGCTTTCCCTATGTCATTGGACTCCAGCTCCCAGGATGGCCCAGGATGATGGGAGTTGTAGTCTCGCCACATCCAGAGGGCCACAGGTTCCACGTTCCTGACGTACAGAATAGCCCAGCTAGATCCTTCGTCCAGTTCAGATTTTGCTTTTAAACAAAAACGCACCTTAAAAGCGAAGGATGAAATGCCTGTCATGCAACACAACCACACACTCGCCGTCCTTCACTACATGAGTGTTTTTGCTTTTCGTTTTACATTCTCCTTTTCATTCCAGCGCCGGAGACAGATCCGTGAGTCTTCACAGAAGCTGATGGAGGTTCTGAACAGGTGGGCTTGGTGGTTCTTCCTCCGAATGGCTTTTCTAGGGTAATAGGAAGCTGAGTTATACCGAGTCAAGGCATTGCTTGAAATGGGTCGGTATTACCTATGACAAAGATGGGAAGCTTTTTTTATTTTGCTTCAAGGACCCACATTAACTGGTAGGCAACATTCTGGGGGCTGCTGTCCAGTGATGGGCGGGGCCAAAGGCAAAGTGGGTGGAGCAGTGATGCTGAGACCTTTGTACAGTAGTGCACTGTATATTGGAGCTGCGCAGAAGTCTGAGGTTTCTGCACACCCTCTCACATCTTGTGGTCCTCTATCCAGGCCAGCAAGAGCTCAAGGACACATCACAGCCAGGTCAGAGGTCTTGGAAGAGGGGGTGGAGGATAGGACTTGCAAATGGGTGTGGCCCAGGGAGAGTCCAAGGGCCAGATAAAGCCCTGGAGGGCCACATTCCCCCATCTTGTCTATTCTGACTGGCAGTGGCTTTCTCACACAACCTGGGACTTTCTACCACTCCACTAGAGCCCTTTCTCTCTCTCTCTCTCTCTCTCTCTCTCCTGGATTGGCAAGTTCAGCCTTGGACAGCTATAAATACACAGGCAGAGGCATGTAAGTTTGCTTGGATTCAGAACAGATAAAAGAAGTTATTTCCTCATGCAGCGCAGAGTTAAACTATGGAACTCGCTCGCACGGGAAGCAGTGATGGCCACGAACTTGGATGGCTTTAAAAGAAAATTGGACAAATTCTTGGAGGATAAGGCTTTTGAGGGCTACTGGCCATGATGGTTAGGCTCTGCCTCCACAGTCTTAAGGCAGCAATGCTTCTGTGGTTGCTGGAAACCACAAGAGGGGAGAGGGCTCTTGTGCTCAGATCCTGCTTGCAAGTTTCCCCTTGGGGCATCTGGGTGGGCACTGTGAGATTAGGATGCTGGACTAGATGCTGCATGGGACATTGGCCTGATGCAGCAGGATGTTCTAATAGATGAGCAGGAAGCTTTTTGAGCTCTGCCAATCGGTAGCCTCCCCACACAGTAATATAGTGCTTTCAAAGTAAGTCTTCCTTCTTGCAGGTGTCTTGGGGATGAGGAGACTCAGATCGAAGCCTCGGCCCCCAGTGAGGAAGAAGGGAAGACTGACACAGCAGAAGAGGGCGGGGAGGAGGCTCAGGGGTCCCTCTGGGTTGATCGGTTTGCTCCCAGGCATTACGTGGAATTGCTCAGTGATGATGTAAGAGTTTCTCGTCAGCCGTTGCTCTTCAGGGGGTGCCATTTCTCCGTGCAGCTTGCAGCTGCCTTGCAGAAGCGCAGCAGTTGCAACTGAGTATAAAATTCCTCTAGGGAATCCAGATGTCTTTTCTAAGTTTCTAGTCCCTGTGGTGGTAAAGAAAAGCTTGAGGGGGGGGGAGTCTGGTGAAAGTGGAAGCTAAGAAGGTTTCATGAGAGTTTAAGGGGAGACTGTTTCCCTTCATCATTCAGTAGTGCCCCTGTAGCACAGTTTTACCACCCAACACGTTCTGAATAGTATATGATTGAAAGTTTGCATGTTCTCTCAGAAGCAAGGCCTGGCCCCAATATAAAATGGGTAAAGCAGTTTGTTCTTAAGCCTTCTCAACCCCCTTTTTGGCATTTTACCTGAGTATTGCTACTTACTCATTGCATTTTGCCGGGAGGCTTTGGTGTAAAGGCTGCCCTATGTTAGGCAACTCACAAATGAAAATAATAATAATTAACATAAACAGTACTCAGAGGAGGGCCTCCGAAGCTGACTGGAAATTTCTGTGTGTTTTGCCACATTTGAGGACGGTTGACCTGACCCTCTTCTCTCTCCCCCTCAGTACACAAATCGCTGCCTTTTGAAGTGGCTCAAGCTTTGGGACACGGTTGTGTTTGGGAAGGAGAAGCCCACCAAGAAGCCCCAGACAAGCACTGAAGCTCACCAGAAATCCAGGCACCCCAAAGAGCAGCAGAGCAAATGGAAGAGCAAAGCCCAGTTGACAGAGGAGGCCCTGGAGGCCGAGCTGGACCATCACAACCGGCCAAAATACAAAGTGAGAGAGGCTGGCTGAGGTGGAGAAGGGCGTTGGGGCCAGGGAGTTGTCCACATGGATCCTGCAGGCACCTGGACAACTTCTAGGGCACTTGCAAAAAGGTCTCAGCAAATATCGCCTCAAAAATCCACAAGAGGCTGTTTGCTTGGCCTAATCATTTCCAGTTTACGCTGCCTTGGCCTCTCACAGTAAACGCATGGCAGGCAGATCCGGAAAAGTCGTCCTACGGAAAGGCAAACAGCTGCAATTCTTGATGTTCTAAGTGTGGAGGAAACGAGAGGGGTGACCCCTCTTTGGAATACCCTTCTCCACCGAAGGAGTAGATGCAAAATGGAAAGCCAATGCAGTGATTAAAAGTTGCAAAAAGAATGTGCAGGCTGATCCCATGCATATTGATCCACACGCGCCCCCCCCCCAACTAGAAGTTGTGGATATCCAGTGACATTGAAGGTTGGAAAATTCAGGGCAGATAAATGAAAGGACTTTTTCATGCAGCACAGAGTTAAATTCTGGAACTCCCTCCCACAGGAGGCAGGGATGGCCACCAACCTAAGGGTAAAGGTAAAGGGACCCCTGACCGTTAGGTCCAGTCGTGGACGACGCTGGGGTTGCGGCGCTCATCTCGCTTTACTGGCCAAGGGAGCCGGCATACAGCTTCCGGGTCATGTGGCCAGCATGACTAAGCTGCTTCTGGCGAACCAAAGCAGCGCACGGAAACGCCGTTTACCTTCCCGCTGGAGCGGTACCTATTTATCTACTTGCACTTTGACGTGCTTTCGAACTGCTAAGTTGGCAGGAGCTGGGACTGAGCAACGGGAGCTCACCCCGTCACGGGGATTCGAACCTTCTGATCAGCAGCCTCTGTGGTTTAACCCACAGTGCCACCCGCGTCCCTGGCCACCAACCTAGATCGCCTTAAAAGAGGATTAGACAAATTCATGGAGGGGGCTTTTGAGGGCTACTCGCCACAATGACTATGCTCTGCCTCCATGGTTTCAGGCAATGATGCTTCTGAATCCCTGTTGCTGGAACCACAGGAGGGGAGAGACTCTTGTGCCCGGGTCCTGCTTATGCGTTTCCCAGAAGCATCCGGTTGGCCACCATAAGAACAGGATGCTGGATGGGCCACTGGCCTGATCCAGCAGGCTGTTCTTCTGTTCTTAACCTCTTGCACTACAAAAATTGGAATAGGAGCTTAGATCTACACCTAGTCGTAACAAAGTGAAAGTTGAGGCTGACCCTACCATGGATAAAATGTTTGGGGAATATGTTCTAATTCCTTTTTTTTCCTTTTAAGGTGCTTGTAAGATTTGCTATAAAGCCCTGTATTTTGATGTTATCGTGGCTTTTCTCTTTGTTTGTTGCCTGCAGGTTGCCCTCCTGTGCGGACCACCCGGCCTGGGGAAGACCACTTTGGCTCACGTCATTGTGAAACATGCTGGGTACAACGCAGTGGAGATGAATGCCAGGTGAGCCAGCCAAGGAGCCTTTTGCCTTTCTCTGGGTTCCCTTCCACCTGCAGTTCTGGTACATTCAGGCTAAACCACTGCAAGAATACAAATGCACTGTGACTAGAGTACTAGATGGAGGCGTCACAGGTTCATGTCCCCTCTAGGCCCTGTGGGTGACCTTTTGGAGGCTCAGTTGTTTCCTTGTCACATCTGTGAAATGGATGCAAGTTGTGACATAAGTTACAGGCTTGGCTTAAGCCACTTTACAGGCTGTATTCCTTTATTTCATATGTGGGGAACCTTTGGTTCAGTACAATCTGAACTACAACTTCCATCATCCCTGGTCATTGGCCATGCTTGCTAGGCCTGATGGGAGTTGTAGTTCAGGTTGTACTGAACCAAAGGTTCCCCACACCTGCTTTGTTGCAGAGTAACAAAAGGACAAGATCCTGCCTCGAGCAGTTCAGAATCTAATATTTGACAGCAGGAGCAGCAAAGGACGGCAAGGCAAGGAAGCAAATGTGTGGTTTCAGATGCACATGTTCGGATTAGATTTACATGGTAGGACATGAGAGGTGATAGGCTGAGCCAAAGGCTTCACCGAAATGTTGGGTTTTCAGCAGGAATTTTAAAGTAACATGAAAGGTGGCACTACGCAGCTCTCCTGGGAGACAATTGCAGGCCAGCAATTCTCTATCAGGCCCCCTCACCAGAAAAGGGGCCAGCTTTGGATCCAGCAGATGTTGGGAGATTCAGGACAGATGAAAGGAAGTACTTCTTAATGTTGAGCATAGTTAAATTATGGGGTTCAATTAGCCACTATTGGCGCACTTCTGCCAACCTTTCTGAGGCAGGGTTTTTGTTTCAGCGATGACCGTAGCCCAGATGTCTTCAAAACGCGGATTGAAGCAGCCACCCAGATGAAGTCTGTGCTAGGAGCTAACGAGAAGCCCAACTGCCTGATTATCGATGAGATTGACGGGGCTCCTATGGTGAGAGAGAGAGAGAATCTCTTCATGTAAGGTGGAGAGTGTGTGTTGGCCATGAGGCCTCCCCACCAAGAATTTACCTTTCCTTCTGTTCTGCCCCATTCTCTTCTTCAGGCATCCATCAACGTGCTGTTGGGCATCATCAACCGTAAGGCAGCAGAGGTGGAATCAAGCGGGACAAGCAGCAAGAAGAGGCGAAAAGAAGGGGGGCTCCTTCTGCGGCCAATCATCTGCATCTGCAACGACCAGTAAGAGTCCACCTGGGCAAGTGTGGCATAGTGGTTAGAGAGTCAGACTAGGACCTGGGGGAGACCAGGGTTCAAATCCCCACTGGGCCATGAAGCTCACCGGGTGACCTTGGGCAAGTCACTGCCCTCAGCCCAACCTACCTCACAGGGTTGCTGTGGGGATTAATTCAGATGGGGAAGAACTATGTACGCCACCTTGAGCTTGGAGAAAACAGTGGGCTATAAATGTAATCAAATAAATAAATTCACACGTATGGGAGCATGGCCACACTACCTGTACAGTGGCTGAAGCAAAGCATTGTGGGAATGACATTGGTCATCCTGACTGGTTACTGTTTATCGGTAGGGGCCTAAAAAGCTTCATTTCCCACATTAGGCCTGCCAGATCTTGGGGAGAAACGTCTCCTGAATTTTCAAAGCTGAAAAATCCCATTATTAGATTTCAAACCCTGAACATGTGTATCTTTTGTGTCACTCCCACCCACCCTTTGATTTCTGTATTCTTCTTTCTCTGGACTAAAAACTCCCTCTCCCCTCAGCCCTGACCAACTCTACTCTCAGAACCTTTTTGTCCACCACACTGACAGCCAGAAACTTGCACTACATACAAATTAGAGATGAGGAAGAATGGCAAACTAAGCTGTTGGACTATGTCGAAATGGCAAAACTGACCGGAAAGCTCAGGAACCAAGAAGACCAAAACTTCAATAAAGAATGGGGGGGAATTATAATTTCCTTGAGAGACCACTGTAAGCTGATGTGAACATTTGCAGGATTACAATAACACTTGTAACGTGGAAGATATTATGGACAAAATGGAGAGACATAAATTTTGGGTGATGAAATAATACGCAGTTGAAAAGGTTTATAATAGGACCCATGGAGGGGAAGGTGGGAAGTCTAGAGATTCAGAGAAATCTCTAAATATGGATATTGCAGTTTTGTATTGTTATAACTCCACACTTGTAAAATCAAAGAAAAATTATTTTGAAAAACAAATTAGAGATGAGGGTGCAAATGAACGGATTGCATTCCGAAAGCAATGTCCTAAAGCCCCGGCATGCTCTGTGATGAACAGATCTCATAAGTATCTGTGTTAGGCCCATCCATAGCTGTTGCAACTCAACCTCTAACTCAGGACTCCTTCCATTATTTCCCTGCCAATATACATCTCTGCCTCTTTTTCTAGGTATGTCCCTTCTCTGCGTCTGCTGAGGCAACAAGCCTTTCTTCTCAACTTCCCCTCAACGGCACCATCCAGGCTGGTCCAGAGGCTGCACGAAGTAAGACCCAAATCCGAAATAATTTATTCTTGCGTTTTCTTGGGGCTACACTTCCCAGCAGCATGAACTTTGTACCTGTGTCAGCGTTTAAAGAACTCACCTGGCCTGGTGGCTCTTTCTGTGGCGAGGAACATGGCCGCCAGGGCAAGCAATCCAGGGGAGCTTGGCAAAAGCTAGCTCACTTCTTCATTATGTTTCTTTATTATCCATTCAATTTTATTATTTTTAATAACTATTTTACACAGTTTACACTTAGGTTTTTGTTGATTAAGCAGTATATGTTTGGAAAGTTGATGCGACTTTTAATCTATTTTATTGTTTTATCTTTTCGGCAAACTGCTTTGATTGTTTTTTAAAAACAACAACAACAATCAAGTGGTATATAAATTTTATGAAATAAATAAATTTAGTTACTGTATATTCCTGCGTATAAGACTACTTTTTAACCCAGGAAAATCTTTTCAAAAGTCGGGGGTCGTCATATACACCGGGTCATATTTCTTATACGGAGAGTATATCCCAAACGCTATATTTTAACTGGAAAAGTTGGGGGGGGGTCGTCTTATACGCCCAGTCGTCATATACGCTGGAATATACGGTAAATATATATATAAAATAGTTAAATGTTCACATGGGCCATATGTGCAGCTGCCTCTAATTTACATATTTTTGCATTTCAGATCACCGTTAAGCAAGGCATGAAGGCTGACACAGCGGCTCTCTTGGCCTTGTGCGAAAAGGCAGAGAATGACATTCGCTCTTGTATTAACACCCTGCAGGTAACTTCACACAACCCACTTCATCAACTAGTGGTGAAGGAGAATTTCTATTTTGTTTGCATTTTAATGAGGAACCACCTCAAGAATCAATGCACAAACCAAAACATAGCCCTTCTTTGAAATTCACACTTGCCTGAGTTTTGTGGTGCAGTTCTCTAACAACAACAACAAAGACACAGAAGTACATATATTAGGGGGGAAATGTGTATAAAAGCACATATTTGGGTGAAAATTACATTGTAATGTGCATCGTTAGGGGGGGAATTGCTTTCAAAACAAAATTTGTGTAGTTATCAAAGCTTCATAGAAGAATGGGTTTATGAGGAGAACTTTGCACCAAATGCCAATTTTCATGAGAGAGAGAGAAATATAATAAATAAAATGGTAAAAATTACTTGTGACTGGCCCACGAGCATCCGGTGAGCTTTATGGCCAAATGGGGATTTGAACCCTGGTCTCTCCCAGGTCCTCTTCCAACATTAACCACTGCACCACATTAACACTTTGTTGCAAACTGATATGAAAATGTGGAGAACTGAAATTACGCTTAGTAAAAGGGGGAACTGGGAGAGTCCGAAATTGACAGGCCCCATTCCATGTATTCAAATCTCCCTTTGTTATCTTTTTAAGTTCCTGCATAGTCGAGGTAAGAAGGAACTGAACGCGAGGACCGTGCAGACTACGCAGGTTGGCTCTAAAGACCAGAACAAAGGCCTGTTCTCCATCTGGCAGGAGATCTTCCAGCTTCCGAAAGTGCAGAGGTGAGGAGGGGGAGCTTCCGTGTTTCAATCGGCAGGTCCTTTAGAACTTAAGAGGAGCCCTTTGGATCAGGCCAATGGCTCATCTAGTCCAGCGTCCTGTCCTCACAGTGGCCACACAGATAACTGGGGGAAACCAAGCAGGACCCGAACTATAAAGAGCACACACTCCTCTTGTGGCTTCCAGCAACTGGTATTCAGAAGCATTACTGCTTCCAGTAGTGGAGGCAGAGCATAGCCATCCTGGCTAGTAGCCATTGATAGACTTCTCCATGGACTTGTCTATGCCTCTTTTAAAGGGATCTAGGTTGGTAGCCATCTCTGTTGGAGATTCATCCCCCGTGTCTGCTGTCATGGGATTGTTGTCTATCACATGATGGTGTATGTTTTCATTCCACAGTGGGAAATGACGAAGACAGGATGTTTCTGTTACTGTGTTTCCTGTAGTGGGACTATTGTCCTTTGTTCTCTCTCTTTGCTGTCTGATGTGTGTGTTTAGATGTAAATAAAATAGATTAGCCATATGTTGAGTTGCTGAGGTCTGTTACGCAACTGCGCAAACTCTGCGGATCAGTAAGTGTGCTGATGTTTCTTGGCATCAGTCGCTGTGATGTTTGGGCTGAAGAAAGCTTTTGAAGATCCCAAACGATCGACCAGGAGGGAGAGAACATGCCAGTCAGGCATGTGTCTCTACCAGGGTCCTACTCGAGAGTAGGAGATCCTAACAATCACAGCTTCCTGCGGAAGGGAGTTCTACAGTTTAACTAGGCGGTGTGTGAAGATGGACTTCCTTTTATCCATCCTGAATCTCCACAAACATTCAGCTTCATTGGCTGCCCACCAGTTCTAGTGTTACAAGAGCGGGGGGAACTTATCTGGCCACTTTATCCATGCCAATTTGTCCCTTCCAAGATGCATTTTGGGGTATATTTTTTAATAGAAGTGCAAAATTGCACCAGGTTTTAAGACTGCAAGGAGTTTAGCAAGCTGAACTAATATTTCCAGACATGACACTTTAATTTGATTTTTTTTTTCATTATGTTATTTAGACCATTAAAAGCTGCAGATTCTTTCTTTCCCCCCCTGATGTTAGTGCATGGAGGACCTGTATTTGGTAGAACAGTGTGAGATAAATTTTAAAATTATTTATTTGGCAGTGCTTAAATACTGTTTAGAATTTTAAATGGTTTACGTAAAGTAGTATGCTATACAGCATTGATTCTTTTTTAAATGGTGAGTAAAAATTATGAAAATATAGCAAAAATTATTTTTAAAAAAACAAAATTACATAATGAAATCGCGTCTCCACATTTTGACAAAAGTTCACTGTTGCTTGATTTCCCCCCTGCCTTTCCCTCCCCACCACCATGGGGAAGCTTTAAACTGCATGACCTTCTTAACCCTTCTGCTTCTGTTCCAAGGCAGAGAATAGGTTTGGACCATTCAATTCCGGCCCACCTCCTTGCTAATGACAACCCGTTCCATGTGACCTCAGCTAGAGCTTCTCTTAATCCAAATGCCCAAAGGTTTCACCACATCCTGCATCTAAGCATGTCCTCAGGAGAACATGAAAAGCTTACCCAGGTATGTAGTTTGTGTTTCATTTTTCGCTTTGGTGTGAGAAAGCAAAATTCAGATCCTTATCTCCCTGTGTCCTTCCCACCCCCAAATATATATTACCAAGAGCTTGGGGCAAGTTAAAATACTTAAAAAACAGAAATCTCTCTCTCGCGCTCTCTCTCTCTCTATATATATATACTGTATATATAATTGTCCAGTAGCACCTTAGAGACCAACTAAGTTTGTTCTTGATATGAGCTTTCGTGTGCATGCACACTTCTTCAGATACAGAGGCATGCAAAATTATAATGTCTTGAAGACATTCAGAATGAAATCTAAAACTTAGAAAAACACTGCATGTGGATTTCAGCATTCCACCATCTTTCAAAAGCTTATTCGGTTAAAAGCTGTGATTCTGAAAGTTGGTCAGGCTCTGAATTTGGTGTATCTCATACAGATGAAAAGCCCAGAGCTGTAGGGTAGCCTCTGTGAATGCCATTCAGTGTTGCATCTGGGAATTGCAGTTCAACAAAAGATTACTGGCTGACACCTTGGCCACATTCACACCATACATTCAAAGCAGTATGGTACTGCTTTATGCAGACATGGGCTCCCACCCACCCCCAAGTATTGTTGTGAGTTTGTGGGGTGCCTGGACTCCCTGCTTCTAATTCATGGACACTCCTTCTAATTCGTGGGTGACAGGCATTGGATTTAGCATCTTAAAGTAAAGCCAGATTGACTTCCCATGTTCAAGTGATCATCTGGAATGGGCCATTAAGGAGAACAAAAGGAAAGTATCTGAAGAAGTGTGCATGCACACGAAAGCTCATACCAAAATAAAAACTTAGTTGGTCTTTAAGGTGCTACTGAAGGAATTTTTTTATTTTAAAAGGAAAGTGATGAGCCATTAGAAATATCACCAGGGAGAGCAGTAACTTCTTCAGATCGGAGTTAGTTAGAATACAAAAGGCTGCTGTGGCTAGGGGAGAAGGCAGAACCTCTTGGACTGTCAATGCTTTAAGCCCCTCCATCGTAGGCTAAGATGGTATATTGTTGTTTAGTCGTTTAGTCATGTCCGACTCTTCGTGACCCCATGGACCATAGCACGCCAGGCACTCCTGTCTTCCACTGCCTCCCGCAGTTTGGACAAACTCATGTTCGTAGCTTTGAGAACACTGTCCAGCCATCTCGTCCTCTGTCATCCCCTTCTCCTAGTGCCCTCCATCTTTCCCAACATCAGGGTCTTTTCCAGGGAGTCTTCTCTTCTCATGAGGTGGCCAAAGTTTTGGAGCCTCAGCTTCAGGATCAGTCCTTCCAGTGAGCACTCAGAGCTGATTTCCTTCAGAATGGATAAGTTTGATCTTCTTGCAGTCCATGGGACTCTCAAGAGTCTCCTCCAGCACCATAATTCAAAAGCATCAATTCTTCGGCGATCAGCCTTCTTTATGCTATACGTGTAAATAAATAATATATCATGAAGATGCCACAGTTTCTGTTGTGCCTCATTTCCAAAGGAAACATGAACCCTGTAACTTTGCACCACTCAGAAATTGGGGTGTTGTTGTTGTTTAGTCGTTTAGTCGTGTCCGACTCTTCGTGACCCCATGGACCATAGCACGCCAGGCACTCCTGTCTTGCACTGCCTCCCGCAGTTTGGTCAAACTCATGTTCGTAGCTTCGAGAACACTGTCCAACCATCTTGTCCTCTGTCGTCCCCTTCTCCTAGTGCCCTCAATCTTTCCCAACATCAGGGTCTTTTCCAAGGATTCTTCTCTTCTCATGAGGTGGCCAAAGTATTGGCGCCTCAGCTTCACGATCTGTCCTTCCAGGGAGCACTCAGGGCTGATTTCCTTAAGAATGGATAGGTTTGATCTTCTAGCAGTCCATGGGACTCTCAAGAGTCTCCTCCAGCACCATAATTCAAAAGCATCAATTCTTCGGCGATCAGCCTTCTTTATGGTCCAGCTCTCACTTCCATACATCACTACTGGGAAAACCATAGCTTTAACTATACGGACCTTTGTCGGCAAGGTGATGTCTCTGCTTTTTAAGATGCTGTCTAGGTTTGTCATTGCTTTTCTCCCAAGAAGCAGGCGTCTTTTAATTTCGTGACTGCTGTCACCATCTGCAGTGATCAAGGAGCCCAAGAAAGTAAAACCTCTCACTGCCTCCATTTCTTCCCCTTCTATTTGCCAGGAGGTGATGGGACCAGTGGCCATGATCTTGGTTTTTTTGATGTTGAGCTTCAGACCATATTTTGCGCTCTCCTCTTTCACCCTCATTAAAAGGTTCTTTAATTCCTCCTCGCTTTCTGCCATCAAGGTTGTGTCATCTGCATATCTGAGGTTGTTGATATTTCTTCCGGCAATCTTAATTCCGTCTTGGGATTCATCTAGTCCAGCCTTTCGCATGATGAATTCTGCATATAAGTTAAATAAGCAGGGAGACAATATACAACCTTGTCGTACTCCTTTCCCAATTTTGAACCAATCAGTTGTTCCATATCCAGTTCTAACTGTAGCTTCTTGTCCCACATAGAGATTTCTCAGGAGACAGATGAGGTGATCAGGCACTCCCATTTCTTTAAGAACTTTCCATAGTTTGCTGTGGTCGACACAGTCAAAGGCTTTTGCATAGTCAATGAAGCAGAAGTAGACGTTTTTCTGGAACTCTCTAGCTTTCTCCATAATCCAGCGCATGTTTGCTATTTGGTCTCTGGTTCCTCTGCCCTTTCGAAATCCAGCTTGCACTTCTGGGAGTTCTCGGTCCACATACTGCCTAAGCCTGCCTTGTAGAATTTTAAGCATAACCTTGCTAGCGTGTGAAATGAGCGCAATTGTGCAGTAGTTGGAGCATTCTTTGGCACTGCCCTTCTTTGGAATTGGGATGTAGACTGATCTTCTCCAATCCTCTGGCCATTGCTGAGTTTTCCAAACTTGCTGGCATATTGGGTGTACCACCTTAACAGCATCATCTTTTAAAATTTTAAATAGTTCAGCTGGAATATCATCACTTCCACTGGCCTTGTTATTAGCAGTGCTTTCTAAGGCCCATTTGACTTCACTCTCCAAGATGTCTGGCTCAAGGTCAGCAACCACACTACCTGGGGTGTACGAGACCTCCATATCTTTCTGGTATAATTCCTCTGTGTATTCTTGCCACCTCTTCTTGATGTCTTCTGCTTCTGTTAGGTCCTTACCACTTTTGTCCTTGATTATGGTAATCTTTGTACGAAATGTTCCTTTCATATCTCCAATTTTCTTGTACAGATCTCTGGTTTTCCCCATTCTATTGTTTTCCTCTATTTCTTTGCATTGCTCATTTAAGAAGACCCTCTTGTCTCTCCTTGCTGTTTTTTGGAAATCTGCATTCAGTTTCCTGTATCTTTCCCTATCTCCCTTGCATTTTGCTTGCCTCCTCTCCTCCGCTATTTGTAAGGCCTCGTTGGACAGCCATTTTGCTTTCTTGCATTTCCTTTTCCTTGAGATGGTTTTCGTTGCTGCCTCCTGTATAATGTTACGAGAAATTGGGGTAGCATGGAGCAATATCTTGGAAGCTGTATTTTGTTGAAGGCTCTGAGCGTTGTTAGGAATTTAACTACAATTCCAAGAGTGGCTTAATGGCCAGTCCTTCTCACAGGGAACTCAGGGAATTGTACAGGTGAAACTCGAGAAATTAGAATATTGTCGAAAAGTGCATTTATTTCATTAATGCAACTTAAAAGGTGAAACCAATGTATGGGATAGATGCCAAGCAAGATATGTCAAGCCTTTATTTGTTGTAATTGTAATTATTTGTCATTAGGCAAGTCAATTATAAATGGAATCTAATTAATGAAATGTAATAGCGATGTTTATTTTTGTATTATTGCAACTATTTGTTTTATTACTGTGGACTTTCCAAAAGAAAGCATTTGGAAAAATTAAAAGGAAAATAATAATAATAAGTTGCATTACTGAAATAAATGCACTTTTCAACGATATTCTAATTTTCCGAGTTTCACCTGCATCTCCATGGGGGGGGGGGGATAGGGTGTCTCCTAACAAATCTCAGAATGCTTAACAAGCTACATGTCCCAGAATTCTTTGGGGTGAGCCATGACAAGCGCATTATGGTTAATGGTTGTGACTGTGGCTTGTTTCTGCTTTCCTTGGCAGGGCTTGTACGACAACTTTCTGAACATGAAGATAAAGGACTCCGCCTTTGACTCACTCTGCCTGGCCTTGGAGTGGCTGGGCTTCTCCGACCTGGTGAACAAGGCAGTCCTGCACAGGCAGAACTTCCAGCTCATGCGCTACTTGCCCTTCCTCCCCGTCGCTTTCCACTTGCTCTTTGCCGCTTCCAGCGTTCCCCGCCTGGCCTACCCCAACAGCCAGCACGAGGCATGTATTGAGAGAGGAGTGGTCGGGGGCAGAGCCAGGCATCACAAGCCAAGCAGTGGTGTCTTGGAAGGGGTGGGCAGATCCCGTGGGGAGGGTGAGAGATCACGGAGCTGGAACTCTCAGGGGGCCCCAATTGGGATGAAAAGGATGAGGCAGGGTGCGTGGAGCTTGTTGGAATTTACGCTTAACCATGCAGTTCACCTGCAGTCCCTTTAACCCTAGCATTGCCCAGATTCATGCATTGAAGAGATTGGCAGAAACTAAAACCTGACTTTGAGTTCATCCAGCAATGTGAGACTGCTCTGCACTACAGTGGTGCCTCGCAAGACGAATTTAATTCGTTCCGCGAGTCAATTCGTTTTGCGAAAAATTCGTCTTGCGAATCGTGGTTTCCCATAGGAATGCATTGACATTTCTTTTTTTGCCCATAGGAACGCATTAATTAAATTTCAGTGCATTTCTATGGGAAACCGCGATTCGCAAGACGAATTTTTCCGCAAAACGAATTTGTCTCGCGAGTCACCATCAGATCGCAAGACGCATTCATCTTGCGAAAAATTCGTCTTGCAGGGCATTCGTCTTGCGAGGTACCACTGTAGTTATATTTCTTTATGCTCTGAGGTACTACAGCAGGCATCCCCAAACTTCGGCCCTCAGATGTTTTGGACTACAATTCCCATCATCCCTGACCACTGGTCCTCGTAGCTAGGGATCATGGGAGTTGTAGGCCAAAACATGTGGAAGGCCACAGTTTGGGGATGCCTGTACTACAGTATTGAGAATCGGCCAGGAATCATTGCTTACATAATCTGTTACACACTTTGATGAACCATTAATAGCTGAGGAAGCCCTTCAGGGCGAAACAAGGAAATATCCTTGTTCTACCCTCTACTCTACCCAGTGCCAGCCAGCCTGTGTCTGCTACCTATGCTAGCCAACCTGTATTGTCCGCGACATTCCTGGAACTTTTCCTTAACCACGTTCAAGGACTGTAACATATAAACTTAAACAAGAATGTACAGTACAACCTCTACTTACGATCATAATCCGCTGGGCGAAACCGGATGCTAGTAGAGGCCCCATTGTGCACGTGCGCATTTGGCAGCGCACTTCTGCGCATGCGTAGACGGCGTCAGCCGCTTGTGCGCACACGCAGACGCAGAAGCCGCTTCCGCGCATGCAGAAATCGCAGCAAACCCGGTGTTTACTTCCGGTTTGCCGCAGTCACAACTTGGAACTTCCGCGAGAAGAGGCAGATGTAAGTCGAGGCTCCACTGTATGAAGAAAGGAAGAAATATATCTGCATTGGATTTAATTAAATAGGTTATATACCTTGCTTAAGGATTGTTTGTGGTGTACGTCCTGGACTTGATAGGAAGTAAACAGTAAAAAAAAATTGTTACAAACATTGCCACTCAGCCTGTTGCGCTCTGTATGTTGTAACTGTTGCATCTGCGTAACAAGGTACAGTATTGTACTGTATTTGCTTTGACCCTGAGGCAGCAAGGGCCATTCCTAGTTAATCCCGAGTCCAGGCTTGTTCAGTTTTCTCCTTGATCCTGGAGCTTACCAGTTTCCAAAGCTGGTGTACCGACTATTGTCATCGCTCAGTGGCACAGCACCTTGTTTTGCATGAAGAAGTTCCCAGGTTCAAGTCCCAGCATCTCCGTGGACAAATAACTGTCCAGGTACAAAGCAGTTTCCTTTATACCTGCATAAGTTCTTCTCTAGGCTGACCTTTCACATCTTGCGGAAGTTGCCCTGTCTGTCAACATTCCACGTCATGATGATAAAACATAACTTGGAGACTGACAGCTCACTAGTGCCCCTTGTTTTGTTTTTCTCAAGTCCCTGGTGAAGCTCACTCAGATGCAGAACCTCCTTGCTTCCATGATATCTGGGATCACGCCAACCTCCCGCAGCCGTGCCGGACCTCAATCTCTCGTCCTTGAGGCCCTTTGCCTCCTCTTGGAGATTATCTCACCGAAACTGAGACCGGTAAGGAAACCCTTCTGTTAGGACAAAATAAAAAAATCCCTTCAGTAGCACCTTAAAGACCAACTAAGTTTTTATTTTGGTATGAGCTTTCATGTGCATGCACACTTCATCAGATACACTGAAACAGAAGTAACCAGACCCTTATGTATATTCAGAGGGTGGGGGTGATGGGAATGGGTGATGGGCTGATAGGAGTGGTAAACCTGTTGATGACTGTTAATGACTGCAATTGGTCTTGCGGGGGGAAAGCAAGGGCTGAGGTGCTAAGGAAAGCTTGATCATGTATAATGAGATAAGAATCCTATGTCTCTGTTCATTCCAGGTGGCTCCATGGTACAACACAGCTACCTACCTGTAACCTTCTGTTAGGAGAATTTTATTTTCATCATCATATATGTGTGATTTATTGCCCACCCCTTACCCTGAGGTTCCAGGGCCGGTCACAGTCATTTAAAATACAATATTAACCACAGTTTAAAACAAATTACATTCACAGAAGTGGTCTGGGTCATAAAACTATAAATTTCATGTGTCAAAGGCCAGGGTAAGCAGGCACATCTTCACCATACCACCAGAAACTGTATAATGAAGTTCCCAGGTGCACCTCTGTGGGGAGGAAGTTCCACAACTTGGTGACTGTCACAGATTACACCCTCTCACTGGCCATCTCTACCCCGAGCTGTTGAAGGCGGCGGAACTGCCTTCAGTGGAACTTAGGCCTTAGGCCTCAAACATTCCCTGTGAATATGAAAACTGGGAATTTTGGACTACAACTCCCATCAGCTCTAGTCAGCACAGCCATTTTGACTGTGGCCATGCTCGCTGGGACTGATGGGAGTTGTAGTTCAAAACATCTGGGGGACACTGGGTTGGTGAAGGCTGCGTTCCTGGGCATGGCAGTTGATGTTAGTTTGGTGGGTCTCCCAATTCCACAGGCTTCATTTGTCACCCTTTGAAACACCTGTGTCCCTTGCCAGCTGCTTTGGTTTGCCACGTGAGGATTGCCTGCCCATTCCTGAAACAGTGAGCAAAGGACGCCCTCCCTGCCCAAGTGGGCTGCCAAGGCCATCCCGTCCCGTCCCGGTCCTCTGGCCTGAGCTTTACCTCAGGGGACCTTCTTGCATTGCAAGGCTAAAGGGGACAGTTACGCAAGTGCTGGCGGAAGCAAAGACCTGAAGGGAAACAATTAATTCCGTGGATGAGATCTGTACCCAAAAAAATAAATAAAATGACAGCAGGTGTCCTGTCTTGTCCTTCTCTCCCCCACCATCCTGTTTGTGTCACACACAAAAATCTTTTTGTGTATGTGTCTGCTTGGTGCCCATTGCCCTTCAAAATCACGGCACATGAACAGGCTGTTGGGAATCTTTGAAGGTCAAAAAAAAGGAGGAGGAGGCATAGCTTGCTTGAGTCCTTTGCCTCGTTGCTTACGCTGCACATAATGCTTGAAGCACTCTGAGGCTGGTAGCAGAGTGGCCGTTCTACTGGCACATCTGCATCTGATGGGCAGAACAGAACTATGGAACTCACTCCCGCAGGAGGCAGGGGTGACCTACAACTTGGATGGCTTTAAAAGAGGGTTAGAGGAATTCAAGGAGGAGGAAGCTGTGGGTGGCTCTTAGACACACAATGGCTATGGTCTGCCTCCATAGTTGCTTCTGAATACCAGTTGCTGGCGACCACAGGAGGGGAGAGGGCTCAAATCCTGCTTGCTGGTTTCGCATTGGGGCATCTGTTTGGCCACTGTGAGAACAGGACTTGATGGGCCATTGGCCTGATCCAGCAGGCTCTTCTTATATTCATATGTGATAAAATTCTTAACAACAACAAAACGGAGATTTTAGGGAAGAACAGCTCCCTAGCGCATTGGCCATGCTGGCTCTGATGTGAGTTGTAGTTCAGCAACATCTGGCGGGCCAGAGGTTCCCCACACGTCGTGCAGATTTGCCGGTTAAAGTTGCTCTGGAGTAAGTGGGTTTCCCAGTGGGTGCCTACATTTATTTAGAGGGTTTTTATACCACTCTCCAGCCAAAAAGGCTCCCAGAGCTTCTTACATACAACCAACTAAAACAGGGCAGTCTGTGCCTGTAAGCTTGCAATCTAAAGGACACGACACGAAAGGAAAGACAGGCATGGAGGGAAGAGGGGAAAAGCAAACGGGCAGGCAGGCAGCCATTTCCCCCACCCCACCCTGTCCTTGGCAGCAAGATACAACGAAGCTGTCCCCAGGCTATAGATTTGCCCACTGTGTGGGTCCTCTCTTAACTCTCTGGCCATATCCAGTGAAGGAAGGGCCACCCAAAAGTGTGTCTTACTCCTTATATAACCCACCAGTCCCTGTGCTCTGCAGGAGAGGGGCATGCTCTAGCAAATCACCGTATGCAGTTAGCCCAAGTCAGCCATAAGATGTTGCCTTGAGGTCTAGTAGCATGAAGTTGCAAGAGAGATTCCTACTCACTGTCTTCCATTCGCAATTTCCAGGTGAACACCCAGCTGTACAGTCAGAAAGAGAAGCAGCAGCTGGGGGAGCTAATCAACACCATGTTGGCGTATAATCTTACTTACCACCAGGAGCGGACCCCCGAAGGGCAGTATGTCTTCATGCTTGACCCGTGAGTATAAGAGCATCCTGTGAGTATAAGAGCATCGGGAGAGCCTGGTGGGGCCTGTCTGGTCCAACACCCTGTTTTCCTGTTCTGATGAGGAGCCCCCTAGTGGGACATGAGTGCAACAGCATTCTCCCTGCCTGTGATTCCCAGTCTACTGCCTCCAGCAGAACACTGTCATCATAGCTTTTGATAGCCTTATCCTCCATGGATTTTTTTTCTCCATTTATAAAGCCGTCACTACCTGTTGCAGGACCACTCTCCACTGCAAAGTGGGGTAAACCCTTTAAATATCCCGGGGTCCAGTTTCCCGCCACTTGTGAGTGGCAGCTGTTGGTATGAACCTGGGTTCCCCAGTACCACAGTGCCCACCATCTACCTTGGCATCTACCAAGGTTTTGTGCCCTTCTTCTTTTTCCAGACAGGTTTTTTATCATTTGGTGGGGGTTCCATTTCCCCCCCTCCCCCACTTTACTCATTTGGGTTGAAAGGCTTGCTTCTTGGTTGCAACTCTCAGTCTTTTTCGCTGTGAAATGGGTATCTTGTGCCCACAGCAGTTTCTTCTATTTCCAAATGGGCCCCTAGGCCCAGAAAGGTTGGGGGCGCCTGGTGTAAACTCTGCAAACCATCCCCCTTTAGAAAAGCATTGTGTTTGAGACAGAAACGAAAGCTCGGTCTCCATGCACCCTTTGATCTTGTTGCATTTCACACGCGGTCACTCGATGTTCTCCTCACGCCCATCACATGAGGAGCACCTAGCTCCATGAGCTCCTCCTTGACATTCACAATTCAGAGCATGGCCCACTCATCCTTCCTTGCGACTCCATTCTGGAAGCAGCATATAACTCGGAAGCGGAGTAGTCCTCTATTTTTGCAGCCCAGATTTTGCTGCCTGGGACACACTTGAGTGGAAGTCATGGGAGACTGAGCAGTTTTCCATAATTTATTCTAACCTTGCTATTCATGGGAGGGGGGAAGCATGCTAATTCCCAACCCCTAAACAGACCAGGACCTAGGAGACCAGGGTTCAAATCCCCACTCAATTGGGCCAGTGTCCCTGAGCCAGTCACTCACTCTCAGCCTAACCTTCCTCACATGGTCGTTGTGGGGATGAAACGGGCAGCAGGAGAAGTATGCAGGCCACCTTGAGCCCCTTGGAGGAAAGGTGGGGTATAAATGTGATAAATAAATAATTTAAAATAAATTGGCAGGTCTCTCTGGCTGCTGAGGTTTCGGCAGGCATGGTCCACCATTTCATCTTATGAAAAAGCTGGGAATCGAAGAATCTGAATTCTGGATTCAGAATTGTATCCAGTACCTGGGGAGTCATATTTTTATCCACAGTGCTTCCACGTTCTGTATATTATCTTAGGATTTTCACTTGGGCACGAGGGACCCTCTGCCTCTGAGCAGAAATCTCATTACCGATTCTAAGAGATTAGCAGGTTTTGTACAGAATTGCTGAGAAGCAGCGTTTAATCGCCTTCTGCTTTTTTGACCTTGAATGCCTCTGAAATTACCACCCCAAACCCTTGTTGTGGGTTTCTGACTACAGTGTCTTTCTTCCTCCTTTTTTATTGTGTTTGTTAATAATAATAATAACCAGTTAAAACTGATTTATCAGGTGATAGTTTCAGAAAAGACCTATATGGCACCAGCCCAGAGGTGGCATTGGCCACCATCACGTGTGACATTAGATAATCCAGGGTAGAAGAGAGACTCAAGGATTCTGCTTAAGCGCATGCACTCTCCTCTCTATCTCTCTACCTAAATTATCTGGGAGCAAGCGTGTTGTTTCCAGCTCTCCCTGAGCAGATGGTGAAAATATCCTCTTCGTTTTCTGGGTATGTCGACTTTAAACACACCACTTCTCCCTTCCTGTGATCCAGCCCCCGCCACTTCCTCTCCACTCACTTAATCAGGTTTGATCCTCTTTGACTTTCACCCCCAATCTGTCTTCTCTCTTCCTTCCTGTTAGTGAACGCATGCATGGGTGTGTTGAGTTTTGTGGAATTCATGGGTAGTCTAAGGAAGCGTTCTGAAGTTGTGCTACACTTCTGCATCTCAGTTCTTGTAGCAAAACCATAATGTGGGAGATGGCCCATATCAAGATTGTAAATTGACTTGGTCGCCTACGTTAAGGGGGAAATCGCCTTTAGGCGACTCTTGAAGCAATTAGCTTGACCAGAGTTAGTTAACTTTTTTCTGTTAGTTTCCAAATGGTTAATAGAAATGTGTTAAGCTAGGTAAGTCGGTAAAAATGAGAAATTTTACCAAGGTTGGCCTAGATCAGACATCCCCAAACTGCGGCCCTCCAGATGTTTTGGCCTACAACTCCCATGATCCCTAGCTAGCAGGACCAGTGGTAAGGGAAGATGGGAATTGTAGTCCAAAACATCTGGAGGGCTGAAGTTTGGGGGTGCGTGGCCTAGATGTTACAGTGACGAGGGTAAAAAAAAACTTAGTGGATTGTGTTGTTAATTACTTCCCACCCTCCATGGTCTAGATCGGGGTGGCCAA
Source organism: Zootoca vivipara (assembly GCF_963506605.1). Classification (NCBI taxonomy): domain Eukaryota; kingdom Metazoa; phylum Chordata; class Lepidosauria; order Squamata; family Lacertidae; genus Zootoca; species Zootoca vivipara. Next base: position 31,059,543 of record NC_083289.1, on the reverse strand, counting down.
CTTCCAAGAGACTGCGATCTATTCACAGAGTTAAAAACTGGCAGTGATCTACCCCCTTTTGGGGGGTTCAGTTCGAGGTTGTTGAGCTTTTTTTTTAGGAAGGAAAGCCCTGTTTTGGGGGCTTCAGGGCAAAGATGTAGAGCTTTTTTAGGGGAGCCAAAGTTGCTGAGCTTCTTTGGGGAGAGCCAGTGATCTACCACAGATGTCCAGTGATCTACCAGTAGATCATGATCTGGACATGCCTGGTCTAGATGGTTCAGCCTTCCCATACTCAACAGTGTGAGAAGGGCCATAGTTGAGCATCTCTCTTTGCCTGGAGGAGGTCCCAGGCTCAATCCCCCAGATGGCATCTCCAGACAGGACTGAGGAAAAGACTCCCTGCCTGCCACCACAAAGAGCTCCTGCCATTCGGTGCAGACAGTACTGAGGTAGATGGATCAATGGTCCGACTTGATATAAGGCTGCTTCCTGCGTGTCTTAAGGCTGGTGTAGGGAACCTTTGGCCCTCCAGATGTTGCTAAACTACAACTCCCAGCATACCTGGACATGGACTAATGGGAGTCATAGTTCAACAACATCTGAAAGGCTACTGGTTCTCTGCAGCCCTGTAGTAAATAGCCAGGGTAGGAGGGTCAATTGCCTTCTGATATCCAAAGACCTAATCACCTAGAGGCAACTCCTAACTCACCCCAGGTTAGAGTGGGGGTTTTCCGCAATCATCATGTCAAAACTCAAGCTGGATTTCCCATTGAGCCAAGTTTAGTTTTGTTTTCTTCTAAGCCACCAGTCCTAACACAAGACTTGCCTTGGGTGCCCCTTTCACTCAAATTGTTAATGAGAAATTTTGCCCTTGATTCGCCCGTCACTATAAGTAAGAAACAATATCCCTCCATTCTGCAAAATCAGGTTCAAGGTTAATACAGCTGGGGATGTTTTTTCCACTCCAAATCCCTTGCATTCATTCAAAGGGCTTAGTGGTTTGCACTCATGTCTGCGTGTTCAGGGGATGGGAGAAATTTGCATTTTCTTCTTTCCTGTATCATATCAGCTCTCTTAGTTTGGGTTTCTGCACCCTGATCTCTATCAGATATCACTGAGCTGCCCTCTTTCCAGGAACATACTAAGTTTTCAGAGCTCCCCACCCTTTCAAGGCATGGATATATTTCTGCCCTCCTCCCACCCTTGCCGTCAGCCCCCCTGCTGAGGGGATCATCAGGGCAGACTTCTGATTTGCTGCCTTCTCCTGCCTTCTATTCATATTCTCATCATTGGAATCTCTCCCCGCTGCTGGGCTCAAAACCAGCCTAGCCAAGATTGTTTGGCTCTAATCGGATTAGAGGAAGAGAAAACAGCTGCCTTTTGGCTTTTGACGGAGAGGCGCGAAGAAGCTGAAGATGCCTCCGGTTCTCCCCTCCTCGTCGGGCCGCTAGGATGCCAGTGCGCCCTCCGCTCCTATGTTTCAAGCCCGCTGCCAGGAGACTCTGTTTGTGACTGACTGGGGGGTGCCGCTGGTGATCGCCCTACTCCTCCTCGGCCTAATCTATCTGTTCATTTACCTGCCAGCCAGCCTCCAGCAGTCGTCGTCGGTGGAAGAGGCAGTGAGGAATTTAAGCGACAAGTACACTTACAACGGGGTGGGCTTTGTCAAGCAGTGAGGTCCTTCTAAGGGTCGCCCCTCCACACGCAGGTCCAGAAGGCGCCAAAGCCCACCGGTGGGCCGACCCGTAGCTCTGTTTGAGGCCAAAGAGCGGCAGGCACAGACCTGAGCTCAGCAGGCAAAACTTCCACTCCGGTTTCGGATAGAAAGAAACGTCTGCAAGAGAGCCGTTCTTCCTCGGAGCAGCTGCATTTTGGGGTGTCACGCCAGAGGAGACCGGCGGGTTTCTTCTTCCGATTGGCTGACCCAGGAGCCAGGTCTCTGAGCCTCGCTGCTCCGTCGTCTTACTTTGCAGGGTATCGTGGAGGAAAAGCTGAGTCTCGCCAGCAGAAGCAGGGAGGAGGTGCTCTGTTTGGGCATTTCGTGGAAGGAAGAACTCGCCAAGACATTTCGTTGCGGGAAGAGTTGAGGGGATTGGTGCAACCTGGGTGGCTGGCATCACCGAGAAAGGCTGAAGACCCGTGTGTGGAAAACCTTGGCTCTTCAGAGGCAGACAACAGCAGTTGAAAAGATACTGGTCCTTGGCTTTTTGTAACAAAGTTTTCTGACTAAAAATGGCAAAATATGTTGTGTATCATTTGGCCGCAAGAGGGTTTGTCTAATTAATGCATAGCTGTGGTTTAGATTTGCTGGATTTTTTTGCACAAACTTGTCAGCTTTGCTGTGGTTATGACAGTGTTTCCTAAAAGAGCTTTAAAAGTACCATTTCTTTTTCCTGGGTTAAACTTTGAGGGCGCGTACCATGCTCTTTAGACCTGAAAGGATGGTTCTTTTGGGGGAAAGCAAAAGCAAATCAGCTGCCTTCAGAGGATCCCACCCTGTGTGTTTCTGCATGAGTCACCAATCAGGGAAGATTCTTCGTTTGGAAGGAGGCAAGCCCAAAGCGCTGACTCATGCAGAGGGGCACCAGGCAGACTCCTCGAAGGGTGGGTAATTCCGCCACGATGGAGCTGATAGAGTGATAAGATTGCACGATGTGGGACAGAATTTCCCACCCTCGGTGGAAATTGATGGCTCAATTTGAAGGAGCCGAGACAGAGCAGCAACTCATTCAGAGACACTGCAGGTAGCCTCTAGTGCAAAGGGGTCCTTCGGATTCATAGGGGGGCCCTATTTTAATTATTTCTTGTGACACAATTTTTGTGAATTACTTGGGTGAAAGTGCTAGTTCTTTTGCTCCCTTCCAACACTCCTCTGAGTTTGCTAGTATGCTAAGCCTCCTGATTCTTTTTAAAACTGGAGCTCTGCCTGTCTGCAGCAGGTGTCGAAATGAAGCAGTTGACGATTCAGTGTTTCTTTCTCAAAGAGATAATTAGATTTGGTTAATATCTGGCACATGCAGCATAGTAGATAGGTTGCTGCTTGTTACCATTTCTTCCTCTTTAACGTGGATTAGTCTCAAGATCTAAGAATCTAGCTTTGCTTGCTTTATTTTATATTACCATATTTACCCTAGTCTTGAGGCGCCATCAAATCTAATGCACACCTCAATTTTCAGAACCTTGGAACCAAAAAAGTAATTGGTGGCGAATGTAAATGTGTCATCGAATCTAATGCACACCTTACGTTTTTGCAACATAATTGGGCCAAAAAAAGGTAAGCATTAGATTCGAGTAAATACAGTAAATTAAAAAGCAAAGTTTTATTCCTTGGGATGGAAAGATAATCTGCAAAGCAGGCAAAACGTGTCTGCAAAAGTTACCTTTGTGTGTTGTGGGAATACTTGCCTCTAGACAATTGGTCTTACCATGGTGTCCTAAGTTAACGGTTAGGATTGAACTATTCAATGCATTGGCCCCCACAAGAGGAGTGAAGGCCGGACGGGTCCTCTTTCCAGATTTATTCCAGATGATGCTAGACTGTAACTCACATAATCCCTGACCTTTGGTTACTCTGTCTGGGGATTATTATGGTTATTTTTATAATTTACTTTCCCTTCACCCTAAAGTCCCAGGGTGAATTATAACAATTAAAACATAATGTTAAAAGCAGTCTTAAGCAACCTGGAATCACAGAAACAAGGTGGGCTCTAAAAATATACATTTCAGCTCAAAGTAAAGGGATGTGTTTGGCTAGGAGTTGTGGTCCGGGACTGATGGGAATTGTAGCTGGAGGACACCAGTATGAGGAAGGCTCTGGAAAGCCAGCTTCTAATATTTCACAGTGCCCATATTTTGAACTATACATCTCAAGTGTCAAAAGCCAGGTGAAGGGGGGGGTCCTTCAGCATTTCCCAAAAGCTGTATAATGAAGGTGCCAGATGCACCGCTGTGGGGAGGGAGTGCTACAACTTAGGGGCCACCACAAAGAAGGCCCTCTTCAAGCCCATCATCGCCAACCGCACCCTAAACTTCTGAGGACCAAGGAACTACCAAGAGAGCCCCCTTAACTGAGAGGGTCAGTAGAAAAAGAGGCAGACTTTCAGCAGTAGAGAGTAAATGTTCTGAGGAATGCGATAATAATTACATGCAGCAGATGTAGTGGTATTATTATTAATGCAATGTTATTCATCATATATTTGACGTGGGTATTTCACATTCTCTGATCCGTGGCTGAGTACTGAGTACCTGACATGATATTGGATCCGATTCTTGACAGCATTTGACTCTGACATGCTGGTACTTCTAGTATTTGATAGCAGGCGGTTTAGGAGTCATTCTGCCGTTAACCAGACTCCAATAATAAGGGAAGACCACCAAGCATATTTGGTTGCATTTCATGTAATGAAAGGCTCGGTTTCAAATCACAGCAAAATTTTGACATCTGAGTTCGAGAATCAAAATTCCAAATAGTTGGCTGGATTAAGTTGGTATGATTTTTGCTATACAATTTAGTTAGACTGTTGTTGGAAACTGTCAAATACATGCCGGTATCCTTCTTGCCTGTACGCTGCCCATTTTGTTGTTAGCTACCAACTCATTATAAGTCAGGCACTGTTAAAAAGTGATCTGTGGTGTAGATTCTTCCAGCGTCTAAGGCTGATGGAGAATATCAAAGATTTGCTAAATGCTTTCTACATTGCAGAAAATAGTATCAAGAGTATTTGCCACCCAAATTCACATGCGAGTAATTTTGAGGCGCATTTCACCTCCACTTCAAAACTGAAGTTAAAATTCCACACTTTAGAAATCTCAAATTTCTCACTAGGTGTTTTGTTTTTTGCATCCAAGGCTCAAATGTTGAAATTGTGTGTGTTGTCAGGGTTGTCTCTATCCACTTGCTTGCTTGGCACATGCAGTAGTGACAGCCCTTGCATTTCAGGAGCTCTGCCTTCTTTCTTTCTGTTTGCTGTATTAAAAATGATTTCCTCCCAAGTCTCTGCTTGAAAACTCTAGAAGACCAATAAACCTTGCAATGTTCAGCCAAGGCTGCCTTGTCAGTGTCTGTCTCAGTTAATTCCTTTAGCTGTGCCTTGATTAGCAGTAGCCTTTTCCTTTCCTTTCTTACTCTTAACACCTGGTGTCTTCATCTTCTGGAGAGAAATTTTGTAACGGTTCTTTATACAGCGCACATTTTGATTTCTTTCAAACTTGCAATTCCAAAAACCAAAACCAAGTTAAGAAGTGGGGAACAAATGCCATTGGCATTATTATTTTTTCCTTTTGAGCCACGGAATGCTCACAAACATTCTGACTTCTGGTGGGTGAAAGTGCCTGCAACAAGATGCTGGCAAGTAGTAATAGGTTCTGGGAAGGAGCTGTTTCAGAATTGTGTTAGGAAGGCAGTACACAAGAAAGAGAACTTTGAATGCTAGGGAACTGGGACATATGAATTTCACACCTTAATTTGAACAAACCTGCCAAAATGCTAGCTGCAAGTATATACCTTCTCTGTGTGTGTGTGTTTAATAACTTTATTTTAATCGTTGTTGTCTACCCCTTTAAGAATAATGGGGGCAAGAGTGGGCAGGTGTACAACTTTAAAGAAATGCCGTTATGAAGGTGGTGTTCATGGTTCTCCCCCACCTCATTTTATCATCGCTACAACCCTGTGAAGTAGGTTAGGCTGAAAGGCAGTCAGTGGCTCCCAAGGTCACTCAGATGGATGAGCAGAGATAGATAAGTTGTTGTTTTTTAGTGTGGTTTTCTTCTTGTCTATAATTCTTCTGCACTGATCTATTCCACTGCAATGCCTAGAAACATGGAGGAAGTGTGTAGGTTCCCAGATCTCCCGGTTCGGAAACCGCTGACTTACCAAGCCAAGCAGCTTATCGCAAGAGAAATTGAGCTGGAGAAGATGAGGCGGACGGAAGCCCTCCTTCATGCACGGAACTCTGGCCAGGTAAGTGGCTGGACGGCTCTTGGGGAGAGCAAGTGGATCAAAGAATAAGTGAGCCTGGCTTAGGCCCCTCTACAGATCTCGTGCATGCCCCAGAATCCTTTGCAGCCTGCAAAGGTTCGTTGGTAAACAAGCCTTCTACACCAGAGGTTCCCCAAGGAGAAAAACCCCTGAAAATTAGTGGTCCAGAGAAGGGGATAGGACCCCTTTTCAACCTGATGACGACCACTTCCCTTTGTGGGCAACTGTCTGTGGGTCACATGCCAGTGGTGGATGGTGCCAACTATAGGGGGCCCTGGGGGTCCGGGCACCCACAAAAAATTGTGGGTGTTCAGCACCCAGTCTTCAGGGCCTCCAGCATGACTTCTGGGGCCTTGCAAAGCACCAGCAATTGTGTCTGAGCCCTCGTGAAGCCCTGGTTAGCTTTGCAAATGTGCTAGCAGTCATTTTTCTCCACCATGGTGATAAAGCTTGCTGTTTTCTAAGCTCAGCAAATGTCTGACTTTTTTTTAAAAGTGCTACTCAACTGCAGCTGCAGGGATTGGCGTCGGTTCATTGACAGCCATAGTATTCATGTTGAGGTTTACATGCTTGACAGTCATAATTGTCAAATTCATTTAGAAAGCTCTTCTGCCCTCTGGTGGGTCCAAGTGCCTATTGCTGCCACCACACAAGTTCTTGGCACTGATCCTTTGACATTACATGTCTCCGTCCTCTTGATAACCAGGAAAGATTGGTGATATCTGTTGCGGGGTCTGTTCCAACATCAGGGTATTGGAGCCTCAGCTTCACGATCTGCCCTTCCAGTGAGCACTCCATTTCCTTAAGAATGGATAGGTTTGATCTTCTTGCAGTTCATGGGACTCTCAAGAGTCTCCTCCAGCACCATAATTCAAAAGCATCAATTCTTTGGCGATCAGCCTTCTTTATGGTCCAGCTCTCTCTTCCATACATCACTACTGGGAAAACCAGAGCTTTAACTATATGAACCTTTGTCGGCAAGGTGATGTCTCTGCTTTTTACGATGCTGTCTAGGTTTGTCATTGCTTTTCTCCCAAGAAGCAGGCATCTTTTAGGCAACCCTAAAGGAAATCTCTGATAGGCCACCCTAAACCTGTTGTGTAAAGGCCCTTTTTTTGAAGACGGTAATGCCAACGTAAACTAAGAGGAGGGTGGGAACAGGATGCCCAGTTTATGTGACTTTAAGGCCTTTTCGTGTTGCTAAATACTCCCACCCAAGAGATCACAGCATGGACAGTGGGTAAGTCAGTTGGTTAGAGTTTGGTGCTGATAATGCCAAGGTTGCAGGTATGATCCCCGTATGGGATAGCTGCATATTCCTGCATTGTTGAGGGTTGGACTCGATGATCCTCAAGGTCCCCTTCCAACTCTACAACACTATGATTCTACAAAGAACAGATTAGTGGTCCGCATGGAGTTGAAAAATTATTTGGCAGCTGGTACATTAAGCTTAAAAGATAAAGGGACCCCTCGCCGTTAGGTCCATCTCAGCGCTCATCTCGCTTTACTGGCCGAGGGAGCCGGCGTACAGCTTCTGGGTCATGTGGCCAGCCTGACTAAGCCGCTTCTGGCGAACTAGAGCAGCACACGGAAATACTATTTACCTTCCTGCCAGAGTGGTACCTATTTATCTACTTGCACTTCGTGTTTTTGAACTGCTAGGTTGGCAGGAGCAGAGACCGAGCAACGGGATTCAAACCGCCGACCTTCTGATTGGCAAGCCTTAGGCTCTGTAGTTTAACCCGCAGCACCACCCACATCCCACATAATTAGTCACACATAATTTGTTAAAACTTAGACAGATTTGCTGCCTGAAAACCTAGAAAGCTGCTGCCAGCCTGTGTTGTACTGAGCTAGATGATCAGTGGTCTGACTCAGCAAAGAACACATTCTTATGTTCCTAATTGTAGAATAGTAGAGTTGGAAGGTGGCCTAGGGGTCACCTAGTCCAACCACCTGCAATGCAGGGATCACGGCTCAAGAATCCCTGGCAGATGGCCATCCAACTTTGTTTAAAAACCTCCAACAGAGGAGAGTCTACTGTCAAATTATCATGATGATGGAAGAGAGCATTGAAAGCTTCTGTCCCCTAGAGGGTGGCATTTCCTTTTCCAAGACCAGATCTGTAAATATGCTGTTAGCCAATAGTGATGGAAACTGAAAATAGTTGCAGGTTTGCAGCAATCATGGAATTGTGGAGACCAAATGGGCTCAAAGGTCTTTCTCGGCAAACGCTCAAGGGAACAAGGAGCCAAAGACTAATTAAGAATCTGGGCCAGCTACTTATTAAAATACACGATGCAAGCTTTTTGAATCACACGAGTCTCTTCCTGTGTTTTGGGTGGTAATAGACTTCTTATGCCAGGATGCAGTGCATGATGCACACACACACACACACACACACACACACACACACACACACACCAGGGTGTTTGCTTTTTTGTTCCTAATATGCAATGCTGGTCTACAAACTGGCAGCCACGGCTGTGTTGTGCAGTGTGACTTCTGCTGATACATCCAACATTGGTCCTAGAATTAAGCGGTCTGAAAATCTTTGACATCTGTTGAGTTGCAGTGAGTTGCTGGAAATTGTGTACCAAATGGTTCCTGAAATCTCTGAAAACAAGACTTGCTTCAGTAAGACTATCAGTGGCTGGGACTCTGTGTAGCTCCCTCTATTGCGGAATGACTCCCCTGATTTGCAAAATGAGGAAATTTGTAGATTTGCATAATTTATACAGGCTGCAGAGCTGAGCTTTCCTTGTTGCTGTTTCGTTTTTTAAATGCAGAATACAAACAGCCTTGCTAATTAAGCAGGCTGTGGGATTGCAGGTTTAATTAGGTTTCATATGGGCTGGCTGATAAGGGAAGAATTAATATAGTACAAAAGGAAATGAAATAATAGACGACTCCCCCGCCCTGTATTTTTTTTATACAAGAAATGGAAAGAGAGAGTAAACAAACATGATTCTTAAGAAAGAAAAAAACCTGTGGAAAAATTATTTGACCATATAGAATTGTATTTTAAAATTCTAAAACTTTAAAGGGAAAAGAATAAAAGAGACCAGCTGCTTTTGGACAATCAAATCTTGGTTGTTGTTTAGGACGACATCAGCCCTGGTGAAGACAGCCATATAATACTGGAGCTGACAGGAGCTATACTCCAAAGCATCTGGAGGGCACCAGAGGCTGGCTTCTTACAAGATATGCACAAACTTCATGCATCAAAACGTACCGTAGCTGTTTTTCTCCTCCCTCTCTAAAAGTAGAGTAAACAAGCCAGGAAGCAACAGTTAACCATAGCTTTCTGTTACAGGCAAACCAGGAGACTATGGTGAGCAGAACAGTCCCAAATGGGGCCTGGTGTTGATTTTGCATTTTCCTTTTTTCTTGCTTTTCTGGCTTGGTTTCAATCACTGGAATTTATTGATTATGTAGATTGTGAGAGAGAGAGAGAGAGAGAGAGAATGAATGAATGAATGAATGAATGAATGAATGAATGAATGAATAGTGGTTTGAGTGTCATCCTAGAACCCAGGAGACCAGGATTCAAATCTTCATTCCACTGTGAAGCTCACTGGCTGATCTGGTGCCAGTCGCCATCTTTCAGCCTAACCTACTTCACAGAGTTGTGAGGTTGAAACAGAACCATGTACGCTACCTTGAGCTCCCTCAAGGAAAAAGTGGGGCGTGAACATGACGAAAAGCACCTCAACAGAACTGAAAAGAGATACAGAAAGATTCTGCAAATAAATACAATAAATTAACTAACCCTTCTCTGCCTGTCTCCATCTTCCCCGCAGGCAATGGAGACAACTTCGCTCCCAAAAGAAGGCAACCACAAAGCAAGCCATGAGCCGGCACTGGCCGAATCCAGAGTGCGGAACCACAAACAGCGTCTCGACCAGATTGTGAAGAGAGCCACATTTGAGGAGAAGGTGAGGGCAGCGTCCAAGGAGTGCAGGCAGCAGAGGACCATAGCCCAGGGCAGCTTGCAGTGCCAGCACAGCCTGGCAGCTTGCGCCTCATTCCCTTTGCTGTGTTTCTGTCTCGCATAGTTGAGAAAGGCCCGTGTCTTCAGTGCAGCAATTCTGGCGGGTCTTGTCCCAGTGCATGTATGAAGCTCTCCTTTCTTCTGTTTGCTGTCTAGTCCTAGAATTGTCGAGTTGGAAGGAACCACAAGGTCCCTCTAATCCAGTCATAGGCAACCTTGGCTCTCCAGATGTTTTGGAACTACAACTCCCATGATCCCTAGCTAACAGGGCCAGTGGTCAGGGATCATGGGAGTTGTAGTTCCAAAACATCTGGAGAGCCAAGGTTGCCTATGCCTGCTCTAATCCAACCTCCTGCAGTGCAGGAATCTTTTGCCCAATGTGGAACTCAAATCCACGAGGTCCGGGCTGCGCAGGTGCACTGGCAAAGCCCATGCAGCAGTCCGACTGGTGTCGCTGCACAGCCTCCACCTGGCAGCCATCCTAATCTCCATCCTCCCAGTAAATGGCAGCAGCACCACTGCTGGGAGGCTATTATTGCAGCTCCACTGCACTGGGGAACCAGTCCTGATGTTCACTGGTTTGCAGTAAAAGCGGGGTGGTGGCTTTTTAAGGACCGGTGGGTGGCAACTGTAAAGATCAGCAAGGCCACTTTTATGTTACAGGTGCAGCTCGAAGGTACCGAAATAGGCTGCATCCCAAACATCCCTCTCCATGAGGCTGAAGCCGGGTTGCAGACCTTGTACATAGCTTTCTTTTTCACTAAGAGAACAGTACCTGGGGGCAGAGTTAAGGGAGAGGTGTGGATAATAAAACTAATTTATCCACTGGGTTGGTGAACCCATAGAATGCTGCCTTATACTGAGTCAGAGCCCATAGTATTGTCTACATTGACTGGTAGCAGTTCTTCAGAGTTTCAGGCAGGGAGTCCCTCCCCAACCCGACATAGAGATCTTCTGCATTCAAAGCAGATGCACTGAGCTATACAGCCTTTCTTTTGAGGCTGCCGGCTGCCGTGCCTTGGATAGGATGGTCCTTCACTTGCAGTTGTGCAACGCTAAATAGGGACCGCTCCGGCAGGAAGGTAAACAGCGTTTCCGTGCGCTGCTCTGGTTCACCAGAAGCAGCTTTGTCATGCTGGCCACATGACCCGGAAGCTGTCTGCGGACAAACGCCGGCTCCCTTGGCCTATAGAGCGAGATGAGCGCCGCAACCCCAGAGTCGGACACGACTGGACCTGATGGTCAGGGGCCCCTTTACCTTTATAGTGTGGTGCCTGCAAACTAGATATCCCTTTGCTGGGGGCGGGGGCTTGTTCGTTTTTGTTTTATATTTTATTGTTTGGTTAACCAAGAAAAAAAAGTGCAACCCTAACAAAAAACACACCAAAGATTCAAAAATCTAAACTTTAAAGCCTCACAGCCTAGGAGGGCAAAAGTACAAAGATACAGCGCAGCTCCAAAGGGATAGTAAAATATTCACAAATACAAAGATCCCCTTTATAAAGCTTGTTGGGATTCTGGTGAACACTGAGTTAAAACACTCTGGAGGCGTTGTGATTCTCTGGGTGTCTGCCCATAAGTGATATGTGCAATTTCCTTTGTTCTGAGTTCAGTTTTGGTTTTGAGTCTGAGAGTCTGAGTCTGAGTTTCTGCCGGAAAGGAGTGTGTATGAGAGAGTGCTAGAGATAAGAGCTGCAAACATGCAACTAGCTTCTGTTGGTTTTGCTGTTTCTTTTATGCTTCTGTAATAAAGTTGAGTTAGACTAGAAGCAACGGAGTTGAGTCTGTTTTATTGAAGACACAGACTGCCATCGTTCCAGCTGCGCTGTAACTCTGCTGGGTCCAAACAAGAAGAAGCTTTGCAGAGCGAGCTGGGGAGCGTGCTAGGCAGCCATTGAAGATTGGTTGCGTGGGTCTAAGGATTTACGACCCACAATACTACATTTATCACAACCAAGCTTTATAAAAATACAAGTATTCTCTACTTGTGAGTTCCATCATTATTGAGAATAAAGTTTCTATATAGTCCTAAATGAGCTAGACATTGATATATACTGGTGGCGCGGAGTGATCATGCACTTCATTATTCAGTTAAGAAATAAAATGATGGCATAGATAGTAAAAAAAACACCTGTCATTCAAGCTCTCTGCCCTTTAGTTTATGAGATACCTTTTCCTTAAGGCAATTTGCCAGGCCCTTGAATGCCAGCAGTCCAAATTATTAAGATTAAAAGCCTTCCAGGATTGAGCAATACTTTGCTGGTTTTGCAGTGTCCACTGCAAGACATTCCTTGGTTTGGAGAGTTGTTCTCCAGGAAACACAATGGGGTCTGCCTGGTAACTATTTGCATGGGTGATCATCAATGAGCAAATGCGTCAGAACACATTCTAAAGTAAACCCGCATTCTGTAGCTAAGCTGGAAGTCCTGTGCGGGCCAACTTGCAAAGCTCCGTGCCCATGTGACATTGGGCTTCTCTGAGGAAACCAGGCAGATGTATTGCATTTAACAACTGTGGGTGATGTGGGGAGTAGATGGTGCCCTCTCATAATGGCTTCTGTTCCTTTCCGCAGCCAGAAACAGATTTCTTCGGCCGTGCGATTGTCAAGAAAAATGTGTCTCCGTCAGCAGGTATGTTCTGGGGTGGGGATAAAATTTCCATTAGAAGGGGGAGGGAGACTGGGCTTACTGAAGTGGATAGGTGGTGTCAGCAGAGAAGATGGTTTAGCTGCCTTGGTACATACACACAGGGCCTTCTTTGTGGTGGCCCCTAAGTTGTGGAACTCCCTCCCCACAGAGGTCCACCTGGTGCCTTCATTATACAGCTTTGGGCAAATGCTGAGGTTGAACCTCTTTGCCCTCCTAGCTTTGCCTCTGTGGTGTAGTGGTTAAGAGTGATGATCTAAGACCTGGGAGATAGGGGTTCAAATCCCCACCCAGTCTGTTGCATAATCAGTTTGCAGCACTAATGGAACATTTGTGGCCCTCCACGTTATTGGACTACAACTCCCATTTTCCTTGACCATTAGTCATGCTGGCTGGGACTGATGGAAGGTGGCGGTTAAAAACATCTGAAGGACCACAGGCACCCATCCCTGAAAATTCCTTCATCAATCTTACGTCTTTCTTTCTTTTTCCCCTTTCCCAACAGCCAATCAGGAACCTGAGAAAAACCGAATAGAAAAACAAATTGGGAAGGCTGTTGGGCAGAGCGATATTTGGTTTCGGTTCAACGAAGGGGTCTCCAATGCAGTTCGGAGGAATATTTACATTAAAGATTTGTTCTAGTGATTGAAATGTGGGCAGGAAGCACAGGAGTCAGCTGGCATGTGGGTACCATGTAAGGATATTTTGAACAAAAATGTTTATGTATGCTTTTGTATTGAATCCTGTTTTATATATAAAAAGAAAGGAATAAATTTGAGACATGCACAGTGCCACTTTCTTTATTTTGCTTAGAAGCCCTTATCACATTTGCTTAGCTTTTTTTTAACTGCAAAACGGTATATCCTACAAGATACAAAAAAGTATTTAAAGTAATCAAAAATTATTTTATAAAACTTGTGTTGTTCCTTTACAAGTCCCCCCCAAAAAAGACCAAAAAAAAGAATTGCAGGTGTATAGGAAAGAGAAACTACAGGGTTCATAAAGCTGCAAATTTTGCTTAGTTTTTGTTGTGATTCCTGCATTGCAGGGGGTTGGATTCGATTCTTCTTTTGGGTCCCTCCCAACTCTACCATTTTATTATCCCATGCTGCATCCAGTGTCCCTATATCTTCCCAGATGGTGGTGCCAAAATTCAAAACAGGGGGGTCTCTTTTCCATCCGTACTCTCTTCAGTGATTGTTCCCAACTGGTGAACAGGGGCACACCAGTGTGCTACTAGGACAGGGTGTGACATGCCTTGAGAAAGGGTGATCCACTCTTAGATGTGTCCTTCGTCTGTCAAGATGGGAAGACCTCGTTCAGCACCGATTCTGCTACCCAGCACTGCCAACATATGAACAGTGACATTATCCCAGGAGGGAAGCAATTCTACATGCACCTGAATTCTCTCATGCAGCCTAGACCATAGATGGTGGGTAGAAGGGAACCCCCAGAAGCATCACCATTGCTCCAGAAAGTGCATAGGTATTCCTGAGCCCCTATCTCCCTAGGGAAAGGAGGGAAATCTGGGTGCAATGGGCCTGATGGTACAACATTTGCAGGGAGGGTGCCTGCCTGTTCTGTGAAATCTGTATGTCGGTGGTTTGAAGTGCACCTCCCATTTTAACCCAGGGGAAGGAAGAATGCTCTTCCCCAAATCATACCAATGAGGGAAACCTTTAATTAGTTTAATTAGTTTAAAGGAAACCTTTAATTAATATGAACTCAACTGTGCTAGCAGGGGGGGGGGAGGTAAAAGTGTGAGTTTAGCCATAGTGAGGAACTAAAATAAAAACTTTATACATTAAGTTTTCATGCAATTTTGAGTATCTCCAAAGGAAGCTATTTTTATTTATCGTGGACGAAATTTTGGGAGGCAATGGGTTAGAGGATGGTGCATTTCCCCTTTTCCACCCACGGATTGTTCTTCATCAGCTCTGGGTTCAGAAATGGATCTTCTGGAATGCCATCTTCTATCCACTTAAGAAATCTAGGGTGGAAAGAGAATATATGAGGGTCTTTCCTCGTTGCAATAGTAGGCCAACATCTGGCTGCGTCCAGAATATCTTGGGCCTGGTCCCAAATCTCATGTCCTTCTCTCCCTTTTAAAAACTTTTTTTTAAAAAAAAATCCTGAATTATAACTCCCCATCATCTATGGTCATACTCACTGGGGAGTTGAAATTCAGCATCATCTAGAGGCCATAGGCTAAGTACACCGGCTTTACAAGGTAGATGGGTTGACAGCAGAGTGCTGGGCTAGTGAGACCCCTACCACATGCTATCTTATTGTACCCAGAGGCACTCTGTACATAGATGAAAACTTGTGGGCTTGTGAACTGAAGCTTCTCAGGTACCTAGAAAAATCCCAGGCCTGCATCTGTTTCTATTGCTGTGATGTGTATTTCTAGAGCCAAACATCTTAGGGAAAGCTCTTCATTCTTAAGGTTCATGTTCTTGAGTAGCTTTTAATTACTTTTGCTAGCAGGAAACGCACAGCTAGAGGATTTTGAGGGTGGCAGAGTGTGTCTGCCCTCAAAAGTCTCCACTTTCTCATAGGACAGCCGCCCCCAGGGTTTCTCAAGAGAGAAGGATGCAACGCACAATGGTGTTGGTATTGTCCACACTGACTGGCAGCAGCTCTCCTGGGTTTCAGGCCAGAGACCCAACCCTACTCGGAGATGCCATTGGGGATTGAACCCAGGACAATCTACATTCAAAGCAGGTGCCCAACATTAGGTGTTTTCCACTCCATCTCAAGCCTATCTTTGTCGGTACTGGGACTAGAAACCTGAGAGGGAGGTTTAAAATAAGCCTGATGTTCTTAATATGCTAGATTCCACTTATGTGGAATGTACTTAGTCGTGTGTGTATAAGGTGGCAGGAAGGAGAAATAGCAAGAGAGGAAGCTGTTTGTGGACTCACTCGGGGATCGTTTTTGAGGACATCTCCCGCTTGTAAGCCAGCTGGTACTTAAGGCTTTCGACTTCCTTCTTCCACTGAGGGGCTTCCCATTCATCCATGGGGATGTGGCTTGGTGGCTGATCGGGTCAGAGAAGGAGAAGCGTCAACCTAGGCAGAAAATTAAAAACAGTGAGTAGATTTTAATTGGCTTGTTTGTGCCTCTTCCAAGAAGTGCATGCTGGAGCCCCCCCCCCCCCCCCAGAAATTACCCTAACCTATTTAGCAGGATTTCTGTGAATATAAGAAGTAGGGACTGAGCTAAGGTTGGTCGGCATGCTTCATGGCAGAGATTTTGAACCATGCTTTCCTTTCCAACTAACACTAAACATTGCATTGCTCCTGAGCATACTCAACCCTCCCGGGACTTTTTGGTGTTTTGAGTCTCCTCTTCCCTCACTCCCAAGTTTTATTTTTATTTTTTAAAGATTGTTTATATATATTGCAAACCTCAGAGCTTGTATTTGAGAGAGAGAGAGAGAGAGAGAGAGAGAGAGAGAGAGAGAGAGAGAGAGAGAATATACAGTTTACATAAAAACAAACATACCAACGGCATTCAATATGTCCTAAAAATGAGATAAATCCTGAACCCACAACAATACATGTTTCCCAGCATCCTGTTGGCTCTTAGCACCTGAGTTTGCTACAAAGGGACTAATGTCAGTTAGAGAAAGATTGAACTAAAAATAATAATTGGTCCAAGTTGTCTCTAGGGCGGGCTGCCTGCTGATCAAGTAAAATAGCCTGACTTTGCATCAAGTAAAACTTTTCTCAAGGAAAAATAGTGAGTATATTTTCAAAGGACAGAGCTCTAGAGAGGGAACAGGAGGTGTTAACACCCACAATTGATACATCAGGGAAATTGGAACTAATTGCCATGTTGGATCTTGCCTTTGCATATACTTTGCTTCACCAAGCACAGATGGGGAAGAACTGGATGTGGGTCAGTTTGCAAAACCATCCTAAAACATCTGCTGCTTCCAACACAACCGCAGGTTGAAAGGTTGGCCCTTGGAAGGTACCTTGCCCCCTCTGACATGGAATTTCTTTCCAGTCAGCCTTCTGAGCTCAGTGCCCCTGAATCCATCCCAAAATACCCATTTCACAAAAGGAAAAACGGGGTGCTCAGATCCTCCGCCGTCACACCCACCAAGGCGGGGGGGGGGGAACCCTACCCTCCCACAAAAACACAGACAAAAAGAGGAAGCAACTACCCAAAGCAAAAATTAAAAGCTCAAAAACTAAATTTAAAAATAAAATAAAATGGGGAGGGTCAAGAGATGTTGGAGTTGTAGTCCAGAACATCTGGAGGGCATGAAGCTGATACAGGCTGCCTTAGGTTCATCATTGCAGGGGGTTGGACTAGATGACTCTTGGGGTCCCCCTCCAACTGCAATTCTATTATTCTACATCACCTTTCATGGTAACCACAGGAGGAGTCGGTGCCTGTTGCTGTGGGCAAGCTGACAAGTGGAAATACGACAGATGTAGCAGGTGCCTTTCCCACCCCTGGTGACAAACTTTGGTGGAATTATCAATCTCCCTTTGAGCCTCCAGATGCCCTGGTTCTGCATCTCCACAAGCCTTTGGCACTATAACATCAGCAAGTCAAGCTCTCCCCCATCACCACATTATTTCCCAAGATCTCACCTGTATTACATTTCTGCTAATCACAGAAAATCAAACGGTGCTAAGTGGGTTTCTTTTAGGTCAGAGATGGCCATCCCATGCCTGGTGGATATGAGGGAGGGTCTCTTTGATAGGGTGGGCAAATGCCCAGCAAAAAATAGTTCCTATGCCTTTAAACCAGGAGTGGGGATCATATACCATTCTATATAACATCATATTCTATATAACATATATATATATAACATATCATATATAACATATCATATTCTATATAACATCATAGTATATGATACCATATATCATATACTATTCTCCATCCAGACCAGCAAGAGACACTGTTAGAGTTCAAGAGCATGTTCCAGCCAGGCAAAAGCACTCAAGGAGGATGTGAAGAAAGGAGAGTGAGGGATGTGGCTTGGAGAGAGTCCAAAGGGCCAGATAGAGAAATCTGGAGGGCCAGATTTGACTCCTGGGCCTGAAGTTCCCCACTCCTGCTTTAAATTGTACAGAGAGGAGATTTTCCAGGGCCCTCAACTCAAAATACAAAGGAACTCCTGGGGAAAGCTGCATGAGCCTTTTGTCCCAGATAAAGGCAGAACTATGTGTATTTTAGAACAACATAATCTGCCTCCCAAGAGTGAGTGCTGGGTCCTGCATACATTTAGTAAACTAGACATTGTTTGCATAGCGTTAAATGGCAAACGTTAGTTTAGTTATGGGGCAAGGAGCTGCCTTGGTCCCTGAAAGCCACTCTCTATACCAGGCATCCCCAAACTGTGGCCCTCCAGATGTTTTGGCCTACAACTCCCATGATCCCTAGCTAACAGGACCAGTGGTCAGGGATGATGGGAATTGTAGTCCAAAACATCTGGAGGGCCGAAGTTTGGGGATACCTGCTCTACACCCTCCACTGGGATCCTCATTCAGCAATGGCTCTCACAGCCTCTCATTGCCTGTGGACACTAGCAAATGGAATTTGAGAAACCAGTTTTCACAAGGTCTAGGAAAATGGATCTGTTAAAAATAAAAGTCAAAGCAAAGTTTCTCTGGAAGCCAAAGTGTGTTCTGCACTTGCAGAGGTTGGCAGTCACTATTAGACAAGGAGTCTGTGTCTCCTTTTCAATTAATTCTATAGGGTGAGTGTGAAAGTCCCTGGTGATGACTATGAAATCCAGAGCTGGGAAGCCCTTTGAGGTTGGAGCTATCTATCTGGGGGTGACCCCATTATACGCAGTACAGTGGTGCCTCGCTTAACGAATGCCCTGCTTAACGAAATTTTCGCTTAACGAAAGGATTTTTCGAGCGGAGCTTGCCTCGCTAGACGAATGCGCTTTACGAAAAATTTGTCTAGCGAATCGCGGTTTCCCATAGGAATGCATTGAAATTCAATTAATGCGTTCCTATGGGCAAAAAAAAATTCAAAAAAAATTCAATGCATTCCTATGGGATTCGCTAGACAAATTTTTCGCTATAAGAAAAGACCCGTGGAACGAATTAATTTCGTCTAGCGAGGCACCACTGTATTTCAAAGTATGCTGTGGGGCCAGGCTTATGGAAAAGTGATGCTTCCCCCCCCCCTATCCTATGATTTGCATAGTTTTATCTCGTGGCATTAGCATTTAACTAACAAATCCTTCTAAATGCTGTCTCCCACAGGAGGGTCTGGGGAAGGGGAGGGGGAGAGAGCAAGCAGCTGTTGCTGGCTTGATGGAAATGAGAGATTAAATCCCTAAGCAAATCGCTGTTCGGCAGGACTGTGGTTGATGGTGAACGAAAGGGGGGGGCGAGGTAGGGGTTAAGCTCCACAAAACCAACATATTGCCAGTTTGTTTCCAGGGGGCAGTTTAACACAGCCACACACTGCAAGTTGTTGGCCAAACAGTTCTGCCTGAGCAGCTTTTGTCGGTCGGTTTATCAATGGAAATTTGATTCATTGGTTTACTACTTCCTTACTCAACGGGAGGCTGTACATTAAGGTATCCTACTCAGAGCAGACCCGCTGAAATGAAAGTTAGTCATGTTGATTAACTTCAATGGGTCTACTCTGAGAAGGACCTGCACTGGATGCCACCCATATTTCATTATTATTTTTAAGATGGTTTTGGCTCTGTGATTAAGGGATTAAAAATATATCCTTTGGGGTACCATTTCCTGCTAAGAATGGGTTGTCACCAGTGTTGATGTTACTCAGAGTAGACCCATTCAAATAATGGGCATGGCCAGCCTAGGTTTATGTACTTTAATGGGTCGACTCTGAGTTGGGTATAACACACCAGAGCTACCCTGTTTCCCCGAAAATAAGACATACCCATAAAATAAGCCGTAGCAGGATTTCTAAGCATTTGAGCAAGATAAGTCATACCCCGAAAATAAGACATAGTGATAGGCGCAGTTCTGGAGGGCGCCAAGGAAGTGGCGAGGCTGGATGCATAATAAAAATAAGACATCCCCTGAAAATAAGCCATAGTGTGTCTTCTTGAGGAAAATTAAATATAAGACAGTGTCATATTTTCGGGAAAACACTGTATCTCCCAAAGGGCATCTGTGTTCATATTACTGTCATTCACATTTGTATTACTGAATCAAGTAACAGTTGGTTAAGAGTTTGGTGCTGATAATCCCAAGGTCGCAGGTTTGATCCCCGTATGGGACAGCTGCTTATTCCTGCAGTGCAGGGGGGGTGAACTAGATGATCATGAGGGTCCCTTCCAGCTCTACAATTCTATGATTCTATACCTGCCTTTTAACTGAGGGGCCAACTATTGAATCCATTGATAACACTGAGGTCTTATCCAACTTGATACCTTCCAGAAGTTCTGGATCACAAAAGCCATCTGTTCCAGCCAGCACATGGGACTCATTGCTGTAGTCCAAAACATCTGAAGGGAACCACCAGAAATGCATTTCTTTCTAACTAATGTATTGGTCAGGATGCCTCCAAAAAGGAAGGGGCAAATGACACCGATGTATGTTTGATGTCTAAAACCACACCGAGTCATCATTAAATTTGAAAGGCCACATAATACGCTCAAGCACAGCTGCTGTTTTCCCAACCCCAGAGTTTTCATTGGCACAGGGTGGGGTTGGGAACAGGCAAGGAGGGGAGAGGAGAAAGACTATGCCAGCAATATTGCAGCTAAGGTCTCCTTGCTATCTGTTTCTGCAAACACGTCTTTCATATTTGACCCATGACAGGGTCTTTTCAACGTCAATTCTCCCGTTATGAACTGCCCTCCCTAATGAGGTGTGACCGTCTCCATCGTTATCAACTTTCAGGAAGAATTTGAAAACAATCCTGACTCCCTAGCTCAGGTAAAGTGTACATAATAATGCATACAGCACGCAAAGGATATACATTAGGGGAAATCGCTTTTCAAAATGTGTATATTTCAGCCAAATTGCATACAAACATGCATATTGAGAGAAATTTGCACTAAAAGGCCGAACGATTTTTCACGCGCTTTAAAAAATAATAATTCTCAAACCAAACTGAAGACTAGACAAATGAGAAACTATCTTATGAAATAAGCAGATAATAAATTTTATAAGAACCTGATTCTGGACAAATATGGACTGTCTCAATGGCTAGATATTTGCAGCGGTGAACAGAGAACAAAAACCTACCTTAGCAGTCCAGCTCCTGCCCTGTAGAAACTCAGCCCTCTCACACCAGGGCTTGAAAAGGCTGCCACTTTGCATGCATTACACACATTGCCATTTAACTAAGCAATCTCCGGGTCTGATTTGATTGCAATTTGAATAGTATGAAAAGCTATCGGGTCAAGAGAGATGCTGCGTCACATCTGCTAAGGAGAAGGACATCAGGTTGCACCCAAAGTTATTTCCCAGCAGTGTAGCCCTGCTGAAATCACTGGCAAGTTCAGTAATTGCAATGGGTATATGCCAGGGGTCAGCAACCTTTTTCAGCCGCGGGCCGGTCCACTGTCCCTCAGACCATGTGGGGGGCCGGAATGAACAAATTCCTATGCCCCACAAATAACCCAGAGAAGCATTTTAAACAAAAAGCACACATTCTACTCATGTAAAAACACCAGGGGGCCCCCACAAATAACCCAGAGATGCATTTGAAATGAAAGGACACATTCTACTCATAAAAACACGCTGATTTCCGGACCGTCCGTGGGCCAGATTGAGAAGGCGGTTGGGCCACATCCAGCCCACAGGCCTTAGGTTGCCTACCCCTGGTCTATGCTGTGCCTAATTTAGGTGGATATGAGCCCAACCATCTAAGGCAGTCTTCCCCAACCTGGTGCCCTCCAAATGATTTTGGACTACAACTCCCCATTAGGCACAGCCAAGCCCATTTCTTCTGGAAAAGGGTGGTAAGCTCAGTGGTGGAACAGGTGCTTTGCATGCAGAAGGTCGCAGGTCCATGAGGACTGCAATTTTAGCTCAGTGGCGGAGCACTTGTTTTGCATGCAGAGGGTCCCCAATTTAATCCCTGGCATCTCTGGAGAAGGCTGAGGATAGGCTCCAGGAGGGCCTCTGCCAGTCAGTGTTCACAAAACTGGGCAAGAAGGTGCGACTCAGTATACGGTGACTTCCTATGTTCCTATTTAAATTGTCCCTTTATTCAGAACCATGAGGACTGGGATCTTAGTTCAGTAGTACAGCACCAGCTCTGCACATGCAGAAATTCCCAGTTGCAATCTCAAACGTCATCTCCAGGCAGGGCTGGGAGAGACTCCCAGCTGGAAACCATGGATCAAATGCTTTATGCCCGAAACAGGAGTCCGGACTCCACCCAAGTGTTGAGCTAACCTAAGATTAGCAGATCCATGGCCAGCACAACATCCTCCATAACAAACACACCAGAGCATTGGGGACCGTGAGTACATCAGTTGGCCGTGCCAACGCAGCTAGTCCACTGCGTTTCATCTCCCTCTGGGCAAAGGCACAGTTGAAAAACAAACAAGCTTTAAGAGCTCAAATGAATCCACACAGGACAGCGAATTTCAGACGCCCTCCCCAGATGCTATTCTCTGGGGCTGCAGTAGATCTTGGGGCACATCCCGGGATCCAGTCTCTGGTTGTGTGGCATGGCGGAGGAGTCTAGATCTTGCTCTAGAACAGCAGTGCATCTGGGGAGTTTTCTAACCTGGACTTACTGGTTTTACTGGGCCTCCTTGTAAGACAGCCATGTGCTGCGCACACACTTAACATTTCATCATTCACCCATAATTCCATGCTTTACAGCTGCTTCTACATTCCTGATATGCCGGAAGACACACAGAAAAGGAAAAGGAACATTTGCCAACCCTGAGAAATATGTGCAATTTTTCATTTTAAACTCACTTAAAAATCATAACACCATCATGTCTACAAGGATAAAAATGGGGGTTGCTTCTGCTGGCATAGGAACCAACTGGCATAGGAATGAGCATCATTTTGTTGTTGGAAAAGATGATAAATATTTTAAAGTAAAAATAATTTTCAGGATTGCTTAAAAGACGCCAAGCAGAAATAAGTTCCTTTTTCAATAGTAACATCCCTCTCTGTTAACCAGGCCAGCAATACACATACATTTCTCTCTCGCAGGAAGCAGCCTACAGGTGAGATTTAAGGAGCTATCTAGTCCTGCATCCTTTAGCTCAATGGTAGAGCATCAGGTTGTCCCAGGTTCAATTCTCAGCATCTCCAGGGAGGGCTGTGAAAAGACTCCTATCTAAATTCACTGCTGGTCAGTGTAGAAAACTTGGTATAAGGCAGCTTCCCACGTTCCAACTACTAGATGTCTCTGGAAGAATGAAGGTGGCAGCTACCTGCTCTTGCTTGCCCCCTCCCCCAGCATCTTGATACTCAAACGGTATACTGTTCCTAGACATGGAAGTTTCCTTTAATTATCATTAATTTCCAATGGGCCACATCCAATGTTATCCCTACTCAGGGTAGATCCACTGAAATCAATACACAACTAGCTTAGATTCATTGATTTCAATGTAACGACTCCGAGTAAAACGTGGTTGGATTCAGCGAAACGATGATAAAAAGTCATAAATTGTAAGAGTAGAGATGGTGAAAGGCCTTGGTCTGGAGGTCAAAACTAATCCCATTTTTTTGTAACCAGAAATATTCACCCCATCTAATGGGCACGATGTTTTATTAATAAAAGAAGTCAAAACCAGCAACCTACCTTGGAAGAAGCAGTAAGGGCTTAAAAGACCAAAGGGGAAAAGTTGTGTGTTTGTTCTTTTTCTTTTGGAAGGAAGACTTTTCCCACTGAAGATTGGGTCCACCTAAAAAAAAGGCTCAAAACAGCTTCCCAGGACTTTCAGTTGTACGTTCGCCTCTCCAAGCAGAACCCTCCGTTGCTGTTAACAATCTGAAATCCTGAATGTAATCTATTAAAGTCTGCCCAGCTGCCTCCGAAAAGGGAAAGAACAGGGATAATGAGAAATCCCCCCCCCCAGCCTCCTCCCTCCCGCGGGTGCTCTGTTTAGCAGCTTGGAGCCCAGATAAGCTGAGAAAGAGAAAGTGCACCCTTTGTCTTCCACGGGTAGCGATTGCTCCAAATGCCCTCTTACAACAGGTTCTGCTGAAACAGAGCCTTGGGGTTAAGGTGCTGAGGCGGCTGTCTCATTAGAGGGATCGGGATGGAGGCAAAGGATGCTTGGGCTGCCATAGATACAGTACCTCTTCCCCTCTCTTAAGAACAGCACCTTAATTGCATCCCTGGGGCCTGGAGGGATGGGCGAGGAACACCTAAAGATGCACACTGTGTGCAAAAGCAAAACAAGTGTGCTATATATCACTATTTCTGGTGCACCTACCTAGGCCTAGCAAATAAATATTTAAATAAATCAACTCGCCATCATGGTAGGGGATTGGCTCTGTAGGCCAATTAATCATCATCGTTGTTGTTGTTGTTGTTGTTGTTGTTGTTGTTGTTGTTGTTGTTGTTGTTGTTAAATTACCCAACCTTCACTAGATTCCAGGGTGGATTGCAATAATTTAAAATCCATCATTAAAAAGTTAAAACAGATCTGTTACAGGAATAGGGCGGGCTCTAAAAACCCACAACATCAGATGAAGCCACAGAGAAGGCCCTCTCCCAGACTACCGTACTTATGAGGGCTGAGGAACTGTCAAGAGGGCCCTCTTTGCTGATCTTAACCTCTGGGAGCATCAGAAGAGCATCACCTCCCTCCTATAAGATTTATATAATGCGTTTGACATGGCCAACACCAGATTTAGGGCGGTGCGGGTGGTTCCACCGGACCAAGGGGGCACAAAATTGAGAAGATCCGTTTGGTAGCAGCAAAGTTTGGCCTCACGCAGGGCGCCCTGTTATGAAAGATTACCCCCTGTGCATGGGGCTGCCCTTGAAGACGTTCTTGAGCAGGCATCCCCAAACTGCGGCCCTCCAGATGTTTTGGCCTACAACTCCCATGATCCCTAGCTAACAGGACCAGTGGTCGGGGAAGATGGGAATTGTAGTCCAAAACATCTGGAGGGCCGGAGTTTGGGGATGCCTGGTCTTGAGGCTGCAGCTAATGCAGAATGTGGCTGCTGAGTTGGCGAGGGGCTCAGCCCAATGAGACCATGGGCCACTGGTTCTTCTGAGAATGCCTCACTAACTGGTAGCAAGCTACCAGGCCCATTTAAAAGTGTTAGCATTGGTGTAAGAAAGTCCTAAACAGCTGGGGACCAAAATACCTGAAAGAGCGCTTCCAGTATTATCAAGCCTGTCAGGCACTGCAGGGAAGGCCCTGTTGGTGGTGGTGAGCCATGAAAGGACCTCCTTGGTGGTGGCTCCCCATTTCCAGAATGTCCTCCCTGCTGAGTGTTCCTGCCTCCCTCATTACTAACATTTAGCAGGAATTTTAAAACATTCCTGTTTACTGAGGCATTTGATGGCTAAGTTACTGTTCCCTGTGACCTTGAAATTACTAACAGTAATGGTATGTTTAAAAATATTTCTATGCATTCTTAACATTTAAAAATATTTTATTTGTAATTGTATTGTTTTACTGCTTTGCTGTTTGCCATCCAGAGCTTCCTCTGGAGAGATAAAAGTTAATAAACAAATAAGATAGCTCTGGGCCTCTTTACCTGGCCCAACCTCTCATTTGCCCAACTTCCCATTCAAGAGCATTTTTTGCCAAGACTGGAATTCACGTCCTTGAATTTGGATAATGACTCCTGCTTGTCTGGACAGAGGAAAGTGGTGCATGTAGAATCTCGCTTGCTGCACAAAGGCAAAATGTTCATTTGTTGCTATGCCACTTTTGCCTCTGGCCCCACCCTCCACCGCCATGCGGCCCTCGGGAGGCTGCCTAGGAGAGTAATGTGGCCTTGGGCTGAAAAAGATTCCCCACCCCTGTTCTAATTGAGAAGGCATGCTCACCCATGGGGACACAGAGGAATGCACATCCTTTGAGGATCTTAAGGGTATAAGAACAATAAATAAAGCAAAAAAATTAAAAAGCAAGATGGCAAAGGCTTTTTGCTCGTACACCTTGCTGGTAGGTCATGACCTGAACATCATCCCCCCCCCCACCAGCACAAAACCTTCCTTCCAGAGCCTTCCACCCTGCAGGTCAAAACTTATTCCCCACCCCCACGGACACCATGTGGCTATTACGGTAAAGAGGTCAGTGATAGCGGATCCCCAAAGACCAGATTATCAAGCTGTTTTGACATCAGTGTAATCTCCGAGCGCTGCCTTTTCAAAACAATTATCAGAAGGGATTGGGGAGTGGGGCTTTGGTGGCAGCAAAGTGATGTTGGGATGTGGGTTATTGGATTTTGGGAGATCTTACTCTAGTGGGACAGCAAAACACACACAAACTCCCCACGTAGCTGCCCAGAGAAAGACGTCATTCTGGAGAAAGACGTCATTCTCGTTGGGCCGGCTGCCACAGGGCTCCCTGTCTTCATCCTCTTAAATGGGAATGACAATCAACAAAATGGCCTCTGGGCTGCTCACTCACCGAGGGTTTGTCGAGTGCGATTTTCTGCACACTGAAAAACAACCTGGTATCTGTCTATCTCACAGGTAGCAGGCAGAGGCGGCAGCTTCAGGTGGTAAAATGTGGGCACCGTTAAAGTGTGATAAATGTTTGTCAAGTGCTTTCATTTTTACCAAGTGGAACTTGCTGCCACAGGTACCCAAAGGCTTTGGATATTTCCATATAAGACTTTTGATGCCTGAGGGAATTCTAGGGCACATTCCAGCCACGAGAAGCATGGCTTGGGGAAAGCCCTGAGGGCCAGATACAGATGCTTGGGAGGGCCACATTCTACTCCAGGCCCGAAGCACATGTTTTGCCATGCAAATGGCCCCGTGTTCAATCCCCAGCATCTCCAGGAAGGACATTTATCTGAAAGCCCGGAAAGTTGCTGCGAGTCAGTGTCAAAAACAATGAGCTAGATCAGGGGTCAGCAAACTGTCCCTCAGACCTTGTGGGGGGCCAGACTTTTTTTTTTTAATGTACAAATTCCTATGCCCCACAAATAACCCTGAGATGCATTTTAAATAAAATCACATATTCTACTCATGTAAAAACATGCTGATTCCCGGACCATCTGCAGGCCGGATTTAGAAGGCGATTGGGCCGCATCCGGCCCCTGGGCCTTAGTTTGGGAACCCCTGAGCTAGATGAATCAATTGTTTATCTAAATGGGAGGGTGTTTACCATTTCCATGAATATGCTCATACCACTAGCTAACAAGAAAATAAGGGTCTGCAGGATCAGGCCAGTGGCACATCTAGTCCAGCATCCTGCTCTCACATTGGCCAACCAGATGCCCCAGTTGAAAGCCTGAAAGCAGGACCCGGGCGCAAGAGCAACTCTCCCTGCCTGTGGTTTCTAGCAAATGGTATTCAGAAGCATTGCTGCTTCTGACCGTGAAGGCAGAGCACAGCCATCATGGCTAACATACCAGATTATAACTCATACATACACACACACACTTGAAAGTAAGAGTAAAATTCAAAACAGACCTCAAAAATCCACAGAATCATCCTTTTGTTAATTTACCCTAGATGGAGCATCACTATTAACAAATAACCATCCCCGAAAGGCTTTCCTATACACCAGCTTTTGGGTTATGCATGGCAGATTGCAGTCTATATTGCCTATCCCACTTAGTTTTGCAGATTAAGGAATGATGGACTGCATTTGTTCATTAATACACAGTGTGTGTGTGTGTGTGTGTGTGTGTGTGTGTGTGTGTGTGTGTGTAATACAATGACTGCCAGCCATCTGTTAATTTGGCAGCCAGTTGCAAAGTTGTCTCTTAATTGCTTGGCGACATAGTTCATAAATACAATTTGTTTCGGTATTTTTATTTGGAAAAGATGAATGGGGGGGGGGCCTTCAAAATGAAAACATGTATTTCTTCCTATATACAAAGAAAGTGTAAGGCTATCATCACACAGCTCCCACTGGAGGGTTTGTAGCATGTCATCATAACCCTGGATTTGAATGAAATCCTGATCTCAATCCTGGATTTGTATGGTTAGGATGGGGTGGGGGTGGGGGGGGCGAAAGAGAAGGCAAGTTGCACAATACCCATGGTCATGGCATGGGAGTGAGAAGGGATTGGGCACACAGAGGGGAAAGAGGTGGTTTAAAACAACAGCAGGGGTTTGCAGAAAGCAGGAGAAGCTGAGTCAGTTACAGTGTGGTGCTGATAACACCAAGCTTGCAAGTTTGATCCCTGTAAGGGATCCCTTTAAGGGAGTAGAAGGTCCTCAGGGTACCTTCCAACTCCAAGTCTATGATTCAGGGATGGGAGAAAACTGAAAGGAGAAAAGTGGCAATTTTAAACAAGCAGAGGTTTGGCTAGAGCAGGGGTAGGCAACCTAAGGCCTGTGGGCCGGATGCGGCCCAATCGCCTTCTCAATCTGGCCCGCGGACAGTCCGGGAATCAGTGTTTTTATATGAGTAGAATGTGTGCTTTTATTTAAAATGCATCTCTGGGATATTTGTAGGGCACAGGAATTCGTTCATTTCTCGCCCCCGCCCCCCCCCCCCCAAAATATAATCCGGCCCACCACATGGTCTGAGGGACGGTAGACCGGCCCACGGCTGAAAAAGGTTGCTGACCCCTGGACTAGAGTGAGGAGGCAGTGACACTGTGGGGGAAGCAGCAGTGTAAAACAAGGTTTGAGTACAGTAAGAAGGGACTTGGGAAAGGCTTGGTCGTGTTAGCTTGCATTGCAGCCTTCTGTTATTAACCCAGAAGTAACTGCAAGGGTGGCTAAGTTTTTTGTCAATAGCATCTCTTAGAAGACAGGAGTGCCTGGCGCGCTCTGGTCCATGGGGTCACGAAGAGTCGGACACAACTAAACGACAACAATAACAATCTCTTAAGAGAGGTGAATGGCTCTATTTAACAGGAAGAAATCCCAATGAAAATTCTCATTACTGTATTATATATTTTGCATGGCTGTTTATTTGTATATATTTGAAAGTTTTATATATGTATGTATACTTGTAAAGCCTAATAAAGGTTTGGCGAAGAAGTTATTTCTCCTTATTACAACTCATTAAAAAGGGATGCATCTCCATCCCTGCTTTACTCAAACCTCTGCCGTTATTTAAAACCACGATTTTCATCTCGGTGTCTCTCCACTCCCATTTAACTCAGACTCTTGCCATTGTCTGACTATAGCAAGAAGGGGGAAACATTGAAGAAGCAGGGAATGGCTATTTTAAACTTCTCCCTCTTCCATTCCTCAGGTGCATCATGTTACAGAGATAAAGGATGTGGAGCCCTCAGATGTTCCGCAGTACCTCCCCACATTCAAGAGTGGTTGCATGAGGTGGAAAGGGGAAACTCCAGGGGGGTTGGCAAGCAGAGTGATCAGAGGCTCGGCACTTAGGAAAATAATAACCAAGGAGGAGGTTCTGAGCATGTGTCAAGTGTCTTTCTGACCAATTCCCACTCATCAAGAATTAGTGGGAGATGGGCTTTCCAATCAGGCATAATTTGCAACAACAAAATGACCTCTCACTTAGGGGCTTGGCTACACAACCTCCTTGATAGCTGCTTTCAGTGGGACCAAATGGTTGATTCAGATCCTACTGAAAAAAACAGCTGAAAGCAACAGCCTTCATAAACTCATAAAGTGGGAAGAGATTAACCGTATCAAATTGCTGTCCCCATCCATTGTGGCTTAACCTTCCCATCACTTTCTTTAACAACATAGCAGCTGTAATCCTAAAAGCCCTTTTCAAACACAGACTCCTGCTGGTTCTTACAAGCCAAAACTCAGCAACTTTAAGTCTCTTTTTCTCCCAAGACATTCAGAAAGCAATTCTCTGTTTAAAGATA
The DNA here is from genome assembly GCF_963506605.1 of Zootoca vivipara. Taxonomy (NCBI): domain Eukaryota; kingdom Metazoa; phylum Chordata; class Lepidosauria; order Squamata; family Lacertidae; genus Zootoca; species Zootoca vivipara. The sequence goes on along the minus strand of NC_083289.1, from coordinate 31,030,053 downwards.
CACCAAGGAGAGCAAAGGACAAGGGAGACTGAACGAGCCAGGAAAGATTTCATGGTAGCAAAGGGTGAGATTTTAAAAGTGAAAACCAGTGCTCTGAATTGGGCCTGGAAACAAATTGGCAGCCAGTGCAGTTGGACACTTTCTCGCCGCCAGTTAACAATCTAGTTGTCACGCTTCACACATGCTGCTGGTTCTGAAGTCTTCAAAGGCAGCCCCACGTACAAAACACGGCAGCAGCCTAACCTGAAGGTTTGGACTTTGTACAGGCTTTTGCCTCCTTCCCAGGACGAGCAAAACCGAAACCACCAACTCAAGCAGAAAATAAAGAGCATTTGCCAACTGATGTTGCATGTCATGCCTCAGTTTGAGTATTTTCAGTTTAAGTACTCTGCGGACCCGTCTGGAACGGATTAATCCACTTTCCATGGGAAAGTTCGCTTCAGGTTGAGTACTCCGTGGACCCATCTGGAACAGATTAATCCACTTTCCATTACTTTCAATGGGAAAGTTTGCTTCAGGTTAAGTACGCTTCAGTTTAAGTAGAAACTTCCAAAATCAATTGTGTTTGTAAACCGAGGTACCACTGTAGTTTAGAGACTACTTCACACCACCAGCTCCTGTGATATAGTTAGCCACAGTTGGAGAGGATTCTGTAAACTTCTGAAGGCAAAATGAGCAGGAGGATGAAAGGAGTGCATTTGTTTTGTCCTGTCTGTTCTTGAAGGAGTCATAGTGGTGTATTGGAAGAGATGAATGAAGAGAGCAGGTTAGCACCATACCACAATTGCTCCAGGAACAAAGATGGAGCAATGAATGCAAATTTTACCGTTGAACAGTAGGTTAGTTCAGCGTTTCTCAACCGCTGCTCCGCGGCACACTAGTGTGCCGCGAGACGCTGGCTGGTGTGCCGCGACGTGCGGCGACGAGAAGGGCGATTTACATTGTCACGTGCCTGGCGGCCGCCAATAAACAACACTGACCCGCCGGAAAGCAATATTTCTCCTCCTCTTTCCCAAAGCTCAATGCAAACGAGCCTGGCGGCCGCCAATACACAACACTGACCCGCCGGACGGCTTGTGAAGCCTTATTACAGGAGATTGCAACCAACACAGCAATTGGCAAGTGTTTCTTACAGTCATAATTATAGTCAATATAGGGCGGCACAGTTAAATTTTTTAACTTTTTTAATGGTGGTGTGCCTCGTGATTTTTTTCACGGAACAAGTGTGCCGTGGCCCAAAAAAGGTTGAGAAACACTGGGTTAGTTTCTATACTCATTAGCCATCCTCCACCCAGGCAAGCAATAGGCATCACTGGAACTTAAGGACACATTGCAGCCAGGCAAAAACACTCAGGGAGGGCGTAAGGGAAGGTTTGGGGGGGGGGGGTGTTCCAAGAGAATTCCAAGGACCACAGAGGCCTTGGGGGGCACATTTGGCTCACCAGAGGAGCCCACCAGGGGTAAAGGTAAAGGGACCCCCGACCATTAGGTCCAGTCGTGACCGACTCTGGGGTTGCAGCGCTCATCTCGCTTTATTGGCCGAAGGAGCAGGCGTACAGCTTCCAGGTCATGTGGCCAGCATGCCTAAGCCGCTTCTGGCGAACCAGAGCAGCACACAGAAACACTGTTTACCTTCCCGCCAGAGCGGTACTTACGGTATTTATCTACTTGCCCTCTGATGTGCTTTCGAACTGCTAGGTTGGCAGGAGCAGGGACCGAGCAATGGGAGCTCACCCCTTCACAGGGATTCAAACCGTCAACCTTCTGATCAGCAAACCCTAGACTCTGTGACCACAGCGCCACCCGCATCCCACCGGGGGTAGCTCTAATCAAAGCATGAATTGCTGTTCTTCCAGAAATCCAGACAACAACAAGAAAGGCACACCCTTATTTTAATAATAATTATTTTCAATTAGACAGAACACAGGTGGTTCTACTATATACATTTCTGGATCAAAGGTACAACAGTTTGACATGTCCTTAAAGTTCTACACAGTGTAAATATGCTTGCTCCATGTCCAAAAGAACTCCAGCAGAAGCATTAAAAAAAATGCGGGAAACTTTACTGATTCCCCAGCCCCCTGGTTTTAAATATATAACCAAAAAGTATTGAAAAATAATAAAGGGGGGAGAGAATAGTGTTTGCAAAACAACTTTCCTAACCAGGCCAAACTTGAGTTTTGCTTTCAAAAAGAAAAGACCAGAAGGAAACCAAGTGGATTCCATAGAACCAGAACAATTCGTCGGGAGGGCACATTTCCTCTCATGTGCGTTTCACTGGCTTGCAAAACACAACTGCAAAAAAAGGCCTTAAAGTGTGAAATGGAGAAGCAGCTTCTGCTTTGACATTTGGTGCCACAGGCATCATGCAACACCTTCGCCCTCATTTGCTTGAGAAGGGCTGACAAAAATAAGGTGGGGGGCAGGTGCTGTGCTCTGGGTTAACCCAGCAAACCCAGATGCAAGAGGAGGACACACCATGGCAAAAATCTATGAATGTGCTGTGCCAAACACAGGGCAGAAGCCTCACGCATCAAACTGGGTGAGACTTTATTGAGATTCATCACATACGGACAGAGAGGAGTTCACGTAGGCTGGGCATACATAGCACAGGTCTATAACAACTCTTGTGGGAGGAGGTTTCATGTTGCTTTCTCCTCTCAGCAATAAACCTCTGTATTCTCTAAACCAGGCACCCCCAAACTTCGGCCCTCCGGATGTTTTGGACTCCAATTCCCATCATCCCTGACCACTGGTCCTGTTAGCTAGGGATCATGGGAGTTGTAGGCCAAAACATCTGGAGGGCCGCATTTTGGGGGTGCCTGCTCTAAACCAAACGGCCCTCCAGCTGTTTTGGGACTACAATTCCCATCATCCCTAGCTAACAGGACCAGTGGTCAGGGATGATGGGAATTGTAGCCCCAAAACAGCTGGAGGGCCAAGTTTGGCCATCACTGCTCTAAACCTTCCAGATCAGGAGTGGGAAACCTGTGGTCCTCTAGGTGCTGGTGGATTCCAGCTCCCATTAGCTCCAGCGAGCACAGGCAACCGCCAGGGATTATGGGAGTAAGAGGTCATCAGCATCAGGAGGGCCGCAGGTTCCCTGTGCCTGTTTTTGATCCTGGAGAGCTCCACAGGGAAATTCAACCACAACTCCCAAACACACGTTTCCTCCAGGACTGCATTGCGCAAAGCGGCTTCCAGGTGCCTTGATCGAGGAGCAGAGTGGCGCACGTCATCCAGAGCTTTGCTGTCCGGAAGTAGCCAGAGGTGAGGGAAGCTGGCTGACCCTAGGGAGTCTCAGGCATAAGGAAGACTGTGAAATGGCTATAAAGCTGGAAACTTCATAATCTGCCCAGCCAAATGGTTTTGTCTGTGCAGGAGGGAAAAAAGAGGGGGGGGGTTAAAAATAGAATTTAAGAACAGGAATAAAAGGGGAATGGCAGCTCATTCTGGCCAGTGGTTTTCAAAGTACGCCCTTTGGTCCTTGGTAAGAAGGTAAGTCAGTGGGCAAGCTGTCCAAAACGAATACAGCTTTCTTGACACAACTGATGTTCCCTCACAACACACATCCACGGGGGAATATCCGGTGCTTCAGAAGCAATCTAATTAATTATAAGTGTTTACATATGCCAACTCATGTGAAGCATCAAGGTGGTGTACAATGTATACAATAAACCATAAAACCCCATACAACCAGTACAAAACAATCATTAAAGTGAATCAAGGAAATTTAAGCAGCTGCATAGGCCTGTAGACATTAAGTGGTATTCAGGAGAGGCCTGGAAGTCAAAACAAGAGAGGGCCTCTACTAAATATCCGCTGGAAGAGTCTTTCACAGCATGGCACCAGCCACACTCAACACCAGACTTCTACTTGAGCCTAGTAGGAATTCTGCAAGATGGCAAAGAACTAACAGCGCTCTTCTGGATGATCTCAGGGACAGCCTTTGGGATATCCTAGACCTCAAATTGTTTGAGCCTTTGTATATCAACACAAAAGTCTTGGACTTGAACTGGAAGCATACGGGCAGCCAGTGCATGTGGGGAATGCCATCGTTTTGTGAAAGTAAACGTAGTATTGACTCCTGCACATGCAGAAAATGAACTGTCCAATCTGCCTCCTGGGAGGAACTTTAGGGATGCCCGCTCATTCCTCACTGCCTCTTCCGCACTACCAATGTCCTTGAACCCACCCAAGTTATACTACCCATAACTGTGAAATCCTCTGTTACCAACAGTTTGACCGCTCTTGGGGGAGACCTCATCGTGTGGCAATGAACACATCTAGTCCCACAAAACTAAAGCGGCTCCCCCCCCCCAAAGAATACAGTTCACCATCCCAGGTTTTAGCTTCAAACTAGATGCCAAGCCACACTCTAGCTGCTTTTGCTCTTAAATGCCCACCAACTCACTCTTTGTTAACTGCAACTGCATCTCTTGCAACAGTCTTAAAGAGCTGGCTGTTAGAAGCAGGGCTAACATTTGCACTGCACTGCCTCCAAGGCAAGTGGGAGGAGCAACCAATTCCTGGATAACGTTTTTCATGTGCCTCCTCCATGAGAGGTATGGAGGGTGGGAACACGAGAACGGGCCTTTTCTGTGATGGCTCCCCGTTTGTCAAATGCTCTCCCCCAGGGAGACTCGCCTGGTGCCTTCATTGCATCTCTCTTCTCCAAGGCCTTTGGCTAATTAAACAGCCTATGGCCTTTTAAACTGGGGGCGGGGAGTTGTTGTTTTTGTTTGATACTATGTTGTGTATTTTTGTGTTTTCATATTGTAAACTGCCCTGTGTTGCTCAGATGAAATTAGATAAGCAGAACAGAAATTAGATAAATAAATAAAAGTTAATTAAATAACTTCCACTGCAGAAAAAGAATCACATACTTACAGATTTTTGAAGGAATTTGCTAACCTGCTTTGCCCACGGACACCTGAAAGAAAGGGAAGGGGGAGGCAAGATGAGGGTCGCCCTCCTCTTGAGGCAAACCACCTTCTCATTTTTTAGCTTTCCATTTGCATCAACCAAAGAAGCTGTGTACCAACAACTCATCACATGGGAGTCTCAAAGATGCCCACAGGTGCCACCACAGGTAAGTCCAGGTCCTGTGTCAATGCCCAAGGTGCTTACCCCAACAGCAGGACCTCGAGGAGGGCTTCTTAACACACAGGGCAGCTGATCTAGGGAAAGATCCCATGTCTGGGTCCCAAGCCACTGAGGGAAGGGGTGGAGAACCTTTGGCCAAAGCCAGCCCCTCCAAGCCTCTTTATTTAGCCTGCAGGAGTCCCATAGCTGTCAAGTTTTCCCTTTTCTCACGAAGAATCCTATTCGGCATAAGGGAATTTCCCTTTTAAAAAAGGGAGAACTTGGCAGCAATGTGCAGGACTCAGTCCCAAACCACACCCCCTCTTCAGCTACATACCTCCTGGAGTGTTTCTGCCTGCCTGGAATGCGTTCTTGAACTCTGATGGTGACTCCTGTTTATTTACTTGTTTTACAAAGTTATTTAAACTGCTTCACAGCCTGAAGCCATTGAAGCAGATTACAAAATTAGATGAAATGCCCCCCAAAAGCTCTAAAAACCACATCTACAACTCTAATAGCAATAAAAACATTTCTATACGTGTATAATCAATACACCTACCTATATGGAAAATGGAGGTCCGTTTGGGTGTATGAACTAGCCTCCCATACAAAGATAACACTTACATTCATTCCTGTGCATAAACATTGCCTCTGGCACTGCCTACCACTGACATGCAGCCCCCCAGGAGGGAATGTGGCATTCAGGTTGAAAAACCTTCCCCACTCCTGATTCAGGGCTTTTGAAATTGGCACTCTGGTTTTCCCTCTTGGAAAACTGGGTTGCTGGGATGGGAGGAATGTAGCTGTGACCCCCATACACTGTGACACTCACATTGGCAGGTTTTCCACAATAATATTGATGATGGAGATGCCAACGGATGGTAAGTTTCTATCCCTGGACGTCAGGAAGAGGCACAGCAGCTCCCCCACATACTGAGCACCCCAGAGTTGCCACCTGAGGGGAAAAGAAAGGAATCAAGAGAAAAAGAAGGCCCCTGGCAGCATCTGCCAAAGTGGCAGCTTAGCCAAAGCCATTTTTCAGATTGTACCAGAGGTCCACAGGTGACACATGCTGGCCTTGCAATAGGTCCTGAGAATGCCAGCTCACACATCGTTGCAGAGCGAGTGGCACAGAGCAGCCTTCGCCAACTCATGCCCTCCAGGTGTTTGGGACTATAGCTCCCAGCCTGCACAGCCATGTTTTGGACTACCATTTCCATCAGTCTCAGCCAGTGCAACCATTTTGGCTGGGGCTGATGGGAGTTCTACACTTGGAGGGCACCAGGTTGGCGAAGGCCGACATAGAGAGAGAAAAGACCCAACTCTTCTGATAAACAAACACTCCCCTACATGGTCAGCAAGCGCAGCTCACGTAAGTCAGCCATGGCTGATGAGAAGGGATGAATCCACCATTTCCTTTCTGACCCTGAAGCTCTGGGCACTTTTTCTTCTGGCCCAGCAAAACAACACTGAATTTGCCTCTAGAGACCGTCACTATAGTGAGCGATCAAGTGCACACCAAAAATCTGGCCTTGGGTAATAGAAGCGGATGAAAGTGCTCAGTAAATCCACCTTTCTGCACTCACAGACTTTTAGAGGCAAAGAGAGGAAGAGGGAATGCAATGAAATGTTTGGCATGAATGAATGATCCACAGGAAGACACATGAACATCTCACAGGCCAATCAGGATGGATGCTCAATAATATATGACCTTGCTGCAAAAAAGGCCTGAAAGGATGCTCAGTAAGGACCGGACAGTCTGATTTCCATGTAAGCTTTGAGAAAGCAGATCAGCTTGGATGCTCTGTTAACAGGTGTCCAGAGACCATCAAAAAGCAGCACAGAGTCTGCCTAGGCAGTCAGTGAGACCTTGCTGAGGTCTGCCTTAAGTCTCAAAAGCTGCTGGCCTAGAACCAAGAAAGCAGGCAGGCAGGAGAGGAGAGGGGAGGGGATGCAGTGATTTCTCATCTACGTCTGCTCTTGATGTGGCTCAGCCTTTCAGGATGGATCCCAAGAACAAGAAAACAGAGGAGGCTTAATAAATGCCAACTTACAATCCCAACATTTCTGCTTTATGGCAACAGAGGTCTGCAAGAAGCGAGGCAACGATGTTATGGACAGTCTTCTCGTGAGAAGCCAGAGACTCCAGCAGAAGCTTCAGAGCCCAGAGGTTACTCTGCAGAAAGGGAGAAGACAGAAATGCAGCAGTTTGTTGTTTTTAAAAAAAAATATATATTTATTAAAGTTTTTCAATTTAAGATTAGAAATCATCACATCACATCATATCATAATACAATGTAGAAAAAAGAAAACATGAAAAAGAGGGGGGGAACAAAACAAAAAATAAAACAGAAAAACTGGAAATAATTCCAGGAAAAAAGAGGGGGGGAGAAAAAAGGAAAATACAATCTCATTTTAATAACTTTGTCATAACTTCGACTTCCCCACTCCCCCCTTCCAGAGTCTAATTATATCCCATCTTAGCAATTTTCCTGATTATACAAATCCAAAAACTAACCATTTAAATCTTAAAATAATACAGCAATTTGACAGCACATAACTGAAGCTGAACGCTGCAGGTTTCATTTTAAAAGGAAGCTTTCTTGAGCTGTAAAATTTAAGAATTACATATATATATATATATGTACATGTGTCTGTATGTATGTGTGTATATATATACACACACACACACACACACACACACACACACACACACACACAAACCCACAGAAACACTGCTATAGTAAGAAATATGCAGAATAACTTAAGATGGAAGATAATGAACACAAAAAAAAAGCTTACCCCGAAAGCCAGCACAATTTCGAGGAAGGAGTGCAGGGAGTTGTGTTCCATCAGGATCATATGCCGAACTGCCTGGACCACAAAAATGAGCCCAGCTTCCGAGGGTGACTGGAAGGAGACAAATAGAATGGTAGAAAGGAACCAGTCAGAAACAAGGATGAACTGTTGAATGAATGAATTTGCTAGACAATCAAAATCCTTTTGACTAAATAGATGCCTGCTGATTAAACCAGGCAGCATATTTTTAAAAAAATTGAATTTGTTTTTCAGTTTAAAAAACTGCAGATTGCAGCTGCCATTTTAGAAGAGGCATCTCTCCTTCTCTACCACCTGGAAGAGCATACTTCATTATAAGACAAGGCCTTCCCCGGCAAGAGCTAAACAAGTGGTTCCCCAAAGCAGAAGCCGCTCTGCAATAACTCAGAACATGGCTTTTGGCGTGGCTGCCCCTGTTCTGTAGAACAGCATCTCCATCATGCTATGAGAGGTACAATTGAAGACATTTCTGTTCTTTCAAGCTTTCCCAGCAGCATGAACAAGTATCTGCCAGCGGTGTCTACACTTTGTATGGCTTTTAAAAATTTATCGGCTATTACTTTCTATGTCGTGCTTAACTGCTCTTATTGCATTTGTACATTGCCTTGGGCCAGGAGTAGATGGGGATTTGCAATAGACTGACCAGGGTTTTTGACTACAAAATGACCTTTCTCCACCTAAAGGAGGCTGCTGAAGTAAAAAGAATTAAGCAGGGAACATCTGTGTGAAGGACGGAGAGTTTAGAATTCCCAGGCTCAGGGACGTCCCTGGTCTTTAATTCAAATTTCGCAGCTGGTTCTGGCTGGCAGATCAGGGTCTTAGCACAAAACAAAGTAGATCTGACGGGCGTGAAGGTTGGCTCACACCCTTTGGGCGTAAAGAAGTCCAGAATCTCGGCTCCCCAAAGGGAACATACCAAGTGTATACTTACATCTTTGCCAAAGTGTTTTGAGAAGGTAACATTAGAGTGGGGATTTTTGGTGAGTTGTTCAACAATGCACCATGACTCTTCAGAGACCTCCTGCAAGTGAAGTCACCGCAATAATCAAAAGAAGAGCCTCAATACCCAGAGCAGCTCCCAGTCTTTCCCTCCTGCATGCCAGAGGACGTGCACTTTCAACATGCAATAATGTCCAACAATTTGTCTGCCTTGGATAGGGCTGTACTCCTACCAAACAAGTAGGCACGCAGTCTGTGGGTGCTTCTACATCCAGATTTCTTCCTGCAGACCCAGGTAGCCTCGGTGGCTAGAATTGGCTTTTACCATCTGCAACTGGCGTTACACCTACAGCCATTCCTCGACTGGCAGAGCTTGACCACATTAGTTCAGGCACTGGTGACTTCCAAGACTGGATTACGGCAATGCACCCCAGGTGGGGCTTCTCTTGCACTTGAGCCAGAAACCGCAGTTAATGCAAAATGCTGCAGCGTGATTGCTGACAGGCGTGAGACCCCCATTCGCGTATAACACCCCTGCTCAGAGATCGGCACTGGTTGCTGCTTCGTTACTGAGCCAAGTTCCAAGTCTTACTACGCTGGGCCCGCAGCTTATGCGAGGGTTGAGTTCCGGGGGTCCACATGCAAAGGCAAAAATGTATGAAGCCAGGGAGGCCCTGGAACCAGCCCCACCCTAATGCAACTGCCCCTACCTGTCCAGAGCAGGCCTTTGCCCTGCATCTCACTTACTAGTCACTGGGAAAGTCACACAAAGGTCCCGGGAGCGTCCCAGAGGCCTCATGCATCTTTCCCAGAGACCAGTAAGCAAGGCAGAGAGCTTAAAAAGTTCTTTACGTGACAGGTTTACCCCAGCTTCCATTTTTTTCATTTTTCAGCCCTGTGCCTAAAGTCATAATCATGTAAACAAATTAGGCATAAGTTGCAGGGCCCACTGTTTTAGTTTAGCAGCTTGCGATCAGTTTATTTGAGGGATCGTCTTGGCATATATACATATACCCAGTCTGACACAGTTAGAGTGTCAGACTGGGTAGCTATATATATGCAGCTACACTTTGGAACTCCCTTCTGATTGACACCATGCAGCCCCTTTCATTGTACTCTTCTCAGCACCTGATAAAAACATTTTTGCTCAGGCATGTGTATCAAGACATGAAGAAGCTGACATGTGTTTTCATCTGTTTTTAGCTTAGCTGTTGATTTTAATTTTATTTTGATTTTACAAAAAATACACCCGTTTTTAAATTCACCTTTTATCGACCATTTTAATGTTTGCTTTATTTTTTGTAAACCGCTTAAAGGTTCTCTTTGCAATCCAGCAGCATAGCCGCTTCTGGCAAACCAAAGCAGCACATGGAAACGCCGTTTACCTTCCCGCCGTAGTGGTACCCATTTATCTACTTGCACTCTGACATGCTTTCGAGCTGCTAGGTTGGCAGGAGCTAGGACTGAGCAACGGGAGCTCACCCCGTCACGGGGATTCGAACCACCAACCTTCTGATCGGCAAGCCCTAGGCTCTGTCGTTTAACCCACAGCGCCTCCCGCGTCCCGTCATTATGCAAGTATCTGGCTACTAATTCAATTCTGCATCCAATTCAAAGTGCTGGTTTTGACCCATAAAGCCTCATGTGGCTCAGAACCGCAATACCTCAAGGACCACCTCTCCCCCTATAATAGTGACCCGGACCCTGCAATCATCCTCTGAGACGCTTCTTCTGTGTGCCCCCTCAACAGGTTATCAGGGAAGGTAGCAACACAAGAACAAGCCTTTTCAGCAGCAGCTTCCCAGTTGTGACATGCTCTCCCCAGGGAAGCTCACCTGGCACCATCATTACGTAGCTACAGGCACCAGGCAAAAGCATTTCTTTTATTCTAGGCCTTAGGCTTTTATCTATGGCTTCCTTTAGTGGATGGGGATGTTTTATTCCTGCCATTTAAGAACAGGATTATCTTTTTCTTTCATGCCAGCTTTAATGTTTGTGTGTTTGCTTCCTTATTGTAAGTCGCTTTTTGGTACCTTGGTTAAAAAAAAAGGTGACTAATAAATTTAAAATAATAATAATTGGAATGGTGTAGTTGGGGTACTGAGGACTAGAGAGGGTGGGTCATTAAAGGTACCTAGTGAGTTTATGGCAGTCCAGGAATCATCACCTCTGACATGATAGCGAGATACATGCCCTCCCACCGAGGAATAATATCCCCGAGTCAATGGTGTTACCTGTTGGAATTCCTGGGATGGTTCTTTAAAAGTGATGGCTGTCAGGTTGCCATCTGCTCCCACAACAGGGTGGCTGGCAAAAACTTTGATCACAGAACTCCAGCATTTGGGCTGAAAAACACAAATCGGGGCTGATTTGGTACCAGAAATCAAAATAGGATTTTCCCAGAGGTTATTCAAAAGTAATCACTCTTTTAAGAGAGAAGAACACAGGGTTGAGCCATGGCATTTATTTCACAGCTAGTTTATTTATTTGTAAGGAATATACCTTTTAGCATGGCAGGACCTACACTTGGGAACTCCCTGCCAATTGACCATGCAGGCACCTCTGCTGTACTCTTCCCAGAGCCTTATTACCCTCCTTTGAAATCCCTCCCCTTCCTCCAAGGAATTGAGGCAGGCAACTGGCCATCCCCATCTCCCCTCTGGGTTGCTGGATAGCGAATTAAGTGGGATAATTCATAGGTTTGCCCATTCTCCACTCTCTCAGCCTAACCTCAACTACACAGGGTTGTTGAGAGGCTGGGTCCAGGTCCCCTTAAGAGCAAGGAGCTGCAGCTAACCCTGATGACCTCCACTTCCAGACCTCTTTCTTCGCTTTCGCCGGGGGGGGGGGACCCACAGTCTGCCCTGCGAAATAAATCATATCCAAAAGACCACATCCATTCACTGTAGAAGCAGAAGATAGGCTTCAGAGTAGAAGTGGACATCTAAAGGCAGGGAAGCTTTTAAATGTTTGACAGACTATTGTATTTTAATATTTTGTTGGAAGCTGCCCACAGAGTGGCTGGGGAAACCCAGCCAGATGGGCGGGGTATAAATAATAAATTATTATTATTATTATTATTATTATTATTATTATTATTATTATTATTAGTGGAAAGCACTTCTGTTTTCAAATGAGTCTGCCATCTTCTGGATGGAGAGGGAAGCACACATGTACATGCAGTTCTGGACCACTGGATGACAACCTGCAGGGTGGAAGAGGCCAGGGCTGGGCAATAGCTGGCTTTCAACATCGTGATATATCAATATATCACAGTGTCTGAAATAAGGATGGAGCTATGTAGAGGCATTGGCTGGCTTCACGTTGTGATTTTTGCATAGCACACACACACAACGATTTGCAATATATTGCCAGGCCAAACATTATGAAACCAGTATCGCAATATGTATTTCAAACCAATATCACAATATGGGGCAATCTATCAATATATCACCCGGCCCTAGAAGAGACCCATAGGCCACCTTTGCCAACAGCCCCAATATTGGGTCAAGGCGTTTGGGGAGGGGAAAGGTTAACTGCCACAAAACTAATAAAACTGGTACTCACACTTGTATACAACAATACGTTGCAGTAGAACAGCTTGAACATCTGTTTGAGCAGAACAGGTAGTCTCACAGGAATGCCTAGAAAGAGGGGACAGCTAAAAATCACACCCTATAAAGCAACAGCTGCCAACTTGGTGCCAGCATGCTTGTCACTACCTCCTCTACATTGCAGGCGTTAGACTAGATGAACACAGAATCAGAGTTATAGAAAGAATTGGGGTTGGCTTTTGAAGCCCAACTCCCCAACAAGGGACTCGGTGTCCCCCAAGTCCATTATTAGTCAGAGCTTAATGGATGGAGGCAGGATCCAGTGAAAGTAAGGCGGGTCTTTATTTTCCTGTATTTGCAACAGAAGTCCCCCACCCAGCCTTTGGTAGGAGGCAAGGACCCACAACAAAGGTGAGCAACAGCTTTTAAACAGCCCCTTAGTCAAAGACCACCCAAAAAAAGCACATACACATGTCACAGGAAGAAGATCTGCAGCCAATGGGAAGTCGCAGAAGGTGGTCCCTACTCTGCTCTGCACTGGCAGGGGTCCCCAAGTGGGTGGCAGGGGTCCATGGGCCGATTAAAATGACCCCCGTGGGCCCATGGGCCTTAGGTTGCCGAACCCTGGTCTGGACCATTCTTCTGAGATGGTAAATACCTTAATTCTTGAATCCAGGTCACAGGCCTACGCAATTCACACACAAAATATGCCCTTAAGGCAGGATCTGAAGGATTTGCAAGTGAAAAAACTGGGAAAGGTTTTTCCAAGACATTTCCTTCTTCAGAGGAAATATTTGGGGTCTTTAGCAGTGGCAAGATGGTTTTGGGATTGTTCTGTATGCATAAGTAGAGTGTCTACTTTTCAGGGAAATATTCCACAATTTAGAAGGGTGAAGATTTGTTTTCTGTGGAGTGTGGGCCACTAAGTGTGTGCACTTTAACATTATTATAATAGAAATGTAGGGTCGAAAGGGACCCCAAGGGTCATCCAGTCCAACCCCCTGCAATGCAGGAATCACAGCTAAAGGATCCCTGACAGATGGTCATCAGACTTCTGTTCAAAAAACCGCCAATGTGGGAGAGACCATCACCTTCAAAGGAGCTCCACTGGATCCCTTCCAGCTCTACAATGTTATTCTTATGACATCCATGGATGTAAATACCCACTCACATCTTCATAAAACACGAGAAGCTGTTTGCCTTGGCTCAACCTCTCCTACACTGAAAAACCACCACAACTCTAAAACAACCCCACATTTCACTACGGTAGATGTATTGGACCCTCCATCCTCCCATCTCTTCTGGGCAGAGGAAGGATGCAAAAAGCTTCTGTAAGAGAGACTGTGGCGGTAGCTGACGTAGGTGCTTCCCCCACCAAGTAATGCAGGTGAGAAAAAGGGTTTGGATTTGATATCCCGCTTTATCACTACCCTAGGGAGTCTCAAAGCAGCTAACATTCTTCTTTCCCTTCCTCCCCCACAACAAACACTCTGTGAGGTGAGTGGGGCTGAGAGACTTCAGAGAAGTGTGACCAGCCCAAGGTCACAAAGCAGCTGCATGTGGAGGAGCGGGGAATCAAACCCGGTTCACCAGATTACAAGCCCACCACTCTTAACCGCTATACCACACTGGCTGGTGGGGCACTATTTGGTAGTCCTGTCTACTTTTCTGCTCTTTGTAAATGTGTCAGACATTTTGTTATCTCCCCCGCCCCCAAGAAGCAAAAGGAGGAGAGTACCTCACCCATCTGACTGGTTTGCCTCAGCCATTCTGGGTGGATTCCAACATATATAAAAACTTAATAAACAAACATTGGCCACCCTTCATGAACAACACTCAGAGAGATGCTCCATAGGCAGAAGAAGCAGTAACGAGACCGAAGGATACTTGCCCGCTGCACCCCACAGCACAGAGCCCTCCATGTCATTTCCCAAGGGAGCCTGTCCTGATCGGAACATCTTCATGTAGACCTCGAATTGGAGCACGGAAAGGCGGCAGGCCGCACAGCAGCTTCTGGGGTAGACAGTAAACAGTGCCTGCGCAGCGCCCGCAAAATCTCCACTTTTGCACAGGTAGAAGGGGACCTTGTCCTGCCACTTCTGTAACCTAGAAGTTGGGCAAATGAGAGGCAGCAAATACTAAAGGCAAACTGATTGCAGCAAAATGCACACACAGAGAGGGGTCCAGTGGCATATGAACAATATTTATTGTTGCATTAAGGGGAAGAGTCATAGCCAAACAGCAGAGCATCTGCCTGGTGTGCAGAAAATCCCAGGTTCGATCCCTGATGCCATCTCCAGGTAGGGCCGAGAGAAACTCCTGTCTGAAACCTTGGAGAGCCACTGCCAGTCAGCGTAGACAGCACTGAGTTAGATGGAGCAACAGTCTGGCTCGGTACAAAGCAGCTTCCTACAGTCCTTTAAGACTATAGTCCAGTGTTTCTCAACCTTTTTTGGGCCACGGCACACTTGTTCCATGAAAAAAATCACGAGGCACACCACCATTAAAAAAGTTAAAAAATTTAACTCTGTGCCGCCCTATATTGACTATATAATTATGACTGTAATTTATTCTGTATCTCTTCCTCTCCCCGCTTTTTAAATACCAGTAAATGAAGCCAAAAGAGAGACAACAGTGCTTAAATGCACAGATGTTTAAATGCACTTACTTGCAGGCATGCTAAGGTAGATTTCATTCGGAGGGAGGGGAGGAGAGGTGGAGAGAGGGAGAAGGGGAAGGAGCGCAGCCCAGAGCCGGCTCCACTCGCACTCTATTGTTCCAGGCACCAAGGCGAGTGGGGGTGGGGAGAGAAAGAAAGAAGCTGCAGGGAAATAAAGCGGCAGTTGCTTACACGCGCGTAAACGGGTGCCGCTTTATTTCCCTGCACGGAGGAGGGAGGAGGGAGGAAAGCTCCGTGAGGGAAAAGCCCCGTGCATCCCCTCTCCCTGGACTGAAAGAAAGCCGTAGCTGCTTACATGCGAGTAAGCTGCTCCTGTTTTCTTTCCCTGCAGGGAGGAATGTCCTGTGAAAGATTGGCGGCCGCCAGGCGTTGCGGCACACCAGCCAGCGTCGGGCGGCACAGTACTGTGCTGCGGAACAGCGGTTGAGAAACGCTGCTATAGTCCACCTAAAGAGGTGTCCTAAACTGCTACCGGTAGGTAGAAATATGTAACCGTTAAGAAAAAGGAAATGTAAGCAGCCAAGAGCCTTTCAAATTAGCGAAGAGTCCATTTTGCACACCCTTTTCTGTTTCAGTCGGTGGGCAATGTCCCAGCCCTACATTCACCAGGCTTGGAAACTCTTGGGACTCACTAAAACCTTATCTCCTCACTTCCTAACTCAGTAAAGACAGGGCCACAGTTGTTTATTGAGAGCCCCAAGCTATGATTCCCCTGGTTTTAAAGATTTTAGGTGTGCAAGCTTTAAACAAAATCCCACCAGTAAACAGAAGATTAAAATAAGCCCTCCACTGAGAGTTGTAAGCAATTTCAAATCGCTTACCGCTTGGAATCATTGCATTTCACCACCTTCAAATAACGGACCAGCTCCTTGTATCTGGGGGAAGAATGAAAGGTGTTAGGACAGGGGTGGAGGGTGATGACCCGTGGTCCCAGTGATGAAGGATCCCCAAGTGGTTGCAACAGAACTACTCCAAAGGGCATGGGGTAATGCCATAGGAAGATCTGATGCAGGCTGCATTTGCATGTCAGGAAAGCCAAACCATGGCTTAGTGCAAAAGCACTGGCTGCCAAGGAGGAGATTTATTTCCTCCTCATCACCCTCACAGCTTTCAGGCTTAGTGTGGTGTAGCTAAGCCGAGGCTTGGCTGAGTGTGTCACCTGAACTTGAAATCCTTAAGCTCCCTCCTCCTTAAACATGATCAATAGTCAAGATTTGTTCTTGGCTACGTGTTGTGGTTAAGAAGGAAACTGTGGAACCTGCTCCCGCATGAAGCAGTGACAGCCGCCAACGTAAAAGGCTTCCAAAAAAGGACTGGACAGGTTTGTGGAGGCTAATGGCTGCCGGCCATCATGACTCTGCTCTTCCTCCACAGCCAGTGGCAGTAATGGTTCACAGAATCGTAGAATTGCAGAGCTGGAAGGGACCATGAGGGTCATCTAGGCCAACTCCCTGCAATGCAGGAATCTTTTGCCCAAGCCCACAATCCTCAGATTCAGAGTCTCATGCTCTACCACTGAGCCATCCAGGTTGGCGCTGGGAAGAAGGCTCTTGGCTCAGGTCCTGCTTAAGTCATCCATTTGCCACAGTCACCCAGGTGAACACTGTAAGAACAGGATGCTGGACTAGATGCTAGATAGGCCATTGGCTCTTCTTCATGTCCTTATGAGATACCAGGTTCAGAGAAGACTCTAAGCCAAATCTTGGTTTAGCTAACCTGCTGCATTGAGCTAAAAGGACCAGGGAGCTCCTCTATGGCAGCCGACACATCTGCATGGTCCCAGAAAATCATACTTTGGCTTACCACGATGTGTGAATCAGGCAACACTAGCAAAAAGAATAGTGTTTTCAACACACAGCCCCAAAGAGATCCCCTCCCCCAAGATGGTCATGTTCCTCTGGGGCTTTATTTTATTTTTTAAAATACAATTTTTAATTCTCCAAAGATATTCCAAAGCATTTATCATCATACATAGTTTCTTCTTGACTTTCCACCCCTCCTTTCCTGATGTTAGTTTTTTACTTCTTTTTTATTAGCTGTTTTTTATAATCTCTGGGGTTTTATCTAAGAGAAAATATTGCCAGCACTCGTGGTTACAGTACTAAATATTCAATCGGAGAGCAAATTTCCACTCACAACGAGCTTTATTTATATGGATGATTTAGCACCAACATCAGGCAAGTTTATGAAAGGTGGCAAACACCTTCGAGACAAGACCCTGCAGAAACTGGAAATGAGCAGATGGCATGCACAGGTAACCAGGGAGGGTGATATTCATCGAGCGAAAGAGCCGTGGCTCAGTGATAGAGCAATTGCTTTGCATGCAGAGGAACCCGAGCTCGACCCCCAACAGCATATTCAGGTTGGAAGGAGACTGCCCCCTTTACCGCACCGCGATCTTCAGATGAAGGGCGGTATACAAATTTAATAAATAATAATAAAACCCTGGAGAGCCACTGACAGCCAGTGCAGGCAATATCCAGCTATATGGATCAAGGGTCTAACTTGGTGCAAAGCAGTTTGCTAGGTTCTTTTATCTGCCTGTGAGTTTTTCTCAGGGGGATCTGAACAACTGTAGTTGGAGATCAAATGTCGGGGCTAGTCTTGCTTTTTGGTGCCATTTCTTATGCTCCCGCTGTTCCACGGGTACTTACTGCATGCAACCTTCCATCCTTTCAATTCGCGCCTCTACTACTGAAACTGTTTCACAAAGGCATTCTTTCTTCCCTTTCAGCATCCGTTGGCCAGTAACATTTTGTCCTTTTAAGACGGAGACCAGCAACAAGTGATCCCAGGGAGCGAAATTCAGGCTGAAATGAATAAGGTCGTGTTTAGGCAGGTTTTAGGATCAAATCACAGCGAGCAGTACGCCAGGAATCTTGTCACCCTTGCTTCAAGTCACAGGCTAACTGCCACGAGTGTGCTCCCAAAAGACCACACTGGCAATAGGGCACTGGCAGCCAATACTGTGGCAATGAGGTTTTTTTAAAAAAAAATCACAGACTTGCACTGGTTTCTAATGTGATATTGAGCCAAGTTCAAGGTGTTATGATTAGCATATAAAGTTCTTAACAGCTTTGGAGCTATTTACCTGCAAGATTGCCTTACCCATATATGCCCCCTCAACTGCTTCGATCTGCAGAACTGGCACTATTTACTGGTGCCACACAATACGTGTTCCTACACTTTGGAAGCCCCTGCCTGTTGACATCAGGCAAGTGCCATCTCTGTGCTCTTTTCGGCACCTGCTAAAAACATTTTTATTCAGACAAGCCTACTCAAGTATGAGGAACGCTGACATGTGTTTTAATCTGTTTTTAGCTTATCGCTGATTTTTTAAAAATATTTTAAACAGCTGTTTTAAACTGTTTTTATTGATAGTGTTATCGTTTTATTCTTTTTGTACACCGCTTTGAGGTTTGGCTTTTTCCAACCATGCGGTATATACATTTTGTGGCATAAACACGCAAGGTGGGAAACCAAAAATATTGAGAATATATTCCTTTCAGATCCAAACACACAGTTCAAGCAAGGAAGCATACCTATTTGAGAAGATATGGCAGTGAACCGGGAAAGGAATGGAGTGGTAAAACACGGTAAGCTTGTCATACAAAGGTTTCGGAAAGTCATTCAGCACCAGCAGCCTCTGAAGTCGTCGTGTGATTCTGAAAGGTAATGACTAATTAGAAAAAAAAAGAAGCACCTTTGAAGCAGCTGTCCCCAGTCTGCTGCCCTTCAGAAGTTTTGGACAGCTCCCGCCAGCCCCTATCCAGCCCAGCAGCTCTCCAGAATTTCAGACTGGGCCCTTTCCTATCCCTACCTGGAGATGCTAGAGTTTGAACCTGGAATATTCTGCACGCAAGGCAGATGTTCTACCAAGATTCAGTTAAAGGGACAGCTGCAAACTCTTAGTATCAGCTAGCGTAGCAAGACAACCCAACATGAGCTGCTGCGAGGCCACTGACTTTGGAAAGATTTCTGGGCACGGCAACTTTCCAGAATTCCTTTTCCGTACAGCAGGAAAATTCAGCGATAATGGGGACTGGTTGTACACCAGACATCCATTCACACACACACACACACACCACGTGCAAAATCAGCTCATGGCTAGTGCCTGGGATGTGTCTGCAGCTAACACATTTATTTAAATTTATCCTAAGGGGTGTTGAGAGGGCTTGAGCTGGCTCTCCCACTATTTTTCTGCAGGAGAAGGGGATCTCTGCCACAGGAGACCCTTTCTGAATGTGGGACTAACCATCGCACCCCAACCTACATTTTTTGCACCAGAAAGTGTCTACACCTAGACAGACCACTGGGATGAAGATCTTACATTCTGAACAATTCTATTCAGTAATGACAAGAGTAACTTTATGCAGTGAAATGACCTATAGTACACTGTTTCAAAGTTCCCGGAGGGTAGAATCGCTTAAAATAAGGATAGGCGAAAGTGATGATTAATTTAAAAGCAAGGGAAAAAAGGGAACAGGTTTCCCCAAAAGGGTTTCATGTCTGTTCTTCATTAACCTTTGCTACTATTCCATTTGGTGTTAAGAAAGTGAATGGAAAAGACAAACTGGGGGAGTTCACATGAGGCATCACATACTTCAATGCCCTCAATTAATGAGACTCCAGGGAGTGAGGAAAGAGCAGATAATTACCACCACCACCAAAAATTGTAGAGATCAAAGCAAAGCCAAGGTCAAGCGTGGCAAGGCTTTTATTCTGTTCCCCACCCCTCCCTGATTTCTTCTAATATCTATTCATTTTCCCCCAACCTGGATGGCCTCCAGTTGTTTGGGACAGCAACTCCCTTCAGCCTTGACCATTGCCTGTGCTGGCTCGAGCTGATGGGAATTGCAGGGCCCCAGGTTGGGGGATGGCTGATTTAGAGCTTTTTTGCAGCAGCCAGACACTTAGCACTCTTGATTGCCTTACCTGGACATTAGACAAGGCACAGCCTGGCTCAGCGACACCAAGTGACCAACGTTTTGCGAAAAGCTGACCAAGAAAGGAAGACAGGAACACCAAGCTCCATTACTCAGTTTTTGCCAGCATTTCTGTAAAATGGGTATTTTCCTTTAAAAAAGTTTGGTTCTTTGCTTTGCCCGAGAGTAGAGCCCCAGCCCCTCCCAACAGGTCTCTGTCCTCTGCAGAGTTTTCCCTCCGTAGAGTTCAAACTAATACAGTGAAACATCTAAGAAATAAAAGTAACAATTAAAATACAATTTAAAAAAACAGCATGAATAATAAATGCAATGGATGTGCGGTCTCCCATCTTCAACCACTTGAATGAAGCTCGCAGAACAGTTTGTGAATCTCCCCCCTAAAGAAACCCAAGGGAGCAGCGTCACCTATCCCTTTACTCCATTTCCACCTCTTCAGCAAACTATCTTCAATGTATGTTAAGGCAAGAGTTGCAATAGCAGTGAGATACAAGCAAGGGTCACCAGGCAAATCTGCCTGGGTTACTTACGGAGTGAGGTTCTTGTGGAGTGCGATTTCCCTGGCTGCTCCCATAAGCATGATGACCTCTGTTTTGGGTCTCTCTTTCTCAGCCAGATTTAGAAAGGTTGTTACGAGTTCAGAAACAGAAGCATAACTAGAAAAATAAAACGAAAAAGCTTCTGAGTCGCAGATGGAGCAGGTTTTTGCAACATTTGTCACTTGATCGTGGAGGTGTGGGGGGGGGACTATTACCACTGGAAAACTTAAATTGACAAATCAACACACTTTACGGGCAAATGTAGGCAAATCTGCCTGTAGACTAGGCCTAGGCAATGTATCTATACATCATCCAGGAATGGCCCAAGGTGACCCAGTGGGTTTCATGACTGAATGCAGATTTGAACCCTGATTTCCCAGGTCCCAGTCTGAAATTCTAACCACACTGGCTTCCCAGAGTACTTCTGCTATGGGGCAGCTACATAAATTAAGTAGGTAAACAAATAGGTCAAAATGTCGCTTAGAGAAGGATTTGAAATATTTTCCTTGAAGCTTGAATTTGTTTTATTCTGGAATGTTTTATTGGATGCTTTAATGTGCTGTAAACCACTTTGAGATTCTTTTTCTTTGAAATATAAAGCAGCATAGAAATTAAATGAATGATAATAAATTTCATTGCTTAAAAAAAAAGGCACCTAGACAATCCGTTGTGCCACCCATAACCTAGGTTTAGGCTGCCATTTGGTGATTAACTTGCATATCTAAGTTTCTAACACTGCTGTAGGGCAACAGCCTTAATATCCACAACAGACACGAAGGTTTGTAAACATGCATTAACAGTGTTTCCTACATTACCTGTGCACAATATACAGAGGGGAGGAGCTGCATTTTTCACACTGCCCAGGACCCAAATTCCGATGGCAAAGGCATTCGCGGAAGTCTGGAGCAATTCTATTTCCAGACAGATACTTGTTATATTCCACAGAAACATCATGCACAAATTTCTGCAGGAGTACCCCTACAGCAGAGAATTGGGGTGGGGATGGCAGAAAACAAAAATGCTTATTTCTTCCCAATACATGCTGTGTCACTCAGAAAGAGGCTGATCTCCCACACCGTTCTCCTGTGAAGCTTCCGGCAATGCTATATTGATAGGGCCCACCCGACTGTTGCAATTGCAATTTGTTTTAAACCATTTTAAACTCTTGCGACCTGCCCTGGGCATCTTTTGGGAGGAGGGGCAATCAAATGCAATTAACATTAAGTAAAAATTAGATTAAAATAATACAGGGTTGGTTTACCAGTAGTCCTCCGAGGCATTGCTGCACTCCTGGAGATAGTGGGAACTTGGGAGTCCAGCAAAATCTGGGGGGGCCACAGATGAGCCACCCCGAGTTATAGATCACAAATTAAGGAACCTGCTGCTACCACCCACTAGGAGTCTCAAAGAGTCTCACACAACAATTACCAAAATGTGGGGCACAAGAAATAAAATATTTTTTGAACTCCTATTTGCTTCCACATTCACCCATAGAGTATGCCCACTGTGTCTCTGAATGTTCTGGCCTATTGTGAACCCCGAAACAAAGAAGTACTGTATATACTCAAGTGTAAGACAACTTTTTCAGCACATTTTTTTGTGCTGAAAAAGCCCCCCTCAGCTTATACTCGAGTGAGGCGGGCAGGCTGCGGTGGAGGGACAAGCGGCGAGAAAGGAACCCTTTCTCACCGCTTGTCCCGCTGCCACCGCTCGCCTCTCACAAGGACAGGCACAGGACCCCGGGTTCGGAGAAGCGCTGCGTAGCTCATGCCTATGCACATTGATGGCCTGAGTGCAAGGTCCAGACCCTCTTAGAGTAAATGCAGTCACACTTAACAGAACAAAACAAAAACCACAGCCTCCATGGCCAAAAAAAGGACTACCAATCTCACTGTTGCTTGTGCGACCTGGATTTCTTCTTTTGGTAGAATCCTGATTAGGCTTGGCATTGACATAACTATGTACAGGCCAAGGCTGTTGACAACATCGGTGTCTTCTATGCCATGCAATAAGCGTGACATGAGAGTGAAAACACTGAGGTTACAAAGTCAGTCTTGAACGCAGAGACTGACAGGCTCCATTCTTCTGGGTCTCAGAAAATCTGCTGTCTGGTTTCAAAGAGCCCTTGATGTGTTCCACCAAGAGCCATTGCAGGTGGTGCCCTGCACACACCAGGGCAACGTCCGCTTGAGGTTAGAGGGCTCTTGATCTCATGCCGCCTCCAACATCTTTCACCACCATGTTATTTAGTTTTGACAAGCCTGTAAACTTGATGAACCAAGTTAGAGAAGCCTACAGCTCTGCATTCCAGCCAGTTTATGCTGTGATGGGCCTCTGCCAGAGAACAGGATCCTGGGAATACTTGTCCCCGACACTGTGCCTTCCCATCCAACATGGCATCGACTGTCACCATCACCACCCCACATTGAAGTTTTGCAGATTTCCTCCCACTGCTGTGAACTGAAATAGCAACAGGAGCCACTGAAAGGGGTGCATGTAAAATCTGGTTCATGCGACAACCATGGTGCAGGAAATAATGAAGCCTAACAGGCCAGGTTTATGGGGGAAATGATGACATTGTCTGACCTTTTGGAATAGATACTGGTAAAATCCTGCCTCAGCGTCTGTTTCCTCTCAGCTGACTAATGGCAGTCTGAGTTCCTAAGTACTTGATGGACTGGGAAGGCTAGAGGGGGCTCAATTTAAAAATCCCTGAGACTGGAAGGTGTTGATGATGGCCTGCTTAGCCCAGAGATGCCTGCTGACAAGACGACCTGGCCAAGGTAGGGATACTCATGTATTCTTTGAAGGCACAAGGAGACCACCACTGAGACAATGAGTTTTGAGAATTCCCCAAGGGGAGGGGAGGGGAACACCAGGACAAAGGGAAACAGTGGATACTGCTAATGCTTATTCTGATAACAGAAGTGGACAAATGTCTTGCATGGTTCTGTTATCAGAACATGGAGAGGTTTCAGTTAAGTCGACGGAACCTGGGAAATCTCCAAGACAAAGGGTTTCCCCTGCCGAAACTGGGTCTCCATTCTAAACCTGATATACTTCAGGTCCACTGTGGTTTGGCACACACCACTTCTTCAACACTGCAAAGATGACAGAAGAACCCCCTAGTTTCTCTCCCCCTCGGGAATGAACTCAGTTGCATGGATGTCAAGGAGATGGCAGGTCACTGTTTTAAGGGAGACTTTTGATGAGGAAGATGGCTGGAACGTATCTCTGCGTATTGAGGAAAATTATATGGCGTTTATTGTCCTCAATACAGAGAGATTCTTTGCCTTCAAAGGATACATGAGTGCCTCGACTCTTGCTTCTTTTGAACTGAAGGCACAGCTGTTTTCTTGCCTTTGGTTTTCCTCAATACATCTTTCGGCAACTCTTCGTCAAAGAGGTGTATGCCATTTAAAGGCGTCCCAAAAAGCCAAGTCCAATGAAGAATGCAAAACCCAGAGATCTGTGTGCCACAACTGCATGAGCAATGGCCCTGGACAAACACTGAATGGCATCCCAAGTTGCATCCACAATGAAGGCAGTTGCCTTGTATTGCCAGCGGAGAGAACTTTTAAGGGTTTCCAATTCTTCACCAGCCTATCATGCAGCCAAACAAAGGAAGTCCGAGCCATAATGGAGGCAGCCAGGGCAGCTTGAAGGACCATTGCCTTTGATTTGTGGGCCTTACACAAAGCTTTGTCAGACAAGCCGTGAAGTCGGTCTTGAAGGATCATCTTTCCATCCCGATGAACAATGGCACCTGGGAGAAGCACCCGTTGGGAGTATTTACCAGGGGCACCTTCAACATCTCCATGAATGCCGGTGGGAAAGGATATACAGGGGGGGGGGAGTATTTGATCCCGCTAAAATTTGCCTGTTTGCCCTCTGACGAAGAAATGACCAGTCCATAATTTTAATTGTAGGTTTATTGTAGCAACAACAGAAAAAACCCCAGAAACCCAGAAGACAAAAGTCAGAGGTTGTAAACTCTCTGCCACACTTGTGTTTCTCTTCCACTGTGGAGGTGCAACCCATTTCCTTAAATTCAGGAAGTAGAGGAATTTCTCTGATGGTGAGCTTCCCAAAGCCAGCTCTCTTAGGCTGCTGCGGAGGCAGTGGAACTGGATCCTGAAGATCTAAGGTGGAACGTACTCTGTCCAAAAGAGGTTCATAGTCATTGGGATTGAGAAGCTTAGAGGTCTGAAGGACTTTGGTCCAAATGTCCTCCCTCTGCTCCCTTCTCCAAATTGCCTGCAGGCTTACAACCATTCCTCTTGTCTTTTCCCAGAATTATGGCGATGTCTGGTGTCCCTTTGCTCAGCAACCTTCCCGAATGCCTTGTCAGCTGCCTTCCTCTTAGACCTTTTGTGGTTTCTGGGTGAGGATACTGAAGACGGCTCAGAAGAAGAGCGCCACCTGCTTGACCTCGCACCATTTGCTGACCTATGGCGCTTGCGACCCACTGTAGCCTTCGCCTGCTTGATCACTCCCATCGCTGGATGCTTAATGCTTTGGTAGAGATCCAGAGCGATGCCTGGGGCCAGAACCAAGGTAGAGGCTGCCGTGGAAGAGGGAACCCCATGAGCAGCAGATGCATTAGAGGCTTGGGAGGACCAAGAAGCAGAAGTGCTGGGAAATGCATTATATCCATCCTCCCTGCCCGTAATGCGGGATGTGCTTGCCCCCTGGTGACCATGGTGGGTGGCAGTGCTGGCCTCATACCCAGAGGATGGTGTTCGGAAGTAATAAGTACAAAAAAGCCGAGCAAGTTCCAGCACTGTGTTGTTCCGTAAGGGCCCTTGTTCGACAGAAGCTGTGAAGTGGAAGAAGACACTTGGAAATAGAGCACAGCAACCAGAAAAGGATCCACGATAGATGGCGATGCTATTCAGAGAGCTGAGAGAGGCACACAGGGAAGGAACCGAGGAGGAGCCTCTTCAACCAGCAGCAGTCTACAAATCTAGTATGACCCTGCCTGTCCCAGGCAGTGGGTGGACATAAGCCATTATCTGGACGTCTCCATCCCACAGGGCAGAGAAGTTCCTCAGCTATTCAAAATCTGGCAATCCCTGCTCTATATAATGGTATATGGCCCCACGAGCAAATCATTGTTTATTCATCTTCATATTTTCGGAATTGAGACATTTCTCTTTGGTAAGTCAAGCTTGGGGGAACTACAGCTCCAAACAACATTGGCAACCAAGGCCAATGGCAAGAGATGTTGGGAGTTGTTGTTCAGCAACATTCACAGAGCCAAAGGCTCTCCACACCGGCATTAAGTAACGGAGTAAATATAACACATCTTTACAACTCACTTTTTAACTGTGGAGGGCAAATGTTGCGATGTTGGCCTTTTAGAACTGGTCACTGCCCAGGTGGAGAACACCTGGGAATCTTACCTACACTTTCTTGTGGTCCTTGCGAGGAAGATGGGGTAGAAATGTAATCAACAAACTGCCCATATTCTTAACACAACAAATTCCTGGTGGCACTGATGTGCCTCCACTCACCCCCATGCTGGACATCGGCATCGATTTCTGAGAGCTCCAAGTTGAACTCAGAGAGATTGCCAGTGAGAGCAGAATGCCACTGATCCTTCCAGAATTTGCTTTTGTTGTGTGCATTGCAATGGCAAAACGAAGGCGTCACCCAATCTTTACACTGGAGGAAGGAAAAGGAGAAAGGAAGGTTGGACTTTATCAAATCCACAATATCTGTAAGTTCCTTGCAGCCTGCAAATGGTTCCCGCTCTGAGGGCCCCTACCATTTCCTCAGCATATTAAGGAATCACATAAGCGGAGACAGGAAACTGCAGAGAATGGAACAGTATTCGATCAAGTTTCCTTGGGAGAATAATCTAAGTGCTACCCTGCTGGGAAAAAAGCAAAAGCCAGCATCTACTTCCAGAAGCAGCCATATAGATGCCCCTGGATACTGACATCCAGAACAGAAGGAAATTGCTCTTGTCTCTTGTGTTTGTCTCTAGCTTTTAATACTCAGCAACTCTTTAGAACAGGGGCCGAGAGCATGTGGCTTTCCAATGTTGTGGGACTTCAACAACCATCAACCCAGTCCACATGACCAATGGCCAAAGCTGTAGTCCAGCAACATCCAAAGGGCCAAATGTTAGCCCTGCTTTAGATGGAGACATCAGAAGGCTCTTCCCTCCCCCCCAAACCTAATTGTGACACAGGGGCGTTTTCAGGGTGTGAGAGGCAAGTCACAGCAGGATGGAGGAATTAACCACTATCATTATGTAACACATACACACTGAAACTGTCCACCTGCACTGCAATTAGGCTTGAAAATAACTTATATCAGCTGGAATAGAGGGCTACTTTCAAGCCAAGTTTCAGCAGCAAGGGGGCAGGATCCTGTGGGCACCAGGAAGGAGTCTGCAGGTACATCGGAACCTGTGGTGTAACCCAACCACTCTAGGGAGACAAAGGTCTCTGCAGAAATAGGAGTCCTGCATCCCAAAAGCCCTCCTTACCTCTGCAGCAACCTTGTCACAAATGTAGCAGTAGCACTCGCTGCATGTTTCTGCGTTTCTCCCAAGGGGGCAAGATGTTTCACATTCCACTTGCCTAAAAGCAGACAAGAAACAGCTCCAAGTTATGATAGCAGATCATAAAAGGGTTTCAATGCACTGCACTTTCAACTTCTGTTATGTCCCTCATTCTAAAATGTCCCTATGAGACGGATGGGGAATCTTTTTTCAGGCCAAAGCCTGCATTTCCTCATGGACAAGCTTCTGGGGGCTGCAAGCCATTGGTGGCTGCGCCATAGGCAAAAGTGACTCTTTGCAATAGATTCTGGCCCCACAAAAGTAAAACAAAAACAAAAACACTCTCACTCACCCACTTCCAGTTAAGCAAGATCTTGAACCAGGCAAAAGCACTCAAGGAGAGCATGGAGTGGAGATGGACTAAGAAAGGCCCATGGGACCATTCTTAGTTGAACTCTGCTCCATGGGCCAGAGATATATGGAGGACTACATCTGGCCCCTTTGCTACAGGAGCTATTTGAAGGAGAGACATAATGAATGTTTGGGAGTCAAGAACCCTCAGTCTTCTGAACCAAATGCAGGGACCTTTGACCCTCCAGATGTTGCTAGACTACAACTCCCATCACCCCAGACGACTGGTCATACTTTTTTAGGCCGGCGGGATCTGTTGTCCAGCCACTTTTCAAGCACCAAAAGTTCCCCATCCCCCCCTTCTCAGCTGCAAATATTGCTACTAGATCTGTACCAGTGCAACATTAGCAACTAGATCTGCACCGATGCAACTGTGCTTAAGCAGAATGTGTGTGGTTTTTCCCCAGTGGAAGGTGTGTTTGTGGAATTCCCTTTTGTTCTCCTCTGTGGCATGATACATACTCAAAGGGGTAGGTCGGGCAGTCGTATCTCGCATGGGGCATCACTTTTGCTCTCTTGCAGAAAGTAACTATCACCTCCTCATCCACAGCTTCTTCTGTATTCTCCCCTTTCAAGGGAATCTCTTCTGTAAAAGGAAAAAATACTGAATACCATTTCACTGCAATTTTAGAACGGCATTGCCCAGACCACAGGCTTTAAAAGAAAAAGGAGAGCGTGTTGAGAGTTAGGGCAAATTCATAAACCACATTTCGGGGAATCCCGAAAATCAGTGCCAGCGTGGTTAATGGCGGCGATCAAGCAGCTGCAGCGCGAGCAGCAGTGTGCTACGTTCTGGCGGGTGAGTTATTTTCGGGATTCCCCCCACAAAAATCAAGCAGCCAATGCCAAAAATCGCTCACCCGCCAGAACCAAGCACGAGCCTGAGTTTTTAAGCGGCGAATGGCCACTTAATTGTTTTTTGGGGGGTGGGGGGGAGATGCCGAAAATTGCTTACCCGAGCCCGAGATTGTAAGCGGCGTGAGCGGTTGTGTGCTGCATTCTGGCGGGTGAGTGATTTTCGGCATCCCCCCCAAATAATCCTCCCCAAAAGCTCAATCCCCCTATTTTCTAAATTTTGAGGCCCCCAAAATAGGGGGCATCTTATAGACAGAAAAATACGGTACTTCCTTTCGTCTTCCAGATTGTTGCCTTATCCCTTATTGTTTCGTCGGGTTGCTTGAATTTATTCATTTTTGTACATCAACAAAGAATGTCAGGACTAAATTTCAGTAAGAATCACTTTATATTTAAAAGACATCTTCCTTTGCAGCTCTGTTTAGCTTTTCACCAGTGGCCCCAATAGTAAAATGCAGTAGCAAAACTTTATTAACAAAGATCAAGTGACAAATATCAAATATGTAATCACTCTTAGACCTGCTATGATTGTTAGCTCTTATTGTCTGTGTTCTTCTGAGGATCTGATTTTGTACTTTAAATATATTTTGTACTTTCTTTAGCGGTTGGTAATAAATATTTGATTATTTGACAGTTATTTTTTTGCAACAGCTAAGAACTAGATGGTGCCCAAAATATTTCAGAAAACAACACAGGCTTGTAGTTAGTTAGTTAGTTACCTACTTGCTTGGGGGATATAAGAATCCTTTACAGGTACAATACACTACTCTACACTGACCCTACCTTATTAGTGTTTTATACAGCTTTGCAAATAAGACCACAAATGCTCCTGGTGTGTTCTGTTTCCTTTTCAAGTTCTTGATGGTGCAAGAAAAGTAACAAAAAGACAAAAATCACAAATTCTTTCCAAATAGTCCAAATCTTCCTGGCCTGCCACAAGCACCTAGATAGGGAGCTTTTAGAGGACAGTTTGTTTGTTTTTTAAATGAACACTCACTTTCTTATTCTGCTTCCTTTTATCCCATGCACTGTACTCTATAGCAATACAAAGAACAAGGAGCCCACCCACAGTTCAAACGGACAAAATGAGAAAGTTTCCAGAGACTCTACTGAGAAAATTATATCTATCTATATAAAGCAGTTACCTGCATCCTCAACCAACAAAATACAACTCTCAGCTTCATCGTCATCAATCAAGATAACACTCCCCTCTTCTTCAGTGGACTCCATGACTCTTGAAGGGTAACTCCCAAAGCGTGCAATTTGTCAAGGCTGGAAAAAGCTAGAAAGAGGGAATGGGGGGGGGGAGAGGGCATTTGTCATTGATGCCTGTACGATGAAAACCTGCCCATTTTTAACCAGCTTCAATCATCATGTGCGCTAACTCAGCAGTAGCACATCTGATTTGCATGCAGAAAGTTCCATGTTCAGTCCTTTGCAACACCAGGAAGGGTTGGGGGGACGGGACTCCTGCCTAAAACCCTGGAGAGCCATGGCTAGTCAGTGTAGACAATATTGAGCTAGATGGACAAATGGTCCAGCTCAGTACAGTACAAGGCAGTGCACTTCCTGTGTTCCTAACATGCATGGGGGGAAATGGAAACTCAGAGAAGACATGACTTCACCTACACTTTTTTTTAATAATCTTTTTTATTGAGTTTTACATTGCACATTTAAATTCTAACATTAAGCATCATCATCATCATTTTTATTGTATTTTATGAATTATTATTTTAATATTTTGCTGGAAGCTACCCAGAGTGGCTGGGCTGGGGAAACCCAGCCAGATGGGCGGGGTATAAATAATAAATGTTATTAATTATTATTATTATTAACTGTTGTTATTATTATTATTATTATTATTATTATTATATATTTAAGATTTCCTTAAGATTCCCCTCCACCCTTACATGGTTACCATTTTCATCTTTTTCAACTGCTTCACATATTTTCTCTACTTTTCTTAAATAATCCATTTTTAGTTTTTAGTACATTTAGCCCATTTTTAGTACGTTGCTGACTTCACCAACAATTGAAGTGACCCCAAACTTTACACTGGAAACTTTACACACACACCCCACTTTGCCATGATACAATTGCCCCCCAATCCGTCACCCCAGCCGTTTGTTTTCGCGCCTCAATCGCCACCCGGCTAAAGCCCCCACCTTGTCATGCCCCCAACCCTCTTTCCCCTCACGTAAACTGGGTGAGTTTCCAGCTCCCTCCCATTACTGTAGCTTATTCCTTCCAACTGTTGCCCCCCAGCCCCCGCCACTCTTTCTGCACATCCCAAACCCACCGCCGGGCTAGAACTGCAAGACAAAACAAGCCACAAACACACAGCAACAAGCCCCGCTCTCCTCCGCTCTCGCCCACCTGCAGCCGCCTCCGCCCGCTTCGATTCCCGCGCCCAGAGTTTCAATTGGCATCACTTCCGACCCGCCCAGCGACAACCTCCGTCTCCAGGATTTAAGCCGGGGAAAGACACACAGAGATAAGAATTGTAGAGTGTCACATCTCGCCACCTGGAGAGGGTGCTTCCGGGTGTGTTTTAGGAATCCCTGGATGCGGCGGGGCAAAGGGCCGGAGATTGGCAGAAGGCGGAGCTGCCTTTGGAAATCGATGCGGGCGTTCAATTTTTTAGCTCAGCAGGGTTGGGCGGCAGAGGAGGGCACTCGTAAGCAAAAGGGGGGGGGGGGAAGGCTGCAGCCAAAAGAGGATTTCATGCCTTTCTTTCTAAATGCACACAGATCGGGAGCTTGGAGAGGAGGGGAGGTAGTTTTTTTAGTTAAGTTTGTTGGGGCCCATAAAGAATTCTGGCCAGTGGTGGCGTTCATTTTTAACTGAAGATGCAAGGCTATGCATGTCTACTCAGAAGAAAGCTTCTTTGTATTCAGTCACAGTGGGGCTTACTCCCAGGTAAATCCTTCTGAGTGGACATGTATAGGATGTCCACATGTATAGGACATGTATAGGATGTTCCCACCTTTCTAATGGGAAGAGCTGTTCGACAATAGAACAGACTGTTATGGAAATCACCGGGGGGGACATATTTATTATAAATATTATGCATAAATGTATCCTTTCGACTTGACAGCTCAGGGAAGTTACTTAGTTTTAAAAATCATATAAAATCAACTCCAGTTTTCCCCATTCCGACACTATTTTGCCCTTGAAAAGGTACTCCAGGAAGTGCCCAGAGGCACTTTGCTGAGCTGATTGTTGGCCCAGCCTAATCCCATAATCAGACCCACCCAGGTGACAGCCGATGCAAAGCCAGGGCCTTATTGTTCTTTCTCTGTGAATACTCAAGAAGTTCCTCCCGGTACTGATCACACATTTACTTTTGCCCTGAACCATTACCCTTATGTTAATCTTGTTTACCAGTATGTTAATATTGTTTGTACTTCCCCTTTTCTGACGTTTAGCTACTATGGAACAGTGATGTAGGAATGATGCTTTTGAAATGCATTATGGGATTCAGGTGGGAAGTTTAAAAAGTTCTTGTGACCCTGTTCTCAGTGTTCAGTCTTGGCTTGAACCTGCTGCGCAGTAATAAACTTTGCTGGTTTGCTCCTTCCTTTATCTCCGCAGTGAACCGCAGACCCTTGCCTGACGAGCTAGGTGGCTGAGTAGCCTCACACCTAGATTTTTTCCGTAACAAGACTCTCTTGGAAGATTGTATACTCTCCTTTGGAGGTTTTTTAAGAGAGGCTGGCTGACCGTTTGTCAGGGATTCCTGGACTGTGATTGTTGCATTGCAGGGGGCTGGGCTAGATGACCCTTGGGGGTCCCTTTCAACTCAGTGATTCTGTGATTGTCCTCTAATTGCAGATGGGAGAAAAGCAGCCTTTAGATTAGATATGTCATGTGAATAAAAAACTGAGCTGTAAAAACCAACTGGTGTGCACTGATTCGCATAAACACTTGTACCTGTAGAGACAGTGTAATGATAGCGCCTGTAATTTTTGACACTCCCTTAATGTTAAGGATTTGTATATTTGAGGGCTGGTCTTTGAGTGATCTGGTAGTTTTTTAGGCCTTGAGTTTCAGTTCTAGAAGAGACTCCTATGAATAAAGCTTGTTTTATAAAAACTACTCATTATTGATGTCTGTTGTTGGGTACAGAAACATCCTGTGAAGTAGTCCATGATTTGGAACACTGAAGGCAGATTAAAAGTACAGTATGTACCGTATATAGATTACCAAACATTCAAAAAGGAGCACTATAGTAGTCATGGGAAACTTCACTATGATATCTGTTGGAACTAAAACTTTACCAAGAATGTAAGGTCCAACAAATTCCACAGTTGCCTCATTGACAATTTCATTTCCAATTGTTATAAGAATTCTAAGGCATCATAAATAAAATGAACATTCATAGGTGCAGAAGGTAAACACACAAACATAAGTGCATAAACCACATGTCTGAAATAGTAGAGAGCAATCCTGAAGCCATCTGAATGACCCCAAATGTTTCCTCTGCAGAGGGAAATATCTTGGAAAAACCTTTGCCAGCAGTTCTTTCCACTTGCAAATCCTTAAAATCCTACCTTAAGGGCATGTATTATGTGTGAATTTGACCTTTGACCTGGATTCAAGAACTAAGGTATTTACCATCTCAAAAGAATGGTCCAGACTAACCAAGAAATGCAGTCAGTAAAACATTATCAGAAGTTACACACAGAAAACAATAAACACTCATGAACACCATAAAAGATTCAATCAAGTGTAGAGTTTTACTTGACAGGTTATAAAAGCATAATTGGTAGCAAATTCCTAAAGCTGTGGAAAGGCATACTTAAGAGTCCAACAAGAGTTCAAGCCTCTCTTTCTGTGGCAGGTCACAAGCAAGAGGGGGGGGGGGAGTTACACAGAACGCTGTTAGCGGTCTTCTTACTGTAGAAACTGCACATTTCCAAAGAGCAGTTTCCACAGAAAGTATCATTGCATATTCTGCATAGTCAAAACAATCTCAGCTTTCTGCCGCTTCTTGAATCTTATAGATTCTTCTTCTGTTTCTGGAATGAATGAATCTTACACACACACACACACAGAGAGAGAGAGAGAGAGAGAGAGAGAGAGAGAGAGAATCCAACAGAAGATCCCCTACCCCTCAAGTGGCCCAGACTCTCTTTTGCTCCAATACAAGGCATGACAAGCCTTTCCCAGTCCGCCACAGCCTTTCAACTAGTTAAGCAAATTTCACTTATCATAGCACAAAACTGAACAAAACACATTTTTGTTTCCAAGAAAAGTATTTTTATTAACATCATCTAATCCATATTTATACAGGTGAACAGCAGCCTGGCCAAGTTGCTAAGCTGGATGGAACATTACATTCAGAGTTGATTTTTAAAAAAATCCCTAATATACCTTCTTGTGTCTCCCAGGGAAGGCAAAACAGGCACAGAAGTGTTGATCAAGTGCTCTCAGAGGGCAAATTACCCAATAATACTGCTACTTTTGAGAGAGAGAGAGAAAAGGTCATTCCCTGCAAATATTCACAGGGCTCCGCATGAAACTTTGTCTTCTTGGACTTTGATTTTGATACCACTGAAGTGGAAAGCTTCACTTCTACAGTGCAGCTTGCATAACCGTCTTGAAAACATACAGGGTGTGATTCTGCACCTGAGGCTCATAAGACCAGGCTGAAGGCAGACATCAGGTGGTTCTTTTCAGAGAGTTGAGGAACACTTCCAATAAACAGCAGGTGATTGTCATCTTTGTGCTGATCACACCTGCAAGTTGAATGCAGTGTCCGCACAGAGTCATTGTCATCAAAATGCTATCCCTTAATTTCCCCCCAACAATTTTACTGTTTCTGTTGTACCGCTTGTTTTTTGTTTTTGATTTTACTTAGTGGATTTTCCACAGAAAGAGTAAATCTAGATTGAATGGGGGGGGGGGAATATGAGATGCATTTTAACTTGTGTGCGTTTCAAACTGCTGTGTGGAAATACTTGAGGTTTGAGAGGTCATTGTTCACAGTATGTACATTGAGCCCACTTTTGCCTCAGCTAAAACAACCTTTGCCACTTTCCTCCATAAACCTCTTATGCCGTTTCAGAAACCAGGAAAAGCTTCTCCACTGTGGAGTGTGCAAAATGGTTCTAAGGGTACATCCAGGTGGTGAATTGTCACACTCCCAGTTTGACCATGATTTGCAAAGCACATGAAGCATTTGCTCGGCAGATCGCCTCATAAAGCAGACCCCCCTTTTGTGCTTCATCAAGACACAATGGACCACCTGTTCTGAAGTTTTCAGCTTTGGATGTAAGCAAGCACAAGGAACCATCATTAGGCCAAGCAACCAGTGCAAATATGGATGAGTGCCATCCTACTTGAACTGCATGTCCAGCAGCAGCAGCACAACTCCCTAATCATGTTAACAACAGAAGATTAAGCAGAAACCAACTGATACAAATGGCACCATAAACCATCTAAACTTAAACTGTACCACCACTGTTTCCCTAAAGCAAACCTTGGGATTTCTCCAGCTGTTTTTGGACTACAACTCCCATCAGCTAGCAGGACCAGTGGTCAGGGATGATAGGAATTGTAGTCCAAAAACAGCTGGAGACCCAAGTTTGGGAAGCACTGGTCTACACCCTCATTTACTCACTTTGAGCTCTTTAAAAAAAATCTTCTAACCTAAGTCTGTAGAAACGGTCTGAAGTCAGGGGTGGGGAAGGAGTGGCCCTCCAGATACTGCTGAACTTCAGCATCTACCATCGCTGACCATTTGCCATGCTGGCTGGGGATGATGGGAGCTGGAGCCCAGCAGCTTCAGGGGGGCCACAGGTCCCCCATCCTTGCCTTGGGTGGACATTCATAGTTTCTGTTTCCAGCTGAATAGCCAATCAAAGAGGTGCAAGTTTTGCAAGTCCTCCTTCCCAGCGCGGGAAGGAAGCTTGTTGTTGTGATACAAGGCAAAGAGGAAGAAGGAAATGTGCCGATTCAGATGAATCTTATGCATTAGCCCTTTGAGCACTGAGAGGTAATCTCGGTTTCTAATGTTTGTTTCTAAAGCCTGAGCGATATGCAGTTTGGGCAAGAGGCTTCATTCTGACTTCTGGAGCACCCAGAGAAATTCAGATACCAAGGCATAAAATTGTTTGTATGTTTACAACAAACAAGGGCTTCAAAAGAGCAAGGAACATATTAGCTTCGTATTTCCAAACTGGAGGTTCTTGGGTCTCACCTGAAATGCAATTCAGGGACTGCAGATTACCTCTTACATTTAAATTGCACCACCAAAAACTTGGACAAATCCATCCATCACTTAAAAAATGAAGCACTCGGAAATGACTCCTTAGCCCTTCCGTGGCCTTTGCTTATAACAAACATACAAAATCTTAGCGCAATAGCAAAGATGCAAACTGGTGTCAGAAGGATGCTCAATTGACCTGTTTCTCTGCTAGAGAGAGAATCACTTCTAGTACATGCAAAAATTAGATGAAAACTAGGTTATCAGCTTCCGTTTCCTGAGAGAGATCTTGTGCCTTTAGCGCAGGGGTGGGAACACTGTGGCCCTCCCAAAGTTGCTCTCGTTTTCCCTGACCACTGGCCATGCTGGCTGGGGCTGATGCCCAGCAAATCTTGAGGACCACGTTCCCCTCACCTGCTTTAACAGTGACCGCAAAGAGGTAAATTTAGCAGGCGAAACTTTTGTGACCATGAAAATAACTGGGGTGGGGGTGGGGGGGTTGAGTTTAATGGCAGCATTAAAAGCACAAGGGCCCTGCCAGGGGAGGAAATATTGGGAATCCAATATGCATTACCTGGAGCATTTTCTGGGTAGCTCAGATAAAACCATCCTCACCCCTGCTCTCCAAGACGGGTTTACATGGGGCAATTCATACAATGACACTACGCCAGAAAATGCCCCAAAGCAATGTGGGGCAGGGCACAACCCAAAGCTAGGCTATGGTTTCAGATGCCACAAAGACTTACTTCTGAAGAGGCCAGGAAATGGTAGAGTTTGATCCAAGGGAAGGGCAAGAATGGACAAAAAAACAAAACCTGGGGCACATGACAGTGTGAGGACATTTCTGAGGATGTGGTCGCAGTGACCCAATCACGGAAGCAATTTTAGCAGTTCCATGGGGCATAAAGAAAGCAGCATTGTGATGCTAAAAGGTTTGCTCCAGGAGACCATGTCCTAGGTCCAAATTCTCCAACTTTGGATTCTGAGGTAGTGTTGGACTACAACTCCCATCATCCCGTGTCACCTTAACAAATGGTCAATGATGGGAGTTGTAGTGCTGCTGCAGCTGAGGACCCAAGGTTGAAGAAGGCTGTCATACCGGAGAACACAGCTACTGAACTGTAGTTGCTGTTACAAAAGTTCCTGGGCTGCTGGATAACTGTTTACATTAAGGGTGGGTAAGCTCAGGCCTCCCCATTTCCTCCACCAGGTCAGTTTGGCCAAAGGATGCTTCCTTGCCCAACACTTGGCGCCATATACCACGTCAGGTGTGAGGCAGGTAAAGTTGCAGCTAAGCCAAATAGGGCTTTGTAAGGCCCTTTGGAGCCCTGGCTATGAGCTGTTACAACTTAACATTCACAACAGCCTGTAGGAGGGGTTAGGAACTGGAGGCCAGTAAGCCAAACCTGGGCTTCTAGAAGCCCCTGCAGGGAAGTCAAAACAGCAGCTGTGGCAACAGAACTTGCCAACAGGCTGCTTGGGGGAAATGAAGGCTTCTATCACCGCTCTTTACTCCCATCTCAAAATGGTTTTTTTTTACCCTGGGGTTTGTAGCATCTGAAATGCACCTTGGATCCAACGCTAGTTTGGGCAGAGTGAATCTGGATTGATATGATGAGAGTCCTGCTCAGAATCATACCATCTTCTGGGGCAACTCACTCCAGAGCCAGACAGGCACTCTGCTTTGAGTGGAGGAAAAACCCAGACTTTGGTAGGGGGGACACAGGTACAAGGTGGTCACACCTGAGCAAAAAGAAGAAGAGGAAGAGGAGGAGGAGGAGAAAAGCATCTGGGCGATGGGAAGAACATTCTAAACTAGACTCGATCCAAGATACAGGTTGAAATGGAAGACCTCAAAGCAGGAGGTAGCAAATGCAGAGGGTATCAATCAGAAATGAAAGCCAGAAGAAGAGAGTCTTCATTTTTCTTTCCGTATTTGCCAGCGTCCATCCTGCCAGTCCAAAGGAAAAAGATTCCCAGCCGACAGAGAAGGGTTGTGCTCAACAGCTCCTAGATGGTTGGTGCGGAGTTGGATTGGTCAGCTAGAAGCAGCATTTGATTGGCTGGGTGTTCCAGCCTATTTACTCCCTCGGGTCCTTGTCCTTCTTGTCTAGAAAACATAGAAAGAGAAATCCGGATCCAGCAGCTGCCATTTCAAAAGCTGTTGATGTCAGTGGGCAAAGTTGCAAATAGATGCACAGTTAATTACGTAAGCTCACCTTTAGGGATGAACTTGAGAGAGCTGCTAAATATTCAGAACCGAGACTGACCCCTTTTGGGGCCGTCGTTGATGAACTCGTGGCCCAGACCGTTGCCGCACTTGCCACATGAGACCTAGAAGGGAAGCATATGAAGCAAAGGGAATAGAGAGACAAAACTCCAGCTTGCACACTAGGGTCTTAGCACTGCTTTCCCACAACCGGTTGAAAGCAGAATTAGAATGGTGGTCACACATATGACTTAATACAGTGTTTCTCAACCAGTGTGCCTCCAGATGTCTTGGGACTACAACTCCCATCATCCCTAGCTAGCAAGACCAGTGGTCAGGAATGATGGGAGTTGTAGTCCCAAAACATCTGGAGGCACACTGGTTGAGAAACACTGACTTAATAGACCCTTCTCTAACGTTAACTAAAATGTCCCTCTCAGCACAGCCTCCTTGCAACTTTAATTAGAAGCTTTCCCAGTGTCTTCTGTCCCCTAACACCTTTCTGGGTAGTGCTACATAGTTCCCCTCATAAATAGTTTCTTAACAAATCAGTTCCTGCTTGCTTTTGAAATGTGTTTGTTTTTAAAATTGCAAAATAGCTGCCGGACGGAAACTTCTAATTAGATGCACAGTAACCCCCTCCCCCCCCCAATGCCTCAATAGTGCTTTGCCAGTTCAATCTGGACAGGCTGTTGCTGCAACTGGCATTTGGAGGAGGCAGTGCCATAGATCAGATATAAAAAAGGAAGGTCGGACAAAAGCAACCTACTAGAATGCAATGCACTGACAACAATGTTGGCTGAATTCTCTGGAAGACGTTGAGGAACACTCCTCTCTTAGGCACTGAAAGCAGATTCAAGGGCTGGACAATTTGCTCAGCTTGCGCTCCATTTCAACCCAGCAACACTTCCTCCTCAGTACTCACCTTGAAGGCTCCCGGCCGTTCTAGGTACTTGGAGATGCTATCGTCGTGGATAGTTTCAGTGAAAGCCGGCCATGGAGATGAGTGAGCATACTTGGACCTGCTCGAGAACAGCTCGTAGCCACATTTGGAGCAAGCGTATATACCTGTGCACAAAGATGGGAGCAGGAAGAAGAAGGGAATGAGGTCCCTGGAAGATATACAATGCATTCAAACGGGTAGTAGTTTATCTGCTGGTTATAGGCATGCCCAGGTTGGCTCGAAGCAAGAGTGCTTACAGAAGCTGCGCTCATCTCAATGGAGCATCCAGTCCAAACTCTGCAAGCATCTCTCCATGCCAAACCCCTCCCCCTCCTGCTTGAAATAGGATCGGGGTATCAGTCACTTATGGGGCAGAGATGCTTTCTCCCCTCAATGCTGCCTTCATAGCAATCAAATATGTGAGAAGGGAAGTAGCTGAGTGGTCCCAGGTTCAGTCCTCAATGGCACCTGCAGGTAGAACTGGGAATGTCCCCTGCCTAAAAGGAGAGCCACTTTCAGTCAATGTCAACAGTACTGCGCTGGAAGGACCACTATGTCTGTCTCAGCGTAAGGCCGCTTCCTGCATCCCTAGGAGTTACCTCAACCCCACTTCTCTGTGTTCATCATAATGCATCAGAGGTCCACAGAGAATTGCTTTTCCAGAATTAAGACTTAATGTTATGGCCTCTGTCTTTTCCAGATGGCTGGTGTAATAAATTACCTTTGAAACAGCTTTTCTGTATGTTTTGTAAAACGGCTATAAGACGACATTGTTCACTACCTTACCCAGTGTCCTGTATCATAAAGATCCCTGTGGAAAATATACGTCTGAGCGTAACCAGCAGAGGCATTTTATTACACTCGTGTGCTTTTGGCTATTTGACAAGGAAAATTAGGTTACGCTGCACTTCTCCTAATTGGAGCCAGGAAATTGAGCCCAATTTGTGCCTCAACTCTGAATGCCTTTTAATATTTTGTCATGGCTTACAGCTAAACAAATCATTTTTAATTTTTTTTTACTGTATTGTACTATTTTCTGTTTTAATGAATAGACATTATCCACTTCTGTGCCAATTCCATCTTTACAATTGCTGACACTGAATAAACCTCTTTCACAACTCAGCAGACACTGGAAGGGTGGCAAGATATGATTCTATTAGGCTTGCAAATAGCCACTCACCTACAGGCCTGGAGCATGTGAGAATTGCTTAGAACACAAGAAGAGTTTGATGGATGAGGCTAGTGGCCCATCAAGTCCAGCATCCTGTTCTCACAGTGGTCAACCACATGCCTGTGTGCTCAAACAGAATTTGAGCACAAGAGCCCTCTCCCCTCCTGTGGTTTCCAGCAACTGAGATTGCAAAGTACTGTACTGTATACTGTCTCTGATTGTGGAGGCAGAGCATAGCCATCATGATCAGTAGCCTCTGATAGCCCTCTCCTCCATGAATTTGTCCAATCCTATTTGAAAGCAAGTTCCGTAGTTTAAATATATGCTGTGTTAATAAGGACTTCCTTTTCTCCATCCTGAATCTTCCAACATCCACTTTCATCGGCTATCCACAAGTTGACTTTCGCTTTCTCTGTGCCTTGCATAATTTTATAAACTCCCTATTATGTACCTCTTACTCACTTTTTCTCCAAACTAAAAAGTCCAAAATGCCGCAACTTTTCCTCATTAGAGAGTAGCTCTGTCCCCTTGATCATTTTGGTTGCCCTTTTCTGAACATTTTCCATAAGTTTCCTATTTTTGCTGCACTGTAGTGGCAATAGATGACAATAATGCAATCGCAAAAGGGAAGCCTTGCAGAACAGCCAATCAAGCAGAATAAATCTACCACTAATGCAAGATTATCGTGTCCATTACACGTTGCAGAAAACACCGACCATAAAACAGCAGTCTGGAAGGGTCTCTAAATTGTGAGACAGCTAATTATTATTTTCATGGGCCAGTAAACTTCTGTCGGCTGGCTTGTGTGATCTACCTGACATGATTGCATTGGGTAATGGAGGAGAAATTAATCCCACCCACAGGATGCTTTTGAAACCACAGCAATGTTTCATCACTGTGCCAGTTTTATTCTTGAAGGGAATGGGGAAGCCAAATGTGACCTTGAAAAACGGTGGGGTAAAAGTGTTTGGTGCAATGGCGGTCCCAGAGACAATTTTCTCTGTGGTAGCAGCCCCCAATTTGCGGGACTCTCTCCCTACAGAGGCATATCTAAGAACCTTCATTGTATGACTTTCACCATACGCTGAACATACACCTCTTTTTGCCTCGGCCTTTGACAGCTAAGGGCTTCTGTTTTGAGGAACTCACCCCTTTTGCAGAATTTACACACTACTGTTCCATTTGGAACGGTTTTGCTGGTTTTATTTTCATTCATTTATTTACTTACATTTATATCCCACCTTTTTCTCCAGGGAGCTCCAAAGTGATGTACATGGTTATCCCCGTCCTCGTTTAATCCTCACAATAACTCTGTGAGGTAGGTTAGGCTGAGAAGCCGTGACTGGCCAAGATCACACATAGTGAGTGAGCTTCATGGCAGAGTGGGGATTCAAACCCTGTTCTCCCCGGTCTTAGCCCAGGCACTCTAACCACACTCATTTCATTTCATCATCATCATATTATCAATTGTTTTTATAACTGTATATTCTATTCTTTTAACCTACCCTGGGACCTTATTGTAAAGGGTTAGTAAGAAATCATAAAGAATTTTAAGACAATAGAATTAATTTATTAGCTCCATCTTAACCCCAACAGGTACCAAGTACATTTAATCTTCTGAACCGCCTTGATATCTTTGGTATATAAATTATAACAACAACAACAGTCCCTTTTCTCACTCTGATGCTGTGCCATCTATCTACATTCTGGGACTATAAATCTCCATAAATAACAGGGAGGGCGCTTGATATTCTTCTCAGCTTGTGCTCATACAAGCATTTTTCTTTGTACAGTTGTGGGGGCCAGCCGAGTCTGTGCCCCCACCAATCTACCCTCTATAGAGAGGGGGTTGCATAACCCCCTATAAATCATGGGGCCAACCAGCTTTCTCCAGGTTAGTTGTCCCACCCAGATGTTCTATGAATATGTGACCAAACAAAAACACAACTGACGGATGGTGTGTCCCTTTGAGACAGGCGTCTCCAATCTGGTGCCCTCCGGGGCATAGCTGCCAAGTTATCCCTTTTTTTA
Source organism: Zootoca vivipara (assembly GCF_963506605.1). NCBI lineage: Eukaryota > Metazoa > Chordata > Lepidosauria > Squamata > Lacertidae > Zootoca > Zootoca vivipara. Next base: position 30,988,131 of record NC_083289.1, on the reverse strand, counting down.
AGGGATTTTCCCTTATGCTGAATAGGCTTCCTCGCGAGAAAAGGAAAAACTTGGCAGCTATGCTCCGGGGGCTGATGGGAGTTGTAGTAGTTGTAGTCCAACCGTATCTGGAAGGCACAAGGTTGGCGAAGAAGACCACCATGTCCAGAGATTGTAATCCCCGCGCCGGGTGGCCCATATCGTGGATCCTGCCGATCCATCCATCCACCGATCCCGGGGACGTGGAGGGGAAATCAGTTCCCCTCTTCGTCGGCGCCTGCCGCGGGTAGTGAGTGGGGTGGAGATTTTGCGGGCTAGATCCAGCCCCGCGCCGGGTGTATTCGATCTTTCCCCATGGGATGATTTCCCCTTACCGGGTTCGAAGTGGTCCTGATAGATCTCGCCTCCTCTAAAGACGCAGAAGGACATGGCAGCGATCGCTCTCTCCCGGCCCCTGACGCCGCTCCGGCCGCTTCCCGGTTATATAAGCGGCCGCCCTCCGTCCCTCCTCCTCCTGGCTCTGTGTGCTCCGTTGCCTGCAGTTCCAGCGGGAGCAGCGCCAGGGGGAGCTGCCGGGCAACGCTCCGCCGCCCGCGGAAGCCCAGCGCGCAACGTTAGCCCACGCGCGGAGAGGCGCGCGGAGAGGAGAAGGGGCGCTCAGAGGAGTACCGGAAGAGCTGTCGTAGGATCAGGCCCAGATCAGGCTTAACTGCCTCGCTGGAGCAAGTCAAAACGGCCCTCTTTAGTTCCGGTTTCCGTTCCTCTTGGTGGCCGACCAGATGCAGGGGGCAGTTGTGTCCTTTTGGGGGGGGGCGTCCAGGGCCCCAGTCACCAGGAGCAGGACCCCCCACACACACAATGAAACAGGGCTGGCAATGCCACATTTTGAAGGAAGGATGTGATCTGTAGTGGGGCCACCACTTTCAAAGCCCTGCTGGCTCACACTGATGGGAGAGTGGAGATGGGCATGGGCATGGAGAGACTTCTCTCTTCTCTCTCTCTCTCTCTCTCTCTCTCTCTGTAAGGGGCAGCCACAGACATTTTGGAGGTGGAGCAGTGAAGCCCTTTACTCTCCCCCTAAATCAAGGTGAGAAACTTAAAGCCCCCAGGGACTCTCCATCTGGTCCCCAGTACTCTCCCCAATTATTTCCTGCTTAACACAAGGTTTGTGTTTGGCTACATAGTGTAGGAAACTATGGAACTTGCTCCCGCAGGAGAGAATGAAGGTCTCCAATTTGAATGGCCTTAAAATAGGAGGTTATTGATGGTGACTACCTATGCTCTAGGGACGCGGGTGGTGCTGTGGTCTAAACCACAGAGCCTAGGGCTTGCCAATCAGAAGGTTGGCGGTTCGAATCCCTGCAATAGGGTGAGTTCCTGTTGCTTGGTCCCTGCTCCTGCCAACCTAGCAGTTCGAAAGCACGTCAAAGTGCAAGTAGATAAATAGGTACTGCTCCGGCGGGAAGGTAAACGGCGTTTCCGTGCACTGCTCTGCTTTGTCAGAAGCGGCTTAGTCATGCTGGCCACATGACCCAGAACCTGTACGCTGGCTCCCTCGGCCAGTAAAGCGAGATGAGCGTCGCAACCCCAGAGTTGTCCGCGACTGGACCTAACGGTCAGGGGTCCCTTTACCTTTACCTATGCTCTGCCTCCAGTGTTGGAGGCAGCAATGCTTCTGAATACCAGTTGCTGGAAACCACAGGAGGGGAGGGTTGTTCTTGTGCTTAGGTCCCACTTGCAGGTTTCCCTTTGGGGGCATCTGGTTGGCCACTGTGAGAACAGGATGCCACTGGCCCGATCCAGAACGTTCTTCTTATGTAAAGAAGAAAAGGCAAGTAAAACTGCTCTAGTTTTTGCGTCCTGGAACAGCAGCAGCAGCAACTGAAATCTTTGCAAGGGGTCCCTATTTCCACAGTTTCTTGGGGAGTTTTTGTTTTTCCAAGGACAGAATTGCCAAGAGGAGAATGCTCCTGGCTTGTCCTGAACTGACCCCCACCTCATTGCAAGGGAAAGAAGCCACACCCCCGCAATGTGATTGGCCAGCTCCGCTATATGGTACCTCTGTGTGCAATCATAGGCTGTGGGAGGGTGGGGTGGGGGAGGGGGCTTGAGCATTCAGTGGAGGGGGAGCTTTTGAGAAGGGGGGCAGAGAAGGATTCTATTTTTATCCTCTTTGATCCAGTGGCATATGGATCTGTAGGATGCTACTAGAAATCAGAAAAAGGTTTTTGTTCATGTTATCCCCCAACCCCCGTGAAATTGCATTCCTTCATCTCACTGTGTTCTCCTTTGCTGTTGTAGAGATTGCAAACGCCGGCAGCACGGTGGCGGCTATGTATATCCCCCATCCGTCAAGTGGATTTGTCACCCTTCCTCGAGACTGGCTGGGCATGGCGTGTTTCTCAAAAGCATCCCTTCCCTCCCCTGCCCCCCCTGTGATTGGACCGCACAGTGGGAGGCTGCAGCAGCATCAGCACCAGAATGAGCTAAGGATGCTGTGCTCCCCGCATTCCTCCATCCCTGGCACTCTTCTCTCTGGGCCAAACCTGCAGCTCTTTCCCCCCCTCCCCCTCCCCAGAGCCCTGCTTCTGCCATGGCCAGGATGGCTGTAGCGGCGGCCTCAGCCGCTGCACTTCAGCTTAAATCTGGATCAGATCAGGTGGTGATGCAAGCAGGCAGCCGCGCAAGCTGCGATGCTCCTGTCCAGACTGGTAGATGGATAATCCTGTACTAGCAGCTGTGGGGCCGTGTGAAAAGGATCACCATCCGTGACCCACGTTCCAGTCCCAAGGGGCAGCAGGAAAGACCAGATCTTGGCCCACTGAAGGTATAAGGAGGAAGGCACCCCCCCCCCCCAAGGTGAGCTTGATGGAGAGCCTGGCAATTTTAGTTTCTTTTATTTTTTGTGTCAAACGCTAAGAGCAAGGCTTGTGGTTTGGGGGCGCACTCTGGAGGCAAAATATACGGAAGGGAAATAACTTTTTGCTGGACTAATTGCTGTGCAGGTGAACATGTAGCAAGGGATGCAGGCTGTCTAGATTATAGACAGAGATATGGAATTGACATAAACAGATCTATTCGCTAGGAAGGTACCCAGTTTGTATCTCACGTAAGGAGAGATCGATTTGAAGAGCATCTAGCTGAGATATCTAAATTGGTGGGCAGGTAGCTGCGCTGCTCATCCCACAGAACGAAAAGTTGTGGAGTACGAAAGGGAGAATCGGAGAGTTTCCTTTTCCTGCAAGTGGTTTACAATGGTCTCTTTCTAGCAGAGAGGCAAATCCCTCTAGCTCTGGAAGACTCTGCCTTCGACCTGACCTGTTTTGGCTCCGTTGCAGGAAAGGTTTGTTGCCCTGACTCCTGTCTGCAGTCTTCACACTCTCGTCATTGCAAGGTTGTCTGCTATGCCCGCCGCATTTGGCTCTCGACGCACCAATGCCATCCAGGACTCGGAAGCCAGGTGAGGAGGAGAAGGAGCCTTTTTAATTTTCTCTCCAGACTGGCTCAAGCAGCTCAGCCCAGGTGGTGCCAGCATTTTGAAGCGGGAAAGATGTCAGTGAAGAAGATGTCAGAGGTGCCACAGGCACAAGGTGGATGGAAAAGTATTTCTCTCTCCTTGTGAGCCAGCATGCAGCAGAGGCTGTTTTCCCGATGAGGAACCAGCAAGTGTGCTGGCACCATTGGATCTCCCTCTTTGCTGGCATCCTCCCAATCTGATCAGGTGAGTTTTATGGAGACTCCAGAGCTGGGAGAGGCTTTGGTCCCTGAGATACCCCTTCTCAAACTTGGCAGAAAAGAAGGATAAGCAGGACTAGACCTTGTTTTTTTCATCATTGCATCAAGGATTCAAAACGAACAGTAATCATGTTTTGGGTGCTCCTGGCAATTATGAATACATGTTTTAAAAAACAATAACATTTATTTTATGATGAGCTTCGTGGAATGGCTGTCCATATAATTTTGGCCGCTGGCCCTTTCTGTTTGTGGTCTCAGTGCTGCAGTCAATTCTGGTAGCCAATTTGCAATGAGATGTGATAACTGCTGTTTACTGTAGTGCAGCCGGGGAACTTGGGGCCCTGCAGAATGTTGCTGGACTCCAACTCCCAGCAGGCCCAGCAGCCAGCATGGCTAGTGGTCAGGGATGATGGAAGTTGTGATCCAACAACACCTGGAGAGCCACAAGTTCCCAAGTCTTGCCTTATAGATAAGTCAACCCCTTGTATACAATACTTGACAAGAGAACCGGGATTGGGACATCCAGTGGCACCGAGCAAGCTGTACAAATTTTTTTGAAATGCCCCATTCTTGCATTATTATGAAATGCTGTGCCGCTTATAAAGAAGTGTTAACAAGATCTATGTTGGGCTTTGTCAACCTGGTAGTGCCCTCCAGCTATTTTGGATTCCAGTTTGGCCTGTGATTGGGAATGATCGCATGCTGATTGGGGGCTGGTGGGAGTTGTGGTCCAAAACAATTGGAGGGAAATTTGGGGGGAGGCTGTTCTATTTTATATTTTCAGTGGCCAAGGCTAGCACCTAGTTTACCACCAGCCCAAAATGCTGGACTGCGACTTGTCTTTATGTTCAAAATATCTGATGGCCAGAGGACGACACATAAAATCTCAACAAAGTCTTCTTCTTCTTGTAAGATACTAGGCAGCCTCAAATGAGCCAAAATGTGTGATTCTTAAGCAACTTTTTTTGGAAGGTAGAGGAGCCTGGCAAGTAACTCCACCACAGCATGCTGCACCCGAGCTGAACCATGGATCCCTCTAACTTTGTAGCATCTACTCTGACTGGCAGCTCTCCAGGGTTTTCGGCAGGGGACATTCTCAGGTCCGCTTGGGAGATGTCAGGGATTGAACCTGGGACCTTCTGCATGCAAAGCATGTGCTCTGCCACTTTGCAACGGCCTTGCCCTTTAGGAAGTTGCTTTGCGCCAAGACCACTGGTCTGTCTAGCTCAGCAGATTGTTTGCACTGATTTGCAGCAGCTCTCCAAGGTTTCAGGCAGGAAACTTCCCCAGCCCTACCCGGAGATACCAGAAATTGTATCTGATACCTTCTGCCTGTGAGGCAGATACTCCAACCACTGATATTCCTGGCCTCGTGGTTTGGAATAAAGGGATGATTTAAATAGGAACACAGCAAGTTGCCATGTCCTGAATCAGGCCATTGGTCCATTCAGCCCAGTTTTGTGTACACTGGCTGGCAAAGCCCTTCCAGGGTCTTAGACCAGGGTCTCCTACCTGGAGATGCTGGGGATTGAACCTGGGATCTCCTGCAAGGAGGGCAGATGTTCTGCCACTAAGCTGCAGCCCCAACCCTCCACAATCAATGAGCCCAGCTTTGCAATCAGCTTCCACATGAAGGCTGTAAATCTTGACACACACCCCTTTTCAGATCTGAGGGCAGACCCACAGCTAAAGATTCATCTCTCTAGGTGGCTACTGAGAGAACACGGTTGGCCAAAGGAGACGAGCGCAACGGCAGAGGTCTGAGATGTGCATGGCAAAGCAGGTTGATCAAAGCCACCGTCCCCCTCTGGATGCTGCCATTTTAAATTAGGTCAGTCGTTCATCCTGGATGGATTTCTGCAGCGCACCCCCCTCCTTCTTTGCAGAGCGGAATTTATTGTCAGTGGCAGGTGCCTAGAGAACATTTCGTGAGTGAGGGCCTCCCCCTCTGCCTCGCTGGCTGTCTGTGCATCCAGCTGACGAAAGGAAAGAGCAACAGATTATCCCAGAGAGTCTGAGAGGTTGCAAGGAATCAACAACTTCTTTAATAATAGCTGCAGACTCTGCTCTTCTGCACCACCCTATTTTATATGTTTATTTAAGGGGGTGGGGAGCCTTTTTCAGCCTGTGGGCCGGATGCCTTTCTGAACAACCTTTGGGGAGCCTGTGGTGGGTGGAGTCATAAATGCATTTCCCCCTCCCTTTGCACAGGAAAGCTAGTTTCTACCCACCCACCTCTGTATTCCCCCCCCCCCATCTAGGCAAGCAAAAGAGGAATGATCAGAGTTCAAGAAAAACATGCCAGCTGGGCAAAAACACTCAAGGAGGGTGCAAAACAGAGTGCGACCTGGGGACACTCCTGAGGGCCAGACAGAAAGGTCTGGAGGGCCACATTTGGTCCCCCAGGCTGAGGTTCCCAACCCCTGATTTATTTTATGAGATTCTTATCCTCCCCTTCCTTTCAAAGGTGCTGTAAGGTTCCAAACAAATCCACTTACCTTTATCTGCAGCTCTGCTTCTTCCTAGCCTATGATGGAAAATGCGTGGAAAGTCATCTGCCTTTGATATGGTTGTTGCCCCACCTGTTATGGGGGATGCTTAGACTTAGAGGGACTTTTTTTTAGTTTTGGAGGGATCAGTGCATTAAAATCTGAAATCACTCTGTTTAATAAACATCTCTGTCCAATGCTGCAGTCTGAAAACAAAAAACTGCCTGGGCTTTTTTTTTTTTAAAGCAATAATACTCGGAGTTCATGCTTTCTTATAAGAAATTATCAACTTGTACCTGAGTTTGCTTATTTCCTCCTCCCTCCCAATCTGTTTTGCTTTTCTGCTGCATCTTTTTAGACTAAGGTTGAGAGCAGGGCCTGTGCTGTTATTATTGATCTTTCTGGGAACCTTTTTTGGCTGAGGAGCAGGAGGAAAGTTCTTTAAATAAATAAATGCAGACAGTGCCTTCTTCCTCCTGCCCAAATCTGACCCCATATTCCATATTTGTAGGACAGATCAAAGTAATGCTTAATAGGCACTTTGCCTATGCTTGAAATATTTCCTTCTGTTTTACGAAGTCTGATGCACAGATGATATCTCTGTAATAAAAACCTGACTTTGAAAGTAACTTTCCTACCATTCAAGCACCTAATTTGATTTCTGCCTAAGAATTCATGGTCCTGGATTGCAGCTTTTCTTTCTTTCTTTCTTTCTTTCTTTCTTTCTTTCTTTCTTTCTTTCTTTCTTTCTTTCTTTCTGCTTGTGGTCCTGATTGTTGCAGAGATAAACTTGAAACAGGCAGGTAGTAACCAGTGAGAAACTGGATGGGCGTGCAAAGATCAGGAGGTGAGGAAGCTTGTTGGCACCACAGAGATCAGTGCCTTATAATTAGCAGAGAGCAAATAGCTTATGTAGTTGTGCTACGATAGCTGTCATTCAGGTCAAATAGAATCCCGTGTTTCTTGATGCAGGATTTTAGCTTCTCTTTTACCTTTTTTAAAATGGCCCATCTAGTCCAGTATCCTGTTTTCAAAGTCGCCAACCCGATGCCCATTATGGAAGTCCCACAAGAAGTAGCTAAGTACAAGAGCCCTCTGCCCTCCTGCAGGTTCCAGTAACTGGTATTCAGGAGCATTACTGCCTCTTTTTAAGCCATCCAAGTCGGTGGCCATAGCTGCCTCCTGCGGGAATGAGTTCCATAGATTAACTGCACTACATGACAAAGTGCTTTCCTTTATCTGTCCTGAAACATCCAACATTCAGCTTCATTGGATGTCCACGAGTTCTACTGCTCAGAGACAGAGGGAGAAAAACTTTTCTCTATCCCCTTTCTCCACGACATGCATAATTTTATGAACTTCCATCGTGTCAACTCTTACCTGCCTTTTCTCTAAAGTCCCAAATGGTACAGCCAGGGCCAGATTTAGGTTTGATGAGGCCCTAAGCTACTGAAGGTAAAGGGGCCCTTTATATGTCCAGCTGTCCTTTGTCAACAACAAATTGTTGCTGTTTTTTGTGTTGAATATATGCTATGTGGTAATTTATGGACCTAATAGGTATCTAAAGTCATTTGCACATAACTAAACATGTATTTTATCAAAGTAATTGTTGAACTTATCTTATATTTTGGAAATGTACATCCAGTTTTTTTTCTTTACATTTTTTAGGGCCCCCAAGAGAGTGGGGCCCTAAGCTAGAGCTTGTTTAGCTTATACATAAATCCGGCACTGGCCACAGCCTTTCTTCGTACAAGAGTCGCTCCTTCCCCTTGCTCATTTTGTTTTTTCTTTTTCTGGACTGCCCATAATAATACTCGGCAGCAGCACGAAAATCCCTACAACTGCAAGCTCTCAAGATTCACAGAGTTCTCTGGCAACGTTCTATAGTACTCTCACTTCATAGAATCATGGAGTTGGAAGAAGAACCTCAGAGTTCATCTATCCCAACCCCCACTCAGTGCTGGATCTGCAGTGCAGGACTTTGCAACTGCAGCATCCTCGGCTGCCTTTGCTTACTCCTCCAGCAGAGATGGGGACCTTTTAGAGCCTGGTTGTTGTTGTTTTTAATTCCATTCAGCTTTGCAATCTTCACTTTTATGCATATTTTATGCACTTTTATGCATATTGCTCAAAGCTGAGAAGATTGAGATTTAGAAGGTGCTTTTAAAGGTACCCCTGACCATTAGGTCCAGTCGCGGACGACTCTGGGGTTGCGACGCTCATCTCACTTTATTGACCGAGGGAGTCAGCATTTGTCCGCAGACAGCTTCCGGGTCATGTGGCCAGCATGACTTAGCCGCTTCTGGCGAACCAGAGCAGCGCCGTTTACCTATTTATCTACTTGCACTTTGACATGCTTTCAAACTGCTAGGTTGGCAGGAGATGGGACCGAGCAACGGGAGCTCACCCTGTCGTGGGGATTCGAACCGCCAACCTTCCGATTGGCAAGCCCTAGGCTCTGTGATTTAGACCACAGCGCCACCTGTGTCCCTCTAGAAGGTGCTGGTACAACCCTTTATTTTATAATAATAATAATAATTTATTATTTATACCCCGCCCATCTGGCCGGGTTCCCCCAGCCACTCTGGGCGGCTTCCAACAAAACATTAAAATACAGAAATCCATCAAACATTAAAAGCTTCCCTAAACATGGCTGCCTTAAGATGCCTTCTAAAGGTCTGGTAATTGTTATTCTCTTTGACCTCTGGTGGGAGGGCATTCCACAGGGTGGGCGCCACTACCGAGAAGGCCCTCTGCCTGGTTCCCTGTAACTTGGCTTCTCGTAGTGAGGGAACCGCCAGAAGGCCCTCGGCGCTAGATCTCAGTGTCCGGGCAGAACGATTTTTAGCTTGGGTGAGCTATGAGCGTTTCAGCTTCCATAAATGAGGCTTGATATGCAACAGTTGAGAGATTACCATGTTTCTCCAAAAATAAGACACCGTCTTATATTTATTTTTCCTCAAAAACAACAACAACACTATGACTTATTTTCAGGGGATGTCTTTTTTTTTTTTCCCTCCTCCTGCCGCGGCTGGCATTGCTGCTGTGCCTATCACTATGTCTTATTTTGGGTGGCTTATATTCTTTGGCTTATATTCCGTGAATGCTTAAAAATCCTGCTACGGCTTATTTTATGGCTACGTCTTATTTTCAGAGAAACAGGGTAGGCCCCAGTGAAACAGCTTCATGTCAGGTCAGACTATTTGTTTGTATCACCCAACATTCTAGGTCCAGGAACACAGGAAGCTGCCTTCTCCTGAGTCAGACCATTGGCCCATCCAGCTCAGAATTGTCTACATTCGTGGTTCCCAAACTGTTTGGGGCCACTGCCCCCTTGTTCCCATAAACTCATCCCCAGTGTGCCCTGCCCTGTAAAAAAACATTATTCAGAATAGCGGTCTGCACAACCCACTAAGGGAGATAATATCACAAGAATATTCAAAACAGTAACAATGAATTGCACATTTATTCACAATCCAATTCAAACTATTTTATTAATTCAAATGGATGAACTGGATCTAGCTGATACCAGCTTTCTTGTGACGTGTGACGACTCAGAATTGTGAATACAAACAAGCGTGACCACAGGAAATGGCTTTGAAAGCGATAAGAACAGCAAAATGTTAAATACAAAGCGAGGAAGGTGATTTGCTCTGGGCAGGAAAAAAAAGCCCTGGACTTGTCTTAACAAAAATGTTTTTAGCAGGCACCGAGAAGAGTACAGTGAAGGAGCCTTCTTGATATCAATAGGCGGGGAGTTCCAAAGTGATAGGTGCTGCCACACTAAAAGATTGAATTCTTACAAATGCAGAACAGGTATTATGTCACACCTGTGACAGTGTCAGTTCTGCCGATCAAAGTGGCTGAATGTGAGTATATGGGGTAAGGCAATCTTGGAGGTGAACTCTGGTCCCAAGTCATTAAGGGTTTTATATACTAAAAGTAAGACCTTGAACTTGGCCTAGTAGCAAATTGGCAGCCAGCGCAGATCTCTGAGCACAGATGTGATATGCTGACAGGGCCTCACTTCTGTCAGCAATCGTGCTCCAGCATTCGGCAGTAACTGCAGCCTCTGGATCAAGTGCAAGGGAGGCCCCATGTCTAGCATGTTGCAGTAACCCAGAAAGCCTTAAAAGACCCAGGGTGCGTCTCTCCATAGCTGCCAAGTTATCCCTTTTTTTAAGGGATTTTCCCTTATGCTGAATAGGCTTCCTCGCGAGAAAAGGGAAAACTTGGCAGCTATGCGTCTCTCTCTGCCCTCGCCTTGAAGGTCAGCCAGGAATTTCCTATGGTATCTAGGGCTGTAGGACCTCTCCAGTACCTAGGTCTGGTCAAGGGCAGGATTGTGCCCCAAGCTATTTCACAAGACTACATACAACTCCCAGCGTTCCATAGGGAGGAGAGGTTCCGCCAGTTACGCTAGCTTGAAGTGCGGGTGTGCCTTCAATCGAGGAGCAAATGAGGGCTGAGTCCCGCAGCTGAGGAAAGCGTTTCAACTGCAGAACCAATAACGGCAGCAATTAGCTTTTGGCGAGGATGCTCAATCAGAGATAATTAGACGAGGGAATTCCTGACTCTATAATTGATAACTCTCTTCAAAGGGGGCAGGACAAGCCATACTTGATGAGAACAACTTGCAGCCAAACCACCAGATTGGTATGGAGGCAGAAGTACCATTTTCCCTTTTTCCTACAAGCCAACAAGAAAGAGCTACATTTTAGGCCAGGGATAGGGCCCCTTCAGCTCCCATTATCCTTGACCAGTGGCCATGCTTAAGCTGATGCGAGTTGGAGTCCAACAATAAATGTTTCCCCATCCTCCTTATAGGTCCTAAGCCTGTTCTTATCCCAAGAACCCTTGCCCCTCTGCCTAGCCAGGTATTAGCTATTGTGATACTATAGAATGCTCTCCAACATTTAACGCTCTCCAACACGCTGTGGGAGAAACATCAGTGATTACAATGCTCTGTTCTTATTGCTTCTCGTGGCCTAGAACTGACCCTGAACCCAGCCCTGAATGAACTATTAGATAGATGTTAAATGTTTGGGTGAAAGGACCATCTCTCCATGGTAGAGGATCTGTTTTGCATGCAGAAGGCTCACAGGTTCAATCCCTGATGGTACCTCCACACCGGGCTAGGAATTTTCCTCCTCTGAAGTCCTGGAGATTCGCCGCAAGTTATTGTGGATCATACTAAGCTTGGCAGGCCAAAAGTCTGACTCTCTGTAAGACACCGTCCTATGTTCTGTACTTTAAAGAGCAAGGATTTCTAAAGTGAGCAGGATAGATACGGATTTACGAGGCTCACCCTTCCTAGGAGCTGGTACAGAAAGGCGCAGGTTGAATTCTAGGACCTGCTCTTCTACCAAGCTGGTTTAGACTAAGGAATCTGGACAGATACATCTAGCTTCCAAAATCTGCAAAACCAGCAATATTTACAACCAGGAACATCTCTGGGAGACTCTGCTGTCCTCTACTAATTGATTTTCCTCCCCATCTTGCCACAATAGCCTGTTGTACCTAGTTGTTGTTGTTATAACAAACACTCTCTTCCAAAGGAGCCCAGGGCAGCAAAGGTATCAATACTAATCTAATTAAAACTTTAAAGCAACCTTCTAAAAAACAGTTTTAAATTCCCTCCCCAGGCAGTCTTTTTCAGTGGTTTCTACAAATTGCTGTGTACTCCAAGTTCCTTCTCAAGAAAATGAGCTTTCTAAATCTGGATCATCTTTATTGTGCTATCGATTGTGCTTTCAGCAAGTTAATAACCTCTCAGGAAATGGGGACTGCCTTTTGCATACTCAGAAACCACTCAAGGCAGGACTCAGTGATTGACAGCAGAGAGAAATGCTGACCCCGTGTGTGAGATGTAGGCTGGAGACAGATAAATAGTTTTACACTTTCTTTCTTTACCCCCCTAGAGAGTTGAAGGGGTGAAATATTCTCTGAGTCGAGAGTGAATTTCATGCTCTTTATTCAGCTCATAGTCATCAAGGATAAGAAGAGAAGAAAGGCTCTTTTCCCAAAACCATCTGCTTATATACATTATTTACACAATGGGCCTTGCGTGATTGGCTACTTCAGGGCTACACCTGTGGGTCAATCAGGTTGTGGATTGACTTCTGCCTGCAACCTGATTGGCTGCTCCTACAGGCCAATCAGGTTGCAGATTCACTTCTGCCAGCCACCTGATTGGCTGCTCCTGCAGGCCAATCAGGTTGCGGATTCACTTCCACCTGGAGTTGGATTGGGTAGCTCCTGCGGACCAATCAGACTGCTGATTCTGAATCCTATTGTTTTAGGATTCAGCTCAGTACATAACACCCCTCCCCTCTAAGTTCCAGTCCTGTATATCGTCCCAATGCCCCATCGAAAACCCCTGGAAACTCTTTGCATATGGCGTCCACGTCCACTTGTAAGCTAGTGCGGTTCACCCCGGTAACGGCTAGCCCCAGAGGTCCAAACCATGCCAGTCCCAGTAAGCTAACGTAGGGTCCCTTAACTACCAGCAAGTCCAATTGTTGCTTTCGCCCTCGATATTGCACCCTGAAGGTCCCCACCCCCAGTGTGGGGACGTTACGTTTCTGGAAGTCCCGGAGGGTGAATGGGGCCGGCCTTAGTTTGGGACCCCCATTAGGGCACAGTTCCCTTAATGTTCGGGCCGAGATTATGGATAGAGTTGGACCCATTTCCAGCTCCATGCGGCATGGGGCTCCCTCTATCTGTACCTCTGCATAAATTTTCTCTGTGTTGGGATGGGCCAACTGGAATACCTGGTAGTCCGTGATCTCCGTCGAGTTGCCTTGGTGCATGGTGCCGTGTGACCTGGGGCTCCTGGGTCGGTCATCTGATGCTTGTCGACGGGTGAGTCGAGCCCGACACACCCGGGCGATGTGTCCCAATTTTATGCACTGCTTGCACTCTGCGTTGCGAAAACGGCAGGTCCTCCTCTCATGGTTCTCCCCGCAGCTTGCACAGTTCCCTCCTTCTCGTCGAGGCTGCTGTGGTGTGTGTGCTGCTTGAGTGTGCCGCTGTACTCAGTGTACTTCCTCCCTGTCAGATTCGGATTCGTCGGTGAGGTCTTCGTGGTAGACCCTCGGTTGGGATGGCGGGGCCGGTCGTGCCTCTTGCGTTGACCTCTCGGCGGCTTCGGTTGCCAGGGCTTCCTCCAGAGCAATTTGGAACGTGAGGCCTTTTTTGGCGTAGAGGCGTCGTTGCAACATCTCGTCCCTCAGGCCACCGACGAGGTGGTCACGAAGCATGTTCTCCAACTCTGAGAAGTTGCATAACCGGGCGGCTTGGCGGAGGGAGGTCACAAACCCAGTTATGGTTTCTCCCGGGGCTTGCCGCTTTGCGTAGAAGGCATTTCGGCAAGCTACCACCGAGGACTGTGGTGAGAAGTGCTCCTTCAGCCGATCCATTATTGTTTTGTAAGAGACGGTAGCGACATCTCTAGGTGCAAGGAGAGCCCGGGCGATTTCGAACGTCTCCTCTCCACAGACGCTGAAGAATGTCGCCCTCTTCATGGCATCGTTGGTGACTTCTTTCGCTTGTAGGAGGAAGTTGAAACGGGCAGCGTACCCTTCCCAGTCTCCTGATGCTGGTTTGAATGGCGAGAAGCTGCTGTCGGTTGCCATTCTGGGTTCCTTGGGTCCTGGAGCTGAAGCCTGGATGCACGGTGCGATGCAGCGGTGCAGCAAGTGGCGGTGCTGCGGTGCAGTGCGTGGTGGCGGTCAGCTCAGCAGGATCCCATCCTTGTCGCCAGTGAAATATACTCGGAGTCGAGAGTGAATTTCATGCTCTTCATTCAGCTCATAGTCATCAAGGAGAAGAAGAGAAGAAAGGCTCTTTTCTCAAAACCATCTGCTTATATACATTATTTACACAATGGGCCTTGCGTGATTGGCTACTTCAGGGCTACACCTGTGGGCCAATCAGGTTGTGGATTGACTTCTGCCTGCAGCCTGATTGGCTGCTCCTACAGGCCAATCAGGTTGCAGATTCACTTCAGCCAGCCGCCTGATTGGCTGCTCCTGCAGGCCAATCAGGTTGCGGATTCACTTCCACCTGGAGTTGGATTGGGTAGCTCCTGCGGGCCAATCAGACTGCTGATTCTGAATCCTATTGTTCTAGGATTCAGCTCAGTACATAACAAGGGGGTAGGATCTTTCACTTGGGAGACAGACCCTCCAAATGTCACCTCTCTTTGTGGCATATATAGGGGGATATTACAACCTCTCCTTACCTTTGGGAGCCATTAGTTCCCCATGACATCACAGCAGCCACTTCTCCAATCCCAACCCTCATCTCAAACCTGTTTGCATAACAAGCAACTAACACACCTACAGTATTGTTGGAGGGACTGTTCTGCTTAACACGGGCTGGTGCAATGTGTCAAAAATACATTGTGAGCATGCAAATGTGAGCAATAGTCAAAAGAGCTACACCATCTCTGTGCCAGCCAGCTGGTAGGCATTTTGTTCATTACAAAACAATTAGTGCCAAAAAATATCTATGCTATTGCCAGGGCCGCAGATTCCTCAAACTACAGTATATTTCTCTAACATATACCGTAATAGACTAACAAAGCTGACTGAAACTGGTTTGCAGGGAGAGGGAGGGGAGAGCAGAGCACCTGCTTTGCAACACAAAGGTCCCAGGTTCGATTTTCGGTATCTCCAGGTAGGGCTGGGATGGGAAAGACTCGTCTGAAACACTGCAGAGCTGCTGCAAGTCAGTGTTGATAGTACTGTACTGAGCTAGAGGGACCAAAGTTCTGAGTTGGTATAAGGCAGCTCTTTGTGTTTTTGTGTTCCTAAACCTACAGTCCACTAGTGCCATTCCCCATCTGTTGCCTCTTTGTAGATCCCCAGATAGACTGGAGCCATTATTTCAGGTTCATTTTGTTCATGAAGAAGAGGGATTGGGGAAATGTAAGGAACATGGAGGCCCTACAATGTGCAGGCTGAGAAAGGCAGCTGGGGCGACAGCATTGCAGCCTCTGATTAATTCATGCCAGTAAAGTGCTTAAAAGAGCTCGCCAGAAATACTGAGCCTTTAAACAAAGGAGCAAGCAGGCTTCCAGCTTGAAAATCAGGGGAGGATGGGCCCTGGTAGAGTAAATGCAAAGAATGTTCTGAAGGCGAAGCAAACTTTTCCTTGTTGTGTGGCAGCAAAGTACTGGGTTCTTCTTGTTTTTGTTTTTATTATGTACTAGCTGGTCCTGCCACGCGTTGTTGTGGCTAATCCCTGTGAGTGCCCCCACCCTGTGCCGATCCATGACGTATCACGCCCCCTGTTCCCCCCACCCCCCGGCTCATCCCTGTGACTGGTCCCACCGTGTCCTGACCTACCTATCCTGTCCCCTCCTCTCCCCCAACTCCCACCCAGGCGAGTCAGTACCTCCATTCAGCTTCGTCTGTAAAGGCTTCGGCCTAGTATGTAAACAGGAGCTGAGGTGCTGTTGAGAGGAAAAGTTCTATAGGTGCAGTACCAGTGTAGCCTTCGCTAGAGGGCACTGGTTTGCAACCTGGTTT
This sequence comes from Zootoca vivipara, assembly GCF_963506605.1. NCBI lineage: Eukaryota > Metazoa > Chordata > Lepidosauria > Squamata > Lacertidae > Zootoca > Zootoca vivipara. The sequence goes on along the minus strand of NC_083289.1, from coordinate 30,972,392 downwards.
TTTCCCCAGAATGCATTTTCATCTGAGTGGTGTGTTTTGAAAAACGGGGTTTGGGGGATTTTACCAGGCACAGGTGTGACATCTGTCTTTGAAAACAGTATGGGTTTGCTCTCATATTCGCATGCGGCATTGTGTCAAAATTTGAACACAATCGGTCAAGCGGTTTTGGTGAAACGTGGATACTAACGGACATGGCCACTTTACATTTTTATATACTGTACTAGTTGACCCGGCCACGCGTTGCTGTGGTTCTTTCCTGTGATCCCACCCCACCCTGTCCTGATCCATGATGTATCCTGCCCCTCCTCCCTCCACCCCGGCTCATCCCTGTGTTTCGGTTCCCTCTGTTGTCCCTGGGGAGTGTTGGCCCCTCCCCCCTGCATCTCCTTTAAAATCTCAATAAACAACAACATTGCCAAAACAAAAATCACAGTAAATTTCCATCCATATTGCAAAGTAAACCCGAAGGAGAAACAAACAAACAAACAAAAACCCCAAACACAAAAAAGTAATACAAACATACAAAACCAAATCAACGCCGAAGAGAAAAACTTAAAAGAGAAAAGAAAAGGAAGGAAGAAAAAAAGAGGAAAAGGTTAAGATTTGACTTCCAATTTACCTCTCTGTAACTCATAGATTTATGTTCCATTACGTCGCACAATTCTTAATTTATTTATATCATTATCCTACAGTTATTCATTTTGGGTTCAGGTAAGTTCTACTGGTTGGCTTAATTGTCTAATTTCTTTCTAAATAATCGTAAAATAACCTCCATACCTTTTTTATTTTTTGTCTCGTCTGTCTGTCCATACCTTGGCCCCCACCCTTCGAAAAGGAACTGTCAGCTTCTGGGTTCTATTTCCCAGCATGCACTTTTGTCTGAGCCTTCTGTTGTCCCTGGGGAGTGTTGGCCCCTCCCCCATGTATCTCCATACCTTGGCCCCCACCCTTGGAGAAGGAACTGTTAGGTTCTGGGTTCTATTTCCCAGCATGCACTTTTGTCTGAGCCCTCTGTTGTCCCTGGGGAATGTTGGCCCCTACCCCCGGTATCTTCCTACATTGGCCCCCACCCTTGGAGAAGGAACTGTCAGTTTCTGGGTTCCATTTCCCAGTACTGTATTTACTTTTGTCTAAGCCCTCTGTTGTCCCCTCCCCCCATATCTCCATAAATTGGCCCCTGCGCACGCATCGTGACCATTTCTATATATTTAGATTAAGGATTGGGGGTGATGATGCGCCCTGGGACCCAGAGAACCACTTTTAAAATCCCGACGGGGAGGGTCAAATAGCGAAGCCCCACAGCCCCGTAGCAACAGACAGGCCCAGACAGAAGGAGGGGGGTCATATGGGCCACTTGGCGCGGGCCTCCGAATCCAAAGGGGGCCTCGGTCAGCATGTTCACAATCAGTAAAATGAAAAAAGTAACAAAAGGGTTAAAAACAGGGGCACATTATCTACCTGGCCTGGGCCTCTGTCTGGCCCTGCAAGGGCCTGGCAACAGAAGGCGCGTTCTGAAGCACCCGAGTTGTTCAGTTCCATAAAAAACCCAGGAAGTGGCATGGGGAAGGTTGGGGATTGTAAATCGGGGGGGGGGGGATTGGGCACTGCAAATATCTGAGGAGAGAAAGTGCATAGTTGTTTTTTTAAAAAAAAGACGCAGAGGGTTGCATTCAGTCATAGTATATGTGAAATGGAGGGTAATAGCCCCCCTTCAGATCCCCCTGAGCCTCAGAGTCCCCCTGAGTCGAGGTGAGATACTGTGGAGAGGGCAGGTTTCATCCCTGTGTCTCCCCCCACCCTGTTCTGACCCATTATGTATCCCTGCTCCCTATTCGGCCCCCCATCCCGGCCCCTACCTCCACTTGGCAATGTTGGGCCTTGTTGCTGGAAAAGGCCTGTTTTCAGTTGAAACAAAATAAAAATATTCCTTCCAGCAGCACCTTAAAGACCAACTAAGGTGCTGCTGGAAGGAATTGTGGTAGATCTCGTGCTGGAGGCGGGGTTTGTGGGTTGCTGTGTGTTAGTCTGTCAAATGGAGGGTAATAGACCCCCTTCAGATCCCCCTGAGCCTCAGAGTCCCCCTGTTTTACAGTATCTCGTGGCGAAGGCGGGGTTTGTGGGTGTGGTGCGTTGTTGTGGCTAATCCCTGTGACTGCCCCCATGTGTTCCGATCCATGATCTATTCTGTTTGTGCGCCCCCCCCCCCCATGACCGGCGTATCTCATGACGTTTTGAAGGATGGTATTTTTGTCTTGTGGTTATTTGGTGGGGGATTTTTTTGGGGGGGGATAGTGGTGCTAAATTGTAAAGTAAAAACCCCTTGCCGTGCACCCAAGTGCGTTGCTGTGGGTTATCCCCCCCCCCCGGGCCTAGTGGGGGCCTGGCAGGGGCCTACATAAAACAAAGGCCTGCTGCAGCCTATGATCCATGCGCTTGTCCTCTCCCCACCCCCCCGGGTCTAGTGGGGGCCTAGCAGCCTGGCAGGGGCCTAGGGGTCTGATAATGGCCGCCTTGGTGGTTTCAGTTGCTTGGTTGATGATGTCATTTGGTTTGTGGGTGTGGCTTAGATTTCACAGGCAGGGAGGGGGTGGAGGAGGGTATAACGCCACTTGAGGGTGCTGTTTGACTTGGTGGAAAACCAGGTTTCTACCTGCCCAGATGTGAGATGTCAGGGATTTTTGTCCCCAACAACGCTCGGGGAGTGACCTGGATCGTTGTGTCAAAATTTCAGGACGATCGGTCAAGCGGTTACGGAGAAAAGTTCGGCCGACACTTTCAATATTTTTACATTTTTATATATATAGATATAGATTTTGTGTTTTTATATTTTGATTTCATGTTCTGAGCTGCCTTGAGACCTGCAGGTATAGGGCATTATACAAACTACTACCACTACTACTACTACTACTACTACTACTGATGGGAAAGTGCCCTGGGCAGTGATCCTGGGCATTGCAAAGCCTTTCCCCTTGAAATATCAGAGGGTGAATTGCCCCAGCCTCCACACACACCTCTTTGCTTCTTGGCATCTATCCAGAAGCTCATCCAAGTGACCTTTTAATTGACCATTTCATCCAGCTTTGCTTGTGCAGAGTTTACACAGAGGTTTGACTACATCCGGTCTTTATTAAGCATTCATTCAGGGGGAGGAGGGGTTTGTTGAGAGGTTATACCAGGTAAATTAGGTTTGCACAATTTTTTAATTACAAAATATTGGTATACTGCTATTAATAAAAAAAGTCAGAGCAGTTTACAACAATTGTACATAAAACCATGCAATGAAAATATTCAATATTTAAATATTCAAAAAGTTAAAATCAGAAATCAGCCGGCTACTGTAGAAGGATACATCTTAATTGCCTGCATAGTGGATTATGAAAGTTTTCAGCAGGCCTTTAAAAGTTGAAACAGAAGACACCTGCTGAATCTGCACTGGCAGGGTGTTCCACAGGACTGGGCAGATGACACTAAAGGCTCGATTTCTTGTTGTTGTCAGATGAGCCTCCCTAGTTCGGGGAGTGATCAGAGATGCTCCTGCAGATTATCTCAGTGATCCAGCTGACTGAGATATAAGGCTTCGGGTGGTCACTGATGTACCCCAGACCTATGTTGTTCAGGGCTTTGCAAATTAAGACAAGGACTCTTAACCTGGCTCAGTAGTAGATGGGCAGCCAGGGTCAGCCAGATGCCACTGCATTCTGCATCAGCTGCAGCTTCTGAACTAGGTCCAAGGGCAGCCCCAAGTAGAGAGCATTGTGGTGAGGTTAAGTGTAATCATACGGTAATTCAAGTGCGTTAAAGTACTCAGTTATAAAGTTATATAAAAAAAGAAAAGAATAGAGCTTTCTGCAATTTAGAAAAATGACAAGGAAATGCAGTAGAAAGCCTGGGATGGGTAGGAGGGTGCCTTAATGGGAAGACATATAAACACCTCATAGGCCAATCCAGATGAATGCTCTATACCAGGCACCGCCAAACTTCAGCCCTCCAGATGTTTTGGACTACAATTCCCATCATCCCTGACCACTGGTCCTGTTAGCTAAGGATCATGGGAGTTGTAGGCAAAAACATCTGGAGGGCCGCAGTTTGGGGATGCCTGCTCTATACTGTATATCTGTCATCTGGGGGAACCCTATCAATTTATGCACCAAGTTAACCAATTTATGTGCAAAAAAGGAAAACCAAGATGAGATCTATAGAAACTTAATTTTAAAAAAAATCAATGGAAGCAGAGATTCCAAGGACAGTGATTTTTGCACTCAGGAAACATTCAGTGTTTATTCTAATGTAGAATCTCAAATATACATACACACAACCCTCGTAATACTCCTAAAGGTCAGAACACCAGCATCCCTGACCTATTATTATTTTTTAAACAACTTTTTACCAATAGAACTCTCAGCAGAGAATCTCCCTTGCAGCACAACCTATTTTTAATTCACTGCTTTCTAAAATTCCCCAAGGGATTTAAGATTAATATGACAATGCATGAGTCACTCTTGCTGAAAGCTAAAGTCAGTTAAAAATACAAGTTTACAAAGCTAAAAATAATAATTTGAAAAATCTGAAAACCCAATGACAACCCAGAACACAGCTTGGTAAACTGTGGTTCCCTTAGGTTATTTAAAAATGGGAATAAATGTTCCCAGTCAAATGCTGGCAGTAATAGTTGATATTACTATGAAAATCAGTGGTCCCAAAAGACAGAGAGTTGAAACTATGTCATAATCAGAGTAACCCTATTGAAATAAATGGGCATAACTGACTTAAATCTATTACTTTCAGGGAATCTTCCCTGACTATGCCTAATGGAGTCAAGGCTAAAATTTTATTTTGATATCTGGCTTCTTTTTCTTCTTATTATGCATTGATTAAATAATACAGATGGGGAAGGAAAGGAAAAAAGACCACTGAATAGTGTCTGAATTGCAATCACATCTTTCTCTTCTGTTGAATTTTAAATTCCTATTATTTCAAAAATGAGGAAGATTGTGGAGATCCACTTTACAGGAAGATCTATACCCCCTTCCACTCTGAGAGAGTTGGTGAGGAAGTTTGGGATTTCCTACAGATAATGCTTAGAACCATTTCACCATATTACAATTCCCAGCGTTCTTAGGCAGAAACAATGGCCGTGAAAATTATGCAAAACGGAGCTAAGAATGTAGTCTAGACAATGGTTTTTATTTATTTAAAAGAATCTCTCAACTGCTTTTCATTTCAAGACAATATCTCAAAGTGGTTTAAAGCAAGGAAATAACGCAGCAATAAAATCAGTGAAAAACTCCTTAAAACTTAGCAACATGATCCAGAGGCATGTTGGAGATGCCTGGTCAGAGATGCATTTTCATTAGACAACAAAAGTGTTCCACCACTATTGCCTGCTGTATCACCTATGCGAGGGCACTTCAAGGACAGGGCAGCCTTTGCAAAACGCTGCTCTCCAGCTATTTTGGACTACAACTACAGTCGTACCTTGGAAGTCGAACGGAATCCGTTCCGGAAGTCCATTCAACTTCCCAAATGTTCGGAAACCAAAGAGTGGCTTCTGATTGGCTGCAGGAAGCTCCTGCAGCCAATCAGAAACTGCATAAGCACCATCGGACGTCCGGCTTCCAAAAATAGTTCCAAACCGGAACAGTCACTTCCAGGTTTGTGGCGTTCGGGAACCAAAACATTCAAAAACTAACCTGTTTGAAAACCAGAGTACGACTGTATGCGGCTGATGGGAGTTGTAGTCCAAAATAACTGGAGGGCTTTACACAACTGAGGAGGCTAGGAGGGCCTCCTTAGGAAATCTTGATGATGGAATGAGTCTAGCTGTGGAGAAATGTGCCTTCAGGCTACCTTGACTGAGTTTTTTCAGGCTTTGTATGCCCACAAGCATAGGGGCTGACAATACCATACAGTATGGAACTGAATAATGCCTTACATGATGAGATTATTTGGGGCTGGAGATATTTTTCTATTTCATGAGGCTTAATCTCGAGGTTCGCATGTCTCTGAATGTCTCCCGTCACTTTTGCAGGCTCAGTGTCGGGGAGGATGTGAAAGATGGCTGACCACTCTCAAATCACTTTTGGTCATTTGACTGCAAAGTTTTCTTCGCAACCGTACCCTCAGCAGGGAGGCGAACCTGCTAGTTCCCAACAGTTAGCCAACCACCTTGCTGCTCCCAGCAAAGAAGATGACTGGGAAGGCGTAGATGGAAATGAACTGATCTTTGCCTTAGATGATGAGGAAGATGCAACTCCTGACTCACCCGACCACTTTTCTATGTGTGAAGATTTTGGGAAAGAGGATGAACATCAGGAAGAGTCCACATTCCACATGCCATCCCTTCTGCCGTCTCCTCCTGAACTGGATTTCTTGCCTGCCCTCCCCATTTCCAGTTCACCCAGTTTATCACCCCAGAGATCAACAGGCCTTGTAAACCCTCAAGGCCCCAAGCCATTAATCAACTTAGTGAAATCCCTCTCAACTGAAATTGAGCCCCGGGATGCCTCTTCCCTCAAGCCCCAACCTTTGCTGAGCTTGGTCAAATCCATTTCAACCGAGATTTCCCGCCTGGAGCCGGAGGTGACGCAGTCAAAGTCAGACTCCAAGCTCAATGTTCATCGATGGCGGCAGATCACCCATCCCAAGGGCAAAAATGGGGATTCTAGGACGGCTCCCTCCTCCCCCAACATTTCCCCCTCAGAGAGCAAAAGCAGCTTCTTCAAGGCTCAGGAAGCCAAATTTGAGGACACAAAAAGGCGGTTTTCAGAGGCCATGCATGAACCCCTTAGCAGACTCAGCAAAATCATGGGGGATGAGAATAATGTTTCACCAAAACACAGACCCTCACTTTCTGGCAACCATGCCCACGATTCCCCTTCTAGCCACAGCAAGGAGACCATTTTGGAAGACAAAGAGAGCCCCACCCAGGAGACCAATCTGTATGGTGCTGTTCCAGGACAGCCATCTGGGAGGAGTCAAGTGGAGGACTATTGTCCCAATGAACAGAAATTGGGTCCCTCCTTGAACAGCCAGTATGACATCTGCTCCTATGGAGATGTCATCCAAGTGGTGGAGGTTGCTGCGGACAAAAGCAGTGGCACGGAGGAAGTGCGGATGCTTCCACCTCTAGACATCCCCCGCCCCACCAAGCCTTGTAGCAGAGTGCCATGCAAAGCCCTTGCCTGCGTCGCCATCTTGGCCTATCACTATTTTGTGCTGCCGCTGCCTCCTTACATCTCAGGCCTCTGCCTTGGCTTGGCATGTGGGTTCATGCTGGGCTTCCTCATTATTCTTCTGATGATGCCAAAGCGTTCCTTGTCTCCACGGAAAAGGCGGACACCTCTAGACCAGCTGCCATCAGAGACGCTGAATCAGCAGCCCCAGGAACCCAACATCCTTAAGGTAGGAGATAGGAATGTTGGAAGTTGGCCATTGGTCCCATATAGCCTCATAATGTCTGCATCGACTGGCAGTGGCTTTCCAATCTTTTAGCCAGGGGAACTCTCAGTCCTACTTGGGGATTGAACCCGGGACTATCTGCATGCAAAGTACATGCTCTGCCTCTGAACTACAGCCCACCCCCAACAAATTGCCCAGTGGAACCAATCTGAGGCAGAATGCTGAAACAAAAATCCTGTCACTGTCATTTGTTTCCAGACATCTCAATTGATATTTTTTAAAAATATTACGAAATTACAGTATACATACCGTAGCTAGCTGCACTGGGCAGGGCAGGTTGACATTTTGACAACAACCTAAGATTCTGGGGGGGTTCCCCATTCCTGGTCTACAGGACTGTCCATGGCCCTCCAGGGTCTCGGGGCATTTTTATCACCTGCCACCTGCTCCTTTCTTTATCTAAAGATGCCACGGTTTAATCCCAGGACCTCCTTCAGTATTCAAAATATTTTCTGCTAAATTGTGAGCCTTCCCCTGTATGCATGCACTACCTAAAGCCAAAAGAAGTATGGTTCCCAAACCCCATTCCAAAACTACCGTATTTCAGTCAGATGCAAGCACATTCATGCAGACTTAACATATTAATTTTTTTAATTGCTTAAAAGCCATTCTGGCGAGTAAGTTGCTGCTGCTGCTGCTACTCCTCATTATTATTAATAGTAGTATGGTAGTACTTTTATCTATGGGGGATTTATTGGGTTGTTTTTATTCTGATTATATATGTTATCTTTTCTGTAACGTGCCCTGAGGCCTCCAGGTATAGGGCGGTATATAAACTCTAATAATAATAATAATAATAATAATAATAATAATAATAATAATACAGTGGTACCTCTACTTACGAATTTAATGCGTTCCGAACGCACATTCGTAAGTCGAAAAAAATGTAAGTCGAATCCCATAGGAATGCATTGGGAGGAAAAAAATTCGTAAGTCGAAGCAACCCTATCTAAGAATTCGTAAGTAGAAAAAAACCTATCTAAACCGCATCCAAGATGGCGGACGGAGCTCCATTCGTAAGTAGAAACATTCGTAAGTAGAGTTATTCATAAGTTGAGGTACCACTGTAATAATAATAATATTCTAATTACCGTACTGTAATTGTTGCAATAATTTTAAGAAGGCAGCCCTAAGGGGGAAAAACCCACAATTTTATACCAGGAGTTTCCAACGTGGTGCCCTCCAGCTGTTGTTGGACTCCAACTCCCACCAGCCCCAGCCAGCAAGACCAATGGTCAGGGATGATGGGAGGTGGAGTTCATCCAAAAACATCTGGCAGGCCTCACGTTTGCTACCGCTGTTTTATACTGTGTGGACTGGCTACTTCTCCCACTCTTTAAACAGAGTTGTTTCTTGCCAGGGGTGGATGAATGAAATGTATTTCTACGATCCGGAGATCTACCACCCGTCGCTTACCCACTCTGTGTTTGTGACCTTGGAAGACACCAGCATGACGCTCTCCTACCCCAAGAGCAACATCCCCCGGCGAGCCACCTTTGAGGAAGAGGACTTCAAGGTGACTTTGGTTAGTCACCGCCATTATGAAATGATTGGTGCAAAGGTGAGACACAGATGGGCAAGGAGTTGAAACTACCGGGGGTGGGGGGGTGGGCTAGCTCACAATAGTGGGCTAGCAAACAGCAGGGGTGGAAGGAAGACTAGGAGCAGGTGCTTGGTACCTGTTGAGTAGCATGCTGTTTGCGTTTCATACAAACAAGGCAAAGGCCAAAGTAGAAAACATGAAGAGGAGCCTGCTGGATCAGGCCAATGGCCCAACTAGTTCAGCATCTTGTTCTGACAGTCGACGACCAGATGCCTGTGAGGAAAATAGGCAAGCAGGACCTAAGCATAAGAGCATTCTCTCTTCCTGTGGTTTCCAGCAACGGGCATTCAGATTTGCTCCAGCACTGCCAGCCTGTTCATGCCAGTTGTTAGCTTCAGGATTACTGTAAAATTTCACCGATGCATTTGATTGCTGTTTCATTATTTATTGTTATATTGTTGTTGGTTGTGAACAGCTTGGGTACCCTCTGGAGCAGGGGTCAGCAAACTTTTTCAGCAGGGGGCCGGTCCACTGTCCCTCAGACCTTGTGGGGGGCCGGACTATATTTTGAAGGAAAAAAAATGAACGAATTCCTATGTCCCACAAATAACCCAGAGATACATTTTAAATAAAAGTGCACATTCTACTCATGTAAAAACACCAGGTAGGCCCCACAAATAACCCAAAGATGCATTTTAAATAAAAGGACACATTCTACTGATGTAAAAACATGCTGATTCCTGGACTGTCCGCGGGCCGGATTTAGAAGGTGATTGGGCCATATCTGGCCCCCGGGCCTTAGTTTGGGGACCCCTGCTCTGGAGTAAAAGCCAAAAATAAATAATAATATGAATATATATATTTTTAAAAAAATATTTGTTGTTAGTTTTCAGTTACAATAATGCCAATCATTCAAAAGCCAACTTATACAATTTAGGTGCCCCCCCCCCCGCATGCTAGAATTGATGGTTTGATGATTTACTATATTTCCGAGTTCCAAAATCTTATAAATTTCCATTACTCTCCAGTCAGAATAACAAACCCTTACACCGCAACTGCAATTTTAATAACTTCCATTCGCATTAACACATTAAATGATTTATAGTTCTACAGGTGAAGCATTCAAACTCTCTCTTTTGTTCTTCTTGTGTGTGGCAATTATTCTGCCCATGGTGTTTCTTCCTGTCCTTGTAGTATATTATGTCTATCTTTTGTCAGTCGTTGCTGTTTTCCATCATGCCTTGGGCGGAGCTACTGTTCCATTGTTGTTTCAAAAGTTCTCCATGAAATAATATTAGGAATAAAATGGTAGTCATCGAATTGTAGAGTTGGAAGAGTCCCAAAGGGTCATCTAGTTCAACTGCCTGCAATGCAGGAATATAAAAACAGTTGATCCCCTAGCCTAGGACATTGGGAGCCAATGTCATGTCTTCCATATCCTACACAGCTCCCACCATTCATGACCATAGGTTGTGTTGGCCGGGGCTGATGGGAATTTTAGTCCAGAACATTCGGAGGGCACTGTATTGGCTACCTCTGCCTGAAGCGATATCAGTGTAGCTTGGTACTACTGCAGCATATACTGAACAATTGCTAGTATGATGATTTGCCGTCTCCTGGGGGTTTACACCTTCCCTTGGTGCTCTAGGTCTTCCTCTTCCCACCTGGGCTGGCTCGCAAGAGGATGTGGAACAAGAAATACCCCATCTGCATTCTCCTCCCAGAGCAAGATGACTTGAGTAGCAAAGGCTCCAGTGAGCATGACTTGGAGCACTCAAGAGAGAAGGCTGTGAAGAGAAGGCTGTCACCAGTCCAAGAGACCCCTCCAACGCATCCAGCTGAGCCCCAGGAAAGGACTCTTTACCTCTTTGGCAGAACAGGGAGAGACAAGGAGGAATGGTTCCAGCATCTTGCAAGGGCCTCCCGGGCAGAATGCTGTGAGCCGCGTAACGCCGTCACAGGTGAGCTCCAACATACCCTCCAACATTTCTCTGATGAAAATATGGACGTCCTAAGGAAAAGTGGGGCATTCTGAGATCAAATCCGAAACTGGGACAGTTTCTGTAAATCTGGGGCTGTCCCTGGGAAATAGGGACACTTGGAGGGTCTGCTCCAATCACACACAGAAATGTACTTGGCACAAGCTTTTCTCTCAGAGATTCATTTTAACTTGGGTGTTTTAGGGGGGAAACTCCTGAGATACTGTTCACAAAACCAGTGAGTCCTGCTAGCTGTGTCTGGGAAGATGTTGCCTCATCTGAGAAGGGCTTTCAGGGCTTGACCCTCCAGTGGCTCCACCCCATACCTGCCAAGTCCCGGACTGCAGAATCTGAGACCGGCAGCCGCGTGACACCAGAAGTTGCGTAGACGCACCTTCCAGTGTCGCTTTGCCCATCTATGGGCACCAAAAATGGCCGCCGATGACACCGGAAGTCGCGTCTACGCACTTCGGGACATGCGTAGACGCGACTTTCGAAGCCGGCCCCGGCCATTTTCGGTGCCCATAGATAGGCAAATCAGGAAAAAAAATGGCCGTCGGCAGGAAAATATAAGGGAGAATAACAGGAGACGAAGAGATACCGGGGACTGCCGGGAAACGTTATGAAAAAACGGGGGTTTCCCGGGGAAAACAGGGTACTTGGCAGCTATGCTTCACCCCTCTGGAAAGGCTGATTGTGGCATTTAAAGGGCCTGCGGAATAGTCAATGGTTCCTGCAAGGAGGCAGAGCAGGAGAGGCTGCTAGGAAATCATTTTCAGACATTGTGGGAGAGTCATGTCCTACGGCTGGTGCAGTGTAGAAGGGCTATTCCTCAGGTGGAGTGACAGGTGCATCCTCCTCCGGCCAGCACTGGGTTCCTGAAGCAGGAGATATTACACCCTAGTCCCCATATCCTCAATTTTTGCTTCTTCCAATTCCTTCTGCTTTTGCCAGCCATGGGAAGGGACAAACTGTAGTGCAAGCGCTAAAGCCGGGAGAGGAAGGAGAGTATGAGCAGTGGAAATGCTTCAGCGTTCCCTTTGGCATTGGAAATTGATCAGATATTGCCCACAGACTCATAAGGCTACCTTCTAATTCATAAGGACAAGACATTTGCCAAGAAACAGAAGATAAAGATTTTCAGAAATCTGAGGCTGAAACCATGTTTCCTGCTTTAACCGAAAGCACCAAGGCTCTAATCTCCCCTGCTTTCTCTTGGCCAGGTTTAAACCAGCTCAGCCCAACAGGAAAGGGGACATGCAGCAGTGGCAGCAGTAGAGGCAGCACTGACGACCTCCTATCTCTCATCAAGCCCAAGGACCTGGTTGTTAATGTCCGGGAGAAGCTCCTTTTGGATTACAACATGTACATGTCCCGAATAGTCCCAACAGGGACATGTTCCAGCCCACCCGAGAGCCCCTCCCACAGTACGGCAGGCAGCCCAACACCCAAAAAGGTGAGAAAACCACTGAGATTACCAGGTAATCCAGAAAGAGGGAAATGCTTTCAATATCATCCCCCAAGGGGAGGGGAGGCAAAGGGCTTAAACCAGGCACCCCCAAACTTCGGCCCTCCAGATGTTTTGGACTGCAATTCCCATCATCCCTGACCACTGGTCCTGTTAGCTAGGGATCATGGGAGTTGTAGGCCAAAAACATCTGGAGGGCCGGAGTTTGGGGATGCCTGGGTTAAACACTCCCTCCTGTGAGTCACTCGTCCCCAAAACTGCTTGTTTAAAAAGAAATAAAAGGAGGTCTAGTTCAGGGGTCCCCAAACTAAGGGCCGGGGGCCAGAAGTTTCAAAAAGAATGGGAAAAATTCATAATTTATAGGAAAGACTACTGTAAGATTTAGTAAAAGTAAGACCAAGGAGAAAACAAAATGGGGAAAAAAAAAAAAGGAAAATCGGTAAATGGCCATTACAAAATGCAACAAGAGGGTATGTAACCAGGACGTAAATATACAGTTAAGAATAAAATGGATAAGGGTATCTGGTAAAACATATAGGGACGAAAATAATCGGATGGAAATAAAACCATAAGAGAGAGAGGGGGAGGTCAAATGGGGGAAGACGAGGTGAAGAAGGAAATGTGGATCAGGAAGGAAAATATTGCAATCTGAGAAATAAACCCAGGTTGACGATTTGTATAAAATGATAACTTTATTTGAGGTATGTAAGCTGTAAAGGGATACCTGTGGATTACTTTTCTTTTTGGGTATGGTATTGCTCTCTCTTCCTTTTTAGGTGATTTGTTATTGTATATAAAATTAATAAAAAAATATATGAAAAAAAAAACAATCTATTGTCAAAATCGTTTTACAACAATAAACCATGTTATAAAACTTACAGGTGTTTAGAATGTTTTGCTCTTGGGTGATCCTATACAGAATTTAAGAGACATTGTAGTACTGCGACTCCTTTCCCTTCTTTTCAGTTCTTTGGGGATACGAATGTCACGAGTGACACACACACGGCTTGGGCCAATGCGGTGCTTGGGAGAATGTTTTGGGACTTCCTACGGGAAAAATTTTGGGCAGACCTCGTTTCAAACAAGATTCAGAAGAAACTAGGCAGAATCAAGGTAAGGAAATTGGCCCATTTTCTCTTTGCCTCTGTTTCTGTGTCCAAAGCTGATGCTTTACCACTGAGCTGTGGACCTTCCCTTTAGGAACCTAGGACTCTTTCTCATACTGAGTGAGACCCATCTAGCCCAGTATTGTCTACACAGACTAGCAGCAGCTCCCCAAGTTTTCAAGGTGGGGTTGGCCCCATATGCTGGCGTTTCACTGGAAAGTAGTCTTTTGTTTCTGCCTTTCTTTGACTAGTTTGTTGTTTCTCCTTCCTCTCTTTTGGTCCAACTCAGCTGCCGTACTTCATGAACGAGCTCACGCTCACTGAACTGGACATGGGGACTTCCATCCCACAAATCCTCAGCACGTCAAGCCCGACCATTGATAACCGAGGTGAGCTGTAGCAGCATGCAGGGGGGAAACAGATTTGCACTGCCTCCCTCTAGTGGTGGGGCTGTATATGTTTCCCCGCAAAGGAGGTGTTTCCCCAAATATGAATGACAAAAAGACAAAGTCACAGGAACATAATACCTGTTTCACATTTGTGAGAAATCAATCTTTTAGTGTGGCGGCATCTACATACTGAAACTCTCTGTCTATTGACATCAGGCAAGTGTCGTCGCCATGCTCTTTTCGGCATCTTCTAAAACCTTGCTTTCTTTAGACAAGCTTACCCAGACATATAGAATATTGATGCATGTTTTAATCTGGTATTAGGTGATTGCCGATTTTATATCGCTTTAAAGAGTTGTTTTTACTTTTTTAAGAAACTGATGATTTTATTGTTTTATTCTCTTTGCAAATCGCTTTGTGGGTTTTCCTTTACAGTCGAGCAATGTATAAATGTTATGAAATAAAAAGATTAAATAAATAATCAGGAACCTAAATGACAATGAATTTAAATATGTAAGCAACTATGCATGTATGTGAGTATATGTGTGTACAAAATATATAGCCACTATATATGAAACAAGGAAGTTCTCCAAACAATGCTTAAGATTGGGGGGGGGGGGAATAGGAAACTGAGAGAAACCCACATTGACAGAAGGGCTCCTCCCTTCTCAACAGCCATGCACATCTCCATTTGGCAGTGGCCACCTCTGTCCTCTTCTCCACTCTGCAGGGCTTTGGGTGGACATGGAAGTGACCTACAGTGGATCCCTGCAGATGACCCTGGAAACGAAGATGAACTTGTACAAACTAGGCAAAGAAGCCCTGGGAGAGGAGAGTGGAAAGGCAGACGATGGCAGGGAAGGGTGAGGCCAGCCCACCAACCCAGCACCAGTCCGAAGAGTGTTAGCTCCCCGTTCTCAACAAATCTGGCCTTTAATTACAAGAGCCTGGAAAATTGTGATATGCCGTAATAGCCTCTTAGGAAAAGTTAAGATTAGACGACTCCACTAATGGGGGCAAAGGATCTATTTACAGGCCTGGCGAGCCAAGCGAAGGTTACATTTCAACCAGATAAAAGCAGGCCAGGGGATGGCTGGAATGAGAAGCGACTTGTGCTCTGAGAGATTGTGCTGAACCATCTGTTTGATGGGATCATCAACCATCTGTCCTCATCTGCCACAACAGGAGGCAGGACAGCTGGAGAATTATTGGTTCTAGGAAAGGGTCCATCGTTTAATCAAAGTGGAGATCTGATTTTACAGGGTGGTGAGGACTGTATGCTTAGGTTCTCTGGTATGTATTTGGCATTAGTAACTTTGGGTGAGTAAATAGCTGGAAGAAAGAGAGATGGGGGCTTGAGAGATATTACCTAATGGCATTAGCACCTACAGGCTTTTATTTTATTTTTGCCTTTTTGTGGTTTGGCAAATGTTTGTATAAAATAACACATTTTTGCACCAAATAGGGTTGCCAGACTCAATAGTGGACAGGACTTCTGTGCCTTTAATTGCCCTGCTCTCTTTTGAGTCTGGAAACCTTAAAGAGAAACCAGCAGACTCTTTGTTTAATTTCCAAGCAAAGGCACAAAAGTCCTGTCCACTATTGAGCCTGGCAACTCTAGCACCAAATGCACCTTTTCCTTCTCTGGTTAGTAAAAGGAGTTCAGTTTCAAGGTGCTAAGAATAAGAACAGGAGCTGGAAATCATTAAGCAGGGCTGGTGCTTTCATTAGATGGAGTGAGGCAGCTGCCACAGGCAGTTGAATTTGGCTGTGACGTACCTCATGATTGTATCTTTATAACATGGGACAAACAAGGCGATACAAGCAATTTCCGCACCCATTTCTCTCTCCAGCAGCTAATGCAGAAAGCAGAAGCACAATGGACCTGAGAAAATGAACCTAGGAGGATGGTAGGAAGAAAGCCAGGTGTTCCCTTGCTCAGACTCAGTGGCCAAGGGTGTTTTGCTAGGCGGGAATGCTACTCCACAGACAGAGGTGCTGGTTGACTTGAAAGCTCCCCAGCCGCTTCCTCCCGGCTGCTGAGAAACTCCCTTCTGGACTTCATCCTCTTATGTAGGTCGCAGTCACCAGGATGCACCTTCTTAATCCCCGGGGGAAAGGAATTAAATAAATAGCACAGACAGTCCCTGATGCACAGAGCATTGCGCAAGGGCAGACCTCCCTTGGCCCTTGCAAATGGCTTAGGTTGCTTAGGGTCCTCTCTCTTTCTCTCCCCTTGCAGTGTGAAGCCCCGCTTAGTCCTTCTGGCTGACAGTGATGCAGAGTCCTCCAGCGCTGGGTCCTCTGACGAGGAAGACATCCCCAACATGGAGCCCTCAGGGGTCCCAGGAGAAAGGGGTACCCCTCCTGGGGCTGAAGGGTAAAACCAACTAGAGACAGCGCAGAACAACCCTCGACAACCTGTTGCCCTCCAGATGCTTTAGACCAGGCATCCCCAGACTTCAGTCCTCCAGACGTTTTGGACTACCGTACAATTCCCATCTTCCCCAACCACTGGTCCTGTTAGCTAGGGATCATGGGAGTTGTAGGCCAAAACATCTGGAGGGCCGCAGTTTGGGGATGCCTGCTTTAGACGACAACTCCCATCAGGCCCAGCCAAGCACAGCCATTTGGGACTACAACTCCCATCAGCCCCTGCAGCTATAGGGCGAAAATGGGGAGGGGAGAGCTATGTACCCCACCCAGGGGTTCCAGCTCCTGGGGCCGAGCCCTTTTGGACCCCTCAAATATTTGGGGGGTAGGGGCTGGGCACCTCCAATGTCCAAAGAAGCGCAGAGGCAAAACCTGGAGCCAAGCGTGGTGTGGCTCCAGCGGCCGGCTCCTTCTCCTCCTCCTGCCATGGAGGAGGAGGAGGGTTGAAGCAGCCTCCTGGCAGTGGTGCCACCAGGAGGAGGTGAAGGAGAAGCCACCTGCCATTGAAGCTGCGTGGCTGCCACACACACCCAGCTCCTCCCGATATCCTGACATCGCGCACATCAATGTTATGACGCAACGTCAGTGCCACGCATGATGCCACACATGCGGCATCCCCCCCCCATCGCCCTCGCAAGCTGGTGCCTCTGACCCCACCTTGAGCTCCTTGGAAGAAATGCAGGATATTAATGTCATAAGCCAGGCACGTCCAACAGGTAGATCGTGATCTACCAGTAGATCACTGGACGTCTGTGGTAGATCACTGGCTCCCCCCAAAGAAGCTCAACAGCATTGGCTCCTCTAAAAAAAACCTCAGCAACCTTGACCTGAACCCCTAAAAAACAGGCCTTCCTTCCCCCCAAAAGAAGCTCAACAACTTTGACCTGAACCCCCCAAAATGGGGTAGATCACTGCCAGTTTTTAACTCTCTGAGTAGATCACAGTCTCTTGGGAGTTGGCCACCCCTGTCATAAGCAAATAAACTCAAATCTGCACTGACCAAATTGCCACTTTCAGCAACTTTGGGGTCACATACTCAATGTTCCTTGACTTGGGCATATGTCCCCTGCCCAAGTCTCTTCTATGTTTCGTGGGCCAAGGCTGACCCTGACTTTGTTTTCTCTCAGCCACGTCAGCGGAAACAGCACCAGCCGGAAGATCCTGCGCTTTGTGGACAAGATTGCCAAGTCCAAGTACTTCCAGAAGGCCACCGAGAACGAGTTTATTAAGAAGAAGATAGAGGAGGTCTCCAACACCCCCTTGCTCTTGACGGTGGAGGTCCAAGAGCTGACAGGCACGCTGGCTGTGAATATCCCACCGCCCCCAACTGACCGAATCTGGTAGGAAGCTAGAAGGCAGAGAGGGGAACAAGCCTCAAAGGGTTTGGTGGGGCCTGTACTGTGTGACCAGACTGGGGCAAAGGGAAGGCAAATGAGAAACCCTTGTCCATCTAGCTCAGCAGGGCAGGCTCTCAAACAACGGCAGTCCGGGTAGCCCAGAGAAGTCCACAAGATGGTATTGCAGAAACTGAGCTGCATATATTCCAGGCTACTTTAGTGCTTCATTTCTTGGCAAAAAAAATAAAAAAACCACTGGTGGGGCAGGGGCATGCAAGAATGTAAGGATGGGCTCATTGCAATGGTTGCAGAGGGAAAGGGAGAGTCTACACGAGTCTTTTCTGCCTCCCTGCTCCAGGTACAGCTTCCGGACTCCACCACAGCTGGATCTGAAGGTCCGCCCAAAACTGGGGGAACGAGAGGTCACCTTCATCCATGTCACAGAATGGATCGAGAAGAAGCTTCAGCATGAATTCCAGGTACCTGTTTCCAGATATAGGCCAGGTTCCTGAAATAGGCCAGCTGGGCTCAAAGCAAGGAATGGAGTCTAATAACTTAAGTCATTCGTTACCACAAGATTTGGTTATACAGGTGAAGCTCAGAAAATTAGAATATCGTCAAAAAGTGCATTCATTTCAGTAATGCAACTTATTATTTTTTCTTTTTCTTTTAATTTTTACAAATGCTTTCTTTTGGAAATTCCACAGTAATAAAACAAATAGTTACAAAAATAAACATCGCTATTACATTTCATTAATTACATTCCATTTATAATTGACCAGCCTAACGACAAATAATTACAATTACAACAAATAAAGGCTTGACATATCTTGCTTTGCATGTCATCCATCTATCTCATATATTGGTTTCACCTTTTAAGTTGCGTTACTGAAATAAATGCACTTTTTGATGATATTCTAATTTTCTGAGTTTCACCTCAGATGATGGCCACTTGGTTAGCCAACTTTTCTGAAAGTGATGAGACAGATTGGTGAAGGATAGGTCTGGCTAAGGCTATTTACCAAAACAGCTGTAAGCACAGGAAGCCGCCTTGTACTGGGTCACACCAGTGGTCCATCTAGCTCAGTATTGTCTACACTGACAGGCAGCAGCTCTCCAGGGTCTCAGACAAGGAGTCCCTCCCAGCCCTACCTGAAGATGCTAGTGGGACCTGCTGCATGGAAACAAGATTCTCTACCACTGAGTTACAGTCTTCCTTTCTTGGGGCATAGAAAGCAGCCTTAGCCCAAGTCAGACCATCGGTCCATCTAGCCTAGTATTGTTTACACTGACTGGCAGGGACTCTCAAGTGTTTTATGCAGGGCATATTACCAGCCCTACCTGAAGGTGCTGCAGGGGATTGAACTTGGGGGCTTCTGCATGCAACACAGGTGTTCTCTTATCAGTGGGCTTTTACAGTTCCCCTGAATGGAGCCTTCCTGTTGAATCTGCCATGTACCGGGTCAAACAACTCAGCTGTGCTGGTTTTTGTCAAAAACAAAAGGACTTTTTAGCCCTCTAAATTAGGCTGCTGAGATGAAAAAAGCCTGCTGGGGGTAGATGCTGCTGGTGGTAGTGGAACCAGAAGTGGGTTTTGCACAAAGAGTGCAAACTCTATTCTGGCACTGAAAACCTATTGAGCTGAGCATTCAGAGGCACATTGTCCCTTAATTCTGAGAATAAAGCGTCCCACCCAGCCACTCTTGTGCACCTGGCTGGTGAGTCCTGGGGTTCCAGTAAAAAAAACACAGCAAAGCAGAGCCTGCAAACCTGAAGGCTGCCCATCCTTGGTGTAATGACATCAAGAGGGGGACTAAGCTATGGCACCCATTAGAGAGATGAGATGGAGCTGCCCTGTTCAGACACATCCATGAGTTTCCTGCTAAGCGCATTTCCACCATAGGTTGCCTCCAGACCATCACAGGAGGGTTTGAAGCACATACTTGAGCTCTAGGCTTCCACTTTGAAAGTGGATCAAAGTGCAACGAAACCACTTTAAAAGCAAACAGACATACTTCTTGTGGTTTTGAAAGTGGCAGAGAAATGCACTGGAGAGCATGGGGCGGGCAGATGATCTAACAAGCATCCCACAAGCAAATGAGAAGGAGTGCTCAATGAAGTCTGGATCTCATCAAACCTCAGTGTTCGCTTTGTGGAAGTATATCAAGATGAATGCTCAATAAACAGACTGGGGGGGGGGCATAGAGAGCACAGTTCTCAGCAGATCATCTCCATTATACAGATCACTTGGATGCACCAAGCCTTCTAGAGGCATTTTTTGCTTGCAGGAAACTTGGTGGCGTATGTCTAACCTGATTTCTTTTTTCTCTCTCTCTCTCCCACCCCTTCAACTCCTTAGAAAATTTTAGTGATGCCAAATATGGACGATCTCATCTTACCCCTCATGCATTCTGGTTTGGAATCCCAGCTGCCCACAGAAGGACTCCAAAAGGAATTCCCAGGAGAGAGCGCAGCAAAATTTTGAGGGACTGCCCACTGGTGGGTTGGCTGGCTCAAGATGCTTGATGGGGTCCTCCAGGATTACCAGGGCCTGCGAACCCAGCATCATCCTTGAGCCATACTGCTGGTCTCATCTCTGCCGTTCAGCTTGTCGTTCAGGGGCTTCTCTCCAGTAAAAAAGGTCCCCTCCCACCCATCCTATGGATATTTCACAGGATACATTTCTCAATGAGGAGGAGCTGCTCAAAGATTCTCCCTTACAAGCACCAGATTCCTACCACTGCAAGGAGGAATTTCTGTAGTGCTATTATTAGCTTTGCAAAGGGGGGGGGGGAGTAGGGGAGATTCCCAGCCCACTTCCACCTAGGTCCCGTCTTTGCAAATAACAGCCATGCTAAGCATCTTTTAAATGTCAGAACTGTCATTAAAACTGAAGAGGCCAAAGGATAGAGGGGATGACAAGGAAAGAAAGGGCTCTTTCTGCAAGGCATCTGAAGTCTTCCTATTTCCACCCAGGTTTGCAATGGCGGGGAGAGAAATCCCAAAAGCTGAACATCGAGCTTCTGAGTGAACCGTCTCTCTGACCTCCTTGCTACTCACAGGCCAGAGGAAAGGAAACTGAGAGAGTTAACAGTAGATGCATTTGTATTTCCCCCGGGAAGGCATGCAAGGAACGTGTGAAGAACATCACACAACTCTTTACTCTGTGAAAATTCTCCCTTCTCCTGATGAGGGGAGGTTTAAGAGAATTCAAGCCTCGAAATTGATGAGGAAAGTGTGGAGTGCAGGTTGAGACCAAGTGAGAACGTATCACCACTTGTAACAGTCAAGGCTCCCCCCAAAAAGAAGGAATCCCAGGAACTTTAGTTTGTAAAGCTGTTGAGAATGGCAGCTCCATGCAGGGAATAGGGGAGCTCCTAAGGCACTCTCCGTGAATGGGGTGGAATAACATATTGACAACACAACGTACGTAATTCATTACGTGGCTTTTTAAAATTCAGATCACAAATTCTGAGGAGGGTATTTTTGGCAGGAAAGGATCAGCCTCCCCTCACCCTGGCGATGCCCCAATTGTGATCCAGAACAGCGCCATCCCCTTCCACGGCTGGTGACTGATTGCGAAGCTGGTGCTGCTGACCAGAGGGATTTAAAAACGCACTCACAATTGCATCTAGACTAATCCTTAGGATGCCTGAGCATGTGGACTCTGCATCTGGGACACTCCAGGGCTGGAGGCTGTGGCCAATTTCATGACAGTCTTTGGTGGGGGTAGGGAGGAGGTTTTCAAAGCTCCACAACGTCCTTCTTGGAGGTGTACTATTTACTGCTGTGAGATGAGAGACTATCGAAAGCGGCAACCAAGGAACCATGAGTGGAGGAACAAGGCAAGCGTGGCTTCTGGAGGCTTAGCCCTGTTAGATAACACTCAGTTAGATAGCACTCAGATGCTAAAGATAATGGACTGCCTATGTTAGAAAGAGAAGTATATTGTGTTCATTCCTGAAATCTTTCCATGTTGTGCCGCAAGAGGTGGCTCTACTTTCTCAATAGTTAAATATACCCTCTGCCTGTCTAGAGCACCCCAGCCCACCTTTGCAACCCTGCCTCTAAACCAGCCTTCCTAGTACCCTCCCACAATATTGGACTACATCTCCCATCAACCCCAGCTAGCATAGCCACTATGGACTACAATCCCCATCAGCCCCAGCCAGCATGGCTAAACTGGTGGGAACTGATTGGAGTTGCAGTCCAAAACAGCCTAAGGGGACCAGGTTGGGGAAAGATGCTCTAAACCAGGCATCCCCAAACTGCGGCCCTCCAGATGTTTTGGCCTACAATTCCCATGATCCCTAGCTAAGAGGACCAGTGGTCAGGGATGATGGGAGTTGCAGTCCAAAACACCCTAAGGGGACCAGGTTGGGGAAAGATGCTCTAAACCCATGTCATGTCCCAGGAGGTTTCACATCAGGGACATTTAGCAATGCAAAGGAAGCCAAACCAGCTGTGACAGCTCACCCGGCAGCATGAAGTGGGTTTTAGAGGTACTGTTTCCGTTTCCCATGCAATAAAACATTTTGACAGAGCAATAGCTTTGGAAAGTCACGACAATGAAATGGTCGCATCTAATCAAAGGGCTTTACAAACCGTGGATGACGTGCGAGCCAGAGGCAACTAGAAATGATGGGGAAGGTGAAGGGAAATAAAGGTTTGCATTGATCCCTGGGGTGTGTTTGCTTTGGTTATTCCTTGTGTCTCTTGCATTTTGTCTCTGTCAAAGTACCCAAAGAGGCAGAGCTCCTCGTTCTGATTGTAAGAGCTGTTCAACAGTGGAACGGACTTCCTCAGGTGGTGGACTCTCTTTCCTTCAAGGTTTTAAAGCAGAGGTTGGATGGCTGTCTGTCATGGATGCTTTAGTTGAGATTTTTGCATTTCAGGGAGTTGGATTAGATGACCCTCTAGGTCCATTCCAACTCTACAATTATACGATTCTATTATTCTAAGTCCAGATGATGCTATAAATGCATAGCCCTGAAAGACTTCTGAGACAAATGTGGGGGACATATAATATTTCGAGAACATAACACCAGGCACCGTTTGTGTTTTTTCCAGTGTATTCATGTTTGCAACTATTCAAAGCAGCGACAAAGTTGAACTGGAGTCCAGAAACATCTTAGGAGAAGCCCTTTTCACAATTCCTCCTGGGCTTCTACCTTCTCCTTCACCAGGTGCTTCTTCTGTGGGCCCTGGAACAGAAGCAAAAAAAAAATGGCCATGGAATCTTAAAAGCTATGCTTGCAAGACAAAAGGCAATAATTTGCATCGGGGGCAAAAGGGAACTTTTGAACCTTTCTGCTTTTTTTGCTGTTTTGTCTCCACATGGAGTGAGAGGTATTGGAGATGTTGCAGGGCAACCTGTTTTCCTGACTGTTGCAAAATTCCTGAATGATGCAAAATTGCCCTTCATTTCCAACAAATGTGGCTAGCAGGGGTAGGCAACATGGTGCCTCCTCTCCAGGTCTTCTGGACTAACAAATCTCATCACTCCTGTCCTTCAGGTGCAAAAGAGAGCAGGACAATACCGAATGGAGTATCTTTGGCTGGTATTTGGCCACGTTCCCCAGGCTAGGGCCTTCCAGGTGCTTTGAACTACAACTACCATCAGCCTTGTACAGCACAGCCATACAGTGCTGTGGCTGATGGGAGCTGAAGTCCAAAACATTCTGGAGGGCACCAGATTGGGGAAGGCTGGTCAGCCACCTAATGCTTTTCCTAAAATTTCTCACTTTTTTCTTTTTTAATTTGAATTGAAATGGAAAAGATATTTCATACGTGGGATCAAAAAAATCTATTCTTAGGAGATGTGTAAATCTCAAAGAGGATATTGCAGAGCTGAATAAAGTATAGGAAAGGGTAATCAAAATTATCAGGGGTGCTAGAGCAACTTCCCTGTGCTGAAACTCTACAATATTGGGGGCTTCTTAAGTGTTGTGGGGAGGCAAATAAGATAGGACATGACAGAGGTTTGCAGAATTTTGTATGGCATGGAGATATCCCTCCCCATAATACTAGAACCCAGTGGACACAAGCTGAAGGTTGGGTAGCTGTGATTCTTGTATTCCAACACTACAGTTCTATGATTCTAAAAGTTTCAGGAAGAAATGGCACAATGGGGTTGTGTTTCTTAGATGTGCCCCAGGTATGAATAAGTTTTAGGACCCCCCACTCCAAGTATTGGTTGGCAGTGCTGCCCCCCCACCACCATATTTTATCACATAAATAAGGGTTTTTTTCTGAAAGGGTTTTTTCTTCTCTGCATCATGTTCCGTGGCCAAGACTCACCATGAAAGCACGCTTTTCTTGAGCCGTCTGGAAGTGTCCATGACCAAACTTGGAAGTCGTGTCAATGAATTTCAGCTCCACGGGTTCCAGGGCCTTCCTGCTTGTGTGGACCAGAAGGGACTGGAAGAAGGGAAAGGTGTCCATTAAATGAAAGTGCAAGGGTGAGGGGGATTCTGTGGGGAATCGCTTGTTGAACATGGACAACTTAGCTGAGTGACATGGGGACAACCCTACCAATTAGGCAAGGTAAGACGACCACCTGAGGTGGAAGATATGGGGGTGAGCAGCCCCTTGATTATTCCTCCACGCATTGGTCTTACACCATTTGTTGGCATCCATCTGTCTCGAGAGACAATGGAGTGTGCCTCCAGGGGTGAAGTCGAACCGCTGGAGAATCACAGTGCCTGCTGTGGCTGCAGAGACCGGTAACTTGTAACTGCTACCTCAACCCAATGCAAGTTTGTACTGGTGGCGGGCAATGTAGGTGCAAAACCCATGCCACTGGCCAGTCCCTGGTCTGTCAAAAGGGAACCTTGCTAGGTCAAAGTTAACAATAATAAATAGTCTTAAATCATAAGAACAAGAATGATTGCTTAACGTTTATCTCCTGCCTTTCTTAAGAGGTGTTTACAAAGGCTGCTCATTGTATTTCATGTTTCGTAACTTCTTGTGGTCCTCACAACACTCCTATAAAGCAGGCCAATGTTATTGTTCCCCCAGCAGCTCCCAAAGCCCTTCAGAGAATGGCTGCTTAGCTGTAGCCCCAACTTCCCTGCTCCCTCAGGAACAAAGCACCTACAATCTTGTGCCATTATTAGCACTACTGCTGATTATTACTTCATTTCCCACCCTTCACCATCAAGGCCCAGGGTGGGTTATGACAATTTAAGATTCAATATTAAAAAACAGTTTTAAACAAATTAAAGCCCCAGGAATAAGGTGACTCCCAAAGACAGATATATGATGTGTCAAGAGAGGTATATTCAGCATACAACAGACACTGTCTAGCAAAGGTGCACAACTTTGGGGCTGCTCCAGAGATTGCTCTCTCTCTCTCGGACTACTACTACCCCAAATGCCTGAGGGTGGTGCAGCTACCAAGAGGGCCCCTTCTGTTGACCTTAACACCTGAGAGTGTGCCTGTAGGGAAGGAGGCAGTCTTTCATATAATTGGGGCCTAAGTCATTTAGGGCTTTAAACACTAATACAAGTGCCTTGAATTGGACATGGAAGTAAACTGGCCACCTGCTCATTCCTTGGGTCTAAATCCCACCAGTCTCCTTTGGGTCCCACCCACCCAGGAGGTCACATTTCCCTCACAGTCCATGTCTCGGATACAGGCCTCACCTTTCTGAGGGTGAGGACCCGCTTCTTGGTGCCCACCACACAACCCTTCACCATCACGAAATCATTGTTGACTTCTCCGTACTTAGGGAATCCACCCTGGGGGCAGAAAGGTGAGTTAATGTAGAGAAGGAAGCCACAGGGCCAGCGAAAGAGTACCCACCACAGATCTGGGCACAAGTACATAAAGGGAAAGACCATTGTCAGAGTCATGGGTTCAAGTCCCACATTGATCAAAAGATTTTCCTGCATCGCAGGGGGATTGGACTAGATGACCCTCATGGTCCCTTCCAGCTCTATTCTATTTTACCAGCGGGGTAATTGTTTTCTCGGTTGTGTCATAATTGGTGGAGGCGTTGTTCTTCACCACTTTGCCATCTTCTATGTGAACCCCGCGCCCAATGCGGTAAATCTAAGGTGAAGAAGAGATGAGGCTCAGTTATGTTTGCACTGTTGTTGTTGTTGTTGTTGTTGTTAACAAATTAATATTAAAAAAGAAAAAAAACCAAAATCAACTACTGTATTACTCCATCTTTCCACCTGGCACTTTTGAACCTGTATATGGAAACAGAACGAGATTTGAAAAGTGCCAGCAGCCTGGAACTGTCTTGTCAAATCCTGGAAGGCCTTTAATCTTAATAGGATTTATGGCATTCAATGGTTTTGCAAATTGCCCTTCTTGAAAAGCTTTGTCACAAACCAAAAGTATTTAAAGGGCAAAGCTTGAATGACCGGGTTTTATTCATATATGGCATGATTTTATTTCTTATTGAAATAGGCGCCACCAGTATATGCCAATGCCTGGCTCCTTTAAGACTACAGTATACAGAATCTTCATTCTCAATAATGATGGAACTCATAGGTCCAAAAGAGAATGCTTTTTATATATATATAAATAAAAGTAAAATAAAATAAAATTTATAAATCTTTATTAATTAAAGGTAAACTTTATAATCCCTTTGGATCTGTGCTATATCTTTGTCCTTCTAGGCTGTGACACTTTATAGTTTACATTTTTGAGTCTGCTTTTTAAAAAGAAAAAGAAAAAAAAGAAATTAACAACAAAAGAAAGAGTTTAGGTGTTGGGGAGCTATTGCCATCAGCATTTCCCAGACTCCCAAGAGACTGGGTGAGCGGGTGGGTATAGAATGGTGACGTCAGCCTGGGGTCAACCAGCAGCAGACTCAAGTCCATTGTGAACGAGCCCAAAAGAATAGGAAGGAAGGAAGGTGAAGGAAGACGCACACTGTACCTTCTTGTTAAGTTCTGTGCGGTGATGGTAGCCTTTCTGGCCAGCCCGGGCAATGGAGTAGCCCACCCGGGCAGGATGCCAGGCTCCAATGCATGCGACTTTACGCAGTCCTTTGTGAGTTTTCCTCGGGAGTTTCTTGGCATGCCACCGACTTGTCACACCTAAATGAAAAAGGTCATGTTGTTATAGAGGTTGTTAAAGT
Source organism: Zootoca vivipara (assembly GCF_963506605.1). Taxonomy (NCBI): domain Eukaryota; kingdom Metazoa; phylum Chordata; class Lepidosauria; order Squamata; family Lacertidae; genus Zootoca; species Zootoca vivipara. The sequence continues at coordinate 30,945,581 of NC_083289.1, read as the reverse complement.
CTCCCTGCGCGAGTTCTTCTCAGACAGACCTAGAGATGCCAGGGATCCATGCAAAGTTCAGCCTACCTCAACTACGCTATTTTCCCTTAAAAATAAATCGAGATTCTAGTCCTCATAGCCCCATGTTTGGGGCTTTCCACTTTTCTCGGAAACCGCTTGACCAATTGCGTTGAAATTTTCACACGTTTCGTGCGGATGTTGGAGTGTTTGCATATACATAGATTATACATACGTCATACCTGATGCAGGTAAAATCAAAGTTCTCGAAAAAACCAGACAAAAAACAACAGGAAAGGTTGCAAAACATCGCCCTCTAGTGGCGACTACGCTGGTACTGCAGCTCAGCTCGCCTTGGCTACATACTATCAGTGACATCACAAAAGAACATGCCAACCAACTGAATACGGCCCTTTAACAGAAAACAACACCAATGCAGGGTAACTGGCCAGGCCGCAGGGGTCTGCCAGGGGGAGAGATAGAGCCATTGGGGTGATGAGTGCTGTCACCTGGAGGGAAGATGATGTCACATGCAGGAACTCTGAAAGGGGACTCTGAAGGACCATTTAACAGGCTAAGCCACAAGATTCTAGGTCTCATAGTTTTGAATAAAGGGCTGATTGAAATAGAAACATAGGAAGCTTTTTTATACTGATCAAGCCTTTGGTTCATCTGCTGTGTACACTGATTACCAAAGGCTCTCCAGGGTTTCAAACTGGGGTTTCTTCCAGTCCTAGCTGGAGATACCAGAGATTGAACCCTGGAACCTTTGCATTCAAACCAGATGCTCTACCACCAACTTATACAGCCCTTTTTGGACTACAACTCACATTAGCTCCCGTCACCATGTCTGGGGCTTGTAGTCCAAAGCATTTCCAGGGCACCAGGCTGGGGGAAGGTGCTCTAAGCCATGAAACAGGGAAAAAAGGCCTAGATGTTCTCAGCAGCAATGAGGTCTAGAAACTTGTTTTCCCAAAATCCTGGGTACTCCTGGAATCAATCATTTTCTGCTGGGGCAGCGTTTTGCATATATTGGGCCTCAAAAGCGTGCAGATTCCTACCACCCACCCTTTCCCCTCCCTTATCAAGGCTACGATAGCAACTGCCCCAAGTCAATCTGGCCACAATCTATGCCAGCCTTCCCCCAGCCTGGTGCGCTCCTGATGTTTTGGACTACAACTCCCATCAGCTCTAGACAACAAGGCCGTATTAGGCTGGGGCTGATGGGAGCTGTAGTCCAAAACCAGTGAAGACCTGGGTGACCTTAGGTCAATCACTGCCTCTCATGGTTGTTGTGGGGATTGAAAGGACGGGGGGAGAACTATGTATGTCCCCATGAGCTCCTGGGAGGAAAGTGTGGGATATCAATGCAACAAATAAGTAAAGTAATAAAGAAAACATCTCTATGCCAAGGCTCACCACTGCCCCTTCCTACCTTTCATTCCATGCCCCTTAGTGACACCAATGACGTCAATCATCTCGTTCTGGGAGAAGACGCTGTTGACGGGCACTTGCTTCTCCAGCTTCTCGTGAGCCCAGTCCACCTTCTCTGCCACGGTGCCCCCATTCAGCTGGATCTCCATGATGTGAGCCTTCTTCTGCCTGAGTGGCAGGAGCTTCATCTGCAGCCAAAGAAGCTCACCGTCAACACAATGCAACAGAGAGAGAGAGAGAGAGAGAGTGCCACCGCTTTGCAAAGCACCGTTCTTCCCTAGGGCTGCCCCAAAGGATTCTGGGAAGGCTTCACCTGGGTGTGCGCAATGATGCGGATGACCTTGCAGTACTTCTTCATGGCTGCGAAATCCTTCTCCAGCTGCTTCTTCCCGGCCTCATCCTGCCATTTCTTGCAGTACTTGGTAAACGCTTTCTTTTTGCTCTTGTGCCTGAAAAGGAGAGACCCATCCCATCGTGAACCATCGGCCACAGGGTTTAGGCTGTGGAAAAGGCAACTTCCGTGCTAGAGATCATTAGGAAATGAACCGAAAATAAAGCTGCCAATTTCATAACGCTGTTATACAAATCTATGGTGCAACCCTGATTGGAATAGGGACGTCCTACCATACCCTCCAACATTTCCCCAGTGAAAACAGGGACACCCTAAGGAAAAGTGGGACATTCCAGGATCAAATCAGAAACCAAGACAGCTTCTGTAAATCCAGGACCATCCCTGGAAAATAAGGACACTTGGAGGGTCTGCCACAGTTGGAGACAGCAATGCTTCTGAATATCACTTGATGGAAACCACAGGACAGAAGAGTGCTCTTGTGTTCGAATCCTGATTGCAGCTTCCCCACAGGCAACTGGTTGGCCACTGTGAGAACAGGATGCTGGACTAAATGGGCCATTGGCCTGACCTTGCAGGTTCCTCTGATGTTCTTATGCTATGTTCTTACTTCACATTTCCACCAAAGAATTTGCAAAACGACCTGCCTGTGTAGTCCAGCCTCTCTGCAACCTGGGGCCCTGTAGGTGTTTTGGACTACAACTCCCATTACTCCTAGCCAGCACAGCCACATGATGCTGAAGATGGGATTTGTAGTCCAAAACGCCTGGGGGGGGTGGCCACTACCGGCACCTTTGGAGGAGGCACAAGAAACCAACTTAGCACAGCTCATCAGCCAGGAAATGCTGCTCTAAGTCATTTACAAGAGGAAGCCCTTTCATGACACACCTCACGCTGCCCAATGGTAGGGCCAGCCCTGTCTGTAACAACCAGTTAGAGATGTTTCCTCCACATGCATGTGCTGATTGGACATTTGCCATGTGGCACCTGTGGACCATTTTGTCTGCCCATTCCCTCTGTCTGCCACACAGGAAACCGCTTACCAGTTCTTGTAGAAACGTCTTCTACATTCATCACTGATATGCTCTGCAAAGATGGTCTTGAAATTCCTCAGCCCCCTGGGTGTCTCGATATAGCCCACCAGTCCAACGACCACCAAAGGTGGTGTCTCTATGATGGAGACAGCTTCCACCTCCTCCCTCTTTGAGACCTCTGAAAATTAAAGGAACGCCGAAGAAACAGGCTTAGAATAACAGCAAATGGTCTGGTGCAGAGTTAGATTCTTGGTCCATCTAGCTCAGTATTCAGCTGGAATGGGAATCTTTGGCCCACTGGATGCTGCAGGACCAGTGCTTCCCCCCCCCAGGGGGTACTCAAGGGTACACAGTGCCACCACCTCTTTTTGTTGATGTTAAAAAGTGTGGCACTTAACTGTATAAACTTCACGGTGAGTACTGAGACTTATTTTTCTATTTATTTTTTTAAAAAGCACTGTGCAGAACAACAACTTCCATCAGCCCCAGCAATAGTAAATTACCCCAAACTGGGGAGTTGTGATGGGTGTGTGTGTATGTGAGTGTGTGGCTGTAATTGTGTTTTTGATTTGTTTTTATGGGATGGCATTCAATTTCGTTGTACTATGTACAATGACAATAAAGTATCTATTCTATTCTAAAATGCAACACCCTTAATTAGGGGTAATTAATATGGTGGGTGACCGCTGCAGATCAGATTTGGCTTCCAAATTCTTATTCTTATACATGTTGGGCGTCCTAGTGGGGTTGAGTGGGTGAGTGAGTGACTGCTGGCAGTACAGTAGTTGGGTCAGGCTAGTTGGTGATGGTTTCTTCTGAGCCCCAAGACCATCAAGCAGATGCTCAATCATGCTGGGGGTTGATGCCTGCATTCGAACACAGGAATCTGCTTTATACCAACATTGGTCCATCCTTGCCCTCTGTTCTTACTCTGACTGGCAGCAGCTCCCTAGGGCCTCAGGAAGAGAGAGGTTTTTCCCAGGCCACCTCTTTGTGACTCTTCAGCTGGAGATGCCTTTGAGGACCTTTCTGTGCTCCACTGAGCTACAGCCCTTTCCCTCAGCCTTGCTTTGACTCCTCCCATTAGTCCTTCCACTTACTTAGCCCCGGCCTGTGGTGTTCCCGGAGGATGTGAGTCATGCCGGCTTTGTAGCCCAGGAAGGCTGTCAGGTGAACTGGTTTGCTGGGGTCATCTTTGGGCCACGTCTTCACCTTCCCGCGGTGACGGTGGCTCCTCTTGTGAGGGAGGAAGCCCAGGTGGCCATGCCTGGGAGCCGAAAACTTGCGGTGGGACTGGAGGGGGGAATGAGAAAAGGGGTGAAAGTAAAGCACACCCACACCCACAAAGATAACTCTCATTGACCAAGAACTTCCCAGTGGATTGTGCTTTGGGATTTGAACTCCTGGTCTCCCAGGTCCAACCAGCACAGATATGGTCCTCGGTACATGACAAGCTACTGATTAAAACAGCAAAGGGGGTCTGCGAGGCTGCAGAAATGTGTTGAAGTGGGGCTGGGTGATCCTTGGCGTGAGGATAGGTCCATTGCAATGTTTATTGTGTCTCTGGGAAAATGCTGGAGTGTGTTTTATGTATTCAAAATACTTATATCCTGCTTCTCAGGGTACAGCCATCAGAATGCAGCTTGCAAAAGTTAATTAAAACTGCAAAACCATCACATGGTGTCTCCCCATCACAAAACTCCCAGCCCCATTGTTCCCAGATCACCCACCCACCCCAAAGGCAGGCCTAGCCCACAGCAAGTCAGTACTGACCATGATCAGACGTCTTCTCAGTCCCGGTCGGCAGTAGCGAAAGAGGCCACCAGTAAGTGACTTGGTTGCCTAATACCAAAGATGTTTCTCGGCCCCCAAGACATAAATTTAGCAGCTGGCTTCATTCTGATGCTATATTCATTTCATACCCGGGCAAGCTGACAGGGGCCTGACACCACCAGCAATTGGAATGGAGATGAAAGGTCATCTTGGAAGCAGGGGTCTCAGTTTACCACCATGTGCAATTGCCATCTATGTATGGCAGACGGGAAGGGTCAAAATTCTGCCTTGCCACCTGGGGAACATGTCAGTCGTACATCAGCCTAGGTAAGCGAAGGAATAAGGAAGTGTGCCCCAGAGTATGCAGAGTGCTGTCTGTTTGCCATTCAGCACCCACAGTTAATACATATAAACATGGGATTGGAACAGCTAGCAGGTGAAAAGAAACTTGGGGAAAATATTTATGAGGATACGGCTATCAATGGTAACTGGCACAATGACTATGTTCTATCTAAATCCACTGTCAGAAGCAGAATGCTATTGTGCTAATACAGTATTTGAGCTTCCCAGAAGAGGCACCTGGTTGGCCACCATGAGAACAGGATACTGGACTAGATGGGCCATTGGTTTGATCCAGTAGTTGGGCACTTCTTACATTCTTAGGAGAAACTATATCTCAAGACTCCTTGTATTGGTAAAGCTTCAGGAAAAGGCACTTAATAGGTTACACACATGGTGTTGTATATCTCAAAAGTTAACCGAAAGAACTTTGGGAAACATTCTTTGGGAATGTTCTCCAATATGTGGTGGAGTTGACCCACGATTCAAGTATGTTGGAATAAGGTGTTGGCGGAGTGTATCAAATTAGCTGGGCACCTTATTGTTTAAAACAACAGCAAAAAACCCTGGCATTATTGACTATTTCTGACAAAACCAAACCAAACCATTTAGATAGATATATACCTTTTTATTAGTAACTGCAAGACAAGTAATAGCAAAACAATGGAAGGATGATGATGGACCTAAAATGTGAGAATGGTATAACTATGTCTGGAACAATGCAGAGATGTTGACCAAACCAGTTTAAGAACTGAGATGTCCGGACCATGATAACGATTTTGTGGACAAGTGGCTTTTCAGTGGATGAAGAGATCAAATGAAACTGTTACACCACCTTCCAGGCGTGGGACACTATGGCGTAATCTGTTGGGGTGAAGAAGCAAAATGCTTTATAAGGACATTATTTGTTGAGCCCAATGTACCACATATTGTAAATTAAAGATTGGTTGGTTTTAGTGACTTCTCTCCTTCGGTGGCGCTTGGGACGCAGGTGGTGCTGTGGTCTAAACCACTGAGCCTAGGTCTTGCCAATCAGAAGGTCAGCGGTTCGAATCCCATGATGGGGTGAGCTCCCATTGCTGGGTCCCAGCTCCTGCCAACATAGCAGTTTGAAAGCAAGTCAAAGTGCAAGTAGATAAATAGGTAACGCTCAGACGGGAAGGTAAACGGTGTTTTCGTGCGCTGCTCTGGTTTCGCCAGAAATGGCTTAGTCATGCTGGCCACATGACCCAGAAAAACTTGGCCAGTAAAGCGAGATGAGCGCCGCAACCCCAGAGTCGTTCGCAACTGGACTTAACTGTCAGGGGTCCTTTACCTTTACCTCCTTGATTTTGTTAACCAAAATCTTCTACATAATATTCTGTGTTGGGGTTGCCAGAATTTTGTAGGTACATGGCACCCATAATTCTTAGAATTACTAAAGTTTAGGATTAATCAAGGTTTCACTAAACTGTGCCAAACTGGGTTTAGTTTATGCTAGCAAGCCAGACTAGCCTGGCAGGGCCAGCTGAGTGAAAGCCATTAAGGAAAAAAGCAGAGTAAGGACTTATCAAGAAAATCATCAAGAGAGAGCAGAGACAAGGATGGGAAAGGGGTGTGGCAGAGACCAAAGGGGTTTAGGATTTCAGGGTGGGATAGGGAATGTCAGTTTTGCAAGTGGTTTGGGAAGTAGAGCAAGGTGGGGCAGAACATGATAGGGGCAGGCTATGAAAGAGGAGACACAGAACATGTTTTCCACCTCTGTAATTTAAATCCAATGCTGTGCTTATGAAAGAGGCCAGACCTGCTTGGGATGAGAATGCTCTGCTATCCCTTCATCTAGGTTCAGGCTGTATATATGTGCAAATAAACCATATTTCATAAAGGCATCACAGTCTCTGCTGACTGCTGTGCCTCCTCGTCCCAAAAGGGAACACAAACCCTAGTAAGCATGTCTTAGAATCTTGCATTGTTCAGAGACTGGGGTGGCTTGTAACAATACTGAAGTAATTTTTACTTCAATTTTGGCGACCACTTCGGGGACCCAGTTTTTCCTTGAGCCCCGGACTTTCTGGGGAAAGGAGACCCAGCGCGCTCCTGCCTCTTGCAATACTTTCCCCTTTTCCCCTCCAATCCATTCCCTTTTCTGTCACTTTTTAAAGATTGTAAGCCAGAGTGAAGCAACATTTTTTTTTTGTTATTCATAAATAAAAGATTTTTAGATCAATGTAGGGTTGCCCTCCCCCTCCCCCAATGTTTTTAGCAACAGCCTGTTATGCAAAGATTTAGCTGGAGTTTTTCCTAGTACCGTATGATGATAAAAGTGGTAGAGAAAACTTCATTTGCTTAAATTTGTAATAACAGAGTTAATATTAAAGCACAGAATCAGAGCCAGGGAAAAGGTGGCAACTCTTAAACCATGCAGTTTAACCTTATGTTTAAACCACATGGTTTCCTCCTAAAGAATCGTGGGAACTGTATTTTGTTAAGGGTGCTGGGAACTGTAGCTCAGTGAGAAGCAAACTACAGTTCTCAGGATTCTTTTGGGGGGGGTTGTTATCTCCCCCCTATTCTTATATTTGAATCCTACTTTATTTCATCCAAAGAGCTATTTTATTATCACAGCAACCTTGTGAGCAAAGGAGGGGACACTGTGACTGGTTGAAAGTGACGTAGTAAGGAATTTGAACCCTAGTCTCTCAGGTTCTTCATCCAGCCCATTCACCATTATACTATCCTGTCTCTTTAGAGCTGCTTTACAAAGTTAAGCTTTTTTTTAGGTAGCATATAAATATGGCAAAGGCACTATTATTAAATTTATTATAATCAATTATTGCATGTGTATCCAGCTTTCCTGTAAGGAATTCAAGGTGGCATATGCGGTCCTCCCTCTCTAGTTAATCCTCACAACAACCCTGTGAGGTAGGAAGGCTGGGAGCTGCAACACAGCTTGGCTCAAGGTCACCCAGTGCCCTTCATGGCTGAGTGGGGATTTGAAACCTGGTCTGCCATGTCCATTTCTGCCACTAACTACCAAACCATAAAGTTGCCAGTTTATTTTAACTGCCTCTTATGACCATTTGCTTCTGAACAACTGGAAATTCAACGGGTGCAGCTTCTATCGGGCTAGTGAGACCCACAGTGGGGAAGAAAACGTCAGAACAATAACTTGCAGACAGAGAACTACATATCCCAGCATTCATCGGAATATTTTTTTTTAAAAAAACCATTCGTAAGCGCTTGCGCATTGCACCCCTCGACCCTCTTAACGCCAATATTTACAAACTGCGCCTCCCATCACGCAGCGCGCGCAGCACGAGTGGCTGCGCATGCGCTCTTCTTTTCCTTAACCTGACCCGGTCCCTCTGCCAAGGAGGCCGCCATTTTGTCCGCATCGCTTTGCTCGCGCAAAGGCTGCAGCGATGCCCGAAGAGCCGGACCGGGATGTGTACCGCGAGCCGCCTACTCGCACCCCTAAGACAGAGCTCACCAATCCGCTCTACCTGGTAGACCAGATCTTTCGAGTCGTGGTCGACGCGCCGGTCACAGCCTGGAGGGGTGAGAAGGGGCGGGGCCAGGAGCTAAAGGGCGGAGTTAGAGAATGGGGAGGGAGGAAAGGGCTAGGAGTCAAGGGGCGGGGATTGGAACAGGGGGCGGGGCCATAAGCACGCAGGGAGTGGAAGTGTGGGGTGGGGCTAGAAACTAGGTGGTGGAGTTAGAGTGGGGCGGGGACTACAATCAGGAATGGAGTGAATGGCTGGGGCGGGGCCAGGAATCTAGGGGTGTGGCTATGAGGTAAGGGTTGGGGGCTAGAATGCATAGGAAGGGCTACAAAAGTGTGGGCTCCAAACTTTTTTTGGGGGGGGGTGTCGCAAGGCAGGAGAAAAGTCTTAGGGGTGCTATATGAGTGTGTGCACTGCAGGATTGGACCCGGGGTAGTACAGCGAAGGCCTACAGCGGGAGAGGCTAGAAGCCCTGATGATGGTCTAGAACAGGGTTTCCCAAACTTGGGTCTCCATCTTATTTTGGACTACAACTCCCATCATCCCTAGCTAGCAGGACCAGTGATCAGGGATGATGGGAATTTTAGTCCAAAAAATGCTAGAGGCCACAGCCTGAAAAACACTGGTCTGTAAGTTTGGGAAGGGCTGGGATGGTGCTAGAATGCAGGGGAGGGACCAAGAGAAGGCTGCAGGGCTAGAACAGGGGAGAAGCCAAATGCTAGGGGAGGTTTTGCAAGTGGAGAAAGGGCTGAGTTCAGTAGAAGGAGCAGGGAAGGAAGCTGGATGATGATGTTGGACACCCATTAGCTTCAGTCAGCATCCTGGAGAGGCTTATCTTCCCCAGCTCTTGGATAAGTGGAGTGCAGGTTGGAAGAGGGATAGATTTTCTTCAATTCATCCTCCCCAGCCTTGAGCCCCGGCCTAAATGTTTTCGGAAAACACCCTCCATCATCCCCAGCCAGTACTGTCCATGGTCAAGGATTATGGGATTTGTAGTTCAGCGGGAACACTGCTTTTATGAGAGCTTTTATGCAAGGCATAATTTCCCACAAGTTGACTCTGTCTTGGCATCACATTGCTCAAAAGACCTCTTTAGTTTGAATCTTGAAAAGCATCTCTGGACATTTCACTCTTGCAGAATGGATAGAGCGCCAGCATGCAAAGAACAAGTTTTATTACTATCACCGGAACTTCCGCCGTGTGCCGGACTATACAGAGTGCTTGGAGGAAGACTACTTGTGTTTCTATGAAGCAGAGATGCAGTGGAGGAGAGATAAGTACGTCTTCTCTGCCAAATGTTTTGTTCTATGCAGAGTTGGGAGCATGTTGCCTAGAGTCTTCTAATGATTGAATGGTTTGCAGTATTATTATTTGACTTTCAGGATAGAAGTAAGGATTGTTGGTTAGACATTATCATCAGTGTATGTAGTGCTTGGGTCCCTGCCATAAGGAGCTTGCAGTAGGCCAGGAGTAGGAAACCTTGGGCCCAGAGGCCAAATGCGGCTGTCCAATCTGGCCCTCAGGACTCTCTCCCCTGGCTACACTCACTCAGTGTTTCTGCTTGGCTGAACAGTATTCTTGACCTCTGATAATGTTTCCTTTCCTGGCTAGAGAGGTTTATGATTGTGTGTAGAAACTAGCCTACCATACAAAAGTAAAAAATTTGCATTAATTGCTCTGCCCATTTTTGTCTCTGGCCCCACAGACTATTGGCATGTGGCCTTCAGCCTGAAAAGATTCTCCACTCCTGCAAGTAGACAGTTATGGAGGTGGTGTAGGAATAGGCTGAGAAACTATTCCCGTCAAGACTGATATTTTTGCTTTCCCTAGATTAAAGGTAAAGGTAAAGGGACCCCTGACCATTAGGTCCAGTCGTGACCGACTCTGGGGTTGCGCGCTCATCTCGCTTTATTGGCAGAGGGAGCCGGCGTATAGGTTCCAGGTCATCTGGCCAGCATGACAAAGCCGCTTCTGGCAAACCAGAGCAGCACATGGAAACACCGTTTACCTTCCCGCTGTAGCGGTTCCTATTTATCTACTTGCATTTTGACGTGCTTTCGAACTGCTAGGTTGGCAGGAGCTGGGACCGAGCAACGGGAGCTCACCCCGTCACAGGGATTCGAACCGCCGACCTTCTGATCAGCAAGCCCTAGGCTCAGTGGTTTAACCACAGCGCCACCTGGGTCCCTAGATTAGAGGAGGCTAATTTGTGGCCCACCAGATGTAATTGTACTTCAACTTCCAACAAGCCCAGTCATCCTAACCAACTCCCACCATCAATTATCTTTGCAGTCCAAAACACCTGGAGGGCACCATGTTAGAAAAATCTGGCCTAGTGCAGGGGTGGACCTTGGTAATATGGTGCCCTGTGCAGGGCCAAAATTTGACGCTGCCATCCCCCCAACCTAAATCCGCCTTCACAAAGCTGGTTAAGGGAGGTGCCAGGCTTTGGGAAGGATGTGTGAGGCTCTCACAGGATTCTAGAGTCCCTCCTTCCAACTTCGCAGAGCTAGGCAAATGCTAACTAGTTTCTGAGAAGGAGGAAGGACTAAAGGACCCTGTCAGAGCCCTCATGCCTCCTTCCCAAAGCTCAGCATTCACTAGGCTTTGGGAAGGAAACCGGAAGGCAGCCCCTTGCCCCCTGCTCTCTGTGCAGGGAAACCAATTGTGCTGCCCTAAATCCACCTCTGCCAATTGGTTCTAAAGTCCACATGGAAAATGTGAGTTTTGAAGAGGAGCTTGAAATAAATTACAGGGAAAGTCCTGCCAAAGAACTGGGAGGCAGTTCCGGGCATAAGGGGTAGGAAGGGAGCAAAGTGGGCTTGTTACAGAGGGGAGACTTGAGAGCAATAGAATTTTAAAAAAAATGAAAGTTGGAAGCAGGAATGTGGCTGCATATTAGATTGGGAGGTAAGGCTGGGAAATATGGAGGGGTTTGTAGGACAATTAAAATAAAATCATCTTGTTGGGACTGCTTGCATTTCGTGTTTTTGATGTGTCATATGAACTTGGTGTAATTTTCTGTACAGAATTTCAATCCAGGGATTTAGGTAAAGTCTGTATTGTTGCATTCTTCAAGTGTTTGTATCTTTCTCTTTCCACCCCCACAGGATAGTTGATAGACAAATTGTGAGGATCATTCAGGAGAGAATGGGTGCTTGCAAGCAGCGGGAAGGACCCAGTTATGAGGAGAACTGTGCAGCAGAGTTGCAACACTTCAAAGAGGTGGCCAAGGCCTATGAAGACAGATGTGAGTCTATTAGTATATCGGGATTATTTCAAATTTACATCCCATTGTGAAAACAATCTGACTTAAAGGCTATGTTCCATCCTGAGCTCACACAGGTGGGATTGGGAAGCTGATATAGAAGTCCACATCAGCACTTGGGGCAGCCTTGCCTCCCTGGTTCCTTCCAGATGTGCTTAGACTACAATTCACATTGGCCATGCTGATAGAATGAGAGTTCAGCTTCTGGTAGGAGGTGTATTTTGCTGCTTTCCAAGTGGCTTCAAGACCTAAGGAGACGTGGATGAGCTACTGTCCTGCAGAGGAGCAAAGATCCTTGCCTTATGAGTTGTGTTTTGGCTATGTGTACATACATAAATCCCCCAAAGCTCAGCATGACAGTTGTCAAGGCTCAGCATGACAGTTGTCAAGACTCCTGCATTCACCTCTGTGCAGTACAGAGAAAGGCAGGGGCAGAAAGAGACAAGGAAAGCACCAATCTTCTCTGAGTAAATGACAGTGGAACTTGCTCTGGGCAGCAGGCCTACTGTTCTGATACTATACTACCATTCAGTACAGCATTTTATTTTGCGATGTTGTTTTTGCAGTGTTTGGTTTCAAAATGCATTCTTGTTTTCTTTGTTAAGTTGCTTTGAACGTGATTTTTATTTTTTTGCAGAAAAGTGGTATACAAATAAAATGAAGTTTATTTTTTTGATGGCAAGTTAGCATGGTTAGTATGTAATTCTGCAATTCTGTCATCCTAGATGGCGAACTTGGCGGCCTGGCAACTGCTCGCAAATGCTTAATGAAGCAGAAGCACCGAATGATTAAAGAAAGGAAGGAGGCCAAGACAGCAGCTGAGGCACATTAAGTGTTCTGGTCGCTTTGGCCTGGGATTTGCGCTCCAGACAGACAAACTAGCGTGTGTGTCTGCTGATTGTATGGATGGCAAATCAAGCAGCATCTTTGCTGTTCTCTCAGAATTACTGTAAACCTATACAAGGCAGACTCAGAATGTATAGTGGGAATAAAGCTGTAAATGCTAAGGTTGTCTTTACTTTGTAAACACAACAGGGAGGAGAAATGGGATTAAGCAGAAAGTAGTGGAGGGATCTCCACTGGAGTGAACAGGCCCAGGTGAGGTAAACCTTGCCGACCCCTGCTCTACAGCCAAAGTGGTTTTACTTCATCCCCAGAGGCACACTCAATTATCGAGACAGATGGAGGCAACAACAGTGTTTCTTAGCACGCAAGCATACACGCACACACACACACCGATGCTGTTCAATGCAACTACTGGATGTGACTTTTACCCAGATCTTTTGGGGAAGAATATACACACAGCACTTGTTCAAAAATCCAAATGGTCCTGTGTCTTACAAAGGGTGGCAATATCCTTTTTTCCAGTGGCTATAGCTACATGGGGAAATGCCACCCCCAGAAAAGCTGTGGGTTACAGAACAGGCTTCCTCAGCCACTGAAATGAGTCGTGTCCTTTAATTTCAAGAGTCTACTCAGAGCATGACTAATGCTGGGATACAATCCTGTAAGGCAGTAAATCCCCTTTAATGCTGCTCAAGAGCTCCTAAAATATCAATGTCATATGCTATACTGGGCACGTGGTAGCACTATAATTAAAAGATCAGACATTCAAGGAAGATAAAGCTACTAATGGCAACGTATCTCCACTGACAAAAGACAGGATTGCCTCTGAATGCCACTTCTATGAGCTCCTTTGGCCTGATCCATCAGCCACACTTTTATGTTCTTTTATTTCGTCTGGAGGCACTGATGTCCTATAACCCATCCACCAACAAACACTACACACAATTAGCAAGACTGGTTTAAAAAATCACTCTTGGTCACTTTATTTTGAAGTACATCTTTTAGGTAGTTGCCACAGCAGCTGCTTGGGTCCTCTGCACAGACACTCTGGTGGCATGAGTCTTTGCAAGATGATCAGTGAACTCCTGCAAGGAAAGGCAAAGGGACCATGAACATATCCTCATTCACCCCAGGTTGTCTTTTGAAGTGGTCAAACCTGCTAACTGCAGCTTGACCTGATGGCAGCAGCTACATTCTGTTAAATACAGCCCTCAAAAGAATTGAAATGCTGGTTCTTATATGGATTCATGATTAATAATGTACCCCCACCCCTGCCTATGAGCACAGATTCATGAAATAAAGCTAATTCCCAAAGAAATCTTAAATGCATACTACAGTTCTCAAGGCTGCTCTTACCTGATAAGGTGACTTGGTGAACACAGTCTCTTTCCACAGATCAGGGGTAAGGTAACTATAAGTCTTTGAGATTGCATCAAACGTGGCCTTGGCTACAGAAAAAGAAAGATCATACATACACGGTCACCAATGTACACGAGACTGCGCTGGCAGCACCAAAACCATTTGCTGTTACTGGAAAAATTGCCTTGTTGAGTATGAAAAGGAACAGGGAGACCATTTCATTGAATCTCACTGTCGTGCAAACAAACTCATTTGCTTTCCCTCTCGAAAAACGACAGTTGCACCACTTGGGCCAGGTACAACTGAGCAGAGCGGAGAGAGTTTTACCAAAACACATCCCAAAAGGCAGTACTTACTCTTGTGTGTGTGTCTGTAAATGTATACACACACAGTATAGCTGCACCTCAACCAGGTGCCCTCCAGATGTTTTAGACTACAGCTCTCAACAGGAAGGCACCAAGTTGGCAAAGGCTGCAGTATTTCTCACCTCCCTTAACCAAAAGTCCTAGAGAAATTGGCAGCTTGCCAGACTTTTTTCCCTTATGGCCCATGCCACCTACTGCTGCCCTTTACATGAATTACTTGTAACTGCGACACAATCTATGGCACTGCACTGCTGTTTCTCAAGACAGGACCAAGTAAATTGAGATGTATAGAAACATACCAAAGTTGCCCAAGGTAGCAGTGCAGCCCCTCGCTGATGTGTAACAGTCGTCAATACCAGCCATCATCAGCAATTTCTTGGGAACTGGGGCAGACACAATTCCAGTACCACGTGGCGCAGGGATGAGACGTACAAGTACGGAGCCACACCGACCTGTTACCTAAACAAACACAAGTTTCACACAGTAAGAAACTGGCATGGATATTTTAATGTGAATAAGCCTTATTTGAAGTCCCAAGTCCTGGTTTGGCAAGTGTCAAATGTTACCTTGCAAGGTACAGTATGCGGCTTGCCGATCTTGTTTCCCCAGTAGCCTCTCCTCACGGGCACAATGGACAGCTTTGCAAGAATGATGGCCCCACGGATGGCAGTGGCAACTTCCTTGGAGCACTTGACCCCAAGACCAACATGACCATTGTAGTCACCAATCGCCACAAAGGCCTGAAAGGGAAAATGAGAAGCCTCATCAGGGGTGCAGCTAAAATCCACACATCCCTTAACCATAGCACAGAAGCCTCAACAGAACATACCAGTGTTAAACAGGCATTCCTGAGGAACACAGACACCCTGATCATGCCAACTAAAAGCAGGATGTTCGTGTCAATTCATCTGTTTGGAATCCACTTCTCTTCACCTGCCTTCCTCAACTTGGTGCCCTCCAGATGTCTTGGACTACAACTCACACCAGCCCAAACAGTGGCAATTATGGGAGTTTTAGTCCAGCAACAAATTCGGAGCCAAATTTTAGCCAACCCTGTGAGATGATCCAAGGCGGCTGCCCTCTGCAGGATTAATTGCTCTGGCTTTGCCTCTTACCAATCAGCCTCTGCCATTGGCTGTGAATTCTCTAGCATCTCTACATCACATGTGATTGGCTCAGATTTGGCAAAGCAGACTTAAACAGGTAAGTAGTTCATTCAAGAATGTAAAAGAGCAAGGTAAGTGGTCTCCTACCCTGACCCAAAACTAACACACTTCAGGGCCAGACCGAATGTGTCTCCAAGAAAACATTTTTTTTGGTGAATTTCTGCTGTAAGGGTTGCGTCAAGCCAAACAAAAATAGACAGATCAATTTCTGGAATTCATATGGATGCAAAACATTACCTTGAACCTGGTGCGCTGACCAGCCCGGGTTTGTTTCTGAACTGGCATGATCTTCAAAACCTCATCCTTCAGGGATGAGCCCAGGAAAAAGTCAATGATTTCAGACTCCTGTGAAGGCAACGTTAACTGATCAGTTCTCTAGCAGTAAGCATAAATTAATCACAAAGTTTTCTGTGTTAAAACAAGGGTATGTCTCAGGAGGAAAACTGGATCTGGCTAGTTGGCCAAATCCAGACTTCTTCCATACCCCATTGTGACAAGTAGGCAAGGTTCACCTGTCAAGCATCTGACACTAAGTACAGTATTTTCCTTTGCCCATGCCCCATGTGATCTGAAAGGAAAGATTTGCCTACAGTGCTTGCTTTAAGTGCCCAACTGAGCAGCTGATCGGCAACAATAGCAAGCCTTGCTTACCAAGGAACAATTGGGAGCATACTTTAAGGCTCCAATTGTTGAGCCACCACCAACTGACCTCTTCTCCTTAGGGGAAAAGAGACAGCACCTGCCTTTTATGCAGAAGGTCCTGGATTAATTCCTCAAAATGTCCAGGTATGTCTGATAATGCTTCTTGCATTAACCCTGGATGGTTGCTGCCACTCAGTGTAGACAATACTGAATAGATAGACCAATGATCTAACTTTTTTAAAAAAAGATCTAATCACACCATCTTGTGACAGTGAATTCCATCAATTATACATACACTGTGAAAAAGCATTTTCTTTTGTCATGGAATTTTCTGCTATTCAGTTTCATTGGACAACTGCTACCCCAAACCCCTCCTCTTGGTAAACTTTACCAACGGAAAAGCACTGTGAACCATTCTCAGTCCTGAGAAACCCTACAGAGCCCCTAGCCTAGAGCAAATACCTTGATTGGAAGGGAGAAAAGGTAAATCTCCTCCAGAGACTTGATTTTCATGTCCTTTACTAGGCGACCAAGTTTGGTGACTGGAATCCACTGGGGGGGGGGGGAATGAAAGGCAATCAGTTCAAGCTGTTCAAACATTGTACATTGATCTCTATTCCATAAATACAAGAAACACTGACTGCAGCCTTAGCCACCCTAACAGAAAAGTAACTACAATGTCTCTACGGGTAGGATTTGCCGTTTCTAGTAGTCTGCCCCTACCATATTTTTTTCTGCATACTTAAGAGCTGAGCCCTTGTTTGCCAGCTTTTTTGAAAAACATAGGAAGCAGATTTGGCAAGATAATTTGGTCATGGCACTGGACATGGTTGAAACCCTAGCAACTCTAGAACCAAACCCATCTAAGGAGTTTCCATTTCTTAAAAGTTTGCTCAAAAAACTGGAGCATTCCATGCTAGAAAAAGGCTGCTGGGAGTTTGTAGTTCAAACACCTGGAGGGCACCAGGTTGGTGAAGGCTCCCTAAAAACACCAAAAGGTAACTTGCTCACTTCTTTGTCTTCAGCTTTGCCCCGAGCTCCACGCCCTCGTCCACGTCCCCTGCCACGGCCTCTCCCACGCCCTCGGCCTCCACTGCCAAAGCCTCCTCGGAAGCCTCCCCTGGCAGCAGCTCCTCCACCTGCAGCTGCTCCAGCTCCTCCTGCCCCTCCCGCAGCACCGGCGTCGTCCGCCATTTGCTGTAGAAACAAAGCACATGAAACTTTTTAGTGTATTAAGCTCATGACATAATGGACAGATATTGTGCTGCAACAGCATCAAAAACAATAGGAAAAATTCCAAGTAGCAAATGGAACCATATAGATGTGATCACATTTCAAAGTTGATGCAGGGTGCTGGCCAAAACACATTTTAGGTAATCAGCAGCCCTAGGCAGTGACATAAATGTGTCAAAATTCACAAGCACCAATGCCAAGAAAATTAAGATAGATTTTCCCAAGTAGCTCCCAATTTCATGGTTTCTTTTCAAAATGTTAAAATTAATCACTACACATAAGAACCATTTAAAGGCGGAGGGAGATCTACTCCTGTCACTCAACTTAAATCCCACCTTCTTGATCCCAAGTTAAACCCCCCAACACAGTCCATAAAGCAGTTTGCACAATCAGGAGTGCAAAAACAAACAAAAATAAGTAGCAAATATGATGGATACCACAGACCTTTAAAACATAGTATTGCCGGTAGCAACTTCACTCCCATTAGGGAGAACCCCCAAACCCTTCTGTAATTAGGCCATTCCCAAATTCCAACTGGGACGAAATTTTGTCATTTTTCTAGTCTAGACTAGCTACAAGGAAACTTTTCACTCATTCATTCAAGCAGCAACATCAAGGGGGCCAGATACAGATTGCCAGTGCCACTTCAGGCCGCACATTTCAATGGCAAAATATTTTCCCCCTTGATATACTATACTTCTAAATGCAAACATTTTATATATTTATTGCTTCTGGAGAGGAATCTCAAGGTACAAACTGAGATGCTAAAGTCTAATAAAAGGTTTCGGATCCATGTTGAACTGGGCCTCTGACTTGCCCTTAACCCCATCACTCTCTAAGAAAAAAAAACCCCTAATCTCTTCCTCCCCATGAGACGGGGACTGGTCCTAATCCCCCTCGCGGTGGGCTTGCCCAAACTCCGGGCTCCCAGACCCCCGATGGCGACGGATTCAGCAACCTCCCCAACCCCAAAGAAAACAGGCCCCAACTTACGTGTTCTCGACTAGAAGGCCGAAACCGCGCGGCGAGGGCTATTTATATGCCGCGAATCTCGCGAGAACTACTTCCTCGAGCGATATCGGTACATACATGTTCCTCCGCCCCGCCCATAAGTAGAGCTAATGCGCAGCCGTAAGAGGCTTGTTATGTGTTATGCTGGAGGAGGGAGCCCTGGATCGAGCATGATTAAAAAGTCCAAGTTTATAAAAGTGCAGGCGGGAGGAAGGAAATTGCAGTTTCGCAGGCGCAAGGTAGGTGGAGGGCATGTGTCGGGAACGGGAGAAGGTGGGGCATGTGGTGTTTCGAATTGTATGGAAAAAGCAAGTTGTTGGTTACATTTACAGTATTTAGCTTAAAAATTGCCCTAATAAGTTACGATGTTGCTGCTTTTAGGTTAAGTACTAAATCTCCCAGCATGCTCCTCGTCAGTTGACCGTTCGGGTAGCTAGGCCTGGGGTGCGGGGGATGCTGGGATGTGTAGTTGCTTGCCACGCGCCTTTTTCTCGCTGCCGGCTCTGGAGGCTCTTTCCCTCCACCGGGAGTTGAGGCCCGAAATTTGGTCTCCGAGCTAATGCGGGTACATTTGCACTGTTGCACGTCGGACTATGCAGCTTTCCGACCGGTGCACACGTGAATAGTAGAACGTCTGCCGCGAGACCAGCAGACCCTTTATATTTTCTGTCTCCACTTTAAAAAAAAAGAATTGTGGAGGCTAAAAAGAAAACTCACAAGCAACTTCGTTATCAACTCTCAGGGCGGCAAACATCTAAATATTGAAAAAAGTACAATAAAAATGCTTTTATTGAATTTTTGCACCTCCCTAGATGTAGGGAGGGACTTGCATTAATTCGGGTGCCATTTCAGGCGCTAAGCTGAACCTAGTTGGGGGCGATTACTTAAAAGTGAAACTAGGAGGATGGATGCACCAAGGGCAGTTGATAGGTTGGAAGCCCTATGTGAGCTTGCTTTGAAGGAAGCCCCCACTAAATTCCATAGCACTGCATGGTTCTCCCATTCCTCATTCCCAGCTTGAAACCGTTTAGTTCTGAGTGCTGGAAAACTCAGTAGGTGTTTGCATTACTTTGGGTTCTGTATTGTGCCTACAGGTTGTTGATGCACTGTCTGAAAATCACCCTTGGCCTCCTCCAGTGGCCTTGGGTGAGATAACGGTGCATAAAGCAAAGGGAGCATTAAGCTCATTCCCCATCAGCTCAACGTGTTGGGCAATGAAACCCATGCTTCTATATGTCCCACGAGCAGAAGGATCCATGCAATACAGTAGATGCTTTTGTTGTACAGTACCTGTATTGTGAAATTGCTTTGAGATTATTCATAGCATGTGATCCATAAGTGAAACTAATAAAAATATGCTATGTGGAAGGAAGGCATAAAGTACTACAAAACCAAACCAGAGTGCTAACTTGTCTTCTTTTTCTACAGGCCCCGTCTGCATTGTGCCACTGGTTTCGGAATATGCACCTTTTTACGCACAAGTGTTCCCTTCATCTCACAACCCAAGGCTCCTGTTTTAATTGCTTCGTGGTTGCACGACAGCACACAAGAGTGTAACAAGGACTGAAAGATGGGGGGGTCTTTTAATCTCACTGTAAACAAGTGGTACAGTGACAATAAAGTTTCTATTTAATGGAATTGTTGTTTGCATATTTTAATTATGAATTATTATATGTTAATATGGGGGGGGGTCATAAGTTCTTATACTTGTACAATGCTTAGGGTCTTATTTTGGCTGCCTGCAGCAGAATGTTAGAAGTCTATACACCTTGCACTTTGAAAGAAGATGGTTGATGTGTGGCCCACAATTGCCAACAGCTATGGAAGAAAATTAGCAATTTCTTGTTCACAAAGTCATTTTTGATTGACCCTGTTTGGATTAATGTTGGGATATGTATGTGCTTTTTTGTTTCCTCAGAGAGTGAAAATGGTAGTTTGGGGCATTTAGTATGCTGGCTTTAGGTCACGAGACAGATATAATAAACATTGTTTTTTTAGTATGTATTGCATGTATTGCATATTGATCACAGAAGAGAGAAGCAGGGTGAACTTTCTCTAAATAAAATTATTATTATTATTATTTTATTATTATTATTATTATTTGTACCCCGCCCATCCGGCTGGGTTTCCCCAGCCACTTGCCGGCTTCCCGCAAGGATTAAAATGTCACACATTAAAAACTTCCCTAAACAGGGCTGCCTTCAGATGTTTTTTAAATGTCAGGTAGTTGTTTATCTCTTTGAGCTCTGATAGGAGGGCATTCCACAGGGCGGGCGCCACTACTGAGAAGGCCGTCTGCCTGGTTCTCTATAGCTTTCCCTCTCGCAGTGAGGGAACTGCCAGAAGGCCCTCTGCCTGGGCAGAACGATGGTGGTGGAGACGCTCAAGTATAAATATACTTCTTGGGTTGGGGCTGTTGAATAATACAACTGTAGCATTTTGAAGGGAACACTTCCAGATTGTGCTGCCTGATCAGGTGGGGAGCCGTTTTTAGGCTGAAGATGGCATTCCCTTCACGTCCGTTTATACATACACCCCTATCCTCCAGACAAGCAAGAGGCATTATCAGAGTTCAAGGACACATTCCAGCCAGGTGAAAACACTCAAGGATGGTGCAAAACAGAGCCAGCAAGGTGTGTAGCTTGGAGGAAGTCCAAGAGCTAGATAAAGAGAAGTTTATCAATTTACATCATTGTAATTCTAAGTAAGGTTTTAAGGCTTGAAGCTTACAAAGGTATTGTGCATCCTGAGGATGATCACATAATTTCTGATGGCTTCCTCCTACAGGTACCTTCAGCTGCCTGACTAGAATGAGCCTTGGTGCTATTTTCTAATGTTGGTCCTCCTAAGAGTAAACCCATTGCTATGAATGGACGTAGCTAACTTGGATCTATTAATTTCAATGCCCTACTCTGAGTAAAAGTTAATTGGATATAACCTGTACAGTAGTTGAAGGCTTCATGCAAATAAGCATAAAATGCTACCATGTGGAAGAAATATGTATTGCAGACTTTTACCATAATGCAAATATAATAATTATTATTATTATTAATAATTTATTATTGATACCCCGCCCATCTGGCTGAGTTTCCCCAGCCACTCTGGGCGGCTTCCAACAGAAAAATGAAATAAAATAATTATTAAACATTAAAAGCCTCCCTAAACAGGGCTGCCTTCAGATGTCTTATAAAAATCTGGTAGCTGTTTTTCTCTTTGACATCTGATGGGAGGGCATTCCATAGGGCGGGCGCCACCACCGAGAAGGCCCTCTGCCTGGTTCCCTGCAACTTGGCTTCTCGCAACGAGGGAACCACCAGAAGGCCCTCGGTACTGGACCTCAGTGTCCGGGCAGAATAATTCGAATACCACCCAATAAGTAGAAGTTCCCTGTGCCATTTACATAGTAAAAGCCAAACACTTAACTACACTAAGGAAGCAAAAAAAACCGCTCAAATAAGAGACTTAGCGGCAACCTATTAATAGTAACAAAGCTCACTGTTGCCAGACTCTGTTGGAATGTGGCTTTTGCAGATACGGGATCTTGTATTAATGGGCAAGTTAACCAATTTTAAAGAAATAGGCAGGCTAAACAACCATTTACTACAATGTGGAATGACTTACCATGTATACGGCAGTTACTGAGTATGGTTACAGACCAAGCACATAAGCATTTGGAATGACATTTAAAACAAACCAACTTTCATGATGCTGTTTTTTTAGGGAGACTGGTTCTGTGCTTCAGGAATGGGAAGGAGTTGTTTGACTATTCCTTGTTCTAAAGGTACTGTATGTAAAGAAAAAACTTTATTTTTAATCAAACCTTAAAATGCTAACTAAATAAAATAAAGGACAATAATATGGTTGGTATCTTAGCAGAAGCCTTCATGTCCTGACCTAGAGTCTGACTAAGGAGGCCTCCAGTTCATCAAAGCACGTCCCATTTAAGGGAGTTTGCCATTTAAGAAAGCTGCAGGGACACTCCTTTCTGTAGGCAAACTCACTTCCGCCTTGAGGAAGGTTCGCAATGAACCAGGAAGTTGCGTCTCCACCTAGCCGGTGCTGCTACTTTACACTTTTCCTACTTCTTTGTTAGCCTATGTCACTATTACACGCCGGAAGCGAGCGTTTCTTACCGGAAGCACATGTTTGTCGGCATGGGGGCAGTGGCGAGGGAATCGAACCGGTAAAGAAGTCAGCTTGGGGTTAGAACATGGCAAGCCGGAGCTCCTCAGTGACCTTTAAAACCAAGTAAGAAAGGGGGAGCGGTTGCCATGGAGAATTATTCCTGTTTCCTCTCGGGTGGGGTGTCCTTGTGCTATCGTCATGGCAACGCAGTCCCTTACTGAGCGGAGGGGGCGGTTGTTTGGACGCGCTAGACTCTCCCCGCTTTTTGTGGTCCATCCTTGGGGTGCCTGACGTCATAATCGAAGGGGAAGGGTTTCTCAGAGCATGTGCAGAGTGCCTTTTATTTTCATTTCCTCACTGAGTCGCTGCTAGCTGGGGATGTTTGAGTAATCCTGTTTCAATTTTATTTTATTGGGTGCCACCTTGAATAGTATCCTGTGCTTCTCCATTCACAAGTGGCCCATACACATTTGGGCATAATGTGTGGGGCTTCCAGTCAGTTCCCCTGTGAGCCTAGGATCTGCATAGCTTCTTTGCACATTTATCGCTTGAGGATTAGGCACCCTGGGAGAAGACCTGGTGTTTCTGTGGTGCCTGAGTGTTCTGCTCTGTCATCCGTGCTTTGGAGCCAATGTTATGGCTGAGCTGAAGAAAAGCCAACTCTCAACTCGCTGAATTGGTATTTTCCTTCTGTCCTTTCACAGCTATGCCATTTCCAAGAGAATCGAGCCATTCTACAAAGGAGGACAGGTTCAGGTAATGCCAGAGCCCTGGTTTTGACCATGCTGGCTGTGCTTACCACATGCTGCTGTGATCATGTGCAGAAAAGGCTCTCCACTCTCATCTGTTTGTTTTCTAGATGACCCAAGATGGGGAATATATGTTCTGTGCTTGTGATAGCAAGGTGAATGTGGTGGACGTTGCAACAGGATCTGTCGTTAACTGTATTGAAGAGGTAATAAGGACAACAGTAACCACCTTAATTGATCCCTGAATATGTTTACTTGGTGATCTTCAAAGGATGTCATACCTCTGCTTCTTTTGAAGCTTTCTCAGACACACTTCCCACTAACCTCAGTCTGCCTTCAACCACCCTCCACCTGCCTGCCTTCTGAGTAGTCCAGGGGGTGACACTGCCTAGTGACATTTTCCTCTTTCTTGACATCATTCTTTCCCTTGTAGATAGGCATGTAAAAAATTGTTTGTTTAGCTCTGAGTCATAACAAGACACAGCAAAGAAACAAACACATTTTTAGATGAGCCACAGATTCAGCTTTTATTTCCTGGTTGGCTTTCCAAATAAAGAAATTAGCAAAATAACCTGATTTTCATTATCAAACAACAAAAAGCAAGCAAACTTATTAGGTATATCAAAGTTATTGCTACTAAATGATAAACTTTTTTCTTTCTGTCCTTTTTCTCTCCCAAGGATGAAGAAGAGGAAATTACAGCATTTGCTCTCAGCAAAGATGATGAAGTAAGTGATCACAGTATTGCATAGCAAGAATTCATAACAGAGGGTCACATGGGGACAGAGTGAATTGATGGATGGAATCAAGCATTCTATTAAGCTATACATTTTTCAGTGTAAACGTTTATTCTCCTGCACATGCCACCTTTAAATTAATGGTAGCTATGCAAACTTAGTTTCTTTATTTTGGAGCCTCACAACTCTGAAGGGGCTCAGTTTATGTGGCAAAAGTGCCTAGATATAGAGGGGGGGATGGAGAACCTGTGGCCCTCATGATGATGTTGGACCACAGGTACCACCATCCCTGATCAGGCTTGCTAGGACTGATGGGAATTGGAGTCCAGCAACATCTGGAGGGCTACAGTTTAGCAGTCCCTGAATAGAGTGCCCCATGTAATACACTTGTGATGCCCAGATTTTTAGACCACTGTGTGGTTCTCTTTACTAGCCAACCTGTTTCCACCATTTCCTCTTGTTATTCCCCCCCCCCAATGTTAGATCCTTGTGACTGGAAGCCGATCGTTGATGCTGAAGCAATGGGACTGGCCAGAAAACAAATGCACACGTACATGGAAGGCTATGCACACAGCCCCCATGGCCAGTATGTCCTTTGACTCGAGCTCCACATTGTTGGCTACAGGTACGACGTGCAACTCTGAGTTGCATCTGTCCAGAGGGAATAGGTAGTCTCCATGAGACTGAGGAAGAAGGAAGAAATACACCTCTCATCCCACCCCAGTGTTGATTCCCCTGCATCTAGAGCTGGCCTGGAAGCTGAGACCTCCCTATTTGGCTGACTTTTTGTGCCTGCTTCATTTCTTCTATTTGTTCTTCCAGGTGGCTGTGACAGCGCTATTAAGGTCTGGGATGTTCCCAGGCAGTACTGCACACACAACTTGAAAGGCTCGACGGGGGTTGTCCAGTAAGGAAACATTTCTTTTTCCATGTGCTCTTTTGCAATAGGAAAAAACTAGCCTAAACAATTTGTGACTTTCTACAGAACGGTGGCAAAGACTTTAAAAAAACCAAAGTGTGTTATGCCTTAAATCTGTGTTAACCTCGTAGAATCATAGATGTCGTTCTGATGTATGGCCACAGTCACCAGGTTGTTGAAAGTTGGATTAGAGTTTCCTTCATTTTCCCAGTTACTAAGTAACAGAACAACTTTGGTTGGTGCAGAATAGTCAGTCTCCTTTTCAAAATCCATAATAAAGCCCATATCGTTCAATAGAATACTGTATAATAAGATTCATCAACTGAGATTACTCTCCATCCCAGCAATTGAATCCTTGTTTCCCCCTCTGTTAAGCCAAGTTAACTAATAAACACAGACAGATAGTTTGCACTACCCTTATTTTTTTATAGCGCCATCTGTAAGAACATAGGAAAGAATCCTTATAGTGCATTAAACCAATGTCCCATCTCAGTCAGTATCATCTTCATTGATGGGGAACCTGTGTATTTCAGATATGTTAGACTACATCCCATGATCTCTGAACATTAGCCATGCTGGGTAGAGCTGATGGAGTTGTAGCCCAACAACATCTGGAGGGCCACAGGTTAGCAGTGCTGACTGGTACTGGCTCTGTAGGGTTTCAGGCAGGGGTCTCTTTCCAGTTTTACTTGGAGACGCAATTGGGGATTAAATTTTGGACCCTCTGCATGCTGAGCAGGTGCTCTGCCACTACTGAGCTGTGGAACATAGAAAGGTGCTTTATACTGAGTCAAACCGCCACTTCATCTAACTCAGTATTCTCTACATCAGCGTTTCCCAAACTTGGGCTACAATTCCCATAATCCCTGACCTTTGGTCCTGCTAGCTAGGGATCATGGGAGTTATAGTGCAACAACAGATGGAGACCCAAGTTTGGGAAACACAGTGGCAGTGACTCTCCAGGGTTTCAAGCAAGGGGCATTTCCAGACCTACTTAGAGACTGAACCTGGGACTTTTTGCATGCAAAGCAGATGTTTTACCTCCTTCCCTTCAGAAATATAGGACACTGCCTTATATTGAGTCAGACCTTCCGTCCATCTAGCTCAGCATTGTCCACACTTACTAGCAGCAGCTGTCCAGGTTTGCAGGCAAAAATGTCCCTCTTTCTCTCTCTCCAGCCCCTACCTGGATATGCCAGAGGGAGCCTCCTGCACACCCATGAACTCTGCCACTAACCTGTCTGTCTCTTTCCCCAGCCTTGTTGAGTTCCACCCAGACACCTCTAAGCTACAGCTCTTCTCCTCTTCCATGGACAACACCATCCGGGTTTGGGACCTGAAGTCCAGCGAGTGCGTCGCTCAGCTAGAAAACCATTACAGCTCTGTCACCTCCCTCGCTTTCTCTCCTGACAATGAGATACTCATTAGGTGAGAACCTGGAAGGGGAGCTCCCTCTGTGCTTTCTTTCTGTTCTGCAAATCAGAATCCATTTAAGTTTCATTAAATCACTTCAAGGCATCTTACAAAATACAAGCAGTCTACAAATATACAAGAATTAGAATCAAAGGTGTCAGCCAGCAAAATTTTCAATGCAATCCCAAAAGCAAACACTGCCATCCTTCCAAGAAAATACATGGCACAAAACAGAACAGTTTAAATACCCAGCAGAACAGAAGTGTGTTAACAGTGCCTACATATATGTAACAAAATCTACTCTCTGCCCATTGATGATATTTCTGTTGTTATAATTATTGTTATTGCTATTCTTGCTGTTATAATCTGTTTATTTATATACCACATTTTCTACAAATTTGTACTCAAATCAGTTTACAGCAAACAAAGACAATTAATACAGTAACCATAATACATAATTAAAACCATTATACCATTTACAATTCTAAGTAAAGTATGTTAAGCAAGCACTTCTGTATTATATTGGTGTCTGCTAAAATGTCTTTGCTTAGGCAAGCCTACCCAGACATGTAATTTTAACATGTAACTTTATTTCATTGTCTCTCTCTGTGTGTGTGTGTAAACTAGGAGTGTGCACTTGTTTGTAATAACATGTAGCTTTATTTCATTCTCTCTCTCTCTCTCTCTGTGTGTGTGTGTGTGTGTAAACTAGGAGTGTGCACTTGTTTGTAATACAAATGTAATGTAAATATAACCCCATTTTTTAAAAACCAAAGG
Organism: Zootoca vivipara; assembly: GCF_963506605.1. Taxonomy (NCBI): domain Eukaryota; kingdom Metazoa; phylum Chordata; class Lepidosauria; order Squamata; family Lacertidae; genus Zootoca; species Zootoca vivipara. The sequence goes on along the minus strand of NC_083289.1, from coordinate 30,918,563 downwards.
GTGAACAAACATGAATTTGACACATATGGTTTTTCATTGTTTTGGTTTGTCTCCTCTAACTGATATTTTGGAAATATGATATCTTGGGAACAAAACCTGCACATTTGGGTGGAAAACCACATAAAGTTAACAGTAAAAAAAAAAAAGACTGGGTGGGTCTCCATTGAAATCAGTGAAAAAACAGTGAGGTGAAATGAAAGTTTCTCCCCATTGAACACCTCTATGGGAAACTGAAGCCAGTATAAAACCTCTTGCCCAAAGAAAGCCATGTGTGAGGCTCAGGTGCTCGTAAGTCTCAGCCTTGTAAAATCTTCTGTGCCTTAGTTTCCTCACCTGTAAATGGGCAGTTCTGAGCCTCATTGCAATGCCTTTCAAACTAGTCTCATGGAAACCCCTGTGCTGTGTCTGCAATTCCTGTTATCTAGTTCCAAAGGGCTGAAAGTGACACTGTGTTTGATTTCAGCTCCGGCCGTGATAAAATCTGCACTGTGTGGGACCTGAACAAGGGAGAAGCCAAGGGCACCATCCCTGTCTATGAGGTGAAGTACTCTCTCCCCCCCCCCCTTACTTTGCTTACTCAGAAGGGGCGATCTGGTCTCGAATTCTTCTTTAATGTGATGTGTTGGGAGAAGAGAGTTGGCCGTATTCACACATCAAGGTTTACAGTGAATACACAGGTGGCTCTCGCTTCATCCCTCCCCTCTAGCCAGCAGGAACCACAAACCATAATCCCTGCCATAGTGTAAGATCTGACCTGGGGGTTATGGTTTGCTGCACTCCAAACAAACCATGAAGTGAAAACCTTGGCTTACCTATCATGGTTTACTTGAGCAAAGCCACAACCCCCAGTTTGGACCCAGTCATTGTGGTTTGGTGCTGCTGCTTGCACTAGGGGAGGAACAATCACTTTGCTTGTTAAACCATGGTTTACCATGACATGCACACTGTGCCGGGGTTTTGTTTTAAATTTTCAACTGCTCACTGTTCCTAATTTTGTTTCAACCTAAAACTTGGCCATGTTCTGGCAAGCTGTTAGACTGACCCAGTCAGCCCACCACTGGGAATTGCAGTCCAAGCACCAGTTTGGCAAAAGCTGCCCTAGAGATACAGCCTAATTCTATGTGTCTCCTTGAGTATGAATAGGCCATCATCTTTCTTTTAGGTGCATTGCATGAATTTTCCAGAGCCACACTTCTCTGCCCAATAAATGCCCCTGGAGCTGTCTGGCATTGGTGGTGGTGGGGGGAAGTCTCTCACTCTTTTCCTGTTCATGACTCCTGCTGACTTCTTTATCCACCTTAGAGCATTGAATCTGTGGTCATGTTGCCAGAACAAGGGGATTTCTCGTGTTTAGGCGTGAATAAAGAGAGCCTTCACTTTGTAACAGCAGGCAGCAAAGGTGGGTAGAAGACATTTTTCTTACTCGTTTTTATCAGAAAACAGTAAACAAATTTTTAATGTGTCAGTGGAGAAGTAAGGAAGAAAATATAGAGTATAAGCACGACCTTTTCTTATAATTTGTGTTCCGATATATTAGGAATAGCTCTCCTAACACACACACACACACACACACACACACACACACACACACACACACACACCATTTTTACCCTCACAACAACCCTGTGAGGTAGATTAGGCTGAAAGACCGTGGCCAGCCCAAGGTCACCCATGAGCTTCATGACTAAGTGGGAATTTAAACTTGGATTGCCAAGGATGTAGTGCAGCATTCTCGCCATTCTACCACTCTGTATCCAGATAGTTGGAAGGGAGCAGGTCCCGCCCTTTCTCCTCCTTTTACCAAGTGCAGAGGGTGTGTGTGTGTGTGTGTGTGTGTGTGTGTGTCTGTGTGACACTGCTGGAGGACAGAGATTGCCTAAAGCCAATTACTGGGACAAGGGAGTGGTATCCATAGGATTGGAGAAATGAGTTCTTTGGGACACTTGACCTCCAGCAAAAAGCAATATATCTTGGAAGGTTTTCTCATAATGTCTGGAAACTTGCCCACCCAGCTATGTTTTGCAAACAAAAGCCAAGGTTCCCAGCCTGCTGCAGTCCATGCCAGAGCTCACAGAACTGCTCAGGATATAAACCAAGGTGTGGGTTGCAAAGCCTTTCCTCGCTTACACAATATTTTTTTTTCTGTAACGATTTCCTTTTTTAGAAATCTATCTCGCCTATTTTTTCCCTAACAAATTCAAGGTGACTAACAAAGAAGAAACAAATAACCAACTCCAGTTCAGTTCAGCTTCTTAAAACAGTCTGGCCAAGCTGCCCAGGTGCTAATGGGAATTGTAGTTCAAAACATATGGAGGGGCACCAGGTTGGCCACAGCTGCTTAGGCTTAACCCCCCCCCAATTACAAGAGGCCTCCATTTGCCTCAAACCTTGCCCATCTTTGCAAGTTATTTGATGATGCTGATGTGTTGTGTGCTGTACATTAGGGATCCTCCGAGTCTGGGATGCCGCATCAGCCACCTGCGTTCACAGCCAGTCCTTGCCCTGCCTCCCGGCGCCATGCATGGATCAGGAGGACGGGCTGCAGAGTCTCATGCATTGCGTCCTGGTGCCCGTGAAGAGCCAAATTCTCACCGTGAACTCGGAACGCAACATCTGCATGTATGATGCACAGACCCTCGAGCTCAGGAAGCAGGTAATCCGCTTCTTAATTATTATTGATTTTTAAGATTTACGATATTTCAGAGTTGACGTAACATAAGTTATTGGTCAACCTCAGAAGGTGGTGGTCCCTCCTTCATTGGAGCAGTTCCAGGGGCATCTTCCTTTGTGTTCAAACCCCTGGAACGTACTGAATCTGCTGGCTGGTGAGGGCAGAGTTTCAGGCTCCTGTCCCTACCAGGAGATGCAAGGGACCAGAAGTGGGACCCTCTCCATGCAAAGCAGGTATGCTAACCCATCCAGCTTGAATCTTGCTCTTCAGTTTGTAGGTTACAATGGAGAGGTTTTGGATGTCAGGTTCCTGGGCCCCAAAGACTCCCACGTGGTGGTGGCCACCAACAGCCCCCAGCTGAAGGTCTTTGAGTTGGTGACATCTAACTGCCAGATCCTGCACGGTCACACAGGTAGGTGGCAAGAAGCTCCTCCAGTTTTCCGTGTGGGATAGCTGCAGGGATGCCTTTCTCAGGGGCTGCAGTTGATGCAAAATTCGGCTGCTAAATATTGTGTAGGGCGTTTGGTTCCAGGGCTGCCTTGTCCTGTTAACTGTTTGCCAGTTCAGTGTGGCAACAGCACATCACGCCGGCCTTCTTTCTTGCAGATATCGTTCTTGCCTTGGATGTCTTCCGAAGGGGGAGGTTGTTTGCCAGCTGTGCGAAGGTAATTTCCCAGATGAGATTCATTTATTTTTAATTCATTGTGCATTAATTCAAGTGGGTGTTTTTTTGGGGGGGGGGGGCTCCAGGCCTGAGGCTCCTCCCTAAGCAGCTTGGGTCTCTGTGTTACTTAAGCTTCAGACCCCTCTTCAAGCACAGAAAGGAACTTTTCCATGTGCGGTTGATGCGCAGGATGTGGGCCTCTGGATTGGCTAAGTCGGCACTAAAGAGACCCTTCCGTAATAAGGAAACTTGCCCAAGTGCTTCCTGCTCTGTAATCACCATTTAGCTTAATTGTCCTCCTGCTGCTGTTCTGATGCTGGCGTGACATTTAAGGTCAGGGCGCTGTAAACTTTAAAACTCAATTTTAGCTCAGGAAGCATCTGAAATATGTGGACAATCTAAATGCTGGATAAACGGGGGCATTGTTTAAAGGCCACTATGCATAGACTCGGCTTTGAAGGAGCTCCACAGGGTCACTGAACAGATGCATTCCCCAACTACATGTCCTCCTTTTCTCTCCTCTGCCCCCCCCCCCTTGCCTTAGCACTGGAATTGCTGGTCTCATGCAGGGCCTCGCTCCTGATTTTCCACATCACAGGACAGTTTCAGCAAGTTGCATGTGCTGTGGTTTCTACAGGGAATTGTTTTACTTCTTAAGGAACTTCCTTTGTCTCTGGATTAGTACATCTTGATTTTGCAAGGCCCAGCCCATGCATATAGCACCCCCCCCCCCTCCCCGGGCCACAGCCCCTTCCATGCCACATCTTGCACTAACCCTGCTTTGTACTATCCTGAGTGTTTTTGCCTGACTGGAATGTGTCCTTGAGCTCTGATGATGTCTCATGTTTGCCTGGTTGGAGGATACAGAGAAGGGGGGTCGTGTAGGTACTAGCCTGCTGTACAAAAAGTAGCGTTCAGTTGTTGGTCTGCCCACTTTTGCCTCTGGCCCCATCCACCACTGGCATGTGGCCCCCAGCAGGTTGCCCAGAAGGGATTGTGCCCCCCCCCCCAGGCTGAGAAAGCTTCCCCTACCCTCCTGTAACCCATCCTCCACCTCATCCACTTCCAGGATAAAAGCATCAGGATTTGGCGGATGAATGACCACGGTAATGTCTTCTGCGTCGCCCAGGGCCTGGGCCATACCCAAGGAGTGAGTGCTCTCTCCTGCTCCAGGTAAGAACAACAGAATCCGTTCCCTGCCTCCTCCCCATCCTCTCTTGAGTTTCTTGGTGTGTTGTTGATGATGTGTTTTTTTAAGAGTCCTCTTGTCTGCAAACCCTTGACACTGACTGTTTCGTAGCAGGGCTTTTTCTTCTCCAGCAGCAGGTTGGGGATCTTTTCTACTCTGAGTGGAAAATCTCTTCCAGCTGCTGTGTTTGGGGGTTTCTCTCCTTCAGTGTTGGTTTCCTGGGCCTCCAAAGACCTGGCATGAAGTTTGCCTGCTATGCAAGCATTCGCCATCTCTACCTTTCTACCGTTCAGGGTCGGAAATGTGGAAAAGTTGCATCCTCTGCCATCATGTGCACCCAAACACTTCGTGCAGACACCCAGTCCCTGAAATGTTTGGGAAAGGCATGAGAAAAGTTCACGCTGCCCTGAGATGTGAGGGGGCTCTATGTCACATCCGCAACTTGCATTGAAAGCACATTAAAGAATCCTGGGAACTGTAGTTTGCCAAGGACTGTTTTGCCAGTAGAGATTCAGCAGGTGCCATTTCAACTTCTAAATGCCTGATGGAAACTTTTCTATACTGTCAAGCTGGTGCAGGCAATTAAGAATGCACCTTTCCGTAACAGCTGATTTCTGATTTTGACATTTTCAAATGGTTTTTATGGTATGGTTTTATTTATAATTGTTTTAAACCATGGTACATAAATAGCGTACATAAATATGTTTGTTAAATAAGGGTTCTGTAAAGTGCAGCTTCATTGAGAGATAAATTATAGTTCTAAGGATACTTGGGGGGGGGAGGAGTGTGCTTTAAATATATGAGGCGGATGTGACCCGTGCGACTTTAAAAGAGGATTAGACAGCTGCTTGGAAAAGGCTATCAAAGGTTGTTGTTGTTGTTTTGTCGTTTAGTCGTGTCCGACTCTTCGTGACCCCATGGACCAGAGCACGCCAGGCACTCCTGTCTTCCACTGCCTCCCGCAGTTTGGTCAAACTCATGTTGGTAGCTTCAAGAACACTGTCCAACCATCTCGTCCTCTGTCGTCCCCTTCTCCTTGTGCCCTCAATCTTTCCCAACATCAGGGTCCTTTCCAGGGAGTCTTCTCTTCTCATGAGGTGGCCAAAGTATTGGAGCCTCAGCTTCACGATCTGTCCTTGAAGTGAGCACTCAGGGCTGATTTCCTTCAGAATGGATAGGTTTGATCTTCTTGCAGTCCATGGGACTCTCAAGAGTCTCCTCCAGCAGCATAATTCAAAAGCATCAATTCTTCGGTGATCAGCCTTCTTTATGGTCCAGCTCTCACTTCCATACATCACTACTGGGAAAACCATAGCTTTAACTATACGGACCTTTGTCGGCAAGGTGATGTCTCTGCTTTTTAAGATGCTGTCTAGGTTTGTCATTGCTTTTCTCCCAAGAAAAGGTACTCTTATGTGAAACCCGCCATCCTATTGATTGGAAGTGTTTAGTTGACTTCTCTGGCTGTTCCCTTCCCTCACCACCCCTCTTTGTGTGTCCCTCTGCTGAAGTGATGTCCTGTTGTTGTTTAGTCGTTTAGTCGTGTCCGACTCTTCGTGACCCCATGGACCATAGCACGCCAGGCACTCCTGTCTTGCACTGCCTCCCGCAGTTTGGTCAAACTCATGTTCGTAGCTTCGAGAACACTGTCCAACCATCTTGTCCTCTGTCGTCCCCTTCTCCTAGTGCCCTCAATCTTTCCCAACATCAGGGTCTTTTCCAAGGATTCTTCTCTTCTCATGAGGTGGCCAAAGTATTGGAGCCTCAGCTTCACGATCTGTCCTTCCAGGGAGCACTCAGGGCTGATTTCCTTAAGAATGGATAGGTTTGATCTTCTTGAAGTCCACGGGACTCTCAAGAGTCTCCTCCAGCACCATAATTCAAAAGCATCAATTCTTCGACGATCAGCCTTCTTTATGGTCCAGCTCTCACTTCCATACATCACTACTGGGAAAACCATAGCTTTAACTATACGGACCTTTGTCGGCAAGGTGATGTCTCTGCTTTTTAAGATGCTGTCTAGGTTTGTCATTGCTTTTCTCCCAAGAAGCAGGCGTCTTTTAATTTCGTGACTGCTGTCACCATCTGCAGTGATCAAGGAGCCCAAGAAGGTGAAATCTCTCACTGCCTCCATTTCTTCCCCTTCTATTTGCCAGGAGGTGATGGGACCAGTGGCCATGATCTTGGTTTTTTTGATGTTGAGCTTCAGACCATATTTTGCGCTCTCCTCTTTCACCCTCATTAAAAGGTTCTTTAATTCCTCCTCGCTTTCTGCCATCAAGGTTGTGTCATCTGCATATCTGAGGTTGTTGATATTTCTTCCGGCAATCTTAATTCCGGCTTGGGATAAATCTAGTCCAGCCTTTCGCATGATGAATTCTGCATATAAGTTAAATAAGCAGGGAGACAATATACAACCTTGTCGTACTCCTTTCCCAATTTTGAACCACTCAGTTGTTCCATATCCAGTTCTGACTGTAGCTTCTTGTCCCACATAGAGATTTCTCAGGAGACAGATGAGGTGATCAGGCACTCCCATTTCTTTAAGAACTTGCCATAGTTTGCTGTGGTCGACACAGTCAAAGGCTTTTGCATAGTCAATGAAGCAGAAGTAGACGTTTTTCTGGAACTCTCTAGCTTTCTCCATAATCCAGCACATGTTTGCTATTTGGTCTCTGGTTCCTCTGCCTTTTCGAAATCCAGCTTGCACTTCTGGGAGTTCTCGGTCCACATACTGCTTAAGCCTGCCTTGTAGAATTTTAAGCATAACCTTGCTAGCGTGTGAAATGAGCGCAATTGTGCGGTAGTTGGAGCATTCTTTGGCACTGCCCTTCTTTGGAATTGGGATGTAGACTGATCTTCTCCAATCCTCTGGCCATTGCTGAGTTTTCCAAACTTGCTGGCATATTGGGTGTAGCACCTTAACAGCATCATCTTTTAAAATTTTAAACAGTTCAGCTGGAATATCATCACTTCCACTGGCCTTGTTAATAGCAGTGCTTTCTAAGGCCCATTTGACTTCACTCTCCAAGATGTCTGGCTCAAGGTCAGCAACCACACTACCTGGGGTGTACGAGACCTCCATATCTTTCTGGTATAACTCCTCTGTGTATTCTTGCCACCTCTTCTTGATGTCTTCTGCTTCTGTTAGGTCCTTACCACTTTTGTCCTTGATTATGGTAATCTTTGTACGAAATGTTCCTTTCATGTCTCCAATTTTCTTGAACAGATCTCTGGTTTTCCCCATTCTATTGTTTTCCTCTATTTCTTTGCATTGCTCATTTAAGAAGACCCTCTTGTCTCTCCTTGCTGTTTTTTGGAAATCTGCATTCAGTTTCCTGTATCTTTCCCTTTCTCCCTTGCATTTTGCTTGCCTCCTCTCCTCTGCTATTTGTAAGGCCTCGTTGGACTTAGTGATGTCCTAGGTGATGTCCTAGGTGACTGCTATCCCCAACAAGAGCGCAACATTCTTCGGTCAAGTCCTTAAACATGATATTTTTCCTGCACCACCATCCCCACCTCTTCTGGTCTCTCTTCACTTCCTTTTTCCTTCTTGCTGTCCTTTCTCTTTTTCATTCTCCTCTTTGGTGCACTTTTCAGCACCCAGCGTTCACCTTCCTGGCAGCTCAAACAATGGGGTGATACAGGTGAGCTGAGCAGCGCAGGTGGCTGCTTGCAGGTGTTACCGATTCCACTGCACGCCACTGAATCCCAAGAGAGGGTGATCAATGCAGGCCCAGTGCTGCAAGCATTCTCCCTCTCAGGCTTTGCTTTGGGTGGGCCTTAGGCATTCCAAAAGGCATCCCCATCCCCCACTCCAGAGCTGCAAATAGGCAGGGAGGAGGGGGCGGCAATGGTCTGCAGACCTGTGTGTGTGCAGAAGCACTTCTTCACCTTAGATCTCCCTGTCTAAAGCATCAGTTTGCACCCTGCCATTTCTCAAGGCAGATGAAAGAGCAGAGATCAAAAGGAGCAGATTCCTTAATTTCTCATTGACGCAGCTTTGAACTGGTTGTTGGGTCAGAGATAACGAGCGGTGCTGGAAAGCCTGAGAAATTATTTTGTTGCTGAGGTTCCCCTTTGATGTCCAAAATCTATCCCTTTTTTTAAAAATCATTTCATTCGAAGAGCAGTAGTTGTGGCTACACTACGGCCACCAGAATCGGCTCCTAAATTAAATGAACAGAAATATTTGAATACATGGTTCTTAAAAAAAACCAAAAACCAAAAACCAAGAGATTTCCCCTTCTTTTTGTGTGTGTGTTTGCCCTCCATCCCACTCAAAAGTCCGTGATCTGTATGAGATAGCTCAGTCGGTAGAGCATGAGACTCTTAATCTCAGGGTTGTGCATTTGAGTCCTACGTTGGGGGAAAGTTTCCTGCATTGCAGGGAGTTGTACTGGATGACCCTGGTGATCCCTTCCAACTCTACATTGATGTTTATTTTTTGTGGTAGAGCATAGCTGAGTGGTAGGGCATCTGCTTTGCATGCAGAAGGTCCCATGCTCCTAATGGCATCTCCAGGTAGGGCAGGGACAGAACCTTGAAAAGCTGCTGCCAGTCAGTGCAGGCAATAATGAGCTAGATGGACCAAGGATCTATCTCTATATAAGGAAACTTCTGATGTTCCCAAACATGACAGAAAATGCACTACCAGACTTCAAGGGGGGCGGGCATAGCTCCTGGCTGTATAGAGCTGCTGCCAGTCAGTGTGGACAATACTAAGCTGGGTGTACCTATGGTCTGACTTAGTATAGGGCAGCTTCCTATGTTTCTTCCTGGCTTCCTTTTTAGGGTCCCCCCACCTACTTCTGCAAATCCTGGGTTTCCCCTGAGGAAGCTGGTGCCCTTCTCTCTTGCTTTTCAGTAGCGCTGTTTAGGCTAAACAGCTGTCACGTGAATTACGTCTGAGTTCACAATGAGTTTATATTGAGGGGCTCAAGGCAGGTTCGTTCTCTGCACAGGTGCAGCAATTAGTGGTGGCTCTGTTGCTTCTGACCTGCCTTCCTTTTAATCTCATTGATTCTCCACTTTCTCTCTCTCTCTCTCTCTCCCCCCCCCCCCCCGCTTCTTTCCAGGATGAAAGAGAACTTTGTGGTCACAGCCAGCAAAGACAATACGATGAAAGTGTGGCGTATCCCCGAGCACATCACTGCCAGGGAACCTACAGCCGCTTCCACCACAAATCCTGTCCCCCAACCTGCTCCCCCTCCCGCCGCCCCTCGAGTCACAAATCCTGCTCCCCCTCCCGCCGCCCCTCCAGTCACAAATCCTGCTCCCCCTCCTGCCGCCCCTCCAGTCACAAATCCTGCTCCCCCTCCCGCTGCCCCTGCCACCACAACTCCTGCTACAACTGCAACCGCAACTGCTCCCACTACTGCTGCCACAACTGCCGCCACAACTGCCGCCACAACTGCCGCCACAACTGCTGCCACAACTGCCGCCACAACTGCCGCCACAACTGCTACAACTGCCGCCACAACTGCCGCCACAACTGCCACAACTGCCTCCAAAACTGCCACAACTGCCTCCAAAACTGCCACAACTGCCTCCAAAACTGCCACAACTGCCGCCACAACTGCCACAACTGCCTCCAAAACTGCCACAACTGCCTCCAAAACCGCCACAACTGCCACAACTGCTGCCACAACTGCTACAACTGCTGCCACACCTGTTGCCAAAACTGACCCCTCTAAAAGCGCCAGCTCAAAAAGTTCCAAAAATGTCAAAATTGCTGAACCTCCCACGACTCCCGAAGAACCCGAAGCTCTTGAAGCCACAGTGACCACGACACCCCACTACAAGGTCAGGCAGTCGTGGAGTTTGGTGGTCCTTTGGAGCTTGAAGAGTGAGATGACCTTCTCCCTCCACAGCTCTGGAAATCCTTAACTAATAGATAATACCAGTCGTTTAAAAATGTGAGGTGAACTTCTGTTGTTCTTGTTGTGGTCATTCCTGTTCTGCCCTTCCTCTTAATGGAGCCCAAGGCAGCAAACAGCAAAACACAACTAAAAACAAAATAATGTATTTAGAACATCTAAAAATATGTTGGGCTGGGTTTTATGCAAACACAAAAAAGTGGGGTTAGACCACTTCTTGAGGTTCCCCCCAGGTGTTGTCTGAAGAATATTTGTTGCAAGATGGAGAATGCAGCCACTCAGGCCTGGAGAAAAATTAACAAATTTCCCACCTTCGGACCATGGGTGGGAGATCAGGAGCATGCCAGTTTCTCACCCCATTCCTCTTGTCCATGAATTTCCCCTATCCCTTTTCTGGCACTGACCATCATGCAGTGCCATGTCGGTGCTCATGTTGACTCCAACCATGGTTAGTTTGATTTTGGGTGAGCGGGGAAGTTAATGAACCTTCTGTGCTTGTAACGAGGGGTGAGGGAACCACCTTTAAATAAGTGTTAATAATAGAATCTAGTCCAACCCCCTGCAATGCGGGAATCCTGCCCACAGTCATCCCTGGGTGGGCTTAAACCACCAACCTTCTGGCTAACAGCTAGATGCACTGACCTATTGTGCCACTGGGAAAACATCACCAACACAGTAGGGGCTGGGTTTGCAAACCATGGTTATCATTAACATTGAAATGGCCATAATGCTAGCTATGGTTAGTCCAAATTCATGTACAAGAGGTGGTGGGGAGGTCCCTTGGCAAACTCACGAGTATGAGTTTGGTGACATCACGCCTGCATCGGGTCAGAATCAGGCTGCCATACAGATAGTGCTGTGATGTGTTGCGGAGCAGTTACCCAACTTATAAAAAATACTTATTTTTAACATGTAAAAACCAGTAATATGTCTTGTTGGTGCTCCTGGCTGTTAAGAAGTCTGGAATTCTGAATAAATTGCAATTCCTCAGCTTGCAAGGGAATGCAGCACCAGAAGACTGCTCTCTGTTTTTTGTTCAGGATGTAAATAGCGTGGCGGTTTCTCCGAATGACAAGCTGATTGCTACAGCATCCCAGGACAAGACGGCCAAGCTGTGGACCGCCAACAATTGCGAGCAATTGGGAACCTTTGTAGGACACAAACGAGCCGTCTGGTGTGTGCAGTTCTCACCGGTGGATCAGATCCTAGCCACCTCTTCTGCGGATGGCACTGTGAAACTCTGGAGACTGCACGATTTCAGCTGTCTAAAGGTACCCTCTGGGGCCATCTTTAACGCCTAGCCATTATTTTTCATTGGCCAGAAGTTTAGGAGCCTTGAACTTTCCGTAATTTAGATTAAGTGGTTAGAAATAATATATGGCTAACCGCATCTGTGGGAGGGCACGTGTAAGAGGTTTAAGGAATGGCAAAAAGGGCCATTAATTTTCATGGGAGGATAGTAGCTACGAGTCACAATGACTATGTTCTCTTTTTTTAATATATATTTTTATTGTTTTCCCAAATACAGAAAGAAAATAGTCATAAATAAAACAATTCATCTGATAAATTTCAATTACTATTTAATACAGCTATTACTCTACTAATCCTAACCTTCAAAACATACTAATGTTCTGCCGAACACAACTTCCTTCCTTCTTTCTCCACTTTTGGTTTTCAGATCTTTTCTCTTGCGTTATGTGCCTTCTCCCATATTGTCTCTGTCATTCTCTTAAATAGGTCTTTCTCGTTTATAGACAGAAACATCCATTGTTTCTGTTGTAGGTTTATGTTAATCCTGTCAGTGTCTTCACATTTTTACAGCACTCACTCCTTTAAATAGTCCACAGATTTACTCCACTCTTTTTGGAACTTCTGGTCTTTTTGCTCCCTTATCCTTCCAGTCATCCTAGACAATGACTATGTTCTACGGTACCTCCACTGTTGGAGGCAGGGAATGGGCTGTTGTGCTTGGGTCCTGCTTCAGGGTTTCCCACTGGGGCATCTGGTTGGCCACTGTGAGAATAAGTGTTGCCTCTGTGCAGAAAATAAGGCAATAGTGCAGACAGAGAGAGGAAAACTGCACTGGCTGCCAGTATGCCAAATTGATGGTGTTCCTGCTAGTGTATAAAGCCCTCAGTGACTTTGGGTCAGCCCTTCTGCATGCAGTACCTTCCTGTTCTTTGAGATCTGCTGGAGAAGCATTGCAAACTGTCCCATAGGACCTCCATTTGGCAGCCACAAGGACTGGGGCATTTGGTGTAGCAGCACCTATGTTGTGGAGTTCCCTGCATGTTCCTTTGCATGCTAAGCAGATGTCTTCTGTGTTTAGTTTTACACAGCAGCTTTCTGCCATATGGCCCAGTTCTATGTTTGCTTCTCTTCTGATCCTTGCCTTTTTACGTTTCTAGCTTTGGTGTTATACTGATCTTATGCAAGTTTTTCTTCCTTGATTTAGGTACTGAAATGTGTGTATCAATAAAAAATAAAATAAAAAATAAGATGTGTTGACAACCAGAAACCCCATTTAGCCCCCTCTCTTGTTTTAATGAACAGCTTTCTTTGGGAGCAGTCTCCATTCTGCTCAAGTCAGTAGCTAGGCACCCAGTGACTGGAATACAGTGGTGCCTCGACTTACGAATTTAATCCGTTCCGAAGGCACCTTCGTAGGTCAAAAATTTTGTAAGTCGAAAAGTGCCATTGGAAACGTGATTTCCCATAGGAATGCATTGGAAACGGAAAAATTCATAAGTTGAAGCAACCCCATTTAAAAATTCGTAAGTCGAAAAAAACCCTATCTAAAACCGCCGCGGTTTCCGTTCGGATGTCGAGAAATTTGTAAGCGTGCGGCCATTTGCCTCATTCGTAAGTCGAAAAATTTGGTTGTCGAGTCGTTCGTAAGTCGAAGTACCGCTGTAGTAGGCACCATTCTTGATGAAAACTGAGGTTGTTCAGGATTCAGAATAAACTGGGTAGATTTTTTATCCCATGCACTTCCCCCTCCCGTTCAAGAATAATTGCATAGCATCCTATCAAGCTATTCAGTCAACAAACATTTTCTGACTCAAATATGTAGACATTTGAGTGGATATGTAATCTGGGGTTTGCCTGATTGGCAGTAACTCATGACAGAGCCTTCTGGTGGTGGGTCCCCATTCGTGGAATGCCTTCCCTGGTGAAGTGCGTCAGTCTCCCTCATTAACGTTTGGGAGACATTTTAAAACATTCCTTTCCCCCCCAGGCATTCCATGGTTGAAAGACATGTCCCTGTCACCCCTGAAATTACAGTGGTACCTCTAATTACGAACTTAATTTCTTCCGGTGGTCCGTTCTTAACCTGAAACTGTTCTTAACTAGAGGCGTGCTTTCACTAATGAGGCCTCTTGCTGCTGCTGTGCCGCCAGCACATGATTTCCGTTCTTATCCTGGGGCAAAGTTCTCAATTCGAGGTAACTCTTCCAGGTTAGCGGAGTTTGTAACCTGAAGCATTTGTAACCTGATGCGTTTATAATTCTAGGTACCACTGTATTAGTTTTGAGAATAAGTGATTGCATTTAGGAGTTTTAAAAACTGTTTTTAGAAGTTTTAATTGTATTGTTTTAGTAGTGACATGGTTGCCACCCTAGGCTCCTTGAGAGGAAGGAAGCCGTATAAATTTAATAAATAAATGTATAAATAACAGCAGGAGCAACTTCATTGCTGTCATAATATTCCTTCTACCTGCTCATGCTTGCTTCTTCCTCTTCCTTCCCTCTCCAGACTTTCGAAGGTCACGAAGCCCCTGTGATGAAGATCATTTTCGTGAGTGGAGGGGGACAGGTGCTGAGCAGGTATGTCTTCTTTGGAAAGGGTGGTGGCATTTTGCTCAGGCTGATGGGCTAGGTGGTCACCCTCTGAGGAAAACAAAATGGTTACCTGTTACTAGAGGTAGGCGGAGCCCCCAGTTCCCCTGCTTGTTCCCTTGCAGTGCCTCGCATTAAAAAATATATATCGCTCTATATAATAAAAATGTACGGGTGTCGTCGTGTAGTCCTCGTTGGAGGATTTGTAGTGCCTCATCACAACTCTGGATTGTGGAGGGAATGGCAGAGCAGATCAAGCAGGGGCACAGCCCCTAGTATTTAATTTAAATCTCTAAGCACAATCATTTGTTTTGTTTGTTTAGTTTATATCCTGCCCTTCCTCCCAGTGGACCCTAATAAATTACATCTAAGACTAGTCTCTCCTTGCCTCTTGTCCTCCTTCCCTCAAAGTGGAGCAGATGGCCTTATGAAACTTTGGACGATCAACAACAACGTTTGCGTGAAGACCTTCGATGCCCACGATGATAAGGTGCTGGGCCTACATGCCAATAGGAGAGACAACGCACTGGTGACCGGCTCCACCGATTCCAAGGTCTTGCTGTGGAAGGTACAACCGTCACCAATGCCTGACCTAAAGACCACCATTATAATCTGGCTTACTTGCTTTATGTTCTTCTTCTTCTTCTTCACCCTCTACCTCGTCGTCTTGATCAAAATTAGCTAGTGCCCTTCGTGGAAACGCAGAATGATCCATCTTTCCTGTGGCCTGGTATTGATTCCGATCTGTAATAAACGGGTACCATTTATGAGCAGAGTCAGTCAGTACTGCTTGTCCATTTCTTCAGTGAACGAAGTCTATCGGTTTACGAGTTCGTGCCAGTGGAAGCTGGTTCGTGATGGCAAATAGGCTGCTGCTCCACCAACCTCAGTCTGTCCTCAGCCAGCTTCCACCTGCCTGCCTTCTTACAACCATTCCAGCAAGTGGCCCTGCCTGTCAGCTTCTCCCTCCTTAGTCTCAGTGTTGCCCTTGCTGAAGTCGGTAAGGAGGAGGAGGAGGACACAACTAGTATTAGTTGGCTCTGTCTGTCATTGCCTCTGGCACCACTTAATATTGGTCCCTGTGCCTTCCGCCCCGTCGGTCTCAGTCTCAGTGAATACCAGTAACCCCTGGTTTGTGCCATTTCATATGCATTTTGAGTGCCATTTGATTAGAGTAGCTACGGGCATCTGGCGGCTAACAGATTGAAGTTGAATCCTTACAAGACAGAAGTACTGTTCGTGGGGGACAGGGGTGGGCAGGTGTGGAGGATTCCCTGGTTCTGAAGGGGTAGCTGTGCCCCTGAAGGACCAGGTGCGCAGCTTGGGAGTCATTTTGGACTCACAGCTGCCCATGGACGCGCAGGTCAATTCTGTGTCCAGGGCAGCTGTCTATCAGCTCCAGCTGGTACGCAGGCTGAGACCCTACCTGTCTGCAGACTGTCTAGCCAGAGTAGTGCATGCTCTAGTTATCTCTCGCTTGGACTACTGCAATGCGCTCTACGCGGGGCTACCTTTGAAGATGACTCGGAAACTACAACTAATCCAGAATGCGGCAGCTAGACTGGTGACTGGGAGCGGCCGCCAAGACCACATAACACCGGTCTTGAAAGATCTACATTGGCTCCCAGTACGTTTCTGAGCACAATTCAAAGTGTTGGTGCTGACCTTTAAATTCCTAAATGGCCTCGGTCCAGTATACCTGAAAGAGCGTCTCCACCTCCATCATTCTGCCCGGACACTGAGATCCAGCACCGAGGGCCTTCTGGCGGTTCCCTCGTTGCGAGAAGCCAAGTTGCAGGGAGCTAGGCAGAGGGCCTTCTCGGTGGTGGCGCCTGCCCTGTGGAACGCCCTCCCAACAGATGTCAAAGAGGAAAACAACTACCAGACTTTTAGAAGACATCTGAAGGCAGCCCAGTTCAGGGAGGCTTTTAATGTTTAATAGATTACTGTGTTTTATTTTTCTGTTGGAAGCCGCCCAGAGTGGCTGGGGAAACCCAGCCAGATGGGCAGGATATAAATAATAAATTATTATTATTATTATTATTATTATTATTATTATTATTATTATTATTATTGTGTGGTGGCGAGACGATGCAGAATTATTATCCTACACACTCCTCGAGGATCTCACTAAATAATTTAGGAGTGGTGAAAATATCCAAGTTAATGTGAGCATAGGACTCTGCCTTATACACAGTCTGGTTGTCGGTACAACCAGCCCAATGTTGCCTGCACTGATGGGCAATAGCTGTCCAGGGTTTTGTGCAGAAAAGGGTCTTTAGCCACCCATCCCTCTTCTCAGGGAACTCTGGGAATTGTAGCTCCTTGAAGGGAATGGGGTCTCAGCACCCTTAACAGACCACAGCTCCCAGGATCCTTTGAGAAAAACAATGACTGTTTAAGGTGGTATCATAGTGCTTTAAATGTGTAGTGCGGACGTTGCCTTAGTCGTGCTCCTAAGTTTAAGCTAAGATTCAGGCCTCCAAGGCAGCCATGTGTTAATACCCCCACTAGCTCCACTTCAGTTCCTTTGCCTGCCTTGCCAGGGAGAGGTTCTGTTCTTCAGCTTCCTGCTTTCATAATTTCTTAAAACTCTTCCTTCCTTCCTTCCTTTCTTTCCTTTCCTTTCTTCCTTTCTTCCTTCTTTCAAGGTAAGGTGTCCAGTGATGCTGATATTGGTTCTTGTTCTAGTAAATATATACAGTATTCCAGTTATCCTTCAGAAACCATTATCATACAATAACTGTGTGCAGCTATTCATATATGTTACCTAACATGCATTTCTGACTTCATTTTAGGGCAAGCCTAAAAAAGAGAGAACTGGACAAATTCACGGTAGATAAGGCTATCATGTGACTACTATTCACAATGGCTGTGCTCTGCCACCATGGTTGGAAGCAGCAATGCTTCTGAATCCCAGTTTCTGGAAACTGCAGGAGGGGAGAGGCCTCTTGGGCTCAGATTCTGGTCTCAGGTTTCCTATTGGGGCACCTGGACAGCCACTTTGAGAACAGGATGCTGAGTAGATGACCATTCGCCAGATCTAGCAGTCTTTTCTTATGTGCTTGTTGTCTTAAAACACAAAGCAATGGAACAAGCATAATAAAAGCATCCTTTTTTAAAAATAAACCTTACTAGGTCCAGGAGTTCCCACAATCTGTTTGCCTTATTTTTCAGAGGGAGCGTAACCAGTAAAACTGGTTGCAAACCTTGATTCCAAATGATGGTCTTGCAATCCAATAAGCCCACAAGCCTCTCTTTTCAGGATGAGGCTCCTCACCTCCCTACAGCACGCCGGTGCTGGTAAAGACAGGTATATCAATCAACAGTGTTTGGGTAGCACTGATGTTTTAAGCCGTGCTCTCTTTAGATGGAACCATCCGTACAAATCCTCTTTTCTGTTCAACAAAGCTGTCATGACTTAGTCTTTGCCAGCCATTGCAAACTGACCAACGGTTTCACACTTAGGTACCTAACAGATGGATTTGTAAGTTTCAAGGCACAATTGATACAAGCTCCATGCTTCTTTGGTGGTTGTTGCCTTCAAAAATATAAGCTTGCGTTTCCTGTGTGGCTGGGGCTGGTGAAAGTTATAGTCCAACAGGTTGGAGTAAGGCCACTACAAAGAGAAATCTTTGCCGATTTCTGTCCTGATGCCTTTAACACAGAGTTAGGGAAGCTTCTTAGCAGATACTCAACTGTCCCTGCCTCTGCCGGCCAGCTTCGATGGGTGGGTGGCATAACCTACCTGCCAAATTTTGCATTGGTGCTGGAAAAATGCAACCTGGACTGTTGATAAAGATCAGGCATCCCCAAACTTCAGCCCTCCAGATGTTTTGGACTACAATTCCCATCTTCCCCGACCACTGGTCCTGTTAGCTAGGGATCATGGGAGTTGTAGGCCAAAACATCTGGAGGGCCACAGTTTGGGGATGCCTGATAAAGGTAGTGCAACCCGTACAGCACTTTGGCAACAAATATTCACACAGTTGTTCAAAAATCATTTTACACCATTTATCAAATTTGTGAGAAAGAGACAATTACTTACAAAGTGTCATGGAAACTTACAAACTACCTAAAATGAAGTGAACTTGCAATATCAGATTTTACTAGGTTCTTATAAATTCTTGACTCAGTTTTTCATTTTTTCTTGTTTTTTTAAATAAGTTCAAGAAGATTCAAGAAGAAGCTAAGTTCAGCGATGTTCCCGGTAACTGTGAGGTGCAGATGAACCCGCGTATGAAGTTATAGACAGGGTGCCAGCGTTGGCTAAGCTATTTAGTCTTTTATGCTTAAGCCAAGAAATTGTCTCTTCAACTATATTTAGCACTAGTAATGCATTAATGGCTCAAGACTACTGAAGAAGCCCAGAAAAACTGTGCTCAGGGAGTGTGCTATCCGCCAACCGCAACAAATTGGTCCACCGGGGGCAAAACAGCAGCCTCTCAACTCTATGGACTGCTAGGGCGAAACGGGGATAGAATACTGGCACCCTGTCTTCTTTATAACTTCATACGCGGGTTCATCTGCACCTCACAGCTACCGGGAGCATCGTTGAACTTACCTTCTTCTTGAATCTTCTTGAACTTATTTAAAAAACAAGAAAAAACGAAAAACTGAGTCAAGAATTTATAAGAACCTAGTAAAATCTGATATTGCAAGTTCACTTTATTTTAGGTAGTTTGTAAGTTTTCATGGCACTTTGTAAGTAATTGTCTCTTTCTCACAAATTTGATAAATGGTGTAAAATGATTTTTGAACAACTGTGTAAAATTTTGCATTGAAGCAGCTGCGAAAACAGAGCTTTTCCCTTCCTTTTTAGACGTGGTTTTAATGAAACCCTTCAGCACCTTGCCCCAGCAATGGAACAACCAGGAGCTCCTTTTAACCTCCCAATTGTTCCAGTGTAGCTGTGGCTGTACCTGCCCTGGACCTGGTGGCAGAAGGGGGCTGGTGAGCATGACTTGTGAGGAACGACACAACAGGCCAGACTGGAACTCGCCCCAGGTCAAATTTGACCCACCAGGCAGGGGTTTCCCCACCCTTGCTTTTTAACAGAACAGTTTTGCTCTAAAAGCTGTCGCCTAGGGCTCTGGTACAAATGCAAATGCCAGCCGTGATGGTGGGCACTGCTGTCTCTTAAGTGCGAAAGGTTCTGTAAGTTGGTTCTTAATGGACATTTTCACCTTTTGGTGTAGCCAGTGGAGGAAGCCTTCTGGGTGCAGGCAAATTCTGTTTGCCTGGTGAAAACTTGCATCCCTTGAACAATTTGCAAATTCAAACAACTTTGTTTCTTTTTGCTTTTCGCAAGCAATGTGATTCAGTATTTGTTTCTTTGAATCTAGTCATCTGACTAAACAAGAGTTTAACAAAGGGAACTACAAATCTGTATGAAATGGATGCACGGTAATATCAATAGAAATTTGATTGTGCCTAAATAAAACCATGTACAGCCTGAAGTTTGCTGACATATTGCAACATTTTCCTTTAGGAGTTTGGTTCCTCTAGCCCAAGATTTCTCCTTAAGGCTGGTGCCTGGGTCCAGCAGCAAGCTTCCTCTTCTTGGTGGGGACTGATGTGCCCACACATCAGAGTTCTTAACACTTAACCTCCCACTGCAGCAGATGGAGAGGGGAGAGGGCTCCCCAGGGTGGAGGGAGCAATGTCATAGTCAATTCTCCCATGGATTGACATCATCCCCCCCAAAGAAATTGGAGATAATTCATCTTTCTGGTTCTCTGTTGCCAGTGATAGTCAACATTAATTGTACTCTGAATAGATCCCTTGAAAAATACGGTAAATGGATTTAAGGGGCTTGTCCATTTCTTTCAGTGGGTCTGCCTTGAGTATAACTTAACTGGATATTGCCCTATTTGGGTAAAAAAGCAATAATTACGTTTTCTTTTTTAATTATTTTATTTTTCACCACAAGAGCACAAAAGGTCATTAAAGGAGATGCTTATACAATGGTGGCAAATACAACTGTACGTATGAATATTAAACTAACACATAAATTAGGAGAGTCATATTTCTTGGGTAGGTGGCGGTAAGGAGTCGTACAGGTCATTGTTTGAAATGTAAAATACAAAGTCCCACCAGATTGCATAAAATTGTTCTACATTTAAAATCTAAAATATCTCTCCCTAAGAAAAATAATACGCAAATTCCGTAAAGGACTTGAGTATGTATGTTTAATTTTCATGAGTCAGTTTGACAGCATACTCTTCCATTGCCTGGTGGGACGAGGGTAACACCTGAAAACATGACTGCGTTCCACGATGGGTGGCTGTTTCAGTTCTAAAACTGAGGGGGAATCCCGCAGGAGTTTCAGAATTTGCATTTTCCAAGGCATCAGCCATTCCATTTTGCCATTTCTTCTTCTGTTACTTCCCTTTTTTGTGTTTCTATATGTTAATAGGATGTCACTCAAATTGAGCTTGAAGAGGAACAAGTGAAGCAGGAAGAGCAGATTCTGAAGTGAGTATCTCGGGGCAACTTCCGCAGTTGGGCTGGGGATTAATTCTGGGGGGAGGCTCCCCAAAGATTGCCACCCATCCCATAAAAGTGCACACATATAAATAAGAGAGCTGAAGTAGCGAGTGGTTACAGCAGCCTTTCCTGCTGCCCTCCAAATGTTTTGGACTATAACTCCCATCAGCCCTAGCTGCCTCGCCCTTCCCAGCATCAGTGCTGATAGTGGGATGCTATTCCTGGGCGAGACACTCCTGGAGAATCTCGCTTGAGTCTATAAGTGGTGCCATCAAGTATTTGAAAGTGGGAAGTCTGGGCTAGTTGACCTCAATGACCACCTGGAGACCCTGGGGGTGTCACAGGCACTGACAGCATGCCAGATACTAGATAGGACCCAAGATGGCCCTGGCCATCCTTCCCATGAGGGCTTTACAGTAGGGGGTCAGCTGCTTGCCAAGAGGACTGTCAAAGAATGAGATTTCCACATGTGTTCCAGGCTCCATCCAGGTTGCAAAACAGGGTAGTAACAGGGTAGGGTCCATCCAGGTGGCCCATGGAGCAGAAGAAAGGGGCATGCCTGGGAATGAGGCCTTCACAGCATTCACCTCCTGGTCTGTCTTCATCAGATACAGCATTTGCCATTTTAGCTTTTCTCTGTCATCACAGCAGCTAGAAACATGCTTTTGTCAAATGCCAGCTGTGATCCAGCACCCTCTCATTCTTGCTTTGTCTTTTCAGAGAGCAGAAGCTGTCTAACTTGCTGCATAA
Organism: Zootoca vivipara; assembly: GCF_963506605.1. Lineage (NCBI taxonomy): Eukaryota > Metazoa > Chordata > Lepidosauria > Squamata > Lacertidae > Zootoca > Zootoca vivipara. Next base: position 30,897,082 of record NC_083289.1, on the reverse strand, counting down.
GAAGAGGTACCTGAAAGCACTGGGCTTGGCAATCTCCTTGGACCGGCCACACACGGTGTTGTCGGTGGTCAAGGGTAAGGCTCTTCATAACAGAGAACATTAAGGGAGATTTCCCTTAAGTCTTGGCTGAGCCCAGAAGAAACCTGTTGAGCCCCACTCTGTTGCTTTCACTGGGCCTTGCAACATGATTCTGTTCACAGGGAGTTCCATGGGGCTTACTTCCAAGGCCCCGTCTCCCCTATACATTTAAAGCAATATCATACCTCTTTAAACAGTTGTGGCTTCTTTTCCCAAAGAATCCTGGGAACTGCAGTTTTGTTAAGAGTGCTGAGAGTTGTTTATTCTCCGCCCCTTTCCTCCCAAGGAGCTCAAGGTGGCGCACACATCATTCTCCTCCTTTAATCCCCACAACAGTCCTGCAAGGTATGCTAGGCTTAGCGGCATTGACTGGTCCAAGATCATCCAGTGAGCTTCATGGCCAAATGGGGATTTGAACCCTGGTCTCTCCCAGGTCCTGTGCTGACACTCTGGCAACCAAGCCACAGTGTCCTTTCTTTCACTGTTAGAAGATCCCCATTCCACTCCCAGAGCTACATTTCCCAGATTTTCTTGGGAAAGTGGGACTGATTGTGAAACCACTCCTTAACCCCTCTTCTATACACACACACACGGATTTATTAGTGATTGACTGTTCGTTGTTTTTCTTAGCTATTCTTAAGGAGGTTAATGGAAAAGAAGACTTGGAAAAGAACCTCCTGAAGCTTCGGAAAGACCAGAAAGGTTAGTTGGTATGGTGCAGGGACGACCTCTAAAGGTGTGTGTGTGTGTGTGTGTACACACTGAACTTAACAATTACCCAGCAGCTGCCCTTTCGCAAAGTCTTTTTTTTTGTCCTTTTGAACAACAGCCATGGGAAAATTGCGAGTTTAAGAAGACAGGTGAGAGGAGAGGTTGCTTGACCCTGTGCCCTCGGGGCATTTTTTTCTGATTCAAAACCTCCCACCAACACCGCAGGCTGCTTTTCTACTGGGGTGGGGAGGGGTGTTGGATCTGCTTCCCTGCCTTGAAGAAAGGCGCAGGTCAGAAGCGTGCCCAGACCTGGCCACGCTTCGCAAGAGAGGTGTGTTGGTTCAAGGTGGCCACGCTGCCTGCAACTTGCACTCCGTCCTGACATGTCTTCCCAAACCCCTTCTTCCAGAGGCTGTGCTGAAGTTTTCCATCACGTGGAACACAAACTCGCGGAACTACCTCGAGGCTCAGGCAGTGGTGGAAACCCTCCTCAAGCATGAGACGCCAGAGAGCCTCTTGCAGTATGAAGGGATCAAAGCAGCTGTGGAGTCTCTCCTACCATACACAGGCAAGTGACCTTTTGAATACTTCTCCCCATCCCACCCCACCCCAGGCTTCACCCCATGTTTGTATCTTCAGTTACGGGTTCATACCCTGCCTTTCCTCCAGGGAGCTGTACGTTGTTCCCTCTCCCCCAACCCAATTTTATCCTCACAACAACCCTGTAGAAGTAGGTTATCGAGAGAGAGCGACTGGCCCAAGGTCACCCAGTGAGCCAAAACATCTGAGCTAGTGATTTTTCCCTGAGTCCCTGCAGTTCTAATCCAGTATTCCAGCCACTGCACTACACCATGACTGATCCCAAAACAGAGATTGTTGAGCGGGTGCAGCAGGGCTTCCAGGTGGGATTGCAAAGGATTAGACCTGGGACCTTCTGCATACAACACAGATGCCTTGCCGCTGAGCCAAGGCCCTTCTCTGGTCCACCGTTACTGATCTTCTTATGGCAGATCCCTTGATGAGTTCAGAATGCAGCTTGAATGCCATGAACTTGGAAGGGAGCAGCTGCTGATGTGGCAGGAACAGGCAACTTTCATTCCTCCCCCTGCCTCTCTCTTTCTGCAGAACGGCACTTCCAGAGGCTGGGCCGGTTACTGCAGGCCTCCATGTTCCTCGATTTCATGTGGCAAAACATGAAGCTGCCTGACGCCGCCAAGTGGGATGAGGAGATGGACACGTGATGAGCTTTGGGTGCCAGCAGTTGGTACTGCTCTCACCGGTGGAATATGTTGAATTGGTTTGTAAAAACCCCCACAAATGTACCTTTTTCATTTTGTAAAGGCATAAATCTCCCAAGAGTGTCTTCCCACATACATCCCTTCCCACATACATTTAAAAATGAAATAAAATTATTTTGCATACTGAGTTTTCAGAATGAAATAATACTCCATTCTTAGCTACGTGTGTCCCTGGGTTTGTGTTCCTTAGATGAATGTCCTCTTTTCTTCTTTTGGAAGCTTGGATGAGGTTGCCTTGGCCTTCCTCAACTCAGTGCCTTCCTGATGTTTTGGACTACAACTCCCATAAGCCCCACTCACCACAGCTATGCTTCCTGGGGGGTGAGGGGGAGCTATGGTCTAAAATGGCCATGCCAGTTGAGGCTGAGGGGGAGCCATAGTTCAAAATGGCTGTTCTGGTGGTGATAAGGGATAGACAAGAGAAGCCACCTTCCCTCTGTAGCTTCACCATGAAAATAGGCAGTGGCTCTGACCATCAGAGGCCATATCAGAAGACTGGGAAACATGTGGGGATTGCCCCAAGGACGACATTATGGCTATAAAAGAGGCAGCCTAACATTAGGGGGCAAGGGGGCTAGAGATTATGAGGGGTCTGTGAAGAGTTGAAGTTCAGTTAGCTTCACAAAGAGCCTTAAGCAAAGGTCATAAACAGCACTGTGGTGACTGTGTCCTTGGCTCTGTGTGAGGCAAACCGTGGCTCTCAGTGGGACGTTGGCTTTCAGGCTGTTCACTCCCTCCCCACATCACGGTGGGGTGGGCAGTGCTTTTGCAAAGGGTGATATAATGCGCTGCCAGTACAAAATGGCTGCCATGGGCGGCAAAAAGAGAGATAAAAGAAGGGTGTGTAAACAGCCCAACCCACCACATAACACATCCCCCACCCAGTTCCATTTCAAGGTATCCAGTGGCTTGGTGTTCGGTGGTGTCGTTCTGAGCTTCCAAGGTACAACAATTAAAGCACAATATTAAAAGCAGTTTAAAGCATCTTAAAATCTCAGAAATAAGGTGGTTCCTAAAAATACACACCTCGTGAATGAAAGGATTGACTATAATTTTTTATTTAAATGCACCCTATTACACCAAGTGCTTGAAACATAACACAACCAATTTAAATACTTAAAATAATCAATTTACCGGTAAATATTTTTAAATACCCTGTTTTCCCTATTTTAAGACGTAGTCATAAAATAAGCCATAGCAGGATTTTTAAGCATTCAAGGAATATAAGCCATACCCCCAAAATAAGACATAGTGATAGGCGCAGCAGCAATGCCGGCCACGGCAGGAGGAGGAGGAAGAAAAAATATAAGACATCCCCTGAAAATAAGCCATGGTGTTTTTTTTGAGGAAAAATAAATATAAGACAGTGTCTTATTTTTGGAGAAACACGGTACTTACATATTTAGAAATGCATCTAAAGAGAATAACATACCAAGTGAATTAGAAGAAAAGAGTATGTATCACAGTACTTGTATGATAAATTAAAATGTTTTTGCAGACTTCGTTCTGCAATCTACATATTAACTCAAAAGGAAAGCCTACCACACCCTTCCCCAATCTACTGCCCCCCCCAGATGTTTTAAGAACACTATAGGGGTCCTGTTGGATCAGAGTTACGGTATATACCCAGCTCCATCCCATATGTCCTTAAAATATAACAATATATTAATGTTGAGCCCATTAAATTCAACTACAATATTAGTCACTGAAAGAAAGTTTATGAGGATTGGGAAGAGATCAAAAACCCATCTAGCACTCTGCCACAAGTGCTTGCAGATAAAAGATGTTGAGATTGCTCAAGCAAGCAAGTCAAATTGCACACCACAGTGGAAAGGAATTTCAGACATTAGTGGTTTGAGAAAACACAACTCCATTCAAATTAATCCATTGCCTTCTTAGCATTAACAATCACTCTGGGGATCACCCAAAGGCAGTGATAGATTACTCCCATTAACCCCAGTCAGCATGACCAATAAATTCTGGGAGTTGTAGTCCAACATCTTGCTGGCAACAGATTCCCCAGCCCTAGTCCAAAGGCAAAGTATGGGGAACCACACATTTAACAGGGTGGTACTTTCAGCCTTACTTAATCAGGCAGCTGTCGGGGTTTTTTGTTTGTCCGTTTCGGGGGGAGGGGACTATAACTCTCCCATCTGCCCCAGCAAGTATGGCTGATGTAAGAGTTATAGTTCTAAGCATCTGGAGGACCCCAGGTTGGGGGAGGCTCCTGTATCAAGAGCTAACTGAACCTGTTTATCAGTAAAGAGAGGCCTGCAAGAGTCGCTTCCATTTTACCCACTCCAAGCATTAAGGCTCCGAGTTCTAAATGCACACGAGTAGTGCTGCATGTGTTGCCTTGCTCAGTGCTGGCACTCCCCCCCCCCCACTTGTGTTTTGAACCAGCTCCTGCTACCCCCCCCCCCCCCGGTTTTGTACCCTCTATGTTGCCGTTTCATTGGCAGGCTTGAGAGGATGCAGTGGGGCTGGCCCTGGCCAGAGCCGCTTGCAGGGCTCTTCTGGTGATGGTGGTGCAATTCTGGAGGATTTCATGGGTCTGAGGGCGTGGGGGTATCGTTGGATGACCGGAAGGGGGTTCAGAAACTGAGGAGCGAAGCAAAGTATCAAACGAGCCCAACGGTTGCTCCTCAAAGCCAGAGTCGCTTCGATGCTTGCTCTCTAGGGGCGGGGAGAGACAGCCATGACTCCTTGAGGAACAGAGGAGGAGGGTCTCTATAGAGGTGCTGTTCCTCACCTCTGGATTCTGGGGCCAGTCATATCCCTGTCCACTCACGTTTCCTGAGCTGTCAGACAAGCAGTCCACCCCGCTTGCCAGCCCGGATGTGGCTATGGCCACAGACACACTCAGAGAGTGGGATCTCCTTCTACTTGGGGGGGTGTCGCCTTCTTGCATTTCCACCATCCTATTGGTTGAATGAACCTGGGCAGCACCCCCACAGGAGCCTCTCTGTTGGCTTGGGGAGCTCTTACTCAAGGCACTAGTAGCTTGAGATAGGTTTGGCATAGAATAGCACAGGCTGCTATTGACGAGAGCCAAGAATTTGCTGTGAGGGTTTCTGTATGGCTGGAGGAACATGGAAGGGACGTAGCCTGTAGTCCCATTATACCTGAAAGACCAAAAATGCAAAAACATGTCACTTTAAAAGCAAAATAAGATCCAGGATGACAAAAGTGGGTTTGTTTGTTTTTTCATTTTTTGCAGGTGGGTGGGGTGGGGAATGTTGCTGTGCATCCTGGAACAGCAGGCTACCTCTCACAGGGCTGAACTACCTTTCATTCTACTGTTTTTAGTTTATTTTGTACTAGCTGGCCCTGCATGCGTTGCTGTGCGTTAGTCTGTCAAATGGAGGGTAATAGCCCCCCCTTCAGATTCCCCTGAGTCTCAGAGTCCCCCTGTTTTACAGGATCTCGTGGTGGAGGCGGGGTTTGTGGGTGTGGGCTAGACTCCATGGGGAGGGAGGAGGAGGTGGAGGAGGAGCTGTGGGAATAACGCCACTTGAGGGCGCTGTTTTAGTTTGTGGAAAAGCAGGTTTTTACCTGCGCAGGTATGAGATGTGAGCAATCCGAGGTTGTGCAAACACTCAGGTAGTGGCATGGACCATTGTGTCCAAATTCCAGGACAAGCGGTCAAGCGGTTTCGGAGAAAAGTGGAGACCACAGTTTCACCTTTTTTACATTTTTATATATATAGATGACATAGATGGCATCTCCAAGCTTTTGATTACTAAAAGGCATCCCTGATGGTGGCTCCATCTTCCATGTGATGGCCCTTCAGATATTTGAAGATGGCTGTTACATCACTTCTCAGTCTTCTCCAGTCTTGTTTTAAATGTATGGGATTGGGTGGGGAGGGATTACTTGCTTTTAATTAGTGTAAAATGCCTTGAGATGGTGGTTGGAAGGCAGTTAATAAATCAGTGATAATTATGATAATATGCCAACAATGTCTGGTGCCCATCAGCAGTTTAGCTTCTGAGTTCTGTACCAGATGCAGCTTCCAAACCAACCTCAAGGGTAGCTCCATACTGAGTAATCAAACTTTGCTGTTACCAATGCTTGGAACGCTAGCAGACAAGTTATCCTGATCAACAGCCCCAGCCCCACTGGCTTACCAAACAAGCCACCATCCATCATCTGATTTCTCCAGCACTTCCACCACAACCCCAATCGTCACAGACAGCTCATCTGACTTCTTGGCCTCATAAGCCCGTGTGACATAATACAGCATCCCTGAAAGAAAAGAGGAGGAATTGTTTCCAGCTCACTACTTGTTCTCTTAAATTCAATACACCACATTAGCAAGGAAGAAGAAAGGCAACTGGGATGGGGAAAGGCAATTTCCCAAACCAAGATGTAAACTGAAGTACAGCTGTCCTCCATATTGCTTTTCTGGATCTTGCAGTGCAGTTCTTCAACCCAAAAATATGTATAAAGAGCCATACATTAGGGCAGGCACCCCCAAACTGTGGCCCTCCAGATGTTTTGGCCTACAACTCCCATGATCCCTAGTTAACAGGACCAGGGGTCGGGGAAGATGGGAATTGTAGTCCAAAACATCTGGAGGGCCGAAGTTTGGGGATGCCTGCATTAGGGGATTTGCTTCCAGATATTTTGGACTGTCTCTCTGTCTCCCATTAGCCCCAGCCAGCATAGCTGTATGAAGCTGGGGCTGATGGGAGAGTTGTAGCCCAAAGCAGCTGGAAGACACCAGGTTGATGGAGGCAACCCTGAGGTAGAGGTGCCAAATGACCTAACTCAGCACCAGAGCAATCTTAAGCCTATCTGGTGCCATGGTGCAGGGATCCCTCGGGCGCCCACCCCCACCCCCACCCTTCCCTCCCTTCCGCCGCCTCGATGGAGCACAACAGGAGGTCCCCAGCCCGGGAATCCAACCCCTGTCTCTTCCCACCGGCCCCAAAGACGGGCTCGTGCACCCGCTTTGGGGAGCCCCCGCACACTCCTTGGAGAGGTTACCTGGTCCGGAGCGCAAATGGGGCCACCGCGCCACTCCTCCCGCAGCTCCTCCGCCCCCCGGGCAGGCGAGGTGTCTCCGCTTTACGAAGATCGCCGAGCCAGAGGCGGCAATGGCGGCGGCAGTGGCAGAAAGGGAGACAGGGATGCTGCCACCTGTGCTCTGCCTCCGCCTGCTTGGCCGAAGCGGTTGCGCAGCGCTGCCGCCCAGGGAGCCCTGGCTGCCGCGCCAACGGGAGGCTTGCAGCCGGCTTCCCCGCAACAGCGGCCGCAGCCCGAGAAGAGGCGGGCAAGAGTGGCGCTCCCAGCAGGGCTTGAGGGCAGCTGCTCCCACAGGGAGGAGGCTCTGGGCACGGCACAGCATGGCATGGCGGAGGCGCCCTCCAAAGCGCCCTCCAGAACGTGGCACGTGGCACCTTGCACCAGTAGCCTCTATGGCTAAGACGCCCCTGTTCAGCACCTAAGGCACCTGCCTGGTGTTCCCATCTATGAGAAAGCATCAGAGTCACTTGAGAGACTTGTACAGACTCACCTGTCTCCTCTGTCTCCTCAGTGGCAGCTGCTTCCTCCGTCTCCTCCAGGTACGGGGCTGGGAACCAGGCAATTTGTTTCCAGTGGTTTTCCACCAGCCACCATCCTGCAGAAAAAAATGGCCCTGAAAGGAAGCTGAGTCCACCTGCAAGTTTCCCCCAGTGTGTCTTTTCTTTTTTTTTTAAAGACAGAACCTGATGAGTGTGGGGTCAACTCCACCCCTTAATCCCAATTTTGTGAGAGCATGGATGATGGGAGTTGTAGTCAACAACATCTGAGGGGCCACAGGTTTCCCAACTCTGTCAATAATCCTTAAGGTAAAGGTAAAGGGACCCCTGACCATTAGGTCCAGTCGTGACCGACTTTGGGGTTGCAGTGCTCATCTCGCGTTATTGGCTGAGGGAGCCGGCGTACAGCTTCCAGGTCATGTGGCCAGCATGACAAAGCCGCTTCTGGCAAACCAGAGCAGCACACGGAAACGCTGTTTACCTTCCTGCCGTTTACCTATTTATCTACTTGCACTTTGACGTGCTTTCGAACTGCTAGGTTGGCAGGAGCTGGGACTGAGCAACAGGAGCTCACCCCGTCGAGGGGATTTGAACTGCCGACCTTCTGATTGGTAAGCCCTAGGCTCTGTGGTTTAGCCCACATCCCTGCTCAATAATCCTTACAACAACCTTAAAAATGAGATATTTTTATTCTCAGAAAGAAAAGGGGAGGTGGCTGAGAGAAGCCTGCTTGTCCAAATCCAGCCAGTGAGCTCATGGCAGAAATGAGATTTGAATCTGGGAACTCCTGATTTGTGGGTCAAATCTCACAGCCACAGTGCTGTACCTGTTTTCCAGAATGCAGCATCAGCAGCGGATATGGGACAGGGGAAGGTTTGCTGGCGAAAGCTGTTCTGCTGTGTATTTTGTGCTATTATTTGTGAACCGATCTGCAATTTTTATTTTGATGAAGAGCAGGAAATAGCTGTGGTTCCTGCATATTTTTTGGAGGTTGGATCAGATGACCATTGAGGTCCCTTCCAACTCTACAATTTTTACTATTATTACCGGTATTATTATTATTATTATTATTATTACCGGTATTATTATTATTACCGGTATTATTATTATTATTATTATTATTATTATTATTATTATTATTATTTCTACCCCATCCATCTGGCTGGGTTTCCCCAGCCGCTCTGAGCGGCTTTCAACAGAACATTAAAAACAGAATAAAACTTCAAACACTAAAACTTCAAACATACCTGTCCTGTCTTTCGTGAGGACTTCAAGCATTTCCCCCTTGGTGGCTCTGAAGAGCCTGTTGCTTGTGTCTTTGGTCTCATAGGCTTCAATGCACCTATAACTCTGGGAGATGACCGGCTGGGTGATGGTTGTGCTGGGTGGCAAAGGTGTCTCTTTCTTCCCTGGTCCCATTTCAGAAGGCAAAATCACAATGCTGCAAAAGTGGGAGGAATGATTTGTCTGTTGTGATTCCTGCACTGCAGCGGGTTGGACTAGATGACCCTTGGGGGGGTCCCTTCCAACTCCAGTCCTATGATTCTATTTCTATGTCCCTTTTTGAACTGGAATAAATTCCAAAGAAATTACAGCAGATTGGGAAAACTTGTCTTCTCATTGCGCTTGGTCTCCAGTCTAATTTCATCCATGGTGACACAATTTATTACTATTATTGTAATTAGTTTATTAACTCCCTTCAGAATCAGTGTCTCTGGGTGTTTTACACATAAGATACTTTAAAACAACAAATACAACAAATACATTTGAAACAGGACTGAAACCCTAACAAGCGAAAACACACGGTGAAGACTCGTTTACCTAGCTGGGAAATCTGTTGGAACAAAAATGCCTCAACTGTTTCTGGGAAGTGTAGACAGTTGTATTTCAACACGAATGCTACTCCACAGAACAGAGGCAGCTGCATTAAAGCCTTGCTCCAAGTCACTCTCCAGAGTGGGCTTCTGAAATCTTTGGAACCTGCAGGAGAAACTCTCCCCGCAGACTTTGCCTAGTACAGTATATATTACTCGGTGTCTTTCAAGGCTGGAATCCTGGAAAACATCTCATCAGAAAAGCAGCAGACTGCAATATAGGAAGCAACGACCCATGGTCCATCTGTCACTGACTGGCAGAAGCTGTTATGGGTTTCAGGCAAGAGCTTTCCCCCAACCCTACCTGGAAATGTAATTGAGAATCAAAGCTGGGATCTTCTGCATGCAAAATAAAAAATGCTCCACCACTGAGTTAGGGCACTCCCCCGTACATAAAAGTATGCAAAGAAAGTAGGAAAGCATATAATCAAAATAGTGTGGTGCTGATTACGGCAATGTCATTGAACACCTGCATATTCCTGCAATGCAGGGGGTTGAACCTTGGGGTACCTTCGAACTCAACAATTCTATGATTCTATGAAAACATGGCCTATCAATAGCAATATCTCATTGATATGTCACTGCTTAGAATTAAGACAAATGCTTCAAACTCATATAACCATAAAGAAATCCGTGGTGCCATGTTGGCTGCAGGCCAGTGAGGTATCTTAGTTAGGAATCTTCGAAGTATCTCAATCAATTAATTTGACAGATCAGCTCTATAAAAACCCACATACACAATGATCCTTAGCAGTTTCCTTCAATGTGGCATTTTGCTTCAATTATTATTTCAACATACTCTGAAATGTGCACATCTCTGCAGTAGTTCATGTCATTTTCCATTTTGAAAACATACAGAAGTTAATTTGTCAGTTTCAGCTACCAAAAAAATGAAAGGGGGGGGAGCTTTCAGGAGCCAGTCTGTAATGACCACTCTTGCATCTGTCAGAGTTTGTTTGCAAATGACAGTCAGCAGCTCATGAAGGCAGCTCTTAGGGTCATAACTAAAATGTTTTTATTTCAGCTCAATCTATTTACCACCCTCTCTCCTCATCCTTGCCACAGCAACACTCCCATGTCTGCAACCCTGAGAATTAAAACCAGTACAATGAATAAAGCTAACTTCAGACACAGAATCACTTCCAACATTTGGGAAGCTTCGTTGTATTTTGGCATAATATTGGAAGTGGCAGGCCCACTGGCTTGCTAGGGGCTGGCAAGCCAAAGTTGGAAACCACATGTGAAGTGGGTTTGCAAACAACGGTTTGACTTTGCTTTAGGGTTGGTCTGAACAGACAAGCCACAGTGACGGGTGTTGCTTTGTTCTGGACCGCACACACAGGAGTGCTGTGAAGGTGGGAGGTAAAAGTTGGCAAGCAGCTCTGACTCATGAATTGACTGTTGTCACAGAAGGCTGGTCACCAGGCAAGGAGTGACAGAGCCCTACCATATTTTTTATAGGTTTTGGGGGTCATTCTGGAATGTTACCCACAGATCCCTTCCAAACCTATGGTCCTGTATCTGTGAGGTTAAAATCTATACGTGAAAACTTGCAGAGCCAACCAAACCAGTTCCTTTTTTATGTTAAGGGCCTTAGCTGCCCAGTTAAGGACAACCATTAAGATATCCAAAGAGGTTGCCCTGTTGCCTAAGTTTGTTTTTACTCTCCTCCCTCCCCATCCCTTTTCCTTTTCTGTTGTGTCATTTAGATTGTAAACCTGAGGGCAAGTTCCATATTATAATTAATTGTTGTAAAAAAAAAAAAAACCAACCCACCTTTCGATATAAAATGCACACAGAGACACCAGCCCCTCTAAATACATATATATATAATTTCATTTCTTAAAAAAGATGGTACCTGTTCTCTGGGAAAGAAGGATCCATATCTCGGCTTTGTGCTTCAAAAAAATGGATGACATCCTCTCCCTGGGAGATCCTGGCTTTTGTCTTCAGGAGCTCCTGACAGTAAATCTCCAGCAACATCAGACTCTCCCGGCACCTGCTCAACTTCTGGTTCTTCTTCAGCATCACATTTACATCTTGGAGGGGACCCAGCAGAAGGAGGAAAGCCATCAAGGGATGGTGTGGTAGCTCTTGGCAGCACCTCCCCTCCATCCCCTTTTCTTTATACTTCCTGCCTTGAGGCTACAAGTATTGTAAAGGTAAATCTAAAACATGGGAAGCTGCCTTATACCGAATCAGATCATGGGTCTACCTACCTCAGGTGCGGGGGACCTTTGTCCCACCCAAATATTGCTGAACTACAACGCCATTGTCCCTGGCCGCTGGCTGTGCTTGGTAAGCCTGGTGGGAGTTGTAGTTCAGCAACATCTGGAGGTTGATTGTTGTCAACAGTAAGCTATGGAACAGTATGAGAAACAAAGGAAGCTGCCTTACAGTGAGTTGGATCACTGATCCATCTGGCTCACAGCTGTTGAGGCTAACTAGGTTTTTAGATAAAGGACTTTCCCCATCCATATCTGGAGGTGCCGGGGATTGAACCCAAGACCTTCTACATGCACAGCAAGTGCTCTACCTCCAAGCTGCAACTTTCCCCCACCCCCTTGAGTGCCATGGAACAGAGTCTTTTCATGGCAATGGTACAGCTGCTGAGAGTGGGGAAGAAACATTGGAAGCTGCCTTTGTACAAAAGATTGAACTTTGGGGATTGAACCTGGGACCTTCTCCATGCAAGGCGGATGCTCTAGCCCTGAGCCATGGTCACCGAGCTTGTTGTAAAACCCAACTGCAATGGAGTGGGGATACAGCATTTCCCCCACTACAAGGAGGAGAAACTAAAAGTTATCTCTGTTGATGGGAGAGGCAAGGGATGCAAACAGCAGATGTCCCCAATCCGATTAAAATTAAAATCTAATGAAAGGCCTCCCTTCTTCCCCTGTTACCTTGAAACCTGGGGATGGTCCGGTCGGACTTCTTCAGGAGACCACTTTCAATAGGGAACTTTTTCTTCAAGACTTTCTAAGTGATGGGAGAAACAAGAAGGGAAAATGAGTACTACTATCAAGCTTCTCAACAGAGATCATTGTGCACAAGCAGGGGAAACTGGCCTCCCCAGTTTCAAATCTTACTCCCTTTACGTTCAAAAGCAAACTTACATGGAGTTTCTTAAATTCTTCAAACTCCCGGTAGATGAGAATGTTGTTTTGATCTGACCACGAGACGAAAAGCATCCAGACCTGGGGGGGGGGGGGGAAATAGAGCAGATGGTTCTTACAGGGCCTGGGTGCCTCCCAGCCATCTCTTAGGGTGGTGGGCCTGTTTAGGACCAGACACTACATTCTGGAAACCAAGACTTATGAGGAACAGATGAGGGAGCTGGGTATGCTTAGCCCGGAAAAGAGAAGATTGAGAGGTAATATGACACCCTTCTTCAAATAGGAGAAAGATTGTCACACAGATTGCTTGTTTCCTGCCGCTCTGGAGGGTAGTATCCAGAACCAATGGGTTCAAATTACAAGAAAGGAGATTCTGACTAAACATTAGGGAGAACTTTCTGGTGGTGGTAGCAACCATTCGACAGTGGAACAGACTATCGCAAAACCTTCATTGGAGGTTTTTAAGCGTAGGTTGGATGGCCATCTGCCAGGAAATCATTAGCTCTGATTCCTGCATTGGAGGGGGTTAGACTAGATGATCCTTTGTCTCCTTTTCCAACTCTACGGTTCTATGATTCTATGATTTTTGATAGAGTTATTTCACAGTAAAAAAAACCAATAAACAATTCAAATCAACTCCATATATAAAAACAAATTAAAATCAATTCCACACCTAAAAATATTTTCAGACCCAACACACATGCATTAACCGTGGGAGTCGCAGAGGGGCAACTGAAATACCTTTTGTTTTCTGTGCTTCAGCAAGCCCACTACTTTCACCTCCACGGGAAACCTGCCGCTGCTCATCTCCCCCAGAGGATGATGCTCCATCTGTCTTGCAAGATCTCTTTGAAGCACCTGCTTCCTGCAGGCAGGTATTTAGGAGCACCCAGGGAGGAGGGGCCAGCTTTTCCCAGCTGGCTCTAAAACTCAGGTTTCCTCCTCCGCCCAGAAGTTCCAAGTTCTGGTAACCCTAGTGAGATTCTTTGGGGAAAGGAGGTAGGTATTGAGCCCAGACCGCCTACAAGGCCATCTCTCAGGAGATCAACCTTGTTTGTTTGTTTCTTTGTTTGTTGCTACACCTTGGCACATTCAAAAGGGTGGCATAGAGTGACAGGAGCAGGGAGACACAGGCTCACATCTCATAGGAAGCTGCCTTATATTTATGTCTTGACCCATCTTGCTCAGTATTGTCTTCACTGATGGGAAGCAGCTCTCCAGGGTTTCAGGCAGGGGGCATTCCCAGCCCTAGCTGAAGATGCTGAAGGTTGAACCTTGGACTTTCTGCATACAAAAGAGATGCACTGAGTCATGACCCTTTTATCCACACCCTGACAACAGAGCACTTTCCCCCTAGTTGCTACCCCACAAAGCTCATTCCACATTAAAGGGAGAAGTTTTGCTGCACTGGCTATAGCAAGCTGAAAAGGTTATGGTACTTCTTTTGGTTTCATTTTTGCGGTTTTTTTTTTTGTACTGTCACAGGGGTGTTGATGGGCTACTTCAGAGTAACGACGCCACACCGCTCTGCATTTTATCTTTTATTTGGTGCTGCGTATTTACAGTGCTATTTACAGAGACACATCTTAACCGCTTGAGTCAGAACCTCCGAATGGCGTTTGGCGCGTCTTTCTCCAACATAACAACTTAGGGAGACCCAGCCTCTTCCCCCGACGCTTCCTGCGCAATTCCGGAGTTGGGGGGATCGGTCTACCCCCCTTGCTTTCCCCTTCCTGTCCCACCTGGGACGATGGCTCCGCTACCTTGCCAGAGCCTCGGACACCACTTCCTGCTTCCCCACTTGAGTCGGAACTCTCCCTGCTTTCCTCCATGCTCGGGGATGGGCTGGACCTCAAGATGGGAGGGACTTCGCAATATCCCTTGTCCCTCACAGGTACCATCCCTTGCTCCCTTTGGAGCGGCTTCCAAGACTGAATTACTCTGCAAAGTTAACAGTCAATCTTAACTACTGTAGTTTAAAAACCCAGCTTGACTTAAAAATAAACAGATAAAATAGAATAAAGTTTTTTTTAAGCATCATATATACGGTAATAATAAGGGACCCAGGTGGCGCTGTGGGTTAAACCACTGAGCCTAGGGCTTGCTGATCAGAAGGTCGGCGGTTCGAATCCCTGTGACGGGGTGAGCTCCCGTTGCTCGGTCCCAGCTCCTGCCAACCTAGCAGTTCGAAAGCACGTCAAAATGCAAGTAGATAAATAGGAACCGCTACAGCGGGAAGGTAAACGGCGTTTCCGTGTGCCGCTCTGGTTCGCCAGAAGTGGCTTTGTCATGCTGGCCATGTGACCTGGAAGCTGTACGCTGGCTCCCTCGGCCAATAATGCGAGATGAGCGCGCAACCCCGGAGTCGGTCACGACTGGACCTAATGGTCAGGGGTCCCTTTACCTTTACCTTTATACGGTAATAATAAGATATATCACAGGCAGAAATGTCTGTAAGAAACAAATGCACAAGTTAGCCCTGGTGCTTCTGCTTATGAGGATTGCCAGCTTACTAAAAAAAATATGTTGATACAAGATGCATTTTAATTGTGACATCATCTGTTGCACCTTGTAGGCAGATGCCCTCGACCTGCTTTTGATCCAAAACCTGCCTCCCCCCCCCAGCCTTCCATATTTGGAAAGAGAGACACACAGGGATAATGGAGGGAGCAGAATTTGTTAATTTGTTCCACCAATTCAAACTCAATGAAGACGCATCCTAATAAATACCACCACCACCCCCCCCCACACACACGGACCACACTTCATTCATATGGGCCAAGCCAGCTGACTCCCAGTGCTCTGAACCTCCAATCTGTGGGAGTTATTTTATCATGAGTAGGAATTTTAGAGAATTCAGACAAAAACAAAATCGGAACAGAGATCGCTGCAGCTTGTGTGTTCATCTGTGGTCAGAAAAGGAAACCCATCAGGTGAATACAATATTCATTCACAACTTTGTTATTTGTTTAAGTCTGAAATGATACATAGTTAGTGACTTTTTTCTATATCAGTTTGACATTTCCTTCACACTGAAATGAATTTAAGTTACATTAATTTTGTAAATAGTTACGTAGTGGACAGAGAGACAAATAATGTACAGTAGTCCAAAACATTATTATTGCAATTATGATGATTTCAGTGTGATTTGTGCATTGCAGGGGGTTGGACTAGATGACCCTTGGTCTGCAATTCTATGATTCTATTGTATTTATATGTCACATTTTTTTCAAAGGATGGTTTTCCCCATCCTCATTTAATCTGCACAACAACCCTATTAAAACCATGGAGAGACCTGGTCTGAATAAGGACATTGGATTCTTATCTCATTATACATGATAAAGCTTTCTTTAGCCATCTCACCCCTTGCTTTTTCCTGCAAGACCAATTGCAGTCGTTAACAGTCGTTAACAGGTTTACCACTCCTATCAGCCAATCACCCATTCCCACGACCCTTCTGAGTGATACCCCTCCCCACCCTCTGATTATACATAAGAGTCTGGTGACTTCTGTTTCAGTGTATCTGAAGAAGTGTGCATGCACACGAAAGCTCATACCTATGACAAACTTAGTTGGTCTCTAAGGTGCTACTGGAAGGAATATTTTTATTTTTTGTTTCAACTACGTCAGACCAACACTGCTACCTACTTGTAACTAGTCCTATGGAGTAGGTTAGGCTGAGAAATGTGGAGAGTGCCAGGTTGAAGGATGGTGTACAAATCACAGTGAACTTTACACTGTGGTTGGTGGTGATGGTTCACAAGGTCTTGTTCAGTGGTTTTGGTGTGTACCCACTCCCCTTTTTTTATGCCCATGGCAGCCATTTTGTGCTGGCACCCACGGGGCGCTTTGATCAAGACACCTGATTTTTTTTAAAACAACAAAAGCACTGCCCAATTATGCAGCTATTTGCTCCTACCCTCCCAAATTTGCATTCCGTTCTCTCTCTCCTCTCCCTCACCAAGGAATGCATTGCGCAAAGTACCCTTGTCATGTCTCTGACTTTGACAAGGAAACGCTGAAATTAAAGAAATTCCCCCAAAGAAACAGATAAGTACGGCAGTATTTGCAAAGTCAATATTATTTCCTTGATGCTGATGGATATGTGCTGTTAATTATTAAGGGGTTGAAGTACTGTATATTGTTGCAACACGTTGGGTGGGGGGCACGACGACTGGTGAACAGACAGGGCATCAGGAAGTGGTACAAACTGCGAGCAAAACTTTGAAGAATTCTTGGCTGGGCAAAGAGAGCAAGTTAGCCACAGTGGGATCTGCTCACGAAATAGGTCTATCTATCTGGCAAGGGTAAAATGCTGACTCGGCTCCACCAACGCTCTGCCCCACAAGGGTTTTTGTGGGGCCAGGCCAGCTCCAGGATCTGACGGTCCTGTCAGGCAGTGGTGCCATCACGGCAGGAATCTGGGGTAAATATCCATGGGTCCCACTTGGCACAATGACCAGGAGGCGCCCCCCCCAAAAAAAACTTAACTAGGCTGGCATACCACATTTTAAAGTAAGGGAAGGGGTTCACATTTCCATCAAAATGGGGAAAGCCCCCATAAGCCAGTGTGGTTATAGAGTGCCGGACCAACATCTGGCAGACCAGGGTTCAAATCCCAACTTGGCCATGAAGCTCACCGGATGACCTTGGGCCAGTCCCTGCCTCTCAGCCTAACCTACCTCGCAGGGTTGTTGTGATGAGGAAAGGGAGAACCATATAAGCCACCTTGAGCTCCTTGGAGGAAAGCTGGGGTATAAATGAAATAAATAATAAAATAAGCCATTTGTTCCAAAGTCTAAGGCTGCGTACACAGCATATGTTTAAATCACATTCCCCTTCCCACCCCAAAGAATCCTGGGAACTGTAGTTTACAATTAACAAATAATGGGAATACTACCGTTCCCAGGATTAATTGGCAGAGAATGTGCTTAAAAACCATGGTGTGCAAGCACCTGCTCTCAGGCAAGGCATCCTAAAGGGCCACTAAGGGTTGCAGACCCAGGAATTCCCTGGTGCTCTATCAATATTGAGAAATAATCCATTATAATTTATCTGACAACACAAGTTTCTCCTATTCCTGAGGGAAGGATCTGAACCAATTGATTCAAATTACAAGAAAGGTGATTGTGAATTTATAAGTACAGTGGTACCTCGGTTTAAGTACACAATTGATTCCGGAAGTTTGTACTTAACCTGAAGCGTACTTAACCTGAGGCGAACTTTCCCATTGAAAGTACTGGAAAGTGGATTAATCCGTTCCAGACGGGTCCGCGGAGTACTTAAACTGAAAGTACTCAAACCGAAGCGTACTTAAACCGAGGTATGACTGTATTCAGGAATAACTTCATGAGGGGAAGAGCTGCTTGACAGTTGAACAGACTCCCTCATAAATTCTCCCTCTACAATTCTGTGATTGTATGATCCCCATGAACATGAATACACGTAGTGAGAAGTACACAGACATAGGTCACATTTGCACCATACATTTAGGGCACAATTAATGTACATTTCAAGCACACAGCTTCCTTCCCCGCCCCTCCGAATCCTGGGGACTGTAGTTTGTTAAGGTTGCTTGGGATTGTAGCTCTGTGAGGGGGTACACTACAGTTCCCAAAAATTCCTGGGAAGAGTTCTCTGGGAATATGATTGATAAATGTTTTTGGGATTGTAGTTCCTTGTGGGAAATAAAGGTCTCCTAGCAACTCTGAGCACCCTTAACAAACTACACCTCCCAGCGTTCTTTGGGGGAAGCTATATTAAAGTTATTTTAGCATACCATGCTAAAGCGGTATTATAGCACTTTAAATGCATTGTGTGAATGTGACCATCGTTGATTGGGAAGTCTTGTGCAACAATGGGCTTTGATCTGATCCAGTGGATCTCTTGTAATATTCTTAGATCTTTCCTGAATCAAAAATATTCCATCCCAGACCTCAAGTAGCTGGAAGCTGATGGAGAAGAGAAATGATCCCTTGAGGAAGCTGGTATGCCACACTATAAAGGACTGCAGAAACATCCGTGGTCAAAAGTCCTGCTCAATGTAGTCCAGAGATTGCAAATATTTACAGTACAGCAACCTGGAGTGTGAATTTGCATGCTCTGATTTCCTCATATGTGAAAACAAAGTAAAAGTAAAAATGTCATACTTGACTGCCACAATTTATTATCTTATTTCCTTGGGAAAACACCTTTCTGACTCAGAAGCCCAACCTAAACATTTACTAGCTATTTGCTGCCCTGGTCATTTGGGGGAATGGGAGAACATCAGTGTCAAAAAAATTTCCTAGATAGCTTAAGAGAGGTTGACAGGGCAGTTCCAACACCGGCTTGCTACATGTGCCATGTTTCTGGAGCTCAAAGCAGAAATTCAGCATGAGGTCCAGGCCTGGAGCCTCTGTCCTGTTGCTGATGGGCAGTTCCAAAGCCGTTGCAGAAGCCCAAGTGCGACTTTTTGAGTTTCTGGTCCATGGTCTCTCTAGATTCAGAGGTGCTAATACAGCTTCCTGCCAAGGGTGCAAGAGATGGGGGTGGGAACCAATATGGTTTCATGCCAAGAACACACAGGAGCCTAGTTACGCCTCTGCCCTAAGATAGTTGGATAGAAGAATGTTAAACTGTAACTGCTTTTACATGTTTTTAATTATAATTGTTTTTTTAACTGTTTTAACTGTTTTAGAATGGCTTGGCTTGGCTTTTAAACTGTGCATCTGCCATTCTCAGCTCCTTTGGAAGAAAGAGTTGGATATAAATTCAATTATTATTATTATTATTATTATTATTATTATTATTATTATTAATAATAATAAATTAGCATATGAAAAGTTGATGCACATCTATGTTTTTTTTGTGGGTGATGCATTTCCTCTTTATGTAGAAAAGTAACACCCCCACATACACAAAGTCACATTCAGTGAGGCTCTAATATGTCAGTTTGTTCTTCCGCTCGGCTTCTGGAGGAAAAAAAATTCAAAGAAACCCCACCCATGCCAAAACATCTTAAAACCAGGAAGCAATGGCTCAGCTCCATTCACAAGGCTCAGATGAGAGACCATGTGAATGATCCCCACCGTAAAAGCAGATCAACCTTACGGTAACTCTGGACTTTACAGGGCCCTTGGAAATTCACATCCTTCCTGTAAAAAATAAAAATAAAGTTGATACATATCGACTGTGTCCAGTGCAAATACCAGCAGCGCCTGCAAATTAAGTGTGCGCACACACACAAAAGCAGGCAAAGTGTTACGAGGTAGCATTTGAATGTAGAAGAAAATAAATATAAACAGAAAACGTGGATCTAAAATTTGGAGATTCTTGAATTTGTTCTTCCATTGCTAGCACCACAGCCAGCCAACCCAAGTTGCGTATCTGGCAGCAGAATGCAAGAGGCAGCGCTTCACCCACCTGTTCCACTGCTTCCACCTGGGCAGAGAAGCCAAGCAAGCAGCAACACTTTAAAGAAAATCCTGCCTCCTGCCAAGTTTGGCAAGTGCTGGGGCACAGCAGCAGCAAATGTGGAACGCAGCGGGTGGGGCCAGAAGGTGGCAGTGACCATTTTGCCCCAGGTGGCTAAACTGCATGGGTCACCCCTGCCTAGCACCCAGATACAACCAACATATGCAGCTAACAGAGCAATCCTATTGTGGTTTACTGAATCAATTTGCATAGCTCAGTGGCAGAGCATCAAGGCAATTCTGAACATTTCAGAACATCTGCACAGTTTTGCTCATGCACCAAAAAGCATGGAAATTTGCAATTGCAGGTACTCAGACCTACCATCTGCATCAGGTAAGCAGCAAGCAATTCCACAGCAGCCTTTCCTAGCTAGAATGTTCCATATGTTTTGGATGTGTTCGACTAGGACAGGCATAGGCAACCTTGGCTCTCCAGATGTTTTGGAACTACAACTCCCATGAACCCTAGCTAACATGGCCAGTGGTCAGGGATCATGGGAGTTGTAGTTCCAAAACATCTGGAGAGCCAAGGTTGCCTATGCCTGGACTAGGATCTGCGAAAGCAGGGTTCAAATCCCAACTCAGCCATGAAGTCCACTAGGTCAGTGGTCCTCAACCTTGGGCCTCCAGATGTTTTTGGCCTACAACTCCCATGATCCCTAGCTAGCAGGACCAGTGGTCAGGGATGATGGGAATTGTAGTCTCAAAACATCTGGAGGCCCAAGGTTGAGGACCTCTGCACTAGGTGACCTTGGGCCAGTTCCTCTCTCTCTCTCTCTCTCTCTCTCTCTCTCTCTCTCTCTCTCTCTGCCCAACACAGAGTAACACATTCAGTTCAGTATTGTCTACACCATTGGTATTCAGCTGGTAGGTCAGCACCCACTACTAACATGCTGCAGACAGATCCAAGGTGGGTTGCAACAGGAGCACTACCACCCTGCAAATATATGGTGAAAGATTAAGAAATGGGTCCCCAAATGCATGTAGGTCCTGGGTCTTAAAAGGCTGAAGATACCTGGTTTGCATTGATTGGCAGCAGCTCTCCAATATTTCAGACAGGGTCTCCCCCAGTCCCACCAGGAGATGCTGAGGACTCAACCTTAGCATGCCTTCTGCATGCTGAGCAGTTGTTCTACCACTGAGCTATGGCCCTAGCTCACAAGGTTGCTGTCAGGATAAAATGGAGAAGGTGGAGGCTGAAGTGTGTGTGCTCTGTGGAGGAAAGGTGGGATAGAAGTATAAGAAGAAATAAACTATCTAAACTAGCCTATAAGTGAACAAACTACAGTATCTAGTAGCAGTATCCCGTACCTATGGGACCGCCTCTCCCGGTATGCCCCACAGAGGACATTAAGGTCCACAAATAATAACATACAGTACTGGAGATCCCGAGTCACAAGGTGGTTAGACTGGCCTCGACCAGGACCAGGGCCTTCTCAGTACTAGCCCCAACCTGGTGGAACACTCTCTCAGGAGACTAGGGCCCAGCGGGAGTTGTCATCTTTTCGTAGGGCTTGCAAGACAGAGATGTTCTGCTTGGCCTTTGGACTGACTCAGTCTCACCCCGGTGTTCCCCTCCCCTAAGGCTTTATCCTACAGATACTTAAATGAGGTTGCACTTGTAGATTCCTAATTTTAAAATTTAATTTTAACATTGTATTTAATCTGCATTTTAATTGAATTATTTCTTTTATGCTTGCTTTGGTATTCTTGTTGTTAGCCGCCCTGAGCCCAGTCTTGACTGGGAAGGGCGGGGTATAAATAAAATTATTATTATTATTATTATTATTATTATTATTATTATTATTATTATATTTTTAAGTCACTCCTAATAATCTGTATATAAATTATTATAAAAGTGGTATATAAATTTTGTTAAATAAAAAGAGAGGAAATGTTCAGACTTTCAAACAATATGTTATGCCTGAGCCTTCATTGCTGAAACTCCCAACAGCATTTTCATGCTCACAAAGTCCTGATGAAGGCTCAAGGAACCATTGTGACATAACCCATTTGAGCAGAGTGAAGGGGCAATAGGCTGTCAGCAGTGGCAGAAGTTGGGGGCTCCCGGCTATTAAAAAGCCACATAAAGTCTTTTCATACTGCTTGAGGACTCAACTCCTTATTTGACGTTCATAATTGCTGGATCGATTTTAAATCCCAGGACTGGAGCTAACATTTGCTTGGATTTGGCACCATTGATAGGGAACTGCCTGCTGTGTCCTCCGCTTTGAAGTCACCCTGGTCTTTGGGCCTCCAGCACCTTCTTCAGCATGTCCAACCCATCTAAAAGGCATTTGATGCTGGTGTTCTACTGGGTTAGGAAGAAGCCCCTGACAGAGAAGCTATCCCCTTCCATCTCGGCCAAACCTTGTGCGTCAGCGCCGGCTTTTAACACTCCTCACATCTCACCATACTTCACAAGGAGCAAGACACAACCCACTCCGCTCAGGAGGTCCTCCAGGCGCAGGTTGCTGCGATTGCCGAATCTCACCGACCCCATGTTTTTAAGATCTGTCCTTGGCAGCTTAGGCCGGAAGAGAGCCCGCAGGCGTGGCAAGCAAAAGAAGACTCCAGCAGAAACAGGAAAAGGGGTGAGGACTAGGCTAGAGGACTAGGCTCCCAAGCTATTTGTGGGGTGGGATTGCTTTGTTCTCACAATCTCTACCCTTGAACCACGTAAGGACATAAGAAGAGCCTGCTGGATAAGGCCACATTGGCCTGTCTAGTCCAGCATCCTGTTCTCACTGTGGCCAACCAGAAACAAGAGCATTCTGTATATTCCCTTCCTGCATCTTCCAGCAACTACTATTCACAAACATTACTGCCACTGACTGTGGAAGTAGAGCATAGCCATCGTGCCTAGTGGCCACTGATAGCCTTTTCCTGCATAAAACCATCCAAGTTGGTGGCCGTCACAGCTTTCTGTGGGCTTGAGCTTCCAGAGGGGTAGCTGAGCCATGCCTGCTGCAGCAAAAACATGCATTAAAAGTACATGATTTATCCCAAAGAATCCTGGGAACTGCAGTTTGTAAATTGTAAATTGTAAATTTGTAAATTGTAGATTGCAGTTTGCAAATTGTAGCTATGCAGTAGAAGGGTAATCTACAGTTCCCAGGATTCTTACAGGGGAGAAGCAATAATGCTTTTAATGTCTGGTGTGTACACAGCCTCAAATTAGCTACGCCACCTCTGCAATACTAGAGCAAAGATTATAATGCATATTGTTGTTGTTGTTGTTGTTGTTGTACTTTTATAAATATTATAAAACCCATTCCTACAAGCCATGTAGTCTGGAATAAACTCAGTCACCCCTCCTATCATTAATTGTAGTCATAGGAGTTCCTACATGCAAATGGAGTTCATTAATTTTAATAGAGCTACTCCAGAATAAAGAAAACTGCAGCTTATGCCATTACACTAAATGCTAATTAGGCTTGACATTTGATAATTATATAGCCATAAAGTAAACAAGTTAGAAAATAATTGCTGGTGTTACAATTGTTCTGGCTGACAGCACTTGAAGGCCCAGCAGATGTAGAGGATGTCTAGATAAAATGGAATGTGAGAGACATAAAAAGCAAAAAATTGTAAATTATATTATTTATTTGCTAACAATGCATTGTTTTTTTTAAACGAAAAAATATATTCACACCTAAATTCCCATCCATTATTATTGGTGTGTTAACCAGACTGCATTATTAATATTATTATGAACAGTTGAAACCTCCTCCCTTAGTTTTCATCTACTGTTATTACTGCAGTCTATTAATAAGAATAATATTATTCTTAATACGAATATTAGTGTTATTAATACTGAGGTCTTCTTCATAGGCTGCAAAAATAACAACGGCACCCCACCCTTCCTAGGAAGCGGCCTACTGGAGTTGCCATGACAACCGCTCTCAGCCTCCTCTTTCTCCCCCCACGAACGGGCGGGCCCCTTCTGGCCCAGCATGCTTTGCGCGCACCCAACATGGCGGCGCCCAGCCCCAGCACGTCCCGGCCGGCGCCCGCTTTCCCTTTCCCCTTCCCCGCCTCGACGGCCGGGGCTGAAAAACCCGCGGAGGGGCAGCCTCTGCCGGCCGCCGAACCGAAGAAGAAGAAGCCGCCCTGTCGGGCCTGCACGGACTTCAGGAGTTGGATACGGGATCAGAGGAAGCAGTCGGACCTGGTGAGGGCTGGGAGTGGGGCTCCGGAAGGCCGCAGGGAGGGCGGGAGGAGGGAGCCGTGGCTGTTGGGAGCCCAGCGAGGACGCAAGGCGGGAGCGGGCGGAGCTGTGCGAGTTCACTTTGGGAGGGGGCGAGAGCAGCCGGTCCCCTGCTTGCCTTGGAACTAAGGGGCGTTATACTGTATCTGCTTCTGTGGAGTGGAGGGTGAGGGAGAAGCTCGTAGACGATGGCGCGATCTTATTAACTTATTACATGTACATCCATTGCTTTTTTTTCCTTTAAAAATGTTTAGGGGTACTCTCATTTTGACTCAAGAAATTCACCATTTTATAGTTCAATTCGGGAAAAATAAATACAGTAAATGGACAAAGGGACAAAGATTCACAAAATGTTTAGGGGTATGCGTACCTCTGCGTTCCCCCAGGAAAAAGCACTGTGTATATCCCACCTTCCCCTAAGAAGTGCAAGGTGGAGTGCATGGCTCTCTGTCTCCTCGTTTTATCCTCGCAACAACTGTAAAGGTTAGGCTGAGAGACAGTGACTAGCCTAAGGTCACCCACTGAGCTTCATAGTTGAGTGGGGATTCGAACCCTGGTCTGTCATGTCTTAGTCCAACACTGTAACCGCTACACAACTTCAACAACTCCTTAACAACTATCTCAAGGTGAGACACACAAAAGGTAATTAAAAATACCAAACCAACAGATACATTTAGCACAAAACTAAAATCCTAGCAAGTGGGCACTTGCAGTAAAGACCCATTGATCCAGCTGGGAAAGCCTGTTGGAACAAAAACGTCTTCAGCTGTTTCTGGAAACTCTAGGTGGCTCATGGGGCATTATGGGATGTAAGGAGAGGAGTGTCACAGGGTTGAACTTGCCCTTTGGACATGGAGAGAGTGTTGTAAAAAGTATATATATGACCCGCCTATTCCTGATCATTATGGAATGAAGCATGTGGGGCAGAGATATTCTCCTTCCTTGTTGAATTTATAGAGACATGACAAGCTGCCTTATACTTGGCTATAAACTCCCTTGAGCATTAAAAACATTAGGTATGACTGCTGAAAGTAAATAACTAAAAGATTTCTGATTCAGTACCAAGAGTTTAACTCTCTGAGTTATATCCAACTAAGCTCTACTCAGATAAGACCCACTGGAATTAAAGAACCTAAGTTAGGCATGCCCATTAATTTCAACAGGTATCCTCTGTGTAGCATTTGCTACAACCCTCTATTCAGCTTTTTTACAGGGTCCAGTGGGACCATGGGTTGATCTTCTTTGTTCAAAGGCCTTTCCCCAGAAGCTCTTTAAACCTGTGGAACTCTTCAGACCTCTAGGAAATACAGTGGTACCTCTGGTTACAGACACTTCAGGTTACAGACACCGTTAACCCAGAAATAGTACCTTGGGTTAAGAACTTTGCTTCAGGATGAGAACAGAAATTGTGTGGCGGCAGCGGGAGGCCCCCATTAGCTAAAGTGCTACCTCAGGTTAAGAACAGTTTCAGGTTAAGAACGGACCTCCAGAACGAATTAAGTTCTTAACCCAAGGTACCACTGTAGTGGATTCAATGCCTTTCTGCCCTGAGGATGCGGTGGCTCTGTCTCAGGGTTCAAAATTAGCAGGGCACCAGGCATATTTTGCACCTAAAGATTCTCCATTTGCGAGCACCTCAAAAAGTCTGGGTGCCATTTTTTTCGCCTGGGTGACACTCAAGGATTACTGAAATTGTGTGCTTTGAAGCCTCAGAAGTATATGTTAAGAATAGATACAGCAATATGTTAAGGAATTTAACAGTAGAATGTTTTGAAAACTGAAGTATGGTACCAATATTTTTATTGTAAACACCAAATTAAGCATGTATTAACAATGTTTGCTAAAAATGTGATATTAACATGTGAATTGTGTATTAGTTCATGCTTATCAAAATAATAAATAAAATACCCCCCGCCCCCCAGTGTGCCTAGACATTCTGTTTTGGCGCCATCTGATCTCATTTTTTGACAGAATTACAAGCCTGGTAGATGAAGGGAACGCTGTGGATGTAGCCTATCTTGATTTCAGCAAGGCCTTTGACAAGGTGCCCCATGATATTCTTGTAAAGAAGCTGGTAAAATGTGGGCTAGACAATGCTACCATTCAGTGGATTTGTAGCTGGATTACTGACCGAACCCAAAGGGTGCTCATCAATGGCTCCTCCTCATCCTGGAGAGTAGTGACTAGTGGGGTGCCACAGGGTTCTGTCTTGGGCAAAGTCTTGTTCAACATCTTTATCAATGACTTGGATGATGGGCTTGAGGGAATCCTGAGCAAGTTTGCAGATGACACCAAGTTGGGAGGGGTGGCTAACACCCCAGAGGACAGGATCACACTTCAGAATGACCTTAACAGATTAGACAACTGGGCCAAAGCAAACAAGATGAATTTTAACAAGGAGAAATGTAAAGTACTACACTTGGGCAAAAAAAATGAAAGGCACAAATACAGGATGGGAGACACCTGGCTTGAGAGCAGTACATGTGAAAAGGATCTAGGAGTTTTGGTTGACCACAAACTTGACATGAGTCAGCAGTGTGATGCAGCAGCTAAAAAAGCCAATGCAATTCTGGGCTGCATCAATAGGAGTATAGCATCTAGATCAAGGGAAGTAATAGTACCACTGTATTCTGCTCTGGTCAGACCTCACCTGGAGTATTGTGTCCAGTTCTGGGCACCACAGTTCAAGAAGGATACTGATAAGCTGGAACGTGTCCAGAAGAGGGCAACCAAAATGGTCAAAGGCCTGGAAACGATGCCTTATGAGGAACGGCTTAGGGAGCTGGGTATGTTTAGCCTGGAGAAGAGAAGGTTAAGGGGTGATATGATAACCATGTTCAAATATATAAAAGGATGTCATATAAAGGAGGGAGAAAGGTTGTTTTCTGCTGCTCCAGAGAAGCAGACACGGAGCAACGGATTCAAACTACAAGAAAGAAAATTCCACCTAAACATTAGGAAGAACTTCCTGACAGTAAGAGCTATTCGGCAGTGGAATTTGCTGCCAAGGAGTGTGGTGGAGTCTCCTTCTTTGGAGGTCTTTAAGCAGAGGCTTGACAGGCATATGTCAAGAATGCTTTGATGGTGTTTCCTGCTTGGCAGGGGGTTGGACTGGATGGCCCTTGTGGTCTCTTCCAACTCTATGATTCTATGATTCTAACCCAAGTCCCAGAAGCCATTTGGCTCTTGGCTTTCCTATCCCAGTTTCTAACACTGCTCTGTTTCTGGAGTCTCATAAAGCTTTGTGGTGGGATATTCTTGCCATTGTAGTTCCACTTATTGGTGCTCTGGCTCAGCTTTGGAGAGATTCTTGCGGGGTATAAGGAAGATTTGGACATAGCTTCTGTAGTTTTACTAATTACAGCTGAAAACTATGAATACAAATATTGGTGAGGTGTTGTGTCTCTTAAAATGCATAACTGCTGTGCTGACATCACAGTGTGACTTTGCATAGTATGCTTTGCCCAACCTGGCTTAATCCCCAGAGGACAGTTTGCATAGGCAGTGGAAGGAGAAGCGAGCAGAGCCTTTGACGCAGCTGTAACTTACAAATCTGCTTTAGAGTCACAGTGTGCAGGACTGTTCTGTGTTTTCACTGCCTTGTTGCTGATGAGTACATTTTTTTTCCAATCTAGGAAACAGGAGCCACAGAGAAAGAGTTACCTCCTGATTGCCCTTTAGATAGAGAACAACTGGGGAGAAGTTCGTGGTCATTTCTTCATACGATGGCAGCATTTTACCCAGATCGGCCCACTAAAACTGAGCAGAAAGACATGGTTCAGTTCATCCACTTATTTGCCAAGTTTTTCCCTTGTGACGAATGTGCGGAGGACCTGAGAAGCAGGTGAGTGAACCAGCCAAGTAGGTCCCATGCCTCACTTGCAAGAGGTGGCATTTAGCTTCACAATGTTGTTTCTGTTAACCGCAATACTAGGTAACTAAGCACCCACCTTGAGGCTTGCTCTTGTTTCTGTGTAAGGTCCAAGTGATGAGCCATCCTAAATCACTGACAGTTTTGCCTGTAATTTTCAAACCTGCTCTCTTGAGAATGTGATGCCATTTCCACACTTCCCAAGAATTTATCTGGGGTGAGAATATAATCCAATTTCACACCAGTACTAACTCTCTCTTAACTTCCCAACCCATGAATCTTGGTATGAGGTGGATTGTAGTAGAGGCTGGGTCCATCAGGGAAGTGAGGAACTGTCCTGCTAACATCCGTCTGCCCTCTGCCAATCTCCACCTGCCTACCTCCTTACAACCAGTCTGGGAAGTGGCACTGCTTGCCATCTTCCTCCTGCGCCTTAGTTTCAGTGTTGCCCCTTGCAAAACTTTGTAGAGAGGAGGATTGGGACACAACTAGAAGGAGTTGGTTGTACCTGTTATAGGTTCTGGCTTCACCTACTGTTGGGCTCCTTGACTTTCACCCCCACCAGCCCTAGGGTGAATGGGAAGTTCAACAAAATGCCATTGGACTCTGTTTGGTTTTCCCTCATACACAGAATACGAAGAAACCATCCTGATGCCAGCAACCGGCGTAATTTGACACAGTGGTTCTGCCAGCTTCACAACGAGGTCAATAAGAAGCTGGGGAAGCCTGAATTTGACTGTTCCCTTATAGATCAGCGTTGGCGAGATGGCTGGAAGGACGGGTCCTGCGAATAGATATCCTAGCAGATGCAAGATTGGTCCACCTTGATTAAAAGAAGCTAGAAAGAAAGATAGAACTATGAAATCAAGCCTTGTATGGACTTTTGCTGAAGCGTACAATTGTGCTTTGGTATTGAGGTTGTGGTGATATGGGAGGAGGAGGAGGAGGAAGAGGTGCTGCAGGTATTAGAATAGATGTCGATTGTTTCTGATTCTTGAAAAAGTAACAAGAAGGTCCTGAAGTAAGCTAGTCTTATGGGAATTTTCTACCTGCTGGTTGTCTCCTTTTCCAGACCACGTATTTACTAGCAAATGCTGCCTTAAATTTTTTATCAGTACCGGTACTTTCTTCGTGGTAGGGAAAAACATTTCTCCAGCCACTGAACTAGGCTGGGGGGGGGGGGGAATGTTTTAGGACTTTTTTGCTACCCCCAGTTCTGCAATCTGCCTTCATTTTGTTTGTCTCTATGATCAGATTTTACGTTGTGTCTTTTTTCTTCCCTTATCCTTGTAATCTGGAATGGTTTAAAAATTATTTTAAAGAGAGTACAACAGTAATTTAACTACTCTGGAGCTGCAGGGCTCCCTTTGTTCAAGGGATACTAAAGCCAGCCTTTCCCAACTTTGTGCCCTTCAGCTGTTTAGGACTACAACTTCCAGTGTCCTCAGCACAGCCATTCTGACTGGTGCCAGTGGGAATTGTAGTGCAAAACAGCTGAAGGGCACCAGGTTGAGGAAGGCTGCCTTATGTTTTCCACAGGTTAATTAAGGTACAAAGAAACTTAGAGTTGTAGAATCCCAGTAACTTCTCTTTTGCTGAAGTCCTAAAGCAGGGGAAATAAAGTAATTTCTGAGTGCAAGTCTAGGTCTCACATTTCAGCTTTGTCAACAGATATTGTTCTTTGATTTCTCTGTCTGGCAAGAGGGTAATATAAATTAAAGGAATGATTAACCACAGGGAAATTAGGATTATGTAACTCGTGAGAGGTGGGGTTCATGAAGGTCATATTAGCCCCACAGCACTGGGAAGAGTCACTGAGCTTCCTTTCTCAAGGAAGGTTTTATTAACTCATCAGAACTTTGTGTGCGGGAAGTCAGGCATTCTATGAAATTATAATAAGAAATAGTTGTGCACTGAGCATACGAAGGTAGATATGGACCATTACGTCTTGTAGGAATCTTTGTGTGAACAGCCTGTTGCCCGCAGTGGCATTGGCAGTGGGATGAAGACCTGGCAGTGAGTATTTGAAGATATCATTGGCCCTTGCAAACAGTTTACATGGGTGGCATTACTACTTTTACGCTGCAGAAAGTCCTGAGCTGTGAATTGTACTTCATCTGATTTAGGGTAGATTTTAACTTTTTACTCAAAAGTGAAATTTAGATAACTTGCACTTAAGCAACAATTATGTGAAGCTGTTGGCCTGATTTAGATGTAACCATGGTTTGTTTACATATACAAGCTGGGTCAAGCCGTGAGCTTGCGTGTTCCACCTCCTCTTCTTCCTTCAAGCACAACAGGAAGATGTTTGAGCCTTCCATTTTCTCATTTTGTCCAAATATGGGAAAGTGGTTTGAAGAAACCATGGTTCAGTGTTCCTGGTTTGTTAACTGTCAAATAATAGTTTTTACGTATATCATGGTTTGCTACTTGTGGTTCTGGATACGTACACTTGCCTTCTCATACATCATGAGCAACTTCAATAGCCATGTATATAGAAACATCTATGAGTGAGTTTCATCACTGGAAACAAACAGGTAGCTCTTGGGCACCGTATTAACAAAACCTACGCTTATATGACTGCATATGCCCCACCCCACCCTAGTAAATCTATTTATGTCCAGGCCATTTTATATGAAAAGAGTCTAGTAATACCTTTACCTACATATAGGTTGCCTTGTTTGTACTAGATTTCCTGGTCTGCTTTCAGGCTAACATCACAATATAGATCAAGAGACTTCTGGGCTTCGGCAGCCTTCACCAATTTGGTTCCCTCCTGGTGTTTTGAACTTACAACTCCCATCAGCTCTGAGACTGATGTGAGTTGTAGTCCAAAATGGCTGTGCCGGCTGGGGCTGATGGAAGTTGTCAAAAACATCAGGAAGATGCCAGGTTTGTGGCAACTGGGCAAAGGGATGCAAGGTTCTGGCCTGGAGATGGGGCCTGTGCCAGTGAAATGGCAGCCCCTAAACCAGGCATCCCCAAACTTCAGCCCTCCAGATGTTTTGGACTACAGTTCCCATCTTCCCCGACCACTGGTCCTGTTAGCTAGGGATCATGGGAGTTGTAGGCCAAAACATCTGGAGGGCCGCAATTTGGGGATGCTTGCCCTAAACTGACAGTCTTTCACCTTCATCCACTGCGAGCCAAATTGGAATCCTGCAATTTATAGCAGGTGGACCAGGGAGAATGGCATGTAAGGTTAATAGACTCTAGCCTGGCTTGGTGCATTTTAAAACACTTTCATGGTACCTAGGCAAGAAGGTGGCAATCCCATGTGGTGGTTGTATGGCTAAAGGTTTTGTTGAAGGAAAAGTGATGTTTTGTATCTTGACTTAAAAGTTGAGCTGCTCTGTATAATTTATTTTGAGGAATTTCTGTTTATTGGTAAAGAATGTCCATTATCTAAATGCACTTGATGGCAGTTGGTAAAGTGTACCTCAAAAATGTATTTATTCCTGGCTGGTGACCAAATAATAAAGTTAAGTATTTCCTTTATTCGTCCCTTCCATTTTAATTTTTAAAAAACATTTTGTCCATGCTGTAGGGCCTTATTATCCTGGGAAGGAGGGACAGAGAGAGAGAGAGTTGGTGGTGGTTTTATTTTCTATTTGCAAGCCAGATTCAGATAATAAATTACATTTGCAGAGAGATAAGTAAAACACAGAATAGTTTGTAGGAAAATAGTATAACATTCCATAATTCCTCAAACAATGGCTAAGAAGGTATTGGGTCTTAAATGGTTTCTTTGTGCCTTTAACAGTTGTCTAGAAGGGAAAATTTTAACAGGTGCAGCTTCTTGCATCACAGTGAAACAGATTGGGAAAACAGTGCTGCTCAAATTCTCCTTTCCACCGAGCTCTTAATCTTTCATTACAGCGACCTAGAAGCAGACAGTTCACCAATGTCATTTTTCTCCACTATCATAGAATCTTCTCACATAAGCACATCCACTTAAAAACATCAACAGCTTCTTCTAGGATTCTGCTGTATTGAATGATAAATTCAAATCTAACCTAGAACCCTACAAATTGAAGGTCTCTTGTTCTCACTGATTCCTAGAATGTGCCTTGTTTCATCTTGTGCCTCATCAGAGGTAGGGATGGCCATCAATCAATCATTTGTATGTTGCCTTTCCAAAGCTAAACCCGTGCTCAAAGTGACTTACAAGATATAAAAATTACATAACTAAAAGCACAACAAAAGTAGTCGAAAACAAAAAATAAAATATCAAAAAGTATACAAACAGATTGGACAATTTCCACATAGATCCCAATATCAAAAAGAAAGCTACGAAGAATTAACAGCAACCCGTCCCAACAAAATGCGGTAAATAATACCTCAGCACAGCATTTCTTTCTTGCACAAGTTTCATGGGGTTAGCTAATAATTGCCTCTTCAGAGCCTAGTAGGCATTGTCTACATCAGGCATCCCCAAACTTCGGCCCTCCAGATGTTTTGGACTACAATTCCCATCACCCCTGACCACTGGTCCTCTTAGCTAGGGATCATGGGAGTTGTAGGCCAAAACATCTGGAGGGCCGCAGTTTGGGGATTCCTGGTCTACAATCTCAAAAGCTGTGCTAATTTCTAGACCCTAATCCAGGGAGTGGTGTGGTGCAGACCAAGGGCTCTGAAGGTGGGTTGAAGGCACCTGTGCTCAGGTACAAGAAGCCATCAATGGGTGGGTGGGTGAGAGAGGTGTTTTCTGTAAGAACATCATTACTGGTGGAATAATGGGCACACTTTTAAGCTTCACCTTTGGTTTATCCACATTATCAGCTCATTTCAATAATATTCCATAATCAGGCACTGTTCATTTTTTTCACTATTCATTTAGCAGCGCCTCGATTCAGCCTGAGGGTTGCCACTTTGCCACCATTGCATGCTACATCTTCCTTTTAAAAAAAGTGTTATGCCAGTGGGTGACATTCAGGAAGGGAACTCTGAATGTTGCCTTTCCCTCTGGCAGTTGGAAAAATGCAGAGAGATGATGACTCACCTGTAATTGAGAGAGAGAGAGAGAGAGAGAGAGAGAGAGAGAGAGAGAGAGAGAAATCCTAAAGGCATAATAATGAATCTTACAAGTGACGTTTTTTCAGATTCCCCTCTCTGCCCCCCCCCCCCCGTCAGAAATCAGCAGAGCTCTCCCCACCCCAGAAGTGGCAGATCAGAAGGAAGGACTAATTTTGAATAAATTTTATTCCCTTCTCCCCAGAGATGGGCATCTTGTTTTTTTACTTGTCTTCAAATATGCTATTTATAAGCTGTGCATGTGTCTGTTGCAAAAGGGTAAACCAAGGAGGGGGGAGTTACAACAGGAGGCAAGCTTTGAAAGAATCCAGATGCCAATTGTAATTCTGGGTGTAATTCCCCTCCCTCTTTTTCTCTCTTCCCAGTCCAGAGCAGAGAAATGATGTCAAAGTTGTCATGGTATCAGTATCTATGGCATGAAAATCATCGATATGATGTCAGGGAGGGAGGGGTTGAGAAAGGAGGGTTTAGGACAACAGCCTGGAAAGGGGGGAGGATTGCTTTTAGCATTTTGCGATAACATCCACAATCCACATTTACGAATGTGGATTTACGAATTATTTAGAATTATCTAGAACGAATTATCTAGAACAGTTACCACTTCTTCATTCTGTATTCGGGACTGCTGGTGTGGGTTAGAATCCTATAAACATGCATTGAAGCAAGTTGGGGTGGAAGGAAAATCCAACTATTTCCTGAGTGTTCAGAACATGTCACATCTCATTATAATCCAAAACAACAGTCCTGTCAGGTAGGCCAGCATTTTCTCCAAACTGCAGGGAAAGGCTCACCAGAGGCTACTTGCTGTGTTGTTGATAGAGACAAGAATCAAACTTTGGGGACTTTCAAATTCTTAGTTCTGCATCTAGGCAACTGCTGCTACAGATCTTTTTTAATTGGGGGACATAGGAAGTGGCCTTATCCTGAGTCAGACATTCAGTCCATCTAGCCTACTGCACTGGCTCTCCAATGTTGCAGATGGGGAGTCTTTCCCAGCCCAAACTGGAGATGCCATTGGGGATTAAACCACCTGCATGCAAAACAGGTGCTCTGCCACCAAGTTGCAGCCCTTCAATGCTGCCTTCTACTGAGTCAGACCATTGGACCATCTAGCTCAGTGCTGTCTACACTGACTGGCAGCTGCTCTCCAGTCTCGAACCTTCTGCATGCAAAGCAGATGCCCTACCACTGAGCTGCGGCTGTTGTAGTATTTATATTCTGCCCTTCTCAATATAGAAATTATAGTGGCAGCATACATGGTTCTTACCCATCCACATTTTATCCTCACAACAACCCTGTGAGGTAGGTTAGGCTGAGAGGCAGTGACTGGCCGACGGTCACCCACTGAGTTTAATGGCTCCTGGTCTCCTAGGTCCTAGTCCAGCACTCTTAAGCACTGCACCATGATGGCTTTCTTATCTTTCTTTGGGGTATCGGGAAAGGGGAACCTATCGCCCACAGAGGGCCAGTCACTGCTTCCTCTGAAAGCAAAGCAAAACTCCCGTCTCATTTCTTGGTGTTCTCATTTCTTCAGCGGTGACATCACACACACCACAGGCCCAGTGCAAAGTCCCCGTGGACAGTGAGGGGCTCTCCACGAACCCGTGACATTTTGAGGTGGGTGTGATTTAGATCCCTTGTGTTTTCTTGCATCTCATGTTTCATTCTGTGGCTGAGGGGCAGGTGACGGTCCACGTGAGCTTTGTGGCTATGTGGAGATTTGAACCCAGCTCTCCCACAGCCTAGTCAAATCTGTTAGCTACCACATCATGGAACAAGCTCTCCCTTCTTCCTGTCCATCCAGCTGCCACTGTAACTCTCCGCTCAGTACTTTCCCTCCTTCATGGGATGCATCCGATCTCCCCTCAGAGATGAGTCCCATCAACAAAACCCGGCTTTCCCAGAAAGCTTTCCCAACAGGCTGATTTGAGTTGTTTGTGATGGTTTACGCTGTCTTTGATTGGATCTTTTTAGAAATAATAATAAAAAACCCAAACAAACCCAGTCTCGTTTTTTTTATAGATGTGCCACGGTTTTCAATGCAGTTCTGGGTTGGTGTTTGAAATGTTTTGTCAGCTGCTTTGAGTGCTGTGAGAACAGCAGATACTGTGGCATGTAAATATTGAACATTAATTCTTAGCTATAGATACAGTCCTTTCAAAATGTGCAAAATGGACTTTGCATAAAGTTGGAATGGAACCAGCCCTACCTAATTTTTTGGAGGAGAGGTCTTCCATCCATGGCTATCACCTAACAAAAATTCTAATACTTCTGTTATTATTATCAAAATACTTACGGACTGTCTTAACAACCTAAAACCTCAAATTGGTGTACAAAAGGCATGTAATGCCAGCAACCAAAGCAAAACACAGCCTGTGGGGTATAGTGTTTAGAGTGCTGACCTAAGACTTGGGTGACCCAGGTTCAAATCCCCACTCAGCCATACATAGTTCAGTGGGTGGGCCAGTTGAGACATCTCAGCTTAAACTACCTTGAAAAGTTTGTTGTGAGGATAACAGGGGGGATGGGAGGGCCATGAGCTCCTTGGAGGAGGAATGATAAATAGATAGATAGATAATGAAATAATTGGGAGGGACCTTTTTGTCACACACCCTCTTTTATGAGGGTGCAAGCTATACTGCGAGCTGCAGGAGACAACTGATGAGGGGTTGTGCGGAATAAAATATAAAATAAGATTTGGAGCACCGATAAGCAGAAATGCAAAATAATAAGCGGCGGGGGGTGGGGTGGGGGTGGAGCTGTCTTGGTGGGAGGCAGATTTGCAAGAGTAGGCAAGAAATGAAGCGTGCACCAAACAGGGTGGGGGAGGAGCGGAAGCAAAAAGAAGGAAGCATTTGAAGAATATAAATACATCCTTTAAATTTGTGGTTTATGTGTGTGCACTTTAACACATGTTAGGAGCATAAGAAAAGCCCTGCAGCTGGATCAGGCCAATGGCCCGTCTAGTTCAGTATCCTTTTCTCACAGTGGCCCTTCATGTCTCAGTGGGAAGCCCACAAGCAGAATTCCCCTTCTGCAGTTTCCAGCGGCTGGTACCCAGAAGCATTGCTGCCTCTGGCTGTGGAGATAAGAAAAATAACAATTTATAGTAGAAAACAAATACAGGCAACTGAATCTAGCATGGAGCAACTTTGAAGTGACAACCCAAGCCAACTATCTATCTATCTCTCTACCGGTATCTATCATCCATCTATCTATCTATCTATCTATCTATCTATCTATCTATCTATCTATGTTTATTTAAATAAGGCAAGCTTCTCAATTGCACAAACTCTTAGCAGAGAGTGTAAAAACAAGAAAAGCTAATAACTAAATTCCAATTACCCGTTAATACGTACAAAAGAGGAGGAGTTACCATGGGGATATTTTTGCAGCTGCAAAAATTATGGCTGTCAGCCAGCCCAATCACAAGCTTATCTACAAAGAACCTAACTAACAGCACCTGGGCTTTACTAATTAAACAAATCAGCACAAGGCTACTTTAACCTGGGCAAAGTAAATTATTGGCAGTAGCCATTGATGGCCTTCTCCTCCTTGAATTTGTCCAATCCTTTTTAAAGCCATCCAAGCTGGTTGCCACCGCTGCCTCCTGCAGGAGAGAGTTCCATGGTTTAACTATGGACTGCATGACCACGAAGAAGTTTTTGCCTGTTCTGAATATAAGGGCATAGGAAGAGCCTGGCTGCGATATATATATGCAATTAAATAAAATTTCAAAATACTATGATGATGATTTTAATTCTTATATATTTGCTACTCATGCCAGTTGATACCATATCAATATTTGCAAGTCAGAATATCGAACTGAATGGCCAGTGGGTCTCTAATGGTAACTGGCTAATTTGAGGAAGCTAAATCTTAAAAGAGTGACTCCAGGAAGGGTTTTTAGGGTTTTTAAAATTTTAAACAGAGGATCCATTCAATCGTGTTTTAAGAGGGATTTTGCCCTCCTTGCCCATGGGCTACCAGCAAGAACTATTTATTGGCTGGAGAAATACAACAACAACAATTACTGTATGCCCTTTTAAAAGGTGGGGTTTATTGGGTTGTTTTTTATTTTGATTATAAATTTTGTGGTTTCATATTCTGATTTTGTTCTGTCCCTGAGACCTTCTGGTATAGGGCGGTATATAAATTCAGTAATAAAAATAAAAATAAATAATAATAAGCGCACCAGCATACTAGTCTGGACGTTTCCTGCTTCTAATGAGGAGGGCTGCAGTCCACAAAAGCTGATCCCACAACCCCCCCTGAAGATGCTACTGTTGTTTCTGTTGCAGGGCTTCCAGTTTTAATATAATGATTACCCCCCTCCTCTCCTAATATTCTGATTACCCTTCCAACCCCAACCCCACCCCACCCCACCCCACCTATTATTATGATCACTTCCCCCCTCCCCCCCAACACCCACACCCACCCCACCCACTAGGTGGGTCGCTGCAGCAGGAGCAGAGCCTGCGCGCGCTGAGAAGCTGAACCCGGACAGGCGAGCGGGCAGGTGGTGGTGGTGGTGGCGCGAGCTTCCCGGGTTCTCCGCCCGCGCCTAGTGCCTGGCTCGCTTTGCTGCCTGCCAGCCTCTGCCGCCGCCGCTCGCCCCCCCCCCCCCAGGCAGGCGCCGCCGCCGCCACCGCTTTCCCTTTCTGTTCTCTCCTGCGCTTGGAAGCGAAAGGAGGGCGCGCGAGCGAGGAGAGGGATCCGCAGAGAGGGCGCCTAGGAATCATGGAAGGAGCCTCCTTTGGAGCCGGCAGGGCAGGCGCGGCGGTGGATCCCTTGGAGTTCCTCCGGCGGCCTCAGACGATCCTGAGGCTCATTTCGGCGGTAAGCCTCGCACCCCAAGCCACACCCTCCCTTCGCCACTAGACCCACGCCTCGCGTGGCCTTTCAGAGCCCTCCAAAAAGGTCGACAAGCCTTGGCGTCGTCTGCTGCGCCCCTCCACCATATTAGGTGGGGGGTTATTGTTTTATACTGCAGACGTTGTACTGTATATGCAGGAGAAGGGAGGGAGGGGCGCGGGCAACGCTCAGGTGCTGTGGGAGGAATGACCTTTTTATTTTTGGCATGTCGGTTTGAAGAAAAGAAAGATGACTCTGCATCGTCTGGCGTGTTTGTGGGTTAATGGCCGTGTGATATGGCAGCTTCTTGGTTTATTTCTGGAGTGCCTAAAGAACCCTCACCTCTTTAAATGTCATTAATTCCCCCCCCCCCAAAAGCAGGGATAATGGGGAGGGAGGGGGGAATGCTTGTGTGCCTTGAAGGAAAAGTCTGCTCCCCCACCTAATTTTCTCCTGCCCGGCCTCCCCTCCCGCTCTGGTCAGGTTGTCTCTTTACATCCCCTCTAGGAGATATAGATCTACCCCCTCCCCATCCTGCCAATCTGCTCTTTTGCTACCTGGCTTTGCAACAGAAGGTGTGGATAGACTTCTCTCTCTGCTCTTTTCTGGATCTGAAACCCACAGCCGATGGTGTGTGTGTGTGTGTGTGTGTTTCGGACTGAAAAACCGTTCTGCCAGGAGACATTTTCTCTCCCCCCTCCCAATCCCCGCCACCTGTCTTGGTGGAAAAAAAGCAAGCATGGCTGAATCCACCTGCAAGGCCTCGCCTTGTTGGAGGGATGGGTGGAATGATGTCACGCTTCCTTCTACCTTGTTTTTCTTTCTTTTTCTCTCTCTTCCTACTTGGAAGCGAGAGATGATGGCAGCAGCACCACAGCTGCCCACTTTGATGGCTGCTGGGTGACCGTTCTGGCTGCTCTCCTGGAAGTCGACAGCAAGATGGGCTTGGTTCAAAGGAGGGGCGGAATCATCCCTTGCTCACAGCCCCTTTTTGGTGTAGCCGAGCCTTGTGGCTTGGTGGTGTGGAAGGCAATGATGCTCTCATTTTTTTGTATATCTGTGTACTGTATACAATGGGTGTGCTGTTATTTTGTTGGTATTAAAATATCAGGGGCCTTTTCAGGCTTTTGGGGGTTTCTCAGTGCCACCTTGACTATGCTGCTCACAAATGATTAAATGTAAGATAGGAAACCGCCCTACATTGAGGCTAACTCTTAGGTCAGTATTGTCTCACTAACCAGCAGAAGCTCTCTGGGGGTTTGACTAGAGAGCCAGCATGGCGTAGTGGTTAGAGCAGGCATCCCCAAACTGCGGCCCTCCAGATGTTTTGACCTACAACTCTCATGATCCCTAGCTAACATGACCAGTGGTCAGGGAAGATGGGAATTGTAGTCCAAAACATCTGGAGGGCCGAAGTTTGGGGGTACCTGGGTTAGAGTGTCGGACTACGGTAGGACCTGGGACACCTGGGTTTGGCTCCCCACTCAGCCATGAAGCTCACTTGGTGATTTGGGGCCAGTTGCTGACTCTCAGCTTAACCTACTTTGCAGGGTTGTTGTGAGGATTAGGTGAGGAGGGAGATAAGCATTTATTCCACCTGGAGCTCCTTGGAGAAAAAGCTGAATATAGAAAAAAAATAAAAATTACCCAGACTTACCCAGGGATGCTGGAAATTGAACTTTCTGCATGCAATGCAGATGCTCTACCACTGACGTTTCTGTATGCAACTACTGATCTGTAGTCCTTTTCCGCAAAGGTAAAGTTTCCAGTCCTCTTGGTCTGAGTAAAGGGCTGATTTGAATAGCAACACAGGAAGCATTGCCTATATTGACCATCAGCTTCTGTCCAGGGTTTCTGACAGGGTGTCTTTCAAAGCTATACCAGGAGATGCCACTGGGGATTGAACCTGGGACCTTCTGCATGCAAAGCAGATGCTCAGCCGCTGAGCTACAGCCAGGGCCGGCCTGCTCATGTGGTGGACTGAAGCAGCTGCCTCAGGCAGTGGAATCCCATGGCCCACCCCTGCCGCTGCTACCAGAGTTCTGCGAGATCTCTCTGGAAGCAGCCATGTGACCCTAGAAAGTGAGGCCTTGATGGAGAGGCAGCAGCAGGGGCAGCCCCTTTCAAAGGAATATGGAGGTGATCAGGCCTCTGTGTGACTTGCTCCCTCCTCTGCCCCCAATGCAGAGGAGGAGAACAGACTGACTGTGGCTAGAAGAGTTTATGATATTCATAACTTTGTAGGTGGCTATTAAGTACCTTCCGTATGGGGTGTTTCACTCTCCAGCCTATTGAATTATGATTCTCCCTATTTAGGACCCATCAGTACTACAGAATTAGATTTATTTATCACTTATATAGATGGGGGGAATTTAGATTCTGCTCTCCTGGTGTGCAACGCCCCACTCAGGGCAGTTAACAACAATCCAACCCTAAAATGCAATGAAATTCCAAATCAAGCAACAGCAATTTAATAAAATCAGAGAGAGTAAACATCCACCTAAACAAGGAGGTTTTTGGCATCTGGCAGCCTTTGCCAAGCTGGCACTCTCCAGACATTTTGGACTACAACTCCCATCATCCCCAGCCGGCGCAGCCTTATGGTACTGGGACTGATGGCAGCCAAAGGCCCAAACATCTGGAAGGCGCCAGATTGGCAAACACTGATCTGGAGGAAGCCTTTGCCCATGTAAGACAATAATAAATATTTGGAACTATTATATGAGCATCCCCAGAATGCCTTCCCTAGGTATCTACATTAGCCTGATTTCCAGCTACCGTAGGTAGCCAAATAAATCTGTGGCAGCAAGAAATAAAAAATGGTTTATTACGGCCTGAGCTTTTGTGGCATCACCTTCATCAGATGCACGAAGTGTTGGCAGGTATATATAGCCATCTCTCTGTACATTGTTACAGGGGGGAAAACATGAATCACCACTTCGACTGCAGTCTGTTTCAGGAAATCCTTGACACACATCAGTGCATGGAAATGTTCATAATACCACTTAACACAGATTCATAATCCTTTCAGAATCCCTTCTGAAATTTGGTGCCCTCCAGATAGGAACACAGAAAGCTGCTTTGATACCAAGTCAGACCATTGGTCTGTCTTGTGTATTGTCTACACTGACTGGCAGCAGCTCGGCATGATTCCCGCTTAGCCCTACCTGGAGATGCCAGAGATGGAACCTGGGATGTTCTACATGCAAAGCAGATGTGCTGATGGGAGTTGTAGCCTCAAATGGCCATGCTGAATGGAGCTGGTGGGAATTGCAGTCCAAAACATTTGGTTGGGGGGTGGGGTGGAGGCTGACAAAGATTACTCCAAGACATTTACTCATTCATTCATGCAGATATAATGTGTGGAAGTGACAGCTGAAGGAGGCTCCTGTTCCCCTCCTGCAGCTACAATTCCCAAAGTGGTTTAACAATCGATCTCTCTCTTCCCAAATCTGGGAACTGGAGCTCTGTGAAGGGATATAGAGGGCCCCTAACAACTCTTAGCGAACTACAGCTACCAGAAATCTTTGTGGGAAGCCATGACTGTTCAAAGTGACAGCACAGTGCTTTACATGTATGGTGCCAATGTGGCCGATGTCCTCGAAGAGGGGTTGCTAACCTGTGGGCCTCCATATGTTGGCTGGACTACAATTCCCATCATCTCTGATTACTGGCAATGTGGGCTGCGGGGAGTTGCAGTCCCAACAATGTCCAGAGGGCAACAAGTTAAGCCACCCGAGGGAGTCTCAGAAGGACTTTGCTGTAATTCTGTGTCAGGGTTGTAATGAAATCATCCCAGGCCCAGGGTGCTTTTCCACCCTGTTTTTGGATAGGAGGTTGAGATCCTCAGACCCTGCCTTGGAGCAAGTACTGTCTTCCCTGAGCATTAGCTTGAACCACTAATGGGTTTCACTTCCATTGGAAGGAGTGGCAGCTCCCTTGAATGTGTTGTTCTTTCGATATAGCGAGGCTTCCTGAAATCTCATAAGAGCTGGAAAGTCCTGAGATGTTTCCTCGTTTCAGCCTAGTTTGCTTTGTGGTGACAGTTTGCATTCTGCATTTCCTGAAGTCCTGGTTTGCAATGTGAAAATGAACCTTTTACTTAGAAAAAAAAGTAGGGGCTTTTAACCAACTGAAATAAAATACAAGTATGGCCTTGTTTTACATGACTGGAGGAAGCAATGTGGTTGAAACCACGTGAATTCTAGTCAAACATTGATATGAATGTTTGATACATAGGGGGTGATACCAAATGTTAGTTGTACTCAGAGCAGACCCACTGAAATCAATGAAATAAGATATCTTTAAGCTGGTTATATTAATCGGTCTGTTCTGTGACTTAGTGGGATAGTACCCATAGAATCTGGCCCTCTCTGCTACTGCTTGTCCACCCCCTGACCTCTCAGTATCCTTTTGCATGGTACTTCATACTGCCAGTAGTATGGAAGGGTGAATCTCTCAGCTTCATTTTCTCTCCCATTTTTCCAATCTTAGACTCTCCAGGTTTTCATGCACATGTTTGTTAGAGTCATGGATGATGGGAGTTGTAGTCCAGCAACAGCTGGGGGCCCAAGATTGAGAAACACTGGGATTGTGTTATGTGCAAACCCTTCTCAGTGGCTGAGCTATGGTTTGTCTGCTAACAACAAACTGTGATGTGAAGCCATGGTTTGTTGTTAGCTTACGAACCTTGTTTTTTTGCTTTGCAGAATTTGGATGGCACCAGGTTGTTCTCTGGGAAATTAGACAATGTTGATTATTGTACAGCTACCCTGCAAACAAATCAGGGATTTCTGCATGACAGGGGTTGGACTAAATGACCCTTTGGGTCCCTTTCCAACTTTACAATTCTATGAAATCGGTATGAATTTTCAGGCTGTGTCCACACTCACTTTACACTGTGTATTCACCATGTTTCCAGGGCTGTTTTTTCCATCCTTGTTCACCTGACATTATCTAGAATGCATACGTGCCCTGTACTTGGTTATGAAATACTACTATTTGATGCATTGTTTCTCAAACTAGGTTCACACCTACTAAGAGTCCTTAATCTATTCCTAATCTCCAGCCAAGGTGTGAACAGCCCCTACTCTGTGTATAAATCAGGGGTTCCCAGACTTACCGGCGTTTGGGCCGGCGGGCGGGGGAGTGCACGGGCGCTTACTGGCGCGGCGGCGCGCTTCCAGGGTGGAAAAAGTGCCGAAAATCCATTGTGTGCATGCGTATGGGCCTCCCCCGATCCGGAAGTGCACCAGAAATGACCTCTTCCGGGTCGGGAGAGGCCCATAA
This sequence comes from Zootoca vivipara, assembly GCF_963506605.1. Classification (NCBI taxonomy): domain Eukaryota; kingdom Metazoa; phylum Chordata; class Lepidosauria; order Squamata; family Lacertidae; genus Zootoca; species Zootoca vivipara. The sequence continues at coordinate 30,853,765 of NC_083289.1, read as the reverse complement.
GCATGCGCACAAAGGATTTTCGGCGCTTTTTTCCCGACCCGGAAGAGCGCTGCCGCGCTGCGCGCCGTAAGAGCGGGCGGCGGGCGGCGGGGGTCGTCGCGGGCCAGATTGGCAGGCCAATTGGGCCGCATCCGGCCCCCGGGCCGTAGTCTGGGGACCCCTGGTATAAATGAATCTGACACTAATGAAGCTGTGCTGATGTGAACGGCTGGGCTGAGGGAGCTGTGAAATGCACAACCACCCCACCCCCGAACTTATCTGTGCTCAAAGGCAACACATCCGTAGTCTAACCACCACTTAAGCTTTCTGCACAGTGTGGAGAAGGTGGATTGAGAAAAGTTTTTCTCCCTCTCTCCTAACACTGGAATACGTGGGTATCCAATGAAGATTCAGCACAGATAAAAGAAAGCCCTTATTCAGGCTGTGCATAGTTAACCTATGGAATTCCCTTCCACAGGAGGCAGTGATGGCTACGTACCTAGATGGCTTTAAAAGATGATGGAGGTGGTGATTGACAGCTACTGGCCATGATAGTGGCTCCTCCTCCACAGCTGGAGACAGCAACACTCCTGCATTCCAGTTGCTGGAAACCACAGGAAGGGGAGAGGGTTCTTGTGCCTGAATCCTGCTTGTGGGTTTATCGCACATTTAGCTGGCCACCATGGGAACAGATTCCTGGACTAGATGTTTCCCCCTTTGGCCTGATCCAGCACTGCAGGGCTCTTCTGATGTCCCTATGGCTTGCTCTCCCTCCCTTGTCAAAGGCAGCCATGCTTCTGAATGCTAGTTGCTGGAAATGGCAGGAGGGGAGAATGCTCAGGTCTTACTTGCATGCTTCCCTCAGGCATCTGGTGAGAACATCACTGTGAGAACAGGATGCTGGACTAGATGGGCCCTTGGCCTGATCTAGCAGACTCGTGTGTTTTTAGGACTGGCACCTTTCTCTGCCAACCAGCAGCAAATATCGGGCAGCAACCAAGGGGCCTGGCCAGGCGGGAAGTTGCCCCCTTATTTGTCCTCTGATACTTGACGATAAAGAAGAGCATTAGGGGAATTGCTTTTCCTTCCCCCGTTGCTGTCAGCTCGAGTTTGTTTTGTGTTTTAAGTATGATCCAGGGTGTTTTATCTCCCTGGGGGTTGTGTTCAGTACAAGATGTTTCTAGGTGGCGGGGGCGGTGGGCTGGGGGTGGGGAGAAGCAGGGCTGGAGCTTGAACAGATGGGCAGCAAAACCAGGCATCTACACCAGCCACCCACATTGTCATAGAATCATGGAGCTGCAGAGTTGGAAGGGACCCCAAAGGGTCATTTAGCCCAACCTGCTGCAATGCAGGAATCGCAGCTAAAGAATCCCTCACAAATGACCATCCGATTTATGTTCAAAAGCCTCCAAGGAAGGAGAGTCCACCACCCTCCTAGGGAGTCTGTTCCACTGTAGAGCAGCTCCTAACCCTCAGAAAGTTCTTCCTGGTGTTTAGTCAGAACCTCCTTTCTTGTCCTTTGAATCTGTTGGTTTGGGTTTTACCTTCTGGAGCTGCAGAAAACAGTTTTCCCCTTCTCCATTTTGAGGAGAGAGGGGTGGGAAACTGTTGTTTCCAATCCGCACCAGTGCCTTATATCCAAGCAAAGTTTTTCCATCCTGAATTGTGCCTTGAATCGGGGGCACGTATTTGAACTGCTGAGAGCTTTGATTTTAAAGGAATAACCATCTAGTCGTCGTCTTTGCTTGTGATACAGGTTAGAAAACAGGTGGAAATCAAGTGGGTCGTGAGAGAGAGAATAAGGGAATAGTGCGGGATGGGGGGAAATGAGGGATTGAAGGAAGGGCACTTGAGGAACTTGGAGAAAGCTGCATCTCAGTGACAGAGCATCTGCTGTGCATGTAGAAGGCCCTAGGTTTGATCCCTAAGAAATCCAGGTAGGGCTAGGAATCATACCAGTCTGAATCCTGCAGGTCTGCTGCCAGCCAGTGCAGACAACACTGAACTAGCTGGACCAGTGGTCTGACTCAGGATAAGGCAGAGCTTCCTATGAGGTGTCTGCAAATTGGATTTGTGTGTGCCTGGTTGAGGGACTCGCTTTGCGCTTGAGGAAGCCAGGGTTGAATTTTTCTAGCAGTGAACCATTAGGATGACTTTGTCAGCTTCGGTGTATTTTGCAGGCTGAGAAAGAGGAGCAAGTACAGGCAGCACAGTCCTCTAGGAAGGAGCCCTGCCTTCCCTAGAGCTCTTCCAGATGACTGGCTTATTGAGTTCCTGATGCATTCGTAGAAAACTTACATGGAGGCTCAGAGTTGTCTCCAGTTTTACTGAGCGTTTCTGCTGGTTTGATTGCAGGAAGGTTATCTGAGGATTTATTCCAATTTGCTGATGGGGTGTTATTTGTTTATTTATCTATTTTATTTATTGAATTTCTATCCCACCCCAAGGAACTCGGGGTGGCAAACAGATAGGCAATTTAAAAACAAAGCAGGAACGTTCTAAAATGGAATAAAGCATTCCAGCAGCAATTACAGTTAAAAACATCTAAAAGCAGTTGCAGTTAGAAAGGAATTAGTTACCTTCAAAAGCATTTTTTTAATTGAAAAATGTAAAGGTTCAAAAAAATAAATAATTCAAAAAGCAATTACAAGTACAGTGGTACCTCGGTTTACAAACTTAATGCGTTCCGGAAGTCCGTTCTTAAACCGAAACTGTTCTTAAACTGAAGCACACTTTCCCTAATGAGGCCTCCCACCGCTGGTGCCCTTTCACGTTCAGATTCCGTTCTTAGACAAAGGTAAAGTTCGCAAACCAGGACACTACTTCTGGTTTTGCGGAATTCATAAACTGAAGCGTTTGTAAACAGGTCTGTTTTTAAACTGAGGTACCACTGTAAAGACATCATACCATCCAGTGATTTTGAGGTTGACAGAACAGTGTTCTTCAGCTGCCACCAAATTCCTGAGTAAACCGGAATGTTTTCAAACCCCTCCTGAAAGTGAATAATGGAGACAGGTGTGCATCACTGGGGAGAGCATTCTGCAACCCGGGAACCACTACTGAAAAGGCCCTGTTGCTGGTCATGAAAAACCAGGCAGCCCTTGGTGTCAGCACCCCAATAGCCTCACCTGCTGATAGTAGTTTATTGAGTATTCTTCCTGATTTGCTCATAGGGTGTTCTGACACCTTTCCTAATGATCCCTACTGCCACAGATCATATGCAGCCGCCACTGGCTTAACATGAATTGTTCCCAGTAAGGCCACATTCACACCCTACATTGAAAACACTGGGATGCACAGTCGCTTCTTCAGCCAACAAATCCTGGGAGTTGCAGTTTTTTAAGGATACCAAGAGTTGTTAAAGGTAAAGGGTACTGAGAGTTGTTAGGAAGCCCCTAATTTCCCTTCTAGAGCTACAATTTCCAGAGTAGTTTAACAATCAATCCCTCTTTGCAGGGAACTCTGGGATTTGTAGTTCATGGAAAGGAATTGGGGAAGGAGCACCTAACAACTCTGCACCCTTAACAAACTACAACTCCCATAATTCTTTGGGTGAGGTTATGACTGTTTAAAGCAACAGGAGCTCACCCCATTGCGGGGATTCGAAACGCTGACCTTCCGATCGGCAAGCCCTAGGCTCTGTGTTTTAGACCACAGTGCCACCCACGCCCCTCCGTTGAAAGTGATATGATAGTGCTTTAAATGTGTGTGCTGTGTTTGTGGCCAAGTTCTTCCCAGAATAGTTAACATTCCAAGGAAAAGTGATTCATCCTAGAAAACGCAATATTTTTGTCTTAGAATATCAGAACTACTTACACAGGTGGTAGTTTGTTGTTTTTTAATGCAGAATTTAGGATAAAAAATAGGCTTTGCAGATTCCTGGATGGACAGAGCACCCGCCCCACTGTGTTCAAGTGCCATTAAAAGTTCTCATGTGGTCATCTTGGCACTGAAAACTTGTCTCTTGTGGCTCTTTAAATGTTTTCAGCTGCTTCCTAGATTTTGTAACTTAAAAGTAGATAACTGAGTTATATTAACATGCTCATGTGCTTCTTATTGAACATGATTTGGATCATGTTACCATGTTAGGAGTGGGACACGGGTGGCACTGTGGTCTAAACCACAGAGCCTAGGCTTGCCGATCAGAAGGTTGGCAGTTTGAATCCCCACGAAGGGGTGAGCTCCTGTTGCTCGGTCCCAGCTCCTGCCAACCTAGCAGTTCAAGTAGTGCAAGTAGATAAATAGGTACCGCTCTGGCGGGAAGGTAAACGGCGTTTCCGTGAGCTGTTCTGGTTCGCCAGAAGCGGTTTAGTCATGCTGGCCACATGATCCGAAAGCTGTTTGTGGACAAACGCCAGCTCCTCGGCGTATAGAGTGAGATGAGTGCCGCAACCCCAGAGTTGTTCGCGACTGGACCTAACGGTCAGGGGTACCTTTACCTTTACCTACCATGTTAGGATGGTGCATTTTCTGCATGCAAAATTGGCATTTTAATGCTGCTTACCCGCTGGAGCTGACGGGGTGGGGCTGGACTGGCGCCTGAGCTGTGACTCACAACATTGTTGTTATTATTATTACAATTGTCAGTCGCTTTATGCGGAGGAAAAAATTTCAAAAAGGCTTAGCCAGATTAAATACAATAAAATCAGTTTAAAACCAGAACACTGGCCTCTTCCAGGTCCTAATTTCACCCTCTGACTGCTAGTGGCCTACCTTGCATGTTGTAAAGGTTTTTTTTTTGCATCATGTCCATGATAAGCATTGCAGCTTCACATTCCCCTACAGCTGTAGCCTGTCCCTTAACTAGGAACCTCAGAACGTAGGAAGCTGGCCCATACCGAGTAAAACCACTGACCAATCTCGCTCAGTACTGTCTACACCAGGGGTCCCCAAACTATGGTCCGCAGGCGGATCCGGCCCACCAGGCTCGTAAATCCGGTCTGCCAGCCGAAACACCATGCTGGGTTTACCTCAGCACGCGGAGACCGTTCTTTTTAACGGAAACGCCTCGCCTCGTTGGATTTACCTCGGCGCGTGGCGAGGCTTCAGATTGGCTGCAGGAAGCTCCGTCCCCACGCAGTGAGGCTTCCTGCAGCCAATTGGAAGCCGCCTGCTCAGCCTCCTGGCAAGAGGAATCTAAGGGGAAAGGATTTTCCTCCGGAGCACATGAGTACTTTTGGACTTTACCCAGGTGGGTTGGATGCTGCTATCACCATGTACAAGTCAGTTAAGTATGGGGGGCAAGGCAGAAGAAAAGGCTGATGTGAGAGGGGAGCAATGAGTCCAGCTGGTATGCTACCCGCGAGAACTGGCTTATCAGCAGAGGCGTACCTAGGCTCCCTTGCGCCCTTGGCAAGGAGATGTATCCATACCTGCCAAGTTCCTCCCCGAAAAATAAGGGACCGGACCGGAAGTAGCGCTGCCGCCATTTTGGAACTGGGTGGAGCATGCTCAGAAGTGACTTTTGATGCTGCTGTGCCCAGTTCCAAAATGGCCACCGCACCAGAAGTCGCGCTGCAGCCATTTTGGAACTGGGCAGAGCAGCATCAAAAGTCGCTTCTGAGCATGCTCCGCCCAGTTCCAAAATGGCCGCCGCGCCAGAATAAACCGGGGAAAAACAAAAAAATCCGTTTTTTTCGGCTGGGGACAGCAGGAAAAACGGGGGTTTCCCGGGGAATACGGGAGACTTGGCAGCTATGGATGCAGCTTGGCAGCTATTGCATCCTTGCCAGAGGAGCTGAGCCAGAATAGAGAGGTGCAATTTTTCTGCTCCCGTGGGTCTGTGCCTTTTACTGGGGCCAACCCCTGGGAGCGCCCCTGCTTTTTAGGCAACATAAAAGGGAAGGATTGGTATTATTGGTTCCCAGAGGTGGGAGCTGGGGGCATAAAGAGCTTATTGACCTGTACAAGTCCCACAAGCTCTTCTGTCCCATTCGTTCACTGTTTTTGCTAGGCATCCGAAATGTGAATGTGAACATGTTACTCTATTCCAGGGCTTAAACTCATCTTCTGCTATGTCTGTGGCTTCCTTTGTCTGGCCCAGGCACCCCCAAACTGCGGCCCTCCAGATGTTTTGGCCTACAACTCCCATGATCCCTAGCTAACAGGACCAGTGGTCGGGGAAGATGGGAATTGTAGTCCAAAACATCTGGAGGGCCGAAGTTTGGGGATGCCTGGTCTAGCCCCTTCCTTTTTACTACTGACCCCTCCTGGGTGTGTCTTGAACCCTCATCCAGGAGGGCTGCTTATGGTCTTTGCAGGCATTCTGCTCAGATAGCTATGTGGTAAGAGGCCTTATGCTGAGATAAGTTGCCTCCCTCCCTTAAGAATTCTGTGCTACAAAACTGTGGCTGTGGACAGATAAGGGCATTTGAACCCCTTCCTGAAGGGGTTGGCAGAATGAGGTAGTGCTGGGGTGTGTGCTGGGATTCTGCCCCTGTGGTCATGAGTTCAATTGGATTGCTGGACTTCCAGTGGTGCAGTCCAGTTGGTGGTTTTCAAGGAGATTGGGGGTGGGTGTATTCCATTTTTAGTTTCTGCATTTTCTGATCTCCCTGGGCTACATACCGTACATATCTTGCTGCAGCATATCTACCCCTCCCCCCACGCCAGCGCATAACTGGTGTGTAGAATTACTCTCTAAAAGCTCCCTATAGCTAATAGCAGCTTTTAGAATTGAAATACTTATAAGTTTATGTTGATTAAAATCATTCTTTATTTCAAATATCACATTTTTCCTGTTTTTTGTGTGCACTACAAATAAAATATGTGCAGTGTGCATAGGAATTTTTTCATATATTTTTTCTTCAATTTATAGTCTGGCCCCCAACAGTGTATGAGGGACAGTGAACCAGCCCTGTTTAAAAAGTTTGGGGACCCCTGGTCTACACTGACTGGCAGTGGCTCTCCAGGATTTCTGAGAGCAGTCTCTCCTGGCCCTACTTGGGGGAGGCTGGGAATTGAACCTGGGACCTTCTGTGTCCAAAGCACACACACTGCCTCTGAGCTATGGCTCATCCCCAAGAGCCAACTGGCAGGCCCTTTAATGTTCGATTGCTCTTAAAGGTCTCTGTTGATAAATTGATGCTTGTGCTGATAATACTTGCCTTTTTCTATGCTTTTCTACCTTTCTGGACCTGGTGGTAGTTTTAGTTCATGGAACGCCCTCCCATCAGATGTCAAGGAAATAAACAACTATAGTGGTACCTTGGTTCTCGAACTTAATCCGTTCTGGGAGTCCGTTCGACTCCTGAAACGGTTCAAAACCAAGGCGCGGCTTCCGTTGGCTGCAGGAGCTTCCTGCACTCAATCGGAAGCCGCATTGGATGTTCGGCTTCCGAAAAACGTTCACAAACCGGAACACTCACTTCTGGATTTGCGGCATTTGGGAGCTGATTTGTTTGGGAGCCAAGCCGTTTGAGTACCAAGGTACCACTGTATCTGACTTTTTGAAAACATCTGAAGGCAGCCCTGTTTAGGGAAGTTTTTTAATGTTTGATGTTTTTTGTTGTTGTTTAGTCGTGTCCAACTCCATGGACCAGAGCACGTCAGGCACTCCTTTCTTGCACTGCCTCCCGCAGTTTGATGTTTTATCATGTTTCTAATATTCCTTTGGGAGCCGCCCAGAGTGGCTGGGGAGGCCCAGCCAGCTGGGTATAACTAATACGGTAATATATTGTTATATTACTAATAACTAATAAATTATATTTATAAATTAATTAATAAATATAAGGGTATAACTAATAAATTGTTGTTGTTGTTTTATTGTACTTTTTCTGAATATTACAGCATTCATTCATTCATTCATTCATCATGATGCCATTATAACAGAAAGGATGTTGGTATCAGAGTGGTGTTGTTGAGAGGCTTTCCCTGCCACCGCTATTCCTCCCTTTGCTACCTCTTCCTTTTTCCATTCTGTTGAAATAACAGCCCTGCTAGTTTTCATCATAGCCCCAATTCCTTTTGCAAGAGTAACGGCTCCATATTGAAGTCACGGATGTGTCATGTGGACTAGAATCCTCCTTAGCCTTCTGATTCTCACTCATAAGCAGTGCTGCAATTCTGTGGAAGCACATGATGTGTCGCTGGATGCAGAAGCCAGCTTCCTGAGAATGCGCACTTTTATTTATTTTAAACTCAAACTTCTAGTACTCACAACGGCGGTGGAAATAAACTTGAAAGGAGGGTAGGCAATTACTGCTGAATTCCTAGAACTTATATATGTGTGTGTGTGCAACCTCCTTATTCTTGTGATAGTTGTTTGTTTCAAAGTGTTTTAAATATTGAATTTCAAATAGCCCCCAGGACCTTAGGGTGAAGGGATGGGTAAATAAATACCAAATAAAACAGTGATATAATATTGTGAGTTGGGGGTGGTGGTGCGGTTAGCCTGCATGATATCTGAATCCATTGCAATTCTTGGGGTCCTGGCTCCAGCAAGGGTTCAAATATAATGGAGGATTCAGTTGTTGAACTAGCCAGCTTGTTCCTGGGTTAATCTTCTAAGCATGGTCGTTAATATAACCAAGGAAGTGGCCTTGTTCCAGAGATCAAATGGATGGGTCCCCTCCCTCACCTGGCTGGTGATAAGAGGGACAAAAGCCAGAGTTGAGTGTGTGAGGGAGAGCTGGGCTAGAAGCAGGCAGAAGCTAGACTGAATGGCTAGAAGCAGGCAGAAGCTAGACTGAATGGCTAGACTGAATGGCTAGACAATGCTACCATTCAGTGGATTTGTAACTGGCTTACTGACCGAACCCAAAGGGTGCTCATCAATGGCTCCTCCTCATCCTGGAGAGTAGTGACTAGTGGGGTGCCACAGGGTTCTGTCTTGGGCCCAGTCCTGTTCAACATCTTTATCAATGACTTGGATGATGGGCTTGAGGGCATCCTGAGCAAGTTTGCAGATGACACCAAATTGGGAGGGGTGGCTAACACCCCAGAGGACAGGATCACACTTCAGAATGACCTTAACAGATTAGACAACTGGGCCAAAGCAAACAAGATGAATTTTAACAAAGAGAAATGTAAAGTACTACACTTGGGCAAAAAAAATGAAAGGCACAAATACAGGATGGGAGACACCTGGCTTGAGAGCAGTACATGTGAAAAGGATCTAGGAGTCTTGGTAGACCACAAACTTGACATGAGTCAGCAGTGTGATGCAGCAGCTAAAAAAGCCAATGCAATTCTGGGCTGCATCAATAGGAGTATAGCATCTAGATCAAGGGAAGTAATAGTACCACTGTATTCTGCTCTGGTCAGACCTCACCTGGAGTACTGTGTCCAGTTCTGGGCACCACAGTTCAAGAAGGATACTGATAAGCTGGAACGTGTCCAGAAGAGGGCAACCAAAATGGTCAAAGGCCTGGAAACGATGCCTTATGAGGAACGGCTTAGGGAGCTGGGTATGTTTAGCCTGGAGAAGAGAAGGTTAAGGGGTGATATGATAACCATGTTCAAATATATAAAAGGATGTCATATAGAGGAGGGAGAAAGGTTGTTTTCTGCTGCTCCAGAGAAGCGGACACGGAGCAACGGATTCAAACTACAAGAAAGAAAATTCCACCTAAACATTAGGAAGAACTTCCTGACAGTAAGAGCTGTTCGGCAGTGGAATTTGCTGCCAAGGAGTGTGGTGGAGTCTCCTTCTTTGGAGGTCTTTAAGCAGAGGCTTGACAGCCATCTGTCAGGAATGCTTTGATGGTGTTTCCTGCTTGGCAGGGGGTTGGACTGGATGGCCCTTGTGGTCTCTTCCAACTCTATGATTCTATGATTCTATGAAGCCAGAGCCATGCCTGATTTCTGTTGCAATCCAGGGCAGCAACTGTGGGAGAAGCAAGATCTTCTGAGCTGTTAATGCTGTGAGCCCCTCCATTATATGCTCAGGTTGTATATAAGTGAAAACACCAGATAAAATGTATCTAACTATTTTTTTTTAATTCTTTGTATATCTCATCCCAGAACTTCTTGATTTCTTTGCAACACCACCAAATGTGTAGGAAAGTACCTACTTCTTCCTTGCACCTCCAACAGATGTTACTGACCCCTCCATACATCTTAGCTAATTTCGAGGGGGTGAGATGCCACCTAAATTGCATCTTGAGCACGTTTTCTTTTAAATCATAATTTGAAATATAATTTGTATCTCTAATCCATAAACTTTCCCAATTTTCAACCGTAATTATTTTCCCCAAATCTTGTGCCCACTTTATCATAACCGCTTTGGTTAACTCATCTTTTGTAGCCCAATCCAACAATAATTCATACAAATTTCGAATAAATTTATTTTTCCCCTCAAATAGTATTTTCCCAAATTTGGATATCTCTCTTTCGAAGCCAATTTTTTTATCTTCACTGAATTTCTGATTTATTTGGAAATATTGCAGCCAAACATTGCAATATTTCCTGACTTCATTGTATTCTTTCAATTTTAAATTTCCATTCTCTTCTTTTAATAAATCTTTATATGTTGGCCAATCTTTATCCATAAAACACCAGATAAAATGAAGACACCACAGACTCCACAAACCTCATTCCCTGGAGCTCCTTGAAATCTCACACGGCTCAGAGATTGGGTAGAGCTGTGCAAAAACTATATGATACCCTGTACTATTGGGAGATCTTATTATAGACCACTCAGGCGTTTCTGCCACCTGATTTTGATCTACCTTCTGTCCAGTTGTTCTAGATAGAAACTCCATTCTTTATCTGATGGTTATCAGAATTGTAATGTAAATACACATATTTCTTTTTTTAAAAAAAGCTTGATGGTTATAAAATCCAGTTTTTACATGTAAATATTATTTTTGTAAAGGATGCAGCATCAAATCTGGATGCACCAGCCCTTTTGCAGGGCTAAGCAAAGCAAGCAAACAAATAACGTCAGTTTTCTAGATATTGCACCAAAGGTTTTTCAACAAGATCACCTGGGAGTCTTCCCTCTCCTGGAGATAAAGAGTTGTAAGCACTCGGCGTGTTGAAAAGTGCTATTGAAATTTGAAAGGCTGGTAAGAGGATGAAAACACACTTCTACCACTCATCCTGCCACCCATTCAAATGCCTCTTAACTCTTAGTCTTCATGGCACACACTGCTTCCCTTGGGGAGGAGGAAGCACTAGGAGGGGAAAAAGGTCTGTGTGCACTCACAGTTTCCGGCTCTTCTGCGGAACAGAGGAAATATCCTTGCATATAATACTAAGCCATGCCATTGCTACATCTAATTCAGTCTTGTCTGCACTGACTCTCAGCGGATTTGCAGGGTTCCAGGCAGGGGAGATGCCAGGGATTGAGTAAGTGACCTTATGCATGCAGTGTAAAAATAAAGTAAGATTCTAGTCCTCCTAGCTGAATAAGGGCTATATTAAATAAGAACTTAGGAAACTGCCTTATATATACCATTAGCTCAGTACACAGCTTTAAAGGTAAAGGGACCCCTGACCATTAGGTCCAGGCGCGGATGACTCTGGGATTGTGGCGCTTATCTTGCTTTACTGGCCAAGGGAGCCAGCATAAAGCTTCTGGGTCATGTGGCCAGCATGACTAAGCCACTTCTAGCGAACCAGAGCAGCGCATGGAAACGCCGTTTACCTTCCCGCTGTAGCAGTACCGCTGTTGTCGGGACATGACTTGGCCCCTCAACACACTTAAAAACACCCCAACGCCTCCCTGCCCCTTCTCAGTGACCCCCCCCCCTTTCCCACTGGACACCTCAACAAAGGCCATGCTCTGGCGGGTGCTGGTTGTTCCACACCAGAGTGTGGGAGCCGAAACGGGACACCCCTGGATCCAATCAGAAGCAGAGATGGGTTCTGTAATTCCAGGATACCCCACTCAAATCGGGACGGTTGAGAGGGGTATGAGAGTTCTTTATAGTGTAGGTGGGAAGTAAGATTCAGCACTCAAAGCACTGAGAATGGTCCTCCCTTCAAGGCTAGAGATAGGAGGATGAGGGGAAGCGGATTTCAGTTCTGGGGAGACTAGACCTCCACCTGGTCTCTGTGCTGAGAGGGATGGCGAACTCACAGCTCTCTATTACAATTACTGTTGGGTTTGCTAAAGGGTTTAATTACAGTGGTACCTCTACTTACGAATGGAGCTCCGTCCGCCATCTTGGATGCGGTTTAGATAGGATTTTTTCTACTTACGAATTTTTAGATAGGATTTTTTCTACTTACGAATTTTTTCTCCCAATGCATTCCTATGGGATTCGACTTACAATTTTTTTCTACTTACAAATGTGCGTTTGGAACGCATTAAATTCGTAAGTAGAGGTACCACTGTACTGCTCTTGGCTTGGAAATGGTTATTCGGTTCCTTAACTGCTGCCAGGCTCTGTGCAGCAGCAAACCAGAGGGAAAGGGAGATTTCGCTCTGTCAGTTTCTGTTTTCCTTAATGGTCTCTAATGGAACAGAGTAATAATACTATCTAAAATAGCAATGTTGTAGGAAGGAGTAATGAACAACAGTGGATTGGAATGACAAGAAGGGAGATTCCGACTAATCCTTCTGACAGTAAGAGCCATTTGACAGTGGAACGGACTCCTTTGGAAGGTGATGGACTGTCCTTTAAACAGAGGCTGGATGGCATTGCAGCCAATTGGGCTGGATGACCCTTGGGGTCATCTCTTCCAACTCTTGATTCTGTGTTTATAGAAAGATGGGTTATATTTGCAATGTTTTGAAATAATAGCATTCAACCTTAGGTTTCCTTTGCTTTACCAAAACCATGCATTAAAAAATAATAAATAAATAAATTGATAAGCTGACATTTTGCAGATACAGAGAACTCTTTCTTGTCGTCCCTCTGGCAAAGCAAGAGAGTGGCAAGGATGTTTGGAGCCAATGGGGTGGCAGGTGGAAAGGGTGCCCTCCACCCACTGACCCACTGGCCGTGAAACCCCGTGTGGCACTGAACCTCCTCCATTATTCATGCAGCATAAACATGCCCTCCTTTTTGGCAGGCTGCGCATGTTTCCCTTAAGTGGCTGTCAGTATTTCCAGCAGCGAAAAGGGGGTGTGGAATATGTTCTTGCATTATTTATAAATGAGATAAAAGAAAGAAAGAAAAAACCCATCATCACAAAGTGCTGAGATTACACCTTCTGGCAGCCTCACAGCTTTGGCGAGATCCTCCTTGCTCTCGCTGGCGCTGCAGTTGTATGTCTTTGATCCTGCTTTATTGGGGCTTCCGGTAATGGTGCGCTAGGGAACGGATCGCGGAGAGAGAGCTCCGGCAATCGGGGAGCTCTAAAAAGCAGACAAAGTACGCTTTGGAGGGAATTTGGCGCCTAAAAACCCCTTCAAGGGAAAGGTGAGGGTACGGGTCCCTCACTGAAGTTGAGAAAAGCGGCGTGATTTCGGCAGAACTCGGCGGCGGCACCATCGAACGGTGAGAGTCGCTGAGAGGAGCTGCACGCAAAACCCTACAGTGTCTGCTGCAGCGGCGCCCGAGAATCTCCGCCCCTAGCAAGCACCAGAGCTCTTCGACAAGATACATCTTAACGATAATCCGACCGTGAGTGTTACAAAGTTGACATAAAGACTATAAAACTAAGATCGCGGGCGGGAGGCTAAGTCGAAGGAGTCATTAAACGCACCGCTGTTTAATTGCGAAAGAGCCCTCTGACAGAACAAGAGTTGTTTATTGAACAACGGGTCATTGTTTAAACGCGCTGGGGGAAGTCAGAGAGATTGAAAGAGACAGGAAAACCGAGCGCAAGAGTAAAAATAGAATTTAATTGGACAATTGATTACTATCCCTCATTTCAAGATGGAGATCGGGAAGCTTGAAAAGACATTTTGAAAGGTTATTTTCCGAAGCGAAGGACAAGGAGAAGGAGGAGGAGGGGGAAGCAGGGTGGAGGAGGAGGTGAGGAGGAGAGGAGATCAAAGACATTGCAGCTGCAGCTGTTGTATCTACGTGACAAAGAGGGAAAGCTGAGGCTGAAAATTGAAAGCTGGCAGACTGCCAAGGCATCGAAACTTAGCAGACTTTTAAAGCCCACAAAGTACTCCCCCCCCTTTTCTCTCGACTTTTTCTTTTCTTGATGAGACTGCTGTAAGGAAAGAATGATGAAAGACTGAATACACAGAAGGATACTCCCAGATAGGGAAAGGAAAGGGGAAAATTAGGACTCTGAGTATCTATCCTCAAACAGAGGAATAAAATGCCCATAAGAAAGTTCAAGGAGAATCCAGCTAGTTCCACTGCATTGGCAGGGAACCAACCAAGAAGGCAATCAATGTCAACTCCAATTCCAGAAGGTGAGTCCTTGGCAGACATAAAAGAACTGATAATAGGAATGAATAAAACTTTAAACGAAAAATTGGACTCAGTTGAAACAAAAGTGGATTCAATTGAGATTAAAGTGGGTGACAACACCAAGATGATAGAGGAGTTGACTGGGCAGATGAGAGAGCTGCATAATAAAAACAAGGAACTAGATAAAGCGGTGAAAGACATAAATGTGAAGATAGGAAAGCAAGAGGAAGCAATAAAAAAGATAGCTGCAGAAAACAAAGATTTAAGATCAGTAAAGGAGAAAGAAGATGAAATGACACAAAGATTGAAAAAGAAGCAAGAGGAGCTTGAAGATCAGATTGCTTTTCTGGAGATGAGGCAGAAGGAGCGGATTTTAAGGATGAGGGGTGTCCCGGAGTCGGCAAGAGAGCAAATAGAAGAAAAAATGATTAAAGGATTGGCAACATGGCTAAAAGTGAGAGAAGAGGATCTGATGCTTGATATAGACAAGATCTATAGAGTAAGAACGGATAGGACAAAAAATTTCAAAGGACCGGGAGATGTGATGATTTTCTTAAATTCAATGCTCCTCAAAGAAAAAATTTTGCAGAAGAAAAAGGTTGAGGATTTGACGATAGAAGGAAGAACAGTAGCCATCTTCAAAGAAATCCCGAAGAGATTTAGGCTCAAGAGACAGGGCTACAAAGCAGTAACAGAGACCCTAAGCAAAAATGGAATATGGTACATATGGGAGTATCCTGAAGGATTGACTTTCACCTTTAAAGGCAAAAAGAAGACCTTCAGATCGGTGGCGGAGGCGGAAAGATTTTGCAACAGAAACAAAAAGGAACTGTTTAAAGAACTGGAGGAAGACAGAGAAGACGAAGACCTACAAGTGGGCGAAAGCTCTTGAAGATTGTTGTATATAAAAGAACTTCTCTTCTTTCGTTTATAGGGAGATTGATCTTCTTTCCATTTCCTTTTTAGGGGGAGGGGGGATTTCTCTCCCTTTGGATAAAGATTTTCACCCCTTGTTTCTTCTTCCCCTCCCTTTCCTTCTTCCCCCCTCCTTGTAAAACAACAAGAGGAGAGTATAAGTTAAGGAATTTGTGATAAAATCTTCCTGTATTCTTCCTGGAAGGGATTGCAGTGAGAAGTGCAGACACACTCTTACCAACTAGAGCTCTTAGGTGGAGGGGAGGAAAACTTAGACTTTGGAAATATCACATATTTGGTTTATTTTCACCCCTCCCCTTCTTTAATTCTCTCATTTTTAAGTCTTGGTTTTGAAGTTTGTAAATTTTCTCCCTAATTTATTTTTATTCAATTGAAACAGAAGTTAAATAAAGTAATGGATTTAAATATTATATCCTGGAACGTGAATGGTTTAAACGATAAATTGAAAAGAAACAAAATAGAACATATAATAAAAAAAGGTAGCTGGGACGTTGTATGTTTCCAGGAATCTCATGTATCACAAAATCATGAAAGGGTTTTGATAAATAAGAGAATAGGAAATGAATTTATTTCATCAAACAAAAAGAAGAAAAAGGGAGTAATAATTTACGTTAAACCAAAGATTAAGGCAGAAAAGTTATTCCAAGACGAAGAGGGGAGAATGGTTGGGGTGCGTCTGTACTTACCAAAGGGAAATGTATGTATTGTAAATATTTATGCACCAAATGGATGCAAAAAGGAATTTTTTGAGAAACTGGGAAAGAAAATGGGGGATCATATATTGGATGAAGAAATAGTACTTTTAGGAGACTTTAATGGTGTTATGCAGGGGGAGGTGGATAGAACAGGGGGGAGGAGGGGGAACGGGGGAAGACTGCCAGAAGTTTTTCGAAATTTGGTACAAAATTACAACTTAGAAGATGTATGGAGAAAAGAAAATCCAAAGGAGAAAAAATTTACTTATTATTCTGGGGCAAAAAAATCAGCCTCTAGGATTGATATGATATGGCTCTCACCGAAATTGATACAGATGACGGGGAAAACCGAAATCTTGGTTAAATCAATTACAGACCATAATCCAACAATGGTGAAAATTAAAGGAAAAGATATAAAAAATAGAAGGTGGAGAATGGATGAAAGGATATTAAATGATGAAGATTTTATAAAGAAAGTCAAAAAATTACTAAAGGAATTTTATGAGAAAAATATGTCGGAGGAAGTAGAGTTAAAGACAACCTGGGATGCGAGTAAAGCCTTTATAAGGGGATTATATATACAGCAAAAAAGCAGAGTTAAAAAAGAAAGGGAACAAAATATGGAAAAATTACAAAGGGAAATTAATGAAAAGGAAAGGGAATTGGCAGATAGTCCAAAAAATGAGGATTTGAAAATGAGAGTGAAGGTATTACAAAAAGAATTATCTATATTGGTCGGACAAGAAATTGAGAATAAAATAAGATGGCTTAAACAAAAAACATTCGAATGGGGAGATAAAGTAGGAAAATTATTAGCATGGAAATTAAGGGAAAATCAAAAAGAGAGATTAATTACGGAAATAAATTACAAAGGGAAAAAATTGAGAAGGCAAGAGGAAATACAGAAATGTTTTAATCATTTTTATAAGAACCTATATGAAGAAAAGAAATTAGACAAGGGGAAATTAGAGGAATATTTTTCAAAAAGGAGGAAAGATAAAATATTAGAAGAGGAGAGAGAAATGTTAAATAAATCAGTGTCAAAACAAGAGATATATGAAGCCATAAACAAATTAAAATTGGGGAAGTCACCCGGAACAGATGGCTTGTCGAGCAGACATTATAAAGTATTTAGAGAAGAATTAGGAGAAATTTTACAAAAAGTGATGAATGATATCTTAGAGAAGGGAACTATACCCAAGACATGGCAAGAAGGTTATATAGTATTAATACCGAAGGGAGAGCAAGAGGAAAGACAGGTAGGGGACTTTAGGCCAATTTCGTTACTTAATGTTGATTACAAAATATTTACGGACATCTTAGCGGCTAGATTGAAAAAAATATTAATTAGGATTATAGGGCAAGACCAACAAGGATTTTTACCGGGAAGAAAATTGGCAAAAAATGTGAGAGTGGTACTGGATCTATTGGAATATCTGGATTGGTCTCCGGGGAAGAGGGCAGCCTTTGTCTTTTTAGATATAGAAAAAGCCTTTGACTCTCTATCTTGGAAATTTATGAAAAGATCATTAATAGAAATTGGAATTGATGATAAATTTATGAGAGGAATTAATTCAATATATAATAACCAAACGGCTAAGTTAATATTGAATGGAGAGGTATTAGAGGATTTCGCAATAAAGAGGGGAACAAGACAGGGCTGCCCTCTATCCCCGTTGTTATTTATAATATCAATAGAATTTTTAATAGTGGATATTAAAAAGGAGGAGGAAATTGAAGGAATTAGAGTGAAAGATAAAAATTTGAAGATAAAAGCTTTTGCGGACGATATGATTGTAATGTTAGAAGAGCCAGAGATTTCAATCAAAAAATTAGAGGAGATATTAAATTCTTTTGAAGAAATATCAGGATTAAAAATTAATGAAAAAAAGACAAAATTGATGTTGAAAAATGTGGGACAATTGGACAAAAGCAAATTGCAACAAATTTCAAATTGGGAAATTGTGAATAAATTTAAATATCTGGGTATTATAATTAGTATTAATAATATAGATTTATATGAAAATAATTATGGAAGATTATGGAGGGAAATAAAGAAAGATATGGAGAGATGGAGGGGCTTAAATCTCTCTCTCTCAGGTAGGATAGCAACAATAAAGATGGCAATTTTACCAAAAATCTTATTTTTGTTTCAAATGTTGCCTATATTGGGGGAAAGAAAGATTTTTGAAGAATGGAGGAGAGATTTAAGTAAATTTATATGGTTGGATAAGAAACCAAGGATCCAGTACAGACTACTTACGGATGTTAAAAGTAGAGGGGGGTGGGGGGTCCCAGATTTGAGACTTTATTACGCATCATCGTGTATGTGCTGGCTTAAAGATTGGTTAATATTAGAAGATGAGGAGTTATTAGAGGTGGAAGGATTTAGAAACGTTGGGGGATGGCACACATATTTATTAGAAATAGAGAAAGGGGAAAATAAACAATTTAGTAATCATGTGATCAAAAAATCAATATTTAAGATTTGGAAAGAATTTAAAAATCTAATGGAACCGAAGATACCATGGTGGGCCTCGCCCTTCGAGATGACAGCCCTAGGGAGAAGGTGGAAAAAAGGAAGATGGTTGACGTACCAAGAGGTTTTGGTGAGTGAAGAGGGACAATGGAAATTAAAACCATATGAAGAGATTAAGCAGTACTGCAACAGTTGGTTGCAGTATGTACAGATTCAAAGCCTTTTTCAGGAACATAAAAAAATAGGATTCACAATTGGAAAGTCAAAATTACAAGAATTATTAATAGAAAATAAGGAAAAGCCATTATCAAAAATATATAAATTCTTGTTAGAATGGGAGTTAAAAGATGAAGTAGTTAAGGAGGTAATGATAAAATGGGCACAAGATTTAGGGAGGCCGATCTATGCAACGCAATGGGAGAGTATATGGAAGGTTTCAATGCGATTCACGGCTAGTATGAATATAAAAGAAAATATCTTAAAACTTATCTATAGATGGCATTTGACTCCCAGTAAATTAGCCAAAATATATAGGAATGATTTAGATAATTGTTGGAAATGCGGCGAGAAAGGAGGGAATTTTTTTCATTGTTGGTGGGCCTGTGGAAAAATATATAAATGGTGGGACGAAATCTATGAAGAAATGAAAAAAATGTTGAGGTTGACTTTTAGAAAAAAACCAGAGTATTTATTATTGAGCATTATCCCAGAAAATATTCCTGAGAATAAAAGAAATATTTTTTTGTATGCGAGTGTGGCAGCGAGATTAGTGATAGCTAGGAAATGGAGGAAGGAAGATCTACCCACAATCCAAGAATGGCAATTAAAATTGATTGAATTTATGAACCTAGAGAGAATGACGGCAGCAATTCGGAACACTTCTAAGCAGAAATCTAAATTGGAATGGGGAGTGGTAGAGGAATATTTTAAAAGAATTGGTGTTAAAACAGAGTTGATGATCTGTTTAAATTAGATAGTCAGGAGGAAAATTAGAATCTGAAAAATTAGAATTTGGAAAATAATAGTGTGATAAAATAAAATTAATCGAAATTAAGATAGATATGATAAATGAAGTAACGCAATTTTTAAAATATATTCAGAAGGCAAGCGGTGGGAAATGACTCGGAAGGTAATTCTTTTATCCTTTTTTTTTTTTTCTCTTTTTGTTTTGTTTTCTTTGTTTCTTTGATTGTATGATTGTGTATGATTTTACGATTTTAACTTGTTATGTTTTTTGAACTTTAATAAAGATGAATTTTAAAATTTAAAAAAAAAAAAAAAAAAAAAAGATCCTGCTTTATTGCAGCCTCAGCCGTCCTAGGCCCCTCTAGATGTTTGGGACTACAACTCCCATCAGCCCCAGCCAACATGTCAGATGGGAGTTGCAATCCAAAACATCTGGAGGGCCCCAGGTTGACCAAGGCTGTTGTTGCCTCTGCTGGACTCTGTTCAGATGGAAGTACATTGCAGGTCGGGACGGCGGCATCCTGCAGTGGATCTGATAACATTGCTCGAACCAGACTCTGACTGTGCGCAGGCAAAGAGCATGATAGCAGGAAATGATAACGCGCAGGAAGTGTCAGGGGACTGACTTATTTTGCCATACAGGAAAAATTGACCCCTTCCTCGCTAACGGTAGCTTGAAAGAAGTTAAACTGTGGAACTTGCTTCTGCAGGAGCCAGTCATGGCCCCTGGTGTGGATGGCTTTAAAAGAGGATTGGACAAATTCATGGAGGGAGAGAGCTGTCGGCAGCTTCTAGTCACAATGGTTATGCTCTGCCACCACCGTCAGAGGCAGCAATGCTTCTGAATCCCAGTTCCTGGAAACCACAGGAGAGGAGAGGGCTCTTCTAACAGGTTTCCCACAGGCATCTGCTTCGCCAATGTGAGAACAGGATGCTGGACTAGATGGACCCCTTTGGCCTGATCCAGCAGGCTCTTCTGGTGTTCTCATGAACATCATGCACACCAGTGATTTGCACCACGGTTGCATGCACACTGCGGCCTCTTTGCTCTCTATAGTTTCCCATCCTCCTCTTCCTTCCTGCCAACAACTTTAAGTCACTCCTGTCCTCAGGGCCTGTGTGTTTCCTCCCCCTAAACCCACCTCCCATTTTTCTCTTTGGCCCTTTTTTCCTGAGGAACCTTGCTCAGTTCCTTGACTACCTACCCTTTAAGGCCCTTTTCCTACGCAGCTTTCAAGCACTCATTCTTCCACCCTACTGGAAAAGCATATCCCGCCCCTGCCGCTGCAGGCCTTGGGGGCTTTGGATGAAATAAACCAGACTTTTTGTTCTCATTGTCACAGAAGCTGCATTGTTTTGTAACTGTGTACTACTCAGAAGTTAGAATATTTGTGGCCATTCCGTGACACCGTGGCTGCTCGGCCAATGCAGGCCGAGAGCCGGAAAGCTGAATGGGGAAAGTACCGGAAATCAGAGGGCCCAAAGGAGAGGGGACAGGTGCAGCCCTCCAGAGAGGGTGTTCTGTGAACAGGGAACCACCACCAAGAAGTCCCTGTCATGGATCACACTCAGCAGCGTCACCAACAGGTCTCCCCTCCCAACTGTGGGGGCCTGAAATGGTTGATCTTGGGAGAGGTGAGCTTTCAGTTGAATATTGTTCCTCCTTTTCCTCCCCCACAACAAAATAATAATCCTCCGTTCAGGTTTTCTCCATCGTAGTCTTTGGCTCCATCATCAACGAGGGTTACGTCAACGATGGCAGCACTTCGGTGCTGCGCTGCGTCTACAACGCCAACGATGACGCCTGCAACTATGGAATCGCCATTGGCCTCATTGCCTTCTTCGCCTGCAGTTTCTTCTTGATAGTGGACCTCTACTTCCAGCAGATCAGCAGCGTGAAGGACAGGAAGCGTGTTGTCCTCTTTGACCTTGGCTTCTCAGGTAGGACTGTGGGGTGGCATTTGTTGAGGACAGTCTTCCCTAATCTGAGCCCCTCCTCCAGATGTCTTGGAGTACAACTCCCATCAGTCCCCACCCAACACAGCCATTTTGGACTCCGACTCCCATCAGTCCCCACCCAACACTGCCATTTTGGACTCCGACTCCCACCAGTCCCCACCCAACACGGCCATTTTGGATTGCATCTCCTATCAGCACTTGCCAGCCCAGTTGTTGATTGCTTATTATTATTATGGCTTATTACTTATTACTTGATTCCTTAATCCTTTATTTGATATATATCCCTCCTTGCTCCAAGGAGCTGAAAGCAGTGTACATTTTATACTTGCTTGCATGCAATTTTGCCTAAAACTCGCCTGCATGTTATCTTCTCTAAAATAAGCATTTTGACATGTGTTTTCCCCCAAGTATTTGACTCCTTGCGCACATCCCGTGGCTAGAGAACTGTATTGCAAAATTGGGAGAAGTGCAAATTTCATAGGGTACCTTTGTTTTGGTTCTCGCCTTGTTTCAGAAATTGCGAATTAGGTTGGCAGGTCTCTAAATAGTGATGCAAATCGAATTTCTCCCCAACTCTAGTTGTGGTCCGAAACATCTGGAGGGCACCAGCTTAGGGAAGCACAAGGCAAGTCAACACACCTGCCTCCCCCTCCCAAGATTCCCTTGCAGGGGCAGCTGCAGCCTGATTTTTAAGGTGCAGGTCCTTAAAAACTCCTCCTAACTGTGATGGCTTCACAGTGCTGAATCCACAGTACAGAGCCACTTGTAGTGAAGGTGGAGCATTCGCAGCCCGGTGCTCTTTAACTGACTCTGCTGTTCCTTAAATCAAGCTTAAGTGTCAGTGTTTCCAACAGAGCCGTCGCTTTGACAGCTAACTGCACCCAGGAGGGTGATGCTGTAACGTACAAGTAAGGTATTATGAAATGGCCATACGCTTATCACACCATGGACGTCTCCAGCAGAGTATTGTCTAATCTGTTTGGAAGCAGCTTCCCGGTGGCTCAGGGAGAAAGGGGCCACATTACTCACTAGGCATGGAGGAGTAGTTCAATTCAGTTCACATTTGAAGTGCTGTGAAACACTTGTTCCGCATTCGTAAGAAATCCATCTTTTAGAGTGAGGTAACACCCGAACTTTGGAACTCTCTGCCTATTGTCATTAAGCAAGGGCCTTCGTTATACTCTTCTTGCTAAAAACATTTTTGTTTCAGCAAGCCCATCCAGGTATATAGAAGGTTGGCAAGTGTTTTTAGTTGGTTTTAGCTTAGTGCTTTTTGAATGCTTTCAATAGTTGTTTTTCTTTATTTCACTTACAATTACATTGTTCTTTTCATAAACCACTTCAATGTCTTTTTTTAAAAAACAACAACCAATCGAGCACTATGTAAGTTTTAGGAAATAAATAAAAAGACAAGCCTACCTAACTAGAAGCCCAGCCATCCTTTGAAATTCATACTTCTCCAATTTTTGCAGTGCAGTTCTCCTGCTAAGCATTGTGTACAAAAGTGCTTGTACTAGGTAGGGGAAAGTGTGCCTGAAAATGCATATATTAGAACAGATAACATGCAGAAATGCATTATACTAGGAAACGTTGTCATGCAAACAAGTGGGTTTTAGGGGAAATCACACATAAACAGGTGTATATTAGGATACTTAAATGCTGGGGGACTTCAGGGGAAACTGCAAATGGATATGGAAATGTGAAGAATTGAAGTTAAGGCTGGAAAATTGAGAAACTGAAAATGACAGATTTGCGCCTTCCTAGCGCTGCCGTCTGATCCTTTCACAGGAGATGGCCAGGATTGGAGCAGCACATCCAGCATGCATTACCACTGTGCTTTAGCCAACTTATTTTTCCTCGGGGAGCTCCTATGCCTTTTACAAATTGCATAACTTCCACACTGTGGAAAGCTCCTTGCCCTGCAGCTGTTAATTGCAATAGTTTATTATTTTTATGTCATTCTGTGGTTGTGTACCCAGAGAAGTTTACAGCGTAAGGATACAGGCAGCATAACGGAATCATCAAAATGTGAATAAAAGGCACTGCGCTTGAAGACCCAGACAGGGATGATGAGAGCCTGGGGAGAGGTGTAATGGTTAAAGATGCCAAAACTGGGACTTGGGAGACCCGGTTCAAATCTCTGCTCAGCAGTGAAGCTCAACCCTGTCCTTGTCCCTCAGCCTTAGTTACTTACCTTACTTGGCTGTAGCTTACCTACCTCACAGGGTTGTTGTGAGGAAGGGAAGAACCACGTACACCACCAAAGGTGGATATACATAAACTATAATAATGCTTAACATTTGGCAAGGTTATGTGCCAATGGTGTATTGAGAACAGTGACTCTTGTTGCTCTGGTGGTACTGGGGTGACCTGATGTGTTATTTTACCCACCCCCCCCCAGGGTTCTGGTCCTTCCTGTGGTTTGTGGGCTTCTGCTTTCTGGCCAACCAGTGGCAGAGGACACCATGGAGCAAAGAGGCACACTACGCAGGTGATGCGGCCAGGGCAGCCATTGCCTTCTCGTTCTTCTCCATCATCTCCTGGGTAAGCTTTGATGTCCAGTGGTGACCCTGTGATGTGCGGAATAATTATAATTATATTTATACCCTTGGCTGGGCGGCTCCCAACAGAGGACTAAAAACAGAATAAAACTTCAAACATTAAAAACTTCCCTAAACAGGGCTGCCTTCAGATGTCTTCTAAAAGTCAGATAGTTGTTTATCTCCTTGACACCTGGGAGGGCGTTCCACAGGGCAGACGCCACTACCGAGAAGGCCCTCTGCCTGATTCCCTGTAACCTCACTTCTCTCAGTGAGGGAACCGCCAGAAGGCCCTCAGAGCTGGACCTCAGTGTCCGGGCTGAATGATGGAAGTGGAGATGCTCCTTCAGGTATACTAGGCCGAGGCTGTTTAGGGCAGGCATAGGCAAACTTGGCCCTCCAGTTGTTTTGGGACTACAACTCCCATCATCCCTAGCTAACAGGACCAGTGGTCAGGGATGATGGGAATTGTAGTCTCAAAACATCTGGAGGGACGGGTTTCCCTATGCCTGGTTTAGGGCTTTAAAAGTCAGTACCAACACTTTGAATTGTGCTTGGAAACGTACTGGGAGCCAATGTAGGTGTTTCAAGACCGGTGTAATACGGTCTCGGCGGCCACTCCCAGTCACCAGTTTGGTTCCCACATTCTGGATTTGTTGTGGTTTCAGGGTCACCTTCAAAGGTAGCCCCACTTAGAGCGCATTGCAGTAATCCAAGCAGGAGATAAGCAGAGCATGCACCACTCTGGCGAGACAGTCTGCGGGCAGGTAGGGTCTCAGCTGGCATACCAGATGGAGCTGGTAGACAGCTGCCCTGGACACAGAATTGACCTGCGCCTCCATGGACAGCTGTGAGTCCAAAATGACTCCCAGGCTGCACATCAGGTCTTTCAGGGGCACAGTTACCCCATTCAGGACGAGGGAGTTCCCCCCCCCCACCTGCTCGCCTCCTGTCTTCCAAAAACAGAATTTATGTCTTGTCAGGATTCAACCTCAATCTGTTAGACGCCATCCATCCTCCAGCTGCCTCCAGACACTCACACGGGACCTTCACCACCTTCACTGGTTGTGATTTGAAAGAGAGGTAGAGCTGGATATCATCTGCATACTGCATACCAGCCCAAACCCCCTGATGATCTCTCCCAGTGGCTTCATGTAGATGTTAAAAAGCATGGGGGAGAAGACGGAACCCCGAGGCACCCCACAAGTGAGAGCCCAGGGGTCTGAGCACTCATCTCCAACACCACTTTCTGGACATGGCCCAGGAGGAAGGAGTGGAACCACTGTATAACAGTGACCCCAGCTCCTCTAGATGGTCCAGAAGGATGTTATGGTCGATAGTATCAAAAGTCGCTGAGAGATCCAGCAGAACTAGGAAACAGGGCAGAATTAGGAAGGGCTCTGTGTGCTGCCCTGGACTGAAAGGGAGGGCCTACCTGGAAATGCTGTTGGGAACCGAACCTGTGACCTCCTGCTTTTCCAAACAGATGCTCTGCCGCAGAGTTAAGAATCATCCCTTGGAAATAAATCAAGACTCCAGTCCTCATGGTTCTGAATATAGGGTTGATTCAACTGGAATGTCGGGATCTACCTTGTATGATGTCAGAACATTGGTCCTTCTAGCTCAGTATTTAGATGCCTGCAATGACCAGCATCCGCTTTGCAGTCTCTGCCATTGGGGACTCTGCCGTTGAACTATGACATAGGAACACAGGAAGCTGCTTTATACTGGATCAGACTACTGGTCCATCTAGCGCAGGAATGCCCACAATGACTGGCAGCAGCTCTCTAGGGTTTCAGACCAGGAGTCTGTCCCAGCCCTGCCTGGAGATTGTGGGGACTGAATCATAGAATTGTAGAATTGGAAAGGGACCCTGAGGATCATCCAGTCCAACCCCTTGCAATGCAGGAATATGCAGCTGTCCCGTATGGAGATTGAACCTGCAACCTTGGCATTATTAGCACCACAACCAACTGAGCTATCCCGTGGGACCTTCTGCATGCAGTGCAAATGTTCATCTGCTGAGCTATAGCCAATCCCCTTAAATACACAGTGACAGAGGAAGCAGTTTTATGCTGAGTCAGAGCCTTCATCTGTCTAGCTCAGGATGGTCTGCAGCCCTTGACTGGCAGTGGCTGTCCAGGGAGTCAGGCAGGAGTTTCCCCCCAGCCCTGCTGAGTCAGAAAGTGCTCCAGTCCTGCTTGCAGGTTTCCCACTGAGGTATCTGGTTGGCCACTATAAGAACAAGATGCTGGACTAGATGGTCCATTGGCCCGATCCAGTTGCAAGATTTTCCTTACGTTCTTAGACTATTGGTCCATCTAGCTCAGTACTTCCCACACTGACTGGCCGCAGCTCTCTAGGGTTTCAGACCTGGGGATCCTACCCTCAGATCTGAGAATAGAACCTGGGACCTTCTGCATGCAAGGCCCTACTCACTAAACTATAGAACCTAGGAAGCCAGACTTTTGGCCCATCCAGCTCAATAGTGCCCACACTGACTGGCAGTGGCTCTTCAAGGTTTCAGGCTGGAAACATTCCCAGCCCTACCTGGAGATGCCAGGGGTTAAACTTGGGACCTTCTGCATGCAAAGCCGATTTTCTATCACTGAGCTATGCAAAATAGCCCCATGAACAGGCATAAGATTGTCCTTTTAACTGATCAGTAGAGGCTGGAGAAGCCCCAGAAGTCTCTGTCCTCCTCTATGTTGCAGCTCTTCAGGGATCCAAAGAAGGTGACCATCTCCCCCTCCCTCCATCAGCCAATCCTCTCTTCTCCAGGCCAAGCAGATATGGGTCACATCCATACCAGACATTCAAGCACCTTCAAAGTGAATGGCTTCCTATGTCCTAAAATGTGCCGGATTCCACAGGAGGTGCCAAATGCGGTGCAGGAGTCCATGTTTTGATCTGATGTGGCATGTAGCCTTTCAAGATCCTCTTCCCGCTTTTGCCTGCCTTTTCAAGCCACTCCAAGGGGGTGTTGACAGTTAACAGCAAACGCTCTTGGATTTGTTCCCCTTTCATAATGTCAGGAGCTACGTTACTAAGGGAGATGTTGACAGAATGCTCTGATCTGAAAGGAAGCATTGCAGCATTTGTGTCTCGCACGGTTTGCGTTTTAAACATGCATCCTTTCAAAAAGAAAAAAGAGGAGAGAGAACCTTTGGCCTTCCATATGTTGCTGAGCTACAACTCCCATCATCTCTGACCGTTGGTCATACCAACTAGGGCTGATGGGACTTGTCGTAGTTGGCTATGCTTTGCCTCCATTTTCAGAGGCAGTCACTGTGAGATCACAGAATGATGGACTAGGCGAGCCATTGGTCTGATCCAGCAGGCTCTTTAGGTCCTTATGTAGTTTGGCGACATCCAGAGGGCCAAAGTTTCTTCACATCTGGCCCAAATGTTATGTCTGGGTTGGTTGGTTTTTAAGTTGAGAGAAGAGTCCAGCAAGGGAGGGCATGATGGAGGTAATGACCAGTTTTAATTGATGTTATATTACAAGTTTCTGGGATTTTGCTATTTAGGGAAGCTTTTAATGTTTAATAGATTTTTGTATTTTAATATTCTGTTGGAGGCTGCCCAGAGTGGCTAGGGAAACCCAGCCAGATGGGTGGGGTATAAATATATTATTATTATTAATAATTATTTTGTAGTCCACACTGCTCTATTTTAAATGAAAAGCGTGGTCTATAAATGTTTAAATAAATATATTGAGCCAACAGTCCCTTGCCTTTGAGAAAACTAACTCAGTGGTTCCCAAAGCGGGTGGTATCAGTGGGATTACTTAGGAGGCACTAAGAGGTAGGGGGGGACCAGAGGTGTAAAACAACAACTACTTGTATAAACAAGTTGTATACCACCGTTCATCCATAGATCTCACAGCGGTTCACAACATAAATGACTATCCGAGTTTGAAAAGCTGGTGTTGCTGGATCAAGTTTGTCAGATTTGCTGATTTAATGAAACTAAATAATATTAATTGGATTTTGAATAGACGTGTGCTTGTTACTGTTTTTGAACTTTATTGTTTCCTTATCTTCCTTAGTGGGTTGTGCAAACCACCAATCTGAACCTTTATTATTATTATTACGGGGTTGAGGGTTACTGGGGATGAGTTGAGGGAACATTTTGGAAGCTGCTGACGTAAACCTTTATCTTCCCCTGCAAAAGGTTGCCCTGGCCCTCAAGGCGCTCCAAAGATACCGGCTGGGAACCGACATGTCCCTGTTCGCCACGGACCAGTTCCCCACTGACCCCAGCGCAGCTTACCCAGGCTACCCCACCGGCAGCGGCGTGGAGAGCACGGAAACCTACCAGAGCCCCCCGTTCTCGGAGACCCTAGACACCAGTCCAAAGGGCTACCAGGTGCCGGCATACTGAAGGGCAGGAGGAAGTCCTCTCCCTCCCTCAAGGTTGTATAGCAAATGGGAACCCGACCCAGAGAAATGGGCCAACTTTCCCTTTCATGGTGCAGTATAGTCAACTGGTTGGTTGCAAGTGTATTCTAAAGTACCTTTTCTTTTTTAAAAAACAAACAAAAAATATTAATGTGGCAAGTTAACGTAACTGGGTTCAACTTACTCTTAGCTAATGGTGCAGTGAATTCTCTACAGTGGTATTGGTTCTTGTCTTACCTGTCTGAGGATATTTATTGAATTTTTTTATTAAAAAAACAGTGTTCGCTCTAAGCATGAAACGTTAGGTAGTTGCTACCAACTCCCATCTTTGTGAGCCGTCCCTGCGATCTTGGCTCATTGTGGCATTTTTTTCTGAATTCACACACAGAAGCTGGCAGTAGCCCAGCCTGTTAAGAGACGTCCCACTCCTTACACAGATAAGTAGATGCTTTATTTTGTGCTTCCAGGGCTTAATCCAGAAAATTGCTCCCACTGTCTTCATCCTAGGAACCTTCCAGATCATCCTCTCCTATTTCTTTTATTCCCTTGCTCTATAGCCCTAGAAAAAAGGTAGTTTTAAAGCAGCCTTCTTGCACCCCCAGTTGTTTTGGATTCCAACTCTCATAATCCCCAGCGGGAGCTGATGGGAGTTGGGAGTGTGTGTGTCCAAAACATCTGGAGGGAACCCAGTTGGGGAAGACTGTTTTTAAAAGGAATGTGCCAAATTTAAAACCAAAAATAATGGTTGTGTTGATTTCATTTGTGTGTGTTTGTTATGTACTTGGCATAGTTCCTGTGCTAAATGAGTGGGAAAAGCTTTGTGATTCTGGTACCACAGGTAGTTTTTTCTTTCTTTTCCAAACTGCTTTGATGCAAGAATCATTTTTGTACACCTTTTACACAAAAATTATTGCTCTGGGGTAAGGGTGGGGAAACACTCACACTGTCAGGCCATCAGCCTTTAAGAGTCTCCTAGCCGTGGGGAAATGTAGCATTCAGTAGCTGTTGTCTAAGAATAGGGCTTGCTAACTGCTAGGGTCCTCAGCATATCCTCATGAGGAGTGTGATCCAGCCCACCAATTCTGCCTCTGCCTCAGAGATGGGGGACACATTTCAAGCAGCCTGGAAAAAGATGGAAGCGGAAAGGAAGAAATAGGTCTGTCGAGGGAATAGCAGCAGGAGTAGAGGCTTCTTGGGACAGGCCATTTTCGACATGGTTGGCCTCAAGATGGCATCCATTAATTTGGTTTTTTTAAAAATAAAAATTACACCGCTCTCAGTATGCAGCCATTTTGGCAGCCCCTTCAGTACCAAAAATTATCCACGCTACCCCTTTTAAAATGGTTGTGTCTGGTAGAGGCCATTTTATTTTGAACACAAGAGTGGAATAACGTGCATCACAGTGTTTGTTGGGAATAGCTCCAGCCTTAATTCTGTAAAGAAAGTTTGGGCAAAAAGTTTCACTGTGGCAGACAAGAGAAAACGAAAAGACAGTTGAAAGTCAGAAACCAGAGAGAAAAGGCTAAATTGCCATGAAGATGTAGTAATGTTTAAGGGTTACAAAGAGAGTAGGCTTAAATGAAATTTAAACTATGAGAAGATGGGTAAGTGAACTGAAATATAATGATGCTGCCTTTTAAAGTGATTTCAGCAGCAAGATGTAAATTATTTTATATTAAGGCGGATCCCGATAATCTGCCATTCTCATTCAGCTGTAACTCTGGAGAAATCTCTGAAATCCCACCATGAAGATAGGGCCCCAATCCAGTAAGAGAGAGCTGCATGTGCAAGGAAGCTTTCGTGGACCTATGCCCTTAACAGTTTGATACACAATATTTCCGTGGAGGTGGCCAAATTGGCTGGAACTAAGAGTGTCCCATTTCGTCTTTCAGATTTTACAATGGAAGGCCATCAGTCTTGTGGACAAAGACCTATATAGGGTTTACACTGATACAGAGAATGGTATTAATACAGGGTACACATAGAACTGTAGCAATATTTTCCTTAGAGAGAACACTGGCATTTTAGCAGTATACAAAATTGTGTCTAAATATTTTTTCGGGGGGAGGGAGGGCCGACAAACCCACACATACATACATACACACACACACACACACACACACACACAAACAGGAAGTCACAAAAGTATAATACATTTAAATGTTTCTTTAAATCGATTGTATATGTGAAATAAATGTCTGTTCAGTAAAGTGTATTTTTTCTAACTATAAAGAAATTCATTCAGAGTATCCTTGTATTAATTGTAAAGAGAAAGAAAGAGATTACGTTCTGTCTGACTAGTAGAACTGCCTTGGTCAGTAGTGTTAATGTGTTATATATTACAATTTTGAATGTATGAACCTCAATGCCTACATCTGCATTCTCTTCCTTTCCAACCCATTCTTAACCTCCCCACGATTAGCACTGCGGTTTATACAAAGCTGTGTCATTCAGACAGGACTAAGGACAAGTGCAAGAGACTTTGGGGCCATTGATGGAAAATCCAAAATACTCCCCCCACCCCGCCTTCTCCTGTATTTGGGAAGCTCTGGGTAAGATACAGGCTCAGCATCACCATGGAGTCGATTATTCAGAAACCTTAATTCCCATTGCCCATTCTAGTCTGGCTGACTTGTAGGACGCCAGGTTGGAGAAGGCCAACGTAAGGCCCTAACCACTGTCATGCTGGGGCTGATGAGGGTTGGAGTCTCCAGGGCCACTACTTCCACAACTCTGCTTTAGGTTAAAGACAAATGCCTACCTTCTAAACCCAGCACATAGTTAAACTATAGAACTTCCTTCCAAAGGAGGCAGTGATGGCCACCCACCAACTTGGATGGCTTTAAAAAGGATTGGACAATTTCAAGGAGGAGAGGGCTATCACTCGTTACTAGCCACGATGGCTAAGCTCTGCCTTCATGGTTGGAGACAGCAATGCTTCTGAATGGCCGTTGCTTGAAACTAGGAGGGGAGAGCTGCTGCCGTTGTGCTCAGGTCCTGCTTGCAGGGTTGCCAGAAGAGGCATCTGGTTGGCTACTGTGAGAAGAGGCTGCAGAGTGCTGGACTAGATGGGCCATTGGCCTAATCCAGCAGGCTCTTCTGATGTTTGCATGTTCACCTGCATACTTTGGAAAAAGGTGTGCAGAAGTCGGCAGGATTAGTGAAGCTCAGGCTCCACCCGAAACCTGATTTGGGGTTCTCAGTTTGGAGTGGCAAAGGTACTTGCTGTTTGGTCCAACAGGAAGGACTCTTGAGGGGACTGGCATTTGGGGCAAATGTAGATAATCTACAAGCTTATCTTTTGGGGGGAGGAATAGATGAGCAGGAAAATAATAGATACCTGGCTAAAGTTATATATTGGCCAGTCAGTCCTTTTTTTATTGTGTGGGCTAACTATCCAAGCTGACAAGTAATAGATGAATGAGCTGATTTCACCTGCTTTTGCCAGGAAAAATATTGCTGGCAAGTTGTGGTTCTCCTTTGAATTCTTTTGCCACTATAATAGACGTATTCTCTCCCCACACCGTGATTGTAAAAAGGTGTAGCAACTACTTAAATTTATCCCCTGAATGCAAATGGTGGTTCTCTTGTAACTGTAGCTCTGTCTTCCTCAACCTGGATGTTTTGGGATGACACATTCCATTTGCACCAACCAGGACAGCCTCTGCTTTAAAGGCAGTGCTAAGGTAGATGATGCGATAGGCAAACCTGTTGATACCTTGCAGAAGACCAGGTGGCATGCATGCATCTATCTATCGCTGGTGCCCAAGGCCAGCACCCAAGTCGTCTTCCTGCCTGGTATTGTAAAGGGGAAATATTTGCCACAAGCCAGTAGAGAAAGCTGTGGGCCCCCTAAATGGGTGGTGAAAATGGCATCCACTTGGTGAATTGGTTAGCAAGGATCTGTCAAATCAAGGTGAGGCTCAAAAACTGCACATCCAGAAATAACTTGCTTTGAGAAAAGGCAGGGAGCTGACTAGTTAGGTGTGATTGGGATTCGCTATCCCTGTCTTTCAAATTATCATGCTGAACCTTTGTGTAGGTTTGCCAAGTTAAGTAAACCAGCCAATGAGACTTTGGCCTGTTGCCACCACTCTGCAATTAAAGCAAAAAGCCGCTGCCAGAGGCGTTAAAAGCATTCCCTCCCCGTTTCCATGTGCTGCTATCAGCACTCAGCCAATGTTTTGCGACTCGAGCCATGTAACAGCGATTTGTCAGAGGAACTGTGTACACAGAGCTCTAACCAAAATACATTCTTGCAGATTACATGGTAGATAATGAGTAGGAGTTGTTAAGTTGTCCTGCTAGTTCCCCCTGCCCCATTCGTGCTTTTCTTGAGATCAGTGCTCAAGTGTTTAATCTCCCATCCATCTTTCTGCCAACATTCTGGAAGAGACCATTAACCCATGGCTTAAAGTGTGTGTGTGAGGGGCACTTTCGCAAAGGTGTGTGGAGCTGGTCAAACCCCACCAGTCCTCGGCACCTGTGCTGCTTTTGTGATGCTCATCCAGGCATTCAAAATGTGTCAAAATAACTTTCTGGTGTGCCCAAAGGGGTTGGTTGCAATTTGGAAATGCCTGCCTTGCACTGCCATCGGTGCTGTTCGTGCACAACGGCTCCGAGTATAGAAAAGCTGCCTCATCTCAATGGGACCACAAACTCACATGACTGGAGTGAAGGTGCCACAGCTTGCTTATGGCACTCAGGGCAAATCACAGTTCAGAGTTTACCCTGCAGAGGAAATTGCCAGTAGCTTCCACCCAGCAGCAGCTAAAAGCCTTGACTAGAGCCATTGCGACAACCACCTGTTTAAAAAGCAGTCAGCATTATTTGTCAAACAAACACCTTGTGGTGAAAGCTGACTTTTGACACCCAGGGTGTGTTTTCAGGGCCCACCCTATTCCTGTGAACTGCCATTTCTTTTTAACTGTTGTTAATATGGAATTTTAAATTGTAACCCAGCACTGCTGGTGAAGCACAGGAAATACATTTAATGACATGCCAGCCCCACTGCACACAAAGAAAGCAGGCTTTGGAAACGGGTTCTATGCTTTATGGCACACGCCTGCTAAGTGCAATTGGAGGAAGGCAGGCTGATCTCATCCTCCTCTGAAATCCAGATTCTCAAACCCAGAGCGCTGGTTCTGACTGCTTCAAGCCCAATATGCAGTTGCTTCAGGCTAGAAGAGGCCCACATCAGTCTGCTGAAAGACCGCAATGTGGTGCTACCCACAGTTGATGGATTGACTGATTGCGTTTATAGCCTGCCTTTTTCTCCAAGGAGCTTGAGGTGGCATACATAGTTCTCCCTCTCCTCAATTAATCCCAAGAACCCTGAGAGGTAGGTTAGGTTGAGAGGCACTGCCCAAGGTCGCCCAGTGAACTGAGTAGCTGAGTGGATTTGAACCTTGGCCTCTCATGTCTTAGAGTGACAATCTAACCACTACACCACACTGGCTTTGCAGTCACCTGGTCAAGCATCCTGCAACCAGCATGCTGAGAGCAAAATAAGAGTAACTTGCCCCAAGTGTCTAATTACGCCAGGAGCAGAAAGTCGTCACGCTTGGTTGTGGCTGTAAAAAATCATTCTCACTTCTTCTAAACCATGCTTGTCGAGATAAGCGCAGCAACCTCCATCATATTCTTAAGGAAATGATCATGGTGTGGCCTGTGGGGCTGCCAGAAGCCTCTCGCACAGACACCCTTTCCCCTCCCATCTTCCCACGAGGAAACAACACCATCACCCAATCCTCCAAGTGCTACGCAGAATGGCAAAGACGATCACTTAATGTTTGCCAAGTCTTTATGCTGCAGGAGTAGAAACAGGTTAACTCTCACCAGGCTAACTCCAGCTACCTATAAGCTCTTTGCTCCTTTCCATTCCAATACAGAGCATCTTTATGAAAACCCCTTCGCCTCTTTTGACGTCCTGCAATATTCAGGCAGGGGAAACTCATTTTGCTCAAAGGTTCACTCATTTGCCTTTAATAGACTGTGTAGAGGCTACCACAGAGACAGAGAGAGAAAGAAAGCCTTTCAGGGTGAGCAAGACCCAAAAATACATTTTTAGTACAGAGAGAGAGAAAGAAGCCTCCCTTTCATTTTGCTGCAAGTATGCAGTTCGACCTCACATTGTTTTCATCGTTTTTAATAGGATATCAAACATACAGATACCTCCCTTCAAAAGCAGACTGCTTCAAACACACAACAAAAAGTTGCAGTTGTTAGTGGCCCAACGTACACTGTGGTAGAAAAGTGAACTGTGTGAAGATAGGGGCTTTCAATGTTTACAGTTCTATTTTTGTCTGTATATATAACAATAGATAGATATAACATTTTGGAAAGACAAAGCATCACTCTGTGACTGTGAGTGTGTTATTTTAATTGTCTGTATACCAACTGCAACTTATTTTTCAATAAACATTTAAAAAATGAACAGCTCGAGACCTCTTGACATTCTACTGGATCAAGTGTAAAGGGGGAAGGGAGAGAGAGACCTGTGGGTGACTGAAACTGCTAAAGGATGCTTATAAATAGCTGATGGAAATAGTAAGAATCTAAACCAGGCAGGGTGACACATGACAGACATTGGCTTTTTAAAGCCACCAACAGTTGAGAAGTTTTAAGCACAGCAGACCAGCTAGCAAAATCTATTGTGAGCTGGAAACTTATTTCTGAGTCTGAACCAGTTGTATGTTCAATTTCATACTACCGGTATTTCTGCACTTAAAATCATGCAGCTGTTCTTGACAATTGTCTTCCCCTCTTTTTCTGTTTTAATTTCACTCTTTCCAATGGGACTCAGGTGGGATGCCTGTGGTTGTCCTCAATAAGCCAGTGCCAACAGAACCGCTCTGGGGGAGAGCACTCTATCTGCTACATGGGGCCTCCCAAATCATCTTCTTGATGGGCACAATGAGCACAGACATACAGCTAGATGTATCAAAGGATCAGTGAGAACATTTGGTGAGCCATCCTGGTTTCATCCAAAAGGGGCCATAGGTTCCCCACATAACCAGGAGTCGTAACTCTGCAGGTTTCCCGTGTTTGTGGGAAGTGTGTGTATTTGTTTCCCGTGTTTGGTGGGGCCACAGGAAACATGACCCTGCCTTCCTTTCCAACATACCCTGTACATGTGGTGGAAAGGTCCAAAGTACCCTGCATTCTTAGTTTTAGCCAAGTAGTACTTAACAAAACCACCTCAAGATAAGCTTGGCTCAGTAATGCAGGACTTAACTTTGGGGCCATGCCTGGATGTCTAACAGTTAGGCAACTTTTTCTTAAAATTGTGGGAATGATCCAAGGTTTAGATCAGGTTTCCTCAAACTCGGCCCTCCAGATGTTTTTGGCCTACAACTCTCATGATCCCTAGCTAGCAGGACCAGTGGTCAGGGATGATGGGAATTGTAGTCTCAAAACATCTGGAGGGCAGAGTTTGAGGAAGCCTGGTTTAGGTTTCTTTCTCCCCTCTAAAGCAAACAAGGAGTTCTTATAACCCCCCATTTCAGCAGTGCTTGTGCAGAACTACTGCTAAATTGCGTCAAGCATTTTTTGATTCAAGAGGCAAGGTGGATTCAGTAAAGACATCCTGATATAAGATCTTTTAAACAGTAATTACTTGAAAATACTGAAGTGAAAGGCTGCTGACATCAAGCCTTGAGCAATTACGAGGTGGCAGATAAACTGGAAAAAAAATCTCAGTTTGGACAAGCAGCTCAGCTGGTGGTCCAATGGGGGTCTGGACTCTTCCATTTCATACCACAGGCTGGTGGAAATGGCATGACTGATTTGCAGCCTCTCCCACCCACAATGCAAAATATATGTTCCTGCAAACCTGGATTTGGGGGTGGGTTCTAAACTAGCTGTCCTCGTGTGCCAATTCCTATGTGAAGGTTTTTTTTTGTGGGATAGATTTTACCTGCTGCCAAAGTATTTGCAATTCCTCTTCCTGGACTGGAACAAGAGGTTGCACACTCTCAGCTGGTGTTTCTCTGGTCTTGGTGAGTGTATTTCACTTCCAAGGTAGCCCACTAGGAAAGGACTGCAAAGGGCCGGTGAGGTTGCTTACCCTGTTGAGACAATGTAAAGGAGGAAGCTCTCCCTGGCGACTGGGTAGAATTTGGATCCTAGCCAGCTCTCTCCTACCCGCTTCTAGGTAAACTCATAGGAAGCTTGCATTTCAAGGCATCAGATGGCAACATAGGATCGTGGTCAATGTGGAGCAGCATTTAATGAGCCAACCACTGGCTGATCTAAGCCAGCACAGATTCCTCAAAGACAATGGAAATAACTGAACTCGCATCACAGAGGCAGAAATGCACATTTTACACAGAGAAGAAAAAGCATTGAATACCATTTTTTAAACCTACATGCAGTTTTAACAGAACAAATCTGGGTTTCCTTGGTGAAACATTTAAGCTTGACAGAAAAAATGCTTTGAAGTCTAGATGCAGATATTTTCTTAAGAAGTTCCATCCCAGTCGATGGAAGAGACTCATCCAAAGAGCTGGACTGGGGTGGGAGACAAGTGTAGGCCAGAGGAGAGGCCCAAATCTATACTTGCCATGGCACTTTTGCCCAGCTCTACATTCCCAACACCCTTCCATCCTGTGCGACTTACATCTTATCTGCGACTGCTTCTGAGCCATTCTCAATGGCTTTCTGCAACCAAAATGGCAACCTTCCCATTTTTTTTATTCTTTACAAATGAAAACCCCTCCCTGCCCATATTTCCGTATTGTGCCAAGGTCAGAAACTAACTAATTCATCAAAGGTGGTGGCAAACTAGGCTCCACCCACTGGGAACTTTCAATTCCAGCTCATTTTTGTGGCAGGAGGCCCGTTGTCACTGGATTTCCCCAGTGGCCGCAGCTGCCGCCACCCAGGAACCCCCTTAGCCTACCAGCATCTTCCACAAACTCCCTCTGCCCGCCTACAGAGCCGACTGCTCTACACTCTTCTGAGAGCCTGCCTTCCAAGAAATGCAATTTTTTAAAGATGGAGACTGGCTTTATTTAGTTGGCTGGAACAGCTAGCTGATGATCCTGCTGATAGCCTGCAAGGAGGGGAATTCCTCCTCCTCCTCCATATGCAGGGCTTTGTGGGAAAGGAGGTCCTGTTGGGTCAGCACCTGTTGGCATGTGGGGCAGACACAACAGTCAAGGTCGGAGCCCAAGTCTGTCTGCCAGGCGCTCTTCCGGTTCTTCCTGGATCTACCAATGGGGGAAGCAGAGGAGCCCAGCCTGGCCTTCAAGTCATTGTGAGCGGCAAGCAGTTCCTGCTGCTTGGCCGTGTCCGGCAACAGCACAAGGAGCTCATTGAAGATCTTCTTGAAGTTCTCGCCCAGCAGCTCCTGGCAACTTTTGTAATACTGAGCTGCAGAAATCAGACCCTTGGATTGGAAAGGCGGGGAAGGAGGGAAGGAGATTGGAAAGTCAGAAAACAGGAGGAGGCTGGGAAAGCAGCCCTCATGCAAATGATGTCTGGAGTGGAGGTAAAAAAGTATCACCCGCCCCCCCCACCCCCCACCCCCGCCCTGAGTGCATTTATAAAAATGTACTAAATCACAAGATCAAGCCTGCTCATGATTTACTAGAACCCCATGCTCATCAAGACATTGCAGGGTCACCAAGATCCCTTGAAGTCCCTGCTGAAAAGGTGACTGGGCAAAAGGTTTGTGCAAACAGTGAATCCCCTGCAGATACCACATGGGTCACTAGGGAAATCTTCCCCAACCCCAGCTTCATAGGGACCCTTGGAGCATGAGAGAAGATGAAACGGCCTCTTATTGACAGCGACTGCTCCTACAAGCAGATCTTATTGGCAGTGCTTCCAGTATCTGGGGACATGAAAGTACATTTCTTAGAGAACCACAGGAAGCTCCCTTGCTGGAGAGCCTCCACCACTGCCCCGGGAGATTTTATAAACAAACTTGCTCAAAAGCAGCATGTCCAGAATAACAATAGTAAATTGGTCTTGTTTTCCAAGTGGGGAGGGCGTGTCTTACTCCGCAACCTGAGTAGGGTGACCAAGAGGTAAGTGATCTATGGGATTCACCACAGAATCCAGGTTGACCTTGTGGCTAGGGATAGCAAAGTGCTGGCACTATCATTATTATGAATAATAATTACATATATATCCCACCCTTCCTCCCAAAGGAGCCCAGGGCAATGTTACCGAGCAGCCTTCGGATTCCAGTGGATACAAGTCACTGCTTACTGACCTCACTACCCCACCATAAGCCACAAAAAGCCACCAATGACTTCACCAAATAGTGCTAAAACACATGCAGAAGCTTAACATCAAGCCCAGGCCCACCCAGATACATGCTGCCACTCATGGGAAGAACGCTCCGCCACTGGATGTTCCAGTAGAATCATCTTGCAAGTGTATCTAAGGGGGGTCTCCCTGCTGCTCACCTGCCTGAACTGCCCGGAGTATGTCTTGAATTTGTTGAACTGTGATTCATCTTCTTGCAGAAATTCCTTGATTGACTGGATTAGATGGATGTTCCGCTGCTGGAAGTTATCCAAGATCAAATAGGGTCCCTGACAAGGTTTTGGCCTGTTTTGAGAGGGGAGGAAAAATGCAAGATCTGAACTGGAACCTTGGATGTTATCAGGAAAAGGTGTTTTGCTGAGGATGCTCCCTGGAGAGGCTCTTGACACTCCTTTATGGTTACTGCTCTGATGATACCACAAACCCCTTTTGAGGCTTCCCTCTCTCCACAGTAATTCCTAAACGGTGTGCCACAGCACATTCCTGAAACCTGGCAAAACTGCTGCTCTACTGTGAAAAACAGGACTAAATTATCAACCCATAGAGAAAACTATCAGAAGTTTGAGAAAGATTCCCTAACCTCTACGGAACCGCCACCTTGGGTATTTATTTATGGCCAAATATTTTTTAGTGTCGTTCCATAAAAACTCCAAGGACAGTTTGCATAAGAACATGCCACCTCCATCCCGAAACACAACTAAAAAAAGGAATAACAGAAGTCTAAAGAACCATAAGAAGAACACAATAAATAAAGAGGCAATGAGGGCTTAAAAGCCAGATTTTTTAAAGTGTATGAAACTAAAATACTGCCCAGATTCAGAGGCATCAGTAAGCTTACAACGAGCCATGGCTTATAGTTTAGAAACAATGGTATTAAGTGGCATATAAATAAAACAACAATGATAAACTATATCTAAGGCACTGGGTTGAATTTGCATAGAACACCAAACCATGGTTTATTAACCAATATTTACTTAAACCGTGGTTTAATGTTATGTGCAAACCAAGCCAATGTCTACAAAGCCTGGAAAAACTAAAGGTGCCAGGAAGTCCTCTGTGGGGAGAGCTTCCCATAATGGAGGTGACATCATAGAGAAGGCCCTCTTCCTTTGCAGGCCTCATCCTATACCAGAGGGTGGGGGGAGGGGGCAACTGAAAACCTATGTAATAGCCACTCCATAAAGATGAAAGTCAGCAACACCACAACACAACACACAAGAGCCAACTACTTACTCTTTCACAGGAACAGGGGCAGACTCCGAGACGCTAGTGGGTGGAATAGGAGTGAAGCCAGGGGGTGGTTT
The DNA here is from genome assembly GCF_963506605.1 of Zootoca vivipara. NCBI lineage: Eukaryota > Metazoa > Chordata > Lepidosauria > Squamata > Lacertidae > Zootoca > Zootoca vivipara. Next base: position 30,813,962 of record NC_083289.1, on the reverse strand, counting down.
GCTAAGAGGCGCTGACAGTCCCGGAGGTGGCGGGGGGCTATTAAGCAGCACCACAGAATTGAAGCCTGGAAAGGGGAGTGGGAGAGACAACAAGCAGTTAGATCCTGCACCAATGGCATATGCAGCCAGTGATTTAGACATAGCTCTTTTGTAGTACAAAGCAGGTTGCTCTGTACATGCTCAAGTGGCACCCTAGAAAACTGTTCCTAGTCCAGTGCGCGGTAATGGGAAACCTGGGTTCAGAGATTTCAGCAACCAAGGCTCAAAAGCTTTCAAACATATTTTTACAGCCAAAACAGTTGTTCCTTGTTCATTTATTTCGTATAATTTATATACCACTTGATGGTAAAAGAAACCCCTCAAAGCAGTTTAGAAAAGTGACAGTGGAGATTCTCAGGCGGCCAAATTCTGCACCGATGGAAGAGTCTTCATTTCACACACACACACAGAGAGAGAGTTTACCTGGGGGTGGAGGCATTCGGGGTGGTCCAGAGTTTCCGAGGGCTGGGAAGTCTTCCTGAGGCAGCAGGGTCTGGCTGGCCACTGGGGGCTTCTTCAAACCAGGGGGCTCTTTAGAAGCGTTGCAGGTGCCCACACCCTTCTCTGAGTGACCGTTCACAATAGCTGGTACATCGGTATCGGCAGGCAAAGTTGGCACCTGCTCGGCTTCCGGTGCCTTCTCTGCAGAAGGGGTGGGTGGTGGTGCTTCCTGCAAAATGGAGGGAGAGGGCACCCTCGGCTTCTCAGCCCCAACTTTCTTCTTTTTGCCCACTTTGACAAAAGTCTGAGTGTTTGAGGCCGCCAGCAGAGAGGAGACGTCCACCATGGTCGGAGCGCAGCGGATCTCCTGGCTAGTCAGGCCACTGCCGCTCTCCTGGTCATCGCTGCAAAGGGCAGCCTTGTTCTTTTTGGCGCCTTTGCCGCTGCTGCTGGGGGCTGCCTTCCTGGCCGGTTGGCTGGCACTAGTGTTGCTGGTCGGCACAGCTTTCACCATGCTCTTGCCTGAGCCGCAGTTCCAGGCAGAGGTGAGGGTCGAGGCCGCCTTGATGTTTGGCTGCACTTTGGACACCAAGGCTGGGAAGTCCTCCTCCTGAAAGGCCGACCTCCTGGCTGTGGCCGTGTAGGTTAAGGACATAGCCGATGAGACCGTGGGGGCAGTCGAGGAGGAGGCAGAGAGGCTTGGGAAGTCCTCTTCGTCCAGTTTCACCGAGGCTGGCTGGGCCGAGCTGCAAGAAGAAAGCCACGTGTAGAAAAGCTCCCCCATAATGCAGCAAAAAAACCACCAGGAAAGAGGTGCTCTACTGAACTGTTTTCACTGAAACTGCACAGAATTTGATATATGAAGGATATGGGGAGCCCCAAGGATAGAATGGGAAACTTATTTGGGAGCCTTGGGTGCTAACAGGGGAGTGAGTCTCTCTTCTGCCTGCAGATCAAGCTGAAACAGGACATGGAGGCAGAGGCGAACCTAGGGCAAAAGATTCCCGCATTGCAGGGGGTTGGACTAGATGTCACTCATAGTCCCTTCCAACTCTACAATTCCATGATTCTGTACTGGTGAATGAGGAAAAGGGCTTTGCCTTGGATGGAGACCCACTCACCTCTTAAACTAGGTGATATGCCTGACCTTTTGGCCCTTTCCAACTGTGTCATCCTACTAGATCAAAAACTCACCTCTGCACAGAGCCCACTGCTGTCGAGTTAATGGCAGGAAAGTCATCTTGGCTCAAAACAGCCTTTGCAGCAGTTTCCTTGGGAGCTTGGGAGGAAGAACAGAAAGGCAGACCTAACTTGGAGGCTGTATTCTAGCAAGCATCCTGAAATATGGCCCCTCCCCTGCCTGGTGTTGAGCCCACCCCGGCCCCGAGGCCGCTCTCACCTGGCACATCGGCAGGAGGTTTTGGTCCCCGCTTGGAGGTGCTCAAGTCCAGATCTTTTGCATCTTCCTTTTTGGCACGGGAGCCGTCCTCTTTGTCCTCCCCCCGCTTCTTCTCTTCCTGCCTTTTGGCGGCTACAGATGCCCTGACAGCTGCTGCAATGTCTCTGTCTTCTTCCTCCCTGCAAGGGTTTTGAACAGTGCAGCGCAAGAAAGGCCAGAGTTAAAGGGGCATGTCTCCTGCCTCTATAAACCAGGTGGTTGGGAACCTCCAGTCCATGGGGCTAATCGGGCCCAACAGAGCCTCCCCTCTTGGCCCATGAAGCCAAGCCATGCCCATCTGCCATTCAGGCTGGGTTAAAAGGGCTTTGCAAGCACTGCCAATCAGCTGATTAGTGGCACTTGCAAAGATCCTGTGCACTGATTGCTGGTGCTTGCCTACAGCCGCATGTACTGCTTTGCATCCCCAACAACCAGCCGACTGTCCAGGCTTCAAGTGCTGCACCCGCAGAGTTTAATTCCAAACCACATGAGCGAAAATGGGTCACTTGTCATTGTGACAACAGGCAACTGGCAGGCTGGCCCCACCCACCCAACAAGCTCGGTCCATACGGGAGCAGGGGAGAGAACTGCCCCATTGGCTGGTGAAGGCTGCTGCAAAGGTTATCATGCTACACTGTTCTTGTAGAAGATGGTGTACAAGTAGTTATGCTAGATTTTGAGAAAACATATTGAAGTCTGAAAAAACAGAAGGACTGGCAGAATCTGGGCTGCCTCTCCAGGGGAGATAAAAGCCAGAGGCAGCTTGGTGCTGCCACCTGCTGGCAAAAGCAACACATATCCAAAGGCTCAGTCAAATAGAATGCTCAGCACAGCTCATTGTCCTTAATACCTAAACAAACCCACATGGTTTCTAATGGGTTTTTCTTTTTCTTAGACAGGCATTTTTGTAAGTTGTTTTATGCATGGAAAGTGTGTTATAGAAGTACAATAGGTTGTTGCAAAGTTCTATTGCTTTTATCGTGAGCTGCATGTAAGGTATCTTAAAACAGAAAAAACAGAACGTGGATTTTATAAATAGGAAAAAAGGGGTTTGCAACACACCCTCCTTTGCACTGACCTTTCCTGCCTGGGCCTGAGTCTTTGGTTTTTGCTAAGCGTGACAGTGGTCCAATTCTGGCAGCAAGCTCTGACTGCATCCTTAAACTAAGGGGACAGTACATGTCACATCCTGATTTGCACCCCTGTTCACAAGCCAGTTTCCTGCCCATTGAGACGACACCCAAAGGCCGGCTGAATGTTGCTCACCTCTTGTATCTCCAGCTGCCTCTCCGGTTTTGCTGCCCTCCTCGTGGCCCTGACCGGCCTCCTCTCACTTGCCTGTTGTATCGGTCAACCTCTTCATAGTCCTCACCACCTACAACACCTGGGACAAGAAAGATACAGGGCCAGTCAACCTCAAACTGCCATTTTCCACCTTGTATGAGATCAGTCACCAGTGTGTGTGGTGTGTGGGGACCAGGATAGGATAGGATAGGCTAGGCTAAATCAGGGGTCCCCAGACTTACTGGGCTTTGGGCTGGTTCCCACCGCGCCGATCGCGCGGCGGGCCGGAGGGCGGGGGAGTGCGCGCCCGTGCACATGCGCACGGGTGCTTACTGGCGCGGCAGCGCGCTTCCAGGTCCCCAACCCGGAAGTGCACCAGAAATGACCTCTTCTGGGTCGGGAGAGGCCCATACGCATGCGCACAAAGGATTTTCGGCGCTTTTTCCGACCTGGAAGAGCGCCGCCGCGCTGCGTGCCGTAAGAGTGGGCGGCGGCAAGCGGCGGGGGTCTTCGCGGGCCGGATTGGGAGGCCAATTGGGCCGCATCTGGCCCCCGGGCCGTAGTTTGGGGACCCCTGGGCTAAATGGAGGTGATGTGCTAGGAATAAGCATCAGATAGATCCTAGGCTTGTCTCAGCCAAAGCCTTGCTAATTGCCCCCAACCAAATTAGGAACGTTCAAACCAATTTGGGGAGATTTGGGTTTTTTAAAAATAAATAAATAAATGCAGGCCATGTGCTGCAACTGAAATGTTGCTCCTCGGGCTTGTCATGTCAATGTAGGGAGAGGTATTTTGTGACTGACAGGTCTAGTTTCTAATCAGAGGCAATGATACTACCAGGGCTCTTCCAATCACCGTGGTTTGGGCAAGGGATGCTGAAGTGTTATATCACTTTGCTCTTGCCTGTTCTGTGCTCTGTCCTAGTCCTGCTAGTGGCACTTGCTTGGAAAACGCCGGTGGTGGATATGCTTCTGCCTCTGCTGCATGGCCACACATCTATCTCTATCAGATCAGCTCTGCACTTAATTAGCCCAAAAGCTGACGGAAACAGAGAACACAAGCCTAAAGCCAGCCTCCACCCCCCTTCATCTTGGATGCCTCCAAAATTTGGCTGGTTAGTTCAGTGCTAGGGACACTTCTGCAATGGAATGCCATTTTCCTACAAAATCACAGCCAAAAAAAACCAACTTGATTTTTGCCTCCAGTGCTTCTTTCTAGGCTATAAGAGAATATGCAAACACCCCATGATAATCACACAGCTGAAAAACACTGAAGCGATTTGCCTCTGTTCTCTGAAACAGCCAGTCCTTCCCTGCCTGGCCAGTCCAGCATACCCTCATTTCTCCGCTGATGCCTCAGCGCATAGTTGAACTGGAGGTCAATCTGCCGGTTCTGCCTGGCCTCTGCCCGGTTCTTGCTGTGACAGGCCGTCTTGTGGGCTTTGTAGTCTATCTCAGTCCGGAAGGCATGAGTGAACTGCTCGGTGCTGCACCGGCCTTCTTCACAGAGGAAGTGCTTCTCGCGGAAGTGTTCCCGGAGGTACTCATAATCGCTGCAAAAAGGGTAGAGGGGAGGCATGCACTGTGAGCTTATCTGTGGATTCCGTTCAGTACCTGGAAAGTCCATACCATAACAGATTTGAAGCACATTGCTTCCTCCAAAGAATCCTGGGAAGTATAGTATAGGGATGCTGGGAATTGTAGCTCTGTAAGGGGTAATCTACAGCTCCCAGGATTATTTGCTTTGGGGGGGGAGGGGTAAAGAAGCCATGTGCTTCAAATGTATGGTGTGGATGTGACCCAAATTTGTGGTGACAAATACAGATGGGAAAATGGAAACACTCTAAATTGGGCTGGGCAGGATTTGGACCCCTGGGCAATTTCTAGGAGGACCACATTGCACTGAACTGGTTACTGGGATTCCTGCAGAGAATGCTGAGTGAAGAGAACTTTGCTCTGACAGAGCAAGACTTTTCAAAGGATACATATGCAGGATCAGTTAACAGTCAGGCCTGAAGTGTTCAGAGTTCTCCTTGTGTGCCCCAGCTTTGAAAATCGTCAGGATGTTGGAAAGTTAGGAGAATTTGGTTTTTAAAACAACGGGCAGACCATTCAAGACTGAAGCCAGCTCTGAACTTCAAGAACGACAACTTGACTGCCATCTATACTGCTAGTGAGTAAAGCTAGTTGTGTCCATTGAAGGTGACCGCAGTGTGGAAAGGAAAGAACCAGCACTGTGGTCACCTTCAACAGTGAGGAGGAGAGAGCAAATGCTTATTTTTAGGGCTAATCATTTCAGGGTGGTATCTTGGAAGTGATTCATGAAAGGAAGGAAGGAAAGAACTTTTCCAGCTGTCTCTAGCTGCATTTTCACCAGGGGAGGTGGAGGCTGGCTCGACTCCCAAGCTTGATTCAACCTGACTCCGTACCAAGCAGAGAACATGTAAACCTTCACCCATTTTATTCAGTCAAGGGTTCTGTAACTGAAGTGCAGGGTGGGCTAGTTTCATCCCCAACCTCTCCTACAGCCTCAGGAGCAGTCATCTGTTAAAAGAATCTACAATTCATGGCAGCTGCTAGCCCTCCAAACCTGACCACCGTCTCTTCTTAGGAACCTGGGCACACCTGGTTCTGGGTTGGCCAGCTGCATCAAGAACCTTAAGACTGATTAGCCACAGGCAAATTCCCATCTGGGGCTCCGCTCTATAGCTGTGCCCACAAACCTGTAGTATTCCTGTGCCCCGTCGGAGTCACAGAAGTGGCAAAAATAGTGGTCTCTTCTCAGGTGCTTCAATAACTCATCATTATCTAAGTAGCGCTCGTCACAGAATTTGCACAGGGGGTGGCCACGGTGAGACGTGTCATCAGGGTCCCCGTGGATTCTGTGCCGGGCGAGGTCCTTACGCGAATACCACTTGCGCTCATAGGTAAAGATCTAGAACACAAGGAAGCATGTTGTTAACTCCTTGCCCTCAAATAAGAGCAACGTCATTGGGAAGGCCAAGACCCAGCCCCTCACCCGACCAGGTACCCTGGAGGACTCTCAGCTACTTGCCTTCAGGTGTTTCACACATAGTCTGCAGCAGAAGAGCTCGTGCTGCTTCCTCATGTGCTGTTCCAAGTCCACAATGGTGGCGAATGGCTTGGCCTCTGGGCACAGCGGGCATTCGTGCTGCAGAAGCTTCCTAAAAGAGAAGAAAAAGGCCAGAGGACACAATTTAGCTCCTCCAGGAGCTATTCCCTAGTTTCCCCTTTGGCACATTGTCCTTTTAATTAAAGCACCAGCAGGAGGAGAAAGGCACTGTATACATCAGGTGTGGAGAACCCCTCCAGATGCTGCTGATGTACAAATCCCATCAGCCCCAGCAAGAATGGCCAATGGGCAGATGGAAGCTCTAGTCCAAGATATCTGCTAGGTGTCCACTTGACTAAGGGTGACCAAGATGCACTTTTAAATACTATCTTGAATCATCCACCACATAGGTCAATGTTTCCAAGCAAGAAACCAGGCAGGCTCCATTAACTCTGAGTAAACCCCATGGTGCCATGGATCAGGATTTGGCACAGAGATTCCTCAAGAGGAAACCAATGTATATAGATGGCTATCTTCTAGGTCCTGGGTAGGCAAACTAAGGCCCAGGGGCCAGATCCGGCCCAATCACCTTCTAAATCCAGCCCACGGATGGTCCAGGAATCAGCGTGTTTTTACATGAGTAGAATATGTCCTTTTATTTAAAATGCATCTCTGGGTTATTTGCGGGGCATAAGAGTTCATTTCCCCCAAAAAAGATATAGACCGCCCCCCCCCCAAGGTCTGAGGGACAGTGGACCAGCCCCCTGCTGAAAAAGTTTGCTGACCCCTGTTCTAGATGCTCCTTTTTGGGATGGGACACCTTGCCCAATTTACCTAAGGGGAGTAAACTGCAGAAGATTTACCTATAGAGAGCATAAACTTTTCCATCAGTAAAATAGATGTCATATTTCTTCTCGTGCTGCAACTGGTTGAGTGCAATAGTTGAAAAGGATGCCAACTTCTTCCCAAAGACCACCTACAGAGAACACAAGGAGGAGAGTTAAGAAGGCTTGCTGGGCCCATGGCTGATGATACATACAGAGTGATGTTGTTGCATCGGCCCAGTTCTAAAAGCGGACATCCATAGGGTGGATTTTGGAGTGGTGATCAGTGGATGCAGATAACACCCAGTGGATAAAGTGTGGAGTCTTGATGAGGAAGACACAGATTTGTGGGGCTTGGGGGGGGGGGGGAAGTCTCCTCTCTAAACTCATTGCCTGGTCCTGTATTTGTGGGTAGCAAAAACCAAGGACTTATGCAACTCCTTCCTTGCAGGAATACCCAGAACGGGAAATACCCAAAATGGGGGTGGGTGGGTGGATACTTCCACCATTCTGAAGAACTTAAATGCTCACATGATAGAAGTCAAGTTTACTATCCAGCAGTTGAAGTTGAACTTTTTTTAAAAAAGTTTCACAGATTATTGGTGTGTTGCTCACCCCTCCCTCAGGGACAGGCGCGGTTGGCTGAGCTTTCATTTCCTCGCAATTTAAACATTATGTAAGAGGAAGTGCCTCTGGCTGGTGACACACCATTCCAACAATAAATGGAATGCATCATCTCCACTGGGCATGAGAAAAATCCAAGCAAGCCAGTCATAAACCAGGATTGTTGTTGAAAAGGCTTTTTTGGGGGGTTGTTCCCATGAATAAACAAAGTTACTGAGGGGGAGAGCCAACTCAAAGGCAAGTCACAAGATTCTGGCTAGCTCCACCGCACCACTGAGACACTGTCAATAAGAGAAACTGGTGGTGTTTTTTTTGTGGCCACAAGGAACAGATATGGCTCTTTCGAAATGCTGAATCTTCAACATCTCCTATGTCTATGAAGTTACTGGATTCTGTGGCTTGGTCCATACTTCTCTGCACACTGTGTAGCACTCAGCCACTCCTTATTTGTCAGCCTAACCTAACTGCCATGATTCTGTCCGACCATAGTTCTGTGACAGAGTACATGTTAGGCATGCAAAAGGTTCCTGGTTCAGTCCTTAGCAGTTAAAAAGTTGAAGTCGGAGATGATGGGAGAGACTCTGGAGAACCACTGCAAGTCAGTGTCAATTTCAGACATTGCAGACTACAACTCCCATCATCCCTGACAAGTAGCCACACTGGCTAGAATTGTAGTCCAAAACCTCTGGAGGGCTCCATGTAGCCCCAATGGTCTGACCTGGTATGAGGAAGCTTCTTAAGCACCAATGGTTGTTCTGAATTATACTGGGCTGGGAGTGGCCGCTGGGACCATATAACACCAGTCCTAAAGGATTGGCTCCCAGTGCATTTCCAAGCACAATTCAAAGTGTTGGCCCTAAACAGCCTCAGCCCATTATACCTGAAGGAGCGTCTCCACCCCCATCATCCTCTGAGGGTCTTCTGCTGGTTCCTTCTTGCTAGTGGCACCCTCCCTGTGGAACACCCTCCCTTCAGATGTCAAGGAAATAAACAACCATCTGACTTTTAGAAGACATCTGAAGGCAGCCTGTTTAGGGAAGTTTTTAATGTTTGATCGTGTTTCTACTATTCTGCTGGGAGCCGCTCAGAGTGGCTGGGGAAACCCAGTCAGATGGGTAGGGTATAAATAATAAAACTATCATTATCATTTCGCAGTCACGAAATTAAAAGACGCCTGCTTCTTAGGAGAAAAGCAATGACAAACCTAGACAGCATCTTAAAAAGCAGAGACATCACCTTGCTGACAAAGGTCCGTATAGTTAAAGCTATGGTTTTCCCAGTAGTGATGTATGGAAGTGAGAGCTGGACCATAAAGAAGGCTGATCGCCGAAGAATTGATGCTTTTGAATTATGGTGCTGGAGGAGACTCTTGAGAGTCCCATGGACTGCAAGAAGATCAAACCTATCCATTCTTAAGGAAATCAGCCCTGAGTGCTCCCTGGAAGGACAGATCGTGAAGCTGAGGCTCCAATACTTTGGCCACCTCATGAGAAGAGAAGAATCCTTGGAAAAGACCCTGATGTTGGGAAAGATTGAGGGCACTAGGAGAAGGGGACGACAGAGGACAAGATGGTTGGACAGTGTTCTCGAAGCTACGAACATGAGTTTTGACCAAACTGCGGGAGGCAGTGCAAGACAGGAGTGCCTGGCGTGCTATGGTCCATGGGGTCACGAAGAGTCGGACACGACTAAACGACTAAACAACAACAATCATTATCATTATTATTCTAAGCTCTCTAGAGAAAGGACAGGATACAAAACAATTAATTAATATTCCTAAATAAACGAGAGGCTGCCATTGATGTCACCACCAGGGGACCATCTACAGAGAAACTCAAAGTCTTCAGCAGAAGAGACAGGAGGAGCTGCCTTTCCCACATGCGAGGCCTGAGCATTCCAGAGCTTTATAGATACCGTACTGCCCAATGTCCAAGGTACGGTTGGCTGCCAATGTGCAACAGAGAGAGGTCCCCCTGCTCCCAACTCTACCAATCTAACCCTACCTGCCATCTCACTCTGGTTCCCTCTATTCCAAGCCCAAAAAAGCCACTTCCAGTGCACAGGCAGCTTGATGAGGTAACAGAATCACAGCGATCTACTCCAGTACTTGGCAGCAGCTGTTACAGGTTGATGCACTGCTAAGAACATGGAGGAAGGCAAAATAGGGTGTGATAAGGGAAAAAGAACAAGGCAGATTGCCAGCACTGCAGAGACAAACACACAAGGACGTCTGGGTCGTTTGTTATGGTGGGTTCCTCAGTATGGTACTAGTGCCCTCGGAATAACCATCCACATGCCCCTGTTCCTTCTGTCTCACTTTTTACAAAGTGCCCAGTGACATTTTTGTCCTCTGTTTACCTGTTACTCTCTCACACACCTGCCAACTCTCTTGGGGGAGATTAGTTTTAGCAGAGGCAGAGGTGTAGCCTTTTTATGTAAAGTGAAACTTAGCACAAGATGCCTTATAAGCAAGCAGAGAGAACCACAGAAAGCTGCCTTATTCTGAAACACAGGCCCATCTAACTCAGTAATGTCCACACTGAATGGCAGCAGCTCTCCAAGGGACACATGGGACATTCCAAGCCCCTACCTAACGATGTCATCAGGGATTGAACCTGGGGCTCCCTGCATGCATGCAAAGCAGGGGCTCTACTACCAATAACCTGCCTGAGACATGGAAATAATATACTCTCATTCTGTAAGTAACTATGGCAGACAGACAGACACACCATTACGTCCCACCTGCTATGCCAAGTATCTTACACCCTGATGCTCCCTGCCACTGAACTTATGAATGGACACATGGGATAGGGTGATCACAAGGAAGTCAACAATGTCATGCAATGACCTCCTGGGCAAGATGTACTCTCTCTCTCTCTCTCTCTCTCTCTCTCTCTCTCTCTCTCTCTCTCTCTCCCCTGCCTACTTATTTCCCAGTGTCAGTATCTTTTGGACTATTGCATGTCCCATTTCTCCTTGCCCCCAACATTCCCTAAGTACAGGACCTGAATAAGCTAGAAATGCTAATGCCTATAACAGATTTACTCTCAAGAAGAATGATATCATTGAACCTTGATCCTTAAGCAAACATACTGTTCCTGGAACTGGAACAAAAATGATATCACTTGCTGCTGGACTGAAGCCAAGGAGGACAGAGAGCAGCCATTCGTTCTTGAATGTACAACAGTAGGCACCTTATGGTCATATCGACAAAAAAGCTCCCTGCTGGAACACCCAGAGGTGTTCTGTTACTGGGAGATTCACTTATGTCCCCAAATGCACCAGATACACCCAGATTAAAACATTTTCAGGAGTTTTCCATATGGAGGATCCTGAACATTCGCTTGCTTATCAATAGAGCAGGGTTGGGGAGCTTGTGGTCTCTCAGGTGTTGCTGAATCCTGCCATCGGCCCCAGCCAGCATAGCCAATGACTAGATAAGTCCATGGTTTTCCCACCTTTGCACTAGAGCAGCCATTGCTCACCCAGCATTCTCCATCCAGACTGAAGGTCTATCCCATTTTAGTGTTCAGACTTGAGGAAATATTCATCCCCATAGGGAGACTGCTCTTTCCCAAAGGCTCACTGCACTTTTAAGACACATCATTAAGTACATAACCAATACTGAATTGGATTAATCAAGATGTGGCACCTGATACTACCGAGGTCTATTCCTCATTGGTAGCATTCAGGGAAGCACTGAAGCAACAGGATCAGTAATAACAGTGAGGCACAGCAATGGACAGGGAGCAATACCAGAATGTACACACTGAATCTCTTCTGTCTCACAATTTTGCCAGATGAGCAGAGAGAAACCTCAAAACATACAACTCTCAGGCAGCCTGGATTCTCTGAACGTAACCTGGCAAGAAAGGAAAGCGGAAAGGAGGAAGGGATGACTGGAAATTTGCTAAAACTGGGCTAGTAGAACTACCTAAGAGAGCAGAAAGAGCAAAGGTTGTACCCTCCAGGTGTTGTTGGACCACCCTCTTTTTATAAGAAAATAAATTTTAATTGCTTTTCAAGAAAAAGAACATGTAAACGTATCCCCTCCCACAACAGATCTCCAATCACCACTGACTATTTGCCATGTTGGTCAATGAGGAATTTTTAGTCCAGCAACTTCTGGAAGTCATAATGTTGGCTAACCCTGCGTTAGAAGCTTTAGGTACTGGTGAGTGGAAACTAAGAAAATGGTGTCAAACGAGTTTTAGCAGAATTCCAGGAAACTGTACAAAGATTTTGAACCAGATGGACCACATTGATACTTGATCTTAGCCAACAGGCCGAGAAGTGATGATAACACACTAGTACTACCCAGCACAAGATGCCACAAAACATCCATCAAAGTATGAACTGTCCATTAGAGAGCATAGGTAAAGGTAAAGGGACCCCTGACCATTAGGTCCAGTCGTGACCGACTCTGGGGTTGCGGCGCTCATCTCGCGTTATTGCCCGAGGGAGCCGGCGTACAGCTTCCAGGCCATGTGGCCAGCATGACAAAGCTGCTTCTGGCGAACCAGAGCAGCACATGGAAACGCAGTTTACCTTCCCGCTGTAGCGGTACCTATTTATCTACTTGCACTTTGACGTGCTTTCGAACTGCTAAGTTGGCAGGAGCTGGGACCGAGCAACAGGAGCTCACCCCGTCATAGGGATTCGAACCGCCGACCTTCTGATCAGCAAGCCCTAGGCTCAGTGGTTTAACCCACAGCGCCACCTGGGTCCCTCATTAGAGAGCATAACTAGGGACAAATCTCAGTTAAACTGCATGAATCCTACAGAAGTGGAGCTTTAAAGTAGTGTCAAAAGCCCAGAGAACGGCAGAGAAATGCTGGAGACCACCTGAGAACCAGATACAAGCTTTCTTTGAGAGAAAGCTATGGAGGCAGAAGCATAGTAATTCAAAGTCAAAGGGTATGTAGATACCCAAGGCCAGCCTCAGGGTTGAATGCAACTCTCCCTATTAAAAACTCCTCTATCAGTTGGCAAGGAGTAGACACTATGTCTCCCTAGCCTTCTGTGGCCTGGGCACATTAAATGCCCAAATTATTATGTTAGCAGCACCAGAAGAATGAGAAGCCAAACAGGCTTTACTGCAAAGTGAAGCTTGTCTTGAATTGGGAGGTGTTAAATAAGCAAAAAGGGTGAGTCTGCAACTCCACCCCTGTGTGTATACGTGTTTGTTATACATCCCATGCAGAGTTCACAAGTATCCTATTCTGTTGAAATAACTGACCTTCATAGCTTCTCCTTCCAAAACAATAAAAGGAAAATACCGGTAATCTGTGAAGGTCACACAAGGCTCTTACAAGAACAAGGCTGTTACAAACAAAGGCTGTATTCCAAACCAGAGGACTGCACAAGACAGTTGTATGAACATTTAAACAGAAGAGATGTGTAAGTGACTGGCCACCCAGTTACAGATTTCAGCAGCTGTCCATGCACTTCAAACTCATCCCGTACATAGAAGGAGCTTGGCTCAACAAATACTGTATATTCCTGCGTATAAGACTACTTTTTAACCCAGGAAAACCTTCTCAAAAGTCGGGGGTTAAGAGGTGGCAACTCAACCCTTTGGAGCATAAATGAAACAGCAAGTGCCATAGAACAGATTCCTCACATAAACAGCACAGGCCTGCTGTTCATCAACTAAGATACTGATACTCAGAGGTTGACTGCCTCTGAGCTTGAAGGTTTTATCAACCTATTATGGCTAACAGCTAAGAACATAAGAAGAGACCTGCTGGATCAGACCAAAGAGCCTTCTCTCACTGTTGATCCCCAGCAATTAATAATAACAATAATACTTTTTCAAATAAAGCAGGTAACACTAACAAAAGTCCACTGCTCATTTTTTCACTTTGGTGATAAACAACATTAGCCACAATAAAATTGGTAGGCCTAATTATTAATACTGCTCATTGATTTTGTGGGGTCTGTTCGCAATAATGATGGATGGATGGATTCACCCACACCCGTACCAAACTAAGTTCTACACTGGGCAGACCCAGTGAAACCAATTAACCACAGTTACTTATGTCCATTAATTTAAATGAGTCTACTCTGGGTATGACTAATGCTGGACACCATCCACAGTGCTATACTGTATATATAGTCTACACTTACTTATAATACACTCAATACAGTAGTACAAAGCAGAAGTAACGAATGCCTACCGGTAGATGAAAGTAGAAATATAAATACAGTATAGATATATTTCTAATGAGTGTTCATCACACAAACATACAGTATATTTACATTATTATCAGTTTAGCAGTTCTGAAAATAAAGGCATTTTCTCTTTTTCAGAGCTCTTTAGATCTTATTCTCCGTGTGTGTGTGTGTGTGTGTGTGTGTGAGAGAGAGAGAGAGAGAGAGAGAGAGAGATGGATAGCTATATATTTCCCCCTTTTAGAGTTATAACAGAAGCATTTGCCATCCGTAGTGGGCTGTATGTACCGTATATACTGTATAGTATTACAGTATTTGTTTTTTTATGTAACCTGCCTTGGGACCCTTGGGCGGGGGTCGGGGCAGGGCAGGTAACAGATACAAGAAGTAAAACTGAAAGCCAGAGCCGGCCGCGGCCCTCCGAAGAACAGGGAGCCTGCATCCCTCCCTGCCGGCACCGGCTCCCCTGCCACGCTCACCTGGGCGAGCTCCTCCCGGCAGACGGCGCAGTAGCGCACCCCGCAGAGCGCCCGCATCCGCACGGAGCAGCGGTAACAGATGGGGTGCTCGCACCGGCCCAGCGCCACCACCTCCAGCTCTCCGCAACACAGCACGCAGCTGCTGGGTGTCTCCGAGCCGCGCGGCTCCGGCCGAGGCGAAGCCGCCATGGCGTTCCCTCGCCGTCCTTTCGGCTGCCTGCCTGGCCGGCCACGCCGCCCCTGCGGCCTACTAGGCCCGGAGTGCAGCCTAGCAACCGCCCCCCTAGCCCGCACAGAGACGTCGGCCTAGAGCGTCGGCGCACGAGTGAGCGAGCGAGCGAGCGCGCACGCACGCTCTTACGTCACCGCCGAGGTCTTTTGACGAAAAGCGGCGGCGCCGCCGCCGCCTGCGTCGCATAGACTTAATGTGTAGACTGACACACGGGGAGCAACTCCCACGTTTCTAAGTTTATCTTCCCCGCTTCCCTTTTTCCCGGCGGGGGCGGGGGGGGGGACACGACTACGAGCTTCCCTTAGGAACCAATGGATAAAGGGTTTCCACAGGTACAACTGGTCAGCGGTTTGTGTTTCATACTCCCACCACTAGTAACTAATAAGGCTGATGATGTTACCGTACTAGACTGCCCTTTGCTGCAAGCTAGGAATTTTGATGGGGAGGGGGCAGATGTACCTTGCCTGGAAACCCAAACCAGATAAAGGGGAGAGGGAATAAAAAAATTGCAAAAATAAAATGTTGTCCCAAGCTAACCTTCAGCCTGCACTGCCCCCCCCCTCCAAAGCAGCAAAATGGGGATAATGCACAATATTGGGATTTGCATTTGATCTGGCTAGCAGGTCGTTTTAAAAATTAAGGCCTACACCCATCTTGGCTGCTATCTTTTTTTGAGAGTAAACACGGGTACACTAGAATCATAATTTTAACGCTGAATTAAACATTGGACAACCTTCCATTGGAAATTTTGAAATGTCTCAGTGCAAACCAGGAAGTTCTCGATCGATGGATTAGTCCCTATTTCTTATCTCTATACTTCGTACACCATTTCCTCCTAAAACGACGCTCTAGCACGGCAAGCTTCTTTCTCTTCCTCTCTGGGTCCCCACCCATAGAGCTGCATATTCAGGCCGGCCGCTATATCAAAATATTGTAGAACACCCCCTTCAGGCACTCAACTGTATTTACTCCACAGACTACGATTCGTTTTGCAGCCAGTTTTTCCTCCCAAGGAACTGTGGGAACTGTAGTTTGATGAGAGGGAGGTATATTTAACAGAAATCTACGGTACTGGCAGGTAAAGGTAAAGGGGCCCCTGACCATCAGGTCCAGTCGTGTCCGACTCTGGGGTTGCGGCGCTCATCTCGCTCTATAGGCCGAGGGAGCCGGCGTTTGTCCGCAGACAGCTTCCGGGTCATGTGGCCAGCATGACAAAGCTGCTTCTGGCGAACCAGAGCAGTGCACGGAAACGCCGTTTACCTTCCCTCCGGAGCGGTCCCTATTTATCTACTTGCACTTTGATGTGCTTTCGAACTGCTCGGTGGGCAGGAGCTGGGACCGAGCAACGGGAGCTCACCCCGTTGCAGGGATTCGAACCACTGACCTTCTGATCAGCAAGCCCTAGACTGTGATTTAACCCACAGCGCCACCTGGCACACTCACTCAAAGCTACATTTCCCAAGAGTCTTTGGGAAAAGGTTGTGGCAGTTAAAGTGATCTAAAGTGAAGAATATGCAACTCCACAGTTATCAAGGTTTACCAATGTGGTTAGAATGTTGCAGTGGGTCTTGGGTTCAAATCCATGCTTGTCCATGAAGCTCACTCGGTGGCCTTGAAACAGTCACTACTTCACTGCCTAGCCTATTTCTCACAGAGTTGTTCTGAGGATTAAATGGAAGTAAAGGCAAAATACTATTTTTCTAAATAAGAATAAGAATAAATCATCTGTAAAGTCCAAGCAAGTTGAAAGAAAGGATTGTTGTAACAGATGATTATACATTACTAGGCCTGGGTTTGAACTGCCATTTCGTAGAGGACATTTGTGCTGGCCCAAAGCTTATTTTTATTCCACACTAGCTGGCCTGGTCATGCATTGCTGTGGGGTTTTGTGTTAAATGGACCCTTTTCTGTTAAATGGACCTTCAGAGTCTCCCTTTAGAGTCCCCTCGTCTGCCCTGTCCCAACCCTGACTCCCCTACTGTAAGTTTTTTTTAAAAAGACTCCCCCACCCACGCGTGTTCCTGAAAATGTCCCCACGCCCCACTGCTTTGGCTGACTCAGGGTCCTGCCTCCCCCCCATGACTATGTGTTCCCCCCCTCCCTTTGTTGTGCCTCATACCTGTTAACCCCACTCTCCCGTTGTTGTGCCTCATCCCTGTCATTCCCCCACCCTGTGAGAGGCCCATATTCTGTTTGTTTTTGCCTGTGTCCTTCTGGTAAATGCTGCGGCCTACTCAGTTTTCCCTGTCCCAACCCACCCCCCACTGCTTTGGCTGACTCAGGGTCCCCCCCCCCCCGGCTGTGTGTCCCACCCTCCCTTTATTGTGCCTCATTCCTGCCCGTTGTGAAAGGCCCTATTCTGTTTGTTTTTCCCTGCTTGGCAATGCTGCGGCCTATTGAAAAAGCTGGGCCTTGTTGCTGCAAAAGGGCCGTTTTCAGTTGGTTGCTGTGGAATTTTGTGATGTCATCTGGCGGTGCAGCTTTGGAGGCGGCAGCATGCGATCTGCCTTTCTATTGGATGCTGCTGGAGTCTTCAGAGCTTCTGGTGGTGACGTCTAATTTGGGCGCCACTTTTTGTGTGTTTAATCATTATTTTAGGTGTAAAAGGTGTGGGGGTTTTTTTTGGGGGGGGGGAATTATGCCAGATCCCTCCCTGATGGGCATGGAACGTTGTGGCCAAATTTGTTACATTACGGTTCAGCAGTTATGGAGAAAGGCTGTGACCTCCGCGTGCACAATGCCTACATTTATATATACTGTATATAGATTAGCCTTAGACCTGGTATAAAGTTGCATCATCGTTTGGGGTGTGTCACAGACATGAAATGTACACGTATGAGATTGTGTCATCATTTTGCAGTGGGACTTGGGTTCAAATATATTCAAAGCTGGCTGGGGAGACTCAGCCAGATGGGTGGGGTATAAATAATAAATTATTATTATTATTATTATTATTATTATTATTTTCCCTGTGCAAATTCTGCTTTAGGGCATTTCTATCATTTCAGCTAGTGTAGCATAATAAGCAGCATTATCCCTATAAATTTGTTTGCATTTCATTTTTGTCTCATTTTTAATAATAGGAACAGAGGAAGCTGCCTTTTGCTAAGCCAGATCATTGGTCTATCTAGACCAGCATTGTCTGCACGGACTGGCAGCAGTTCTACAGGGTTTCAGGTAGGCAACATTCACAGCACTACCTGGAAATCCTGCCAGAGGATTGAACCTGGTACCTTAGGAAATTTTACTGACAGTTGCATTTTTATGGTTTGTATGTTTTATTACATTAAGCAGTATTAAAAACAACAGCAACAGAATTCTACTATTTTAGTCCTAAAGGGTGCTGTCCAAGTGCTGGATATAAGCCAAAGAGTTCTAGATTCAAATCCTTTCTCAGCTGTGAAGCTAGATAGTGTGGAGACAGCACCACCTTTCAACTTACTCTGCCCAACAGACTTATGAGAATGTGTTTATTATTATTTTTTAAAAAATTTATCCTGCTCTTCAGCTATAAAAGGCTTGCAGAGCGGCTTTTAAAAAAAGTCAGTCTCTGCCTATAGGCTTACAACCTTAAAAGACACAGCACAAAAAGAAAATGGATTATGAGGGAGGAGGAAATTTTAAAATTCAGGCTCATGTGCATTGTTATGAGTTCTAATGTGATAACTCTCTACATCTGCTCCTCAAATAGTTCCTCTTGGTTGCCAGTTCATTTCCAGGCCTAATTCACGATGCTCATATTAGTATTTGAAGGCTTAAAATACTCAAATATCTGAAAGAGATGTATATTTTTAGATTCTATTTTTAGATGTATATATATATATTTATATTCTATTATTGTAGGTTGCTTTAAACCGATTTTAATACTGTGTTTTAATTGTTGTAAACTGGGACCTTAGGGCGAAGGATGGGTAATTAATAATAATGGTGATGATTATGATGTTACATGCCCCCTCAATCTCTGAGCCGTGAGACTCCAGAAATTCTAGGTGCTTATACCTGGTTCAGTTTCCTTGGAATGAACGGCAGCAGAGATTGTGGAGCAGGGTTCCCCAGACTACGGCCTGGGGGGCGGATACGGCCTGAAGCTCTCATTTATCTGGCCTAGCTGCCCACTTTTGGGTCGAAGGAGGACTGGAAATAGCTTGTGCACATGTGCAAGCGTCATTTCCATGCACTTTTGGGTTGGAGGAGGCCCCTGCACATGTGCACAAGCTATCCCTGTGCTCTTGGGACCCGGAAGTGCGCCGGAAATAGTGTGTGTGCATGCGTATGGGCGCGTGCTCCCCCACCCTCTGGCCCGCCGCGCGATCAGCGCTTCAGGCACCAGCCTGGAGCGCGGTAATTTGGGGGACCCATGTTGTGGAGTCTTTAGGATATATGCCATTACTTACACATATAGACAACCTAAGCATACGATGGAGGGTCTCACAGCAGTAACATCCCAACTGATCTCGCTTCTTCTTTAGTCACAGCTTGGGATCTAGCACAAAGTGAGCACATCTCTGTGTCCCTCTTCCAGCTTGCTTACAAAACTCAGCTCACACACATTCTCCCGTTGTTTTCCTACCTAGCTGCTAGGAGGGGTGGTGATGGTGGAAGAAAGGCCCACCCGTAAACCTGGAGGGCCCCGCCACTTATTTGTAGCTCTTGAAATTTACTGTAGCTCGCTCTTTTGGGATGCCAGTGAGGACACTTCAGAGGGTAGCTAAGGCCATTGTCCTACATAGAACACTGTCTGACTAGTTCCGCAACTTCCATTGTCAGGTTCTAACCTTCACTGGGTGCAGGACCCCAAGAACAGGAAGGGCCTCAGGGCCTCATCCAGACACACCCTGAAAACCCACAAGAACAACAACGACAACACCAAGTCAGTGAAAACCAATAAATTACCGCATTAAGAACCGTGAGCAGTGCAAAGTGGAAATGTTTCAGCACCTCAAAAACTGTTTCAAAATGCAGAATAATATTTGCCCTTTTTGAAATTGCTTTCAGAGGCTCGCAGGCATACAGGGCTCTAAGCGTGGGGCAACTGGAGTGTTAAGGAAAGTGTTAGGGGGCGGAGAGGTGATTAGGAATGACTGGCTAAATGAGAGTTGTAATTATTCCATAAAGCACTCCATGCTAGCAATTACCCCCTCCCTCCCCTGCCCCCAGCCTCTGTCCCAGATTAATGATACTTCTGCCACTGTTTTCCATGTCAGAGAAGCGCCCATCCAATTTGGGAAAGCAATTAGTGCGAAATGAGACGGCAGCGGCTGACTGTAATGGGCCATCTTAAGTGTCACTTGTCTGTGAAACTGCGCAGGGACTCGAGTGATGTATCCTGCCGAACGGGGCATTGTAAATATGCCATCATAATGAAGCTTCACACATACACACACACACACACAGAAGCAATGCTACTTGTCTCAGTCACTCCGACAAGCAAATTGAGCAGAACTATAGACTGCCACCACCTCCCGCTAGACACTGACTCGGTGCCTTTATGCTGTCTCAGTGAGGCAGACTTTGCCAACCTAGGGCCCTCCGGATGTTTTGGACTATGATTCCCATCAGCCACAACCAATGCATGCTGGCCGGCACTGATGGGAATCGTAGTCCAAAAGATCTGGAGGGCCCCAAGCTGGCAAAGCCTATAGTGAGGGCTGTGGCCTAAAGTTTATTGATTCCCTGGAATCTCGCACCACTCAGGGATTGGGGTGGCGAGCAACAGCAACATTCAGTGCTCCCCCACCCCCCTGCTTTCAGGTGCCACAAGACTTTCTGGGTTGTATCGGAGCAAGTTTTGCTCGGAGTAAAAAATGAAAATGAAAAATGGAATGGGGCCACTCTGAGTACAACCAGTACTGGACACACCCCCTTGCTTTTTTTTGCTGCAGCAGATTTAACACGCAAATACAGAGAAACTCCCTGAAGCTAGATCTAGATTTTTTGCTGGCAATGAGTCTTTGTGACTGCCAGACTTTTAAGATAAGATCTTACCTGAAAGGCAGGTACAAATCTCTTCTTAAAAACGTTTCCAAATGCCATTTGTATTGAAATTCTAAAATTACCTTTGCTTACATATATACAAGCTGTGTTTTTGTTCTATCCTTAATTATGTATCCATTTGATATCAATGGTGTAGGCTGTCACTTTGTAACAAGCAGCACTTCCTGATGGTATATTTTGATAGTAGCAACTATTGGTGCCAGTACGAAAGGTTAGTTTCAGGCTTTTTGGTATGCAAAATATGATTGTTTTAAAGCAAATTATGTTTTCTGACAATTGTTTTTTCTAAAAGCTGACAAATGCTACTCTAGATTTCCCAGATTCCAGATAACCAAGGCACACCTTTTCTGCATTAAAATAGGGGTATGCTTTTTTCTTACATCTCCATCCCACCCCCACTCCCAGTTTACTACTTTTAGAGTGTAAAATATTAAAAATAACCTGCCCCCAGAAGACCTTGCTCCACCCGCCCTTTGGTTTCTGCACGGGCTGCTGATCTGGACTTCCCTTTTGTGCAGAAGGATGCAAAGCCAGGGCAGTGACTCATACTGAAGTGCAACAGGCACCCTCCTCTGGAATCAGGCAATTCTTCAGCCTCTCTGCTTTGGCAACGAATGGCTGCTCCAATCCATGCAAGGACAGGACAAAGTTACCTACTTGCAGTGTTGACAAATTGGAAGAAGGCAAAGGCAAAGCAGCGACTCATACAGAGAAGCAGCAGGCAGTCTCCTTCAAGGGTGGACAATTCTGCAGCATCTCCAGAATGGAGGAAATTGACTGATTGATCAACCTGTGCTCAATGCAGCGAGTCATCTGGCTGACTCCCTAGCAGCAGTGCTGAGAAAGGCCAGCTGGTCTGTTCTGTGAATGGGATTTTTAGAAGCATTTCTCTTTTTGATTTGTTTATTCCTCGTGTCAACTATGGTTTGAGGAGAGATGTGAAGGAGGGGCAAAAAGTAGTGTGGCTGGTAGCCTGGAAAGAACATTGCAGGAAAAGCCTACGTCGGCTGATGGTAGCTAATCTCTCTCCCTCCTTCCCTCTCATTGCCCCAAACCATCGAAGTGGTGTAGAAAATGGCTTTATTATACTGACTGCCTAAATGAATCACCCCAAATTTAGACTTGGTGTTGTTCACTGTTTAAAAGCCAAAGAGGATTATCCTGTGCCGTCCTCTTTGAGGGCTGACTCACTTCATTCTTCATTCATAACCTGGGGGATGTGTGTCTATATAGCCCTTTCTAAGAAGCACTGAGTGGGGTGTGGGGTGAGGAGAGGAAATCAGTGAGTTGCCATTATGTACAAGTGGGAACCACAACCGAGTGTTGCAGCGCACTTCCTCAGTGCTTAACATGAGTGCTCCTGAGCAGCCATGCCCTCCTCCAGAAAACCCAATTTCCTTCCTCTTGCCACCTAGTTTTCTCAATCAGTCAATCACATTTTTATGAGGTGGCCACTTAAAAACAAAATAAAACCCCAAATTGATGTGTGCAATTTTTAATATAAAACAAGCTAAGTTATATCCTGCATGCTATAGGGGTTAGAGGGTTTGACTGGGACCTGGGAGACCAGGGCCTTAATCGCTACTTGGTTATGAAGTTCAGTGGGTGACCTTGGGCCAGTTAGAGTGCCTCAGCCTACCTCACAGGGTTGTTGTGGAGAAGTAGGGGACCCATATATGCCACCTTGAGCTCCTTGGAGGAAAGGTAACTGTAATAATACAATTAATAAATATATAAAAAGTAAAGCTGACGGTATCCTTTACAAAACTATGCAGCAAAAGGGGGGGGGCTATTGTTTTCATTGTTGCTTTATTCATATTGGCTAATAAGTAGGGACAACAATAAATGATTTCATGGGTACTTTAGTAAAATGGGAGGAAATCCCTTTTGCTCATATCTAAAAAAGGTGCATGCAGAAAAATCATGAATTAGTGTTTCTGTTGCTCTGTCCTCACAGGGAAAGAATTGCTCATTGTAAGAAATACCCCCAAAGTGGAAAGAAGGCAATTAAATCTTTCCCTTAGAATAGATCAGCCAATATTTGAGAACAGTTGATATTTCCTCCACACTGTCGGCATTTTGCCTGAGAATGTCAAACCAAAGTGTCCTTTGGTTGTTAAGGGGAGTTCAGCTGTTCTTGTTGCTTGTATCAATTATAGGTGTTTTGTGTGACTTCTTTTAATAGTGTTGTAAGTTGCTTGGAGACCTGTGTATAACAAGCAAAAAATAAATACCAGAACTTCAGGTATGCAAACTTGAAGTGGATCAAAGTGCCCTGTCTCCTTTTTTTTAAAAAAACAACCAACAACCAACAATCCACTTAAAAACACCACCACCAAACCAGACTTTTGTGGTTTGAAAGGGGCAGAGAAACATATTTAAAAGTGTGGGGGTAAATGAATGACTTAACAGGAGGACAGATAAACACCTCACAAGCAAATCAGAACGAATGCAGAATAATTGTCTCACAATAAAATCAGAACAAATGCTCCATAAAGGCCTAATACAGTCTAACCGTTGCATAAACTTTGGGCAAGCAAATCAGAATGCTGAAGGAACCAGACATTTGAAGGAACCACAAGTTGTCGAGAATAATCTTGGCAGGACTCTTAGACGTCAACACACAGGCCAAGATGAGCTGGAGGACTTTTAAAAAATAAAATAAAATGAGGACCATCAGCACCCTAAATCTAAAGCAAGGATCCCCAAACTTCGGCCCTCCAGATGTTTTGGCCTACAACTCCCATGATCCCTAGCTAACAGGACCAGTGGTCGGGGAAGATGGGAATTGTAGTCCAAAACATATGGAGGGCCGAAGTTTGGGGTTGCCTGACCTAAAGGTTAAGAATGTATTTTGTCTGGCAATAGCCCCGAGGAAGAGGAAAATTTCCTAATAATTACAGTTTATTGCTAAAAGCTTTGGGCACCATGAGCTTGACATAACTGCTCTTTTGAAGAAGGCACAGGTAACCTGAAGATGTATTAAAAGAAACGATGTTTGTGTTTGAAGGTTAAGGAACAAGCAAGTCCCTCATCCACCCATTTCCAACACAATTATGTCTTCACATCCAAATGGGTGGCGTTTGTGAAAAGGAAATGATGACTTTATGTAGCTTTTCTGAACTCTATGACAATAGCATTTTTAAGAGGCAGAAAACCACCCACCATCATCTCCTGGCCTGCTCTGCCAGCGTTTCTGGCTCATTTCCTTTAAGCAAGGCATTTGTCAGGCAACATAGCATTTACACAAAGCTGTTAGTAGAGAGCAAGTGGGAATTATGCAGCAGAGGGGGCTGAAAGGCTGGATCTCTCCATGGGGAGGTCCCCCTCTGATGTCAACTCTTATCTCAGATGCTGAATCACCCCTTTTTGGTTCTTGCTGAGTCAGGGCCTGTTCTGGGGTGGGGCAGTGGGAACGGGGTGTGTGTGTGTGTGTGTGTGTGTGTGTAAGTGTAGGCAGGCACCCTAGAGATTTATTCCTCATCTCCATGCTGCAGCTCAGAGATAAAACGCAATTCCAGAGCAAAGGAACATTCATAAGTATGTCATAAAAAATGCATTTATTGAACTCCAAGGAATATCTCTTCCCTTTGTCAGGCTAAAGCAGCTTTTGCCAACCTGGTGCCCTCTAGAAATCTTGGACTACAACTCCCATCTGCCCCAGTCATTGGCAGCCAATTCCACATGTTATGCTTTTAGATTTTTTGTGGGGACATGCACACCGTACATTTAAAGCACATTTAAAGTACATTGCTTCTCCCAAAGATTCTTGCCAACTCTAGTGTAAGAGTGCTGGGAATTGTAGAAGTGGTAAACTATAGTTCCCAGGATTCCTTGGGGGAAGGAACGTGCTTTAAATGTATGCTGCCATGCTATAGGGAAATGAAATGCACATATGATACATTGTATAACTAAATTGCTGTCTTTAATTTCCTTTCTCATTAACTTTTCTAGGTTTCTTTTGGGAAATGAAAGTGAGCGGTATAAATATGAAATGCAATGCTGCCGTGCTTGTGCCAGCCATTTATTATTTATTCCATAACAATTTTGTTTCATTTACAAATTGCTTCCCATGAGTCAAAGCAATTCATTTATCATATTTGCATCAAATATTCATGGTGTTGCAAGTTGTGGGTTTAAAGATCAATCCTCTTAAAGGACGGGCAGGGTTCTGTGTGCTGGAATCCGTGGGATTACTGGTGGCGATGGGTCATCTGAACTTCCCTCTCCTTTTTGCTGTGGCCACAGGAAGCCACAGGGTGGGTGAGCACTGGGGGGAGGTAGAGGGGGCCCTGCCACCCCATCCATGCACACACACCTTTCAGACATCAGGCTGAAGTGGGAGAAGGGCCATTGCTCACTGGGAGTGTGGGAGAACACCTGCAGAAGGTCCCAGGTCCATTCCCCGGCATCTCCAGGTAGGGCTCGGTGCAACCCTAGACTGAAACCCTGGACAGCTACTGCCAGTCATATTGCAGATATTAATATTGTGCATCATGAAGCAATTGGATGCATAAAGGCTGGCTCCTTTTGGAATAAAAATGGTCCAGACCCATAATTATAATTCAAAGCATTGCTAATCAGGACTTCTTCAAAACAGGTACAAAAACATCAGTCATAAATCCAGATAATGCCATAAAGCATATGCTTATTCAAGCATAAGCTTTTCTTAAAAATATATAACATAATTATAATCAGAGGAAAAAATCTAATCTGTCTCTTCCATAGCTTGCATTAGCCTGCATTCAGCCTAAGGCTATGCAGCTCCTGGAAAGGTTTTATTATCACATCCTTTGTTTTCTCCGTGGTGTCCAGAGAAAGACTAACAGGCAACTCCATTCAAGGTGGAGATTTGCAATGGAATACCCTCCTGTGAACTAAGGTTAAACACTCACACGAGTGCTAGCAGAGAGCATCAAATGTTAATCATTAACTCAGAAGCTTAGAGAACTTCAGTATGGCCCAGTGGAATTTTCCAGTGTTAAACCCTTTCAGCAATATACGTTGAATATACTAAAGGCATTTTCCATTTTAGTGTGCAATTAAACAATTATACTTTCAAAGTCACTGTACACAGTACAGTACTTATTGGGACATGGGTGGCACTGTGGTCTAAACCATTGAGCCTCTTGGGCTTGCCGATCAGAAGGTCGGCGGTTCAAATCCCCGCGACAGAGTGAGCTCCCATTGCTCTGTCCCAGCTCCTGCCAACCTAGCAGTTCGAAAGCATGCCAGTGCAAGTAGATAAATAGGTACTGCTGCAGCGGAAAGGTAAATGATCCCATGTGCTCTGGTTTCTGTCACGGTGTTCCGTTGTGCCAGAAGTGGTTTAGTCATGCTGGCCACATGACCCGGAAAGCTGTCTGAGGACAAATGCCAGCTCCCTCAGCCTGAAAGTGAGATGAGTGCCACAACCCCATAGTCACCTTTGACTGGACTTAACCATCCAGGGGTCCTTTACCTTTACCTTACCTTTACAAAGTACTCAGCAAGCTGGATCATTGACGTGAATAAATACAAGTCAGAGCTTTCTACATTCCGATTTAAATCAGCCCTTTATTCAGAACCATGAGGACTAGAAACTTACTCCCTTTTTAGGGGAAGGAGCAAAGCTGCTTTGCGTGCAGAAGGTCACAGGTCCATTCCTTGGCATCTCCTGGTAGTATTGGGACAGACCCTCCAGCCCCGCCACCAGAAACCCAGCACAATAATGATCGGAGGACCAAAGTTGCAACTTGATATCAGGCAGCTTCTGCACCAGCCTAATAGATCCAACAAGATTTTGCATTTGATCTGCTCTGCCTCTTCCCCTTTTGGTTCCAGCCAACCGATTCCCATTCATATTGTTAGGTTTGTACTCTAGTAACTTGCTCTGCTGTCTTCCCTTTTCCTAATGAATGGGAAAGTGATGGGCACTCTTGTCACACAGCATGCGCCAGACCCTAGTCATCTGCCCTTGTTTAATCACACATGAATTAATATCACAACAGCAAATCTCTTCCACACGCATGGCAAGGTTCAGCTAATGAGGCTGCTCGATCATCAGGCATCAAACCCAACAGGCTGTGAGATGTTTCTCCTGCCTGTCGACGTTTGCAAAAGCTGTTGTCTGTGTTGGAGTTTAATTTTCGGGATTATTATCTTGCGGATGATGAACAGTCTATGGGTACTTTCCAGCCTTTAGGGGCTGGAACTGGGTTCTCACTGGGGGGGGGGGGGAAGCAACTCAGAATTAGATTTGAGCTGAGGAAAGACAAAGGAGGCTTCATGTTTGAACTCCTTGGTGGCTGCCACTCATTTCCTTAGAAGCAGGATCCTGAAGGCGTATCCTTAGATCCATTCCTTAAGAGTAACCTTGTCTCCATCAACACAGATGTCACAAAGGTGGAAACAGCACAGGGAAACAGTGTGTAGTTAAACTACAGAACTCGCTCCCACAGGAAAGAGTGATGGACACCAACTTGGTGGCTTTAAAAGAGGATCGGACAAATTCACAGAGGAAGGAGGAAACTATCAATGCCTACAGTCATGATAGCTATGCTTTGCCTCCATGGTCGGAGTCAGCAATGCTTCTGAATGCTTCTGAATGAATCCCTTCCACAGGAAGGGAGAGGGCTCTTGTGCTCTGGTTTGGCTTGTGGGCTTCCCAATGGGGCATCTGTTTGGCCACTGTGAGAACAGGATGCTAGACTAGATGGGCCATTTGCCTGATCCAGCATACTTACGACCCGAATGGTTGAGAGGGTCAGAGCATCTTCACTACATAGGCAGGCTAACATTTAGGGGTTTTTAGTTCTAAGGAAAAGGACAATTACAGAGCATTTATTAATTGGGTGGAACAGCAGATGGGGCTGAATGTGGCCCTCGTGGCCTCCCCGTCTGGCCCTTAGAACTCTCCCAGGCTACACCCCTCATTCTCATCGTAGTCGTCCCCCCCATGCTTTTTCCTGGGTAGAAACTGCCCTTGAATGGTGTGATAATGCCCCCCACTTGCTTTGTTTATCAGGCAAAGATTTGGACTAGATGACCATCTTGGTCCCTTTCCAACTCTACTATTCTATGATTCTAATACTGCGGAGCAAAGGGAAATGTGGGAGATGGGAGAGGAAAACCTCTGTGGCTTCTGCTAGCATCATTTCTCAGCAGAAAGATGAGAGGGGCAGTGCGGGTGGAGGGAGGTGTTTACACAGCTCCATGGAACAAACTCCGAAGCTCATTTTAGATCTCACTCAGGGCTCATTTTGCTTTGAATCACTGCAATTTATCCCAGTTTCCCCAATTCCTCTGGGGCAAGTGCAAAGGCAGGCTTGTGCTGAGCACCCTCTCCCTCTCCCACACATGTGTATACACACACACAGAGACACACACACACACACACCACAAACTGGGCCAGGATCTTGGGCATGGATGGTCTTCTTAACAGATGTTCACTTACCTTATTTCTCCCCCTGTTGCCCTTAATGAAGCTGGTGAGCCCACAAGTGCATTCATCCTCCTCCCCACTGTGGGGGACTAAATCAACATGGGGCAGGGTGTGCCTTTGTGTGAGAGAGAGAGTGTGTGTGGTGATATCACCCCTTTAGGATTGGTTTATGGGAATGGGTTAGCACCTCAGAAATAATGAGCTTCCATACAGCTGTCTCCCGTTAAGGCTTCCAGGCCGGTGTCATAAGGTAATTGGGTGGAAGAGGTGAATGCCCATGATCTACATTCCCATAAAACCTGGGTTGACGGGAGTTCTCAGCAGACAGCTAAGCCGAGGTCAGCGTCTATTTCGGCTTTTGACAGCATCTTCTTCTGTTGCTCAGTCTACTGAGGTTTAAGTGTAAGTGTTGATGTTCATTATCTGGGTAAGTTAGTGTTTGTTGTTTTCTTACCTTCTGAGCTATTCTAATCTGTGTAATTATTTGGAGTTTTTCCTCCCTTGTAGAGTTTTGTTTTAGTAAAGTCTGTGTATGATTTTATGAAATTTGGTCTGGTGAGAGTTCCTGAACCCTTTCGTTTTGACTACGCTTTTCAGAGCAAGGGCCATCCACCACACAGAGAGGGGGAGGGAGATGATGTGAGCAAGGCCAATTCCTGTTTCTGCTCCAAAGTTGCAAAAACCTCCCATCCCATGAGCCTCCTGCTCTTTGCAGAGAGCGAAGCCGCATTTAAATTTCTCCCCATTTTGCTATTCCCCTGATAAATCCCCTTCTTACCTCCCGTCAGCTCTATAAGCTCCACCGGGAGTTTCTGAGTCTGCTTCCAGCTATCTAAGCATGCTGCAAATATTCCAGTGTGTGTGTGTGTAGGTGTGTAGGAACACCCCCAATCCTAAATTGTACATTTCCTTGGGAGGGAGGGCCCCAGAAGTCCCTTGCTGCTGATAGTTCCAAGTCATGATGTTTAGGAGCTTGGGCTGACGACAGGCAGAAACCCAACTGATCCATCATCCTTTCCTGGCACAGCTGCAGTGACGGAGACTCTTGTGTCAGTTGAATGTCTGCCTATGGAGTTGTGGCAGAGAGGGAGGTACCTCCCCTGGGGGGTGGAGAGGGTGGGATGAGGATGCAGACTCCAGCTTGATCATGGATGTCAGCTGGGGAAAAGGTGGAGCCAGAGAGAGGGGGGTTCTCCACCCTCCCACCCCCTCGCCTGCTGTTATATACAAGTTGTAGAAGCAGCAGCAGACAGAGAGATACAGATACCCTCTCCACCTTTGACTCACAAAGGACTAGCATCATCTCTTGGGAACTTCACCTGTGCTCATGGTTTTATGGCAAGTCTCCCGCAGGCCCCTATGGAAAGCCCTGGGCTTCCTGGGCTTGATGCTGCTGGTGGCCCCAGCAGGCGCCTGGTACAAGCATGTGGCCAGCCCCAGGTACCACACCGTGGGGCGAGCTTCAGGGCTTTTGATGGGAGTCAGGCGCTCCCCTTACCTGTGGCGCCGGCAGGCAGCAGAGGGCTCCCAGGATAGCCTGGAGGCTGCCCCCACCCTGCCCGTCAGCAGGGCCACTCAGTGGCTGACACTCCAGCAGGCAGAGGAGGAGGAGGAGGGACCCTGGACCACTCTGGATCTGCAGCCTCACCTGTCCTCCCAGGTGGGTGCCTGGAAAGATGCTGCTTCTGCTGCTGCTTCAGGGGCCATCAAGAGAACGCTCTGGTCTCAGGCCTCGCAGAAGAACCACGCCAGGCACCAGGGGAGGATCTGGGCAGCCCTGTGCCCAACAGGATGCCAGGAGGCTCTCTGGCAAAGCCCCGCCATGCACCCAGAGCTCCTGGAAAGGCTGATGTGGAAGACAGGACAGCCCAGCACATCGAAGGAGGCCAGGTAATTGGGCACAGTAAGTCCAGAGTCTTAAGCCTCAGAGAGCATCTAGGATGCAGCACTTGTAAGATGGATGAGCTTCCCCTTGACCCACTTCTAGGGGGTTTCCTGACAAAGTCTTAATATTTATGGACAAGGGTCATGCCTCAGTGGTAGAGCATCTGCTTGGCATGCAGAAGGGCCCCTTCCCTTTAGTAACAAACCCCTTTCCCAACGTTGAGGTTGCTATCAAAGGAACGTTCCCACTGAGAGAAATCTGATTATAGGGGACAGGGCACTGGAACGTAGAAGGCTGTCTTAGACCAAGTGGGACCACTGATTCATCTAGGCCAGTGTCTGGATGGAGCTCTCCAGGCAAGAGTCTCACCTACCGGTAGCCCTGCCTGGAGATGCTGCAGACCAAACCTGGGACCTTCTGCATGCAACGCAGGTGCTCTACCACTGAGCTGCAGTTCTGTCTATTAAGGCAAAGGAAGCTACGTTAAACTGAGTCAGACTGTTGATCCAACTAGCTCATTATTGTCTACACTGACTGGCAGCAGCTCTCTGGGGTTTCAGGCAGGAGTCTTTCCCATTCTTACCTGAAGACGCTGGGGATCGAACCTAGGACCTTCTGCATGAGAAGCAGGTGCTCAGGCACTGAGCTGTGGCCTATCCCCATTGAGTTTTCACATTAGACCCTCCTGACAGTGCAGCATGTTTCACAAATTCACCCAGGTGGCTACCTGGAGCAGAGCTTTTAGTGGGCTGGCTCCCATCCTCTGGAATACTCTGTTCGACAGGTGCTCAACTGTTTGGTGTTTCTGATACCTGCTCAAAACCCTTCTGTATACCCAGGCAAATTCAGGATGTTGATATTGGCTATGGCAGGAACGGGCAACCTTTGGCTTCTGGACTCCAGCCCTCATCATCTCGTAGACCATTGGCCATGTTGGCATCTGGGGCTGCTGGGAGTTGGAGTTCAATGACATCTGGAGGGTCACAGTGTCCCCATCCTTAGGCTGTGGGTACCTACTGATCTGCCAGGTTTTTTTTATCACTGTCCTTTCCTTTGAATGCCTTATTTTAATTTTTATGCATGCTGCTCTGAGCTTTCTGAATAGGGAGAGGTTTATAAACACAAATGAGCAACAGATAGCAAACAAAATTACACTGCTAGGAAAACAACACAGACCCTCCTTTCAGCTTCTTAGAATCACAGAATCATGTGTTGTAAGGGACTCAAAGGGTCATCTAGTCCAACCCCCTGCAATTCAGGAATTGCAGCTAAAGTAATTGATGGTCACCCAACCTGTTTAAAAACCTCGAAGGAAGAAGAGTTCCCCACCTTCCAAGGGAGTCTGTTCCGCTTTCGAACAGCTCTTACTGTCGGAAAGTTCTCCCTGATGTTCAGTTGGAATATTGTTTCTTGTCATTTGAAGCCATTGGTTCAGGTCCTAGCTTCCAGAACAGGAGAAAATAGCAAGGGCGCAAACCAGGGATTGCCCAAGTCATCATTTGAGCCAATTGTGTTTTGGAACAAGAGGTGTCAGCAACCAGGGGACTAGCTTCCCTTCCTGGCAGCACGTCGAGAGAAAAGGTCAGGGCTGTGTATGCTGCCTTGAAGATGAGAAGCCAGGCTGGGGTTTGTATGAGGTCTTTGAGGAAGTCAGATCCCAAGAAAAAACCTCTTCACTCCCCCAGTTCACTTAGGCCAGTAGTGAGAAAGAAGGCATTTCTCACAAAACGGAAATGACCACGGGAGCCCTCCTTCTGGCTCCACAATGCAGAAGAGGAGAACATTTGCTTTGATTACAGAAGTGTTTGCTGCCCAAGCTCCTTTAGGCGGGAGGGTGGGATATAAATTTAATTGAGCAAAATGAATGAATGAATAAGTTGGCTACGCCTGCCCTTAGCTCTGGCTCCAGCTGATCTTGGGCTCCACAAATCCCAAATGAGCACTAGCCACCAGTGATGGAAAAGTTTAAGGCTGCTAGCCTAAATACGTAAGGATCAGTCTCCAGACTCTCTACATATTGGTTGCCCACCTCTGCACATGTCCCAGCTTGTCAATATTGTGCAGCAAGAGGGGAACTGTTAGATAAAGAATGTGGTTTTTCCAGATCAAGGAGTATGCAAGCTTTGGAGTACCACTGAACTCTACAGCAGGCAGAATGGACCCTTTATACCTGTCTATAAAGTACCAATTATGCAACATGCTTAGGTGAAGGGAAGCTTTCCTTCCTCCCTCCCTCCCTCCCTCCCTCCCTCCCTCCCTCCCTCCCTCCCTCCCTCCCTCCCTCCCTTCCCTTCCCTTCCCTTCCCTTCCCTTCCCTTCCCTCCATCCATCCTTTCCTTCCTTCCTTCCTCTTTCATCCCCCTGCCCCTCCACACTGCTTCACATCTGCATGGACATCACTGGGTTTCTCATTACTTGCTAATGCAACTCTGGGTGAGTTACAAAGGGAGGTGGCAATGGGCCCCAGTGCCGTGTATTATCTTTGAGATTTGCTCTGTTGCCTTTTACCTGCATGCCTGACAGCCAACATTTGATGATGCACTCATCAATTGATGGGAAGATGTGTGTGAACCTGCCCATAAACACCACCTAGTGTGCTGCTGCTGTGTACAGGAAGTGTATTGCAGACTTCGCCAACCTGGTGCCCTTCAGATGTTCAGCACTACGACTCCAATCGGCCCCAGTCCACACAGCTGAATGCTGCTGGGACGGGTGGGAAGGGAATCCAAAATATTTGGAGCGCACCAGGTTAGTGAAGGCTGGCCCATGGCCTCAGGGTTCCAGCCAGGAAGGTATTGAGTATACACACACACACACACAACACATAATGAAGCCAGGAGATGAAGTTCGTTACGAAGGAGAAAGGGAGCAAAGGACAGAATGTAGAAAATTGTCCATTTTGTTGATGTGGAAAACTGAGGCCAAATTAGAAAATGTGAATTGCTTGAGTGTATGTGGCAGAGAACTAAGACTCTCTTTTCCCTCCATTTAGCGACCCTGAGATCTAATCTCTGATGAGATGAGGTACCCCGCTGAAGGAGTTGTCTGAAGCAGGCTGGTGGATGAGCATAGAAACTGATTCCAGTACCTGAGAACGAAAGAATTTTGGATCATCCTTTTGGAACCATGCATAGTCTCTCATCCCCAACCAAGGGAAGAAGCTGTGAAACCCCTAGTGTCATATAATTGTGTGGATTCTCCATCGGCAGCTATAGGATGCCTGCACTTTCCTGGTTCCTGGGATCGGGGCCAGAAGCTTTTTGATTGCCTTTTCCCAACAAGTAGGGGCATGGCTAGGAAGAGCCTTATTATTATTATTATTATTATTATTATTATTATTATTATTATTTATTTTAACCAACTTCATGCTCACATTTTTTGGGGTGGGGAAACAAAAGTCATATATTGTGTTGTTTATAACGGCTTCTCTGCAATATGGTAATATGTATTCATGTTCTCTCTCCCCACACACCCAAGGATGCTGTACTAATTAAAAACAAGATTTAATGAAATGAACCCCTGTGCTTTCTTGTGTTATAAGGATTAGACAAATTCTTGAGGCAGCAAGATGATTGCTCAGTTTAGTAGCGAACTCAAGGGAGTGATTGTTGACAGGATTGGAAGCCAAATGGGGACACTGAGAAAGAAGAAGGCGGGGGTGTCAACAGGCCAAGGGAAACTATGTAGTTAACAGAGGTGAAACAAATCTTTGCATGTGTTCTAAAATGAACAAACAAATACATAAATAAGGAACCTCCCCCCCAAAAAAAAAATATAAACACCCATTACAAAGGACTGAGCATGCCCAGTAGCCATAGAATATGGGGTGTTAGCAGGAAAAGAAAATTTGGTGTATGTGTGGGAGGGAATGCAATGGAGTATTCTAGAGAAGGGCATGGCGTAACACTGAACAGAGTGCTGTATTTTAACAGCATAAAGTCTTGCAGCATGTTAAAGCCCCATGGAATGTTTTAGGGCATGAGGGGTTTTTTGGACTACAGTTTGCTTCATCAGCTACATTGAGGGCTATCCTCATTAGGCAGGTATGCCTGTATACATGAGAGTAAAGTGGGAAGGGAATAATAGAATCATCTAATTGTAGAGTTGGAAGGGACCCAGAGGGCCATCTAGTCCAACCCCCTGAAATCCAGAAAAAAAATGTGTTACCCATCTATGGTCAATGGATCCAGCTACTGCTCTTAAAAAAACTTTTTTATTATCTGCTAATAAACAAACGGACAAGTACAAACATGACTAAAAGAAAGAAAACAAAGAATTTAAACCATAAAGCATTACAGCCTGGAAGAACAAAAGTACAAAGATATGGCACATCTCCAAAGGGATAATAAGGTATTAACTCATACAAAGATTCTCGTAACAACTAGTAAAGGTTTATAAAAATAAGAGCAGTGCTTTTTTTCTGGGGGGACGTAGGGGTATGCATATCCCTAAACCAGGCCCCCCCAAACTGCGGCCCTCCAGATGTTTTGGTCTACAACTCCCATGATCCCTAGCTAAGAGGACCAGTGGTCGGGGAAGATGGGAATTGTAGTCCAAAACATCTGGAGAGCCGAAGTTTGGGGATGCCTGCCAGGGCCGGCTCTAGGTAGATCCCCGGTGGTGCAGGGCACCATGGCGCCGGCCCATCAGGAGGGCGCTGCGAGCTGCGCCCGCCCGGTCCGCCGGTTCGACAACCGCGCTGTGCCTGCCCGCCCGCTGCACCGCCGCGCAGCAGCGCCTGTGGCAGCCGTGCTGTGCGCTGCGCCAGCCCGCCCCCTGCACTGGGAAAGGGGGCGGGGGGGGCGCCGGAGGGATCCGTCACTCCACGGCGCCAGGGGCGCTTAAGACGGCCCTGATGCCTGCCCTAAACATTATGTGAATCTAAGTGTGGTCTCATTGAGGGGCAGTATTTCAATATGAGTAGGGAAATGAGACTACGCCTAATTATTATTATTTTTTTTAAAAAGCACCGAATAAGAGTATTTTCCAGCTGTGAGTTCCATCATTGCTATATTTTGTACTAACTGAAGTGTCCAGACAGTCTTCAAGGGCTGCCCCAAGTAGCACACATTGCAGTAAACTATCCTAGAACTAACAGAAGAGCGTGGAACTGCAAACAGATCCATTTTTTAATCAATGATGAGGGCATAGTTAAGGCACCAGGAAAAGCTTTCCAGTAGATATTCAGAGGATCAGAAGCGAGCGAGAGAAACTTGCTACGGAGAGGAGCAGCTGCTCAGAAAGCAGTTCTATTTCTCCCTGGTTGGTGCCTCAGCTGCATGTGAAGTTTTTGGGGATGTGCAGAAAAGCTCCTTTCTGAGCACCAGGACTCAAATTGGCCTCTATTAAATCCTCCCTCTCTTGTTCGCTCCCACAGACAGGAATTTGCGAGATTTGTGGCCTGTTAATGTCTCACATGGGGAAGGGCCTCAGCTGCGGAGCCCTGTCTGGATCTTGGAAGCCCTTGCCCAGAGGGGAGAAGTAGATCATGCAGAAAGGCAGTGGCTCTCAGATGCCAAGTTGTCTTGGGCTGCCAAACCAAGGAAAGCAGGAGACCAGTGGAACACACAACACTTCACCAAATACACAACTGATTCAGACAAACCGGCATTTGCCACACATTATGGGGTGAGGAGGCAGATACAGGCTGTTTGCACACATTAAAAGGGAACTGTAGTTTTACTGAGGTTGCTAGGAATTGTCACCTTGTGAGGTGCAATGTTCTAAATTTCCCAGGCGCCAGGTGCGATTTGCTTCTGTACACGGGTCCAGTTGTGACACTGTGGAGATTTCTGGATGCCAGGTTGGCGACTCACACCTCCATCGAGCCAGCTGATTTGTGCACAGCAAAAGAGGCACGTCTTATGCTTCTGAGCGGCCACACGAATCATGGACATCTTAGTCCTGGGCTTCTTAGTCCTCCATCATCACATCAAGGAAAGGAAGGGCAGGGCTGAGTACAGATGTCTCCAACTGTGCTGCAGCCTTTTCACACCCCCCCCCCAATGGAACTCATAGACCACAGTTTAAAAACCTCTGCCTTAGTTCCTAGTTAATACCATTTCCACTGGGTGTTTCTCCTTCTTGTATACTGGGATGACTGAATTGTTGTAAGAGCTCCAGTGAGATCAGAGAATCGCAGAATTGTTGTACTGGAAGGGATCCTGGGGTTCATCTAGTCCAGCCCCCTGGCGAATAGACATTCTTTTGTGGCGACGTTTGTTTAAGGTGCCATTTGGCTCCTAGCTTATACTGTATCTCAGTTTCTAACACTGTGTAAGGGGCAAACTACAGCTCCCAGGATTCTTTGGGAGAAGTCAGGTTCAATCTCCGATGGCATCGTCCAGGTAGGGCCAGGGAGGCCTGAAACCCTGGAGAGCCTCTGCCAACCAGTATAGGCAACATTGAGCTAGATGGACCCATGGCCAGATTCAGCAGGAAGCAGGTTCCTGTGTTCCTTTTTATATTACACAATTCCAGGGCAGAGCACTTGCTTGGTGCACAGAAGGTTTCAGGTCTAACCCTCCTTATCTTCAGGTAGGGTTGGGAATATCCCCTACGTGAAACCCCAGAGAGCAGCTGCCGGTCAGTGTAGACTAGAGGACTATCCTGAGCTAGGCTGAACACATTGACTCAGTCTAAGGGCAGCCTCCCCCCATCAATTCAATCTGCAAAGCTTCTGGTTCCCATAATGAATGGCACTTGACAGGTGAGCTTTAAATGAATCCATTAGGCTCCCGGCGTTTGCCCCCTTGTTTGTGCCGCCATATCTGCCTCTCAAAGGACACTGTGGGGAAGCAGGCCCTGCCTTATCGGGAGGCAGAGATAAAAACCCTGCCTTCCGAACAGAGAAGATTGGCTTGGCAGAAGAGGCCAATTCACAAGAGGCTGATGGAAACCAATCTGAGGAGCATAATTGACGCATTAACATTCTCATCTCCGCTGCCCCCGAGTCAGGAGAGGGTCCTTGACTGTGTCAATTACACAGAGAGGAAACGCCAGGGCGTTTTAAGTCAGAGGACCCCCTCGGTTACCAAAAAGGCACTCAGAAAAGGCACCCAGCTCTTTCGCCTTGATGCAAAGAGTCAGTCTGATTGATACCTTTCCCCAGGGACAGAGGGCAAAATGAGAATGAATGTGGATCTTTAAAGATATTGTTGCTACTGTTTTCGCTGCTCAGGCAGAGTGCTCCTGCTGCCCAAGGCTGTTGTGAACAAGGCAAAATGAGCAACGGTGCTGCTCATCGCTGTCCAGGGTCAGGCTTAGGAGGAGGGGAGAAAGAATGAGGTGGGTAGTTAACTTAAAACTACCCACCCACCCACAATTGCTGCCCCAATAATTGGCACAAATCTTGAATGAGCAAAATGTTATTTCTTGTGTTTTCATTGAGTAGCATATCGGAGAGGGGTTGAATGAAGAAGTAGGGGCTGGACTAGATGACCCATGGATTCCCTTCCAACTCTACAACTTTACAGTCTTCAGTGTGCTTTTCTGTGTTAAGTTACATCCTAAGGTTCAATAACAAGCTTCAGTGGTGCTACTGTGTCTGGCCAACTGCTCGCATTCAGCCTCTGCGTAAGAAGACACAAAATCATCCAACCTTATTTCAACAGTGGTCAACTGTCTTCAAAATGAGCTTGTTTCCATTGCATAAATGCTGCTATTATGGGCCAGCATGGTCCCTTGCCTCGGGATCTTTGCCCTATCACAACTCACAAAACCAAGCTTAAAATTGCAGTTTTGTTTTCTCTCTCTCACACACAAGCTGAGGCTGAACTGTGGAACTCAAAACAGATTGGAGGACCCCAAAGGCTTGAGTTTTCTTCTCTTTACCATTCAGTGAACATGTGTGTGTATATGGCGGGGGGGGGGACCTTTGGGGCACTCGGGAACAGTGGCTGGAACTTCTCAGAAGGCCGGGTGTCCATGGCAAAGCTAGTAGTGCCACTTGCTGGCGCCTCTTTGAAAATGCACCTGGGGAATATTGCCACTGTCTTTCCCTTATCCATGTCCTCTTAACTCCTAGAGTGAGGGACCACAGGGGAATATGCAAATCTAGGATGCACCTGAGCTTATTGAAACACTGGGTCCTTCATTTATCTTTTTCGCTCCTCATCAGAATTGCCTTGTTTCCATTGACGGTCAGCCACAAAGGAGTACAGTGGAACAGCCTTGCGTCAAGTCAGAACCTTGGTTAGTCTAGCTCAGTATTGCCTGCTCAGGCTGTCAGGGGCTTCCAGGGTTTCAGGCAAGTGTCTCCCCCAGTGCTACCTAGAGATACTGTGGATTGGACCTGGTATCTTCTGCATGCAAAGCATTTACCTAAAACAATACCTAAAGGCAGCCCTGTTTAGGGAAGTTTTTAGTCTGTGATATTTTAATGTATTTTGATGTGTGTTGGAAACTGCCCAGTGTGGCGGGGGAGACCCGGCTAGATGGGTGGGGTATAAATAATAAATTATTATTATTGTTATTGTTATTGTTATTATTATTATTATTATTATTATTATTATTATTATTATTATTTGCTCTGCCCATGAGCTGCAATAAGTCATAGAATCATAGAATCAAAGAGTTGGAAGAGACCACAAGGGCCATCCAGTCCAACCCCCTGCCAAGCAGGAAACACCATCAAAGCATTCTTGACATATGGCTGTCAATCCTCTGCTTAAAGACCTCCAAAGAAGGAGACTCCACCACACTCCTTGGTAGCAAATTCCACTGCCGAACAGCTCTTAATGTGAGGAAGTTCTTCCTAATGTTTAGGTGGAATCTTCTTTCTTGTAGTTTGAATCCATTGCTCTGTGTCTGCTTCTCTGGAGCAGCAGAAAACAACCTTTCTCCCTCCTCTATATGACATCCTTTGATATATTTGACCATGGCTATCATATCACCCCTTAACCTTCTCTTCTCCAGGCTAAACATACCCAGCTCCCTAAGCCGTTCCTCATAAGGCATCGTTTCCAGGCCTTTGACCATTTTGGTTGCCCTCTCCTGGACACGTTCCAGCTTGTTAGTATCCTTCTTGAACTGTGGTGCCCAGAACTGGACACAGTACTCCAGTGAGGTCTAACCAGAGCAGAGCAGAGCAGAGCTAGGTCTAACCAGAGCAGAGCTAGGGAAGAGGCAGTCCACCTCCCTTTTTCTTAGCCCCTCTCCTGAATCTCGTGTTCAGTGCTTTGGAACCAACCTGGAGCAGTGGAAGTTTCTGCACTGGGACTAGTGCAGCCCTGTCCCACCAACCTCACTCTGCCTTCAGCCGGCTCACAGCTGCCTGCCTTCTTTCTTGTAACCAGTCCAGCGGGTTGGCCTGCTTGTCAGCTTCCTTCCCCTCCACACTCTCAGTGTTCCTCTTGCACAACTCAACAGGCAGGAGGATGAGCACCAAACTAGAATTAGACATGCTCTGCCTCTTATTTGCTCTGGGGTCACCTAGTGTTGGGCTCCCTGCCTTCTTCTGCCCCATCAGTCTCAATGGGGCCCAGCCACCACTGACCTGGAGGTTCTGTTTTTCTATTGTGGCTCATCATAGAAATGGTTTTAGTTGTCCGCTGTGAAGGCATCCTTCCCTAAATACGTCAGTCATTGCCACATCTCGCTAAGATATTAATTAAATCAGCCATTTCCAACTGGTGGCCCTCCAGATGTTTTGGAACATCTGCTGCTCTTTAGAAGGTCATTTAACTCTCACCATCCCCTGTGGATCTCTGGGCTTTTGTCCTGAGTTCCAGCCCTGGCTGTACTTAACAGGAGCCCCCCAACCACAAACATCTAGGTCTAGGAGGAAGGGTGGTATACATTGTGATTTCAAACTTTGCACAGCAGATGGCAGTGCAGAGTCAGTTTTGCTATTCAGCAAATATATTAAAGGTGGATGATACTTTCAAAAAACATACCTATTTTTTCCAGGTTGGGGGTGGGACGTGTTCCTAAATTTTGATGACTTCTCAAATTATTTATTACATTTCTCCTCCAATTTTCATCCAATGAGTTCAGGGTGGCCTCTGTCACTCTCACCTCCACATTCTAAACCTCACAACTACCCTGTGATGCCTGGTAAGCCTGAGAGATGCCAAAACGATCAAAGGGGAAACCTATGAGGGAAGGTTGCAATGTTTGAGGACTTTCAGTTTAAAGAAAAAAAAGGCAGGTAAGGGAGAACATGACAAGAGGTGTATCAGATTAAGCATGGATTCTACCATTCACTAACAGACTCCGGTACCCAGTGCCGGATTTATGTATAGGCTAAGTAGGCTGAAGCCCAGGGCCATTCTTGTTACGCTACTTTATTTTTCCAACTAGCTGAAACACATTTCATTATTTCTTTAATCTCTTCTTCTATCTTAACTTTATGTTCCTTTCACTCTAATCATTTTCTGGATTCACTCAGTATCTGTCAAAAAATCTACTTTTTCCACATAGATTTTGATGTATTCCTTAAAGATAGCCCACTCCTTATTCACTTTTTGTACCATATCTCCTCTTATCCTCCCTGTTAATTAGGCAATATGGAAGTATTCCATCATTTTAGATAGCCATGCATAATTCTAAGTCATCTGCGGTGTGCTGCATGGAGGCAGCTGTTACAGACCAGGGCTTCTAACATATCGGCCCCTGCCCTGCCCTCTTCATGCAAACTAGATTGTGACCTTTTTTGTAGTCTATTGCACCAGCACGTGAGCAGTACATACATTATTATTATTAATAAAAATAAATGATAAAGAATTCTGCAGGCTCTCTCAGAGAGATGGCAGCATTTGACAGACAGAGGTCCAGCACTGAGGGCCTTCTGGCGATTCCCTCACTGCGAGAAGTGAGGTTACAGGGCCTTCTCAGTAATGGCGCCCACCCTGTGGAATGCCCTCCCATCAGATGTCAAGGAAATTAACAACTATCTGACTTTTAGAAGACATCTGATGGCAGCCCTGTTTAGGGGAGTTTTTAATGTTTGATGTTTTATTGTGTTTTTAATATTCTGTTGGGAGAGCTGCCCAGAGCGGCTGGGGAGGCCCGGCCCGATGGGCAGGGTATGAGTAATAATGTTTGTTGTTGTTGTTGTTTATACTTATTTCAAAATGTGATTTATTGCTTTCCCAGTAAATATTACAAGATCGAGAAAGCTGGTTAAAGCTAGGGGGATCAAGTCCAAAAAGGATACACAGAGCATCAAGTTGTATCCATGAGAGGGAAAAGCGATGGCTGACTAACAGCTGGTGTTTAGAATTATGCTTTTTACCAAGGAGAAGGCTGTGATACAATCTTATGGAAAGATGAAACCCTATACAAAGAAAGGGTCGGGGAACAGATAGTCAAGAATCACTAGTTGCAAGATAACAGCACAGGGTTGTATTGGATATTAGTCCTACTGAGAACAGAACCATTTCATTCAACGAACACAACTAATTTGGGTCCATTAATTTCAAGGGGTCCACTCAGCACATCTATGGTATTTTATAGTTTTGTTTTTCATATTTTAATTTCCACCCATAGTTATAACTGTTCCCTCTGTTTTATATGCATTCTAAAATGAAATAAATAATCAAAAAAAGAACAGAAGGGACCGTATCCTCAGGCTAACATGTTACAAATATGGGAAGTGTATTTTTGGGAAAGGAGGAGTGGCAAGGATTAAAAGCAAGTCTATGTTACACGCAGTGGTCAGGCATAGGGATTCTTTCAGAAGCTGGCGTCCGTGGTATTCACTACAGCCAAATTTCCTCAGGAGTTGTGGAAAAAGATTAACCAGGCCCGCCCCAAAGAAGCAGGGTCGGAAATTTCCATATTCTCACGCCATTCCCTGCCACAGGTTCTGTGTTGCAGAAGAGAACTGTCCCAGGGCATGATTGTTTCCCAGAATTGCACGTTTTTCTCGTGCCATGTTTGCAAAGACTGTCTTTGGCACAGTGGACAGGTTTTTTCCACTGGAAAAGAAGGTCCTCAAAGGTTAAGCAAGAAAGTCTGTTGTAAAGCAGTGCAAATATTGGCTCTGCTTAAATGCAGGATTGATTTGAAGGCAAGAGATCTTCTCTCTCTCTGCTATGACTTGACATGGATTATGCACTCTCTCCAAGCAGAGTTGCTTGGGGTTTAAAGTTTCCCCCCAAAAGCCTGCATAGCTGTGTTACTGAAGACGCTGATTCTCAGTTCAGGGGAAGGGCTATAGCTCACTAGGAGAGCACTTGCCTTGCATGAAGAAGGTCCCGGGTTCAATCCTCAATGGCATCTTTAGATGGGGCTTGGAGAGACCCCCTGCCTGAAACCCTGGAGAGCTGCTGCCAATCTGTGTAGA
Source organism: Zootoca vivipara (assembly GCF_963506605.1). Lineage (NCBI taxonomy): Eukaryota > Metazoa > Chordata > Lepidosauria > Squamata > Lacertidae > Zootoca > Zootoca vivipara. Next base: position 30,771,764 of record NC_083289.1, on the reverse strand, counting down.
CAATACTGAGTTTGATGGGGCAATGCTCTAACTTGGTGCAAGGCAGCTTCCATGTTCAAACATTATGAGTGCCTAGATGGCCATGCCAGGAATACATATAAAAGAAAGAAGGAGAAGGCATACAAATAAAATGATGGATTGACTGGGCACAGTGGTGCAATTAGGTAATTTTAGAGAGTAGACTTTATGAGCTTATGCCCCACCTCCTTCAATACCTTTAGTTCAGAGCTTTCCAAATTGTGCCGCGACATATTTTTAGTGTGCTAAGAACTGGAGTTGATGTTTAAAGGGAGAAGGCAGTCTGAATGCAGCCTGCCTTTGTTGAGTCACCTGGCTGAGTGGGGTTTCAAACCCTGGTCTCCCAGGTCATAGTCAAGCACTCTAACCCAGGCATCCCCAAACTTCGGCCCTCCAGATGTTTTGGACTACAATTCCCATCCTCCCTGACCACTGGTCCTCTTAGCTAGGGATCATGGGAGTTGTAGGCCAAAACATCTGGAGGGCCGCAGTTTGGGGATGCCTGCTCTAACCATTTCGCCACACTGGCTCCCTGCATAGGAAGCTGGAGCAGAAGAACCTTCATTGTAACGAGGCGAGGCATTGATCCATCTAGAATAGATCAGTATGGTCAACACTGACCAGCAGTGGCTTCCACTTCCAGGGGTCTTTCCCCAGCCCTTCCTGAAGATGCTGAGCAAAGAACCTGGGACCTTCTATCACTGCTGCTGCTGCTTTTTTTTCCCCTGGCAAGCAGCAAAAAACTGGGGTGACAGAGGTTCTTGAGTACTTAATAGACAGGCATACTTCATTGGTATTTGCCCTTGTTGGGTCTCAAGTTGGATGAGGCTGAGCCAGGGGATGACTTTCAAGTGGAGAGTTGACCCACCTTTTTGTCCCAGCCTAGCTGTCAACCATGGGTATGCAGCAGTGGCCCGACGAGGTGACATTTCACAGCACGATTTTAAAAAGCCGGAAAAACTGGCTTTCATTTTCTTCATGCATGAAATGATCTTCTAGCTTTGCAACAAGAATGCTCCAGAGTGAGGAATCCGGTTTCTCTCTCTCAGCCCCCGAGCTGTGGCTCTCTTAAAACGGATTATACTCCACGGCCTTCAGCCTTTTGCTCAGTGAGGTCCTCAACTCTTCCCAGTCACTCTCTTCTGCATTAAGTCCGTGGTATTAGTTAGGGGCCATGTGGTGTCCCGGTGGCCCTAATGATAACAAAACCAAGAAGCCTCATTTGCTTCTGCGAGGCTTTTTTGAGGTGTGCTTGAAGCTGCCTCCTTGTGTGTCTCCCCCACCCCACCCCCAGCACAGCAAGCAAAAAAACCAAACACCAACTCCAATAGAAGATAAACGGCAGGAAACCCAGCCTTGGCCGTACTCTGAAATGGTGGTGCCTTTTCCCTGACTCAAAACTGCGGAACGTTCAAAGGCAAAGCGGCGGGGAACCTCTTGCAAGCGCTAATTTTGTTGCCATTATGTTCCCTTTGTGAACAAATTCAATTTTCCTGCAGGTAGCCCTTTGTGGAGGCAGAAAAGATTTGGGAAACCTTCACTCTGAAGGGGAGGAGTACAACATATGTTCAATTCCCAGCATCTCCAGATAGGGCTGGGAGAGACTCCCTGTCTCAAACCGTGGAGAGATGCTGCCAGCCAGTGTCGGCAATACTGAGCTAGATGAACTGTTGGTCTGATTCTAAGTCAATTTCCTGGGTTCCTAAGTAATATAACTCAGGGCAGATCGGTTACTATTTTTTTCTGAGGAAGCCCCCAAGTTATGGCGCCAGTGGAAATCCCAAATTGCATCCTTCTCGCTGAACTAATCAACATGGGCCCCCCCAACCACCTCCACGTTGAAATACCCCTTGAAATTAATGGGACAAATGAACAAGACCACTCCTCAACTTATGGCGTGGTGACTTGGTCATTCCTGGTACCTGTAAGGCTGAAGTGGGGTAGGTCTAAAACAGTTTTAAACAAGATAAATCAATCAGTCACATCCTAGGCTTGAGCCTTTGAACTCCTGCATGCACTCTGCTGCTGGGCTAGGGCTCTTTATGCAGCCAATGGGGTCCCGGTGGTGTATATAGGGGACGTAAGAACATCAGAAGAGCCTGCTTGCTGGATCAGGCCAAAAGCCCAGCTAGTCCAGCATCCTGTTCCCAAAGCTGCCAACCTGATGCCCACGGGAAACAGTTGAGCAAATCCTGAGCTTAGCAGTGACTCTCTCCATTCATGATAGCAGCAGCAACCCCTCATAATGCCATCCTGCCTTGGGAACGAGCGATGCACTATACCAGGTTCCCCAAACTAAGGCCCGGGGGCTGGATGCGGCCCAATCGCCTTCTAAATCCAACCCGCGGATGGTCCGGGAATCAGCATGTTTTTACATGAATAGAATGTGTCCTTTTATTTAAAATGCACCTCTGGGTTATTTGTGGGGCATAGGAATTCGTTCATATTTTTTTCCAAAATATAGTCCGGCCCCCCACAAGGTCTGAGGGACAGTGGACCGGCCCCCTGCTGAAAAAGTTTGCTGACCCCTGCACTATGCAGTATAGCACTGTGGCAAGCAGCAGCCACAGATGTAGCCTCATCCTCCATTGATTGGTCTAATCCCCTTTTGAAATGAAGCACCGCACTGGATCAAACTAGCAGCTGGTATTCAGACGCACAATGCCTCCAGTAGTGTAGGCATGGCGATAGTGGACAGAGAAGTTTCTTTCCCTCTCTCTTAACACAGGAACTTGTGGACATCCAGTGATTCAGGACAGTTAAAAGGAAGGATTTGTTCACACAGTGTCTAGTTGAACACTGGAACTCGCTCCTTCAGGAGCAAATGATGGCCAACAACGTGGGTGACTTTAAGAGAGGGTTAGAGAAATTCACAGAGGAGAGATGGCTACTAGCCACAAGGGCTATTCTCTGCCTCCATGGTCAGAGGCAGTAATGCTTCTGAATACCAGTTGCTGGAAACCATGGGAGGGGAGAGGGCTCTTGTGTTCTAATCCACTGGGGAACTTGGTTGGCCACTGTGGGAATAGGATGCTGGGCTGGATGGGCCACTGGCCTGATCCAGCAGCTTCCTCTTATGTTCCTGTTTCGGGAAGCTCTTAATGTTTGATGTTGTTGTTGCTTTTCCTGTAATTTTGTTGAAAGCTGCACAGAGTGGCTGGGGCAACCCACTCAGATGGGCAGGGTATAGCCATGACTAGTAGTCATTTGAAAACCTTGTCTCTCCACACATCTCTTCAAATGTTGCAAATGTGTGCTTTAAAAAGACCAACAAAACCAGGCATCCCCAAACTTCGGCCTGCCAGATGTTTTGGACTACAATTCCCATCTTCCCCAACCACTGGTGCTGTTAGCTAGGGATCATGGGAATTGTAGGCCAAAACATCTGGAGGGCCGCAGTTTGGGGATGCCTGAACAAAACGAATTAACTTTTGAAAACCAAATTGGTGGAATCCTACTAAATGCATTACGGCTTGGCCTGCAAATCAGGATGGTCTGGGTTCAAATCTTGACTATTTCAGGCACCCTCCCTTAAGGCAAGTCTCTCTCAGCTCCGCCCCCAGCATCTATAAATAAAGACCGACTCACCTTACAGGTTTGTTGTAGTCAAAATTACAAAGGGACCACGAAGCACTGCTTATATACTGTGCATTTTTAGTTGTGTTTTTATTCCTTTTTCTGCTGTACAGTAAACTAATTTTTATAGTATAGTATATTTTAACTGCACTTTATCTTACCTGTGTGTTGCCAGAGAACAATAGTGTTGTGTGGCCTTATTTAAATATAGTAAGCAAGAAAATAAAATATGAAACCCTTTGAACACTAGACAGATGTTAAGCATTATTATTTTAAAATGCAGCGGCTGAAATAATCAGCAAGTGCAGTGAATCTTGGAAACATGGAGGGGATACTTCCAATCCTGTACACCAGCGGTCCCTGACCTGAAGCAGTTTGGGACTACATCTCCCATCAGCCCCAGCATCCTAAGACTGTGCTTCCTTGGGGTTGATGGGAGTTGTAGTCCCAAACAGCTTGAGGGCACCGAAGATTGGCAAAGGCTGCTGCACATGCCTAACTCAATCCCATTCCCACTGTCTGCATGCCAATGAAGCAAATGCGGAGCAATTTTCTCTCTCCCCTTTCTACCCAGTGCGGTCCAAGTGTTTTCAACTATAACTCCCATCATTCCTGGCTGATGGGAATCGCAGTCCAACAGCATAAGGAGGGCGCACCAGCTTGGCAAAAGCTGCACCTCCCTCCCCCCTTTGCCCCCTTTCTTCCCGGTACACTTTTGAGCCCCAAAACTCTTAAAAATCCAGCCCTGCCTGGGAATCCATCCTGCTCCGAATACTCCCCGGCCGCCTCGCATCTCAAAAGGGTCGCTGCAGAAAGACGGGGATGGCGCTTTGCACGAGGCCAGAGGCACGCTTTGCTCCCGTTTCTGCTGGGCGGCTGCTTCACCCGGAGTCCCGAGGCTGGCCTTCGAAAAATTGCTTGGGGGTCCGGGGAGAAGGGCTGCCTTGCTCCAACGAACTACGTCACCCCTTTTAATTCATCCCAGCTCCAAAGGTTCTAACCCAGCCGCTTCTCCTGACCCCGCCGGCATCTGGGGGTCTTTTGCCCAGGCTGCCCTCGGGGGGAAGAGAGAGGTTACTGCAGGAGGAAGAAGAAGGGGGGACCCCCTCCCTCCCCATCTCTGGAAGGTTCCGGGTTGCAGCCTGGAGGAGGCGGGAGGGCGCAGCTGCGCCTTCGGCCTGCGAGCGCTCAGGGGGGCGCCGTCCGCTCGCTAGCTGGCTAGCTGGCCGGCCCATCGGTGTGCCGCCGCAGCTTTCAGGGCCGGGCTCCTGGTCGTTGTCGTCGTCGTTGCGGACGCAGGCAGGAGGGTCGGGATGGCCCCTCGGGGCGGCCCAGCGGCAGTGACGCCCCCCTAAGGGCCGCCCCCTCGCCGCTCTCCGACCGTCGGAAGCGCCTTGGGCGCAGGAGGAGGCGGCTCGGGCGCTGCTGCCGCGGTTGCTACTGCACAGGCTGCGGGCTGGCCGGCCGGCCATGGCCAAGGAGCAGGACGCCGAGGCGGCCGGGGCGGCATCTGCGGCCGCAGCCGGGGCGGGAGGCCCCCCCGGGAGCCGCTCTCGCCAGCCGCCACCGCCACCTCTGCAGCCGCGCCTGTGCCACATGCTGAAGGGCGACAACGGCTACGGCTTCCACCTGCACGGCGAGAAGGGCAAGAGCGGCCAGTTCATCCGCAAAGTGGAGCCCGACTCGCCGGCCGAGGCGGCGGGGCTGCGCGCCGGGGACCGCGTCGTCGAAGTCAACGGGCTCAACGTCGAGAAGGAGACGCACCACCAGGTCCGGGCGGGGAGAAGCCGCGGGCGGGGTGACGGTGGGCGCTCGGGATGGGGTGGGGGGTGACGGGAAGCCGCCAGGGCTCAGCCGCAGTCTGCCGGTGTTGAGTACTACCTGCGACACGAGAGGGCTCAGGTGGGGCTTCCCCAAGGAGACTTGGGTGGACCTTCCTTGCTACGTCTGACTCCTAGACTGGCATCTATTTTAGTTTAACAACGGAGTTGGGGAGAAGAGGTGTCAATTAGTTAAAAGCAGGGCATCAATTAATTAAAAGCAGGACGTCAATCAACAGAATCGATCGATGCTGGCAACCGTCTGAAGTGGTGGCCAGATGGAACCTCCTGAGGCCACGCAGTCTACCTGTAAATGACTATGGCCCCCTGGGGGCAAACAGAGGGAGCTGGCTGTCACCTTGGTGTTCTGCTCTGGAGACCTTAGAGGTGTCCGAAGCTGTGGCTAGGGACTCTGAGCCTGATCCAACCTGCTTTGAAGGGCTGACTTCTGGATGGGGTTGGGGTGGACTTGGGGAGCAGAGGTGAAGGCAGGCCACCAAGATAGGAGCTAAAAGGACTGTTCCCATCCGCCTGCTGCTCTGAGGCTGCCTGATAAGGGCTTCCAAACCAGCTTGCTTGCTCTTGCTGGTAGATATGTGCGAAGGAGGGACCCACCTTCAGTGCCCCTTTCCTGCCCTGGGTCTCAGGATTTTCAGTTAGGAAGCTGCCTTGTACTGACTCAGCCCATTGGGTCCGTCTAGCTTGGTGCCGTCTACAATGACTGGCAGCAGCTCTACAGGCTTTCAAGGAGGGGTCTCTCCCAGCCCTACATGGAGATGCTGGGGATTGAACCTGGAACCTTATGCATGCAAAGCGGGACAAGGCCTTCTTAGTTATGTGTACTTGTGAAGGTGCGGCAGCAGATACAGGTCCCTGGTGGCTGCAAATGTTTTCAGGCGTGCAAGCCCAATGCCTTAGGTGCGTGCATCAAAACGTAATGTTGGAACGTAGGAAGCTCACGCCAAGTCAGACTATTGATCAAGTTGGATAGCTCAGTGGCAGAGCACCTGTTTTGCATGCAGAAGGTCCTGGGTACAATCCTCAACAATGGCATTTCCAGGCTGGGTTGGGTATGTCCCTGTCTGCAACCCTGGAGAGCCTCTGGCAGCCAGTGTGGACAGCACTGAGCTGCAGGACTTCCCCAAAGATCTGAGAATGTAGGAAGCTGCCTTATAATGAGTCACACCTTTAGCTCAGTATTGCCCACACTGACTGGCAGTGGCTCTTCAAGTTTTCTGGCAGGGAGGCTTTCCCAACCCTATTCAGAAGAGGCTTTAAGTGACCCTTCGTACTGGGTGCCTGACACCCTTTCTACCTACTTGGTCCCCATGACTTGCTCGCTGGATGGATGTTTTGGATCTGCCAAGCTGGGTGCTACAGTGTCTTCCCTTTTGACAAATATACCCCCCCCCGCCCGCCCAGCACCACTCTGTGTCTCTTGAGATTGGTGCTCTAGTGAATGCCTGAGGCTTGAGCTCTGGATCCCCGTGGTGATCCAAAAGAAGTAAGCTGGGCAGGCAATTTCGTTTGCAATTTTGTTCCAATAACCATTTTTGTTGCTGCTTGTCCAAAGATATGCAAAAGTTCATACCCAGTACAAAGTATCTTTTTATAATACTCCAGAATAAAAGAAATGCTTTTGAAATCTAATCTAAAAAGGAACGGAAGCAAAAATAAGAAAACAAAGGAAAATAAAATAAAGAGAAAAAGGAAATACAGTAAAATGAAAATTTCACATGCAGTCATGGTCACTCCTTCTTGGAATGCATATCGTGAAGCTAGGGAGAGTATAGAAAAAGAGCAGTGATAGCAACTGAGGCTTTTAGGCTAAGTATTTGCTCTTATAAATAGAGATTTTATCCTGTAGGACTTTTTTTGGCTTCGACAGAAAGGCAGCTAAGTACTGTGGTGAATTGTGAATGGTGTAGAGAGCAGCCGGCACCAGCTTGGTGGCTTCCAGGTGTTGTCTGACTTCATCTGCTGTAGTCCAGCAACATCTGCAAGGCACCAGCTTGGTGACACTTAGCATAGCGTGAGTGAGTAGAGAGAGAGTATCAAAATGTTAGTTTTGGGGTTGGCAGCCGGCGGTCTCTGGGCAAAATCTGCCCCACTCCCTGTTTGGCGCCATTTTGCCTCTCGGTTACCAAGCTGGAGAGAGCACAAGTTGGGTGTAGATGAGCAGCGTCTGTGGAAATGAGATGTTGCGGCAAGACATCGTAGGGTGTTAACTGTGTCCTCACCTTCCTTGCCAAACCTGGCTCTCAAGTGAAATTAGTTTCTGACAGAAGAACCTAAGAAGAGCCTGCTGGATCAGGCCAGTGGCCCATCTAGTCCAGCATCCTTTTCTTACAGTGGCCAACCAGATGCCTCATTGGGAAGTCCACAAGCCAGAGCAGAGCACAAGAGCCCTCTCCCCTCCTGTGGTTTCCAGCAACTGGCATTCAGAAACTTTGGTGCCTCTGACTGTGGAGGCAGAGCATAACCACTGTGACTGGTAGCCATTGGCAGCCTTATTCTGCATGAATTTGTCCAGTCCTCTTTCAAAGCCATCCAAGTTTATGGCCACCATTGTATCTTCTGGGAGCAAATTCCACAGTTTGACAATGCTATCTGTGCAGATAAGCACTTTCTTTTATCTGTCCTTAATCTTCCAACAGTTAGCGTTGGATCAACATTCAGCTGACTTGGGCACCAACTCTTGGGATTATCTAGATCCACTTGCTTGCCCCTTTGGTTCAGGATTCAAGAAGCTGTAACTTGGCACTGTATGAAATACCTGCATTCAGTCAGTCAGACTTATTTATTGGAAAACATAGGACATCACAAAAAATGCAAACGGGATAAATCACTTTAGCACAGGTGGCCCCCAGCAGATGAGCCGGCATAGGGGTCGCCAACCTAGCACCCGTATGCGCCATGGTACCCATGGGTGCCTCTGGGCAGGTGCCCCACGTTCTGAGCTTTCTTTCCTTGCTTATCTATTTAAAAAAGTAAGTCTCCAGCCCTCCTAGAAAGAAAGTTATGGAGTAAAATGTGCAGGCACCTTCTAAGTGATTTCTATGAAATGATAGTACATTTCCCTTGTACATTTCCCTTGGTACCGAGGGATGCTCCCTGTTGCTATTAGACAGCGACAGCACCAGGCAATACTATATGGTCAGGCAACCACGTCTGAAGCTGTAGAAGTGAGTGGTCAGTGGACAGGCAGAGATCAGAGGTGACAGTGGCAGTGATGGGGTGAATGGGAATGTTTGTAGGAGGGTCTTTCTGTTTGCGCTGGAGAGAGTACCTATGCCTTGCTCTGAGTGTGGATGCCAACATAATTTTTGTTGTTGTTGTTTAGTTGTTTAGTCGTGTCCGACTCTTCGTGACCCCATGGACCATAGCACGGCAGGCACTCCTGTCTTCCACTGCCTCCCGCAGTTTGGTCAAACTCATGTTCGTAGCTTCGAGAACACTGTCCAACCATCTTGTCCTCTGTCGTCCCCTTCTCCTAGTGCCCTCAATCTTTCCCAACATCAGGGTCTTTTCCAGGGAGTTTTCTCTTCTCATGAGGTGGCCAAAGTATTGGAGCCTCAGCTTCACGATCTGTCCTTCCAGGGAGCACTCAGGGCTGATTTCCTTAAGAATGGATAGGTTTGATCTTCTTGCAGTCCATGGGACTCTCAAGAGTCTCCTCCAGCACCATAATTCAAAAGCATCAATTCTTTGGCGATCAGCCTTCTTTATGGTCCAGCTCTCACTTCCATACATCACTACTGGGAAAACCATAGCTTTAACTATACGGACCTTTGTCGGCAAGGTGATGTCTCTGCTTTTTAAGATGCTGTCTAGGTTTGTCATTGCTTTTCTCCCAACAAGCAGGTGTCTTTTAATTTCGTGACTGCTGTCACCATCTGCAGTGATCAAGGAGCCCAAGAAGGTAAAATCTCTCACTGCCTCCATTTCCTCCCCTTCTATTTGCCAGGAGGTGATGGGACCAGTGGCCATGATCTTGGTTTTTTTGCATTTATGCCCTTTTAAAATGTATTGTGGAAGAGGAGATTATTGGGTTGTCTTTTTTTTTTGCTATTGTTATGTATTTTCTGTTTTCTGTATTGTGACTTTATGTTGTGAACTGCCCTGAGATCTACGGATATAGGGTGGTATACAAAGAAACAAGCAATCAAATCAAGCCCCAAAGAGGATTTGAGAGGTGATCAGCTGCTCTCTTGCGTCACAAAAATGACCAGCTTTCCTTGCTTTGCTGAGGAACTTACTCCCGACTCCCGCCAAAGCTCAGTTGCTTCCAGGAGTGTGGAGCCCTTTGTCTTTGACCCACCTCTGCCACTGCCTTACTCTGTGGTCCTGGCCTCTGTTCACTTCCCTTGGCCTGCTGTGTGTATTGCTTGTGTTTTTGCAAAGCTCCTTGAATAGCTCTGTGTTCCTTCTGATCCTTCATTGCAATTGCCGCACAATTGAAACGTTTACTTGCTCTGCAGTTGAGCTCGGAGGCCATCCTAATGAGAAGGAATGAGCAGGCTGGAATCTGCATTGGAAATCAGGTTTTAGGATTTGTTTTGTTTTGTTTTCAAACCATGGGGGTTTCCTTTCGTTTGTGCATGTACCGGTAGGAGGATTGGCAATGTTCTTCTCTAACCCTCTAGCTCAGGTGAATTAGATGCACAAAGCATAAAGCATGACTGCCTCTCTGGAAATTTTCATATTGGTAGATGAATGCAGGCTTGCAAGTAACTGCTCGCCCGGGTCGGCTGCAGTAAGCAAGAGGTGTCCCTAGGCCAGGGGTCAGCAAACCTTTTCAGCAGGGTGGTCGGTCCACTGTCCCTCAGACCTTGTGGGGGGGCCGGACTATATTTTGAAGGAAAAAAAATGAACAAATTCCTATGCCCACAAAGAACCCAGAGATGCATTTTAAATAAAACGACACTTTCTACTCATGTAAAAACACCAGGCAGGCCCCACAAATAACCCAGAGATGCATTTTAAGTAAAGCCACATTCTACTCATGTAAAAACATGCTGATTCCCGGACCGTCCGCAAGCCGAATTGAAAAGGCAATTGGGCCGCATCCGGCTCCTGGGCCTTAGTTTGGGGATCCCTGCCCTAGGCGAATAAGCAACGGAACTTTTGCAAACTGGAAGAAGAGGCGAAAAGGTGATTCCTACCCCCTACTTCTCTGCGGCCATAAATGGTATGTGTCACCAGGTGGCTGATGCAAAGTGGCTCTGAAAGGCAGCAGAAGGCCTGCCTGGCACTCGCATCGTTGCTCTTCCAGCAAGCGTATGATTGGCAGTGCCTGGCTCGTTGCCTCTGGAGATTGCAGGCAGGCAGAGAAAAGAAGGATTTTCCAGCTCCCTGGCTCCGTTTAGTTAGTTCATTTTAAGATGGGCTGCACTCTGTAAATTTCACACCGGGGCATTCTGTCATCCACAGAGACTGGCTGCGTAACCTTGTGTTCAGGGTAGGTGAATGAAGAGGCACTTAGGTCCTCAGCATCGTTTGTCATTTGGTACCTTGGTGACTGGGCAGTGTCCTCTGTCTGAGAAGCTGCACATGGGCAAATGCAGGAGCAAATGACTGGCATGGGCTGCCATCGCACCTCTTGACCATGCAGGCAGGGCCCGTGGCAGTCGCTGCTGGTCTGCCTGTCATGCTTCTGCACAGCTGGGAAAAGCCTTCAATGAGCAGAGCATCGGAGGGGAAATGGACCCTCTCTCTCTGGTAACTAATTGCCTACTAAGGGGCCTCCTGGGATGATCTCTTAGCACGTGGGCAGGTGCATGCTTGCAAGAGGTAATCCTGCACAGCCTCTGTCCTCTGCCTTCCGCAGCCTAGTGCCCCCCAGATGTTTTGAGCTACAACCATTCACATCACTCCCAGTTTCATGCAGTCATGGAGGGCACCAGGTTGGGGAAGGCTGTTCTCTCTAATATTAGCTTAACTTTAATATATTTTAACGCTGTGCCATCTGCTATGAATTTTGGAAAGCTGTTTGTCCATCTGTTCTTTTATGCATTTGGAAACATTCTTAAGATACAGTGAGCAGATTTTGCATGTTGGCCCCTGAGATCAAGGAGCAGGGTTTTAGCTATTTTTGGGTACCATTGGATGCCATTTTGCATCCAGACGGAGGACAGGTCATTTCAAAAGTGTACCGATTTCAATCAATCAATCAATCAATCAATCAATCAATGTTTATTACGGCAAACAACCAGAATATTTAAACCATAATTTCTGAATAATTCTCTACACATAAGCAATAAAAACGATTGATCTGTGGTTTAACAACAATCACTGATTTAACAACTGCACTGGTTTTTGTTTTGTTTCTTCAAATTCTTGAGCCAGCTGGCTAACAGGTTTCCCCTGTACTAAAGGTAGCCCAATTCACTGCCTTTATCAGTGTTCAAACATGCTGCTCCATCTTTCCTTAGTATAAGGCCATCTCTGTAAGGTAACATGAGATCATGAGCCCTGCTAGGTCAAACAAGTCCCCACTTAGCCCAGAATCCTGCTTCCTACAGAGGCTGGCAACGTGATCTCAGGAAACACATAAGCAGAGAATGCAGGCAGCAGCCTGCTTCTATGGTCGCTTGCCTCAGTATCTGGCATACTCAGGTAGACTTCCTCTGAACATGGAAGTTCCAGTTAGCTGCAATTAAGAACGTCAGCTGGACCAGATGTTAGCCCTGTCCAGTGTACCATCATCCCTTTGTAGCCAAACAGATGTCTCCAGGAAGGTCAAAAGCAGGTATCTGAAGGCAGGTATCCTCAGATGAAGAAGGTATGCACCTCTCAGATTACAGGATGCTGTTCCAAAATACCACCTTGGACTGCCTGTGGATTTTGCTAAAGTTACCCCCCACCCAAGCCTCTGTTGAATACACTCTGAAGTTTCCTGCCGAATCCTTGTGTAGAGGATCCTGAGAGTTGGTTGGGAAAGTTGCAAAGTAAAATTGAGTCAAGGACAGCTATAAAGCGCTACAGGTTGAGTTATGGGTCTGTGGCATGTCCGTCTGTGCACTGTTTTTGATAGCTTTTTTTTGGGGGGGGGGACTTACGTAACTGCACTGGGGAAGCACAGAATTTGGATAAGGTCACATCTGCCGACATCATCCCTAGCCCATGAAAGCTAGAGATGCCACAGCTGGTTGTCTTGTCTTGAAGGTGTTACAGCAGGCACTCCCAAACTTCGGCCCTCCAGATGTTTTGGACTACAATTCCCATCTTCCCCAACCACTGGTCCTGTTAGCTAGGGATCATGGGAGTTGTAGGCCAAAACATCTGGAGGGCCGCAGTTTGGGGATGCCTGTGTTACAGTGACACACCAGAACCAAAGTAATGTCAAAGAACCAGTAGACATACCTTTAACTCGCATTGTCCACCAGTTTGGTTCTTTCTTGTGAATCAACTAAATATTTAGTGGATTAATGTTAGGTAGGTCTTGCAGCCATAATTTTCTGTGCATTCTGTTAGCTGAAAGTTCTCCAACCCCTGCACCACCCCACCAAATCCTCAAGTTTGCAAGTGTTTCCCCGACCCTCCACTTATTTTCTACACCCCCACACTCTCTGCCCTGAAATCCAGAAAGTGAATGCATCACAGCTCTGCTCCAGTATGGTGCCAGTGTGGTGAAGTGGTTAGAGTGTCGGACCAGGACCTGGGAGAGACTAGGTTTCAAATCCCCATTTGGCCATGGGGCTTTCTGGGTGACCTTGGGCTGGTCACAGCCTCCTAGCCTTTTTTTTCTTTTTCTTTTAAAATTAATTAATATTTTAAAGCTTTTCAGTTGTACAAAATAAAGCCGGGGGGGGGGAAGAGAAGACACATAATACAATTACTGTATATGGTAACAGATATATGATTCTTATTTATGCTTAATACATATATGATTATTAATATACTATGTTCTGTATAAACTTGTTCCAAATATCAGTATATTTATCCATTTTTAATAATAATAATAATTATACTTTTCAGATATATACATTTCGCTGATTTTCCAATCATTTTGACATTTTAAAACTTGACTTCCTTCCCCCTCCTTCTGCGGTTCTTTAAATTTATTTTTAATACCTTCTGCATATCCAAATTAACTTAACTTACAGCACTCATTTATTTTTTCTATAAGACGCCTCCATGTATAAGATGCCCCCTAATTTTTGCCATTATTTTTTAGGAAAAAACCCTAAGTCTTATACACGGAAAAATACAGTAGCTTCTTTAAATATATACCTGTACTCTTATGTAACTGCAATCATCCTGCCAGTGTTTTTATCTGTTTACCGTTTATCTGTAAATATTCAATAAACCATTTCCATTCTTTTATAAAAAAAGTTTTATAAAAAGTTTTTTTATCAGCATATTTAGCCAAAACAAAGGCTGCATCTATGAGCAATCTGCTCATACGTTGCGAGTGCTGCTGTGCCTTCAATCCATTGGTTAAAGGAAACCATTGGTTAATAGCAGACTTCCTCAACCTTGGCCCTCCAGATGTTTTGAGACTACAATTCCCATCATCCCTGACCACTGGTCCTGCTAGCTAGGGATCATGGGAGTTGTAGGCTATAAACACCTGGAGGGCTGAGGTTGAGGAAGCCTGGTTAATAGGCTATATTAGCCCAATCTACCTCACAGGATTGTTGTGATAATTTGGTGGAGAACCACGAATGCCACCTTCCGCTCCTTGGAGGAAAAAAGCTGGGATATAAATGCAGCAAATTAAGAAACACAATGCAGTAGGCATACGGTTTGCACTCGGCAGAAATTCTGCAGCCGTAATTGCTTGGTTTCTGCCCCTGGGAGTCCCTGCTCATATTTGTTTTCTTCCTTTCCTGCCCATCCCTCGCCAGGTGGTGCAGCGCATCAAGGCCGTGGAAGCGGAGACTCGCTTGCTGGTGGTGGACAAAGAGACTGACGAATACCTGCGGAGTCTGCAGCTCACTTGCACCGAGGAGATGGCCCGCACGGGCATCGTGGCAAACCCCGAGGTGTCGCCGGTCAAGTCGACCGCAAGCGACAACAACGGCGAGGCCTGGAAGCCCCAGTTGGATCTGAGCAACCGAAACCTTAAGAGGCACAAGCACAGCTTGAGCTCGGAGAGTGGGAAGAAGGTAAGGCCAAGGCTGGGCGCCTTCGGGGGGTTGTGTGGGTGTAACTCCCAGCAGCCAGAGGTTTCTGGGTTGTTCTGGACTTGCCAGGATGGTGGCGGCCATGCGCAAGCGTGATTTATATTTCTCCACTTAAAGCACACTTGCACCACTTTAAGTCATGGGTCCCCTCAAAGAATCCTGGGAGCTGTAGTTTGTCAGGCGTGCTGGCCTCGCAAAGCTGCCGTTCCCAGCACCCGTTGCAAACGACAGTTCCCAGGGTTCTCCATGACTGTTATAGAGTGGTGTAAGAGCACACTTTGAAGGCATGCTGCAGATGCCTGACTGAGTTTGCGTTTAAACAGGAAGCTACCTCATTTGCAATTTCTGAAACAACACATGAAACAGAGAGCAGACTGCCTTTGAAATTCTGGATTTTGCAAAGCGGTTTGCCGGCCAAGTTATGCGTAACAGAGAATATGTATACTTGTGTGCGTAGAGATGCCCCTCTTGGTGAAAATAAGATGCAAAAATGCATTGTATTAGGGGGAATTGTATTGCAAAAAATGGGTACTTTGGGCAGAATTGCATACAATGATGTGGATATCGGGAGAGATCAGCACTAAAATGCATGACAGATTTTCATGAGGACTATCCAAACTTATATGGAAATGTGTAGATTTTAAGGTTGGGGAAATGAGCTACTGAAAGAGGATGAAATGGTCAGATTCCCCCATCCCTTGCCCAGCCACTGAAAACACCTGATTGTGTTTCTCTTGGGCTGGAGGTGGCAGGTAGACTTGCTTTGAAGGAATACAAAAAGGCCAGCAGGATGGGTGGGTAGGGGCACCCAGCAGCATTTTGACTGAACATTGGGAGTGAATGTGGAGACTGTGATGAATACACAGCAGAGGGAGGTTTTTAGCTGGGCTGTCCTGCACCAGGGAGGGGTGTAGTGGTGGGAGGGATAATCTGGCATTAGCGGAAGGGGAAGGTTAGGGGAATGAAGTGGTCCTTAGTTACTCTGTGGCAAATGAGGTCAAGATGTGTCGTTAGGGCTCTATTTACAGGCGCCTGGGGTCATGCCTGCAGCAGATTCTCTAGGTTGAAAAGGGGTCTAAGATATTAGCTCCATTAATTCCGACCTCATGGCATGTGAGATGGAAGGTGCGCCCATTTGGTGGTTTGTAGCAAAACAGGCAGGCAAAACGGGAATTCCGCGACTACGAAACCCAGATTCTGCATCCTGAATAATTGAAGGGAAGCTAAGCAGGTTTGCAAAAGTTTGCAGGCAGTTTTTGATTGGCTCTCAATAGAGTAAAGGGTATCTATTTGGGTGTGGGCAGAATGAACTACATGGATAACTGAAGTCCCAACATTTGTTTGAAGTATTGCTCCCCCTCCTCCCACCCAGACTTGCAAAACTTCTTCTGCATCAGACATGACTCACCTTGGTTCTATGCAAATGTAATTAAATTGGAGAAATAAATGACAACAACAACAATAACAATAAAGTCAGAATTGCTACCTAGCTGAGAAACTTGACAAAAAAAATTCCTCTCTCATCCTGGAAATGGTTTTTCATAGTGGTATTTAGACAGGCAGCCTTGTTTAAAAAACAGCCTCAATGTGGACTAGTGATTTGTGGGATCTTCTTTGGAATACAGTTAAATTTACAGAATACAGTGGTGCCTCGACTTACGAATTTAATCCATTCCGAAGGCACCTTCATAAGTTGAAAAACTTGTAAGTCGAAAACGCCATTGGAAACGCTATTTCCCATAGGAATGCACTGGAAACAGAAAAATTCGTAAGTCGAAGCAACCCTATCTAAAAATTCGTAAGTCGAAAAATCCCTATCTAAAACTGCCGTGGTTTTTCCCCGGATGTCGAGACATTCGTAAGCGCGCAGCCATTACCCCCATTCGTAAGTTGAAAAATTCGGTTGTCGAGTCGAGGTACCACTGTAATCCTATCCATATATGCCTGGCCTTTGCATAGGCATTTGAGTTTGTGTGTAAGAGAGAGGTGTATTGGGCTTTTGGTTGCTGCTGTCTTTTAATTTGTATTTTTGAATCCATTTTTTAAAAAAATGCTGCCTTTTGTTTTATAGTTAAATTTGATTCTGAAATGTGTGCATTTCCGCCCTGGGACCTTTAGGTGATGGGCATATTATTATTACTATTATTTGAAATGAGTACATGAATAAATATTTTTAATGGGGCTCGCTCCCAGGCAAGGGCAGACGATCTTGCACCAAGTACATCTTAACCCTTTGCATTGTAACGAGCCCCAGGCCAGAAGCCCTGATAACCTCAGGCCAGCGCATGTAGCTCAGCTCCTGAGAATGCCGTCATGTTCCCTTGACTCCTTTACAAATGCACTTCCGCTCTTCCTCTTTTGAAAAAGAGAAAAAGCAACAGTGAACAGAGAGGGTCACCATCAGGTCAGGTTTATAAAGCTTAAATTACAGCTGCTGCGAAACACCTTATTAGAGAGACCCTGGGGCAGGATCTGCACCCTTCCCAGCACTAATTAGCCGACTTGTGATGTTTTCCAGGGGAGTGGGTGGGTGTTGCAAATGGATCGCTAAGTGGGAGGGAAGCATCAGCCCCTCTCTTGAGTACAATTGAACTCATGGCAGTGTGTACCCCAGTATATTATTGTTGTTGTTGTTTTTTAAAAAGGGAAATAAAAAAGGGAAATATCAGTTCTGCAACCTGCCTAAATGAGGCAGATAAGTATATTTACATTTTTGTCCCACCCTCCCCTTATTCTGCATTATTGGGGTGAGGGGCAGTGACTAGCATCTTCTGTTTGCTGTAACTTTTGCTCATCCATGCTCCCCTCAGCTAGCTTCTCAGAGTTCAGTACATAAATGTATATGTGCTTTCAGGTTTATACTGAAGACTACAGTCCTGCTCTTAAAAAAAAAAAAAATTAAAATCCATTTCTGAAGTATTGTAGGATTGTGGCCTTTGGCACACAGCACTGGCCTGGCTGCTCTCAGGCAGACTTTTAACTGGTGAGGCTGCGATTTACGGTCCTCTGCCGCAGAACTGCAGACCCTCCTCAAACGTTTTCCAGATTCTATACAGGGCTGGCTTTTAAAAGCTCAAAACATTCATAGCCCAGGAAAGGTTTGTTTTATGTCTTTTATCAGAGAAGCTTCGATTGCAAGGGAGAATTGCATGGTGGCATGTTTTTGGCCTCAACGGTGTGCTTTTCTGAGAGCGCAAGGAAGATTCATGGCCGTTTGAGAGCCTGCCACATTGCTGACACAGTCCAGTTTTAACTGTTGCTAGAGCCAATGAGACATGTTATTGTCCCAGGTAGATAGCTCAGTTAGTTAGAACTTGCTGCTGATAACGCCAAGGTTGCAGGTTCGATTCTTTTTATGGGACAGCTGCATATTCCTGCATTGCAAGGGGATTGGACTCGTTGATCCTCAGGGTCCCTTCCAACTCTACAATTCTAAGATTTGGGATTGCTTGTTGTTGGTTACCCTCTAGAACAGCAGCGGGGATAGTTTTCTCAGCCAGAGGGCCGTATTTTCCTCTGGGCAACCTTCCAGGGGCCACATGTCCGCAGTGGGGAGGGCTAGAGGCAAAAGCGGGCAGGGGAATGAGTGTCAATATTACCTTTGTACAGTGGGCTAGTTTCTACATCCGCTGCGCTTTCCATTCTCCCTCCAGGCAAGCAGGAGACATCATCAGAATTCAAGGATGTGTCCCAGGCAGGCAATAATCCTCCAGGAGGGGATGGAGCAGGGCTAGTGAGGGTTGTGGTTTCGGGAGAGTTCCGAGGGCCAGATCAGAAGCTTGGAGGGCCGTAGGTTCCCCACCCCTGTTATACAACATGCTGATGCTCCTCTTGGCACCATTGACCCCCAGGGCTTTTCCTTCTCCCTGCCTGTCACCATCCTTCTTATTATCGCTATCATTTCCCTCTGTAGTTTCCCCTTCACCGTGCTACAGTTCCCAGCACCCTTAAACTACAGTTCCCATTATGCCTTGGGAGGAAGTGCTTTAGATGTGCACCGAACGTGCTTGAAATCTGCAGTGTGGATCTGCCAGCGTTCTTGCCGAAAGCGCAAGCCCGCAACCGAGGGAGGGTCCGTGGCGGGCATGGGATCAAAGTGTGCGCTCGGTGCCATACGCATGACCTCAGAGCATCCTCCTCTCCTTCTCCCGCCTCCCATTAGAGTTCTGGTCAGGAACTTGAACCGCCTGGTTGTTTTTGAGTCGGGGTGTTGGCAGGAAGCCCCTCCCAAGAAGGAAGGTATCCACCCCGCAACAGAAATTTCCTCTGCAGCTGTATTTTTAGTGAAACACAAAGCAAGTGGAAACGGTTGGGAGGTGGGAGCAAGATTAGCATCAGGATGGGCTAGGCTGGGCCCCATGTTTGTTCCCAGGGACACAAGTGAGCGCGGTGGGTCTCTGGACCAAAGGAACTTCAGATTCCCAGCAGAAAGGGTGGGTGCTGCTGAGGAATTGTGCACCAATGTCTCAGTGCAAGACTTGGCAGTGTGATGTTTCCATGGCCAGAATCAGGCCGCTGGGTGCATAAAACCATCTTGCTAGTACTCATGCTGGATCTAAAGAGATGGAAGTACAGGTGAAACTCGGAAAATTAGAATATAGTCGAAAAGTGAGTTTATTTCAGTAATGCAACTTATTATTTTTTTCTTTTTTCTTTTAATTTTTACAAATGCTTTCTTTTGGAAATTCCACAGTAATAAAACAAATAGTTACAATAATACAAAAATAAACAAAAATAAACACCGCTATTACATTTCATTAATTCCATTCCATTTATAATTGACCCGCCTAACAACAAATAATTACAATTACAACAAATAAAGGCTTGACATATCTTGCTTTGCATGTCATGCATCTATCTCATATATTGGTTTCACCTTTTATGTTGCATTGCTGAAATAAATGCACTTTTCGGCGATATTCTAATTTCCCGAGTTTCGCCAGTAGTACCCCAACATCTTGACCCTCTTCTTCCATTGCCCAGGATTTTTATTTATTTATTGTGTATTTGTTGCATTTATATCCCACCTTTCCTCTGAGGAGTACATGGCTCTTTTCCTTCCCATCTCACCCTCACGACAACCCTGTGAGGGAGGTTAGGCTGAGAGCGAGTGACTGAGATCACCCAGTGAGCTTCATGACAGAGTGGGGGATTTGAACCCTGGTCTCCCAGGTCCTAGTCTGATGTTCTGACCACTACACCACACTGGCATTGCATATGGTGATAAGAGGTTTTGGCTCAAAACCTGCCTCAGTGCATGTTTTAAGCAGATAAAATGGGTACAAAGCTGCATAGTTTGAGAAATATGAAAGTGCTTCAGAAACAGTGTTTCACGTGGGTTGAAAAATATCAATTTGTTGATTGGTGGAGAAACAGGAAGTAGGAGACTTATGAACGCACACATGCAAAACGGAGACATATCAAGTGATCTTGAGCGTGCAATAAGGAACAAAAACCTTATTATCCAGAGGGGCACTCCCTTATCCCTGATCTATCTCAAATGAGATAGTGAGAGCCAGTGCAGTACAGTGGTTAGAATATTATTCTAGGACCCAGGATACCAGGGTTCAAATCCCCACTTGGCTATGAAGCTCCCTGGGTGCCCTTAAGCCAGTCATTACCTTGCAGGGTTGTTGTGGGGAATAAATGAGGAGCAGCTGTCTTGTTTCCTGCCTGGTGAATGGGTCTGGAAAGGACTGGGCGGTCTCAAATTCTGAAAGAGTGTTGTTGTTGTCTTAAAAATGTAAACTTCCTTTATTCAGGGAATTAATTAATAAGCCAGAAACTTTCAAACTCACTCACTGGCTTGTAAGAATATTAAATAGCTGTAAACCAATTAGGAATATGTTGGCAGGACCCAGGCGACTGCGTGAGCTCTCGTGTACTCCTTATTCTGCAGATCCCCAGCTTAATCTTTTACATCTGACTGTTTAAGCGTCTGCCTGACAAACAGAGCTGCATTCAGGCAAGCCACAGATTTAAGTGGTGGCTTTAAAGTTCTCTGAAGGGCCTTTTAATTCCATTAACGGGTTGGCGAATGCGGGATTAACGGGTCATTTAAGACCTCTGAGCAGGTCTTCATTGGGATTTCTGATAAAGGAGCTCTTGGGGGGGGGGACCCAAAGGCCCCAGTAGACCAGAGTTGATTTTCCCACGGGTTTGAAGGGAGCAGGAGGTGTTTTAGAAGCTCCCCGAGGAGCTGGAAGAGAGTTAGAGGCAAATTGAGCAGTCAGGTGCTGACAACTCAGAACCACGGAAGGGACCCAAGGGTCATCTACAATGACCCCCCTGCAATGCCATGGGTGGCAAGAGAGTGTGAGAGAATTGATATTGCAAAGTTGTGCACTTGGAACAATTGATGCAGGTTTCTCAGACTTTTCGGTGTGCATTTGTGATGATTTGCACTCATGATGGTGTTGGAGCGGTTATACGGCACTCTGAATCCATAAGAAGAGCCTGATGAATCATGCCAGAGGGGACCTATCTTGCCCAACATCCTGTTCTCCCAGTGGCCAACCAGAAAAGCCAGTGGGAAACTCTCAAGCAGAACCCTCACACATCTGAGGCTGGAGGGGAAGGCTTTCAGGTCAGGCCGGGAGGATGATGTCCGGCTTCAGTCCCCTCATCTCTTTTTTAGAAAACAATCACTTCTCTCGAATTTGAGATAGGCCAGTGTGTCTGGTCCCCAGGAAAGCAAGATGTTCAACTTGGTGCAGAGAGAGGTGGGGGAGAGGAATTATTTTGAGCCAGCTTTTCAGAGGCATGTGAACTAGTAATGGAGGCGGTGTCCCTGAGCAGGACTTTATCTCCTTCACCTTACCACCAAATAACCATAAACTTATAAAGTCCACAAACTAGAAGCCTCGCGTCCCAGTTCCTCTCTTCTTAGAGATTAGATGCAACGATTCTGTTAAAAGCTCATGGCTGCTGTTGTGGTCCCTGGACACCTTTTTGCAGGGGGAAGAACATCAACAGACTTTGTTGCACGATCTCCTTCACCCCATCTGCGGTGTCCTTTAGGCCAGGGCCTCCTTTTGCTTTCTCGGAACCAAGCTGCTCACAGCTCTTTCGGGGAAAGGCCTGCTGGTGATCTTTCCTGGAAGTAGAGCTGTGTTTATGCCAACGGCCCAAGCGATTTGGTGATGATGGGTGGTGGGGAAAGAGTTCCATTAACAGAGGCCCCGTGTATTGCCTGTGATCGCTAGGGATGGGAGATCGCTAGGGATGGGGGAGAAAGTCGAGCCAACCGACAATTAAAAGCGAACCTGCCGAATTCACACTTTGCAAAACAATGCAAGAACCAAAACACAGCCTCCTTGGAAATTACGTGCTTTCCTGACTTTTGCAGGGCAGTTGTTATGTGTATAAAAATGCATGTGCTAATAAGGTAAAGTGTCCATAAAAATGCATATATTGGTTAAAAAAATAACATGCAAAAGGGGGAAAATTGCTTTGTAAACAAGTGTACTTTAGGCAAAACTGCATACAAAATGTGTATACAGTATTAGGAGGAATTTGCAAATGCTGATGAATTCTAAGGAGGGTTTTTAACAATGCAAACTGATGTGGTGAACTGAATTTAAGAATGGAAAAAAGAGAAGCCGAAAGCGACAGATTTCCCTCTGCTTAGGGATCACCCAACGTGGCTGGGAAATCTTCTCAGGATTCAGAAAAAGCCAATTGCTTGCAATTTTGCAGAGGATACTGCAAGGGCACTTTGGCGGCTGCCATCGATGCTGGGTCAGCTCCGGTGTGCCAGCTTTGGTGGGTGGCCCCAAGGGTGTGTGATGAGGGCGAGGATGCTACCCTGGGTTGTGGGTGGGCTTGTTCCTTGGTGGGAGATTGGAGCAGCTGGCAGGTGCATGTGTGTGGGTTCACCTGGCTCCCAAGAGTGAAGTGGAATGGCAGGGAGCTGCATCTGTGGTTAGAGCATGAATCCAGCTCACAAATGCACATTCACTGTGATTGGTGGAAGATTTTGCTACTTCATATTCTTTTGATTGGTTGGTTGTAATTAGAATCCTGTTAACTGCTTTAGAGTGGGTGTTTGGGGGCAGTATACTGTGCATAGATAAACCATAACATTTATTCAGTTTTTAAGGATTATTTTATGGATTTTAAACAAAATAAAAAAAAATTCCTCCAGTAGCACCTTAAAGACCAACTAAGTTTTTATTTTGGTGTTGTGTTATTGTATGGTTTAAAAAAATCTATTTGCCTGTTTGCACATTGCTCTATGGTTTTTGCAAAGGGTGGCGACATTAATTATCTAACTAAGGAACATACTGCTGCATTGGAACCCCTCAGAAATTATCCAACTCCTCTCAAACCACTTGGGTAGCCATGCAAACCATTTTTTCAACATGTCAGGGAGCTCTCTTTTAGCCTTTTATGCACACAGTGGTCAAGATAACTTGCCTTTTTAAAAACCTCTGGCAGAAACAGCCTCCCTGGCTGACTGTTCTGAACAAAGGCCAGGATCCGTGGACAGGTTCCCAAATGCTCCAGCTGTAATTCAGAGCAATACATCAGGATTATCGTGCCAGGTTAATAGCTATGAAGCCTTCTTGATAGACTCTGATTAAAAGCACCGTCAGAAGCCAAGTGCGTCATAATGGAGACAGATCTGCCACTCTGGAAAAGCCTGCAGTGACGGAGAGCAGAATCCGCCAGGGTCTTGCAGACAGAATAGTCAGCGGATTGGAGCACTGTTCCTGCAAGCAAGGGCTGTGTTGTTGGGTTTTTTTTGGGGGGGGGTAGTGGGGAAAAATACGGTTAAAATGGAGACATGGCAGGGCAGGCTTCACCAACCTGGTGCCCCCCCAGATGTTTTGGGCTGCAGGCTCGTTCAGCACAGCTGTAGGATACTGGGGCTAATGACAGCTATAGTCTAATATATCTGGAGGGTGTGAGGTTGACGCACAGGAAGGGGGGAGAGTTGCTCTTGTGCTTGAATCCTGTTTGCAGGTTTCCCACTGGGGCATCTAGTTGGCCACTGTGAGAGCAGGATGCTGGACTAGATGGGCCGTTGACCTGGTCCAACAGGCTCTTCATATGTTCCTAGATTAGAGAAGGCTTGGATAGATCTCTGTTCTGATCTTGCAGGGCACTATTTCCATTCCTGCTAAAGATCTCGATTAGCCGCTTAGCTTTAATTAACAGCACTGTTATGTCAGCTCAAAATTTCCTCTTGTGTTGACAGTAAGCCATCTAAAGTGCTGTTCCTGGCCCTAGGTAACATTTCAAGGCCAGCAGCTTCGGTTGTTGGTGTGGAAACCCTCTCAGTCAAAACCAAGAGGGTTCCCCACCCACCCCACTGTCTTTGATGAAAATGACATCTATAGCTTTAATACTAGTAAGAAGGGGAACGTACATAACATGACTGCAGAATCTCTCCAAGAAAGCAGCCGTAGTCAAGAAATGCAAGGCAACAGCTCTCTGAGGAGAACCATTTTGCTCTGGAGGTGGTGGTATCAACTGAGCTGCCATCGACTTACCTGCCATGGCGAGTGACAAAAAGCCAACACATTCCAGGTACGCCCTGGAAGGCCGAGGCCCCACCCTGTAAGGTCAATACAGTGGTACCTCTACTTACGAATAACTCTACTTACGAATGGAGCTCCGTCCGCCATCTTGGATGCGGTTTAGATAGGATTTTTTCTACTTATAAAATTTTAGATAGGGTTGCTTCTACTTACAATTTTCCTCTCCCACTGTAACTTGTTCCTGCATTATAGCCATTTCCAAAAAGGGTGGGTCACCTGGATATTTCTCAGAGGCCTTTGAGGCCTGTTTCAACCCCCCCCCCCAATTTAACTATAAGCATTCCGTAAAAAAGAAAGAAAAAGTGAGCATCAATACAAGCTGTTCATTGTACGAATCTTAACAACAAGAATTTGGTACCTGAGTTCCTATCCTTTCCCCTCCTCATTCATTTTTCCTTTTGTGTCATGTCTTTATAGATTGTTAAGCCTGAGGTCTAGGACTGTGTTGTGCTCTATTGATCCGTAAGTCCCCTTGAGAGCTTTTTCTGGCTGAAGAGCTGGGTGTTAAATGCTTTGAATGAACAAATAGATAGCAATCCTAGTGATTTGCGAGCGAGTAGCTTGATCTGGACAGGCAAAGACAGCTTTGGTGCCCAGGAGACTGTGAGTCCAGGCAGTGGGATCAAAGAGGTCAAGTTACACATAACTGATTTGAACTCAGCTTGTGAAATCTTTAGCTGCAGATTTGAGGCAGGTCTCTGGTGGAACAAAAACGTTTTGAAATGTGGGACCTACAGGTTCAGCAAAGAATTATAGACACACTTCTTCTTTGACTTCAGGATTATGTTTTTGGATGCTGCCTTAGGAGAGGTTGAGATGCTTGAAGTGGGGTGAAGATGGGTTGTAGGATTCAATGTAGAGCTGTTTTATGTTGAGCCTTCCCCAACCCGGCGCCTGTTTTGGGCTCCAGCTCCCATCATCCTCAAGCAGCTCCATGGTCCCAAACATCTGGAGGGCACCAGGTTGGGGAAGGCTGGTAAAATATGTCTGCTCTAGCATGTATCTCCCTAAGGAGAAGATGGACTTTTAGGAGGAATTTAAAGACCTTCCTGTTTTCTCAAGGCATTTGATGGCTAGAAGATAGTATTCTTGGTAACCCCATAATCACCAGCTGAGAGAATGTTTTTAGAATGTTTCTAACTGTTTTTAGAATGCCTTTAACTACGTTTTTATTATAATTGGTGTGTTTGCCACACTGAGCTTTTTCAGGAGGATGGGCAGGGCAAAACATTGAAATAAATAAGGAATATGGTTCCTTGACAAGGGCCTCTAGTGATACTAGGGTCTCCGCAGCAAGGGAAGGTTGCAGTGTTTGTGACTTTTTCGTTTAGGGAAAGGTTGGGTAAGAGGTGACACAATACACGTTTGCAAAATTATGCATGGCATAGAGAAAGTGGATAGAGAAAAGTCTTTCTCCCTCTCTCATAACACTAGAATTTGTGGACATCCAACAAACCAGAATGTTGTAAGATTCAGGATTCACAGAGGAAAGCCATGACGGCTTGGCTCTGCTTCTGCAGTTGGAGGCAGCAATGTTTCTGAATACCAGTTGCTAGAAACCACAGTGACAGAAAGTCGCTCTTGTACTCAGATCCTGCCTGTGGGCTTCCTATTGAGGCATCTATCCCATTGAGACATTGGCCTGATCCAGCAGGACTCTTCTTCATCAGGGCTGGCCCCACCATTGGGCACCCACTTCATGTGGCAGATTTGGGATGGGTGGGCAATAGCAGTGAGGGACTGGAGAGCAAAGCAGGGGAGGGGGGAATTAAGAACCTGCCCTTCATCTCTAGGGCTCCCTTTCTACCTTGAAGATGCTGCCCCATCAACAAGACAGCTTGTTTTGCTACATTGAGTATGGTGTGTGCCTTTGTGGGCACCATCTTGTCTGCCTCAGGCAGTGACATTTCTTCATCTGGCCTTGCCAGTCATTAAAAGCAGGAGGACAGGACAATAAAAATGGAGGAAAAGTACACAGGAAGTGTGGGGGATTCAGCAGTCATGTTTGCGCTGCCTGGGGCTGATGGGTGCCGCAGGCCTGCAACACCTGGAGAGCACCCGGTTGGAGAAGGCTGTTCTCTGTTTGCAGCAAGATTGGAACGTGTTGGGCCTGTGCCATGTTGTTAACAGTTCTCCTGTTGAAAAAGCCATGACACAAATAAAGAAGCAGGTCAGGAATGTCTTCCAAGCTGGAGCAAACATACTTGATCAGCTCCAGACAAAAGCAGAGGTCCCCTCTGTCTCTTCTCCGGGCTCACACTACCTTCATATGCAGCCAGGGTATAAAAGGGTTGGTGGCTTTATTCACAAATATTGCCCCTGTTTGCATGGCTTTCCAAACCCCTGACTCCCCTTGCCAAGCCCCAGCCCAACTCCTTACAGCTTGCCCGAACCCCCATCTCATCACAGCTCCTATATCCCCTCACAGCTCCTCTGTGTCCCACCATCTTTGCTTTATTCAAACTTCTGTTACGGTAAGAAATGCCCCTGCTTTCTACAAGTGGTTCATTCATGCCTTTCACAATCAGTTCTGGATGTCTGTGCCCACCAGGGAGAAAACACCTATCCCTGGGGCTCACGGCCACCCGACTGCCATGAAAGATGTGGATCAATTTTGGGTCCGTTTCAACCCTGCATGTCTTCCTTCCTTGCTAAGTTTCCTTCCAGTTTACCGTGAGTCTTGGCAATCTTCAGATAAACCCCCTGATGAATCACTTTGGTACCAGCTGATAATGTGGCACTTTGTTCTTTCATTCCCTTGGCGCCTCTTTTTCCAGAAAGGTAGATTGTGCTGGTCTCTTGCAGGATAAGAAAAAAACACAGGCCTTGGGGTCCTCTTAAAGTTTGCCATAATAAATGTGTTGGTCTTTAAAGATGCCACAAGCTTCTTTGTTGTTTGTGCGCTGCTTGTATACTTGGCCCTGCATAACCCAGTTTATTGTGTAAAACCGGAGAAGTTGAGCAGATTTTTAATTTTTTTAAAAAAACCCGTTTAAAAACAAAGCTGCTATTTTTTGCCCTCTCTCACACCTTTGTTAGAGGAACGTTTGCCAAGAGGCGAAATCTTAGACCATAATGGCTGCTTTCAGAGTGTATGGAGAGAAGAAAGCGGTTCCTGGTCATTCTGTCCTCTTTTGCTTTGTCTTGGATCAAGATAGATTAGATTCCATCACAACATTCTTCCCAGCAAAGGGCGGGAATGGATTATATTTGGCTGCTAAGATGAAAGCGGAGCTGATAGACCCTGCCCCTCACACCACACACACCCTGCCTCTATGGAGATGGCGCTGCTCTCTGCGGGGTTATCTGACCCAGCTGATAATTTGTGATTTGTACCTGCTTAAAAGTAAATTGAAGAATGTGGAAAGGTGAAGACGTGCTGGCTGGGAGTTGTATCCTAAAACATCTCTGCAGTTTCACAGGGTTGGGCGGCGAAGGCTGGCATAGGATATGCAGTGCTCAGAGTCACGGGTGTTGGTAGAGGCGTACGTGAACAGTCGTAAAACTGTTTTTATCGGGGGCTCAGCCACATGGGTTTCTGGAAGCTGCTGCATTTTGATAAACTGGGTGGGAATGGACGGCTGGAATTCTTGCAAGCTTCTTTTGATTTAATTAACCGGAACATCTGTCTCTGGACAGTTTTCAGAAGGGTAGAGAGGTGGCTGTGTCAGTAGTCTCTTGGACCCAGTGACAAATGCACAGAAGCTGAAGCTCTAATAAAATTTGTCTTTGAGATGTTCTTCCTAGTAGTTAAGTTTATGACCTTAACATGTGATGGGGGAAAAGTGGATGGAGGAGAGTTTCTGTCTCTCTCTCCCCCCCCCATATAAACACACTAGAACTTGCGGACATCCAGTGAAGTTGAATGTTGGAAGATTCAAGACAGACAGAAGAAACTACCGGTACTACTTCACGGAGCACAGAGTTAGATTGTGGAACTCGCTCGCACAGGAGGCAGTGATGGCCGACAACTTGGATGGCTTTAAAATGGGATCGGACAAATTCATGGAGGGGAATAAGGCTGTCAGTGGCTGGGGTAAACCCAGCCAGATGGGCGGGGTAGAAATAATAAATTATTATTATTACTATTATTATTATTATTACTACTACTAATCATGATGGCTCTGCCGGAAACCACGGGAAAGGAGAGAGAGGGCTTGTGTGGTCAGGTCTTGCTTGTGGGTTTCCTTTTGGTATGTGTGGTTGGCTATTATGGGTCAGGGTGCTGAACTAGATGGGCTATTGGCCTGATTCAGCAGGGCAAATTGTTATGTTCTGGTAAGATAGTAATGAAAGATTCATGGCCCTATATATTTGTGTGTCCCCCCTATAAATTATTATTGTACTGTATATAAATTATTTCCCTTTGCCTTGTACGTGTTCATTTTAAAAGGAATGTACAGAGAAGAACAAAGTCCATTTGGTTTCTAAAATAAAGCCAAGGATCTTACTATGTTTATGCAGAATTTTAGCTGATCTGCTGAGAAACTTCTGCACATGGTTCTAAAAGGGGAGGAGAGGATTCTGGGGCAATTGGGGTGGGGGACCCATTCGGAGCCAAACTGGATGGGATAGGGCAGCTACGTGCTTGTATTTGTCCACCTATAGGAGGGTTGCGGAATCGTTAAGAATACATGCATAAAATGCTTATACTGGGGTAAATGTGCATAGAATGCATATACCGTATTACTGAAAATAACATTGAAAATGCATTATAGTAGGGGAATTCATTCTGCAAAAACATGTATCTTATGGAAAACTGTATGTAAGCATATTTATATTAGGAGAAATTTGCTGACAAATTTTCATTAGGCTCTTTAATGTGAGAATTGAATTTAGGGTTGTCACTTTTCAGTGCGCAATTTTTCCACCTTTAAATTGCATAAGGGCATTACAATGTAAAGGGCTGGACAGAGAGCCAAAATTGTGATTTTGATAATGTCCGCATTTGCTAAGAGGATGTTTGCGGGAACAAAAAAAAAAGTGTGTTGTAACTTTACACACAGGCAGCTCCTGCAGGAACGGAAATCAAGGTCATCTGCTGGCCTTGCTAAATAGCAAATGCTGCTGTTATTATTAATGATAATATTTATTCAAAAGCCTGAGCTCAGTAGCGCTAAGAGGATGAGATTTGGGAGGCAGGCATGCCCATTTACTGGCAACAAGATGTTCCTTTGCCAGCTGTTCTTAGTTTGGTTTGGACTTCGGCATGAGCTTAGTTCAAATGTAACACCCAACCGTGGTTTCAGGCCTGGTGCCAGTGGTTGACCAGGTCAGGCACTGGCTGAGGGACCCGGGAGCTTGGAAGGGGGACACCAGGGAGCCAGTATGGTGCGGGGGTTAGAATGTTGGACTATGGCCTGGGAGACCAAGGTTCGAATCCACACTCAGCTCTGAAACTCACTGGGTGGCCTTGGGCCAGTTATTGCCTTCCAGCCTTACTCAGCTCACAGTGTTCTTATATGGATAAAATGGGGCGAGGGAGAACTATGTACCTGACCTTGAGCACCTTGGAGGAAAGGCAGGATATAAATGTAATCAAGTAAAAAAAAGAAAAAGAAACCTCACTGGCCCAACCCATCACCATTCACTGCCTGCCTGCCTGCCCACTAGCCCCTGGATGCTTTTCAGCAGGACGTGATGGAGCTGCTTTTGACCCAAGCTCAGGTGACCCAAGCTCAGGTCTCATCTGTGGTGGCTGCCTGCTATTTTAAATTACCAAGAATCGATTTATGAAACTTATTGCTCTCTAGATCTGTAGGCCCAGGGCACTGATACCTCAGAACAACAGCCTGCTGGATCAAGCCAGCGGCCCATCTAGTCCAGCAAGCTACTCCTGTGGTTTCTGGCAACTGGAAATTGAGAAGCATGACTGCCTCCAACGATGGAGGCAGAGCATAGTCATCATGGTCAGTAGCCCATTGGTAGCTTTCCCTTCCGTGAATTAGTCCAATCCTCTTTTAAAGCCATCCAAGTCTGTGGCCATCACTGTCTCTCCTGCG
Source organism: Zootoca vivipara (assembly GCF_963506605.1). NCBI lineage: Eukaryota > Metazoa > Chordata > Lepidosauria > Squamata > Lacertidae > Zootoca > Zootoca vivipara. The sequence goes on along the minus strand of NC_083289.1, from coordinate 30,741,672 downwards.
GGAGAGAGTTCCAGAGTTTAACTCTGTGCTGGGACTTTCTTTTATCTGTCCCGAGTCTTCCAACATTCAGCTTCATTGGATGACCACAAATTCTTGTGTTAGGAAAGAGTTGGAAAAACTTTTCTCAGTCCGCTTTCTCTGTGCCATACATAATTTCATAAATGTCTGTCATGTCGCCGCTCACTCGCCTTTTCTCTGAACTGAAAAGCCCCCAATGCTGCAACCGTTCCTCATAAGGGGAGTCACACCATTCCATTTGCTCCATCCAGATGAGTTGGAGCCTTGCTTGTGGGTGAGGTTGGTGATCACGTGGCTTCTGCACCCACAGCCCTCCTCCTCCTCCCCTCCCACTTGCCCACTGGCTGTTCCAAAATACTTTGTACCCTCTTTGTCAGGCTGTTCTTGCTCCAGGAGATAAGGGGGGAACGGAGCAATGCAGGGAATGTTGGCGCGCTCCCGGAGCAGCTGCTTCAGAACTTGCTGTACAGTTTGGGCTCCGAGATAAACCGTGAAGAGGAACTGTGTTCCTTGCTGATAAGGTTTTTCGGACACTGGCTCCTTTCCCACCCTGTTCTGCTTGGGGAAAGCCTGCAAGAATCCTGATCACATCCTTCCACTTAATTAAAGGGGAATAACTGTACTGAGCTGGGCCATAAAGAGCTGGGCCATAAGGAAGGCTGATCGCCGAAGAATTGATGCTTTTGAATTATGGTGCTGGAGGAGACAAGAGTCCCATGGATTGCAAGAAGATCAAACCTATCCATTCTTAAGGAAATCAGCCCTGAGTGCTCACTGGAAGGACAGACCCCGAAGCTGAGGCTGCAATACTTTGGCCACCTCATGAGAAGAGAAGACTCCCTGGAAAAGACCCTGATGTTGGGAAAGATGGAGGGCACTAGGAGAAGGGGACGACAGAGGACAAGATGGTTGGACAGTGTTCTCGAAGCTACCGACATGAGTCTGACCAAACTGCGGGAGGCAGTGGAAGACAGGAGTGCCTGGCGTGCTCTGGTCCATGGGGTCACAAAGAGTCAGACACGACTAAACAACAACAAACTGTTCTGAGGGATGGGTGCATGTTTGCACCTGATTAGCACACAGTGGGCCAGGAATAGTCAACTTTCCCTTCTGATCCTGGGGCCACTCTTTAATCCAGACCAGTCTTCCCAAACCTGATGGCCTCCAGATATTTTGGACTACAACTTCCCATCAAACCCAGCCAGTCGATGGGAGCTCTAGTCCAAAATGTCTGGGAGGTTGTTTCAGACTGTTGTCAGTGGCTGGTGGTGTTTTTTGTTGCCTCAGCGACAACCTTTGCCAACCTTATGCCTGCCAGGTGTTTTGGACTACAACTCCCATCAGCCACAACATTATACTGTGCTGGTTAGGGCTGATGGGAGTTCAAGGCACCAGTAGGGTGGGAAAGGCTGACCTACTGGGTTGCCTTTCTGTGTGGTCATGAGAACATAAGATCACCAAATCTTACCAGGTCACGAATATCAAAGCTGAAATCCTTCCTGCTTACTTTACAATTGAGTTTTTTACCACTTAATTTTTATAGGAGTATGGTGTGATGGGAGGATATACTTATTGTCGGAACCAAAGCAGCAGAGTGGCTGGAACTGTGGGTTTTGTTTTCAGATGGTACTGCTTTGTCCTTCAGTGAAACAGCAGCCTGACTTTGCCCTGGCATTCTTGTGACATTTTCTGCAAGGATGTTGCATTTGCTCTTTATGGGCCTGCTGATTAGCTGCAGTTTGGCTAACCTGCTTTGGCCACCTTGAATATTGACCTCTCTGTGCATAGGTGTCCTGCAGTATGGTCTGCTGTGGTCTTGCAGTGGTTAATCTGGGGGAGGCAGTTTGGGTGGTCTTTCAGTGCCAGGATCTGTGCCAACAGGTGCTCCTCAACCCAAGGGCTGAAGAAGGTGGGGCATAGGTTCACCTTTTCCACCTGCACTGATGTTTGACCATGGGTGCTAACTGCAGGAACATCATCTATAGATCAGCCAAGCCTCTAGGTCAGGCATCCCCAAACTTTGGCCCTCCAGATGTTTTGGACTACAATTCCCATCTTCCCCAACCACTGGTCCTGTTAGCTAGGGATCATGGGAGTTGTAGGCCAAAACATCTGGAGGGCCGCAGTTTGGAGATGCCTGCTCTAGGTGCAGGGTGGAGTCAGATGCATGTTTAGAAGGCATGGGATGTTGTGAAAGAATAAGGCTGTTGTATTCTGGTCTGATACCAGAACATACAAGGAAAGCAGCAAGGCTGAAGGCTCCTCAGAGGTTGCTGCATCACAGGCAACTCTGAGTGAGCAACTTGCTCTGTCAAAGGTTGGGATCATACTAAGGCTTTTATACCTGCACAGGAGAGGAAGGTCAGAAGTCCACAGCAAAAAGTTCTGCACAGGAAGGTCAAAAGTACACAGGAAGCCCCAACAGTTTAGCCTGAGAAATAGAGATTTAACCAGGTGTCTTCTCCACTTCTGGTTGTGATGAGGTGAAAATAACATGTATAAATCAAGGTGGAAAATAAAGTAATTAGTTAGAGACTTGACGAATTAACAGTTGAAGAGTTCAAGAGCTTAAAAGGGCTGAAAGACTTTGAGCTGGAACATTGGCAATATTATAGTTGAGTACTGCAGCAGAAAGAAGCCCAAGAAAGACCTAAAAGGGACCTAAAAGCTGGATTGAGGGTTGCAGATCAATAAGTAGTGGCTTGTTTAATAACAGGTTTAGCTGAATGTGTTTATTTTTTCCTGTGTTTATTTTACATACTCTTACAGCAAACACCTCAAACTATAAAGCTTGTTTTCTTTTTGGAAAAAAATACTGCTATCCAACTTGTTGACTTACTAAAACTTTAAGTAAAGCATAGTTTGTTTTGGATAATTGGGTTGATGCCTCCCTCTTCACCCCATGCCTAAGTGTCATGCCATTCTACCCAGTATAGGGAGTTGAGCCAGTTCAAGTCCAAAAGTGAGAAAAACTAGTAGTGGTGGTGATAGGGAGATGATACCCATTGGCGGAGGGACGCGGGTGGCGCTGTGGGTTAAACCACAGTCTAGGGCTTGCTGATCAGAAGGTTGGCGGTTCGAATCCCTGCGACGGGGTGAGCTCCCGTTGCTCAGTGCCAGCTCCTGCCAACCTAGCAGTTTGAAAGCATGTCAAAGTGCAAGTAGATAAATAGGTACTGCTCCAGCGGGAAGGTAAACAGCGTTTCCGTGTGCTGCTCTGGTTCGCCAGAAGCGGCTTAGTCATGCTGGCCACATGATCTGGAAGCTGTACGCCGGCTCCCTCGGCCAATAACACGAGATGAGCGCCACAACCCCAGAGTCGGTCATGACTGGACCTAATGGTCAGGGGTCCCTTTACCTTTACCTTAACCATTGGCGGAAGTGGTGATGTTAACAAGACGTGGGGGGCTGGTTTGCTTCCCTCTCATGGTGCAGACCACAGCCTGTGCTGTCACAAATGTACATTTATCCTCCTTGAAAAATACCACAAAGGAATGCTCCAAATCATGGGCAGATGTGCAGAAAATAAGACCCGAAAGGCGCTTGGTTACAGTATTTCCCTCTTCCAAATTTTCCTCTCCAAGCTGCTTTTCTCCTTGAGGAGAAAACATGGAGTCCAGGAGTGGGGAGGGGCTGTTGTCTTCTTCTGGCAGAGAGAAGAGCAATTTGGGGAGGGCAATTCTGAGAGGAAAAGTGAGCCGCAGGGGACAGGGTTAAGCCTTTCTCCTCACCCTCTTCTCTTTTCATTCCCCCTCTTGCCCACAAACAAAAAAAGGTCAGAGCAAAATTATGCACATTTCACCACATGTAGTTTGGGTGAAGGGCCTTGGCTTGGTGGTTAGAGCACCTGCTTTGGATGTAGAAGGTCCCAGGTTCAATCCCCGACACATCCAGGTAGGGCTGGGAAAAGACTTGTCTGAAACCCTGGAGAGCTGCTGCCAGTCAGTGTAGACACTACTGAGCTAGATGGACCAAGGCACTGTATAAGGCAGCACCTTACATTCCCAGTTTTGCCCTAAATGATAGGTTTTTTTTTATTTTAAGGTACGTCACATACAAATGTGCATACAAATAAAGCTACCATGCATGTAGCTAATTACATGAACCATTGTAACGAGCACAAATTATATATATATATATACACACACACACACACACACACACACACACTTTGCACACAGATGGTGTAGCAAAGATGACTGAAAACATGAGCTGCGAGGCAGGAAATCTCCAATTCAGATTTTAACTCTGATCTTTTAACGTCCTGGCAAGTTGCTCTTCTCTCAAGCTTGGGCCCTGTTTGCAACTTGGGGGATGATAAATACTGGTCTAATTTAGAAGATGATGTATCTGAAGCCCTTAAAACAGACTGGATAAATGCTCAGAACTGCTTTTACGACCTCAGTTTGCACACACCATTCTGAGCTCACAGCTGGAGTTGGAGTCCTACCAGGCTGCATACCTTCAAAATGGGTTTAAGAAATCTGGATGGTTTTGGAGTGCTGATAGCATTCCAAAAATTTCAGGGCAATGACCTTCTCTCAAGCCTCCCTTCTGCCTGGGGAATCTCAAGATTCCCCTGTCGGATAGAGGGGTATATGTTGGGAATTGCAGAGATCATGTCCAGGGTTCTGTTTAGTGTCACGTTTACAGGCAATTAGTAACACTTTAAAACCGGAGTAGAGGAAAGGGCTTCATCACCTCCTGTGGATTTGCCAAGATACTCATCTGTCTTTGGCAGGCCTGAGAGGAGCAAGAAGATTGCCTTGTGATTCCAGGTGGTTTTTTTTTACAGTATTTGCAGATGATTTCCCTTTAAATTTAAGTTAAAATTTAAATCAAAAGACGACAGATAAAACCAGCATCCAAGGGGTGTATTTTAATACAGATATACTTCTTTTTAAAAAAGAAGAGACGCACACAGTGGAACAGCTGTGCAATCCCTCCTGATGTAGGTGACCCATCACACAGCTGTTCGGTAGGTTATTTGGCTGGCTATGGTCACTACAGATTGGTCTAGCTATTTTCTTCTCTATGATTCTGCCTCTCTCCAGAAATGATTTTGACCCCTTCCATTTAACATTTCCCTTTTCAAATAGCGTAGGGACCCAGGTGGCGCTGTGGGTTAAACCACAGAGTCTAGGGCTTGCTGATCAGAAGGTCGGCGGTTCGAATCCCTGCAATGGGGTGAGCTCCTGTTGCTCGGTCCCAGCTCCTGCCCACCTAGCAGTTCGAAAGCACATCAAAGTGCAAGTAGATAAATAGGGACTGCTCCGGTGGGAAGGTAAACGGCGTTTCTGTGTGCTGCTCTGGTTCGCCAAAAGCAGCTTTGTCATGCTGGCCACATGACCCGGAAACTGTCTGCGGACAAACTCTGGCTCCCTCAGCCTATAGAGCGAGATGAGCGCCGCAACCCCAGAGTCGGACACGACTGGACCTGATGGTCAGGGGCCCCTTTACCTTTACCTTTTCAAATAGCATGGCCTTTATATCTGTTTCTTTTCTCCACCCCACCCAACTGCAGGATGGGATTGTGATTGGAGTGAGGGGAAAGGGGCATTTAAACCTTTCAGTGCATACATACAATGGCCCATTGACAAACACCGCCCCCCCAAAAAGAAAATTAGGCTGGGGAAAGAGGAACTGCCCACTTGGGTGAAGATTATTACTTAGATTCTTGAAATCCGGAAGTAGAGTTCGTATTCCAATTCCAGCTTAAAATAGGAACAGCATGGATTACAGGCTGCTTTAGCCAACCTGGCGCCTTCCAGTAATACGGCTGCGCTGGCTGGGGCTGATGGGAATCAACACAATCATAGAATCGTAGAGCTGGAAGGGACCCCCCAGGGTCATCTAGTCCAACCCTCTGCAATGCAGTAATCGCAGCTAAAGCATTCCTGGCAAGACGACCATCCATCTTCTGTTGAGAAAACTCCAACGAAGGATAGTCCACCAGGGCTTCCCTAGGGAGCTTTGTGGCGCCATTCTTGAGTCTTCCACATGTGCCCAAGGACAAACCCTGAACCATTGTGTGGTGCCGCCTTTTAAGTTGGGGAATCTCTGGGGCCCAGGAAGCCCTTGCAGGCTCCTTCCACGCAGGCCCGCCTCGTTGCGAAACCTTTCCCCTCGGATCCTCCGATGAGTCACTCTGGCACCGAGAGGGGAAGCTGGCTCCGCTCTTAACAAACATCAGATCGCTGGCGTGCTTTATGAATGCAGGCAATTATGCCCGCTCTTGCTCGGTGGCAGGGACCCAACTTTGGCTTAGTGAGAGGAGCAGGGGCCGCAACAACATTTTTTGTGACAAGCTGTTTGTGGGGGAGAGGAAAGGCTGTGCCTCCCTTTGCCGCTGTTTTAAAGCCTCTAAAAATAAGTGTCCTTAATGTTAAAGTTCACAAGAGGGAGGTGCTTCTGGCAGGCACTTGAACCGTCTTTCCGCCCTACCCTAGCAGGGTTTTTAAAAATTATACTGTATATTAAAATATTTACTATACTCTAAATATTGCTATATTACTAAATACGCTTCTGGTTTTTATACATAAAACAAATAGCTGTACGAAAAGCAAATGTGGGAATGAAGTGGTGTGGCATAGTGTGTCTGAGTAGGAATCTGGAGGCTGAGGTTCTAGGACCATTATGAAGCTCACTGGGTGACTTTAGGCCAATCGCTGCCTCTCAACCTAACCTACCTCACAGGGTTGTTGTGAGGATTAAATGGAGGGGGGGGAAGTGGGATATAAATGTGATAAATAAATGAAATAAATTCAGAATAAAGCAGCCGGCGCCAGGTCAGTGGCAGGGAGTTAAGAGGTTCCCACTGGTGTTAGCAGCCTCTGGGAATGACGGAGCTTGTAGCCAGTTTCTCACAGCTTAGGATCCTTCCTCTTGCTTCGTTGCGAGGCGTCCGTTCTGTGTGAGCGTTTAACATATTACTTTGCTGCCGCTCCTCCCGTTACACTGAGGTCTTGGGTTACACGTAACGTGAACTGCTTCCTCTCACAAAAAGTTATTGTTCGTATCTAATTTCCATACACCGAAAGGATCTGTATATTAAAATGTCCAACTTAGATGCCCGTTAGGAGCGGCCCTTTCTGCTCTTCATAATGTCAATTGCTGTGTGGCGTGTCATTGTCATAAGGGATGTGGATGGCAAGCCCTCCATACTGTTGCCTCAAACCGTCTCCGGACACTTTGATACTGAAGGTGCAAGAAGTTGCAAGAAGTTCCCTGGACATGGCCCCAGGCAGTAACCTGGATGGGGGACCTCTGGAGGTCCCATGCAAACTGCTCCAAGGCCACATTCGCACCATACATTTAATGCGCTGTGATACTTTTTTGAACTGTCATGGCTTCCACCCAAAGAATCCTGGGAGCTGCACTCTGTGAAGAGTGCTGAACAGTATTAGGAAGCTGCTATTCCTCTCCCAGAGCTTCAGTTCCCAGAGTTCCTTATGAAGAGGGGCTGACTCTGCTGAACCACTCTGGAAATTGTAGCTCTGCAAGGGGAATGCAGGTCTCCTAAAAACCCTTAGCATCCTTAACAAACTACAGCTCCCAGAATTCATTGGAGGAAGAAGCTATGGCAGTTTGAAGTGGTATCATAGTGCTTTTAATGTACATTGTGAAGGTGGCCTCGCCAACTGGGGTGACTAGCAATAGAGCTGAAGATATTTCAGAAGAGATGGCAGGAAGGGAACACGAGACAAGTCTTTGGCTGGCATCTGTGTGTCTGTTTTCATAGGGCTTCGCTGGAGCATTTTAGAAACGGTCTGCTCCGAAATGCCAGAGTTCAGCAAAAGCTTTTTAGGAGAGCCTCTCCCAGTCTGGTGCCTTGAAGATGTTTTGGACTACTACTTCCTTACAACATTCCCATCAGCCCCATTCGTTTTATCCACACAACAACCCTGTGAGGTAGGTTAGGCTGAGAAGCGACCTTTTTTGCAAGGAATGAAAACACACGCTTGGTTCTCCTGAGACTATCCTTAACTCATCCCAGGATATCATGAGGCGCTTGTTGACATGCCTGTGCCAGGGTCCTTCCAGCTCTGATTAAATTATTTACTCATTTTTTCTTGCTGGGAAATTTAATTACCCCCCCAAGCTTCTTCAAAGCAAGTAAGTCAACATTACATTTTATTGATGTGCCGGGTGCTTTTGTACTTGCAGACTTTGGAGTTTTTGAGGTAAAGTGTTTGAATATCTTTAAAAAATTTTTTTTTAAAGCACAGTGTTTCCTGTGCTCTTATAAATTACAGACACCCTTTTACTGCTGCTGTATAATGCTCATTCTCATCCCTGAGAGCTAGAAAACAAGCATAAATTGCAGGGCTTTCCCTTGTTGTTGTTTAGTCGTTTAGTCGTGTCCGACTCTTCGTGACCCCATGGACCATAGCACGCCAGGCACTCCTGTCTTGCACTGCCTCCCGCAGTTTGGTCAAACTCATGTTCGTAGCTTCGAGAACACTATCCAACCATCTTGTCCTCTGTCGTCCCCTTCTCCTAGTGCCCTCAATCTTTCCCAACATCAGGGTCTTTTCCAAGGATTCTTCTCTTCTCATGAGGTGGCCAAAGTATTGGAGCCTCAGCTTCACGATCCGTCCTTCCAGGGAGCACTCAGGGCTGATTTCCTTAAGAATGGATAGGTTTGATCTTCTTGCAGTCCATGGGACTCTCAAGAGTCTCCTCCAGCACCATAATTCAAAAGCATCAATTCTTCGGCGATCAGCCTTCTTTATGGTCCAACTCTCACTTCCATACATCACTACTGGGAAAACCATAGCTTTAACTATACGGACCTTTGTCGGCAAGGTGATGTCTCTGCTTTTTAAGATGCTGTCTAGGTTTGTCATTGCTTTTCTCCCAAGAAGCAGGCGTCTTTTAATTTCGTGACTGCTGTCACCATCTGCAGTGATCAAGGAGCCCAAGAAAGTAAAATCTCTCACTGCCTCCATTTCTTCCCCTTCTATTTGCCAGGAGGTGATGGGACCAGTGGCCATGATCTTGGTTTTTTTGATGTTGAGCTTCAGACCATATTTTGCGCTCTCCTCTTTCACCCTCATTAAAAGGTTCTTTAATTCCTCCTCGCTTTCTGCCATCAAGGTTGTGTCATCTGCATATCTGAGGTTGTTGATATTTCTTCCAGCAATCTTAATTCCGGCTTGGGATTCATCTAGTCCAGCCTTTCGCATGATGAATTCTGCATATAAGTTAAATAAGCAGGGAGACAATATACAACCTTGTCGTACTCCTTTCCCAATTTTGAACCAATCAGTTGTTCCATATCCAGTTCTAACTGTAGCTTCTTGTCCCACATAGAGATTTCTCAGGAGACAGATGAGGTGATCAGGCACTCCCATTTCTTTAAGAACTTGCCATAGTTTGCTGTGGTCGACACAGTCAAAGGCTTTTGCATAGTCAATGAAGCAGAAGTAGACGTTTTTCTGGAACTCTCTAGCTTTCTCCATAATCCAGCGCATGTTTGCTATTTGGTCTCTGGTTCCTCTGCCCTTTCGAAATCCAGCTTGCACTTCTGGGAGTTCTCGGTCCACATACTGCCTAAGCCTGCCTTGTAGAATTTTAAGCATAACCTTGCTAGCGTGTGAAATGAGCGCAATTGTGCGGTAGTTGGAGCATTCTTTGGCACTGCCCTTCTTTGGAATTGGGATGTAGACTGATCTTCTCCAATCCTCTGGCCATTGCCCCTTCATGGATCAATGCCTTTCCCTACCTCCCCTTTAAAATCTCTGTGAAGCTGTATCTGTTGCTGCCGAGAATGGATTTTCCTTGCTCTAAGGGGCTGACACCTGACTAATTAATTGTCCAGACGTCGCCTCGTCAATCAAGGCCAGTGCCAATGTTTATGGTGCCGAGTCTAGAGCAAAATATGCTGAGGAAGTTTTGCTTTTCCATAATAAGAAATGAAAAGCATTCTGCCACAAGAGTCCAAATAAGCACGATGAACCTGTCGACAAGGCTAGCAATTCAGGCACCATTGCCACTACTCAGACGTAATTTACACATGAGCTTGGGTGGTAGCCCCGGAAACTGTTAATTGAGGGCTTGGAGCCAACTATGTTCTATTCAAAGTAGACCTATTGAAATTAATGAAATGATAAGTCCATCAATTTCAGTGGGTCTGCTCTGAGTAGGATTAACCGTTGGGCACAAACTGAGATTTGTCTGCTGTGCTGTTGGAGGAGCATTCCCTTACTTATTGCATTTCAGGGTCAGGTAACCTGCCTTTCCCAGTAGTGATGTATGGATGTAGTGATGTATGGAAGTGAGAGCTGGACCATAAAGAAGGCTGATCGCCGAAGAATTGATGCTTTTGAATTATGGTGCTGGAGGAGACTCTTGAGAGTCCCATGGACTGCAATAAGATCAAACCTATCCATTCTTAAGGAAAACAGCCCTGAGTGCTCACTGGAAGGACAGATCGTGAAGCTGAGGCTCCAATACTTTGGCCACCTCGTGAGAAGAGAAGAATCCTTGGAAAAGACCCTGATGTTGGGAAAGATTGAGGGCACTAGGAGAAGGGGACAACAGAGGATGAGATGGTTGGACAGCCTGGTTGTATGTGCACTAACAAGATGTTTTTTCAAAGTTTTTCCAAAATCTGCAAAGGCTAACTATGAATTGTGCGCTCCCAGGAACAGATGTGAGAAAATCCTTATTTTCCCTGGAAGGTAAGGGGCCAAGGGAATGTAGCCAAGATTTGCTTTTGTTTTTTTTAAATGTCAGAATACAGTTTGTATTTTGATAAACACGGAGATGATTGGGGGTGGTTGCCAAGGCCTGTAATTCAAAGCTAACAAAGTTTCACATCAGCTCCAGTTAAAACTCTAATAAAATCCCAACAAGGCCCTTTTAGTAATGGATCTTTGAACAGTGTCATTTCAGTTTTTCAATAATAATAATAATAATAATTCAAATAGGATTATTCTCTCTCCCCTCCAGCTCAGGTTCAAAGCCCCCCACCCCCCATTCTTGTTAAAATGTGTCCTTTGGGGTTCGAGAAAGCTCAGAGTTCCAATATTATTCAACCAGTTAAATCATTTCCTGTTTTCTGCAGTTTTTGAAGAATTCTCTAAGGCAGGCTGGAAATATTTGCAGATACTCACGAACTTGCTGGCTTGCAGGCCCTGGGAAATATCCTGAGTTTGTTACATTGGTCAGGAAAGATGAGACAGCTGTGTGTGTGTTGCACAGGATGATATGAACCATTAAAGACAAACTCAATCGGACCAGATAATATCCGCTGACCTAGTAATTTGGTTGCTATGGAGGGACGGAGAATTGTATGTGTCACATTGGCCTGACTTTGTGCTACAATGCTGTGCTCCATTATCCAAAACAGGCATCCCCAAACTCAGCCCTGCAGATGTTTTGGGACTACAACCCCCATCATCCCTGACTACTGGCCCTGTTAGCTAGGGATGATGGGAGTTGTAGTCCCAAAACATCTGCAGGGCCGAGTTTAGTTTGGAGATGCCTGATCCAAAACATTGTTTTCTAGGGAGAGAACAAGATTGGTGGTGGTGGTGGCAATTGACAGTTTGTTGATTGATTGATTGTATTTATATCCCACCTTTCCTCCAAGGAGTTCAAGGTGGTACAGTCGTATCTTGGATCCTGAACGCCCTGGAAGTTGGACGTTTCGGCTCCTGAACACCGCAAACCCGGAAGTGATTGTTTCGGTTTGCGAATGTTCTTTTGGAATCTGAACGTCCGACACGGCTTCCTGGGCTTCTGATTGGCTGCAGGAGCTTCCTGCTGCCAATCAGAAGCCACAATTTGGTTTATGAATGTTTTGGAAGTCGAACGGACTTCCGGAATGGAGTCTGTTTGACTTCCAAGGTACGACTGTACACATAGTTTTCCTCCTTCCCATGTTAGCCTCGTAACAACCGTATGAAGTAGGTTTTGCTGAGAGGCAGTGACAGCCTCAAGGTCACCCAGTGAGCTTCATGGCTGAGGGGGAATTTGAACCCTGGTTTCCCAGGTCCAATCTTAACATCGCAAGTTCTGCTGACTGGGCTTGCCACCATTTTGACTAGTGACCTGGGTCTTAAACATGTTTCCATAACAGTTAGTTGATGGCCTTTGATTTTAATTACATATGGATAGTGTTGTAAACCCCTTTTTTTGTTCTTTTTAAATTAGGTAAAGGTAAAGGGACCCCGACCATTAGGTCCAGTCGTGACCGACTCTGGGGTTGCGGCGCTCATCTCGCATTATTGGCCGAGGGAGCCGGCGTATAGCTTCCAGGTCATGTGGCCAGCATGACAAAGCTGCTTCTGGCGAACCAGAGCTGCACATGGAAACGCCGTTTACCTTCCCGCTGTAGCGGTACCTATTTATCTACTTGCACTTTGACGTGCTTTCGAACTGCTAGGTTGGCAGGAGCTGGGACCGAGCGACAGGAGCTCACCCCGTCACAGGGATTCGAACCGCCGACCTTCTGATCAGCAAGCCCTAGGCTCAGTGGTTTAACCCACAGCGCCACCTGGGTCCCTTTTTAAATTATATGGCAGTATATAAATATGTTTTATAAATAAATGAAATGATCACCATTGGATCACCTAGTTCAGTGTTGTCTAAACTGACTGGCAGCAATGGTTCTCCAGGGTTCCAGGAAGGGGTCTTTTCTAGCCCTACCTGGAAATGGCATCGAGGATTGAACATGCATGCAATGGCATATACCACATATATATTCCTTTTGTAATACCTATGAAGTTTCTATATTCAGTGTTTGGAATCTCCAGCTCAAAGGAGCAGGATGCCAGTCAATGCAAAGGAGCGTTCTTTGCTTGAGAGCCACTGCCAATCAGAGTAGGGCTTCACAGGCTAGATGGACAAGTGATTTGATAAGGCAACTATTGTAGGAAAGACCATGCAAGAACTTTGTGTGTGAAAGGTCCTTGGTTTGATCCACTGGCACTTCCGGGAGGGCTGAGAGAAGACTCCCTATATTTGTAACCCTGGAGTGCAGGCGATCCTGAGCAAGATGGACTAATGGCCTGACTCAGTATGAGGCAGCTCCTTATGTTCATACTGTATTCGTTTTCCAAATATTTCAGCTACCCCTGCATTTGTTCTGCCTCTTGGGAAAAAATAAGAGTAAGTTATTTTAAAAAGGCCCTTCGCTTGGGCTCATCTGACTTCATACCTAGCATATTTCTCACTAATGGTGAGTATTTACGTGAGAAATCACATGATGGAGCGCAGAGCAAATAAAGGGGGGGGGGAGGAATTGAACGCAATCCAGCATTAATCTGTCTTGCTAGAAATAAATAACGTGACATCCTGCTTTACTGTGGAAGACAAACAGCCAGACCGTGGAATACAATGCTGGAATCTGCTTTAGATTAGATTACATTGGGTTTATTTATTGTTACCCTGCCACCCCAGCAAAATAACGTTCAAGGCAATTTAACTGTTGATTAAGAGGATACACAAACATTTACCCTGAATATCTGTGTGGTAAGCCCTGATTTGCGTCTCCCATGATAAGAGGCTATCTGCTGTCGATTTCCAAAGAAGAGACAAATATCCATGGTTCCAGATTCCCAGCCACCTCTGCCCACAAATTTTTGCTCTCTAATATGGATATGGGGAGGCTGTGGCCCTCCAGAGGTTGTTGGACTGCAACCCCCTGCAATGCAGGAATCATAACTAAAGAATCCCCGACAGATGGCCATCCAACCTGGCACCTGAAACTAGACAAAGATGGTTCCAGGCAAGCCTTCCTGGGGAGAGTATTCCATGAGCAGGGAGCCACCACTGAAAAGGACTTGTTCTAGGCTTCCTCAACCTCGGCCCTCCAGTTGTTTTTGGCCTACAACTCCCATGGTCCTAGCTAGCAGGACCCAGTGGTCAGGGATGATGGGAATTGTAGTCTCAAAACATCTGGAGGGCCGAAGTTGAGGAAGCCTGACTTATTCTGTTGCTACCCTCTGGGCCTCTTGTGGAGGGAGCATAGGAAGAAGGGCCTCAGATGATGATCACAGGGTACGGTTCGGTTCATAAAGGGAGAAGTCTTCCTTGAAATATCAGCAAGGAGAGGTGCGATGAAGAAATTGGAGGGGAAGGCAAGAATGTGGAGACTTTCCTCCAAGGGATAGAAATAGTAAAGTCTTCTTTAATGATCGGATTCAGATACATTTAAAAACAAATCAAAATAATAATAGTAATAGTCAGGGCTTTTTTTTCAGCTGGAACTCAGTTCCAGCACCTCTCAGGTGGGCGTCATTGATTTTATAAGAGAACAAGGGAGGTATTCTATTTTTCTTGAAAAATAGCACTGATAAATAAAAAGAATAAATAATACAGACTGCTTTTGTAACTTGTAGTAAAAGCTTCCTTGTGGGCCTCCACTTAGTAGGGGGAAAAACATTAAATTGCCTCTTGAATTCCTGCAGGTTAGTTCCAAGACGAAACCCAATGCCCTTTTGAACTGAAACCTCCTACCGTATTTCTTTGTTGAGCTGGTTGGATGTTTGGTATCTTTATTGTTGTTTTTACACATCTGACACCATTTTTAGGGCTCATTTCTCTCTCCTTTTGCTAGCTGGGTCCAAGCAGGGAGCCCCATAGAAGGAAATTCCCGTAACTGAACAACTCTCACTTGTAGCTTGCGGCAGGAAAGAATCCCAAGCATGGTCTCTCCTGCTGCTCTTAATAGCTGGACAGCTTTTCTCCTCATTGTAGCACCATAGAGGGAGAATCTTCATGGGCAAAAATTCACCCTTCTACTCATCTGTCTTAATAAAGAACGGGAGCCATTTAAGGAACCTGGGAGCCCTAAATTGTTTGGGGGCGCTAACCCGTGGACCCTCTGATGTTGCTGACGTACAGTTCCCATCATCCTTGACCACTGGACATGCTGGCTGATGGGGGCTGTAGCCCATTAGTAACCTCAAGTTACCGCCTCTGCTCTACAACATCCAAGCCTCCGAGGGGTATTTTGAAAAATGTTATTTGCATTAGCATCTATCGAGAGACCTATCTTTGTAAAGAGAAAGGCAGGTAAATAGAAAATCTGCTCCTTTCTTCTCCTGTGCAGACAGTCATTTGGAAACTATTCTTTGTAATTG
Source organism: Zootoca vivipara (assembly GCF_963506605.1). NCBI lineage: Eukaryota > Metazoa > Chordata > Lepidosauria > Squamata > Lacertidae > Zootoca > Zootoca vivipara. The sequence goes on along the minus strand of NC_083289.1, from coordinate 30,726,559 downwards.
GATTGTTTACACACCATTTTTTTTCTTCTGAGATAATTTGCTGCCAAACCTTGGGGAGTTGTCATCAGGTGGCAACTCTTTTCTCTGGCAAATGTGCTGGAGAGGAGGAGGGAAAAGAGAGAACACTTTATTTATCGCTAGCAGCCTCGTACCTGGCGTTGCTCAGGAATTCTAAGAAACCAAAAAATCAGTTTTGAAAAGTACAGTCTGCAATCTTACTTCGAATGGCATTTAGTTGTATGCAAAGATAGACAGGAGACATTCATCTCAGGAACCATCATGCAAAATTTGGTTATGGTATCTTAAAGGTAAAGGTACCCCGACCGTTAGGTCCAGCACGGACGACTCTGGGGTTGCAGCGCTCATCTTTCTTTACTGGCTGAGGGAGCCAGCGTTCCGCAGACAGCTTCCGGGTCATGTGGCCAGCATGACTAAGCCGCTTCTGGCGAACCAGAGCAGTGCACGGAAAGGTGCCCAAATGCATGGGGGCAGCCCAGGAGAGGGCCTTTTTTATAGCAGTCCCTGAATTTTGGAATACTCTCCCCACAGACGCATACCCAGCTTCTTCACTATATGGATTTTGGCAAATGTTGAAGACATGCCTCTTTACCCTGGCCTTTGACATCTGAGAAGTGCGTTTTTAGGCCCCATCCTATTCCTGAAAATGCAATATAACTATTTTTAATCCTGAATTTTAAATTGTTGTAATCTGCCCTTTTTAAGTTGTGGTTAGCATAGCAGACGACACAGCAATCTCTCCAAAGCAGCTCTTTATTCGGAAGCTGGAACAGAACTGAACTGCATTGCTGAGCCGGCCTGCTTTTATAGAGGCTGGCTCAAACAATGTATCAAACATAATTCAAAGTTCCCTCCTAAAGTTCCCTCCTAAAACAACTGTCAAGGACCTGAGGGAAAACTATATACACTAATACATAACAGCCCTGGTATCTGCTGGTGATGGGTGGGTAATAATAATAATAATAATAATAATAATAATAATAATAATAATAATAGCAGTTGCAGTGGTATATTGCTGAGCTATGGTTTCCCACCTAAAATAACAGGAAGCTACCTTTTATCAAGTCAAACTGTTGGCCCTTCTAGCTCAGTAGTGACTGCACTGACTGGCACCGGCTCTGCAGGGTCTTGCACAGGGTATCTCTCCCAGGGTTACCTGAAAGTGTTGGGGACTGAACCTGGCACCTTCTGTATGCAAAGCAAATGCTCTACCAGTGAGCCATTGTCATTAGCAGCTAAGCAGAAGATCAGAATCCTGGCCAGAATCAAGAGGTTCTTCCCATTGCTCCACACAGCCTCTCTTGCTGTGTCTGCGCTGCTGTTCTCTGCAGGCCACCTGGTGCAGATTGGGGGCGGGTGCAGGCCCTCTCTTGCTATCTCACAAATGGAATTATCGCCTGTGTGTCATCACTCAGCTCTCATTTCGGGGGACAAGGGCGTCTGTGCCAAGAAACTTGGCAGGCTTTCCTTTTCAGGCGTTTTGTCTTTGTAAATCTGGAGAGGCATCTCAAATGTGATTAAGGTACCAAAGGGAACATAATTTGCAGGAGGTCATCAGCCTGCTAATTTGCTGGCATGCCTGGCAGGGCAAAAGGAGGAGGAAAGGGGATCCCAGCATTTGATCTGCCCTCATTTCAGGACATGTTACTCACACAAGCGATGGGCAAATCTTTCAGTTTCTGTTTTTCTCCCATTTTCTCACCCACCCACCCCCAATCTTCAGTTCACCACGTTTCCACATCAGGTTGCAAATTATTATTATTTTTTAAGTGGTTGTGAAAATTCATCAGTGGTTTAGTTAGAATTTCTTCTAGAATACACATGTTTGTGAAAACCATGATTTAGTTTTATGTGCAAACCCTTCCCAGTGGTGCAGCAATGGTTTGTTTTCTAACAACCAACCATGGTTTGTAAGTCATTGGCTTACAGACCAAAATTCTGAAGGCACAAGGTTGGGGAAAGATAGCCTATGCTGACAACATTAAAGCCTCTGCTCTGGTGACTGCTGGGTGCCTTGTTTGGGTCCCAGATAACCCGCTTGAGCTTCCACTGTCTGCCTCTGGCCTTGTGCTTATTCCACCTTGTGGCACTATTTCCTGTAAAAGAAAGAAAAAAATAGCTGATATAATCTTGCACCCTTTTAAAAGGGTGAAATGCTAAGGCAGGGGTCCCCAAGATGCAATTGCCCCAGTGCTGAACTCAGCTCAATACTACTCAGATAGTACAGGAAAGACTTTGTGTTGACATGGGAACGGTCCCCCCTAGCCACAACTGCTTCTCTCCAGATATGTCACCTCACTTGTTTCTGGCCCTGTGGTGTTCTTGTGGTACCTGTGGTTCGCTCACAGGAAACCCACAACCTTTTGGAAGAGAAAAAGCACTGACGTGTGAAAAGCCGGAGATTTCTAGGACTCACCAAGCACTTGAACTTCTTTGCATAGGGGTTGTCTCAAGCTAAGTTCTTCTTGGCGTAGACTCACTGAAAATAATGAACCTAAGTTAATCATGTTTCCCAAGTTAACAATGGGTCTGCTCTGAGTAAAGTTATCATTGGATCAAGGAGATGAAGTGACTGCCCTGTGAGGAACGCTTGCAGTGTTTGGGACTTCTTAGTTTACAGAAAATGCAAGTAAGAGATGACATAATAGAAGTCTCTCATGACACTAGAACTTGTGGACATCTAATGAAGCTGAATGTTGGAAAGTACTTCTTTATGCAGTGCATAGTTACACTGTGGAACTCACTCCCACAGGCTGCCAACATGAAAGGCTTTAGAAGAGGACTAGACTAGAGGAAAAGGCTATCAGTAGCTATTGCCTATGATGGCTTTGTTCTTGCCTCCACAGTCAGTGCCGGCACTTCTGAAAACCGGTTGTTGGAACCCACAGGAGGTGTTAATGTTTTGATTTTGAAAATAAAGTGTGTCTGTAGCATTCAAATATACTAATGTTTTGGATTGTGAAAAATGGTACATTCTAAATTGTGCCTTGCCAGTGTGCTGTAAACCAGGGGGGTTTCCAAATTGTGCTCCGAGGACCACCAATGGTCCATGAGCTTAATTCAGGTGGTCCACAGCATGCCTGTGAAGATCAGAACCCGCAGCTGTGATGGACTGTGGCAGCAGATGCTCCTGGACAGACTGGAAGTGGCAGGCGGGAGGAAGTGACTTGAAAGAGGCCAAGGGAGGATTAGTAATCAGAAATGGATTGCAATGCAGTTAATAAATAATAATAATAATAATAATAATAATAATAATAATAATAATATATTATTTATACCCTGCCCATCTGGCTGGGTTTCCCCAGCCACTCTGGGTGGCTTGCAACCAAATATTAAAACAGTACAGCATCAAACACTAAAAACTTCCCTAAACAGGGCCGCCTTCAGTTGTCTTCTAAAAGTAAAATAGTTACTTACTGCCTTGACATCTGATGGGAGGACGTTCCACAGGGCGGGTGCCACTACCGAGAAGGCCCTCTGAATTTTGAATTCAGAATTTTGAAGTTTGAATTGTGGGAATTAAAATTGTGAAACCAAAACTATGCAGCATCTAGAATGGTGCGTTGCAATTGCGACAACAGGCAATTGAATTACATTAAGCGGTATGCCTATTGACCCGTAGCAATTTTCAAGAGCTCCTTGGGAGCTGCTGCTGTAAACCAGAGACTATTTTGCAGGAAAAGAAGTTTACTTCGGCAGTTGGAGTAGGTTATGTGAATTGCATGTATTTGCACCATGGCATCTTAGTTTTGCATCATTTATTCTGCTCTTCCAACTTTCAGATTCAAGTAATTTTAAAATTTTCAGCAAGGAAAAGGCTTGGTGAAGGAATGCTATTTGCTGGAGACTGGCCACTGTGAGAACAGGATGCTGGACTGGAAGGGCCATTGGTTTGATCCAGCAGGGCTCTTCTTCTGTTCCTAATTGAAGGCAAAAGGATGGAGTCTCCACAGTCATAATGGATAGGAACACATGTTGTTTTTTTTCAATTACCACACATTTAGCTAATGATAGGCAGCTCACCCCATTTTTTGGCAGCATTTAACCTCTCAGATAATCCTATGTAGGGTGTTTCATTTAAGATCTGGTTGGTCAGGCGTGCTTTGAAGTAGGAGAGGGCACTGAACAGGTGGGTCTAATCTTATCCTTTTGTCACTTAGCAAGCGTATTAAATTTATTCTGTCAGGAGGCATTGGACAATTGGTTTTTAACAAATGCACTTCCTCTAATTGAGTCTATTTTTAATCTGCCCCTGTTTGGCCTTGTGGAGATGGGTGGGTGTCTCCTGTTCAGGGCTGTTTCCTTAGTGCATTTTTTTCTTATTGTGTGACACTTTTTATTTTTATAAAGAAAGAGAAAGAAACAATCCCACACAACAATGGGCTCTTTTTCTTCCCAAATCCAGGATTTGAACGGGCAACCCAAGGACCTCTGCCCGCGACTTTGCCATCTCAAGAAAGGCCCCACTGGCTACGGGTTCAACCTCCACAGTGAGAAAGCCAGGCCTGGGCAGTTCATTCGGTCAGTAGACCCAGATTCACCAGCATCCAAGGCAGGACTCCGACCGCAGGACAAACTCGTTGAGGTAATGGATGACAGCTTGAAGGGAGGAGGACCTAGGAGCAGAAGCTCTAATGCTCAGGCTCCACCTGAACACTTCAACAGTATCCTATTGCCCTGGAATTGTTCATTCACCTTTTTATGCGGAGCCCACACTATGCCACTGTCAGACCTGCATGTTGGTGTTTGAATGCCATCTGTTTTCAGTCAGTTTGTTTTGCAAGGCGACTCTTGCAGCATTCTCGCATCAGTGAGCAGCTGCTTCCAACATCTGAGATGCTCAGGCAGGGTTAATTTTTTTTTTGGGGGGGAGTTTGGAAACCCTGAACCCCCATGTTTCAGGGGGGGGCAGAACAATTGCTCATCTCTGCGGTTGCCTCTGCTTGCCCTCTCTGCAGGAACACACCTGTTAAGCAGCGACAGAACTCTCTCTTTCCCCTGAATCTTTAATGCCTGCAGTGCAACAGCACATGTGTGCGCGTCTGTGTGCGTGCACGTGAGAGGGAGGGGTGGTGGTGAGAGGGAGGTAGGAGAGGCCACCTAGGAGGCAGGTGTGTTCACGAAGACAGATTTTGCTTCCAGCACTCAATATGTCACGGATAGGTGGCTGATTATTAATTTAGCAACCCCCTGGCACATTTCCTGAAGTGCACAAAGAGGGGAGGAGGTGAACCTGTGGAATTCGGAAACCTGATCTAGGGCGGGCGCCCAGCTCTTAGGGGCTCCCATAAATGTTTGATGCTCAGCAGCTCCTCTGTTTGGGCTGCGGTGCCTGCTCTTGTGAGGTGGGGGGAGGAACTGTTTGGCCTCTGCTCCACATTTTTCTTGCCCCATTTTTTCTTCCCTTTGCACCTCTGTCTCCAGCTTTGAAGCACCTGCCAGGGGTGGCAACAAGCATCTGTGCAGGTGGCAACAAGTGTTCAAATGGAGACAGTGTCCTGGCCAGAAGCCCTTGGGAGGCTTTGAAGGGCTCTCCTTGGCTTCTGGCTCCCCTCCAGCGTCACCTTCCTGTTGGCTACTTGAGGCAGGCAGCTGAGCCTGAAGTGGAAGAGCGGTCAGGGCCGGCCTCTGGCAAGAGAAGCCATTTGGGCGGTTGCTAGGAAATGGAGGCCCTCAGACGAGCCGAGGGTTTTGTATTCCCGCACCAGAGTGCTGTCTGCTTCGCTGGGGGACTCCAAGCTTATTTTTTTTACGTACCTACTTACTTAACTACATTTAAATCTTGCCTTTTCTTCTGAGGAGCTGAAGGTGGTGTACATGGGGCTTCCCTCGCTTCACTCCATTTTATCCTCACAACAACCTTGTGGGGTAAGCTAGGCTGACAGACAGTGACTGGGCAAAGGTCATATGCAGTGAGTTTAGCAACTGTGGTCCAGGGTATCTTCAGGCTTGCCTGATCCGTTAGATGGGCAACATTTTGAGCTTGGTGTGTCAAAATTCGCCAAAAAACCGAGCATAACTCGGGTGGTGTGTCACTTCGAGAAAAAACAAACATAATTTCACGATATTTATAGTTTAAATAACAAAAATGTATAATTGTAAAATATAACTGTATTTAATAAACCAAAAACTAATTATTTAACCAAACCAAACCAAAAACCCCTTATTTATCACAAAGTGCCCAGAGTTGTTGAGCTTTTTGGGGGGAGCCGCTGAACAAAGTTTTGGAGGTGTTTTTTGGGGGTGCAAAAGTTGTTTTGCTTTTTTGGGGGGGATGCCCCAAAGCTGCTGCGCTTTTCTGGGGGGGAAAGAGAACAGAAATAAATGACGAATAATACCTTTGCTGGAACTAACACGCAGCACCGACATAGTCTGCCAAAGCGCCAAAAAACCCAGCACAGAACGGGTTAAAAAACCAATCTCTGGCTACCAGCAACAATAACAACAAAAAAGGATCTGGATTTTAACAGCGGAGACAAGCTGTAGCGGAGACAAGCTCTAGCAGAGACAAGCTGTAGGAGGAGCGGGAGAACAAATGAGGGAAAAATAACAACAACAACAGCGTGAATGGGCCGATGGGGCGTGTGCCAGCAGTGAGGGCTCTGCCTGTCACATCTGACATGCGTGTCATAGGTTCCCCCATCACTGCCTTAGATCCTTGCCCAATCACTGAGCTCTTTTGGGGAGTCTCTGTCAGTGGTCACCTATAGCTCAGGTCCATCATTTGTAACTACCAGGACCAAGCCTGTGGAACTCCCTCCCACCTGAGGTTAGACAGGCCCCAGCCTTGCTGAACGTCAGGTGCATGACAAAAACTGGCTTGTTCCAGCAGATATTTTAAAATAGTGGTTGGTTTTATGATTACCTTTTAATTGTTTTATTCTCTCTGTATGGTTTATTTTTATGGACTGCCCCCCCCCCCCGAAATGCTGGTGATGGTGCAGTAGAGAAATTACTTTAAAAAAACAAGCAACAACTTAACCGCAGCTTTGGTTTGATAGGTGAACTCAGCACCTTCGGGGGGGCTAAGAGCAGCCAGGTCAGGGGTATTTGGGGGGGGAGGTGCAATCCAGATGGGGGAGCATATTCTGGATCAGAGCCTCACCTCTGCTTTCCCTCCAGGATAAGCACTTGGCTAAGCACATTGCTACCTTGCCCATGTGACTAGGTTGCTGAAATTTCCCCTCCAAATCCCCAAAATAATATTAATAATAATAAAAAGAAAACAGGCAAAGCAGAAAGCAGCACCACACCACATGATGAACTGATTAATTGCCTTCCATTGTCCGGTGATAATTGGCGCCCGGGCATGAACAAAATGATCCCCTTTGCTCCATTATCCTATGTTAGCAACAAAAGGGCAGTGATTGTTTGTCAAAGCCGTGAGAGCTGCTGTGTGGAGTGAATTCCCCCTTTGTCTTGGTTTAAAATAGCAGATCATAGCAGAACCATTCCCCTCTGGCTGTTGTTTGTTCCTTTGTTCTAAAAGGGACAAACCTTTTAGCTTTTTATATCTATCTATTGCCGGGGGGGGGGGGGGAGGGGGAGGGGGAAGCAGTTTGCTACAAAATCTAATGCTAGATTAAAACAAAAGAAGAGGCCAGCTGGATCAGGCCGAGGGAGGTGCCATCCAGTCCAGCATCCTGCTCTCACAGGGGCCAACCAGATACCCTAAAGATCTCCAAACTGTCTCCCAAGGCAGCCCCGTGTGAAATGCATTGTGGTAATCCAGCAATCCATCCTCTCCCCCTACTTCTCTGGTTTTCTCTCCCTCAGGTCAACGGGATCAATGTCGAGGGCCTGAAGCATTCCGAGGTAGTGTCACATATCAAGTCCAAGGAGCATGAAGCCACATTGCTAGTTGTGGACCCCGAAACAGACGAGTATTTCAAGAAACTGGGCATCACCCCTGCAGAGGAGCACATTGGAGGTAAAGCATTTCTCCTCACTAGAACCAGCTTTAGCAGAGGGGGAGGGATTATGCAAGGGAGATAGATGTCTCTGTATAGGCCCCATCCGCACTATACGTTTAAAGCACAATAATACCACTTTAAACAGCCACAACTCACCCCCTCGGGAACTGTAGTTTGTTATGTGTGCTGAAATTTGTTAGGAGACCTGTTCCCCTGCCCCAGAGCAAGCATTAGCAGAGAACCTAACCAATAAAAAATACAGCAAAGGGAATGAAAATAAATGACACTTTTTCAGTAGAGTAAAGGTAAAGGTAAAGGGACCCCTGACTATTAGGTCCAGTCGTGGACGACTCTGGGGTTGTGGCGCTCATCTCGCTTTACTGGTCGAGGGAGCCGGCGTACAGCTTCCAAGTGATGTGGCCAGCATGACAAAGCCGCTTCTGGCGAACCAGAGCAGTGCACGGAAACACCGTTTACCTTCCCGCCGGAGCAGTACCTATTTATCTACTTGTACTTTGACGTGCTAGGTAGGCAGGAGCAGGGACCGAGCAACGGGAGCTCACCCCGTGGCGCGGATTCGAACCTCCGACCTTCTGATCGGCAAGCCCTAGGCTCTGTGGTTTAACCCACAGCGCCACCCGCATCCCTATTTTCAGTAGAGTAGTACCTCTTTATTATCTACTCAGTAGTAGGGGAAAAGCCGACCCCTATATATATATATATATATATATATATATATATATATATATATATATGGTCATATGACTGGAAGTATAATGTGGTGAGATACAAAACAATCAGTTTTTCTCAGAATTCTTCTGGGGAAGGCATGGCTGTGTAAAGTGGCAGGTTAACTGCTTTAAATGTATAGTGTAGATGTGGGATACATAGGTTCTCTTCTCTGCCACAATTTCATCTTCACAACAACCCTGCAAGGAATGACTGGCCCAAGCTCTCCCAGTGAGCAAGATGGCCAAGTGGGGATTTAAACCTGCAATCTCCCCCTAGCTTGACACTCCACAGCAGTTGTGATGGCTGGGCCTGATGGGAGTTGCAGTCTGAAACATCTGGAGGGCACCCAGTTTGGAAAGCCTGCTCTTTAGTTAGCGTCAAAAAGCACGTTCCTTGTCTGCAGTACCCGTTAACAATGAAACATCTAGGAATCATCTCTCTGTGCTTGAAGTTTCTGCAATCACTCTGAACCTTCCTCCTATCTTGCCAAGGAAGAGAGTTGCTCTGGGCATGTGCAGAGTTTCCCCCTTCATCACAGAAACTGCATCCAGGTTCCATGCACTGGGGATGAAGGGGAGAAGACCTCTGCCAGGTTTCAGCTCCAGACACTTTCACAAACGATGCACTAGCCACTGGCTTGGATCCAGGTAGAGAGCAACATTTTGCAAAACAGCCGTTTAAAAACAAACAAACTAGCAGTGGATACCCCCTCTACTGGCCTTACAGTTTTTAGAGTTTTGTAAGCTGCTGCTTAGCCAGAGTTTGGGGGGGGGGGAGAGAGAGAGAGAGAGAGACCACTGGGTTCCACCAAGCATCCATATCCCCGCTCTCCTTGCAACCCCCAATCCTCCTTCCTTGGCTGGGTTGAATGGAGAGCTCTGTGTGTTTTTAACACAGCTGTTTCTTATCTAACTAAGCTGAGTTCTGCCTCCAGTGCTGGATTGTCTTTTCCTGGCCTTCAGTGGAGAGAGGAATCCAAAAGAACGACTTGGAACAATTCAGAACTGGAGAAGGGGGGGACGGCGGCGGCGGATGTAGGGAAATGAGAGCAGGAGCAAAATAGGAGATAGGGTCAGGGAGAAACTCTTTTTCTTTCTTGGCATAGTGGATAATAAAGCCCCTGTTCTCCTCTTGAGGAGATGCATAACCACCCCGTCTCAGAAAGCATGAAGGGTTTTGGGTTGTCTCTTGGAGTGCTGAGGCCTGTTTTCAAGCGATAGCTGAGGAGGAGGAGGAGGAGGAGGAGGAGGAGGGCTAAATCAGCTGCTGCTGAGTTACAGGCAAAGGAGAGAAAGAGGGGGAAGTCTTGCAGGCCGGACAAGGCCACTTCCACAGGATATCAGTAGGGATTTCTGTTTATGAAATCGCTGCTGCATGTTGACTGTTACAGATGGCCTGATTCCTCCATTTGCTCCTGATGTTGTAGAATAACTTTATGGGCTAAATCTGGGACAGGAAGAGCCCACACAGCAGGTAGAGCATTGGACCACAGTGGAATTCCTACTCATCGTCAGAGCTCATGTGGTGACTTTGGTCCTAATTTACCCAAGAGCAGGCATCCCCAAACTGCGGCCCTCCAGATGTTTTGGCCTACAACTCCCATGATCCATAGCTAACAGGACCAGTGGTCAGGGAAGATGGGAATTGTAGTCCAAAACATCTGGAGGGCTGAAGTTTGGGGATGCCTGCCCAAGAGCATAAAAGTAGCATTGCTGAATCTGGCCAGTGGCCCATCTAGTCCAGCATCCTATTCTTAAGCAGGACCTGCATGCAGTATTTATCTAGATTTCTCTCTCTATATATACATATAGAGAGATAAATATCTCCTAACATTCAAATTGGTTTTACAAGGGAGATAAAACAGTAACATTATCAATGAGAATATTAACAACAATAATTTAAGACTTTCAAAAAGTTAAAATAACAATACACTATATGGGTAGGCTTGTCTAAACAAAAATGTTTTTAGTGGGCGCTGAAAAGAGTACAGTGAAGGTGCCTGCCTGATATCAATAAGCAGGGAGTTCCAAAGTGTAGAAGCTGCCGCACTAAAAGGTTTCTTCCAGATGTTGAATGGGTATTATGCAGCACCTGTAAAAGTGCCAGTTACAAACATCTCACCTGATCAAATAACATTTATACCTGAAGATATTCCTGAAATATATCTGAAAGAATACCTGATAGGGTATTTTATTACCGGTCAAGATACAAGTCGGTGAAAACGTAATAAAAATGAGAAAGGAAAGGAAATGTTAGCAATGCATATGCACAATAAAATGATAATAGGCATAGCAAATGCAATACTATGTGTCTAAACAGAGTTAATGTATCTACAACATTCTTAAGAGTGTGCATAGTTTTATATTTTCCTGTCACTACATTAGGAAAATGCTCCATTTTCTGCAGGAAGATTATGAAGTTGCCTTCCTTCACTTAATTTTGTGGGGGGGGGGATTAAAGGGACTTTATAAGGATGCCCCCCGTGGTGGGGAACCTCCATCTTATGGGTGCCTCTATACCTGATGTCATATGGCAAAAATGCAACTCTCTGCTAAAAGTGGATTTGCCTTGACAAGCGTTGCCATGGTCCCTGGCACTTGCAAAGGCACAGGGCTTTGCAAGACCTGGCAGTCAGCTGAGCCATGGTGCCTGCAAAGCACTGTGCCTTAACAAAAATGTTTTAAGCAGGTGCCAGAAATAATACAGTGATCTGCCCGCCTGATGTGAATAGGCGGGAGCTCCGAAGTGCAACATTCATGCAATCAAAGGTCACAGCTGGTTTGGCCCGCAGAAGGACATAGGAAAACCCTCACCTGCAGATGTTTGGTGGGGCTGCATGGGGAGCCCCCCCTTTTTTTGTATGCACAAGGTGTCTGTGTTAGTAGAACTTTGCATCTCTGAAACCAAGACAGTAATGTTTGACACAGGGATAGTTCTGTGGGTCTTTTGTTTTTTTTGGCATGTTATCAGGATGTTTGTTGAGTTTCCACTTGACTGTATTCAACTGGGGCTCTTTCTCCTTTGCCTTCAGGGGGACTTCCTCAGCCCATGACCAATGGGTCAGCACAAACGCAGGTGAGTGATGGGTAAGGATGGGTGAATCTGTCTGTTTCTGTCTGTCTTGGTTTCTTATTTTTCCATTCCTAAGTTCAGTTCTCCATATCATTGGGCACCCCCCCCAAGAAAGTCCTCATGAAAATATCCGCATTTTAGTGCACCCCCCCGATATACACATTATTGTATGCAGTTTTGCCCAATATACACATCCTTTCGCAAAGCAGTTTCCAGGAAAAAGAAGCATTTTGATGCATACCTTACCCTAGTATATGCATTTTTGTACACATTCCTTGCCTGGAGAACTGCACAGCAAAATTGGGAGGACTGCAAATTTTGAAAGACGACTGTGTTTTCAGTTCCAGTTTGGTTTGCCTTGAAATTCAGACTGAATCAGCTTTCACCCCTACACTGTTACCTGTTCAGAATGTACAGCAGAGATTAGTGCAGCTTTCTTCAGCCTGATGCCGTGCAGGTGTGTTGGACTACAACTCCCATCAGCCCCAGCCAGTATGGTGTCTGTGTCCTTGGCCCATGGTGGCTGGGGCTGATGGGAGTTGTAGTCCAACACACCTGCAGGGCACAAGGCTGGGGAATTCTAGATTTCTGCCAGATATTCACCATGAGTCACAAATTTAAGATGTGACACATAGGACATGTCCATTTCGGATCAACGAGATCCCTGGCCATCTTCCTTCACTCTCCCCAGGTTTCTGTGGCTTCAGCAACCTTTGGCTCAACTTATTTAGATCTGTCTTCCCGCAGTGCTAGGAAATGAGATGGATCACATGAGATCGAAGGGCCACAGCCTATAATGAGAAATCCTTATCAAACTGACCCAACACAATATGCTGCCTTTTCCTAAAAACTTCCGTGACTTGTTCTCTGCCTGGGAATTTTATTGTGAGCCATCTAGGGGAAAAATTGCAATGGAGATTGTGCGGGGTGACCCACCTTCCTGTTCTTCTTTATGGCCCATGTTTCCCCAAGTGGCATCACCACGCTCGCCATGCTGGCACAAAACCTCAAGGCACTGTCCTACAGCTGTCCAAATCGTGTTCTTAACCCCTCGTAGGAGTCCAATTCCACTTCTCTTGTAATAAACACACACCCTCTTTCCATTCCCGACAGCTGAATGGGGGATCCATGTCCTCGTCCCACAGCGATTGCCAAAGTCCTGAGAAGGAGTCTGAGGTAAACAAAGTGATCCCATTTCTTGCCCTGCCCAAACACTGCACAGGAAACCTAATGTATATATTTTTTCTTTCCCCGCCACCCTTGCATTGCCAAGGAAATCCCCTGGAACTTCATCCTTCCAGGGGTCCCCCTCTGGATCCTGCCCCTTCCTCCTCCTCCTCCTCCTGCCTCTGCCAAGTTCTGCCTCTCCCTCCTTCTCAGTGTCTCTGTGGCATCCACCCATCTTCTCTTTTCTCCTGCTTCTAATGTGGAACAGGCTTTTGTCTTCTGCTCATCCGGACTGGGACATTTTCCTGCTTTCTGGGCTTCCACCTCTTGCAAATCCCGGGGCCGTTTCTGCACCGACTACCTCCTGCTTCCTGCACAACTTTCCCCAAACTTGTCGCCCTTCATGTGGTCTTAGGATCAGTGAGTGGTGCCCTTCTCGGTAGTTCTGCCACCCTCAGATGTTTGGCGTGGTAGGGGGCTGGGGGAGGGCATTCCACATGGCAGCCCCAAAACTGTGGAATTCCCGACCCACAGTGGTGCACCTGGCACCTTCATAGTACAGTGGTGCCTCACTTAACAAATGCCCTGCTTAACAAAATTTCCGCTTAACGAAAGGTTTTTTTCTAGTGGAGGTTGCCTTGCTAGACGAATTCGTTTTACGAAAAATTCGTCTAGCGAATTGCGGTTTCCCATAGGAATGCATTGAAATTCAATTAATGCGTTCCTATGGGCAAAAAAAATCCAAAAAAATAATAATCAATGCATTCCTATGGGATTCGCTAGACGAATTTTTCGTTATAAGAAAAGACCTGTGGAACGAATTAAATTCGTCTAGCGAGGCACCACTGTACAGCCTCTTGACACCTGAGATGTATATATTTTTAGGACCCACCCTTTTTTTGTGGCAGCAGATTATTTTAACTGATTCTAATATATTTTTACCGTTAAGTCTAGGGAAAAGGTGAGCAAGGGATGACGTGATGGAGAAGGTGGATAGAGAAAAGCTGCTCTTCCTCTCTCATAGCACTAGAACCCATAGCCATCCAATGAAGCTGAATGTTGAAAGAATCAGGACAGATAAAAGTCCTTCTTCACACAGTGTGTAGTTAAACTATGGAACTCACTCCCACAAGAGGCAGCGGCGGCCACCAACCTTGCTTCAAAAGTGGGTTGGACAAATTGGTGGGGGGTAAGGCTATCAGTGGCTACTAGCCACAGCAGCTATTAGCCATTAGCCTGATCCAGCAGAGCTCTTAAGTCCTTCTTTTTATATTCTTATAAGCTGCCCTGGGACCTCATGGCAATGGGCATGACATAAAAAAATAGAATAATTATAACAACGTGGATAGGAAATGTAGTTGTTGTTGATGCTGCTGCTGTGTAAGGCCTTCTACTCCAAAATTTATTTTCCCTGCTCCCTCCTTCCAAACAAGCAAGTTTTTGTGTTTATTTTTGTCAGCTGTTAAACATCTGCCATGTTCCACCACAGAGGTGGCCAGAGTCAAATGTGTCTTCTCTTATTTCTCCTTCCGGGGACCCCTCAGGATGAAAGAAGGTAGAGAACAATAGAAGCCACTAGGAATATGTAGAGGGAATATGAACTATTTCTGGCAAAAACAAAAACAAAAAAGCCAACAGATTCCCGCTTCCAAACCCCTATACTTAAAAAAGAAAAAAGCCTAATTACATTCAAATGCGAAGGGAAGTACTTGAATGCAATGCAGCTTATTTATTTCCTCACGCTTTGCCACCACTGCAGCCCTGTTTCTTTAAGAGAGAAATATGCAGGCCTTGATTAGAGGAGAGTTTTGTGAAGACCACAGAGAGGCTTGAGTTACGGGGGATCCGATCCCTGTTCCTTCAGAGGAGCAACTGGCCCCACTGTTCACTGGAGTCCAAAAACTCTGCATTCTTTCCATGCCGGGTTGGTGGTGAGGGAGAGGAATTATTCACTAGTTTCATCCAGCTTTTGCCAGTGCTGGCTGATGTCCTGCTTTATTACAGGCTTCATCGGCTTGGTTCCGCCGAGGGCCTTTCTTGGTTTTATCGCCTTGGGTCCCGATCCTGCCATGGGCTTGTGGTTTTGAATGGACATAGAAGGAGAACCCAAAGTGGCACTTAATTGTCCCAGAGGTCCACTCTGATAGGGGAGTGGGGGCAGTGTTAGAAACTCAGATACAGTGGTACCTCTACTTACGAATTTAATGCGTTCCGAACGCACATTCGTAAGTAGAAAAAATTTGTAAGTTGAATCCCATAGGAATGCATTGGGAGAAAAAAATTGTAAGTCGAAGCAACCCTATCTAAAAATTCGTAAGTAGAAAAAAAATCCTATCTAAACCGCATCCAAGATGGCGGACGGAGCTCCATTCGTAAGTAGAAACATTTGTAAGTAGAGTTATTCGTAAGTAGAGGTACCACTGTATATAAGCTAGGCGCCAAGTGGCGCCTTAAACTTAGGTTTTTGTCACCACAACAGAATGTCTATTCGCCAGGGGGTTGGACTCGATGACCCTTGGGGTTCCTTCCAGCCCTACAATGCTGTGATTCTATTATCTCAACTACATTGCTTGACTGTAGCTTGCTCTTACAACGATTCACTTGTCCCAGGAGGCAAGGAGGAGAAACATAAGCAGTGGAAATAATGGAATTAACTAGGGACTATGGCAGAAGTTTTTTAACTGTGGCCTGTGAGTTCCATTTGCGTGGCCTGTGGAACGGCTGCAGCACAGTCAGATGTATCTGTACTTTAGTGCTGTACTTCCTTTTCTTGATGTGATGATGGAGGACTAAGATGCTCAGCAAGGGGTCCATGATTCGCTCGGCAGTGCAGGAGCACAAGACATGTATCTTTTGCTGCGCATGAGTCAGCTGGCTCAATGGAGGGGTCAGTCGCCCAGAAATCTCCACATAGTCACAGTTGGACCCGCACCAAGAGCAAAATGCACCTGGCGCCCAGGGAATTTCAAACACTGGGGACAATGACCAATCACCTCTCCCAAGCGGATTTGGGTACCACATCCCATTGCTTTCTGATGCTGCTCATCCACATCCCCTTGCTCCCTGGGTTGGCGGTTGGAGGCCGGATCCTGCCCGAAGGTGTCCAGTTGCTGACTGGTTCGTTTAATCGCCACTGTAAAGCAGGTGACATCCCTTTGTCAGGCCAGGCATAGCACATGAGACCTTCTCTGCATACAAAGCACATGCCCTTCCATTAAGCTGGAGGCCCATCCCTCCTGCACTCTGCTGCTGATGCATGACGACGTTTGGGCTGCAGAGTTGGGTCTGTGGTAGTTGACATAGGGACAGATGGGTTGGTACTTGCTGATGCTCCAAGAACTTGGGTGCTATGAAGAGTAAGCACAGCTCTTCGGCATCAGAATTAGGAACATAGAAAGCTGCCATTGGTCTGTCTAGCTCAGCATTGTTCACACAGACTTGCAGGGTCTCCCAACCCTGCCTGGAAAAGAGACCAGGGATTGAACCCAAGGCCTTCTACATGCAGAGCAGAGGTCCTGCCACTCAGCTACATCCATTGGTCCATCTAGCTCAGTATTGTCTGCACTGATTGGCTACAGCTCTCTAGGGCAGGCATCCCCAAACTGCGGCCCTCCAGATGTTTTGGCCTACAACTCCCATGATCCCTAGCTAACAGGACCAGTGGTCAGGGAAGATGGGAATTGTAGTCCAAAACATCTGGAGGGCCGAAGTTTGGGGATGCCTGCTCTAGGGTTTCAGACCAAGGGTCTTTCCTAACCCTGCCTGGAGATGGTGCTGGGGATTGAATCTGGGACCTTCTGCATGCAAAGCAGATACTCTGCCCCCGAGTTACAGTTCTTCTCCTAAGAGCAGAAGCTGAATTTTGGCCTGTCGCAGAAGCAAAAGGCTCCAAGAGACCCAGTCTGCATCCTGCAATGACTCTTTAGTTTTTTTGCTGCCTCCTGTCAGCTCCATCTGCAGGGCTTTTCTGCTAGGTTCTCGTAGCCTCTCCAAACCCTGCAAAATGAGTTTGAAAAGAGATGACAGGTTGAAGAGGGGGGAAACCCGCCCCCGCAATAAATGCAGCACAGGAGGCCCACCATACCCCTCTATCCCACCAGTCCTTTCCCTTCTTTTGAATCCCATTCTTTTCTTCTTCTTCTTCTTCTTTTAAAAAAAATCCCGCTAGGTGGGAGAGCCTGGGAAGAAGGATCCGTTTGAGGAGAGCGGCTTGAACCTGAGTCCCACGGCAGCGGAGGCCAAAGAGAAAGTGCGGGCCAAGCGGGTGAACAAAAGGGCCCCCCAGATGGACTGGAACAAGAAGCGGGAGATCTTCAGCAACTTCTGAGCCAGCCGAGGAGCTCCTCTCGACTCCTGTTGCGGCTCCCCCCACCCCGGCCTGGAGACATTTGCAAATGAGCATGGGGATGGCGACGGCCGCGCTGTGCCTCCAACGGGCACTGCTCCAAGGCGTGCCAGGCTCTGCTTTTTACCATAGGTTTGTGTTGCTTTGTACAAAGCACATTTCCTCCTCGCCCCCTGCCCCCAGCCTCTTTTATTGTACAAAAGTGGTCACAGAGAGAGAGAGAGATTGAAACTGCAGGGCTCAAACACACAAAACAGGCAACTGTGAAACTGCCACAGTAACAAGCAGGAAAAGCAAGTGGCAATTCTCCTTTCCTTTTTGAATCGCTTAACCTGCAATATTTAGAATGTATTATTTATAGGATCATTTTTATATCATTAATTGTTTGAGCTTCTTCTGCCTCTTCTTGTAGCGATGTCATTTTTTTTTAATGTCACAACCAGAACTTGATAACCAGAGCCTTTCCACTTAACTGGATGCTGCGGTCTGCACTGTGATGGGTTAACAGCAGCTGTTGCCAACCTGGTGCCCTCCAGATGTTCTAGATAATGCCTACTCCTTGCAGCAGCCCTTGGTTTCAGGCAGAAGGGGGCATCAGGTTGGCAGAGACTGCTGGGTTTCCATGTTGGCATCCTCATAAACGTGGTTGCCTGACCATTTTGTGATTGTGCAAGTTTTCTCTGTGGCTTTAAACTTGGACTTTTTATTTTTTAAAGGAGGGGAATTTTTCCCGCCCCTCCATCTGTTCATAGTTAGTGCTTGAAACACCCTGACCCTTTAAGCCTCAGGCACAGCAAGTCCCCTTCTCTTTGCAAATTGTTTTTGCCTTGTTACCACTTTTCAGAACAACTGCGCTTTCCGAAAAGCCCCTTCCCTTCACCACTTTTCAGAACAACCATGCTTTTTGAAAAGTCCCTTCCTTACCAAACGTGGCAAAAGACCACAATTATTTGGTGCACTCAGGTGCAGAAATGCATGCTGTCCCTTGCCAACCCCCTCAGGGCAGGGTAGGGTAGAAGCAAAAAAAAAAAAAGCAGCAAGCACCCCCCTCTTTCTAAATCCTGACATTTATAAGGAACACTAATCTGAATTGGCTGTAGCCAGAAGCTGGAAATAACACTTTTTAGTGAGACTCGGGAGCAGCACAGGAAGACAATTGTATCCATGAAATACTAACATTCCTGGGAGCAGTTCCTCTGGGAGACGGTGTCCTGCTGGCAAATGGACGGGCGTCTCGAGATTTAAGCAGAAGCACCCCCTTTATGTGAAAATTCATTTAACCTCCAACGGCACAACTATTTCCACTTCCAGGCCTTTTGAAAACATGCACCCCATTTCAACATTGCTGATGTTTCAATGGCTGCACCATTAACCAACCTTCCTTTCAGTTTAGCAGCAATATGGTATTTGCACGTATCAGCTGTGCTAAGGAAAGACTGTAGAGGATGGTCACCCCTTTTAACATATGACTACTAACCCTTTCCACAGGCAGTGCCCGGGGTAGGAGATGATGGACAGAGTGGTCCCCAAAGCCATTTTCGGGCCGAGGGCCACATTCCCTTGTGGGCGATCTTCTGGGGGCTGCATACCAGTGGCAGCAGAAACCAGAAGCAAAGGTGGTGGAGCTCACAGGGCTTTTCCCCCTGACCTGCAAAGGTCTGAGGTTCTATACCAACCCTCCCCCTTCTCCATCCATGGAATCCAAAAGGTTTCATTACAGTCCAAGAACATTTCCCAGCCGGGGAAAAGGACTTGATGAAAGCACCAATTAGCACTTGGTTTGAGAAGGGGGAGTGGCCTAGGAAGCATCCTGAGGGCCAGATGGAGAGGCCCGAAGGGCCGCATTTGGTCACTGGGCCTGAGGCACACACCCCCTACAGTCAAAGTCAGATCTCATGCTTTAACCATGACGCGTAATGTTGAATTTAACAAGCTCTGAATGTGTTTTAGCTTCTGCAATGTTCTTTCCAAAGAATAGCTCAGAAGCACAGAATGTGTCTTTTTTGAGACAGCAACACATCCACATCTACTGACCACCTGACCTGCTCATTACCAGCGTTAGGCCCTCTACGTTACTTCCCCCACCCCCCAAATAGAAAGAAGAATTGTTATTAAAGGCAAGGAGGCATGGTAGAGGTTGGATTGCCATCTTTGAGGGATTCTTTAGCTGTGATTCTTGCACTGCAGGGGGTTGGACCATATGACTCTCGGGGTCCCTTCCAACTGTATAATTATATGATTCTGTGATTCCCTAGATCAGTGGTGTCCAAACTTTTTTCAAAGAGGGCCAGATTTGAAGAAGTGAAGGGCCGTGAGGGCCGGCCAAAGCTGTCAACCTTTTTTTTTAGGATTGAAGTTGTTGAGGTTTTTTAGGATTTTACCCTAGGAAATAAACTGCCACAGGGGCCGGATTAAACTGACCGGAGGGCCGGATTAGGCTCCTGAAACAGACTTTGGACATGCCTGCCCTAGATAGATCTTGATGTTGTTATAAGAGGACAAGAGTTGGGAGACGGATTGACCCAAGGGGCCCAGGTCACTGGGAAGTTTCCAGGGAAGTTCTCACCCCTCCCTGTGTTAATTCATGGGAGGGAGTATACTGTTTGGTATGTTTTTTGTGGTAGGCACTGAAATGTCTTGAATCCAGGCCAGAGTGAAAGTGGATAATTCTGGGGTATTGCTCCTACTTACTAAATGAATATGATCCTCCTCAATGAGTGATGTATGTGAACTGTGTGTGAACATAAAAGCGCACACTCCTGTGGAACCTCTACACTAGGCTCTTCTGTTCTTGAGGAGACCCCTTTGCTAATCTGGTGCCCTCTAGCTGTTTTGAACCACAGCTCCCATCAGCCTCAGCAGGCACACCCATGGTTTGGGGCTGATGGGAGTTGTAGTTTGAACATCTGGAGGGCACACAGTTGGCAAAGACTGCTTGAAAGTGATCACATTGCAGCAGCAACTCAGAAATTGTTATCCAAACTCTTCTCCTGATTCTACTAAGTGAGGGAGAAGTAAAAAAAAAAAGGGGGGGGAAGCTAGCTAATGATTTTATAACACTGTTAATCTGGTAAGGGGAGGCAGGTAGGAAGAGTTTTTTCTTCTAGCCTTCTTTAGTGAGACATCACAACCTTTCACACCCAGTATTAAAAAGGAAGCTGGATGGGATGCAGTTTCTTTCATAAAAAGAGGTATGTATGACTAAGCAATTGCCACCCTTTTAATTAGGGCACAAATGTACAACAAGTATTTAAGAAGGGGGGGGGGGACACTTTGTCTTCAGGGATTCTTCAGCTGTGATTCCTGCATGGCAGGGGGTTGAAGGAGATGATCCTTTTGGGCCCCTTCCAACTCTTACACTCCTGATTCTACAATACCCTGCAAGATGACCAAGTGCCCTTTGATATAAGTATACTCTGGGGGCTTTGTGTATGTTTTGCGAATAACTGAGCTGAATAAGGTGCCTTAGATTTGGGGAAATGGCTCCCGTGTAGCAAAGCTGGCTTGGTAAATGGTACCATTCTTTTGTTATGTGATTGGTTTTCAAGAATAACTTTGTATACAGTTTCGTTACAGGCGGTTTTGAGAGAAATGCAAGGTGGAGTATCGGTGTCCATGATGGACAGCCTTGTACTCATAGTCTGCCCCAGGAGTAGCCAAAGTAGTGCTCTCTAGGTGTTGCTGGACTCCATCTCCCATCATATCTCACCATTGGTTGTGTTGGCTGGGGCTTATGGGAATTCTGGTCCACAACATCTGGAGAGCACCACATTAGATACTCTTTGTCCACACCAGCTTTTACCAATCCGATGGTCTCCAGCTATTTTGGACTACAATTCCTATCAGCCCCAGAGCATCAAGTTGGGGGCAGCTGGTCTGGATGCTTGAGAAACGTGCCCTAATTCTGCACCTGAGTTAATCTAATTTAATGCCACATTTTGACTGATTTTGCAGTCTACCTGGCTAGTATAGGAACACCATTGTAGTCCTCACCTCTGTCCCCTCGGAGGCCTACTATCTCTGTCTTCTGAGATAGCACCAGGCATCACCCACCACTTCTGAATTTTATCTCTGTAGGCATGAGAACTAGAAAGCGATCTTCTTAAAAACAACAACCCCCCCTCATATTTCAGATTGATTCCATGGATTTTCAGTGATTATGACCTCAGCAGGCAAGAAGGGTTTGACTACACATCACTGTGCTGATGATTTTTATTTTTTTAAAAAATAAAAAACAGGGTTTCTAGCCCACATGGAATCTGGAGAAATGTCAGGAATGTCTTTCCCCCTTTGGGACTCCTTCTTTGCCAAGCTTTACCAAAACATTCCAATTTGTTTTTAAAAACCATTGCACCATTGAAGACTGTGAAGCTATGTAAAAATAAATATATGTAAATATGACTAATTTGCACAACTCGAGTCTGCAGGCTTGGGATTTTACCGCATTCCCAAACCATTTATTATTGGAGAACAGCTGTACTTGCTGACTCCCAATCCAGCCCCAGTTATGCTCAGCTAGTCCCATAGATGCCCATTAGTATTGAAAGGGGGCTTCCTGCTGATGCCACAGGCAGGGTGTACATTATGGGGCAAATGCAAATAAGAGTGCATGTAGATCTGCCTTCCCCAGCCTGGTGCCCAGATGTTTGGAATAAATATCCCATGATCTTTGGCCATGCTGGCTAGTACTGGTGGGAGTTGAAGTCCAACAACAACAACTGGAGGGCCCCAGGTTGAGTAAGCCTGCCATAAATCTCTCCTGATGACTCGGGACCACTGATTCCAGGAGGATAATGAAATGTTTGAGTGAAAATGTGGCTTCCTGAAGAATGCTCTGCTGAGTCTTCTTTAATTTTTTTTTAAACAAAGAAAACAGTTATTGAGTGAGACTGGTGGTAATTCAGGTATAAGCTAATACCTGCTGATAAGGTTGCTTGAAACTTGATTTTGAGAATGGTGTGAGATTTCTAAAGCTTTTTTGGGGGTGGGGGCGGGGACTGCTTTGATTCCTTAAATGATTGGAGGGCACTTGCTTTTCAAATTAGGCTAAAGTTTTTACCTCCAAAAGAGTTGCCCCCAATGCATTATTAGCAAAGGCACTGAT
Source organism: Zootoca vivipara (assembly GCF_963506605.1). Lineage (NCBI taxonomy): Eukaryota > Metazoa > Chordata > Lepidosauria > Squamata > Lacertidae > Zootoca > Zootoca vivipara. The sequence continues at coordinate 30,704,208 of NC_083289.1, read as the reverse complement.
GCACCAGAGGTGTGTGGGTGTGTGCTACTGCTGCTGCAGTTCCCACCATCCCTGGCCATTGGTCCTGCTGCCTTGGGCTGATGGGAGTTGCAGTCCAGCAACATCTGGAGGGCCACAGAGGAGTTCTCCACCCGTCTGATACATGGAAAGAACATGTTTACATCTGGTCAGTGGAAGATGAAACAGGATGGGAGGCCTTTTGAAAAACGCCTGGATAATACCTTGGGCTCCATGATCGAAGAAAGGTGAAATATAATAGTAAGGAAATGAATGAATGCAGGACTGGTTTGAACAAGGATTTCTAAAGTCATTCTTTAAGGACAGGAGAGGTGTGACAGAAGCACAAATTTGAGGGTTGTGGTACAATTGAAATCTCCTATACAAACCTATACCTATAGAGGTAGCTTTCCCCCTACCCCTTCCCAGAAAGCAAACATCTCAGTCTCTGTTCCGTGGATTGACTCATGACAATTTAAAAGCACGCCTGGCTCTCTTCTCTCTGCCATCCTATATGCTCTGCAGCACTTAACTCAGTTTCTGCACAACTAACCTAGACATTCACTATAAAGTTATAAGAAGAGCTGTTAACTGCATTGTGTAAAAAAATGTATACTAAAATGTCAATAATAAATCTGGTTTCCCATGTACAGCGAGTTTTATGATGTTGGTGTTCAAATTATTATTTCCTTATGGTATCCCTCTCTTCCTCCCATCCAACTTCTGTGTCTGCATGTTTCCTGGCTGTGCCAGATTGCCTCACTTCTAGGTGAATTTAAATTACCAGGGAAACATATTCCAGCCCCTCAAGGAAGGTGCGAAGCAGGGCCAATGAGGGGGTATGGCATAGGGGACAGGGAACAGACAGAAAGGCCTGGAGGCTACTTTCAGATCCTGGGCCCAAGTTCCCCACTCTGGATTAAATCCCCTCTTCTGGGAAACCTGAGCACCAAGCAGAGACTGTTAGACAAAAATCTTATTATAAAAAGAAAAATGTTTATTATATAAAAATAAGAATTACTCTTTAGGTAGATGCAGTTCTCAGCATTTGGCTTATGTCAGGCATCCCCAAACTGCGGCCCTCCAGATGTTTTGGCCTACAACTCCCATGATCCCTAGCTAACAGGACCAGTGGTCAGGGATGATGGGAATTGTAGTCCAAAACATCTGGAGGGCCGAAGTTTGGGGATGCCTGGCTTATGTGATAGGCTATGTAAAGCTCAAGGCTTACACTGTATTCCAAATGCCCCTTTTGCTTGGGACATCTAAAAGGCTTCGTTCTCACATAGGAGAACTCTTACCCAACCTGGTGTCTTCCAGATGTTTTGGACTGCATTTTATGGCTGCACTCTCTGGGGCTGATGGGAGTTGTAGTTCAAAACACCAGGAGGACAATAGATTGGGAGGAAAGCTGATCTAAAATCTCCAAGCCCTGGAGCCCATCAGATACAAGGGGGGGGGAGGGCTGGGAAGATCCCCCCCTCCGTCTCATCTGTTTCTAAACCTCCAACTCTCCCTACCTTGGCAACAGGCTAATTCCTCCATGACGCTGGGACAGGCCTGAATGACATCATCCAGTGGAGCTGGATAACTCCTTTTTGCCTGGTAACTAGCTTATTAGCATTTAAATTGGAAATTCTTCAAGGGCAAAGGCAGCTGACAGAATCCACAAACACTTCTTAGGGAAGAAAATATGACCGGCCTCCCTCACAGTGTGTGTGGAGGCAGGGAGAGGCATAGAGACAAGGAAATACAACACACACTGAGGGCTGGTTGCTCCTCAGGCAGAGGCTCTCAAAGCAGGAGCCTTGCCCTTTCAAAACAAAAGGCCGGAGGATGCCATGTGAGCTGAACCTTAGAAATTTTGGTCAGGCATATATAGCTTATGGCAAAGAGATCTCCAGACATATCAAAACATGTGGACCTTCCACTGACAGGACACAAGCTGAACTTTCTGCTTGTTTTCCTAAGCTCATTTTCACCCCTAAGTAAAGTTTTGCCCATTTTGCCTTCCCCCATCTCCTCTTTCTAGCCACAGGAATACAGCAAAATCTTCATTTAAAAGATACTGGGGGCTGGACTATACTTTTGAAGTAGACTCTCTCATCATTTTAAATACTCATGGCTTTGCCCAAAGAACCATGGGAGCTGTAGTTTGTTAAGGGTGCTGGGAGTTACTGGGAGACCCCCTCTTCCCTTCCAGCTTCAATTCCCAAAGTACTTTCAACCCCCTCTGGGAACTGTAGCTCCATGAGGGGAAAAGGGGGTCTCCTAACAACTCTCAGCACCCTGAACAAGATGCAGCTCCCAGGATTCTTGGGGAAGGGGGCTGGGGGGGGGGAAGCCATGGCTGTTTAAAGTGGCATGTCACTGCTTTAAATGTTTGGTGCTGATGGGCCCTGAGCTAGCTGAACTCAGTTATGTCAAGATGTACACGTGCAACTGATTTCAGTGGGACTCAAGTCCAGCTAACTTAGTCTGGAATCTAGCCCAATATGTTGCACTTATTTAACTACTCTCTGTGTGGCTTCATACTTGGGTTAAGAGGAGTCCTTTCAGGGCAGCCTGGGACACCACACTTAAGTCAACTCTATGGTCCTTTTATGAGGAACAATGCTATTTGGACCCCTCTCACCTGTGCATGGTTTGGAGACCAGGAACAGAGTCATTGCTGTAGTGCCATCAGATTTCAGGGTCAAAATCCCTCTTGCTCAAGCCTCTGGAAGTTCAGCTACAGCATCATCAATCCGTTGGTGGGCCCCCAAATCCTAGTCCCCCAGTATGGTGGCCTGTTCCAGTAAGTGTCGCATCTCTCAGCGCTTCCTCGAAGCCGGACAGATGTCCCTGTTAAGGCATTCACTGCAGCGTGGATTTACAGGTAAGCAGACTTGCTGCCCAAACCCAACAAGAAGCCAGTTTATCTCACTCCAGAGATCTCTAGGAGGAGAAGGAAGGGAAATGTTCATTTATCGCTATTATTAATTTGATTAATCACCCACCCTTCACCCTAAGGGTACAGGAGTTGTAGTTCAGAAAGATTTGAAGGGTCATTGCTTAGCTGCCCTTGGAGCTTAGCTGAAGGCCTAACCCTGTGGTAAATTTTGTAAGGGAGAAGGCAAGCCTTCAGACATTGGGCTCCAAAATGGAATGAGAGGCAGTGAAGATGGCATGTTGACCATAAAGCAAAACTATAAAAACGAAGCCACAGCTCGTAAGCCAAAAACAAACCATGACTTCACATTTTGTTTAGGCTAGCTGCTAAACAAACCATGGCTTGGCATCATGTGTGGCTTAGGTCACTGAATTAAAAAAAAAAGAGAGAGAACATGTGGAGTAAAGAAACAAGTCATAATTGACCCCCGAGTGCCTCACCTGGGGAGCCACTCTTCCAGAGCCAGCCGAGTCTCCTCAGGAAGCTTTGTTTCCTTCTTTGCCCACTTCAACCTGTTGGAAATCCGGTGCACATGTGTGTCCACACCTATGGAAAAGGGTGAGTAGAGTCAGGGGAGAGGAGATCCCATATTCAGTTCCCAGGATAGTTAGAGGATATTTGACCCCTACTTGAAGGAAATGATGGTTTTGTCTTTGAGCGGAGCTTTCCACCAGAGGAGGGCTGGGGGACCTGTGGCCCTACAGATGTTGCTGGACTTCTAACTTCCAGCACCACTGGCTGCTGGCCTAGCTGGCTGATGGGAGTGGGAGTCAGGAAACTAGAAGGCCACAGGTTCTAGATAGTCACTGGGCTGTCAGTAGCAGATACAAGAACATACATAGTCACATAGTACATAGTTAAACTGTGGAACTCACTCCCATTGGAGGCAGTGATGGCCACCAACCTAGGTGACTTTAAAACAGGCATCCCCAAACTGCGGCCCTCCAGATGTTTTGGCCTACAACTCCCATGATCCCTAGCTAAAAGGACCAGTGGTTGGGGAAGATGGGAATTGTAGTCCAAAACATCTGGAGGACCAAAGTTTGGGGATGCTTGCTTTAAAATAATAATAATAATGGCTATCAATGGCTACTGGCCATGATGGCTTTGCTCTGCTTCTAAATTTAGATACAGGTAGGTAGCCGTGTTGGTCTGAGTCGAAGCAAAATAAAAAAAAATTCCTTCAGTAGCACCTTAAAGACCAACTAAGTTTTTATTTTGGTATGAGCTTTCGTGTGCATGCATCTGACGAAGTGTGCATGCACACAAAAGCTCATACCAAAATAAAAACTTAGTTGGTATTTAAGGTGCTACTGAAGGAATTTTTAAAATCTAAATTTAGAGGCAGCAATGCTTCTGAATACCAGCTGTTGAGAACTACAAGAGGGGAGAGGGCTCCACCGGCATTTGGGTAGCCACTGTAAGAAAAGGATGCTGGGCTAAATGGGCCACGGGTCTGATCCAGCAGGTTCTTCTCATGTTCTGAGGGATACAACACAATGCTTTGATTTTGAAAATCAATTGTGATCAAATCATTTGAACATACTAATGTTTTGGATTGCAGAAAATACTGCATTCTCAATTGTGCCTTGCCGGTGTACTGTAAACCAGGGGGTTTCCAAACACTGGTCTGAGGGGATACAGTGGTCCGTGAACTTCATTCTGGTGGTCCAAAGCATGCCTGTGAAGATCAGGACCTGCTGCTGTGAAGTGGCAGGTGGAAGGAAGTAACTTTTGGAACCAGAAATGGAAATTTCAACATCCTTATTAGGCAAAGACCTTTATTAGGCCAACCCAAACAGTCTGGCTAGCTGGTAAGCAAAAGTGGGGGGGAGGGGGGGAAATGTCCCCTTTTAATGTCCTGAGTCTGCATTTTGTAAGAGTCTTACGTCAGAAGGTGGGAGGAGGCATTCAGAAGAGGCTCCTAGGTCCCATGCAATGTATCAGGTTGCCTCAAGGCCTCGAATGTAACAATGGCTGATTCACCACCTTTGAAATTACTGGGCACTGTCACCCAGGACTGCCGCCATCTCTGGGCAAAACACAAAGGCTCCTTGATTAATCGGGAAGGAATTCCACCAGAGAACCCCAAATGATATTCTCCCCACTCTCAGTTTTTAATCAACTGGTTCCTGAAGTCCCATTCATCAAGAATCAGCCCTCCCAGGTTTCCTGTAACCAGCAGCCTAAAATGTTAATTGCAAGTACTGTTAAAATAAAAAAAAGGTGGGTTGGTGCAAGCATGGGCCATGGAGCCACAGCGCCACCTCCTGCCTATAGCAGGATTGTACCACATTCCCAAAATTCAAGGTAGGCAAAAGTGACGAAGCCTCCTCACAGGAACTGTTTCGAAGTGACAGCTATTCATTTGAAAAGCACAGGCGCGACATAGATTCTGACACTGAATTCAATGGGGCTGCTGAGTAGACATGGTTACGATTGCTCTGTAAGTGCGTGAGCCACAAAGGGCCCATTTCACCTCTGCTTCAGGTGGCCTTAGACAAAACACTCAAGGGGTGTGTGAAGCAAGACTGGTGAGGGTGTGTAGCCTGGGGAATGTTCCAAGGGCCAGATAGATAGGCCCAAAGGGCCACATTTGGCCCCTAGGCCCAAGAGTCCCCATCCCGGGTCCTTCTAGAAGCTCCAGTTCCTAGAGCAAATGAGTTGGGACTGCTAAGAGAAAAATGGGAACAGTACCGATTCCAGAGACGTCCTGCCAGGCAATGTCCATCACCAAATGGGCCATCTTGGGTCCAACCCCTGGGAGTTTCACCAGCTCCGCCACAGTCCTTGGGATGTCTCCAGCATAGTCCTGCTTCAGAATTGCTGTGGTCTGCTTGATGTAGCTCACTTTCCGCTGTAGTCAGTGAAAAATGGGGGGATGCGCGCTGGGGGTTTAGCCAGCTGACAAAGAAGGCCTCAAGCAATGGAGGGAATAAGGGGGCTGACTGTGAGGAATGAGAGGCCCGGACGAAAGCAGGGGCCACAATGACAATGGAATCTAGCAGGGATGTGCTTTCAGAACCGCAAGGCAGGAAGGATTATTATGCCCCTTGGTAAGGAGGCCTCTCTGGTCTTGTAATTAAGATCTTGAACCTGTTTGCTTGTTTCCTCCTCCCATCCAATCTATTTTCCTTTTGTGCTGTTGATTACTTAATTTTGAAATACAGGAAGCCCACAACTTGCGCACATTTAACTTGTGCGCATTCAGCTTTACATGCATGGCAATTTTTTTATTTAAAAAAGAAGTGGGAAGTGGTTGGGGTTCTGTGAAAAATGACTTTGGCAATACCACCTCCATTAAACCCAGTGAGTTTTGAGTACACACAATTTTGGCTTTAGGTGCCATCCCTGGAATGTAAGCCCCATGTACGTTGTGGGCTTACCGTAATAGAAAAATTATGCTATTTCATGCTACAGCCGAGAAAGCATTAAACAGTCCTAAATTAAATCTTTGCTCCATATGATTTGTAAAGGCGGGTGGGGTACATAAACTTGCAAATTGTTCTGATTTCTGTCTCCCCTCCCTTAATCTTACTACCGTGTTTCTCCGAAAATAAGACACCGTCTTATATTTATTTTTCTTCAAAAAACACACACACTATGGCTTATTTTCAGGGGATGTATTATTTTTACTCCTCCTCCTCCTCCTGCCATGGCCGGCATTGCTGCTGCGCCTATCACTAGGTCCTATTTTCGGGGTATGGCTTATATTCCTTGAATGCTTAAAAATCCTGCTACGGCTTATTTTATGGCTACATCTTATTTTCAGAGAAACAGGGTATTTCTGTAAGTTTAGACATCAAAGTGACATACCATATTGTATTAAACCACTCGTGTTCCTTCAGCATTTTGGGAGGGTACCACTTAGGGACTAATATCAATTTTGCTCCTCTTAAGAAGTCTCCAGCTAGGGTAAGATGCTCTGAATGTACAACATTTTTCAGATACCCCACGAGAATCTTAATGGGTTTGGTGGTATGAAAGAACCAATTACAGTTAAACTGTGGAATCCACTCTTACAGGAGGCAGGGAGAGCCATCAATTTGCTCTGCATGGCTTCAAAAGAGGATTAGACGAATTCATAGAGGAGGATAAGGCTATCAATGGCCACAATCCACAATGGCTATGCTCTACCTCCACTGTCAGAGGCAGGAAGCTTCTGAACACAAGCTGCTGGGAATTGGAAGTGGGGAGAGCTGTTGTATTCTAGGCCTGCTTGTATGCTTTCCATTGGGGCATCTGGTTGGTCACTGTGAGAACAGGATGCTGGGCTAGATTGGCTCCCTTTGGCCTGACCCAGCAGCTATGATCTTCAGTCGTTCATATTTTCTAAAGTCTTTAAAGCTCTTCTCCCAACAGTTTATAAGAACCTTACTGCAACTCTGCCAAACACAAATATAACCAGCTTCATTTCCTCAAAATGCCCAGCACTGATTACTAAGATTAGAGCAATAAAAATATTGGCTTAATGCTCTTCCTATTCTCTCAAATGGCTCACCTTCCAAAACCCCACAGGGTAGATGAGCTGGCCTAGAGTCACGTCATCAGTCTCCAAGATGTTGTCCACAGTGAGGCCATGCTCCCTCAGGCGCATCATGGCTGCCGAAGTCACCTGATCTTTGGTTTGGCTGGAGAGCATGAGTGACAAGAGGACCTGGTAGCGCCTAACCTACAGTATGGTATGGAGATGGAGGGTTGTCATCACAGGATATCATATTTCATCAGATCTACTTCGTTTTTTTTACTAGAACCACCTAGGGGCCATATTCCCCGATAGGCAACATATGCCAGTAATGGGCAGGGCCAAAAGCAAAAGTAGTTGGAGCAATGGACGTGGCTAGAGCCTTTACACCCCAGCTATGTAAAAGCCAGAGGTTTCTACACAGACAGATTTCTCTGCTGTCTTCCATCCAGGTAAATGGATGGAAACATTATCAGGATTCAAGGGCACATCTCAGCCAGGCAAAAACACTCAAGGAGGGTGCAGAGCAGGGCCAGTGAGTGGTTAGCTTTCCTAGCTTCAGGTGGGAAAAACCATGTTATCATTGTTAAAACCAGATCTGTTCTACAAACAGATCTCAACCTCTACCTGCTGCCCAGTCCTGCTCTATGAGGGCAGGAAGGCAGACAATGCAACCTGCCAAGATCCTTCCTGCTCCTAAATATGTGCAGTTCAGCTCATTCGAGCTCCAGGTCTCTCTCCTCACCTCTGGAGGAGCATCACTGTCAAAGCATTTCCCAGCACCCATCTGGTCCACAGGGGCATCTCTCTCCTTCCTCATTTCCCGGATGTTGCTCAGCTGCTGCTCCCAGTTTTTGGGTGCCCACTTCTGCTTCTTGCCCTCTGCTTCGTTTGTCTTGCCCAAACCATTTCCTCCGGGAGAGTCATAGGCAACACTGACTGTCTTCTGCTTTTGGTGGATCTTCGTGCAGAAGGTTTCACTCAGTGCAGGAACACATCCTTCTCCCCCTTGCAAAAAAAACAGAGGGAGAGAATATAGAACTGCAGTGAAGTTTAAATTGCCATTGGATACGATTTAGCTACCAGGCTAAGTTCAAGGTGCTGGTTCTGATTGATTGCATTTATATCCCATCTGTTTTCCCAATAGCTCACAGTGGCTCAAACCCACGACCCAGAGATTAAGTGTCTCATGCTATACCAATTGCATGCACAAAGCCACCTTCCCACCTTTGGTAGAGCATTTGCTTTGAGCACAGAAGGCCCCAAATTTAATCCTCAATGGCATCTCCAAGTGCAGCTGGAAGAAAAACCCCTTGTCTGGAACCACCAATGGATGCAGCTCAGTGGCAGAGCACCTGCTTTCATACTCTCCAACATTTCTCCGATGAAAATAGACGTCCCATTTCATAACGATAATTTTACTATTTATACCCCACACATTTTACTGGGTTGCCCTAGCCACTCTGGTCAGCTTCCAACATATATAAAAACACAGTAAGACATTAAACATTAAAAAAACCCTTCCCTATACAGAATTGCCTTCAGACGGCTCGGGGGTCGGATAACTCCATATCCTCCAACATTTCTCCAATGAAAATAGGGACATCCTAAGGAAAAGTGGTACATTCCAGGATCAAATCAGAAACCGGGACGGCTTCTCTAAATCAGGGACGTCCCTGGAAAAGAGAGACACTTGGAGGGTCTGTGCTTTGCATGCAGAAGGTCCCAGCATCAATCCCCAGCAGCACCTGCAGATAGGACGGGGGGGGGGCGTAAAAGTTCCCCGCCTAAAACCCTAGAGAGCCATTGCTGCCAATTCCTGTAGGCAAAACTACGCTAGGTAGTCCAATGCTCTGACTCAATATAGGTCTCAGGGGGCTCAGCCCACGCCCCCTGGCTCTTGCTCCCAGAGCCAAGAAGCCTCCCCGCACCCCCTTGCCGAGTCTGACCTCTCCTTTTGCTCAGCTGCAGCCGGGTGGAGACCCCGCGACTCGCGCACATGCCTCCGCCTGCAGCCCAGAACTACAAGCCCCACAATGCCCCGCGGCGGCCGCCGGCGCTTTCACCGTCTCTGCCTCGCACACCAAGCCGGAAGTGGACCCGCGTTTCCGGTGGAAGGGGGCGGGGTCTATGGGCTGAGGAGGAGGCGGCGGCGGCGGCGAGTGGGACGGGGGGTGGGTTTCGGAGTGTATGTGTTTATGTGGGGGGCTAGGAGCATAGGAGGTGAGTAGCCTCACTGGGAGCAATGGGTGTCATGGGGATAACAAGGTGCTGGGGGCTCTGGAGCGAATTGGGGGATGGGAAGGAGGGAGCAGCAAGCCTCTTGCCCTCCCCCCACTGACTTTCTCCCCACCTGGCCTACCTCACAGGGTGGTTGTGAGGGTATAATTTTTTTTGTCGGGGAGGATAGAGACTGTGTGCACGTCCTGCCTATTGCTCCTTGGAGGGAAGCTAGGATGTAAATAAATATGTAAACATGTAATGCCTGGATGGTTGCAAAGTTGTGTTGTCTGTGGGGACAGCCTGGACACCCTCATCGGGCTGTTGTGACGATAAAGGTTTTGGGGTGCGGCTTAGACCCATGTGCGGCTTCCTTTGGCTGCATTGATTGGAAAAGGCTTAACGGAAATGGTTTGAAACGTGTAACAACAGCTGTGGCATGAGGGTGTTTTGTAGAGACAAATAATGAATTAGCTTCTGCAAAGACAGAGGTGGTGGTGGTGTCACCAAGATTCCCAGTGATGTCCTGGGTTTGTCTTACCGCTGTGAGCATGATAGGAGCAAATCTATGCATGTGTTTTGCAATCTTTTAACTTGCAGGCCAGTTTTAGAGAGGTGCGTGTGCTGCTAGCAAGCAATGCATTATACCATTGTGACACTGAGTTCTGCAGAATTTGTTGTGCATGGAAACAACTTTCGGAATGGTGGCCCTCCTGCTAGTCTTCTGTTAAGAGTCTTGTAGTGGCACTGAGATATTTGGACCAGCCAAGGTGCTCTGGTGAAGTGGATGTAGCTGTATAACCTGCTTCAGGGGGTTGTGGCGAGGACAAGAACTGTAAAGCACTTTTATGTTGGAAGTAGCATAGTGGGAAAATACTCAAGATAACTACAATAAATGAAATAAGAGCTGTTTCAATAAAATCTGTAATAGTAGTAGTAATAGTAGGCATCTAGTAGTAGTAGTAGGCATCTGTCTTGAGAGACAATGGAGGGCACCTCCAGAGGTGAAGTCAAACCGCTGCATTAGCAGCACTGAAGTGACCTCCCCTGGCCCCAAGTCTGGGCAGTGTGTATGGAAGTCCTGGGCTGCCCAGATGGCAAGACCCCCTTCTCTTTCTCGCTGATGTAGTCCAAAGGAAAGCAGAGCAATATGTTTGGCACTACCTTGGCTGCAGGAGTTGCCAGGAGCAGGTGTACAAGGCGTCTTAGGGACTCCACTCTGGTTTTATGTAGGGTTTACTCCTTAGCCTTTTCTTCTCTCAAAGTTATCCCACAAGGCAGTGGAGGTTTAGAATCAGAGTTTTCTTTCTCCTAATTGGGCTACCTTCCCAGGTTGATGAGCCCCATCTGCCCCTCACTTCTGTCACTACAGCATGTGTAGAAACCACATTTTTGACAATTGGACCCACAGTTGGTCTTGTCTGGTCAATCCACCAGAGCCTGTCTTTGTATGCAGGGAAAGTCCCTAACTCATCGAGGGTTCGAGACTCATGGGTTACCCTCACCTGGTTAAGCTGGGCAGTCAAAGCCATTCCTGGGGTGTGGCCACTGTTGCATGCTGACAGCTTCTAGGAGCCACAGGTGAGTGCAGGTTGGGGACCAAAGGTGGACAAACTACCTCAGAAGAATCATGGCGTGTCTTCCACCAGAGGTACTGTCCCTCTCCTAACACCCCATCTATTAAAAGAAAAGAGAGCTGTTTGACAATGGAACAGATGATCTCAGGAGGTGGTGGACTCTCCGTCATTAGAGGTTTTTACACAGAAGTTGGATGACCATCTGATTATTTAGCTGTGATTACTGCATTGCAGGGGGTTGAGAAAGATGACCCTTGGGACCCCTTCCAGTTCTACAGTTTTGTGATTCTATGACTTTGGTTTGCATAGCCTCCCTCCTGTCCCCAAAGACCAACAAATTTATTGTGACAGGGGCATTTGATTTTGTTATAGTGAATATGCCTGTTTTACCATGTCACTTTGTTCCTATTTCAATTGGAAGATGGTTTATGAATCTTATTAAATTTATATATTATCTTTCCTCCAAAGAGCCTAAGGCAACGTACACCCGCTGCCCTGCATCTTATTTTCCCCAACAACCTTGTGAGGTAGGTTGGGCGGAGAGACAGAATCACTGGTTGAAAGTCACCCAGTGAGTTTCAGTGCTTGAGGAGAGAATTGAACCAGAGGCTCCCAAGTACAACACTTTTAACTGCTATGCCACACTCACTCTCTGGGGGGTACATAGGAAGTTGCCTTATACTGAGTCAGATCCTGAGTCTAGCTCAGAATACTGACTGGCAGCGGCTTTCAGGATTTCTGGGAGGGGCTATTTCCCAGCTCTACCTAGAAAAGCCAAGGATTGAACCTGGGAATTTCTGTGTGCAAAGCAAATGCTCTACCACTCCAAATATGATATGCTCATAATATAAATGGATGATTTACTCTGGCTTTGCAGTCTCTGTCACATGAGGCTCCGATCCAGTGCTTAGCAGGTGCTTTGATGAGCATGTGGAACTACACCCAGTGAGCTCTTGGAGCAGCTTATGCATTCTATTGGATGCACACATGACACTGTCTTCAAGGAGTGGAAGGGGCAACCTCTGCTTTTATGGCACACGCTGTGTACCTATGGAGCATCTGTGTTGCACTAACTATATGAAGAAATGTGAGGCTTTTGACTGTGTTCTGCTGATGGTGCCATCCTCTGTCTTCTACTTGCACAGGTTCCTTGATTCTTTCTTAGTTAACGATGGCAAAGCCACAAAGCAAAGATCCTGGCCTAAAGGAGAAGTTCAAGAATCTCTTAGGACTTGGGAATTCCAAATCCAATTCCAAGTCATCGGAAGGAAAGCAAACAGAATTTATTATCACAGCAGAAATACTCAAGGTAACACACGGATATACCGGATGCCTGATTTACATCAGTATCTGGAAATTAAAAGAGGGCAAAGGCTACCTAAGCAGGTTAAACACAGGAGGCAGAGAGGCAGTGTCCTGTTCTATGGTGTGGCAAGCCCAAGGATGGGTACAGAGCTAGGCAGGGCTCAGGCTGGGTGCTAGACCAGTTGAGGCAAGGCTAACAAAAAGCTCAAATGGAGGCTGAGTCCAAGATAAGGTGGGGGCTACATCCAAAGTGTTAGCTTCACCCATGCTGGAAGGTGGTATTTTATCTAAAGCACTCCAGTAGCCTCTTACTGGCTCTTTTTGATGACACTGCATTTATCTACCTGTAAATTATGATCAGTGCCATCTGTTTGCTTGCTGTTGAGAGTTCTGGCAGTCTCTTTGTATGGCGACAATATGCTGATCATTGGCCATGACCCCACACAAGAAGAGATCACAAAAGCAGAGGAATTGTTTTATTTGAGCTCAGTGTTGCCATTGAGAAAGCACATACACATCTTAAATCAAAAGCAAATTAGTTTAGGTATTAATCACATTTTTTTACCCTGTCCTTGCTTGTGGGGCTCAGAACAGCATTTTAGCTGTGAGGTTAATCAAGCTGCAAGCAACCTGTGATGGTTTAAAGCTGCCTTCTTTTCCTTTCAGGAACTGAGCGTAGAATCTGGCTTGAACAATCGGATAAGAGCAATCGGTCAAATCTGCGAGGTAGCAAAAACTAGAAAGTTTGAAGAAGTGAGTACATGGGCAGAAAACTGATGAATATATAAGGAGGTTACACCAAAATGCCCCTTCCCCACCATGGACAGTGAGGTGTGAATGCGGGGGGTAACCTGGAGTTTTCTGTGCCTTCAGCATGCAGTGGAAGCCATCTGGAAAGTGGTTGCTGATATGCTGCAGCCCGACCGACCAGCTGAAGCCAGGCATGCTGTGCTCCACCTCCTGAAGGCAATTATTCAAGGGCAGGTAAGACACAGAGTGCACCTGAGGCATGCAGAACCTAGACACTGTGAATGGCACTATGGACTAGCAGAAAACATGATTTCCAAATTCCAGTAGCCACAATTTGTCAAGAAGCCACTCCTCTCATCTTTTAGGGCGAGGGGCTCGGTATCCTCCGAGCTCACTTTTTCAAAGTGATTAAAGATTATCCTTCTAATGAAGACATGCACGAACGGCTTGAAGTGTTCAAGGCTCTTACGGATAACGGAAAATGCGTAACGTATTTGGAAGAAAATTTGGGTATGTCCCCTTTTTAGCCACTAATTTAATCATGGCAAATTCTTGCTCAGAGAGGAGAGTGACCAAAACCTGCAATGTGTCTTAGTTTCATAATAATGGAACATTCAATTTACTTGTGCTATACAAAAAAATATTATTAGTTAATATGCTTTGCATGTAGAAGGTTCCCGGTTCAGTCACTGAACTGAACTTCTACATAGGGCTAGGAGTGTCTGCAACCCTGGAGAGCTGCTGCCAGTCAGTGTCAGCAAGACTGAGCTAGATGGACAAGACTGAATAAAAGGAACCAATGGCTCGACTTGGTATAAGGCAGCTTCCTATGTTCCTGTAAGTTAACCCCCTAATAATGAATCCCAGATCTGAATCATACATAGTTTGACACAGAGGCAGGTTTAAAGGTCAATGAAATAAATACAGCAACATAGGTCTCCTCTATGGGTGGGCTGGTGGTATTTCCTTCATGCTTGAGGACTTCCCAGGAGTCTTGGCTGCTCACTAGTGGAAGCAGAATGCTAACCCAGAAGTACCTTTGACCTGGTCTAGCAAGGCGGTTCTGATGTCCCTGCAATAAGACATATCTGGTGAATATCTGGATGGGTCAGGCAGAAGCACGAGAGGTACATCTGTCATGGCTGTGAAACACCACCTGGGGTTCAGAAAACAGGAGGTGTTTCAGCAAGTTGAAAACAAGTTAATTTGCAGTGATTTTGTTTCCAGGCTGCATTCCTCTTTTCTTCTCCTTCAGCTGAATTTGTCCTTCAGTGGATGGATATTGGTTTGACTTCAGAGTTCCTGCTGGTGCTGGTCAACCTAGTCAAGTTCAATAGCTGCTACTTGGATGAATATATCGCTGACATGGTCAAGTAAGGCTAATCTTTAAACCCTCTCTTGGTTCTAAGAAACCCTGTTTGAGGGTTAAATTGGCAGTCTGACCTCCATGAGGACTCCATATTTTCATCTCTAGGTAGGGCTGGGAAAGACCCCTGCCTGAAACCTTGGATTGCTGCTGCCAATAAGTGCTGATGATACTGAGCTAGATGGACCAATGGTCTGACTAGGTAGAAGGCAGCTTCCTATGTGCCTAATCATAAGTGCATGATGATAAAGGAGAATTCGGACAGAGCAACCAGCTCTTGTATCTCTGGGATGGGGGCTTCCTGGTAGGGTTGAGCACGTAGATTTAGAAATTTTGCCCTGGAGGGATAGATTTTTATTTTTATGTTTTTCTTTCCTACAGCATGATTTGCCTCTTGTGCATTCAGACATCTTCTGCAGTTGACATTGAGGTCAGTAGTTATGTGTAATATTATGGGTGTTAGGACAAAGTGTCATTATAAAGAGGAGAGCAATATTTTTGGTGCAATCCCATGGCTGGAATTCCCTCCAGAATCCTCTGGGATGTCAAACCTTTCTCTCTCAACAATCCCTCCCTGGAACCAACTTATTCTGTTAATTTGTTGTTTGTTGTCTCAAGTGGAAACAATATTCCCCTTCTCTTGATTATTAGCAGTGGGGGTGTGGTTTGGGACAGAGTTGAAGCTGGACTGTAAAATCTCAGCTGTGGAACTCTCTTCCTACTGAAATTAGAGATATCCCCTCGCTGCTGGACTTCAGATGCATGACTAAGATTTTCCTGGTTCAGCAGGCATGTAAATGTAGTTCTCTGTTTCTGTCTGTTTGAGAGCCCGCGTGGTAAAGTGGTTAGGGTGTTGGGCTAGGACCTGAGAGACCAGGGTTCAAATCCCCGTTCTGCCAGGAAGCTCACTGACTGACCTTGAGCTCAGTCACTGCCTCTCACCTAGCCTACCACAGCCTAGCCTGTTGTTGTGGGGATTAGAGATGCGGGTGGCACTGTGGTATAAACCACTGAGCCTTCTGGGCTTGCCAATCGGAAGATCGGCAGTTTGAACCCGTGCTACAGGGTGAGCTCCCGTTGCTCTGTCCCAGCTTCTGCCAACCTAGCGGTTCAAAAGCATACCAGTGCAAGTAGATAAATAGGTACCACTGTGGCGGGAAGGTAAACAGCGTTTCTGTGCGGTGTTCCGTTGTACCAGAAGCAGTTTAGTCATGCTGGCCACATGACCTGGAAAGCTGTCTGTGGACAAACACCGGCTCCCTTGGCCTGAAAGCCAGATGAGCGCCACACCCAATAGTTGCCTTTGACTGGACTTAACCATCCAGGGGTACTTTACCTTTAACTTGTGGGGATGAACTGAGGAGTAGGAGGACCATGTACACTACAGTGGAACCTCAGTTTATGAACACCTCGGTTCACGAATTTTTGGTTTACGAACGCCGCAGACCCATCTGGAACGGATTAATTCACTTTCCATTACTTTCAATGGGAAAATTCGCTTCAGTTTATGAACGCTTCAGTTTATGAACAGACTTCTGGAACCAATTACACCCATACTTCGGGTTAAGTACGCTTCAGGTTGAGTACCCCGCGGACCCATCTGGGATGGATTAATTCACTTTCCATTACTTTCAATGGGAAAGTTCGCTTCAGTTTATGAGCGCTTCAGTTTAAGTACTCCACGGACCGTCTCGAACAGATTAATCCACTTTCCATTACTTTCAATGGGAAAGTTCGCTTCAGTTTATGAATGCTTCAGTTTATGAACAGACTTCTGGAACCAATTGTGTTCATAAACCGAGGTACCACTGTACTTAAAGCTCATCAGAGGGGGAAAAAAGAGAGATATAAGTGCATTTTTAAAAAAGTGAATTTTAATTGTTCTTGTTCTTTGTATTTCTTTTTAAAAAGTACTTCATGTGTTTCATTTGGAAATCCTGAAAATTAAGTGTTTAAAAGTACCTGAAATAAATAAGATTGATGATACAATTCCAAGGCAATCACATTCCTTTTCTCCCTTCTCAGGTTTCCCTGCAGGTCCTTGACGCCGTGGTCTGCTACAACTGCTTGCCTTCGGAAACCCTCCCAGTCTTCATAATCACCTTGTGCCGGACGATCAATGTGAAGGAACTCTGTGAGCCTTGCTGGAAGGTCTGTTATCTTGCCAGTACTCTGGGTAGATGGCAGTTCAGTGGTCCTGGGGGAGAAAAGGCTGAATATAGGAAGCTATTTAGCCACGTAGGCCAGGGCATTCTCCTCTGGTTGGTTGGCTGCTGGCAGCTGTCCAGTGTCTCATCCAGGAGCACTTTCCCAGCACCTGCCACTTGATCAGGGAAGGACTGTATCTGAGTGGGTAGAGCACCATCTTTGCACACATAATAATAGAATAGATTCATAGAACTGTAGAGTTGGAAGGCACCCCCAGGGGTCATCTGGCCCAACCCCCTGCAATGCAGGAATCACAGCTAAAGAATGCTTGGGAGATGGCGATCAGATCTTTCTTTAAAACCTCCAGTGAAGGAGAGTCCACCACCTTCCCAGGTAGTCTGCTCCACTGTTTCAACGGTTCTTAGCATCAGAAACTTCTGCCTACTGTTGAGTCACAGAAGCATAGAATCACTGAATTGCATAGTTGGAAGGGACCCCAAGGGTTATCTAGTCCAACACCAGGAGGTCAGTAACTGGTCCAGCTACCCCCAAGGCTTCTGCATGCATTCACTGTGCTGAAAAACCAAAGGTGGCGTTTTGCACCAAGATCATTCTTGCATTATCTTTTCCAAACTGTTAAACTTGATGATTCAATATCTTGCAACTAGAATTGTTTAAATCTTGTATAGTTTCCTTATTCGTACTGCAGGGTTTTGTACCAGACTTTGCACTTTCCATATTTTTTCAGTGCATAAATTTTGTGCATTTCTCTTTTTTTGTCAGTTTGTGTGTGTGTGCATGTATGTGCGTGTGCAGAATTCTGAGGGCTTTGCTTCCGTTTAACAACATGCTTCTGTTTGTCCTTCAGCTCATGCGCAATCTGTTAGGAACTCACTTGGGGCACAGTGCCATTTACAACATGTGCCGGATCATGGAGGACAGGTACATCTGTGCCGCCTGCTGAAACCTCTGCTTTCCCTGGGGCTGGGAGCAAGCACAAAGTTGGGTGCCGCACTGGTACAAGAGAACTACTTTAATGCTGCCCGAAAGATTGTAGGGGTACAGGGCTTAGCCCCACTCTTGACATCCCAGAGCAGGCAGCTGGACTTGCAAGCTTTGCATGGAATGCTTTGAGACCAATGCTCAGTGGCAGTTCCTGAGCAAGGCTTGGATAGGGCTGTCTTAGCAGCTATCCAGACACAGAGAAGAGCATGAGCTCTTGATATTCCCCCCCCCAAGTCCTACTACAGGCAACTCCCTATTTACACAGGGGTTATAATCCGAGGCACTGCACGTTTAAGTGAAATCACGTGTATTGGGAACACAGTTGAAAAATCCTGCAAACGCCACAATCACTCCCTCCAAACCTCCTTACTCAAACTCTCCGTAGGCCTCAGGTCGGTGCAAGGGCTCCTGGGTTTGCACTTGCAAAGGCTTGTGGGATTGCTAGATGCTGTGTTCGCACCATTTCTGCTGTTTATTCACTCTTTTAGGGCCGTTTTTGCAAAACTTGCAGGTTTGCAGCGATGCACGACCATGTATGACTTGAATGCGCGTAAATGGGGAGTTGCCTGTATATTGTCATCACTTTTGAAGTTTTAGAAATCCAGGTGACACTGACCCCCATAGGGCCAGATGTGCACCGCAAGGAGGTTGGGAGGAGTGGACTTGTGCTGATAGGAGAAAAAAAAGAATGATGGCTCTGGGCGGGCCCCCCTCCCTCCCCCCTCCCCCTTTCCCACTACTACTGATTTAAGGAAGATCCTGAAGCCGAAGCCTGAGACCCACTAATTGTGGTCAAAATTCCCGTCTTTGCAGGACCTACATGGTAGATGCCGCACTGCTGAGAGGGGCTGTGTTTTTCGTGGGCATGGCCTTGTGGGGAGCGCACAGGCTGCAGTCACTCAGGAATTCGCCAACTTCAGTGCTGCCCTCCTTTCTGAAGGTAATTCTGAGCCCTTCGAACCAGGGTCATGTAGGTGATAGATGGTGGAGGTTTAGATTAAAATCCTGGCTCAGGTGTGAAGTTTGCTGGGTGACCTTAGGCTTATTACTGCCTCTTAGACTAACCTACCTAATAGGGTTGTTGTGAGAGGATCCATGTACAATGCTCCTCAAAGAAAGGATAAAATGCAATAAACAAATATTGGGGAACGCGAAATCAGAGGGAACCTATGGGCTACTGAGCTGAAGCCCCTCTCCATAACGGTTGAAAAGTTTGCTGTTTCTCTTGCTATAAGAAAGCTTCACAAGCAGCAAGGGCGGAGGTGTGTTGGAAGAAGCCAAAGATACCTGCACTCACAGCCTGCTATTTCATCTGTGACTACACTGCCGTTCAGCATGGTTCAGTTGCACCACTTACAGCCTTTTCGTTTTTGGCTGCAAATTGTCTGTATAGTGAGTTTGTCAGGGCTCAGAAGTTCCTTTCTTTACTCCTGAGTAGCAGCCTGCACTTTCTGATCTTGCTTGTGTACCTGAAGTCTCTCTGGCAGTTTTTCCACACGCGTCATTAGTTTTGGATGGCAGGGTTGCATAGCTAGTAGAATCTACCTTTTCACTTTAAGCCATGAAGTGCATCACCTAAAACCAGGTGCAAAATCATGGCTAAGGAAGGCGGACATAGAATTGCAAAGTGTGGTGGAACCCAAGCTTTCCCGATTTCAGCAGACTAATTTAGAAGGGGGGGGGAAATACTTTTTGTTGTTGCTATTGTTACAACTGTTGGGAATTGGAAACCGTTTCTGTTCTACAAATCACTTGGGAGGTCTCCAAGGAAACCTTGATCTCCCTTCTGACCACTCCAGTTGTGTGGCACCTAACATACTATTCTGGGTGCTTCCTTCTTGAAGTGTCCTATCCCAGTAGAACCAGCAAATGAGCCCTCTGTCATTCAGGTGTTCCCGATATGTCAGTTCCTTACTTGAGGCTTTCTCTCCCCCTTCCAGGCCATGACGAGTCCGAATACCATTGTGTCTTATGAAATAGTCCTTTCCATCACAAGGCTGATCAAAAAATATGGGAAGGACCTCCAGGCAGTCACTTGGGACATCCTCCTGAATATCATCGAGCGGCTGCTTCAGCAGCTGCAGGTAAATGGGAAGCCCCTTTTGTTTTATTTTTAATACTGTTTTTGTAAATGTAACAGAAAAAAAGAGAACCACCGCCAGCTGGCATTACGAATAAAAATATTCTGACTTAAACATACTAATTTAGAAAGTCCATATGTCCAAATGGCATCCAAATGAGAGCAAAGATGATAAGCTATACTGTCAAGCACAGATAGGGCAGTATGGTCTTCAGACTGCTGAATAGCAGATGATGGTGATGATGGTGATAATAATAATGATATTTATATGCCGCTCACCTGACTGGGTTGAGTGCTTATTTTTCCAGCCTTGTAATAGCAGTCTCTGCAGCCATAAGGTCTCACAGAATCAATGTTTGTTGTTCTAACACCATGGAATAGAATTTAAAGAGGCTATTTTGTATGTGTTCTGGGGGGGAGGGGTGCAAAATGGCAGAGTTATTGGAGTAGGAATGGAGAAGGGTTTCACTTTCTTTAATTTCTAGCCTGTACCTGCCTGTTCTGTGTCTTTCCAAGCGTCAATAAAGGATAGAGGCATAGGAGACTCTTTGACACTTCCTTCCAAGTCAAAACATTCAGAGTCTAGTGGCACCTTAAAGACATCACAATTTTTTAAATGACATAAGCTTTTGTGGACTCAGCCCCCTTCATCATGTGTATGAAGTGAAATTTTAGTTGACAGATACATGGGGAAGAAAATTGTAAGGTGGAAGTTGAATTACAATGAAATGTGATAATTAGAGCTTAAATCTTATGTTACATAGACACCCTTTTTATTGTAGCCAATTGGTGACGTGGCTGAGATGATTGTATTAATACTTGTAGTGGGGCAGGGAACCATTGGCAAGAAACAGTCATTGATAACACAGATATTCCAGCATTGGTAACCTAATTGATGCACATGTAGTGTGATAAAAGTTCTTTTGTTTTGATTTAGCCTGCAAGTGACTGCATTGAGATTCTCGAGGGCTAATCAAGTTGCGTTTTCTTCCTTTCAGACCTTGGAGAGCCAGGAGCTGAAATCCATTGTCCATGACTTGCTGACCACTGTGGAGGAACTATGCGACCAGAATGACTTCCATGGCTCTAAGAAACATTACTTTGAGCTTGTGGAGAGATGTGCAAATCAGAGACCTGTAAGGCATGGCAATGTTTGAGAAATTTCCTGTTGTTTCCTTCTGACTTCCTTAAAGAGCACTCAGCGGAGGGGCACAGGGAACTAAAATCTTATCTTATGCAAGGGATGGGGAGGGGTGGATCCAGAACTGGTTTGCCCTCCAGGGGGATTTTTTGGGGGCAGGTGAGCAGGGCCACTCTGGTTTTAGACAAGGGCCATTCTCAGCCCTACCTGGACCTCCAAGGACCTCCTGCATGCAAGGCAGATGCTCTGCCACTGAGCATGGGACTTCCGCTGCCATTTAACCAACAGATAGTGTTGACAGTTCACCCTTTACATATAAGTAATCCTCAGTTTACAATCTTACTTTGTTGAACTTGGATGTTTTTTTAAGTATTGGCCTGCCTTTCCTTTTGCTTAAAAGGAATCTTCTGTTCTGAACCTGATCACCTACCGAGCTCAGTCAATCCACCCTGCGAAGGACAGCTGGATCCAGAAGCTGCAGGGGCTGATGGACAGGTTCTTCAGGTAGGGACCTTGCAGCTCCTGCCTGTGGCTCCTCTCCTCACATCTTTGACTTTCCAATATTGGCAAATATTCCCCCCCCCCCAGCCGTGTAAAAGCATACTACATAAAAAAATAGGACAGACACTACCAAACACAGGTATACATTTGCAACAGGTTTAGGCATCCTTCTATCAATTAAGGCTGTCCAGCTGTAATGAACCACATATTGGTGGTCTTGAAATTAAGATTGAGGTGTTCACATGTGAGATAAAAGTGAACTAGGTTACACCAGAGTTACTTTCTGGCTTGTTTCAGTCTGTCAGTAGGTTTTCCTGCTGCAGTTGGCCAGACAGTGGCATATCGTCTTGTTTAAGGAAAGTCCAGACCCTTTTTTCCAGTGTTTGCTTATTAATTGTCTTACCAGCACCATATAATGTATTACCATGTCTTGTTGAGTCAGTTTGAGTTGCTTCCATCAAAGAGGAATAAAGCTACTAGTGGCATTGCTTCAATAGTGTTACCCATGATCTTACTTTCTGATAATACTTCTTGCCAGAAGCTTTGGATAATAAAAATAGGACAACCATGGGGTAAATAGGTTACAATGTCATTATGGCTTCTCCACATATTTTACTCCTATAACTCATTAATGTTATTAGTGTTTCTCATGTCTTCATCATGAGTATTTATTATGGCTATGGTCAAGGAATCCAAAAGGAGACCAGAAATAAAACATACAGCTCACCAAAATATTAAATACAAAAAAGTGCAGCATAGTAACAGCAGCTCAGTTAAATACAGATTACCTCAGGTAAGCCCCTGACAAATAGCTGTTTTATTTTCAGGTGCTTAGTTGCATTCTTCTTCTCACTGCCACCAGTAGATCTGGCCACTATCAGTGACATCCAATGAGATTTTATATCCCCGCAAATATTTAACATAGAATTGGTTGTTTGACCAATCATTCCCTGACTTGCTGCAGCATGAAAATTACAAAAGAACATGCTTCACAGATTCCATTTCCTGGTCGTTGAGATGGTAGCACATCAAATCTGCCCTGAGTAAAAGGCCTTTGGTAGTTATGTGGACCTGCCTTTCCTTGGAATTCCATCAATTCCATATTTCAGAAATTGGTCCTATCAACAGGAAAAAACTATTCAAATACTGAGTTAATATTTGATGGAATCTTGTTCATAAAATGGTTTTTAGATGGATGATTTAGGCTCCTCCTCCTTTTTGAAAACACCATTGTCCCTTTTTCCTCCTCAGGAATGAGACGCGGAGTGCTGTTCGCATCAAAGTTCTGCATGTTCTCTCTTTCGTCTTGAGCGTCAATAGGCAGATTTATGAGGTGTGTTTTCCTTTTCACTGGGAAATGTTCTTTGGATGATGTCAGACACATGTTTAAGTCTGGCAGAAGGTCACTTCCTTGAACCTCTGTCAAGATGGGAAAACAGAATGGCAGCAGAGGACAAAAAAACCAAGTTTTCAACTACAAAAATATATTTTATGTATGTACATGATGACAACTATGTTCAAGTTCATCCTGTGAAATATGCCACTATTTAAAATTCTTCATAGCTCTTCAACTTCAAATGAGAATAGCATAAAACCTCCTCACACTAGGACAACATCCTAATAACTAAAACCAACCAACGTTTACAGAAACAGTAGAAACCTACAGTGAAAAATTACCAATACAGTATTAGCACAACTGTCAAAATCAATGTTCCACCTCTTTCTTTTACCAGCCTCTTTAGACGAGTCTGTCTTAGCCAGCTCACAAAAGTCTTGTCCTGTTGCAGGAGGAGTTGATTAACATGGTGGTCCTCTCCCAGCTGGCCCACATCCAAGAAGACAAAGACCACCAAGTCCGCAAACTGGCCACCCAGCTGCTGGTGGACCTGGCAGAAGGCTGCAACACCCACCACTTCAACAGCTTGCTGGATATCATAGAGAAGGTGAGGCAGCTGTCAGCTCGGCTCTGGGCTTTGGCAGCAGGAGCTGTGTCTGGTCTCAGGAACTGTCAATGACAAGGGAAGAAATTTTGCTTTGGGGAGGGATTTCCACTATGAACTCAAGGAGCTTTGCTGGTTTGAATATCCTGTTTGGTTTTGCAAATCTGAGTGTGTTTTTACAGTGGGGATGATAGTGTGTCAATTTCGAGTAATGATCTAAAGAGCGTTGCCGTTTAATCTTGAATAGGCATCATCAGGTGCTCTGTTTTGGATCAGGGTAGAAAGCTTTAATCAACAAATTATTTGTTTCTTCTGTGTTCCATAGTCGTCAGGACAATGGCTTGGTTATGAAACCTACAAATATTAAAGTATTAAGATTTCCTGACGTGTGGGTAGCAACTCCACTGAAATCTCTGAAAATGAAGAACCAGATGGCATGTCACTGGGTGTTATGGACACAGCTAGCCACCTACCAAGCTTGGCTATGCTGCAGCACATGTTAGCATATTCATGTGAAGTTTGATGAAAATGGAATCTCAGTCCTGTTTTCGTGGATGAGACATAACAGCTATAAAATAGCTGATTATTATCAGATCTAAAAACTCACATATGAAACTCCTTTTGGGTTCACAAGCATGGAAACCCCCAAAACAGCCTGTTGGTTCAGGCAAAGATACCATTTTGCTTCTTCTAGAGCAGGCACCCCCAAACTTCGGCCCTCCAGATGTTTTGGACTACAATTCCCATCTTCCCTGACCACTGGTCCTTTTAGCTAGGGATCATGGGAGTTGTAGGCCAAAACATCTGGAGGGCCGCCGTTTGGGGATGCCTGTTCTAGAGAGATGCAGGCCTCATTCACACCATTTAAATCTCTATGATGCTACTTTAAACAGTCCTGATTTCCCCCAAAGAATTATGGGAGCTGTAGTTTGTTAAGAATGCTGAGAGTTACTCGGAGACCCCCACGAGCTGCAATTCCCAGCGTTCCCTGTGAATATTGATTGATTGCTAAACCACTTGAGGATTGTCATTCCAGGAGAGGAAGAGAGGTCTGCTAACAGCTCTCAGCACCATTAACAAACTGCAGTTCCCAGGATCCTTTGTAGGAAGCCATGACAGTGGCATCGTAGTGCTTTAAATGTATGGGATGAATGTGGGTTTTGTTGCTTCGTATACTTTATGTAGCTCTGCTGTTGCCAGGGGTATTTATTCTTGCCATCCTAGCACTTTTTTGTAATCCTTATGTAATTGTGGGCCTTGGCCTTCTGCAAAGCTTGCCTATGCTCTCTCTCCCTGAAAAGGTTGCTTCCCATTCGCTGCTGCCTCCCCCTGAACTGGAGGAAAGAGACTTGCTGTCTTACTCTGCTTCTTTAGAAGATGTGAAGACAGCAGTCCTGGGCCTCCTGGTCATTTTCCAGGTAAGTGACCAGGTTGTTGAGCCCCGGGGTGGTTTCCTCTTGGGCTTTTTAGTTTAAAAATAAATAAATTCTGGCTTTCCTCTTGACAACATCTTGCTTTCCTCCTTTCAGACAAAACTCTACAGCTTCCCCCCCAGCCACGCCACCCGCGTCTATGAGATGTTGATCCTCCACATTCAGCTCCACTATAAACACAGATACAGCCTCCCAGTCGCCAGCAGCATCCGGCTGCAGGTGAGGAATATGTGCGCCTCTCAGTCCCACCTCCAAACCAAAGGACTTGCAGGGAAGATGACAAGGAGGAGAGAACTGGTTCCAAATGGTGCTTGTGGGGGGATATTGCTGCTAACTTTCCAGAAGTCCTGAGATGCAGCAATGGAGGTGATGCAGGGCACAGAGATCTCCCCCGGCCCACTCTTCACCAACCGTACTCCCTCCCTCCCTCCCTTTGGCTTCTAAGATTTGAGCAGGCAATACCCACGTGGTTTTCAAGTAAGGGCTGAATTTCTCCCACCTTTCCCCTCCCTTTTCCAATTATTCTGAGGAACTTAATTCCAAGCTCAGTGTTTAACAGAGTGTGCTTTCCCCCAACTGTCACATAATCGTTCCCCTCAGCCCCTACCTGTAAAAGTCTTGGATAACACTCTCTCCTTTGTGTTTAGTCGTGTCCGACTCTTCGTGACCCCCATGGACCATAGCACACCAGGCATGCCTTTATGTCCTACCAATAAATAGATTTAATTTTTTTGTCTGATGGAGGAAGATATCCAGAGATGGGCAATTCCTCCCAGGAAGGGACTCCTATACCCTGCACATTCTGCTCAGTTGATTTTTTCCCCCTACCATTGCTGTGCTGGGTTTGGCAGAGAGGATGGTTCAGTCCAAAGTGCTCCTTCCTCTTTCTTGAATGCTCTGACCTGCTGGCAGGGGCAAAGGGGAGGAGCAGCGGCTCATACAGTGCCTTGCAAGTCTCGCTGCTGCTACTGATTTCACCACTCCTGCTGGTGGTAAATTGTCTGGTGAGTTGTGGCAAATGGCTTGCTTCACCAGCTTAGGCCCCACGGGCCACCAGTTCACTACCTTGGCCTGCAGAGCTGATGTCTCAGTCGCTCTTCTGCTCCTGTGGAACTCCCTGCTGCTTGAAGTGCAACCATCTTTTAGAAACATTGCAGGACTGCTTGGATTGAGATCTCTGAACCTGCCTTGGAGCATGTGGAGAATGCTAGGCTAATTATTTTTTTTCTTGCTTTCTTTTTAGGTATTTGACTTCTTGCTCTCCCTTCGGGCCGACTCCCTCCACCGACTGGGCCTGGCTACCAAAGAAGGGCTCATGAGATTCAGCCCCTACTGCCTCTGTGATTTTTTGTAGGTTTTGTTTGATCGTAGCCACTGTTTCCCAAAAGTAGTTCTGCTATGTTCTCACCTGAGGCTCCCTTGTACCATGCTGCCCAGAAATTGAAATCTCAGTTGAAGACCCTCTTGGTGGGCCCAGCCTCTAACTCTGCAGTGGTGGCCCTTGTGCCTTTGGAAATCCCAGTAGATGTGCATTGAGCAGTGACACTTACTCCAGGGGTTTTGAAAGGCCTTAAAAGACCTGTTTGTTTCAATTGGCCTTCCCATGAGTAAGCTTTCTCCCATTTACTGGATTAAGGATAGTAGATTGGAAGATTTGAATGGTTTTCCATTCTTTTGAAGGGTTTTGGTAGTAATGATTTGAGTGTGTGTGTCGTAATGGGTTTTTATCATTGTTAATCCACTTTGCACAGACAAGTGGCATATAAACATTTTAAAGATAAATAATGCCACTTGGAACGTGGGTTTTTCGTTAGGTAGTTGTCGGCTGTGCTTCTTCAAGATGCTACGGTCTTGCAGCAGGCTGATTTTTCCTCCTCCTTATGTCACAGGGAACCAGAGAAGAAACCTGCCGGCACCCTCTCCCCTCCCCCGGGAAGCCCCAGTGTGCCTCCCCAGAGCACGGCCATTCGTATGGGCCACTTACCTTACTCCCTTTTCTTTGGAGTCCTCCTCCAGTGCTTGAAGCAAGTGAGTGATGAACCAAAACCTGGTAATTGGATCCCAAGCTGCAGATCAGGGATGGGGAACTGGATGCAGCCCTCCTGGTCTCTCTGAACCTTGGGACTCTCCATAACCCACCCATGGCTCTGCATTCTTTGGCCTTTGGCCCTGCCCATCACTGGCATGCTGTTTTATTTTGAGAGTAGTGCCTTATGAAAGACATTGCACATCATGCTGAAGTGCATTTGGAGCATTGCATATAAAACCTAGTCGTTTTAAGTGCTGATGGGAGTTTTAGGGCTGATGGGAGTTTTAGGTCAAGGCATCAGGAGCACCACTCTGGCAAAGGTTGCTTAATGTAGCCATAGTACGTTGAGACTGATGGTTGCAGCGAACCAGTAGTCTCTTGGGCAGCTCTGCTTCCTGGAGATGGAGCCTGGCATTCCATCTGCCCAAAGAGTGAAAGAGTGTGATTTGCAGCCAGGCTGCAGTTCTTTCCATGCCACCCTTGAACTCGCCTGAGTCTCTCTCCATTTTTTTCCTTTGTAGGAGACAGACTGGAAGGTGCTGAAGCTGGTTCTGAACAAGTTACCGGAGTCTCTGCAGTACAAAGTGCTTTACTTAACATCCCCTTGCAACATTGACCAGCTGTCTTCTGCCCTCTGCTCTATGGTGAGAGTGTGCCTTTTTATGACACCATCTGAGCATCCAATTGGGGCAACAAACGTCCACATTAGGGAGCTTTTGATGGTTGCCCTACAATTGTGGCATGGGTTAGTGTCATGGGAGAGCTGTCCAGTGGAGAAGCCTGTTATCGTTTGCTGAATATCTTGCCTGCCGTAAATTTCATTCTCCCTTTGGATTCTGTAGCAGTGACTTTTTGTGTGTGCCACCAGTTTACAGACAAAAAGATGACTGAGCGCCTGCGGGGCACCCCAGAAACTTTCTGCCGAAACGATTTGCATCTGGCTGTGGTTCCAGTGCTGACTACTTTGATCTTTTACCATAATCACCTGGACAAAAGCAAGCAGGTATTATTGCATGTGCAGAAACTGAGTGGAACGTGCTCAGTGGGTGAGCCAGGAGAAGGACATTGCTGCCAAATAAACAAATATGGCTTAACTTGAGCTTGGCATCCCTTGACTTGCGATTAGCTATTAAACAAGAAACAAAAGACTTGTAAGTCATCAATCTTTTTGTGTGGCAGTGCCTGTACTCTGGAACTCCCTGCCTGTTGACACCAGGCAGGTGCCTTCACTGTGGTCCTTGCTTATTGCTCGAAACATATTTGCTTACGCAGACCTATCCAAGCAATGTAGAATGTTGACGTGTATGATAATCTCTTCTTAGTTTACTGTTTATATATCTTTTAACTGGCTTTTACAATCATATTAATGTAGGTGTTGGTTTTTTGGGGGGCGGGGCGGGGAACAAACCACTTTGAGCTTTTATTACGATCAAGCTATGAATTTTGTTCATATAGTCATGTGTGAATTTTGTTAAATTAATAGGGACACCCAGAGAGCCCTGCACTGAAGTGCCTGTAAATGCATCTGAACTGAATGCTTGGTAATGTTCTGTTTGTGTCTTTTCCTTCACCCAGCGAGAGATGGTGTATTGCCTGGAGCACGGCTTGATCTATCGCTGCGCCAACCAATGTGTCGTGGCTCTCTCCATCTGCAGTGTTGAGATGCCAGATATCATCATCAAGGCCCTGCCTGTCCTGATAGTCAAGCTGACGCATATTTCAGCTACGGCCAACATGGCCATTCCCCTCCTGGAATTTCTTTCAAGTAAGTGTATGCGTATTCCATTCTTGCTTTTCAGTGTGTGGATAACCGCTCAGGAGAGGAAGGGACCTTTGCTTTCCCTCTGTGCAATTTTTGAAAATCTGTAGGTAGATTGGATGGCTGTAAAATATGATTGGACAAGTCCATGGAGGATGATAAGGCTATCCATGGCTACTAGCCATAACAGCTCTGCTCTGCCTCCATGGGCAGAGGGAGCAAAGTTTCTCAATACCAGTTGCTGGAAGCCACAGGAGGGGAGAGGACTCTTGTGCTCAGGTCCTGCTTGCGGATTTTCCACAGGCATCTCGTTGGCTACTATGAGAACAGGATGCTGGACTAGATGAGCCACTGGCCTGATCCAGAAGGCTCCTCTTAGCTTCTTATTCAATGCAGTCAAAGTCTCATTCTGGGACTCTTTGAACAGCAGCAGCTCCCCCCACATAAATCTGGTCTAGAAAGCCTTCCAAATCCTCCATGTGTCTTGCTATGTAGTGTGAGAGGGATGGTGAGTGGTTTGGGGAAGCCAAGTCAGAAGCCCCCTGTGGCACGTGGAGCTAGTTGTGTTCTTTGGATTTGGAGCAGGGGTGGGGCTCTTTTAGCCCAAGGGCCACATTCTCTCCTGGGCAACCTGCGGTGGGTAGGCAGAGCAACAGGTGCGAATGATCTTTTGTGCAGCGGGTTATGCAAGAGGCTTTGTTGCAGTCCAAGGACATATTGCAGCCAGGCCAAAGCATCTGAAGAGGGATGCAGAGCAGCAGAGGTGGGTAAGCTCCAGGGAGAGTCACAAGGGCTGGATAGGGAGGGCCACATTTGGCCCCTAGGGTGGTGTTTCCCCACCCATGCTCTGGAGAGGCAGCCAGATCATAAGCACATGGTGGTGACCTCTGTGATTCACACTGGAGAAACCTGTACCTGTGACGGAACAGTTTGGGCGTGTTTTAACCATGCCCAAACCAGCCCCCCCCCCCTGCAAACAAGGTGGCTCCCTGTGTGAAGTGGGTTTCTGCTAGCCATCCCATCTGCAGCCAGACTCTTTCACTCTTTCCTCTTTTCCCAATCCCAGCATTGGCTCGTCTGCCTGCCCTCTACAGGAATTTTGCAGCTGAACAGTACGCCAGCGTCTTTGCCATCTCCTTGCCCTACACAAATCCCTCCAAGTAAGTTGTGGGTGGTTTGTGCTGGTTGTTTTGGTGGGGGTGTTTTGTGGGATGTGCTGGCTGAGGCTGATGGAACTTGTAGTCCCAAAACGTCTGGAGGCCACCAGGTTGGGAAAGGCTGCTATATAAGCTATAAGCAAGGCAAAACTTCCTCCCATACGTCATCTGTCATCACTGTTGTCTTCTCTGTTTCTCCAGTCTGCACAACAAATGGCATGTGTTTGTCAGACTTTCTCTTCAAATTTTATTTTTCAGTCTTCAGTGGCGAGTTTGTGTGCCTTTCCATGATTGCACACTTTAAATCCTGTTGTTAAATAGCAACATTCCCCTTAACCTTTTTTATGTTCTACGTTTCCAACTAGTATAAGTAATATCACAGTGCGGTGCTAATGGCGTGTTGTACAATAATTCACGTATATACTATTTTAAGCATTGCATCTTGCCGTAACATGATCATTCCCCTTGAATGCCTTCCAGGTTTAACCAGTACATTGTGTGCCTGGCACATCACGTCATAGCCATGTGGTTTATCAAGTGCCGCCTTCCCTTTCGGAAAGACTTCGTCCCCTTTATTACCAAGGTAAGCCTGTTGCTGTGCCTGAGAAGCATGGGACCATGACAGGCACTGTCGCTCTGTGGTGAGCTCCGCCTCCAGAGCAGTCCACAAAACAGAGGAGGAAACTTCTTGCCCTGTTTCACCGGACTATGTTTTTGGGGTGGTTTTTCAATGTGACGTAGATTCTCAGTGGGCTGGTCCACACTAAATTCTGTTCTTGAGCTTTACAGTTTGTGGCTTGTCTGGAGGAAGCAAACCACAGGTTCAGGTTTGGGTAGTGTACTCAGCCAAACCATGGCTTGACTCACAGCAGTACATTAGCAGGAGGACCGGGAAGCAGGGGAGTGCAGTTTCCTCCTCCTCCAGGAACTCTTGAGCTTGTGTTTTGGCAGAGTTTGGTTTAGCATTATGTCAAACACCTTAGCAGAAGGCAGACAGGGATTAAAGCTTGGAGGAATTTGCTTGGGGACAGAGACTGAGCCAGGGAAAGGGAACCTGCTGCCTTCTGGATGTTGCTGGACTCCCATCCCCCAGCAGCCCCAGCATGACCAGTGATCAGGGATGATGGGAGTTGGAGTCCAGCAACATCCAGAGGACCACAGCTTCTCCATGCCTGGACTCAAAGATCTCAGTCCTGCTACCCTCACAGGCCCAGTTTGGTGGGGGGAATGGGAGAGGGCCTTCTTGGTAGCTGCTCTCGGATTTTGGAACTCTCTTCCTAGAGAAGCCAGACTGGCTTTCTCCTTGCCCTTCCGCTGGCAGGGGAAGACTGTTCAATTCTGACAGGCGTTAGAGAACTAGCTGGTTTTTTAAGGAAACAGTTTTTAATTGTGCTGTTTTTATTGCTTTTATTACCTGTATTTTAATAGATTTGTATTTTACGTTGTGCCTGGCGTGCTCTGGTCCATGGGGTCACAAAGAGTCAGACACGACTAAACAACAACAAATTGTTTTAACTCCATTAGAGTTGAATTATTTTTAATGGTTTTTATTTTATATGTTTTTAGCTTTTTGTACAGTGTTACCTTGAGTTATGAACTTATTCATTCCGGAGGTCCGTTCTTAACCCAAAACCGTTCTTAACCTGAGGCGCACTTTCGCTAATGGGGTCTTCCATTGCTGGCACGCTGCTGGTGCACGATTTCCGTTTTCATACTGGGGCAAAGTTTGCAACCCGGAGCAACTACTTCTGGGTTAGCGGAGTTTGTAACCCCAAGTGTTTGTAACCCGAAGTGTTGGTAACCCGAGGTACCACTGTATTTTGTTTTAATTTGTGTATACTGTCTTGAGTCCCTCTCTGGGGGAAAGGCGGGATATGAATGTAAATATAATAATATTAGCAATTTTCAACAGGGTTTGCGATCAAATGTCCTCCACTCCTTTGATGACACACCAGAGAAAGACAGCTTCCGGGCTCGTAGCACCAGCTTGAATGAGAGACCAAAGAGGTAGGCTGCTCCTGGAAGGTCCACTTCTTTTTACAGCACTTTGAAGTGCTTTTTGTTAAAAACACTGATTTCTTGCCTTTTGGTGGCTGCTACAACTTTTCTGATGAGTCAGGTTTCATGCCAATGAAGGTACCTGATTTTGTTCTAATGATGGTTCATGCCCTTGCAGCTGAAAGCTGTTCCATTGCTCAATCCAGTTTGAGGTGTCTTATTTTGCCTCCTCTCATCCCGCAATGCAGGGCTGGAGGACCTGTAGCCCTCCGGCTGTCATTGGACTCCAACTCCCATCACCCCCTGCCAGCATAGCCAGGTGTCAGGGATGATGGGTCTTGTCATTTAACAGTAGCTGGAGGTTCCCCACCCCTGCTGTAATGATCAGCTTGCAGCTCATTTAGCTAGTGGTTACACTGGAACCTTTTGTAAGCTTTTCAGCACCAGACTAGAAGCTTCTTCACCCCCCAATCTGGAGAGAGAAAGAAGCAAAACTCTGCAAAAACATTATGATTTGTTCAGAGAGAACTATCGTCAATTGAAAGTGGGTTTTTGAAAAAAAAACTGCGTTTAGCGTTTCTGCTTTAGCTGACTTTGCATCTGAGAAAAGCAATCCTAGCCCTGCATTCACTGTTCATGCAGCAGTCTTTGGGCCAGGGATTCAGAGTTGGTTTGCCCTTGAATGTCATTGGTTGGGAATCACAACCAATTGCAGTCATGTCCTGCTTACGGGCTTCCCGTTGGAGCATCTGGTTGGCCGCTGTGAGAACTGGTTGCTGGACTAGAAGGGCCACCTTTGGGCCAATTCAGCAGGTCTTTTCTGATGTTCTTGTGTTCAGAACTTGCTAGTGGTACTGGTGTATTCCATAGCAGTTGCCATTGCAATCTCCTGGCCTGGCTGCATCATTAGTCTTTGGGCCCTTCCAGATTGGTGGTGTCTTTTTGGTCTTCATGTCATGGATACAACATTACTGTGTTAGTGCTGGGTCCGTCCACATGTCCTTCCTGTTTATTACCCTGTTTCCCCCAAAATAACACATATCCATAAAATAAGCCGTAGCACAATTTCTAAGCATTTGCGCAATCTAAGCCATACCCTGAAAATAAGACATAGTGATAGGCGCAGTTCTGGAGGACGCCAAGGACGAGGCGAGGCTGGAGGCGTAATAAAAATAAGACATCCCATGAAAATAAGTCATAGTGTGTCTTCTTCAGGAAAAATAAATATAAGACAGTGTCTTATTTTCGGGGAAACACGGTAGTTGTTCTGCAGCGTTTCTCCCAGCGTTACCAGAGGGTACCCTCGCACTGTAGTGCAGCGAAAAATAAATTGGAACATTTGTGGTATGAAAAGCAACAGGATTTCAGCAGGGAGTTTTGGGACATGCAGCAAACTGGAAACAGAGCAGGATGTCCCCCAAAAAACTTCTACAGATGCAAAGTGCCATGAAAGTGGGATTGTGCACAACAGCCCTGAGACCATTGTGAGCACAATCATGAAGGCACAATAAAAAGGAAGTCTGGAGGGGCTACATGGAAACAATGTGGTGCTCGAAGTGCCTTTTGGGTCTGGGTGACCCAGGTTCAGATCTGTGCCTGCCCATGAAGCGTGTCTGCCCCTTCACCACCTCAACAATGATACCCTCAAGCTTCTTAGGCAGAGAGTTTTCCAACTAGGCCCGTGAGGTTCCAAAGGCACATGGCCTACCTTTCATTTCACTGCCGCCCTGGGAATTGTTTTGTGCCTGCAAGTTAAAGCACAGCTGGTGAAATTCTTGACCTTGGAGTTACAAACGAGGCTCTCCACTTCAGCCAGCCAGCTTTTTTGTGCCCATCATTTTCCTTTTGAGTTGTGGCTCCCATCGCCACTTCCTTGCCTCAGCATTTTTTATTTTACTAAGTTGGGATGCTGCATAGCTGCCAAGTTTTCCCTTTTCTCACGAGGAAGCCTATTCAGCATAAGGGAATTTCCCTTAAAAAAAGGGATAACTTGGCAGCTATGGGATGCTGTTGAGTTGAAAAGTTGTTCTGCAAGAGGTACTTTCAAAACACCCACTGCCATTATTCTCAGAGTGGCAGTAGCCATGAGTTGTGGTTGAAAAGTAGCAGTGTCAGTCAACCCTAAAAGGCACCTTTGGTTGGATGCAAATGGTTTGTGTGTGATTTGCTTCCTGGTCAGAAAACCCACAAGAAACCCCAGGTGTGTGTGCTGCTCTGTAAAACCAGGAACCTCTTGGAGCTCCTTTTCATTTTCTGGGTATGAAGCACACAAACATATGTCCTGGGTGTTCTTTGAGCGGGAGATACACCCTCCCTGTGTTATCTATTTTTTTAATCATTCAGTCAGCGGTTTCACCCCCAAACCTTAGTGATAAAGTTGCAGTGAGATCCAGCAGCATAAAGTAGAAATTAGCCAGACATTTCCCTGAGGTACCTTGCTCACTTCATAGGTAATTTTGTTTTGCTGGAGACACTTCGCAGAAGGAAAAATAGCAGAAGCTGTTGCCACTTGTGCTTTATGCTGCCCTCACCGCAGGAATCTGCTTTAGACCTTGATGTTGGGGTTGATGATTCCATAGTCTTCTGTCTAGTCATTTAATTGGGTTTGGGTTTTGTGAACTGTGCCTCTTGAGCTAATGCATATTGCACATTCCCTACCCACTGAAAAGGCACACTTCTATTATTTTTGCTCAGGGCTCCATAGTATTCCAACTGCCACTTTTGATCAGCTTTCATTTTATTTAACCTGTGCTAATTTCATCTGGGGTCCCCCTCCCTTTTATTTTGTAATATTTATCAATCTGGGGCAGAATGGGGGAGATGTCGGCTGTCTTTCTGTTGTCTTTTTTCATTTTTGAAATGTTTGTTTATGCTTTTTGAGTTTTGCTTATTGTGTTTAATTCCCCCCTCCCTCCTTTTTTTGGCATCCTGTTTTTTTGTTTTTATTTTTACATCACCTTCCGGGACTTTTGTGGCCTTCCAACCTCCATCCTTCCACTGATTTTCCTCCTGTGCAAAATCACACCTCCTTTACGTGGGGTCTTGGTGGTGGTGCCACTGCCTGTTCTTCACCCCTATTAGCTTTAAGATAGCCAAAAATGCCAGGCAAAGCTTGAATAATTCTCCTCCAGTGAAAGAGCTGAAAGAACCCTCTGGTGTCGATGCCTTCCGGTCCCGCAGCATCAGTGTCTCTGACCATGCAGCCCACAGGTAGTGATTCTTGGAGAGCCACCTGGGCTCGCAGCCACATTACTTGCTATGATGGGGAGGGTGGCAGATGGAACAGAGGGGATTTGCATGCTGGGGTTCTTGCATGATTTCCTTAGAACTGAGCCCTACCCAACAAGGTTTGCTATGCAAGTGCTTTCTTCTGTTTGCCTGTTTTAAGGTTGAAAAGGACACACAATTTTAACACTGCTGCTAATGTTGGTTTAGTTGCGTGACTCCCATTGATAAAGATGTGAGAAGGGACAGCTGGCTTGACACCCCCCCCCCATGGTGGTTGTTCCAAAGGCAACTTCCTGAACTAAATTTTCTGTATGCCAATAAAGATGTTGAAGTTGAAGTTGAATTACATTCTTTAAATAAAAAGTACTGCATTTTATAGGGCAGTTGTCACAAGGCTATTTAGCTATGGGATGGAATAGAAGGTAACTTTACCATATGGCACAAGAGACCTCTTGATACAAAGTTTTGATAAGCTGGTGATCAGATCTGTCCTATTATTTTGTACAGCACAATGTATTGCTTAAAATTTTAGAGGGATGGCCCTTGGGTTTGTCTCCTGTAGCAAAAATGACAAAAGTGTCTTGTGACACCTTTTAAAGATGAACAAATTTATTATGCTATAATAGCGTTCATGGACTCAAGCCACGGAAAGCTGTGTCTGATGACGTGACCTTAAGTCCATGAAATCTTGTGCCATCATAATTTTTTTAGTCTTTGAGGTGCCACAAAGGGCTCCTTGTTTTTCAGGTACCCTTCACTTTGGGGGCTGCTGATTTCTTTAGTCCTCCTGCTATCCCATGGTTAGATTCATAGAAAGTATAAAAAGGAATGTCAGTTTATAACAGTAATGACCTGGCACAATCCTAACCATGTCTACTTGGAAGTAAATCCTCCTGAATGCAGAGGGGCTTACTCCAAAATTTGCAGGGTTAGGATCACAGGGTTAGGATCACACCCATAGTCAGCAACTGTGTCTCTAGGAGGGCTGCTTTGAAATGGAATCCAAGTCTGTGATTACCTAGCCTGATAAGTGACCTGCTAGTAGGTCCTGTTGCCACAGATGCCATACAGCTACAACTCCCCCCCCCCAAAGCAATTGAGGGGTCAGGCAAGCCTACTCCAAGCAGATGAAATAGCCCCTCTTTAGTTACTCTCTCTCCTTGATTTTAAGAAGACACATAGGCTCTCATAATCCCATATTTCAGGTCAGTCTCCTTCATGAAGCCACATTCCAAAGTTTGATATCCATTAAAAAAACACTGCTAAGCTTGTGTAAGTGTGTCCCACCCCCCTGCCTCCCAGCTTGCTGCATGCTGTAGTGATTGTGAGATGACTGGTTTTCCTTGTCCATTGTGCTTTGGCAAACATCCGACCCACCTTTTTCCAGCCGGCTGCAGACCTCCATCACCAGTTCCAGCCTGGGATCTGCTGACGAGAACTCTATGGCTCAAGCAGACGACAGCCTGAAAAATCTCCACTTGGAGCTGACGGAGACCTGCCTCGACATGATGGCTCGATACGTCTTCTCAAACTTCACAGCTGTGCCCAAAAGGTTCCAGTTCTTACTCGAAGCCCGAGTCCCCAACCCTCTTTCAGGAATGGCTATTGTTGGTTTTGTATGCCAACTGCTTTGACTCCTTATTTGCTTCTCAGTGATCCAGAATAGAATCTCAAAATGTGATACGCCCTTTCCTTATCGTGAAATATTATGCCCCTTATAATGAAGTATGAACTGGATCTTTGTCACCTTTCCACATCCTGGTGCTGCTTTGGACTATCTCCCAATAGGCCCCAGCCAGTGTGGTCAGTGGCCAGGAATGATGGGATTTGCAGTCCATCTAGAGGGCACCAAGTTAGCTAACCCTGGCTTAAAGGTAAAGGGACCCCTGACCATTAGGTCCAGTCGTGACCGATTCTGGGGTTGCGGCGCTCATCTTGCGTTATTGGCCGAGGGAGCTGGCGTACATCTTCCAGGTCATGTGGCCAGCATGACAAAGCTGCTTCTGGCGAACCAGAGCAGCACATGGAAATGCCGTTTACCTTCCCGTTGTAGCGGTACCTATTTATCTACTTGCACTTTGACGTGCTTTCGAACTGCTAGCTTGGCAGGAGCTGGGACCGAGCAACGGGAGCTCACCCCGTCGCGGGGATTCAAACCACCAACCTTCTGATCGGCAAGCCCTAGGCTCTGTGGTTTAACCTACAGCGCCACCCACTGGCTTAGATGGCCTTAAAAGGACTGGATGTGGGAACCAGTGATTTTGTCTTATTTGCCATGATAGCTATGTGGAGTCCCCATGATCAGAAGGAATGTTTCTCCGGTGGTGGGGAATGTCCTGTTTTGGGGGCAGAGAATGCTTTAACCTGATGGACCTTTGGCCGCATTCATCAAGGCGGTTCTTCAGTTCCTTCATTCCAGCCTTCTTTGACCTGGCGTCTGTCAATGTTTTGTTGGACTACAGCTCCCAGGAGCCCCAGCCAGCATCACCATATGATGCTGGAGCTGACGGGAGCATGGCTATATTGGCTGGGGATGATGGGAGTTGTAGCAGCTGCTTTAATTCATTGCCCATGTCTTCCTGATGCTTCCAGGTCTCCGGTGGGAGAGTTTCTCCTCTCTGGAGGGAGGACCAAGACGTGGCTGGTGGGCAACAAGCTGGTGACAATCACAACAAGTGTCGGGACGGGAACCAGGTCTCTCCTGGGCCTTGACTTGGCAGAGACACAGAACAGCACAGAGGCAAGGTAAGCCCCAATGCACTTCTCACCCCTTTGAATAATAATAATAATAATAATAATAATAATAATAATAATAATGCAAAGGAGACTGGGGAAATGACACTGGGCACTCTTAAAATTCCAGGGGTTGAGGGTAGGGAAGAAGGGACAAATAACTATAGTGGGGTGCTTTCACAGAGTTTTTAATTTTGACTAGCGGTGGGTGTGGAAACGGGAGGAATGGGCACCTTTGCACAAAGATCCTGGTCTCAAAATCTGTCTGAGGCTGGGAGGCCACTTGCTCACCCTTCTCTGCCTTCTGCCACAAGAGGATGCCCCCCTTATGCTGTTTTACACAGGAAGAGAGGAAGCTGCCTTTTACTGAGTCAGACCACTGGTCCATCTAGCTCAGTACTGTCTACACTGATTGGCAGGGGCTCTCCAGGGTTTCAGGCAGGAGGCATTCTCAGCCCTACCTGGAGATACAGGGGCTGGAGCTTGGGACCTTCTGCATGGAAGGCAGGTGCTCATGCCTTTGTGCTGCGGCCCTTCCCCATCTACCTCAGTTGATAACAGCGCTGGAGGGTCTTGGCCTTTCCCAGTCTCCTGGTCCCCTTAACTGGAGATGGTGGTACGCCTGCTGGGCCTTCTGCATGCAGAGCAGGTGTTCTGCCACTGAACCATGGCCCCTCCCCACAAGATCTACCAACGGAGACAAATTAATTCCTTTGTGGACTGACGGCGTTCCTGCTTTGGATTCCTAGCTCAGACCACACCTTGCAAGTGAGGCAGACCAAAGAAGCTCCAGCCAAGCTTGAGTCCCAGGCTGGCCCACAAGTGGTTCGAACCCGCAACCGTGTTAGGTCGATGTCCGGTAAGGAGCCTCCCCTGATTTATCTGTATGGAAGATTCAGGTGCTTAGAGCCATAAGGCTTGCTTATATTGTTTGTTCAGGATCAGGCCTGCAGGCTACTGCAGAGTAGTTACTCCTGAGACAAATGGGGTTTGAGAATGTAAGATGAGCAGCCTGCTGGATCAGGTCCAAAAGGGCCCATCTATCCCAGCATCCTGTTCTCACAGTGGCCGGCCAGATGCCCCAGTGGGAAGCCAGCAAGCAAGAGATACACTCTCCCCACTTGTGATTCCCAGAGGGATAATGCGCCAGGATTTCAGTGGCAACTGGTTGGCTTCCTGATTGTAGGAGCTAAATTGATGGTGCTCTGAAGGATATGCATATGCTCCCAATTGACAGACTGTATGCCAAGGTGGTGTGCAGCAATATAGAAGAAGGTGCCATGGAATATTGACCTGCTGATCCCTGGTAAATGCATCCATAGCCTTCAGCTGATTATCCAGCACTTGCAGGCTAGAGCTGGTAGGAGTTGTCTTCTAAAATGGTGCTGACTGGGGGAGGGGCTGATGGGAGTCGTAGTCCCAAACGTGTGAAGGGCACCCGGTTAGCAAAGCTTGGCTTATTGTGACTGTTCAGCCCAGCAGTTCTCCCTCCTGGAATAACTGGAGTTCTGTCCTAATAAGCAACTTCTTAGTCCTACTTGTACCTACTTGTACCTACTTGTTTCCAGTTTCTGGGGCTTCTCTTCTCCTTGTTTGCTAGACAGTGGCCCAGGCTTGGCCTGGTTACCAGGGGCTTGATGTCATTCTCTTGTGCTTGAATCCTGCTTGCAGGTTTCCCATAGGAATCTGGTTGGCCACTGTGAGAACATGATGCTGGACCATGGGCATGACTCAGCCGGCTCTTCTTGGGTTCTCAGCGTTTAGTCCATACACTGGCAACCTCCGGCCCATGGAGGCCGTTTATCCAGCCCATGAGCCACCCGGTCACCGAGCCGCCCGCTCGGCAAGTCCCCTGCGTGCTGCGCTAAACCAGCGCCTGTGCCTGCACCTGTGCAGATGCTGGAAATCGCGTCTGCACAGCCGCAGAAGTGTTTTCCGGCGCTGCAGACATGCTCAGAAGCCATTTCTGGAGCCCTGGACATGGGTAGCGTGGCGTCGGAAATTGCTTCTGCGCATGTCTGG
This sequence comes from Zootoca vivipara, assembly GCF_963506605.1. Taxonomy (NCBI): domain Eukaryota; kingdom Metazoa; phylum Chordata; class Lepidosauria; order Squamata; family Lacertidae; genus Zootoca; species Zootoca vivipara. The sequence continues at coordinate 30,664,422 of NC_083289.1, read as the reverse complement.
CCCATGTCCGGCCCATGTCTGGCCCACAGATGATAGTATGTGGGAATGCTCCGGCACACGGCCGGAAAACATTGCTGACGCCTGGCTTAGTCAATAGAAACTGGTTTGGGAGAGGTGCATATTAGTTTAGCCTCTACCCAGCAGGAGACGGATTCTGACCTCAGTGGAGCCCACCACAATCTCCATAGAGCTGTCTGTTGAACAAGTGTTAAGGAGAATTCACAGATGTGCAGAAAATTCCCCCCGCCCCTTTGCCTAATAAAAGACATCACCTGAACTAATTTAGGATCTATCTCTACCTTCTGATCCACACTGGTGATTGCTTGCCCTGATAATAATAGCTTTGGATATGAGAGGATCCCCCAGGCAGAGTATCTTTGCACTTCAGTCCTAGAGTGGGATTAACAGTCACTACAAGCCCCAGGAGGGGAGGGCGCTCTTGTATTCGTATCTCACTTGCAGGCTTCCCTTGCAGGCTTTTGTTTGGACACTGTGAGTACAGGAGGCTGGGCTAGATGGGCCACTGGCCTCATCCAGCAGGCGCTTCTTATATTCCTAAGCACACACAGTTCAACTCTGTTTCTTCTCAATAGCTGCCTATGTTTTTTGTATTGTCTTTGAACCAATATGCAGCCCCTCAGCAAAATCCTCCTAACCTCTCTGCTTCCTCCGAATGCCCTTTTGCCATCCAGGTGGCCATGCCTTGCGGGTTGGGGCATTAGACACCTCCACCTCCCATTTCCCAGCCACCCCGATGCCCCAAGGATTTCAGAGCTCTCCTGCTCCTACTGCTGCTCGAGCAGAAAAGGCTGTTCCTGGGCCTCTACAGAAGGAAAAGGCCAACTTGGCTGCGTACGTCCCCCTGCTAACACAAGGCTGGGCAGAGATACTGGTGCGGAGACCGACAGGTAGGCCAGGTGAAATGTATGCCTTCACAAATCTGTAAAATGGCATGTGTTGGTGCACACGTTTCCATGTTGCTGAGTGTACAGGGCTTAATCAGTGCCTTATCCCAGAATCATAGGAATGATGTAACACTGTGCATTATTATAGGAGTCTTTCAGGAATGTGTCTTAGTTGCAGCCCTTTGTATAGGTTGTGGCATGGACAAGCAATGATGTTCCTTCAGCCTGGTGAGAAGTGTTTTGTTATAATGCTAAAAAGCAATTAGCACTTGGAGAGAGCACTTCTTACCATGCCTTATGGCTCTGGTGTAGGGGACCTCCAGCGTTCTGTGAAAAGTTACCAGGTATTTCCCAATGAGAAGATCAGTTACGGTGCACAAAGTCCTGTGAAAAGCAACTTGCCCATTGCTATCTGTCCCCCCCCCCCCCGGGCTCTGTATGTAGCTGCAGGGAAGTGGCAAAAGGCAGCTTCTTGTGTTCTTATGTGATTCTTTTAGGGCTATGCATGGTACCCCCAATCCAGTCTGGGACTCTGGATCAGCCCTGATCTGACTCTGGACAGTCTAGGATCAACCTGGAACAGGGACCTGAATTGATTTGGGGTGGGGGCGGCCAGCCCTAGCATTTAATTAAGGTTTTAAACATGCAGTTGGGAAGGGAACGTGTTGATCAGTGGAAAGGTCAGTCCTGCTGGAATCACCAGCACCTTTCCTGCAGGCTGGGTGAAGCAGATCCTGCAGATGCTGCCTGCCTCCCCTCACCCCTAGGCGATCCGGAGCTCTCTTGGCCTCATTGGGCCAAAGCCTGGGTCAGCCCAGTTTGGGTCCAGGCATTGTTTGAATCTGGTGCACAGCCCCAGTGTATTCTAGGCAGAGCTCTCCATTCACCTAGGAGGCTAGTGCTGGATGTTCGAGATGTGCGCAACCTGGAATGAGACCCCAAATCCCCTGCAAGACATTTACGAAAGAGGGAAACGAGACTGGGGTCATTAACGGGGATTTTATTTTATTTTTAATGGGGAAGATTTGCCCCTCTCCAAGCAAAGCTGTGCAAAGGATGGCTTCTCAGTGGCATGTTCTGCTTTGTTCTGCATCTTCACCTTCCCACCACTCCAGGTAACACGAGCTGGCTGATGAGCCTGGAGAACTCCCTGAGCCCGTTTTCCTCGGATATCAACAGCATGCCCCTGCAGGAGCTCTCCAACGCTCTCATGGCGGCCGAGCGCTTCAAGGAGCACCGCGACCCCACCCTGTACAAGTCCCTCTCGGTCCCTTCCTCCACCTTGCCAACGGGGACTGCCAAGCCGTACTTTCTGCAGCGCTCAAACACAGGTGAGGCAGCACAGTGGCTGGCCCAGGAGAGAGGGTGCGAGGATGAGACCATAGCCAGCCATTCCCAGCCCAAAGTGCTTCATGGCAGAGCCACTCTGCTTTAGGAGGACAGGAGGTGCAATTCACCTTCCTAAAAGGAAGTCTTTAATGTAGCCTGAAGCCCAGCCACTGTTCCAGCAGGTCATGTGTGGGGCTAGCAGGGGCTGATGGGAAGTGTAGTCCAAAACAGTTGAAGAGCTCCAGGTTCGGGAAAGCTGCCTTAATCAATTAGGGATAATTCCATAGGAGTTAGATCATGCTTCTCGAATAAATTATGCTGCCTTGGACCACTTGAGCCACATTCACACCATTCATGGAATGCAGTATGGGGTAAGGTAAAGGTAAAGGACCCCCTGGATGGTTAAGTCCAGTCAAAGGCAACTATGGGGTGCGGCACTCAACTCGCTTTCAGGCCGAGGGAGCCGGTGTTTGTCCACAGCTTTCCAAGTCATGTGGCCTGCATGACTAAACCGCTTCTGGTGCAATGGAAGACTCTGACAGAAGCTAGAGGATTCTTTGAGGGAATGACTTTTGTAAAAGTGGTATTATATTTCTTTTAATGGATGCTGTGAATGTGGTCTTGCTGAAGAAATGCAGGATAGAAACATAAATACTTAGGGTTGTATCCAATGTTATCCCTATGTGGAGCATACCTATTGAAATTCACCGGCATGCCTAAAGTAGGGTTGCCATACATCTAGACTTTCCTGGATCCCCCCTCCCCCAAAAAGCTCAACAACTTTCCCTTAAAAAGCTTTTTGTGTCTGGATTTTTACTTCTTGAAATATGGCAACCCTAGACTAAAGATTTGTAAATTTCAGTGGGTCTGTTCTCAATAACAGTTGGATACAACTCTGAATAATCCATCTTACTTACATGCGTATAATTCAGTCATAGAAAGAAGCACACTGTCCATTTCACTAAACACAGCAGAATCTGTGCTTCTTCTGAGGCAGCCTTAGCCTAAGAGTGTTTTGATCAATGCATGTTTCACTCATGAGTCTAGGTCTCCTTCCAGAAGTTATCAGGGCAGACTGGGTAGAGGACTTCTCTGTTAAAGCTCCCTTGTTCTGAAACAATGGTCTGCAGCAAGAAGGGGGGATGGAGAATTCCCTTGCTGCTCAGGTCTGTGTTTATTAACACCAATGTTCTGTGCCAGAGTAGTTCAGATTCTGTAACCTGGCTAAATTAGTATGCATGGTTTTCTTTTTCTTTTTGCATAATTTTTTTCTGTGATCTTTGTGTGCGTAATTTTGTTTCTGCTCATCATGGGGGCACTGGCACAGATCTGTGCAAGAGCCCTGATAAAACTGGGAATGTTTCCTGCAGTTTGTTCTGACTTTGGGCATTGCCCCCACAAGCACATATTTACACAACCACAGGGACTAGAATCTTGTTTCTTTTTCATTTCTTTATCCAGCAGGCAGTTGCATATCCTGCATCTTTTCCATTCTCCTTTGGAATTGCAGCATTGCACACAGCTCTGCTGCAGCCCCGCCCACACGAGCAGTGCCCCGCCTACTCAACTTCCTGCCCCACCCCCTCTGTTTCTGAGATTTAACCTGCTGCTACCCACTCACTTTCCAGCTAATCTGAATAGACCCAATGACAGTAAATTAGGCTGCTGGTTGGTTTGTTTCTGTTTTTAGATGAAAATACAGTTAACGCCTGGATTCTAAATATTGTGCTCTGCACCACACACCCTTGGCCAATCTGGAAGGCATCAGGTTTGGGAAAACTGCTCTCCCAAATTTTACACCTGTGCAGGACGGATCTCAAGAACAGAGAACATGCATGCTTCCTGGTATTAAACTCTTCCAGGATAGTGGGTTGTATGCAATGTTAATGCTACTCAGAGCAGATGCATTGAAATCAATGGCCATGACTCCTGTTGGTAAATTCATTTTAGGGAGCCTACTCTGAGTAGGAGTTGGTTGGAGACAACTCTCAATTCAGGTGTAATCAACAGCATCTAAAGTGCGATGTAAAAAAAAAGTAGTGTTCAGATGCCCGTTTGCCAGGACATTTTAAGATGCAAGAACCTGGGAGCTGTGAGCTTTTCTTTTTCCTGGTGTTTTAAGGCTGAACCACTGCAGTGATGGAAGTGCTGGTGGTTCCCCCCCCCTTTTGTGTTTTAGTTTAGGGACAGGGAAGGTTTGCGGCATAAGTGTACTATAATCTCATACCTCCTTTTCCTGACTTCCTGAACTGCATAAGCCACCTCTTCTTAACCATTCTATTGTCCAGTATTCAGTGTGGGTATCTAGATGTTTCTCCCTCCCTTCTCTCATTGACTGATTTACAAAGCCCAAAACAATTTAGTTCCAGGGTGCCTCAGGGACTTCCTGATCCCTTCCACCCCAGCTCAATCACTGAGATCATTGCAGGAGCATCACTGGCCATTTCCCAAGTTGGTGAAGCTCATTTGACAAGGAACTGAACCTTTCGTATTGTGCCTGTGGAGACTCTTCCAGCTTTTAAACACCTGCTGAAAACTTTCCCATTCTGCCAGGCCTTATTTGGGCAGTTAATAATACATCTTTCCACAATAGTTAGCTGATTTCTTATTTACACACGCACACACGGTTTTATGTACATTTGCTGTACATTGCTCTGGTTTTTGTTTTATGCATTAGCGGTATATAAATATTTGTATGAATAAAAATACTAATGCAGGGCAAAGTCCACTGTGAAGTTTTCTGCAAGCCCGTTTGAAGTTCTTGCCCTTTTCGTTGAGAATTGTGAAGGAAGACCATCTGCTGCGTTGCACCATGTTGGATGGCTCCATCCTCGTTTGGGGCAGGGGTAGGAGGAGGAAACTCCCCCTGTAACACAGCCTTTGGCAACGTGGTGCCCACCAGATGTTTGGGACTATAACTCCCATCATTCCCAGCCACCATGGCCGATGAGTATTCTGGTCTAAAATGGCTGGGCAATAAATTAAAACCATCAGCATCATCCCAAGCTATGTCGCAGGGTGTGATGGGATTTGGAGTCCTCAGCCCCCGAAGGCTCAGCCTTGGCTATACCTCTTCTAAGTGCTCTCACACTTCCCTACCCTGTTGTTTTCTCCCGTGTATTTTGTTGAAGCTGACTCTCTTTCTGATTATGTGTTAAAACTCGGTGCTTTAATTTTATTTATTTATTTTCTCCATAGAGTCTCTTCCTCTCTCTCTTCCACTCCTCCCTTTTTGATGTCATTCCTCCCTTGGTTTTCCCTTCACAGTGGCCTCTTTCTCTTCCATGTACCTGACCAGTTCTCAAGAAAAGTTGCACAGGAGCATTTCCTGGGCAGGTATACTTGCATATCTTTAAAGGAGGTTTTTTTATAAAAAAAGAAAAGAAAAGAAAAAAAGAAAAGCAAGAAAGAGGAGGGAGGGGGGAGCAAGTATTGACATAAAAAGAAACAAGCACTGTGATTCATAGAGGCTGCATTTCCTCATGCTTCCATCCACTCCTTCCATGTTTTATGTCTGCCCCTGATCTCATTGCACTCCAGGGATGGATATTCCAATGGGCATAAACAAGTCCAAGCCAGACATGGCCTCGGTTGGTCCATGAAAGCTCCATAATGCCTTGGTTTTGGGGTGGGTGGGGAAGCTCTTTATAGGCAGGCCACCATACTGTAGGGCAGGGCTGCCCAATGTGGTTGTCCACCAAATGGTGTTGGACTTCCAACTCCTACCAGCCCCAGCCAACCTCACCAACAGCTGGGGACCTGAGATGTTTGTTTTCAGAGCCCGTCCTATTCCTATGGTTGTGATCTGTTTTAACTGTTTCAGATTTTAAATTGTTGTGACCCACGCTGGGACCTGCTGGTGAAGGGCAGGAGATACTTTATTGTTATTATTAGGAATAATAATAGTTGCATTCTAACATCTGGAGTGGACCACATTGGCTATCTCTGCTATAGAACACAGAAAGAAGGAAAGTTGCAATTTGGGTGCAGCTTAGAAACTGGAAAAACTGAAACTGCCAATGTTTCTCCACCCCTGCCTTTTGTTCAGTTTTGAGTCTTTCACTTCCACCTCCTAACTCTTTTGTGTGTTGACCCTGCAACCCAGACACAAATAATAAGTCTATGATTCAAAATTCTATCTGAATTAAGGCAAGGAGGTTAAGAAATCTTTCAGGGGGGTCTGTCTTTCTGTTGCCCACTCATGCGAAGGCTGCAATCTAGACTTTAGCCTTTGCCAAACTTGTGCTCCTCAGATGTTTTGGGATTATTAACATCTAATAGCCGCAGCCAGGATAGCCAAGCTCGCTGGGGCTGATGGGAGCTGTAGCCTGAAGCAGCAGCAGCAGCAACAGTTACATTTATATATTCTCTTTATCTTCCAAGGATCTCAAAGTGGTGTACGTGGTTCTCCTCTATCCCATTTCATCCTCACAACAACCCTGTGGGGTAGGTTAGGCTAAGAGATGGTGACTGGCCTAAGGTCATCCAGGGAGCTTCATGGCTGAGTGGGGATTCGAACCTTGATCTCTCCAGTCAAAGTCTCAACATTCTAACCAGTACACCACACATCTGGAGGGTACCAGGTTAGCAAAAGCTGCAGAGATACTTTTGGTTCTACGGTGAACAGAAGCAGAAGCACAAAGCAAATCAATGCAGTGTACAGAACATTATCCAACTTTCGCTTTTAAAAAAGTCTCAAGTAAAATTCTGATGTGGCATTGCTGCAGGTCACCGTTGATTGCTGTGTTGGTGAGATGCTGTTAAAATGTCCACAGGATCAGGCAGGAGCCTCTCACTTTGAATGAATCTCGCTTTGAACGAATCTTAAAAACCTTGGTTAAAAAACGGCAGCCATTTCACTCTGAAGCATTAGAGGAAACTGGGCAGGGGTCTTCTGGCTTGGACAGTTTAGCAGATCAGCACGTTTGTTTGAGGGGTGTGTGTGTTTTGTGTGTGTTTACAGCTAACTCTTGAATTTCTGCTTCGAAATAACTTTTTTTTATCTTGCAAGCTGCAATCAATACCCCCCCCCAGCTGCTGCAGTGGTGGTCTTGTCCTTCCTTGCCTATATATTTTTTTAAGTTTGTTTTTTGGGTGTGTGTGCAGGGGAAAACAATCTCTGCATGTGCAATTGGCCTCTATTTATTTATTGTCAGAATCTGCCGTGGTTCTGGAAGAAGGAAGCCCACCGGAGACGGATTTAAAAGAGGCAGTCTCTCGTCTGGAATCTCAAGAGATTGAAGACTTTGAAGCTGTGTGTCCGGAGCAAGGCCTAAGCGAGGAGAAGGTGGTCAAAGGCCCCAGGACGTATAGTCGGGTCAGTAAGCTCCCTTGCTTGATATTGAGTTAAACCTGTCAGGGAGAACTTTTCATTGGGTGGAATGTCCCAGAGAGAACATGATGTTTTTGCATAATGGGACATTCTTGAACTTTCTTCAGATAAATATGCCTTTTGTGAGTGAGTGTGCACACATGCATGGGGTGTAGGTTTAGCTGTTATTGTCAAAGAGGAGTGTAGTTTCACTGAAATGTAGAGTTGAAAGGGATCCCGATGGTCATCTAGTCCAGCCCGCTACAATGCAAAAACCTTTTTGCCTAATGTGGGGCTTGAACTGAGGACCCTGAGCTTAAGAGTTTCAGATTCATATGCAACTTTCTTGACCCAACAAGGTTGCCTACAAGCAGTGTTCATTTCCACGTTTATTGGACCAAATTCACAGAAAAAGCTCTATGCAGTATACATAAAAGAACACACACACACACACACACACACACACACACACACACACACACTTGACAGAACTTTAAAACACATGTATGGGCTGGCTTGGACTGATGGGCTGTAGCCCAAAGCATGAAAAGGCTTTGGCTGAGGCTGCAGTTGAGCTTTCAGGGAAATTTTGATGCTTCTCTTCATTGTCGTCATCACCATCAGCTTATTTATAGCTGAGAGACTTTGGGGTTGTATCCATTGTTGTACAAGTGGAATTCTGCTTGCACAGCAGGATTTCCTCTTCTCCTCTCTCCCATCCCCCCCCAAAAAAAACCACTCCAGAGGGGAAGTCTTTTGTACAGTAACATAGGAAGCTGCTTTATACAGAGTCAGACCATTGGACCATCTAGCTTGGTATTGTCTACACTGACTGGCAGCAGCTCTTCAAGGTTTCAGACTAGGTTCTTGCCAGTGGAAATGCCACTGGCGATTGAACCTGAGACCTTCTGCAGGCAATGCATATGCTATGCCACTGAGCCCACAGCCCTTCCGTGAGCAGAACAGCATATTGGATGCAATCCTATGATTAGAGCAGGTATGGGGAACCTTGGGCCCTTCTGACTTTGCTGAACTCCAATTCCCGTCAGCCCCATCAGCTAGTGTCCAAGGATGATGGGTGTTGTAGTTCAGCAATACCTGGAGGGCCCAAGGTACTTCTGTATTAGAACTTGGCAGCTGGTGGCCTCCTGGACCTCCCTCTGCCTTCCTTTTTTTTACTGGGCTGCTTGGGAAATGGAAACAGGGTTGAGGGTGGCCATCTCCTCTCCTCTACCAAGTGTGCATTCTTCTCCGCGTACTTCAGGCAGGGCCGCCATATAATCATAGAATTGTAGAGTTGGAGGAGACCCTGGGGGTCATCTAGTCCAACCCCATGACATGCAGGAATCTCAGCTGAAGCATCCATGGCAGATGACCATCCAACCTCTGCTTGAAAAGCTCCAAGGAGGGAAAGTGCACAACCTCCCAAGGGAGACCATTCCACTGTCCAACAGCTCTTGCTGTCAGAAAGCGCTTCCTGATGTTTAGTTGGAATCTCCTTTCTTGTAACTTGAATCCTGCGGAAAAGGTCTAGCTTCCCAGTCTCTGCTTAGCCAGATGGGTTGCTGTCAAGGGTCATCTTCTCTCAAGTTACCTTTCAATGACCACCTCTTCTCCTCCCTTCTCCCCTCCCTTTGACCCTGGCTTTGTAGTCCTCGTCGACATCCAGTCAAGAGGAAAAAGTTCTGAAACCAGATGATTTGGCCCCCATGGGCATCCCCATCGAAAGAGCCCGGAACTTGGAAGACAGCCGCGAGTTTGAGGCACTCTCTTTCCAGCCTTCCCAGCCCCTCAGCAAGTCCAGCTCGTCTCCGGAGCTTCAGACCCTCCAGGAAGTCCTCAAGGACGCCGGCAGCGAAGAGCCACCTGGGAAGCTGAGCAGTGACGGGAAGTCCAAGTCTCAGTCAGGACACTTGGAAGGGGAGGCAGCTGGGAACTGGCTGGGCAGAGGGGAAGATGACCGTCCCCCTGGGGCACCCAGGGTGGGCTGCAGTGCCCCTCTCTCTTCTCCGCGCTCCCCAACGGGCCACCGCCCCCGAGGGTACACAATCTCTGATTCAGCACCCTCGAGGAGGGGCAAGAGGATTGAGAGGGACCCCTTCAAGGGCCGCGCAGCAGCTTCCAACGCGGAGAAAGTGCCAGGAATCAATCCAAGGTGAGTGAATTGTAGATGTGAAGAGGCTGCATCAGACAAGGGAATACTATTCATTTTTCTTCCTGACCAGGGCTCAGTGACACATCAAAGATAGATTCGGTGTCCCGATCAGTGGGTCGCAAACATTTTTGGGCCCCCACCTCCTTGGTCCCATAAACGAACCCCCAGTGCCCCCTACCCTCAGGGGTGTAGTGGGTTGGGGTGGGGGGGCTGAGGGGTCATGCCACAGGCACGTTTTTCTAAGGGGGCGTGACCAGGCTCCTCGACGATGGGCTCCCTCATCAGAGCCTGGCTCCGGTGCACGAGAGAGCTGCAGAGACTAGCAGCTTCCTCACACCTAACAGCACCAGCCACAGCTCCATTCCCGGGTCAAAGCTGACCCGGGGACAGAGAGAGGAGAGTGACTGCCAGGTATTAAGCAACATGAATGGCCTGCTTCTCAGTGTCCTGGGACCGTTTGGCTGGCTAGTGTTTGAAGCAGAAGGCTGGCATTGATCCCATCCCATCATGTCTGAATTTGTCCAGTTGCTTTTGGCAGGGCTCACTTATACGCTTGGCTATTGCTGTTTGTAGTGGTGGAAAGTTCTACATGCTAAGATTGAGCCGAAACATTTAGAGATAATGGAATTAAATCTATTTTAATGTTTTCTCCTTAGCTTTGTGTTCCTGCAGTTGTATCACTCTCCTTTCTTTGGTGATGAATCCAATAAGCCCCTCCTGTTGCCGAATGAGGTAGGTTTGAGCACATCATTTAAAATATTATAATTGTAGGGGCTGCTGCCCCTGCTTGCTCTGTTTGCCAACCCCACGTACCCTCTAACCCCTTTGCTAACCCCCCCTTCCCATACTCGGCCAATCCTTCCTCCCTTTTCATAATAGATGCCAAGGTGGCTTTGACCATGCTTGCCATTATAAAGCTTTCCTCATTTATATTTTGATTCTTAGACGTTTGAGAGATCAGTTCAGCTGCTGGATCAGATCCCCCCCTACGATACCCACAAGATTGCAGTACTATATGTTGGGGAAGGGCAGGTAAGGACTGTGTGCATCAGCTGGTTTATTTTTTTGGCAGAAGGCACTCGGGGATAAACTATTCCCTTCAGGAAACTGTTCCCTTCTGCTGCCTGTGAAGTTTGGGGGACCCTGGGGTGCAAAAGGGCCTCCTCGGTGGCGGCCCCCTCATCTCTGTAATGGCCTCCCCTCTAAAGTGCATCAGGCACTGAGATTGTTAGGAGGTGAAGACGCACCACTTTGCCCAAATCTTTGGGAGGAAGGTGAGCATTATTATAAGCCCCATGGTTTGAAATGTTCCTCTTGCCCACTTCATTAAATTATTTGACGTTGGTTATTTTAATCATTCTAATGCATATGTGATTTTTGGTTTTATTGTATTCTGCTTTAATCATGTTAGTATCTTTTGCCCTGAGACTATTTGCTGAAGGATGGATTAAAAATACTGTAAATATGTCTTCCAAAAGTCAGATAGTTTTTTAATTTCCTTGACATCTGACAGGAGGCCGTTCCACAGGGCGCCACTACCAAGAAAAGAAGGCCCTCTGCCTGGTTCCCTGTAACTTCACTTCTCGCAGTTAGATAATCGCCAGAACCACATGATAAAATGGCTTTGCAGAGGATCCATTTTGTGGAGGGACAAAAGAAGCTTCCTTACATAGAGTCAGACCCTTGGTCTTCCTATCTCAGCATTGCCAAATACGGACTCTCCAGGGTTTCAGGCTCGGGTCTTTCCCAACCCTACCTAGAGTTGTCATCAGGGGATTCAACCTGGGCGAGCCTTCTGCATGCAAAGCAGATGCTCTACCACTGAGCTACGGCCCTTCCACATCCTAAAAAGGCCCCAGGTTTTTCTCTAGGTAAAATAATATGGAACCCTCAAGCCTGTTGTCCACACAGCTGCTCTTGTGGTTTTCTCTCCACCCCAGAGCAATGACGAGCTCGCCATCCTTTCCAACGAGCACGGCTCCTACAGGTACACGGAGTTCCTGACCGGCTTGGGAACGCTCATTGAGCTGAAAGACTGCCAGCCAGACAAGATTTACCTTGGTGGCTTGGATGTGTGTGGGGAGGACGGGCAGTTTACCTACTGCTGGCACGATGACATCATGCAAGGTAGGCCCGAATGAGGGAGTGTCTGTGTGTTGGGGCTGGGCAGCCTTTGTGCCCTTATTCTTTCAGGGATAGCACTTCCCACTTTGTGGAGGGCTCTCTCAGAATTGTTGTTGTTTTCTCATTTAGTCGTGTCTGACTCTTCGTGAGCCCATGGACCATAGCACGCCAGGCACTCCTGTCTTCCACTGCCTCCCGCAGTTTGGTCAAACTCATGTTGGTAGCTTCGAGAACACTGTCCAGCCATCTCGTCCTCTGTCGTCCCCTTCTCCTAGTGCCCTCAATCTTTCCCAACATCAGGGTCTTTTCCAAGGATTCTTCTCTTCCCATGAGGTGGCCAAAGTATTGGAGCCTCAGCTTCACGATCTGTCCTCAGAATCTCTCAGAATTGGCCCAATGCAATTTGAAACCTAGTTTGTCCAGTGTGTAAGTTGAATGCCTCCCATGTGAAGAATAGTGGGCATGAGTGTGCCTTTAAGGGCAATAGAAAGGGCAGTTGATGGGTCAGGGGGCAACACTCCCCCCCCCTGAAGTCTCCTGTGTAACCCCCATTGAGGCTTTTCTTTCTTTCTTTCAGCATTGCTGCTCATACACTAAACAGACCTTCAACTGGGTGTTTTGGTATTCCAGCTCCCACCAGGACAGCTGTGCTCCCTTCTGCCCTGGCTGGTGCTGGTGGGAGTTTTAGTCCAAAACATCTGGAGGTCACCAGATCGGGGAAGACTGGTCTAGCATATGACATGTTTCCTCCTCCTGTGGCTTGAGACTCCAAACTGCATGTAGCCTTTCTTCCTTCCTTAGCCATTTTCCACATTGCAACTTTGATGCCCACCAAAGACCTGGACAAGTACCGCTGTGACAAGAAACGTCATCTGGGGAATGACTTTGTGTCCATCATTTACAACAATTCAGGGGAAGACTTCAAGCTGGGGACCATCAAGGTAAGGAAACGTGCCTCTGCTGAGCGGTGTGGAAAATATTCTCTGGTTGGCTTCTGTTATTTTCTCCTACCGATGGAGAATCTCCAAAGGACTCTACAAGGGCTCTTAAGGGAATAGGGGCAGATTTTGTTTATTACAGAGGCTTGGGCCTGACAGATGCCACAGTTTGGTTCTGGGATGGATTTTTCCGCCTGGAGATCATGTGGGGATAGGAGCAAGGTTTTGCTGCAAGAATCACAGCTCTGTGGTATATGCCATACCTCCTGTTCCCAAACTCAGAGGATCTGGGGGTGCCCCAAGCATTTCCCTTTGCCCTCACGGCCACAAGCCTCGAGCTTGGCTTGTGCCTGAGAAAACTGCTCTATTGTTTGGCACAGGACGAGACGGCCAGACACTTCCTACTTTGTAAACTCCTTCCTTTCCATTCCCAACTGCCAGTCGCTACACATCTCAGTCTTAACTGGGAACATCTGAGAACCTCAGTATCCCTCGACCTGGAAACTAAACCCTGCCTGCAGGCTATAGGGCTTTCCTCTAGGAATAGTAAAGTGTACAGTATTCTGTAATGAGCTTTTCACACTTGGGCTGATTAGGGGAATGAAAGCTGTTAAGGCCCAAACCCTTCAGCCTGATGGAACTCAGACACGCTTGCTTTGTCCTACCCTTACTAAGGTGGCTGTGAGGGAAGAGAGAGTTCGCCTGCCTGTAAGAGACAACAGAGCACGTCTTAGGCCTAGGCATTGCCCCTGGGCCTTGCTGTCTCTCTCCCCACCACACACCCTAATGTTCTTCCCTCTCCAGGGCCAATTCAACTTTGTGCACGTCATCATCAAGCCGCTGGATTACAACTGTAACCTGCTCACTCTGCAGTGCAGGAAAGGTAGGTCCAGGCTTCTCTCTCCTTTTTCCCAACAGAGTTTGCGAAGGGTGTTACCTCCAGAGATTTCCACTGGCCTGGCTGTCTCAGAGCTTTGGGAAGGATTTTAGCTTTTGTCTTGGGTGCGCAAGGGAGGAAACAGGATGTACAACTTCAGAAATAAAATTCTTAATGTTCATTTAAATTTTTTTTTGTTTTACTCCTGGACATCTAAAAGCCACTTTTTCAGAGGCATAGGGAGAAAAAAAGTGTAAAGAGACAAGTTTGTGGAAATGATGAATTCTTCAGGGACACAAACTCTTACCTGACAGAATGCCTGGTTTTAATAATTATTTCAACTGTGTGATGTTTTTTGTTCTGTTTTATGTATTTTGTTTCCTGCAATGGCTTTGGCTACACAAACAAATAATATTCATACAATTTGTACAGTTATGGACTGAGGATGCTGCAGTCTCCCTCTCTTTCTCTCTCTGGTCTGTAGATATGGAAGGGCTTATCGACACCAGTGTGATGAAGATCGTTTCCAATAAAAACTTGGCTTTTGTCGCCCGCCAGATGGCTCTGCACGCCAACGTGAGTGCTCTTGTGGGAGCTGGTAACAGATAATCTTTCATTTGAACTTGGCAACTCAGCCTTTGGCAACCTGTTGCCCTCCAGCTGCTTTGGGCTACAGATCCCCTTGACCAGAGCCAGCACAGTCGCAGGAAGCCGGGGCTGATGAGAGTCCAAAAAGCCTGGAGGGAATCTGGTTGGCAAAGGTCCTGTCTCTCCAGGCTTGCTGGCTGATGGGAGCCATCTTCCAAAATGCCTCGGAGGGGGCACGAGCTTGACAGTTGACTGTTGCACTTGGATGGCGTCTTAAACCAGCCGGCCTGAGTTGACCCTCCTCTTTGCTTCCCACTGTTTCCCTTAGATGGCTTCTCAGGTCCATCACAGCCGCTCCAACCCCACAGACACGTACCCGTCTAAGTGGATTGCTCGCCTGCGGCACATCAAGAGGCTCCGGCACAGGGTGACACTGCCTTTTCTCTCTCTTAGTGTATTCCCTTGACTTTCTTTTTCTTGTGGCATGTGACTCTTTCCCTTCTAACTTCAATACACACACACACACACACACACACACATTATCCCCAATACGGGGGTAGTCATCACTGAATTGTAGAGTTGGAAGGGATTTGGGGGTCATGGGTAGGCAAACTAAGGCCTGGGGGCTGGATCTGGCCCAATCGCCTTCTCAATCCAGCCCGCAGATGGTAAACATGTTTTTACATGAGTAGAATGTGTGCTTTTATTTAAAATGCATCTCTGGGTTATTTGTGGGGCATTGGAGTTTGTTCATTCCCCCCCCCCAAAAAATATAGACCGCCCCCCCCAAGGTCTGAGGGACAGTGGACCGGCCCCCTGCTGAAAAAGGTTGCTGACCCCTGATTTCTAGTCCAACCCCCTGCAATGCAGGAAACCTTTTGCCCAACGTGGGGCTCAAACCCCTGACCCTGAGATTAAGACTCTCATGCTCTGTTGACTGAGCTATCCCAGGAGCTGTTTGGAAATATCAGCTGGTCTCTTTGTAAAGCCTTCTGAAAGCCCTGGAAATAAAAGGTTTCTTTGAAGGACTTTAAATACGCTCTCTACTTTCCCTTCTTTCAGATCAGAGAAGAGACTCAGTACCAGGCTTCTGGTTTCCCCAGCATGCACCCTGCCGCCCCAGCCAAAGCGTCTGCCCACGTTCCTCAGGACCCAGCTCCCACCTATGAAACGGGACAGAGGAAGCGCCTCATCTCCTCGGTGGACGACTTCACGGAGTTTGTGTAGCATCGGAACGTGTCCTGCATCAACTTGTCCGGTGGGCAAAGCTTTCTTGTTTCCCCCACCCATCCGGCTGCTGCGGAGTGGAGATTCCACGTTGGCGACACTCGGAGACTGGTCTCCCTGATCCAGGACACACCACTGCCGCTCTGGTGGCTCATGCTCCCTTTGAAAGCTGCTGGTCCACAGTCCTGTCAGGCCGCCATTCTCCAGAGAGGAAGGTGGAGGTGTCTTGGATTGCCATTGCTGTCGTGCGTTTTTTTAAACTAACACTTTGAGGATGCGTTGCTATGAGTGAATGGAGGCAGATCTAAGACACACACGATGCTCGTTGAAGGGATGGAAGAAAAGGTGTCTCAGTTAGCCTTACATAAACTCCCCAGCAGAGCCATGAATGTTCCTGGCTGGATGAGTCCCAGGCCCCAATGTGCATGCGTTTTTGCCTCCAGCTCATGGTGAGGAGGCCTGGGGGCTAGTGACTTCGTTTTTCCTTTTCCCAGAGGATAATGGCGGTGTGGATTTTGGTGCTGGCGAGTGGTCTTTCCTGAACAGTTGTTCTTTGCAGCAGCTCAAGATGCCAAACACTGAGCTTGTGCAGAAACAATTTGGCCGTGCCCAGAGTCAAGAGACACTTTGGGCTGATTTTGCTCAAATCTATTCGCTGCAGAGGTGGGGAGGGAAGAGGAGCATGTTGGCCTTGAAACAGGAGATCCCTGGCTTTTCCTTTTTAAATTGTCCCTTGCTGGAAGAAATTTAACCTCTTCCTTTCCTTTGCTGGGACGAGCTTTTATTGCCATTGAGGCTGTGGGCTGTGTCGGCCTTCGCCAACCTGGCGCCCTCCAGTTGTTTTGGATTACAACTCCCCCCAGCCCCCCAGCCAACATGTGCTGTGAGTTGTACTCCAAAACATCTCCAAGGCTTTCTGGTCATTGCTTAGAGGAAGACCAGCCTTCCCCATCCTGGTGCCCTCCAGATGTGGCTGGGAGTACAGTTGGCACGGCCACTGTGGGCGGGCTGATGTTATAGTCCAGTGACACCTGGAAGATGCCAGATTGAGGAAGTCTGACCTGGGCGCCACTTGATTTGAGGCAGTGCTGCAGTAGAACCACCATGGGAGTTTGCCCTGTGGGCTGTTGTGCTCACTTTTGCTGCCATCCTTCCGTGGTCACTGGCGCCCCCTTCAGGACTGCAGGCTTGCTTTCACAGGACTAAACCCAAGGGCCAGCAATGATGTGAGGGTTTGATTTGTAGCTAGTCTTCCTTGGAAATAGCAAATGGTACAGAAGGTAAAGCCTTCCTTTACTGGGATTTTAAAAGGGGGGAGGGGTCACCTAAAGATGACTGGTTGTCACTTTCCTTTGTATCCATCTTGTTTGGCAAATGTCTTACAACACAGTTAATGAAATAAATATTTCTTTGACAACCAGATTTCCAGTTGACATCTTGCACCATTTGTCGCGTTCTCCTTCCAGTGTGATTAAATGTTGGACCACCTCTATCTATATGCTTCCTGACACTCTCAAAGGACTCTTTAAGATGTTAGTGAGACATGGCTTACCCTTGCAGAAGCCCTGCTGGTTCTGCTTCAGAAAGGCTTGTTTTTCTGTATGCTTTGTAATTCTGTCTTTAATAATGCTTTCCACTAGTTTACCTGTAAGACATGTTAAGCTAAACTTTTTAAAAATTGGTGATACACTGACCACTTTATGGTCTTTGTTTGGAAACTGATCTTGGGGGCAAGTTGCATATTTTTGTAGAAGATCAGCAATTTTACATTAGAATTCTCTAAGAACTCTTCAGGGACCTTACTAGTCACCACTATTCGTTCCTCATGTGAAACTCATGTGAAACTTTGTTCCAGCTCAGGGGGACTGCTCTACATCTTCCACCATGAAGACAAATGTGAAGAATTCGTTTAGCTTCTCTGCAGCCTCCCTTTCTTCTTTTAGCACATCTTCAACCCCCTTGTTGTTCAAAATCCAAATGCCTCCTTTGCTGGTCTCCTGCTGCTAATGTATTTAAATAATTTTTTGTTGGTGGTCCTTGTGTTTTTAGCAATGTGCTCAATTTCTTTGTTTCTGTTTCTCTTATTGTCTGTTTGCATTTCTTCTGCTGAAATTTGTGTTCCCTTTGGGTTCTTATTTGGACAAGACTTCCATTTTCTGAAGGAAGCCTTTTCTTACCTCATCTAATAGCTTCTTTGACTTTGGTTGTTAATCATATTGGTGTTCTCTTGGCCTTCATTGTAACTTCCCTGGGCGGCGGTGTGCATTCTAGCCATGTTTCTAATATCTTGGTTGCATAATCCCCCAATAGTTTTGGAGAGGCTTAACCCTTTTGACTTTGTCTTGAAAGTTCCTTTTTACCAGTCTCCTCATTTTTTGCAAGTTTCCTCCTTTGAAGTAAAATGTGACCATGTTGTATTTTCTTGGCCATTGCCTATTTGCATATATGCTGAACTGGATAGTACTGTGTTCACTGTTCCCAGTGAGTTCAACAACACTTACATCTCGTACCTGGGCACCACTTAAAAGCAAGTCCAGGGTTGCTGCCTTTCTGGTTCCACAAGCAGCTGTTTTGAAAGATTGCATCCTTCCCTACAGACCTTCGGGTGTTATTAAGATCAGCAGAGGTAGTCCTCTTGGTCATTCCACTGCTCTCAGAAGCTTGTGTGTCATGGCCCAGCTGAAGACATTATCTGTGGCAGCCCTAAAGTTTAGGAATCTCCTCCCTACAAATGTAAGTGATGCAGCTTTTGGTGAAACCTTTACCCCTGGTCTTTGACATCTGAGATGTATATGTTTTTAAGGCCCACCTAATTTGTGTGATTCTAGGGTGTTTTAAACTGTTTTTAACATTGTGTTTTAGTTGTTGCAACCCTGGGACCTTAGTGTGAAGGGGCGAATATGCTGGTGGTGATTCTAAGGCACACTCATTTAGGGTTTTTAGAAATGTTACCTCTTAGTTGTGACTGGAACTCAAATATGGCCACTGTATTTGTAGGTTAATGAAGTTACCCAGTGTTGGTTGCCCATGGAAAGAGTCCCTTCGACAGTGGTACCTCAGGTTAAGAACTTAATTCGTTCTGGAGGTCCGTTCTTAACCTGAAACTGTTCTTAACCTGAGGTACCACTTTAGCTAATGGGGCCTCCCGCTGCCGCTGCACAATTTCTGTTCTCATCCTGAAGCAAAGTTCTTAACCCAGGGTACCACTGTAATGGATAATTTCCCTCTTCCTTGGCGTGACACCCTCCTTTCTTGAGATCCACCTTCTCTGTGGTGGTGGTAGAGCGGTTACTCTAAAAGTGGAGTGCTGCTGTTGTGTCCCTAAAGGCCTTGCATATCACCAACCTCTCATCTTCTCCAGGTCAGCCACCTTGGCCTCAAGGTGTCATGAACTGGTAGGACAACGGAGAGGAGGAAGAGGATTCCGGCGAGGGGTGCAGCCATGACTGGGACAAGCCACAGATGGGAAAGGAGAGGTTGGGGTTGTGGCAAGTACACAAGGAGTGACAGAGGATGGCACAGGAATGGGGGTCAGTGTGCAGGGACCAGAAGAGCAGGACTCGTCATTGGAGCCAGAGGCCTGTCTCCCATTACCAAGGTGGGCTTTGAGGTGTATGGAGCAGTGGGAGGTCTGCTCAGGGAGGCTGTGGCAGGAAGGACCCACTGCCCAGGTGGGGCTCATTAGCTCGGGAAGGTGTGTGACTCCTTGACTGGAGCACGTGAGGCTCACCTGCCTCGTCCAGCCCAGATGCTGCAATCCACATGCAAGGTATAAAGGGGTAGCAGAGCTGAGCTGCTTTGTCTGCTTAACTGCCTATGCTGATGGACCTCTGCTTGGATGATCTAGGACCTCTACAGGACTGTGCCTTGGGTTTGACTCTGGACTGTGTTTCCCAATTGCTGGACTTTGGACTTGGCTTACTTAGACTAAGATTCCTGACTGTTGGGACTTAGTTTACATGGATTGTGTTTCCCGACGGTTGAATTGTAGACTTGACATACTTTATATGCCAGTGGGACCTGCTGCCAGGGGGCACAAGGGGGCAGGCGTGTCCTATGATGGCCAGGCACTCACTGCACCCAGTGCCTACCCATGACTTCTGTCCAGTAGGGCAGACAGTTGTACAAGTAACATTCTGTGCAGTGCACTCAGCACCCCACCCGGCTTGCTAATTGCATACCTCTTGTTGTTGTTTGAGTTTGCGAACTTGGGAGTGGGTTGCTATTTATTGAGTTTCAATTAAATTCACTTTAGCAAGACACTTCCATTTGCTTAATAAGGCACAGAAATCTTTATTGAGCCGTCCATTAACTCTTTAAAGTAGACTTTGTCATTTCTTTTTCACCGTTACAAAAAAACAACATATGTTTGCAAAACTTAACATTAATCACAATTGCTGCTGCTGCTTCTGCCGTTGCTACCAGAAGCCTTGATAAAAGCCACCTGCCTCTAAAGAGAGAGCTGGGTTGTGGTTTTTGTTTAGCTGGCAAGAGTTCTGTGCTAAGCAGCAAGTTACTGTAGGCATCAGTGTGGGGTTTCGGACAACAATAAATAAGAAACCATCTGCCTGTGAGTAAATACCAAAATATACATTCAAGAGTTTATCTGGCAGGTAGGGACATGAGTTGGGTCCGCTGCTGATGAGAGAGGGGGGCGGTGGGCAGCGGGCATGGTCTGCGCTGAAGAGATCTATCTACAGCAAAGCACCAGGGACATTCTCCTTCCTACCAAACCAGCTCCTTCCTTGCTACCTTCACGTCTTCTGTGCTCCAGAATTCTCCTCCTCCCTGGGAGGAAAACATCCCCACCCCCTCCTTAGCGTAAGAGCACAGCTCATGTGCTAAGGCGCTTGCTTCCCTGACTTGACTAGGATTTACCCTCGTAAGGACCCTACATTAAAAACAACAACCCTAGAAAACTATGAGAACTTTTTAATTTAGCAGAGAAAGAAGTGCAAAATCCCTTCACTTGGTTCAAGCCATACCCATCTCTGGCTCACTTCAGTCACTTCCCACACACACAGGCTGCATTCTTTAAATAAGCTAACAGATCAATATCTTCTTTCCTCCAGTTGTGGCAACAGAGGCCTGCTCTGGTCAAAATTTGCAGCTTTTTAGGTACATTGCATTCGCAGGGAATGCAGGGAGCCCAATGGCTCACTCACAATAAAAGCTTCCAATGTGCGCTCGAGTCTAGTGGATGATGACTGGAAAACCTCCCTGCTGAATCTCCTTATCAAGGACCCATTACGGAAAGTCTTTAGCCCTGCAGCAATTTATCTCCTGGCCAATGCAATGCAATGCCCTTTTCCCACCCACTGACCATCTCCTACCTCCTAGCGATCTTTCTTTGTTCCTTCGCAGAATGAAGCAAGTGCATTTTCCACTTTGTACCTGATGAGTAAAGCAGCTTGGAATATTTTAGAAAAGAGTTTGTTAAAAAATAGCACCCTTTATAAATAATGAAATATTATAAAAAGATGTGCCTGTAACCATATTTTCCTCATTTTTAGGATGATGGTTACAGCCAAAAGAGTTAGCAATTTTTTTAAAAAAAAAACCATTCCAGAAAAAAATCTCTATTTACAACTCCTACCAATGATGTTGGTAATGGAATAAGCAAGTCAGCATTTAGAAATGGCACTTGTGGAAACCCAGTCAAAGACTAGGTGTAGGCCTTGATATCAGAGTTCTTTTTAGACTTAGCAATGTCTAGGAGAAATTATGGCTAGTGCATTGCAGAGAGTTCCTGCCCCCCTGCCCTGGATGTGGGGAACAGAAAGATCTCTCAAACTTCCTTTGGCACAAATCTCAAACACACGGGCGCTTTGCTTGCACACCACAAACATTTTAGCAAGAAGGCTTTTAACACACTTTTTTTTTAAATAACTCCTATCTACATGTGTTGAGCACAGTACCAAATGCTATAAAAATATAGCAAACATACAAAAATATACATTATTTTTCTCCTTGTAAAAATCCCATATAAATTACTTGCAATATACATAACATTAAACTGGCCTGTGGAATATGATGACAGGAGCAGTGCTATTTTGGGGGGGGGGCAGCAAAATGTTTTGAACAAAGGAAGCCGGATTGACTCCCAAAAGCAGAGTCGAGGTTCCAGAGAAACTACAAGCCAGCTGTAGCTTCCAATGGAAGCATGTAACTCATTAACGTCAAATGAATGGTGGGGGTGGGGGTGGGGGTGGGGGGGGGGGTAGACTTGATTTTTAAAACACACTTGTTTTCTGGGACGCTCCAAAGGCCTCTCTGGATCACAGCTCATTTCCTTGTGTAAAGCAAAGAAACTGATTGAGGCTAGGATACTAGCACATGTACATTGGTAGCCAGTTCCATGGGTTAACAGCACATTGCTTTCAAGCTGGGATGGGGGAGGTGGGGAGTAACAGCTGCAGCATCTATTGGCCCATGCTGTGATGCGGACTGCTGAGGTTTGGCCAGGGACACACCTGTTGGAGCTTACAGACCAGCTGGCAGTTGAGCAGCCATGCTAAAAAAATACTTTTGCACAAAATTTGCAAAGAGGTGCTGCGATGCCACCTGCTTACTGAGCATTCATCCTGATACTTTAACACAGAGCTTATGCAACACTGCCAGCTGGTGCTTGTTCTCCTGCATTTCCCACTGCAACTTTCCATTGCTTTTTTTCCTTCCTTGATTTTTGCATGGCAGAAAAGCAACATGCTCAACTGCATTGGGAAGTCCAGGATAACAATCAAATTTTGCGTGAATAAAAACCGTCTGCCTAAAGGAAAAGCCACCTGAAAGCATAGCTTGCCTCAATTCAATTTTTTAATTGAATCTTTGCTTCTGAGCTGCTTGGGAGCATCACTTCTCTAAGCTTGGAGAAGCAGATCTTCCCTCTTCTGAAAAAGGGAAGAGTATAAATGTACAAACATTAGCCGTTTGTACTCTTCACGATATGTGGCACTGCCAAAAATGTGGGCTGTCCGCTGGCCCTTGGAGCCTTGGGGGAGCTACCCACAACGAGGGTAGACGGGGGCACTCCCCTGTGCTCATATTCCAGTGGCCTGTTTCAAATTATGATCTACAAACAAACAAAATACTGCTTCCATGATATATTATCCTGCTCTTATTTTAAAAGTTGCATGTGTCACCATTAGCTAAGGAAAGCATTGATTAAAGTGCTGGGCAGTAAATAGAAATAGTAAACACACAAACACCAAATATAAAGTAAAACACACTCAGGCACCTCAACATATACAATGATGGATGCAACACACCAAGCTATTCAATTGGGGGCGGGGGACACTGTTGGAATAAGTACCCAGTGAAACCAGCTCACATGGACAGGTCTCTGCAAACAGCATCACCCCCAGCCCCCCCTTTCAACAAACACTGTTGGCCCATCCAAAAGTCTGTTTCTGTTGACAGCATTTTGGCCGAAGAACAGGGGTCCTTTCTCTTAAAGACTCTCAGGCTGAAGGAAACTTTTGGGTTCCTTTTAAATATGCCCATGCTGAAATTCTGGAGGAGGGCATGGCTGTCTCAGGAGAAAACTTCCTGAGGGAGAATTGGTTGACTCGCCCCTGCGTAGTTTCTTCCTCCAAAGTGCACCTTCTTCGTGAAATGCCTAGAAGGGGAACCTGACCCCTTCCAGGTGCTGCAGTCTCTAGTCCCAGCCCAGGCTCAGCCTGCTGAACCCTGGAGATCTCTGGGCTTCTTTGCCTGGATGGTGTACCATTTGCCTTCAGCAAATCTCAATGAAGAACCATTTAAAAGTAGACCAGGTTGTATTTCTGTTTTTGACTTTAAAAGATCTGGCTTTGCTTCCTTACAAGTTTCTTCTTCTTCCTTTTTTTCTTGCTCTTGCCTGGATTCCGATTTCTTTTCTGCCTTTCTCTCCAAGGATGCTAATGCAAATATTGCACAGCTGGGCCCACCTTTTCTGGCTCCTGCTTGCCCTTTGAAAGACGGCATGATCTTGTCTGGCCTCTGAAAAAACCTTAATACTGTGAAAAGACTGATGCACTGCTAAGGCCACGGGCTGTGACTGTAGAAAGCAGTGGGTGGGAACTCTGGTGGCTCTAAGCAACAGCCACCTTCTTGTCTGTTGGCACCAAACTCACAAAAAGGCTGTTGCTCTTGCTTACTGTTCCCGTAAATGAGAGGCAAAGTTTTTGGCAACCAGGTTTGAGACTACAAAAGCCTCTTCCCTTCTGCTTACATGGGGGAGCCACCTGACTGCTGCAACCCTGTGGAACCTGGCTGCTATTTGCCACTGGGATGGACCCTGTTGTTTGCCCGCAACGGCTTCTTCTTTTTGACTACTGGCACAGCTGATGTTTGTGTCTTCTGTGGAGAAAGCAGGGCGCCCTGGCTGATGCCCTGCGGAGGGGCTTGGATAACCTTGATGGGCGACGTGGAGCTGCTGCGGGGCCGAGAGCGCAGGAAGCGGCTGCTGTTCTTAGGGGTGAAGTTAGATGAAAGCACCCCAGGATCTGCACGGATTGGGTGGTGCCGGCTTGCTTGTTGCATACCCCTCTTCCTGGGCTGTCCGCTCCGTGTGCCCTCTAGCTGGCACTCAATGTGGTACACATCGGCGGTCGCCTCATTCACCTGATCAAACCGGATGAGCAGTGTTTCGAAGAGGGAGAGGAGACGCTGGATGTCGGCATCCACTTCGGAGCTGTCCCGGGCGCTGGGGGCCAGGCTGAGTCCGTCCAGTTGGCTGGAGGAGGTGGAGGCGCGGGAGCTGTCGGAGGTGGCGGTGGGCGTGGGGCCTTGCAAGGAGTGGGAGTCCTGGCTGGAGGAGCGGGAGGGCAGCGGCTCCATGCCTTCGAAACGCACCTTGTGGCGGAACTGCAGAGGACAGAAAGGGGTTGTTTCAATGGCTGGGACTGTTTTACACAGCAAAAGGCTGGCTGGGGCCTGGCAGAGAAGCCAAAGCTATGCGTTTTGCTCCCGGCTGTCTCATTGCTGGTGTCTCAGAAATCCTCCCTGGCCTGGCGCCATCCCTTTCGGGACACAGGGTGGCAGCAGCACTCCCAAAAGTCCCTGGCTTTGATGCACAACCAAGTTGATAGATTGGCTTCCTGCAATTCTGGTCTGGCACACCAAGCGCCACAGGGTGCAGGAAGCTGCACGTCTCCAGCAGTTCTGGAGAACGTGGTGTTTGGGTGCAGAACTTCAGCTCCACCATCATCACAGCTTCCTTTTCACAAACAGCACCTTGGCTGCCCTGGAAGACTTGACGGGATATGCGCGAGATGGTTGGGCAAAATAAGTTCCCTGTGTTTGGGGATGGGATGGCAGTCCTCCCCATGACTAGCAAAACAGAATAAACTATGCAGACTAGGAAATTGTGCATAATTTATGCAGGTTGCAGAATGTGTCTTTTCTGCCTTTGGCAGAAGTAGTAGTATCATCACAACAGACCTTGCACAAGGGAAAGGGCTAGTCTGGAAGAGTTCTTCCCAAGAGTTTGGAGAGCAACTGCATAGCGCACATACCCCCACCCTCAAGCACAACTTTTTTGGGGGAAGCGGGGGTTTACCTCCTTGGCTTTGGTGAACCCCATCCACATCTTGAGCCTCCGGACAAAGAGCTCCACCATCTCGTAGTCCTGGGACTCGAAGGCTGGCCGGTACATCTCAAAGCGGGTCTCGCGGTAGTGGTGCATGAGCACTGCGGCAAAGAGCCGCAGGATCACCCACAGCTCTAGCACGACGTAGCTGGCGTAGAAGAGGTGGGAGAGCCCCACAGATTCGGAGAGGAAGAGGTGCAGGCTGCTGCTGCTGCGGAAGGCGGTGAAAAGGAGCTGGAGAGTGCTGGGGAAGCTGGGGAAGGCCTCAGAGTGGGAGAAGAGCTGGGCAAAAAGGAGACACAGCAAAAGTCTGAATATTAGCTCTATGTGGGTTGCCATTGTGGGCAACCATGTCCCATTTCACGTGCTGCCGTTGCTTGGGGGGGGCTTAGTAGGGCCTCTCCCTGGAGCACCTTGTGACTCTCCAGATGTGCTGTTGGATTTCAACTCCCATTAACCCTAGCAGGTGGTGTGGACAAGGCTTGGAGATGATGGGAGGAGTTGTAGTCCAAAGGCATCTGAGGGCATGGCGGCAGAAGCCTCTAAGCTGGCTTTTGGAGAGAACCTGGCCAAGCTAGTCAACCCGCCCTTCTCTCTGCCTGCTTCTGGGAGTCCAGACTTACCAGGAAGCCGAGCTGTGCATAAGCCAGAGTCAGTATTGTGAAGGCCAGCCCTGCAGCAAAAAGCTCCTTCGTAGACCTCTGCAAAGTCTTGCCAAAAGTGGACCATTGGCGGATGAAGCGCAGCTGTTGGGAAGCCTGTGGGGAAGGAAGATGAAAACAGAAGCCTGTTTAAAGCACTTGGCACCCCATGAAATGGCCCCTTTGCAGTGTTGAGGCATGTGAATGCTAGCAGCTTTTGAGTAGACAATTAGGAAGCCAAGTTAAACAAGAGTGTTTGAGAGTCTGATTGGAGATAGGGAAGCATAGCAACAAGTTGGTGATTGGCTAAGGCAGGCACCCCCAAACTGCGGCCCTCCAGATGTTTTGGCCTACAGCTCCCATGATCCCTAGCTAACAGGGCCAGTGGTTGGGAAAGATGGGAATTGTAGTCCAAAACATCTGGAGGGCCGAAGTTTGGGGATGCCTGGGCTAGGCTTTCCCTTATAAGCAGCATGACACAGCAGTTTGGTGTTGGAGTTTGGAGAAAGAGTTTGAATCTAGTCTGTGTAAATAGTAACTTGTATAAAGCTGCATTTATTCTGCGTCTATATAATAAAAGTTACAAAAATCAAGTTACTGTTCAGCAAGTTCTGTTCCTGAGTTGTCATTCATGGAATGCACTGGCTTGGCAGCTGGAGGTAGCAGAGAGTATGGTTCGAATTCATCAACATGCAGATCAGTCTGAAGGGCCATTTTGGGGGGTGGCGGGGGTTTCTGCTGACACCTGCTCTGTTTCTCTCGGCACCAGATGAAGACCCTTTCTCTCAGACTGTTAAATATCCTAAGGAATTCTTTTCTCAATATGTACTGTTATTTTTAAAGGTTTCTTCTTTTTAAAATCACACTGTAAGCTGCTCTGGAAAGGTTTTGCCTTGAAGGCTAGAAATAAATAAATTCATGCTCCTCTCTGAAAGGGGCCACAACTCCCTCTCCTGACAGGACAGCAAAACTCTTATAGAGGATTCGTTTCTTCCAATTCTTGCTAGAGAAGAAATGGGCTTAACATGTCTAAAGCGCTGGGGCCAATCTTGCTGCACTTAAGGGCTGAGGCTCTTTGCCCTCTGCTGGCCACTGTGTTTAAGCAGAAGTTGGTTCTGTCTTCTGCTTAGTCGCTCAATCCCATGAAGGCGCTTTCTCATCCCCTCACAAGCCCCAAAGCAGTTCTACATGGCAAATCTTAGGAAAAAGGAAAAGTCAGCCAGCCCTCCTGAAGTATGAAAGAAGAGGCGACTGCTGAACTACAACTCCCATCACTGGCCATGCTGGCTGCTGGGAGTTGAAGTCCAACAACATTCTGGAGGGCCGCAGGTTCCCAACCTCTGCAATTTGCTGAGATGGCGTTGATTCACCAGTATGTCTGTCTAATTTGGCTGCATCTCTCCTCACTTTTAGGCAGCCTTCCCCAGCCTGCTGCCTATCAGATGATGTTGGGGGGTTCCCAGTGCTCCCACCAGCCAGCCAGCAGGGCCAATGGTGAGTGCCGGTGGGAGCTGTAGTCCAGAAACATCTGTTTGGGAAGGCTGCCTCGCCTCGCTCTTCTGTTCCCTGAAGCAGTGACAAAACATGCATTGTCCCTGGCTTCCTTTCCTGAAATGCATTGAAAGGGAGGTCTGCATCATGCATGTCAGTGATCAAACTGTACCTTGACTGTAAGCACAAAGAGGAGGCAGGCCGCCAGGCAGCGGAAGGCGGTGTGAAGAGAAGCCACCTGGTAGAAGCTGGTGAAGCCCTGCTTGTCTCTCAGGTACTTGGCCCACTGCCGGTTGGCCAGGGTGACCTGGCTCAAGTGGACGACCACGGTGCCAGTGGTCAGGAGGATGAGCAGCCACTGCCAGTAGCTGCCCACGCTGGCAAAATAGGCCCGGCCTGCCTTCTGGATGGAGAGAGACTCTGAGACCACAAAGTAGACGACCACAATCATGAAGAAGACCTGGATTGGGGGGAAAGAGTCTGTTAGTGCCACGGAGATGGTGGCTTCCGGGGCAGCAGCCAAGTATGGCCTACTCAAGAAGAGATTCATTGAACTGAACGGGCCCAAGTGTTCCATGCTTATTACTGTCAGTGGTTCAACTCTGTGTAGGACTTCCATTGGAAACAACCCCAGGCTTTTATGTGTTTCTGCTTGTTATGGGATGTGAGCTCTCCAGTGTGGAAATTAACACAATTTTAAACTTTATTGGACAGGAAGTAGAACTATGTATGCTCCTTCCCTGTTCTGATTCCCTTATTGGAGTCTATAAAAAAGAGTACAATTTCCATTCTTAGCAACTCTGTGTGCCCTAAAGCAGCCTTCTCCAACTTGACGCTCTCCATATATTTTAGGACTGCAGCCCCCACCCCAATCCTTAGCTAGCACAGCCATGTTTTGGACTACAGCTCCCATCAGCCCCAGCATCATATGTTTGGGGCTTATGGGAACCATAGTCCTAAACATCCAGAGGGCACCATGTTGGGAAAGGAGGACAATGCCTCAACAGGTGACACCTGTCCTCACCCCTTCCCTTACTCAAATTCTTCATGTGGTTGGCACTAAATAAAACAGTGTAAACAGGAGAAGCAACAGTTGGAAGAAAGATGCTTCTGGGAAGAGGTGAAAGAAACCTTTCTTTGGGACTGACCATCATGAGGAGCTGCAGCGTGACTCCCTGGCTAAGTGGAAGGGGCGGGAGAGCAGCCACAGCCACGGCCGGCAGTGCATGCTTCACCACGGGGAACTCCAGCCTGAGTGTGATGACCGCATGGAGGCCCAAGCCAGGGTTGTACTGGGCCAGCTCCACAAAGACTGCTCGGCTCCTGCAGGAGGTAGAAAAGTGGGTCAGTGGCAGCAGAATAACATAGGAAGCTGCCTTATACATGCCTTGGTCCATCTAACTCAGTACTGTCGACACTGACAGGCAGCAGTACTCCAAGGTTCTGGCCTGGGAGTCTCTCCCACCCTTATCTACAGATGTTTGGGGGCCAAACCTTGGAGCTTCTGCAGTCCAGCAAGGAAGATATAGCAGCATCCTGTGTTAAGAGAAGGACTGAACAGGATGGTTTAAGTCTACTTGTTGGATAAGCGAGTCTGCCTAGCCCCTCAGATCGGCCTTACTAATCTGAGGCACTGATTCCCCCAACATGCTTACACGTTGCTGATCCAGTTGTTCCGCTGGAGGATCTCCAAGCGAGCCCTGCTTTCTTCCAGAGTTGTTCCCAGCTCCTGGGCATAACCACCGCTGTCATAGAAGGAGAGGTAGCCCCAGTACCAGGCCCTGAAAGAGAAGCAGGGGTAGGCCTATAGGTCAAGCCAAGGCATGGATGGAATTCGTCTTTCCCCCAAGTCTTCCATGCATTGGCAGGGCCTGGGCTCAGCCCATCTCCTGACTGAAAATGTCTGAAATTTAACTAGAGGACAAGTATGGGCTCTGCCTGCTCTTGCCACAGTGTCTCACACACTTCTGTCCTTTGTTGTGAGCTTATGTTCATACACCCAAATGCATTGGGAGCGAGGGGAAGGGATGAGAACTGAAAGGGGATGATGCCCTCAGGTTTCACTATTCTGGTCTCAAGTATATCTAGAAGTATCTAATGTAATTAAATCACCTATTCGGGCTCCTCCACAACTGTCATTATTGAACATGTGGACAAACAACACAAAAGCTTGTTGCCCTAAAGAGCTTTTGACATGAATGTTGGCTGCAGCCAGGATTTCAATAGCTCAGCAATGGAAAACCTTAAGAAATCTACACTTGCCTTTGTGGTATAGGAACTTATGAACTTCAGTTATTGTGGGGGAAATTACATACAGGCTGTGTGTTTCGAGGGGGATGTAGGATCCAGAACACTTTTAGGACATCTGATGGGGTTTTATTTCTAATCCTTTGGACTTAGATGCTCAACATTCATCATCCCTGCCAGCTTGGGAAATTGGATTTCTTGATACAGGTAGGTAGCCGTGTTGGTCTGAGTCGAAGCAAAATAGAAAAATTCCTTCAGTAGCACCTTAAAGACCAACTAAGTTTTTATTTTGGTATGAGCTTTCGTGTGCATGCAGTGTATCTGAAGAAGTGTGCATGCACACGAAAGCTCATACCAAAATAAAAACTTAGTTGGTCTTTAAGGTGCTACTGAAGGAATTTTTCTATTTGGATTTCTTGAGTTATATTGGTGTGGCACCATTTCGTTCTCCTATTATTTATTGCTTGTTTGCTTTGTATATGGCATGATGGTTTACCGTTATTGTACTTTTGGGTTGCTAGTAATGGTAATAAAAGGATTTTAAAAAATATATTGAAGAAGATACAGGGAGCTGGCAGGAAATGCCCTTCCTCTGATTTTTGCAAGGGATGTACAGGAGGAATCTAGTGCTTCTTACCCTGGTAGATCAGGTGGCGAGTAAGTCCATGATTGTGTGAGGTTGCTGGCAACACTCTTCCAGCCTACTGCGTAACTGGCCGTGTCAAAGCTGTCTGAACCAAGGATGCATTTCCCCCCAGTTGCAGACGGATTGGTCCCACTAAGGATATGGCGGACGGTACTGGAACACTCCGCTGGAAAAAAAGCAGTCAGAAGAGGGTTCTCCATTGGTCGCACTACTGTGATGACATTGCTGCATTATTATTTTTATGACCTTGCTTAGTTCTGAGGTTTTAACATAGGGTTCCAGTGAAGTGTGTATTGTTTTAAATGGCAATGGATTTTATGTAACATGCCCTGGGACCATTTGGTGCAGGGAAGGCTGGAAGTATTTGTTTAGTGTTTGGAAGGAAAGGTGGACTATAAAAGCAATTAATACATCTACAAACAATTCCCATGCAGAAACAGACTAGGAAAAATATCTGCTTAAAAGGCTTGTTGTGTGTGCCTGAATCTATGTTTTTTTGTTTAGTCGTTTAGTCGTGTCCGACTCTTCGTGACCCCATGGACCATAGCACGCCAGGCACTCCTGTCTTGCACTGCCTCCCGTAGTTTGGTCAAACTCATGTTCGTAGCTTCGAGAACACTGTCCAACCATCTTGTCCTCTGTCGTCCCCTTCTCCTAGTGCCCTCAATCTTTCCCAACATCAGGGTCTTTTCCAAGGATTCTTCTCTTCTCATGAGGTGGCCAAAGTATTGGAGCCTCAGCTTCACGATCTGTCCTTCCAGGGAGCACTCAGGGCTGATTTCCTTAAGAATTGATAGGTTTGATCTTCTAGCAGTCCATGGGACTCTCAAGAGTCTCCTCCAGCACCATAATTCAAAAGCATCAATTCTTCGGCGATCAGCCTTCTTTATGGTCCAGCTCTCACTTCCATACATCACTACTGGGAAAACCATAGCTTTAACTATACGGACCTTTGTCGGCAAGGTGATGTCTCTGCTTTTTAAGATGCTGTCTAGGTTTGTCATTGCTTTTCTCCCAAGAAGCAGGCGTCTTTTAATTTCGTGACTGCTGTCACCATCTGCAGTGATCAAGGAGCCCAAGAAAGTAAAATCTCTCACTGCCTCCATTTCTTCCCCTTCTATTTGCCAGGAGGTGATGGGACCAGTGGCCATGATCTTGGTTTTTTTGATGTTGAGCTTCAGACCATATTTTGCGCTCTCCTCTTTCACCCTCATTAAAAGGTTCTTTAATTCCTCCTCACTTTCTGCCATCAAGGTTGTGTCATCTGCATATCTGAGCCTGAATCTATATATAAAATAAATGTGTATGTGTGTGAATTTATCATATATTTCTGCTTCCATCTCTCAAGTGTTCCCAAAATTACAGCCTCTGGCTTTTGAGAAGAGCATCTAAAATGGCAGCATCCTGTGTTATAATTTCCAGGTGCAGAATCGAGAGAGGCAAGAATCAAAAGGGTTGCCTCCTAGCCAAGGCTTCCTCCATGGAAGGCAAGGCTCTCCATCTCTTGGGACTGACATTGTTGGTTGTCTGCACAAACTACAAATTGCCACAATCAGACCCCAGGGGCTTAGCAAGAGGTGCTGGGAGATTAAATCATTTTGGATCTGCCTTTGCCAGCCTGGTGTCCGCCAGCCTTTTGGACTATAACTCCCATCAGCCAGCATGGCTGTAAGATGCTGGAACTTATGGGAGCTGGGGTCTAGCAATATCTGGTGGGTGTCAGGTTACTGGAGGCTGTCCTAGATGCTTCAAGCCTGCGCATGACAACAGAGGCTCACACAGCACCACCATTGTTGCGAGTCCTGCAGAGACAGGAAACTGCTTCACTTACAGAAATAATCTAGCTGCAGGTTCTGAACAATCTTCAACGGCAGCCTCACATGCAGTACATTACAGTTACCTAACCTAGTGGCTACTGGAACAGAGTTCAGTGAAGCCAGGACCTTCCCATCCAAATCAGGTCGCAGCTAGGCCACCAGCCAAAGCTGGTAGAAGGAGCTACGGAGGCCACATGTGCCTCTGGTGATCCAGTAATGGACCCAGGAGCGCTCCCAAGTGGCACACATGCACCTCCAGGGGAGCATGACCCCATCCAGGACCATCTTAATGAGGATCTCCCACCTACCTTCTTGGAGGCGGATCTGCCGCAACCGTGGGGACCCCAGGGTGACGCTGTAACTTCCCCGGCCTGACTGGTTGTTGTAGAGATAGGGCAACAGCCCCTGGGACATCCAGACCCAGAACTCGTCAGATCTGTGCAGGCACAGTGGAGAGAGAAAAAGGAAGGAGGCGGTTGAGTGGAGACTTTGCAATTCTACAGCCAAGTTTGGCATTAACCAACCAAAACTCCTGAATGGTTCATACTTCAGTAGTCACCAGTTTCTGTGGCAAAGAGGAAAGAGGAATTTCTTGGGCCCAGCAAGGAGTTTCTGTCCCTACAATATGACATCACTTATTCAGGGAACCTGACTTACACTGAGTCAGAGCCCTGGTCTATCAAATTATGTATTGTCTTCCCCACTCTTCCCCAACCTTGTGAATGGCAGACATTTTTTCCCCATCAGCCCCAGGCAGTACAGCTGTTTGGGACTGCAATTCCCGCCAGCAAAGCTGAGCAGAGTGCTGAAGAGGAACATTTCCAAACATGGAGCTGGAGACATGAGCAGCAGCTGAGCTATGCTGAAATACCTCTTGATGCGCAGGAACTGCTCACTGCCCAGCTGCTGCTTGATGGAGCTCTGCAAGAGGAACGCCCGGCTGTTGTGCGAAGCATCACCATAGTTGGTCAGGAGGGTCGCCAGGAGGAACAGCATGTAGATGAAGAAGTTCTAGCAGGGATGACAGACGGAGGATCTGATTCGCTCTCTTGCTGGGAACCGCCTGTGGCTACCTCAGCAGAAGACCCACCCACAGCTTGCACAAACCAGCAGAATCTCACCCCCTGCCCGCCCTTGGAGTGGGACCACCATGCACAGGGATGCTCCTTCGATTGGGAGCTGTTGGATGGGCCCTCTTTGGAACATAGAAAGCTGCCTTATGGTGAATTGGTCCATGTAACTTAAGCACTGTTGACTCACTGAGTGGCAGCAGAGGCTCTCCAGGACTGCATCCAGGGAGTCTCTCTAGTCCTACCAGGAGATGGCATAGGGGATTCAACTTGGGACCATCTGCCTGCAGAGCAACTGCTCTACCACTGAGCTCCAGCCTGTCTCCTGTGCTCCTCTCCCTATGGGTCCATCTAAGCTCTTAAGGATTTTAGGCAAGGAGTCTTGTCCAGTCCTCCCTGGAAAAGCCATTGGGGATTGAATTTGCGACATTCTAAAGCAGTTGCTCTGCCACTGAGCTTTCAAAGTGCCCAGTGCTGCCAGGAAAGCACACAGGGCCTGCCCTCCTCCTCTTCATTCCCTCCCTTGCAAGTCTCCCTCCTAAAATGCATCAGATGCCACAAACTGGCAGCAGCTCCCCCTCTTCACCTTGAGCAGGCCGTGCAGAAGCTTCACTTTCTTGGCCTCTTCCTTGGCTTGAAAGAGAGCGAATCCCTGAGGGGGCCGGACCCGGCCAATCTTCTCCGACACGTGCTCCACAAACGGGTACTCCACCAGAGTGTCGTCCTCCTCAGGGTGCAGGCGCTTGGCCACCAGTGAGAAGTAGAGGGCCTCCAGCAGAACCTGGGCAGGGCAGAGGGGGAACATTCAGGGAGGTGGCTTCTTGAACCGCTTGACCAGTGCACAAGTCATCAGTGGGTCCGAGACACATCTGTAAATTGTAATTCTAAATTCCACTGCTGAGAAACTTTGGCGATTCGTTTTATTTCTATTTATATGCTGCTCAGTTGGAAATGGGACATGGTTTGGAATGGCAACCTGGAATTGTCCGGAAGCAGCCTCTCCCGCTGAGCTTCTGTCAGAGCCTACCTTGGATGGTTCCCAGAGCAAGAAGGAGGAGAGGAAGCTAAAAATCCCTGAGATGAGCCACATGAGGGCCACGCTGGAAGTGAAACCAACTCCAATCCACACGGAGACTCCAAAGCAGATGACCAGGCAGGCCAGGCTGATGGCATGGGCCAGGTAGGAGCACCAGAAGGGAAGCAAGCGCTTCCGGAGAGCGTGATCTGTGACTGCAGGAGAAACACACACAAGACAGAAGTGGTGAGCAGGGGCTGGTTTGCTTTATTCAGTCTGCTTCTGTGGGGCAGGGGCAGCAGCTACATGCTACACACGTAAGGCAGGGCCTGCACAATTCTTAAAAGTCTTTTATATAAATAGAGGGGGAAAGATGGCATTTGGAAAAGTGTACCCAATTACTTGTTATTTTTCTCAAGATCTGCTCACCCTGTCCTGGTGCTGCAACAGAAGCTGGTAAGAAGCACCACAGGGGCTGGGCAGATGCCCTCATGAAAGGTTGCAGACCCGCACGTATGTGCACGTCCATAGAGTTACAGGAGTCAGTAATCTGGCTTCATTCCCTAGAATGGAGTGTCTATGAGGGGAGGGTGTAAGAACATAAGAGCCTGCTGGAGCAAGCCAAGAGCCTATCTCACTGTTCTCACTGTGGCCAACCATAAGCCCATTATGGGACACCCGCAAGCGGGATCCAAGCACAAGAGCACTCTCTCCTGCTGTGGTTTCCAGTAACAGGTATTCAGAAGCATTGCTGCCTCTGACTGTAGGGGTAGAACATACCCATCATGGCTAGTAGCCACAGATAGTCTAATCATCCTCCATGAATTTGTCTCCTCTTTCAGAGCCATTCAAGTGGGTGGCCATCACTGCGTCCTGCGGGTGCGAGTTCCATAGTTTAACTATGCACTGTTCTGACTCTTCCAACGCAATAGAGGAGGTCTTCAGCTTAGGCAGAGTGGGAGCGTGATAAGCTGAAGGTGACGGAATTCATATCAGTGGTTCCCACAGTGGGTGCTACCACCCCCTGGGGGTGTGTGTGATGGGATTACCTAGGGGGCGCTAAGAGGCTAGGTGGCAGCACAGGAGGTGTAAATGGCTATAATACTTTGAAAAGCTGGCATCACTGGATCAAGTTCATTAACTTTGTGGAATTAATTAAACTAAATACAGTAGTTTTAACTGGGTTTTGAATAATTGTGCAATTAATTGTTACTGTTTTGAATTTTATTGTGTTAATATCTTCCTTAGTGGTAGGGGACGCAGGGATGAATTTATGGAACTAAGGGGGGAAAGCTTGGAAACTGCTGGTTTGGAAGAAATCCTACCACAAGGGAGGAGGGGATGGGAGGTGGCTCAGTCTCTGGGAGGAAGATGCTAGCCTAGGCAAGACTGGAAAGTGAAGGTGACGTGATGGGTCTGTGCATTCCCCACCCACTTCCACAATCTCACTTCCAAACTGGTCACCAATTGCCAAATCCTGCCCCACCTGTTCGCGTTGATTTGGCCGAGCGGTTCAGTTCTCTGCCAGGGGCTGCTGCTGTTGCTGCTACATTCTGCCCTTTCTCGGTCAGCCGTTGCATCATGATAGTCTCTGTCTTCTCCCCAAGCATGCTGGATCTGCCAGAAAAAAACACAAGGGTGTTAAGCACTGCATTTCCTTTGGGATGGGGGTCAGTAAGCAGCTGGCCTCATGCACAAGCACCGGCACCACTACCCCCTCTGTCATGGGAGACTTACAGCCCTGAGATGAGGTCCGTTTCAACCCTGGGGTATGGCCCCATTTCCTGAGGGTGGGAGAGGCTGCCAGCTCCATCGGTGAGAATCTGCCGGATCAGATCTTCATCTGCAACCAAGAAACTTGTGTCAAGCTGGGTTCACATCAAGATATGTTAGCAGCATGAAGTGTGCTTGTAGCAGTTACTGTGTGGGGCATATGTGTTACTCTTCAAATGTATGTGGAACAGATTTGCAAAAGTCTGATTCTCCCATGCAGCAGTCTCTGAGAATCCTTCTTGGCCCTATGCTGCGTGCAGTGGACATGAATGCCCTAGAAAGGGGGAAAGTGAACCCTCTGCTTCTCCTACATTCTTACTCTGCCTTTTTTCAATTGCACAAATATTTCCTTCCTTTGTTCCTTCCACTCCTCCGTATAAACACTATTCAGGTTAACAGGGCCAGACCTACTATTGGGCGGAGAGTCACCTCCCTCAAGACAACAGGTGCCAGAGGGTGGCAGCACCTCCCAACCCCCAATTCTGCTTGAATTCCTTAATCTAGCTGCTCTGCACCTCCTCAGGTAGCAAGCTGCTCTCGAGAACCATGTAGATCAATATCCCGATGCTAGGGTTGAAATCAGATGCAACGGACTCTCTAGATCAGGCATCCCCAAACTGCAGCCCTCCAGATGTTTTGGCCTACAACTCCCATGATCCCTAGCTAACAGGACCGGTGGTCGGGGAAGATGGGAATTGTAGTCCAAAACATATGGAGCGCCGAAGTTTGGGGATGCCTGCTCTAGATTCTCTGCTAGTCCTTCATCTCAGGCAGCAAATCTCTTGTTCCTGACTATTAAGGGCACCTGGCAAACCTCAGAAGGGAAGCTGCAGCCCTCCAGATGTTAAGACTCCAGCTCCCAGCAGCCCGCACGGTCAGGGAAGATGAGAGTTGTAGTCCAGCAACATCTGGAGGGCCACAGGTTCCCGACCTCAAAGAGAAGTAAATGTTTGTTGCAAACAATCCTTTCCTTTATGAATCCATTCAGATTTGGACTGTTTTCCTGTCCACCCGCCTCTTACCTGAAGCTGAGAAGTATCTGGCCTGAGCTTGCGGGAAGCCAAGTGACAAACTGTCCTCCTCAGCCGCCAAGGGAGCCTCCAGGCCAAGATGGCGGCTAGTCCTGCCCCTCTTCAGCTTCTGGATTGTGTTGCCCATGATGGAAGGGTCGCTGAGCAGGTCAGGCCAGTTGAGCAGGGCCTCGTTGGAGTGCCACCGTATCAGGCTGAGGCAGAAACAAGAGCAGAAAGGAAGGATGAGTACGGGGACAAGGAACACCCTTAGGCAGAGCTCTTTAATAAATACAACCCTCCTCTTCAAGCTGACCTCACAGCCCAAACTGAAGCCGAATACATACATCTCAGAGAGACAAGTGTGGTGTAGTGGTCAGAGTGCTGGACCTAGGACCTGCGAGACCAGGCTTCAAATCCCTGTTCTGCCATGAAACTCACTGGGAGACCTTGGGCCTGTCATAGTCTCTCAGCCTAACCTCCCCTCACAGAGGAGTTGTGAGGATAAAATGGGAAGAGAACCACGTACAGCACCTTGAAGGAAAGGCAGGATATAAATGCAACAAATAAATAAATCCCATTTACCTTTTCGAATCGTCCAGGAACAAATCTGTTTTGGTCTGCTCTGAAAAGGCCTGTAGGGAAGGAAAGAGTGTTCACTGCTCAGCCAGCCTTGGTTCTTTAGGATCAATGCAGCCCCTCAGGGAAGCACTACTGAGAAGACTATTCATTAGATATAGGCCACATTGTTTGTTGTTTAGTCATTTAATCGTGTCCGACTCTTTGTGACCCCATGGACCAGAGCACGCCAGGCACTCCTGCCTTCCACTGCCTCCCGCAGTTTGGTCAAACTCATGTTCGTAGCTTCGAGAACACTGTCCAACCATCTCGTCCTCTCTCGTCCCCTTCTCCTTGTGCCCTCCATCTTTCCCAACATCAGGGTGTTTGCCAGGGAGTCTTCTCTTCTCATGAGGTGGCCACATTATATTATATAATATTCATTAGACACTAGGCCACAGGCAGCTGACATAAGCCCCTCACTCAGATGTTGCTGGACTCCAACCACCTCCATCAGCTCTAGTCAGCAAGGTCAATGGGTCAGGGATGGTGGAAGTTCAGGACCTCAAGGACCTTCTCTCAGCCTAACCCACCTCACAAGGTTGTTGTGAAGATAAAATGGAGAGGGGGGAAGAACCAAGTACACCACTTTAATGCTCCTTGGAGCAAATGTGGAATATTAATGTAGTAATATTAATAATAATGATGGGAGTTGGGAGACCAGCAACATCACGAGGGCCAGGGGCTCTCCGCTGTTGAATGAGGTAAAAGGACACAGATCTGAGGGAAAGAAAGGCAGGGCCTGAAGTGGGGAAGGGCCTAGGACCCCTTTAGAAACCACCCCACACTTCTGTCCTGCCACTTGCCACTCTCACCTCTGTCCGAAGCCCAGGGAAGGTGAGGAAGGCGCTCTCCATAAGAGACGAGTCCAGGTAGTTGTCGATCTCTAAGGACTGCTGGTCTGAATGGGCCAGGGACTGGCTGACAGACACCTAGGAGAGAAGAGGGCACTTGAGGCAAGGAAGGACGTTTTCCTTTCAGCTGGAAGGGCAAACAGATGTCTGGGTAACCCCAACTTTTGAGGAGGGTGCCTAAAGTCACTTTGATCTTATTTTGAATGGAAAAAGCCAGCCAGCTTCCAACAGCTCTTACTTTCTCTCCCTTTCCCTATTTAAAAAATAGCTGTCAGGGATGGGGGATGAGGGTGCCACTTCTCTAAGTCAGAAATTCACAAGAACATCTGACTTGCTAAACATCTTTGTTATTCAGAGGGGCCTTTTCAGTCACATTTAAGCTTCCAGAAATCGATCTCTGCGATCGCAAGAGGACTGTTGCCAGTCTGTGCAGAAGAATGCAGCCAGTTGGGTCAATGGCTACCAAACTTGCTGGTATAAGATGGCTTCATATGTGGCACCCATGAGCTGTTTTCCTCTTCTGGGCACCAGCCAATCTTGAAGAGGAACCTCAAAAATTCTGGTAAAGAACTGTGCATTCAGTGAATGATGCAAAACACAGATGTACACAAGCAAAATATTATAATGCATGGATATATAAACATGACTATCTTCTCTAAAAATAGGAATTGCCATGTTTGCTTTCCAACCCATTAAGGAAATAACCAGTGAAATTTATTAAATGAAACATTCTGGCTAAAACGGGTAACCATAGAACATAGGAAACTGCCTTATACCAAGTCAGGTGACCGTTGGCTCAACTAGTTCCATGCTGCCTGCACTAACCAGCAGCTGTTCTGCAGTGTTTCAGGCAGGGAGTTTTTCCTGGCCCTTACCTGGAGATTGATCCTGGGACCTTCTGCATGACTGGCAGGTGCTCTAACATTGAGCTATAGCTGTTTCCTAACATCTAAAATCATATTTATTGCGGCGGCCTGCGGCCAATTGAAGGTCTTGCCCAGAAACAGGCTACTGCCCCCTTCCCAATGCACTGTTACCTTGCTCCGTGCCATTCGGAAGAGGAAGAGGAGGACCAGGTACAGGGGGTAGACAACCAAACTGGACACCAGACCAACCACAGCTGTCTCACCATTGACCGGGATCAAGGTGGAGATGGCCACATTGCTAGGAAAAGACAGGAGAGAATAAGCAGGGAGGGAGGGCGCTAGTGCAAGACAATGCTGAGATGGACATTTGCTCTAAGGGACCCCCCCCTCATATTTATGAGTGTAAGGTGTTTTAAATTGTTTTTAATGTTGTTTCTAACCTGCCCTGGTACCTTAGGGTGATTGGCAGGAAACAAACAAACAAACAAAGGCACCTACCTTCTTATGTTCTTAAGCCCACAAGAAGAAGAGTTTGGATTTGATATCCTGTTTTATCACTACCCGAAGGAGTCTCAAAGTGGCTAACAATCTCCTTTCCCTTCCTCCCCCACAACAGACACCCTGTGAGGTGGGTGGGGCTGAGAGACTTCAGAGAAGTGTGACTAGCCCAAGGTCACCCAGCAGCTGCATGTGGAGGAGCAGGGAATCAAACCCGGTTCCCCAGATTACGAGTCTACCGCTCTTAACCACTACACCAGTGGCCATGCTATCCCAACAGCCTCCCCACTGATCTTCTATCTTTGAAAGAAAGTGGCCCTCCTGGGCTAGAGAGGACCAGAGATTTCCAACACACCTGAAGTTGACATCTCCCACAATGCCGTACCACACGGCATTGGCACACAGGAAGAGGAAGACAAGGAGGCAGCAGCAGGATGCCCTCTGGACGCGGGTGAAGCGGCTGCGGGGGGGACGGTCCCACAGGGACAGCCAGACATGCTTCTCAAAGAAACCCCGCTGCAGCTCCTCAACGAAGATCCTCAAGAAGCTCCTCAGGTCAGCCTCGCCTGTGCAGTCAGAAGGGGGGAAAGGGTCAGTCAAAAATGCCCATCTTAACATTATTGTCCCTGCAGAGAAGGAATCTCACCTCAACCCGCACCCCCAAGTGACGGTCCTCATTTCAGTCTTCAAAGTTTGACTGGGGTTCAAGCAGAGCCCCATTTCAGCTTGCCACATTCATTCATTCATTTATTTAAAAATTTAAACAAAGTAATAATAATACAAATAAAAATGTGCACACACCGAGACCACTATATCCCTCAATTCTTTATATCATTCTTCTATTTGAAATCCACTCTGCTTTTTCCATTTCCTAGCTACGATCACTCTCGCCGCTGTGAGCAAGTTTGTGACTATTGCCACATTTATTTAACAAAAGGTATAAATTGCTAAATCATCACCAACAAAAACCCTAATGGGCTGTTATAGAAAGATTTTGAGTCTTCAATGTGCTCCTCTCCCACTCACTGGCAGCAAAGACTTCCTTCTCCACCAGGCCGTCATTCTCCTCGCTTTCGACAGACAGCCAGTCGTTCACCAGGAAGTGGTAGCTCTTGCAGGTCTGCAAGTCTCTGACAATGACATGCTGCAGGTACCATGATGGATTTAGCCCTAAGTAGCATGGAAAGGAGAAGGAAACACAGCTTTAGGACATCTTCCTTTTATCTAATTTGATTCCAAGATACACCCACTAACATTCTCCATGAATTTAAACTGTTTGAGGGGGGCAGGCGGAGGGGGTGTGTGAGGTGGGATCATGAGAACAGGGCTGGCCCAAGACATTTTGTGGCCTGAGGTAAAATACAAGATGGCACCCCCCTTGTTGTACATTCAAAAGTCAAATGAAAAGGCAGCTGAATTTGACTTCGGCGCTGGCAAAGGGATTCATACCTAGTTTAGGAAAAGTGTAACAGGCTTTTTGGCCCACATACATCTGTCCTCCAATAGAGAAGGATGATAATTGGGAGATTCACAAAGAAAAGCCGCTTCTCCTTAAAGCTGCTCACTTCTCCTTCTGAAGCCATATGCTGCCTGAGGCAGTTGCCTCATTCTGACTAATGATCAAACCAGCCCTGCCTGAAAATGGTCTCTGTAGTTTTTTAAGTGACCGTTTTATATTCATTATGTTTCTCATTCAGCTTTAACAATTCAGGATCTGCTAAACTGTAATTATGATATTCTCTGCAAAATGCTAGCAATGAGTTTTGTTCTTTGTCTTGGCAGATGGGAGAGACGCAGCTTTAAAGGGGGGGGGGGGCTCCAGCGGAAAACTGCCAAGTTGCAATCCATCAAAGAATTGCAGCTCTACTCATTTGGGTTGCAGAGGCCGGATGGATCCCAATTTGTTTTCTAGGCGCACACTTTGCACACACAACTGAGCTGGTGTGGGATGGGATTGAGTGTTATCTCTACCCACTGACGCCACCTAATAACCGCTAATAACCCTGGGAGAGCCAGTGTGGTGTAGTGGTTAGAGTGCCGGGCTCATCCATCCTCGACCATGGCGCTCACTGGGTGTTACTCTGGGCCAGCCACTGTTGTCTCTCAGCCTAGCCTACCTCACAGGGCTGTTGTGTGGATTACATGAGGAGGGGGAGAGCCAGGCAACAACAAACACAAACAAACAAATAAGCAGGCTTTGGGTCCTAAGGCCTGGCGCGCCTCAGCTGCAATCTGCTCCCACACACGCACCTTTATTGTCGTGCCAGATGCGAATCTTCCACACGCTCCCGAGGCTCCGTTCTGTGGCGATCTGGAAGATATTGAGGCTGTTGCGGTGGAAGGCGTTTTCCCCATCCAGGTGCCGGTGCCCAGATTTGCTCTCCATTCCATACAGAGTGATTCCCACATGAGCTGTTGTCCCTGGAAGGAAGGAAGGAGGGAGTGAAATTCTTAAAGAA
This sequence comes from Zootoca vivipara, assembly GCF_963506605.1. Taxonomy (NCBI): domain Eukaryota; kingdom Metazoa; phylum Chordata; class Lepidosauria; order Squamata; family Lacertidae; genus Zootoca; species Zootoca vivipara. The sequence goes on along the minus strand of NC_083289.1, from coordinate 30,622,392 downwards.
GGAAACTACAGTAGCCTGGTTTTTGTCTCATGTGGGGCAGGGGAGGGGGAGGCGAAATGGGACCCTTCAAGCATCCTTCAACCCCTGCATCCCCCAGCCTCCAGCCTGGGGCAAATGGTCCCCCACCCTCTTTGCACCTCAGCTTTGCATATGGAGAAAGGGGACCCTGGGGAAGAAAGGCGTCAAGTTCATTTTAATTTGCAGTTCCTGATCCAATAACTGAAGCGAAGATTTATGCTACGCTGAATTTCGTGGTGCGGTTTTATGTCAGGTTTTTTTTTTTAAAAAAAATACATCAGGGAAATTTAACCATGACCCACCTTACATTGCGAATTACATTAAAAATGCATTGTTTTTTTGGGGGGGGGAAGCGCAAACAAAAGAAACCCCCAATTCTCTAACACACATCCACACAGTTGTTTAACATACAGCCTGAGGAAGTGTCCCGGTGATCTCAAAAGGTCACTCGTGACTTTGTGGCACTTTGGTTGGTTTTAAATTATTCACTATTATTCATTAAATTTGCTGGCAACTTGTTTACACATAAAGGCCTCTAAAAGCAACATTAGGAAGAACCTTATGGTGACAAGATTCATTCGACAGTGGAGCAGTCTCCTTTGAAAGCTGGTGGACTCTCCTACATTGGAGGTTTTTCAGCAGAGGTTGGGGTGGCTACCTGTCAGGGATTCTTGAGCTGTGATTCCTGCATTGCAGGGGGTTGGACTAGATGATCCTTGGGGGTCCCTTCCAACCTTACATGATTCTATGATGACTTGCAATGTACATTCATACAAAAAGACATGCAGGTAATAAAAAAACCACAACCCTAAAGGGAGATTGCTGTCCAGCAGGGTTCAGGTTATTCTCCATCCCCCTCTCTTTGTAGCAAGGGGAAGTGCACCAGGCTTCACAAAGGCAAGTTTGGGAAGGGTTACTTTGCATTCTGGTCAGCACAGGAACACGCTTCTCTGGTGTGCTATTCCACCACACCCAGGGATCACATTACAGCATCCTTGAGAGCAGCAGCTGAGGGGCTGGACGGATCCGTCCTCCATTTCCTCTCCAAACAGGAGTGGCTCTAATACACATTCGCTTGCCAGGATTTTACTGGGAGGGGATGTTTGTCCTGGATATTCTCTCCACAGAGCGGCTAAAAAGGCTTAATCCAGGCTCCTCTTTGCTCTGTTAACGGCTGCCAAGGGCGCAACAGTTCCACCTAGCCCACCCCAGCGACCCTCTTGATCTGTGGTGTGCGGTTTAAGCAGGGTGGCCTTCACCAACCTGGCGCCTTTTCCAAAAACTTGTTTTTTTGAAGAGGAGAAGAACTAAGCTCTAGTCAGAACAGAGCTACTGCTATTAAGCCCATGGATTCCAATGGGTCTCCGCTGAGTAGATTTCAGCTGGCTGCAGTCCTAAAAAGCTAAACCTAAACCTAAGCGTGCTTACTTCCTCCTCCCTCCCAAACCATTCCCCTTTTGTGCCATGTCTGTTTGGATTGTAAACTTGCAGGTAGGGATGGTCTTTCCCCCCCTTAGTAGTTTACAAGCCACTCCTGAAGCCTTTTTTGGTTTGAAGAGCAGGGGGGAAAGCCATTATTTTTTAAAGGTCTATTTTTATTTTAAAAACTCATACCCAGTACAAAGTATCTTTTTATAATACACCAGAATTTTTTAAAAAATGGTTTCAAAATCTAATCTAAAAAGGAACAGGAGAAAAGAGAAGGAAAAAGGAAAGGAAAGAAGATGGGGGGTGAAGCCTTTTGGTTCTCTGTCTATCATGAACATCCAACTATTCTGTTTTCTTTAAGTCAGTATTGTTTTCAATCTTCAAATCCAGCTATTACAAGTTCATTTCCCTTTTCATGCAAAAAGTCCATAAGATGTTTCCAATCCTTAATAAATGTCAATACTGATTTTTCTCTAATTAAACGCATTAGCTTTGCCACCTCAGCTGTCCATTAATTTTTATCAACCATTCCTCCATAGTAGGTAGGGCTGTATCTTAAAATAATTAAGCGCTAACACGGCTGTGGGAGAAGACACAAACATTTATTTGAGAGTGCCCAGAGCATCACAGCTACTCACCTGAGCCTTTGCCCCAGCCTGTTTTCACCAGGACCTCATACTTGTACAGCCCGTTCTTCCCACAGAAAGGGATCACCCCTGCGCGGTTGATGTCGATCAAGTCCAGTTTGTGCACAATCACAGCCGCCACCGAGTATGTCACAAAACAGATGGCGCAAGTTAGCAGAACAATGTAGTTCAAACCTGGGCCTGGAGGCTGAGCAAAACATAAAGCATATATATATGTGTGTGTGTGTGTGCATGCGGTTTCCTTCCCTGTAGCAATTTATAGGTTACTTTGAGGAGCAAGGCAGCTCTCTCACACAATGACAGATTAAAAATACAATCACTATATAAAGTTAGTTATTCCATGTAATGTATATACAGCTTGATTATAAGAAAAAAAGGGGGGGAAGGGGGGAGGGAATCAAAACAACAGAAGTATCAATATAAGGATCAATATAGAAAAAGTTCAAAGCAGCTGTTTGAAAGAGTTAATAAGCCTTAGACTTGACTCACAGGCCGAATGAACTGCACAGAATGAAGGGGGACAAAAAGGCTTGCACCAAAAGCTGTCAGATGCTGGGTTAAGCACACAGCCTTGTCAGGGGTGGCCCCCTCCAAGGGAGCCATGCCTTCAGTCTTCCAGTGCCCCTCCTGCTCGTTGAAATATTGGCACAAGGAACTGTACAGGCCCAGGGTCACTTCCACGGCAGTCCAGGCGAAGTGGTTCGTGATGTTCAAGTAATATTCCCTCGCAGGGTTGCTGGTGCTAAGGGAGAGAAAGAAAGAAAGAAACAGTAAGGAAGGACTGGTTGTAGAGGAACACTTGACCTGGGCTTGTGGGGAGCATAGCTGCCAAGTTTTCCCTTTTCTCGTGAGGAAGACTATTCAGCATAAGGGAAAATCCCTTAAAAAAAGGAATAACTTGGCAGCTATGGTGGGGAGACTTTGGTTCGTGGTTCAGCCACACATCTTCAATCCAGGCAGATGAATCAGAGTACAGTGGTACCTCGGTTTAAGTACCTAATTGGTTCCGGGGAGCCATCCGCTCCCCGAAAACTACTTAAACCAAGCGCCGATAGCGTGCGTGCGTGAAGCGCCGGAAGAGCGCTTCTGCGCATGCCGCACAGATAGCTTCTGCGCATGTGCTCGGATCACTTCTGCACATGCGCGTGCCGGGGAACCCGGAAGTAAACACTTCCAGGTCTGTGGAGTACTCAAACCGAGAGTACTCAAACCGCAGCGAACGTAAACTGAGGTATGACTGTAGTGGCATCTCTGCATTCAAGGCATGGATTTAAGTGAGGAGAGACATCCATCCACCTCCTGCTATGTCCACTAGCGTCAGCCACTAGGCTAGATTCTTCCAGACCTCACCCACAGCAAGCTCTTTCCCTGCCTGGGAGCTCATTGTGGGCTCTCCTGCGTAACTGCAGAGGCGTCACTTACTCAGGGGAGACAAAGAAGGTGTAGTGCCGGTGGTCACCCTGGGGCATCCTGGTCATATCCTCCAGATGGATCTTCTTGGAGGCTGTGCAGTTGTGCTGGTGAGTCTCAGGTGAGTGGAAGAGACAGACAGCAATGAACGGCTCCTGCTCACTGGACACATAACGGTCTTGTTGGGAGGAGGAGAGGAAAGACAGGGTCAGAAAACAACTAGATGGGGGAGCCACAAGCAAAAGAGATTGTGCAATAGAGCTCTTATTCATATAGGATTGAGACAGATGATAGATAAAAGGTAAAGGTAAAGGGACCCCTGACCATTAGGTCCAGTCGTGTCCAACTCTGGGGTTGCGGCGCTCATCTCACGTTATTGGCCGAGGGAGCCTGCATGTGACCAGCATGACAAAGCCGCTTCTGGCGAACCAGAGCAGCACATGGAAACACCGTTTACCTTCCCACTGTAGCAGTACCTATTTATCTACTTGCACTTTGACGTGCTTTCGAACTGCTAGGTTGGCAGGAGCTGGGAGTGAGCAACGGGAGCTCACCCCGTCACGGGGATTCGAACCGCCGACCTATCGGCAAGCCCTAGGCTCTGTGGTTTAACCCACAGTGCCACCCGCGTCCCTAGATGATAGATAGATGTAATTTAAGTTGAGTAGTTAACGAGCAGTCATTGTGCACATTCATAAGGCCTCCTGAGGAATGTGCACATTATCTCTCCATGGAGAGGGAATTGTGCACATTTCCTGGTCAGTATACACAATCTCCTTGGGGAACATGCATAGGTTGACTGAATTATGTAAATTCTCCAGGCAATATGCATAACCTCCCAACAGGCTATTAGGAATGTGCATATCAAGACAGCACTCTGGGCAATATGCACTTTCTCTGGTCAGTATCCATGGTCTCCCAGAAGCAGAAGATCCAAGGAATATGTAAAATAGTTGTCTGCTATGCTGCACATTAACCACTCAATTTACATAACCATATCCATATATATCTACAGTATACACACACACACACTTCCAGACAGGTATTAAGGGATGGGTGCTCCCCAGGCATGCAAGTTTTTAGCACGATCCACTTTACTTGCTTGCTTGCTTATTTATTTATTTCCGCTTGCCCTCAGAGCCCAGGGCAAGGTACATCAAACATGGAACAAAGTCCAGTAATCTCACCACACCGGCCTATTCTCACTGGAGGAAGGACAGGAGAAATGCATACACAACAGACATGGTTAAAATTCTGGGTCCATGTAGCAACTTTGTGGGAGCCACAAAAACCCCACACTTACCATTTACAACACTGAAGGTGACCTGGAAATACAACCCTGCTTCTGCATTGTCATCCTCCACCATGACCACTGCAGTCCCCGAACTCCTTTCCTCAATCATGACCGCCGTCATGGTGATGTTCTTCTCTCCGGGGTCCAAGACCATCACGGCGATGGCCTTCTCGGGATCCAGGCTCCCCACTGGTATCTCTGTCCCGTTGTTGTCCTGGAACTCCATGGACGCCACCTCGGAGGAGACGGTGTAGTTGGTGATGAAGCCGAAGGGGAAAGGGTTGTAGTCCACCCGGATCATGACTTGGACAATGTCTGTCAGGTCGGAGAATGTGGCGTTGAAAGCTAGGGGGATGGAGAACTGGCAGTCGGGGTGCTCCTCGTAGCAGAGGAGGCCCAGTGGGCCGGACCGCTTGCCCTTGGCCGTGATGTTGCTTCCCGCCAGCTCCAGGGGCTCCTCGTTGAGGACTCTGGACTTCATCAGGATGCGCATCAGGTCGGTGGAGAGGGCGTACGCCTGGGAGGCCACCTGCACGGGGCTCTGGCCATTGCACGTTTCCCGAGGCTCAGTCTCCTGGGAGACGGTGTTGACGAGGTGGATCAAGTCCCCTGCAAAGGAGCCAGGGAAAGGTTAGTGTAGTCCTTACTGAGGATGGAAGTTCAATTAATTAAATCCGGGGTGGGGAACCTCAGGCCTTGGTCGCCAAATGTGGCCCTCCAGGCATCTCTGCCTGTTCCCTCTCCAGGCTACACCTATCATTGGCCCTGATCCACACTTTCTGCAGGTGCTTTTGACTAGCTGGAATGTGTTTCTGGACACTGATAATGCCTCTTGCTTGCCTGGATGCAAAATTGAAAGGTAGCGCTCTTTCTCTCTCTCTGTGTGTGTGTTTTGCCTGTGCAGAAACCTTTGACGGGGGGTCAGGGAAGACTCACACCTCCAACAATAAATGGTACCCTTTAACTGACTTTGTTAAGAAAGTCAGGCATGGTTTCTGCCCTCCTTCGACCCATGGAACATATGGAGAGACATATTCATTTGATTGCCCTTCTTGGAACATCTAAAACTACAAACATCAACTGCTGTTTTTCTTTTTTTCCTGTACAACTACTAAGCTCTGTTTTCCTTGTATGTTTTATTACTTGAAATGAAAAATCAATTTAAAAAAGAAGCCTCTGATTTTTGCTAGAATTTAAGTCTAGTGTAGAAAAATAAGAGTCTGATCCACAGCTCCACTCACTTTTCTCCCTAGCCCCATCCAACACTGGCATGTGGTCCCCAGAAGAGTGGCCATGAGGGAATGTGACCTCCAAGCTGAAAAAGATCCCTCACCCTTGAATTAAGCACTGTGTTGATCATCCAACCACAAATTAAACCTCCTGCCCTCCCAGTTATGTTTGATGCTGAGGATGACCATAAGCAAAGATGCTGGAACTCAATCCTGATGGAAGGTAAAGAAATGCAGAGAAGCCAACAGTGTTCAGCAGAAATCTAGATGGACCCTTTTTTTACACCTGAAGCTTGAATACTGATCCCACTGGGTTTCCCTTAGGATACCATGAACTGCATAATGACACGGAATATTGCATTCCACACTCAAATTCACAGAGAAAGGAATTACAGTGGTACCTTGGTTTATGAACACAATTGGTTCCAGAAGTCTGTTCATAAACTGAAGCGTTCATAAACTGAAGCGAACTTTCCCATTGAAAGTAATGGAAAGTGAATTAATCAGTTCCAGATGGGTCCGCGTAAACTGAAAATTCGTAAACCGAGGTGTTCATAAACCGAGGTTCCACTGTATGAATAAAGGCGGCTGTATTCCTAACGAATGTGAGGTTTTTTGTTTGCTGAAGAAAAGTGTAAAAAGTTTTTTACTCCCTTACCTCTCACTTCAAGGGAAACTATGTGCTGTTCCCTTGGTTTCTCAACAATGGCTTTCAAAATTGAAGATCTGCTATGCATTTTTTGTTTTAAAGCAAATTGATTTGGGGATTTATTAACATAGGAACACAGGAGGTGGGCTTAAACCCAGGCATTGCTCCATCAAACTCCATATTGTCTACACTGACTAGCAGCAGCTGTGCAGGGTTCCAGAAAGGGAGTTTCCCCCCAGTTCTACCTGGAGATGCTATTGGGGATCAAATCTGGGACCTTCTGTATGCAAAGCAGATGCTTTGCCACTGAGCTAGCCCTTCCCAGGTACTAAAATTCCCATCTTTTACAGCTGTGCTGGTTGAGGTTGGTGTGAGTTGTAGTCCAAAACATCTGGAGGATGCGGGATTGGGGAAGGCTGCTTCAAAAATGAACTTTCCTGCGCACTCACCCATGATGTTGAGGATGTTGTCTGCGATGGTTGTTGGGGTCATGGTCCCTTGCATGGTCTCTCCCTGCAGAATGGCCATCATGTCTCTCAGCTTCTTCAAGGTCTTGGTCAGGCAAGCTTGGCAAACAAACTCCTTGTGGGCTACCTGTGAATTCAAGACGCAAGTTAATTGACCTTATATGTTGAGCCATCAAGTTGCCAGTCCTCATGCGAGCATAAGATCTGGCTTCTGCAAATGGCAAGCTCCCACACAACAGTTTCCAGGCATGCACTGCTATCTTGGACACCAAACACTAGCAAATGCACTCACAGGGGCTGAGAAACCCCAGGCCATGGGAGAACCATGGACACCATTGCGTGACTTGGAGGAGAGGTGGGATATAAATCTAACAAACAAATAAACTTGGTGTCCTTCAGATGTTTTGGACCAACAATCCCAGTATCTTATGGCTATGCTAGCTGGGGCTGATGGGAGTTGTGGTGCAACTCCCTTTAGCCCCAGCCCCCCCTCCCACTTGCTCCCTATGCCCAAGAGGCAGAGCAATGCAATGCCACCTACCGTACACTGAGCCAGGGCAGCGGCGATTTGCTGGATGTCATCCACAGTGGTCACATTAAGAGAAATCAGAGTTTCTGTAATGTTCCTCCGTGTCCAGGCCCGGAGATGATCTTCATGTTTGGTTTCTGGTTTCAAACGCATGGAGCACTCATACTTACATCGGGGGTGAAAAGAAAAGTATGTGAACTAGACTCTTAAGCCGGTTCTTATGAGAGCCTATGTAGTGTACTGGTTAGGGTCAGACTAGGACCTGGGAGAGAGCAGGGTTCCAATCCCCACTCAGCCATGAATGAAGCTCACTGGGTGACATTGGGCCAGTCACTGCCTCTCAGACTAACCTACCTCACAGGGTTGTTATGGGGTTTAAATGAGGAGAGGGGGAATCATGGATTAGCATCCCTGAGCTCCTTGGAGAAAATGATGGGATAGAAATGCAATCAATGAATGAATAAACAAGCCATGGGCTCTCTCTTTCAGTGTTAAGCAAGGAGGGAAACCTTTCCATTTCCATGGGGTAAGTAGCCATTGGGAGAGGAAAACATGTGGAGTAAGGGAATCTCACAGATAAACTGGTCCAATAATAATAATAATAATAATAATAATAATAATAATAATAATAATAATGTATTTATACCCTGCCCATCTGACTGGGTTTCCCCAGCCACTCTGGGCGGCTTCCAAGAGAAAAATGAAATAAAATAATCTATTAAACATTAAAAGCCTCCCTGAACAGGGCTGCCTTCAGATGTCTTCTAAAAATCTGGTAGCTGTTTTTCTCTTTGACATCTGATGGGAGGGCGTTCCACAGGGCGGGCGCCACTACCGAGAAGGCCCTCTGCCTGGTTCCCTTCAACGTGGCTTCTCGCAACGAGGGAACCGCCTGAAGGCCCTCGGTACTGGACCTCAGTGTCCGGGCAGGACGATGGGGGTGGAGATGCTCCTTCAGGTATACTGGACCGAGGCCACTTAGGCTTCCTGTACTAATAGTAACACCTTGAATGTTACCCAGTAGCAAACTGTCAACCAGCGTGCATTTCTGAGCACAGGTGTCATATGCTGACAGGGTCTCACTGCTGTCAGAATCATGTTGAATCTACTAATAATGCCTACCTACATACCTAACAAATGTCCCGCACTATCATTCCACCCAGCCACCAAACAGGTGTTGCTTCATACCTCATTTAAGATGGTGATGAGAGCCAAGGAATATTCAATGACCTGTTGGGGATCACTCTGTTTCACCAGGCCCTGCAGCACCACCTCGGTCTGGTTGTAAAGCCACTGGGGAAGGCTGTGGAATCCTTCCGGAGCGCTGGGCAGCGTGATAGCCATGGAGCTGGGAAGGAAAACAACCTCTCAGTGTCATGCAAAAATTCACCACACATAGAAAAATAGATGGGCAAGAGGGGCTTTGAGTCTAATAATAATAATAATAATAATAATAATAATAATAATAATAATAATTATTATTATTATTATTATTATTATTTTATACCCGGCCCTTCTGACTGGGTTTCCCCAGCCACTCTGGGCGGCTTCCAAGAGAAAAATGAAATAAAATAATCTATTAAACATTAAAAGCCTCCCTGAACAGGGCTGCCTTCAGGACTGCCTCCGGGCTCAGGGTGGCTAACAACCACTATAAAATGTCAACCAAAAGCAACTTAAAAACAACGTAAAATACACATCAATATAGCATCACCAGGGCAACTGGCCAAGTTAGTCCTGCTAAGGCCAGCAAGGAGACCAGGGAAAATTTTGATGTGGGGACCCAGAAGGTTTCTTCATTAAAAAGGAAAGGGATGATAGATCAGGCTAAATTGAAGGCCAGGCAGAATAACTCTGCTTACAGGCCCTGCAAAAGGAGATCAAGTCCTGCAGGGCCCTAGTCTCATGGGACAAAGCATTCCACCAGGTCGGTGCCATCACTGAAAAGGCTCTGGCCCTTGTGGAGGATAGTCTGGCTTCTTTAGGGCCTGGAACCCTTAAGCTGTTACTATTTGTGGACCTGAGGGTCCTCTGCAGGGCATACCAGGAGAGGGGGTCCTGTAAGTACGAGGGTCCTAGGCCGCATAGCTTTCTATCTGCAGTATTATATTTTAAATATGGGACAGTGTTTTTTGTTTTTGTTTTCCAAAGGGGAACACTGCAAACTTTGTGTGAAGATTCCTTGTGGTTTAGGGAGATGGAGTACTTCATATGGTGTTTTGCATTCTTCAATCCCTAGTTCTTTTCTTGAGGTGCACAAATGCTAAAGAGAAAGACACACCCTCCCACTCAGGCTCCTCACAGGTTTTCCTCTCCACATTAAAGCCTTGTTGTGATGGATCAGCTCGGCTTCCCCAGAATTGTTCTAAGAAAGGAGCAGGGGCGTGTGATACCAGCATAGGAAGCAGGCATCTCATTTAAGATGAATGTTGCATTGCTCTGTTTCCAATTTGTCCCCGGCAGAAGCCCATTCATCACCACGAAGCTGTTTGTTACTGATGAGGAAAGGGTGCTGAATCCTTTCTCGAGACAAACAAATTGGACAGAGCTTACAGACACAGCCTCTCCCCTTGATTTATAAACCAACAAACTTGCATTTCAGAGAGTATTGATCTCCCACCTGCCACCCATATTATCTCGAAAGAGCTGTAAACTTGGGCAAACCCTTGTCATCAGCCTTTCCCCAACTCCAAAGCATCTGAAGGGCACTGCAAAGGAAATGTTCTGTTACATAAAAATGTAACTCATGCTCCTAAGTTTGCTAGGGCACCATGAGGTTAACTTGTTAAGCCTGGCCAGAGGTCAGTCTGGAAGTGGCACCCTGTCTGGGAATTAAGTGTCTGCAGCTGGGAATTAAGACCCTAATACTTCCCTGAGGTTTTATAGGTTGGTAGATTAGAGACCTAGGGACCCAGGTGGCGCTGTGGGTTAAACCACAGAGTCTAGGGCTTGCTGATCAGAAGGTTGGCGGTTCGAATCCCTGCGACGGGGTGAGCTCCCGTTGCTCAGTCCCAGCTCCTGCCCACCTAGCAGTTCGAAAGCACATCAAAGTGCAAGTAGATAAATAGGGACCGCTCCGGTGGGAAGGTAAACGGTGTTTCCGTGCGCTGCTCTGGTTCACCAGAAGCAGCTTTGTCATGCTGGCCACATGACCCGGAAGCTGCTCTGTGGACAAACACCGGCTCCCTCGGCCTATAGAGCGAGATGAGCGCCGCAACCCCAGAGTCGGACACGACTGGACCTGATGGTCAGGGGCCCCTTTACCTTTACCTTAGATTAGAAAACCAGATGACCAGATCAAAGTGTGATCTCAGGATACAAAGGAAACACACCTATTGCTATAATAATAGATAACTGGCTTTAGCTTGAGGGTTTTTAACTAGAGAAAGGGAAAGCAGAGTGTGTCTGACTCTTTAGCTGAGGTGCTATGAACAGAGGCTAAATTGGGTAAGGCTGATGCCAACTCACCCTAAACTTGGAAGTCTCCAGGCTCTTGGAAACCCCTCTACAGACCTACAGGAAATTCTTTCCCAGGGATGTGGTAAGTACTCAAATAAAAACTGCTGAACATTTTGTACTAACCCATGCAAGTTTGGACTGATCCTTGAAATAGGTTAAGACTATTTCCAAGCAAACAGGACTGGATGGGGGCATCCCTTATTATGCAAAGGGGGGAACTGGTAGCAGCAGGCTCACCTGTTGCTGGACCAGTCTGCCCATCTGGCTGCAGACAAAGAAATGACAAGCATTTGGAGGCGATTGAGGAAACAGTAGGGTTTGTGGGTCTTTAGGAGTGCTCATATGGGTTTTTGATGTCAGCAGAGCAGTATTTGTTCGTCTTCTGTAAAATGAATACTGTTTTGGAAAGGAAATGCCCTTCTATGTGGAGATTTTTGTCCTAGCCATCACCTGTATTGAATTTGACATTGCTTTAACTGTCTTTAATGTGTTCAACAGTTTTAAATGTGTTTCCACTGCATTGTGGAATTGCTTCAAGATGCTCCAGTGGAAGTGAGCCACAAATTAAACGACAGCAACAATCATCACCTGTTGAAAGCCACAACGGTTGCTCCCAGCTGGTCCTGCACCAGCACCGAGACAGACACCAGGGAGCCTCCCTCTTGGAATCCAGGGGGCAGGAAGGCAGAATGTTCGGAATGGCTGCCTTTATATACCCAGAATTCCTCACAGTGGCCAGTTCGGCAGCGGGCAGCAAGCAGTGTGTATACCAAGGGGGTGTCTTCATCCTCCGTATCTCTCCAGCCTGCCAGCCAAATGCACAAAGTAGATATAGGGTGACTACAGAAGGTAGATCAGGATTAACTGGGTAATTTGCAATGGGTTGCTTCCAATATTAGAGTAGACCCATTGAAAATAGTGGCCACAACTAACGTAAGGCCACTAATTTCAACAGGTCTGATCAGAGGAGAACTTAGCTGATACAACCCAACAGCTTTATTTATTTATAACAAATATTCATAAACTGTCCACTCATATGCAACACCAACATGGTGTTCAGCAGGTACAATATAAACGTTTAAGATACCATAAAGACATAATACGGAATAGTCATTAAAAAATGGCAGGCTCATCTTAGGAAAATATGAACAACTGAATAAGACTGTTGGCATAAAATGTATTCAAGAGACACTTGAAAGTGAGCAGCAAGGATGCCTGCCAAATTTCTGTGATGTAGGTGACACTGAGAATGCGCAACTCCTAGCTGACACCTTTTGGGCTTCTGAAACATGAACTAATGACACTACTGTTGGTGACCAGCATGGCTTCCAGTTGTTCAACAAAATGACTTTTCCCACCTGAATTAAGGTGCTGAAATGAAGAGCCCTTACAGGGTTGTTGGGAGAGGGAAATAGGGAGGAGGAATATGTAGGCCACCTTGAGCTCCCTGGAGGGAAGCTGGGATATAAAAGTAATAAATAATCCTTGGATAAAGGGTGGCATATAAATTTAATAAACAAACAAAAGAATAATAAAAATGGCCCAAGACACACTCAGAGGTACCTGTTCTATAGGCCCCATAGCCAAAGACTAGCTTTAAGAACCAATAAGTTCAATCATCTGTCTAAGGCAGGCATAGGCAACCTTGGCTCTTCAGATGTTTTGGAACTACAACTCCCATGATCCCTAGCTAACAGGGCCAGTGGTCAGGGATAATGGGAATTGTAGTTCCAAAACACCTGGAGAGCCAAGGTTGCCTATGCCTGATCTAAGGCATGGGCAACCTTTAGCCCTGCAGATGCTGCAGAGCTACAACTCTCATCTCCCCTAGCCATTGGCTACACTGAGGCTGATGGGAACTGTAGTTTAGCAACATCTGGAGAACCAAAAGTTCTCCACACCTAGTCTATCTAATACACTACACTGTCCCTCCTATTTCTTTTAGGGATCTATCAAAACAAGCATAATTTGCTGTCAGGTATGTATTTTGAAGCCAGTGTTGGACATATTCTTGCACTCTGGTCTCACCTGTACATTCAAAATGAATCTTGGCAGTCAATGCTTGGATAGGTCCCATTGGAGACAACCAGCAGGACCCCCCAAATGGTGGCTGGTTTGGAAACAGGTCGATGGAGGCAAAGCCTTCCTCCCCTGTGGCCAGGTCTGTAATGTGCAGAGTGAAGGTATAGCCCTCGCCGTCCTTCAGAGCCCCTGGCCTCAGGACCAGGTTCATTCCTCTGCTGCCGGTGGAGGTGGTCGTTCTGTCCAAGGCCAGAGTCTTATTTTTGAAGCTGTGTGCTGACCATCTCTACACAGACAAAAGAGGCGCAGAAAAAGACCAAGAAAAGTTTCAACTTTTGTCATGTAGAAATTTAAAAAGGAATTTCTAATGTTTTCAGACTGAGTTTGCGTGTGTGTGTGTGTGTGTGTGTGTAGAGGAAAGTTACTTTCAAAGTCCGGCCAAAGTTTTAGATGATCACTCAGCTCCATTCCCAGACATTTGGGCCAAGGAGAACAGGCAGGAGCCCAAACTGTCTGCTGGGAATACTTCCACCGTGGGATCCAGCTTGAATCTCCTGCATTACATCACCTTCCAACTATTTTTTTAGAGGGAACAGGAGAACACGGGTGGGGGTGAGACTGAAGAGTCCCAGGACCTCTGCAGGGCCCCATCACTTGGTTTAAAGCAGGCTTCCCTAACTTGGTACCCTCCAGATGCTGCGGACTACAACTCCCATCAGCCCCAGTCAGCAAAGCCAATGGTCAAGGATGATGGGAGTTGCAGTTCAACTGCAACTTGAAACTGGATCTGACAGAGACTCAAAGGCCTGTTCTCTGTGAGAATCATGGTCTCTACTTGACGAGGAAGCAGGATCTCTTGGGAGCTTTTGTTTCTTGTCGCTTTAAATGTTTATAGACCACACTTCCATAGAAACACAGCAAAGTGGTATACAGAATACAAAATTGAAGTAAGATAAATTAAAACCTCAGTAAATACTGGTTGGTTAAAAGAAAGTCACATGGCAAAGGCCTGTGTGAATGATACAGTTTATAGGAAGTGTCTGAAAGAAGGCAGGGATGATTCCTGATAAACATCAATCAGCAGTGAGTTCCACAGGGCAGGGCCCACCACACTAAAGGCTTGATCCCTGGTAAAGGCTGTCTAAATCTCAGGGACTTCTCAGAGTGCTACATCAGGTGTGGCATAAGGAATTCAGTGAGAACTTCCATCTCATGCTCAGCCTGTATATAAGTGTAAATAAAATCTGATTATCACAGAAACTCCATAAAGTCTTCAGTGGCCACCAATCCAAGGAATCCAAACCCATGAAAAGTGTTCGGACCTTGGAAAACCTCTCACTGCCTAGAGATTGGGTTGTGCTTAACAACACAGGCCACATTCACAACAGAACATTTAAAGCACCGTGATGTCGCTTTAAACAGCTATGGCTTCCCCCCTCCCAAAGATTTTGGGAGCTGTATGGTGTGAAAGTGTGAAAAGTGGGTAGAGAAAAACTTTTTCTCCCTCTCTCATAACACTAGAAGTTATGGGCATCCAATGAATGCTGGAAGACACAGGATGGATAAAAGAAAGGAATCCTTCATGCAATACATAGTTAAACACACCAACTAGGATGGCTTTAAAAGAGGCATTGCTGCCAAGTACCCCGTTTTCCCCGGGAAACCCCCGTTTTTACTTACCTTTTCCCGGTGGTACCCCGTATCACTTCGTCTCCCGTTTTTCTCCGTTATTTTCTCCTGCCGGCGGCCATTTTTTTTCTGATTTGCCCTTCTATGGGTACCAAAAATGGCCGCCGGCGGCTTCAAAAGTCGCATCTACGTATGTCCGGAAGTGCGTAGACACGACTTCCGGTGTCGGTGGCGGCCATTTTTGGTGCCCATAGATGGGCAAAGTGACACCGGAAGTTGTGTCGATGCACTTCCGGACATGCGTAGAAGCAACTTTTGAAGCCGGCAGCAGCCATTTTGGGTGCCCATAGAAGGGCAAAGCGACACCGGAAGTTACGTTGACGCAACTTCCGGTGTCGCACGGCTGCCGGTCCTGGATTCTGCAGTCCGGGACTTGGAAGGTAAGAAAAGAGGACTAGAAAAATTCATGGTGGAGAGGGCTATTGAGGGCCAGGATGACTATGCTCTGTCTCCATGATCAGAGGTGGCAATGCTTTTGAATACCAGTTGCTAGAACACACACGAGAGAAAGTGCTCCTGTGCTCGAGGCCTGCTTTGTGGGTTTCCCATCCGGTGAGGATGGTGGACTAGATGGGCTCTTCGTATGTTCCTACTTATAGGGGGTACATCAGGCACCCAATTAACTGGCAATTGACTGTGCAAGGCTGACCCCAGAAACTTCCAACGGCCACCTTACCCCCTGTTTGGAATTATTCTGGCAGTTCAAGCAGGTCCCCTCCAGGTACACATAGGAGCTGCGGCTCACTTCGTAGACAGACTGGGCCTTGCAAGAGACACACTCCAGGGAGACGATGGGGACAGTCCCCTTCTTCAGTAGCACCTGGGAGAGAAAGCACAGTGAGCCCACAGAAGCAGAGGCGTCAGCAGAATCCCTCCCCAGAGGATAACTGGAGCAAGCAGAGTCTGTGTTTAAAAGAAAGAAAAGAAAGAGCAGAATTCTGAACTCTGAGAATCTGAATTCTGCACCATGAGGCCCTGAATCCCACAACCAATATATTTCTTTTCTTTTTTTTAGGTTAACTTGTTTTCAACATCTGATTTTATTGGTAATTTTTAAGTATTTTTTATGTAAACTGCTTAGAGGTTTTGATCATTGAGCAGTATATAATTTCTATTAAATATAAATTCTGCAAAACAAATGGAATTTACATAATTTTCTCATCATTTTGTGTGATTCGTTCTGTTACTTCAAATAATCATTTTGCACGATGTAGGCTGTAATTTATATGATGACCAGGGGCAGGGGGAAGGAGGGGCAGTCCATGTGACATACAGACCTAGGAGTTTTCTCTTACAAGACTAGGGAGATTCTACGTTCATCGAAAACAACCTTCCCTAGCCTGATACCCAGTATTTTGGACTACAGTTCTCATCAGCCCCAGCATCATAAAACGGCTATGCTGGCTGGGGCTAATGGGAGTTGTATTCCAAAACATCTGCTGGGTACCAGTTTAGGGAAGGCTGGCAGGAACAGGTCGTTTTTCACACAGCTGGACTCTACAGACAAAGGGTGATGATTTCCCAACCCCCCCAAGAGGGACTTTGCATTTTGAGGGCCACATCCCCTCCAAGTACCATTAGTTAATACTATACAACTTGGCTCCAGGGGATTTTTTTCATCAAATTTATCCCAGGCTTCACTAAATTAAAGGCTGCCAAGTTTGTCTTTCCTTCTGCTTCCTGCCTACATCAGATATGTTGTCTCTTAGATGCCTTCATCTCAGAATCCTAAGTTTATAACCTGCTACCTATAGCACTTGGGAGGGACTTGTTCAGCCCATATCTTCATCTTAGAATCAACTCTACAAGCTGACCTTATGGCTGCCTCATCAACCTACTTTGGGAGTCCTGTTTGTTTTTATAGTTTTTCCTCATTCCACCCACCCCTAGCTCCTGCTTTGGGTAACATCTTGATGATGAAGAGTTCTGGAGGACTCAAAAGCTTTCCACACTTGTGTAACACTTTGGTTGGTCCCACTGAAGCTATTGCCCAACTGCAGATTGTTGGAGAAAGGGGAATACTGTTCACCAAGGTTTTCCTCAATTAGGCAATTGAAAACAGGACTGCTGACTGATTATGCAAACAACACTCAGTGAGTCAAAAGGGCAAGTATGACAAAGGCTTGGAAATGATAAGTGAATGGCAAATGCCCAGAATTCCCAGCTGGGTTCCATAGGGGAAATGCTTTGCTAAACCCTGGCACTCCAGGATGGCTTCCACTTCCATGGAACACTTGTCTCTCCAACAGTGTAGGAAACGGTCTCATAATGAGCCAGATCATTGGTCCAGCTACCTCAATACTGTCCGCACTAACTGGCAGCATCTCTCCAGGGAATAATATAACATGTAGTTAAACTATGGAACTGACTCCCACCAACTTGAATGGCTTGAAAAGAAGACTGGGCAAATTCATGGAGGAGAGGGCTATTGGTGCCAAGTAGATAGATAGATAGATAGATAGATAGATAGATAGATAGATAGATAGCATACACACACACATCACAACTCCCCAATATCATATTATTTAGTTACAGCATTTAAGATGGTTATAGCTCTTGGATAAAAACTGGTTTTTTTAATCTATTTGTTCTTGATTTAATTGTTCTGTATCTCTTGCCCGAAGGCAACGGTGCAAAAAGACTATATCCAGGGTGAGATGAATCCTGCAAAATATTATTTGCTTTTTTAAGGCAACGGGAACTGTATAGTTCTTCCAGAGATGGGAGGGGATGACCGATAATCTTTCGGGTTGTGGTTATGACCTTCTGGAGCACTTTCCTATCCATGACTGTGCAACTGGGAAACCAAGCACAGATACAGTATGTAAGAATGCTCTCTATGGAGCCTCGGTAGAAAGACACCAGCAGTCTCTCACTCAGCTTGTTCTTTTTTAAAAGTCCGAGGAAATAAATTCTCTGCTGGGCCTTCTTTACCAGAGCAGTGGTATTAGCGTTCCAGGTCATACCCTGCTCTATGGTAACACCCAAGAACTTAAATACAGCCACCCTCTCCATAGGTGCTCTGCCATGCTCTGCCATGTTCGTGGAAAACAATCTTACTCGGCTACGAGCGATCGCCAAAGAAGACAGCTCTTCCTTCATGGTTGGAGGCAGCAATGCTTCTGAATACGAGTTGCTGGAAACCACAGGAGGGGAGGGTTGTTCTTGTGCTCAGGTCCCTTTGGGAGATCTCGGTGGCCTCTGTGAGAGCAGGATGCTGGACTATGATGGGTCTTTGACCCAAGCTCTTCTTAGATAATTACAAATTATTTCCCAACCCAACCTGGAGATGCTGGGGGTTGTACCTGGGGCAATACAACGCAGATGCTCTACCACTGAGCTATAGCAACTGTGAGAGACTCCTGCTATTTTGCCATTATCTCCATGCAACTCTAAGTAACTCCAGAAGCCAAGGCTGTCTCTTGAGCCTTCTGGCGATAATAGGCATTTTTGACAGTAGCGATAGAGCTGCTGTTTAATGTGGCAGGCTGTTAAAAGAGCACCAAAGCCCTCTCTCCGCAGAGCAAGATTGAAGGGCCCCATCTGTTCCTCCCGTCCCTGCGACAGTCAAATCATTGTTTTGCATTCATGTATGCAAGCGAGATCGTACGGAATGTCCTTGAAAGACTATCAATTTGACTTTGGTTCTTTCTGCCTCCCCCCCCCACCTTCCTCTTTCCTTCCAGTCTTCAGTTTCCAAAAGAACAAAACACAAACACACACAAAAGGAAAGAGGGAGAAGAGCAAGAGGGAGATCAAGGCAGTAAGAATTTCCACTTGCAGACAAACGGCATCTCGGGTTGCCAAGCCTCTCCTGGAGCTGGTGATAGAAACCATAAGGTTTATTGGCCTGCACATTCCTTTTGCTGCTCAGTTTTGTTTTGCGGCCTACCAATAGGTGCAGTTATTTTAAAAAGAAGGGGGAAAGTGTGTGTGTGTTGCCCTCTCTCTCTCCTTCTGCTTTTTCCAAGGCACCATAGGAAAAAAAGCAAAAAAGAAAAGCCTCGGCTATCAGCAAAAGGGTTCTTTTTCTCTCCTAATGTTCATATTCGTAGATGGGCAACTCTGGGCATTCCACATCTGCCTCTGCAACCCCACCCAACACACTGGGCTATCCTAATCTCTCTGGCAGCTGTCTCCCTGCAGAAATGGGAGCCATGTAGCTCAGTGGGAGAGCATCTTCTTTGCATGCAGAAGGTCCCAGGTTCAATCCGCAATGGCATCTCCAGGTAAAAAAGACTGAGGTGTCAGGGTTGGGGACGAGCTCCCTCTCCCCATGAGGCCTGGAGAGACCTTTGCAGAGACAATAGTGATGGGCCAGATGGGCCAATGATTTCACATATGGCAGGTCTGTGTAGAAAGAGGAAGATCCCAATCTCAATCCCCCTGCCTGAAAACCTGGAGAGCTGCTGCCAGTTAGTGTAAGCAATACTGGCTCAGTATAAGGCGGCTTCCTATGTTCCTGTTTAAATCAGCCATTTATTCAGAACTATGAGAACTGGAATCTTACATTTTAGTGGAAGGAATATAGATGAGTAATGTAGCATTTGCTTTGCATACAAAAAGTTCCAAGTTCAGTTCCTAATGTCATCTTCAGGAAGGACTAGGAGAGACTCCCTGTCTGAAACCTTGGAGAGTCACTGCCTGCCAATGTAGTCAGTACTGAGCTAGAGGCACCAAAGGTAGGACTCCACATATAGCAACATACGTGTGTGTGTGTGTGTGTGTGTGTGTGTGTGTGTGTACCTTTAGGACCTGCTGCTTATCAATGAAAGCAACACTTTCAATTTCCTTTCCAATCTTTAACAAGCTTCCCTTGCTGCCCTTCTCATGTGGCCAGTGGGGGAGCTGAAGCCACAGGAGACTGACTTCACCACAGTCACACTGTGAATCTGTGGCAGAGCCAGAATGCAAACCCAGGTCTCCCAAATCAGAGTTCAACATCCTATCCCACTTGTGCACTTTTGGGAGGGGGGGCATTTTCAGTCCAAGGGCCACATTCATTTCATTCGTGAGCAACTTTCCAGGGGCCACATGCTAGTGGTAAAGGTAAAGGGACCCCTGACCATTAGGTCCAGTCGTGACCGACTCTGGGGTTGCGGCGCTCATCTCGCGTTATTGACCGAGGGAGCCAGCGTACAGCTTTCGGATCATGTGGCCAGCATGACTAAGCCGCTTCTGGCGAACCAGAGCAGCGCACAGAAACGGCGTTTACTTTCCCGCTGTTGTGGTACCTATTTATCTACTTGCACTTTGACGTGCTTTCGAAGTGCTAGGTTGGCAGGAGCAGGGACCGAGCAACGGGAGCTCACCCTGTCGCGGGGATTCGAACCGCCGACCTTCTGATCAGCAAACCCTAGGCTCTGTGGTTTAACCCACAGTGCCGTATCTATGGCAGCAGAAATCCTGGGACTTTTCGGCTCAAACTTCACCTCAGAACCTCAGCCTCAGCCATGAACATGCAACACTAGTGTGGCATAATGGTTAGAGTGTCAGACTCGGAGGTTGCTGATGAGAGTTCAAATTCCCACTCAGCCATGAAGCTCAATGGGGGATATTGGGCCAGCCACCTTCTCTCACCCTAATCTACCCCACAGGGTTCTTGTGAGGATAAAATGGGAGAGGAGGCAGAACCATGTAAACCACCGTGAGCTCCTTGGGGGAAACATGGGATAGAAATGTAAGAACAAAAACAAAAACATTACTACAGTAACAATGGTAATGTATAGCTTATGGGTATTGCAAGCATTATAGAGAATATGTGTGAGGTGATGTGAATGCTTAAAAATGGGAAGTTTTGTTCTGGATAGCACTGCCATGATGGCTGGGGCTGATGCGAGTTGTAGTTCAAAATATCTGGAGTTGCAGAGAAAGATTTATGAAGACAGAACAAATTCTCAGATTCATCGGGGAGGCAGGAGTGAGTGGCTCTAATTCCAGGGACCTTAATGCAGTCTCAACAGAGCACCACAATCATCAGTGCGGACTAGGGTCCTGTGTGGCTGTTCACACAATTAAGTACAGTGGAGGGGCATTCTTAAGGAGAGTATGGACCTGCCTTTCCCTACTACCCACAACAGCAGTACAGGAAGGTACTGTTTGAGGATGAAGAGCAGAGAGGACTCCATGACACCAACCGTTTGATTCGTAGCTTCAGGACTCATCCCCATTTTCCAGACGGCGAGGTCGAATGTGTACTCCACATCGGCTTCCAGTATGGATCGGGAAACGGTAACGACTCCCCCTGTGGCAGTGAAGTTGAGCGCACACCCCGCAGATGAGCTCTGTTGCACACAAGGAAACAGTGAGGAGGAGGGCAGAGGAGACATTCAAAACCTGCCTTAAAACAGAAGGTCAGTCTTGTCCTGAGGGTCTGAGACCAGAACCTGGGTATATGTCAAACTTCTTCCTGTCCTAGTACCCCCATCTTGTTAAAACAGGATGCACCAAGCATGGCAGGGCTGCCTGGAGCTGATGGGAGCTGTACTCCAAAATCTGAAGGGCACCAGGTTGGCATGCCAAAGGAAAGAGGGGAAGCGAGTAAGAATAAATGCAACTTCCACACCTACAAACGGCCTCTGATGGCCAAACTTTTGGGTTGCTTTTCTTGTAGGGAATACTTCAGGGCAAAATAGGTATGCCGCCAAAACACAATTTTGGAACAGTCATGAAATATAGTAAAATAAAGGTGGTGCGAATCAGGGCAGGTGAGTGTCCCTGCACAGTCCTGCGGCTCTGTTCCTAAAATTGGGGAAAGGAAGTCAAACATGTGAACCAAGGGTGTTTAATGGGGAAACATCACTGTAGTCTAATGAAAAAAAAACTTATTCTTTGTAGGGTGGGAATCCAATGCACAGGTATAGGATAGGAAATACCTGGCTTGTCAGCAGAACAGGTGGATCTCAGGGTTGCAGCTGATCCCAAGCTGAACCAGAGACAGCAGTGTGATGTGGCTGCCAATAAGGCTAATCTGATTTGGGACTTCGTTAACCAAATTATGGTTTCCAGTGCATAGGAATCAATCACCTAGGGATGAGGTGGGGGCTCTCCTTGACCTAACTGGATTTTCTGCAATGAGCAGGGGGGGTTTAGATGACCTAATAAACCCCCCACCCACTTGCACCTCTAGAATTCTATTTTAGGCCACACACATGCCATACATTTAAACTAAATTTTGCCTGCACCCCATTTCCCCCGCCCCAAAGAACCCTGGGAACTGTAGTTTATCCCTCAAAGGGCTACACCCTCAGCAACCTGAACAAACCACAACTCCTAATATTCTTTGGGGAGGAGGGAATGTGCCTTAAATATATTGTGTCAACGCAGCCACAGTCTTGAGCTCAGCAAACCTTAAGCCAAATCCAGCTACTGTGCCCCCCTCCCAGTTGCCAATCCAAAAAGCAAAACACATCAAGGCAGAAAGCAGGGGGAGAATGGGGACATGGGGTCTCGGCTCACAATGCCCCTCCCCCTTCTCAAAGTACAGGTCTCCTGCAGCACTAGTTCCAGGCCAGGCTTCTAAGTCTTTAGAATGATGGAAATCAGATCCCACAAGTGCACCCCCCCCCCAGCTGCTCCTTTACTCAAAGCCCAGGGCTTGCTTACCTTGGAGGAAGACATACAAGACCACTGATAATGCAACGGCGTCTGTTCCGTGTCTTCCAGGTTAGGGTCGTAGGATTTCTCCCCATCCAAGATCAGGTCCCGGGTGCTGGACCACACACGGTACGATCCTCCATCAATGATGGGCACCAGCTTGTTAGGCGTGACAGTCACGTTTGCGAAAATGCTCTTGGACAGGGGTGTGTCTCCGAAAGAGACCAGGAACTTGAAGCAGTACGTGCCCAGGTCGAGCGCCAGTTTGGGGATGACCAACTGCGGCCGGCTCACGTCCACGTTGGACAGGAGGACTTTCTCAGAGGCGCCCAGCTGCAGGCAGCTGGGGGCTTTGTAAATCTCCCACACGTACTTGGTCTGGTACCTAGTGCAGCCCCGCAAGTCAAGCTGGGCTTCCAAGTAATTCTTCTGCGACCGCTTCATGACCACCTGCCCAGGTAACGCCAACTCAGCTTCTGGCTCTTCGCATTCCAGCACCTGGACCGTGACGGTGAGCTGAGCGATATAGAAGCTGATGAGGTTGGAGGCGTTCACTTCCACCAAGTAATCCCCATGCCTTAGGTAGGTATGGCTGGCGGATGGCACACTTGTCCTTTCAGCTGGAGAACCATCTCCAAAGTGCCACCGAAAGGCAACTTGCCTTGCGCTGGGCAACACAGACACCTCAAACGCTGTCGTCCGGTTAGCAAAGGAGCTGACAGGCAGGAGGGAAAGTTGCGTTATGATGTCTTGGACTTCCATCACAATGGTTATGTTCAGGCTGCCGAGGGGGTTCCAAGCGGTGAGATGGATCTCCAGCCGACCTGCAGCTTCCGGGGTATAAGAGATGCTTTGGCCTTCCACGCGGACCTGGGAACGCCCGTGTTCTCCCTCCAAGGAGAGCTGCCACAAATATGACACCCGCGAGCCACTGTCAACTGCAGCTCTGAAGCGCCTCTTTGCTCCAACAGGTATGCCTTGCTCACAGCAATCTGCAACCTTCAAGCCATGGATGGCGTCCAGCACCACAATGAGGACCTCGGCGTAGTCCACACTGATGTGGTTCTCCACAGTCACCCTTACTAAGTAATCTCCAACCTGGGTGAATGTATAGGTGAAGCTGGAAGAGTTGAGTGCCATGGAGTGGTTCCCACCGACACTCATCTTATAGCTCACAGAGGAACCAGAAGCCATCCCAATGACAAAGGAGACCTCTTCCCCAGGCTCCATCACCTCCTTGCCCACAGTGAGTTTTAGCCCCTGAATTGGGTCTTCCACGGTCACGCTGTGGCAGGCCACATCCCAGCTGACATCGTTGGAAGCATTTAAGCAGACGGAGAAGACTCCAGGTGAGGGGAATGTCAAGGCCACTCTTTGCCCACATATGGTGGTATTCAACAGCTTCCAGGTCCAAGCTACGTCAGAACCCCTTTCCAGCTCCCCAGAGAAGTTTACCTCTGAGCCTGACTCAACATAGCCAGTATAATTCAGCCTCACAGTCCTGATCCTCACTCCCACGATGGGCTCCTGAATGTACACCACAAGCGTTGCGTTGGCAGAGCCAAATTTGTTCTCTGCCACAACGGTAACTGCTTTGGCACCAGGACTCGGGAAGGAATGTGTGATGGCAGAGGAGGCAGTTTGGAGAAAGAGACCGTCCTCCAGGTACCAAACATACACCAATCCAGTCCCAGCAGTGATACTCGTACTTATGTTCACAGAAATGTTGACCGCAGCAGGGTTGGGGGAAGCGATGGGCTTCAAGACACCAACCTGCTCAATGAACTCCACTGTCTTGTTCACTGTTGAGCTCCCCAGCATATTTGTGGCTTTCAGGTGGATGACGTAGACCCCTGCTTCCAGGACAACCAGGGAGAAGGTCTTCCCTGCAGAAGTCTGCACAGGGTGGTTTTCCTTCAGGAGAGCCCAGTTGTAGGAGATGTTGGTGCCATCCCTCACTGCCGCCTGCATCTGGAGCGTCTTGTTGGTGGGGAAGTAGGTGTCATCCATGAGGTCGCCACCAGCAATGTGAAGCCCTTCGATCTGCTCCAAGACGTAGATGAAGATGCTGTCCTGCAGGCACCCAATCTCGTTCTCTGCAGTCACGATCACATTGAATGTCCCGATTGAACGGAAAGTGTAGGAGATGGTGGAGTAGCCTGGGATGGGGGTGCACCTGTCACACAAGATCCAGGAGTACCGGATAGCAGAGCCAGCAAGGAGGGTGGCCGTGAAGCTCACAGAACCATTCAGAGGAACCACCGTCCTGCTGGCGTTGATGGTTAGGCCTTGGAGGCGCCTCTTCACTGTAACATTAAGCCTTGCTTCACGGAAGCTCACATTGTTCCAGCCCGTCAGGGTGATGACATAGGTGCCACTCTTGTTGTAGGAGTGGGTGATGAATTTCCCCAGCTGGCTCATGCCATCCCCAAAGTACCACAGATAGCTCACGTTGGTCCCGCTAGCGTTGGCAGAGAAAAGGTAGACTTGGTTCAGTTCCAAAACCTTTGAGCCGTTGGACTCAATCCTGACTACCCCAACCGGCTCTTGGACTTCCACGAACACTGAGTCGTTATTGAAAGATACGTTGTTGCAGACTGTCACTGTGACCAAGTAGACACCGGGGGCTTTGTAGGTGTAGCTAACTTCCGTCCCACCAAACCGAGTGGATTCGTTTGTCCCAAAGTCCCAGAGGTAGCGATAGGGGTAAGGGGGTAAAGCTGTGACTTGGAACTTGCTTTCGTTGCCCAGTCTCACGAACTGCGGCCTTATGAACAGCGAGACGTTGGTGACCTCTGGCTCCACGCAGACCTCGGTGTAATAGTGAGCTTTGTTGACCTTGCTTGAGAGGACCAAAGAAAGATGAAAGGTGCCACTGCGGGTGAAGTTGTGCCTCACCGTTGGATCCCCATTCACGGTGACGTTGGATGACCCATCTCCAAACGTCCAGTCAAAAAGGTAGTCCTCTGGGTTACCAGAAACATAGGCAGTGAGTTGTACGTCGGGGTGCTCTGGGATACAAGTGGAAGGTTCGATCTTGAGAACCATCAGCACGAATATCCGGACAGGAACAGCTTGGGAAACGGAGTTGACTGGATTCGTCGCTGTGACGTTTACTGTGCAATTCATCTCCTTTAAATAGATGTGCATCGCGGATGCCACGGAACTGTTCACCACGGTCCCGTCACCCATGTCGAATATCCACAGGATGCTGTCCCCTGTTTCCACGGAAGCGGTGATCTCTACCGGCGTGCGGAGCTCCATTGCTTCCTCCAGAACCACCTGCAACCCACTAATCTCTTCAAAGACACGGTAACTCTGGAATGTTTCTACAGCACTAATGGTGTTGTTGGCTCTCAGGCTGACGTTGTACACCCCCTTGTTGCTGTAGGTGTGGACTATGGCCGGCAGGCTTTGCACAAACGCCACAGAGCCATCCCCAAAATCCCAGGTGTAAGAGACCCCATAGCTAGACGGCAGGGGGACAGCTTTGAAAGTGACAGGGCGACCAGCAACCAAGACATCTGCATCAACTTCCAGGGTCACTTCCATCAGGTAAGTATAGATGTGGACAGGAATCATGTAGGTCAGGTTCTCAAATTCATTGGATACTAAAACACTCAGGTTATATTCACCTGCATTTGTGACCAGGCCGTGGAGAAGGGGGTAGGGGGAGAGAGGGAGAGAAATGAATAAGAACTTCCCATTCCTGTGGTTTCTCTCTTTGAACAATATGTGCATATTTGGTAGATGAAGGATAAGCAACTGTGAAATGCTTACTTTTGAGGATATTTTGGTTTGCATCTTAATCATTTTTTTAAATTTAAAAATCCATCAGCATTTCAGTGCTAATTTCTCCCACTATACAAATCTTTCTATAAAATCTTGCCTAATATGCACATTTTTATATAACAATTTTCCCCAATACAACCAACTTTTGTATGCTGTTTTCAGTAACTGTACTTCAAAATTCAGAGGTTTGAATTCCTGAGGATGGCTGAGTTTCAATCTCATATTATTTCAGAAAGGATAAATTAGGTAAGGTTGCCATGAAGGGAGAACTGAATCGATTTTCTTCCCCATCCCCATCTTTCATGTCAGAGAGAGGACAGGACCGAATGAGGAACACCCAGCACTACAGAGACTGTCTTCCAGAGTGGAATGAGAGAACAAATCAAGCAGAAGTATTTAATCTGCACCATTTGCTCTTAGAAACACAGAATCTGGAGCACATTGGTTCCACTTGCCACACAGAGCGTATGCAGATTTGAATATTATCAGATAATTTCATTCTGCATATTCATTTATTTATACCATTTGTGCTTGATGTTCTAAACATCATGCATAGAAAACCTCATAAGAAAAACAAACAGTAAAAACTTAAAATACAGCCAGATTAGCAGTAGGAGAAATCCTCTGAACATAAGTAAATTCCCAAGTGGTCCCCAGAAGAGGCAGGTCTTGCAACTCCCTTCTAGAGGCCTGAGATGTGCTCTAACAGCCCTGAAAAGGCAATTATCACAAAAAAACTCCTTAGCTGGTCAAATGACAAACACACTGGTTTTGTGTGACAATCCCTGGTTGTTCCTTGTGCAGGAATCTTTCTTATAAAACCCCCACAGTGCATTTGCCTGCTAATTAATTGCAAACTACTTGACAGCCATGATAACATGGGATCAGACACCACATTCATGATATATAATTCCTGAAATATAAAACGTTACAATTGGCGCTGTATGATGTCCTACATCTCCCACGCCACGAGAGAATTTGGGGGAGGACTCCTACCCAAAGAGGGCAACTTGCCTTCCAAAGACCATCCATCAATGGGAATTTCATACAAGGCCATTATTCACCACACTTAATAGCAACCAGTTGGCTAACTACTTCTTGCTGAGGTCAACCTGACCTCCCATAGGGATGGAGGACAGAGTAGAGCCCCAGAAGTAGTTCAAAAATGCCAAGGGGGAACATTTGAGGAGAGGCAATCTCAAAGGAACTTGCTTTGTAGAGCCACTGAGTGGTGTCTGTGCACACGGGAGGCAGCAACTGGAAAAGGGGAAGGGGCCACGAAATGAACTCTGGGAGTTGGGATAGCTCAGTCGGTCAAGCATGAGACTTCTAATCTCTGGGTCATGGGCTTGAGCCCCACACTGGGCAAAAAGATTCCTTGCGGTCCCTTCCAACTCTATGATTCTATGAGTTCCCAGCTGCTTGTTGGGCCCATTTGGGTGCTAATAGTAGTCAGATACTTAGCTGTGATTCCTGCATTGCAGGAGGTCCATTGAAGGGGCCTTTGGGTCCCTTCAAAGTCTACAGTTCTATGGCTATTATTTGCCATATCTACACAGAAAGTAGAAACTGTCTTAAGCACACATCCCATTTGCTCAATTGGCCATGGTCGCAAACGAAAAACAAAACAGAACACTTTTCTCACCCGATTCTTGGTAGGTATGCGATACATTATGCCCAATTACAACCTGATGGATGTTGGGGTCTGGCACAAGGAAAGACTCGTTATAGGGAGGCCTGAACTGGAAAGCAACATGGTCGCCGTCTCCAAAGTCCCACCTGCAGAGCAGAAAAGGTAGTAAGGCATGCAGGCAGGTAACAGATCTCCCTGTGGAGATGGCACTCCTGAATCGGTGGCACATGCCCTTCTGGCTTGCACTCTTTATAAAGACTTGAGGAATGAGATTATCACCTCTCTTTTATTGTCCATTCTGTGTAACCCAAACACTGTCACAGTGTCCTTTTTCTTGGCAGATCAAGATGAGCAGGTGACAGCAAAGGTTGCAAGGTTTTTAGTTGGGGCAATCAGAATAAGATCCACCATTTGTTTGGAGGTTCTAGCAGGGGAGCGCAGCTATCGTATACCCTTGACCGAAGAACGGTACACTCCTTCTATCTGGGAAGGTCGTCCTCTTCCACCGAGCGCGCAGCTTCGGGAGGGACGCACATGGAGTGGTGAGGGAGGAAGGGGACACCCGCCTAGCCAACCAGATCAGCCGAATCAACCCTGGCGATCAATAGGGTGACAGATGTCGCAGCCAGATCGCCCTCACATCCTCACATTTTAGTTGGGGCAATCAGAATAAGATCCACCATTTGACTATTGATTCAAAACCCCAAAATGTATTTTATATATTTTACACTTTTTATTTCTATTTTTTGTATATTGCATTGTTGTTTTATTCATTCCATTCAATGCAGTTGCAGTTGCAGGCAGGTAACGGAAAAGCTGGAAGGCCAACAGACCTGCCCAGTCCATGGAAAACCTGCTTCCCACCCCTGATGCATGGAGTGGAAACACTCCCCTGCGCAGCCCTTCTTTTCCATACTGTTTCGTTCCAATCATACATCGGGAGAACTCACAGGAATGTGGCGTCCACAGCAGAGTCCACTATAACCGTGGCTGCCAGTTCCACAGTGCTGTTCTGAGGGACGAGGGGTGGGATCTCAGAGACCACCAGATCCTTCATCCTGTTCATCTTCTCCACGGTGATGTTGTAGTCCACAGTAACGTTGCTGACGTGGTTGGAGGCAGTGAGCTATAAGGGAAGGGGAAAGAAAGAAATAGCTCTGGCACAGTATGGAACAGATAAAGAACCAAGGAGCATTTGCACCAAGACATCCTTCAGCATTTGTTTCCCCCTCCTCTCCATCATCCACTCTGGGAGAGAGAAACGTGCTGGAAATCCTCACATGCTTTTACCCTTTCATTCCTCTCCTTGTTACCCAACGCGTAAGAACATAAATGCAAACGGAATTGTAAGAGGAACCTGCAGGATCAGGTCCATCTAGCCCAGCCTTCCTGTTCTCACTATGGGCAACCAATGGGAAGCCCATAAGCAGGACCTGAGCAGAAGACCACTCTCCCCTTTTGAAGGCATTCAAAAGCACTGTTGCCTTCAACAGTGAAGGCAGAGCAAAGCCATCATGGCTAGCAGCCACTTATAGCAGCTGCCTGTGACTTACCGACAGCTTGTACACAGCCGGTGTCTGGTAAATAACATGGAAGACATCGTTGTAGAAAGTGAAAGAGCGCTTATCGTCTACGGTCCACCGGAAGGTAACGTCCGATCCAGCATCCATCATGGGGACGTAACTCTGCAATGGATGGGAACAGGAAGCCACGAGTTTCAGAGAAAAGTTTACATGTGACTTTCCACTCCAAATCATGACCATTCTCAGAGTGGGGCCCCTGGCAAGTGGGCTCTATCATTCTCAAACCACTTTTGTCAAAAAGCAGAGAAGTCAACAGTGTGACGAACTCAGAAAGGGACAGATCTGACAATGATTAGCTGGGAAATGGTCCAACAGCCTTCCCCAGCCTGGTGGGCTCCAGATGTTGTAGACTGTAATGGCCACAGATGTGCTGGCAGGGGCTGATGGGAGTTGTAGTACAAAATAGCAGTGTTGGCCAGGGTTAATACTAGTTGTAGCACAAAACACTCAGGAAGGCTGAGTTAGAACATATAAGCATTTTAGTGCATATTTTCCTGAACAGAAATAAATGATAAATTACAAGAACTCAGGCCAAAGAAGGATGATTTCAAAAAAGTATCTTCACAGAGTTTTAATAAGGATGTACACATATTTGGTGCACTTTGACCTGTGAATCTGTGCTGATGAAGAATAATCGAAACAGGGCCTTGTCCTGATGTTGATGTTTACTGGAATTTATCCTTATTAAAACTCTGTGAAGATACTTTTTTGAAATCATCCTTCTTTGGCCTGAGTTCTTGTAATTTATCATTTATTTCTGGACTCTCCCAAGAACTCCAATTTCCACTATTTTCCTGAACACACACATTTTTGCAAACCACTTCCCTTCATATAATGCATTTTAAGTTATTTTCACTAATATATGCATTTTTTTTTACACCCACACCCGCTTTTGTAAACATATCTTGGCTGAACCACTGCATTGCAAAATTCAGAAAAGTGCAAATTTCAAAGGATCAATGCATTTCGGTTTGTGCATAGTTCCAGACTGTGCAGATGAGGCAGGGTGGTGCTTAAAGGAGAACCAAAGCAAATTTACCTCTTTACCCTACTTACCACACGGTTATTCAGCAAGACTCTGGTCTCTGGGTCTGGGGTTGCGCGGAGGCCTCGAATGGCATCCTCTGCTTTCACAGTGATGGTGATGTTCTGGGAGCTGACGGCATTCTCTGCCCACAGCACTCGGGTGCTGGCATTCTCCCCGATGTTCTCCAGCACGACGACCGAGAACCAGGTATCATTGGTGTCCCTGGTGCACTCGGGCACAAGTGGGATGACAGCAGGCGGGCAGCTCCTTCCAAAGGGAAAGTTCTGGCTCCCCGCGAACCACCCAGCAGTTGCGTTCACCCCAGAAGAGATTTTCACCACCAGCCAAGTGTGATTGGTTTCCACGTAGATTCGGCCACCTTGCTCTGGAGGGTAAATGACGCGGAGGCCCGACACCGGAGAGACAGCCACGAAATCACAGGATAGGTTGGCGCTGAAGGCTCCGTTCTCTACAGTGGCCCTCACGGCATAAAGGCCAGGGCGGTCCACACCCAAATTCCCTTCCCTGATAATTGCCACTGTCTTCTCAGCAACAGAAAGGACCCTAAAGTAGCAGGTGGAGTCGTTATGCCAGCCACCGGCCTCAGGCTCCACGAGAGAGCCTGGCTCCCAGTCTGAAGAGTTCAGGGTGAAGTAACTCATCTGGTAAGATGGCACCTGGCTTGGGTGGCAAAGAATGAAGGCCCCAGGCCCTGCGTCGTGCTGGATGCTCACGGTGTCATTTGGCCTGACCAAAGTGTCTTTGTTCCTGAAGTGCAACTGTGAAAGAGAGGTGATGGTCACTTCAATACTCCAAACCCAGCCCACTCTGTATGGGTCACTGCAGTCCCCCCCCCCTGTACTGCAACTGTGAGTTGAGTGTTGGGTTGGTTATGCTGGTCACACCCAGCAGGTTCAAAAGAACTCATTTATCTAAGATATTGTGCCCAAGTTTGCTTATTTCTTTCTTGCTCTGAATCCATTCTCCTTTTGTGATCCTAAGTCTGAGGTCTGGGCAGAGGTGGAGCTAGCTTCTCCGGCACCTGGAGCACCCAGGGGCGGGGCTAGCCTCCCATGGGGGCGTGACGATGTCACCCCCCTCAGGGATGGCACCCACCGTACCCCCCTTCCTCCGCCAGTGGGTCTGGGACTATCATCCCCCCCCTTTTTGTGATTTGTAAACCACCCTGGCAGCCTTTCTTGGTTAATGCACAGCATAAAAATTATTTAATTCCCTCTGTTACATCTTGACCAAATTGGTCAATAATGCAGCTATCTGCCCATACAAGACTCCTGCTAACCAACAACGCAGCTGAGGCTGAAACACATCAGTAGCAGACAACGGGGCAAAGCAAAACTAGTCAAGGTAGCACAAACTACTGAGCCCAAACAGACCTTCAGAGGAAAGGAGGGGGGCAGCGGCCAGGATTAGAAACGGAGTCTAGCCAGAAGCAATTGGAACTCGGTATATCGATTCCAGAAAATATTACTGAGTGACTTAACATGGCACTATGGTAGAAATATCCCAGATGCACTTTGGGTTTAAAACACTCACAAGGTACCGTGTGGAAGGGCCAGGTGGCAAGGTAAAAAGCGACTCTTTGAGTTCGCTCCTCCCTGACAGGTTTTCACAAGTGCGAGGAGAGGGGCTGGGCGAGCTGGTGGCAGAGTTGTTGGCACAGGTCTCTGGATCACAGCAGTTTTGTAGCGGAAGGCATGTATTGGTCAAAGGGCACCACAGGAGCCCAAGCGGACACTCCATTTCTGCCCACGTCCCATTCTCTTCCAAATTGGGTAACAGCTCCATGGTGTTCGGGACTTCCTTGCAGACTATGGGCAGGAAGGAGAAAACAGATAAACATTGCCTGAGCCTTGTGTGGGCTCCAGAGATATATTAATATTTTTATTTATTTAATCAAGAACATAACACTCTGTAACATTTAAAGATATAAGAAACAGATGTAAAATATAGTTGAACGGAAATTAAAATGAAACACATGAAACCAAAAATCAAGGGACAAATTTGAGTTGTTGCATTCACAATATCTGGGAAGAATAATAATTATTGATATTGGGGGAGCAAAACACGTCCTTTCCTGTTATGTTCTGCTTGTAAATATTTTGTCTGGGGTGGGTGGGTAGTCTTATGACATTCTTGTGTGACGCTGAAGGGTTACTAAGAGTTCCAAACAGTGGTGTAACAAAAGCTGGACAAAACAACAATACTGGGACATTTTGTGGTATGAAAAGTTACAGGATTTCAGCAGGAAGCAGCATCTCTGCCCCCAAACTCTTTGCAGGTGCAAAGAGTATTGAAAGCTGGATTGTATATAACCATCCTGACACGTGAGCCCAAATAATCCTGAATAACGCACAATAAAAAGGGTGTCTGCCAGCCGCAAGAAAGCCCTGGTTTTCTGCTACTCTGGAGAGTAGGACCTGAACCAGTGGATTCAAATGACAAGGAAGGAGATTCGGACTAAACATTAGAAAGAGCTGTTTGGCAGTGGAACAGACTCCTTGGAAAGGTGGTGGACACTCCTTCACTGAAGGTTTTTAAAGAGAGGTCTGATTGCCACCGGTCAAAGAGTTTTTAGCTGCGATTCCTGCATTGCAGAGGATTGACCCTTGGGATACCTTCCGAGTCTACAATATTATGATTCTACTAGTGTATTTCAGCCCGTTTAATAACGGGCGCTAGAACATCCTGGAGTTCGGAGAGGCGCTTGTGCAGCGCTTCTCCGAACCCTGGGACCTGTCCTTGCTGTCGGCGGCAGGGGGACAGGAACGGAGGAGGAGAAAGCGCTGCGTTCTCCTCCTCCGTTCCTCTCCCGCAGCCGCCGACAGGAAGAAGACATCCCAGGGTTCGGAGAAGCGCTTGCGCAGCGCTTCTCCGAACCCTGGGACCTGTCCTTGCTGTCGGCGGCAGGGGGACAGGAACGGAGGAGGAGAAAGCGCTGCGTTCTCCTCCTCCGTTCCTCTCCCGCAGCCGCCGACAGGAAGCAGACATCCCAGGGTTCGGAGAAGCGCTTGTGCAGCGCTTCTCTGAACCCTGGGACCTGTCCTTGCTGTCGACGGCAGGGGGACAGGAACGGAGGAGGAGAAAGCGCTGCGTTCTCCTCCTCCGTTCCTCTCCCGCAGCCGCCGACAGCAAGCAGACATCCCAGGGTTCGGAGAAGCGCTTGCGCAGCGCTTCTCTGAACCCTGGGACCTGTCCTTGCTGTTGGC
The DNA here is from genome assembly GCF_963506605.1 of Zootoca vivipara. NCBI lineage: Eukaryota > Metazoa > Chordata > Lepidosauria > Squamata > Lacertidae > Zootoca > Zootoca vivipara. The sequence continues at coordinate 30,588,693 of NC_083289.1, read as the reverse complement.
GGCAGGGGGACAGGAACGGAGGAGGAGAAAGCACTGCGTTCTCCTCCTCCGTTCCTCTTCCCCAGCCGCCGACAGGAAGGACGCGCACACTCCCCCCCCTGCCTCCTCCAACCGCCGCTCCTCACGGCCAGGGAGGGTTGTGAGGAGGCCTTCACCGGCTTCCACCCTCGCTTCCCTGACGTGCCCTGCAGTGAGGCGGTGTCCGGCAGGAGCGGCGGTTGGAGGAGGCAGGGGGGGGAGAGTGCGCGCGCGCAGTCTCTGCTATCCAATCCCTGTATCCCTGGGGCACATGCGCAGTGACCCAGGGACACACGGGACAGCTTGGACGCAGGGACATCTTGGACATTATTATATAGGATAACGTTCCAATGCAATGCAGAAACTGGGGCATGAGACCAACTTCCTTCTTTTTGTACAAATATTTCAGATTCACATGAGCAAGAATTCCCAGCAAGCCACATAATGGCACCTCACCTTCTGTGAGTGCTGGGCGGTGCACTCGAAACCGGACTTGGACATCCCTCTTCAGCTCCTGAGTCACAAGCTCCAAGGCTACCAAATAGCCCTCCTGCTGGAACTCCAAGCTGGGAAACACCACCGTCTGGAAAACACAACACTCAAAAGGTTCACAGAGCTGCAGGGTGCCTTAGCAGGGGAGAGATCTGAGCCGGAAGGGAACGGCTAGGATTCCTCACCTCCACCGTTCCTGACGGGGTTGACAGCTCCTCAGTTTCTGTAGCGTTGCTCGTGGCCACAGGAGTATCAAAGGTGGGAGTGCCCAGGTAAAAGTGCTCAGCATTTAAAAGGATCTCTGTTTAAAAGAAACAGGTAGGGGAGAAAGTTAGACTCTATCCCTTTTTCTTATGGAGTGACATTAAGAGGAGTCTGTCGGATCAGGCCAGTAGCCCATCCAGTCCAGTATCCTGTTCTCACAGTGGCTGAACAGTTGCCTGCGGGAAACCTGCAAGCAGGACCCAAGCCTAAGCACATAACATATATCAAGTTATGTTATATATTTCTTGCGAAATAAAAAATCCAATTTTTTTTTAAAAAAGAAAACTATCACAGCTATTGGGAAACGGAAGAATCAATTGGACGGAAGATGCACCTACTTTGGACACCATCTACTTATTTGGATACTTTCAATAGAGAAATGTACCTGGATGCGTCTTCCAAAGTTATTATTAAATTCCTCCCCACAAGACTTTGATGGACAAGCAGCCTTCTGATTCTGTAAAAAGCAAGCCTGCCCCAGGCAGCTGATGGGCAGAGCCTACTCAGTGCCTGGATATAATTTTCATGGACTGGGGGGAAGAACTTCTGTGTCCTTTGTAACTCCTTGTCCTTCCCTCCCAGCCAGAAAAAAACTAAAGTCACACAGAGCAGAAAGACTGCAAAGGATGAGAGAAATGATGCACAAGGTGTCGTCCGGGTTGCAGAATTCTTGGTGCAGAATTTTAATGTCAAGTACAGAGCTCTGCCCACAAGCTGTCTCCAAGAGAGACCCCTCGTGAAGCCACCCACCTTGCGGCTTGTGTTCGCAGACATAGCTGTGCTTGGCTGTGCAGAGGTCTGTGTTGCACTGGCCGGCCGGGCCCATCCGGACACAGTGGTCAGCATTGGACGGGTGAGGCTCTCCAGGCAGCCAGTTCTGACAGCTCTGCAGATTGAAGCCTTCCTCTCGCTGCAGAGGGCTGGGGCTTGCGTTGAACCCGATCCAGACATCCAAGCTCCTTTTTAGGGAAGAGAAAGTCCAGAATAGTATCAGGGAATCACAAGGCATTAAGCATACCACCAGTGCATGCATGGAGGAGTTTGCAATCCGAATTCCAAGACTGGAGGAGGCAAGAGCAGGGGTGCCAAAGGTAAGAAAGAGAACCTGCCTTATACAGAGTCCATCTAGCTCATTAATGTGTACACTGACTGGCAGTGGCTCTCCAGGGTTTCAGGTGGGGGTAATTTCCAGCCCTACCTGGAGATGCCATTGGGTACTGAACCTCAACGCCCTGCATGCAAATCAGATGCTCTACCACCTAAAAATAAAGCAAGCTTCTAGTCTTCATCATTCTGAATAAAGGGCTGATTTAAAGAGGAACATAGGAAGCTGCCTTACCGTGAGTCAGACCCTTGATCCATCTAGCTCAGGCATCCCCAAACTTCGGCCCTCCAGATGTTTTGGACTACGATTCCCAACTTCCCCGACCACTGTCCTGTTAGCTAGGGATCATGGGAGTTGTAGGCCAAAACATCTGGAGGGCCACAGTTTGGGGATGCCTGATCTAGCTCATTATTATCTACACTGATTGGCAGAGGCTCTCCAGGGTTTCAGGCAGGGGTCTTTCCCCAGCCCTACCTGGAGATGCTGGGGATTGAACCTGGGACCTTCTACATGCAAAGCAGATATTCTATCACTAAGCTATGGAGCTTCCCTAAAGAAGAACGGGAGGGAATGCCTAGGCTTCTGAGCAAGGTCAGTCAGTCAGTAGGAGATTAAGCTGGAAGGGTCATGCCAAAAGCTCCATGGAAACTGTGATTTACCACCCTTCCTAATAAATCTAACCAGCATCTAATTTCTTGGTGCTGAAATGGGCTGCTGTTCTGAGCACTGGTAACCCTTGCATTGGACTAGCACAATAAATTGTACACGAGACTATCAACAACAGATTCTCAGCAATTCCCATTAGTTCAAAATGGAACTGTGGGGCTACTAACTGGAACTGGCTAGGAAGATCACTTTTTCCAGTTTTCAAACAGCTGCAGTGGCTGCCTGCCTGTTTTCAGGCGCAATTCATAGTGCAGGTGGTTGTGTTTAAGGCCTTACATTGCTATATCAGTTGCTGGAAATGGCAGGAGAGGAGACTGCTCTTGTGCTCGGGTCCTTCTTACAGGTGCATCTAGATGGTTGACCACCATGAGAACAGGATGCTGGACTAGATGGGCCATTGGTCTGATTCAGCAGGTTATTCTTATGTTCTTATGCTTAGGAGCTGGGGACCTAAAGGACCACTTTCAACCTAACTGATCATCACCTAGGGCCCTCCTCCACGTCCCTCTGAAGTAGGGAGAGGGTGAGAACTGGAGAGAAGGCTTTCTCAGTTGTGACGCCTCATATAGCAGCCTTCCTCAACCTGGTGCCCTCCAGATGTTTGGCACAACTCCCACACAGCCTGAGCCTGCATGGCCATTTTGCCCTAGCAAGCTTCAACTGTTACAGTGCTCTCTCTTCCAGTTAACAGAGGTTAAACAACAGCAGGGTCCAAAAACACAGGAACAACCTTGGCTAGAAGGGGTGGAGGCACTGAAGTGGATGTCTGCATGATTTAGCAGCCGCAGAAGCAAAGAGTGTGGCTGGAAGATGATGTCACATTTCCACAACCGCCACACTTTGAAGCCTGACATTTCACGAGCACTCTGGACACATCTGGTTGGAATAACAACCCTTCTCACCATTGGGGACATTTCTCTCCCACTTGAATCTGCTCTGAAATTGCAGCCTCTGTTGTAATTCAGGGAGGCTGCTAAGAAATGTGCATTGTCCAGATGTACCGAAATCAGCCTCTGAGTACGGCAGCCTGCTGCTCCTTGGGAAAGCTTGGGGCTTGTAGAAGCAGCACTCCTCTTTGGGTGCCTCTGATGACCCACTGCTAGATGGCTCAGTTTCCATCGGACTGTGGGGAATGGAGAGAACCAGGACCCTGGAGCCACCAACTTTTGGCTCTGCCTCTCTAAATCACTCTGTTCCAGCTGGTCATTGCAATAACTTTGTAACTAAGAACTAAATAACTGAGCTTCCTTCTTTCCTCCTCCCTTCCAACTGCCTTTTCTTTTGTGTTGTGCTTTTTAAAATGTAACCCCAAGAGAAGGCACTGCCCTATCACTCATGATGCTGAGCCACTGTGGACAGCACCAGTTATTAGATAATCAGAGTAAAAAGTATGCTTTTAGCTTGTTTATGTATTGGTGTTACTGCATTTTATTCTTGTTATGAATCACTTTGGGTGCTTTTCGTTGTTGTGGGAAGCAGTACATTTTCAATAAACCCGTACATTAATTCAACTGTGACCAAGCCTCTTCCCATCTCCACCCCTGCTGAAGTAGTGGGTGTCTTCCATAAGACAAGACGGCGTGGCTTAGCTCGCAAGGAGATAATAAGTGGTTCTCCTACCACTGAGACTCTTTGCTGGTCATAGTAATAAATGAGGTCATCTCAAAAAAGAGCTTTTGCAGCGAAAAAACGGTGACAAAAATAACTTGGCCTTCCAAGCCAGTAGGGCGTGCTTTTTCTTCTTTTTAAGCTACAAAAATATGTCTAAAGAACAAGAAACTGACTGTGTTTTGCTCCTGAGCAATTGGCTTCACTTAGAGACTAGGAAACATCCAAGCCACTGCCATCTCTGAAGGCCCAGAGAGATTTTCCTGTCCTAATTCCAGCTATGATCTAACTTTTAACTCATTCCCCACCCCCCTTAGAAAAATGACGAGATGGACTGCACCTCCTGCCTGTTGACCACTGGCTGAAGTGGGGGCTCTTTGGGCAAGTGTGTCAGTGGGCAGAAGGGATGTGCAAATCTATTCACTTTGGCTGCTCTCCCTTTCTCATTTCTCCAGTCTTAAATTTGGTTCTCCACATTTTCACGTCAGTTAGCTGATTATTGTTTTTGAAAAGTCCTCACGACAAAACACATCGGCACTTGGATGTGGATTTTTCCAAACATACAAACTTTTGTATGCAACTTTCCCCTACCATGCATGTTTTTGCAAAGCATTTCCCCCCCCTAGCAGAATGCATTTTTTGCAGGCAAGTTTTATTAACTTGTGCATTTCCATGCACACTCCCCCCCCCCCCGCCCACGGTACATGCATTTTTGTACATGTCGCTTGGCTGGAAAACAGCGCTGCAAAATGTGGAGATGTGTATAGATTTCATTCACGTACTCTTTCGGAAAGTGTGGGTTAGGTAGATTCACTTTAAATGCAAAGCGAATCAAATTTCTCCCTCACCCCAAGTGGGCACCTTCCCCACCAAGTACTTCCTTCCTTAAGCACTCAACACCTTGTGGAGAGGTGGGGGTGGCTCCACCGGCTGAAGAAGAGGAACGGCGAGAAAAAGAGGAGAAAGACATCAGGCGTTGCCTTGTTCTTATTTCTCCTGGGTCAGTACTTGTCGTTGTGCTCCACCTTGGATTTTGATACGAGTGGGTGGCATAAAAATATTTTTATGAACATTTTTTTTAAAGCATCAAGAGAGAGGGGGGGGAATGGAGAGAGGGTTCTCTGGCTGCCACACAGGCTAATGGGAAACAGATTCCTTCTGCAGTTGCTTTCCCACAAGAAACTGAGTACAGTATGTGAAGGACCTTCCAAGAAAATGCTCAGTAGCTCTACCAATTCATCTTCTATCACTGAACTAGAAGCGGGGGACGGAGGGGGCGGTTGGACAGGCAAGAGGAGGAAACTTCATCAGCTTGGAATCCTTTGCGCCCTGTTTATCTAATAGACCAGGATATAGATGACACTGGGACGTGTGTGTGGGTGTGTGTGGGTGTGGAGTTAGAGGGGAAGCAAGGCGCATGGCAGCTGGGAAGGAGCTCACCCCACCGCGCCCCATCCCCTCCCTTGGGGGGGTTTGTTCCGCCTTCAGCCCATCCAGCAAAATAATAATAATAATAATACACAGCAACACCCCAGCCTGCACATGAATTGAAGAGGCAGTATCCAGCTACGTTCTACTCAGAGAAGTCCCACACAAATCAGTGTTCAATCCCACCAATTTCAACGGATCTGCTCAGAGCAGGACTAGCACTGGACAGAACCCAAAGGCTGAGAGAGCACTGGCCTGTGACTCTTAGTGACTCTACAACCAAAGGTTGGACGTATCAACAATCTCAGACTCCAGCCCTGAAAAATGCCCAAATCTGGGATCTAGAAGAAGGGCCAGTTGGGAAAATGGACTCGGGGCCAGGGCCTCCTTGAGCTGGAGAAAATAGATTCATCAGGGTAGTGGCCTTCCCCCACCTGGCGCCCTCCAGCTGTTTCGGACCGCAACTCCCATCATCAGCCTTAGCCAGCCTGGCTCTTGAAACAACCAGATGGGGTGCTGGCTGGGGGATGATGAGAGCAGCTGGAGGGCACCAGGCTGGGGAAGGCTGTGCTAAGGACTTTGAAGGAAATAAAACACAGATGTTCTCAGTCTTGTCTGTGAGGTATTTGAGCGGATGCCGGCTAGAGCCCAGTGCCGGAGGAAACTGGCTGTTTTTCCTCCAGACGGATGAATCGGGAACTACGTAATGAGAAGCAGTCAACAAAAGAAAGGACAGCTCCTCCAGGTGTCCTGTTTACTGAGTGTTAGTACTGATTTGCTTGCACAAAGCTTGCACAAAGGTTAGATTATATTTGGCCTTTGCTGAACATTCACCCTGATTTCAGGGAGTTAAAGTAGATGGACCTTTGAGTTCCGTCCAACTGTATGATTTGTTTGCAGGGTGTTTCGATGTCTTACAAATTAGATGTCCACAAATTATTTGTTCACCTCACACTATTCAATGCACTGGCCTGTACCCCTTCTCTCTCTCTCTCTTTTTTAAAGTGGCTCTGTGGCGCTAAATCCACTTGAATTACGTAAACCTAACTTTCCTGGTATGTACTTGAATCCTTCCTGCAAAACACTTTGACAGTCTTGAGACGCCCAAAGAAGGAAAGAAATAAAGAGGAATAAAGTAGAACGTCCTGTATCTTGGCAGTGTCTAGGAAGGCTCAACAGGAGCTGCCGATTCCACCCACTATGAGGTGGAGGCAGGATAGGTGCCAAATCCAAAGGATTTGATCAAGCAGAGCCAAAGCAAATTTCACAGTCTTGAGGAAACTTATGGTATAGCAATGTAGCCTTTAAAGTGACAGAAGGCTTGAGGTTGATGAAATCACGGAAAGGCAGGCCTGATGCAGAGGCGATGTTTCTGACCTAAGATTGTGTCATGGGATCTTGTACTCTCTTCTCCTCCTCTAGGAGGAATTTGTTCAGTCTGCTTTTTTCAACAGACTTGATGGACCAGGGGCTTGCTCGATGATTGAAACATCGAACACGTGATCAGATGTTGCACTCCTTCAGATTTTGCAGTGTGGTTTCAGAGCGCAAAAAGTACAGAACTCCCCCCCCCTTTTTTACAGTTAAATGTATATAAAACACACATTTCAAAGTAAAGAACTGAGAAAAGCATTGGAAAATACATCTTTTTAAGGAAAGGGTTAAAAAAACAGACGCGGTATCACATGTATCTATGTGTACAATTCAAAAGTGAACTTTACACGCATTCTTTCCAAACATCCAGACAAAACCGGATAGATCTGTGATTGAGCGCCAGCAAAAATGAAACGAGATGGGTGTAAGTTGATGCGTCCGCCTCTACATTCCTCCCATAGTTTGCTTTAACCTTAGTAGGGTGTTCCGCCTGCATCAGCCCTACCTGTGGTTAACCCTAGCACAGATGGCTCCCATTAACAGAGTTTGAACTCAGGATTCGAAGTGGATTTGCTACTTAAGACCAAAGGCCCATCTAGTCCAGCACCCCATTCTCAGAGTGGCCAATTGGATGCCCCAACGGAAAGCCCCTAAGCAGGACCTGAGTGCAACATGATTATCCCCACTTTTGATTCCTGGCAGTTGGTATTCAGTGGCATTTAGAGATAGAACATACTTCTGGTAATGACAAGATAATGTGTTAGCCACCAGTGCAGGACATAATGCCACACACACAGCCATGATTAATGCAAGGTGAAGGGATTTGCAGTGGAGAGAGAGAGAGCACGGTGTAATTCCATTGATTATTAAATCTGACATGGCATCTTGAATCTTAATGTGTTCTTTCCCCTGTCACCAGCCTCCCTGCACACAGATCTGCCAGACAGACTCAGGAGTGTCAGGACTCAAGCCTGCAATGCGTCCGTAATACTTTGGGAGTCTGGCAATCAGTCTGAAAAGGAGGAGATGAAATAGTGCAATAAATTAATCATTTAAGAGGCTGGGAACAGGAGGAGAAGCTCTTTATCAGTGGAAACAAAATTTAATGGGTTTTGGATGATTGACTGAAGAACACTCCTGCCGCAGGTCTAATTTGGTCCCCTGCTAAGAGCAGAATCTCATGTTCACAATCCTGTGCTTCCGGGTAGGTGTTTATCATGGGTGGATACTCATGCAGCTATGTTTGTGTCTATGTAGAAGAATGCTTGGAAATTAAACAAAGGGTCTGCTGGTTTCTCTTTAAGGTTTCCAGACTCAAAAGAAAGCAGGGCAATTAAAGGCACAGAAGTCCTGTCCACTATTGAGTCTGGCAACCCTACTAGCAACTGTAGCCAGAGTATTTGGAGGGGAAGCCATGACTGTTTAAAGTGGTATCATAGTACCTTAAATGTAGGGTGCGAATGTGGCCCTTAACAAACCTCAACAAGTATCACCTTATTGCAGGTAATTAACGAACCATCTATCTTTTAATCACTTACCTGGTGACGCGGGACACTAAGAAGCTCTGGATCTGGGGGCTGCTGACGAAGGCCAGCGTACCGTTGCCATATTCCCAGCAATGCTGCTGAGCCTCCGGCCATTCTGCTTTCTCCGCCACCAGCCAATAGCAGTGGCTGTTGCCAGGGAAGACCAAGCTATCCAAGGGGCACACTGGCTGGACTGCTGTGGAGGAAGCATCAACATGTCAATGTTCAGGCTGCTTCCTGGAAGCTCAAGGTTCAAACTCTTGTCTTTCCTGACCAAGCTATGGCAACAAAGTCATGGAAGAACCCCAGGGCAGCCAAGGCCAAAATGAAGAGCTTATTTTAGCAAAAGTCACCTAAATAACGTGGATGAGTATAGAGAGAAAAGAAATCATGGTAACTCTCTAATGAGCAAAACTGGACAAAAACAATTTGAGGAGAAAGTAACAGAGAGGTTTTTCCTTTGTTGCTCCAGGCCTTGTACAAAGCAGGGAGACATTCAACCAAACACACAGAAGAGAAACCCCCTCACAAGTGGACAGTCAGTCAGGGCATGTGATATCTCAGGAAACAACAGGCCACTCTGCCTGGTTGCTAGGCCTAGTTGCTAGGCAACACCTTCACCCCACCCTGCCTGTTGAATTTAACACTAACAGAAATAATTAACTAGGTGTTAATTAATTAATTGATTCAAAAATATAGCCCACCTTTCCTTCCAAGGAGCTCAAGGTGGTGTAGTTCCCCCTCACCCCATTTTATCCCCACAACAACCCTGTGAGGTAGATGAGGCTGAGAGACAGTGACTGGTCCAAGGTCATCCATTCATGGCTGAGAGGGGATTTGAACCCTGGTCTCCCAGGTTCCCCGGTCCATCATTCTAACCACTGCACAACACTGTTTCTCTCTTCCCTGCTCAGAGCTACAATTCCCAGAGTGGTTTAACAATCAATCCCTCTTCACAGGGAACTCTGAAAATTGCAGCTCTGTGAGGGGAATCTGGACCTCCTTACAACCCTCAGCACCCTTAATGAACGACAGCTCCCAGAATTCTTTGGGGGAAGAAGCCCTGACGGTTTAAAATGGCATCATAGCACTTTAAAAGTGAATGGGGCTTAAGTTCTACTACTGAAATTCATACATCTCAATCAGTTATGTCCATTAATTTCAGTGGCTTACTATACGTACGTATGGCTTAAAGGTAAAGGGTAAAGGGGCCCCTGACCATCAGCTCCAGTCGTGTCCGACTCTGGGGTTGTGGCGCTCATCTCGCTCTATAGGCCGAGGGAGCCGGCGTTTGTCCGCAGACAGCTTCCGGGTCATGTGGCCAGCATGACAAAGCTGCTTCTGGCGAAGCAGAGCAGCGCACGGAAACGCCGTTTACCTTCCCGCCGGAGCAGTACCTATTTATCTACTTGCACTTTGATGTGCTTTCGAACTGCTAGGTGGGCTTATGCAGATATATATACCCTGTATATTTGCATTGCTGTAACCTGTCCAGGGATCTTGTAATGACGGGTGGGTAAGAAATTGGGAACAACAACAACAACAACAACAACAACAACAACAACAATGTGAAGTTGCCAGCTCTGTCTCTCCTCATCGGACAATACTCAACTCACTTTGTCTGGGCTCCTTCTCCTGCGCTGTGATGCTATACACAGCTGACAGGTCAGTTCCCCCTCGATTCCTTATCTGCAACCTCAAGCTTTCATTTGTCTTCACCAAACGAGGACACTGAAGCTCTATCTCCTCTGGGGGTGCCACCACCGTGACATTGGTCTGTGCGGACGTCAACCGGCCACCGGAAAAGATGGCAACCGTAACGCTGTACTGCCCAGGTGACATGTACTGGTGGAGGACAGTTGTCTTGGTGGTGTTCAGAAGGCCTGTGTGGTCCCCAAAGTCCCACTGAAAGGTGTCAATGGGAATTGGGGCCCAGACGCTGAAAGCTACCCCTTGGTAAGGGGCAAAAGGAGTGTCAGGCCCCACCAAGGAAATGGGCAGCTGTGCCGGGAAGACGTTCCGAACGAGGGCAGGGCCGCCACACATAGGCCCTCCGGGAGGCATGTCACAAAAGGGCAAGCAGTCCGAGGAAGAGTTTGGTTCAAGAGCAATGCCACACAGGCAGTGCGCCTCATGGCTGAAGCCCGCGTAGTCCTGCCCTCCAGCAAAGCAAAAAGCGCCGCATGTCTCTTTCGTCAGGTTCTGAGGGAGGGTGGAGGTGAACAGGACAATGGGATCGGCCACACCTGTGTTGTTGTCTGTCAGGCAGGCAATGTAGTCAGCGTCTGCAAAGATGGCGGAGGGGCGGGGAAAGAGAACAAAACAAATAAGGTCTCACATAAATACAGAATTCCAAATTATAGTTCTCAAGTCATTAGGCCAGCGGCGGAGAACCTCCAGCCTGGAGGCTCAATGTGGCCCTTCAGGATTCTCTATCAGGCCCTCAGAACTCTCACAGGCCACATGCCCTAAGATGCGGCCCTCACCAGCCCCAATCTGTAGCCTCTTCAGCTGCTTTTGCCTGTCTGGAACCTTCTCTGAACTGTCAACAATGAGCTGCCCTGTCTGTGTGGCACCCGCTATCTTGTACACGGCTTGGATTTATTTATTTTCAATTTACTTTCTGAGCAAGCAGTTTACGGGTTGCAGCTAATGTGGGTCCTACTCTGAGTAGACCCACTGAAAATAATGGGTGTGAATTAGGTCTACTAATTGCAGGCGGTCGACTCTGAATAAAAAGTTAGTTGAATACAACCCCATACATAATCCTCACTTCCCTATATGGTGAATATTTCCACTTTTGCTGGTTCAAAAAAAACAGAGCTGATAAGCTGATATTCTTATCTCAATGCAGCACAATGGAACTTCATAAAATGGGACTAAAAGGCATCTATTTTTGTAACATCCTTCAGAGACAGGCCAGACTTGCATACCAGACTGGTACATTCCCTTTCTTGAACCAACATGCTCATGTCTCCCGTTATAAAAAGAAAACCTTGAATTGGCCTGACTTAATCAACCCGCCATTATTTATTTATTTCCCAGACTTCACCTAAGTTCCCATTGTGGGCTACAGTATTAAAAACAACTTTCAACTATAATGCCCACACTCCCATCCATAGCAAACAGAGGAGAGGCGCCTCCCCCCCCCCCACTGATGAGGTGGCTGATATAGGACATGCTTGCACGACATTGTGGACCCTGTCTCTTTCTCTGCTTCCCCCCCCCCCATGTGGCCGCCATTTTGTCTTCTGCCACACCCTACAGCAGCCATTTTGTGACTGGCAGCGCTCACTCAACATTCTGAATGTGCCCATCAGCCCAAATAATTGTCGGCATCTCCTGTCCTAGCCTCACCGCAAGTAACTTCGCTGAACGACACGTTGAAGAGCGGGACGTTTGCCACCTCAGGAGGCTGAGCGCATCTCGTTTCCGACCGACGCACAACCTTCACTCTTCTCTCTTCCACCCAGCGGGGGAGCCAGGCAAGGCGGCAGTCACAAAGGAACGGGTTCAGGCTTAAGTTTCTGAAAGCAGGCAGAGGAGTGAAATGAAAGGCACATACTCCTGACAAGCAAAAGCCAGCCTTTAAAAAAATTATTTTCCTACCAATAACCGCTGTTACTTATAAGGATTCCCGCCCCCGCCCCCCCCCCCCAATTTATAAGTGCCTTGCAATTTCACATTGGATGGGTTCCTACAGGATTTCTCTGGCCTAGGAAGAGAACACAATATCTCCAGTAGGTTTCCAAAGGATTATGACAAAGTCTGTCAAAAGCTATGACACATTAATAGCAAGCCCTCAGAAATGTCAGAGGTAAACAATGGGAAATTTCTTTGCTGCTGTGAACCTACTTTCGGCAATGCTACACACCAAAGATTAGTGGGGTGGAAATGTGGGATTGTAATTTAGAGATTAACTTTCTAGGGTCTCTGCAGCTGCTACCAACAAAGGTGGCACTAGAATACCGTAGCATTGCCATATATATATATATATTTTTAAAAATCCCAGGAAACCACCAAAAGTTGTTGACATATGGCAGCCCTACACTAGAAGTGCTGTAGTGGTGTCAGACCCGGGAGATCAGGGTTCAAATCCCTTTTCAGTCATGAACAGGCATCCCCAAACTGCAGCCCTCCAGATATTTTGGCCTACAACTCCCATGGTCCCTAGCTAACAGGACCAGTGGTCAGGGATGACAGGAATTGTAGCCCAAAACATCTGGAGGGCCGAAGTTTGGGGATGCCTGGTCATGAAGCTCACTACGTGACCTTGGGCCAATCACTGCCTCTCAGCCTAACCTATCTCAAAGGGTTGTTGTGTGGATTAAACAGTGAGGGAGAGAACTACAGTATGAGTTTCACCTTGACTTCTTTGAGGGGCGGGCATGAAATATGGACTATAAATGCAATAAACCCACTGCACTATTACATAAGAAAAAGGAGGAAAAGAAACAATACTCTCTTGAAAAGACATGGAAATTTAGCATGCTCAGACTTACATTTCACTTAAATTAAATAAATTATCAAATATTCCATCTTGTAATGAAGAAATCTTGTTGTTGCTTATATCTCTGCAGTCAGGGAGAGACAAAGAACAAAATTATCTTGAGTACTATCTTGAGTACAAAAAGGCTTCGTTTTCTTGCCTAGACCCCCACATCCTGTCCCATATGAAACAAGAATGAAACAAGAGAGAAAGGAACCAGAGTCCTTGCTAATTTAGCAACAGCCTAAATAGGTTTAAACTACATGTTATGTCATATTTTAGAGATGCATGTTTAGCATTTCCAGAAAAGAAAAAAAAGGATTAGGAATGTGATGCATGGAGAGAAGGGACTTTAATAACACTTTCCCACACTCCCTGCAATGTCATTTTCCTGCCACAGGTCGCTCCACCACCTGGCAAGTTCCCTTTATCCAGGTGGTTTGTGGCAGGAAAATGGCACAGGGAGGAAATGGTTAAAGCCTCTGGAGGTTTTTTGGTGGGTGAGGGGAGAAAGGAAAGTGGCAGGAGAGGGAAAATGGTGAGAACTAAATTAGGCCTTTTAAAAAGCAGTTTTAATGTCATATGTTGTTTGGCCCTTAAATCCCACTTTTTCATATAAGCCCTTAGAGCTGGTTTCCGTCTGACACTGGCTTTCAGCCCAGAGTGGGATGCCAGCCTTGGTGCCTTTTCAGACCAAGGTACCCTGAGTATAAAACTGCAGCTAATTGTTGTTGGCTATGTTGGCCTTACCACCTCTCCTTTCCTGCACCAGGAGGAGCCAACAGGCCCCAAGATGCGTCAAAAATGTCCGTCCACCCAACCGACCACTTAGGGCTGATGGCCCATCCGACACTGTTCTCCTTTTTCTCTTTTCAAGAAGGATAACACTGTTCAATGAATAGAGGGCAAAGGCTTTGGCTTGCTAGGGTAACGACGTTCTGAGGAAACCAGGGAACCAGAGCGGCTCAAATCACAGCCCATTTTGCTTTTTAAAACCTCATTCTGCGGTAGGGATGCAGGGCTGTGTGAGAGAGAAATTCATTTGCGCTTCCCAAAACAGAACACAGATATCCTTCAAAGTTTGCTCTTCTCTGAATTTTGTGATGCGGTTATCTAACTGAAAACTGAGTTTTTAACCATGTATTTTTTCCCCTTTTGCCTCTGGTCCTGCTCATCACTGGCATCTGGTGCCCAAGACAGCTGCCCACGAGGAAATGTGGCCCTCAGGCTTTGCTCCATGCTAACAGAAGTCAATATTCTACATTAATGAAATGCATATTCTGCACTAAGAAAAGAATGAAATCTGTGCTTTGTACAGATCATGCAAAGGTGCCCAGCTCCTTCTCCTGCAGAATAGCCCTTGAACAATATGAACTTCATTCCCCTCCCCTGATCTTAGCCCAAAGTGTCCCTATACTTTGGACCTCAATGTCACAGCATTAAGAGATTTCTTTTAAAATTTAAAGCAGGGATTCCACACACGATGAATGCAGCACTCACTCATAGGCAAATCTGTCAGTTCTTGTTCCGGCAGTTTCTCATTTCTCCAGTCTTAAATTCACGTCTTCACATTTCCAGATCAGTTAGTGATTATTATTATTTTAGTCCTCGTGAAAATCAACGTATTTCTGTGAATTTCTTCCTAATACACATATTTTTGCATGCAGTTTTTGCAAAAGGATTTCCTCTTACTATAATTCCTTTTCGTAACTTATTTTCAATAACATGTGGCTTTTTGTGTACGCCTTATCTTTTTGTGCACATCACTTGGCTGACATTGCAACATTCGGAGAAGTGCAAATTTTGAAGGGTGGCTGTGTTTCGGTTCACTTACTGTGTTGGAATGTGTCAATTATGCAGGTTCGCCTTTAAATGTGAACTTAATCCCTGCTCAGTCCCACCTTTCCTACGTGCCTGGTGTCAACGATGGGATCACAAAATACTCACAGGCCTGGATGATGGGAGGCTTGCCAAATACCAAAAAAGGGAAGGCAAATTTAAATGCTGCGAGATTTTAAAGGATGTAACAAGACACTCACAATTTTGTCAGGGAAGTCAGCTGTGCAAATGCCTCGACGTTTAAAACACTGATCTTGTTACTGGAAAGATTCCTAGAGAGAGAGAGAGAATAGAGCTTGTTATCGTTCACATTTTATTTAGTCTTTGTTCCATCATCCTGGCTTCAAAAGTGCTTGTCTGTCTCCCCACTTCATTCCAGACTCAGACAAAAAGCTGTTTTTTGGCATGTGAAAACAGAGAGATTCGCTTTGCCAAAGACAACACCTTTCAGCTATAAGCCACTCACAATTCCTAAAGCTGGATTATCCATTGTAGGAAAATGAGGCCATATATGAATAAAAATAGCCCAAAATATTTCAAAGGTAAAATACATTCTGGTGGAATTGGCAAAGGACCAATTGTTGTTGTTTAAAAAAATGTACTGCATTAAGAATAATGTAGTACATTTTATTTAAAAATTGTAAACCTTAGTAAGTTTATTTTTATTAATTTTCATGTGCTAAAAACATTTCTCACAAAAAGAAAGGTATTAGATATCATAAACGATCTCACTAATGGTATTCCTATAAATAGCCACTTATAAAACGTCAATAAATATTAAATATTTTATACTTCATAAGTCTGCTTATAAATTTTTCATTATTAAATTAAATATTAAATGTGATAACATGAATCTCCTCCAACTTCGGTTATTTCTAACTCCTTTCTTAAATATATATTGTCCTACTAATATTCACCCTTCCAATTTTCCTCTATAACCCCCTGCTTCTTTAGCGTAATTTTGAATTTAATAATTTATGTTTATTCCCAGATTTTCTTTTTTTTAAAACAAAAAATAAATAAATTCCAGCTATATTTATCGCTTCTTGTATTTTAACACACGATGATAGTCGGCCAATTAGATTAATAAAGATTAATAAGGATTTACTTAGCAAAGATTAATAAAAGTTATCCTACTAAAAAAACGGGGAAGGGCGAGAAAAGAAAAGAAAAGATCAAAGATCATATATATATACCATCAATTTGGACCTCCTGTCAATTCCCAGATTTTCACCATTTGCTTATTTTAACCTGGCTTACTGTTTTTCTTCCCATGTTTTAGCATGCATTATCATTGCGAAGGTTGAGATATACAATATCTGAGCTTGATTTTTATTTTTGTTTATTCTTGGGTTGTTCAAACCATTTAAGAAACCATTTTGCAAATCAAATTCCATTTTAAAATCCATGTAAGGTTATACCCAAGTGAATAATGAATCTGGAACAAGCCCTTTTAAGATTTAACACAGGTGTTACAGTTGACATGAAGGGGAACCTCTGGTCATGCCCTTTTTCTAACCTAAATGGGAACTTTCATATCTGGAGGTGATGCAAAGTCCCATTCTGGATGCAGAAATGAGACTCTGTGGTTCTCGTTCCTCTCTTCCCTCCTCTGTAAAATCTGATATACATGTCTTGTTTCAAAACAAGAAAAAAGCATACAGTATATATTTTTTAAAAAAAGCTATTTTTTTAAATTGACCAGTTCCTTGAGGATCTCTTGCCTTAGCTTTTAAGGGGAGAACTGAGGCATGTTCTGGCAACTTCTCAGATGGTTTACTGCAATACAGTACATTGATTGTGGGGCTGCAACTGAGACCCAGGTGCAATTACATTGCATCAGTTCTAAAACAGAAGTATTAGTTACTCGTTTGCTTTGGAACGCAATCCAAGGTGCTGGTGCTCAACTTGAAAACTATGCAGTAGGAAATGCACATCATTTCCTCTTCATTCCATTTCCTCCAACGAAGCACACTGGCTCTTATGGGTGCTTAGAACAGGGGCAAGCTCTTCCCAACTCCACTGACCTATTAACTTTTCTCACACCACCAATATTTGCCAATATTCTGCTTGTGTGACGCATTCCTCACCCACCCACCCGCACCAGACAGAATCTCGGGAACATTCTGTGACATCAGACCGACTCTGCCAGTGGCTGTGCGAGACTTTGCTAGCAACAGGCTAGAAAGTGTTCGGAGGGTAGGGTTGCCAGACTCAATAGAGGACAGGACTTCTGTGCCTTTAATTGCCCTGCTCTCTTTTGAGTCTGGAAACCTTACAGAGAAACCAGCAGACCCTTTGCTTGGAAATTAAACAAAGGGTCTGCTGGTTTCTCTTTAAGGTTTCCAGACTCAAAAGAGAGCAGGGCAATTTAAGGCACAGAAGTCCTGTCCTCTATTGAGTCTGGCAACCCTATCGGAGGGCCTTTTTAAAAATCATAGCTTTCATTTCAGACTTAATTTAAACCCAATCAAGTGGCTAAAACAAAACAGGATTTGTTTGAAAAGGGATTTTTTCAGCTGGCCAAACCACAGTTCCCAAACGCAATTCCCCCTCCTCCCCAAGCTAGAAGACGACGATAAAAATAAAATAAAACTGAAAGTATTATTATTATTATTATTATTATTATTATTATTATTATTATTATTCTCCTCCTCCTCTGAAGTCAAGTTATAACTTTGGGATAAATGAAGTCTTTCAAAAGAGACTTTTTAGCTAAGATGCAGACAGGATAGGTATGAAATATTCAATGGATTTGACGTCTTCTTTGAAAGGTTTGGGAAAGGGGTGTATTTCCTTTCCTTTGTTCTTTTTCTTTCCCTTTTTTGCCTTCAGCTTAATAGCACATTAAAAAGAGAACTGCCAACACATACATTTTGCAAAACTCTTTAATTTAATGCATGCAAATTAAAGCTCACAAAGATGCTTGCAGCCGCTCTCCCCCCCCCCAAACTTCCTGATTGCAGAGTGCTCAGGAGCAACCGTGCAAAATCCTTGGCGCCTGCAAAGGAGTTCTTCTCATTTGACACCAAGGATCATTTCTGCCTACTCCCACTCACGAGGCTGGAGACCAAGAACACCAGATTTGCTCTGAAGGATCAATACCACAGCAGCTCCGCTCAAGACTGGCTGGCCCCTCTCCACTTGGTACGGACGCTGTTGTTTTTATAGCTCAAACACCATTTTCCTTGGCTCTTTGCTGCGTACATCTAGTCCCAAACTGCTTAGGAGGGTTTTCCACCTTCTATCCCAAATACCCAAACGATGTGCAGTGAAAATTCAGATTCTGCAAAGGCTTCTTTTGCGAAACGTCATTCTGCCCGGCCATTTGTTTGTCAAAGAGTGCTCGGTTTAAAAAAAAATAAGAGGTGCTGAAGCTCAGAACCAACTGACAGCCCTTGTGTCCTAGCAAAGATTTGTAAAGCATTCATTTAAATATCAGGGCGAGGTACCTATTTAACTTTTTACTAATCGAAGGCAGCATACAACTAAAAGGAACAGCCAGAAAACAGTTGAAGAACCATGCAGGAACAAAGGGAATCTGCACATGTTCAAAGGCACTCTCTTCTCTGTTATTATTTGACACAGGCTCCAGCCAAACTCCAGAAAGAAGCTCTGGAGCAAAGACCTCATAAATCCTCGCTTAAACTGCAGGTGTTGCCTCTCTGGATAAGGAACACAATTGCTTACCTATTCCTCAAACACACACAATAGTAAGTTAAATTTAAAAAGGAGGAGGGGAAATTGAAATTAGGCAATCTACTTCTATTTGAGAAACGCTGGAACTCTGGCCTGTTACAGGGTTGTTGAAAGCAACTATTGTGACAAACCGGACTTCCTGAACCTGACACCCTCCATATGTTTTTGAACTACATCTCCCATCAGTCCCAACCAGCACAGCATTTTTGTTAGCTCCCACCACCAGCCCCGGCACTGCATGGTTTTTATGACTGGGGCTGATGGCAGCTGTAGTCCAAGACATCTGGAGGACACCAAGATGGGGAAGGCTGAGGACTCAGCTACCTTGGCAAAGAAAAATGGCTTTATATGAATTGTTTATGCATTCTAATACTGTGACAACAGATGGTGCTGTGGAGTTCCGTGTTTGCTAACCCGATTTCTCATACAAAGTTTGCAACGTGTTTAACTGAAACACTTATTTGATGTGTCTAGATCCAGCCTGAGATAATCCACGTGAACCATGCTTGTCAATGACCACACACCTGGCTGCATCAGGCCAGTAAGAGGTTTAGGGTGGGATATTTAGAAAATTGGCTGTGTCCCCTTGCTCCTTTTCCTCTTAAGCCACAAATTACTAACTTAGGTTTGTGGGGGCAAGCAGGCTGATAAGCATTTTTGTGGGCTACTTGTGACCTGGTTTGCAGAGCAGACCTTCGCACTGGTAAGAATTCTGTGGGGTGTCTCACCTGGGGCAGCAGCATGTCTGCTCAAAAGGTCTCCCATATTTGGTTTTAAAAGCAAAACAAAATCTCCCTGCATATGGAACAGCAGCTCAGGGGGGAAGCTAGTCTCCCTGAGATGCTAGCTTTCAATGGAAAAGCAGGGTTTTCTTTTTAATGTGTGTGGGGGGGGAGCAACTGGTCCTGCCATTCTGCCCCCCCCCACCTGCATATCAAAAGTGCTTTTTCTGACGGACCCTCATTTAAGCTGCGGCAGAGTTGTTTTCCTCCTGACGGCTGCCTTCTCATTCCTTTCCGTGCTGCTGCTCTGCTACCTCCCAGCCTCAAAGAGCTGTTATCATGAAGCTGTCACATTAGAATATACAGGAGGCCAAATGCCGCCCCCGCCCCCAGCCGCTCAGCAGCCCCCTAGAGTCATGTGAGTGCAATGCTGGAGGTTTGCCATTTCAGTTGCTACTCTTAACTAAACAGCAAAATTGTTCTTCGGTTTCAAATACCACCATCACCACGAGCCTCACGAGCAATGGACAAAATCTGTCCATTTCAGTTTCTCATTTTTCCAGTCTTAAATTTGCTTCCCTTCCATTTCTGCACAAGATTGCTATTCCCCCCCCCCCAAAAAAAGAACGCACAAAAAACCATAAGGCTTTTTGAGAGCATTTCTCTCCAGTGTGTGCATTGTTGTATGCAAAACATACACACGTATGTCGCAATGAGACAATGGAGTGTATCTCCGGGGTCCGCACTGCCTGCTGTGGCTGCAGAGACTGGTAAGTCATAACTGCAGCCTCCTGCATTGTTTTTTCTGCGTTAGCAGCACTGAAGTGACCACCCCGAGACCCAAGCCTGGGCAGTGTGTATGGAGGTTTTGGACTGCCCAGACGACAAGGACACACACCCCACACCCCGTCCAGCTGATGTGATCCGAAGAAAAGCAGAGCAATAAATTTGGCACCAGTTTGGGTGCAGGAGTTGTTAGAAGGAACTCCTTCAAACACCTTAGGGACTCTACTCCACGTTTGTGTAGGGTTTACTCCTTAGCCCTTTCTTCTCCTGAAGATACCCTGCATCACTGCTGGGGTTTAGGACCAAAGTTTTCCTTCTCCCAGATGGGCTTCCTTTCCAGGTTGATGAGTCACATCTGCCCCTCACTTCCCTCTACAGCATGTGCAAAAACTGCCTTCTTGACTGCTGGACCTACTATTGGTCTCGTCTGCTCAATCTGCTGGCGCCTGTCTTCGCATGCAGAGAAAGTACCCACCACACTGAGGGTATGAGACTCATCAGCTACCCTCACCTGGTTTAGCCTGCCAGTCAAAGCCGTTTCCTGGGGTGTGGCCGCTATCGCATGATGACAGCTTCTAGGAGCCACAGCTCAGAGCTGAGTGCAGGGTGGGGACCAAAGGTGGACTACCCCAGAAGGAGCAAGTGTCCTCCACCAGAGGTAATAACTGTCCTCTAAGACCCCAGGGACATGGGTGGTGCTGTGGGTTAAACCACTGAGCCTAGGGCTTGCTGAAAGCACATCAAAGTGCAAGTAGATAAATAGGTACCGCTCCAGCAGTAAGGTAAACGGCTTTTCCGTGCACTGCTCTGGTTCATCAGAAGTGGCTTAGTCATGCTGGCCACATGACCCGGAAGCTGTACGCCGGCTCCCTTGGCCAGGAAAGCGAGATGAGCACTGCAACCCCAGAGTCATCCGCGACTGGACCTAATGGTCAGGGGTCCCTTTACCTTTTTAA
The DNA here is from genome assembly GCF_963506605.1 of Zootoca vivipara. Classification (NCBI taxonomy): domain Eukaryota; kingdom Metazoa; phylum Chordata; class Lepidosauria; order Squamata; family Lacertidae; genus Zootoca; species Zootoca vivipara. The sequence goes on along the minus strand of NC_083289.1, from coordinate 30,567,721 downwards.
GACCCCATACACCCCAGTGGAGTGTCAACCCCTTTAAAATAAATGAATGAAATGACAATAGGCGCCTGAAACCCCACACCACCCAGTTGCCAAGGAGGAACATGGCAGCTCTTACATTTATTTATTTCTCAAGGCCCACAAACACTTCTGTGCCATCATGGCACATGATTTGGAAATTGCTGGAAATTGGGAGTTGAGGCCCTTCCAACACTACAATTCTGTGATTTTATACCATTCTCTGACTGAGAATGCATTGAATGGAACTTGGAGAGGATAGGCTTTGTCACTGTATCGCTCCCTGCTGGATGGAGCAGATGTAAACTCCAGGCTTGACAACAGCAAAGTAGCAAGCCCCTGCGCCTGCTGCGCACTGAAGGCGCAACGCATGGCCTTGCCTTTGATGTAATCTGCATCGTGCATGCACCTCCTCCGGGGTGGCACAGGGGGCTGCTGTTGAGGCCCGTCCAAAGAACACATCATGTGAAACAGGCAACTGTTCCTTTGCCAAGTGTGATGTCATGTTCCCATTATGTCATCTGTAGGCCCGCTCTGTCTTTGTTTCTCCGGGAAAAGAAATAAAAAATAAGGGGGAAGGGGGAAAGAATAAGAAAAAGAGACTGGCTTCAGATTCCTCCTCTCCTGGACCGTCTGGCAAACGGCATCCAGCCAGAGCCATAATGGGAAAAGCATCAAGGAAAGGCATCTGCCCAGATTCAGACGGGATTCACTGCAGCAGATGGTGCAAGTTTAGAAAAGCACAATTGCAAACCAATGGGACAGGAGTACAGAAACTGCAAATGGGATACCTGTAGCGCAGTAGTCTGGGGTCATGGGGGGACAAAGACCCATTACTATTTCTGCAGCAGGGCCCTGCAGTCCCTGTCTCCAGTGTCCTAGAGCCTCCCAGTTAACATGAAAGGGAACTTTTTGAATCCATTACCCCCGAGGATGTGGACAGGCTGCTTGGACGCATGAAACCAACCACCTGTCTCCTTGTTCCTTGCCCATCCTGGCTAATAAAAGCAAGCCAGGAAGGGCTGGGCGATGGGCTCTGTGATGGAGCATTCCTAGACCTGCTGAAAGAGGCAGTCATTAAACCACTTCTTTAAAAAAACATCTTTAGACCCGGCCAGTATGTCCAACTATCGCCCAGTCTCAAATCTTCCATTCTTGGACAAGGTGATTGAGGGGGTGGTTGTGAACAACTCCAGGCACACCTGGAGGATGCGGGCCATTTGGATCCCTTCCAAATGGGATTCAGGCCTCATCATGGGACTGAAACTGCCTTGGTTGTGCTGGTTGATGATCTCCAGCAGGTTAGGGACAAAGGTAAGAGCTGTTTCCTAGTTCTGCTGGATCTCTCAGCAGCTTTTGAGATAATCGATCATAACATCCTTCTGGACTGTCTAGAGGGGTTGGGAGCTGGGGGCACCGTGTCCAGAAAGTGGGGGGGATGAATGTTCAGACCCCTGGGCCCTCACTTGTGGGGTGCCTCAGGGTTCCGTCCTCTCCCCCATGCTTTTTAACATCTACATGAAGCCACTGGGAGTGATCATCAGGGGGTTTGGACTGGGTGTCCATCAATATGTGGATGATACCCAGCTCTACCTCTCTTTTAAATCAGAACCAGTGAAGGCAGTGAAAATCCTGTGTGAGTGCCTGGAGGCAGTTGGAGAATAGATGGCGGCTAATGGATTGAGGTTGAATCCTGACAAGACAGAAGTACTGTTTGTGGGGGACAGGAGGCGGGCAGGTGTGGAGGTCTCCATGGTCCTGAATGGGGTAACTGTGCCCCTGAAGGACCAGGTGCGCAGCCTGGGAGTCATTTCAGACTCACAGCTGTCCATGGAGGCGGAGGTCAATTCTGTGTCCAGGGCAGCTGTCTACCAGCTCCATCTGGTACGCATCTGCCCGCGGACTGTCTCACCAGAGTGGTGCATGCTCTAGTCATCTCTCGCTTGGACTACTGCAATGCGCTCTACAGGAGGCTACCTTTGAAGGTGACCCAGAAACTACAACTAATCCAGAATGTGGCAGTTAGACTAGTGGCTGGGAGCGGCCACCGAGACCATATAACACCAATCCTGAAAGACCTACATTGGATCCCAGTATGTTTCCGAACACATTCAAAGTGTTGGTGCTGACCTTTAAAGCCCTAAACAGCCTCGGTCCAGTATACCTGAAGGAGCGTCTCCAGCCCCATCGTTCTGCCCGGACACTGAGGTCTAGCACCGGGAGCCTTCTGGCAGTTCCCTCACTGCAAGAAGCAAAGCTACAGGGAACCAGGCAGAGGGCCTTCTCGGTAGTGGCGCCCGCCCTGTGGAACGCCCTCCCATCAGATGTCAAAGAGATAAATTACCTGACATTAAGAAGACATCTGAAGGCAGCCCTGTTTAGGGAAGTTTTTAATGTGTGACATTTTAATGTATTTTTAATCTTTGCTGGAAGCTGCCCACAGTGGCTGGGGAAACCCAGCCAAATGGGTGGGGTTCTAATATGTTGTTGTTGTTGTTGTTGTTGTTGTTGTTGCCACTATATGCTGCAAAAGCTAAGCATTTAGGAACACTGGAAACACAGAGTTTAGGAGAACGGTGTGCAATTTCTATTATGCACAATGGAACTTCAAGGACAACACAACTCAAGTCACTCTGAAATAAGGTATCGGAGCACTCCAAATAATTTGCCCATGTACATGCAAAGAAAATAGTAGACCTGGCTGAAAGTCAACACATGGGAGATCTGCATTGATCATTGCAATGCATCTCTGATTATACACTAATATTATAATTATACAATAGTAATAATCTTTGAAGATTGCCTAATCTCCAAAGTCTGTGAGGAAGTATGGCTGGGACAATCATGAAGGGACCCTGCACTTTTGAATTTGCCAGGACGCTACTGGGGTCATCTGTCTTTTAGTGTGGCAGCAGCTACACTTTGGAACTCCCTGCCTATGGACAAGGTGCCTTCACTGTGCTCTTTTCAGTGCCTGCTAAAAACATGTTTGTTTAGACACATGTAGAATGTTTTAATCCGTTTCCAATTTATTGCTAATTTTTTTAAAAAAACGTTTTCAATAGTTGTTTTAACTGCTTTTACTGATAGATTTATTGTTATATTCTCTTTGTAAACAGTTTTGCAAGGTTCCTTAAAAAAAAACACTCAAGCATTGTATACATTTTAGGAAACAAGCAAACAAATGTCTAATGTTATTTCAGGACTGCCCGAAACCTCTGGATTTTCTCTCCAGAGACTAGGAGACTCCAAATTTGCAGCACACCTATGATGTGCTGTGTGGTTGTTGCATTCTCAGTTGTGGGAAACCAAGCCACTTGAAAAGGTATTGGTGACAGGAAGAATATAGGAAGCTCACTTACACTGAGTCAGGTCCTTGGCTCATCTTGCTCTGTAATATTGACACTGGCTGGCAGTAGGTCTCTAGGGTTTTAGACAAGGAGCCTTTTCTAACCCTACCTGGAGATACAGTACCTGGAGATACAGAACCTGAGACATTCGGCATGCAAAGCAGATGCTCTACTACTGAGCACCTATAATAGTGGCTCGCTTGAGGCTATCGAGTGTCTTGGTGAAAATTACACCCTGCAGCTTCCTGCCTCTCGAGCCACAAGTCTAAACCCAGAGTGCCAATTTGCATGTGCTCCTTCTGCAGCCGTCTGAAAACACTGTAGAAGTAATCTTCCAAAGCCCACTACAGTATAGGAAAGGAAATCGGGGTGGGGGGAGCTTCTTTGACTATTTGGAATAAAGAAGGGAACAAAATCACCACAGGGAGACTCCCCCCAGTCTCCATCCTGTGGTCCAGATTCTGCCTGACTCTTCCGCCTCTCAGCCAGGTTTATTACGGTATATTTAGTCATGATGCAAAGGAGGTTAATTTTAGAAGGATGATGGATTTTGGAAGCTGGAAGGGATCCCCTAGAGAAAACTGTACACTGAAAGCTCGCTGTTTGCTTTCTCAGTATCAGCTGAACGTAGCGGACAAATGCTCCCATCAGCAACTTTCAGGCCTCAGTAAAAGTTTCAGGTCAGTATCTAAGTACATGCTAGAAAACAGCCTTCCTTGGCCAAAACAGAAGGAGAAGAACCAACAGGATAAACTGCAGATGAGGCTCCTCGAAATCTAATGGGAGTTGTAGTTCAGCAATATCTGGCAGGTCAAAGGTTCCCCAGGCATTGGAACGTAAGAAGCTCTCTTAATATTGCCAGACCATTGGTCCATCTAGCTCAGTAGTGTCTACACTGACAGGTAGCTGCTCTCTAGAGTTTCAGACAGGGGTCCCTCCTAGCCTTACCTGGAGATGCAGCTGAGGACAGAGCCTCAGACCTTCTGCACACAAAGTAGATGCTTTACCAATGAGCTATGGTCCTTCCCCCTGCCCAGAGGAAATTTCCTACTGCAGAGAACGGAAGGAAGAGTGCTTTGAGGTAACTTCCTCTTGCATCTTTTTAATTAAAAGCCTTGGAGCAGTGCGGGGCTGGGATCCGGAAGCTATGCCATACAAAACAAGAACTGCTTTTAAAAAAATGTTTTGATCTCCCCTTTTAGCAGTCGTAGAATCATAGAACTGTTGAAACCATAGCGTTGGAAGGGACTCTGAAGATCATCTAGTTCAACCTCCTATGCAGCTGTCCCATACGGGGATCAAACCTGAGACCTTGGGACGACGACGACGACAACAACAACAACAACAACAACAACAACAACAACAACAACAACAACAACAACAACAATATATTATTTATACCCTGCCCATCTGGCTGGGTTTCCCCAGCCACTCTGGGCGGCTTCCAACAGAAAAATAAAATAAAATAGTCGATTAAACATTAAAAGCCTCCCTAAACAGGGGTGCTTTCAGGTGTCCTCTGAAAGTCTGGTAGTTATTTTTCTTTTGACATCTGGTGGGAGGGCGGGTGCCACTACCGAGAAGGCCCTCTGCCTGGTTCCCTGTAACTTGGCTTCTCGCAGCGAGGGAACCGCCAGAAGGCCCTCGGCACTGGACCTCAGTGTCTGGGCAGAGCAATGGGGGTGGAGAAGCTCCTTCAGGTATACTGGACCGAGGCCGTTTAGAGCTTTAAAGGTCAGCACCAACACTTTGAATTGTGCTCGGAAACGTACTGGGAGCCAATGCAGGTCTTTCAAGACCGGTGTTATGTGGTCTCGGCGGCTGCTCCCAGTCACCAGTCTAGCTGCCGCATTCTGGATTAATTGTAGTTTCCGGGTCACCTTCAAAGGTAGCCCCACATAGAGCGCATTACAGTAGTCCAAGCAGGAGATAACTAGAGCATGCACCACTCTGGCGAGACAGTTTGCGGGCAGGTAGGGTCTCAGCCTGCGTACCAAATGGAGCTGATAAACAGCTGCCCTGGATACAGTATTAACCTGTGCCTCCATGGACAGCTGTGAGTCCAAAATTACTCCCAGGCTGCGCACCTGGTCCTTCAGGGGCACAGTTACACCATTCAGGACCAGGGAGTCCCCCACACCTGCCCGCCTCCTGTCCCCCACAAACAGTACTTCTGTCTTGTCAGGATTCAACCTCAATCTGTTAGCCGCCATCCAACCGCCAACTGCCTCCAGACACTCACACACTATCAGTACCACACACTAACCAACAGAGCTATCCAGGTGCTGGGTACCACTTTTCAACAGATCCATTTCAAAGAACGTTCTTCAGAAGCAAAACAGGACTCCAGAGCAGACCAAAGCAGGAACGAAGTGCATAAGGCTCTACTTGGTGGCTCAGAATGCAATGGCAGATCACTGGCCTAAAGTTAAGAGACCTGTGTGAGACAATGAATACTTTGCTCAGGATGAGCCACTTGGGAAGCGGAAGCTACGAGGTCACTCTCTCTTCCTCTGGGATGTCTGACTGCCTCCTCCGCCACCAGCCCGCACTGCCCAGCTGCAGCAAATAACAAAGGATGATGGAGAAGGGAGCACCATTCATTTTGTCAGATAGTCAGAAGGGAATTCTTCAAATATCCCACATGTGGCGATGTTCTAAAGGCCAGAACAATCCATCTGCCCTTTGGTCCAAAGAACTGGGAATCTGACCAGGGAAAAGGAATTAGCAAGTGACAGAATAGAAATTGGACGTCTCTTCTGTGCAAAAGAAAACCACCTGCCCTGGTTCCTAAGCCACGCTCGCCTTGAGACGTGGCAGAGTTGGGAGGGATCCCAAGGGTCATCTAGTACAAACCACTGCGATGCAGAAATCACAGCTAAAGAATCTCTGTCAGATGGCTACCCAACTTCTCTTGAAATTCCTCCAAAGAAGTCGAGTCCAGCATCTTCCAGGGTGATCAATTCCACTGTTAAACAGCTCTTACCCTCAGAAAGCTATTCCTAATGTTTTGGTCAGAATATCCTTTCTTGTCATTTGAATCCATTGGTTTGGGTCATATCCCCTAGAACAGCTGAAAACAAGCTTGCTCCGTTTTCTATGGGACAGCCGTTCAGATATTTGAAGATGACTATCATATGACCTCTCAGGCTCCTCTTATCCACACTAGACATACCCAACTCCTTCAACCATTCCTCATAAGGCTTGATTTCCAGTCCCTTGCTCTTCTCGGCCACTCTCCCTTGCACACGTTCCAGCAGATAATTCATCCTTGGTTTCACTCATACTGAATGCAACCAAAGATCAAAACCTTGAATCCTCTAGTCCTAGCAGCCAACCAGATGCCCCAAAGGGAAGCTCACTGGTCCTCATTTAAAAGTGAACCCACCTAATTTATGGAACAAGACGCAAACCAAAACACAGCCAATCTTCAAAATTTCCCCTTCTCTGAAATTTGCCCTTCTCTGAAATTTCCCCTTCTCTGAAATTTGCAGTGCAGTTCTCTGACCAAAGGACATGTACCAAAATGGATGCACTAGGCAACACTGGCATACAAATGCATGTATTGTCTGAAAATGGCATGCAGAAATGCTTGTTAAGGAACACTGCTTTGCAAAAATGTGTATGTTAGGCAAATTTGCATACAAACACATGTGTATTAGGAAACACCCAATAACCCCTATTCCCCCTCACAGAGCTGCAATTCCCAGAGTACCTGTGAAGAAGGGTTGACAGTTAAACCAATCTGGGAATTGTAGCGCGGGAAGGGAGAATGGAGGGGTCTCCTAAGAACTTTCAGGACCCTTAGCAGACGATGGCTCCCATAATTATTTGAGGGAAGAAGCCACAACTGTTTAAAGTGGTATCACAGTGCTTTAAAAGGTGTGGTGTGAATATGGCCTAAGGCTGTGTTCACAACATATATTTAAAGAGCCTACCCGCCCAGAACCCTGGGAGCTACAATTCTCAGTAAACTACAGTTCCCAGGATTCTGGGTGGGCGGGCGCTTTAAGTTCATGTTGTGTAGTGTACACAAGTCCTAGATAAAAACCTTCCTCTGGTTGTCTTAACTTGTTTCTGCAACGTCTACCTCCTTCTGATCCTGACCAGCACCTTCAAGCGAGGCAAATCCTTCCTTTTAAACTTTCCCCCATAAAGGAATTATGTATCTCACTGCGTAAAAGTCTAACCGCATTACCAATCGTTAACAGCCGGCGAGCGGCTGAGGACTGGGGGGGGGGGAGGGTGTCCCTCTCTGAGGCCGCCCCAATGCGCCTGCCTGTGTTACTCTAAAGGTGCAGGGAGATAAGAGACAAGGGAGAGGGTTGCAGATATTGAAAGAGCTTTTGCAGACCATTCGCAGAGCAGGCCCTGGGCACATGAGGTGGGTGTCCCCTCCCCTATTTCAACCTCCCCCCCCCTTTGTTTGTGATCCTGTAAACCCAAGGCCATCCAGTGCATGTTGTTGCGTCGTTCTCTACGCCGTCCCAGCAGGGCTGCTGTGCTCGAGCGGATTGGCTCCCCTGCTCTCCAAAGGAAACATCTGCACATTCCAGACACATTTTGTAACGGGAGTGAAACCCATCCTTGAAGTGAAATTTTACAGCCGCCATAGCGCACAGTAACGAGGGCTGGCAGGAGGGAACGGAAAAGTCATGTTTAAAATATTATTCCAAGGCAGGCGGCTGCCAGGGCCTCAAATTAATCATTAGAATATGTCTTTGGATTGGGGGGGGGGAGAGAGAGAGAGAGAGAGAGGAGGTGGTGGGGAGAAGAAGAGGCGTTATGTAACGTTTCTGTCCCCCTCCAGATTACAGAATGGCCTCCTTTCGCTTCCCTGCCGGCCGACCCACCCACCGCCTCCAAGCGCAGAAATGCGAAGGAGGCCTTGTTGACAGGGCTGAGAGTCTCTGCTGCAGGACGATGGGTACAGCGAGAAAGGGAAAGAAAGAGGAGGCAGGCCGGCAGGCCCTCAGCAGTTTACCAGGACATCATTTCATGCTTCAGAGAAGTGGGCTTCTGGGGGCCGAATGAGATGGAACCACGGCGCATGGTTAAGCTATGGCACTCACTCCACAGCTGTGCTTCCAAGGAACTGGGCATACTGCCTCTGATGTGAGGCTGCCATTCTGAATGGTTAGCAGTTCTGACAGCTAGAGACGATGGGAGCTGTAACAACAACAACAACAACACCCCAACGTCTTGAGAAAGGCTGGACAAAAAGGCCTGGGAGAACAAGGGTCCCCACTCAGCCACAAAGCTCAGTGGGTGACCTCGCGCCAGTCACCACAGGGTTGTTGTGAGGAATAAATGGGGAGGAGGAGAGAGTATGCCGCCTTGAGCTCTATGAAGGAAACCATATGAATAATTCCTAAACATTAAATAATGATATACCGTGACACACTGATGTATTTAAACTAGTGGTTCATCACTCCCCCCCCCAGAAAAAAATTGGGATTTATTGTTGCAGATTTGAATTTTATTGTGTTATTATCTTCCTTAGTGAGCTCTGCAAACCGTTGTTTTGAATAATGCTTTGCAAAGTGCACATTGGAAAGGATGGCTGCATCCCCCCCACCTCCGTTGGTGTATCCTCCCCCCCCCCCGAAATGCAAATTACGTAGATTTGTAAACTCACTGGAATTACTCCCCCCACTGCCCAATGTGATTTCCTTTCTACCCCCCACCTTCCAGAAAAAAAATCTACACTCAGTCAGTTCATTTTCTTTGTGAAGAAAAGCTGGTGGCTAAGATCTTCAGAAGCGCTGCATATTTTCAGGTGTCGTTCTGAAGGCATTTGGAATCATTTATCCTGCTTCTCCTTATTACAAGGGGCCAGGTCAAGGTATTGAACCCCTTCCTCCAAGGGCTCTCTCTCCCTGGCTCACTGTGTCTTTGCCCACGAAAGGATCCCTGTAGCCGCGAGTGCTAGAACCTGGCTTTGCCTTTTCAAACAAGAGCCAAGATTATTGTTCTATTGTTGCTCCATTTCCCCCAGGTTGCTTTTAAGCACACCCCTCTTAGAAATGTGAATAATTAAGTGGTATATAGATATCATAAATGAATAAATAGGAGTGGGGATCCTGTCAACATGCAACACTCCTGCTCAAAGATCTGCACTGGTTAAACCATTTCCATTCCTTTATAAACAGTTTGTTATCTTGATTTCTTATTTTTCCGGTAAGTTGAATATTTACAGATAAATTGTAAACAGATAAAAACATTAGCAGGATTGTTGTAATAGCCTGCAGTTTTATGAGAGTATATATTTACAGCAGATAATTAAATGAGCAAGTCAAATGCATTTGGATACGCAGAAGACATTAAAAAATAAATTTAAGGAACCACAGAAAGAGGGGGGAGGAAGTCAAATTTTGAAATGTTAAATTGATTGTAAAATTAATGAAATGTATACACTTGAAAAGCATAAATAAAAACTTAAAAAACAAAAAACAAAGATCTGCACTAGTTGCCAATTTGATACTGGTCCAAATCCAAGTTTGAGCCCTTAACAACTTGGGACCAGTTGCAGGATCACCTTACTCCAAATATACCTACTCAGTCGCTTCAACCTGCTGGACTGTTACAGGTGCCTGATTAAACCAGCTCTGCATTTGTAAGAACTTGATCTTTCTGTGTTAGGCAGCTTCTGCCTTTTGGAACTCCCTGCCTATTGATACCAGGCAGGCAACTTCACTGTACCCTTTTCAGAGCCTGCTAAAAACAGTTTTGTTTAGGCAAGCCTACCCAGATATGTAGAACATTAACATGGGTTTTCATAGAATTGTAGAGCTGGGAGGGACCACCAAGGGCCATCTAGTCCAACCCTCTTCAATGCAGGAATCTGTCCCCCCCTTTTAATCTGGTTTATAGCTTATTGTTGATTTTAAAGAATTTTTGGGATGTTGTAAATTCTTGTTGCACGTTACGTTAAAGAGATAAACTCTGTTTATAACTCTCTCTCTCTCTCTCTCTCTCTCTCTCTCTCTCTCTCTCTCTCTCTCTCTCTCTCTCTGAAAATCTCAATAGGTTGATCTGGAGAGAGTGGCGTATTCTGCCGAAATAAACATCTGCTGCAGATCCCTTCAAGTTTTCTTTTTTTCGTGAGCTCAATCAGACTCCAGTGTGAGCCTCCCTAGTCTGTGAGGCAGAGCCGAGAGCCGCCTGCTTCTGGTATTAATAATCTGTGCGGTTAGGTGGCTCCTTCTGAGCAACAGAATGTCCTCGAGAAAAAAGCAGTCAGAACATTTCAGCCTCAAGAATAGGACAATATGCACTGGGGACCCTGAACGGTGCATATGGCGGATGGGGTGGGGCGTGGGAAGACGAGGGCTTTGGTGTGAGTGACATTTGCAGAAAGATCACATGGTAAAAAGTCCTTCCCTTTCAGGTTGAAAACGGAGGGGAACCACTGATCTTTCTGCTGCTCTCACATGCTGAAGAAAATAAAGATTCTCTCTGTATGTCGAAAGCCAGGGCTAGCACACGACTTAGGGGCACATTTCCAGTGTCTGTTCCAAAAGAAAAGCCCCCCGCCCCAGCACAACTCCTAACCCTAGAAGGGGAGGAAGGTGTGCAAACAGGCAGTTCAACAAGGACATTTGGAAAGTTCGGAAATCCAAGCCATGCAAAAAGTTGCATTCTGTTAAAGGTAAAGGGACCCCTGACCGTCAGGTCCAGTCGCACACGACTCTGGGGTTGCAGCACTCATCTCGCTTTACTGGCCGAGGGAGCAGGCGTACAGCTTCCAGGTCATGTGGCCAGCATGACTAAGCCGCTTCTGGCGAAACAGAGCAGCGCACGGAAATGCCATTTACCTTCCCGTCAGAGCAGTACCTATTTATCTACTTGCACTGCATGCTTTCGAACTGCTAGGCTGGCAGCAGCAAGGACTGAGCAACAGGAGCTCACCCCATCGCAGGGATTCAAACCACTGATCTTCTGATCGGCAAGCCCTAGGCTCTGTGGTTTAACCCACAGCGCCACCCGCGTTAGGTGAAGTTAAAAATTCAAAAAAGGGACTGGGAAAAGTAAATTAAATAGTCCAGGCTCCCCTAGAACACCGGACCCTGATCAAGCCCACCTATTTCTCCTCCGCTTCTGCATTAATATGGTCAAATACCTGCTTTAGAGGATTTCCTCCTGCTAAAGGGAGGCTTCGAATACTGTGAAATGCGTTGATCGATGGAATCGCTGGACCTCTCAGGAGTGAACATGGACCACTGGTACCAAACCTTACTAGAAAAGCTAACCAACAAACTGAAATTAACGTGGGGACAAACAAAAGAGGATGCCTTCACCCCAGTGTGGCTTCCCTTCATCACATCGCTTTTTTAGAGGTGGAAGAGGGCTGTACACTCATGAGCAACCTTCTCCGCCTGTGGTGCCTTCCATATGCCTTGGACTACAACTCCCATCAGCCCCAGGCAGCACTGCCATGCTGGCTGGGGGCTGATGGGAGTTGTAGTTCAAAACCTTTGGAGGGCACCAGGTTGAGGAAGGTTGCTCATGTGTAACCAAGACAATGAAGACCAAAGGCTGTAGTAATAGTAGTAATAATAATAATAATAATAATAATAATAATAATAATAATAATAATAGTTTGACTACAGGGTTTAAGTAGGAGTTGAGCAATTGCTGCTTCTCTCTTTTGGCTCTTTTGGGCATCTTCAGATCTAGGCAGAAAAGAGCCAAGATTTTTGAACTTGATCTGCCTGGGAAAACTCCCCCGTCCACAAACCCTGCCGACTCTGAGCTGCTGATAAGCACACGCTGACGAATGTTCACACAACTACCCAGGGACTGGGCGGGCTGCAGAACACAGGTGTTTCCAAAAATCTTTGACAGGCCCTATGAAAATAGGATCTGTCTGTTGATCTGCATGCACGTAGACACACAGAAAAGAGCCACAGCAACGCCAGCTTCCACTTCACCTGCCAGGTGCTCTCCCCCTTCCCCTGCCTTCAGACCGCCACCTGCTTCAATGGAGACCTAAGTCGGTCCTCTCCAGCGAAAACAAAACAAAACGGACAGCAGGAGACTCGACTGGGCAGGCTACCGCTTGGCTTCTGTGCTGCTTTCAGAGAAGGTTGCGGGGCTGTCTCTTCCTACTTAGCGCTGAATAAAAGGACATGTGCTGAGCTCCCAGAGGTGGACAGGGCTGGGATGCAAGCCAAGAGCAGCCACCTGTGGAGGGAAGCATCGCGGAAGCGCCAAGAAGCACTGAACACTTCTCTTTTCTTCCTGAAGCTTAAGAACACAGGAAGTTGCAGGACTCCGGGTTGGAATGCCCTTGCTCAGTGTTGTCAACACTGGCTGGCAGCCTCTGTCTGGTGTTTCAGGCAAGGATCCTTCCCCATCCCTACATGGAGATGTCTTCAGGCATTGAACCTGGGGCTTGCTGAGTGCAAAGCAGGTGCTCTGCTCCGGAGCTATGGCCCGCCCCACAAGAGGTCAGGAACAGAGTTGGAGTATACTAGGCAGGCACCAAGGGATCAGCATATGATCGTTGGACTACTGGTCCAGCTAGCTCAGCATCATCTACACCAGTGGCTCCCAAAGTAGGCGGTACTGCCCCCTGCAGTGGGTGGGATTACCTACTGGTTGCTAAGAGGCAAGGGGGCAGGAGTGGGGCACTAGAAGTGACAATGACTATCAGAATCTGAGAAGCTGGGATGACCGGCTCAAATTCATCCGTTTTGTTGAATTAATAAAACTAAGTCGATTTGGAATAAATGTGCAACTAACTGTTACTGTTTGGAATTTGATTGTGTTGTTATCTTCCTTAGTGGGTTGTGCAAACCACACTCTTCTGAATAATGCTTTTTATAGGATAGGGGGGGATGAGTTTATGGAACCAAGGGAGCGGGGATCCCAAAAAGTTTGGGGACCACTGATCTACACTGACTGAGAGCTGCTGTCAGGAGCTGGAGTCTAGCGTAGGTCAGCAATCGAAGAAAAGCACGGTGTCAGTGAAGTTGACTCTTTAGTCAAGGAGCCCAAACAGCGCAGGCCTAGTGGTCACAGCAACCTTCCCCAGTAGGTTTTGCTCCAACAAGGCAGTTGCGAGGACTGGAGGTCCCCCGTCTTCCCACCACTTCCTAAGGCTTCTTCTCTCCGGGGTCTTTCCCAAGCAATCAAAAACTGCATCTTTATTCCTCTATGTGTTCTGGGAGACCAAAGGGGAGGGAAACTGGTTGCAGCAGGAGGGGGAGACTCCCTGGCTTCATCAGCAGCTTGCCTCATCACTGTCTCCTGGGCCCACTCCCCTCCAGCCTCCTCCCCTGCCTCTGAGTCTGAACTGCCCTCTGTCACAGCCTCTTCCTGCTCCCTAAACCCTGTTGCCTCTTCAGCTTTCAACACCTCCTCCTCCCAGTCTGCTCCTTCTTCTCCCCTTTGACCACTTGTCATCATCCCACCACTAATCCCCTGGGCTCTGACCCTTCTTCCACTGAGGGTTCCCTTGGGGGGTCCCCCAGCTGATGCCTGCCACCACTCCTCTGCAGCCAGCCAGTCCATGACAGCTGCTCTCCAGAGTTTCAGACAGGGGACATTCACAACCCTACTTAGAAATGCAACCAGGGAATGAACCTGGGGCCTCCCATATGCAAGGCAATATGCATATGCGTGCTGCATCTGTAGCTATAGCTACACACACACACACACACACACGTATATTCTTCAACAGCACTAAAGAACGACACAGGCAGGACCTGAGATGTACCATGCAAGACTAGGTGCCACCACACTGAAGGCCTGTTTCCTGAATCTAGGTGAGGCAGACACCTCCAGCCTTTGTCAAAAGTACGTGGCTAATTCTGTGGTCTTGCTTTGCCCTGTGGACTCCACCACAAGGCCAAACAGGACACGATGACAGGTTGTTCGTGGGCGGCAGCGGAGGGGACCATTTGGCTGAACTTCCTCAAGGGTAGTGGATGAAATTTCCCAACAGATGAGGGAGAACTCGACTGTGAAAAATCGTCACCTGAGAAATTTTCGCCTTGTTTTATTTGCAAATCAAACAATAAATCAGAAGAAGTCTTGAGATTCAAGGACTGGAACTTCCAGCCCTTCTGTTCTGAGGAAAAAACACCTCAGACTAAATGTCTCAGGGGAGTGGATCTTAACAGCACTGCAAATCTTCGCAGTGATTTAACACCTACATAAATGGCAGGGAGATGTCAAGGTTCTGGTAGGAGAAAGCACCTGCCTTTGCTGCTGACACAAATTTACTGCCGCATGTCTCTTAAAACAAGAACCAGTTGGGTTCTATAGACTTTTTCCATCTCTTTCCCCCGCCCCAAACTTCTTTTAAAATACTCTCCTCAACAGCCTTCCTTCCACTACTGCCAGAGATCTCTGCATGCTAAACTGGGTAATCCTAACCACAACTTTCTGCAAGGATAATTCACAACCTGCATCAATTCCTGCGTGGATAATTCACAATCAGGAAATTCACGACCAGTACTGATTCCTGCAAGGATAATTTTGCAACCAGTGTCAGTTCCTAGAACAATAATCCACAACCAACACCGATCACCCCACTTTTAGCATTTTGGTATCATTTTTAATGGCTTTTCTATTGTATATTATATTTCTATATCTTATTGTTTTGAAAATCCCTCCCAGCCAATGCTTCTCTTGATTCCTGCAGCCCCTGTTAACTCTGCTGGCCCAGCTCTCCCCTGTCTCATGCAAAGGACAGTGAATCATAAGAGCAGGGGCCGGGGGAAATCACGATGTGGGGGAAACTGTGAAGCAAGCCAATGCCTTGACATAGCTCCATCTTTATTTCAGACATCATGATATATCGGTATGTTGCCGTGTTTAGCTGGTGATATATCAAGATGCTGGAAACCAGACACAGTCAAACCTCGGTTGTCGGACGTAATCCATTCCAGAAGACTGTTCGACTTCCGAAACGTTCGACAACTGAAAACTGAAAGGGGAAGCCTCAATACAATAGGGAAACTCAAAACGGAAGCCGCGTAGCACGTTCGGCTTCCAAAAATTGTTCAAAACCGGAACAGTTACCTGGGTTTTCGGCGTTCGGGAGCCGAAATGTTCCAAAACGGAGGCATTCAGGAACCGAGGTTTGACTGTATTGCCCAGCCCTAGAGATCAGAGCGAGAGCCAAGAAGAGCCCTGCAGCTAGATAAGTCCAAAGGGGGATCATCTAGTCTAGCCCCATCCTCACAGTGGCCAGCCAGATGCCCACAAGCAGGCCCTTAACACAACCGCAGCAACTCTCCCCACTAGCGATTCCCATCAACTGGTGTTCAGGGGCTCAAAGGAAGAGAGTCAGAGCATTGCTCCCAAGAGCTTTCTTTTTGGAGGGGGGTGGCCTGCAGGATTCAAGACTGACAACCCAAGGTCCAGCCAGAATAGTGCCACTGCCTTAAAGGACCATACCTGGAAAGCCAAATGGCCCAAGCTACTGTCTGCTGATGCAAAGGAGCAGCTCTTGGTGGGGTAGTCTCTAACAAGCACACACACACACACACGAAAAAAGTATCATGCAAAAGGCCCATCTCATCAGGACACCTGGCAGACGAATTCACCGCCTCCGATACTTTCCAACTGATTTTCAATGTTCTCTCGATTCTCTTGCACACCAGCGGTTACTGCTGGATGCGGTTTCCGGTTACTGCTGGAGACAAACCCGGCTGGGCACTGCTTCCTCGGCAAGGAAAGGGATGGGAGATTTCTTTTCCCCCCAGGCTGCATAACCACAGGGGAACTTGCCAAGAGCCCCTCCTAAGCTCAGCCGCTGCTGGGAACAGGGAGGCTATTCATCCCTACCTGGGGTTTTAAGAGCACGGCCAGCAAGCCGCAGAATTGCCGCAACTTTGCCAAAGCAGTGAGCCCAACACGCAAGAGACTGGGAGGCCCGTCTCCCCCAGTTTGCTTCCAGAGCAGGGGGAAACCAAGGATCTGTGCTGACACTCCCATCGGCTGCACACTCACTGTGTTCCCAGTGCTGGGTTTTTACATCAGTGCTCACATGATTAGTTTAGAGAACATGCGTTTTGGATAACGTCATAAGAAGAGCCTGCTGAATCAGGCCAATCAACAGCCCATCTAGTCCAGCATCCTGTTCTCACTGTGGCCAATCAGATGGCTGTGTGAAACTCACAAGCAGGATTTGAGCACAAGGGCCCTCTCCCCTCCTGTGGTTTCCAGAAACTGGTATTCAGAAACACTGCTGCCTCCAACGGCAGAGCCATCTTGACTAATAGCCACCAGCAGTTCTCTACCCCTCCATGATTTTGACCAGTCCTCTTTTAAAGCCATGTAAATTGATAACCATCCTGTGCCTCCTGTGGAAGTGAGTTCCACAGTTTATTTTCTCTATCCACTTTCTCCACCCAGTGAAAAATATTAGGAACTTCTATTACGCTGCCTCTTACTTGCCTTTTATTCTGTTGGGTGTGGTGTTTTTCAAACCAGCTTCACACCTATTAAGAGTCTGTAAGCCATTCCTAATCCATCTCTCACCAAGGTGTGAGCACCTTTGCCTGGGCTACAGACATCTTGCCTACATATGTTCAAGTATCCCATTGCCGCCATAAGGTGTAGAAACTTGGGGGTAGTTTTGAAATAAGTAAATAAAACCTGGACCCTCCACCCACCAATTCCTTTTTCTGTGTTTGCGTGGAATTACAAAAAGCCTTTGTAGAAACTTCCCACCCTTTTCTACAAACTTTTTTTTTTTAAAAAAAAAAACCTGTTGTTATTAATTGTATTTATTACCTGCCTTTCTTCCAAGAATCCCATAGATTCATACAGTTGGAAGGAACCCCCGAGGGTCATCTAGTCCAACCCCCTGCAATGCAGGAATCTTAACTAAAGCAACCAAGGCGGATGGCCATCCAAACTTCGCTTTAAAACCTTCAATGAAGGGGAGCCCACAACCTCCTGAGAGAGACCGTTCCACTATCAAACAGCTCTTACTGTCACCAAGCTCTTCCTGATGTTTACTCAGAACTATTGTAACTTGAAACTGTGAGTTCAAATCCTACCCTCCTGAGCAGCAGAAAAACAAGCTTGCTCCCTCTTCCATGTGACAGCCCTTGAGATATTTAAAGATGGCCCCGTTTTATACTCCAACAGCCCTGTGAGGTTGGGCTAGATTGAATTAGAATGTCCGAGTGGGGATCTGAACCCAGGTCTCTGCAGCTCAATGTACGAACCACCACACCCTCCTGGTGTGTGTTTTGAAACAACTGACTGGTGAAGTGAAGGGTGGAAAGTGAGGGGACGGTTGGCAGCGCATGCCTGCCCACGTATTACAATGCTGTGTTGGGCCCTGTCGCTATGGAGCTTAACAAATGGCCGCCGCTCATTTAGATATTAACCAATGCTCTCCACTCCCTGCCAGCTCGCCGGGTGATCTGGGAAACAGGCCCACCGTGCCAAAATCTGATATCGCCTCCTCAATGCAAGAAGCCTGAGCGCAGCAAAGCGGGGTGACCCATCCCAGATCGAAGGCAGCAGCCCTGCCGCTCCATGGGGGCTAATGATTAACCTGAAAACTCCAGGCCAGCGTGTCTCAACTCACCTTCCTCCTTTCAGGAAAACTTTTCCTTTCCACATTCTCCTATGCTGTCTGTGGCCCACGTGGCCTGGACAATGCAGTCCAGCAGTTCCCAAACTTGGCGGGGGGGGGAGAGGAAACACCCTCCCATTTGGTTCTATGAATTCAACCCCAGTGCCCCCCCTTCCCTTTAAAAAGCATTATTCAGAAGAGCGGTTTGCACGACCCACTAAGGAAGATAATAACGCAACCAAATTCAAAATGGTAACATTTAATTGCACAGTTATTCCAAATCCGTTTAAAACGTTTTTGTTTATTCAAGTCAAGAAAACTGATGAATTGATCCAATGGTATCAGCTTCTCAATGTCTGATTTACACCTCCAGCCTCTCCCCCCCCCCTCCAGCATGCTATTTTCTGCTCCATCTTTAGGCACATTTTCTCCTAATATATGCATTTTTTTTTTGCAAACACTGGTCATTGGGTGAACTGCACTGCAATATTCAGATAAGAGAAAATTTTGAAGGGTGAGTTGCAGTTTCAGTTCTCATATTATTTATTATTTATTTATTTCAAAAAAAATTATATGCGGCTTGACTGAAAAACAAAACAAAACCTGAAAGCGGTTTACAAAAAGATGTAACAATGAAATCAGTAAAAAAAAAAATCGAAAGCCTAATTTAAAACATATAAAAGCTTGGATTAAAAGTACCTCAACTTTTTAAGCATCGGGGAAGGCTTGTCTAAGCAAGGATGTTTTTAGCAGGCACTGAAAACAGTACAGTGAAATCTGCTGCTGCCATACTAAATGATGGAGTTCTTACGAATGTGAAACATGTATTATGTGTGGCGCCTGAAGTAGTGCCAATTCCACTGATCAAAGCGGTCATTGGGCACATGGGTGGGGGGAACAATTTGGTAGGTAAATTTGTCCCAACTTGTTAAGGGTGTTAGATATCAATAGTAACACCTTGATCCTGGACCAGTAGCAAGTCAGCCTCTAGTGCAGATTTCAGAGCTCTGGCGTGGTATGGTGACAAGGCCTCACTCTTGTCAGCAATTATGCTGCAGCATTCGGCACTAGCTTCCCTCAAGTGTGAGGGAATCCCTACATAGAACGCATTGCAGTAATCCAGTCTTGCAGTAGCCAACACATGAACTGCTGTGGCAAGGCTTTCCTGGTCCAGAAATGGCTGCTGTTGTCAATCTAGTTGTAGTTGGCGAAAGGCACCTCTAGCCACTGAGGCTACCTGAGAGTCCGGAGACAAAGCTGGATCCAGAAGCCACCACACACACACACACACACACACACCCCAAAATCGTGACTGTTCAGAAAGTGCGAATTTGAGAAATTCGGCTTTAAATGTGAACCGGATCGATTTTGTTCCCCATCCCTGCTCCAGAACCCAAACATCAACTCTCTGACCCTTAGACCCTTATCTGCTCCAGAATCTGGACACCAGTCTGCTTGGCCCGAAGGATGGACCCCAACGATGCAGGAGAGAAAACCCTGCAAATATATAAATGAAAATCTGTCACTGGAGCTCCATGCAGGACCAGGGAAGGGTTGCGAATCAAGGCAGCTTTATTTTGTCCTCAGAGCTCCGAAGCAAATTGCAGGAAATGCTTATTCCAACTTTTTTTCCTGCTTATGTAACCTTACCACTTTAAACACAAACACACACAGAGAGACGGAGTAGCAATGAGCCATCTTCTTAAAGAAACTCTCAGCAGAGGAACAGAAAAGCGGCAAGATCTTTCCAAACAGAAACCAGTTGTCCCAGAGGACTGTTGCAGAACGTTACTTGCAACAATTTCGCCCCAGCCAGCTTCCAGGCTGGACCACTGGGTACCGCCTGGGGCAGAAACGACTTTTGGGGGTGAAATACCAACCTGGTTACAGCAGGTTCTGGAAATAACCGAGGATCTCTGCCATGGGGTGTGGGCTTTGTGGTTGGTGGGTGAGAAGTGGGAATCCTAGGAACAATATCAGACGTCATAGCTATTTACGAAGCTGCTTTATACTGAATGGTCCATCTACCCTAGCTTTGTCCGCACTGACTGGCAGCTGCTCTCCAGCATTTCAGGCAGAGGATATTCCAAGCCCTACCTGGAGATGCTAAGACCTTCTGCATGCGCAGCTGATACTCGGCCACTGAGCCACAGCCCTTCCCAGTCCAGCATGGTGACAAGCTACTCCACAGCATCTCATGTGCCAAGGCTCAGTATATGCAAAAGAGAAGAAGAAGAAGAAGAAGAAGAAGAAGAAGAAGAAGAAGAAGAAGAAGAAGAAGAAGAAGAAGAAGAGGAGGAGGAGGAGGAGGAGGAGGAGGAGGAGGAGGAGGAGGAGGAGGAGGAGGAGGAGGAGGAGGAGGAGGAGGAGGAAGAAGAAGAAGAAAGGTCATACACATGATAATAAATGTTGGAAATGTAATAAATGTTGGAAATGTAAGAATGTGGAAGGAACCTTTTGCCATATGTGGTGGACGTGCCCCAAAGTAAAAGACTTCTGGGGAAAGATTTATAATGAAATGAAAAAAGTATTGAAAAACACATTTATTAAAAAACCAGAAGCCTTTTTACCTGGAATAGTTAGAGAAGAAATTCCCAAAAAGGATGTTACTTTCTTTTTGTATGCCATGGCAGCAGCAAGAATATTGATAGCTAAGAATTGGAAGACACAAGAGTTACCAACAGTGGACGATTGGCAAATGAAGATGATTGACTTTATAGAACTGGCTGAGCTAATGGGGAGACTGCGGGACCAGGGAGAAGAGTCAGTGGAAGAATATTGGAAGAAATTTAAAGCATATTTTAAAAAGAGTTGCAATATTTGAAATGTTTGATCAGATTTAGAAGTTGATATAGGCTATAGAGGATAGGTATGTTAAGTATTTTAAGAGTTATATATAAATGTGAAGTAAGAATGATAGACAATTAACAAATTGATTGAAATTATGATATAGAAATTACTAAAGATGATTTAAAATGAAACACAGTAAGGGGGGACTTGAGGAAGTCAAAATGTTAAGAAATAAGAATTATAATTATGAGATTTTTTTGTTTGTTATATATTTTTTCTGTTCTTTGTTTTCTTTACTATGTCTTTTATGCGTATGTTGTGTGTTTATTTGCAAAATGAATTTAAAAAAATTGGGGGGGGGGAAGAAAGGTCTAGTGCATTGGTTTCCTAAGTGGACTATACCACCCCTTGGGGAGGCAGTAGAATTCCCTGGAAGCATGCTAGAGGGCAGAACGGGGTGACTGGAGGTGTAAATGGCTATCAGACTTTGAAAAGCTACTATCACTGAATCAAGTTCCTGGTTTGTTTGTTTTTTAAAAAGTAACAAAACTAGTTTTAGTTGAATAAATGTGCAATGAATTGTAACTGTTTTGAATTTGATTGTGTTGTTCTCTTCCTTAGTGGGTTGTGTAAACTGCTATTCTGAATACCGTAATTTTTCTTTTCTTTTATAGGGCGGCGAAGTGGGCACTGGGGGTGAGTTTATGGAACCCAGGCAAGGCAGTGGCCTGGAAAAAAAAGTTTGGGAACCATTGCTCTAGCACATGACTGAGTTGTGGGAAAAAGGAATTTCATCCATGGGACCCTCTACCCAAACTCTGCAAAGCAAAATTCGGCGGTTTCGCGAATTTCTTCGGTTCAAATAGGTGAGAATCAGCCTTCAGGCGCCAGATGCCCACAGGAAAGCCTCTCTCCCAAAAATATTTCACGCTCAAGTGCTATAGGAGAGTAATGTGCTCAGCGTCCTTTCTTATTATTCTCTAGCATTTGGTGCTGGTGGAACCAGCTCCTGGCTCTGACAGCTCCTGCTACTCAGAAAGAAGAGAGAAACATTCCCATGTGAAAGCCATTAAGCCTTTACACAGAAGCAGCACATGAGGCAGAACCCGTGACCGTTCCTCTTCCGAGTGCCGGTGCCAGTTTTTTTATCCCCGCAGAAAACAGCCACAAGGGCAAAAGAGCAGGGCCCCACCTGCTTCCTTGTTAGGGTAGGGCGTACTGAATTTTTTAGCTTTCATATTTCCAAAATGAGGGGTACTAAAATGCTGCAACATGACTTGGGAATTCAAAAGATATTTTGGTTAAATTGATATAATTTAGTTTTGTTGGAAAGTAAAATGCGTGCAAAATTGCACAGAAATCATGAACAATTATTGCCAAGTACTCGCAGTTGCATTATGTTGCGGTTGTTGTTTAGCATTACCTGACATTTTCAGGAGGTAAAATTAATATCCAACGTAGACTTGCCAAGCTAAATGCTGTCGAATCACAAAAATAATAGAAGATTTGAATTCCTCATACCCAATGATCCCTCAGTGAAGAATCTAGCAAAAACTCCAGAACTGTAGACAGGGTGACAAATCTGCTATTGATGGTGATGAATCTGAGCATTTATATGGCGCTTTAGAAACCTTAACCCCCACAAAAAATATGTCACAGGACACACTCATGTGTCATGAGAGAATTGAAAGCCTGCCACAGGAATATAAACTAAATAAACAACCAGCAGCTCCCAGGAGTTAGCCACTCACAAAGGAGGCTGCCCACTGCACCTCTGAATGAGTCGCTGCTCAGAACATCCTTTCTTCCAGCCAGTCTCCCTGAGTATTTCTGCCTCATCTCCTGATACAACAGAATGAAAATCTTATAAACTATGTCAGATTACACCCATGGGGTAGGATGGGGGCAGATAACCATTTTTCAGTTCAAGGGCAACATAAATTTATGTGCAACCCCTGGGTATACCAGATAAAGAGTGGTATACCAGTGGTATACCACTCTTTATCCTGCTCTGGAAAATATTCTGCCCCACATCACCAGTTATGAATGGTGGCCCATTGGTGGGTGTCCCAAAATAGCATACCCACAACCAATCATGGGTAAGTATCTTCAAACAAGTCAAGAGGTCCCTAAGGAACTGAAAGGTTGGTACGGTAGGTCCAAAATGCTTCCAGTTCTGCCCAGAAAAGTACAGGAAGTTGCTCTGTGGATGCAATAAATGCTCACATCCAACAGGTGCCCTTTTTATAGACTGATTACTTCGGAAGATGATACCGATTGCTTCCCAGACTTATAGGAATTCCCCCTGACAACCCAAATCAGGCACCCCCCTGTTGTCTTTCTTCTGCAGACAGCAACCTTCTGAGAGACTCTGTTTTCTCCAGATGTTATTTTTGGTACTTGAAAAATCTACGCCGAGGGGCCAGGGTGTGTGCAGAGAAAGGATTTAAAGCTATAAATTATTTCAAAGGCTCAAGACTTGGAGGCATCATTGAGATTTTACCCAAAGAAGAAATAAGCAGCGTAATACTTTTCTGGATCGGTTTCTAACACAAATGAGAAATGTTGGCATCAGCATCAAAACCTTCTTAAACCCCCTTGAGAAATGTAGGATCATGGATCTGGTTTTGGTCAGGGGCCTGAGTGACTGCTGTCCTCTGGATAAAGCATGCAGAAAGTCTGCTTATTAACCTGGCTTGCAGATAGCTATATGCCCGGCTGACTGGCTAACAAAAGTGATTTCCAGACGACCAGACAGGAAGTTCTTAGAAAAAGAATGGTTCTCTACAACATTATTCATTATTCTTCATCTTCATCATTGACTACAAAGCTGTCCCAAGTAACCAGATGCATACACACATTATCTAAAACCCAAGAAAATTTTCTTTTTTTGCTTCACAACATCTAGTTCCACAGAAGTGCAAACTGAACTGATTAATCAAAGCTCATATACTTAAAATTAGCCAAGACTCCTTTATTCAGATGGCATCTGCCTAGCCGTTTATAAAAGGTGCACAATTGAATACAGCAGGTTTGTGTAGACAATATTAAGATTTAAAAAAAAAAAAAAATTCCAAACCTGCTCATTACCAGTATGTTTTTTTACCACTCCTTGAAACACATTTACTGTACTCTCTATCTGCTGGGCATACGTAGCGCTTGAAATCTGCAGAGCCCTTTTAAGATCTGCTTTTGGGTCCTTCCCAGCAGCCCTGTGGTGAGGTTAATAACATCACCATTTTACAGATGGGGAACTGAGAAATAAGAGACTTGTCATGCGAGACCACCAAAGTGGCGTTCTAAATATTTATGGGGCTGTAAACTCCAGTTCGCCACCATGCATGATTTGGGTAAGCAAGGATAGCCTTGATTTAAAAACTCCAAAGGAGGCTCAGCAGAGCAAAACTTCCAAGCAGGAATGATCAGCGGTCTGGCAAAGTCACTTTGCAAGCCCTGAAACAAAAGTGTGCCACAAACAAAGCAAATGGTGATCAAAAAGCCTCTCTCGGCAAAATATCATGCCTTTAACGGAAGTTTCGATACCTACAGGAAGACACTTCCTTCTTCAGAATCCTACTTCTGATTTACTAAATGCCCTTTGGATCAAAGCAAACTTAAATCTGCTCATTTTAAATCAAATGAACTGCTCATCTCCCACATGAAGGGCCTGAGATGCTACAAATTTATACCTGTATGCAATTTATACACATTTTATCATACGAAAGGCATGGTACCCTGACCCTAAGAATGTCTTCCTTTAATACTGATGCTTCCTGTGCTTTTTTTTTAAAAAAAAAATTATCATCATAATTCAGTTTGAGGCACTATTGATCAGTTGCACCAGCAGATATGTCCTGGAGTGGTGGTAGCCCGAGAAAGGGTCTTCTTTGTGGTGGCCCTGAGTTGTGTCTGGCACCTTCATTATACAGCTTCTGGAAGATGCTGAAGATGCACCGCTTTACCCTGTCCCTCTGATACTTGAGGCGGAGGTTTTTAGTACCCACCTTGTTTTGTGATTACAAATTGTTTAAAACTTTTAAATACTGTATAGTGTTTTAATTCGGTAACATGTCCTGGAACCTCAGGGTGAAGGGCAGGTAATTAATCATATACCTCTAAGCAGTTTACAATAAATATTAAAATTACAAATAAAAAAATATTGAAAACAAATAACTATAAAGATAATATTACCAGTGAAAAAATAAAATAAATCATGTCAACATCTATGTACCTGGATAAAAAGGTAAAGGTAAAGGGGCCCCTGACCATCAGGTCCAGTCGTATCCAACTCTGGGGCTGTGGCGCTCATCTCGCTCTATAGGCCGAGGGAGCCAGCGTTTGTCCGCAGACAGCTTCCGGGTCATGTGGCCAGCATGACAAAGCTGCTTCTGGAGAACCAGAGCAGCGCACAGAAACGCCGTTTACCTTCCCGCCAGAGAAGGTATTTATCTACTTGCACTTTGATGTGCTTTCGAACTGCTAGGTGGGCTTACGCAGATATATATACCCTGTATGTCTGCATTGCTGTAACCTGTCCTGGGATCTTGTGGTGACAGGTGGGTAAGAAATTGGGAACAACAACAACATCAACAACAATGTTATTTATCTACTTGCACTTTGATGTGCTTTCGAACTGCTAGGTGGGCAGGAGCTGGGACCGAGCAACGGGAGCTCACCCCGTTGCAGGGATTCGAACCGCCGACCTTCTGATCAGCAAGCCCTAGACCAGGCACCACCTGGATAGGTTTGCCTAAACAAAAATGTTTTAAGCAGGTGCTGTCAAAAGTACAGTGAAGATGCCTGTCTAATGTCAAGCAGTAGGGAGTTCCCACACTAAAATATCATTTTTTTACAATTGCAGAACGAGTATTATGTGGCTCCTACAACAGTGTCAGATCAAAGCGGTCAAGCAGGCACATATAGGGTAAGGTGTTCCTGTTTTATATGCTAGTAATACACAACACCTCACCAACTGGGAAAATAACAGAAAGGGATGTGCTTCTATAAGGGGAGCCAATTCAGAAAAGCAGCTGTCCATTACCAAAGAGAAAAGAAAAGGCAAATCTGGAGACTCATTGTGAGAGGTAGCAAAAGGAACTCGCCTATACGACCATTTAGCACAACTACAAATCCCATTTCATTGGTGAATCAGATGTGACGGGATAGTTCATTCCTCCCTGATAATCTCTAGACATTCTTGGAAATGCAAAGACTCCCCAAGCTTTCCAAAGTTTTGGGATTATAGTATTTGCAGCTATTGACACATTTTTCTATCAAAGGGCCTGTCTATACATTTAAAGCAGTATCATGCCACTTTAAGCAGTCATAGCTTTCTGAGAGCTTGTTCAGGGCGCTGAGAGTTGTTAGGAGACCACTATTCCTCTCAGAGAGCTACAATTCCCAGAGCTCTGTTATCTTATAAATATCGAATCCCCGCCCTTCAGAAAAAAACGTTAGCAAAAGGACATTCCCCAACACATATGTGTAACATAAGCATCCACTTTATGGGTCCAGCACTTCCAAAAAAAATCATTTTATTAGTTCCATACATGCTATTGAGTCTGTGTGGTGTTAACATTCCATCTGTACAATGACATCGTATCTTCCTCAAATTCAAAGATAAAGTACATGAACAAAGAGAAGCATATCTGTGGGCGATAATCAATCTTACTCATACTAAGAGCAGAGGGGTCCCCAAACAGTTTTGGCTGGGGGGGGCACATTTGGACATCTGAGAAACTGTCATGAGACCCACAGAATATACATATCACAGAAGAACTGGTGGTGCTTAGAACCCTCCTGGAAATTAACAGACAAAACACACACACACACACACCCTGCAAAACCCAAATAAAACATGAACGGAAAAGCAAGCAACACACCCCTGCAAAAAAACAAAAACAAAAAACATCTCCTCTATTATTCTCACTCTGAATTTTTTTTTGCCCCATTATATTTCCTTGGAGCATCTGTGCAAAGACAACGCTAAATTTACAAACACTGATAAAATGGAGATTGTTCCCCAATACTTTCATGAACTTGACAGCTTGATTTGGGGGGATTTCAAAAAGAGCCCATGTTACACCCTGTTTCTCCTATTTTAAGACGTAGTCATAAAATAAGCCATAGCAGGATTTTTAAGCATTCAAGGAATATAAGCCATACCCCGAAAATAAGACATAGTGATAGGCGCAGCAGCAATGCTGGCCACAGCAAGAGGAGGAGGGAAAAAATAAGACATCCCCTGAAAATAAGCCATGGTGGGTTTTTTTCCAAATCAAAGTGCAAAGGACCCACAACAGTGACCATGGTTAAATAAATGAAAAAACCAAGCCAAGAGTCAACACAAGGAGGTCCCTTCTGACAAGACCAAAAGGTACATCTAAGTCTAGCATCCAGCGTGGTCGCCAACCTGATGCTCGTAGGAAGCCCACAAGCAAAAAATGAACACAGGTGTGGCCTTCAGCTGCAATTTATTCCAGCCACTGGTATTCCAAGGTTTGCCCTCTTTATGAATACGGAGGAACCACTTGGTTATCATGCTTATATTTAGCTGTCATGGGGGTTGCAAGGAGCCCTGGTTGGACTGCACCTCTCAGGATCACAAAACAGCTTCATCAGAACACCTGAGCTTTTGCTTCTATGCTTGACCTCATTATCCGTTTCCCCTTGATGGATCTCGACTTCCCCTTCCATGAGTCACAAATGATTGATCTCAGGTTATCCCCTCTCTGTTTTCTAAACCAAATCACATGAACACTTGGCCACATCATTTCCACAGCGATTCATGGTGGTGGTAGCATATCAACCGATCTATTGGTCCTGATTGCTGGTGGCAGGTTCTCCTTCCCTGGAGACTTTTAAGCAGAGGTTGGGTGGCCATCTGTCAGAGATTCTTTAGCTGTAATTCCTGCATGGCACAAAGCTGGAGCAGATGACCTTTGGGTCATTTCCAAAGGATTCTATATGCTTCCTGACAGATCAAGAAGCACATTTCCTCTGAAAGCCAGTTTCTGAGGAACACAAACATGGAGAGTTGTTGTTGCTTGAGGACTCCCAACGGACATCTGGTTGTCCATGCTGAGAAACAGGATGGTGGACTCGATGGGGCCTTTGAGGTCTGATCCACCAGGGCTTTCCTTACGGACAGATCAAGCCTGACAACTGAATTCACCACAAAGGCAGTTGCATATACATATATTCATTTGCACCAGGACCCAATTAAACCATGTCCCAAACCACTTTTTCCCTACCAGACCTCATTTGTCTTGCTCTAAGCTTGGCAGCCACAGCATTGTGGGCCCTTTCAGACAACTCAATGAATGTGTACCCAACTACAGATGCCACCCAAGTCATAATGGGAAAAAAGACATCAAAAGCTTCCGACAGCTAAGAGTCCTTTCATCCACTGGTTGCAAGGTGAGTCATTCAGCTTCGGTACCCAAATTCCTCCAAAGTGTATCGCTGTCAGTCTCTGCACTGGGCTTGGTGGTATTTTATTGGACTGACCCTGGGGAAAGGCTGTAGCTCTGTGACAAACCATCTACTTTACAAACAGAACGTCCCAGGTTCAATGCCCGGCATCTCAAGGTAGGGCTGGGAATGTCCCGTTCTCTGAAACTGTGCAGAGCCACTGCCAGTCAGTGTAGACAATACTGAGCCAGATGGACTGTCGGCCTGACTCAGTATTAAGCAGCTTCCAACGTTGCCATGTAAGGCAATTTGCAAGCTACAGATATCGACAGATCTCTTCAACGCGCACCTCTCTTCATTAGGTGCCTAACTTTTCCTATAACAACTTCACATTTGTTTTATTTTACAAATGTATAGTGGTGTGTGTGTGTGTGTGTGTGTGTGTGTGTGTGTGTGTGTGTGTGTGTTAAATTCATAAAGGTGCAACATATAAACAGCAGAATCAGTAACAATAGCAAATACACTACCTACACCAGGCATCCCCAAACTTCGGCCCACCATCCCTGACCATTGGTTCTGTTAGCTAGGGATCATGGGAGTTGTAGGCCAAAACATCTGGAGGGCCACAGTTTGGGGATGCCTGACCTACACAAAATCATGGAAAAAATTATACAATAACAACAAAGCCAACAGCTTTACAATAAATAAAAATAAAAGGTTCAATCTTACTATCTCTAAAGTTGTTGTCCTGGTAATTCACAAATCATCTTTCAATTGTCTATTGTCTTGGTTTCTAAATTAATGTTTTGTGTAATAGGTTTTCTTTTGTTTTTACCAACAGAACAATATCTCTTTATCTTTTCTGAAATTATTGGAACTTTTGAAGTTTTCCAGGACCTGGCAATACAAATTTCTACAACTAAGTATTTATCAGTTCTATAACTATTAACCAATTTAAAATATCCCAAAATAATATATTTTGGATGAAGAGGGATATTATATCCTATTTCTTGAATTACATTTTAAACTTTTTTCCCCAAAAGGGCTATATGTACATGAATATGCACCCAAAGCCATATACAGTACAGAGTTGTATCCTCCTCAGAAGAAAGCATGAACAATTTAGGATTATTATTTTAAATAGATCTACTCGGAGTAAATATTAGTTGCATGCAACCTAAAAAGCTGCCAAAGCTGGTTTTACTTTGCCAACATGATTTACTATTGCTAAATGGGTACTGTATTTCTTATTTATACAGACTACGGAATCATTGAGAAGTTATTTTAAAGCAGTTTTCTTTTCAAATGGATGATAATATGAAGACCAACTATCAAAAAGAGTTTTCCCTATCAATGCAATAATATTCTTTTACCTACCTAAATAGTCAAAATAAATACAAATCTCAAAATTAAGGAAAACTGACGGAAGTGGAAGAAAATGGGAGGCGGGTGGGGAATTTGCTAACTAAAAAACATTTCGACTCCAAGAAAGGAGCTGAAATTCCAAGAAAAGAGTTGAAATTATTTCAAGTTATTAAAGCAACATTTCCCCTTTCTGCCAAAACAGATATTTTAAATCCAGCTTTCTAGAATATCTTCAGATTCCCATACTTTTTGGCAATCCTTCTGCATGCCTGATTGAGAGATCTATGCAGCCCAGCACTTCGTCCATCACAAATAGTGGTGCAGCTCCTGAATCTAGGCACAGCAGAAACTTGCGATTAATGCTCGACATCCCATGAAAAGGTGGTCAATGTTGCCTCTGTCTTTTCTACTTGAGTACATATGGACATAAGAAGATCCGCGCTGGATCAGGCCAATGGCCCATCTAGAGCAGCATCCTGTTCTCACAGCAGGAAACCAACAGGATTTGAGCACAAGAGTGCACTCCCCCCCCCACAAGAGTGGTTTCCAGTAACTGGTATTCAGAAGCACCATGGAGTATATTTATATTCCCATATAGCACAGCCACAAAATCTCACTCTCGTCTCGAGATTGACCCTGTTAGGCTCAATTAAGCCAACTGGGAATTAAGCTAAAATGTCTACTCAGTTCAGCATCTGCACGTTGT
Source organism: Zootoca vivipara (assembly GCF_963506605.1). Classification (NCBI taxonomy): domain Eukaryota; kingdom Metazoa; phylum Chordata; class Lepidosauria; order Squamata; family Lacertidae; genus Zootoca; species Zootoca vivipara. Next base: position 30,537,534 of record NC_083289.1, on the reverse strand, counting down.
GAAAACATTCACGGGTGAGATGAGCAGAAATTTCAACAAATACCAACTTAAAAATTACACTGGAAGATTTTTTTGGTTGGGCTTTTTTTTTAAAATGCTCTTCCACCACCCAAGGTATCTACTGCAAATCTAACTTTGGGGGTTTTCTGCCAGTAAATGGACTGACAATTTAAGGGCTCGATTTCAGCACTTGATTTGGGTCTCGTTATTCCTTTCAGTGCTGAACAGTGAAATTAAGTGAAGATAAAGATCAGCAGAACAGAACCACCCCTTGCAAGTCCTTCTCCCTTACCTTTAAAGTATTTATTTATGCATGCCCTGCTCATCTGGCTGGGTTTCCCCAGCCACACTGCGTGGCTTCCAACAGAATATTAAAAACACAATAAAAAAAATCAAACATTAAAAACTTCCCTAAACTGGGTTGCCTTCAGATGTCTTCTAAAAGTCAGATAGTTGTTTATTTCCTTGACATCTGGATGGGAGGGCGTTCCACAGGGCGGGAACCACTACCAATAAGGCCCTTTTGAAGGCACATTTGAAGTACATTAATTCCCTTGAAGAATTCTGGGGACTGTAGTTTACCCCTCACAGAGACATAATTCCCAGCAACCTTTAACAAACCTCAGTTCCGAGGAATGATAATGTGTACACAGGAACTGGGGACCTTCTGCATGCCAGGCATGTGTTCTACCACTGAGCTTCAGCCCTTCCCATGCAGAATTAGTTCTGTAGAAGCCACTTGTTAATTAAATGAAGTTAATCTAAAAACGAAACATCCAGAGTGCAAGGTTATCTGTACTTTGTTTAAAATGGTGAGTTTGTTTAGAACCAACGAGATTCTGTACGCTCGCCAAAAAGACAGCACAGAACAACATCGTATCTGAGCAACGAAATCGTCATGCAAAGAAGGGGGGGTTTAAGCATAAAGCAAACCCAAATAATTAATAAGTTTTGCTTGACCGCTCAGCAAGATCTGTGGCTTTCCCAACAGAGAAAGGCCAGACCCCACTTGGGGTTTTCCAGGTGAAAGGAAAATCGGCCTCCTCCTAGCAAACTGCAACTTTTCTTTTCTTGAAATATAAGTGACCCTTTTCCGTTACAGAGAACTTCTCATCAGCCAAGCAAATAGGCAACGTTAGCTCTTATCAGAGATGCAAGCTGCAACTTCAATGCACACCTGAGATTTAGCACAATTATTTTCAGAATGTTTGAGAGACCTAACACGTACGACGATAACACTGTTTTCATTTCATTTCCAGGGAGAGATCTACCTACGTGGGGAACCTGCCTGGTTACCTCCTTTGAGTCCCGGACGCCAACACTACAAAGGACAATGTTTCGGCTGTTTGTTATTTCTTACTCCTTGGTGTCAAGGATGCCACAGTTATCTATTCTGGACATCCTCATTCCATTGAATCAGGAAAGATCAGCGGTACCCTATCCTCCTCAAGCAACAACCAGGGATGGGAGATGGTTAGCTTAGCAAAACAAAGCAAGGACACAAGAGAGAGTTTATAAAATGATGCATGTTGTGGACAGAGAAGGACAGAGAAGTTTGTATTCCAAGTGCTAGAATGCAAACCCTCCAATGTCGCCTTCCCCAACTCCGTGCCCTCCAGATGTTTTAGTTCTGGAGGGCACCAGTTTGGAAAAGGCTGACTCAATGAAACCTGAATCAGGGCAGATGAAAGGAAGGACATCTCTGTACCACCAACATCGTCACAGACAGACCTAAAATATGTGATGGATGTCAGCTTAAAGGCAAAGTAGAGCTCCATCAATGAACACTAAATAAACGTCTTTCTTTGCACTTTGATATTGCTTTTGCTTGATTTATGTATTGTTGGTTTTCATTGCCTTAAAAAAAAAAGTAGGTCTTGTTGTAAATGCCTTATGAAAGCTGCTTTGAGGTCACCTATGATGGAAAGCAGCATGCAAAACCTTTAAATGAATGTAAATAATGCAACAATGATGTGGAACCCCAATGTTTGGAGAAAGTATACCTGAGTGCTGCTGGGATGAGGCAGTGGAGAGTCCCTTTCCCCTTCAGGCTGGGCTCAGGACCTTCCTTGCAGGGGAAGTCTGGTCAGCCATTGTGGGAAGGCAGCTACTGGATCAGGCAGGCAGACCCTCGGACAGATCCAGTAGGGCTCCTCTTAGGTCCTTCAGCAGGGGTCGGGAACCTGCGGCCCTCCAGATGTTCCTGGACGGCTGGGAGTTAGAATCCAACAAGATCTGGAGGGCTCCAGGTTTCCCATCCTTGTTCTTATGATAGGGAAACCCCTGGAGACCAAGATCAGGGTGGGTGCGGAGTGAGACTGCCGTCACCTTGGGGTGCAGGATGCCATCCTTAGGGCACAATTTACCGAAGGAGGCACTAGGTTTGCCAGATGGCTTTGCAACTTCCGAAACTATCCTGTTGGGACTGGGCTCAGGAGGCAATTAAGGAAGGGTGCAAAGGAGATTGTCCTACTGACAGAACATCACTAAGAGATTCATGGATGTCCCTTGAATTGTGTGCTGCATCTTTGGCAGGGGCAGTGCATCTCCCCTTCTTGGTAGTCCCCATCCAAAACCCACACATTCTTGTGCATCCTGTTGGCGTATCAGATTAATGACAGAACCAACACAAAGGTTGCTCAAAGACTTCATGTTCTACAAACCGTGGGTCTCTAATTGTTTTCAGACTGCAACTCCCATCATCCTCAGTCCTAAAGCTGGAAAAACACTCATCTAAGATGCATGCAATACTCCAAGATAGGCATCCTCTTAACATGGAGGTTCCATTATGCCAAAAGCCACTGAAAAGGAGACACACACACACACACACACACACACACACACACCTCTCTTCCACCATCTTCCTAACCTGTTCTACATGTCGTCTGGGCTCACAAGGCGCTTACAAGAGCCCCATCAAACATCATAGGGCTCGCTTCTGAGTCATAAAATCATATAACTGTAGAGCTGGAAGGGGTCCAAAGGGTCGTCTAGTCCAACGCCTTGCCAAGCACGACACACCCAGGCTCAGGGGCTGGAAGCTTAGCAACCCACCCCTGCCCGGGAAACATCTGGTGGCCGCGAGTTCCAAAGACGCTCCTGCCCAGCCTTTCTTCCTTCCGCCTGTCCTGAGAGACACCAACCTCGACGGCTCCCTCTCTCAGAACAATGAGTTCCCTCTCACTTTTTTGGGGGGGGAGGGGAGGGAACCCTCTCCCCCAACAGAGAAACAGACAAGAGCAGCCCCTTCCCGACCCGCATCGCCAGTACTCACAGCGCGACTGTGGCAGCCGGGAAGGCCGGAACGGGCAGGCGCTGGAGCCCTCGGGCGGCGCAATCCACGGCGCAGGCGGCGGCCGAGAAGCTCCTGCAGGCGCAGTCGGGGCCGCAGGGCTGGCAGCCGCGGGCGCTGGCCGGCGCCAGCCCACCGCCCAGCAGGCAGCAGAAGAGGCACCAGCGGGGCCAGCCCGCCGCGGCTCCGTCGGCGGCGACGTCGAGGCTGCTCCGATGGCTCCGTCGCGGCCGGCTCCCCGCTCTCCGTGGCCGGAGGCAGCGCCGAGGAGGCATCGCTTCAGCGCGGGCATGGCATGGCCGCTCCGGCCGGGCCGCCCCCTCGCCTAGCAGCAGCAGCGGCGGCGGCCCATGGCCTCCCCGCTGCCTCTTTCGCCGCCGGTGCGCTCCGCCGCTCCGCGCCTCTCCGCCGCGCTCTGCGCTCCTCCAGCCACCGCCGCCGCCTCCTTCTCGCCCGCGGCGCCGCAGCCAGCCAGCCGAGCGGGCCTCGCCTCGTCGTCGTCCAGCACTCCCGCCGTGGCCGTGCAGCGGCAGCCTCCGCCTCCTGGTTCCCCTCCGCCTCCGCCTCCTTCCCAGCCCCGTCGGGGCGCCTCGCCAGCATTCCACAAGCCCCGCTCCAGGAAGGAAATCCAGGCCTGCCCCGGCCAAGGCGGCTCCAGGGCCAGGCGGCGGAGGAGGGAGGCAACCCTGCCAGGCCCCTTCTCGGGGCAGCAGAAGCTGCGCCGCGCTCCGGACTCCCCCGGCCAGTCCGACGGCAGCGGCCAGAAGAAGCCCATGCGGCGGCGCCTCTCCCGGGGCGCCCGCGAGAAAGGGCCCCGGCTCAGTGGAAGAGCATCGTCTGCCTTGCAGGATCAGCCCCCGGAATCTCGCTGCCCGGAGAGCCTCTGCCTGTCAGTGTAGGCAATACTGAGCTAGATCGAAAGATGGGTGCAGCTTACTGGGAGAGCATCTGCCTTGCACGCAGAAGGTCCCAGGTTTAGACCCCAATGGCATGTCTAGGTGCTTAGAAGACTCCCTGCCTGAAACCTTGGAGAACCACTGCCAGTCTGTGTAGGCAATACTGAGCTAGATGGACCAAAGAATATAAATCCATATAAATCAGCTTCCTCTGATTCTAAAGCAGGCATGTCCAAAGTCCATTTTGGGGGGCCTAATCCGGCCCCTGTGGCAGTTTATTTCCTGGGGTAAAATCTCCCCAAAAGTTCTACCAATTCAAATCTTTAAAAAAAAACTAAAAAAAAGTTCAACAACTTTGGTTGGCATGTTCACTTCATCAAATCTGGCCCTCTTTGAAAAAAGTTTGGGCACCCCAAGGACTGCAGCACAATTAGAGCCCCTCTTTCAATCCTCAGCACCTCAAGGTAGGGCAGGAAAGACCTCCATCTGCAGAGGCATTGCCAGCCAGTGTAGGAAATATTGAGCTAAATGGACTAAATTTCTGGCTCAGTGTAATGAGCCCACACTCTACTCCCAAGACCCTTCACCCACAATACCCTCCCCAACCAATACCAATACCCCCCCCCAAGGACCCTCACCTCTCCTCAACCCTCCCCTCCCCCACCAATACCAGGACGACCCAAGGAACCTCACCTCTCCTCAACCTGCCCCTCCCACCCCGCAAATACCAACACCACCCAAGGACCCTCACCTTTCCTCAACCCTCCCACCCCCCAAATAGAACACACCAATCCACACTCCCCCCTACCCCACGGATTCCCCCCCATCGATCCCACACCCACTGATCCCATCACCCGGATTCCGCCACCAGCATACACCAGTCTGGCTCAAGAACAGGCCCACCATTCCACCTTCCCCAATCCACCCCCACACCCCAACACACACAGAAATCCCACCTTGACACCCCTAACCACCTCCATATTACCCTGACTCTACAACACCGCTCGCCCAGGACCCACAAACCACCTACATACTACCCTCACTCTACACCACCACCCACCAAACCCCCACCCCCTCCGTATTACCCTCAATCGGGGGGGGGGCAATAGGGTTCAGGGATAGGTAAACCCCTGCTTGGGGTTGATTGCGGGGGTCAAAATGGAGGACACGGATAGCTAAGTCCTTCCCTGATTGGGATGGGGGGGGTCTGTCAATAGGTGACAGGGGTAACTAAGACCTTCCCTGGGATGGGTCGCTACAGAGTGTGGGGAGACACAGGTATACCCCTATCTAAACATAACACAGGGGGGACTCTTGACGGTCTGGAGAATCTGAAGGGGGACTCTGACCCGCCATTTAACAAACAATGCCACAGCAACGCGTGGCAGGGCCAGCTAGTAAATAATAATTAAACAAAAATTCACTCCCGGCAGTTACAATAAATCATTACTAGAATATACTGTAATCAATTTAAAAAACCACAGCAAAATAACAACAAAACATAAAATATGACAGTACATAAAAGACTGTAAAAAGATCAAACTGAGCAGCAATGAGTAGCTTATTAAATTACAAAATGCACATATGGGTGAATTTGGGTTGTGCAATTCGTTACCCAGCTAAGTTCAAGGTGCTGTTACTGGCCACATACCTAAAGCATCCTCTCATCCCTTGTATCCCCAACCAATTACTGTGCTGGGCAGGTGAGGGCCTCCTGCAGGTGCCATCTCATCAGGAGGTCGGATCTGCACAATATGGGAACCAGGCCTCTTAGTGTCCTGGCGCTGACCCTTTGGCATTCCCTCCCATTAAATATTAGACAGACGCAGTCTCTGGTGCCAGCTGAAGACCTTCATCTTCCAACAAAACTTTAAACTGGATATATTTATCCCAGTCTGCATTGGAACAAAGTTTTATCTTTTTCTATATGGAATTGTTTTTAAATGTTTGCATTGCTTTTTTAATATATATTTTTTTAAAAATGCTTTGTATCTGGAACTGTTCTAAATTGTTTTACGACTTTTCTTGTCTTAATGGATGTAGCTGTTTTATTGGTTTTATAATTGTATATGTTATTGTTGTTACCCGTCCTGGATCCTTATGGTAAAGGGCAGAAAAGAAAAGAAATAAAATAAATAAAGGATGGCACATGGAGATTGGATATTAGCATGTGCAAGTGAAACCCTGCAGCAAAATGTTGCAGTATGGGCAGCTTTCTCTTTTTTTAAAAAAACATACTTTTTATTAATTTTACAGAATACAAAAAAAAACAAAAAAAAACGGTACATACATAAACACCTTTTCCACCTCCTTCCTACCCACCCACATGGGTCCTCCCCTGCCACAGAAGTATCCCATGTATGTGAACAGTCAGAGATGTTCCATTTTATGCTTGGATTTCTGTCCTCCTCCCCCTCCCCTGACCCCAAAGCCCCCCCCTGCCACCAGGGAGCTCCAGCAAACCAGGGCAGTACGCAGGAGGCCATCCATCCAACCATCTATTGTCATACCAAAAAAAAAGAGAAAAATAGAAATAGGAAAAAAGAAAAAAAAAGAAAGGGCAAAAAAAGAGAAAAAAACAATACAAAACAGAAAAATTTTTCTTACATTCATGATTTTAAAACCATATTTTGTGGGCTTCCCCTCCCCCCCTTCCCCGGTTTTCATCCCTTTTTTATCATCTGCAACAGTTTCTTACTTTATAGAAATACACCTTTGTATCTTATACAACTTCAAATCACTGAAAAATCAAACTCCCATTTTATCTTCCCGTGCCTAATTTTTTCTCCCTCTATAAGCCTCCATATTTTCACATTTTCCAAAATCCATTCACTTTTAAAACTATAACTATTCTCAATTTAACCTTACATCCCCGATTACCGGCTCCACCCCCCCAATCCAGCAAATTCCATAATCAGCAGACCAGTTATAAACCTGTTAATCCATCCATGTAATCACAACATCACTTTCCCTTCACCCCACCCCCTGTTTACAGTCTTTTGCCATCCAGGCCACCATACAGGGCCCCTGAATTTCTTCTCTTCTCTGCATATTTTTTCCTTCTTCCCTGTGGGCGTTCTGGAGTTCCAATAATACCAATCGTGCCCCCCTCAAAAGCGGGGCACTCCATCCAACTTTTTGTAGAGTAAAGTCATCATTTTTTCCGTGGTGTGCTTCATTTTGTGTTGAATCATCACAGTCCTCATCTTCATCTTTTCCTTCCAAATCACAGTCATCATCATTGTCATTCTCACATTCATCTTTTTCAGTGTCAAAAGCTTCATCTCCTAAAAAATCATATTCTGCCATCACCATCTGAAATTTTCCCTGTAACTCTTGCCGTCGTGTCTCCTCTTGACATAGCTCTATTCTTGTTTCCCACATTAAGGTCAAAACAGACCGCTGGAACTCAGGGGAACACTTTTTTGTTGACATAATTCAATCCTGCCAAGGTCAAAACTTGTCACGTGGGGTGGAATATGATCACAGTTTATTTTCTCGACTCCATTTTAACAAGCTGGCTGCATTCTTCAAGTCTTATTAACAATACAGTTCGAACTCACATTTCACAAACATTTAAACCAGAAAAGAAATTCCACAAAGTCCAGAAATACAAAATGAAATAAAAATTGACTCATAAATCCTGATCAACTCACTGGGTTGCCTGGGCTGCCGGCTCCCGAGGAAAAGAAAGATTTTTCTCAGCCTTTACCTCTTGCTGCAGGGCAGTCATAAACCACAGTGTCTCTCCCCTTCTCACCCTGCATCAAAGGGGAGATTCTCTTTGATGCCTTTGAGGGATCCTTTGAATTGTAAATCTTCTGTTTATGGCTTCGGGTTTCTATTTACTGTCTCTTTTGTTGCCGTGGGGGGGGGTGGCTTCCTCTTTTCTCCCCTCTCTCCCAGATCCAAATTGTTTTATAATCCAAATCGTGAGGTTACTTACAATCTTTTCCAATCGTTTTATTTTCGGAAGAATCCAGCGCTCTCCGCCTTCGGCTTGAAGCTTCTCCCTGCTAGAATAACGTTGCCGCTCAAAATGGCCCCCGCGACTTCTACCCTCCTCGCTCCGGGGCTCTTATTAGAGCTAACCGAAGAGTTGGGGAGTCCGGATTTGGGCTGTGCCGAGCAAATTGCCCCCGGGACGCCCTTCCCGAGGTTCTAAGGGGCGCAGCGTCGCTCTCGCTGCCCTCCCCACTCCTAGCAGGGACGGGCCGTCTCGGAGACGAGACGAGACCCCGCCAATCGGCGCTGGCGCTGAACCCGGAAGCCCGTATGGGCAGCTTTCTCTTCTGGGTTTCCGCCGCTCCACTTCATTCCTATTCCACAGTTTGCTGATTCCACCAGAACCAGATTCTCCATCCTGAATCTCTCAAAATTCAGCTTAGCTGGATGTCTCCAAGTTCTAGTGTTATGTGAAAAGGAGAAAAATGCTTCTCTACTTTCTCCATGCCAAGCTTAGTTTTATATGCTTCTATCATGCCTTCTCCTACTTGCCTTTTCTCTAAACTGAAAAGCTCCGAATGTGCCTTCAGGCCTTGCCCTGGAACCACTCTTGTCCAGATTCCCCACAAAATACAAAAGGAAGGCAGTTCCAGACCATACAGGAGAAACAGCCGGGGCAGAGGGCAGAAGAGAGAACATAATTCATATTCAAGATGCACCTTTCTTTTTAAAAAGCAAGCTTAAACTCTTTGCATTTATTTTGGAGAAAAGGCAACACCAGGGCCACACACCAATTTCCTGCTGGAAAATTCCCCTTCCCTAACTGCTCTAAATGGCACCTTTGCAGGCCAATAATAGCCTGGGTGGGGGTGGGGGCAGGGGCAGAGAGAGAGAGAGAGAGACTTTTGGAAGGAAACGCCACAGCAATGCGTAGCAGGGCCAGCTAGTAATAATATGTAAATGTAAATGTAAATAATTTATTATTTATACCCCCCCCCAATCTGGCTGGGTTTCCCCAGCCACTCTGGGCAGCTTCCAACAGAATATTAAAAACACGATCAAACATAAAAAACTTCCCTAAACAGGGCTGCCTTCAGGTGTCTTCTAAAAGTCAGATAGTTGTTTATTTCCTTGACATCTGATGGGAGGGCGATTCACAGGGTGGGCCCCACTACCAAGAAGGCCCTCTGCCTGGTTCCCTGTAACCTCACTTCTTGCAGTGAGGGAACCGCCAGAAGGCCTTCAGAGCTGGACATCAGTGTCTAGGCTGAACGATGCCCTACCACTGAGGCAACAGAACCATAGGCTGGAACATGGGAAACCATTTTTACATTGACTCAGATAATTGGTTCACTTAGCTCAATATTGTCTACACTGGTGGACAGCAACTGTATTTCTTTATATACTTGAGACCAGACTAGTGAAACCCAAGGACATGAAATTTTTTGTTTCACCACGTGGTGGCAGATGAATGTTGAACGAAGAAAAATTAACCGTCTGCCAGAGAGAAAGCTGCCTCAGGCGTAGCAGGGGATGCAGATCGACCACTGCCAGTCCAGATAGTTTGGACTACAACTCCCATCAACCCCAGGGAGCAGGGGCACGTGGAGCCAGGGGTTGATGGTACCATGGCTGTGGTTGGCTGGAGCTGATGGGAGTCCAAAACATATGGAAGGTACCAGGTTGACGAAGGCTGACATGAGTCAGCCAACAGTGGATTCATGGAAAAAGCAACATGCCACCTTGGGACATCTTGGGAAAACCCCCAAGACAACAGACTCATTCTCAGCAACATGGGCGCCTTTCGTTTTTCCCGCAAGGGGAGAATGACAATGAAGATTTATTCTATTCTATTCTTTTGTTAATCAGGAAGATGGTAGGACACAAGTCCTTGCCAGATATACATGTTCATGGGACTCATTAAAGGTTCATCCAAATTTGTAATAGCAGCATCCAGAGGTGAAGGATGCTCCATTTAAGGTGAGTCCCCAAGATGTCTTAAACAAGAAAAACACAAAAATATCATAGAAATCCTTCTAACCTTTACCTGAGATTCGATGCTGCCTTGACTTACTACATATGGCTATGCTGTTCAGGTGTGTTTGTATATGTTATTTTGGAACATCATCCTCTTCTAATAATTAATTTTTTTAAAAAAACGAAATATATGTCTGCTTTCGCCACATGGGGGCAGATGTCTCCAAATAGTAAAACATGATAGAATTCCAGCGGCAAAACTATCCCCTGCTGGCTCTTTCCTTCATAGTGGCGATTTCCAGCCTGGCTGGCTGCCCTTTTGCACCCCAATTCCCCAGATCTGGGTTTGTTCCAGGGAATTGGGAGACAGCCACTATACACAAAAATTGGGGGAGACTATTCAGAGTATTTTCTTACAAGTGGGTCTCTTTCTCTGCGAATGGCCAAGAAGGGGAAATAATCCCAAAGTTGGCTTGAGAGGTCCCATAATGATGCCTCCGGCTCATGAAGGTCACTGGATGGAACCCGGTCATTTCCAGGAGCAATTTGCTCAAGCCACTCTGTAATATTGTTTACACCCAATGGCTCTGTCAAACCATGTCTTTACTCCAGCTGTTGTGTAAAACAGATCTGTACTCCATTGGTGGCGGCGGCTGCTTTTGTGATTGCTTTTATGGTTAACATACAGAAGCCAAGTTGTCTCCAACTTAAAATTGTTGCACAACCAAAGTACACCCCCCACTCACTGTGTGCCTTCCACACCACCCCCAAAATCTGCTCTAGAGGATTGGGGAGAAACCTAGAGCACATTTGGGGGAAGAGTGAGAGGGGAGATCCATTGGCACTTGCAGAATTCCTTCTGCAGGGGCAATGATTTTACTGGATGCAACCTATTGTGGTTTATTGGAAAATCTCGTGTTGTTTTCCAAACGAGAGGGTGCAGACAAAAGGCTGGTATTGGGCAACTGAGTGAGCTCCCATTGCTCTGTCCCAGCTCCTGCCAACCTAGCAGTTTGAAAGCACGCCAGTACAAGTAGATAAATAGGTACTGCTGTGGCAGGAAGGTCAACATTATTTCCGTGTGCTCTGGTTTCTGTCACAGTGTTCCGTTGCGCCAGAATCAGTTTAGTCCTGCTGGCCACATGACCTGGAAGGCTCCCTTGGCCTGAAAGCGAGATGAGTGCCACAACCCCATAGTCACCTTTGACTGGACTTAACCGTCCAGGAGTCCTTTACCTTTACCTTTGGTATTGGGCACTATCTCCGCGGAGGTCTGAGCATTCTGCTCATATGGCAGAGATATCAAAAGGCTCATTGACACCCCCCTCACCTATATGATGAAATTGACAAGACTCAGTAGTGACCAAAAGGTCGTGGTTAGGGCAGCAAATGTATCATTGAACTCAATGCCTCTTGCTTGTCTGATGGAAGCTAGAGAAGGTGTGAGTGCAGAAATTAGCCCACTGTGCAAATGCATAATTCACATTCATTGCTCCATCCATTGGCAAGTGGCCCCAAGTAACTTGCTCAGAAGATAATAATAATAATAATAATAATAAATTTACTATTTATACCCCACCCATCTGGGCCCTTGGCCTGACACAAGTTCCTTACTCATGCTTTACAAAGAGAACACGTGGCACAAACAGGACAGGCACCTAGATTTTCAGTCGATTATCTATACATTAGGTGCGCAATCATAATTATGTTGCATAATACAGTATGTTTGCACACAATGGCAAGAAATTTGCATGGTTATTTTTAGTATTCAGGATGATTTCCAGAGGCAGGTACTTACATTATTCAACAACATTTTTCTCTAGTGGTATGGCTGCTCGTCTGGTTTAAAGTGAGGCGAGACGATTTCATATACTGTAATAATGTTGATGTGCAGACTTCTTGTTTAAAGAACAAGAAACTAAGAAGAGCCCGACTGCTGGATCAGATCATAGGCCTCTCTAAAGCAGCATCCTGTTCTTACATTAGCCAACCAGTTGCCTTTGGGAATTCCAACAACCTACAAATGCATTAATTTCATTTCATTTTTTCATTTCACTTTAATTTGTCTACAGTGGAACCTCAGTTTACGCCTACCTCCGTTTATGAATGCCTCCGATTATGAACGCCGCGGACTCGGAAGTGTTTACATCCAGGTTCCGCGGCGCTAGGATGCGCAGAAGCGCTGTATCGGCGCTTCGTGCATGCGCAGAAGCGTGCCTTCAGTGAGCGAACACCTCGGTGAGCCTCCGCGGAACGGATTACGTTCGCAAACCGAAGTACCACTGTACTGCCTTTCTATATTACTATGCACAAGGCAGTTTACAGCAACAAACTATAATTCAAAGAACACACACCTTATAAAAATCTGATCCAATACAGAAAGTCATAATAAAACATAACTTTAAAATGGAACAACTTATATCAAATAAAGTAATATTAAAGAATCTACTGTATTAGAATATAATTGCACACAATAAAATTTAGTCAGAACATCAGCAAATAATAATTAAACATAAATTCACTCTTAAGAACTACAATAAATAAATACTAAACTATGATCAATAAAAACAACTGCAAGTCACAGTGCATGTGATACCAGAATACATACAAAGCCATGTAAAAGGATCAAACCAAGAAAGAAGGACACACAACTTATAAAATTATTCTTTTAAAATTCAGAGCCAATACTGAAGGTAGGGCATTACCATCATAGCTAGTAGCCATTGATAGCCTTGTCCTCCATTAAATTTTCTAACACTGTTTTAAGCGGTTCAAGTTGGTGGCCATCACAATGGGCTTCTCCACACTTCCCTTTCCTCCACTCTTTCCAGGCACGGCCTGCACTTTGAAGCTCTGCGTCTGAGTGCCCCCACCCCTTCCTTTTGTTCCAGAGCTTTCCCCTCAAAAACTTGCTCCAGGCCAAAACACACACAAAAAGACGCTCGGATCTGTGCCTGGAGGTAGTAGGGCAAAAGATAAGTGTGAATAAGCCCTATTATAGAATCATAGAGTTGGAAGAGACCACAAGGGCCATCCAGTTCAACCCCCTGCCAAGCAGGAAACACCACCAAAGCATTCTTGACATATGGCTTTCAAGCCTCCGCTTAAAGACCTCCAAAAAAGGAGACTCCACCACACTTCTTGGCAGCAAATTCCACTGTCAAACAACTCTTACTGTCAGGAAGTTCTTCCTAATGTTTAGTTGGAAGCTTCTTTCTTGAAGTTTGAATCCATTGCTCCGTGTCTGCTTCTCTGGAGCAGCAGAAAACAACCTTTCACCCTCCTCTATATGACATCCTTTTATATATTTGAACATGGTTATAAAAGGATGTCATATAGAGGAGGGTAAAAGGTTGTTTTCTGCTGCTCTGTAGAAGCAGACACGGAGCAATGGATTCAAACTACAAGAGAACAAATTCCATATATATATATATATATATATATATATATATATATATATATACACACACAGTATATATATATATACCACCAATATTTCTGGAAGTTTCAGGACAGAGAAGAAACAACTTCTTCCCACAGCACAGAGTCAAACTATGGAACTCACTTCCACAGGAGGCAGTGATGGCCACTCACTTGGATAGCTTTAAGAGAGGATTGAAAAAAATAATCAGGAGAAGTCTATGAATGGCTACTAGCTACAACGGCTATGCTCTGTCTCCACTAATGCTTCTGAATAACAGTTTCTGGAGGACACAGGGCAGGAGATGGCTCTTGTCCTGCCTACAGGGTTTCCCTTTGGGGCATCTACCTGGCCATGGCCACTATGAGAACAGGATGCTTGGCCTGGCCCAGCAGGTTCTTCTTGTGTTCTTCTTAACAACTACTGTTATATTAGATTTACCACCCACCCTTCAGCATAAGGTCTCAGGGAAAGTTACGACGATATTAAAACATGATTAAAATTAAAATGGACGTTGAGGGCAAGCTTGATAACCCAAAGTTCATTATTTAGTTCAGGACAAAAATAATAACCCCATCTTAATTGCACTGCTTCCGTTGATGACTTCTCTGTCCACCTTGCCAGCAGGGCGGGGAGAAGGAATCCTCTGGAGTGACCACCAGCAATTGCAAGTTGACTTTGGAAGTGCGCTATTTTTACTAATTACGCTGCCGCTGAAAACTGCTCCTCTCTACATAACATTTCCCCGTCTTGCTCTCTACCTGAGGCAGCCCACATTATTGGAAAGTAATCAGCAATGGGAGACTCGCTTAAGCAACCCAGCAGGTGTCCGCTTTGCTACCCAACAAGTCCCTATGCCTCCATTAAGCCTTTCTGAATGTTTTCCAAAACCAGTTCTAATTGTCCCCTGTGACAGCAGACTAATAATAAGTTTGTTACTAATTGACCTCAGCCCTTTTTATATCTGCGTATGCGCCAGCAGTCGTTAATGAATGATCCTGAGCATGTTTACAGAGAGGCTCTTAACCTAGCATAGCAGTGATGATCATCTCAGATGATTGGTTGTTGTTGTTTTTTTAAAAAAAGACAATGCAAATGAGATACTAAATCATGAAGCGGGCACCTTGGGGATTAATTGGCATCTGTTGCGGCCAGGGGAGCCGGCTTCTACTGCCTCCCTACTGCGGCCAGCTGAGTGTTACATGAATGAGCTTGGGGGCACCCACCTCCTGGTTTAAACTAACCACAGTTTCTTGTTACACAGAGAAGGGCCAGTGAGGGATGCTGCCTGGGAGGACTCCCAAAGGCCAGTCAGAGAGGCCAGGGGGAGGTGCTCATTTGGCCAGAGTTTCCTCACTCATTTTAAGAGACGTTTTCACATAAGCAATTTCTGTGCAAAGGACAAAACATATCTTACTACACACACACACACACACACACACACACACACACACACTTATGTGGGCATGCCAGTATACTCAAAGGGAGTGTCAGCTTGCATAAGGCGAGACCTATTCTTCCCAGTGACGTCCAAGATGATTTGTTCGCCACCTGGCTTCATTCTCTTGCAGAAAACTTTATTACCGCATGGTGTACAAACATAGGAGCCTGGCTGCTGAATCCAGCATCCTGTCCTGCATCCTGTTCTGTATGCAGTGGCAAGCCAGATGCCCCAATGGAAAACTCACAAGCAGGACGAGGAGCAGAGTGCAACAGCTTTCTGCCCACCTGTGATGCCCAGGAACTGGCAGGCAGAGGCACAATGTCTCTGACGGTGGAGGTAGAGCCAAGTCATGTTTTTTTAATGCTTCTATTCATAAGGCCTGCTGCCTGGGGGAATCGGGAGGAGTAAAAATGTGTCTAGTTGGATGACGCAAACGTGATGTAAATGGGTTTAATTTGTAATAAGGGTCCTGCTGGATCAGTCCTAAAGGGGCTCATCTAATCCTGTACCCTGCTATCACAGTGGCCAAACAGTTAGCTCAATGGGACATCAGCAAGCAGGATGTGCGAGTGCTTATTGTTCACACTTATTGTTCAACAGAACCCCCACCCCCTCAAAATGATAAAAAGCAAATGTATAAAAGTAAACAAGGTTGCAGTTCCAGACTTAGGAAGGAAAATAGTTCACCTAGGCTCGTAAACAAGGTGCCAGGAATGAGAGCAGATGTAGTGGTTGTGCTCTGCCTCCAAGGTTGGAGGTGGAAATGCTTCTGAATAACAGAAGCTGGAAAACGCAGGGGGGTAGAGAGAAGACTCTTTTGCCCCAGTCCTGATCCAGTGGCCCATTTAACATGAGGCAACAGTGTGATGCAGCAGCAAAAAAAGCTAATGCTATTCTAGGCTGCATCAAGAGAAGTCCAGTGTCCAGATCAAGGGAAGTGATAGTACTGCTCTATTCTGCCTTGCTCAGACACCACCTGGAGTCGTGTGTCCAGTTCTGGGCACCACAGCTAAAGGAAGATATTGACAAGCTAAAATGTGCGCAGAGGAGCATAACCAAAATGATAACAGTGTCTGGAAACGAAGCCTTATGAGGATCAGTTGAGGGAGTTGGGGATGTTTAGTCTGGAGAAGAGAATACAGCTTTCCATCTATGGGAGCAGTCTGACAAGAAAGGATGAGCTGCCTCTTTCCTAATTTTCATCTTCCCGGGAATTCCCAGCTGAGAACCTTTCCCCTCAGACATCACCTGATTACCGTCTTGAGTAATATATCTGGAGTTAGAAAGGTGTGAAAATCACAATCTCCTGCCTACAGTGTGGAGGGGCATGAATATAAATAGCTCTTTTGTACTGGGGGACACACACAACCGCTTTCCTGGAAACCACAAGATTAAAAATGGCATGTCCCCAGTCTCATCTCTTTGCATTTCTCTAGGTGATTAACAAAATGCTACCTTAGACCTCAAGTGTAGCTCAAAAGTGTTTGTTTATCCCACCTTCTCCACTGCCTCTCTCTTATTTTGCCTTGATAATTCTCATGAATAAGTATTGCACAATTTGGATTGCTGCGCAGTACAATGTTCTTGGATTCCCTCCCTCCATGTATTTATTTATTTGCTGCATTTATATCCTACCTTCTTCTCCAAGGAGCTCAGGGTGGTGTCCATGGTCCTCCTCTTCTCATTTCATCTCCACAACAGCCCTGTGCTGTAGGTAGGTTAGTCTGAGAGCGGCATTGACTGGGCCCAGGGTCATCTAGTGAGTTCCATGGCAGAATGGGGCTTTGAACCCTCATCTCCCGGATTCGCTACATCACACTAGCTGCCAAAAGGGTTGACAGACCTTGTAAAAATTATTTATTCTTATTTACTTCTAACATTTTATACCCTACCTTTCCTGCAAGGAGCTGAAGATGATGTTATACATAGTTCTCTCCCCCCCCCATTTTATCCTCACAACAAGTTGCTGGAAGCCACAGCAGATGGAGAATTGGCCTTGTGTTCCTGTCCTGCTTGCAGGCTTTCCACAGGCCAAAGGAGCCAACTTCAGGGGCCATGGTGCTTGGGGACCCACAATAATATAATTGTGGGAGCTGGGCACCCACAAAGTCAATGAGAGAAGGCGGTAGAGGCACTGCCACTGAGAGAGGGGGGTGGGTGGGCTTGGACATAGAAACAGAGTCTCTCCCCTCCCCACAGAAAAGGGTGCCTTGCTGGCTGTGGAGCGGCTGCCGCCGGCCACCACAATGCAGGTATGCGATATCACACACACACACCTGCATGTAGTAAAAAGGTAAAAAGATAAAGGACCCCTGAACGGTTAGGTCCAGTAAAAGGCAACTATGGGGTTGCGGTGCTCATCTCGCTTTAGGCCGCGGGAGCCAGTGTTTGTCCACAGACAGCTTTCCAAGTCACGTGGCCAGCATGACTAAACAGTTTCTGGCTCTACGGGAAACCAGAGCGCACGGGAACATCATTTACCTTCCCGCTGCAGCGGTACCTATTTATCTACTTGCACTTTCGAACTGCTAGGTTGGCAGGAGCTGGGGAGGAGCAAGCCCAAGAGGGCGAGGCTCAGTGGTTAGACTACAGGGCCACCCGTGTCCCGTGCAGGTGTGCTCAGGTGTCCATGTGCAGGTGTGTGCGTGTGACTTCACATGTCTGCGTGGTGGCGGCGGGCTGCAGGCACCCACAATCCTGAGGGCGAGATGGCACCCCTGCCACAGGCCTCTGGCTGGCCACTGTGAGCAGGAATCCAGGATGCTGGACTAGACGGGCCACTGGCCTGATCCAGCAGGCTCTTCCTATGTTCTTAAAACAAAGACACAAATGACAAATGCATTAAATAAAGAACAACTCCCGCCACCGGGGTCTCAGCTCACCTTCACGGTTTCACCCAGGTGTATCTCCTGGGGCAGCGCAGCAGAAAAGCTTGGCAGTGGCCTGGCGTGCGTCCCCCCCACACACCCCGACTTCACGGCGTGAGTGAACTCGGGCGCCCCTAGCGGCGGAGACACGCCGGGAGCGGCAGGCGGGGCCGGACGCGCGGATCGACGGACCGAGCGGCAGCGGCTGCGAGCGAGCGAGCGAGGGGATGTTGCTGCCGCTGCCGCCGCTGGAGAGGTTGCTGAGCGCGCGGGAGCTGCCCGGCGGGAGCCGGCGGTGAGGCGGGCGCCCTGCCTGAGCCAGCAGCATGTCCCGAAAGAAGAGCCCCAAGACCAAGGGCGGCGGCGCAGGCACAGCCTCGGCGCCTTCCTCCGCCCTGCCCGGCCAGGGCTCCCGGGGCGCGGCGCCGACGGCAGCTCCCAAGGGCGCCGCTGGAGCTGGAGCCGGAGCCGGAGCCCGGAGCGCCCCAGCCGCCGCTGCCGGCTCCTCCACTGCCAACGGGGCGGCGCTGCCCAGCCGACCCTCGCTGAGCTCCAGCGGCGAGTTCTACGACGTCGCCTTCAAGGTGAGCTCCGGAGCTCGGTGCCGTCGGGGAGGAGGAACCCGACCCGGGGCGGGGGTGTGTGTGGAGAGAGAGGGGGTGCGAAAAGGCGCTTGGAGACTTGAGCTCCCAGAACCGTGGAGGGGTTTGGGGGGTGCGTTTCAGGACATTAGAAAGCCAGGCTGTATGTCGCCAGCGCGTTCAAATTAGATTTATTTTGGCGCGGTGGGAGGGGGGGGAATCTGGGAAAGTAAAAACTTACGCGACACCTGTTGCCAAAGACCCGTTTGGCAGTTGAGCCCCTTTCTAGATGCACCTTTTGCCTTGGGGTGTGGGGTGCCTTGTGGCGCTGCGTCCTGCAAAGCTGGCCACCTCCTGTAGAAGAGGGGTTCAAACCAAGCTTGTTTTTAATCTCAGGTAAGCCCCAGGAGAAGAGTCCGGCTGGTTGGAGGGGGGTGTCTATTTACCCGTCAGCTGCATATTTATGGGAAGCCTGTGGAGGACACCTGTTGCTTTGCCTCCAGGATGTGGGTGTTTGCTGGTAGACTGCCTCTCTATTTGGAGGTTTCTGGTAGGGAAGATGGCAGCTCTTGTTAGACATTCCCCAGGATTTCATCTGATTATCTATTTGCCTGTCTTTTGCTTTTTCAAAGCTGCTTAAGGCGGCAGCCCTAGCCCCACTTGCCCGGGAGTAAACCCCAATGAATTCACTAAGATAGGCATACTTAGGATTGTGCATGGTCGTCATAATGTCTTGTGACAAAGAATTTCACCATCACCCTTTTTAGCCCCCCTGAAATCGCTTCCCTATCTTCCTGTGATCCTGAGGTCTAGCTGCTTAACAGGAGAGGGCTGCTTTCTAATGCACAGAAAGGTGCCAGAAAGCCTCTTCCCCTATTGCAGGTGTGCAGGAATGGAAATGACTGTTGTCACTCAGTATGTCTCAGATGTAGGGTTGCCAGACTCAATAGAGGACAGGACTTCTGTGCCTTTAATTGCCCTGCTCTCTTTTGAGTCTGGAAACCTTAAAGAGAAACCAGCAGACCCTTTGCTTGGAAATTAAACTTTAAGGTTTCCAGACTCAAAAGAGAGCAGGGCAATTAAAGGCACAGAAGTCCTGTCCTCTATTGAGTCTGGCAACCCTAGGTGAGTCCTGGAGTCAGGGTTTCAGGGGCTTTACCCATCCCCTAGATCAGAGGAGGGAGAGCTGTGGCCCTACAGAAGTTTCTGGTCTCCTGCTCCCTGGAGAGAATTGAGGAAAATGTGTGGGCATGGCAGTACTCAGCTGTGAGGGGTGTTCTCTGCCAATTAGTCCTTCTCTTTCCTTTCCTTTTTCAGTTTAGAAAGTTGTTAAAAAGCAACAGTAGTGAAAGTGAAGGGGTGTGTGCTGAGTGTTCGTCCTTAGCCCTTTTCACAGCAAGCCTGCCTGTACTGCTGAGATGCAATTGAGATACTCAGTCAGGCATGATTTACAGAAAAGTTCTGGGTTGCAGCACACCTTCGGCTGTGGGTTGATTCCCTGTTTTCTGAAATATTTGAAGGGCACTGGTGGGGCACTCGGGTATCCCATTTACTGCACGTTTGCATGCCAGAAAACAGAGCACATAAAATACAATAAAATATGTTTACAATTAAACGTAGAGTTAAAAACAATTTAAAATATTAGAAAGCAAACAAATATTTAAAAACATGCCTGTTTGGCACATTTACTACATGCTTGACAGCTGTTTGCATGTTTACTATACGTTTCGCAAATGTAGTAAATGTGCAAACATGTAGCAAATGTGCAAAACAGGTATGCAGATGCAGTAAATGTGCCAGCAGCTGCATAGTTTGCCTGTTTGCACATTTACTACACGTTTGCACATACCATACATAAATGTCTGTGGAAGGTTGCACAAAATATGGAATTAGCCTTTGCAGAAAAAGTACGGTGGTGTTCTTTTCAATGTATAACAGCCCACCTGCAAGTAAAAGTGATTGCCAAGTTAAATCATGGAGCGAGTGAGGCTGGTGATCAGTTTCCTAGGACTGCAGTTTAGAGAGTCTTCTTGTGCCTGTGAGAAGGATTTCATAACTTACTTTCTGTGCCTTAGAGAAGGGTCTTGGAACCATAGAATTTTTGAGTTGGAAGGGACCCCGAGGGTCATCTAGTCCAACCACCATAGCTCAGTGGTAGAGCATCTCCACATGCAGTAGGTCCCAGGATCAGTCCCAGCATCTCCAGGTAGTGTGAGGAATCACTGCTTTCTGAAGTCCTGGAGAGATGTTGCCAGTCTGTGCAGAAAATACTGAGCCAGATTGACCATTGCTCAGACTTGGTATAAAACCGCTTCTTATGTAACAGAAACTACAGAGTTCAGAAAATTAGGATCAGACAAATTAATGGAGGATAAGGGTATCAATGGCTACTAGCCACGATGGCTAGGCTTTCCCTCCAGTGTTGCAGACCATATGCCTCTGAAAGCCAGTTGCTGGAAACATGATTGAGGAGAAGGCTGTTGTGCTTGGGTCCTGCTTGCAGGTTTCCCACAGGCATCTGGTTGGCCACTGTGAGAACAGGATGCTGGACTAGATAGGCTTCTTTGGCCTGACCCAGCAGGACTCAGTTTTTACATTTCTTAAATAACATGAGAGTGACCCTCAAGCTAATCCTATACAGATTTACCTGGGGGTAGGGCTCATTGAGTTTTCATTGTATTTGGGGAAAGCACCTTAGCTTGGTGGTACAACATCTGCTTCACATGCAGAAGGTCCTGGGTTCAATCCCTGGCATCTCCAAGTAGGACTGGGAATGTCCATTCCTGAAACCCTGGAGAGCCTCTGCCAGTCAGTAGACAGTACCAAGCTAGACAGACCAGTTGTCTGACTCAGTATAAGCATCCTACATCCTTACAAAGTTCTAGGTAGCCAGAGAGACCGTCCTGGCTGTTAACCCTGGAAGATCTGCTTCCTACCTTGCTGGATTTCCTCCATCAGGTCTGGGAGTGAGGGACTCAGACTGACTCCAGCTACAAAAGCTGCTGAACAGACTCTTACTGGTGTTGGTGTTGTGTTAATATTGATATTAATGTTTGTATCTTTAATTTTAAATCTTAATTATGGTTTTTGTAGGTGTTGTTTCTATTTGTTGTGTGCTTTTTGATGTTATATTCTTTACTTACGTAAACTAATTATGTTTCTAATTATGTATTTTTTTCTAATTATGTATTTTTTTATGTCGTAAGCCACCTTGGGCATGATTTTATCATATGGAAAGGTGGCATACAAATAAAATTATGTATGTCTATAGAAGCCCCTGCCTGAAATAATGCCTTGAGTTCAGGATGTGGGCTGCTGTGCAATGCTGCTCTAAACTTGCCTTTCCCAAACTGGCACCCTCCAACAGTGATACTACAACTCACCACAATGTCCCTGCTGGCTGAGACTGATGGGAGGTCGAGCACCAAACAACTGAGGTGCCAGGTTGGGGGTGGCTGCTATAAATGTTGTCTGAGAGGTCACTGAAATAACGGGGGCCAGAGCAATGAATTCTATCAAAGTCCGCCAGGTCACGATTCTGATTCCAGCCCAGAGCTGCTGTGTGCCCAGCAGACAACTTCCAGCCTGTCTGGCACGTAGATAGGTTAAAACTTCCAGGAGAGAGAGTTGATTATGAGGCACTGATAGATGAGTTCTTGCTATAAGGAGCTGGAATTGTGTTAAGAGGGCCAGCACTAACTAGGTGGTAAGCCAGAGGCTGAGGGTGGGAAGCAGATATAAATGCAGTAATAGTGTAGAATGTGGTTTGAGGATTGTATTGGACCCCTGGATTTGAGGTTCCCCAACCTTGCCCCAGTGTTATCCATTCACAGTCTGGTGCGCTAGAAGCAGAGCCGTAGCTTGGTGATCTTGCGCCCCTGGCAGAACCGTCCAGATTGGGCCCCCTAGCCACAGACAAAAAAGGCTCTTCTTTCTGCCTCTCCTCCACCCATTCAATTCACCCTCCATTTCTTATGATGCAATAATCAATATTTATATTTATGGACATATTTTTTAGCTGATTTTTTGCACCCCAATCACCTGCACCCCTGGCGGGGGCCCACATCACCACTCCCTAGCTACAACCCTGGCTAGAAGCAAAGAGCCCAGAAGATAGATCTCTGTGGCTCCAGGTCATTAGTAGTAATCCCCCCCATGCCTGTTCTTTTCTCTTTAGGTGATGCTGGTTGGCGACTCCGGCGTTGGCAAGACCTGCCTGCTGGTGCGGTTCAAGGATGGTGCTTTCCTGGCTGGCAGCTTCATCTCTACAGTGGGCATTGATTTCAGGGTAAGGAGATCTTTGGGCGGCTTTGTTCCTTTGCTTCAGCTGCACAGGCCTGACTTCATAACATTTTGGGGGCTGGAGAGTCAAGAATCCGGATGAACAAGGATCCTAAGCCACCCAGATGTTCTTTTGCTGCTCCAACCTTATAGAAACTGTGTTCTCGTGCAATGGCTTTCGTTTTATTTCAGCATGACTGGGGGACAGGAGACCGTCTTGATGACTAGCAGCCTGTAGATCCAATCTGTCTATCCCTTGCCTTTTACCAAGAGTCACCGGCCCTCGGTGATTGCATGAGATGGTCACGGACCAATGTGTGGGGCTCTCCTACCACTTTGTTGGTGGTTTGGCCATGTTGATAGTCACCGTGGTGCTGTAAGGATGGCAAACAACACCTGTCTAGTTACAGGTAGGTAGCCGTGTTGGTCTGCCATAGTCGAAACAAAATAAAAATCTGAAGAAGGGTGCATGGAGACGAAAGCTCAAACCAATGTCAAACTCAGTTGGTCTCTAAGGTGCTACTGGAAGGATTTTTTTCCCTTTTGTTTCAACACCTGTCTAGTTTGCAAAAGAAACTCTTTCCGTTCAAAGCTGGTGTCCTGAAAGGTTGTGTGTTTGGAGGACCTCTGAGGGCACTAAATTGTTGCCAGATCAGAGGCCGTGTTGTTCCTTTGCTCTGTAAATGACCTCCCATTTTCCTGGATTTTACAATTAGGGGAAGCAAAGGTTCTCATTATACATTTTGCAATGAGTTTGTGAATGTCGGTACTGTAGGTAGGCAGGGCTGGATCTTGGAGCAGAGGTCCAGAGCCGCATAACCCAGGGGGAACCGAAAGGACCCCTTGGGGAGCAGCAAACAAGATCCGGCATCAGCACCTGAGCCATCAATGGCCTGCCAAGGCCCACTGGGACTGATGCTGGTTGCTGCAACATCTTCTGTTTCATCTTTCTTACTTTTCTAGTTTGGGGCAAGCCTGCCATGAACATGGTTATGGATGCTCACTTTATTATTTTTTACTTTAAAAATGCATTATTAGTAAATGTATTCTCTGGGCAGCTAGCATTTTACACAAGTCTTCATTTAGTGCTATTTCTTGTTACCGTTCTTTTCTCCATCACTTATTGCCAGGGAAGCGAGACCTGTTTTGTTCCTGTAGTCCTGAAGATGCTATGGCTTAAGTGGATTTTTGAAACTGCTCGTGTTCAGAGGATTTCCTTGATATCAGGATTGGCTTTTTTACTGCAGTGTCAGGAGTGTGGAAGCTGTTGTAAAGCACAAAATGGCGGTGTTGGTTGTGAAGATGAGAGGATAGTGAAGTAAGAATACTTGTGGTTTGTAATAGGTACCTTACAAGTCCAGGGTCTGAAAGTACCTGCCCGCAATGCTAGTTAGTGCATGTTCTCTGTTGCAAATGTCATAACTGAAGTTGCGACGTGGATAGGAAGATGCGGAAACCCTTCTCTCTTGGAAGAAAACGGTTTGTTCAAACATGGGTTTGCTTCAAGCAAGGCAATCTGGATGAATTGAACATTTGTCTTTTTAAAAAACACCAAAAAAACCTCCCTTCTTATTATGTGGGCGTTCTGAGGTGGTGTATTGTAGTATCAAAATAATATATCCAAAAATATATATACAAATACATTTTGTGTACCAGTACCGCTGTACATACCATTCTCAACCATCTCAGACCTATGAGGCCTGGGTGATAGTGTGCCCCCCCCCCGCATCCATGTATATAAATACTGTACCATATAGTAAATGGAATGGAATGGAACTGGCTGATTAAGTCTGCCTGTTGCGATTCTTTGCATGGCCTTTAAGTTGTCCACATAGGAACATAAGAAGACCTGGCTGGATCAGGCTCATCTTGTCCAGCATCCTGTCCTCACAGTGGCCAAACAGATGCCCTAAAAAGGGAAGCCTACAAGCCAGATCAGAGCACAAGAGCCCCCTCCCCTCCTGTGGTTTCCAGCACTTGTTTGTCTCTCAGGACAGACAGATGCGAATGATTTTTTGACTCTTAACTGGCAGCAATTGGGGGCGGGGCGGGGATATTTGCAACCTGACCTAAAGATGCCAGGAATTGAACCTGGCACCTTCTGCATGAAAAGCAAGTGCTTCTACCACGGAGGGGCTCTTTTTAGACTTTCCTCTTTTAATTTTTTAACTGCGCTCTTTCGTGTTGCCTTTTGTGTTTTTAAATGGTGTGTGTTTTAGCTAGAGAAGCAACATGTACATTTTATAAATAGCTAAGTGGCTCGAACACACACACAGTGTGCATGGCCCTACCCACCATCAATGGTGTGACCTTGTCAGTTTCTTACGAACTGCAGCACGGAGCGTTCTGGAGTCGCGGAGCTACAGAACACAAGCTTTTCCCTTTTAGCAGCATCTGCTTTTTCTTCTTGCTCTCTCTCCCATTTCCCCCTGCAGTATCTCTTCAGATCTCTCATTCCTCTTTAAGAGGATTGTGGTGTGATGAGAGTCTCTTTCAAGTTGCAAGGGAGCTAGCCAGCGAGTGCCAGATATTCTCTCTCTCTCCCTGCCCCCCCCCCCCCGCCACCCCAGCCATGCTTGGAACCCTGTCGGCTGGTTGCCCATGGAAAGCTTTGCTATGAAATCTCCCCTGTGGTGACTAGGACCTGCAAATGCAGCTAGATCTGGAAATATGTGTGGAGCGTATTGGTTTCATTTATGAATTACCCTCCATGGGGCAGCCCAAAGTGATTTACACTCTAATAAAAGCATAAAGCAGCTTACGGTACCTGTGTGAGACCACCTTCCCACATATATGCCTGCTGAACTGCTTCAATCTGCAGAACTGGCGCTGTCCCAAGTGCCATATAGCACTCCCTTCGCATTTGTAAGGAATCTTTTAGCACGGCAGCACTCACCCTCTGGAACTCCCTGCCACTTGACATCAGACAGGCACCTTCACTGTTCTCAAGCCTACTTAGGCAATGTAGAATGTTGGTGTTTGTTTTAATCTGATTTTAGTTCATTGCTGATTTTATCTTTTGAATGCCTTAAAGAGTTGTTTTCAGGGATAATTTGATTGTTTTATTTATTCTCTTCGTAAGCTGCTTTGAGTTTTTACAATCAAAGGGTGCATATATCTTATGAAATAAAATGAATAAATAAATAAATAAATAAAGAACGGTTAAATATATTAAAACAACTGGAAAACAATTTATTTTTACATGCCGATTTTACGTAGCAGCAAAGATATATGTGTTGGCTTCCTGCTGTGCTTTTCTAAAAAAGAATTCCCAGTGAAATGGCAGATTTTTTAGTAGTAGCTGATCCGTTGACAGAAGAAGAAGTTTGGATTTGATATCCCGCTTTATCGCTACCCTAGGGAGTCTCAAAGGGGCTAACAATCTCCTTTTCCCTTCCTCCCCCACAACAAACACTCTGTGAGGTGAGTGGGGCTGAGAGACTTCAGAGAAGTGTGACTAGCCCAAGGTCACCCAGCAGCTTAATGTGGAGGAGCGGAGATGCGAACCCGGTCCCCCAGATTATGAGTCTACCACTCTTAACCACTACACTACACTACACAGGCCCGGCTCTTAGGGGTAGTCTCGGGGGCGCGGGGCGCCGGGGTGGCAGGAGGGTACTGTGCGGTGTCGCATGGAAGCCATGCTGCGTGCTGCGCCCGCCTATCAGGGCGGGGGCGCCGGAGTGATCTCCGCGCCACGGCGCCCGACCGGTTTGAGACGGCCCTGACACTACACTGGCTCTCTGAGTGGGACTCAGTTGATTTTGTTGAGCTCCCCAAAGCCCTGTTTTCCTTTCATTTGGAGATGTCTTGCAGCCAGTTTCCTTGTTCCTCACAGGAGATTTTGGCTGATTTGTGGAGGGTGGGACAGTTGTGTTCCTGGGCGTCCTCCAGTGATAAATTTTCAGTACCTGAAGTCTATGTGATCTTTGTGATAAATGCTTTTCGTATTTCTATATTTCTAGACTCTATGGGTGTGTTAACACAAGCATTGTCCCCAGTTATTTATTCAGTTGTGCACATATAAAGATTTGTCAAAGATTTTGTCAACTTCAAGTGCAGTTTAGGTAGATTTTCACTCCCCTGTGCCACATACTTTGACTCATTTTATGTTAGAAGTTGTATGATTTTGGTGTTTTATTTTCTGCGGGTTTGTGGCAGGCGAATAAAATTGGATGAATGACTTGCCAAAGTTGTTGTTGTTGTTTGACTTGCCAAAGTTCTCATACCATAAACAAGTCTTGTGGCACCTTAAATCCATTGCAGGACAGTACAAACTTTTGTGAACTACAGTCTACTTTATCAGATGTGTGAAGTGTCATTCTGAGTTACATGTATCTCTTTGCATGGTTTTTAGGGAGTAGGTGGGGATTTAAAACATTAAGATCAGAGGGACATGAAATGCAGGAGAGTACAGACATTTGCAATTATGTAATTAACCATGGCCATTCACAAAGACTTTAAGGTGAAAGAAGAGGCTTTCTTGTTTTTCCTGCAACAAACTTAACACAGTTTCCCCTCTGGATGTCTTTCAACTATGTTTCTTAAAAGCTGGAAAAAGTAAACTGACTATGATGATAAATTAGAAAGAAGAAAAAAACACAATGGTACAGCAACACCTGGATAGCTCAGTTGATTAGAGCGTGGTGCTGATAATGCCAAGGTTGCAGGTTCAATCCCTGTATGGGACAGCTGCATATACCTGCATTGCAGGAGGTTGGACTAGTATCAGGGGTCAGCAAACTTTTTCAGCAGGGAGAGGGGGCTGGTCCACTGTCCCTCAGACCTTGTGGGGGCCAGACTATATTTTTTTGGGGGGGAGGGAATGAATTCCTTTGCCCCACAGATAACCCAGAGATGCATTTTAAATAAAAGGACACATTCTACTCATGTAAAAAAATGCTGATTCCTGGACCATCCACGGGCCGGATTGAGAACGTGATTGGGCTGCATCCGGCCCCCAGGCCTTAGTTTGCCTACCCATGGATTAGATCAGGCATCCCCAAACTGCAGCCCTCCAGATGTTTTGGCCTACAACTCCCATGATCCCTAGCTAACAGGACCAGTGGTCGGGGAAGATGGGAATTATAGTCCAAAACATCTGGAGGGCCAAAGTTTGGGGATGCCTGGATTAGATCCCTAGGGTCTCTTCCAACTCTACGATTCTGTGATCTCAATCTCTGTCTTTGAGTCATCTTACTTCCTTGTTACAGAATGAGTGTGTGGAACAGGGATGGGAAACATCAGGCCCTTTGCACCTTTCTATGTGGCCCTCAATAACTCTCCCCAAGCTGCACCCCTCTCTCCAGGCCCACACCCTTCACTGGTCCTGCAAGCTTGCCCAGAAGGGAGCCTGCAAAATGTTCCCCGCCTCTGGTGTAGCAGATACAGGCTTGGATGTGGGAGATGTGTGAGCAAATCCCTGCCAGGGAATGACATTGACTTGCCTAGGGTGAGCTATTCTCTCAGCATGGCTTACACCCCAAAGTTCTTGCTCAGTTAAAAACTACATCATTTTCTTCATCTCTGTGGAGGGCAGAGCAAGGGATACCAGTGTGGTTATTCACATTCAGCTTCGCCAGTCTGCAGCATTTATCCTGCCAACTTCATTTATATACAGTACTGCTTAATGCTTAAATCAGCTGTTCACAAAGTGTAAAAACTAGGTACACAAAAAGTGAAACACAGGCATCTCTGCTCAAAGAATGCCGCAAAACACGAAACAGCCACAGTTAAAAGTATGCAATGAAACAATTGCATTAAAACAAGACAATAATTAAGACAGAAGATGAAGGTTGGAAGATCAAGGGTTGGGCAAGGGGCCATAGCTCACGGGTAGATGTCCTGAAC
This sequence comes from Zootoca vivipara, assembly GCF_963506605.1. Classification (NCBI taxonomy): domain Eukaryota; kingdom Metazoa; phylum Chordata; class Lepidosauria; order Squamata; family Lacertidae; genus Zootoca; species Zootoca vivipara. Next base: position 30,508,980 of record NC_083289.1, on the reverse strand, counting down.
CCCGCCATACTCTGAAGTAAGTCCCCATAGTGCACACAGTCCCAAGGGCAACGCTAGAGAGGAGTTAGACTGTCCAATAGCCAGCTATAGGTTCAGGTCCAATGCAGTGGCCACTGGCCAGGTTCCCACCCCTGCAGAAGATCCAGGGTTGGAATCCGAGGGTCTGTCCCAAAATTGCAGTCCCCTGGAGCTCCCGAAGCAGCTGTGGTCCATCAATGGTGAAAGCTGAGCAGAGCAGACACAGGGTCTCTGCCGTTCTCCTCTTTTGTTCCTCCAAATCTTACTGGATGCACCTGAGCTCCAGCTGAGTAACTGCCTATCGCTACTTAATGAAGCGTGTGATTCTCATCTGCCCTGAGCTTAATTAAGCTGAGTGGCCCCACACCCAATGAGTCCCATGATCTTCACCTGATCAACTAGGAAGCTGGGCTGGGCTCTCTCGCTGGCCTCAGTCTCTTAAAGTGCACTTCCTGCCAGGGCCATCTTAAGCTTATCTAGTGCCATGGTGCAAGGATCCCTCCAGCACCCCCACCCCCACGTTTCCCTCTGGGCAGGCAGGGGGGCGGAGGCTCCGGGCGCGGCACGGCATGGCAGAGGCGGACGAGGGCAGTGCTGCCGGCGGGGCTGGAGGGCAGCTCCTCCAGCAGGGAGGAGGCTCTGGGCGTGGCGCAGCATGGTGGAGGTGGACGAGGGCGGTGAGCTGATGCCAGGAGGCACCGCATCCAGCCTCCGCCTCTTCCCTGGCGCCCTCCAGAACTTGGTGCCATGGTTCTCAGCACCACTGGCCTTCCTGCTGTTCATGATGCCTCAGAGACCATCATGGAGAAGGGGGCACCTCTGGTTCTGGTGATGTGTGCACTTCCCCAGGCTTCTGTGAATTGGCAGCTGCCCCTTCGACGACCTCTGGTGTCCCTTGAGTACCTCCTAGGTCCCCAGCCTCCCCTTCCCCATCTTCAGCTAGACCCAGTGTCTACACCCTTCACCAGGATTCTCTTCCCCTTCCTCGGTGTCCTGCCAGTTCGTGATAGTAAAGCCCCTGCTTTGCATGCAGAAGGTCACAGGTTCAATATCTCCTGGCATCTTCAGGTATGGCTGGGAATGCCTGAAACCCTGGAGAGTCATTGCCTTGTTGAAAATACTGAGCCAGGTGCAGTCATCAGTACAAGGCAGCTTCCTATGAGCCTTGGTTGCCTTCTGTGCCTCAGAAGGGCTCTGGGGGTTGCCAGCATGTTGTCTGGGTATCTTACTCACTCCTCCAAATCCCTGATGCTCTCCTTCCACACATATCCTGACATCTCCCCTGGTCCTGCTCTTTGCAAATCCCTCTCCCCAGTGCTTTTTTTTGCAGTAGACCAAGTAGCTACAAGCCTGTAACTAGACCCTCTTCCTTGGCAATCAGTGGCTACTAACCATGATTACTATGCTCTGCCTCTGGGGTTGGAGGGAGCAATGCTTCAAAACAGAGGTTCCAACTTGAATAAAATATTGGGGGGGCAGGTAAGTCCCACCCCGCATAATCAATCACAAGATGGTGCGCACACACCATTTGAATGGCAATGCTCATCAACTTTTTTGGGGGAGGCTCAAATATTTTATTGGGGTGTGGGCTGGGGTCCCTAGGAGTTGGCTCCTGTGCTTCCAAATATCATTTGCTAGAAACCGCAGGAGGGGAGAGGGCTCTCGCACTCAGGTCCGGCTTGCAGACCTCCCTTGGGAGCATCCGGTTGGCCACAGTGAGAACAGGGTACTGAGCTAGATGGGTCTGATCCAGCAGATTCTTCTTATGAGGACAACACCTTAGGTTCTTTTTAAAGATGGCATTTATGCGATATATATAACTCGATGGGATGGTTGCTTTTAAGCCCTCGTTTCATTGAAGGCAGTTTGCCAATGCTGTGTACCGAGCAATTATCTGGGACAGATTTGTTCGCTGTTGCGACAAGGCATCCCAAACAAAAATTTGTCTTCATATTCTATGAATTATTGATTGGGATACCGTTTGGCGGCCTACTTCTGCTGGTAGCAGGCAATAGGGTAGCTGGCAATTCTTTCCCCAGCATTTCCAGGGTTCACTGAAGCAGAGGGTGTGGGGCTGGTGGCAGTGAGAGACAGGGGAAGGGCCCCTCTTTGCACCCTGCAATGTGTTGAGTGGTGATTTGAGTGCAGGCACTAAACAGTATCCAGAAGCTCTTCCCGGGACTGAAAACCCTGGAGAGCTGCTGCCAGTCAGTGTCGACAGTACTGAGCTATACGGGCCAGCTGTCTGACTTTGTCTCAGGCTGTGGCTTTGCTAGGGCTGATGGGAGTGGTAGTCCATGCCTCTGGAGGGCACCAGCTTGGGGAAGGCTATTCTGCTTGTCCTTTATGCAGAAGCCTAGTACCTGTTGCTCATTTCTGGGATTTGCACATTCGCTTATGAACCGGAGAGTTTCGCTTGTTAACGTCGGACAGCTGCAATCGCCCATTGTTCCCGTCCCAATATGAGTTGCAGAACAGGTGAGGCTTGCTCCAGTGGCACAAGGGGGACCTTCCATATGCCTGTGTTTTGTGCCTTTGTTTTTCCACCATCGCAAAAGTGGTGCCTCTATCAGGGAACATTGAGCTTCTCTGGCTCTGCCTAGGCCTTAATTAACGCATCAATAGGCTGACTGACAAGGTTTGAACTGTGTTTGATTCCTTGCATAATGGAAAGTGAAATAAATTAACACTTTCTCCATAAATGGGAGATAGCAGTGTGACAAAAGTATCAGCACCATCCTCATCTTTGACTTTTTGAAGGCTTTGAAGAGGCACCAAGCTGAGATTGTGAATTGATGCTCCCCCTGCCATAAGAATCAAGCTTCCAGATTAACGAAAGTACCATTTTTTTGGGGGGGGGTTGCCTTTTTTATCTGGGGCTGAGCTCCAAACGATTTCTTACACTGATGTAAGTGAGCTAGTAGAAACTTAGCTGGGCTATTAATTTTCATAGACTTGTTTTGATTTCTGTTACCTGAAACTTTTCTATACCACTCACCATGTTTTTTGGGGGCTTGCCGATCAGAAGGTTGGCGGTTCAAATCCGCACAATGGTGAGCTCCCATTGCTTTGTCCTAGCTCCTGCCAACCTAGCAGTTCGAAAGCATGCCAGTGCAAGTAGATAAATAGATACCGCTGTGGTGGGAAGGTAAACGGCATTTCCGTGCACTCTGGTTTTCGTCACAGTGTTCTGTTGTGCCAGAAGTGGTTTAGTCACGCTGGCCACATGGCCCAGAAAGCTGTCTGCGGACTAACACCAGCTCCCTCAGCCTGAAAGCGAGACAAGCTCCACAACCCCATAATCACCTTTGACTAGACTAAACCGTCCAGGGGTCCTTTGCCATTTTGTACCATTTGGGGTTGTGCAAAGCTCCCACCTGTCAGCATGTCCAGGAGGGTGCCTACTCGTGAGTAAGGCCATGGCAGAGACACATACCCGACTGGCATGTTCCCTCCCTCCTGGGAGATCGTTCAGGAGCTTCTTGAGCGTTCTTCAGCCCGACCATCACAGTGACTGGTGATGAGATGCACCAGCACACTTTAGGGATCCGCAGAGGTTTGCGCAGTTGCGTGGCAGACTCAGTAGCACAGCATTCTGGCTAAGCTAGTTTATTTACCTATAAACATACTCGGAGCTCTTCATTATGGCTCCCTCTCTCTAGCATCACAGGCAATAAAGAGAACGAACAAAGAACAATAGTTCCACTTCAGGAACACGCAAGACAAACATCCTGTCTACGTCACTTCCACTCTGTGGAATGAAAACACATGCAGTCATATGGCACACAATAAACCTGCACACGGGGAATGAATCTCCCTGACCATGGGCCATGCTGGGTGAGATGTGACGGGAGTTGTAGTCCAAAACATCTGATTGGTGAAGGCTGAGGTGGACATTGTTGGTGATATTGTGCTGTGCTTACAGATGTGTGGAGGAGAGGCTTATCGATGGCTACTAGCCATAATGGTTATGCTCTGTCTCAGCAATTGGAGGTAGCAATGCTTCTGAATACCATTTGCTAGAAACAACAGGAGGGGAGAGTTGCTCTTGTGCCCGGGTCCTGCTCGCAGGCTTTCAACTGGGGCATCTGGCTGGACACTGTGAGAACAGGATGCTGGACTAGATGGGCCACAGGCCTTACCCAGCAGTGGTTTTTTATGCTCTTGCATTGTTATGCATGGAAGATGTAGAGTCCTTAAACAAATATCAACTAGAGAAGTTATCACATTTTTTTAAAAGGAAGTATTTCTCCCTCCACCTCTCCAAAATCAGTATTGGTGACAAAAATAGATATGGGGGGGGTGCATGACTGAGCTCTCTTTTGATATTCAAAAGAATATATTTATTTTATTTTCACCCTGTCTTTCTAATATGGACTGGAGAACAGCTTGCTTTTTGTGGGTTGGGATCCCAGGCAGTTTCTCTTCCAGGCACTTGGCCAAATCTAGGCTTGCTTGGGTTGCAGTGCAAGGCATCCTCTTCCTCTGCCCATGCCTCAGGAACTACCGTATAAGACATTTTTCTGGTGGAAAGTTTTCTCAATGCAAAAACTGTCCGGCCATTACAAACAGTCTGATGATGCAGGGGTAAGGTGAGGGTGGGGTCGGGGGAGAGAATCAGAAGGATGAAATTAGCAAATATTGGGCAAGCGGGATTGCATAAGATTGCCAGCCAAGCGTTCTGTAACCCTCCCCGCACGAATCTGAATTATTCAGCGCGGAGAGTGCCATGGAGGAATCAAATTGTGTTCTTGCCTGATTTAATAGGAGAGATACTGAAACACCCAAATGCACACTTGGAATGACTAATTTGCAAAGACACAGACAAGTGTCTGGATAACGAAGAAACATCCCTAGAATGAATTATTAGATTTGCAGCCTGTAGCTAACTCTTTCTTGTCTTACTGCTGGAACGAGGAGAAGAGATGTGTTTGAAGTGATGGGTTCAGAACTTGCAGGATTTAGAGTCTGTGCAAGTCCACTTGCATAGCAAGCAAAGCTCATGGAGTAAGTGAAGTTAACTCTATTAGAAGAAACAGGATCTGCTCAGGAGTGCCAGACTAAAGAGCACAACAACTCTTCTCAGTAGCTCTTGCCCCTATGAGGGTGGAGGGGAGCTTTTTTGCAGCAGAAGGGGGAGACACCTGTGCTTCTTCACTAGCCTGATTCATCTCTGCCTCTTGGCCTCCCTCCTCTCCTGCATCAGCTGCTGCCTCTGATTCTGGGCTTCTCTCTACCACAGATTCTCCCAGCTCACTAAGCCAGGCAGAGGCAAACTCGGCCCTCCAGATGTTTTGGGACTACAACTCCCACCATCCCTATCTAACAGGGCCAGTGGTCAGGGATGATGGGAATTGTAGTCTCAAAACATCTGGAGGGCTGAGTTTGCCTATGCCTGCACTAAACCCCTTTGCCTCTTCAGTTTCTGACGCCTCTTCCTCCCAGTCTTCTTCCTCTGACCACTCATCATCATCCCACCACCAGTCCCCAGGCTCTTTGTCTTCTTTGCTTGGGGATTCCCCAGCTAGTGTCTCCCACCATTCCTCTGCGTCCAACGAGTCCATGACATTGAGCCTTTACTGACGGCAAAGAAGATATTCTACTCGCTGAGCTACGGTCCTTCACTATACAATGTCAGAACATTGACCTACCGTATATTCCAACATATAAGACGACTGGGCGTATAAGATGACCCCCAACTTTTCCAGTTAAAATATATAGTTTGGGATATACTCACTGTATAAGAAATATGACCCGGCGTATAAGACGACCCCCGACTTTTGAGAAGATTTTCCTGGGTTAAAAAGTAGTCTTATACCCAGGAATATACAGTATCTGGCTCAGTATTGTCTGCATTGACTGGCAGCAGGATTTCAGGCAAGGGATCCTTCTCAGCTCTGCCTGGAGATGCCCAAGGTTGAACCTGGGCGTTTTCACATATGAAGTGTGCAGTCTATAATCTTTCCTCTAAACTGAAAGTAAGGTTCTAGTCCTCTTGGTTCTGAATAAAGGACTGGTTTAAAAAGGAAGCTGTCATAGTCCTGTGCTGCTCAGCCATGGCAAAACTCAGTGGCAGGAAGGCCAACCAACCAGCCAAGTCTCAGGGGGGTACTTGCCTTGAGACAGAGTCTGTATGCAAGGTTCAGTCCAGTCCTAAGGTCAGGAGTATCTCAGCTCATGTAGTCAGACGGTCCGGGGGTCAAGAAAGCCGAGAGTACAAGGTCACAAGAAGCAGTAAGGTCTGGCCAGGAATGACAAATGTTGTTTCCAGTAACTGAATGAGGCTGGAAACCCTGCTTAAGAAAGCTGGAGACAGCTGGTTCACATCAGGACCAAGAAGGCTGATCAGCAGCAAGTGAAGTCACTGTGCCTTCTGCTCCTCACTGGCGGAGGAAGAGGAGTGGGGGGGGGGCGCACCACACTGGGCGCCACACCCCTGCAGGCGGCGTGCCCTGCCCCCAGCCCCTGCCTGCTCTCCCCCCCCCCCCCGTGCCAGAGCATGAAGCTCTGCCCTGCTGCTCCTTCAGGCTGTTGCTCAGCAGGTAAAGCCAATTCCTGGCCCAGGACAGAAGCCACCTTACACTGACTCATGGCCCACCTACCTAGCTTAGTATTGTTGACACTGATTGGCAGCATCTCTCCAGTGTTTCAGATGAGGAGTCATTCCCAGCCCTGGCTGGAGATGCTGGAGAATTGAGCTCGTGACGCTCTGCATGCCAAGCAGGTGCTTTCCCACTGAGCTGTGGCCTTTCTTAGAACCACTTGCAAGAGTGTTCATTACAGTGGTACAGTATTAAGATTGCTTAGTAGTCCTGATAAGCGCTGGAGCTGAATTGGAAAAACAAACTCTTCCCCTGTGAGTTTGAAAACAAGAATGGAATTGGGGGGGGGGGAATGACAATGTGGAGCCTTCTCCGCCAAGAATAACAAAAGTCTAATTTGTAGCTTCCGACACTAATTATCTCCCTTAATTACTGCCAGCGACTTCCTCTCCTTCAGGTTAGAACCTTCCTTTCTGAAATGCCTGGGGAGAGATCAGCCCTTTCCAGATGACAAAATTCTCCCCTGGAGATGGTGCGCAGGTGTTCGCAGCAAATGATCTACTTTCTGTGATGGGGAGAGAAAAGTGGAATCCTGCATTCCGTGACTTGTACAAATTATGGAACTATTCCCTTTGCTTTGCCTAACTGAGTGTTGTTGCAGCAGGGGCGATTCCCAGGAATCTTAGTCGCCCACCTTTCTGAAATTTCAGTGCATATACCTTCAGCGCCAGAAAAGGAATAAAGCTTGCTGTTTCTTTGCTTAAAATGCAACCACCACAACCATGAACTCAGAGTTTCTCAGGAAGGTGAAATCTGTGCCTCATGCCATTCTCTACATTCCCCTGGATTTGCAGCAAAAACCCATATGCAGTCTCTGTTGATCAGCTGGTAATCTGCACAACAGGTTTTTTTTTGGGGGGGGGGGTGGAGACAAACTGCAAAAGGCAAGCTCCTTTCTTGTGTGGGGCAGGTGTAGAAACCCATGCACAAATATATCTGCTAATATGCTAAACTGCATACCAGACCCCTGGCTAGTAGCTCAGGTCCTATCTCTTCGCATCTGTCCACCTTCCCGCTCCTCCTCAAGAGAAATTCAACACTTTTCCCTTGCTGTAACTATTTGTGCTTGGGAGGTGACTCACTGCTAAGTCAGAAATGTCATATGCAGCACACACACACACACACTTCTTCAAGTCAGTTTATTCGTGCCTTGGAGGTAAACGAACCTTCATTTGGAAGTCTAATGCTTGTATAAGGTACCTTTTAAAAAATGAGTGGATGAAACGGGTGCTTTCTTTAATAACTGCATTCCCAATAAAATGCACCTGCTTCTTACCAACCACCCTTTCGAAAACTTATGGGGACATTTCTTACCCCACTGCCAAATTAGTTTCTTTTCAAAAGCCCCGAAGCCTGGGACATACTATAACAAAAGGGTTTGATTTAGGTGAAAGCATACAGTGTGTCTTATTTATAGGATTGAAAGATAAGATCCTGGCTGAGTCAGTTCTGACTGGCAACAGGAAAACCACTTAAATTATCTTTGTTGGGTTCCAAGCCTGCTTAAAATTAATATTATTGTAACAGCTGCTTTCCTGGTCACCCATGGAGAGGAAGGATTGCCTGTAGGCGAACAAGCAGCGAAACCTTTGTAAACAGGAGGAAAGGGGGTACTTTTTATTTGCCTTGTAGGCTGTCAATGTGTTAACAAGGGTGCGTGTGAACTATGAAAAATGTGGGCTAATAATGACGTTTGTGGCCCTATTTGCCTGGTTGAGTTTAAACGTAGTGTGTTCCTAGCAAAGCTCTTTCTTGCCCTAGGAAATGTGCCTGTTCAAAATGAGTGTTGCAAGGGAAAAACACAAGAAGCTGACTTATACAGATCATCCCCCTCAGTGCTGTTGACACTGACTTGCAGCAGTGTTCCAGGTTTTTAAATACTCAACCCAGAGATGCCAAGGATTGAACCGTGGGACCTTCTGCAAGCAACGCAGTGCTGTATCCACTGTACTAAGTCCCTTTATCTGTTTTCCAGTTTGCTTTTGGTGACAACTGTTAAGCATCAGCTTTGCAGAGGCTTTGGTAGCGATGCTCTGCTGAGCAGCAAATCCCACGGCATGCAGAGAGTTCCTTTTCAGCTTTGCTGTAAAGAGTCCCCCCCCCCTTTTCAAGAGAAATCTGAGCAAAAACGTGAGCCCTGCTGCTGGTCTGGGCCAGAGGCTTCTCTAGTCCAGCATCTTCATTTCATTTCACTTTTAATTTGTATTCCGCCTTTCTATATTACTATACACCAAGGGGGTTAACAAAATATACAACAGGGAGCACACGCTGTATAATAATCTGATCTAATACTAAAAGTTATAAGAAAACTTTAAAATGGAACAGCAACTTATATCAAATAAAGTAATATTCAACCATCTGTTAGGATATAATAGTGCACAATAAAATTAATGCTCAGAACATCAGCACATAATTATTCAACAGAAATTCACTCTAGACAATTAAAATAAATAATTGCTCTCGCAGTGGTCAGCCAGATGCCCCCAAGGGAAGCCCACAAGTAGGACCTGAGATTCCCAGCAAGTGGCATTTAGAGACATGCCGCCAATACTAATGGAGGCAGGATGTAGCCATTGCAGGTAGTAGCTATTGACGGCCTCATCCTCCATCCTGCTCGCCAGATAGGAAGCAAGAGGCATAGGTGAAATTTGGGACTTCTGAACAGCAGTGGAGCCTATGAAGCTGCTTGATAACTGGTCCATCTGACTCAGTATTGTCTGCACTGACTGGCAGGGGCTCTCCAGTGTTTCAGGTAAGGGACATTCCCAGCCCTACCTGGCGATGCCGTGGCTTGAACCTAGGACCTTCTGCAGGCAAAGGAAGTGCTCTGCAACTGAGCCACAGCCTTTCTGGACCCTTCTGAGTGACAACCTGTATTCAGAGTGCCTGAATCCCACTACCAGCCTTGGATTTGGTTGTCTTTACGGTATTTTGAGCCAGCCAGAGGGTGTCAGCCTCTTTCCGCTTCCTTTCAGACTTCCCCTCTGGCAGAGTTTCGACACAATAAATAGACTTCCTTTTCACTTTTGAGCAACGCCTGGTCAATGTCTGTGAGCCTGGAGGAATGGTGTGCATTCTCAGATGGAATCTCCGAATTGTGTAACACAGAACCGCACACTTCATGCTGCCAAGTTTTATTGATTTTTCTCTTTTTTATTTTTATGTTTATACCTCACCTTTCCTTCCAAGGAGCTCAGTGTGGCAAGAAATGGTTCTGCTTTGCATCTCCTCACAACAACCCAGCAGGGTAGGGTATTTACAGAAACTCATTATTAACTTTTTGTGGATATCCATTTTCTGCCTATCTCGTTTCTTGTCGAGATCAGCAGAGAGAGGATATCCACAAACAGTTAAGAGTTTTCGTGAACACCCTACCCCGCTGGCCGTTTTCCATCGGAAAACATGGCAAGGTAGTTTACAACCTCCACAAAATATGAAACAATAAAAAGTAAATTAATTAGTTAAACTATGGAATGCCTTTCCACTGGAAACAAAATAAAAATAAAAAAATCCTTCCAGTAGCACCTTAGAGACCAACTAAGTTTGTCATTGGTATGAGCTTTTGTGTGCATGCACACTTCTTCAGATATTCTTCAGATGCCAGTGAAAAACTTAGTTGGTCTCTAAGGTGCTACTGGAAGGAATTTTTTTGTTTTTATTTTGTTTCGACTACGTCAGACCAACACGGCTACCTACCTGTAACTTTCCACTGGAGGCAGTGATGGCCATCAGCTTGGATGGCTCTAAAAGAGGATTGGACAAATTCATGGCGGAAACAGCTATCAGTGGCTACTTGTAATGATGGATGTGCTCTGCCTACATGGTTGGAGAAAGCGAATACATTAATCCTGAATGCCAGTTGCTGGAAACCTCAGGAATGGGAGAAGGTTCTTTCTGCTTGAATCCTGCTTGCCGGTTTCCCACGGGCATCTAGTTAGCCACTGTGAGACCAGGATGCTGGACTAGATGGGTCATTGGGCCAGATCCTGCAGGCTTGTCTTATGTTCTTAAATGCAAAATGAAGCATCAAAATTTATAAGAGAGGATCTGACTCACTCGGCACCCACACAAATTTCACATATGCTAAACACACCTGTACCTCTGCACACTTTCAGCCTCAGTTCCATTCACTCTCAATCATTAGTGACCCCCAACAACCCACTAGGGCAGGGTTTGGTCTGCCAAGCTCTTGGGCAAGCCTTACCCACCTTTCCATCCCCTGATGAGATGTAATATCTGGCACTGAACAAGTAAAAGCACCGTTGCAGAGGAACGCTTGGGAGCATGCTGGAAGGCAAAAGCAAGCAGAGTGATAGATGATAACTCTCTTTACCTTTTTAAAAGGCAGCTCAGAAGCCATTTCAGAAAAGAGAGTATATCTACCATTGGATCTGAACTTTATTGTGACTTTTATAGGGTGATTCCTTTTGTACTTGCTGCCTCTAGGATTCACACCAAAATGCTTTCAGAGACAACTATACATTAGCATGGTGGTACCCAGCTTTAAATATATGTTTATTGTCTCCCCCCTTTTTAATCCTTGCTTTTCCCCCTCCTTTTTTTTACTGTATTTTTATATATCTATCATTGACATAAGAGCTTGGCTGCTGGATCAGGCGAGTGGCTCATCTTGTTCAGCATTTTAGTTGAGATTCCTGCATGGCAGAGGGTGAGGCTAGATGGCATTCAGGGTCCAGCTCTACAGTTCCATGATTCCGTGATGCTGTTCTCACATTGGCCAAACAGATGCCCAAAAGGAAAACCCACAAGCAGGATCTGAGCACAAGAGCCCTCTCCTCTCCTGTGGCTTCCAGCAACTGGTATCCAGAAACAGTACTGCCTTTAACTGTGGAGACGAGGCATGGCCATCGTGACAAGGAGCTGTTGATAGCCTTCTCCAATCCACTTTGAAAGCCACCATTGGTGGCCACCATTGCCTTCTATGGGAGCAAGTGCCATAGTTTAACTACATGCGAAGATTATTTTCACTATTTGCAGACGTTGCTTGTTGTATATCGTTCAACCTGTTTGATTTTTTTAAAAAAATGAAAATACCGGTATCTTTGGCCATAAGCAGTAAAGCAATTAAAGTTTGATGTGACCTAAAAAGATGCCTGTTAATTGCACCCATGTAATAAATGGGACCAGTTTACCTGTGAGATTGCCTTACCCCAGGCATCCCCAAACTGCGGCCCTCCAGATGTTTTGGCCTACAACTCCCATGATCCCTAGCTAACAGGACCAGTGGTTGGGGAAGATGGGAATTGTAGTCCAAAACATCTGGAGGGCCGAAGTTTGGGGATGCCTGCCTTACCCTATATGCAACCACTTGACTGCTTTGATTGACAGAACAGGCACTGTTACAGGTGCCAAATAATCCCCATTCCACATTTGTAAGAAATGAATATTTTAGCGTGGCACTTTGGAACTCCCTGCTTATGGACATCGGGAGGGTGCCTTCACTGTGCTCTTTTTGGCAGCTGCTAGAAACATTTTTGTCTAGCCAAGCCTATCCAGAAACATAGAATGCCAACTTGTGTTTTGATCTAGTTTGTAGCTTATTTTTTATTTTAATTTCCTTGAATGTTTTAAATGAGCATTTTAAAAGATTTTACCAATAATTTAACTGGTTTTTTCCTCTTTGTAAAAAGAACTTCAGTTTTTTGAAACTAACAAAGTTGATCCTTAGGTTCTCATTCCCTGCTGAAACAAATAACACTTCACCTATTTCTCTCCCTCTGCCCGCTTCCCTTTCCTTCAAGCCTCATGGATCTTCCAAGCCAACTAGGAACAGTCAAAGTTTAAAGTGTTAGCTTCTTTTTGTTCACATGATTCCAGACTACCCCAACTTGGGGCTGGTGGGAGCTGTAGTCCAATGTGTCTGGAGGATGCCAGGTTGGGGAAAAGCTTCCTTGTTCCATCAATCCCCATGTATGCTAATGGAAGCCCTGCAGGAGATTGTGAGCAATGGGGAGGGAGGCCTTGCCAGGTGCTTGCAAAGAGGATGAAAGGTCCTCCTCTCTCTGGGAATGTTTTTCCACATTAGCCTCCATCAGTGCATCAGCTGTGCACCAATCAAAACAGATTTGCTGGCCAAACAGAAAGCGATCGTAAATCAGTGGCAGCGATTACGATGTTCCCTCTACAGAGTAATATGCAATAACACAATCTCCTTAAAAGCTGCCCCCGGCAATTAAAAAGGGAAAAAAGGTATTTACCACCAAATGCAGTTGTAGAGGGCTCCCCTTTTGGCTGGCTGCTAAAAGCTTTAGCTGGTTCATTGCAGCTGCACCAACAGGATTGGGAGGGAGGGCAGGCAGGCAGGCAGAGGAGCAGCATGGAATCTGTCGAAAGGGAACCAGGGCATGACCCTGGAACCACTGGGATGCTCACTTGGCTGAAGTGTTGGAGCCAAAGTGTGGCCTTTCATCACAATTGCACATGTCCTGTGGTTACCGCATCATCCAAATCCTACTCCAAGAAAGCCTGCCTTTTCTGTGTAGTTTGCAACTTCTCTGACCTAGCATTGTTCTGGGTTTTGTTGGTCATGCGGAAGGGGCTCTGCAGTGCTTCAACCACTCGAAAGCTCCTTGTCTTGGTGGTAGAGCATCTGCTTTGCATGCTGAAGGCCCTCTGTTCGATCCTGGGCAACTCCAGGAAGAGCTGTGAAAGACACCCTGCCTGAAACCTCACTGCCAGTCAGTGTAGACCAGGCACCCCCAAACTTCGGCCCTCCAGATGTTTTGAACTACAGTTCCCATCACCCCTGACCACTGGTCCTGTTAACTAGGGATCATGGGAGTTGTAGGCCAAAACATCTGGAGGGCCGCAGTTTGGGGATGCTAGTGTAGACATTGCTGAGCAAGATGGACCAATTGGTCTGACTCGGTAGAAGGCAGCTTGCTCACCTGGCTTCTGAAATCAAGGACAGCTGAGACCTTTGGGTGCATGACACATCCGGTCTCCCCGCTTTATGCTTTTCCACACTGACACGGAATGCGGAGCTGTGATGCAGTCCAGTCTGTGGTGGCTGCAGCCAAGGGTCCCTCTTGTCTCACATTCCTTTCCGAAAGACTAGCCTGACACGGGAATTCCTATGGGAAGCTCATGGGAAGAGCAAGATGGAGCTGGCCAACTCCTGTTGCTTGCCCCTTGCACCTGGCAGTCGGGTACCAATTTGGAGGATGCACTTGGCAAGCCCAGCCTTCCTGAATCCAGTTGTCATCCAGATCCAGGTGTGCCAGCTCTAGAGGGTGGGGGAGGTGTCATCAACCCCCTCAATATTCCTTAGCAGAGGGCTCACCCCCCCCTATGATTGAGGGGGTGGAGGAGGCCAAACTACCAAGCCAAGTGCAGCACAGCATCAAAGGCAGGCTCCTCTTGTGTGTGAGAGAGGAGGAGCCATGACCATTGAAGCTGTGCTGCACTGGGCAAGGCCTCTTCCCAACAATGCACTTCCAATGGTGTGTCTTTGGTCCAAGGTGGCACCTCTGTCCAAATCTGTTGGACCACAATGTTTATCAGCCCTGGGCAGCACAGCCATATTGGACTACAACTCCTATCATGGCTGTGTTGGCCGGGCATTGATGGGAGTTGTAGTCCAAAGCCTTTGGTGGGCACCAGCTTGGAGCAGCCTGGGCTAGCATCGTGGCTCATAATTGCTGAAATACTGACAGACCAATCATCCCTGAATTTGTCTGATTTTTTGCTTAAAAGCCCTCTTGAACATTTGATTCTGTCAGCTATGAATTTGAGATGTCCCCCCCCAGCCCTGTTTTCTCCCTTTCCAATGGTTAGAGGGAGGGAGGGAAGAACATAGCTGCCAAGTTATCCCTTTTTTAAAGGGATTTCCCCTTATGCTGAATAGGCTTCCTCGCGAGAAAAGGGAAAACTTGGCAGCTATGGGGGAGAACCGTCTCTTTTGTGGGTGATGCCTAAAAGCATTTGATTAGAATAGCTAAAGACTGGAATCAGATGTTGTTAGGGTAATGCTCTGCGTTCATCATCACCATCGCCATAGAAACAGCCTATGATGTCAATCAGTAGAATAGATTGGTGAGTACTTTGTCTGCTGATTGGGTAGGAAACAGCCTCCTGAATGCTGCTCTGCTTACCCATTAGGAAGGCTGAAGGAAGAAAATGAGAGGTGGGATGTAATTGCCCAGAGACAAAGCTATCAGTTGGCTGCCTTCTTCCTGCTGTCTGCCTGAGCCTCCCATCCCGCAAGAGCTATTGGCTGAATGCTAGGATATCATGGAATGTTTGTTGCTGTCTCAAGGCAATTTGCTCATAAGATAATTTGAGACAGTTAAAAACAGCAAATGTAAACAAGGCTAAGTCCCTAACAAGTGGCATAGCTGCCAAGTTTTCCCTTTTCTCGCAAGGAAGCCTATTCAGCATAAGGGAAAATCCCTTAAAAAAAGGGATAACTTGGCAGCTATGACAAGTGGACACTTGTGGTAAAGACCCCGTTGGACCAAAAATGTCTTCAGTTGCTTCCAGAATGTGCAGGAATGCTATTTCACAGAATGGGGCAGCAACCCTGAAGGCCCTGCCATGTGGGCTTCCATTATCTTTGGATCTTGGAGGAGAAACTGGACTGTAACCATCTACCCTGGGTGTAAAATGGATGAGGTAGTTTCTCAAGCGGCTTGGTCTTGAGCTGTACTGGTATATAGGGAGTTATATGTTAGGACCAACACTTTGTTGTTCACAATGCTTTTTATATGAATAAAAAAACCCTGCTTTGATATGTAGAGGGTTTCATACAGAAAAAGAGAATAGTTTAAACTCTACAAATGTCAGTATATTTTGTCCTTCAGAAAGGCGCAAACTCTGTTCCTATGTAGACAAGGCTGGTTCCTGTTGCTCTAAAAGTATGGAAAGTCTGCTGCCCCGGAATCTCTTATGGTATGTTACTTTGTCCATGGCCAAGCAAAAGCCCCCATTATCCAGCCTACCTGCATTTGCATAATGTGTTTACTCTGATGTTTGCTATCATTTCTTGGACAGTGGACAGATTGTTCACTAGACATTGCTGACTCCATTATTTACCTGGGCTAATTGGCTGCTTAATAGCATTGTTCTCATTTCATAGTCGGTTCATCCCTGTCTGCAGGATCTTTAATTGCCAAAATAACAGCAAGTTTGTAGTTGATTGTTGCAGATTGCCAGATGTGTTAAAAATCTGCATCCAGATGATTGCAGTGCCAATATCTTGTGCGAAGTGCGAATGTTTTGCAAGAATGTAGGCAAGCTCTGTGGGTGGCGAGATGTCAGTTTTGTCTAGGCTTAAACCTGGTGCCCTCCAGCTCTCATCAGCACCAACTGGGGTAGGGGGTGGAAACTGGGAATTTGGACTCAAACACTCTTGCTGATCTAACTTCAAATTTCTTGGTAGATTCTGGCCCACCTTCGGCCCACTCCTGCTTGGAAACCCACTGTACCTTTGGTGTGAAGAGGCTGGAGATTTCAGCTGGGAATGGACCCAGGTGCGGAGGAGTTGAAAGTGGCTTGAGAGAAGCTTTGCTAACCATGAGAGGTGTCCATGCACTTTTGTTCCATTGTCCCTGGTGGTCAAATAAGTGTTGCAGGTTTGTGAAGCAATGTTTTCCCAGAGACGCAAATAGGCTGAATGTACATTCCTTGTGCCATAGAATTATAGAGTTGGAAGGGATCCTGAGGGTCATTTAGTCCAATCCCCTGCACCAGCTGCACTCTTACTCAGAGCTTTCTCTCAAGCCATCATTTGCTTGCAGCTTTCCTTGTTCTAAAACCTGCAGTTGTCCACCCCCTTTCATTTCCAGCAGCTCTTACCCAGGCAACATTTGTGACTGCGTTCTGGATTTTACCAGCTCGCATAATGTCTGCTTTTCCAAGCTCACAAATGCACTATTCCTGTATGCCCCGACCTCTTACAGTCAGCAATTAATATAGTTTTTATTCCTCTTAACAAAGAGATGAAACAATTCAATGCAGCCCCGTAAAGATAATTGCTGCAGAGTTTGAAACTGGCAAACTATTTTTTTAAGGGCATGACAATTAGTAGCAATTAAATGTGGTTCAATCACAAAAGGGGCTGCTTTTTTAATAAAAAAAAAGGCGAGAAATGAATTAAACCCCCAGCTTAAAGTAACCAACATGAATCAGTTTATTCCACTTTGGGGCTCTTAAGCTAGACACACACAAAAAAGGTTGCTTGCTCTTGCAAGTGTGTGTGTGTGTGTGTGTGTGTGTGTGTGTGTGTGTGTGTGTCTGTACACACAGAAAAGCTCTTACCTCCCTAAGCTACTGTCCTCCCCCATTGCCCCACTGACTTAGGGTTTCTAAGTTAGAACAACTTTCCCCTGCATTGTAGCCCCCCCTTTTCCTGAAGGGAAAAAATAGCCATTGAGATAACTAACGTCCCAATCATAAAAGGATTTCTCTTGCCCTAGATCAGGCACGTCCAACAGGTATATCGTGATCTACTGGTAGATCACTGGACATCTGTGGTAGATCACTGGTAGATCACTGGCTCCCCCAAAAGAAGCTCAACAACTTTGCCCTGCACCCTCAAAAATGTGGCTTTCCTCCTCGCTAAAAAGCTCTACAACTTTGACCTGAACCCACAAAAACAGGGCTTTCCTTCCTAAAAGAAGTTCAACAACCTTGACCTGAATCCCAAAAAGGGGGCTAGATCACTGCCAGTTTTTAATTCTATTAGTAGATCGCAGTCTCTTGGGAGTTGTCCACCCCTGCCCAAGATCATCTTTGTTGAATATTAGCAGAGGCAAAATGGAAGCGGCAAAAACTGGCATGAGGCCCCAGTTGATAATTTATTACACTCTGAAGGTCGGCAGTTTGGGTGCTGAGGAAATTTGTTCATTTCTGAGACAGGTAGGTGAACGTGAACAGTGAACACCCTTGAAGCTTGACATGAAGGAGGCAAGGGAGAGACTTCCTCATCTCTAAACCGGCTCGTGCCTCAACCTGGTGCCCTCTGGGTCTTTTGGACTACAGCTCCCATCAGCCCCAGCCAGCATGGGAGTTGTAGTTCAAGTAGCTGTGAGGAGCAGCAGGTTGGCAAAGGCTGCTCTGAGGAGCTGAAGTGCCACTTGTTTCTATGGTAATTGCCTGTGTGGAGATTGAGTGGCTGTTTACCTACTGAAATTTTGTAACCCAGAACATATGATTATTGAAGTCGTGTGTCTGTGTGTGTGTTCAATTGTAGAAAATAGTTAGTGGGAGCGGAGGAGAGGCTTGCCATTTTGAAGAGGCATTTTAGTGGGCTGGTTCCTTGCCAAAGAACTACTTTTTAAATTCAATTTTGTCAGAAATTATATATACAGCATGTCACGGCGCTTGGAGAAGGGGCGCAATCATGAATAATAGGCTTCTCTGGTCTTGAAAGCTCTCAGTGCAAATCCAAATACCTCCTGCCAAGGGGGGTGGATTGAACCTGCAAGGCTGCCAGCTACAAATCCAGATTTTTGGACCCAGTTGCCCATTCCATCACATACGGCTCAGCCCTTCCTTAGTGGTGGCCCTTGCTTATCCAAAAGATTATAGAAAAATCCCTAGCTATTCACCTCAGGTTTATGGCTGTGACGCCTGTGAAACTGTTACACCTGCAAGAAACCGACTTTTCGGTGTGGCAGCATCTACTCTCTGGAACTCCCTGCCTGTTGATATCAAGCAGGCCCCTTTGCTGTACAGTACTGTTTTTGACACCTTTTTTTGTTTAGGCAAGCCTTCCTGACCTTGTGATTTTACGATGTGTGTGTGTATATATATATATATATATATATATATATATATATATATGTGTGTGTGTGTGTGTGTGTGTGTGTGTGTGTGTGTGTGTGTGTAAAAACAACTGTTGGTTTTATCTTTTATTTTGATAATGTTCTTGTGCCTGCTTGTTTTTTGAGTCTGTTGATGCTGCTTTCTTATGAATATTTTACACTATATTTTATGCAAACTGTTCCAGGAGGAAAGCTGTTGTTGGCCTCAGTGGGAGGCTTGCTCCTGATGCAAAAAACCCCAACAAAACAGGCCTGGGAACATCTCTGGGGGTCCATGCAGACTGAGAGCTCCATGTGTACCAAAGGGTTACATCCCGCAAACTCCCCCCTTGCCCCCCAATGGGGTTTCATTCTGGGCCAGTGCACATGCAGTTGACTCTATAAAAAAAAATGAAACAACTTCATGCAACTGCTAATTCATGCAGTTGCTAAGGGGAAAGTGCCGTAGGCAAAAGGTGCAAGGTTCAATCCCCAATGGTCTCCCTGGGTAAGCCTGGGAATGTGTCCCTTGCCTGAAACCTTGGAAAGTCATTGCTGCCAGTGGCATGCGGTGAAATTGTTTGTAGGGGAACAGTTAGGCCCCGAGGTGCCGGCTTGCAAGGGTGATTGGGGGTGGGGGGCTGACATTGAGTGTGTGAGCATCGCAGCAGAAGCTTCCTGAGCTTTGGAAAGGAGATGCCAAGTATCTGAAAGGAGATGCCAAGTCTCCTTCTTTGGAGGTCTTTAAGCAGAGGCTTGACAGCCATCTGTCAGGAATGCTTTGATGGTGTTTCATGCTTGGCAGGGGGTTGGACTGGATGGCCCTTGTGGTCTCTTCCAACTCTATGATTCTATGATTCTATGATAGAATGCTGGAGCCCTGCTACCTCCTCCCAAAGGGCAGGCTTTGGGAGAGACTGGTGGGAGGGCTCTTGGACCCGCCTCCTACCTGTACTGTATAATACAGGATTGTCCTGTATTTCAATGTAAGTAAACTGCTACGTCCTGTATTGATACAGTTTTGTTCTGTATTTCAGGTCTTCTCTCTCTCTCTCTCTCTCTCTCTCTCTCTCACACACACACACACACACTCACACACTACCAAGTTAGTGATCCTCTCCCAGTGCATGTGTTTAAAAGGGTGTGTGAAAGGTCATTTCAATTTTTCTAAATTGCATGCTTTGGATTTGTTTTATTTTGGCCAGCTGCTTATATAGGCTGACCCTGTCAGCTGTGGCATGATAATGTTAGTAGATTATTATTATTATTATTATTATTATTATTATTATTATTATTATTATTATACGGCCATTTTGTTTGTAAGCCACCTTGGGACAGGAGGGAAATTTGACTGAGGTGGAATCTAAAGGTAAAGGGACCCCTGACCATTAGGTCCAGTTGTGACCGACTCTGGGGTTGCGGCGCTCATCTCGCTCTATTGGCCAAGGGAGCTGGCGTACAGCTTCCAGGTCATGTGGCCAGCATGACTAAGCCAAACCAGAGCAGCACACAGAAACGCCGTTTACTTTCCCACCGGAGCAGTAGCTATTTATCTACTGTACTTGCACTTTGCTGTGCTTTCGAACTGCTAGGTTGGCAGGAGCAGGGACCGAACAACGGGAGCTCACCCCGTCGCGGTGATTCGAACCGCCGACCTTCTGATCGGCAAGCCCTAGGCTCTGTGGTTTAACCCACAATGCCACCCGCATCTCTGAGGTCTATCTAGTGTCACATTTGTATTTTGCATTTTACAACACACTTAAAAATATTTTATTTGCAGCTATATAGCTGAGTCCAGGGTTTGCATTTCATGTGTAAGATGCTGATGAATTTTTATGAGGACTTAAAAAAGAATGCAAACTTATGTGGAAATGTGAATTTAAGATTGGAAAAAGAAGAAACTTGAAGTTGACTGCTTTGCTGTTCCTTAAAGCCGCCCTGGGAACTTGTTGAGGGCTACCAAATATATAATTCATGTCCATCAATCAGCATAGTGGGGTTAGCAGGTATGCACTTTATAGGGTAGCATGTGCAAAAAAGAAAGGGAGGTCCCTGCCCCCAAAGAACTTGCAGTGCAAAGAACAAGAGAGAGAGAGAGAGAGAGAGAGAGAGAGAGAGAGAGAGAGAGAGAGAGAGAGAGAGAGAGAGAGAGAGAGAGAAGCATCAGTGAAGCAGCACACACTTCAGCTCCATTTCAAGTATTGATGGAGGCAAAGGGGGACTAGAGAATTGCAGGGGTAAAAGAGCAGGCAAGGAAGAAAGGATGGAGCTGTGGGAGGTCTGTGTTTACTAGGACAGACCGTCTGCAGCACTCATGCCTCTTATTTCTCCCGCTTCTCGGCTACCCACGTTCTCCTGCGTTGAGTAATCCATCGCCAGGAGAGGAGCATAATTCATCCGACCTTTTATCTGTCTAAAAGAGATATGAAGTATTTTTAGCCTCGCCTGAAAAAGAAAAGGAAAAAAAGTGGGAAAACTTTGAGAAATCTGCCTGTCTTTGAGACAGTGGAGCCAACCAGCGTTCGAAACGCCCATTGTTCTAGGCGCATTTTGCGACAGGGAATTTCATTAGCGCGAGCAGTTTCTGAGCTCTGGGCGCTGTGTTGCGCCTAAGACTTCAGATTAAAACTGCAGAGTGGAAGGAAAGGAGGACCCTTTTCTGCCTCCCCACTTCTCTCTGAAGTTACTCTCTGAAGACGAGAAGAGACCCTCAAGAATATTAGGGGGGTGGGCAGGGGGAGCTTTGTTTTTTGCAGTCTTCAGATGAGGACTAGACTATGTGAAAAAATGACCATAAGATTTTAGCTGCAGTTCATTCATTTTCAGCTTTGTATTCTTGTTATAAAAAGGTCTGCCTAGACATTCAGTTGTTGCATCCATAACTTAGGTTTAAGGTGGCATTTAGCTGCTAGCTTCCATATAGGTAAAGGACCCCTGGATGGTTAAGTCCAGTCAAAGGTGACTATAGGGTTGTGGCGCACATCTCGCTTTCAGGCCGAGGGAGCCGGCATTTGTCCACAGACAGTTTTCCGGGTCATGTGGCTAGCATGACTAAACCACTACTGGCACATGGAGGACCATGACGAGTGCTAGAGTGCACGGAAACGCCGTTTACCTTCCCACCGCAGTGCTACCTATTTATCTACTTGCACTGGCATGCTTTCGAACTGCTAGGTTGGCAGGAACTGGGACAGAGCAACGGGAGCTCACCCTGTTGCGGGGATTCAAACCTCCAACCATCTGATCAGCAAGCCCAACATGCCAGTTTTTCTCCTGAGCACACAGCCTAAGAAGAGTCCTGTGTGACACGAAGTCTTGCTCCCCACATTTTAGATGCCGGCTAGTCTCAGTGATGCTCTTCCTTGCTTAATTTCTTTCTCCATGCTCACAAAGTTATTGGGGGAAAGTGGTGATGAAGCTGTATTGTGGTATAAACAAATCTTTTTCTGTTATTAGGTCCCTTGATCTATCTATCTTTCTTTTTAAAAGAAAAGGTCGGGATAGACACATTCTGAATAAATTAAAAGAATGATAAATATCATGGAAAAATATCATGGCAAACGTGCATGCATCTCAGTAAAATGGATTGCCTTCAAGCATAGAAATAGGACCTCAAGAGTGGCATTGAGATTCCTGGCATTCTTAGAGGGCATTAGAATATCACTGGAGGTCAGTGGGAACTTCGGGTTGGAGAAATGCAAGATAGCAAACTCTGCTTGAAGGTAGCATTGGGTGGACAAATATATCATGGTGTTGTTTTTTTAAGTACTCGTGGAATTTTTTCAGCATTTTACTTTGAATTTCTCCTAATGTAGTGCATTTTGGGGGCTTTTTTCAGTGGCACATGCATTTTTGTATGCATGACCTGGCTGGAAAGCTGTGCTGCAAAGTTTGTAGAAGTGCAGATTTTGAAGAAGTTTGCAGATTGGTGTGGAAAGTACTGTAAGTTCTCCTTCGGATGCAAATGGAATTGCATTTGGGTGAGGAAGTAGCTATCTCCCCCTCCCTGGACTGGCCATAGCTCATTGGTAGGCCACCTTCTTTGCAGAAGGTTTCGTGTTCAGTCTTTTTGGCATCTCCAGGTAAGGCTGTACCTGTTTCAAACCTTGGAAAGCCGCTGCCAGGCAGTGTCAACAATGCTGAGTTTAAAAACCAGACCTTAATTCTGAACCATGAGGACTGGAATCTTGCTTTATTTTTAAGGGAGAAGCTGTAGCGCTGTGGCAGAGCATCGGCTGTGCATGCAGAAGGTTCTGGGTTCAATCCCTGTCATCTCCAGGTAGGAATGGGAATGTCCCCCGTTTGAACCCTTGGACAGCTACTGCCGGTCAGTGTAGTAGTAGACAATACTGAGGTAAACAGGACGGTGGTCTGGATTTGGTATATGACAACTTCCTCTGTTCCTGTCCATTCGTGGCAGCTGAGTTTACAGCGCTTCAGAACATTTTGCTTGATTCTAATAAAAGCCCTTATTTAACTGTCCCCACGAATGAGTAACGTTCCTGTTTTCAGTCTTCGTTCCGCACACCTCTTCTTTCAAAAACACACACAAATGTTCAGGTTTCGCAGAGCACAGGCTGCCTTATCTCTCCCTCCCCATCCCTCACTCCCAGCCGTGATGTTTCTAAGTCCAAATGCCATGCTGGGGAGACAGGAGGCCTTTTCCATTTCCAGCTTTGCTTACACTGCCGTCTCCATGGCAACCGCTCAGCCTCACTTCCGCCACAGCAACAGGCCCTTGGACAGATTCATCGCTCTGAGCGACGGCCTTGCACGGCAGCTACTGTTGGGACAGGGCAGAAAAAGCATTTGTTATGTCTGCACCGTTTGTGTTGGGGCTTGGGTCTGGCAAAAAAAGATAACAAATAGATGAATAGATTTTCATTTTCTCTCCATCGCATCTGGTCTTATTTTGAGGTTTTTTTCAGGGCAAAATAATAAGCATTCACATTTATTTAATATCGTTTTTTTAAAATGCATCACATTGACATCAGGGCTGTGCACAGTGGAACTCCCTGCCACTAGAGGTTCAGTAGGAGTCACCCCTACTTGCTTCCAGAGCTCTTTTTCTGAAAACTGAATATTCAGACAGGCCTTCTGAACCTGATACTCTTTTACTGAAGTATTTGATATTTTAAACATTTTTATTTTAGTATTATGCTTCTGCATTGCATACCAATGCAATGTTTTATATGGAAGAGAGGTCTATAAATATTTAAATAAAACAATAAATAAATAAATATTTTACCAAATTATTAAATAGAATAAATAATAAATGGTGTATTAAATTTATATTCCGGTTTGTCAAACTCTGAAGGTTCCTAGGGTGAAATAGAAATTATATAATATAAAGGCTATTAAACAGTGATATAAACCATTTATCTTTATTTACCTACCTGCCCATCTATCTATCTATATAACATTGGGTTGTAGCAAACTATGTTTTTCTCGGGAGTAGACCCATTGACCCTATGTATTGCGGTATGGGTATATTGACGGACTTGCCTTTTCTGCAGTGAGCTCAGCTCCATTTTATACTTACAACTCAAGGAGGAAGGGCAAACTGGAGATCTGGTTGGCTGCTAAATTCTGCCAGAAGTTTTTTTCCACCTCAGTTAGCCCCTGACTGCTGAGGCCATAGCTGCCAAGTTTTCCCTTTTCTCACGAGGAAGCCTATTCAGCATAAGGGAATTTCCCTTAAAAAAAAGGGAGAACTTGGCAGCTATGGCTGAGGCTTTTCGATGTTATATTGTTGGAATGTCAAAGGATGGTGGAATCTGGGGCTCTTAGCCCTTTTGGCCTCGGCTTTTAAAATATTTTAAAAGAATTATGCTCCATCAGCCAGCCGCCTTTGAAAACACATTAGAATACTGATTAGGGTGGAAAGCATTTTGAGAGTGCAAGAGAACCAAATGCATTAAGAGGCCGGTGAGGTCAAGGAGAATTCTCTGGGCACCAGGGCAAGTGATGAAAACATCAAATGGGTGGGGTGAGTGGTTTTTTTGGGGGGGGGAAGGGAACTGACAAAAGGTGGCATTAGAAAGAAGTGAGAGTCTGTGTCCTATAGACAATCTGCCATGTACATTGTTGGCATCCATCTATCCCAAAAGACAATGGAGTGCACCTCTGGGGACAAAGTCAAACAACGGGAGAATCGCAGTGCCTGCTGTGGCTGCAGAGACCAGTAACTTGTAACTCCGGTCTCCTATGTTCTTTTTGCTGCATTAGCCACACCAAAGTGACCTCTCTGGGGTACAGGCCTGGGCAGTGTGTATGGAGGTTCTGGGCTGCTGTGGTCCAAAGGAAATGAGAGCAATACATTTGGCACCTGTTTGACTGCAGGAGTAGCTGGAAGGAGGCGTACAAAATGCTATCCAACCACCTTAGGGACTCCACTCCAGTTTTGTGTAGGGTTTAGTCCTTACCCTTTTTATTCTTCCAGAGATGTCCTGCAAGACAGTGGGCATGGATTGTTCCTCAGGGTTTACTGCTGAAGCTTTTACAGTTAAACCTCGGAACTCAAACGTAATCCGTTCTGGAAGACCGTTCGACTTCCAAAATGTTCGAGTTCCAAGGTGCGGCTTTTGATTGGTCGCAAGAGCTTATTGCACTCAAGTGGAAGATTTGCTGGACGTTTGAGTTCTGAGGAACATCGGAAAACCAGATCACTTACTTCCTGGTTTTCAGCGTTCGGGAACCGAAACATTCGGCAATGGAGCCGTTTGAGTGCCAAGGTTTGACTGTATCTCAGATGAGTATAGCTGCAAAGCAGCACAGGTTTAGCATCAGAGTTTTCATTCTCCAAGATGGGCTACCTTCCCTGGTTGATGGAGCTCACTCCATCTGCCCCTCACTTCCCTCTATGTTCAGAAACCACCTTCTTGACGGGTAGATCCACAATTTGTCTCGTCTGCTGAATCCACCAGAATCTGTGTTCACATGTAGGGGAAGTTCATGTATATTATTTGAAGTAATTTTTAATGTGCAATTTCCATCCTAGTAGAACCCCCCTTTTGTAGAATGCCCTCTGTGCTGGTGAGGTATGCCTGTCTCTCTCATTATTAACTTCTGGGAGGAATTTAAAAACATTCCCTTAGACCTCAGCATTTGACTGTTTTTGAGAGGAAGGGCTTGTTAAGGGCCTTGCAAATTAATACCAGAACCTTGAACCTGGTCCTGGAGTGTATGGGCACCCACCGCAAGCTTTTGAGCAGAAGAGTGATGTGCTGCCGATAGGTAGTCTGTCCCTATCAAAAATCTAGCCACAGCGTTTTTCACCAGGGGGAGCCTCTGGACCAGGCCCCCAAGGGCAGTGCATTGCGGTAATCAAGACTTGAGGTTGCTGGTTATTACCCACACCTTTTCAATAAGGGCTCTGCAACCTGAAAGATGAGAGAGTATCTTTTTGTTTTAAGGTGGCAGTGGAGTCTTTAAGAAAACTGACCCTTGTGCCTTTTTCCTGCACTGATGCAGAATTTCAAGAGTGTGCACAGCCCTATTCTTAATTTACAATTCAGAACAGTTCCCCAGAGGACCTTTAAGGAGAAAGAAGACTCACTTGGGATGCAGCCGGGAATGAGCTGCTCCTCTACAGCCTCCCTTCATCTTCAGAGGCCTTGCACAGTTCATCTCTTGCCAAGGAATGGACTTCATCACATAACCGATGCTTCAAAGCTTGCACCAGTTGCCCTTACATTACTGGGCCAGATTCAATATTCTTGTATTAAACTGCAAGGCCCTTAATGATTTGCGTCCAGGATAACTTAAGGACCTCTTATTCCTTAAATCCCTTTCTAGTCACTGAGATCCTTGGAAAAATCTCTGCTAGTGGGTTCAGGAGCGCAGCAGCTGAGCGTTCAGCATTATGGGCCCAATTCTACGGAAACTCCCCCTCCTGGCTTGAGACATACCCCCTTTTCCTGTTGTACTTCTGGCGCTTGACAAAGACCATCCATAAGAACCTATGAAGAGCCTGCTGGATCAGGCCAGTGACCCATCTAGTCCAGCATCCTGTTCTCACAGTAGCCAACCAAATGCCCCCCAAGGGAAACCCACAAGCACAAGAGAGCCCTCTCCCCTCCTGCGGTTTCCAGCAACTGGTATTCAACAGCATCACTACCTCCCAACTAGGGACCCAGGTGGCGCTGTGGGTTAAACTACAGAGTCTAGGGCTTGCTGACCAGAAGGTCGGCGGTTCGAATCCCTGCAACGGGGTGAGCTCCTGTTGTTCGGTCCCAGCTCCTGCCCACCTAGCAGTTCGAAAGCACATAAAAGTGTAAGTAGATAAATAGGGACCGCTCCGGCGGGAAGGTAAACGGCATTTCCGTGCGCTGCTCTGGTTCTCCAGAAGCAGCTTTGTCATGCTGGCCACATGACCCGGAAGCTGTCTGTGGACAAACGCCGGCTCCCTTGGCCTATAGAGCGAGATGAGCGCTGCAACCCCAGAGTCGGACATGACTGGACCTGATGGTCAGGGGCCCCTTTACCTTTACCTTTACCTCCAACTGCATAGTGACCATGGCTAATAGGCTAATTTCCTATTTCAGCGGGCGTTTTAAGGAAGTGCTTCAATTTTTAGGATTAGTTTTAATTGAGCATACCCATCGTATTCATTCTTATGCACACATCGCTTAGAAACTTTGCTGATCAGGTATATAAACTTTGGTTTATAAATAGCTTGCTTAGATGAATAAATGAACTTTGTAAATGAACGATTCCTCCATCTGATCCTGCCCTCTGCCCTCCTCTTGCTTTCCTGGATTCCGATTAAGTATCTCTCTCGGTATGTGTCTTAATACCTACCTTCCAAGAGTATTAAAGTGTCAAGGAGATTTAGGATGGGGTCTGCACGCTCACTGCTTGCTTCCCACATCACGTTCACCTGTTGTCGCCCCTTCCTTCTGCATTTGTCAGACTCGCTCTTCAAGTTCCCTTAGCAACGATGTTGTTTCTTGGTTTCGTAGGGAGGCTTCTCCCCCTTCCCTTTTCCATTAGTTTTTTTAGCCTCTAAGAGGCAAAAGCAGGAAAGTAAGGAAACCAGATATTTTATTTCCATTGTTAATGACCACAGTCATCACATTGCTATTTTGAGTAGCTTTGGTTAGGCTTTGGGTGCATTTCATGAAGCAGAGCCCAATGAAAATGATGCCCAGGGCAGGGAATTGGCACTTCCGAGCTTTTTCAACCAAGGGGAATATGTGGAAATTTAATCAACTGTGATAGGCGTCACAAAGTACACATTTTACAGAAGGAAAACTGGCAATGCTCTGCAGGTTGCTTTCTCCAAATGGACATCTACACCCCAACATATAAAAATAGATAAGAAATCAGGCACACTCTCCCCAAAACAAGAAATCCTCCCCATTAAACAACCTCCCTTAAGCTATACAGTGGTACCTCTTGATGCGAACGGGATCCATTCCGGAGCCGTGTTCGCATCCAGAGCAGTATGCAACCTGCGTCAGCACTCCTGCGCACATGCGGGTCACAATTTGGTGCTTCTGTGCATGCACATGACATCATTCGATGCTTCTGTGCATGCGTGAGCTGCTGAACCTGGAAGTAACCCGTTCTTTTACTTCTGGGTTCAGCACGTACGTAACTCATGTTGTACGCAACCCGCAGCATTCGTAACCAGAGGTATGACTGTATAAAAAATGGAGGTTTGAGAGATCTCAGTGAAGCAACATCCATAAGAATAGCCTGCTGGATCAGGCCAGTGGCCAGTCTAGTCCAGCACCCAAGCAGGACCTGTGGTTTCAGATCATTGCTGCCTCTAGCTTTGGAGGCAGAGCATAGACATTGTGACTAGTAGCCTTTGATAGCCCTCTCCTCCATGGATTTCTCTGATCTTATATTGAAACCATGCAAGTTGGTGCCCATCATTGCCTCCTGTGGCAGCAAGATCCATAGTTCAACCATGTTCTTTCATAATTGAACTAGGCAATGTATTTTTTTAAGGGGTTGAGCATCCTGTACCCCTCCTTTTCCCAACCTGGTGGCCTCCATATGTTTTTGACTGCATCTCCGCTCAGCCACAGCCACAGCTCCAGTGCTGGCAGGGGCTGATGGGAATTGTAGTCCAAGATACCTGGAGGGTACCAGAACTTCACCCCTTGCCCTACACAGTTAACGCAAAAGCCAGCTCCGGGCATTTGACAGAGGCTTTTGAAAAATGAAGGGCTTATTTTTGTACGCCTGTTGCTCCATTCTTTAGCAAGAAAGGATTTCAGGCTGATTTGAGGTTGTTTTGACAACACCACTTGCAACCTTTCGGAGGGTTTCTTTTTACACTTTAGTAAAAGCATGTTTGGAGCTGGCATTGCGTGGATGATTGACAGCTTTGGAGGCTGGGTGGTCTTTTATGTGCCAATCACTCCTTCATTCAAGTTGGCAGAAAAAAATAGGGGTTGCTTCTCTTTTTCCCTGCTAGGAAGCCATTCTTTTGGCAACAGAGCTTTGAATGTCCTGCCATTCAACCCAAGCTCTGGATTTGATATTGGGCACCCTGAAATTCTTCTTTGCAATGAGTTTATTATCCTTGTGACTGGGAAGGTGAGGCTTTGAAATATGCAAAACTTCAGAATCAGAACGGGGCCTGAGTAGGATACCCAGTCATTGGGAGATGGTGCTTTCATTATGGCCTTGTCCTTCCATGTGGCTTAAGAGGAACAGCATCAAACATATAAAACAGCTACACAATAGGCAAGGGCATCATCCTTGCTCCCTCCAAAAACCAAGAACAGGTGCACTTGTTTGCAAGCAAATAAGTGAACTTGTACTATAGTAATCTAGTGATATAAACTTAGGTGCTAGGAAGGAGCAGAGTCTAGTCCAAGTGCTCTTCTTGCAAGGCAAAGGAGTATCAGTAATAAATCTGGTCCAAGAACAAGAGCCACAGAGTTCAGGAATGCAAGAGAGTTCCGAGACTGCACAGGAGCTGCAAAGTTGTTCCAACAAGTTTCTCCACCTACATGCCAAGCTTTTAAGCAGAGGTGGAAAATGTCCTGCTAATTGAATAATAGAATCATAAAATTGTAGAGTTTGAAGGGACCCTGAGGATCAGCTAGTCCAACCCCTGAAATGCAGGAATATGTAGCTGTCTCATATGGGAATCAAACCTGCAAGCTTGGTGTTATCAGCACCACGCTCTAACCAACTAAGCTAATTGTGAGAATCCCTGTTCCTGTGGGAATTCCTGGCCTGCGGGTGGGTGCTCCGCCTTGGGGGATCGAGCCTCCTCTTTGCTCTTGGGGTGCTGCCTCCCCTGGGAGACAGTGCCAGACCCCCTCCACCTCATGAATCCCCCACTCTGTCAAAGGAAGTCGCATCCCTGAGCCTTCCTTGTCATCCACGAGCAGAGAAGCAGCAACCCCTTGGTCTCTCACCTTGTTTGTAACTCTGGAGAGGGGACTTCATCAAGAGGTCTCTGCTGTGTAGTTTCACCCTCCTCTTTCTTCCCTTTCATCACCCTCAAATGCCCCACCCTCCTGGTCTGGATCCGAGTGCTCAGAAGGAACTGTGACAGTTCTTGATACTCCAGTTTTTTTTAGTTTTGAGCAGGCAGCAAGAAAATGTGCTGTGGAGTGGGGCTCTCGAGTGCTTGGTGGGACACCTTACTATGCTATTGAGTTGTCTTTGGTCATATGCAGACTTGAGAAGGGCTGTAGCTCAGTAATAATAATAATAATAATAATAATTTATTATTTATACCCCGCCCATCTGGCCGGGTTCCCCCAGCCACTCTGGGCGGCTTCCAACAAAACAGAAATTCTAAAATACAGAGATCCATCAAACATTAAAATACAGAAATCCATCAAACATTAAAAGCTTCCCTAAACAGTATTGGAGCACCTGCTTCATCTGCAGAAGGTCCCAGGTAAGTCTGGGAGAGACTCTTGCTTGAAATGCTGGAGAGCTGCTGCCAGTCAGTGTGGGCAGTATTGAGCAAGATGGATCAATGGTCTGACTCAGTGTCATATGAAGGGGCAAACCCATCTCTCCTTCCCAGCTAGGCAGAGGGCATTGGGAGGGGGGGGGGAGCCTGTTCCTTCATGTGATACTTTTGTTGGTGTGTGTGTGTGTGTGTGTGTGTGTGTGTGTGTGTGTGTGTGTGTGTTCAGAGGTAGGAGGCTTTGGAGTGGAAGATGGTGGTTGCTTTGATGTCGGTGGGTCGTCCTGTCATGCTTCCTTTGGACTTCCTACGCGGCTTAATTGGGAACTGGTTTTCCACGCAGAAAAACCAGCCCCTTGCGCTGGTTGCTGCTGTGGAGCCTGGTGGTGGTGCCAGCTGTGGGATGATAAAAGCTATTATGGGATGTGCCACTCCCGCTTACGAGTTGAATGAGAGGGGTACTTGAATAGAAGAATGAACACAATTTTTCTCAATGCCGCTCCACTGCCAAGAAAAATTTAGAAATTGACAACATGTGAAATTCGTGCAGCATTGGATACAAAGCTTTAAAAACCTCACGTTGAGTTCAATTGCAAAAACTCGTTTAGCGGGAAGGAAGGAATTAGCAGATGTCCTACTCTGTGCCAGGAAATGCGCTTGGCAACTAATTCCAAGAGCCTGGAACGGTGCCTTATCTTTTCACGCAGATGCTCAGCTGACCTTTCATCATATTTCACGTGCGCCCTTCCCAAAAGCTTCCATGGATCCGATACTCAGTCACCTGCCATCATTGGCTGCCCAGAACTCAGTGTGCCAGGAGGAGATGGATGTGTGTTTTGCAAAGTCCACCTACTGTTTCTTAAAGCTGCTGTGTCAGGTTGCGAGGTGGAGGCTGCCGTTTTCCTGGAATCTTGGCAGCTTATGGACTCCTAACCCCCGTAAACCTGTAAGCTAATAACTACCTTGGCCCCACCACCATTCTATAAAAGCTGTACCTGGCTCTGTTTACCGAGAGGGGAGCTTCAAACGGATCAAAGCCAGGAACTTTAATTAAAATGTATCCTGACATTTTGATAGCTTGCGGTCCGGGTATTAGCATTCATGAAAATTCATACTCCCAGAGTTGTTTTTTCTTCTTCCCTAGTATGAATCTGAGCGCCGCAGCCTCAGAGAAGCAAAGCAAAAATAATGGTTTCCGAGAAACGTTTTTATTCTAGTTAACATTTTTATTATCACGCCGTGCCTCGCTTTTCTTCTCTCTGCCCCCTCCGCCATCCATCTTGCACGGAGTTGGCTAATGATTCTTTTCTTGCGGTGGTTCACAGTGAGCAGGAGGAGAGTTGGGTGATTCCAGGACTTTTCCTAGCATCTTTGCAAGGGACTTTTAGGTTGGGGGGGGGGAAAGAGTCAAAAGAATTTGCTGAACCTGTTCCGAATGCATTGCAACTAGGGCCAGCCCTGATGTGAAGCTGAATTGATGAGCGCCCAATATATCTCTCTACACAGGACAGGCTGATTTGGGTGGTTGAATCGCTGATCTCGGTTTCCCATTTTTCCAACCTTAAGTTCAGTTCTCCACATTTCCCCATCTATTGGTGATATTTTCTAAAGCCTCGTGGAAATTCATCAGCATTTTAGGGCAGATTTCTCCCCCCAAATACATCAGTTTTTGTTTTGTATGCGATGTTGTCTAGTGCGCAAAGCCATATTTTCCCAACTGGATGTTGTTTTCACTAACCTGCTCGGTTTTTATGCATACCTCAGCCCAGGCCTGCGTTTTTATACCCATTACCTGGCACCGAGCAGCACCGCAAGATTCAGAGTGCTGCAGATTCTGGTGGGTGGCTATGTTTCAGATTGTTTTGGAATGCGCCAGTTAAACAGGTTTGCCTTTAAATGCAGACTTGATTGAATTTCTCCACCATCCCTACTTAAGAGACCTTTCGGTTGCCCGAAAACGTGTACCAGAGAGCTGGCGCTTAGGCTTAAAAAGGTGGCAGCCGGAGCAGCTTTTCAACTGTTCCCTGAGGGGACGGCTGAGAGAATCTGGGAGCATCTGGTCTGTCATGAATAATTCCTATAAGGATGAAGGTGGACATGGTTTGGTTGCCTAAATGGGGATGAGAATAGAAATGGGCTATGGGAGTCCAAGATAGGGCCATAGGGCTTCTTCAGGAGGGGCCACACTAGGAACCAGACCCTCCTGCAGCGCAGCATTGACCAGCGCCAGGACCCATCAAGACCATCCTCCTCCTCCCACTCTAACCTGGCTACAGGGTTCGAAATTTCCTAGGCGCCAAGCACGTTTTGCAGCTTGGCCTGGTCTAAAGGTAAAGGTAAAGGGACCCCTGACCATAAGGTCCAGTCGCGGTTGACTCTGGGGTTGTGGCGCTCATTTCACCTTACTGGCTGAGGGAGCCAGTGAACAGCTTCCGGTCATGTGGCCAACATGACTAAGCCGCTTCTGGCAAACCAGAGCAGTGCATGGAAATGCTGTTTACCTTCCCACCGGAGCAGTACCTATTTATCTACTTGCACTTTGACATGCTTTCGAACTGCTAGGTTGGCAAGAGCAGGGACGCTCACCCTGTCACGGGGATTCGAACCGCTGACCTTCTGATCCGCAAGCCCTAGGCTCTGTGGTTTAACCCACAGCGCCACCTGCGTCCCTTAAAGGTAAAGGTAAAGGGACCCCTGGCCATTAAGTCCAGTCACGGCCTGGTCTAATTGTGACCAACTTGAGATGCATGGCAACTGGGACTCGAGAATAAAACTACTGCCCTGTGCACCGCAGCTTGAGTCACCTGAATTGTACTACTGGTGGTGCTAGAGTGAAAAATGGTGCCTGGTGCAACTCACGAGTAAAATTGCTAAAAATTCTTGCCGTCCCCCCCAAATTGCGACTAGACATTCTGCTGTGGTGACTGCAACTTTTGTTAAAGTCGCCTTTTGGTGAAATCTGAGTTTCTAACACTGCCTGGCAGGGGTGCGGTGCCTACTTGAATAAAATATTGGGGGACCCAGGTAAGCCCTGCCCCACATAATCAATCACAAGACACAGCACACAGACACCATTTGAGAGGCAATGCCCATCAACTTTGGGGGACCCAGTCCCCTCAAATGTTTTATTGGGGGAGGGGGAGCGAAGGGAGCTCAGCCCCTAAGCGTTGACTCCTATGCTGCCTGGCTACCTTTCAGAAGTCATAATGGGGCTGAAGGTTTGCATGGTAGGTTTAAGTGCCTAGTCCACAACAACT
The DNA here is from genome assembly GCF_963506605.1 of Zootoca vivipara. Taxonomy (NCBI): domain Eukaryota; kingdom Metazoa; phylum Chordata; class Lepidosauria; order Squamata; family Lacertidae; genus Zootoca; species Zootoca vivipara. The sequence goes on along the minus strand of NC_083289.1, from coordinate 30,475,445 downwards.
GACAATTATCCCAAAGCACGTGACTTGGCGGTGCCCTGAGCTCTTTTTTCTGGAACTGCACTCGGGAATCAAGTTAAGCATGAGTATGGACAACTTTACTCTCAACGGTGTCCCAAGAGGCCTCCTGAGGGCTCCAAAATGGCTACCCTTTGGACACACGCACACAGAGAGAGAATTCCGCCTGGCTTGTTTACAGGGTGCTGGTGGCCATGCCCCGCACTACTCACAGAGAGTTTTACGCAGCAAAATCAATTGCAAGATCCGCTCCTGGCCTGGTTTCCTCCTCCGTTATGTAATGCCTCCAACCCATCGCCTCTGCATGTTGACCCTTTGGGAAATCATGCTTGGAAATAAATGAGGCCAGGAAGAGCACCTCTTTTTCCTTGGCCCAAAAAGGAGCCACGTGGCCTTATGAATTATTTATCCCTCCCTCCCTCCCTTCCCCCCTCAGGTGTTTTTTTCCACCCTCCTGTCAATTTCCAGCAATGCCTTGTTTAAGAGGAAGTGCACAAACATTTGTGTGTTTTTATTATGGAAGGAACTTTTGTATGGTTGACTAGATAGGGAACAAAAAAAAAATCATCTTGCTGAAGGAAGGGGCATCCAAGGGATCTGCATGAGCTGCTTGCAGAGCATCTTGAGGCAGTTCCTGGTGCCCCAAACCAACAGAGGCACACACACCCCCAAGCTGTCTTGTAGGGTGAACTGCTGTTCTCCCTCAGCGTGGAGAAGCTGGGAAGGTTAGACCATATAAGAGAGCTCTCTCCCTCTGGCACATCTCACCTGTTTGGGGTTATGAGGGTGCTTTGCCAGCCCCTCCCCCAAGTCTTGGTTTTGTGGTGGTGCAAAGATCAGAGAGTGGAGGTGGCTTCTTCTCCCTTTGGGTCTTTAGAAGCCCCACTAGAGAGACAGTGTGGTCTAGTGCTTAGAATGTCCGACTAACTGCCGGGAGACCAGGGTTCAAATCCCCACTCTGCTCTCTGGATGACCTTGGGCCAGTCACGGCTGCTCCGCCTAACCTACCTCGCAGGGTTGTTGTGGAGATGAAATCATAGAATCGTAGAGTTGGCACACAAGGATCTTCTAGTCCAATACCCTGCAATGCAGGAATCCTTTGCCCAACGTCAGGCTCGAACCCATGACCCTGAGTTTAAGAATCTCATGAATGAAGAGGGGGAGGACCATGTAGGCCACCCTGAGTTAAGTGGGATGTCAATGCAATGAATGAATGAATAGGTCTACAGGTAGGAATGCTGCCTGGGGTTAGTGGCCAGCCAAGAGTGGGCCTTCCAGTATTTGTTTCAATGAAGTTGAGGCTCTTTGAGCCAATCGTGACATTCAGGCAGCCCCTGGATGGGTGCCATGCTCTAGGTACACAGGAAGCTGCCTTATAGCAAGTCAGAACACTGGTCCATCTAGCTCTTCAGGGAAGAGAAGTCGGGAAGTGGATCTGGAGTCTTCAGCATGCAAGATACATGCTCTGTCCCAGAGCTACATCCCTTCTCTTTAGGAAGTGTACCAAATCAGATGAATGGTCCATCAATCAGCATCATCTGCACTGACAGGTAAAAGCTCTGCAGGGTTTCAGGGAGGAATATTCCCAGCCCTACATGGGGATTAGACCTGCAGATGCCCTAACAATGAGATCCATCCCTTTTTCTCCATAATGTCCAGACCAGCCTTCATCCCACTCTTGGGCTCTTATTAGATTTATTACCCAGTCCTTCACCAGAAGGTGCTAGGGCAAGATCCAGCAAAATAAAATGTGGTATTCAAAACAAGGCAGATACAAATTCACCCTGCAAAAGATCCTGGTGAATTGTAGCTCTTTGGGTAGGAAACTACAGTTCCCATGATTCGGGGGCGGGGGGAGTCATGCACTTTCAGTGTGCATCAGATGTGCCATAAATGTGGAGTGTGGATCTGCCCCTTGACAGTTTAAAACTAACCACTATTAACCACAGTTTAAAACTAAACTCAACCAGCACAGACAGACTCCCATCAGCCCCAGCATCATGCAGCCGTGCTGGCTGATGGGAGTTGTAGTCTAAAACATCTGGAGCGCACCAAGTTAGTGAATCCTGGTTGAACTAACCAGAACACAATGCATTATGGTAAATCACTGTGCTGTGCATTAAGAATATAAGAAGAGCCTGCTGGATCAGGCCAAAGGGAGCCACTCTAGTCCAGCATCCTATCCTCATAGTGACCAACCAGATGCCCCAATGGGAAACCCACAAGCCAGACCTGAGCACTAGAGCCCTCTCCCCTCCTGCGATTTCCAGCAACTGGTATTCAGAAGCATTGATGCCTCCCACTGTGGAGGCAGAGCATCGCCACCCTGACTAACAGCCACTGATAGCCCTCTCCTGCATTGTGTTCTCTTCGACCTCAGATCAATGGCTGGCAATGCCTGGCGCACATGATGTTCTGTCATCCGTTGTGTTCAGGCAAGCAGGTCAGCGAGTGAGCGAGCAGCGGCCATCAAGTGACTCTGTGTTTTGCCGAAATGCCTGGTTAAGCTTGTGCTAGAAAGCCTTTACGATCCACCCAATTTCCTCTTGATTTCTTCAGCCTCCAAGGATGCTTGCCAGTTCCAAGAATTTTTTTGCTGTTTCCTCCCCCCCCCCAACTTTCTACTTGCTTGGATTCTTTGTGCAAAACCCCAGGCTTTTGGGGAAGCTAAGGAGGTGAAGAAAGGGGACCAGGGTGTCATAACACTCTGGGTGCTCAAGCCTCCCCTTTTCATACAGCTCCAGTAAAACTGTCAAGTTTGTACCCTTCCTGTGGCTTCATGTATATCAATTCTCACCCTAGCAAAGAATTATGAAGGTCTGGGGTCTATTCCAGTCTCTGGCTTTGTACACGACATGCATTTAAAGCACCTTCTCCCTAACTTTTCCCCACCCCAAGATTCTTGGGACCTGTAGTTTACCCTACACAGAGCTATAATTCCAGGCACCCTTAACAAACAATAATTATATCTTGTGGAGGGGGACGGACTATGTGCTTTAAATGTATGATTTGGCTATGACTTGCCTTTGTAGAATCATAGAATTGTAGAGTTGCAAGGGATCCCAAGGGTCATCTAGTCCAACTGCTGCAATGCAGGGATCACAGCTAAAGAACCCCTGAGCTGGGAGGACCAAGAATCTTGACTCCAAATCAGGCAGCTTCCTTTAATTCTCTTTTCCCGCTGTTGTTTCCCTGGCAACACATTTTAGATTGTAAACTCTTTGGGGCAGGGACCTGCTACCTTGTAATCCACCTAGACGGTGCTGTATAATGTTTGCAACTCTTCCCCTTTCGCTCTTGAATTTGGGGGCAGTGACTCTTACTATATCTGCTTCTAAAAGGGGTATCCAAGCATAGCACCCTTTGGATTCTGCTGGGCTCCCACTGACTCCCCGCCCTCGTTCCTGAGCGGCTGCCAGCACTGCTGGGAGTGGTCGTCCCACCGCATCCAGCATGGCAGTGCATTTCAAGACTGGCAGGGCTGCGCTGAATTTTTTTTGCCTACCGCTGGCAGGATTTGGGAGACTTGGTTGCGTTGTGTTTAATAAATATTTTGCATATGTATTTATAGCTGCTGAGTGCTAATGTGGAATTCGCCAAGGGAATAAATAAACCAGGAGTTTGCTGAATGATAAATGACAGCTCTGCCTGCTCCCCGCCCCACCTCGCGGAAGCTGCTACAGCAAATGAGCTTCTGTAGCAAATTAGACTCGGTGGAAAGCAGATGTGGCAAGGACTGGCTGGGTGGGACTTCCTGCACTCCGTCAGCCTGGCTAGCGCCTGGGAGAGGAGCCTTATCCCGAGTCAGATCCTCAGTGCATCTAGCTCAGTATTGCCTACACTGGCTGGCAGCAGCTCTCTAGGGTTCCAGGCAGTCGTCTTTCCCAGAGGTTGAAAACGGGAGCTTCTGCATGCTAAGCAGGTGCACTGAGTTATGGTCCTTCCGTTTAGGAACGTAAACTTATACTGAGTCAGACCATTGGTCCATCTATCTTGGCATTGGTGATGCAGGTTGGCAGCAGGTCTCCAGGCTTTCAGGCAGGGCTCTTTGCTGGCTGTACCTGGAGTTGATAGCGATTGAACGTGGAATCTTCTGCATGCAGGACAGGTGCCCTACTGCTCAGTATGGCCCTTCCCTAAAGTAGGAGTCATAGAATTGCAGAAGTGAGGACAAAGGCGAGAGTGCCTCTGAGGCATGTGCAGATAATTTTTCTCCCTCCACTAGACAACCATGATGAGCTTCCCAGTCCAAAGAGTATGTTCTTGCCTAATTCTTGCAAGTTTCTCTGAGCTGGAAAACCTGCCTCTCGCCAAGCAAGAAGGAATTGCAGGCCCAGGTTCTGGAGTACTCCAGGGACCTCCTCTGAAACATCATTTGTGTTCCTGGACAAGGCACCACCCCATTTATTTTGTTTCTTATGACATTCATGTCCCACGTTTCCTGCCAAGAATGCTAGTGGCTGTGCTACCCATTTTCTAGATCAGGCGGGTGCTGAGGCTGTCAGACACATCTGCCCGGGACTATACCGTCAACCCATGTTTTCCATTGAAATTTAACAAATAATACTAATAAATTGGAGCACAATCGCCTGCCTACTAGGCAGCACTACGGAGCCTTCTCTCCCCCCCCCCCAAAAAAACAGGCTGCTTTCCTCCACACACTGGGTAGAACAGCTAATTAAATGGATTCTGCAAGCAAGATTTATGCACACACCACAAGCCGTATCTTCTGCTCTGCTTACTTGGCCAGAAATGCTTCCTCCTCCTCCTCCCTCCTCCCTTCAGTTCTGGGGGCCGGCACTTCCACGTTCAGCACCCAGTCTTCACCCGAAGGTGCACCTTTCTCCTTTTCTCTGTAGCCAAGATGGCCATGTCTTCCGATTGCGGGTCACTGGGTGCCCCTTGCTGCAAATGGGTGGGGAGGAGGAGCCTCGCTGTGATGAGAAATAAGCTCGCGGGAGACCATATGCTTGTGAGGAGTTGTTGTCACACTGTCTGTGCCGTAGCAACATGCCAGGTTTCTACACAGACTCTATAAATAATGCAGCATCAGACAACTGGACTAAAAAGTCCCCCCTCCCCTCCTGGACCAAATCTCTTAATCAGATGCCCTCTTTAATAATACATATTTGGTGTCTGTTATTTTTGGATCCAGCTTTGTTTCCATGCTTTTCTGTTTTGCTTTTTAAATGTGCATGTGTGTCTGTAACATAGATACAACTATAGAGAAAGGCCTTAGTTTAGTGGCAGAACACCTGCTGGGCATCCAGAAGGCTCCCAGGTTCAATCTGTGCAGGCACTTATGACTACAACCTTCCACAATGTTTAATTGATGTCTGTTTTCAACTTTTTATGGCGTTTATGGTTTATTTGTATGGTTTTCGACACGGGTGGCACTGTGGTCTAAACCACTGAGCCTCTTGGGCTTGCTGATCAGAAGGTCGGCGATTTGAATCCCCGCGATGGGGTGAGCTCCTGTTGCTCGGTCCCAGCTCCTGCCAACCTAGCAGTTTGAAAGCACACCCAAAAGTGCAAGTAGATAAATAAGTACCACTCCGGTGGGAAGGTAAACGGCACTTCCGTGCACTGCTCGGGATTCGAACCGCCGACCTTCTGATCAGCAAGCCCAAGAGATAACCTTTGCAGATCACAATCTTTTGCCCCAGATGACCAAAAACATTCAGGAATCACTTTAACCACATTAGAGAACATCAGGTAAGGTGACAACAGAGCAGACACGTCTTGCCCATTGGACAGATGAGTCCATTGGCCCAACCACCCATTTTGTTCTATGCCAGGGATGCTGTTGCATTCATAAGACATCTTGGCCAAAGCTTCCATTTGCAAATGGATGGAATAAATCAAGGGTTTGGATTCCTCTCTGGGATCATCATTAACTGAGAAAATGAAAGGTAGCATCCTTGAGAGTGGCTCCTTGTAAATTCGAAACGGCAAAATTCAGTGGCTGAATCTGGGGGGAAAAGAGAGGATTAGATTACTAAAAGCCTTCTAACATGCTTAGTCCAACATGATATGAGCAGAGTGCTAAGAGGGCATCCCAACTGATACAGAAAGCAATTATTAATCTTAGGGCTTTGGGCAGTGAGCAACGTGATCAAAATTTATGCTTATCCACACCTAATTTGTGTAACCACAGGCCTCCCAGTAATAATTCCAATTATTTGCTTTTTAAAGGTCAACAATTAATACTGCACTTTCTTTGGAGTTCAGCCACGCTGTGTTTTTTGTTTTTAATTAAATAGATGCATGCATGGCACCTACCTAGCAAGGCAGATATAACCTGCTGGATCTAAGTACTCAGCACGGGGTTGGGGTGAGGGCAGGAGGACTAGTCAAGGCTCACAAAATGGTGAGTACTTCTTAATGGCTTCCCTTCAGGCAACTTAGTTTTGGAGTCCAGCACTGTGTATCCCATTTGCTGCTGCTGTTTTAGGATATTTACTAATTGCTTGTTATGCGCAGGTCTCTAAGTGACTTACAACATGCAGCTCATAAAAAGTATTTATTTATTGCATTTTTATTCCGCCTTTTCCTCCAGGGAGCTTAGGGTGGCTTGCATCATTCTCCTTCTCCCTCTTCCCCCTCTCCTCCTTCCTTTCCCTGGGTTCTTTTCTCCTTACTTCAGCTGTGCTACTAATAAAACTTTTAAAAGTAAATGAACTGTTCAGTTCAAATAGTATAATAACACCGCCTTTTGTTTTCCTAACGCTGAGGCTGAGTGCAGTTGGAACTGCTTGAAAAATAATGATGGATTGTTATGCTGCCATCTTGATGGGCTTGGCAGCTTTGATTAAACCATTTGTCTCTGTACAAGTTTTGACACCGTATAATTCAGCTCCCAAGAAAGCTGGAGGTGGTCCTTTTGCCTGTCTCTCAGCGGTAGATGCAGCTGGTGCAACATGCAATGGCTGAGGTGCCTAGTGGTACTTCTGCAGCTTTGCACACTTCGCCCTGGTGTTGAATTATCTGCACTGGCTACCTGTTAATGACTGAGAGCTTATCCAAACTTCCTCATGTCCTGCTGCTTCCCTCCACCCCTGGAAAAAGCAGAGTTTTCCCTGGGAAAGGAGGGGGGGGCAAAGAGAAAACGGCTTGGACCCATGCCTAGAAAATATGGTTCAAGTGGAAAACTATGCATGGAACAAGCAGAAGTGTGAACGAGCCCTTAGTTAGGCTTAAGGTTTTCACTGGTGACATTTAAAAGCCCTGAACAATTTGAGACCAAGATATACGGCAGGCTTCCTCTCTTGGTAAACAGCAAGCTGATCTTTACGCTTTCCCAAGGAAACTCTGCTGAATGGTTACTTGGTGAGAACACAGAAGTTGGCCTTCTTGGTGATTACCATGTTTCTCCAAAAATAAGGCACCACCTTACATTTATTTGTCCTCAAAAAAACACACTATGGCTTATTTTCAGGGGGTGTCTTATTCCCCGCCCTCCTCCTGCCGCGGCCGGCATTGCTGCTGCGCCTATCACTGTGTCTTATTTTCGGGGTATGTCTTATATTCCTTGAATGCTTAAAAATCCTGCTACGGCTTATTTTATGACTACATCTTAAAATAGGGGAAACAGGGTAGTACCCACCCTCCTGAATTCCCTACCCTGGGTAATTCATAAAATGGAGACAGTAATGACCTTGAAATGCCTCTTAAAAACGACCATGTTTAGCCAAGCTCTCTTGGACTCGTGATCCTTACATTTTTATTTTTGTTCTCTTCCCAGCTCAGTTCTATTTGTGATAATACATCTGGGTTTTGCTGCTCATCTAGGTCTTAGCAAAATTAGCTGAATACTACTGTTGTATTTTTATGTAAATCGCTGAGAGATTTTAATTATATTAAGTGATACAAACTTTTTATTTAAAAAATGAATAAATGCAAGGGGGCCTCTCTGGATTTCTCCCAAGGGATTGTATTGTGTTGTATTGTATTGTATTTCTTCTCCTCAAGGAGGCACATGTGGTTCTCCCCTTGCCAATTTCATCTTCACAACAGCCTTGTGAGGTAGGTTAAGCTGAGAGACAGTGACTAGCCAAGGTCGCCCAGTGAGCTTTGTGGCTGAGTGAGGATTTGAACCCAGGTCTCTTAAGTCCTAGTCAGACACTATAACCACTACACCACACTGTCTTTTACTAGTTTTGTATCTGGGTGAGGCATTTCCTCCTTTGTCTGCTTTTGCTTTTGGCAACCAACTTTGTCTGCTTTTGTGTGTGTGTGTGTGTGTGTGTGTGTGTGTGTGTGTGTGCTTAAAAAATAAATTCCTGCAGCATCTGGGTCCTAATTTGTTGGATGCTGTAGTGATAATGAGGTTTGCAAAACTGATATGTATTCGCCCCTTGACAGTACCTCTGGAAGTCAGAGCCAAATCATTGCTGGTAATGAGCTTGACAATGGCTTCACCTTCCCTCACTTGCACCCCAAATACATCATATCTTCCTCTTTAAATTACAGCAATGCACCTCTAGAGGCAAGCAAGAACTCACTTGTTTTTATTTTTTGTTGGACTCCATGTGTGTCTCCCTCCCAAACCTGAAACCTGTGTCGCATCTACAGGGCTTCATTTGAATATCTGCAGCCTTCCCCCCCTCCCTCCATCTTAAGACTCTTAGAACAGGGGTGTCAAACTCAAATTCATCGGGGGCCGCATCAGCAGTTTGGTCACCCTCAAAGGGCCGGTCCAAAGAGTGGACTATGTGTCCACTCTTTATTATCATAAATTATTGTCACTGCATTCAATGATTACTGTTTTTTGTAATGTAAGAAATAACTAGCTCTGAAAGCAGAAACATAGTCAGAATAATGCCAAGTAGATATTCAAATGTACAATTATTGTACAATTTATTGAAAAATGATTTTTGGTAACAGACAGTAATTTTTTAAAAAAACATACAAATATTGCCAAACACTGTTTATTACACATAATGGCAAACACAAGGCATTAACTTTTATTAACTTTTCTGACTAGATGGCTGACATCGTTTTCCTGAGGTCAGTCCATCGATGTCTGGCGTTAGGTCTTGTGCTGTAGCAATCCGCAAAACAGCATGGAGGTTTTCATCAGTGATGCGTGATCTGAGCTTGGTCTTGTTCAGATTCATGACTGAAAACATCTGTTCACATAGATAGGTGCTCCCAAACATGGACAGAACACGTGCAGCTTGAAGTCGGAGCTGTGGCATCAAAGCAGGGGGGAGGAGACGGTAAAAGTCGTCGACTGTCGCATCCTGGAACTTCGCTTTCAGGCTGCTGTTGCACTGAAGTTCTATTAATTCCATTTGAAGGTGATGTGGTGCACTGTCAACATCGATGTGGAAGGGATCGGCAAAGCTGGTAAAGGTTACGTTTTGTTCTTTAAAGTCAGAAAAGCGTCGATTGAATTCATCAATCAGCTGGTTCACTTTGGTACCCAATCGAGCACATGAAAAAGTACCTGGGAATGAGGTTGAGATGCTCTGGCAGGTAGGAAAGTGGGCAAGACTGTCTTTTTCAAGCTGTGACTTCCATAGGCGCAGTTTCACCTGGAAAGCTTTTATTGCCTCATACATTGAGGTTATGACTTGTTTGCGGCCCTGCAGCCTCAGATTCAGTTGGGCGAGATGCTCTGTTATGTCACACAACATGGCAAAATCGCACAGCCAGTTTGGATCTGACAGTTCTGACAAGGGCTTCCCTTTACTTTGCATAAAAAGAGTAATTTCTTCCAAAAGCTCAAAAAATCTCTTGAGAACGGTGCTCCTACTCAGCCACCTTACTTCTGTATGGTATGGCACATCTGTATGTTCCATGCCCACCTCCTTCAAAAATTGTTGGAACTGACGATGATTCAGACCCCGTGCACGCAGGAAATTCACTGTTTTCGTGACTGTGGACATTATGTGATCCAGTTGCAGAACCTTGCCACACAGAACTTCTTGGTGAATAATGCAGTGATAAGTTATCAGCGGCGTGTGGCAATTACTTTGTTTCAATTTCTCTTTTAACAGTCCAACCAAGCCATTTCTCTCTCCACACATTGCTGGAGCGCCATCAGTAGTAAGTGCCACCAACTTTTCCCAAGGTAATTTCATTTTATTTACGGATTCCTCCACTGCATTGAAGATGTCCCTCCCAGTTGTTGTCCCATACATGGAGACCACATCCAAGAGCTCCTCACTGACAGACAAGTCTTCCTTCACACCTCTTACAAAAATAGCTAGATGAGCTGTATCAGTATTGTCAGTGCTTTCATCAACAGCTAATGAAAATGCCAGATAACTGCATGCCTCTTCAGCCAACTTTGTTTTAAGATTACAGGCTAGGTCCCTGACTCGGTCTGTGATGGTGTTTCTTGACAAGCTGACATTGTTAAAAGCCTGTCTCTGCTCAGGGCACACCTGTTCACATACCTTCAGCATACACTGCTTTATAAATGCACCTTCTGAAAAGCACTTTGAAGCTCGCGCAATTTCTTCAGCGACAAGATAGCTGGCTTTCACAGCTGCATCATTTTTTGCTGTCATTTTTGCAAACATATTCCGTTGGGAATGCATGTTCCCTTTTAATTCTTGGGCCTTTTGTTGCTTTTCCTGGTGGCTAAGGTTAGCAAATTTGGCTCCATGTTTGGTCTCAAAGTGCCGGCGTAAATTGTATTCCTTCATCACTGCCACTGCCTCATAGCAAATAAGACATACCGGCTTGTCTCCATTAATCACAAACATGTATTCACTTTCCCATCTCTCCTGAAATTGCCTTCCCTCTGCATCAACTTTTCTTTTCCTGGACATTTTTGGGTTATTTGATTGTAGTTTATGGTCCTTATACCACTGTAAAGTGACACGGAAGTGGTCAGTATATCCAAAGTTTACCGCTCGGACTTTTAAGCAGAATAATAAGTAGACCCCCCCCCCTATCATAGAATCTTAGAGTTGGAAGAGACCACAAGGGCCATCCAGTCCAACCCCCTGCCAAGCAGGAAACACCATCAAAGCATTCTTGACATATGCCCGTCAAGCCTCTGCTTAAAGACCTCCAAAGAAGGAGACTCCACCACACTCCTTGGTAGTAAATTCCACTGCCGAACAGCTCTTACTGTCAGGAAGTTCTTCCTAATACTGTTGTGTTAGAAAAATCTGGAGTATAATGTCCAGATCTCACCCTCATCCTTCAAGCAACTCCACCAATGAGTCCAGCTGGCAAAACTTCACAGAAATTCACACAAGCATATAAATGTAACGAAACAGTTAGTGCTGGACTTCAGCTCCCATCTACAGACTGCTGTTAACGTGCATGAATATTAATACATGTTGTGCATAGTTATTTATGTGTTGCTTTGATCAAAAGTTGCATATAAGAAACAGAAGCCAACTAGAAGAATACAATACCCCTTTTAATTGTTACCATAACATTGTAACTTGCTCTTTGAAGATGAAACTGCCATTGTGTTATATATTAAGTTGCAAAAGAAGGCAATTTAATAAGTTCCAATGTATCATTGGAAACAATGAGCAAAGGAGAGAAATGTAGCAAACTGTCATTCCATATATTGGAAGGCTGAAAATATACTCCTAAAACTGATATATATTTGAAATCAGTAAGATGAAAATTATGCTTATTGATGGAGGAACAACCACAGGGTATTAGACTTCAACTTGTTTGCCCTTTGTTACCAAAAGCCACATTTCAGTATTGAAGAAACTCCAATAAAACAGCACAGTTAAAGTTCATAGGAAAGCTGAATGTGAATACTGGTGGGCACAGACTGACACCCTGGCATTTTGTTTTGTGCTGACCCCAAACATTCGAAAGACGTTTGATACATTCCTCACTTTTAATTGCATGCTATTGCTACACTGGTTTGAATTTTAGCCTATGTATCATCACATATTACCACACCACATTATTCCTTTAAATTAATTTCACATAAGCACTCAGATGCTGTATATTACTAGTAGCAAGGCAACAATCAGCTAATTGGCAAGGTTGCAAAGAAAGTTCTAAGTGACCAATTTGCTCCCACAAAATTTGCTCCCATAAGAAGGCTCTTACTGTAAGTATCTGAGACAAGATCACCCATCTCTTAATTTCATTGGATCTCTCCCACTATATTTTGCTCAATATATTCAAATTCAGGGGAACATAGAAAGCTGCCTTGTACCAAGTCAGACTATTGGTCCATCTATTCTAGCTCAATATCCACACTGACTGGCAGTAGCTCAGCCACAGAACTGGGCTCTTTGGTATGCAATGCACATGCTCCAACACTGAGCTACAGCCCTTCCCCATACCCTTTGATACAGATCGAAAGGAATCTTGATGAAGCTTACTTGGGAGTAAATTTACACATCAAAACTCCTTGAAAGGGTTTGCACAGAACCAATAAGAGGGATGGGTGGCAAAAAGCCTCAAAGGGGGGAAAAACATTTTAAAAGGAAGCCAGAGGGTCTTGGCTGATCTTATGGAAATGAAGTCTTTTAATGATCCTGTGACCAAATTAATGCAATTCGAAACCTGACCTCAGATAGACAGTTCCTGCACATGGAAGTTTTACTTTTAACAAACAATTGCCCCCCCCCCCAGATGTTGCACAGCAGAGAAAATAAATACCTCTGTGCCCTCAGGCTCAGGATGCTGCTTCTGGCTCCGCTTCAACTCCCGTGCCACCCCGGGAAAAAACTTTCAGCCACTAGCTGAATGGCAGAAATGGGCCACTAGCCAATGGCAGGAAGCAACCGGGAGCCCGCGGCAGCGGCAGAAGGTCCCCTTCCCCCGGCAGCTGTCTTCGATCAGCTGGGAAGCGGGTGCATGCGGGAGCGGTGGCCCGAGCGGCGGCGGCTGCAGCGATGGCGGCTGAAGCAGAAGCACCTAAGGACGAGGGCAGCTCCCACGTGGTCACTCCGAAGAAGTTCCAGTGGCGATCCAGATTCTGCAAAGGCGATCCGGATCCGATGAGGTGCAGGGGCGAAAAAGGACGATCTGGAGCCTGCCGCGCTTTTTTTAAGCCCTGCTAGCCCCGCCCCCAAGCTGGCCCTGTTGGCCAGCCCTGAGCGCAGCAGGTAAACGTGGAGCAGGGGGCCGGACCCGCCCCCTGCTCGCTGCATAGAGCGGGTCCCGCCCGCAAATTCCGGAAGCCTGGATGCAAGAAGAAACCAAAGAACTCTCCCACACCTCCCCAGAACCCACCTACCCCCACAGTTTTGCCCTGCAGTTTATGTGAGGAATCCGATCTGAGGAATCCACAGGCAAATGGGGGGTGGGAGGAATCAAAGCGCTTGAAACAACTGCTGTGATTGTGAGTGTCAACGGCCCCTGGCCGATGAAGCACAGAGGGGAGTGTCTCAAGATTTCTCTGGCTCCCTGCTTCCATCGCCCGCACAGCAGCATTTTACCAGACTGGAGCGGCGGCGGCGAGCGGCCGCGCGGGAGAGCGGCTGTGGCGGCGAGCGGCCGTGCGGGAGAGCGGCCGCGACGGCGATCGGCCACGCGGGAGAGCGGCTGCGGAGACGATCGGCCGCGCCGGCGATCGGCCGCGCGGGAGAGCGGCTGCGGAGACGATCGGCCGCGCCGGCGATCGGCCGCGCGGGAGAGCGGCTGCGGAGACGATCGGCCGTGCCGACGATCGGCCGCGCCGACGATCGGCCGCGCGGGAGAGCGGCTGCGCCGGCGAGCGGCCGCGCAGGAGAGCGGCCCGCTGGCGAGCGGCCGCGCGGGAGAGCGACCGCGCCGATGATTGGCCGCGCGGGAGAGCGGCCGCGCCGGCGATTGGCCGCGCAGGAGAGCGGCCCGCCGGCGAGTGGCCGCGCTGGCGATCGGCCGCGCCGGCGAGTGGCCACTCTCCCGTGCAGCCGCTCGCCGGCGGGCCGGCGGGCGGGCCAGCGGCGGGCCAGCGGCCGGCGGGTGGCGAGCGGCGAGCGGCGGGCCGCATTGCGAGGGCGGGCGGGCCGGATTAGGCCCGGGGGCCTTGGCTCTGACACCCGTGTCTTAGAAGATGCAGATTTGTGGCAGACAACCATTTCTCTCTTCCTGCCCCCAATTGTCATGTCTATAATTTAGCACAGAGGTGTTGCCCTCTAAGCTCCTTTTGTCTGGCCCTTGGGACTTTTCTGCACACCACATCTCTGCCACAACCATCACTGGTCCTGCTTTGCCCTGTCCTTGAATGATTTTGCTTGGCCTTGATCTCTGATAATGCCTCTCTTACTTGCTTGGATGGGGAATAGAGAGGGCTGTGCAAGTGCATGGATAGAAACTACTGCAGAAAGGTAAAATGCACATCTTTTTGTGCTTTGCCAACTCCCCAACAGCATCTGGAGTTTCATCAGAAGGGTAAAAGGGAAGAGGGGAAAATCCTGATCCAGTTGCTAGCTGGGTGAAGTGTTCTGGAGAACTCTATTAAGTTTGCATGCTGGTTTTTTGCATTGTTCCCCCCCCCCCTTTTTCCTTTTTGGTTGGCCTGATAAAGCCATTGCAATAATAATGGATTTTAGAAAGTGTGTGTGTGTGTGTGTGTGTGTGTGTGTGTGTGTGTGTGTGTTGGAGGGTCACTGGATGAGGATAATGTGATAGGACCATATCCTGAGTGGTGCTTGGCTGCTTTCTAGGCAAGCCAGGGGTTGCTTGAATGAGGCCTGTGAAATTATAAGAAAGAAGACACCTATTCTCGCTACCTCCTTCTCTGTTCCTCCATTTTACAGTAAGGTACTTGAGATGCAGAGAGGGACTTCTTGCCTACCGTAGCTGTGGCAGAGGCAGAATCTGAACCCAGATCATGGTCCAACACCCTCTCCTCCAGGTCAGCTAAGGTCAGGCATCCCCAAACTTTGGCCCTCCAGATGTTTTGGGCTACAGTTCCCATCTTCCCCAACCACTGGTCCTGTTAGCTAGGGATCATGGGAGTTGTAGGCCAAAACATATGGAGGGCCGCAGTTTGGGGATGCCTGGCTAAGGTCATAAGAACCTTGGAAGAGCCTGCTAGATCAAGTTAGTGGCCAACCTGGTCCAGCATCCGGTTCTCACGGGGCCAATAGGATGCCCCAAAGGGAAACCTACAAGCAGGACCTGAGCATGAGAGCAACCCTTCTCTCCTATGGTTTCCAGCAACTGGTATTCAGAAGAGTTTCTGCCCCCAGCTGTGGAGGCAAAGCATAGCCATTGCGGCTTGTAGCTAGTGATAGCCATTGATAGTATTCATCTGTGTAGTTGTGTTTCCTGAAAGTTGTGTCGCTGTTAGATTTTGTTACCCACCCTTCTCCAGCCAGTGCCAACAACAATTAAAAAATCAGTGACAAAAAGTTAAAACAGATTAAAGTCCCAGGAATAGGAGGGGCCCTGAAAACGCACCTCTCAAGCGTCAAGCCAGGGTAAAAGAGCAGTATAAGCATACCATCCAACTTTTTCAGACACAAAACCGGGGCGCACGTCTTCCGGGGCACACTCCCAGGCAAGTCATATGACCAGTGCCGAGATCTCACCCTGAAAAAGCACTTTTTTCTGGGCAAGAGCACAGTATGAAATCGAAACACCTAAAGTGGCTGCTGCAATCTCACGCGAAAAAAGGGGGTGTCCTGTTCTTACCGGGGCAACTGGCAGGTATGGTATAGTGTAGGTGCCAGATGAGAGGGAGTTCAGGAACTTTGGGGGCTGCCACAGAAAATGTCCTCCTTGTCCTGTGGCACCACCATCCTGAACTTCTGTGGGCGATGGAACAACCAAGAGGGTATCTACCCTCCGCTGACCAGAGCCAGCCTTTTAGTTATTTGGGGCCTAAATCATTTGAGATTTAAGTACAGAACTAACTAAGTGCCTTACAATGAGCACAGAAATGAACTGGCAGCAAGACACTGCTGCTTTTAAACTGTATATCAGGCTAACTTGCCCTAAATCCAGGTATGAAGCTATAATAGGAAGTGTGGCAGGTTAGCCTGACACAGAATCAAGCAATGCATTGGAATAGACTTGGTTTCTATGTTACGAATCTTCCGTTTAGGTTGGTGGTTGTTCTCAGGTTGAATAGTTTGGGAGTGTGTGTGTGTGCATTTCATCACTTTCCAAGTGATGGCTGTGAAATAAGATGTCGGTCTCAACCCACTGTGCCTTGACTTTTTAAGAAGGCCGGGATATCCATGGTGCAGAAGGGCAGACCAAAATAACCCGGAAACATGTATGTTCCTCATCTTCTCCTTCAGGGCGTCAGGCGCTCTCAGGCATGGAAATGAAACTGGGAGCAAGGGGTATCAGAGATCATTCTTGGGCAGAACCACAGTATCCATTTAAAGCACATGGCTTTCCCCAAAGAACCCTGGGAGCTGTAGTTTATGAGTGCTGAGGAGCATAGCTCTGTGAGGAGTGAACTACAGATCCCAGGATTCTGTCAGGGATGTTATCTATTTAAATGGATCGTTTGGATCTACCTCTTGTATGCTTCTTCCCAGCGGCTGATTATTCTGATCCCATATAGTCACAGCTCAAAGCAGCTTCTTGCAAACAGAGACCCTCTGGATGTTTTGGTCTTCAACTCCTAGAGTTCCCTGTGGAGAGGAATTGACTGTGGAAACCACTCTGGGAGCTATAGCTTGAGCGGGGGGGGGGGGGGGAATGGGGGGGGGTCTCCTAACAAATCTCAGCACATTCTTTAACAAACTGCAGCTCCCAGAATTCTTTGGGGGGAAGCCATGACTGTTTAAAGTGGTATCATAGTGCTTTAAAGATATTGAGTAAAGGTGACCTGAGTCTAGTCTTCCAAGGAGCTAGTGGTTTGATCACAAATCCTTTGCTACTTTAAATTGTTTTTTGAACCAAAACATTTCCTCCTGCTTAGTTAAGACATGCTTATTTAATCTAACTTTTCATTAGCCTTATATAGTTTTCCCCTCTCCAAACTCTGATTATTTTAATCATCCGTTGTGCTGTCTAATTAATTTCTCCCCTCATCTTGTGTTTTTGTTTCATTGATGAATTTGTTTTCGTCGCAAGGGCTGAATCTTTTAGCAGAAAAGGAGGATATAAACAAACAAAAATGGTTCTTTTTTCTAAAGATGCCGCCGATATCCAAACGTCTTCTTCCAAAACACTATTTGCAATGGCCCGACCTGCTTCCTCCCTCCCTTCCCCCCTTCCAGTTGGTTGTGACTCCCAGATCCATTATAGGCAATTTGGGATGAAGAATATCTCATGGCAGTGAAGGGCTCATTAATCAGCCTCCGTGTTCTTTCTGACAGCTCGACAAAGAAGGAAATTAAATTCCTGAACTTCGTTCGGCAGAATCTGGTGGTCACAACACTTTCCCTGAGTTTCATTTCCAAGGAAGTGAGTCTGGGTGTCTTTGCCCTGCCCGGTCTCAGTTGAGGCTCCCAGGGAAGGCAGAATTGAAATAGTCAGGGCAGGCTATGCAAGAGTGCAACAGGTGAGGAAAAGCCTGAGCTGTCAGGACCTTGGACAGATCACTGTGGCTAGAGCTGGCTGGAACTTGCCCAAGGAGAGCTGTTGTCTCAGTGGTGCGCAGAGGCCTCCAGAGGCCATCTGAAGGCCATCTGGCCTGGGCCTGTGGTTAACCCTTGGAGGAAATGATTGTGCTTCACAAAGGGCCACTGCGTGACTCTCCAGCCGCTGGCTCCTGTCAGGTGGAAGTGGTGAGGACCACATCAGGGGTGCTTGTGTGTGGCTCCCTCTGACGGGTCAGGTGAAGCCACATTCTCCGGCTGAGAAGATCCTGGAGTGGAGAACATGGCAGTGCGTTCCTGAACAGGAGTAATATCCAATGTTCTTTCCAGATTTTGAGCTCAAAGACTGTTAGAAAAGGTTGCTTTGGGCTAAAAGGCTGTTCTATGTGTAAACAAGGTGGAGCAAGCTTGTTTTCTGTTGCTCCAGGGGGTAGGACCCAAACAAGTGGGTCAAAATTACGAAAAATGAGATTCTGACTAAACATTAGGAAGAATTTTCTGACAGTAAGTGCTGCTTGACAGTGAAACAGACTACCTTGGAAGGTGGTGGACTCTCTTTCTTTGGAGGTTTTTAAACAGAGGTTGGGGAGGACCTATGTCAGGGGTTCTTTAGCTGTGATTCCTGCATTGTAGGGAGTTGGGCTAGATGACCCATTGAATCCTTTCCATTGCTATGATTCTGTGATTCTATGGTTCCTTGATTCTATGAAATCAGCACACGCACCTCCCAGGGTTTGTCCTCTGGTCATTCCTGCATCCCTGTTGCATTCTTTATCTTTTCTCCATCTCCCCCTTCCTCTCCCACCTCACAATTTAATGCCACTGTTGATACTATCCCAAAGTCATTTCACGGTTTGAGATTTTAGTTCAGTTTTTTCTTCTTCACAGTTTTCATACGAGGTGATTTTTCAGCCTCCTCCAGTCCGCCGGGATAGTTTTCAGTTTAAATGCTGAGACACAGACAGTCTGTGAGGAAGCTGAGCTGTTTTGAGAGTCATTAAAGGCAACTCTCAAAACTGAAAACATAAAGTTCTGCCTGTTTTTAAAATTACATTTTAAAATAACTTCACGTGTATTAAAAAAAGAGGAAACACATTGTGGGTATCACATAAAAACCCAACAAACTTTTGAACTCATTTCTGTAAGTCTGTAAGAAGATTCAGTGAATCATATAACTGCAGAGTTGGAAGGGTCCTGAAAGGATCACCTTGTCCAGCCCCCTGCAGTGCAGGAATCACAGCTAAAGAATCTCTGATCCGTGGCCTCTGTTTAAAACCCTGCAATGAAGCAGAGTCCACCTTCTGAAGGAGTCCGTCCACTGTCGAACAGCTCTGACTGTCAGAATCACCTTCCTTGAGTCAAAATCACCTTCCTTGGAATTGGATTCCATTGGTTCAGGTCCTAGCCTCCGGAGTAGCAGAAAACAAGATTGCTCTATCTTTCATGTGATGACAGCCCTTCAGATATTTGAAGACGGCTGTCATATCACCTCTCAGTTGTCTCTTCTCCAGGCTAAACATTCCCAATTCCCTCAACCGTTCTTCATAAGGTTTGGTTTCCAGACTCTTGATCCTCTTGGTCACCTTCCTCTGCACACCTTCCAGACCTGATCAAAAGTCCAGCTTCTCTAGTACCTTCCTTCCCTCAGTGGCCAATCAGATGCCTTCAGGAAGCCCATAAGCAGGGCACAAAAGCAAGTATTCAAAGGCAGACTGCCTTTAGAGCTGGGACTTCCATGCTGCCTCCCTTACCCATAGCTGTTGATAGAAGTGCCATCTCCTTCTCCTTCCATGAGTTTGTATAGGTTTTCCCCTTGAAGCCACCCAGGTTAGGGCTCACCACCATGTCTTGCGGCAGCGAATTCCATAAGATAATCCTATGTTGTGCGTGATGGAGTTGAAATTAAAAGAGATCCCACGTTCAATACATGGGCCCCTGCAAAAGTTTCAGTGGGGACAAGCTGCTTCTTTTCCAGTTGGTGAGTGTCCTTTAGCCTGTTGCTGAAATCCTGCAACTTTCCACTATGCATATGTTCCAGGACTTATTCTTGTGTGTGTGTGTGTGTGTGTGTGTGTTTTGTTGCACTACAGTACAATGCTGCAGTATTGGAGAAGCATTGCAGCACAATTTATAAAGCAGAATGTTGTGTGGATGGAATGTTGAGTGAACAGTTCAGCACAAATGCACCCCAGTACACAGTAACATATTGCAAGACACCTGCCTTACTCCCCTCCCCCACACAAAAAAAGCCAGCCTGGAGGGGTCCCTAGTGAGATGGGGGATTTGGTCTCTACAGTCTCTACAGGCAGGCGCTGGTTTGCTTTCTTGCCTGCCTTCTCCTTACTCAGCAAATATGCCCACAGAGAGCACTCTTAAAACTAATGGAGCCTGCAAACGTCAGCGTTGCAACTCTTGCTCACATCGTGGTCCAGTGGGGCTTTGCTCTGGGCTTCCTCGTTCTGTTCCTTTTGCCTTTAAACATTTAATTCTAATTGGCACAAAGTGTTTAAATATGTATGCATTGGCTTGCCAAATGTAGGGTGGTACTAATTAGTTATAATCCAATTGCTGCCAGCTCCACTGTTAATTAAGCTTTTCTGGGCATGATGCACTCACCACCTCCATTTCATAGCAGCCGTTGCTATATATGTATATATATCTGCCTACACTTTTGTTGCTGGTTGAGTAGTTTTCGCTGTTGTTTGGATGCTGCTGAGAATCGGCCGGGGGGGGGGGATATATAAGCATCTCTTCTCCCTTTGAATAATAGGAATACAGGGATGGGTGTATCTGTCAGTGTTGATTTCTCTCTGTTTCTTGTTTTTCCATTCTTAATTTCCGTTCCCAGCTTTTCTGCAGAAGCTTGCCTTTAAAAAAAGTAAGATCTCATGAAAATTCTTTTTTGTTTTGCTGCTCATTTCTCCAAATATACACATTTGGGTGTGGAATTTTGCCTAATATACTCATTCTTTCAAGCAGTTTCTCCTACTGAGCTGAACCCAAGGGTACGAAAGCTGCTTGTGGATGTGATATCAGAGCCTTTGTCTATAATCTTTGCGAATGCTTGAAGAACAGGTGAAGTCTCTGTGGACTGGAGGCAGAAAAATGTCTCCATTTTCATAAAGGTGGTGGTGGGGAGGAGGAGTCAGTGGCGTAGCAAGCTGCTCGAGTGCCCCGGGGTGGTCACACATGCAGTGCATGGGCAAACTGCCCAGGGGAGGTGGGGCACCCCTCCCAGTTGCCCTCCTGGTGCTGAACCCTGCACTGCTTTTTCAAGCAGTACTGGGCTTGCTGGAGGGCGGCCACAGCAGCTGGGGTGCCCTGCAGGCCACGGGCCACCCTATGGAAGCTGCTGCCCTATGTAAACCGCCCCCCCTTAACTACGCTACCAAGGTAACTACTGGTGAGCTTGACAGCACTACCAGGAAAGGTCCTAGAGATAAACAGTCGGTCTGTGAGCACTTAGAAAAGCATGAATTTTTCAAAACCAAGTCATGCGAGGCAAATCACCCATGATATTCTTGTGGAGAAACCGGTAAAGTGTGGGCTGGATAACGTGACTGTTAGGTGAATTTGTAGCTGACCTAACCCAAAGAGTGCTCATTCTTCCTCGTCATCCTGGAAAAAAGTGACAAGCAGGTTGCTGCGGGGTTCTCTTCTGAGACGGTTGTTCAACATCTTTATAAACAACTTTATAAAGAAAGGTATTTGCAGGTGACACCAAAGCGAGTGTTTGAGACAGAATCAGGATTCAAGATTGCTTCAACAGATTGGAGAAATGGGCTCAAACTAACAAAATGAATTTCCATAGGGACAAATGTCAGGTTCGACACATAGGCAGGAAGAACCAGCTGCACAAATATATGAAGGGGGACATGTGGCTCGCCAGTAGTACACGTGAAAAGAATCTAGGAGTCTTAGTAGGTTAACATGAGTCAACACTGTGATGTAGCAGCAAAAAAAGACACTTCTTTTCTAGACTGCATCAACAGAAGAAAGTGCAAATGGCAGCCCTTTTATCATCTCCCAGATGTCACTAACTAGATTCCAGCTGGAGAGCTCCATCTCCCAGTCAGCATTTTGCTCCTGCTGTTGGATCACTTAGTTGCAGAGTGTGGTGGAGATTTACACTGTTAATGTTCATCCCTACTCTCCTTAACGTTGTTGTTGTTGTTGTTGTTGTTGTTGTTTAGTCGTTTAGTTGTGTCTGACTCTTCGTGACCTCATGGACCAGCGCACACCAGGCACTCCTGTCTTCCACTGCCTCCCGCAGTTTGGTCAGACTCATGTTGGTGGCTTCGAGAACACTGTCCAACCATCTCGTCCTCTGTCGTCCCTTTCTCCTTGTGCCCTCCATCTTTCCCAACATCAGGGTCTTTTCCAGGGAGTCTTCTTTTCTCATGAGGTGGCCAAAGTACTGGAGCCTCAGCTTCAGGATCTGTCCTTCCAGTGAGCACTCAGGGCTGATTTCCTTAAGAATGGATAGGTTTGATCTTCTTGCAGTCAGAGAGTTTCGAGGCTGATGTGATTAAACAGGCTTTGATGTTGAGGAGTCCTTATGTTTACTGCTAAAGAGATAAATGTGTTCATGAGTTCCATAAAGCTGTGATGTTTACAGGGAAAGGATGGAAACTCACAGAGCCCAGGGTTGTGTGTGTGTTGCCTAGGAAGCTTCTACTCCTATTGTGTGGTTGTGTCCTGTGTGCAAAATGGGAGCCACTTGGGATTTCAAGGTTTCCGGAAGAGGGGTCCCTGTGCCCACCAGCTTCTCTTTCTATACCAAGGTATGGCTTAATTCCCATTGCTTCCCCCTGACCCAGACCACCTTGTAAGTATTTCTGGCCTAGGCAGTTTTGGGCTTCATGAACAGAAGTATAGTGTCCAGGCCAAGGGAAGGGATAGTACCACTCTAGTCTGCCTTGGTCAGACCCCACCTGGAATACTGTGTCCAGTTCTTAGCACCACAGTTTAAGAAGGCTATTGACAAGCTGAAAGGTATGCAATAGGAGAGCGGCTGAGATGATCAAAGGTCTGGAAACCAAGCCTGATAAGGAACGGCTGAAGGAGTTGGGAATGTTTAACCTGGAGAAGAAAAGACTGAGAGGTGATAGGATAGCCATTTTCAAATATCTAAAGGGCTGTCATATGGAAGGTGGAACAAGCTTGTTTTCAAATTACAGTACAAGAAAGGAGATTCTGGCAGTATGAAGAATCTAATGCTAAGTCCTGTTTGACAGTGGAATAGACTCCCTCAGAAGGTGGTGGTCTCTCCTTCCTTCGAGGTTTTTAAGCAGAATTTGGATGGATATCTTTCACTGATTCTTTAGCTTTGATTCATGCATTGCGGGGAGTTGGACTAGATTAACCTTTGGGGTACCTTCTAATTCTATGATTCTATTATTTCCACACAAGGTTTTGGTAGCTTCATTAACTATGAACCCCCCAAATTGGGATCTCCTCCAAACCGGTGCCAAAGTTTTGCACCATTTTGCAGCGAAAACCCTGTGCCCCAAAGTGAGTATATGACACACAAACTGTGGGTCATAGGTATGCCCCCCCCCAAACCCAAGGTTGTCTATTTTGCTTTGAGCATTTTTGGGGTGGAGGAAGCAAGATGTGAGGTTTTCTGTGCAAAGGGGTGCAAAACTAGTGCAAAAGTTTGCCACTACCTTGGAGTGAATCAGGCAATGTTGGGTTTTCGGGTGACAACCACGAAGCCCAGTTTGATGCAAAACGCAGGGTTTGTGGTACAAAGTGAATGCAAAATGAGTGCAAAACATTGGCACCAGTTTTTTTGGAGGGGGGAACCCCAAATTTCAAGGTTCACAGATAACAAAGATGGTTTTGGTCTCTTCAGAGCTGGCAACTGGACTTATTTGTGTGTGTGTCTCGGATCTTCTCCTGATGCCTCTGCCTGCCAGCCAGCCTGTTCACTGCCCCCCCCCTCCTGTCTCCATTACTGCCAAATCCTCATTCCAATCCCCCTTCAGGCAAACTTCTCAGCTGAGCTCCCAGCTCACAAATTGCTTCTAGATAGACTACCAGCTGTACCTATCCTCCCAATTTCTCAACACTTTTCTTCCTGGGGGATAATGGACTTGTTTTTCTGCCTTGTTCTCAGGATGCTTGAGGATTTCTTTATAATTGGGGGGAGGGTCTGTGGTTTGAGGGTGCACCTTATTGCTATGGGGTGGGCAATGGTGAGGTGTGTTGGCTTCCCAGTAAACTCTGCAATGTCCCTGCCTACTCACCCCTCCTGATCTGTAAAAGCCCCTTGGGAAGGAGAGTTTATCTTCTGCCTGTGGCCTGTGCTTTAGTTGAGCATCCAGGAAAGCTGCATTCCAGATCCCTGGTGATCTGGAATCCATGGTGCACATTTGTTTGTGCAATGTAAGAAAAGTCCCTTGCAAACACCTCAAAAGGAAAGTCAGCATGTTGCGAAAGCCACCACATTCTGAGTGCAGATAATTATATCTGGATGCTATCTTTTGATAGCATCTTGAGAGTCCCATGGACTGCAAGAAGATCAAACCTATCCATTCTTAAGGAAATCAGCCCTGAGTGCTCACTGGAAGGACAGGTCCTGAAACTGAGGCTCCAATACTTTGGCCACATCATGAGAAGAGAAGATTCCCTGGAAAAGACCCTGATGCTGGGAAAGATTGAGGGCACAAGGAGAAGGGGACAACAGAGGACGAGATGGTTGGGACAGTGTTCTCAAAGCTATCAACATGAGTCTGAGCAAACTGCGGGAGGCAGTGGAAGACAGGAGTGCCTGGTGTGCTCTGGTCCATGGGGTCACGAAGAGGCGGACATGACAAAATGACTAAACAACAACAAAATCCTTTGATTGTGCTGATTGTGGTTCATTCTAGAGGTGGGATGGATGAATTTGTCAATTTCAGCTTCTCATTTTTTCCAACCTTAAATTCAGTTCCCCGGATTTTCATGCTGGTGAAAGCATTTCTCCTAAAAAAGTTCTGACCAATGTGCATAGTTTTGCAAGCAGTTTTCCCTGATAAAATTCATTTTTGCATGTTATTTTCACCACCATATCCCATTGCCCTAATATTGCATGTTTGCACACAGTGGCTGGTTAATTCATTGGGGACCTGTGTTGCAAAATGTGAAGTGTGGGTTATCAAAGAGAGCTGCGTTTAGGCTGGTTTGGGAAGTGTGGGTGAGGTAGCTTCTCATTAAAATGCAAACAAACTCAATCCTCTCGGTCCTCCCTCCTCCCAGTGGCTTCTGTCACAGCCAGCTGTGGGCTGCTGTGGTGCACAAAGGAGCTGTATTTATGATGCTCTTGCTGGAGGGAGCAGGTGTGCTTCTTTCCGGCGCTATCTCTCTAGCACCTGAGGGGCCCCTTTTCTATTCTTGGCCAAATTGCTACAGAAATACA
This sequence comes from Zootoca vivipara, assembly GCF_963506605.1. Classification (NCBI taxonomy): domain Eukaryota; kingdom Metazoa; phylum Chordata; class Lepidosauria; order Squamata; family Lacertidae; genus Zootoca; species Zootoca vivipara. The sequence goes on along the minus strand of NC_083289.1, from coordinate 30,450,593 downwards.
GTAGTTAGTATGTGACTTTTTCCTCATGCACTTTCATTCAAAGCAACAATGGGAAAGATTATCTGAAATGGAAAGGGAGAGAGGAGGATTTGGGCTCCATCAGCGTGCAAGTTAAAGAATAAAGAGTGCTCTCTGCCACTTTGGAGGAGGGTGTCGGGGACCAAACTGATTGCAGACAGCAGAGATTCTTCATCCTGCCTCCTACTCAGCCACCTTTAATGATGCCCCAAATGCACCACTTCTCCTTCCTTGCTTTTGTGCAGCCTCAGATTGCTGGTTCTTCGGTAACTTTCTCTGCTCTTAAGAAAGTTCAGTATGTGACTCAGGAATTAATAGCGGGCCTTCCATAAATTGCAGGGAGGGGAGCAGCTTCGTTAATTAAACCAACATCGTTTGAAAGGGCAGAGATGTCATAATTAGTCTTAACAAGCCTGAACGATGGCATCAGACAGATCTGCTTGATATGTAAATGTCTGTAGTTTCAAATCTCTCTCTCTCTCTCCTTACTCTTAATGTGTTCTATCTCAAAGTTATGGTGCTTGACTTTGTCCTTGAACACCTTCAAGTCAGGATGAGCTTTCTGACAGTAAGAGTTGTGGAACCAACTCCCACAAGAGGTTGTGGACTCTCCTTCCTTGCAGGCTTTTAAGCAGAGTTTGGAGGGCCATCTATCATGTATGATCTAGTTGAGATTCCTGCATTGCAGGGTGTTGGAATAAATGACCCTTGGTGTCCCTTCCAACTCTACAATTCTATGATTCTAAGTCTTTCATTGATGCAGGGAAAGTTCTCCAAGTGAACAGGCCCTCGTTCTACATCTGACTCTCTTTTAATGGATCTCACCCTGAAGATGCAACAGGGGCACTGAAGGCTCAAAGACATGCAGTGATCAAAAGCCTTCCCAAAGCAGGGAAGCTAACTGAACAGGTGTTTGTGGGGTGTGAGCACAATGCAGTTGGGATCTAGGGGATTTGGGTAAATGATTCCGCAGGAAAGGTTGGCTGCCTTTTGTACATCCGCTGCATAAATTGGTATCCTGGTATAGAATTTAGCAAGCAAACAGTGCAATCTTAACCATGTCGACTCGGAATTACCGTGTTTCCCCCTTTTTAAGACGTAGTCATAATATAAGCCATGGCAGGATTTGAAAGCTTTTGTAAAATTTAAGCCATACCCTGAAAATAAGCCATGCCGCCGCCTGCCAGCGCTGGGCATGGGAGAGAGCAGGAGACTGATCAGCCACTGCGGCATCGCGCTGCCAGAGACTCGCAGCCACTGAGGAGCTCGCGGCACTGGGGCTTGAGGGCGGCTCTCGCCTTGCCGCCCTTTCTCCCGCTCCCGGGGGAGACGCGGCTTCCATCCCCCGTTGCCAAGGAAATGGCCCAGGGGAGAGACGCCAGAGCGGAGGTGCCGCCCGGCTGTTGCCACCGCCGAAAACGGCAATGCTTAGGGCCGCCTCCTCCTCGCGCGAGATGAAGTAAGGCCCCTCGAGCGGTCCAGGGCTCGCTTCCGAATGCGCAGGGATAGGGCTGCGCCATTAAACTGCTTGCAAACTCCTTGGAAAAAAGAAACGTGTCCTGCAGAGCCCAGATCAAGGAGGTGGCCTGCGGGGTTGTCGCCGCTCAGCACCGCGCAGAGCGCCGGATTAAGGAGCCGGTCTGCAGAGTCGGCGCCCAGCAGCGCGGCGCTGGATTGGGGAGGCGGTGCTTCGTGCGGAGCTGCTGGGCACCGACCCTGCAGACCGGCTCCTCGATCCGGTGCTCTGGGCGGTGCTTCTGGGCGCCGACCCGGCAGGCCACCGGATCGAGGAGCCGGTCTGCAGGGTCGGCGCCCAGCAGCTCCGCACGAAGCACCGCCTCCCCAATCCAGCGCCGCGCTGCTGGGCACCGACTCTGCAGACCAGCTCCTTAATCCGGCGCTCTGCGCGGTGCTGAGCGGCGACAACCCCGCAGGCCACCTCCTTGATCTGGGCTCTGCAGGACACGTTTCTTTTTTCCAAGGAGTTTGCAAGCAGTTTAATGGCGCAGCCCTATCCCTGCGCATTCGGAAGCGAGCCCTGGACCGCTCGAGGGGCCTTACTTCATCTCGCGCGAGGAGGAGGCGGCCCTAAGCATTGCCGTTTTCGGCGGTGGCAACAGCCGGGCGGCCCCTCCGCTCTGGCGTCTCTCCCCTGGGCCATTTCCTTGGCAACGGGGGATGGAAGCCGTGTCTCCCCCTGGAGCGGGAGAAAGGGCGGCAAGGCGAGAGCCGCCCTCAAGCCCCAGTGCCGCGAGCTCCTCAGTGGCTGCGAGTCTCTGGCAGCGCGATGCCGCAGTGGCTGATCAGTCTCCTGCTCTCTCCGATGCCCAGTGCCAGCGCAGCTGGGCGCCAACCCGGCAGGCCGCCTCCAGCAGCAGCAACGTGGCAGAAGGAGAAGGAGGCTTGCTGCACGTCCTGAGCCCTGAGTCCGTGGGACCCAGCAGCAGCAACGTGTACAGTATTTTTTTTTTTTTAAAAAAGACACCCCCCGAAAATAAGCCATAGGCTTGTTTTCTTGGGTAAAATAAATATAAGACGGTGTCTTAAAATGTGGGAAACACGGTATGTCCAGGTGAATTCAGTGGGTTTTACTCTAGGAAAAGTAAGGTTAGCATTTCAGCCTAACTGTGTCATTATTATTTTTTAATTTTCTCAAGTTTCTAGCCTTTAGGACATACAAACTTTAAAACACATGAACAGTGTATTGTGAAATTTGGGGGCATCATAATGTGGCTGAGCAGCATCCCCAGTGCTCCAGGAGGGACAGGGCTATGTAGCTGCTCCCCCCCCCAATGGCTACTGGAAACAGAAAGTACATATTTGCATAATCCCAATATTGGAATTTTGCTTTTCTAGGCTCAGAGTCTGGGTCACTTGGATTTGATTTGAAGCATCATAGTGTGATTTGAAGAGCTCTGATTTGAAGCATCAGAGTGTGAGACCTTCTGCACAAAATCACAGAATTGTAGGGTTGGAAGGAACCCCCAGGGGTCATCTAGCCCAACCCCCTGCAATGCAAGAATCATAGCTGACAGGTGGCCATCCAAGCTCTGTTTAAAAACCTCCAAAGGAGGGGCATCCACCACCTTCTGAGGGAGTCCGCCCCGCAGTCAAACAGCTCTTGCCACCAGAAAGTTCTTCTTCATATTTAGCACAACACCGTATTTCTAATAATAATAATAATAATAATAATAATAATAATAATAATAATATTAATAATAATAATAATATAATTTATTCTTTATACCCCGCCCATCTGGCTGGGTTTCCCCAGCCACTCTTGAAGCCGAGAGTCTGTTCTGTCCATGTCTGCAGGGCGGGGAATTCAACTTGTATCCCTTGCTGTCGAACCCTAGACACTGTTAACATTTATCCTGCATTTAACCACCCCCTGGTTATTACCTCCTCCCACATGCAGTTAGTTCTCTGCCATCTTTGCCTCCACTCTCTGCCCTGTGAAATCTTATCTGCCTTTCAGTTTCCCAACACTCCCTGAAACGTTCCTAATGCGGCTGCTGCGTTCTCCGTGTCTCCGATGGAGCTGCACCTTGAGGCAGCCATTTCCACGCAACGCAGATGAGGGCCCTTGAGAGCCCTCTGCACACAGGCACACACACCCACACACCCCGCCGGACTGTGTAGAATTGTGATCTGTGTCTCCTCCGAGGAACGAAGAAGCCGCCAGGTGATGGGCTGGGTTCGACTTGACGGTTCTGCTCTTCCCAGGCTGGCTCATGCAAGAAGCGTTTGCAAGCCAGAGCTGTCTGCAGGGGGATCTGTATTGGCAGATGTGTGAGGAGACGAGTGAAAGCAGCAACACACAGCAAGTGCTAAGGAATAGGCAGTGAGCCAGGATAAATTCTCTCCATTGCAGAACAGAGCAGCTAGTCAGCACCTGCCGCCAACACCGGGTCCTTCTCTTTCCTCACCTACCAAAGAAGTGGTTGTGTGGGAAAGGGAAGGGGTTTGGGGCTGCCAAACAGCCACAGGAGAAGAGCTATAGTTTCAAATTGGATGGGGGACCATGCCTTGCAGCAGGGTTGGACTAGATGACCCTTGGGGTCCCTTCCAACTCTACGATTCTATGACCCTATGACAAGCTGCCTTAGGCAGAGTTCAGTCCATGATTCCATCTAGGGTGGTACTGTCTGCACTGGTTTGGCGGTGCAGCTCCCCAGTGTTGCAGGCAGCAAGCCCTGATAAGGTTCTAGTCCTCGTGGTTCTGAATGAAGGGTTTTGTTTACAAAGGAAGCTGCCTTGTATCAAGTCAGACCCTTGGTCCATCTTGCACAGCGAAGACAACACTGACTGGCAGCAGCTCTCTAGGGCAGGGCTTTTGAAGGCTTGCGTGGACATGCTTGCTGGTCGAACCTGGTGGGCGAGAGGGGTTAGCGCAGAATAACTGCCCCATGGGTCAGAGTCATGGGCGACCGCAGGGATTCTTCCAGTGAGGAAGCAAAGCAAAGGTTAGAGCAGGCATCCCCAAACTTCGGCCCTCCAGATGTTTTGGACTACAATTCCCATCATCCCTGACCACTGGTCCTCTTAGCTAGGGATCATGGGAGTTGTAGGCCAAAACATCTGGAGGGCCGCAGTTTGGGGATGGCTGGGTTAGAGTGTTGGACTTAGACCTGGAGACCAGGGTTCAAATCCCTGCTCTGTCATGAAGCTCAGTGAGTTACCTTGGCCCAGCCATTTACTCCCTGCCTAACCTACCTCACAGGGAGGCTTCCGGTTGACCGCGCCATCTTGCTCAGACGGGGGTCCGTTCAGCGGAGCGGACCTCGGCGCTTCAAAGGTGGAGGGAATCGCTCCAGCGAAGCGAAACCTCCTTAAAAGCCCCAAATCGAGCTTTTTGGGGACAGATTTTGCCTGGCGGCGCCAAAAGCGGGCTCTCTCCTCCCCGGATCGGCTTTGTTTAAGCCCCCGAGAGCGAGGAGGTGAACCGCGGCGGACAGGCTGACACTGCTGCTCTGAGAGCGTGAAGCTGCGTGTCTGGGAAGTGGAGGCGGCCAATTCTTCCAAGAATATTCAGCAAATGAATAGACTGTGAGTAATTTGGACTGTTTGGAATTTAAATTAAGGCAATAATTTGGACCTGGGAGAGAGGGGGAAAAGAGGAAGCCACCCCCCCCCACGGTAACATAAGAGACAGTAAACAGAAACCCGAAGCCGTAAATAGAAGATTTTAACTTAAAAGGATCCCTCAGAGGCATCAAAGAGAATCTCCCCTAAATGCAGGGTAAAAGGGGAGAGAGACTGTGGTTGTGATTGCCCTGCAGAAAGAGGTTAAGACTAAGAAAGACCTTTCTTTTCCTCGGGAGCCGGCAGCCCAGACAACCCAGTGAGCTGATCAGGATTTATAAGTCAAATTTTATTTCTATCTTTATTTCTGGACTTTCAGGAAATTCCTTTTTGGTCTATATGCTTTTGAAATGTGAGTTCGAACTTTATTTTTAAAAAAGACTTGAAGAATGCAGCCAGCTTGTTAAAATGGAGTCGAGAAAATAAACTGTGATCATATTCCACCCCATGTGACAAGTTTTGACCTTGACAGGATTGAACTATGTCAACAAAAAGGTACTCGCCTGAGTTCCAGCGGACTGTTTTGACCTTAATGTGGGAAGTAAGAATAGAACTATGTCAAGCGGAGACACAACAGCGAGAGTTACAGCAACAATTCCGGATGGTGATGGCAGAATATGACTTCATAGAGGATGAAGCTATTGAAACTGAAGAAGACGAGAGAGAGAATGACAATGATGGAGACTGTGATTTGGAAGGAAAAGAGGAGGATGAGGACTGTGATAATATAACACAAAATGAAGCCCACCAGGAAAAAAATGATGATTTTATTCTACAAAAAGTCGGATGGAGTGCCTCCCCTTCGAGGGGGGCACGATTGGATTTACTGGAACTCCAGAATGCCCACAGGGAAGAAGGAAAAATCAAGCAGAGAAGAGAAGAAGCTCAGGGGTCTGATATGGAGGCCTGGATGGCAAAAGACTGTAAACAGGGGGTGGGATGAAGGGAAAGTGAAGTTGTGATTGTAAGGATGGGTTAATAGGATTATAACTGGACTGCTGACTACGGAACTTGCTGGATTGGTGGGGTGGAGCCGGTACTCGAGGGTGTAAGGTTAGATTGGGAATAGTTATAGTTTTAAAAAGTGAATTGATTCTGGAAAAAGGTGAAAATATGGAGGCCTATAGAGGGGGTAAAAATTAGGCACGGGAAGAAAAAATGGGAGTTTGATTTTTCAGTGATTGGACATTAGGGGAAAATGATAATAGTTAGTTTAAAAGTGGTATAAGGTATAAAGGTGTATTTTATAAAATATGAAACTGTTGAAGATGATAAATAAGGGAGGAAAACCGGGGAAGGGGGGAGGGTGGGGAAGCCCACAAAATATGGTTTAACAATTATGAATTTAACAATTATGATGAATTTTTTTGTCTTTTTTCTTTTTTGTCACTTTTTTCTTCTCTCTTTTCTCTTTTTTTCTTTTTTTATTCCTTTTTTTGGTATGACAATAGATGGTTGGATGGATGACCTCCTGCGTACTGCCCTGGTTTACTGGAGCTTCCTGGTGGCAGGGGGGGCTTCGGGGGCAGGGGAGGGGGAGGAGGACAGAAACCCAATCATAAAATGGACCACTTCTGACTGTTCACCTGCGTGGGATACTTCTGTGGCAGGGGAGGACCCATGGAGGGGGGTGGGAAGAAGGTGGAAAAGGTGTTTATGTATGTACCATCTTTTGTAATTTGTAAAATCAATAAAAATTATGTTTTAAAAAAAATAACCTACCTCACAGGGTTGTTGTGGGGATTAAATGAGATGTGGGGGAGAACCATGTCTCACCATCTTGAGCTCCTTGGAGGAAAGGTGGGATATAAATAAAGCAAGCAAGCAAACAAACAAACAAACAAGTAAAGGATAAAACTGTCAATAGGGGAGCAGGCTAATTTACCTACCTCCCAAATGAGAAAATGTGTGCCTGTCCATTTTGCCTTATATCTCAGGTTCTGCAAATGCTAGAGACGTGCTTTTTTTTTTAATTAAAGCTGGGGATCTGGCAATTCATCTTGGCTGTGGCTGGGATTGTTGCCTCTCCCCCCCCCCCAACTCCTGTGGAAGCCCATGTTCAGAGCCATCCATCTCACTCTCGGACATCCTTCATGACAACCAAAAGTCTACTGCTAGAAGGGACTACCTAGATTTGGCCTCCTGGCTGGGCTGCTTTCTGCTACAACATGAATCATCCAGCCACAGCCTCTGCGCTGACCTTCAACGCTCTCCTGGCTGAGCATCTCTCCAAGGGTCTCTCTTGCATTCTTGCTCCCCCAGATTTTGCTTTCTTTCCTACTTTCTTCCACCACCACCTTTCCCAATACTGTGATTCATTCGCGTTCTCCCTGTTCAGACAGTTGGGTTTTTTGTAAAGGTATTTTTAAACCTCTTAAATCATCATTTCCCCTCCAGCAGACAGTGTAAATTTAGCCTGTTGCCTCACTGCTGCTGCTTTTCCTCATCTTCTCTCCTTTGTGAAGGCTTGGGGGGGGTGGGGGGCGGGAATGAGGAGAAGGGTCCTGGCCAGATCCTTTGGGAAGGAATGGTATCTGAATGCCTGACCTATCTATCAAGAAAAATCAATCTATTAGCAGGGCAGCTGTCTGCTGCTTGCACACAGAACTGATCTTCTAAAAAAAACTTTCTGTTTTTTTAAAAGCTGGTTTGTGGATAGCGCTAGTGGTAGAGAATCTGTTTTGCAAGCTGAACATCCCAGGTTCGGTCTGCAGAAACATTTCCAGGTAAGGCTGGAGTCTCAGACCCTGGAGAACTACTGCCAGGCAGCATAGACAATACTCCTAATGTTCTAAAGTTGTGGGCTTTTATGTCCTGTTTTTGTAGCTCGGTGATGCAAAAGTGCCTCTCCAGATGGCAATATTTCAGTGACATTGGGGAAGTGTTGCAGGACAACTGATAAAATGGAATGAAGTGTGGACAATCCAGTTATAAACCCAGGACTGATGCGCTATTATTGTGCCGGCGACACGTTGTAGAAGACACCCCCAACCCACCACACAGCCAGGGCCCTGTGTAACAACACTTTTTGTTTTGTTTTCATGTTGCACCAAAAAGATCCCAATCTGCTTGTGCATGCCGAGCTTGCTTGATCCTTGGACGGCGTATAATTGAAAAGAGGGACGAGCCAGCACTGGATTTCTTTGAAATAAATTGGCAAGGGTTGATTTCTGTCTCCTGTTTGTTCTGGCTTTGAATCCACAATGTCACCATGTTCTTGACTTCATTGGCACTCAACAGCTCCTGGAGAAATTTCCTGGCTCAAAGAATGACTCTTTCACAATTGTTTGGGGTTGCCTTCATTTGTCCATTCCAGTAATACACTACTTTCCCTCTCCCTGCCTATCACTTTGCTGGTATTTTCTCATTAGCTCTTTCTACCCTGCACTGTTAATAGAATCATAGAGTTGGAGGGGACCATGAGGGTCATCTAGTCCAGCCCCCCTGCAATGCTGGAATCTCAGCTAAAGAATCCCTGAGAGTTGGCCATCCAACCTCTGTTTAAAAACCTCCAGTGAAGGAGAGTCCACCATCTTCCAAGGCAGTCCATTCCCCTGTAGAACAGCTCTCACCGTCAGAAAGTTGTTCCTGATGTTTAGTCAGAATCTCATTGTTTTGGCTCTTCCAATCTGAAGCAGCAGAAAACAGACTTGCTCCAGCTTACACTTGACAGCCCTTCAGCTATTTGAAGATGGCTCTCAAGTCACTTATTAGACTTCTCTTCTACAGGCTAAGCATCCCCAACTTCCTCAACTGTTCCTCATAAGGCTTGTTTTCTAGACCCTTGATCATCCTGGTCTCCCTTCTCTGCACACATTCCAGCTTGTGAATATCCTTCTTAAACTGTGGTGCCCAGAACTGGACACAGGACTCCAGCTGGGGTCTGACCAAGGCAGAATCAAGTGGGACTGTTGCTTCCCCTGATCAAGATGCTAGACTTCTGTACCAATGCTACTTGTTTTGCTGGGCATTCACATGACTGCAAATGAGGAAAGTATCTATAGCAATTCAATGGAGCAGAGAATGTGAGAGTATTTGTGCATGGCAAAACTGAAGAGATTTAGCACACACTTCCTCTTCCCAGGGTTCCTTGGGAACTATAGTTCTGTGAGACTGGAGGGCAATATTTATAACTCAGCCTCCAGTTCCCAGGATGCTTTGGATGGTATGTAATCAGCCTCCCCCAACCTGGTGCCCTTTAGAAGGTTTGGACAACAACTTCCATCAGTTCCAACAATATATATTTTTAGCACATTATTGATAGCCGGCCCTACCATTAGCCAGAAAGAGGCAACTGCTTCAGGCAGCAGTTGATGGGGGCCTTTGGCAGCAACCCTATGGCCATTCCTCCTGAGGAGCGCCTCCTGTTCCTCTCTGTTGGAGGACAAGTGTGTGTGCCCAACAGCCTCTACTGCTCCCATTGACAGTGTTGAAGTAGGTAAGATTCAGCTGGCTTTTGTATTCAGAATGGGGTGGGGTGAGGCACCATCTTGGTTTTGCTCCAGGCAGAGAAACATATTGGGCCAGCCCTGACATCATATGTGTTAATTGGCTCACCTGTGCACCAGGAGCAGGGCTTGTGTGAATTACTGCTGTTAATTGTGTCATTATTATCACCAACTTTCGTTCTTTGCATTTCATTTCCTTCTGACCTCACTGTTCACAATCCTGCTCCCACCCCCAGAAAAGAAAAAAAACACAACATGCCATGTGAATATATACTTTCCTTGCCTCTGATGAAGTGAGCCATCATTTGCAAAATCTTTATGCCCACAATAAATTTGCTAGCCTTGAGGTTGCTTCAAGACCCTCTGTTGTTGATGTTTTGCTGTAGATGGTAGGAAACTCAGATGGCTGAAACAACACCCCCCCCCCTGGAAATAATGCCAGAGGCAGCCCTCAGCTATTTGGACTCAGTTTGCTGAAGGTTCTGTTTGTTTGATCAATTGTATAGGCAAGACCAGAAGGCAGCAGAGATACTGAAGTGTTGGTGTAACCTGCCCCTGAGTGCCTCTTCCAATCAGGAGAAGATCCACTGTAGCTCAGTGCTAGAGCATCTGCTTTGTATGCAGAAAACCCTGAGTTCAATCCTCAACACTTTCCGGGTATACTCAGGAAGAAGACTGGCCTAGAACCCTGGAAAACTGCTGCCTGTCACTGTTGACAATACTGAGATCGATGGACTCTGTTATAAGGCAGCATATATTCCTATTCAAATCAGCTTTTAACTCAAAATCATGAGGGCTGGAAGCTTCATTTTGGAAGACGGGGATGTAGCTCAGTGGTAGATCATGCAGAAGGTCTCAGGTTCATTCCACAGCATCTCCAAGTAGAACTGAGAATGTGCTCTGTCTGATATCCTAGAGAGCTGCTGCCAGTCAATGAAGGCAATACAGAGCTAGATGAACCAAGGGCAAGGCAGGCACCTGCGTTGTCCCCCACCTGAAGCCTCTCAACAGCTGTTGGTTTATTTCAGGAAGTGAAGGGTCTTCTCTCCCCTCCCCTCCCCTCCTCCCAAGGTCATTTATATTCTGCAAGCAACCTCACCGCCTCCGAGAGCATCAGCACGATTCATTTCGAGGTTGGGTGCCCTGATTGAAAGGTGCTGCTGCCACATTCTTGTTATCAGAGACATGCTGCCTGAGAGGGAGCAGCGAGATGAGGGAAAGAGGGCTGAAACCAGGGAAGCGCTCTGCGCAAGGTTCTGTGCGAGTGGAGATGGGTTGATGCTCGGCAGAAGCATGTCATGTAGTAGTCCAACCACTCTGTTCAGTCTCGAAAGCCCATCTGCCTCTTCCCCCTGACCCACACTTCTCCCCCAAAATAAAATAAAAATGCTTTTAGTTTGAGAGCAGTTGGAAATGCTAGTTTGTGGTAAGAGAAGAAGGTATCGCAGGCACAAGGAGTTGCTTGGGTTCAGAACAGAAGAAGTAGCCAGGTTGGGGTGAATTGTGCCCCCAGGACAAGGATAAGTACCCAAGAAGAGCCTGCTGGATCAGGCCAGTGGCCCATCTAGTTCAGCATCCTGTTCCCAGATGCCTCAGTGGGAAACCAACAAGCAGGATCCGAGCACAAGTGCATTTTCTCCTCCTGTGGTTTCAGCAACTGGCATTATAAGGCATCACTGCCTTCAACTGTGGAGGCAGAGCACAGCCATGGTGGCTCGTAGCCCTCAAGAGCCTCCATCTCCATGGGGAGGCTGAAAAAAAACCTTGTGCCTTTCCAGTGGGCAGAGAAACCTGCCTTCTGAAGTGACAATGAGGGCAAAACACCTGTCTGGTTCCACCATTTGGGTTCCCTGCTTATCATCCCTGCAATGGGGTGAGCTCCCGTTGCTCGGTCCCAGCTCCTGCAGTTCAAAAGCACATCAAAGTGCAAGTAGATAAATAGGGACCGCTCCAGCGGGAAGGTAAACGGTGTTTCCGTGCGCTGCTCTGGTTCGCCAGAAGCAGCTTTGTCATGCTGGCCACATGACCCAGAAGCTGTCTGCGGACAAACGCCGGCTCCCTCAGCCTATAGAGCGAGATGAGCACCGCAACTGCAGTCGGACACGACTGGACCTGATGGTCAGGGGCCCCTTTACCTATATATATATATATATATATATATATATATATATATATATATATATATATATTATATGTATGTTAATGGGTGTACCAAGCAAACACGTACATAAAAATATAGGCCACATATCTAGAGCAACACAGGAAGACAGTCCTGAAACCATTTTGACTCCCAAACTGACCAAATGTTTCTCTGCAAGGAGGGAGGGGGTGAGGGAACCTTCCCATTGTCTCAGGAATTAAGTAATTACCATCTCATAGAAAGGGCCAGACTACCAGGAAAGGCAATCAGATATTGCATTATCAGATAACCTGGCAGACAGAAGGGGGAAAAAACAAACATTCAAATTTCTGTTGTAAATCGCCTTTTCTGTGATGTATGTATGATGTGTCTGGGTTGGTGGTCTTGGGCTACACCCCTTCTGTGATGTATGTATGATGTATGGAGGGGTGGTCTTGAACTCCAGGGCAGGGAATTTCAAAATGTCTATATAAGAGCAGGCACACCTTTGTTCTGGGTCCTCCTCCTTTCTCCTGCCTGTGATAGAGCACCCTGTTGCAACAGTTCAATAAAGATCAGGCTTACTAGCTGCTTTGCTTCTCAATATTCTCTGGTTGGCCTCTGTTATTTCCTCCACCCGATGGAGAACCTACAAAGGACTCTATAAGGGCTCTTGTATACCCCATAAGGGTATAAGGGCATATTTTGTTTACAACACTGGAGAAAGGACCGCTTGTACTCAGTTGCCTGGAGATAGGACCGCTTGTAGCAGTTGGGCAGGTTAATTGGTTTGATGGGCCTGCACCTAAGTCCAGCTGCATGGCGCCTCCAAGACTAGCAACTGGGGGAGGGGGGTGTCTTCTCTGCTCCCATGCTCACCAGAGTGTGGCTTTTCAATCATAATTTGTGAATGGTGGTTCTTTTAGTTAAAGAAAGCAGGAAAAGGTTCCCAGGTGATAATGAAATCACTTGTAAATCCTTCTCTCCCCACCCCACCCCCAAAACCCATTGTCTTGTACTTTGCTAGAGGCAGCTTGTCACTGAGCTTAGAGGTGTTGAAGGAGGTGCAAATTACCCACTGCAAGCAGAACAGGGCAGAACTTCCAGTAACTGAAGGTTTTTGCAAAGGACAACATACAGTCTAATTGTTATGCAAAGGAAATGAATGAGGGAGGAGGGAGGTTCGTTCTTGTTTCCTAGAGAGGTAGATTAGGGCATGTGTAAAGGTGTGACAGTTGAAGGCAGGCCTGACTGTTGAGACTGTGGCACACTGTCATAGAATTGTAGAGTTGGAAGGGATGCCAAGGGTCATCTAGTCCAACCCCCTGTAATGCAGGAATCACAGCTATAGACTCCTTGACCAGTGGCCATCCAAACTCTGCTTAGAAACCTCCCAAGGAGCTCAAGGCAGCACACGTAGTTCTCCTCCACCTCCCCATTTTATCTTCACAGCAACCCTGCGAGGTAGGTCAGACTGGGAGATTGTGACTGGCTGAAGGTCACATCAGTGACCAATGGTCTCCCAGGCCCTAGTCTGACACTGACTGCTAAACCAGACTGGCTTCCTTGTGGTGTCTTGAAGAGCAGGGAACAGCACAGAGAAGTATGGTAGAGAAGCCACTGATCAGGACCCTGGACAGTTCATTGGCACAGACTCTCCAGAGAGAGAGAGAGAGCTGTTGCCTCAGCAGTGCGCTGTGGGCTTATCCGCACTTTTCCTCTGCTTTTTCCAGGCATGGTCTGCGATTTAAAGCTCTCTGTCGGCACCCTCTTTTTGTTCTGCTCCGGAGCTTCCACCACAAAACCCCACTTTTTAAAGCTATATCGGAGCAAACATCCACCCACAGAAAACCCGAATGGATGTTTTCTCCAATTCAGCTTTAAAGAGCAGGTTTTCATGGGGAAAGCTCAGGGTAAAGCAAAACAAAATCAGCCATTTGGACATGGAGCATTAAAGCCCTGGAAAGAGTGGGGCAAAAGGTAAGTGTGGATAAGCCCGTTATGGGGCTGTCTTGGTTGAGCTACAGTCCTCCTTGCCTCAGGGCTTACCGTACATAAACCTCTCATCTTGCAGTTCTCTCAGAAAACCATTGTTTGTTTTCAGAAGTGGGAGCCCTTCTCTCCGGCTGGCATTGTTAGGACATGAATCTCACTTGATCCCTAATGAAAGCAAATCCGTGGAGGGGATAAGCCGTGCTGTCGACACGGGTAATGAACTTGAGGCCTTTCTTTTCTCTGCAAAGCAAGCTCATTTATTCCTTGCATTGAGTGAGGCTCCTGCTTGGATTGCAGGTTGTAATTGATGGACGGTCAGAGGCAGCCTGGTGAGGATTGCCTGACATGCCAATATCCATTCCAGTGCAGATTCCGATAAAGCCCGATGCATAAAGATGGGTATGCTTAATAAAGAAAATAAAAAAGCTTTTGATCTTGCTGCCACTTGCTAAGCTGCTAATGGAGGCAAGAGCTGGTTGAATGAATTTTTGATAAAGGGCCTGCCCAGCCCTTTCATAGGAGCAAAATGGATATGGGGTTGGAAAACAGACTGGTGACCAGGGCTCTGGGGGCATAGCTGCCAAGTTTTCCCTTTACTCATGAGGAAGCCTATTGAGCATAAGGGAAAATCCCTTAAAAAAGGGATAACTTGGCAGCTATGTCTGGGAGTGATGTGAAGAGCCAGTGTATTGTAGTGGTTAGAGCATCAGACTAGATCCTAGGAGACCAGGGTTCAAATTCCCACTCAGCCATGAAGCTCAGTGGGTGACCTTGGGCCAATTAGCCTAACCTATCTCACAGGGCTGTTGTGAGCATAAAATGGAGGAAGAGGTCTATCTTGGGCTCTTTGAGGAAAGGTGGGATATAATTGTAATCAATGAATAACAAAGTGAGGTTATTTACACTATATCATCTTAGCTGTTCTGAGTTTTCTTTAAAAACATGTTTCTTGATCCAGATTATTGATCTCCCTATGGGATTCTTGTGACATATATGAGCTAAATATTTAATCCAGTTTTCAACCCTCTTTCAACCAAGAGTCCTTAGCAGGAATGTAAGAAGCCACTGCTTTGCTGATCTGTTCTGTATTCGGTAAATGCTGCAATGTTTCTGTTCCATTGCAGCCCGACTTCCACTCAAACATCGTAACTTACATACTAACTAAGTAAGTTCCTATGTAAGTTACATTGTCATTACCTAATTCCATCCCATTCATTTCAGTGCAGAGAAAGGCTATGCAAATGAGGGGAAAATGTAATCAATTACATTTGCAGACTGAAACTGACAATAACAGTGAAAACATACTTGCTGGATTGATTTCCATACTAGATGTGGGACGAATAAGTGAACATGGGCAAATTTTGCTCTCATTTCCCATTCCATTGGATGTCCCTGACATCCCTGATTCTTAGGCACTCTGGTGCTGTGGCAGGACCAAGGGCCTCGAATGAAGAGGTCCCGGCATCCTCAGAAAACTCAGGTTCCTGTAGTAGCTTGAGGAACCTACGGCATTGAAACCTGTTTTGCAACTGGTTTAAGATACGTTGTGCTGCCATTGTCATTTGAGCAATGGACTACAGCTCCCATCAGTCGCAGCCTGCACATCTGTTGAGTTTCATGGCGGCCGCAGCGGCAGTGTGTGGGGGGGGGGAGGAGTTTGGCAGAGGGAGTGGCATTTTGAAGGAACACACAGGCATTCAGGGAGTTAGTTCCAGGCATATGGTAGGCAGGAAGGTTGAAACAGTGGTGCCTTTTGAGGAAGTGGGAAAGTTTGGGACGGTGGATCCTGCTGGAACCAGGAAAGCAAAGCTTGCAGGCATGGATGTGTCCATGCTAAAACAGGCTCTCTCCCTCCCTCCCTCCCTCTCTCTCTCTCTCTCTCTCTCTGTGTGTGTTGGATTTGAAGGGCAGGGCAACGAGGCTGTGCTGACTGGCAAGCTGGTTTGGGGTTTAAGGAGGGCACCATGAAACCAGCTCAAAATCCTGGGCTAAAGTAACCCAATACTGTATCAAGAGAAGCTGAATTCTGCAGTTCTGTGAATTATGAAAACAACACAGAATCCTTGTCCTGGTTCCAATAAATCCTTCATAGCCTCCCTACACCCAGACCCGACTTCTGAGAGTTTATCAAGCTGCTAGGGAAACGTTAGCAGCAGAAACTTGATTTTCTGAGGGGGGTAGGAGGAGCAGAGGTACTTGCGCAGCTGAGCTCTTTGATGGCTTTTTGCAGTTTGCGCATGGGAGTTTGCTGCTGCGTGCCTCTCCCCTTCTTCCTCCCCCTGTTAGATCTCTTCAGCGTGCCCAGCCCCTGCATGGGGAAGGTTAGCGCTTTGCTTTTTTGAAGCTGGCTGCTTCTTGGCTCCGCTCTCTCTGGGATGGCGGCTTTGGAGCCCAAGATGAGAGCTTTGTAGCTCTCGTTCTGGAAGTTCCTGCCTTGCGGAGTCTCGGTCAAAGCCAATGCAAAGATTTAATCTTCCTAAAGCAATGATGCTTGCATGGGGCAGGGGCCCTTGATCTGTCGGTTGTTGCTAGATTCACAGAAGGGCTGGAAGCTGACGTGATGGAGATGGCAGGCAGGCAGCCCAGTTTTGCTACCAAAAATCTGTACTGAGTCCGAGGTTTAGTTCTTGGCATTTCCAGGTAGGGCTAGGAAAGACCCCTATTTGAAATCCAGCAGCAGAGCCGCCTCTGGTCAGTGCAGACAATGCTGAGCTACCGTAGATGGACCAGTGGCCTGACTCAGTACAAGGCAGCTTCCTATGCTCCTGTTTCAGTCAGCTGAATAACAAAACCATGAGGACTAGAATCTTAGCTGAGTGGTAGAGCGTCTGCTTTGCAAGCAAAGCATCCCAAGTTCAATCCCCAGAATCTCCAAATAAGACTGGAAATAGCCCTTGTCTGAATGTACGAGAGTAACCATTGCCAGTGGTGTTTTTGCCTGACCTGTTTCCTGTTCAGTAATTGTGTGCTAATCTTCCAGCAAAAACAGCTGATATCCCCTTTTAATGCCTATTGTTCCAAGCTTTTAATCTTGCTTCACGGTCGATTTTATTGCCTAGTAAACTCTGTAAATGCTGGAGGGTAGCTGGGAACATACATAATGTTTCTTTGATGATAAATGACCGGATTTGCAATGTTTAGAAAATGCATAATGCAGCCAGCCAGCCCCCCCCCCCGCCCCAAAATGGGGAAACATTGTATTCCATGAGATGTGGGACTCAATCCCACAGGAGGCAGTGATGGCTCCCAACCTAGAGGGCTTTAAAATAGGATTGGGCAGCTAAACATGATGGCTTTGCTCTGCCTCCGTGGTCAGAGGCAACAATGCGTCTGAATCCCAGTTGTTGGAAATTGCAGGAGAGGAGAGAGATCTTGTGCTCAAATCCCGCTTGCTGGCTTCCAACAGGCATCTGAGCAGCGAGAGATTCAGAGGCGCCTGTGCTTTCTCAAGGTTTGGTTTCCTTGGAATGAAGGCCACTGGAGGCTGTGGTGTCTTTAGGGTATATGGTTTTATTTACACATATATATACAACCTTATCATACGATGGAGGGACTCACAGCATTTGCACCCTGACAAATCTTGCTTCTCTGTCTGGTTTCCAGGGAGATCCCCAAGCCATAGTTTCAGGTCTAGCACAGAGCCAGGCAGGCTTCTGTGTATCCAGCTTCCAATGTCCTATTGCTCTCCCTGCCAGGATAACATGGCATCCAGTCAAGTGAGGTGGGGAAAGGACCACCCCTTTGTCTCCATGGCAACAGATGCTTTAAGGTGCAGGTACCCACTATGGTCCTCTCTGGGTGCCAACTCCCACCAGCCCCGGCCAGCATGGGCAGGAATCACCATCTTTGTACCCTACATTGGAGAACCAAGGCTCAGGTCCCTGTTTGCCCTGGTAGCCTTGAACAATTTTCTGTAGGTCAGCCTGCAGGTTTGCTGTCCAGTTCAAATGCTAAATAAATTGGAGTCCTTGGAGAATTGAGAAAATCAAATGAAAAAATTCCAAGAGCTCTGGCCAGGGAGTAGATTAATTTTTAGAAAGTTTCATAGTTTCAAGGTCAAAGCTTACCATTCATGTTTTTCATGAATGGTACGCTTTGACCTTGAAACTATGAAACTAGAGCTGATGAAGAATAAACCGAAACAGGGCCTTGTCCTAGATTTCTAAAAACTGGATTGCTACTGGAATTTGCCTTATTATTCTCAACTTAAAACTTTCTAAAAATTAATCTACTACCTGGCCAGAGCTCTTGGAATCTTGTCCAGTTCAAATGGACATGTAATGGTTTTTGCATGGTGAGGTTCAGGGACTGGAAGAAGCAGAGCTGTTCCCATTTGTTTCTCCACACGCTCTGAAAACACCCTGATTCACTCTCATTTCTCTGCATCCATTTACCAAGTGTGACGTGTCGCATCTTCCCGATAGGGAAGGATGGTGGTGGAGCATCTGCATTGCATGCAGAAGGTTCTGGGTTGAATCCCCCCCTGGCTTCCTGCTTGAAACTCTAGAGCAGGCACCCCCAAACTTCAGCCCTCCAGATGTTTTGGACTACAATTCCCATATTCCCCGACCACTGGTTACCTGTTAGCTAGGGATGATGGGAGTTGTAGTCCCAAAACATCTGGAGGGTCGAGTTCAGGGGTGCCTGCTCTAGAGAGCCACTGAGCAGGGTAGACAAGTGGTCTGTCTCAGAATAAAACAGGGATTAGTTAGCCGTGGTTCCTGCATTGCAGGGGGTTGGAATAAATGACCCTTGGGGTCCCTTCCAACTCTACGATTCTATGATTTCTATCTTTCTATGTTCCCTAAGTGGAACATTGGCCTTTGATCTCTTGAGACTTTGACATGGCTTTGAATTAACTTCTAAGGCTGGCCTATCCCAGGGGGGAGACTTTGATGTCTGTAGCCTCTGCGCTCACCTAGCAGGGACGGATTGTCTGCAAAGAGTTTGCTGTGTCAGCTTCTGCATTTGATGGCAAAGTGTTACAAGGAGCATGGTGAATGAGATGCTTGAGTGTGCAAGAATTGGGGTGGGTGGGCAGGTGGGGGGGGCCCTCTGGTGGGTCCCAGCTGGGTTTAAAGTTCAACATCTGCCAGCAATGTTAGTTGGTGCCCAATAGTTCAGGACTGGATTACTGCAAGGCGCCATTTGTGGGGCTTCCCTTACACTTGATCCAGAAGCTATAGCTGGTGCAGAGGGATCTTTGCTCGGAGATCTGCATTGACGGCATATTTGCTATCGGGCCAAGTTCAAGGTGTTACTGTTAGGATGTAAAGCCCTTAACAACTTCGGACCAGTTTACTTGCGACCAGTCTTACCCCATAAATGCCCACTCAACTGCTTTGAACTGTAGAACTGGCATCGCTACAGGTGCTGCTTAATGCCCATTCTGGAAGAAATAGCTATTTTAGTGCGGCAGCACCTGCACTTTGGAACTCCCTGCCTATTGATAACAGGCAGGTGCCTCCACTGCACTCTTTTCAGCACCTGCTAAAACTTTTTTTGTTTAGGCAAGCCTACCTAGATGTTTAGAAAGTTGATGTGAGTTTTAATTTTTTTTAGCTTTGAGGGCTTTTAAAAACAACGTCAAGCAGTATATAAACTGTATGAGATTTAAAAATAAATAAACTGGGACCAGCAGCAGGCAGGGAGCCCAACAGAAAGTGGTACTAGGGCCAATGACAGTCAGAATCAGAGCTCATTAATTTTTGTCTCCTTCCACCTTTGTGTTGAGTTCTACAAGGGCAACACTGAGATGGAGGTAGAGGAGGAAGGTGGCAAGCCGCCTAGGGTCCCACCCCTAGGCAAGGAAGGCAAGCAGGTGTGGGTTGGCTGTAAGGTAAAGGGACCCCTGACCATTAGGTCCAGTCACGGACGACTCTGGGGTTGTGGCGCTCATCTCACTTTATTGGCCGAGGGAGCTGGCGTACAGCTTCCGGTTCATGTGGCCAGCATGACTAAGCTGCTTCTGGCGAACCAGAGCAGCGCACGGAAACACCGTTTACCTTCCCACCGGAGCGGTACCTATTTATCCACTTGCACTTTGACGTGCTTTCGAAATGCTAGGTTGGCAGGAGCAGGGACCGAACAACGGGAGTTCACCCCGTCACGGGGATTCGAACCACCGACCTTCTGATCGCCAAGCCCTAGGCTCTGTGGTTTAACCCATAGCGCCACCCGCGTCCCTGTTGGCTGTAGACAGACTGAAATTGGTGGGACAGTGCCCTGTTCACCCTAGGTGACTAGCCTCCACTGGGCATCAGAAGTATTTGTAATCCAGCTTCGTAGGTTATTTGGCTGGCCCAAACCTGATGTCGATGGTGGCTCACGTCACACACGGATTAATTCACTTCTTTCCCCTCCTCTCTTCCAGAATAAAGTCTTGAATGTGGATGGCGTAAAAGTGAAGTTGCAGGTAAGGCAAACCGTGTCCGTTCCGAGCTCAGGGTGCTTCTGATATGTTTAAAGGGGGGGGGTTAACTCTTTCCATGAGCAAAGCCCTTGTCATGTGTTGGGCTCCCAGCACCCTGCCTAATAACTGTTAAACAGTGGAATTTAATGGAATAATACTCTAGCGCTGAGTGTGAAGAGAGGTGTCATATTTAAAGAGAAGCCCTACCCAGGCACATGTTTCACCCACAGGGTGTCTCCAGTCTCACACCTTGCATGATTTTCACATCCTGCTTGCAGCATTTTCGGAAGAGTCCTCTGGGTGGCCGTTGTGAAAACAGGGTGCTGAGCAAGATGGCCTGATCCAGCTTCCAGGCTCTTCTGAAGAACATAAGGAACTCCCTGCCTGTTGAAATCAAGCAGGTGCCTTCACTGTATTCTTTTTGGCACCTGCTAGAACATTCTTGTTTCGACAAGCCTGCCCAAATGGTTAGAAAGGTGTTGTGAATTTTAACCTGATTTAGTATTTTAACTTTGTGTACATTTTAAAGTATTGTAGTGATTTTTTATTGTCTTATCTTTTTGTAAACTGCTTTGAGGGTCGTCGTCCCCCCCCCACACCAATAAAGCAGTGTATAAATTTTATGAAATACAAAATAAAAAGAACAGCCTGCTGGCTCAGACCAGCAGCCCATCTAGTCCAGCCTCCTGTTTTCAAAGCGGCCACCCAGATGCCCCAAATAGCAGACACAAACAGGACCACCCCCAGCAGAAGAGCACTTTCCCTTCCTGCTGTTTCCAGCAACTGGTTATTAGAAATAGCAGACAGTGAGTGTAAAACATAGCTATCGTTGCTAGTAGAAATGGTCCTCAGCTGTTACATGCTCTTTATTATGACTGGCTGCAAAAAAATTGTATTTCCTTTATTTGCTGATGCTCATGTTATAATGCAGCGCCTTGAGGCATCAGGGTGCTGTGCTTTTAGAAGTCTTCCGCTACCTCCTTTCTCCTTCTGCTCACACTTACTTGGATCCGTTCTAGAGA
The DNA here is from genome assembly GCF_963506605.1 of Zootoca vivipara. Taxonomy (NCBI): domain Eukaryota; kingdom Metazoa; phylum Chordata; class Lepidosauria; order Squamata; family Lacertidae; genus Zootoca; species Zootoca vivipara. The sequence continues at coordinate 30,429,494 of NC_083289.1, read as the reverse complement.
CATTGAAAACCCACCAAGTCCTGCCACTTAGTCATGATCAGTTGGGGGTATACCGTAATACAGCACCAACAGTTCCACAGGTAGCAATATGTTGCCGCCTGTCTCCATCTTCAGAAGGGGCTTAGGGAATGTGCAAAATGGTGGGATTTTTTTAGTACCGATGGGACCGGTGGCATTGGCAATCCTCTCCCCACCCAACAGAGGAGATGGTTCACCCTGTGAAAATGCCTTTAGTCCATTAAAGGCAGATAAATCTAATTATGAGGGTGCACTTCTGGCTGGTTGTCGGATGGATTTTCTCATTTAAAGATGCACCGTAAGCTGTTCGTCAAGTAAATGGGAACGGCTTCAGAATGCCGCCAGGCTGAGGAATGGCACGGCCCATCTTGAAGAGGCATTACTCATGCCACCTTTTGCCTATGATTATCTTTATCAACATAGAACATTTCTCTCTGCGGGCTGAGAAAATTAATCATGTTTCAGATTGATGGGGCTCTTTCAGCTCCTTGTTAGGAAGGACACCTTCCAACAAGGGTGGGGGTGCGGGGAACTGCCTTGGTGATCGTGGAGAGAGGAGCTCGAATTCCTGCTTCTTTTCAGAAAGGACAACTTTAGATTTCTGCTCAACAATTTCCAAAACAGTGTGTCAAGGGCAGTTTGTCGTTTGAAGCCTGGGGAGACATCCTGGGGAGACGGAGGCACTGTGGGCAGGTGGTTCCCATAAAGATCCATTAAAGGCAAGTCCATTAAAGGTCTGGACTCAACCCTCAGAATTTTGGAAACCCCAACAAACAAGCTGAAAAAGGGAAATGTCTCTTCCTACCAGTCAGGTGTTTTCAGCAAGAGAAGAATGAATCGATCCGCCCGCCCCCCAACTGACTTAGGGCATTGACTTATGGGATGGACGGAAGGAGATGATGTGTGTTACGAGTTGGCCTCTTGTGACTTTATTGATTGTTGATGTTTTCAGATCTGGGACACGGCCGGCCAGGAGAGGTTCCGCAGTGTGACACATGCCTATTACCGAGATGCCCATGGTAGGAACCTCTAAGCATTTCTTGCTTTCTGATTGAAACTCAGTTTGAGTGGGATAAGTTAGAAGAGAGAAACTGTTGTCAGCCTGGGGCTCCATCCATTGGTCTTCCACTTTGATTTTCAGGTTGAAAGCAGGGCAGAAGTATTTTCCCCAAACCTTCTAGTTTGCCCCTTTTCAAGCCCCTTGAAAATGTTTGCCCCTTTTCAAGCCCACACATTATTGTGCTCCTGCCTGTGGTTTCAGCAACATTCTTCCATCCATCTACCTATCTATTTACAAAATCCACTCTCCTCCCCCCCAAAAAGAAAATCATCTAGGAGAAGGGCCATAGCTCAGTGGTAGAGTACCTGTGTTACTTGCAGAAGGTCCCATGTTCAATCCCCAGTGGCATTTCCAGGTAGCGCTGGGAGAGATCCCTATCTGAAATCCTGGAAACAAAATTGAAAAATTCCTTCCAGCAGCACCTTAGAGACCAACTAAGTTTGTCATTGGTATGAGCTTTCATGTGCATGCACACTTCTTCAGATATGAAGGTGTACAAAGTGGTATCTGAAGAAGTGTGCATGCACACGAAAGCTCTTACCTAGGATTTTTTTATTTTGTGTAGCAATGGTTAGATCCAACAATGAGACATGAGACAAGGCTGAGTTCCAAAAAGACCAACCCCAGGCAAAGCTTGGTGGTCTGTATTTATTAGCAGCAGCTTTGACAGGTAAACATTAACTCACGATGTAACTTCCAGCCAATCACAGAACAAACCTCATGCATAAACATGTACAGGTACAGGTCACTTCCTGCCAACACCCTAACTTCTCCGCCATAGAGGAAGTGGCTAGTGGCACATCTCTCACACCCCATACCTGTCACATGTCCCTCTCATCAAACATCCCCCTCCTCTCAGTCTTGTGATCCTCAGTAACTTTCCAAACTCCCCATAAGGATTCATTGTGCTCTTCTCACCTCAGCATGACCCATCCCGGTCTTTCCCTGTCAGGCCAGATCCAACCAGTTCGAACCAAACCTTTCCAGGTGCATCCAGCCTCCCCCAGCACAGTTGACCCATACCTCACCTTCCTATCTCTCACACTGTACTGGTTTGCCAGTATTACTCTAGCTAAGCCTAAGGATTAGCGGGTTTGCCACGCTACTATCATACACCAACCCCACAATTTTGTTTCGAGTACGTCAGACCAACACAGCTACCTACCTGTAACTGAAATCCTGGAGAGCCATTGCCAGTCAGTGTAGGCAGTACTGAACTATATGAATCAATGGTCTGCCCTTATACTAAAGCAGCTTCCTGCGTCCCAAAGCAGTAAATACAAGATGGCCCTTACCTTTTGCAGTTCAAATATGAAAGACACAACACAAGAGGGAAATGGATTTCAGAGGGAGGAGGAAAACTGCAAATTTGGGTACCAGTTCTTTGTTACAAGTTCTTCTAATGACCAGCTGGGACAGAAGTGTTTCAGGGAGAGGAGGAGCCCCAAAGTTGCTGGTCTTCAGCGTAATGGACAAAGAGGGCTTCTTTCCTACTTTCCTTAATACCACATCCTTGCTTCCATCACTAATCACTGCTTCTTCAGTTTCCTAGTTTAGTGACATGGACTAGCTCAGCCAATAAGAGATCATGTAGGGAGCAGTGAATCATGGCACAGAATTACAACGCCAGCCAGGTTTGTCCCCCTCTGGCCTGCCCCTCGCTTCTGCCCAAGCAGGAAGAAGCAGAGCGCGCTACGGAGCGGGTTGCCGGCACAACATCAGGGCGTCTCTGTGATGGCGGTCGCGCCGTGGCGGCTGTCGTCGGTGGAGGGTGGGGAGAGGGTGGGGAGGGGGTGGGGAGGGGCCAGGGGCACTGCCCCCCTCCAGAGTGCTGCCCAGGGCGACCCGCCCCCATCACCCCTCCCTTGCTACGCTCCTGCACCTACCCCTGCACCTACCACAGGCAGGCTGTGACTCCTGCCTTGCAGGGGGTTGGACTAGATGACCCTTTGAATCCCTTCTAATTCTATAGTGATTCTGCCTGTTATTATTACAGCTACCTATCTAGTTTAATTTGCTGCATGAAATGGTATCTTTATGCCCTTTGGTTATGTTAGTTAGTAAATGATTGTCCTTTTGAGCCACGTGGGTTTCCTGCAAACACACCATATCAGCTTCCTCTCTCTTAATCCAATAAGAGATATTCTTCCTATTCGCTGGACGGTTCATTCCATTAACACTAAGAGAGTGATGCCCCTGATCTTGAGTTTGCCAAAATGCTTAGACTCAGCTTGACCCCTGTGTTTTCCTCCCTCATGGCTTGGATTTATGGACTACTTGAAATGAGGCTGCACTTTTAATATTGTATTTTAATCTGTATTTTAATTAATTGTTTTTATGTTCTATTGAAATTCTGTTGGTGTCAGCCGCCCTGAGCCCGGGTTTTGACTGGGGAGGGCGGGGTATAAATAAAAATTTATTATTATTATTATTCTCCAGCCTGCCAGAGCAAGTGGAAAGCAAGGGGAAAGTTGCTGTTCTTATTATTATAATCATTATTTGTTGCACTTTGTGTCCCACCTTTTTCTCCAAGAAGCTCAAGGTGACGAACATGGTTTTCCCTCTCCTCATTTAATTTCCGCAACAGCCCTGCAAGGTAGCTTACGCTGAGAGGCAATGAGTGGTCCAAGGTCAACCAGTGAGCTACATTCATGGTTGAGTGGGGATTTGAACCCTGGTCTCCCGAGTCCAATTCCAACACTAACCACTACATCACACTGTCCCTTACCTGGCGTCTGGTCACAGTCTTCAGAGGGGACGGGATTTGCCACATTGGCTCAGAGTTTCCAACATCAAAGAGCCATTACCTCTCCTCCCGAGCCTCACTTGTGACTTTGCAGAGAGTGACATTTTGCAAAAGGCAAGAGAAAAAGAGATGTCACTCCCTTCCAGCAGAGGAAGATCAAGGAGCTAAATGATGGGATATTTGGGGGGGGGGGCATGGGATGGAAGTGTGTGCTTTGGATTGATCTGACCCAATTTTTGGAGCTAGGCTCTGCCTTTCCTTGCATGCTTTGAACTTGCACAGAATTCCAAACAGGGAAAGCAGCATCATGAAAAGCCCCCTTTGCCTTGTCAAGGGCTGCCAGCAGTCGCTGGCAAGCGCTGCTTCCTCTTCAGATTGCTGCTCTCCCAGCCCTCTAAAGTCAGGCAGCCAGCCCCATGAAGTGCCTTGAAGTCTCTGCCTAGCTCATTAGCAAGGGGGAAACTTTCACACTGGAAGCCTTCAAAGGAAGCCTTCAAAGGTCTGCAGGAAATAGAGGTCTTTTTAAAAGGGGGGGGGGAGGTCACAGAACAAGGAAGGTGGGGCAAATTAGTGTCCTACTCCAGATTAAGTGGGTTGCTTCTCGCTTCCCTCTGGCTGAACACGCAATGTCACGACCCCAGCATCAACCAGGATACTGAGTTGGAGGCAACAGTGTCCTCGGCTAAGGAAGTGACCAGCTTCCTGGGTCTGAGCCTGATGTGGCGTAGTTTTTAGAGTGTTGGACTAGGAACTAGGAGGCCAGGGTTCAAATCCCAGCTCAGTCATGAAACCCACTGGGTGACCTTGGGCTAGTCACAGTCTCGCAGCCTAACCTACCTCACAGGGTTCTTGTGAAGAAGAGAACCGTGTGTGCTACCTTGAGCTCCTTGGAGGAAAGGCAGGATAGGAATGTGATAAACAATCATCATCAGATGACCACTGAACTTGAGGCTGGTAGCAGGAGGCCACTGAACCAGCTGCCATGGCAACCATGTGCCCTGGCAGAGTGTGCCTCTGGCAATACTTCCTTCACCAGCCCAAGCAGAGCAGGCTTGTGCACCACCAGTTGGGAGGCCAGGAGGAGGTCCTGCCTTCAGGCCAGAGAGTTGGCACTTTAAGGAACTTCAGGAGGCGTGGGATAGAGGCAGAGGCTCAAAAGTGCTCCAGTCACTTCCAGCCCCAATCAGAGCAACATGCTCTCAAGGATATCTCCCCGGGCCTACAACAAACAACTGTCTGCCTGCTTTCTGAGCTCCTCTGTGGAACCAGGACCCGGGGGCAGGTGAGGGTCCCATTGCAACTGCTTCCCCGTCCTGCTGCTCACACACTCTCCATCCAGTAGAAAGAGCACCATGAGAGGAAAGCTGGACTGGAGGTTATTTTCCAATCCCAAAACAGCTGACAGAAGCTGGAGTCAGGCATAGGTCAGCAACAAAACCATAAAGCTCCCAATGTCGGTGAACTCGTTATTCAAAGAAGCAAAACAGCTCAGGCCTAGTGGTCACAGCAACCCTCCCCAGTCTTGATCAAAAGAGGCAGTTGTGAGGACTGAAGGTCCATGCCTTCCCACCGCTCTCTAAGGTTCTTCCTCAGCAGCCTAAGGCTCAGTCGTCTAGTCTCTCTTTGCTCTTCCCTCTTCATTCCTCTGCAGGTTCTAGGAGACCAGCGGGGAGGGGAGTTGGTCGCAGCAGGAGGGGGAGACTCCCTGGCTTCTTCTGCCTCATCTCTGTCTCATGGCCCTCTTCCTCTCCTGCCATATGCTCACTAAACCCTGTTGCTTCTTCTCCTTCCAACACCTCCGCCTCCTTCCAGTCTGCCCTCTCTTCTCCCTCTGACCACTCCTCCTTGTCCCACCGCTAATCCCCTGGCTCTGAGCCTTCTTACTAGTCTTGCAAAGCAGAGGGGTCAGAGGGCAAGGGCTGTGCATGTGTGGAAGCCTCTCCGTGCCAGTTTCCACTCACCAACCAAAGCGTTGCCCGTGAATTAAAGACCACAGGAAGGAGGCCTGCCGGGACTCAGCTGTTTCCCAAACGCTTGCTGTTAAAACTTCAGCAGTAAAAAAATTAGGACTCTCTCAGAGAATCAGTTAGTGTTTTCTCAAGTGGAAAGGGAGCTCATTAAGTGAAAGTGATTAAAATGCTGATGAGAAGGAAAAAATGCAGAAGCAGGAAGAGAGAATTTCTCACCACGGGGACCCTGGAGGTATGAGGAGCTGGGGTGGCTCTGGGTTGCACTCACTCAAACCATAGAATCATAGAGTTGAAGAATTGGAAGGAACCTCCAAGGGTCAACTAGTCCAACCCCCTGCAATCACAGCTCAAAAAGCCCTGATTGATGGATGGCCAGCCAACCTCTGTTTAAATATCTCCAGTGAAACTGAGACCACAAAATCCACAGGCTAGATTTTGCATTTGTCGTGTGGCAGAGAGGTGTGTATCTATGTGCTTTGTACCTGCACCACAGGGGCCCATAAACCACCTTATTATTTGAACAGAATCGAATTTTCCCACTCCTCAAAAGCACCCTCCTTCTTAGTGGCATCCTATATTCTTCGTGACATTTCCTACACTGTAAGGACACATTCCAGTTAGGCTGGGAGGTGGGTTCGGAATGTGACTGGTTAGAGGAGTGGGCTAGAGAGCGGGCGGCTGTCTGGGCAGAGTCCTGAGGGGTCTAAAGAGAGGCCTGATTCAGCCCTGGCCAAAAGGTCCCCCATCCCAAATGTACTCTATGTAAAATACAAGGCATGCATTGCAGGGACATGGATGTCACAGTAGACGACCCTTTGGTCCCCCTCCAGCTCTGCAATTTTGTGGTTCTAACTAATCTGTGGTGTTTGATTAGTGGGCTGACCTGTGCCTTGCCTTCTCCTCCCTGTCCCTTGGTCTTCCTCTTCAGCTTTGCTGCTGCTCTATGACGTCACTAACAGAGCCTCCTTCGACAACATCCAGGTAAGTCTTGACAATGGTTGCTGTTGTCCAGGAGTGCAAGAATTCCGGTGCCTTTTCCGGTTGTTCCATGATGAAGTTTTGGTCCTGGCAAAGTGGGCCGCTGAACAGTGCAGGGAGCAGCTTGTTAATCCTCCCAGCCACCATGACACTGACACCCCCCTCCCCAAACTCCCTTCTTCCTACCCCAAAGAACCAAACTGCAGCTGCTCATTGAAGGAAGACTTCTCCAGAAGACAACACAACTCCTGCACGTCTCCGTTAAACACTGCCTGGAGCAGCATTTCCCAAACTTTATTGGGTCACCATCCCCTTGGTCCCATAAACTCACCCCCTGGGCCCCCTACTCTATAAAAGAGCATTATTCAGAACAGTGGTTTGCACGACCCACTAAGGAAGATAGGAACATGATAAAATTCAAAGCTGTAACAATCAATTCCTCATTGATTCCAAATCCAATTAAAACTAATCAGTTCAGCAAAATTGAGGAACTTGATCTCCCATGATGCATTGCAGGGAGTTGGATAAGATGATCCTTGAGCTTCCTTCCAACTCTACAATTCTATAGTTCTATGCCAGTTTTTCAAAGTCCTGTAATTATTTACACCTCCAGCACCAGGTTGGACAAAGGCTGCTGCAGTTTAAATTGGCCTCTGGTAGCCCTCGCTTTGTCTGAGCCCTTGAAGGGCTACAAAGGGCCCTGATCTTCCAACAGTTCAAACCAATCGTCTCAGGCAACTTCTGATATTTTCAGTATTAGTCAGGAGAAAAATGGCCGTGTGCGGAATTAGTTAGCTCGCAGGACTAAGGAGCTTGGGAGGATACCAATTATAATGGCAGTAGTAAGTTTTTAAAAGGCCACAATATTGAATTTGGATGCGGAAATTACATCTCTGGGAGGTTGACTTTCCCCTCTGGGCCTTTTCCCTCAGATACAGCAGGTTTAAATTGAAACGGTATCCTTTGTCTTTTGCGCGTGATTGCGGGGGCGGGGGCAAGCTCTGGTGTGGCCAGAATCTCATCATTTACCGTAGTTGGCGGCGAAATATTTTGCTGCTGAGGTTTCATTCCGCCTCATCTTTTCCTGCCCTCTTTCTTTGGGGTCCTCCTTTCTAATTGGGAGTATTTTTGTGGGACAGTGGACCCACACCTTGTTTCAGGCCACCCTCCTCTTCCCCTCCCCAAACCAGTGTGAAGCTGCATCCGGCCCACAACTGAAACTACGGTAGTCACCTGGTCGTCACCTGGTCGTCTTTTTTTTCTCGGGAGGGACCTGGGCCCATTTCTGAAGCTGATCAGAAGTTTGAGCTCTCCATGGGCAGGTTGGAATCAGGTCTTGGGCCACAGCAACACTGGTCCCACAACTGAGGAAGACAAATCCAGAAAATGGAATAACATGGGAATAGTGTTCCAGTATGGGGAATTGTCTGGGGGAAAGATTAGTGGTACAAAATTAAATTTGAAACCAGATACTATACAAGGGACCCAGGTGGCGCTGTGGTTAAACCACTGAGCCTAGGGCTTGCTGATCAGAAGGTCGGTGGTTCGAATCCCTGTGACGGGGTGAGCTCCCATTGCTTGGTCCCAGCTCCTGCCAACCTAGCAGTTCGAAAACACGTAAAAATGCAAGTAGATAAATAGGAACCGCTACAGCGGGAAGGTAAACAGCGTTTCCATGTGCTGCTCTGGTTTGCCAGAAGCGGCTTTGTCATGCTGGCCACATGATCTGGAAGCTATACGCTGGCTCCCTCGGCCAATAATGCGAGATGAGCGCGCAACCCCAGAGTCGGTCACGACTGGACCTAATGGTCAGGGGTCCCTTTACCTTTTACTATACATGGTTCATCCACTTCAAGGACATACCCATGGCTTAGGGACTCCACTCCAGATTTGTGTAGGGCTTACTCCTTAGCCTTTTCTTCTCCCAAATCTCTCAGAATGCCAGCCGGTGAGAATCCCAAGTAGGGAGAGCGCTGTGGTACTCAAATCCTCCTTGTGGGCTTCCCAGGGACATCCAATTAGGCAGTGGGATGCTAGACTAGATGGGTCATTGGCCTGATCCAGTAGGCTCTTCTTAAATCCTTTACCAGGATTTGGGCAACGAATTGTGGTTAAGTGTCACATCTCCACTGGAATTATCTCTGTACTTGGGATAACAGGATTTATTTTATTTTATTTTTTTGGTAATGCCTTCATGTTATTCTGTTAAACCTGGAAAGCTAGCAGGGGAGGTTTTGATACTACTGCTTCTGGAGAAGGAAGGCGAGCTTCCTTTTATTAATCTGCTACAAGGATATCTCTGACACTACCGATATCATGAAGATTAACTGCCTGGATATACAGCTTCGAAAGAGTTTCCGGGATAAATTGGCTGAAACGTGGACTCCTCCTCCCCCCCCCCCCGCTTGCGCGCACTTTTATCTAGCAACCTCAGAGCTGTTCTGACACTCCAGGCGGTGTTGAGAGTCAGTTTAGCCTACATCGTGCTGCTTCTACATGCTGTTAACGTGATGGAGAGAACAAAATAGGAGAGCCCCGTTTCCACTGATTGTACATTGCACAGTCTAGTGCTTCTGGGCTGAGCTCTGCTGCTTGCTCGGAGGCCCAGGTAGCCTCAGGGGCTAAAAGTGCCTTTTGCCCTTTGTGCCTTGATATGACAGTCTCTCGGCTATTCCTGGATCAGGGGAGCTTGAGCACTGTAGTCCAGTCGCTGGTGACTTCAGGGCTGGATTACTGCAATGTGGGGCTTCCCTTGTGCTTGATCCAGAAATGGAGTTAGTGCAGGATGCTGCAGTACAAGTGCTGACAGGAGTGAGACTCTGCCTTCATGTGACACCACTGCTCAGAGATCTGCACTGGTTGCCCCATTAAGGTGATGACTTTTTCATTTTTTTTCTCAAAAATTATTTCCTGTAGCACAAATGGATGAACTTTTGCCTATTAATGACTAAAATGAGGTATTGAAATATTAAAAAAAAGCTTATGCACAAACCGTTTTTAATTTTTTTGTATGCCGTTTTACCATTTCATAAAATTGTATTAACAATTCTATATATATATTGTATCAAATTTGGACACAACACCACACTCCACAATGGGGAGTGTTCTTAGCAACATAGGGTATACAAATGTCACACCTGCACAAGGTAAAAGCCCCTTTTTGGGACCTCAAAAGTTCAGCCAGCAGACCCTGCCGGGCATGCTGGGAAAAGAACCTACAGGAGAGGTAGCAAAACATCGTCCTCTAGCGGCGTCTATACTGTTACTGCAGCTAAAAAAAAAAGGCTTCCTTGTGTGTTTGATGACCCTATATCAGGGGTCAGCAAACTTTTTCAGCAGGGGGCTGGTCCACTGTCCCTCAGACCTTGTTGGGGACCGGACTATATTTTGAAAAAAAAAATATGAATGTAATTCCTGTGCCCCACAAATAAACCCAGAGATGCATTTTAAATAAAAGGACACATTCTACTCATGTAAAAACACCAGGCAGGCCCCACAAATAACCCAGAGATGCATTTTAAATAAAAGGACACATTCTACTCATGTAAAAACATGCTGATTTCTGGATCGTCTGGGGGCCGGATTGAGAAGGCGATTGGGCCACATCCGGCCCACAGGCCTTAGTTTGGGACCCCTGCCCTAGATAATGTTGTATATATGTGACTCTAAAGCTTGGGTTCAATTTTATATCTGTTTACAGTGACTTCAAAAATTGTCAAAAAACTGATAAATAATTTTTTAAAAATCATTTTGTGCGTGAGGTTTTTTTTTTTAATCAAAAATCTTTGAAAGTAAGATTTTATCTAATCTTTAATGAAAGCTCATCAAATTATGATACAGGGAAATGAGATTGTAAAAAAAGTCATCACCCTATTGCCCATATATTACGTGGCCAAAATTAAGGTGTAACCACGGGTATATAAAGCCCATAATAGCTTGGGACCAGTTTACCTGCAGAATCACCTTACTCCATATGTGCCCGCTTGGCCTCTTTAATCTGTGGAATGGCATTGTGACAGGTGACAGTTAATATACTTGTAAAAATAATAAGTATTTTTGGTTGGCAGCACCCACCCTTTGGAACTCCCTGCCTGTTGACACCAAGGAGGTGTATTTACTCTACTCTTTAAAGCACCTCCTAAAAGCATTTTTGTTCAATCAAGCTAATGCAGACGTGTAGAAATTAATCTTGTTTTTAGCTTAAATGTTTATTATATTTTGATGATAAAACCACCTGATCTTAACTTTGCATTTTATTAACAATTTTAATGTTTTTAACTTTTTTTTGTAAACTGCTTAGAGGTTCTGTTAACAATCAAGCAGTGTATACATTTTATATTAAGTTAGATCTTCCTTTTTTAAAGAATCCATTTTTTTTACCCAAGATGGGAATGTAAACAAGGCAGTTTCCAGTGTTCTGTTTAACTCCGCCCTTTATTGAGAACCACAGGGACCGGAATCTTGCTTTATTTTTAGGGGCAGGAACCATAAGTGATTGGTAGAGCCATTGTTTTGCTTGTAGATGGTGCCAGGTTCATTCCCCAGTGGCATCTCTAGGCAGGAGTGGGAATGATCCGTGCCTGCAACCTTAGAGTGCTGCTGCCAGTCAGTGCAGGCAATACTGAGCTACATGGACTCAAGGTCTCCCTCAGTATAAGGCGGCTTCCGGTATTTTAACTCACAGCAGCAGGCACTAATCAGACCCAGACTACCTACAGGAAGGTGGTAGCTTCATGGGTCTTCAGATCATTTCCTGGAACCACTTTTGCTGTGTTGAAAAGTGCATTTTCCCTCCTTGCCCTGCATCATTTCAGGGGGTTGGAATAGATGACCATCAGGACCCCTTCCAACTCGACAATTCTGTGATTCTATGATCTTGCCCCATCCACAGGAAAAGCTCTGCTGGAAGTACCATGATACGTGGCTCCTCCATCTCCACCTTCTCCCCCCCTTCCCCTCCAAAAATGCATCCACTTAACAAGAGCGCTTTGCCAGGCTGAGTAATATATTTGGGGTGACTGATACTGGAGGCAAGCTTCATGGACATCCCTTGATCTCTGAGCCCAGGGACCACTCCTCTGCTGTCACCTTGAAGCGATTTAAATTGAGTGGCGTGGGTTCTTCTGCCCAAGGCAAATTCCACATTGGGGATCATTAGGAAAGGGACCGGAAACAAAAGTGCTGATATCGCAGTGCTGTCCTATCAAACGATGGTGATGCCACATTTGGAATTCTGTATTCAGTTCTAGTTGCTTAATCTAAAATAAAAATAAAAATGGGGGAGTGGATTTAGTGTAGAGCTCGAAAGGGCACCTCGAATGATCAAGGGGCAGGCGTGATTCTCCTGCGAGGACTGGCTGCAACCTTGGGGTTTTTGTTTTTTTATCTTAGAAGAACATTGCTGCCTCTGACCACAAAGGCAGAGCATAGCCATCCTGGCTGGTAGCCATGGATAGCCTTTCCCTTCTCCATGAATTTGTCCAATTCTCTTTTAAATTCATCTAGGCTGCTGGTCATCGCTGCCTGCTGCAGGAGAGAGTTCCATGGTTTAACTAGGCACTGCATGAAGAAATTTCTTCTTCTGTCTTCCCTGAAACTTCATTCAGCTTTGTTGGGTGTCCTTTGATCTATCCCACTGTCCCACCCTGGCCTTATGCTGACATCCTTACTTTCCTTACTGATCTTCTGTCGCAGAGGGCCTTCTCAGTAGTGGCACCCACCATGTGGAACGCCCTCCCACCAGATGTCAACGAGAACAACAACTACCAGACTTTTAGGAGACATCTGAAGGCAGCCCTGTTTAGGGAAGCTTTTAATGTTTAATAGATTGTTAATAGATTATTGTATTTTACTGTTTTGTTGGAAGCCGCCCAGAGTGGCTGGGGAAACCCAGCCAGGTGGGCGGGGTATAAATAATAAATTATTATTATATTACGTATTATTATTGCAGCGCATCTTGTGTCCCGCCAACATCAGAAATATGTGTGTGTTGCATTAGAGGCATTTTCCATGGCTGCCCCCAGGCTTTGCAACGCCCTCTTTTGGGGGAGGTATCTACTTAATGGCCTTGCACCCCTAAGCAAAGACTATTTCTCTATGATGATTATTTAGACAGGCTTTCAGGCTGTTGCATTGATTGTGTCTTTCTGCTTTGCTTGATGGCACTGCTTTGAGTCCAGACGCTCCTGCTTCCCCCCCCTTTTTTATTTATAAAATATTCCTTTATTAGTATATTCAAATTAAAAAGAAAAAAGAAAAGAAAAAAGCTCCTGCTTTTTTCTTTACATGCTCATGTTATACCTCTTGGTGCCATTTTTAGGGCCTGCTTTTGCTGTGGTAGGGTTGTATATTTTGCAGCTTTCGCCGAGCTTCAGGGGCATGGTGCAGAAGGCAAGGTATAAATCTGGATAAATAAGTAAACAAAGAAGCCCCAGTCCCTCTGGAAAGTGGAATCTGGGCATATTTTGGCACATGGCGTGCAGCAGACGGGCAGCAGACGGTTGCTTCTGATGTATCAACTGTGTACCTCAGGGCCAAGCAATTAGGAAACTTTATTAAACCCTTTCTTCCCCCCCCTCCCACGCAAAAAACCAGCAGGCAAAGCATGATGACTTTACACAGCGAGGAGCAGAGGCTGCCAGGCGTTGCCTCCTCATTTCCTCTGTGTAATAATGACTTTAATTAGGGGCATTAGTAGCATTTGCAATTTAATTCCAGTGGAAAATCCTACAAGATGGGGAGCAATTATTGGCTCAACTGTTGCTTGTTCTCACTTTATTTCCCTCCCCCTTTCCTCAAAGATGGAACATATTTTAAGAGGAGAAAGACTGAGGGACTGTGTGTTGTTGGAACATGTCTCCAGGGCACAGAAGACAAAAGGGTCACCCAGGTCAAGAGTCTGAAGAGCAAAGCGACCTTGCCAGGCCATCCCACAGTCTGCCAAGTGACAGGGAGAAAACCCTGGAGCTACATGCATCCAAACATGCTATGTTGACTTCAGTTCTTTTACAGAGCCAGTGTGGTGTAGTGGTTAGAGTGTTGGACTGGGACCTGGGAAACCTTCTTATCCTTGTTCTGGAGGAGCAGTTCATCTGGCTGTTTTCTAAACACAGCAGCAGGAGGGTCCATTGCAGCCTGATGAGATTAATTAACAATGACTGGGCTGCAGGCAGGGAAACTTCCATCTTCAAGTAATTGCTGCACTGCAGGAATGGTGTGTGTCAGGGGGGCGCCATACAGAGAGCCGCCCCCTGTCATCCTGGCTAGCTCCTCAGCGTCCCAGCATCAGCACGAGCAGCGAGTCAGGAGAAAGGAATGAGGAAGTGAGTGGGGTGGAGAGAGGGCTCTGCCAGGCATCGGAGCCCCAGCCCCGCTATGGAAGAGGGTCTGGGGAGGAGGAGTCTGGAGAGATGTCTGACACAGGGCCGCCAGAAAGGAGACCGTTCCCTCCGACGCCCGAATTGAGGCGCTTTCCCACCCGTAGAGCCAGGGGGCGGCGCTTTGGTGTGCCCAGGCTTTTATGCTGGAAGAGAACCCAGAAGAAGCCATTGCGGGGTTCTGACTCGGACTAGGCAGTCATGTTTGCTGAGATCTTTGCACTGTAAATATTATGCACAATAAAACTCTGAAAGACAAGACGGAGTGGAGCATCTTTACTCAAGAATAGCCACAGACGCCTCTGACAGTGCGCTTACAAAACAGTTGGAGCATCTTTCTCCAACCCGGTGCCTTCTAGATGTTTTGGACTATATGTCTGTTATCAGCCCCAGCTTCCACCAGGCTCAGCATCATAGGGTTGTGCTGGGCACGCATGATGGAAAACATTCTTCCTCTCCACTCCCTACTCAGACCTCAAAATCATCAAATGGAACCAGGTTAATTTTGCCATGGCCTGATGATGACCAGCTTATGGTAACATAGAAGCAGGGTTTTTCACTGGTGGCAACAGTGTTGTGGAATTCCATCCACGCCAAAATATGAGAGGGCCCATCAGCATTGGCATTCCGCCGGCTCTTGAAGAAATACTGGTTTATACAGCTGCTTCCCTGAGCTTGAACCTCCTGAACTGATTGCTTTAATTGCCCTTTTAACTGTTATTTTACAGCCGCGTTTCAATGAGAAAGATAATTGTGGGTAGTTTAATGTTTTGATGGAATTGGTTTTTATTGTGTACTTTGATGGTGAGAGAGTTTTATACTTATAAATTGTTTAGAAGCCATTTTGGCCTGTAAGTAGTACGTAAATTAATACATGATGAAGATGATGATGAGAATCATGGTCCATAATAACTGGAAGGCACCAACTTGACCAAGCCTCACCTGATGTTCCTCCAGCCCTGCAGGGGTGAGGATCCCGAGGAAGCCTAAATCCCTCCAGATCAGGAGTGGGGAATCTCTTTCAACCTGAGGGCCACATTTCGTTCTGGTCCACCATGCTAATGGTGAGCACATCCCAAAGGAAAATGGGTGTAGCAATGAAGTGGGCTGTTTCTTACACACACTGACATCCTGCTCTCTACCCACCATTCATTCACCCAACAGCACAACATTCCAACAGAGTAATTCATACATTCATGTCAAATCACTTGCTGACTGCAGTTTCCAGTGGTGAAATCTGTGTGAATGAGCTATCAGTGGCTACTAAGCCCAATGGCAATGTTCCACTTCCAATACCCTCCAACATTTCTCCGACGACAATAGGGATGTCCTATTCCCCAGAGTCGGTCACGACTGGACCTAATGGTCAGGGGTCCCTTTACCTTTACCTTTATTCCTTAATAATACAAATTTTATTATTTTTACCCCACCCATCTGACTGGGTTTCCCCAGCCAGTCTGGACGGCTTCCAACATACATAAAACATAACAAAACATTAAACATTTAAAAACTTCCCCAAACAGGGCTTCTAAAGGTTTTATAGTTACTTAGCTCCTTGGCTCGGAGGTTGCATAACTCCAACATTTCTCCCATGAAAGTAGGGACGTCCTAAGGAAAAGCGGGATATTCTGGGATCAAATTAGAAACCGGGACATTGTAATATACTGCAGTTTCATAATAGTATGTATTTAAAGTAGATAATTAAATGAGCAAATTAATTGAATTTGGATATGCAGAAGATATTAAACAATAAATTTAAGGAACTGCAGAAAGAGGGGGAATGAAGTCAAACCTTGAAATGTTAAAATGATTGTAAAATAAATGGAATGTATAAATTTGAAAAGTATGAATAAAAATTTAAAAAATATATATCAAAAACCGGGACGGCTTCTGTGAATCTGGGACCGTCCCTGGAAAAAGGGGCACTTGGAGGGTCTGCATTTCCACTGCCATAGGCAGTATGCCTCTGGAGACTAGTCACTGGGAATCGCAGGGGAGGAGAGTGCTGATGTGCTCAGGTCCTGCTTGTGGGGTCCCCCCTGGGGCATCTGGTTGGCCACTGTGAAAACAGGATGCTGGACTAGATGGGCCAATCGGCCTGATCCAGCTGCACAGCAATTCTTATGCTCTTACTGATGAAGCTTGCTTATGGGCACCACCATGGCACTTCCAAAGCAGCTATGAATCTCTGCATTGAGCAATACTTACACATGCCTCCGGCCTAAACAGGGACACGGCTGGCACTGTGGGTTAAACCACAGAGTCTAGGGCTTGCCGATCGGAAGGTCGGTGGTTCGAATCCCCGCAACCGGGTGAGCTCCCGTTGCTCGGTCCCTGCTCCTGTCAACCTAGCAGTTCGAAAGCACGTCAAGTGCAAGTAGATAAATAGGTACCGCTCCGGCGGGAAGGTAAACGGCGTTTCCGTGTGCTGCTCTGGTTCACCAGAAGCAGCTTAGTCCACATGAGCTGGAAGCTGTACGCCGGCTCCCGCGGCCAATAATGTGAGATGAGCGCGCAACCCCAGAGACATCTGCGACTGGACCTAATGGTCAGGGGTCCCTTTACCTTGCCGACACACACACACACACACACAGAGAGAGAGAGAGAGAGAGAGAGAGAGAGAGAGAGAGAGAGAGAGAGAGAGAGAGAGAGAGAGAGAGGAAGGAGTAAATCTGAGCCAGCTGCTCGGTATGGACTCTTGCACCTGAACTCTTTGCTCTTGGGAATGCTACTGAAGTAAAGCCCCCTCCCAGAGTAGGTGTTTTAAAAATAAAAGTAGAGAATGGTGACATATCAACAACATCTCTCAGCTGCAGCAACCGTGACTGCTTGTTAGGAGACATGTTGCAAATACAAAATTTTTGTTTGCAAGCGCGGATGTGTCTCTCTGGCACCATCTTGTGCCAAATAGTAGCCATTGCACAGTGGTCAGAAAATACACTTTGCTGACACGTTTTCTCCCCACCTCCCCAATCCAGCTCTGAAAGTATTAAAGCTTCCTCTTTATCTTCTTAAAATACTCCAGCCTCCTTCCTGAGCAGCCTCTCTCAACCAGGCGCCCTCTCGATGTTTTGGGCTGCAACTCCCATCAGAGAGAGAGGGGGGGGTTAGTTTCATCTTTGATGTGAATAGGCATCAACTGAGAGGCAGTGTGGCCTAGTGGTTAGTGTGTTGGACCTAGGATCAGGGTTCAAATACGCCCTTGGGCATGACGCTCACTGGGCGACCTTGGACCAGGCATTGCAGCTCAGCTTAAACAATCTCACAGTTGTTTTGGATATTTGTCCATAATATTTCTATTATTTATTTTATAATAAGTGTCTGTATATATATCGTAAAAAGGAAAGTAAAGTAGTTTGCAACAATAAAAACATTTAAAAGTAAAGAAACGGATGTTAATTAACCCTTGTGGAGGGATGTGTTCTTGATTGCTTGCATAGGCTTGGCAGAATGGAAACATTTTCAGCAGGCACCTCTGAATTGTTCTCAGCTTTGTGTTAAATGATGAAACGCCTTTCAGAGAAGTCGTAGAAATCTCAAGGCGATTTGAAATCCTACAGTTAAAAACAACAAAAGAAAAAAAGTTTGAAAGCAATGCAATTACTATTTTTGAAAGATGGGTTTTTAAAATACCAATAAACATCTGATGCCTTTTTTTAAAAAAAGGAGGGTTTGTGTGAGAACCATTTCATAAAATCATAGAGTTGTAGAGTTGGAAGGGACCCCGAGGGCCATCTAGTCCAGGGGTAGGCAACCTAAGGCCCATGGGCCGGATGCGCCCCAATCGCCTTCTCAATCCAGCCTGCAGGCGGTCCGGGAATCAGCATGTTTTTACATGAGTAGAAAGTGTCCTTTTATTTAAAATGCATCTCTGGGTTATTTGGGGGGCCTGCCTTGGTGTTTTTACATGAGTGTGCTCACCAACAGTTTGAAGAATGTGTGCTTTTATTTAAAATGCATCTCTTGAGTTATTTGTGGGGCATAAGAATTTGTTCATTTTTCATGAGATTTGTTCTTCTCATTGGATGAGATGATCCTTGGGATCCCTTCCAACTCTTCAATTCTGTGACATTAGCAGAGCACTTTTCCTAAGTGTTCAAAGCACTCAGCAGATCCTCATAACAACCCTGTACGGTAGGCCTCTTGTTATAGCTTAGAAATTGGAGGCTGAGGGTTATACCCGACCAAGTTCTATGTGGAGGAGATGCACTGAAATTAATGGAGCTATGTTAGCCATCCCCACTGATTTCAGTGGTTCTACTCTGAATAGGGCTAATATTGGTGGCTTGCCTTGGGCTCTCCTCTGTGCTTGTGGCTTACCCACAGTTTGAAGTAAGTATGTGGCTCATGTTCTGCACAGGCTGGTCTACCCCAGCTCCCAACACTCCTTACAGACAGACAGACAGACAGACAGACAGACAGACAGACAGACAGACAGACAGACAGACAGAGGTTCAAGCAGAGCTGTGCAAGGCTTGAAGAAAGAGGGGCATGAAATGTTTTTCTTAAAGGGCCAGGCCTGGCAGTCTCATTTCAACATGCCATGCTGCTTCTGCCCTGAGAGGAGGCTGGCATGCTGGACAAAAATAGGAAGAAGAAGAATCTGCAGGCCTGGATGTAAAGCAAGTGAACCCAGAAGAGTGCTTGAGGAGAGGCATTAACTGTTCTTTTCTCTTTTCTGTCAATTGCTTCCTCCCTTCCTCCACCACTGCCAAGTTGCATGGGAGCAAAGCATTAATTCCAGCCTCTGAATCCAGGGGCTGGAGAAATGGTTTGGCTAATGGCTCATGACATTGCAATACATGTGCAGCCCACACAGCTCCCTCCCCAGAAAGAAAAGGGTCCATTTAGATTCTGAGTCTCATTATGGGGCCGCAAGTTTTACTTCGATCGGGAATGGCTTCCTCAGGTGTTGAATGTTGTTATGGTGTTTTTGTGGCATCAAATCAGAAGTGGTCTAGCTTCACTGGCTGAAGTTCAGGTAGTGTAGCGGCATTTAAAAGTCTTGTTTTGCTGGCACCAGACCCCTCTAAAGTTACATCATGATCCTTAGTGGCATTTCACCCTTTGCTGGAGGGGCTGTGGTAGAGCTGGGACCTTCCTCTGGGGCTGTGACTTTCTGAAGAAGTTTTAGGAAATGGCATCTGGGGAAGTATCTGAGATGACAAAGCAGCTCCTAGTTCCTAGAATCATGGAATTGTAGCATTGGAAGAGACCTCAAGGGTCATCTAGTCCAACCCCTTGCACTGCAGGAATCACAGCTAAAGATTCATTGGCATATAGCCATCCAACCTCTATTTAAAAACCTCAACAAAGGAGAGTCCACCACCTTCTGAGATGGTCTATTCCTATATCCACAACTCTTACTGCCAGAGAGTTCTTCCTAATGTAATGTTTAGGTAGAATCTCCTTTCTTATCAGTGCCGGATTTATGTATAAGCTAAACAAGCTATAGCTTAGTGCCCCACTTGCTTGGGGGCTCCCCAAAAAATAAAACAAAAAACTGAATGTACATTTCCAAAACATAAGATAAAAAACAATTACTTTGATAAAATAGGTACATATGCAAATGGCTTTAGATACCTATTAGGTCCATAAATTACCTTATAGCATATATTCAACACAAAAAACAGCGACAATTTGTTGTTGACAAAGGACAGCTGGACATATAAAGGGCCCCATTGCCTTCAGTAGCTTAGGGCCTCATCAAACCTAAATCCGGCCCTGTTTCTTATAACTAGAATCTATCAATTTGGGTCCTAATATATTTGATTTTCAATAAGCACATGACAACCGTGTTTAACCCAAACCCAATAAAAAGTACAGTCTGTCATTTATGTGAGGCAATTACAAATGTACATTGTGTTATAATACTCTTAAAACAATTAAACTTTTCCACAGTTCTGGTTACAGGTAGGTAGCCGTGTTGGTCTGGATCGAAGTAAAATAAAAAAAATTCCTTCAGTAGCACCTTAAAGACCAACTAAGTTTTTATTTTGGTATGAGCTTTCGTGTGCATGCACACTTCTTCAGATACGTATCTGAAGAAGTGTGCATGCACACGAAAGCTCATACCAAAATAAAAACTTAGTTGGTCTTTAAGGTGCTACTGAAGAAACTTTTCCACAGCGTACGTGCATCACTGGAAGTTTTATTGAGGAAGTTGACTTGTTGGCATAAAAGTAATAAACATAAACCAAGTTGTCTAAAACTTGTCTTTCTTAACTTCACCCCTAACCACTCTACTATGTTGAATTAGCCTCTCTGGGAGCAGCATTTCAGCGTGGCTGTTTTGAACTACATCCCTCCATCAGCCCCAGCCAGCTGCTTCCAGAGGAGGTTTGAGGTCTCTACAGCAGCTGGCTATTCTCCTTGCTTTCTCGCTTTAGCTCCTCTGACCTTGTTGTTTTTCCTTTGCTTTGCCAGGCTTGGCTGACAGAAATCCATGAATACGCAAAGCAAGACGTGGTCCTGATGTTGCTGGGAAACAAGGTAAGCCAGGCTAGTTCCTGGCAGAACAATACAGAGCCAGGCGCTCTGCGGCAATGGAAGCGGTTTGCTGGGATGAAGAGGGTGTGGATGCAGGTTGCCTCAGCGCTGACCCTGCCCATGCACATGGATCAGGGCTGCAGCAGCAACCAGCCCTCTTACCTGTCCACCATCTTTCTTAAAGCCAGTCAAGAGGTGACTGTACCTGTCATTGGCTGTGGCTCCATCCACTGTTGAGACGCCTTGCTTTCTGCCCCACCAGTCCCAATGAACACTAGGCATCACTGCAGATACATAATAATAATAAAAATTCTTCCAGCAGCACCTTAGAAATCAACTAAGTTTGTCTTTTTTTAAAAAAAAAAAGTTTTATTTAAATTCTTTAAAATATTACAGAAAAAAGGAAGATAAGAAAATAATAACAAACCATATTAGACAATGACAAAACCTATAAAATTTCAAATAGCAATCAACATAAACAAATAATATAAACAAAGGAAAAAACCAAAAACAAAAATTAAAGAAGCAAAAAAACAAAACAAAAAAGACTCCCTATTGTTTGTACACCGCTTCCCTTTTGTTTAACTTTCTCTTATCTTGCTTTATCTAAATTGTTATTTGCATAGATTCTCTATATTTCCCTGCATATCTTTCAATTTAGGCAAATCACCAATTCAATATTTATATCTTCTTTGATCAAAGAATCCTCAACGTATTTCCATTCGATTTTACATTTCTGCTTGGGAATATTTCTGATTGCTGCAGTCATTTTGGCAAAATTCATAAACTCCACCAACTTTTCCTGCCATTCTCCCTTCCAATTCTGTGCCATGAGGAGCCTAGCTGCTGCGCAGGCGTACAGGAGTATGTTTTTTCTATCTTCTGGAATGTTCTCCAGCACCATGCTTAGCAAAAATAATTCTGGTTTCTTTTCAAACGTTATTTTTAGCATCTTTTTAAATTTTTCATATACTGTATTCCAAAATTCATAAATTTTTGCGCATTGCCACCAGCAATGATTAAGGGACCCAGGTGGCGCTGTGGGTTAAACCACTGAGCCTAGGGCTTGCTGATCAGAAGGTCGGCGGTTCGAATCCCTGTGACGGGGTGAGCTCCCGTTGCTTGGTCCCAGCTCCTGCCAACCTAGCAGTTCGAAAGCACGTCAAAGTGCAAGTGGATAAATAGGTTCCGCTCCGGTGGGAAGGTAAACGGCGTTTCCGTGCGCTGCTCTGGTTCGCCAGAAGCAGCTTAGTCATGCTGGCCACATGATCTGGAAGCTATACGCCGGCTCCCTCGGCTAATAATGCGAGATGAGCGCACAACCCCAGAGTCGGTCACGACTGGACCAAATGGCCAGGGGTCCCTTTACCAGCAATGATAATAACTGCCATTTTTTTCCTGACCTTTTCCGCATTTATTCGAATTGATTTTATATATTTTGGCGATTTTTTCTGGTGTTAGGTGCCACCTGTAAACTAGTTTTAACATATTCTCTTTTGTCATTGGTATGAGCTTTCGTGTGCATGCACACTTCTTCAGATACATAGTCAGAGAACACAATTCTGCTGCAAAGAGTGACAGCCGCCAATGTGAATCGTATTGGAAGATTGGACCATTTCATGGAGGGCCATCGATGGAAACCACCGGGGGGGGGGGCTCTTGTGCTTGGGTCCTGCTTCTGGGTTTCCCATAGGGGCATCTGGTAGGCCACTGTGAGAGCAGGATGCAAGACTAGGTGGGCCCTTGGCCTGATCCAGCAGGGCTTTTCTTATTCGCTTATGCTGAATTTTTTAATTTTTTTTTGCCACCCCTAGGTGGACTCAGCCCAGGAGCGAGTGGTGAAACGAGAAGATGGGGAGAAATTAGCCAAGGTACAGGAACCACCTGCCCTCACTAAAATGAGCTGAAATTCTGCTTCAAGAGAGCTTAATTTCTGCAACCTTGTTAATTATTATTTTCACACCAACTTTGCAAACATCTGGGTAGGCTTATTTAAACCAGAACTTTTTTTTAGCAGGCGCCAAAATGAGTTTAGCAGGGAGGGAATTCCAAAGTGTAGGTGCTGACATACTAAAATATCAAGTCCTTACAAAATCGGTGCCCTCAAGCTGTTTTGGACTAAAATTCCTGGCTGACGGGAGTCGTAGTCCAAAACATGCAGAGAGCACCTTGTTGGGGAATGTTGAGCTAGATTTCCTTCTTAAAGAAATGGAATGTAGGCTTTTTTTCTGGGGGGAAATGGTGGGAGAACTCACCACAAAGTTTCTTTGTTTGTTGTCGGCCCAGTCCACCCCCCACCCTCCTGGCAGTGGCTGAATGTAAGATGCAATTTAAAAACTCACACAGATAATGATCTGGATTAGAAATGGCCACATTATTCATTACAGGTACTGCATAGGTGTATTTTTGGCTCAGCCATTGGGTGTATATCCATTCCAGCCCTCCCAACAAACAAAACAAAACAAAACAAAAAAACTACAGGTGAAACTCTGAAGTTTTGTCAAAAAGTGCATTTATTTCAGTAATGCAACTTAAAAGGTTAAACCAATATATTAGATGCATGACATGCAAAGCAAGATACGTCAAGCCTTTTTTTGTTGTAATTGTAATTATTTGTCGTTAGGCGAGTCAATTATAAATGGAATGTAATTAATGGAATGTAATAGCAATGTTTATTTTTGTATTATTGTAACTATTTGTTTTATTACTGTGGAATTTCCAAAAGAAAGCATTTGTAAAAATTAAAAAAGAAAAAAATAATAAGTTGCATTACTGAAATAAATGCACTTTTCGACGATATTCTAATTTTCCGAGTTTCACCTGTATTTATTCTTTTAAAGGTAAGGGAGCTCAGTTCCCCCAAGTTCCTGGCAAACACACACACACAAATCCTGAATTTTAGGGAGCATGCAGACACTGAATACCATCTTCATTTTTGCAGGAATACGGAGTGCCCTTCATGGAGACCAGTGCCAAGAGTGGCTTGAATGTCGACTTAGCGTTCACAGCTATCGCCAAGTAAGTTGCTTCTTTTTGACTTTCCATCTTTAACTTGCTCAGGGCACGTGGCACTGGGGGTGAGTTTATAGGACCAAGGGGGCAGTGTCTCAAAAAGAACCATTTGTGATGGTGCCACGTTGGCGGCAAACTGGTCCTTACCTAAGACAGGTAAGCAGGAGAAACGCCTTGTTGCAGGGCTGTGGCAAGAGACTAGGGAACCAGATCGATCAAACCGCTTGCATTTTGTTTCCAGGGAGCTGAAGCACAGATCTATGAAGCTGCCCAATGAGCCTCGCTTTAAACTCCACGACTACGTCAAGAAGGAGGTGAAAGGCGCCGGCTGCTGCAGGTCCTAGAACACCGCCTGGCCCATTTGAGGTTCCGCCCTTTGTACAAAGACTCGCAACCAGCACCCCACATCCCCTGCTGCATCTGTCTGTGCCACTACATGATTCCTTCTTTGTGTCTGTGTGTTTGTCCAGGTGAAATTGGACATGTGGGAGCGCGGGAGGCGGAGGAGGGCCTGGGTGGCTTCTTTCCAGGAAGCCAGACACAGCTAAGAGGCTAAAAATAATAGATCTGTCGGGGAAGAAGGTAGTTGACAATCAACAGGAATCGTGGCAGCGAGTGAAGGATCTTTGGCAGCCTTCAAGCACGGGCGCCACTAAAACGAATGGGTGTGTGGTTTGTGTGAATGGACATGCAACTCCTGTGCATTTGGGAGGTGCACACGTAGGACATTTTCCTAGGGGGTGGCATTCTGTGCCCCCTTTGATGTTAAGCTTTTCCCTGTTGGCGGCAATCTTTTGGGAATTGTGCTCCACGTTATAGTTGCAGCTTCAGCAAGTACCCAGGCCTGGTACTTCCAACCCTTATAAGTTCTTTATTATGGTTTTTCAAACTCCGCTGGCGCAATACATGCCCTGCATATGTAATATGGCACCCAGAGCAAGCACAGAATTCGACACCCCTTAATTCTGAGTAGGTACCCTTATAAATTTAAGTTTTATTATCGTTTTGCGCTCCCTTGGCTCTGCACACCCCGTGCAGGGGGACTGCTCCCACCTCCCTAAATCCTGCACTGTTCTTAACATCCGAGAAAGGGAGGGGAAATTGCTGCTGCCTGCAACATGTGGATAGCCTGTAGGGAGGAAGAAAAAAATCCCGTGTTTTCTTCTTGGGTCGCTTGACCGCTGGGAGTTGGACTGGCTCATTCCGGAGCGCAAACACTTTGGTTTCTTTTTGTGGAGGTAGGTTATAAGACAAAGCTAACTGGTATCTTTGAAGTAACTATTTTTAAAGTGCAATTTGTCTCCCACCACTCAGTACTGTAACTCCCTTGCTGTCTCTCTCATGGTTGCTCTTGGATACAAGAGGGTCTTTTTCAAACAGCTGCAACGTCATGTAAAAAAACGCTTGCCCTTTCAGCTACTTTGATGGTGGTGCTGCCTAGCTTTCTTTTTATGGCAGGGGTTTGAAAATGCAGCACTTTGCTTCCCCCACCCCATAGGAGCAGGCAAGTGCGATGCTCATGGAGGTTTGTGGGGTCCCCAGGAAGGGGCTTTGCTGTTCTTTGTTGCAAGGGAAGCTGCTGAGAAACCACCTTGCCCGCTTCTGCCTGCAGCCCTCCCTGACTTCCACCTCCCGTTGGCCTCAAGAAAAGGGAGGCCGGGAGCAAGCACAAGGCAACAAGTCTGACTCAATAGCCATAAGCAAAATCTCACAAACTAGCCCCAGATCTTTGGCACAGCGCCAGCCCTTGGCAGTACAGGAATAACCCAACACCTTACATCGCCATTGTAAGGATAATTGAGAATGTATATGAAGTGCTTTGTACACTCAAAGTGCTATATATATGTATATTTATTTATAAATACTAAGTTATCGTGCTTTCTTTGGTACTGTGGGAGTTTTGTGTGTGTGTATGCTGCTCATTTTCTTTTACTTAAAATCTTTATTCAGAAGCCAAGGCCCTAGGCTGGATTCCTTTCCCCTCCTTATTGTTTCCGAGCTACAAGTTTCCTAAGGAAGACCACCTTGCCTCAGAGCCGGTTTGCATGCTCAAAGCTCTCTTAAAAGCTTCAAGGGTTGCCGCATCGCAGAGGAAACCAGCCACATAGTTATGTGAATTGGGCCAGTTTAATTCCCCCCCCCCAACCCTGTACCTTAGGAAAGCAACTGGACTGCCTGCTGCTGGCTCTCGGTCCAAACACTCCTTTGCACAATTCTGCAGCTTGGCTTCTACGGCCTCCACTTTGCAAGAGAAGCATGGACTTAAAAACTCTGCCTCTTTGCAGGGACTTGGGTCTGCCTCCTACATAGACTGGCTTTTACTGCCACCTAGCAAGAGAGGTCTGCCCAGTTCCCAAGCACCCTCAAAACAGTGTTATCAATGTAGTAAGAAAATGCTGCCTCTTGTTTATAGCTTTCTATCTCCCCCCACCTCAATGTTCCTCTTAATAAAATACTTTTTTTAAAACGTTGTTTTCTGTTCTCAAAAGCCTTTGGAAAGTAAAACCAAAACTCTCCCTACAAGAACTTGCATTTCCCTATTTGCTGATCTGAAAGTATGCCTCCTTTCTAAAAGACCTTTGTGGGTGTAAGTCCTGGTAGTTCCATCACCTAAAGAACCTAATGTGTGGCATATGAAGGGCAGCTTCCAGGTGACAAAGTTTTGGAACTCCCTCCCCAGAAAGATGCACCTGGCACCTACATACACTGTAATGCTCCTCTTTACCACGGCGTTTTGACATTCAAAATGTTTATCACATTCCAATAGAACAAGTCTCTGAACACCAATGAAAGCAAGTTCCTTCACACAGATCTTCATTTCCTTAGGGTGCACGCACACTTAATATGAACTTCCTATTTGCAACCAGCATCTGCAGGGCAGCTGAATCCAGAGCAAAGAAATTTTTTACCCTTGCAATGCGATGTCAAAAATTGATTTTTTTTACCGAACATTTTATTTTACAAAATTTACAAATTTTTGCGAGAAAAACTTGCATTTCTTTTATAAGCTAAGCCAGGCAACACTAGAAAGAACAGATAACTATTTATAAATGAAAATGTATTAAACAAAATTTACATTTTTTGCCAGGAAAATTTGCATTTCAGCATTCTCCGGCAATAGAGATGCCCTTTGTCTTTGAAGAACATTGCCAGCTGTGCTGGAAACACTTTCACATGGGACACTTGTTCCTGGGATAGCCAGAAACCTCTTTGCAAGCACCTTCAACATTGGGAAGGACGCCTCATGTGCCTTCCACCATATCAGAGGGCTTTCATCGAAGTCCACTCTTGGCATAGCCATATAGCTTCTTAGCTCTTTTTCTGCTTTCAGTACAGACAACGGTGCTAATCCATCTTCTGCCAGGTCCTCCTCTTCCTCCTCTAAATCAAAAATTTTTGCCAGCCCTTTTTTTGGCAGAGCAGGCGGAGTATTGGGCTCCGTAGAAGCAACACACAGACTCCCATGCAAGTCTGCCATCTTCTTTATGGCCTCCTGCCTGACAGCCTCAGGAGCCTCCAAGTAACGCAGGCGAAACCTTGGGTCGCACAACGAAGCTAGACCTAAAGTGGTCGTCATAGGTGCACTTTCGTACTTTTCTGACAGTGCACCCAAAATTTCACGTTTAATGTCCTGCAGCAGCACACCGTCTCCCTCATCAGGCTGGAGACTTTTCTTAATTTTTTTATAAAATGGCAGAACAGATGAAGCAGTGTTATCATTGCTTCCAGTCGTGGTGATGTCCTCTAACACAGTAGTTGCAGACACAAAGTCTTGTATAGCAGAGATATCGCACTCTTCCAACATCAAATGGTTTTTGGAGGGATAGCCCAGAAACATCTCACTTAATGCACATTTGTTTTCAAGAAACGTTTGGCAGAGCTTAAATGTGCTCCACCACATTGTGGGACAAGCACTTGGCAAACTAACTTTCTCCATCTGAAGTATCTCTTGAGATCTGGCAAAGTCTCTTCTCATTTTCCAACTATGGCTGATGCTATTTTGCAGGTTTTTCAGTCTTGTAACTGCCTTTTTCAGCTGTGTCAAGTTTAAAGCTCGGTTAACCCCAACAGTTATGTTGTGGGCAAAGCAGGAAATGTGCTCTAAACCAAGCTGCCTAACTACTTTTAGAATATTTGTACCATTATCAGTTGTACTGCAAAATATATTCTTTACATCTATGCCCCATTCCGATAATGTGTCTGTGAGCATTTCACAGAGATTATCGGAGTTGTGGTCCTTCAAAATATGTTTACAGCCCAAGAAAGCATTCGTCAACTTCCACTCATCTGATATGAAATGTACAGTCACTGCCAGAAATTGAGTGCCTGCTACTGATGTCCAGCAATCAGTAGTGATGACCAGTTCAGTCTCCTTTATCTGACTTACTTCTCTCTTCATTTTCTCCAGAGTGTCATTATACAGTTTTGGAACTCCTTTGGTTGCAAAGAATTTTCTGCTGGGCAACTTATATCTTGGGTTTAGAGTGTTAACCATCTGGATAAATTTTGGGTGGTCCACTGTGTCATAAGACTGCAGGCATGTAGCCACGTATTCTACGATTGCCTGAGTACAAGATTTTGGCGCCTTCGAATTGAGCGGCTGAACATCCAATGCTGTTTTCAGCCGTTTTTTAGGATTTTCTGCAACCGTTACTGCAGGCTCAGAAGCACTAACCGTTGTTGCAGCTGGAGGATCATCAGCTTTATTACACGAATCGATGGAAATGTCTCTTGATGAAGAAGCCAACTCCCTAAATTTCTGTGGGTGGTGAAACTTGAGATGGCTACTTAGATTTGAGGTGTTTCCGCCTTTCGCAGATACCGAATGCAAACATATCTTACAAATGGCGACATTATCAATCACCACACGGTCACTTTCATCAGCAGGCAAGCCAAAATGCACCCAAACGGCACTTTTGGTTTTGGGCTTGGCTACCAAATGGTGGTATTCAGGACAATCCAAAGTACGGCGACGCTGAGTTACATATAACCTGGGAAAATATTAAAGAAAAAGAAAAATCTAATTTTGATGTATATATGAAAAGTAACTCAATGATAGCATTCTTCAACTAAACAATTAAAGACTTCTGGAGAAGCTATTAATGTCCTATACAGTCGTACCTCGGGTTACGACCACCTCGGTTTGCGAACAGTTCGGGTTACGAACTGCGCAAACCCGGAAGTGTTTTCGCCCCGCGCGCATGCGCAGAAGCGGCGCACGCGCGATCGCGCAATCTGCGCATGCGCAAAATGGCGGTGCCCATCGCGTTCGGGTTACGAACTATTCGGGTTACGAACTGCGATCCGGAACGGATCGCGTTCGTAACCCGAGGTATTACTGTATAGTCTTGGGGGCAAATTTAAATTTTTAGAAAGTAGTAGATGGCAGTGGAGAGCTAAACCACAGTTAACAGGGGCTGCACTGCGCAGGAATCAAAAGAAGCATTGGCTT
This sequence comes from Zootoca vivipara, assembly GCF_963506605.1. Lineage (NCBI taxonomy): Eukaryota > Metazoa > Chordata > Lepidosauria > Squamata > Lacertidae > Zootoca > Zootoca vivipara. The sequence goes on along the minus strand of NC_083289.1, from coordinate 30,400,393 downwards.
CACGGGTATTCCAAAATCATGATTTTTGCATAGCACACACACGATTCATGATATATTGCCATATCACGTACTATGAAAAAGCTGTAACAATGTGGACTTCAGAACCGGTTTTGAATGATATTCAGGGGTACCTTGGTTTATGAACTTAATCTGTTCTGGAAGTCCGTTCTTAAACCAAGGCATGCTTTCCCATAGCAGCGGGGGAACAACGTCTGCTAAGTGTGTTCCATTTGTAAATTGAGTCCCCCGATGCTATGGGAAAGCACGCCTTGGTTTAAGGACGGACTTCCGGAACGGATTAAGTTCGTAAACCAAGGCACCACTGTATTGATATATCGCCCAGCCCCCCCTCACCAATTTGTTCTCTTAGCAGTAGCTCGTACCTCATAACATCTCGCAGAGTTGGGAGTTCAGCGGGCAACAATTCTCTGCCAGTTCCAATTAGATCGCTCACGTGAGCAGATGTCTCAAGACTTGTTCTCTGGTTAGAAGCCATTGTAGGTGGTTTCCCACTGGTTAAGACAGTAGTAGCAGCAGCAGTACTGACAGACAAATAATTTTTAACGATGAAGCTTCTTCAATCTGTGAAAGAAGCAAATACAGCTACAGAACGTTAGTGAATTATGTGTGTAACTGTAATATTACAATTCAATCTAAAAATATGTAAGTACTTGACCATTATTTTTTAAAATTATGAAATTTTACACTGTTAAAAATAAGACATTTAAAATTAAGTAGAATTCCACATAAATGTTAAAAATGTTTGTATGTACTTATTTAGCAAACAAAACTAAATTATATATATTCAACCAAAATATTTTTTGAATTCCCAAGTCATGTCGCAACTTTTAGCACCCCTCATTTTTGGAATTTGAAAGTTGAAAAATTCAACAAACCTGAATTAGGTTTGTGCCAACCTATTGGCACTCCACATACAGTATTCTGTTTGCTGACCATTTTTCTATGAAAAAAACCAAAGGAAAATAGTTATCCCTATCCATGAACATTGGCTGGGGTAGTAAATGTATCCAAATGGCAAAACTCAATGTATTTCTGGGACATTTTATGCCGCAGGTGATTTTTTTTTTGTTTTTCCAAAGGAAAACTGTAAGTAGCAACAAGCTAAAATTTGGGGATATTCATCCAAGGAGCACCAGCTAGGTCTACTTATGTGTAAAGTGCACAATGAAAAGTGTGCCTTGTAAATTTTCTTGGATGAAGGTTAAAAACTCCAATTAAGCTCACCACAAAGGCCTGGCATAACCCAGTATGCTGCTTGATCACTTCTGCTCCCAACATACGTCTCTTCTCTTCTCCCTTGTGCTTCCTAAAGAAAATTAAAATAATAAGAATGAATTTAGTGCCAATAATACATTTTGTTTTCTAAATAGACAGGAGCAAGGAAGGTGTCTCTCTGAAACCAGCTTTTAAGCCTCAGCTCGTGCTCGTAATCAGTAAACTGCAACCAGTTTTCATACGAGGTGTCAGAAAATTAAGAGCTCATCATCGGCTGCTGTCCGATGGGCCTAACAGATTACCCACCCAGATTTTCCAAAATCACAGTTTAGGCTCCTCCCTATCTACTGGGCTCACATCATTCAGTGGCAGCAAACACACCTGGAAAGGTAAAGAAGGAGGCCTTAGAACAAGCAGCCCAGGTACTGGACTGCTTGTGCTGTAAGTAGCAACAAGCTAAAGTTTGGGGATATTCACCCAAGGAGCACCCGCTAGATCTACTTATGTGTAAAGTGCACAATGAAAAGTGTGTCTTGTAAATTTTCTTGGATGGTTAAAAACTCCAATTAACCTCACCACAAAGGCCTGGCACAACCCAGTGTCCTGCTTGATCACTTCTGCTCCCAACATAGTCTTCTTCTCTTCTCCCATGTGCTTCCTGAAGTAAATTAAAATAAGAATAAGAATGAATTAAGTGCCAGTAATACATTTTGTTTTCTAAATAGACAGGAGCAAGGAAGGTCTCTCTCTGAAACCAGCTTTTAAGCCTCAGCTCGTGCTCGTAATCAGTAAACTGCAACCAGTTTTCATACGAGGTGTCAGAAAATTAAGAGCTCATCATCGGCTGCTGTCTGATGGTTTTAACAGATTACCCATCCAGATTTTCCAAAATCAGTTTAGGCTTCTCCCTATCTACTGGGCTCACATCATTCAGTGGCAGCAAACACACCTGGAAAGGTAAAGGAGGCTTTAGCACAAGCAGCCCAGGTACTAGACCTGGTCAAAGGGGGCCCATCTAGTCCAGCATCCCATTCTGAGAGTGGCCAACCAGATGCCTTGGAGAATTCTGTAATCATCCTATCCACGCTCAGAAAAACAAATGCTTCTCATAGGTGGGAAAAAAGACCAAGGGAAGGAGGCCTCAACAAAGCCTTAAACCAGACTGGAGACCTACACATAAAATGAACTAGCCTAACAGCTCAACATTGATATGACACAGTCCTGCTATGCTGCCGCAGAATGATCTGCAGCAGCAAGAGGCTGCAAGATCCTCCCTTTCTGAAAGGTAAAGGGTTGTTTGCAGGATCTAAAACAGACCACCCATACCATGAGAACTATAAGGCATGAACAAAAGGTTTAACCACCTCCTTCAAAGTTCTAGCTTTCATTAACTCAGGGGGCAGCAACCTTTTCCAGCCGCGGACGGTCTGGATTGAGAAAGCGATGCATTAACTCATACAAACAGGTAAATGCATTGTCTCGTTTCTGGCCCTGCTGCCAGAAAATCAATTCACCCTATCACCAATTGTGAGAGATCTAGCAGTTAAAACAGTGGTCTTTTAACTTTTTCAGAATCCAAATTTGGGGATTCTGGATTTGGGGACCAATTTCATAATTTTGGGTCACGTAGTTACATGGCCGTAGTGGCTTAGATAAGATCTCAACTAAGTAATGTTGCAGACCGGCTGGAAACCCTGCTCAGCCATGAAATTCACTGGGTGACTCTGGACCAGGGTATAAATATATAAACTGACACATGGGGATTAAAAAACTATGGGTGTCATCCAATGTCAATCCCACTCAGAGCATAGCTATAGAAATTACTGGACCAAAGACTGCCCTGTCCATTAATTACCACTGGTCTACTCTGAGTAGGACTAACTGACTATAGCTCTACACCAGGACGAGCTTTTCCGTTCCTGTCTGATTTTAAAGGCACTTACAGCATTTTCGTAATATTCCAAAGCTTTTAATAGGTCTTAAATAATATAAAACATTTTAAATTAAAAAACACAACTGCGTCTGTTCACACGTGATTTGTGCCCCTTTTCGAATGTTCTGCTGTTGATCAAGCGAGACTAACCACTATAGCGCTAGAAACCGGCCTTTCCGCCCGCGTAAAGCGAACCTTACCGTCTACCGTTCGAGCGCGAGCGGGAAAAAGAACGCGCAGGTTCGTGGAACCGGCTTTTATAAACTCGCCCCACTTCCCAATTGGCTGGTTCTTGCGCAGGGACGCGAGCCAATTGCTTTGCCCTGTCGCACGACCTTCTGCAGCCAATCGTCTTCCTCCACCTACAGACACTCTTTCCACTGGCCGACACAGTCTACAACTCCACGACATTATTCTCTTTCGGGACATTTGATTGGATGAACCTAACGTGGCTCAAATTCGGCACAGCCATAGAGGCAAAAGAAATCGGGGGGGGGGGGTAGACGGAGGCCCGCTCAGCGAGACCAATAAAAAAGCAGCCGGAAAGGTCTCGCGACACGCCGGTAGAACAAGCACTCATGGGACCTGTAGGCCGCAGGCCGCAAAAGAGCAATCTCGGTGAAGCGCTGCACTGGGAGAAAAAAACCATGAATCCCGGCAGCCCGCGCGGCGAGCGACGCGTGATCGTCATTTCCGGCCCGGCTTGCTGGGAGGCCCAGAGGTGGGGAGCAGACAACCAGGCGCTTGGCGGTGCAGGAGCTGGACTCTGCTGGGAGAAGGCGGGGGAGCCAACATGTGCCGGGGGGCCGCGCTTGGGCCGGCCGCCTCCTCCCCCCGCCACTCCCCCGCGTCAGGTGAGAGCGCGAGGGGCGGGGCCTGTGGGTGGAGAGGGGGACGGGCCTCCTGAGACGGGCGCCCCTCCCTCCAGGTGCTGAGGGGAGGGGAATTATTATTGTAGGATTATTATCATCATAATAATCATATTCTATATTTCTTCAAGGAGCTCAAATGATATACGTGGTTTTTTCGTACTCCAAAATGCATTTTATACTCACAACAACCCTGTGAGGTAGGTTAGGCTAAGGTAGCTTTATTCATTTACTACGTGCTTTTTAACATAATTAGGATATTGAAATTACACACACACACACATACATATACATACTGCAATTTCTCTGACGGCAGAGTATATGTATTTTTGCCTGCCCCTCCATTTTTATCCTCACAACAAACCTGTGAGGTTGGCTATGTTGTATGTTACTGGCCCCAAGGTCTGTGATTCTGTTGTTGTTGTAGTGTCGTAGCTCTCTTCAAGGAAGGAACTCAAGGTGGTATCCATGATACTTTGTCATCTTCGTCCATCCCCCCCGCTCCTCCCTTTTTCTCTACCCAACAACCCTGTAAGGTAGTGTTATTTTGTTTATAACAGTAGTTAGGCTGAAGGATAGTTACTGGCTCCAATGTCACATTGCAGTGTTCTACACACTTAAGTAGGGCTTTGAATCCCTGATCTTTGTCCAATGCATTAGCCCCTTCTAGTATGGCTGTATAATGCTGTCTTCAAGAACTGATGCCCGAGTTTGCTTGTTTCTTCTCTTCTTGTGCCCTTTCCTTGTGTTGTCGTGTCCTGTTTTGGATTGTAAGCCTGTGGGTGTGAATTGTCTTATTTTAACTTTTTGTATATAAGTTATTTTAGAGGGGTTTTATTTTTTGTTTTTTTGCTGAAGAGCACTACAAAAATGCTTTAAATCAGTGGGGAGAAAGCATATTGAAATTTCTGGTAGGTCTCTGAGCAATTTCTTGTAGATTGGCAGGTACATAATATATAATATGCTAGAAGAAAATAAACTGCTCATTTCCCCTATGACATAATATAATAACTATAAACTATAATAACTGTAGCAAAATGCAACCCCGCATTATAATAGTGAAATGAAGAAAGTTTTGTTGGGGGAGGGTAATCAGAATGAGAACTGGCGGTTCCTCCCACCACCACCTTTGGTATTCTAAATACGGTAAATTTGGAGGCTCAGATTTCTTTAATTCTGGGCTTTCACACCAGGTTGCACTTGCTATCTCAGGGATCTAGATGTTAAAAAACAGAGTAGATTCCACAGACTTGAATCTTGACCATACTTGCTATATATATATATATATATATATATATATATATATATATATATGCGTGTGTGTGTGTGTGTGTGTGTGTGTGTGTGTGTGTATATATATATATAATGTTGGTGCTGATTGGGATGGCAGTCCAGTTGGGCACCCAACTGACTGCTCTAACTACTTCAGGGCAACCAAGGCAGTGTCTGATCCATACAAGGTCATATATATAATTGTTCATAAAACATGTACATGAATGTACAGAAACATGTCTGAAGCAGCACAGGAAGACAGGCCTGACTGACACCATTTTGACTCTCTCTCTCTGACCAGGTGTTCCTCTGCAAGGAAGAAGGGGGGTGGGGGGAACCTTCTCATTGTCTCAGGAATTAAAGTGATAACCCTGGCATCCTGATACCTGAGTGCCAGACAAAAAGGGTGTGATTAACTTGGCTGGGAAACAGGGAAATGTAAATATCTCTCTTTTTTGTTGATTAGGTTTTGGGGGCAGGGGGCAGGGTCCAGGATGCTCAGATTACTGCCACCAGACCTCCCCTTTCATGATGTACCTATGATGAATCTAGGGAGGGGGGTCTTGGGCTACACCCCTTCTGTGACATATGGATGATGCTTCTGGGGGGGTGGGCTGAAACCAATTTCAAATTTCTTTTTAAGGGCAGGACACCTTTGTTTGGGGTTCCTTCCTTGTTCTCCTGCGTGAGAGGAAGGACCCTGTTGCAACAGCGAAAATAAAGGCTTTGCTTCTCAAACTTCTCTGGTTGGCCTCTGTTATATTCTCCAACCGATGGAGAACCCAATAAGGGAATAAGGGCAGATTTTTGCCTATATCAGGCCTGTGGCTGGATTGCCACTGCCTTCTCAGGCACCCTGTCCAAGAAGTGAGTACAGTGGTACCTCGAGTTACAAACGCCTCAGGTTACAAACTCTGCTAACCTGGAGGAGTTACCTCGAGTTGAGAACTTTGCCCCAGGATGAGAATGGAAATTGTGTGCAGCGGCAGCAAGAGGCCCCATTAGCAAAAGCACACCTCTAGTTAAGAACAGTTTCAGGTTAAGAACGGACCTCCGGAACGAATTAAGTTAGTAAGTAGAGGTACCACTGTATTTGTGACTGGACAGTAGTTATTTAACATTTCTGAGTGCTGGGGTGGGGGGGCACACCAGCATCTCTTTCAAGGCAGATGGCACACACACCACTCCTGCAGCACCCCCCCCCCAGATTTGGAGGGTCTTTGCAGTGTACTTCAGAGTTATATAACCTGTGACCCTCCAGATATTGTTTTGCTACAATTATCTTCATCCCTTGCTGACTGAGGCTGATGGGATTTGGAGTCCAATAGCATCTGGAGGGTCATAAGTTACCCACTCCTGCTCTAAGTCTGCCTGCACACCATACAGTTAATCCCCTCCCCTGAATCCTGGGCCCTGTTGTTTACCCCTCACAGGGCTACAATTCTCAGCACCCATAACAAACTATAGTTCCCTTGATGTTTTTTTTCTGGCAGGTGTGGGACCAGTGATGTGCTTTGAATGTACAGTGGGTACACAGCCTTAGTCTTTTCATGAGATTCTGATTTTATAATTTTTACAGTGGATGTCCTTGAGTTTGGGACAAGTGTTACACGTAAAGAAACAGCAACTTGCTGTTTCAGTCTTAAGCCTGCAGGCTGCAAAAATGTATTTCATGGGTTGCTTTTAAAAACCCCTTGATATGTTCCAACTGGATGGGTTTTTTTAAAAAAAAGAAACACTTGCGTTTCTATGAGTAAGGAGGGCTTCCCTTTCTTAGCTGAAACCTTTTGGGAATGGCTGAGATGAGGAAGTGCTAGATGATTGGCTGAGATTGGTAGGGGATTTTCCTGATGAATTTACATATTGCCTATTGCTCTGCATGCCTTCCTATTTACATCACTGAGAGAGCAGACTACGGCAGAGGCCAGCAGGCATGCAAGAGACATTTTGAAAGAGGGAAATGTTTGCCTGAGATCTTCTCTGTGGAGTGTTCTGCATGATTCAGCTCTCAGTCTGCATGTGAGGTAAAAGACTTCCTCTGTGGACTCTCTCGCTCTCACTGGGAAAATACTATGGCTCTGTGTGAGCCCATCAGATCACTAAACTGCTGCCCAGATAAGAGAGAATTGGAATCAGTTGTGCCAGTTGAATAACTAGTGTGAGTTCAAATAGGTTTATGGACTTGAAAAACATTCATGTTTTATTTTTCCAACTTAGATGCCACTATTCATCCTCACAGACTCCTGAGGTGGTTAACTGTTTTGTGTTAGCTCTTAATGGAGCTGTAGAAGGTTTTGAACTCTTAGGTGCCTGAGCAAGATGGTTTGATGTGTCCTGGTTCTGACTGGTGTTAACTGCTTGCTGCTCTTTACTGTATTCCATTTCCTACTCATGATGGAGAGCTGCTGACTGTTGCCTCCTTCCTTGGAAGAAGGTGCAATGTTCTGCCTATGGGCTGTTGTGCTTCATAGTGGCTTTGTTTAAATTCCCTTTCATGCTTAGGAGGTTTTGTGTATAAGGAGGGCTTAAATGTCGGTGATTCCAGAGTTTTCATTTCTCAGCACAGCTCTTTAAGCCAGCTGGTCTTTCACCCATTGGGTGAAGTGATACAGCTGTTTTCCAGGCTCTTGGGCCAGCTAAGGCAAAGGTTAGTCTTGTGCACTGCTTTTTAATTTGGTTTTAGAACAAAGTTAAACAGACAGTTGAAAATCACCTACTGTTTTCTTCTCTGCTTTTGTTACCTTTTGAGATGCAAGGAGGCTAGCTTCTGGTGATGCAAGGAGGCTAGGTTCTGGTGAATTGTGAAATGGTGCTGGGGGATGGAATGCAGTGTGCTGTGATTTGTCAAGCAATAAATAGCAAGGGTCCAGGTGATTAGATTAAGACCTTCCTAATGTGCAGGTGCAGTGTTAGAAACTCAGATATATAAGCTATGCACCAAATGGCTCCTTAAACCAGGGTTGCAGTCACCAAAACAGAATGTCTAGTTGCCATTTTTGGGTAACATGGCTCAGTCTAAACTGTTATTTTTCAAAGGATGCACTGAGTCTGATTAAACATCTGGCTAGTTTAGATGACAACCTTGAGCTATGTTAAGAGCTTTGACAACTTAAAAAAGAAAAGTCACTTGATCCAGGGACAGTCCTCATATATATTGGCCTGTTCCGACCTCTTTTTCTTAATGGTGACCGCTCCTTCTCAGACTGCCCAGAAGAAGCATTATGGTTCCAGAAATTCATTCCCAATTGTACAGATAAAATATGATAGCATTCTACAGAATTGTACAGATAAAATATGATAGCATTCTACAGAATGGGGTATTAGCGTGTGAGAACAGTCCAGATCCAAATCCAAGGATTCCCAGGATGCACCTCCAGATGGTGGAGCCGTCAGGTGCCATCCTGGCTGCTGGGCATCTTCACTTGGTTGCAAATGGTTGATAGCCAGGTGCAAAATGCACTTGCCGCCTGACTAATTTTGAACACTGCCCAGGTGCATCCAGTATGAATGTGGACTGTTTCTGGCTTTCTGCTAGGTTAGCACATCATAGATGAGCTCTATGCATTAATTGCCATGGGTATATGTGACCAGTATTTCATGCAGCAAGCATGTGAAGTGTGAGTGACATGTCTTTAAGCACCTAGAGCAGCAGATTAGTCCAAAGCCCCTGATAGACGCCTCATGTAAGGTTTTGATTAGTTCCAACAGGACTCTAGCTATATTATTGATTATGCCAGCACCACTAGATATCTGAGAGCCAGCTTTCACTCTTTAGGGATTACTTCTATGCTGAATCATGAAAATGTTCAGCTGTTTCTTTGGCAGCATTGTAAAATGCCCAGGTGACTCAGCCTGACAGCCACATGTGAAATACCTCTAAGGAAGTAATTGTGAACTGATTTCAGTGCAGTGTGTCTTGGCTTGGATTTGTTTTTTAGAGGGTTAGACGTGAGTTAGTTTCCATCCTTTCTCAGTCTATGTATGGTTATATTTTTAAAAATTCTATCTTTTTGTTGTTGTAAATAATAATCTTAAGCTTATTTAACACTGATTATATGCTTCCTAGTGTAGTTTGGGGGAAATCCTTGGTACCCTGTCTGCTGTGGCAGCTAGGAATTTGAGATACTTGAGAGATTCATTCACTTACTTTAGTATCAGGCTGGCAGTCTTGCTTTTGAATCTAGTGTCTGAAAATTTATTATTTATTATTTATTTATTTTCTGTGACAGTAACAGCTTATTTAACCAGTTCTTAAATGCTTGGAATATTTGCCTTCCTCCGTATTCCATAATTGGGCTAAACTAATCTTTGCTGCCACTAGCATAAGCTGGACCAAGCTTGAGCAACATTTTCTGGAACAGATCCAGTAGTTGTCCTTCAGGTTCATCTATTAACATGCATGTATTCATAAAACTGATAATGATTTGGGGAGCCTGTGACCCTTCAGTTGTTAGACACCATCGGGCCAGTGGCCAGGGATGATCAGAACTGCAGTTAAGTGACATCTAGAGGACACAATATTGCCCATTCTTCCTCTTTTCCCAGACCATAGGAGGGGTAAGACTTGGACAAAATAGCCAGCTCCCAGGAAGAAACATAGGTGAGCCCTCAGTTGCCTTCCTCATACCCTGTTTAATCTTGCCTAAGAGGTGATACTTCTGAGTGGTTTTGAGACATCAAGATGGCTGCAGGCTCTGCACTCCTGACTGAAGAGCTTTTGTGGTACCCTTCCAGTATTTTCTCAGCAAAGGACAACCCCGCTGATAACTAGTATGTCTACTTAAATAATCTCTGTGTTAATAGTTTGCAACTTTTGTCAAACCAACCTGCCTTGTCAGTAGGGTTGCCAGACTCAATAGTGGACAGGACTTCTGTGCCTTTAATTGCCCTGCTCTCTTTTGAGTCTGGAAACCTTAAAGAGAAACCAGCAGACCCTTTGCTTGGAAATTAAACAAAGGGTTTGCTGGTTTCTCTTTAAGGTTTCCAGAATCAAAAGAGTCAGTTGTCAGTAGAAGGTGCTTCTGTTTGTGTTAGAGTTTGTTGGGCTTGAGTCTGAAGGTGGAGGAGGCAGATCCATTTTCTCTGATGCAGCGTTGGTGAGTGCCCATGGGCTGCAGCAGAAGTTGGCTAAGGAAGCAGTTTAATGGGCTATGGTCAGTGTTCCCAGGACAGTGCCTGGATCTGTGGCCTCTAAGTGCAGATCAACAAATGCAGGAAACGGAGAGCCCTGTGGGTTTTTTCTTTCTTTCACCATGAGTAACTCTGCTTCGTTCTAGAGTCCTGCAATTGTTTGTTTTCTTCTGCATAAACAGACTTTCAGCAAAGGAAACAGGAGGACACAAATACTACTGGAGTACATCAGATTTTATAAGGGGGCAAGGAAAAGGAAGCCTAAATGTAAATAAATCCATATAAATAATTCTCTGACCAAAAAAATGTATCAGCACATTACTTGGCCATATCCATCTGCTGGCCACAACTGAGAGCAAATTCATGGAGTATTAAGCTGTCAATAGCTACTAGCCACAGTGGCTTTGCTCAGCCTCCTCTGAATACCAGTTGCTGGGAATCACAAATGGGGAGATGGCTGCTGTTGCTTGTGGGATTCTCATTGGTGCATCTGGTTGGCCACTGTGAGAACAGGATGTGGGACTAAATGGGGCCTTTGCTCTGATCAATCAGAGCTGCTTTTATGTTCTTAACGTCGTCTTCTTCTTCTTCTTCTTCTTCTTCTTCTTCTTCTTCTTCTTCTTCTTCTTCTTCTTCTTCTTCTTCTTCTTCTTCTTGGCGATCACTCGTTTCCAAGTAAGATTGTCTTCCATAAACACAGTTTTAACAATGGGTCCATAAGTGAGTGTGGAGGCCAATTCTGGATCCACACGTCCTTCCACAGTGGGGACATTGGTTTCCGGGCGGGAGTTGATGACGGTGTGGATTTGCCAAGCGTGCCTTCCTCTTAGCACGTTTCTCCCTTGCGTCCTGAGATCGAGTGTCTTCAAAGCCCATGACACCTTTGGTAAAGGAGCGCTCGCAGGCCAGTGTTTCCCAGTTGTCAGTGTTTATACCACATTTTTAAAAAGTATTTTTAGTTATGTTCTTAACAGAACGATGGCCTCAGTGGACCCTGATTGGTCTGGCCCAGCAGGGCTCTTATGGTCTTATCCCTGTTCCTAATCATATACTGAGGTGGATGGTGGCTTCCATCTCCTCTCTGGCATCTGATTGTCATCAGCAATGTGACTGACCGAAAGCTCGTTCTTTCAGCTTACTTCAAATTTATTTATTTTTTTGGCAAAAACAGAGAAGTAAATTAAACAAACAAACAAAAGCACAACCCTGAGTTGCCCATCAGAGGAGCCAGGAAGACAGCTGTCCATTCCAAACACAGGCAGGCCGTGGGACCTGGATCCAATCATTCCACCACCACCTCATCAAGGTAGGGCTGCATGTTCTTCTTTGCCAGCTGTGGCAAGAGGCTACTCAAACTGCTTGTGTTCCTAGTGCAAAGTGAGAGGTTTGGTTTGCTGATGGAACAGGCAGGCTAGAACGTGGCTTAGCATGTACAGTCTTGGGAGTAGAGAACACCAGAAGAGACTAGCTGCTGGATCAGATCAAGGGGGGCGATTCAGTCTAGCATCTTGTTCTCACAGTGGCCAACCAGATGCCCTAGTGGGAAGCCCACAAGCAGGACCTGAGAGCAACAGCACTCTTCCCCGCTTGTCATTCCCAGCAACTGGTATTGTGAGGCATGCTGTCTCCAACAGAAGAGAGTAGGACTTACCCATCCAACTTGGTGGCCATCACTCCTTCTTGGAGCTAGGGCACTGTTGCTGGATGGGTGCTTCTGGAGAAAGAGAGCTTGTCTTCTTCCAAAGGTAAGATCAGAATATTATTTTTGTTTTTAAAACTCTCTCATACCAAATGTAACAGATTTGTAGAAAAGACTTTACAACCTGAAAAAAGAGGCAATGCATGTACTTTTGTAAACCAAGAAAATATTTAATAAAAATATATATTAAAAAATCATTTTAATTAGGAAAAAATACAAACATAAAAATACAAACACTTCCATAAGATATAAACAAGGCACACATCATTACAGTCAAGCTGCTATTATAAAGTGAGTCAGGAAAAATGAATTAGATCTTGCCTATGACCAATTCTCCAGGAGGGTCCTCGATTGGTCAAAGTAAAGCAAAACACTCCTAAGAGCAATACAGCATTAAATAGCAGGATGTGCATTTAAAAAATAGGGCCATGTTTCTCAAGCTGCGCCAATTGCTTAATTAAGGCATTCCTTAAATTACTGAGGTCTGTCACATTCTCCCTGACTTCGGAACTTTATTTGGTGGCCTCGCCAAGCTTCTACATACCCCCTCTTCACAGCTGCTGTACGTACATCTGCCCCAGATGACACCACTTTATCTTCGGCTGGAGGTAATTAGATTCACAGCAGTCAGCCCCAACTTCTTTTTTAGGGAAGGAAATCAATCCAAGCCTTTCCTGCTTATATTCCTGTTGGGCTTGCAAAATCGTTTGCTCACCCCGTTTTTCTGCTGTCGTATCTTGTTTAGTTACTTACTGTGTCTGTGGAATGCTTCCCCCAGGGAGGTTCGCCTGGCACCTTCATTATGCACCTTTAGGTGCCAGGCAGAAACGTTCCTTTTTACCTAGGCCTTTGGTTGATTTGATTGACATCCTATGTCTTTTAAAATGTGGATTTTGGGGGGGAGGGGTTAATATGTTTTTATTTTGATTACATATTTTGTGGTCTTACATTTTGATTTTGTTCTGTGAACCGCCCTGAGGCCTCTCTGTATAGGACAGTATATAAATCATCATCATCATCATCTGCTTTTTCTGTGTTTGAGCACTAGATGCTCAAGGCCTATTCCTGGGGCCCTTCCACTTTTGTTCCTTCATCATGTTTATTTTGTGGAGTTCCTGTTTCATTTTACATGCCCTTTTAATCTATGAAAGTTCATCCCTTCTTTGGCTGCTGGTCTTAAACCCATTTCCAGGCTGCTATGAATAATCCAAGGATGTTGATAATCTCTAGTAAATCTCCCTCGCTAGAGAGTCTTTGTCCATGGCATTGAAGGAAGTGTCTTTTTGGAAGCACCACAAACTCCATCCCTGGTACTCATATCAGAATAAGTTACAGCCTTCTCTCACCACACACCTCATTTAATTTAAAAATTAGAGCCTATGGTAATATAATAATAATTTATTATTTATACATCGCCGATCTGGCTGGGTTTTCCCAGCCACTCTGGGTGGCTTCCAACAAAATATTAAAATACAATGGTCTGTTAAACATTAAAAGCTTCCCTAAACAGGGCTGCCTTCAGATGTCTTCTAAAAGCAGTGCCAGGTGAGGGCATTCTCTCTGGCAGCCCCTAAGCTGTAGCACTCCCTGTCCACAGAGGTGTGCCTGGCACCTTCATTATACAGCTTCTGGTGAATACTGAAGACACACCTCTTTATCCTGGCCTTTGACACCTGAGATGTAAATTTTTAGGAGGCACCTAATTTCTGTGCTTGTCAGTTGTTTTAAACTGCTTTAATACTGTATTTAAATGTTGCAACCCACCCTGGGACCTTAGAGTGAAGGGCAGATAATTATGAATAATAATAGCAATAATCATGCTATTTTTTTAAATATTAGGTTATTTTTTAAAAAAAATATTCTTAAGCCAGCTGTGCACAGGCTTGGTGCAGCACCTTTTGCATGTCTGAGATAGATTATAAAGTATATTATCCTTTAACAATGTTCTTTATTTTTATGTTACCAGAGGCAGCGTTTAGAACATTCAAATGTGGGGTTAGATTATGAGCGCCAGTAAGAACACCCGCTACAATCGTTTCCCCAGTGGTACAACAAACTGTGCTGCTTCAGAAAACACTAACGGGGTAAGAGAATGCAACATGATTTTGGGGGGTGGGCCATTAGAGTCTTGGCTTTTGTTAGCTTACTCTCTGAATTTTTCAGGAAAATGGGCTGTGCCTCCCTTGACAGTCTGTGGTCGTATCCAGTCACTCTTGCTTTTACTAACCCTGGTTAACTGGTGCTTTCAGTCTACAGAGGACAGATTATGTGATGACGTGTTTCCTCTCTTTTTCCAGACCAGAATGGAGACAACTTTTGGGCCTGCTTTTTCTGCAGTGACTACCATCACCAAAGGTCAGTGTTGAGCAATCTCTAGTTATTATCACACTGCATTGAAGGGTTATGTCACATCCACAACACATGGCTTTCCCCAAAAGTGCTGGGAATTGTAGTTCTGGGAGGGGTGAACTACAGTTCCCAGGATTCTTTGTAGGGGAACCATGTGCTTGAAATGTATGGTGTGAAAGTGTTTCACTGGGTCATAGTGGACAAGGTCCTCTCCCACATATCCACATAATGCTCAGCCCCCACAGGGAAGAATATACTGGGAGAGGCACCCTCTCCCCAACAACCCACACCAAAGCCATTTAGAAATTAAAACATTTGCACTGACACCTCAGCCGCCCTGAGCCCGGTTTTTGACTGGGGAGGGCGGGGTATAAATAAAAATTTATTATTATTATTTATTATTGAAATCAGACCAGTGCAGTTTCTTTAGGGCTGGTGTTATATGATCCACTGTACAGTGTTCCTGACAGCAGTCTAGCCTCTGCATTCTGGATTCTGCAGTAGCTGTGGTTTCCATACTGTTTTCAATGGTAATCCTATGTAGAACACACTGCAATAGTCTGTCGTAGCTCGTGGAGTTGATGGAAGCAGCCAGATTTATTTATCGCCAATGAATTGCAGTAGGCAAACACCACAACAGTGTGTGCCCGGTGGCATAGGAAGGGGGCTGCAGTGGGTGCGGAACGCCCCGGGTATCATAACTGAGGGGTGTGACCATGGGGCCTGGCCCGAGCCACACATCTCTCCTGGGAAGTGACGCAGTGGCTCAGGCACCTGCAGGCTCCATGCTGCCCGAAATGGCAACGTGGGGCTTGCAGACTCCGTGGAGGTTCCGCACAGCGTGCTTTGCCCTGGCTTGCCCCGCCCCATGGGCAGCTTGCCCCACTCCTGGGTGCAGGGCATTTGCGCTGCCCCGGGTGCCCAAGCAGCTAGCTACACTGCTGTGTGTGCCGATCGCAGCTGTAGCAAGCTAAAGAAACCTTGCATAGGCGGAGCCAATTGAGAGCACCAGTTGGGAATGCTTAATAAATACACATACCATGTGTGGCTGTAATGCTAACAGCCGCTAAGAATAGGAGCATTCATCTTCAACTGTTTTTTGAGTTTGCGGGGTTAAAGGTTTATGGAGGGGAATTGGAAGCTCTTGTTCCTTTTTGTTCTCTTTTTCTTTTATGTGTGTGGTTGGGGGAGTGCTATTCCCCCCCCCCAAGAGCTGCTTCATTGGGAAATTGATCTATGGATAGATTATAGAGCAGCCTTTGCCAGTCCAGCTGGGGGGGAAGGCAGCAGGTTGGCGAAGGCTCTTCTAGAGACATCTGATCTGGTGTATAGAAGTTGCAGAATGTCTCAGGTGCCTGTTCTGCTTCTTCTTTTAGCGGACGGGAGTAGTACATTCAAACAGCATCGCCGGACACCCTCCTCTTCCAGCACGCTCACCTATTCCCCTCGCGACGAGGATGATGGCATGGTACGTTCTTTGGCATGAAGGGTCACTTGCAGCTGGGAGAGGAATGGGGTTAGTGCTGTGGGAGGTGGATTTGCCAAGCTGCTATCATGGACTCTGCAGTTCCCACACTTATGTTTTCAAGTCCCAGTTTCTGGTTGCCTGCTTTTGTTCCCTTCACTTCAACACCACTGGAAGGTGCCCCTCTGCACATCAGTTCTATGCTGTGTGAAACGGAATGTAGGTACATAAGCACGACACTGTGATCCATTGGATTGTGCCACCCACAGACCTCCTAATTGTGTTCATGTCTGTCTGCTTCCATGGACCTTGACTGGGGGGGCTTCCATGGTAGGGAATGTATTTGCAGCTGTCAGGGTGCAGACCTCGCCTGTGCTGTTATGGTTTCTTACCTGGAGTTTTCCAACAAATACATGTCTGCTGACTGGCTTCGGACTATGGTCTCAGCCTAGCATACTTCACAGGGCTGCTGGAAGAATAAATGAGAGTAGATGGCTTCGGCCAGACATCAGTTGTGTAATGCAGAGCAATATGTTAAGTATTCTCATGTGTTGTGTACACACATAGAGTGCCCACTTAGGCTTGCACGGTCACAATGTTGCAGTAACAGTAGAAACCACAAGACCTGCACCCCCCCAAAAATCAAGCTGTAGGCCTAGCATCCCTCCAGATTGGATTGCTGAAACATGAAGCTTCCCTTTGTCTGGAAATGTCAATTGGTGTGAAAAGCTGCTGTTGTCTGGGGTGTGGTGGTTTGAATACTTTACCTTAGTGTTCCATCAGCACTGGTTATCTCTTCGTTTCTGGACCATGTTTAAGGTGTTGCTTCTTACCTTTGTGCTGACATCTGACATTTCTTCCTCTGTTGTGCCCTTTTCTACTGCCTCCAACCCCTCATATATATGGATATTTGCTTTGCAGATTTGTGTAGCTGTTTCCGTTTTTATTTTGATGTAGACAGGATTTTATCATGACCTAATCTGATTTTGGGCATTGTATGTCACTCCGGTTTCTGTTGGAGAAGCATGGGGTTTGAAATCCTTTACATTAAACAATAATTCCCATCAGTGCTCTACATATTGAACCACTGTATCATAGAGGCACTGTGGGCCGAGCATCCCTGTGCTGTGACTGTCTCAGTTTCCATCTGCGATAACTATTGCGATGGCTACTAGCCTGCTATATTTATTTTAAGGCATTTATATACCACCCTTCATAATATCTGTCCCAAGGCTATTTATGCTGCACTTAAAACAATATACAGTACTATGCACTGGTGGAATTAAAATCAATAAAGAAGTAACACACTTAAATAGCCATTAAAACCATAGAGAGAAAAGCAAAGCTTAAAAGACAGCTTCTTTCCAATGTTAAAAGTACAAACCTTTGAAAACATCTTCCCCGACAGCCTAAAAGTTAGCATGGTGTATCTTAGGTGGGTCCCCATGAGTAAGTGAGTTTCATAATCAGGGTGCCCTGTATGAGAAAGCCCACCCCTTTGTGGCCACCCACTTGACCTCTGATGAAAATCTGCTGCTTTCAGTGGCGGCTTGTGGCTTCAGCTACTGGACTGCGATATCGCCATGAGCGGTCTCAAGCCACTTTTCGCTCCCCCCCCCCAACTAATGCAGCGGCAAGGTAGGGAAGCTGGGGTGAGTCCCCCCACCTCAATTCGGCTGGTCCCCTCGAGACCCCACTCTTGAGGTTTGGGCAGGGTTAGTATGGGAAGAGGTAGCCCTTTTATGCTACCTGGTAGTATGAATTTCATTTTGTTTAAGTTACAGTCATCAATCAGGGTGGCTTTTTGGTCAAATATTAACATATAATAACTAATAAACAAAAACTAAAAACAGCAATTTTCTTAAAGCAGCTTAAAAGTAATAGATGAATCAACAAAAGCTAAATGCCCAGGAAAATGACAAAGTCTTGGCTGCGTGATGGAAAGAGATTTGAGAGGGTGCTTGGGGAGTCTCTCTGGGGAGAGTGTTACAAAGCCGAGGCATCACCCTTGAAAAGGCCCTTTCTCTTAAAAAGGCACGCATCATACTTCAGCCAGCCGCCCTCCAAATGTTTTAGAATTTAACTCCCATCAGCCCCAGCCAGCATGACCAGTGGCCAGGAATGATGGAAGCTGTACCCAAAACATCTGGAGGTGCCAGGCTGGGAAAGGCTTCAGACAGCAGGCGAACCCAGAGGCGGGTCTCTGGAGATGGACTCCTAAATACAGACAGGCACATAACTGGAGACAGACGAGCCTTTCGGTACCCTGGTCTCAAGCCATGGAGGGATTTAAAGATCAAGGCTATCACTTTGAATCGAGCCTAGCAATGGAACAGGAACCCAGAGCAGTTTCCAAAGCGTGGGCAGCATTTCCTCCAAAGGCCTCCTGAAAAATATTTGTTTCGCCAGGCGCTTTGGGAGAAGCTAATTCAATTCAGTGTTGGTCATGTGTTCTGCATTTTATGGTTGTTGTATTTTTATGCGATGGCGACTTATACGTATGCCTGTAAATAAAAATAGAGTAATACAATAATTGTATTATTGTAATAACCTGCAGTTTTATAAGAGTACATATTTAAAGCAGATGAATAAATGAGCAAATTAAGTTAATTTGGATATGCAGAAGATATTAAAGAATAAATTTAAGGGACTGCAGAAAGAGGGGGAAGGAAGTCAAGTTTTGAAATGTTAAAATGATTGTAAAATTAGTGAGATGTATAAACCTGAAAAGCAAAAACTTAAAATAAAATAAAATAAAAAAGAGTAATGACTGGTTCCTTTTAGCAGAGTTCAATCCCCGATGGCATCTCTAGATAGGGCTGGGAAAGACTGCCAGTCAGTATAGGTAACACTGACTAGGTGGACTCGCTATAAAGCAGCTTCCTGTGTTTATTCTATTTGGATTTTCTGTAGTCACACTTGGCTCTTTGGCTTTTAATCATTGCCATTTAACTGCCAAATAAGTTCAAATGCCAGTGTCTTCTGAAACCCCCAAAGCAACCCACCCAGCCCCCCTACTCAAGAGATCCTCTGTGGTGCTGCTTTGAGGAATGCTGTGGTAGAAATCTGAGGGGCGTGTGGTTCCACTGGCAGAACATCCCTTCCTGAGCCAGTCCCAGAAAGCTTGCAGCCAGGACGAGCCTGGCGATTGGTGGGCTCTCTGCCCAGCTGGCTCTCCCGCCAAACAGGAAAGCCACAAAGCAGAACCCGGACTGAATTGAATAGGAGGAAGTCTCCAACCAGCTACGCAAAGAAATTTGGCAGAAGTGAAAGAGGCAGCCTAACAACAAGTGCTCTTAGGAACAGCAGCACCCATGAGAGAAGCATGTTACCCTTTGGGTAAAGGATCCTAGCCGGGAACTGGCGCTTCTGGAAGGAAGCCCAGCCAAGCACCCAGAAGTTCCATGCCAGGAAGGTGAGCCGATACGCAGAAACATCAAATATTGAGACAGAAGTAGGCACTTATAAATTCCAGGAGCTGTTTCACACTTGTCTGAGGTTTGTCTAGCTTGAGCTTGCAGTTTAACATTTCTTTTGAAAGAAGCAGGTTTTCTGCAAGTCATTAAGCTTGCATAAAATGAAAAAGAGATGATTTACACAGGGCAGGAGTGTGTATATGTATTTTCAGGTGAGGTATTAAAAGAAACAGCTGTACAGACTAAATAAAATCTGTTCTGTCTCCTCCTGCCTTTGCCCCATTTCTGAGGCCCAAATTCACCCAGATAGCACTAAATTTTAAGTAGCTGCAGGGTTTTTATTCTTGCTCCTAAAATGTGAACAACTTGCAGTTGTTACAAAAATGGTGCTGTAGGGTTCCTTCTGTTCACTTGGAGCATTAATTGGCATTCTGCAGACCATCTTTTCCTACCAGAATCAGAGGAACCACCCATTGAAAAAGAAGCTCAGTTTCAGTTCAGCACAAGATATGTGGATTTTGCAGAAAAGCCACAAAAATTCAGCTTCCTGCAAATCTCGGTTTTGGAGTGGAGATGAGACCCTTGAAAAAGGCAGTTGCTGAGCCCTTTATGATTGCTTGAAAAACTGCGGCAATACCTGGTGAAATCTGAGGAGGCAGAGAAGTGAGAAAATATTTGCAGTGTCTAGAAGATGCTGACCCTCCCTGTGAATGGTGGAAGCAGAATAAATTTGCTGCATAGTAAAAAAATGCAGAATAGAATGCAAAAACAAGAGAGATGCAGGCTTGCTTAATTTCCATAACTTAGAAAGGTTTCAGAATCCAGCTTTGATTGGCATAGAACGTTGATATGAATTTAGCCCAAAGAACACACAACCCTTGCTTACATGTGTAAGCAAGAGCTTTCTGGGATCTCCCACAGTGCCCAAACCCCAGACCAACTGCTAAGCATGGCAGAGCCCTGCTCTGTGTTTTGTCACATGTGACTCTAAATTGCTGTCCTTTCTCTCTCTCTCTCTGCAGCCACCAATCAGCACTCCACGCCGGTCTGACTCTGCCATCTCCATCCGCTCGTTGCATTCAGAGTCCAACATGTCCCTGCGCTCAACTTTCTCTCTCCATGAGGAAGAGGAAGAGCCAGTAGGTATTTGGGGAGTTGGTGGTGGTGGTGGTGGTGAGAGTTTTCCATAAAAAGATGCAGAGGAAAGAGCCCAAGGGCTTTTATAAACTGCCAAATAGTGGAAAGGCATGTAATGTGGCAGCGATGACCCAAGTACAGTAATTAGTGGCCAAGGGAGATAAATAGCAATGCTGTGTAAATGTATCAGGTGATTGGTGACTGAAGCAAGGTTGGTTAGCCTGCTTCCAGCTCAACCTATGAAATGCAAATCTCTACCACAGCCTTGCTGCAGGAAGAGTTTTCCCAAGATCCAGACTTTGGACCTGTATGGAGTTCAGAACTGTGACCATGCTGTAAAAATTATTCACACACAAAAATGCACAAACCAGATCCAGGACCTTTGTAATACCTTAATTGCATTTTAACCCATTTATCTCTTGTTGGCTGTAGTCACAAGCAGCAAAAGGTTTGTTTAGATGTGCAAATGGAAACCTTTAGTCCTATTTTCAGGTGGATTTAAACTAGTGGTTCCCAAAGGGGGTGATACCACCCCTTTGGGGGTGGGAGTGGTAACGGGATTAACTAGGGGGCACTAAGGGCTGCAGGGAGCAGTGCTAGAGGTATGAATGCTGGTATTGGAAAGCTGGTATTACTGGAGTAAGTTAATTTTGTTGAATTATATAAGCTAATGGGATTTTGAATAAATGTGCAATTAGTTGTTACAGTTTTGAATTTTATTGTGTTTCTGTCTTTAGTGGGCTGTGCAAACCACTGTTCTGAAAAATGCTTTTAATAGGGTAGAGTAGGGGGCACTGTGGATGGGTTTATGCAGTCAAGGGGCTCGTGGCCTGAAAAGGTTTGGAAAGCACTGATTTAAACCCTTTGCAAAGCCTAACCCTGGACTTAGTTTTCTGTTTGCTAATTGTTCTTGGCTCATGTGCTCTGCAACATCACCACTTGTACTACGGAAGGTTGCTGAATCTGAACAAAAAGGGTGAAAACTTTCCTTGTTTACCTTTGTTTTCTGGTTGTTCTCCCTGCACAGGAGCCGCTGGTGTTTGCTGAGCAGCCCTCAGTGAAGCTCTGCTGCCAGCTGTGTTGCAGTGTGTTTAAAGATCCAGTAATCACGACCTGTGGGGTAAGGACAGGAACCAGGCTGCAGTTTCAGCTGCACAGAAGAAGAATACGTTTTTTTTAAAAAAGCTACAAATGCTAGGAATCCTTTTCCTCCTCCCCCCCCCCCCCCGGTCCCCAGAGACCGATAAATAATGACTTCTCTTAAGAGAACAGATTTATAGCGATGGAGAGGAAGAGGAAAATGGTCACCTTTTTCAGTCTGGAATGTTATTGTCTCACGAGTGATGAAAATCATTTTTAAAACGCTAGCATGTTGTAACTTTGTTGCTTTACACATATTTCATGTTGTACAATTATGTTGAGTTTTTGCATATTTAGTCTCACCGGCTTTTTTCTTTCCAATTTATTTGTTTATTAAAAAAAATGTTTGTATACCGCTGGATCATTAAAAAAAAATCAAAGTGGTTTACACTTTGAAAAGTGGTTTGCACAATGAAAATAGAAAAAAAAACATACTATAAAGCCATTTAAAAAGTTAAAAACTGGCATCAGCCGTCGTGGAAGGATATATTCTTAATTGTCTGCATAGCCTTTGGTAGAAAAGGTTTCAGCTGGCACAGAAGGTGCCTTCTGGATATCTATTGGCAGAAAGTTACACAGGACTCGGCCACTAAATGACACTATGAAGGCTCAGTTTCTTGGTTGAACCTTTTTAAAACAACAATAACCCTGTGTTGTGTTACAGGAAGACAGCAAGTATATAGCTTTTTTTAAAAAGGGGGGAAAAGAAAGGTGGGCTGATAGCTGGCATTTGAGGAGTTGGAGATCAGGTGTCTGTCAGCAGAACCTCATTACCTCAAGGAAGATGACTCAGCCATTACCAGCCTTTCTAGCTTAGTGGAATATCCATATTTTGAAAATCCTGCCTGCAATCCTGGAGAGCCACTGCCAGTGTGAATAGACAATTCTGGGCTAGGCGGACCCAAAGGTCTGACTCAGATATTAAGGCAACTTCCTGTGCTCCAAGGACTAGATGGAGATTTTGCCTGATCTGGAAAAGTAATTCTTAATGGTCATGCGCTCTCTTTCTTCGCAGCACACTTTTTGCAGAAGATGTGCCTTAACCTCTGGTAAGTGCTCAAAGACATTCTCTTGCAACATTCTCAGCTGTCTTTTCAGGGATGGGGGTGCGCGGATGTGTGTTTCTTCCTCTTTTGCTTTCCTCTGAAAAATGCAACTTGTGCTTGTATGTCTGCAGCTATCTTCACCCCTCCGAGAATTCTGTGCCTCCCCTAAAACGCAAATGGTCTGGTCCTGCTTTGCTGATAGATTGTCCTGCTACCTCTCTTTGAAAAGTAGCTTCTCAATTTCATCAGAGCCCCAGAGCTGGTGCTGGGCCACTAGGCTCCAGTCCATCTTATGCTTTAAAAAAAGGGGGGGTTATGGGAGAAGAAAACATCTGTCAAAGATGCATAACCAACCATTATTTGCTGATGCTCTACTGATGCTGTTAATCATATTTTAATGAGTACAGTGGAATCTCGGTTTATGAGCACAATTGGTTCCGGAAGTCTGTTCATAAACTGAAGCGTTCATAAACTGAAGCAAACTTTCCCCTTGAAAGGAATGGAAAGTGGATTAATCTGTTCCAGACGGTCCGCGGAGTACTTAAACTGAAGCGTTCATAAACTGAAGTGAACTTTCCCCTTGAAAGTAATGGAAAGTGGATTAATCTGTTCCAGACGGGTCCGCGGAGTACTCAACCTGAAGTGTACTTAACCCGAAGCATGGGTGTAATTGGTTCCGGAAGTCTGTTCATAAACTGAAGCGTTCATAAACTGAAGCAAACTTTCCCATTGAAAGTAATGGAAAGTGAATTAATCCGTTCCAGATGGGTCTGCGGCGTTCATAAACCGAAAATTCATAAACCGAGGTGTTCATAAACCGAGGTTCCACTGTATTTATGGGTTGATTTTATTGTATTTTGTTTGTTACTTGATATCCTTAATGAAAGTGTTGGTTATAAATATTTCAGTAAATAAGCAAAATCAACCAGCTCTTATACAGTCAAACCTCGGAACTCGAACGTAATCCGTTCCAGAAGACTGTTTGACTTCCGAGGCGTGGTTTCCGATTGGTTGCGAGAGCTTCTTGCACTCAAGCGGAAGCCACGTCAGACGTTTGAGTTCTGAGGAACGTTCGAAAACCGGAACACTTACTTCCAGGTTTTTTGGCATTCGGGAACTGATATGTTAAGCAATGGAGCCATTCAAATTCCGAGGTTTGACTGCATACTGAAAGATTGCAAGGCACAAACAATCTGCCTGTGTGGTTGCAGTTCTGCATCTCTGATCGCCTCTCCTCTCTCTTGCCCAGCTGAGAGCTTTGTAGTGGCTGTTTGTGAATCTACTTAAAGAACACAAACCACTGGTCTCTGTGACCGCTTCTGATTTGTTTTTTTGTTTGTTTTTTAAAAAAATGAGCTGCAGAAATCCCCAATGCAGAACAGAGAGCAAACAACTCCCCCTGAACAACTCAAAATCCAGCAAGTAATCAGGGCTGCTCTGAACAACACTGAAATGTGTAAAACTAATCCCAGCTATTCACTGAAAGGAGATGAACTCTGCTTCCATTGTTATCATAATTATTATTGTCATTGCATTCTCCATTACCAAAATGCCCATCTTCACAGACCCAGGTGGCGCTGTGGTTAAACCACTGAGCCTAGGGCTTGCTGATCAGAAGGTCGGCAGTTCGAATCCCTGTGACGGGGTGAGCTCCTGTTGCTTGGTCCCAGCTCCTGCCAACCTAGCAGTTCGAAAGCACGTCAAAATGCAAGTAGATAAATAGGAACCGCTACAGCGGGAAGGTAAACGGCGTTTCCATGTGCTGCTCTGGTTTGCCAGAAGCGGCTTTGTCATGCTGGCCACATGACCTGGAAGCTATACGCTGGCTCCCTCGGCCAATAATGCGAGATGAGCGCGCAACCCCAGAGTCGGTCACGACTGGACCTAATGGTCAGGGGTCCCTTTACCTTTACCTTTATGGTGGGTGTGCATGCACCCTACTGCTGCAGGGCTGGGCAAGTTTCTCCTGCTTAGCAACCATTTCCCCATGTGCAGTGTTGTACCCTTCCTCAATAGGAGCAAATGGGAATCACTCGCCTTTGTTTTAAGATGGTTTTGTTTAGCTCCATCAGTGAACATGGCACTTGTTGCAGATTAGGGAAAAAGCAGGTCCCTACCCCAAGGAGCTTACAGCCCCAGTTTTGACAATAATGTGACATCCGGTGAATGCCAGCTTTCTTGTGCAACAGGGTTTCATGTTCTCCACCCCCCACCCCCCGAAAGGTTGGTGACACCCAGTGTGGTGTCTGAACTGACCAATCCTTACATGACGTTGTTGGGGCATCTGTGTGTTTCCCTGCAGAGAAGTGCCCGGTGGACAACGCCAAACTGACTGTTGTGGTCAACAACATTGCTGTTGCTGAGCAAATTGGGGAGCTCTTCATCCACTGCAAGTACGGCTGCCGGCCCGCTGCGAGTGGCAAGCCTCCTGCCTTCGAGGTGGACCCTCATGGGTGCCCCTTCACCATTAAACTGAGTGCCAGAAAGTAAGTCCATGTGGAAACTTTTTCCCAAGGAAAACCTCTGCTTTCTAACTTGTTCCCCATAGGTTAAGGGGAGTTGTAGGGGTTATGCCTTCATTTTTATGGTGGGTGACCATCTGAACACCATCAGTTCTTCTACTGTGAAGTGGGTATTTTGTGGTGTCTACACCACAACTTCTTAGATTTCCGGCTGTAAACCTGACCCCGAAAGGCTGGGGAAGGCTCCTTCATAGCCTGCACTAGAGCAGGGGTAGCCAATGCGGTGCCCTGGAGAAGTTGTATGACAACTCCCATCATCCCTGACCATTAGCCATGGTGGCTGAAACTGATGGGAGTTGTGGTCCAAAACATCTGCAGGATGCTGCATCGGTTGCCGCTGAACTAGAGGACGAACAGTGTCATGGGAGAGCTTGAAAGGGCCCATTACCTTGCTGCACTGCTAGGGGGTGCTGTTTTGCAGGCATCTCAGTTGGTAAGGAACAGAGCAGCCTTCGTCAACCTGGTGCCTTCCAGATGTTTTGGATTCGGAATGGCCATAGCTCAGTGGTAGAGTGTCTGCCTTGCAAGCAGAAGGTCCCAAGTTCAATCCCCGGCATCTCCAGGTAGGGTTGGGAGAGCCTACTGCCTGAAATCCTGGAGAGCTGCTGCCAGTCAGTGTAGACAATACTGAGCTAGATGAACCCAATGGTCTCACTGTATAAGGCAGCTTCCTATTACAACTCCCATCAGCCCCAGCATTATTTTGCTACACTGGGACAGCTAAGACAGAGGGGGTTAGGCTTAGTTTACCCATATGGTCTCTTTCAGATAAACAAAAAGTTACTAAATTTCAGAACCTTCCTTGATCTTTCCAAATGACAAGATTTCCCCCCCTCCCCCCGCCGCCGTGTTCTAGTATATCTTTAAAAAGGGCTACATGAGGAAGTTGCCCCTGGTGCAATGCCTGGAATGTGCCCCATATTCCAGCCCCCTTTCACTCATGAGAGTAGCTCAGGGGCAGAGGATTGCTTTCCTCCTGCTTGTTTGCTAATAATGCTCCATCTTCTTCATTCAGGGACCATGAAAGCAGCTGTGATTACAGGCCGGTTCGCTGCCCCAACAACCCCAGCTGCCCGCCACTTCTCAAGATGAACCTGGAAGCACACCTCAAGGAGTGTGAGCACATCAAGTGCCCCCATTCCAAATATGGGTAAGCAGAGGGGCACAATCCTGAAGATTTAAACAGGGATCTGCTTCGAACACCTTTTATTCTCCTCTTCTTGTTGTTGTGATGATCTTTTGGGTATGTGGGAAGGATGTTTTGTTAAGTATGCTATTTGGACGATCACTTTCCAAGTTTTAAAAGTGGTGGTTTCGATTTTGATTCTTACAAAATTTAATTATATAAGCCGCTTTGGGGCTGTTCCTTTATAAAATGACTCATGAATGACGACAACAACAATGCTAATGCCAAAGATCAATCCTCAACTCTACCCCATAATGCATTGCTGGCTGAGCCCCCATACTGCTCAACTCCATCCTTCCCCAGCCTGGTGCCCTGCAGATGTTTTGGCCCACAACTCTCATCGGCCCCATCCGGGATGCAGTCCAAAACATCTAGAGGACCACTAGGGTGGTGAAGGCCACTATAACTACAGTGGTACCTCGACTTACGAACGTCTCGACAAATGAATTTTTTCGACTTGCGAGTGGGGCAAATGGCCGCACACTTACGAATTTCTCGACATCCGAATGGAAACCGCGGTGGTTTTAGATAGGGTTTTTTTCGACTTACGAATTTTTAGATGGTGTTGCTTCGACTTACGAATTTTTCCGTTTCCAATGCATTCCTATGGGAAATCGTGTTTCCAATGGCGCTTTTTGACTTACGAATTTTCCGACCTATGAAGGTGCCTTCGGAACGGATTCAATTCATAAGTCGAGGCACCACTGAACTCCTTTCCTTTAGGTCAGAGGTCAGGAACCTCAGGCCTAGCAGCTGAATGCAACCCTGGGGGCCTTTCTCTAGCTGGTAATTGGTACCCCCCCCCCAAGGCAGTGCCCATCAATTCTCTCTCTGCACTCTCCTCAAGTGCCTTTGCCTGCCAGGAATGTGTCTTTGAATTGTGTTAATGGCTCTTGCTTGTCTGGATGGAGAGGTGTATGTGAGTCAGTGCAGAAACCTCTGACTTTTGCATGGTTGGAATGGAGCCTACATATAAAGGTAGTAGCCCATTCACTTTTGTTCTGCTCACTTGTTACCTCTGGCTCTGCTCACCACCAGCATGTGACCTGCCACCTCCCAATGGTTGCTTTCGGCAGGGGAAATGCAGCCCTCAGGCTAAAAGAAGTCCCTCCATCCCTGCTCTAGGTGTACATTCATAGGAAACCAAGACACATACGAGACCCATTTGGAAATGTGCAAGTTTGAGGGCCTGAAGGAGTTCCTCCAGCAGACAGATGATCGCTTCCACGAGATGCAGGTGGCCATGGCACAGAAGGACCAGGAAATTGCTTTCCTGCGCTCCATGCTGGGCAAGCTCTCGGAGAAGATCGACCAGCTGGAGAAGAACCTGGAGCTGAAGTTTGGTAGGTTCCCCCTCTGATGTGGTGGAGGGAGTTGAGAGAAGCTTTGGGAGGGCATGGGCCAAATCTTCAAAGAATGCCACTAGGCAGCCCTGAAGAGCAGGACTCTCTTTTTAAGAGGATTGTCATATCAAAAAGGTCTTTGGAACTTTTCAGTTTAGAGAAAAGACAAGTAAGACATGACAGAAGTTTGTAAAATTATGCACTGCATGGAGAAAGTGGATAGAGGAAAGTTTTTCTTTCTCACAGCACTAGAATTTGTTGGCATCCAATGAACCCAAATGTTGGATGCTTCAGGATAGAAAAAAAAAGTTCTTCACACAGCACATAGTTAAAACTATGGAACTCGCTCCTATTGGAGGCAGTGGTGGCTTTAAAAGAGGATTATGCAAATTCATGGAGGAGGAGACTACCAGTGGCTACTAGCCACAATGGCTGTGATGTGGCTCCATGACCAGAGCCATTATGCTTCTGAATGCTAGTTGCTGGAAGCTGCAGGAGGGACGAGTGCTCTTACGCTCAGGTCCTACTTGAGGGCTTCCTTCCCATAGGCACCTGGTTCAGTATAATATTTATGACCAATAGGACTTAAAAGGACGGGGATTATGAAGTTGGGGTGGCCTGTACAGTTGTAAATATCAAGCAAAGTTTTAATACATGTGTGTGTTCACGCACACACCCACACACCTACACCTGAATTTACTTTTAGAAATGACAAGCTCTTTTCTCCCAATTTGGTCACTCTTTAGATGTCCTGGACGAGAACCAGAGCAAGCTGAGTGAGGACCTGATGGAGTTCCGGAGAGACGCTTCCATGCTGAACGTGAGCATTGCTACTTGTAATGCAGAGTCTCCAAGCCCAGAGTGCCCCTTGGGCATAGAGGCAGAGCAACCCCATGCAGTTCTGCCTCCCGCCTGGGTCAGAAGAGGGAGGTGGGGAGCTCTATGGACCTGCTTCTGCCCTCCTGGGGCTCTCAGAGTGGCTGTTGGAGGCAGAGCAAAGTGGCATCCCTCCAGCTGATGCAGCTTGTGTCTGCATCTTGGGCGATCTGAGCTTTGAGCACCTCTGGTGCACTGAGACAAAACAAGATGCTCTTCCCTTCCCTTCAGGTTGATTGTTAGTTGCACAGGTTTATTTTCTGTCTCCCTTCCCAACTTCAACAAGACCCTCCCCTGCTCTGTTTGAGACATAGGATGAAGTTTGGAAGAACCCTGTGCCCCTTGGGGGAATGGGAGTCCTAGTAATGACATTTTTAAAAAAATCAATGCAAAATGACAACAAAAATTACAAACATAAAATCCAAAAATAAAACAAACATACAAACTAAAAACCAAGCAGAACAGACAAAAACCAAAAGAAAAAAGGGAAAAAACCTACAAAGAAAACCATTATAATCTTTACATACATATACACATATTGACTTCCTTTCTCTATTTTGAGACCTTGAAATTTCTAATCATTCTGAGTTGTTGTGTCTACTGTGAATTACCTCTATTTTTACATCTTTCGGACCACTTTTCAATTTCTTGAACCCTGCAAAGCTTCATTTGTGACATACCAATATGATATGAACAATGCTTTTTCATATATTCTTTAACGATTCTTTAACGATGACAAATTGTTGATGGTCCATAAGGCCAGCTAAAGTTTGTCAACTCCAAATGTATCATCTTGCTATCTTACCATTGGATGGCCTCACCCCTCGAGAGTGATGGCTTCCCAGACATTTCTGCTCTCATGTGATTATGGCTGCTCTGGCCCTAACCTGCCTTAACTTGCTCTTTTAGGATGAGCTGTCCCACATCAATGCCCGGCTGAACATGGGAATCCTGGGCTGTGAGTACCCTGTTCTTTCTCTCCCCAAGCACTGGCAGAATTTCTTTGTTTCTGGATTTTGAGGTTTTTCGTTGGTTGGTTGGTTGGTTTGCTTGCTTGCTTGCTTGGTTCCAAACTCTGCAGATGCCCTGAGAACCGCCTCCCATTAAATAAGGGCAAAGGTA
Source organism: Zootoca vivipara (assembly GCF_963506605.1). Classification (NCBI taxonomy): domain Eukaryota; kingdom Metazoa; phylum Chordata; class Lepidosauria; order Squamata; family Lacertidae; genus Zootoca; species Zootoca vivipara. The sequence goes on along the minus strand of NC_083289.1, from coordinate 30,370,652 downwards.
GGTTGCAAATGCAAGGACATATTAGTAGGTTTAATTGGACCATCTTAGATCAGAGTAAGATTATGCCAGGCTTCCAGTTTTACAAATGTTTTCCAGGGAGGCCTGGAAATGGAGCAAAACCTCAGGCTTATGGTGGAGCAGTTTGGACAAACACTGGTTGTCCATATGCAACCATACACTAGCTTTAAAGAAGACCAAAGGAGACACAATATTTGGTTTCCACTGAAGCAATAGTTGCATGTCGATAGTGCAACAGTCATTGTTATAAGAGGGCTGCTGGGCGGGATAGACCCACAATGGTCTGATCTTGCAGCCCTCTTCTTATGTAGGAATAGCTTCTCAGCACCCTCCTCGAATAGCAGTTCAGGGGGTTCTGCCTTTTGAAAGCAATGGCAGTGTAACTAGCTTCAGGTGTGTAAGTCAGTGCTTCCTAAGAGGACATTGATCTTTGGCAGGGGTCCTGCTTTCATGCTGCTGGTATTGCCTTCTTCCTCTCCCCGTACAGCATACGACCCTCAGCAGATCTTCAAGTGCAAAGGCACTTTCGTTGGTCACCAGGGCCCTGTCTGGTGCCTGTGCGTCTACTCTATAGGGGACTTGCTCTTCAGCGGCTCTTCAGACAAGACGATTAAGGTAAGAGCTGTTTGTTTCTGAGCCTGCATTGAAGCCACAAGGAACCTTCAGTCTGCAAGGTTGAGGCAGTCTCAGTGGGGTGTTTTTTTTTTGTTAATTGCATGTTGCTATTCCTCGGGTGGTCATTTGCAACAAGCTGTGGAACTAAGGAACTGAGCACCTCCTTTGTTTATGAGGAGCAGGCAAAAGACTGAACACTGAAGTAACCATTAACATTACAGTGGTACCTCGGTTTAAGAACAGCCCAACATATTCAGTTTATGAACTCTGCAAAACCGGAAGTAGTGTCCCGAACTTTACCTCTGTCTAAGAACGGAATCCGAATGGTGGAAGGACACCGGTGGCCAGAGGCCTCATTAGGGAAAGCGTGCCTCGGTTTAAGAATGGTTTCGGTTTAAGAATGGACTTCCGGAACGGATTAAGTTCGTAAACCGAGGTACCTCTGTATAGTAAACAGATGAAAATTATTTCCCCCCCTGAAAATTATTACTCCTCCAGTCCTCCACAGTGCCAAGCAGACATAAAGCACTTGTTTCCATTAAAAGAGCTGAGAAAAAGATAGGATACTGCAGGTCTCTAGTCAGCCATGCCATTTTAACAGGGTACACCAGGGGTCAGCAAACATTTTCAGCAGGGGGCTAGTCCACTGTCCCTCAGACTTTTTTGGGGGTGGACGGACTATATTTTGGAAAAAATAAAGTAAAATAAAGCAAATTCCTATGCCCCACAAATAACCCAGAGATGCATTTTAAATAAAAGGACACATTCTACTCATGTAAAAACACGCTGATTCCCGGACCATCCGCGGGCCGGATTTAGAAGGCGATTGGGCTCAGATCTGGCCCCCGGGCCTTAGTTTGCCTACCCAAGGGGTACACATTTAGATCCAAGCAAGGACTTGGAAGGGAGGGTTGAGCACTTCTCAGAGCAGCTATGTGCTATAATCCTCTCCTTCTGGAATTACTTCTCAGTGGAAGTGCATTTGCAAAGCCTTCTGAGTATGAACCAAGGAAGGGCATGACAACAAAACCACCCATTTCTTCTGCCCTGCCCATGGGCTCCCTGCTCCCTGCCAAATATCTGTCACAGTGAGAACTGCTAGGGATTGCATTTCTCTTGTTTCTGGCTCCCTGGGAAAACCTGCCTATTCACTGACTTTCCTGGAATGGCTTATCTTGGCCTGAAAGTTGGGAAAGCAGGTGCTCAGATGACAGGCAACCTGCTTCCTGCCTTCCCAGCTGTGGCATATCGGCTGACTTCCTGCCCTGGTTCCTGGTTGCTCTGGAGCCCAGTCATGTGACTCCCCCCTTCTGTTTCCTGTTAGGTGTGGGATACCTGTACCACATACAAGTGCCAAAAAACCTTGGAAGGCCACGATGGGATAGTCTTGGCTCTCTGCATCCAAGGGTGAGTCAGAGCGGCCACCCTTTCTTTTCTGCGGCTGCTTGTGTGCTGAATCCAAATAGGAAAATATTGGGTTTGAGAACGACTCCTGATTTCAAATAAGTTTTACAAGTGCTCTCATAACATGGCATTTGCTGCTGCTTCAGTTATTCAGTTGGGTGAACTGAGCTTCAAGTGGTAACTCTGGAAATTTCCTTCAGGCAAATCCATCTCCCTTTGTTCACGGCTGTGTAGATTAAAATTCTCCTAGAAAAACTGAATTCTGTATGAATTGTGCCAAAAGAGCCGCATTACACATTTTTTGTTACTTTCCATAATTCTGGTTTTGCTATTTGGGAGGCGGAAAGAAGGGTGTTCATAAGCTCGGCTGGGCAGCTCCAACCCCTGATCTCTGGAAATCCTCATCATTCCCTCTCTCACTTCTGAGGCTTCAGCAGCCACTTTCCTGCATCTTTTCACAGCCATGAGTGCTAGAAAGGTGCTTATTTTTTTATTATGAAAGTTAAGCTTCTCTGGAAGATAAAATTTCCACCTGATCATTTGCATTGGGCATTTTATTCTGTGCTCGAGGATCCCATGCCTCTTAGCATAGGCTTGCCAATAACATCATCTAAGTTAGTAGTCCACAAGATTTTACAGACTTACCTACCCACACTTGCCTATATCAATCACATCACTAGCAGCCTGAAGATAACAAACAGCCCTCTGTCTCTCTTGAGCAAACCTCCTCTGCCTGATTGCTTGGAAGTGGTTCTTGCTCACCACAAGCACCCAGGCCAAACCAGCTGTGCTTTCTCTTCTTCGGAGGGTTGTCTTAGCGCTCCCTGAAGGTCTTTGTTTCTTTTTCCGCCCAGGAATAAGCTGTACAGTGGCTCTGCTGACTGCACCATCATTGTAAGTATCCACGCCTGGGAAGGGCCTGGCTCTTGCTTTATTGAGGGTGGAGAGGGAGTCTGTGGGAAAAGCTCTTCCTCTCTGTGCTGTGGAGAGCATGGCCAGGAACAATTTTACATGTCCTGCCTTTTTGTAATCTTTGCAGGTCTGGGATATTCAAACCTTGCAGAAAGTTAACACTATCCGGGCCCATGACAACCCTGTCTGCACGCTGGTCTCCTCACACAACATGCTTTTCAGTGGCTCCCTAAAAGCCATCAAGGTACCATTTAGGATTGGGTCCTCCAGCCAAAGAAGGCGCCGAGACCATCCCTCCTCCTTTTTCCCTTCCTGGCTTCCAGGCTACCTTTCCTCAACCCTCACCCTCCACTTCTCAATTCTGACTTCTTTTTTAAAATCTCTCTTCACTGTTGCCGATTCCTCCTCCAGTTACCCCATTCCCTCATCTAGCAGGCTGTACTAATTTCCCTTGCCCCATTCGACTTTACCACTCACGAAACCTGTGGCTGAGCAACAGAGAGATTCCCACTTCTCATGTATTATTATACACTTAACAGTCGTACCTTGGATCCCGAATGGCTTAGTTGCCGAACATTTCAGCTCTCGAAAGATTGATAACCAGAAGTGAGTATTCCGATTTTCAAACTTCTTTTGGAACCCGAACGTCCAACGAAGCTTCCGCAGCTTCCAATTGGCTGTAGGAGCTTCCTGCAGCCAATCAGAAGCCACACTTTGGTTTCTGAACATTTTGGAAGTCGGAAGGACTTCCGGAATGGAATCCGTTTGACTTCCAAGGTACGACTGTGTATCCCACACTTCTGCTAAGGAGCTAAGAGAGATGTACATGGTTTTCTCTCACCACCCTTTATCCCCACAGAAACCCTGTGAGGTAGATTTGACTGAAGGATGGTGACCCAAGGCCATTCTGTGAACTCTCAGTCCCTTTCTTCTTGCTTTCTTTGTCTCTCTCTCACACACAAGAGAGAGCGCTATTTGCAGTGTAACTAGAGCTATTTGCAGTGTGGTTCGCTTATGAGATGCTATGCTGTAGCTTGTAGATGTGGTGGGAGGGTGGGCAGATGAACGGATAAAAACCAACCTGCTCAAAGGTACGATTCTGCCTGTCCTTCTGGTCTCCAGGTCTGGGACATCGTGGGCACTGAGCTGAAGCTGAAGAAGGAGCTGACGGGCCTTAACCACTGGGTCCGTGCACTGGTGGCATCCCAGAATCACCTCTACAGTGGCTCCTACCAAACGATCAAGGTATGTGCACTCCCAGATTCCACACCCACCCATCCCATTCCCCCCAATATGCGCATAATTGTCTGCTGCCATTTTTCTTTTCAACCCAGGCACATCAATCCTCCCTCCCATCTTTTTCTACCCTAGATCTGGGACATTCGGAACTTGGAGTGTGTACATGTCCTGCAGACGTCGGGTGGGAGCGTCTACTCTATCGCTGTCACAAACCACCACATTGTCTGCGGCACCTATGAGAATCTCATTCACGTAAGGGTGGCGAAGGCTTGGAGTCAGGGGTTTTGCATTCTACACAGGTGGGTGGTGGGACACTGTGGCCTCGTCCATCCCTTTGTGGTGCTTGGAAAGCCAACACTGGCGGAACGAAAGCTCTGGCAGCGGGGGAGCTTTGCTGTGCCCATGCAGGTTTGGAAGGTAATCCTAGGTCCTTGCTTCCTCCCGATTCCAGGTGTGGGACATTGAGTCCAAAGAGCAGGTGCGTACCCTGACGGGACACGTGGGCACCGTGTATGCCCTGGCCGTCATCTCCACGCCAGACCAAACCAAAGTCTTCAGCGCTTCCTATGACCGGTCATTGCGGGTATGTGAGGCGCTGCTAGCTTGGGCAGAGGGATGTGCTTTGGGGAGGAAATGGAAGGCTGGCTATTATCATTATTATTATTGGTAACATTTGAATAGTGAGGGGAGTGGGTTGATCAGGTTAAACCAGCATTTTTCAAAACTGCCATTGAGGGGTGGAAGAGTGGGAGAGGCAGTATGGCTATTGGTGTCCAAGCAGCGTCTCCATGGTATGATTGGCAATAGGGAAATCCCAGCCCTTTCACCAGGGTCACAACAGAGAGATAACTCCTTCTCGCAGCACGTAGTTAAACTATGGCACTTGTTCCCACAGGAGGCAGTGATGGCCACAAACCTAGATGGCTTGAAAAGAGGGGTAGACAAATTCATGGAGTGTAAGGCTCTTAGCCAGGATGGCTATGCTCCGCCTCCACAGTTGGAGGCAGCAATGCTTCTGAATAGAGGAGAGCGCTCTTATGCTTGAATCCTGCTTGTGGGTTTACCACAGGTATCTGGTTGGCCACTGCGAGAACAGGATGCTGGACTAGATGGGCCACAGGCCTGATCCAGCAGGCTCTTCTTATGTCCGTACCCTGCAAATGTGCTTGCAGAGTAGTCTGTTTTGGTTCTCACGGCCTGAACTTAAGTGTGCTTCAAAAATCCTTGATACTGATAGGAGGGAGTGGGGTGGGAAAGCGCCTGATGGTGCTAGCCCAGAGCCTTTTTGAAGCACTTCATTCCTGATAATAGCTTGTGTTCTGTGCCCAGGTATGGAGCATGGATAACATGATCTGCACTCAGACTCTGCTACGCCACCAGGGCAGCGTCACAGCACTGGCTGTCTCTCGGGGTCGCCTGTTTTCTGGTGCTGTTGACAGCACGGTTAAGGTAGGTCGCCGATGTGTTCAGGGGTGTGCGCAGCGTTGAGCAGGAGGGAACAGCATCACGCCCCATTAGGCGGGCAGGTTGTTGAGCGGGTTTAGCTGTCGGAGCACTGCTACTCCCTGAACCCACCAGCACCTTCACACCAGAGTTCCTTATACTGCAGATATGCATGTGGCAGAAAAGGTGGTGTGGGTCCATGAATGTGAGCCAGTGGCCTGTTGCAGAGCACCTTCCTTCTAGCATAGGCAAATGTAGAAAGTTATTGGCCAGAGTGAGAGGCCTTTTTCTTTTTCTTATCTGATTGAGCAGGGAGGGGGGAAACTTGGATCAAGCTATTACGGGTGCCTATCTGTTTGCTGTGGTTTGCAGGGTAAAGAGCTTGGTGCAGCAGCAGTGTACTGCTGAATCCTGTCTCCCTGGAGTTCTGATAGTCTAGCACGGCTTCCACAACCATGTCTGTGCTGGCCTGTGGCTGAGAGGAGTTCTGCCCTAAAACATCTGGAAGAGACTAGATTAGAAGAGGCTGCTTCCATGAAGTTGCCAACTCAAGAGAAATCTGATGCAGAAACCTTGCCCTTAAATAGTCTTCCCTCCAGACGTTTTGGGCTACAACTCTCGTGAGCCCCAGTCAGCACAGCGATGATGGGAGTTGTAGTCCCAAGCATCTGGGGGGCACCAGGTTGACAAAGGCTGCCTAGCACGGCTTCCACAACCATGTCTGTGCTGGCCTGTGGCTGAGAGGAGTTCTGCCCTAAAACATCTGGAAGAGACTAGAAGAGGCTGGTCTAGCATGCCTCTGCCCCATGCCCCATGAGTTGGGGTAGACTGCCTGGACCACCCAATCCCCAAGCAGTTTGTGCTCTTTTGCTCATTCCTCAGCACTAGCCCAACCAGATCATCTGTTTTGTTACTAAGGGAGTGTGTGTGAATTTTGCTAAGGGCCCAAGTCCTGGCTGTCCCTCTCCCTCTGTAATCTCGTAGGGCCCTCCCTCCTAGCACTTATCCATATGATGTGTACCTTTAAGGCAGCCTTTGTCAACCTGGTGCCCCCCAGATGCTTGGGACTACAACTCCCATCATCGCTGTGCTGACTGGGGCTCACGAGAGTTGTAGCCCAAAACGTCTGGAGGGAAGACTATTTAAGGGCAAGGTTTCTGCATCAGATTTCTCTTGAGTTGGCAACTTCATGGAAGCAGCACACTCCCATAGAGCAGCCTTCCATGAGTTGTTGCAGAGTCCCGGAATGGTTTATTCTCATAAGCTGGTGGCTTGGTCAACCTTCTGCCTACTTGGCAGTGCAAAAATTGTTGCAGTTGTCATGCATACGTTACGTCAGGGGCAGATGTGGCAGGTGAGATGGATGGGTCACAAGTCATGTGGACCTCACTGGTAGATCTGCTGGTTTGAACCCCTGTGGGGTCTCTCACCTTGTGGGGCAAGTATTGTCTGCACCTAACCTTGTGCAGATTGGCCCTCTCTTGCGCAGGCCCTACTGACTTTCCTTCCTGCTGCAGGTTTGGACATGCTAGTGGGTGCCACTGCCTGCTTGTGGACGGCAGACTACCAAATAATCCTCCGGCTCACACGTCCTGCTTCCTTGCGCTCTGACGCCCCTCCCACTGTGCGCGCCAGCCGTGAGCGAGCTTCACAGCCCACGTACCTCAGCACTGCCACCCCTGACGCAGCAGGCCCTGCCTCTAGCAGGGCTGTTTGGAGATAAAGCTCGCAAGACCACACCACAGCGGCACCGTTTCTGCTGGAACAAGTAGGGCACTGCAGCCTCAAGACAGCAGCGTTTGGGTGAAGTGGGATTAGATCGATGATCCAGGTGTGAGCACCCACAATGCAACTTTGCCAACAGCAGTGCCAGAGCCAAGGATTGGGGGTGACGCGGAGAAGACCCCCCCTCTCTTCTGGCGTTTAAAATGTATCTGCTAAAGCTCTTTCATTTGTGCCCACCGCCAATGATAAAGACCAGTTTTCCCCTCATGTAACCAGGTACGATTTTTATGTCTCAAAGATTCCCATTCCTCGCATCAGGTACCGCAAGGCCATCCATTCACAGCATCATGTCATAACGGCACCAAGCCCCCAATGGTTTAAAACAAAAACAGGGAGAGCCCACTGTTGTGTTTTTACTGACATTTTCTACTGTTTTTAAGATTGTGATATAGATTTGGATTATTTCTTCCTTGACAATAAAAATGGACCATTGTTTTAGGCCAGCATGAGTTATTGACCAGCTTGGAGCATCTTAGCAAAAGGAGCGTAACGTCTCTTTGATAGTTAACCTACCTTGCAGCCCCAGCTCATGATCAGACAAGCGATTTCAAAGTTTGCTAGCCCACCTACCTGCGGGTACTTCTGTTCCTACTAGCTAGTGAATTTGACAATTTTGTTTCCCCACTTTATTACACAAATATTGCAGAGAAATGGCAGAAGACTTGGATTTGCTTCTTTGAAGGTGTACATCATTGCCACCAGCTGTCAAAGGTGGAATGCTTTAATAATAGCCAAGGGAATGTGAACTTTCGCCCTTGTCAAGAAACACTTGTGTTGATGCAAGAGCTGAAATGAAACCTCTTTATCTCCGTATCTTTGCAGACTATGTGCTGCACCAGGGAGGATAGCTTTGGCCTTTATGCACTGTTCGTGAGCTTCTCAGAAGATCTAGATCTTAGGTGCTGATTTGGTCCCACTTTTGGAAATCAGAAGTAGCTGTTGTTAAAGTTGGTGTTTTAATACGTTTGTAGGTGGGTGTTGGCTGTGGAAATGAAAACAGGTGCCCATCCCTTCCCTTCCTCCCAAGCACCAGTTTGTTGAACTTTGTGGGTGCATGGAAGCAGGGAAAATCTGGCCTCAGCAAGGTGAGAGAAGCAGAGAGGCTGTAATGCTCAGTAAGTAGACAGAGGCTCACTGTCCCCCCCCCTTTCACCATCAAATGTGTGAATCACAGAACTGTGAAGTTGGGAGGGATCCAAAGGCCCACCTAGCCCAACCTCTGCAATGATGGCACAATGTGAAGGAGGCTAGCTCTGCAGACTGCTAAACACTTTTGTGCTTTGTTCCACTAGATAGGGCTACCACGCGTCTAAATCGCCAAGACCCACCTGTGTGACTGGCACTCAGCATCTATTCCCAGTTAAGTACAGTTCAGACTTTCCCCCCTTCCCTCCTTTGGCTGCAGCGAAAACAAGAGTTTCACAGGACCAGACAATTTGGACATTTATTAAGCACTGATAGCCATCAGTGCATCCACACCGCCGCCTACCTGTCTATTGTAAAATTGCAGCATGAGCCGATCGCTCAGCACCATAGATCCTTGCATGCACCCGGCGGTTTAGCACCTCATGGAAAACTGCCTTTGGAGGTCGTTTCCCAATAAAAAATACTATTTTTAGTGTTAACGTCATGTTATGTATAGTCATGGCAAGCGAGGAGGGCATCTTTCCCATGTTCTTAAGTATTTGTACCCAGACAACTTCTATTTTTTTTCCTTTTTCCTTTTTTTTTTTTAAATAGGAGCAAATATTTTTACAGCACCACAAAAGCCATCAAATATTATCATAATACAGGTGGGGATGCAAGAAGCAAGGAAAGGAGGCTGGCAGCGAGATGCATAGCTTTGACAGAAATGGGAAAAATACAATACAGTTTCCATAACTTAATAATAAAAATATATATAATATATATATAATATATATATATATATAATATGTATATATCCAGCATTAGAATCTTGGAATATTCTTTCTTTTCTTTTTTTAAGATACATTTTCTTTCTTTTTAATTTTTTTTTTTTTACAACAGGTATCTTCATGTTGTCGTTTTATTTATTTTTTTATTTATTTTAATGTAAGAAATTTCAAAGTTGTGCCAGACACATTTTGGAGATCAGCAAAGACAGAGCTATCTGTGCTTGAGAAAAGAAACGAGTGTCACCACTCAGACATAGACACCTGGATTTCAAATAAACAGAAACAAACAAACAAAAAATACCCACAGCGCCAGGGAACCATAGGTTATGATGTTCCAGACCCAAAAGAAGAAGAAGAAGCCAGTTCTAAAAAAAACCAAAACTGGATTGACTCCCATTTGTACAATGATATACAGGCTGTGCATACATTACCTACTTCCACACACATGCATTTAAACACGCACACGCATATACACACATGTGGCTGCTCACACACACCCCAACTTCGAAACAGAAACTGCCGTACAGAAAAGAACACACAGAGATGAGATTTAACAAAAATTCTCAAAACAAGGCACATCCTTTGATTTTTGTTTAAAACTGTAAAAATAAACATGGCAACCGAAAAATCCCATATAACAGAAACGTAATATTTTTGCACACTTTGAAACAAGATAAACTGTACCTTTTTAAAAAACATTGTGCTACTCTTAAATGATGTCACCACAAGACACACAGCTTATTATAAGTCTAATAGTCAAGCTAAACTCCAGTTCTTTCAATTTTATCTCTTAAAACTGTTTAATATACAGTTGATAATATTTTAAAATCTTTTTAATATATATTAAAGTCCTTTCATAGGTTTTTTTGTTAATTATCTCTGGGGGTGGGTGGGAAATCCATTCTTAAATAATTTCTTTCCAATAAATTAATACTTCTTTTTATATAGCTTATTTTTCTCATCCCTTTATCACACACCAAAGGGGACAGAAAATTGTTTTGCTTTTGTTTTCACATGTAAGAACATTCATAAACATGGCTGATGCAAGAGGAGGAGAGACCCTCTATCAAAGCAATAATAAACTCAACAACAGAACCCAACTCTTGCTCTCTTTTTTTTCAGCCTGTCACTACACTGGCCCTACGTAGCAAAAGCACAGGTATCAAAATCAAGTGGGTTTAAGAGGCTTGGTGGTCTTGCTTGGAAAAGTAGTCATGGTGCAGGACGGCTGGAAGGCGGGTCTCCTGAGTTGTTGATCTGACCTGATTGGTTGAGATTCACGAGTGGACCATCCCTCAAGCCAAGGCGGGACACTGCCCCCATTTTCTTGTCTTACAGATTTTTTAAAAAATGAAATGAGCTGCAAGTAAAGAGGAGAACAAAGAGGAAAGAGAGAGACTGACACAGACAGTTACTAAACATTAGAAATAGTTGAATGGTGAGGTGATATAAAAAAAGGATGACTTTGGACCTAAGAAGAGGTAGAGCCTCGGAGACTCACAAAGTTTCATGCCCAAGGCATATAATGTCATCATTTGGCCTCAAAACTGCAGGGAGAACAATTCCCCGAGTAATTACTTGCTTAGGAAGAAGGGTCCAGCTGCTTTTGATGTGAACAGAAGGGTTCCTTATCTTAAGAGGAAGCCTGAAGGCTCACAGCAACCAAAATCTCTGATCCAATGATAGCTTTTCTCTCTCCATCCCTGCCAGATGATTTCTGGTGCTTATACAGCTATGGATCCAAAGGCAAGATGGAACATAAGGGAGCAACATTTAGAGAAAGATATGGCAATGGTGCAAGTGTTAGCAGCAATGAGGAAGAGAGCAGAACAGAATTAGGTGTTTGAACCACCAAAAGAGTCCAAAAGCTTATAGGGGCAACATGAACGAAATGTAAACCTCGCTGCACGTTAAACAAAACCCCCAGAGATTACAGCACCGAGACTGAAGCTGCAGCCTTCTGCTGCAAGTGGCAATGAAGATACAGATTTATGAGAGGCCTTTTTGGACTTGTCTTGGTGAAAAATGGCTGTAGTCCTTGTGGTTTTAAAAGGAAGAGGGAAGGATGAAATGCAGCAGGCCAAAGACACTTAAAAGGCAGTCAGGGCTCAACAGTAGGAAATGCATTTCAACTGTTAAAAACAATTGGGTCTGGGCAGAATGTCATTCCAAGGATCTCCTAAATCTCCTTCGATGGAAGACACTACAGTCCAGTCATCACAGCCAAGCCAATAATCTTGAAATACTTGCCAAAAGGTTTAGTTAAGTCATAATAATGCCCACTGCCAAGATAGTTCCCAGTCCAATAGGACACAATAAAACTCGGGTTCATGCTTGCCCACTGCCATAAAGAATGCATGACAAGCTAGTCAACTTTGGTGCTGCAACACTCTCTGAAATGACCTCCACTTCCTTCCAGGCTACCACCACCACCACTTGGTTCCCTCTCCTGGTAGATGATTCAAGTATCCAACCATCAAGATTAACATAAGACTGGATTCTCACAGGGTACAGATTTACCTTGCCAAGAAATGCCCCAGGAAGGAAGAAGAGTATTCCATTGCTGCTTTGAGAAGAGAAGAATGCAGCGGGAGAGTGGGTAATCCATTATTGGGGATTCCAAGATTGTGCTTCTTTTTGAGAATGACACGGGCCCGTGATGCGGCAGCCGGGAAGATTAGAAGAACCTTGTGTGCCAGGTGTTAACAACTGTGGACCAATCCAAAGGGAGCCGCTCTGCTACTCCCATGATGCTTTGAGCATTCAGAGACTGGCTCTCATTCCTTAACTCCCTGCAATGTACAAAGATCCCCACTGCAACCAACGGCAGAACAAAGGGACTTGCAGGGAGGTAAAGACCAATTCAGTCTACATGCTACAAATCTTCTGGATAACCTTGCAGCCTTTGAGGCACCTAGAACCCAACCTTCTGTTGAGAGATCCTTCCCCATAAACTCCTACAAAGCTGAGAGCCTCAACCTTGCGAGGGCCATAAGCCAGAAAAGAACCAAGCAAGACAATGTTGGCCACTGGTGGAACAGCTTCGCCTCGCTGCTGCTGGTCCCTCTCTCCCAACAGCTCTCAGGTTGGTTAGGATATTGCAAGAGTTGACACTAGACAGGTGGTGCAGACACTGATGCTGTGCCTTGGGTGCAGCTTCCTGGGAGAGACTGCCCTTGTCAGCACTTGCTCAGACCACACAGCACTGCAAGCCCAACAGAGCTGCCTCTGCAGGGGTCATCATCTCCATGTGAGGCCTCTCTTAGCTAGCAAGCCACCGTCCTCAGCACTACAAGTTGTTGTGTGTCCACAATCTGCTGAGAATTGCAACTGAGATACAAGTTGAGAGTCAGAGGCTGAAATCACATCCCAGCTAACTATTGCAATTCACTTGCCTTGGCAGAACCAATTTGGATAGTAGGGGTGCAACCATTATTGCATTTAGAACAACAGAAATGGAAGCAGCAGGGGAGTCCTCTTTTATCAAACTCCTGCTAGACTACAAAACTACCACTGGCCCCTGCTCAGTGCTGCTTCTTCTCCACCAAAAGCTCTGCAAGATCAATACATTATATTGCCCATGTCTGTTTACTGCCTCCTTAACTCTGCCCCACTTCCTGTTCCTCCCGGGAATAACCACTGTAGACAGTACTTAAGGAGGGCTGCATTGTCTAAATCAACAACAAACTCTTTGGAAACAAGTGCCTTGAAGTGAGACAGAGTGCAACCAAAGTCTCTCTTGCTCATAACCCCAGCTGCCCTAAGGATAGAGAGATATATGTATATCTTTGAAAGAAAAAGAAAAAAATCGGGAATAAATATTCATTTATGGCAGCTCCTGAAGCCACCAGGGATATATTTACAGGGGGGTTTTTTGGCCAGGATTTTTTCCCCATTTCCCCTTTTTATGTTTCAACACTGTATCAATCATGCAAATGTACCGAAGCTTTTGCGCGGCCCTTGCCAGGAACAATACTTTTTTTTCAAGGCAAACAAACAGGAGGAGAAGAAGAAGATGAAAAAGGAGCTTATTTCTCAAATGGGACTCGTTAACAGAACAGAACTTCTTACAGTCACAGCTTCATTATCACCAGGAGAAGACGAACACCTTTCGGGACAAAGAAACGAAGCATGCAGCTAGCCGAAAGCCTCCTTGACTCAACGGCTTCCCTTGGGCATTCTCCTGCCCCGCCTTTTCCAGCGCTTCCCAATAACGGCAGATGGGCACAAGAACCGAGACAGCAGCACAGGAGAGAGGACAGCGGTGCTCAGTCAAGGAACAATACCAACACGGAAGGCAAGAAGAGTTTCACTAAGACGAGATTCCACCCCAAACAGAAAACATGAAGAATCAGAGAAGACTCCATAGTTATTTGTGCCACATTTTGATAACACACTGGGGGACTGTAGCGACTGGGGATTGGTTGGTTGGGAGAAGGGGGTGAGGGCAGGAAATACTTTCCAAATTAAACGAGGAGACACAAATTTAACCAAGTGGAGTAGATTTGCCTGAAGATCGTCTTGCAGGTAACAGAAGCTCCTGCCCCAGGCGTACGGCTTTTTGCTTCATTCTTAGGAGGAGAATTGAAATCACCTTGTACCCCCCAAAGTAAATAGGTGTTAAGGAAGGAAGGAGAAAAATAACAGCGCAAGAGCGGCTCCTCTTTCCTTTTCTTCGCCGCTTCCACAAAACTGGTCTTCAAGCCCCAAGAAAGCCTTCCCCAAGCATCTGGGTTTGTTTCAGCACAATCCTGAGGTAACCTTATCTTTGTGCAAACCTCAAAAGATGGAAGGGGAGGAAGGGAAGATCTTCATGGAGATGATTGTGCCCTTGTGCCCATGGCAGATCCTGAGGTTGGCTGCGATTGTTTCCCAGCTCTCATTCCAACATGGCATCCAGTTGGTCCGCAAGGTCGTCGAACATGCTGCCGATGTCATCGAGAATGCTGACTGTGCTCTTTGATTCTGCGGTAGAACTGAGGGCAAAGGACACCGGTGTGAATTAGTAGTGCACAAGGAAGACCCTCTTTTCTCACTGCACAACATCCTGCAATCTCCCATGCCTACTAGCTTTCAATAGCCCTCTCCTCCATGAATTTGTCCAATCCTCTTAACAAACTTGGCAGCCATCACTGCTCCCAGTGGGAGCGAATTCTAAAGTTACAACTGCACTTTGTGACGAAGGACTTCCTTTTGTCTCTCCTGAATCTTCCAACATTGTGAGTTCTAGACATCCAATGAAGATGAATGTTGGAAGATTCAGGAGAGACAAAAGAAAGTGTTGTGAGAGAGACAGAAAAACTGTTCTCTGTCAATTTTTTCGATGCCATACATCATTTTATAAACTTCTAGCATGTCACATGGACTGATCAATTAACATACCTTGCCCTCCATCCACTTAAAATAAAATAATAAATTATTACTATTACTATTAATACTATTATTATTATGATGATTCAATTCATTCATATGCTACCCATCTCACTGGATTGCCCCAATCACTCTGGGCAGCTTCCAACAAATTAAAACACAGTAAGACATCAAACATTAAAAACTTGCCTATACTGTACAGGGAAGTATACCAAAGAAAAACCAAAGAGAGAAAACCAAAGCTGCTTTTCCCGAGTCTCTCAGGAGGGCTAGCTAGCCACCCTTCCCTGACTCCCGCCTAGTACCTCTATTCCAGCAGCCTTTTCTTCCTACATGCCCTGGCTCTTCACTTTTGTTTTGCTCCCATCCCTCCATCACCACCACCATTCCCCACTCGCCCAGCCCAGTAAAGGCCCTTACTCTGCTGCTTGCCCATCTTCTTGCTTGATCTTTTCCTCCACGGCTTGCAGAGCGGCAGCGAGGGAGGCGCTGGTCTCCTCCAGCTTCTGGTGCACGCTCTCCGTGCTGACGATCTCCACCGACGGCCCAGCCATGGAAGAGCGGGGAGGCTTGACTGGCACTGTCTGTGGGGGGCCCCCGGCGGGCGACAAGGGCTTAGCCGGGCTGGAGCACAGCGAGGGAGGTGTGCTCGAAGGCTTGATGGTGGGCGCCAGCTGCTTGGCAGGCGACGGCGCAGGCGTGGAGCTGGCACTCACCGACTGCAGGGCAGCGTGGACCTTAGGCTTGGGCGCCGTCGGGGGTGGTGTGGGCTTAGGAGAGATGGGCGGCGGTGGGGTGCCGTGGACACGCTTCACCTCTGCGACAGAGAAGAGAAAAAGTGTCGCTTCTTTGCCACTTCCTTACATGCAATTTGCCCTTTTCACAGCTGCCACACACTTGGGTCAACATCCATTAATTTTAATGAGTTTAATCTGAGTAGCACTAACATTGGATACAACTCCCTGACTCTCTAAGGCAGGGTCCTGAGGACTCTGATCTCTTTCTAGGCTTAAGAACATAATCAGAGCCAAAGGCCAATTCAGGCCAGCATCCTCTTCTCACTGTGGCTGAGAAGAGGATGAGATGAAAGCCCAAAAGCGGGACCCGAGCGCTACAGTTTCTACTCCTGCAGGTTTCCAGCAACTGGCATTCAGAAGCATACAGTTGTACCTTGGAAGTCGAACGGAATCTGTTCCAGAAGTACATTCGACTTCCAAAACGTTCGGAAACCAAAGTGCGGCTTCTGATTGGCTGTAGGGAGCTCCTGCACCCAATCGGAAGCTGTGGAAGCTGCACCGGATGTTTGGCTTCCGAAAATCGTTTGAAAACCAGAGCTCGATCGTTTGGGAGCCGAAACGTATGAGTTCCAAGGCATTCAGCAACCAAGGTGTGACTGTACTGACTTCAACCATGGATGTACCACCATAGCAATCAGGGTTAGTAGACTTCAATAGCATTATACCTCAATCAATTTGTCTATTTTTCTTTTAAAGCCAACTAAGTTGCTAGTCCTCCATACATCTTATGGCAGGGATCTCTGGAAGACAGGAAACTCGTAAGAAAAGAAGAGCTGTGAAGTTGGATCAGGCCAAAGGGTCCCATCTAGCCCAGTAACTTGTTCTCACAGTGGCCAACCAGGTGCCCCAAAGGGGAGCCCATAAGCAGGACCTGAGTGCCACAGTATTCTGCCTTCTTGTGATTTTCCAAGAACAGAGGTTAGATGCCTATCTCTTCTGCAGCTCCAATTCCTGCACTGTAGGGAGTTGGAGAAGGTGACCCTTGGGGGTCCTTTCCAACTCTACAATTCTGTGATTTCCATGAACTGATTGCCCACTCTGACAGTTGGAAGCAGAGAATAGCCACTATGGCTATTAGTAACTTAAGGTAAAGGTAAAGGGACCCCTGACCATTAGGTCCAGTTTTGACCAACTCTGGGGATGCACGCTCATCTCGCATTATTGGTCGAGGGAGCCGGCATATAGCTTCCAGGTCATGTGGCCAGCATGACAAAGCCACTTCTGGCAAACCAGAGCAGCACACGGAAACGCTGTTTGCCTTCCCGCTGTAGCAGTTCCTATTTATCTACTTGCATTTTGACGTGCTTTCGAACTCCTAGGTTGGCAGGAGCTGGGACTGAGCAACGGGAGCTCGCTCCGGCACAGGGATTCGAACCGCCGACCTTCTGATCAGCAAGCCCTAGGCTCAGTGGTTTAACCCACAGCGCCACCTGGGTCCCTATTAGTAACTTATTCCATCATTAATATTCTGTCTTTACCACAACAGCAAAGTATTTGCCATCCGAGACAACAAAACTGTGCATCCTCTCCTGCATTCACCAGAGATGATAGCCTCAAACCAAGCTCCCTCCATCCCAGCCTGCTGACCCCAGACACCTATGAGAATATTTTTACACCAACCACAACCATAGCCACTGAAAGCAGATTGGCGGGAGTGAAAAGGGCAATGGGAAGAAGCAGAGAAGTGGTGAGCGGGTCAGGAAGGCTCCCTGTTGAGGGAAAAGATAGGTTACGGTTCCCCCCCCCCCGGGCCAATGGCAGGGCACACCTACCTGGACTGCCGGGGCCAGGAATCGGGACCTTTTTGGAAGTGGGTGTGGGAGGCCCAGAGACTTTCTGGGGAAGGACTGGCTTGGGCGAAACTGGCGGCTTGACAGGCCTCTTGGGTTCGCTTTCCGGAGGGAGCTGGGCTGAGGTATTGTCACATTTCTCCTGCTGATCAGTGAGGGCTGTGGCCTCGGCGCCGCTCATCTCGGAGGCCGGCCGGCGCTTGATGGTGGCAGTGCCATTCTGGTAGATAGACAGCGGTGCCAGTTCATGCTCCTTGTCTTTAGATTTTGGCCGCCTCTTGACCGTGTCCGTCTCAGTCAGGATAAACTTGACGCTGTCCTGTTGGCTCTGTTTTGCACGGATTCTCCTCTTGAGAGTGGCACTGGCCTCCACCTTGGAGAGGTCCCCGTGCCGGTGGGCCAGCGGCAAGCCCTCTCCACCTTCAGCCTTGGCAACTCCCATCTGCCGGGGCCGCTGCTTGATTGTCAGGTTGCCCTCCTTGGCAAAGGGAATGTTCTCGCCAGAGCTGTTCTCCGGGGAGCCTCCGCCGTGCTCCACCCGCAGCCGCTCCACGGGGACATCTTTACCCGTGTCCGACTTGATGCTGTCGGAACGTTCACGGCGAGCTGCGGCAACCAGCCCTGTCACAGGGCCGCTGATGGTACGCCGCCGGTTCACCACTTCGCCATCCGGCCCAATGGCATCCTTATGCTTCACAGTGGCCAGGACGGTGGCAACGCGGGAGTGCTCTGGGCTGGCTGGGTGCACAGCGACACCGGGTTGCAAGTAGTAGCCGTCAGGGCCCTTCCCAGCTCCGGGCGGCCTCTGCAGAACAAGACCTCTCCCGCCACCACCAATGGATGACATTTCCAACATGGCAGCGATGCTCTTCACACTCCCAGCGCTGCCAGTGTCCACCGTGCCACCAAAGTCGCTTGCCCGCCTCTGCTGGTGCTCCTGGGGCAGTTCCAGACCCTCCTCCCCTTCCTTGGTGAAGTCATCGGTCATGTTAGTGTTGGAGATGGCCGAACTGGAGCGTTTGGGCGGCGGAGGCGGAGGCCCCTTCTTCTTGGGCCGCACCGCAAAGGACTGGCTGCGGTTGACGTTCTTATCACCGCCCGACTGTGCCCGCACAGAGTGGCTGCGCCCGACTCGCCGTTGCACGGTGGCGTAAGGCACAGCGTCTGGCACTAGGAGCTCGTCCCGTTCCTGCTCACTGTCCGACATGGCGTAGCGGTTCAGGCTGTGAGCCCTCTTCTTCGGCCGGCCTCCCTCTTCTTCCCCCTCCGTGGCTTGAGGCGGCAGGCACAGCACGGGCACCGAGACAGGCAGCACGGGCACAGCCTGTGCCAAGGGGCCTGCTGTGTGGACGTCGCCCTCCACGGGCTGCGGCATGACGTAAGCAAAGCCCCTGTGCGTGGGGGACTGCGGCAGCGAGCGAGGAGACATGGGGCGGTCTGACTGCGGCAGTAGCTGCGGCGTGGGCTTGACCTTGGCCGTGGCGTGCGGCACAGAAAGCGCCTGTGGCGAGGATGGACGGGGCTTGGTGGGTGTCTGCGGCGGAGTGTAGTGGCCCGCGGAAGGGGGGAACGATTGCCGGGGCTTTCCGGGAACTGGCGGCACACTGGCTCTCTTGATGCTGTGTCCGTGCCGGAGACTCCTCACCTCCTTGGGCAGGGTGGCTGGGCCTTCCTTCCCGTCCTCGGCCAGGAATTCCTGGCTTTTGGACATGCTGGTGCTGGTGGCTTTGTGTCCGTCTCCCAGTAGCTCCTGGGAGCTGCTAATCTGCTTCGCTCTCCCACTCAGGCTGTTCTCATGGACGAGGCGGGAGGAATGCCGGAAGGGCGGCGCCCCTTCGCGGAAGTGCCCCACATGGTTGACCTGCTTTTCCGTCCCCCCCTCCTCACTGGTGCCCGTCATGGCCACCTGCAGCTCGTTGCTCAGCTCGCTGCCCTGGAAGGTCTTCATCTTGGGAGACTGGCACTCGGCTGCCTCCTGCTGAGGGGGGTCTATGGCCACTGAGTCCTGTGGCGCCCCTTTCTTCTTCAGCGTCCCCGACTCGTACTTGACGTACTCGGCCTTCTGCAGCTCCGCCAGCTTCTTCACTGCTAGCATCAGCTTCTTCTGATGGCCTGAAAGAACATGGGGGAGGGAGGAGGGTGGGAATGAGTCTGTCTCTTTGCACAAGCCGGCTGTTCAAAATCCTGAGACTCTGCAAACCACAACAGTGGAAAATGACACATTGCAGATGGTTGGACCAGATAACCCTCCTGGACACTTCCAACTCTACAGTTCTATGATTTTGTGATTCTATATTTTCTTTTATTTCATCAGCTAGGAAAACGCTTAGCTCAGTCCTTATAACATTACTTATAATTTGCTCCAAGGAACAGAGTCACTTTTTTCCAGCCTTGTACAACCAGTCATGAACTGGATTGAGCCAAGCCTTTTCCAGTTAAGGAATCAGCCTGTTTTTGCCTGTTGGAGGGCGTCTCTCTTGCTCCTAGCTACAAAATGCACCATGGATAGATAGGGGCTTTTTCCTGGGCTTGGGCTTGTCAATCAGCAGCAGCAACAACTTTATGTGGCCACTTAACTCTTCCCTGGCATTTAAGGCAAACTCCCCCTCTGCCATAAAAAAACCCCTGATCCTGTGTCCATGGGTCTAGCTGCAGTCTTTTTTCTTTTTCTGTTACCCTCCACACACAATTGCTTCTTTTGCATGTAATTCTAAGCCATGGTTTGTTTAGCCTGATTAAGGTCTGTTTGAGCAGCCAAACCTCACACATGCATGGTTTTCTTTCTGGCAACAAAGCCACAATATGAAGGCACGCTTTGTAGTGAACTGCAGGGCTTGCTTGAACAATGGTTTGGTGTCACGTCTAAATCCAGTAGTGTTGCTTAACTCAGTGTTTCCCAACCGTGTGCCTCCAGATGTTTTGAGACTACAATTCCCATCATCCCTAGCTAGCAAGACCAGTGGTCAGGAATGATGGGAATTGTAGTCCGAAAACAGCTGGAGGCACAAGGTTGGGAAACACTGGCTTAACTGTTGTTTGGTCACCCCACCCCAATGTTCACCAAGCTACAAAGGCAAGACCAGCTGAGGAAAAAAAACCCAAACATTGGGGGCGGGGGGAGACAAGCCATGTAGCTGGTTTGCTTATCTGTGAACCAACCATGGTTAAAACAAACCATGACTTAGAATAACGTGTGAATGCAGCCACTGTAACATCCTTCTTGTGTCATTTTCTCCATTTGTCCTCCTTTTTAATGGCATCTTCTAAATAAGGCAAAAGAGAAGACATTTTTAAAGGGCAGGTAAGAGAGTTTGTAGATTTGGTGTGTCACACATTCAAATGGACATCCCTGCAATGCTCAGACTAAATTCTCATTGCAAAAGCAATGTCCCAGGCAATCTGAGCCACCCTCCCTGCCAAGCCCACACCTTCCCACAAAGCATGTAGGTAGGTGGCCAGGATGCACAAATGCAAAACCACAAGACATGCTACCCCTACCCAGCGCCTTCACCCCCCAAATGCCCAGAGAGAGACGGCAGAACCAGGTTGGGAATCTGCCTTTTCTCACCCAGCTTTGTGATGCCGATCTCCTGCAGGTCCTCCCAAGTGATGTCAGTGATGAAGTCAATGTTCTCATAGCCATTTTCCACCAGGACCTTGTAATACTGTGCCAGCCCAATCATGGAGAGCCAGAGAGCCAAGTTAGCCTGGGGGAGACAGAGAACAAATTATGTATATGGCACTCCCTGAATCACATCGTAACTGAAACCACCAGAGCTCTGAAATCAAACCTTGGTGCAGTTTGTTTTCTCCCTGAATCCATGGGTTGTTTCCACAGTAACAGTTCAGTCTTTGGGCTGCCATGCTTTGGAATCTGTTTTATGGAGTATCCAAGGTACCTTGTTACCAGATCATTGCCAGCCTGTCTATTGAAGCTCTATTGTGCCATTTTGAGGATTATGCACCTTTAATTAAACACTTTCTGCTTGCAGCTTCCACCCTTTTTATTGCTTTCTGAAGACCAGGACAGCAGGATTAATAATTCACAATAAAGTCCCTCTTAAATAGCTGTATTAATTGCCCCTTATTGTCAGTTTCTATTTCTGCAAATGGAGGCTTTAGAGTGGCTTCCTCCAGTGATTAATGGTTCTTTCCCCAGTGCTTCCTCACCATGGGAACAAGAACATGTATAACATTCAGGGTTGCCCAAAAGGTAATTTATTAGTAATACTGCATTACACTGAACTGGGGGGGGGGAGGCAGAAACTATAAACAGGAAGCTTTAAATTAATGTTTCAAGCTCCTTTGCTGACTTCTGATTCAACATTCTAGCTGGATCCTAACTATGAGGAAAGAAACTGCTGGATAATAATACAGTGCCATATTAAGTGATGTATGGAGCCAGAATTTTAATTTTGTTTCCAGCTGATTGCAGAAAAGGAGTGCCTTAGCAGAAGCAAATATGGGGACCCAAAAGGGACCAGGAGACAGGCTGGAATTTCTCTTGGTTGGTGTAGGCTGGGAGTTACCACCTCGGGGTAATGAGCCTGAGATGGTGACCACTCTGTGTGCAAGAAAGAAAAGGCTTACTGGCTTGTACTCTGGAAGCCACTCGGGAATATTTAGGCTGTTGATCTCTGAAGCGATCTTCTTCCTATGTCCTGGTTTCGTGACCCCAATGGCAGTCAGGTCCTACGGCAAACAGAAGAGCCACTTCTTACTAGGTGCCGCAAAAGCAGCAAGCAGAAGCCCCAAAGAGGGATCAGTGGGGGCCGCAAAGAGTCACCCATCAAGGCAGGAGGGTCACTGGCAAAGCCTTGAGGGTTCCTTTGAACCCGCCCAAGTTGTCCACTCGCCCAGCTAGGTAAACGTGGCTCGTGGACTGAAGGCAAAGACCAAAAGCAAAGTTAACATCATAATTGCGTACAGAATGTGGCAGTGTCTCCTCCCTCCTAAGATAAGTTCCAGCCATGTCCTACAACGGGAGGCTTGTTTTGGCTGCCCCCACCCACAGTCTCCACCCAGTTTTCCATTTAACATAAAAGAGAGAGTGTTGCTGGGAAGGAACTAAAACGTGATAGAAGAGATTCTGTAGGCCTACTGTTTAAGGCACATTTGCAAGAACAAGCAACCAGGGAAGAAATCCAAGATCGTTTCACCATGCAGCTGATACTACTTTTTATATGTTAAAATACATTATCCTCTAAGCCAGCCTTCCCCCAACCTGGTGCACTCCAGATGTTTTGGGCATGCTAGTTGGGGCTGATGGCTGTTGTCGTCCAAAAAAGCTGGAGGGCACCAGGTTGGGGGAAGGCTAATTGAATGCACAGCATGTATTATGTTGCTTAATATCCATTCCCCAGCAACATATAGAAGACAAAATTACTTGGCAGGGATGCATTGCACACCTGTAAAATTAGCCAGCTCCCAACACCAGAGCTTTGTGTGAAAGAGAGCCTGCCATTGCACTGCGTGGCAAACTCAGCTCCCTCCCACCTCCCTCTTTGCCAGCCCTCACCTCTGGCGTCATCCGGCTGATGGTAGGGATGTCATACCCAGCATTGATGAAGTTGGAGGCATAAAGCTGCAGCTGGAACTTGTATAGCCACTGGTAGACGGCCTCTGAGCTCTGGCAGCAGGGAGATGAGCAGTTATTCACGGCTATTTTTAATCCACTTGCAAATTTCCTACCCTGAACCCTTGAAAAGGGGAGGGCTAGATGCTTAAATGAACCAATGCAGCACTTGGTGGGTGCTGGTGTGTACACCAATTAACCAATAGTACACAGAAGAATATTTGCGCTTCCTGTTTCGTGCTGGTGCAGCCCCACAGCAGCCATTTTGTGGTGTGTCCCACCCCTGTGGCAGCCATCTTGTGACTGGTGCCTGTGGCTCTTTATCAGAATTCCACTGGCCCAGAAAGTCTGGCGGCCGCTGAAATAAACAGGGCCATTCTCTTTCTTTATATCACACATGAAGTCACGCCACCAGCTCCCTACGTGTAGCGCATTGCAATTTCTGCGATTTAGAGTTTACAAGCACAGGCGTGTGTGTTTGTGAGCCGTGGGCCCTTGTGCTGGTAAAACTTAAGCCAATGAATTCAAATGACTGGACAAGAGTCCCTAGAAAGCCTGGGCTGCTCTTTCCCCAAAAAACTATTGCTAGGAAGTGTCCCACCTACTTTCCCACATGCCTGCGCTATTCCATCCATACCACAACTCCAGCCCCCAACTGCGAGTTTCTCAGACTTGCCTTCCCTTCAGACATGGGCTCCACTTTCTTCACCGGCTGCTCGCTGTAGGGCTGCCCTGGGTATGATGAGGTGCCCAAACTATGCGTCCGAGAAGAACCTGGAACAAAAGCAGGCAGGGAGGCGGTGGATTAGCATTACGGAGAGGCCCGCTGGGACCCTTCACACAAAGGCCAACAGCAAAGCGCAAGGATTCCAGGTTGCCCACCACATTTCAGATCTTGGGAGAGCAGTGCTGGGCCTGAGAGGGGCCTCATCGAGAGCCTCTGGTTTGTCAACCTCTGAGCAACATTTGAAAGTGGCTCCCAGCTGTGTGTCTCTCTCTCTGTCTGTCTCTGTCACTCTCTGTGCCATAAGTCAGGACATTTATTGCCCTTGAGCTCCCATGAAAGCAAATGGCAAGGTTGGTGTCCAGCTGTCCATGCATCAAGTATCACAGACAGGGGCATCTTTCAGCCTCAGGGCCCCGTGGACTCCCAGATGGGAGTGGGTGCAGCAACAAACGTGTGTTTTCATTTTGTGCAGTAGACTACATTCCTGCCATGCAAAAGTCAAGAGGCTTCTATCGAAATCTACGCAAACACAGGCACCTCCCTATCAGAAAGGATGACATCAGAAGAGCCTTTTGGATCAGGCCAATGGGGGTCCAGCATGCTGTTCTCACCTTTGCCAACCAGGTGCCTGTGGGAAACCTGGAACCACAATGGCACAAAGGGCAATAGCTTAGCAGAAGGGAGACTGATTTGCATGCAGAAAACCACCTGCCTTAAAGCACAGTGAGCTGCTGCCAGCCAGTGTCGCCAACACTGAGCTGGCTGCACGAATGGCCTGGGGCAGTAAAAGACCGCTTCCTGCATTCCTTAAAGGACCACAGCTCAGTGCCAGATTGCCACTGCTTTGAGTGCAGAAGGTCCCAGGTTAAATCCATAGCTGCCAAGTCTCCCCTTTTTCGCGGGAAACCCCTGTATTTAAACCCGTTTCCCACTGTTATCCTGAATAGAGAAAAATCCCGTAAATCCCCCGGATTTCCTACCTGCCAGGAAGGCTCCTTCTGCGTATGTTTGGACATGCACAGAATTGATTTCGGGTGCTGAAATCGGGCAGCGCCGGCACCAGAAGTTGCTTCTATGCATGTCCAGACATGCGTAGAAGCGACTTCCGATGCCGCGCCGCTGCTGATCCCGGATTTTTCTTACCGGGAGTTGGAGGTCAATGGTTAAATCCCTAGCTTCTCCAGGTAGGACTGGGGAAAGCCTCCTTGCCTGAAATGCTGGAGAACCCCTGCCAGTCAGTGCAGACAGTACTAAGCTAGATGGGCCAAAGGTCTGATTCTGTATAGAGGCAGCTTCCTACAACCCTATGACTTGTCCCACCCAGGCAAATGGAGGAGGGAGAGGGAAGGGTTTGGCCTGGGGAGTCAGGACGCAAATGATCCTGTGGCGAATTCAGAGGGCCAGGCAGGGAGTTCAGGGGGTGGAGACAGTGGGGGCGCATTGAGGTTTCTCACCTTTGACCTAAAGAGAAAGAGGGAGCCCCAGAAATTCCGGGTTGGAAACAAAAGACTAAGTCACTGTTCCAGAAGGAGAGGCCTGGCACCTGCGTCCCCACAGCGGGGCAGGGGTGGAACCAGTCCAAGATGGCAGCCAAGGTGACCTTGAAGCTCCCCAGCGAGGAATCCGTGCTCTCTTTCAGCCAGCAGGCATGCAGCCCACCCATCTGGATCAAGGGGGCGAAAGGCACACCAAGCCTCCAAGAGAGATCTTTGGCTAGACGGGTAGGGGGCCTGGGTCTCTTGGCGGGTGCTGCTAGCCCTGACAACCCCCACCCAAAAAATAAAAAGACAAGACTCTACTCCAGAAGCTGCATCTTCCCTTTCAGAGTCCCAGAAACGCGTGGCCGATAAGCAACCCTTTCTCATGCTGGAGAACCTCCCTGGAGCCCCACCTTGAGCTCCGTGGATTGCGGAATCTCCATGCTTGAGTGGCAGAGCGAGGCTGGGGAGAAACTTGCTCCACTTTGGAAAAATCAACCTGAAAATGCGACACACACACAGACACATACTCCCGGGACGCAACCGTCTCGGCATTCCCACCTGAGTCCTGCCTGAAAAGGAACATGTGCAACATCGCCCCTTGAGATGCAGGCAGAGCTAAGGGGGGGGGGAGAGAAGCGCCATCTGCCCTTCTCCGCTTTCCCCGACCGGGAACACCATCACACTTCTGAAGGCGCTCTGCCACCAAGCCTGATTCACCGTGCCAACAAGGGAACAGGAACTATCGTTCTCGGGCGGCGGCGGCGGGGGGGGGGGTCCCCCGCCGAGACCCACCTCCTGGTGAGTTGTGCCTGGGGGACCTAGCAGAGACCTCTAGGAAGTGGGGGTCCTCCATCAGTATTTCAGGGAGGTTGGGAGGTCTGAAGCTCAGAGCTCCCTCAAAATAGAATACAGATACACGGGTTGTTGGTTTCTTCGAAGGGGGTGCAGGCAAAGGCAGATCAGCCAGCGATAAAACAGCAAGCGGGGACCAGATTGCTCCTTTGCTGGAGGTTGGAGGACAGCCAGGAGGCCAGATTGTGGGGTGGGGGCTCTTTCTGGGACACAGGCACCACCAACCCCCCTACCACCACCAAGCTCACCCTGGCAGCAGCTCCCCACCCCACCCCACCCCAATTTTCCCCTACTAACCAAAGCAAGCGAAGGCATGGCAGCAGCAGAGAGGAAGGGTCATGTTTAGCTCGGAAGGTTCCCCTGCAGCTCGTCAAGGAAATAACGGAGGGGGGGGACCCAAAAAGGCTCCGGCGGATGAGCTGTGAGCATCCACGCACCTGCAGGCATCTCCAGTGCTTTGGCAGGCCCATCACCCACGCCGGATTCTTGCACAGACGCCTTCTGGGAAAGGACGGTTGCCAGAAGCTGAGGAATGGCAGGCGGGGTGGGGGGGTGGGGGGGTGAGAAAAACACACACTCTGTTAAAGAGAGAGAGACTGCAAATAGGGTCCTGGAAGGCAGGGGGGGGGGAAACTGGCAGCCCACCCCCACCCCAAAAGATCTAAGACTCTGTTGGCAAAGCTACCCATTTGGGTACAAGAAGGAAAACAGGTGGCACAATGGCACGGCTGCTTGGCATGCGTGCCTGCAGCACAAATTTTTAAAGAGGCTTCCGGTATCTAGAAAAAAGAGCGGCTTGGGGGGCAGGGGGGGCGGTGCAAGGAAGTCTCTCTCTTCTCTCTTTCCCTCTCTCCCTCCCTCCTCCTGGTCCACTTTTTGCCAGGGAATGGAGGATCGAGCCCCTGTCCAGCTTGCCAAGTAGTCAGAAGTGGTGCACCAACGCAGGCTGCGGGCACCAGGGGGCAGCAGAGGATGTGCAAAACTGCCAATGGTATCTAAAGCTATTTTCACCAACCTGGTGCCCCCCCCCCCCACAGCTCCCACCAACCGCAGCCAGCAAGGCTGTAGTCCAAATCCTCTGGAAGGCTGCCCATCTCAACTCGCAAGGGCGAAAGCTTTCTTGGGATGTAGCTGAGCTTGTTTTTGAAAGCCAGGGTGGTGCAGTGGTTCAGAGTGAAGGACTAGGACCTGGGAGACCTGGGTTCGAATCCCAGCTCAGCCGTGAAGCTCACTGGGCGTGACCTTGGACCAGTCACTGTCCTTCCACCTACCCTACACCGCAGGGTTGTTGTGAGGATTAAATGAGGAGAGGGAGAACCTCTTGAACTTCTTGGAGAAAAAAGTGGGATATACAGGTGAAACTCGGAAAATTAGAATATCATTGAAAAGTGCATTGATTTCAGTAATGCAACTTATTATTTTTTCTTTTTCTTTTAATTTCTACAAATGCTTTCTTTTGGAAATTCCACAGTAATAAAACAAATAGTTACAATAATACAAAAATAAGCATCGCTATTACATTTCATTAATTACATTCCATTTATAATTGACCCGCCTAACCACAAATAATTACAATTACAACAAATAAAGGCTTGACATATCTTGCTTTGCATGTCATGCATCTATCTCATATATTGATTTCATCTTTTAAGTTGCATTACTGAAATAAATGCACTTTTCGACGATATTCTAATTTTCCGAGATTCACCTGTAAATGCGAATAATAATAATTTTAAGTGCTGGGATTCAAACAAGCCAGGATGTGGAGGTTTTTTTGTTTTGTTTTGGGGAGGGGAGATAATCCTTGCATCTCAGACTCTCTTGATGAAGATAACATCACTCTGAACCTGCTTCGAGGCACATGATCCTTTTAGAGAATCGTGGAATCAGAGCTGGAAGGGACCCTGCGGATCATCTAGCCCAACCCCCTGCAATGCAGAGACAACGTAGGCAAGCTCACCTTGACACCTTCTGAGCCCGGGTGGAGGGGAGCGTGGCCTCCACTGCCAGTGCTTTGGCCACTCCCTGAACTCCGCCCACTGGCCACGCTTCCCGTGCTGCCCACACTGCTGCGATCGCCACCTAGGCAACAGGGAGGGGAGAGGCAGTTAAAGG
Organism: Zootoca vivipara; assembly: GCF_963506605.1. Lineage (NCBI taxonomy): Eukaryota > Metazoa > Chordata > Lepidosauria > Squamata > Lacertidae > Zootoca > Zootoca vivipara. The sequence continues at coordinate 30,342,613 of NC_083289.1, read as the reverse complement.
CCCAGAGGGTCGGCGAGACATAAATCCAAGATAATGAGCCTGACTTGACTCTGCAGCATGTTAAGCACTCGCCTGGTAGCCAGGGGTGACCTCCGGGACCACTGCATACAAGGGAACTGTGAGCCAGCTAGAGGAAGGAGCCCCAAGCAGAGAAGCCAAGCAGGCTCCTCGAGGAGAAAAAGGTAAGGTATAGATGCAACAAATAAATAAAACGTGGGGTGGAGGGACCAGGTGTCATGGCAGACACACAGCTGTTGCCAGTGAAATCTCATTCCCCCCCCCCACAGGAACATAGGAAGCTGCTTCACTCCAAGTAAATCTGTTGGCCCATTGGTTCAATACTGTCCACACTGGCTGGCAGCAACTTTCCGGGGTTTCAGGCAGGGGACATTCCCAGCCCTTCCTGGGGATGCCATTGGGAATTGAACCGGGGTCCTTCTGCATGCAAAGCAAGCACTCTGCCACTGAGCTGCAGCCCTTTCCCAGGAGCTTAGAAAGCTGCTGCCTCATGATTATGACCAGTGGGTCATCTAGCACAGTATTGTCCACACTGGCTGGCAGCAGCTCTCCAGGATTTCAGCCAGGAATCTTTCCCAGCTTAATCTGGAGATGCTGGGGGAATCGAACCTGGGACCTTCTGCATTGCAATGCAGGTGTCCTGCCACTGAACCCCAGCTCCAGGGTGCTGGACCAGATGGGTTTCTGGCCTGATCCATCAGCGCCCTTCTGATGCTCTTACCTGCGTAGGGTTTGCGAAGCACCCAGATCTCTTCTGGTGGGGCTGGTGTGCCGGTGGATCCGCCTGGGGACAAGTGGGACGGGCTGGCATCAGACCCTCGGGAACCTTCTGGGCCAAAGACCGCCGCCGCGAGCACAGGAAAGAGAGCGAGAACATGAAGCAAGTCAGCAGAATCCCATGAAGTTGCATGTGCGCCAGAGAGGGCGCACAAAACAGTGGCAGCTGCCCCCACAACCAACCTCCATATCTACAGGGTGTGAGAGGTGGTCAGCCTGCCAGAGGCTGCCTCTCCCTCTGAAGGGGCACCAATTGTTGCCCAGGGCTCAAGAGAGTTATTCCTCAACAGTTAACTCTTCTCAGCCACTGCGATCCTCCCAGAGCATTCCGCACAGGCTAAGGTCCAGAAGAAGAGCCTGCAGGATCAGGCCAGTGGGCCCATCTAGCCCAGCATCCTGAAATCACAATGGTCCATCAGGTCCCCGTGGGAAACAGGATTCGAATGCCAGAGCCCTCTCCCTTCCTGTAGTTCCCAGCAACTGGCATTCAGAAGCATTGCTGCCTCCAAGTGCCAAGGCAGAGCACAGCCACCCTAGCTAGTAGCCCTCAACAGCCTTACCCCTCCACGAATTTGTCCAAACCTCTTTTAAAGCCACCTGAGTTGGTGGCCCATCCCTGCCTCCCGTGGCAGCGAGTTCCACAGTCGCTTTTGTGCGCTTTGAGGGCATGAAGGTGGCAGTGCCTGCCTGTCCCCTACATTTTGCCCTTAGCATCTCATACTCGAGAGACACAGGGATCTATTGTAGGGGCAAGGGGGCAAGGAGTGTGGTTTATTGATATCTATCTATCTCCCCAAGCAGCTTACAAACCGCAGTCAAGAGGCAGCACTGTTTCCAAACGCCAGTTGCTGAAAATCAGAACTGCATGAGGGTGGGAGGTGGGGTGGGAGAGAAGACTTCCTGCTGCTCTCAGGTCCTGCTTGTGGGCTTCCATTGGCCTGATCCAGCACTGCAGCGCTCCCCTGCTGGCCCAAATAAACCACCACCCAGGGGAATCCTGTGTGCATCTCCAGTTGTGTCCTCTGGCCACATAGATGGGGCTAGAAAATGCTAAAGCCCCCACCCAACCCGCTAACAAGTGGAGCGAGCCAGCGCTCCTCTGAAGAGTCCCTAGCTTGGCTCAGCAACCAAGAACAAAACTTTTCTTGTCCACCCGTTTATATGAACAGGGATGTTTGTCCCCCTTGTCCAAAGAGCAACACGCTGGGAGCGGGCGGGGGGGGGCTGTTGGGGGGGAGGAGGAGGGAGGAGGAGGAGATGGGATGCAGCAGGTGCTAAAACAAACACTAAAATGGTTCTCAACAGGGGAAAGGGAAGCATTTGCACTCCGGGGCTCACACCTCACTCAGGTCATGCTACACCTCACATTGCAACCCTCCTCTGCCTGTAACACAAGCCACACCTTTGCAGATCTTCGTTGCACCCCCAAGCACCCTGCTTTTCTGAGTCTAGGGTTCCCACCTTTGTTCTTGCAAAATACAGGAGAGGGCAGGGAGGGGCAGTTGGGGGACATTTGTTTTTTGTTTTTTTTAATCTGGTGCTAAAGTGACTTCAAAGCAATCCATTGCAATTTATTGCAGCCAAACAGGATGGCCCTTCCGCAATTCATCACACACACACACACACTCTTGTAATAAATCTGTCTGTGCTTGGCTATCCAGAGCTTAAACACATGCCATTTCACACATGCATTTGGAGAAGATCCCTAACTTGGCACACAGAGAGGAAGTGAGAGAGGAAAGACGTGAAATGCAGGACAGAGCTGCATCAAAATAAAAAAAAAAATCCTTCAGTAGCACCTTAAAGACCAACTAAGTTTTTATTTTGGTATGAGCTTTCGTGTGCATGCACACTTCTTCAGATACACTTCAGATACACTTCTTCAGATACTAGTGTATCTGAAGAAGTGTGCATGCACACGAAAGCTCATACCAAAATAAAAACTTAGTTGGTCTTTAAGGTGCTACTGAAGGAATTTTTTTATTTTGCTTCGACTCAGACCAACACGGCTACCTACCTGTAACTAGAGCTGCATCAATACAGGACATAGCACTTGACATTGAATTACAGACCAATTCTGTATTATAATTGGCCTAGATTGCAACCCTACAGTTTCTACCCCAGCCTGGGGCTCTCAAGATGCTTTGAACTACAGCTCCCATCAGTCCCAGCCATCATGGCCCTGGGATGCTGGACCTGATGGGAGTTGCGGTCCAGAACATCTGAAGGACTCCCAAGTTGGGAAAAGCTGTTCCAGCCATTCTGCCTTTGCTGCTTCTTACTCTCCTCTGAAAAGACTTCCCTCCTTCTCCACCTTAGATCTGGAACTGCTCATTCCCTGGAGATGGGGGCCCTACCTCTCCCTCTGCCCTCCACACCTTGAATTCCTCTTCAACACACACACAACCTTGGACTTCCATCTGCTTTGATGAGTGGCAACATTGCAAGGTGTTGGGACTAAATAGATGAGTCTTCGGGTCCCTTCCACCTCTCCAGTTGTATGATTCTATGAACAAGGAAGTTTCCTGCAGGCAGATTTTGCCAAGGATAATAATAAAGAAGCATCCTTTGGAAAAGGAACATTTTTTACCCCCAAAAATGCATTCAGGAGTGCCAGATTTTCATTCTTTCGTCTTGTCCTCGGCTTTCATCATTCACAAAATACTGCCCCTGCCCCCAAAATTGTGCAATCTCATTTGCAGAAGTGTGTGTGTGTGTGTCATATTGATTATTTATAGGGATCGGGGGCAATGGGGGCGTTCATCATCATCAGTGCTCTTCTGGGTAGCAGCTACTGGCTGCCAGCTCCCCTCTCCCAGTATCCCCCTGGGAAAAACACTGCGGCGGCGGCAATGATGATAATGATGCTGATGGTGATGATAGGCCAGGGATCTGCTTGTGGGAGGGGGGTGAGGGTTTCATATTCCCCCAAGCCACCCCAAAATTTCAAGCCAAGAAATCGCTTTGGAGAGCTTTCAGCTTGGTCAAAATTTAAGACTGTAAGTTGCTTGGGGCAGAGACCTTTCTTTTTCATTTACTTTGCTTGGCAAGCCCCTCTTTGCACCGTGATATTACCAGGCTTTGCATAAATTAATATGGAGATCATATAATCAGAACCGTAAAGTTGGAAGACATCCCAAGAATCATCTAATCCAAACCCCTGCAATGAAGGAACCACATATTGAGAATCCCACCACCTTCCGAGAGAGTGAACCATCCCACTGTCAAGCAGCTCCTACCCTCAGAAAGTTCTTCCTTGTCTATAGCCTTGTAATTTTTTGTTATTTTCAACCTCTCTTGCAAGCCTGAGCTTGTTCCAAACTTCCGACCTCCTCCTTGCAAGCGTTGGCTACTCGTGTACGCTCTTCCTTCGTGATTTCCCCTTTCTTCTATGTTCCCCTTTCAAACCTCGGCTCTTCAGTAAGCTCTTTATGCAGCCACGCTAGTTTCTTTTGATGCCTGACCCACATGCTCATCCTTGGACGCATGCACACACAGAGAGCGGGAACCTGGATGGGGACGGGGAATGAGAGGAGTGCAGGAACCACCCCCTGGGAGCAACGCAAAAACATGGCAAAAGCACAAATCAGAAGCAAACGAAGCGATGCAGGACAGACTACCTGGGGAGGCTCCAGGCCCTTCCACAGCGCCGTGGGGGAGCCGGCGGTAGCCAAAGGAACTGAAAAGAGGCTGGTGGGGGTTTGGTGGAGGTGGAGGCAGGAAATGGACCTGATGATGGGAGGAGGAGGTGGTGGTGGAGGAGGAGGAGGAGGAGGAGAAGCAGGAATGGCCGTTAGGCACCGAGGCCCCTCCAGCCGGGAGGGAGATGGCTTGAAACTGCCCCGGGTAGGGCCCAGCGTCCCACGGACCTGGCAATAGAAACAACAAGAGGCAAACCGTGAAATGGGTCCCGCAGACCTGGAGAAGGAGGAGGAGGAAGGAGATTTTTAAGCTGCCTATCGAAGTTGGAAGATAGGGAGTCAGACCCATCTAGCTCCATACTGTCAGCACTGAATGGCAGCAGCTCTCTGGGGTTTGGGGCAGGAGACTTTCCCCAAGCTTTTCCTGTGTGGCTGCTTTCCACTGAGCCAGACTACTGATCCACCTAGCTCAGTGTTGCCTGCACGGACCGGCAGCGGCTTTCCGGGGGTTCAGATGGGGCTGTCTCCCAGCCTTACCTAGAGACGCCAGGGATTGAACCCAAGACAGGCTACTGCCCTTCCCATTAGGAATGTAGTGTCGACACTGACTGGCAGCAGCTCTCCAGGGCTTCAAGCAGGGGACATTCCCAGCCCAACCCTTCTGTATGCAATGCAGATGTTCGTCTACTGTGCCAGCCTGTGATCCTATGGAAACCACATCTGCACTTCCTGCCCCCACCCCCGCCAGCTGCAAAAAGTCATAATTGTTAAGATTGGAAGGGACCCAAAGTCAGCTAGTCGAGTCCAACACATTGCAATGCAGGAATCACAGCTGAAGAGAGCCTTGGAAATTGGGTGGGCCTCAGGAGGAGGAGCTCGAGGGTCCTACGTATGCTACAACTTCCCTGGCATTCCCAAAGAACAGCCATTCAGGGTGCAGAATCTGAATTGCCTCCGCTCCGAACTTCCCCTTATTGATTTGCCTTATGGCGATGAACAGAAAACTCCGGGGGCTCCGTCTGCAAAGGGCCTCACACCTCAGGAATGAGGCAGGTCAGGTAGAAAGAGATAGGACAAAAATAGCCCACATAGGGAGGAAGTCTTGCCTGTTCGTTTGCTGATCGCTTCGACGAGGGTGGAAGGGAAGTATCCCACACGGTCATTGCCGGTCCGGTTGTCGTGGATGCAGCCTTTCCACCGGCCATCAGCGTGCTGCTCCAGGACCTGGGAAATTGGGAGGGTAGTGGGGGGTTAGTAGAGAAGGGGGGGATCAAGGAATGGGCCAAAATCACCTTCAAAGTGGGTTGCGCCAGGGCCTTGACAAACCTACAAGAGGTTGGCCATGGGAGCTAGAAGATGCCACCCAGCCTGGGATGTTTCAAGGCCTCGAGACAGCCTCCAAGCCCCCTAACTTGAAAAGTCTTCCCTCCTAGCCCCAGCGGAGTGTGTCCTAACTGCAGTTCCTTGGTTGTTTGCCAGGGGGAGCTGGTCCACCTAGAAACTAGCCTATGATAAGATTTGCATTCCTTGCTCCGTCCTTTTTGTCTCTGGCCATGCCCATCCCTGTCATGTCCTCCCCACCCCACCCCACCCCCCAAAGATAACCTAGATTGCAATGTGGGCCCCAGGCTGCCAAAAAGCTTTTCCATCCCTGACATAAATCCTCTGAATGAGGGGGAAGGACCCTCCAGGTGTTTCATAACAGGACTGGGAAGAGATCTGGGTTCTAATTCACACCCCGGGCTGGTTAACCTTGAGCCAGTCACTATAGAATCATTGAATTGTAGAGCTGGAAGGGACCATGAGGGTCAGCTAGTCCAACTCCCTGCAATGCAGGAATCTTCTGCCCAACGCGGGGCTCGAACCCATGACCCTGAGATTAGGCGTCTCATGCTTTACCGACTGAGCTATTCCAGGTCCCATCAGCACTGGCCAAAGATCAGGGATGAGAGGAGATGGGATCCAGCAACATCCAGAGGATGCCACATCTCAACCATTCCTCGTCTTTGGCCCAGAACAGACCCCCATTTGCACGGTGCACTGCCAAGGCTGGTTGAAGAGCTTTTCCCAAAAACTCTAATGCTTAGATTACAGCGGTCCACAAGCAGATGGCTGGCTTGGGGCACTTCAGGCAATGCAGGTGGCTAATCCTAAATACAGCTACAATAGCGGCAGGTGCTCTAACTGGCAAAGCGATGGATGATGCTCCGACACTTTCACACTCTTTGGCTATCCTATAAATAGCCGTTTCTTCAAGCTGGAAGCAGTTCCGCAATCTCTCATTTTGCCTGGTGGGTGGAACCCTCTGTTACCTTGTCTTTTGGCTCCTCCTGCACCTAAGTGATGGGGGGGCATCTCCTGAGAGGTGTCTAGGACCAGTGAAACACTCTGGGCAGGCAGGGACACTCCCAGTATCCAAGGGCACCTGGGGAAGGGATGTCAGAGAGCGGCTCTGCCCAACGTGGAGAGGAAGGTGGGACTCCCAGGATATCCTATGCATGGTACAATCACATCTTGAGTAGGGGCTACGTTCCAGTGATGGTGCACACACAAAAAAACACCTATATTTGAACTTGCATGAGCATCCTTACCTTCCACAGCCAATGCACCAACCTGGCATTACCCTCTCATTCGTCAGCAACCAGCAAGATAGAGAGTGTAAGAAGTCTCCACCCGGATTACTGGGCAAGTCTCGCTCAGGGTGCAGGCTCTGGGGGCGGTCTTGCAGGGCTGCCCAAATTCCCACAAGATCTTGTGAGAGCACCCCTGAGCAGGGCTTGCCTGGGAAACAAGGTGGAGAGCTTAAAAGCTCTTTTTGCTTGCATTTAATTGACCAGCTTTCAACCACACAAGGTGGTGGTTTTTTTTAAAGCCAAGCAGCACCCGCAGGTTTCAAATTGTTGTAGGCGATTGGAAGATCCAAGCAATGTGTTGGTCGATGGAACCACCGGACTAAGCTGGCCCCAAGGTTGGACTTGCACAATGTAATTGTGCGTACGATGCAGTCGTACCAAGTAGGAATGGAGTCTTTTGCAGGCCAAAAGCGGTCCTGCAATTGCTCGCTACACCTGGTGAGCAGAGTCCTCTGTTCCCTTCCTTTTGGCTCCTTCTGGACACAGGTGACAAGAGAGCCATCTCTGCCTCCTGAGATGTGGCCATGTCTGGTGGAACATCCCCCTTGGGGCAGGCAAGGACACTCCCAGTATCCGATGGTGCTGGGGTGGGCATGTCAGAAGTGACAAGGAGGGAGGCAGAACTCCTGGCTCCCCTTGCAGAGATGTAGAAGGCAAGGGAAGCCCCTGCCCCCTACCAGATCCTCGCTAGCTGCTTCCTGCATTCCCGGGAGAGACCCCCAGATTTGGCTGGAGTCCTCCCCATGGGTCCTCAGCCTATCTTCCATTCCCGACTTGGTCAGCCCAGGACAACAGGCAAACTCACTGTGATGATGTCACCGGCTTTCACGTTGAGGCTGGTCAGGTCGTAGTTGTTGCAGTAATCTTTCACGGCCCTGACCTGCAGGGCGGCGGAAGCATCTAGGCAGAAACAGGGGTGAAGGAAGAGGAGGAGGCGGTCGCATGCATTCTAAGGAAAGAGGCACCGGGGCTCAAGGCTACAATGAAGGAGGGCTTTTCCACCCAGGGACCCTTCCTCTGAACCCTTGGCGGGGCTAGCAGAGGTTGTGTGTTGGTGGCCGATGGGTACTCTATACATGCTTAAAGGCACTGCTTTACTTGACCAAGGAGTGGGGCAGATCTGGGTGATTTTCAGTGAAAGGCAGTGTGGTGTAGTGGTAAGAGTTGCAGTTTAAGACTTGGGGGACTGGGGTTCACCCTCAGCCATGAAACTTGCTGAGTGACCACAGGACAGTCTCCCAGCCAGACCTACTTCACAGGGTTGTTGTGCAAATAAGAATGTAGACCCTTGGAGCTCCTCGGAGGAAAGGTGGCATATAAATGTAATAATGAACAATAAATAAATGGAAGAGGAAGGATTTGCAGCTTCCCATTGTTTAGCAACAAGAAAACCAAAGCTATTTATTCCACCTAAGTAAACTGATGACCCAGGAGAGGTGGTTTGTGTGAAAGGATTGTGAGCTCTGGTTCTGAAGGCAAAGCCCTGCACTCAGAACAAGCTCAGAGGCACCTTGCCCTTTAATAATATAGCTGTGGATCTTTTGCACCTGGCTCAAGGTGGCAGATGTTTGTGTTCTAGCAAAAAAAACGAAGCAGACCTTGCAAGCCTGACGTCTGCCTGGACAAAGACATTTGGGGAAACCAAGGCAGAGAAATCCAACTGGCAACCTCTCCTGACTAGGGAGGGAACAAGGCGCCAGTTCCTATTCTGCCCTGCACCTGTCATGCACAACACTGTTTCATTCTCCTACAGTTCATCTTTTGCCCCAAACTACATTGTTCATCCTGTTGATTCAAAATTACATAACTTGTGTAATTACGTAAATTACGTTTTCATTCCACCCTGTTCATTTCAATCCAAAGGAATACAACTTGATGATGGTGATGGGTTGTGTGTGTGTGTGTGTGTGTGTGTGTGTGTGTAATTTCAGGACTACAATCAACAACAGCAGATGCCAACTATATTTGCTGGGTTAATTTCTGTTCCAGACATGGGGCAATTAAGTAAACATGGGCAATCTGGGCTCCTGTTTCTGTTTTTGTCGGAATTCTCCGGCATCCCTTCTCCTGCCCTGTCTTAATTAAGATGGGGTGTGTAATTGGCTAAGAATTCTTCTAGAGAAGCCTCCCTAAAATGAGGCGTTGCACAGGTATCACCCTCCAGCTCCCAGCATTTAGGAATATTCAATGAAGAGACTCACCTGGGAGCGGTCAAATTAGGGGCAAGTTTCTCTCCCTGACCTGCAGATTAAACCCACTTGGAAAACAAATGGTTCGCCCATTGCAAAACGGTTCCTGAAACCTACATTTATAAACTGCAAGATTCCCAATTCTGAGGTGCCTACAGAGCTAGTGAAAGGAGCTGGAAATGAGGCCCCACAAACCCATTAGGTGGCGTTTAGTAACCTGGATTTCCTTTGTTCTCTTTGATGCAAAATGGGTATAAACAATCAACACAGGTGGCTGTTGTGATGATGACTGGGAGAGAATGCATAGAACGTGATTTTAGGGCTTTAGAGAAAGCCCCTACATTAGCTTAAAAACACACTAGAGGGAGATAGAGCGCCGTGGCATTGCCATTCCTCTTATATTTAGCGTTTATCATTTTCTGACTGTTGAAAGGGCCTCACATTCGCGACCAAAATAAAGGAAAGAGAATGGCTTAAGGTCTGCCAGAGATACCCTCCATGTGATAGGCAAGATAGCAACACAAGACAAGGCCTTCTCAGTGCCTGCCCCGCTCTCCTTACGGAACTCCCCACGCCCCACCAGAATGAGATATGACAAACCTCCACGTTAGCTGTATTTATTTGTTAAGGCCTTTGTAGCCCGATTATCCTGATGCTGGTTAGGGTTTAACGTTCCGTGTTCCTATTTTTATATAAAGGATGTGTGATTTCATTCCATTTTTTATTTTAAATTTAATATTTCAGTTTAATTTAATATTACATCTGAAGGCAGCCCTGTATAGGGAAGTTTATTGCTTGATGTTTTATTGTGCTTTTAATATTTTGATGGGAGCCACCCAGAGTGGCAGGGAAAACCCAGTCAGAAGGGCAGCATATAAATTATAAAATAATAATAATAATGGTCAGCAGCTGTGTTGTAAGCAGCCTGATGCTCTGATCCAGAGGAAATGCTGGGTCTAAGAGACTATGAAATTAATCATTTAAGTGGGTTGGATCTCACGTAGGCCTGCTGAAATTAACCTGAAACACGGCTAATGGAGGCCCATTAATCTCAATGGGCCTAATGGCCTGGCATAAAATGAGTTGGGTACAACCCAATTGAATACCTGTAAAAGAACTGTGCAACAGCCCTGCCAGGGAGGCCAGTTGTGTCATCTCCCTTTCTGCAGGCTACATTTGTGTGAGTGGAGAGGGCAGAGCACCTCCACTTGCGTGCGGCCAACTTTGGACTGACCATAGAGTCGGAAGGGGCTCAGAGGGTCATCAAGTCCACCCCCCTGCAATGCAGGCATCACAGCCGAAACCCCTCACAGTGACACCCCTTATCCTCACCTCGGAGCAACTGCTTGATCTCCCTACTGGCCTGGGTGGCCGTAAACTGGTTGACAATGTCCAGTGCCGTCTGGCTGTAGGTGTTTCGGATGTGAGCGTTGATTCCGCTCTGCGAAAACAGACATGGGTGGGGTGGGGAATAGGGTGGGCTGCCTGAGACAGGGAAAATGGAGATCTGGCATCGTGACGAGGCTAGTGATGGCAAGGAAGAGCCTGAAGATGCCATCCAGGAGGGCACCAGCTCTCTAGAGCTCAGAGGACCCTCACCAAGCTCTGCTTTCCACGGGCACTTTGGCACGAGAGAGGGGCTGCCCCCCAAGTTCTGTGCCCTCCCTCTCCCCGCCATTCCTGCAAGCGGACCAGGGTGGGGTGCTTACATCCAGGAGGAGGCGCACGACCTCCGTCTTGCCGCATAAGGCCGCCTCGTGCAACGCAGTGCCTGCCTTCGTCTGCCGGTTGATGTCGATCCCGGATTGGAGCAGGAGTCTGCGGGAGGAAAGAAGGCAAAAAACATCCCGGGTTCAAGGGTGCCTGCCAGATGGGCAGAAAATCCAGCAGGTGCCACTGTGGAGGCCTGGAAATGGAGCTGCAGAGACAAGGAGCACCCAGACAGAGAGAAGACAAAAAAAAAAAAAAGGTCTGGGAACTTTCACCCGCTGCAAATCCGACTCAAATAATGTCTCTCATTCTGCTTTCTGGGCTTTCGAAGGAGCCATGGCTACTTGAGTCTTCAAAACCATTTCCCAGACACAGCACTGAAAACCTTTTTTAAAAAAAATTCAGGGGGAAAGAAATGAGTGGGGCACATGGGCATTTGCTTTGGCCACACGTTTGCCCCGGATTTGCTTTCCTATGCACACAGTATCAGTGCCTTACTTCAAGGAGGAGGAGGAGGAGGAAGAGGCACCCTCGACTCACACGGGTTTCCACGCACTCTTTGGATCTGGTGTGCAAGACCAAGTGAGCCTGACACACTAAAAATGGGGAGAAGGGGTTGGCTGGGGTGGTCCAGCTAGATAAGGTGAGCTGGCCTAGCAAGGCCGTCCAATGTCAGGGTTGATGGGAGCAGATTTGTACTGGCTGGGGCTGATGGGAGCTGTAGTCCCCCAAAACCAGAGGGCACCAGGTTGAGTATAGCTGAGCTAGGCGATCTCACTTAGCCCCTCCTGGATTCAAAACCACTCCATCAATCAAGACTCTAGCCCTGATGGAACCTCAATTCAGCCTCAATTCTCTGCTCCTCCCCAGGCAAGGTGTCTGAAAACTGCTTGCCCCTGGAGGAAAACCCTCACATTTGCTGGGCTATTAAGTGGCTGCTTCCTGTCCACCAAACTCTTGGGCCCCCGCAAGACTACCCCATTAATAACTCCCAGGACAGGAAATGACTTGGCGGGGGTGGGGGGTGGGGGAGATGCTTACGATTAATGCTTTGCCTGCAGCTCCTGCCACCCTCTGGCTTTGAATTCTCTTTTCTGCAGCCTTCCAGGCCCTTCCGTACCTTACAAGGCTGATGCGAGGGCAAGCGAGAGAGCAGGTGCAGAACTTTTCGACAGTTGCCCATAATAGGCCAGGGATGAACCTTTTTGGCTCTCATGGATAATAAGTACTCCGAGGAGCTCAAAATCCAGGCATCCCACACAGAGGCAGAATTCAGGGGGCAAAAGCAATGAAGGCTGTAATATGGAACATGCTGGGGTTCAACCCACCCCAGTGGGGTCCCCTCAACATGCCAGGGAAGAGAAGCCAAGCACTCCCTCCCTTATATAAAGTATTGCACATCCCACCCCATCCATCATTCCATCAGGCTATAGAAGAGGGAAAGAAACTGGTCTGAGACTTCTCCATCCGCTGAAAGGCCTCCAGTCTTTGGCTCATCCTCTCCCATCCCAGCTGGTCATTGCAAGGACTTCACGATAATGACCAGTTTGAGCAGTTTCCTCCCTCCCAATTCCATACACGTAGGTTTTTTTAGATTCTTACCCTGCTGGTGGGAAGAATCCTATCATGGATACAAACAACGGTGGAAGTTGAATAAGACCCTAAGTAGAGCCTACTGGATCAGGCCAATGGCCCATCACAGATGCCCCATGGGAAGCCTGGAAGCAGGATTCAAGCACAAGAGCCCTCTCCCCTCCTGCAGTTTCTAGCAGCTGGTTTTCAGGAGCCTCTCTCCCTCCGACTGCGGAGGCAGAACAGAGCCACAAAGATCCCTTTCTTCCACGAACTTGTCCAATCCTCTTTTGAAGCTACCCAAGTTGGTGGCCATCACTGCCCCCTGTGGCAGCGAGTTCCATAGTTTAACTATGTGCTATGTTCTTTTATCTGTCCTGAATCATCATCTTTTTTCCCAGCTTAAGAGCAGGATTACAAATGCTTAAAAAAAATATTAATGCCATAATCCCCCATCTTACACAGGGGTTTGGTTCCAAGGGTTATGTATATATACAAAAATTGTGTATGCCCAGGACCCTTGGAGCCACGCCACTGCAAGCAGGGGAGGGGAGGGGGCAAGCACCCCCAGAGCAAGTGGGCCTTGCCCAGCAAACAAGGCAGAGAACTTAAAAGCCCTTTTCGCACTGGTTAACCCCAAGCAGAGCTGGCGTAATAAGAGCTTCCGCTTCGGAATTGACTTGTGCAATTTCAACCAGCCCACCTCCAGCTGCATGTGGCTGAAATCACACGAGTCAAATGCACATAAGATGAAGTGTTGCTGAGAAATACAGAGAAATAAATAAATGTGGGGCAATTTGTCTGTGAACAGAGCGCTAACCCTTCTAACTACAGTATTGGGGTAGGAGGAAGAGCAAAAATCTAGTCATCCCCCCCCCAAAAAAAAACATTTTAAGAACAATGATATCTAGAAACACGGTCCTGGTCTTCCTCAACCTTGCACCTTCCAGATGGTCTGGACTACAAATCCCCACCCAGCTTGTCCACTTTGGACTACAAGTCCCATCAGCATGCTGGCTGGGGGCTGATGGGAGTTGTAGTCCCAAACATCGGAAAGATAGCAAGTTGAGGAAGGCTGCACCACCTCTTCAGGAGCCTCATCCCGGGCTCCTTCAAGTGGAAACGCAGCACGGAAATCTCACAAATGATCCTAAGCGCTGCGGGAGAGGCCTCCAGAGGCCGAGATTAGCAGCTGCTATCCTGCTGAGATACAAGCCCCAGATTAGCACAGCGGAGGCTGCAGACAATTTGCTAAGTGAGTTGCGTGCCAGCGGGGCGCGCAGGGCGGCTCCCTTCCTAACATACTGGCACACACCAGAGATGAGAGGTGGACCCAGCAGTCTTGGGATTTGCAATTTCAGCCGCTAATGCACCGGGAGCGGGGGGGGGGGGGTAGGGATAATCCTATGCTGCAGGAAAGCCAGCCGGGCAGTCAGATCGCCAGTGCTGATGCCAAGACGGACATGCAGGCTCCTAGACCTTGAAAAGCCTGGAGAGCAGATCCTGGCTAGAGGCCCAGGAGATTTGTCAAATATCTGAAAGCTGACTGGCACTTTGGCGGTTCTGCAGGCACTTCCAAACAGAGGCTGAAATCTCCCCACAACGAACACTTAATGTTTTATATCCATCTCTCATGCACCGTGCCAACGCCATTCTTCTTCTACCCTTCCCCAGGCGCCAGGCAGAAGGGGGCATACCTGATGATGTCAATGTGGCCGTTCTTGGCCGCCAGGTGCAGGGGGCTGGTCCCATTGGGGTCGGTGATGTCTCCTGGCTTGGGCTCCAGGAGGGCGGCACACATGTTGCTGCTCAACAGCAGCTGCACTACCTAGAGGGTCAAAGGAGACAAGTGTGGCTGGAGGAGAAGCAGCACGAGGGACAGCGGAAGCCACCTGATTCCAGGCCAGATTCCAAGCCAGAACCCAGGATTGTCTGCATGGACCGGCAGTCCCACTCAAGTCTCTCCAAAGATGCCAGGATTGAACCCGGGACCTTCTGCACACACAAAGCAGGTGCTCTATTACCATGGCCCTTTCCATAAAAAAAATAAAGCAAGGTTCTAGTCCTCAGCGTTCTGAACGAGGGCTGCACTACATGGTGACAAAGGAAGGTGCCTCATACCAAGTCAGGCCACTAGCCCATCAAGATCAGTATTCTCTATACCAGGGTTTCCCAACCTTGGGTCTCTAGCTGTTTCTGGGCTACAACTCCCATCATCCCTAGCTTGCAGGACTAGTGGTCAGGGATGATGGGAATTGTAGTCCAAAAACAGCTGGAGACCTAAAGTTGGCAAACCCTGGTCTACACTGACTGGCAGCGGTTCTCCAAGGTTTTCGGCAGCGGTCTTCCCCAGCCCCACCTAACCCTAACCCTAACCCCCAACTTGGGGGTTGAAGCTGGGACTTCCTGGTGTTCTCTCTCACTGAGCCTACAGGAAGAGGGAATGAAGTCAACCTCCTGCTTCTCCCAGGCAAGCATTTGGTTACCCACCCCAAACGCTCGCCCCCCAATTTCTGCCACCGCAGCCGGTTGACTTACCCCAACCCTTCCGAACTCGCAGGCCAGGTCGAGGGGGGTCTTGCCCGAAATGTCCAGGATGCAGGGGTTGGACTGGTGCTGGAGGAGCATCTCTGACTGCGGGATGGAGAGAGCAAAAGAGGCAGGCACAACAAAGTGCAGACGCTGAGTGGAGTCACTCTAGATAGAGGATTCGATCTCTCAGTCCACTGTCTCCAGGGTGGGATGGGGGGGGAGCTGCTTCCCAGGGCTTTCTTCCCACACCACTCCAGCAGGAGGGAGAGTCCACATAGTAAAGATAAAGGGACCCCTGACCGTTAGGTCCAGTCGCGGACGACTCTGGGGTAGTGCGCTCATCTCGCTATACTGGCCGAGGGAGCTGGCGTACAGCTTCCGGGTCATGTGACTAGCATGACTAAGCCACTTCTGATGAACCAGAGCAGCGGATGGAAACGCCATTTACCTTCCTGCTGGAGCGGTACCTATTTATCTACTTGCACTTTGATGTGCTTTCGAACTGCTAGATTGGCAGGAGCAGGGACCATACAACGCGAGCTCACCCCGTCGTGGGGATTCGAACCGCCGACCTTCTGAACAGCAAGCCCTAGGCTCTGTTCACCCACAGCGCCACCCACTCCAGCAGGAGGGAGAGTCCACGTAGGAGAGGCAAATAGCATTTGGTGTGTTCAGGCATTCACCTGAACATTTATGCACCAAGCCCTATAAGGGAGCAGAGGGGCAGGCATAAGGGAACAGTGGTAGGGCACATGCAAGCCCCATCAGTGCCATGCACTCCCCACCAGACCCCAATGTTGTCCAGGATCTGCAGGGACGGTTTGCTTAAGGATTCTATGGGCCCTTTGCAAGTCAAAGGCAAGTCAAATTCTCTTCCCACCGCCAGAGAGCTGGAACAAGATGCATCTCATGGCATGGCGCAGATGAGGGAGAAAATTGATTTTTGTTTGCATCTCAATGAAAAAGAACCACATTTGTGCTTCTCGAACCAATATGCCAACTGAAACAGAGTCAGCCTTCGAAATTTGCTCTCCTCCGAATTTCTCCAGACAAACAAAGCATGCAGAAATGCATATATTGGGGGGGGGGGGACGAGCAAAAAATAAATAAAAAGGCATCTTACTTAAAATAAGATACAGAACTGCACTGCAGTCAATGGAAAAATTGCTTCCAAAAGATATCTACCGGCCAAAAATGCATGCAAAAATGTGTTTATCAGGAGGATTTCACATTGAAACACTGATAATTTGAGACAGGTTCATTTATCCCTAGGCAGGACCCCCTTCCCCACCCCTTTTGCCCCTTACCACATCGTAATGGCCGTGCTGGGCTGCCAGGTGCAAAGGGATCTGCCCTTCATCCGACTGAACATTCACAGACGAGCCAGCCTTCAGCACCAGCTTCATGGGGTCCTTCTTACCCTGCCAGGCAGCGTAGTGCAAGGGGCGCATCCCTGTACCACATCCAGGAGGGGGTGGGGTAAGAGAGAAAGAGAGAGAGATTATCAATGCTAGTATTGAAAGCACCCTTCATTTCTGGGGGTATAACTCATAGAATCATAGAATCATAAAGAGACCAAAAGGACCATCCAGTCCAAACCCCTGCCAGAGAGGGGGGCACGAATGAAAAACAGCTGAATTGCAATTCATCAAGAGGCTGAATGCATGTGTTAACTGGCTTACCAAAGCCAGGGTATCTGTGGTATCAATACCTTGTTTGTGTGGAGGTGTAACATAATCATTATCACTATCTCTACTTTTCTGCCTGGTCTTTCCTCCTGCCCTCACTGTTTACAATCCCTCGCACCCCTCAAATCATGATCTATGCAATACTTCATGCTTCTGATGAAGTGGAATGCAACCCAAAAAGTCTTAGGCCATAGTACGTCCCACCCCCACCCCTGTCATTAAGGCTGTGTTCTTTGCAAGAGACTAACAGCTTCTCCTCTAGAAATGGAACACATGGAATGCTCATGAAAAAAGACCATAGGACCTCCTTCAGTGCCTTGTGAGGTCTGCCTCTCTCTCTCTTTGTTCTCTGCTGTAGCACAGCTCAGTTCCCCAATTCTAGAACCCACCATGATCAGATCAAAGCCCCGCCCACTCACATCAAACCCCCGCCCACCTTTCCACAAATCCCACCCCCAGGGGCTCTCAGCATTCCTTCTAGGAGTTCCTCTCCTGTGCTTGCCTTTGTTATCCTTGATATCCACAGCAGCCTGAGCCTCCAGCAGCAGGGAGATGAGTTCTGTGTTGCCATTGAGGGCCGCGTGGTGCAGGGCAGAGAATCTGCAAGAAGAGGGTGCAAAGCAGAGATGTCAAGTGCCAGAGACACTCCCCTCCTCCTCCTCCTCCTCCTCCTCCTCCTCCTCCTCCTCCTCTTGCCCTGCCCTATTCCCCAGCTCTCAGTTCACGCCACCGCAGAAAGCAGCAGTCCCACAAAAAGCTAACCCTTGCTAAATTTGGCCCTGCTTCAGATTTCCAGGCTAGCTTAGAGCACCTGCTCCCAGAGCTCTCTCCCCTTTCCTTAGATCAGCAGGAGACACACTGCCCAGGTACAGCTGGCACAAAAGCAGGTTAAGGCTTTCTCTGCTGCGAATCCCAACTCTAAGGTAAGGACCTTCCTGGCTCTCCACTCCCCTCACTTGCTGTTATTCTGCCAGCAGGCAAGGGCTCCTTTGGTTGCAGGACTCGTGGGCATCCAATGAAGGTTGGAAGATGCAGGGCAGATTTTTGTCTTAATTTTTTAGATCCTGGATTAAACCTGATTTGGTACTGATATACAACTCTGCCTCTCGCTGCGACTTCCAGCTTATTATCATTTTACTGCTTCTAAACAATGGGTAGCTGCTCTGGGAACCTTTGGGGGCTAGAGAGGAAGATGGAAAACTTATAAATTAATGAATTAAATGACCGGTGGGTTTTTTGAACGGAGAGGCAGAGATGAGGATTACGGGCTGGATGCGTGCACGTAAGTCATATCTCGTTCCCCATGACTTAAAATCGTAAAAAGAAGCCTGCTGGATCAGGCCGGTGGCCCATCCTGTTCCCACAGTGGCCGACCAACAGGAAACCTGCAAGCAGGATTCAAGCACAAGAGCCCTCTCCCCTCCTGCATTTTCCAGCAACTGGCATTCAGAGAAGCATTGCTGCCTCTGAAGCAGAGCAGTAGCCATCGATAGCCCTCTCCTCCATGATTTTGTCACATCCGCTTTCAAAGCCATCCAGGTCAGTGGCTATCACTGCATCCTTTGAGACTTGGATCTTGAGTCCTTATATGATGCGTTGCACTCCATCCCACTCTTCAACAAAAGAAGGAAATGACGCCAAATTAGAGAGAGCCATTCTACAACCCTGTCTGAGTTGCGTAATTTATGCAGGGCACAGAATTCCAAGGGCAGAATTCTTAATTCCGTTCGCTGCACGTGCCTGAAAGGGGGGGGGGAGACAATTGTACTGCCTCACGAGGTGACTTCGTTTGCTTCCCATTGAAGTGTATTCCGGGGCCCAGATAATTCCACTGTTGCGATGACTTGTAGGAGATGAGAGGAGGCAATTTTTGCTGAGATGGAAAATAGTACAATGGAGCAAACTTTCCCCTCCTTCTCTGCACTCACCAGGTGAGGTCTCTGTGAATTCAGGTTAGTGGGTCCTTCCAGAAAACCAAAGAACATAAGGAGAGCCTGGCTTCCGGATCAGGCCAATGACCCATCTAGTCTGGCATTCTGTTCTCACAGGGGCCAACCACCAAACGGCATCAAAACAGCAACAAACACAAGATATTTTTCAGGTTGTGGGGCAAATACCAGGAGATGACTATTGGTTTTATGCTTCAGGGCACCTGACTGGTCTCTGCTGGAACCAGGATGCTTGACTAGACAGGCTTTTGGTCTAAACCTGTAGCAAACCATACATTTAAAGTACAAAATTCCCCCCCAAGAATCCTGGAAGTCGTAGTGACTAGTTCTCGGTATCCTTAAACTACAGTTCCCATGATTCTTTGGGGAAAGTCATGTGACCCAGAGGAAGGGCGGGATATAAAGCCTTGTAGGGTCCAAGATGGTTGGGTTTGGGGAAGGTGCACTGTTAGGTATAAAGCCCTCTACAACTCGGGACCAGGATACCCAAAAGATCACAGCACCCCTTATATACCCAGTCAATCGTAGCTGTTTGCGGGCTGTCTTGAAGGCACAATCTTCCCAGGGACATCTGTTCCCTGCAATGTAGGCACTGGGCTTTTAGTGTTGTGGCACCGGCCCTTTGGAATGTCCTCCCCTTAAATATTAGACAGGTGCCACCTCTGACTTCTTTTTGGTGGAATTGTTCTTAAGCCACTTGTATTGTTTGATCACTTGTTTCTTTCTACCCTGGGCTCCTTTATTTGCTTTGTTTAGTTCAACAAAATTATATGCCACTTGATTGTTTTAAAAACAACAACCCTCAAAGCGGTTTTGAAAAAAAAGATAAAACAATAAAATTGCCAACGATAATTTGAGGCTTTCGAAAAGTCAAAATAACAGTGGACTAAAAACAAATTTAAGATTCGTGCCAACCTTCTACATATGTAGATAGGCTTGCCTAAGCAAAAAATGCTTTTGGCAGGCACTGAAAAGAGTACAGTGAAGGCGCCTTTGAGAGGAAAGGTGGGATATAAATTTAATAAATAGTCGTAAATAAAAAGAGCAACTTCTGGAGGGCTCCAGGTTGGGGAGGCCTGCTTTGGCGGAAGAGAACGGCTCTGTCCTCTCCTGGGCAGGTGCCCCACCTCCCTTTCCAAGCAGCCCGTGCAGACAGCTTGGCAGGCGGCAGGAGGAGGAGGAGACGGAGAAGTAAATGAGTCTTTGCTGAAAGACGAGGGGGTGGAGGGGGGGGGAAACTCTTCTTCCATTCGCTGGAGAGAGGTGGACTCCCATACAAAACTGGGCTCTTCTGGCTGCAGGCGAGGGATGGGTGCTCAGCACAGCCTTTTCTGGCCCTCTGTAGGGCTCTTTGGTCAGCATCCTGAGCGGTCTCACAGAGACCAGAGGGCCCCCCCCCCAAGCAAGGAGCCACATGTGTGTGCAAGAGAGGAAGGGAGAGAGAGAGAGAGAATACCTCGTTGCATTGTATCTCAATGTGCCAGCTGAACTGGTGCCACCGTTGTAGCGTTGCAGAATAATAACGGCTGCATTTCATACCCCACCTTTTCCTCCAAGGAGCTCAAGGCAGACAGAGTAGAGCCATACCTCGGGTTGCGATCGCTGCAGGTGGCACGTTTTCGGGTTACGGACGCGCCGAACCCGGAAGTACCGGAACGGGTTACTTCTGGGTTTCGGCACTTGCACATGCGCAGAAGTGCCAAATCGTGTCATGCGTTTGCACAGACGTGGCGCTGCGGGTTGCGAACATGCCTCCGCCACGGATCACGTTCGCAACCCGAGGTTCCACTGTATTTGGTTCTTTTTTCTCTCTCTCGTCCCCCACTTTTATTTTATTTGGTTATTTAATAAATTTGTAGAACCACCTGTACCCACAGATCTCACAACATAAAAACGCGGAAAAACAAACCGAAATGGCTCAGTGGAGCCATTTGTTCCCTGTGAGAGGGATATTTTTGCTTTTCTTGTGGAGTGATCTAAGGAAGAAAAATAACAGGAACAGCCTCCCTACTGGAAGCATTTAAGAGGCGCACAAGTGCATTTCTCACGTCCTCTCCTCTCCATAGCCCCCAGATGCACAAATCCCAGGGAACACTAAAATCCAGGCTTCTGGGCAGCTTTCCTGGAAAGAGCGGGAGAGGCAGATTTGCCGAGTCCTATTGCTCTCTCTCTCTCTCTCTGTGTGTGTGTGTGTGTGTGTATGTGTGGAATCGCTACAATGCCAAGCAGACCCCACGAACCCTGTGCTAAATTGGGGCATTCCTTAGCAGCTATAATAACTCTGCTCTGGTTTACATCTGCAGAGTTTGGGTCTGTGCTTTTATGGAAATGTTTTGGAAAGCTGTGTGCGTCTTCCTCAAATATCCCGGGAACGAGATATGACTTATGTGCACGCATCCAGCCTGTAATCCTCATCTCTGCCTCTCCGTCCAAAAAACCCACCGGTCATTTAATTCATTAATTTATAAGTTTTCCATCTTCCTCTTTAGCCCCCAAAGCACAGTGCTTGTGGTGTACAGAGGGAGCCACTGAGAGAGCTTCATGAGGCCCCCAGCAAAACTGGATGCAGGCAACGCGAGGGGGTCTTAAGAACAAGAGAAATTTCTTCATGCCCCACCTCCTGCAAGCCTTTCCATCAACTTATTTATTTATTTTATTATTACTTCTTTATCCCGCCTTTCCTCCAAGGAGCTCAAGGTGGCATGCACAATTCTCTTCCTCTCCCTGTTTTAGTCTCACAACAACCCTGCGAGGCCGGCTGCACCCGTGCACAGCTGGAGCAAGCCCCGCTAGGCAGCAACATTCCCCAGCCTGCTATCCTCCCGATTTTGAGGACTACAACAGTTCCCATCAGTCTCGGGCAGCAGAGCTGTATTGATGTTGGGGGCTGATGGGAGTGGTAGTTCCAAATGTCTGGGGAAAGCCACTATCCAGCCCTCTCCCCACACCAAAAAAAGGATCTCTTGACCATTAACTATTCCCATCTGTGGGAGACAGAAAGATTCTTAATGGCCACTGTCTTGCTGTGTCCAGAATCTGACAGGATTGGAGGAAGCCTTGACCAATGGACAAAGCTCTGGGCTTCCCAAGGAATCTCCTTTCCTATCACTTGAATCCATTAGTTCGGGTCCTTCCCTCTGGAGCCACAGAAAACAAGTTTGCTTCATGTTCATGCGGCAGCCTTTCAGATATCTGAAGATGCCTAACATAACCCCTCTTCTCAGTCCTCTCTTTGCCAGGATAAACATCCCCATTTCTCTCAACCGTTCCTCATAAGGCTTGCTTTCCTTGCCTTTTCCATGTTCCTAAATCCTTGGATCATACGGTAGCTAAAAATCTCCCCCTTCCTGCTCACTGGGCAGCTGTCGGATGCTGGAGACAAGGGCCCTGCTGCAGAGATAGCAACAGGCCTTCAAACCCCCCAGCCCCAGGACGCTGGACTGCTACCTCACTGGGGCTAATGGATAAACAGATTTCGCCTACTTACCCATCAGTGTCTTGGAAATTCACATTCACCCTCTTGGTTGATCCCAGGAGCTCTGGGGGAGAAAAAACAACAAGGAGAAAGAGAAGGCAAGGATTAGAGGTGTGGAAGAAACGGAATAAGGAGCAGGATTCCTACAAAGTGGCAATATTGCACTAGATTTAGCATTGCTCTAAACCAGGGGTTGGCAAACTACGGCCCGGGGGCCGGATGCGGTCCACCGGGCTTGTAAATCCGGCCCATGAACCCTGCCGCCCGCTCAGTCAGTCACGGTACGGCACAGAGGCCTCACCGCGTGGGGACTGACTTCCACTATGCCGGCGCAGCTTCGGATTGGCAGCAGGAAGCTCCTGCAGCCAATCCGAAGCCACGGACGCCTCTGGGCAACGCCCCTTCCTTCCCGCTGAGGTGGCCACGTATGGCCAAGAGCCGAGCGGGAGGCTGCCACTGCCGCCCAGGCCAGCGGCATGGGCTCTGTACCCCCGCGGACCCCTGGCAGAGGCAGAGGATGATGACAATGCTGCGAAAGACGAGGTGGCGGCGGCATGAGTGGTGGCAGGGGGGTCCGCCCCCCAAAGTCTGAGGGACATTGGACTGGCCCCCTCCTGAAAAAGTTTGCTGACCCCTGATCGAAACTGTTTCTGGCTCAGGCGGAAGGTTGCCTTCCTCATCAGCCCTGCAGCAATATGCCTTAACAAATCCCAGCGGAGGATTGGTGACACACCCAGGGAATGGAGCGACTCTCCTGTTAGGAAAGGTTTCAGGGTTTGGGACTTTTAAGTTTAGAGTGAAGGTGAGTTGGAGGCAACACAAGGACGTTTTATGAAATTGGCATCGCACAGAAAATGTGGATTGAGAAATGTTCTCTCTCACAGCACTAGAACTCGTTGACATCCAGCAAAGCAGACGGTTGGGAGATTCAGGATGGGTAAAAGAAAGGACTTCTTTTTTGTTTGTTTTAAATTTTCATTATTGATCCTTGTTCGAAGATACACAGAAATACATAGCCATTACAAAGTAACTTTTTATAATATACTGAGATAAAACTGCTGCTTAGACTACAAGAGAACAAAGGCGGAAGGAAGAAAATGCAAGAAAAGGAGAAATCTAAAGGAGGAGAAAGCAAGAGGGGGGGGGAAGAAAAAAGAAAAACTAGAGTAAAATAAACAGATTTCTGGCTCTCTGCAGCTACATATGATATTCATTCTTTAAGATCCAACCGTTCTATCTTCTATAATCTTAAAATCCTGATGCTACAAGTTCATTTTCTCTTTCACGCAAAAAGTCCACAAGAAATGTTCAATGCTTAACAAACGTTAGTAAGGGTTTTTCTCTAATTAGACATGTTAGCCTAGCCATCTCAGCCAAGTCCAATCATTTTATCAGCCATCCTTCTATCTGTAAAAGAAAGGACTTCTTGGCACAGCACATTGTTAAATCATGGAACTCACTGCCACAAGAGGCAGTGAGGGCCACCCACTTGCATGGCTTTAAAAGAGGATTAGACAAATTCATGGAGGGAAGGGCTATCCATGGTTACCAGCCATGATGGCTATGCTCTGCCTTCACTACGGGAGGAAGCAATGCTTCTGAATACCAGTTGCTGTGCTCTTGCGCTCAAATCCCACTTGCGGGTTCCCCACTGGGGCATCTGGCTGGCCACTGTGAGAACAGGATGCTGGACTAGATGGGCCCCTGGCCTGATCCAGCAGGCTCCTCTGATGTGATTGATGTTCTTATGTTCAGCTGGAGAGAGGTTGATGGGCTCTGTATGCCCACAAAGCCACTTGCTATGGCTGATTCAGAAGATGGATGGAGGAGGACAGGGAGAGAGAGATGTGCTTCAGAAAAGGGTCCTTGGCCCATGCTAAAGCACCCACACATGGCCATTTCTGCCAACAGAGGAAGAGCGGAGCAAAAGGAGAAGACAAACGAGCTGCAGGTTCCCGGGATCAGAAATTCCACAAATATCATTGCAAGGGGAAGAAGTTGCTATGGCAACCCCAGATTTGTCTTGGGAGGGTTTCTCTGTGTTGGGGGGGGGGGCGTGGAGACAGATGGAAATCTGCTTCAATCTTGGAGAAGACACTCTGGGAGCCTTGAGATCTCCGCGTGAAACCAAAGCCCCCCCTGGCAGCAGCCCCCCCCAATCTGGTGCCCCCCATATGTTTTGGACTAAATTCCCATCTGCCCCTTGAGCCAGCACAGATGACATGATAACAATTACACCCAATCAAAGTTTCACATGTTTTGATCATTCAGGGTTGATTTTAGTTTATTGTGCTTTTACTGATACTTACGTTTTGCTTTGAGGCTTCATTAAAATCAGGTAGTATTAATTTTAGAGGGGGTTGAAGAAATAAATGGTGATGCTGGGAGGGGAGGGGGCTGGTGGGAACTGTACTCCAAAACATCTGGAAGGCGCCAGGCTGGGGAAGACTGCTTTAGAGCAGTGTTTCCCAACCTTGTGCCTCCAGATGTTTTCGGACTACAATTGCCATCATTCCTGACCACTGGTCTTGCTAGCTAGGGATGATGGGAGTTGTAGTCCAAAAACATCTGGAGGCACAAGGTTGGGAAACACTGCTTTAGAGCACATAATGCAGCCGAATCTCCACAAGCATTGCTACAGATTTCCTAATGCTCACCGTTAAAAATGTGGATTGTGTGTTCATGTAGAAAGGAATACAGTGGTTCCTCAGTTTACGAACAGCCCTGTTTTTTACGAACTATTCGGTTTACGAACTCCGCAAACCCAGAAGTAGTGTTCCAGTTTGCGAACTTTGCCTTGGTCTACGAATGGAAGCCGAATGGTGGAAGGGCACCGACGGCGAGAAGCCTCATTAGGGAAAGCGCGCCTCTGTTTAAGAATGGATTTGGTTTAAGAACAGACTTCAGGAACGGATTAAGTTTGTAACCTGAGGTACCACTGTATATAGAGATATATCTGGCAAAGGGCCACAGAGGCAGAGAAGATGCCCCAGTGGCATCTCTGGGTAAGGTCAGGAAGGACTCCAATCCCCAGAGAGGCGCTGCCAGTCAGTGTAGGCAGTATTGAGCTAGATGGACCAATAGTCTGATACAATATAAAGCTGCTATTATTTCATACTTTTGTTCAGAATCATGAGGACTAGACTCTTACTTGATTTTAATTTTTAGGGGAAGGTCAGGAAGGACTCCTGCCTGAATTTCTGGAGAGCTGCTGCCAGTTGGTGTAGAACTAGATGGATCAAAGATCTGATCCCATTTAAGGCAACTTCCTATGTGCATAGCAGTCCAAAAAGGAGAAAGCGCACACAAAAAACCAGGACCCCCACCCCAGTCTATATCGCAGGACCCATGAAGACAATGGAATGTGCGCCCGCGAAGGAAAGGACCGGGCCTTCCCCCACCCCCACCCCTCCTCCCACCCCAGGCTTGGAGGAAGCACCCACACAATCCAATTTCCCATTTGCTATTTCCCTGAGACCAGGAGAAGGAGCAGTGTGCTGATAATGGGGTTAAGAGTAGAGAACAGCCATCGGTCTTCTTGACAGGGAAAGCACAATCAGGGGAGAGAGGCTGGCTTGTTAAGGAGCAGCGCAGAAAGAAAGGTTGGGGGGGTGGAGAAGAGGACTAGAAGGGTAGCGATGGATGGGGAGGGTGCAAGGAAGGACGTGCACATAGCAATTTGCTTTTATTTAGCAGCTTCATCAAGAAATCATTCGCAATTTAAGCCACGTAAGGATATGGGGTGTTGACAGCATTAAGAAGCACAGAGCCAGATCACTGGTCCACCCAGCTCAGTATTGCCGGCACTGGCTGGCAGCAGCTCCCCAAGGTTTCAGGCAGCGAATGGCCCGTTGAGTCAAGCATCCTGTTCTCACAGGGGCCAACCAGATGCTCACAGGAAACGAGTAAGCGGGATTTGAGCACAAGAGCAAATCTCCTCTCCTGCGGTTTCCAGCAACTGGTATTCAGAAGCATTGCTGCTTCCAACTGTGGAGGCAACTAATGACCATCATATAATAATTGACAATAACACTGCAAAAAAATGCACACTGATGCAACTAGTAAAACCCAGAATAATAATGCCAAACACAGCATGTGCATATATATCAGGCAATTATAACTGGTCAAATACAGATGGCCATATTCAAAAACTTCACCCCTTGCTCTGTGGCTGACATATTGCAGCCCTGAGTAGTCATAAGAGACCCATCCCCTCTCCATCTCCTCTTCCATCAAGCTAAGCAGACTCAAGTCCCTCAACCGTTCTTCATAAGGCTTGGTTTCCAGACCCCTGATCATCTGGGCTGCCCTCCTCTGCACACATCCCAGTTTGTCAATATCCTTCTTAAATTACGACACCCAGAACTGGACACACGACTCCAGGTGAGGTCTGACCAAGCCAGAATAGAGTGGTACTATTTCTTCTCTCATGAGAAGAGAAGAATCCTTGGAAAAGACCCTGATGTTGGGAAAGATTGAGGGCACTAGGAGAAGGGGACGTCAGAGGACAAGATGGTTGGACAGTGTTCTCGAAGCTACCAACATGAGTTTGACCAAATTGCGGGAGGCAGTGGAAGACAGGAGTGCCTGGCGTGCTATGGTCCATGGGGTCACGAAGAGTCGGACACGACTAAACGACTAAACAACAACATTACTTCTCTTCCATAGTGTGTGCAGAACCACTTCTTATATCAGCAAGCTTCTCTGCCACCATGACAGGTAGGAAGGAACATCAGAACATAGTAAGAGCCTTGCACTGCTGGATCAGATGAAAGGGGGGCCTGTTCTCGCAGTGGCCAACTAGATGCCCCCCTGGGATGCCCAGAAGCAGAACCATAGAATCATAGAGTTGGAAGAGACCACAAGGGCCATCCAGTCCAACCCCCTGCCAAGCAGGAAACACCATCAAAGCATTCCTGACATATGGCTGTCAAGCCTCCGCTTAAAGACCTCCAAAGAAGGAGACTCCACCACACTCCTTGGCAACAAATTCCACTGCTGAACAGCTCTTACTGTCAGGAAGTTCTTCCTAATGTTTAGGTGGAATCTTCTTTCTTGTAGTTTGAAACCACTACTCCATGTCCGCTTCTCTGGAGCAGCAGAAAACAACCTTTCTCCCTCGTCTATATGGCTATATTTGAACATGGCTATCATATCACCCTCTTAACCTTCTCTTCTCCAGGCTAAACATGCCCAGTTCCCTAAGCCGTTCCTCGTAAGGTATGAGCACAGCAGCAGCCTCCCAACTTGTAATTCCCCACAACTGGTATTCAGAGGCATAATTCCTCTAGCTGGGGAGGCAGAATGCAGCCTTCATGACTAGTAGCCATTGATAGTTTTGTTGTCCACCAATTTACCTAAACCCCTTTCAAAGCCATTGAGATTGGTGGCTATAGAGTACTAGATTTCACTTATATGCTAAAGAGAATGTGACCAGCTCCCCTACAAGCCTCACCCTGGATAATGTTCCTTCTCATTTGGCAGGATAATGGGAGACAGCATCAAGCGGTTCGCTGCATGGCACACCACGGTGAATTATTTCCAGACACTATCCATACCCCAAACTCAACACTAGGTTAAGTGAGGTTGTGGTCTGGGAGGGAGGAAAATGTTGAAAGGTTAGGGGAGGGTCATTGCCTGTACCCCTCACCCAGCAAGGTAGCAAAGAGGTACGGGGGTTAAATTTCACCAATGGGCTCGGAAGATCACCAGAAACTGACAGGCAAAGACTGATTTAAAGCAACCACATCGACCTGTGAATTCAGTGCCTGACAAGACCCTTCAAAACTGAAGCACATTTTTCATCTTGCGGAAAGCCACAGGCAGAAGGCCACACAGGTAGAAGACTCTGAGCTCTGTGCATCATCACTTGTGCTGCTGGAGGAAGTATGCCTCTGGGTCCCATTTGCAGGGATGCAGGCAGTGGGAGAAGACCTTAAACTCATGTCCTGTTTCTGGCTTCACAAAAGCATCTGACTGGCCACTGAGAGAACAGGATGCTGGACCAGGTGGGCCACAGAGGCAGATGTTCATGTCCTTATGTTATAATAAATTTATTATTATTATTATTATTATTATTATTATTATTATTATTATTATTATTATTATTTATACCCCGCCCATCTGGCTGGGTTTCCCCAGCCACTCTGGGCGGCTTCCAACCGAATATTAAAAACAGTACAGCATCAAACATTAAAAACTTCCCTAAATAGGGCCGCCTTCAGTTGTCTTCTAAAAGTAAAATAGTTGCTTATTGCCTTGACATCTGCTGGGAGGGCGTTCCACAGGGCGGGTGCCACTAGCAAGAAGGCCCTCTGTCTGGTTCCCTGTAACCTCACTTCTCGCAATGAGGGAACCACCAGAAGGCCCTCGGTGCTGGATCTCAGTGTCCGAGCTGAATGATGGGGGTGGAGACGCTCCTTCAGGTATACTGAGTCGAGGCCATTTAGGGTTTTAAAGGTCAGCACCAACACTTTGAATTGTGCTCGGAAACATACTGGGAGCCAGTGTAGATCTCTCAGACAGGTGTTATGTGGTCCTGGCGGCCACTCCCAGTCACTAGTCTAGCCGCCACATTCTGGATTAATTGCAGTTTCCGGGTCACCTTCAAAGGTAGCCCCACGTAGAGTGCATTGCAGTAGTCCAAGCGGGAGATGACCAGAGCATGCACCACTCTGGTGAGACAGTCTGCGGGCAGGTAGGGTCTCAGCCTGCGTACCAGATGGAGCTGGTAGACAGCCGCCCTGGATACAGAATTAACCTGTGCCTCCATGGACAGCTGTGAGTCCAAAATGACTCCCAGGCTGCACACCTGGTCCTTCAGGGGCACAGTTACCCCATTCAGGACCAGGGAGTCCTCCACACCTACCCACCTCCTGTTCCCCAAAAACAGTACTTCTGTCTTGTCAGGATTCAACCTCAACCTGTTAACTGCCATCCATCCTCCAACCGCCTCCAGGCACTCACACAGGACATTCATTGCCTTCACTCGTTCTGATTTAAAAGAGAGGTAGAGCTGGGTGTCATCTGCATACTGATGAACACCCAGCTCAAACCCCCTGATGATCTCTCCCAGCGGCTTCATATAGATATTAAAAAGCATGGGGGAGAGAACGGAACCCTGAGGCACCCCACAAGTGAGTGCCCAGGGGTCTGAACATTCATCCCCCAACATCACTTTCTGAACACGGCCCAGGAGGAAGCAGCGGAACCACTGTATGACAGTGCCCCATGTTTGCTCAGTCCTAGCGCCGGCCTCAGTACCTGGCATCCAATTCCCCTTTTTCATTTCGAAAGGCAGGCTTCTAGTCCTCATGGCTATGAGAATCATTTAGAAAACACGTGGAGCCTTGCAGAAAGACCACTTCTAGTCCTCCTGGCTATGAGAATAATGTAGAAAATGTGTGGAGCTTTGCAGAAAGACAAAGAACTCAGTGGGGTTGCTGAGCAGGGTTGCCAGGAGGAGAGACTCCTCAAGAAAAACAGCGAGTGTTATGCAAATTAGAGAGGTGCATGCAAATGTATTCAAATTTGCGTACAGGCTGCAGAATCCAAATCTCCACCCACCCACTCTTTACAGTGCCCCAGTTTTAAGGGCCTGCCCTGCCAGCAGAGCAGAGCTGATGCAGGGGCTGCCTCTGCTTCCGAGGTCAGCTGAGGTCCCAAGAAGGCGCACGCTCCAGCCTCTGGAGCATCATCTCCCAAGATGCACCACTGCGCCTCTCAGCAGCAGAGAAGCCTTATTTGATCTTATCGCTTAGCTTGTCAACACGATGACATTAAGAAGCAGCCAAACAGGTTGGCTGGGCTGCGGAAGAAGAGGGGGAGGTGGATGAGTGGGTGGGCGGGGGCACGAGATGAGGCGAGGGACCCCCCCTGGCATCCATCTGGCCTCGGCCTCCGCCTGTGGCGCAATCTGCTGGCGCAAGTAGATGCTAATGACTTCCACCGCTGGGGATCGATTTGATGCTACACCAGAGAATCGAATTCCTGTCAATGGGGAAAATTGAAACTGAACATAAGCCAGCTTATTTTTTTATTTTATATATGATTTATATATTAAAGAAACCACTCTTCCTGGATTTCATTACTTTGGACTGCCCCCATCCTTTCACTGGAATCATGGAGGAGGGAGGGTCTGTGAAGAAAGGCAGGTGCCGGCTTTTAATGCATCACTGCCTGGGGGGGGGGGACAAATCACAGTGGCCTCAGAGGTGGAGATCCTGGGTTCGGATCTCAGCCAATTTGTGATCTTGCACAGATCTTCGATAGCACTCAGGGAAGCCCATTTAGACTTCTGGGTTTGATGTGGGTCAAGCATAAATAAAGAGGAGGCTACCCATGAGCATGTGCAGAGTTTAATACCCTCTCACTACAGAATGCTGGGATCGGGGTTGGAGGGTCAAAGTTTCCACAAGAGCTGAGCTCACGCCAGAAACTCTCCCTTGAAGAAGTAGCCACAGGACTTCAGCTCCTCACCTTCCTCAGGTGTCGCACTCCAGAAAAATAAACAATTGCACTGGCTTACATCATTTGGTGGTTCTGAAGATGAAGACAATTAAAGGCCTTTCAAGTGGACAGCCAACTCCTCAAAAGTAATTTCATTCTTGGTTATAATTTGGGATGGATGGCTTGGCAATTTTTTTGCTGTTTTTTTTTTTAAAAAAACCCTCACCAAAAAATTGCTCCATTTTATTGAGGATTTCTCTTAATTTCCCCCTTCTTTGTGTGCATTTTTTTTTACTAATACTATATACACATTTTCTGCAAACAAATGCATATTTGCATTTTTATGCACGCTTCCCCCTAAGAGACCCATCTTTTCTAGAGATATTTTGGTCACAGAAGTTTGAATTTCAAAGGACAGCTGCATCCCCCATTGCTGATTCTTTCAGGGAGCTGAATTAGGCTGGTTCACATTAAAATGCAAACCGAGTCAAATGTC
Source organism: Zootoca vivipara (assembly GCF_963506605.1). NCBI lineage: Eukaryota > Metazoa > Chordata > Lepidosauria > Squamata > Lacertidae > Zootoca > Zootoca vivipara. The sequence continues at coordinate 30,311,485 of NC_083289.1, read as the reverse complement.
TCTTCCATCGCCTTGCATATTACCAACTCTAAACCAACAGCCCGGCTGGCTGCATTTGCCACTTAAAAAAAATTCTGGTCAATATAGTTTGCTAGGAGTTGCTGGGAACTGTAACTGCGCTGAGTGGCGTGTACTACAAACAAGGACGGTTTTAGGGCAGTGCGACTGGTTTGCCTGCACTGGGTGCCAAGCTGAGAGGGCACCACAGGGGGAACTGCCACAATGACTTAGAACAGAAGGCGAGAGGGTAGAGGGCACCAAATTTTGGCGCAGCTGGAATTTGAAAGCCCAAAGTCCGTCACTGCCCAGAAACCTCTGAGGGAAAGAATGTGCACTGAATGTGCTTTAAATGTATAGTGTGTAAGCAGCCAAGGAAGGGTAGATCTGCACTCCAGCACAGACCACAGTTTAAGTAGGGTATTGACAAGCTGGAAGGTGTGCAGAGGGGGGCAACCAAGAGGAGTGGGGGATCTGGAAACTAAGCATTATGAGGAATGGTGGAGGGAGTTGGGGATGTTTAGCCTGTGGAAGAGAAGAACTGGGAGGTGCAGCACAACCTTCTTCAAATATCTGAAGGGCTGTCACATGAGACGTGGAGCAAGCTTGTTTTCTGCTGCTCCAGAGGGTAAGATCCAAATCAGTAGATTCAAATGGCAAGGGAGGAGATTCCGACTAAACATTAGGAAGAACTTTCTGATGGTAAGAGCGGTTTGACTTAGTGGAATGGACTCGCTTGGAAGGTGGTGGACTCTCCTTCCTTAGAGGTATGTAAACAGAGGTTGGTTGGGCATCTGTCAAGGGTTCTTTGGCCTTGGTTCCTGCAATGCAGAGGGTTGGACTAGATGACCCCTGGTGGTCCCCTTCCAACTCTACAATTCTGTGATTCTAAGTAAGAGGAGGAAAGGGCAGCTTCCATTCACAGCTGTGGGTGGGGAGAAGCCGGTTCAAGAGTGATTTTCCACACCAGTGTGTCTCTCCGTTGCAATCCCTGCCACCCCATGCTAAAATTGCAATTCTCCATTGCCACATTCGTCTCTTCCTGTGCTGCCCATGAACAGGTTCAGACACACACACACACACACACAGAAATCCCAGCAACTCTGAGCACTACCAACATTGCAGAAAACAGATATGAAGCTCTTGCACACCAGTATCCGATAACTCGTGGGGCAGATGCACACCCTACATTTAAAGCACCTATAAAGCGTATGACTCCCCTCCCAAGGAATCCTGGGAATTGTAGTTCCCCCCCCCCATACAGCTACAACCCACCTTTGCATTCACTCGTCAGGTTGTTAGTCACATTCCTGTCCCACCCCTTCCCACCCACAGCATTATTCTCATCCAGGCTTCCCCAATCTGGTGCCCTCCGGTTGTTTGGGACTATAAGAGGGTGATGCTGTGGGGTGATGGGAAGCACAGCCATGCTGGCTTAGTTATAGTCTGAAACATCAGGAGGGCACCAGGCCTGGCCATCTGCAGGGAGCTTCATGGCTGAATCAGGATTTGAACACAGATCTTCCCCACTCAAGTCTCCCTCACTGGCTCCTTGTGCTGGGACTTTGGCCCTTTAGCAATGCAGATCAGAAGATGCTAAGAGGCAAAGGAAATTTGCCAGTGCAGGATGTGGTGAGGGCCACTGGCTTCTTCCCCTTATCTTATCTATAGTATTTATATCCCGTCTTTCCTCCTCCGAGGAGATCAGGGTGGTATGCCTGCTTATCTTCCTCCTCATTTTATCCTCACGACCCTTCATGGTAGACTAGGCTGAGAGACACTGACCGGCCCAAGTTCACCTGGCAAGTTTCATGGCTAAGCAGGGATTTCAACTCTGGTTTCCCAAGTCCACACACAGACCACATGCTACAGACACGTGACTTAAAATGGCTTTAAAAGAGGGGACTGGAGATCTATGAGCCATGGTAGTGATGGGGACCCTCTGAACACACCACCTCCTGGACCCCAACGAGAAACAGGCAGCCCACGCTCCCGCCATTGAATGCAATTGTATCGGGTAGCTAAAGGTGGACAAGGGGTGACCACTCCAGGCCGAAAATAACCAAGATTGCCATGGTTACCACTGTGCCCGGCAAAACTGCCCAATAGTTGGCAGTGAAGAACAAACAGCAAACAAACCCCCCAGCTCGGCTGATCTTCTGCCTGAACCTGAGCACGCATCCCTGGTCTTCAGTACAATCCCTTGCCTCGAAGCAGGCAGAGCCTTTTTTCCAGAGATGTGCCAAAGCTCAAATCTCTGCACAGTGCACACTCTTCCGAGACTGGCTGGGGCTTAATTAGAGATTCTAGGTGCCCATTAAATGCTGATTGAATGTTACGATTCTGAGCTGGGAAGGAGGAGCCCTTGGCAGAAAGAGCCACCAGGACCGCCCCCCCCTTCATACCAATAAGAGGGGGTAGGGAAGGAAGGAGGGAGACCAGCAGGGCGCCCACAGCTGGGCAACAGGAACCAGTTCCTTGACAGCCTTCTCTGGGGAAAGGGGAGCATTTTTTCTGCTCCACTTTCTATTTATTTGTTATATTTTTGTCCCACCTTCCCTCCAAGGCACTCCAGGCTGCATACATACCTCTCCCGTGCCCGCCCCCCACCTTCACCCTCACAACAACAACCCTGCGAGGTAGATTTGGCTGAGAGCCAGTGACTGGCTTGAGTGGGGATTTGAACCCCGGTCTCTCCAAGGAGGGCGCTCTTGTGTTCTAATCCTGCTTGCAGGCTTCACTTGGTGGCATCTGGGTGGCCGCTGTAAGAAGAGGATGCTGAACTTGTTGGACTATGGGACTGATCCAGCGGACTCTTATTATGCTCTTACTCACTCTTACTCTTATTATGCTACTTACACGGGGATGCCAGCTGACATTCAACCATAATGTTTTAATGATTTCATTGCACAATATCTTTTTCTTCCATTGGCAGGATATAAATATCCTTGCAAATAAATAAATGAATGTAAACCACCCAGAAGAGGAGTATTACAAGCCCCCCCCCCTATTTTTGGATACTCTCCCCTTTACCACCCCACTCGGATAAATTGTGCCTTCTCGGAACTGGGCACAATTTGCCACTGATGAGCACTAAAAATAGGGGCTCCCCCCCTTGCCTCCCTGAGCCATCAGAAGCCCTGGAAATTATTCATCTTATTCATCGTCAGCCTTGGCGATTTGACAAAAACAGCCCCACTGCCCGAAACATTTTAACAAGCCAGGAGCATCGCCCAATCTCCTTCTCTGCACCACAAAACCTGCCACATCCCAACGGTGCTCGTATAATCTGCTCATAATCTGAACACAGGGATGCCTAATAAACATTAACGCAAAGGAGCCACGGGGTGAGAGGGAGGGAGGGGGAGGAAGAAAAAAGGAGCGCAGACGAGGAGCAGAGCAACCAATTACTATGCAGTGGGTTTAATTCTCAACAAGCAGCTACTAATTATCTGGCATTTCAAGCCCAAAGTGGCTTTAAAATAAAAATAAAAAATGAAACCCCAGAGCAGGAGTGTCAGCTCCCTGGAGAGTTCCCATCCTGCATCATTTGACGTGGTACAGTCATCAGCAAGGACAGCGCTTTTGGCTGGATGGGTGGGGGTGTCAACCAGCTGCTTTCATAGGCCAGGGTGGTGGGTTAGAAAGGGGCCCCATCACACCACCTCCAACATTTCAGAGGTTTTTTTTAAAAAAAAAAGATTGGATGACAGCCTATCAGGGAATCTTTAGCTGTGGTTCCTGCATTGCAGGGGGTTGGACTGGATGACCCTTGGGAGCCCCTTCCAACTCTACAATTCTACGATTCTGTGATTTTGAAATCTGAAACACATATTTTAAAGACCCATCTTATTTCTGTAAATTGTTTTAAACTGTTTTAATACTGTGCTTTAATGTTGGAACCCATCCTGGGACCATAGGGTGAAAGGCGGGGAAATATTATTATTATTATTATTATTATTATTATTATTATTATTTACTTATTTCATAAACTTTTTTTTAACCTCTTGATAATTTAAACCCAATAATTTATCAGTAAGGAAAATTAACAACAATAATTTGAGACTTTCAAAAAGTTAATACAGTATCAGCAATCAATTAAAACTCACATCTACTTTCTAAACATCGGGGCAGGCTTGTCTAGACACAAACGTTTTTAGCAGGCACTGAAAAGAGTACAGTGAAGGAACCTGCCTGATATCAATAGGCAAGGAGTTCCACAGTGTAGGTGCTGCCACACTAAAATATTAAGTTATTACAAAATTGAGTGTTATGCGGAACCTGTGAAAGTGCGAGTTCCACTGACTGAAGGTGCCAAGTGGGCATCTTTTTGTAGTAATGGTGGTGGTGGTGGTAGTAGAGTGCCATGAGGAAAGGCTTCCCTCTTGTCATCTGGCAAGCAAGCAAGACAGTCTTCATACAGATTCTTGACAGCTATGTTAAAGTCGCAGGGAACCAGGCAGAAGGCCTTCTCAGTAGTGGCACCCTCCCTGTTAAATGCCCTCCCAGCAGACGTCAAGGAGATAAAGAAGTACACAGCTTTTAGAAGACGTCTGTATCGGGAAGTTTTTAATGTTCAATGCTTTACTATGTTTTTAAATGTACTGCAAGCAACCCAAAGTGGCTGGGGAAACCCAGGCAGATGGGCGGCGTATAAATAATAAAATTATTATTATTATTATGAGCATCTGGCCGATGAGAAGCAGGTGTGCCAGCGGATGACAAAATTTCATTCAGCACATGTGCAATAAAGCTTAGGCTGCACCCTCTTTTTTTGCTTCCCTCTTAGGGCGGACAACTGGACCCAGGATCCTGGCCTTGTTATTCATTTATTCGCTTCCCATGAAAAAGAAATCCACCCAATATTAAAAGGCTTGTGAAAAAGCGAAGGTCTTCAACAGCTGCCTAAAAGACAATAACTATGGCACCTGTTTGATACATAGCTTGCAATGGATGATGGGAGTTGTAGTCCAACAACATCTGGGAACCCAAGCTTGAGAAAGGCTGGCTTAAACAATATTGAACTAGGTGGAACAACGACCATGCTTGCTGGGGCTGATGGGAGCTGTAGATTAAAACTTCTGGAGGGTGTCAGTTTGGGAGAGGCTGGCCTGTTCTCCCAGTAAAGGTAAAGGTAAAGGGACCCCTGACCATTAGGTCCAGTCGTGACCGACTCTGGGGTTGCGGCGCTCATCTTGTATTATTGGCCGAGGGAGCCGGTGTACAGCTTCCAGGTCATGTGGCCAGCATGACAAAGCCGCTTCTGGCGAACTAGAGCAGCACACGGAAACGCCGTTTACCGTCCCGCTGTAGCGGTCCCTATTTATCTACTAGCACTTTGACGTGCTTTCGAACTGCTAGGTTGGCAGGAGCTGGGACCAAGCAATGGGGGCTCACCCTGTCGCAGGGATTCGAACCTCCGACCTTCTGCTCAGCAAGCCCTAGGCTCAGTGGCTTAACCCACAGCGCCACCTGCGTCCCTGTTCTCCCAGTAATACCCTGGAATAATTGGCCACACATGAGGTTGAGAGGCCTCACTGCTGGGTTCTAGTTTTAGCTAAAAGCACGCAGAGTTTTCGAGCTGTTAACAAAACCGCCTATTAACCAGGTTGGCTGCCTTCTTCAAAGGTTTCAGTCGTACCGTCTGAGAGGCACCAGGTGCATAGACAGACCAAGACCACGCCTGGCGCATGGATGCAAAACGGTGTAATAATAATGCAAAAACTACAACATTTATATAATAACATAGAGGCTAAGGAGAAATAAATCATGAACAAACGATGTGAAATGTCGTCGTCGGTTGGCTGGGGATTTGCTTGTAATCTTTCTAATGGCTAGCATTTTAATATTGCTAGATGGTTTTATATTGCATCTGCATGTGCTTGTAAGCCGCTTTGAAGAGGGCATCCTCAAAAAGCAGATAATCAATCCAGCAGTCAGCTGGCTCAGTATAAAAGGCAACTTACTAGGTTCCGATATTCCAGGACATACGTTTGTCCCTATGGCATGGTAGTCTGTGCTCTGCCTAAGAGGCATCTTCCCCATTGCTTTCTGAGACCCTTCTAACTGTAGATTCCAAGGACTGAACCTGGGACCCTCTCCAAGCAGGGCTCTGTCACGAAGGATGCAGGGCAGCCTCCTTTTCCATTCTGCCCTGTATGCATAAAATTGTAGGGCTGCAAGAGATCCAAAGGGCAATCTAGCCCAACCTGCTGCAATGCAGGAATAACAGCATGCAGCAGCGTTTCTGTTCTGCAGTTCATCTTCTGCCAAAAAAAACAAAACACCTTACCGATTGTCTTACTGCCACTATGGTGAAATCACATAACTTAACACAACGTATGCAATTAATTACATAAAATACATTGTTGCAACATTTTGTTGCATTTCCTTTGCAGTAAAATGACAAACGGGGAGGGAAATGCAGTCAATTATGTACTATTTATGTACTGTACTGAAAGCAACAACAGTGAATACTGATTGTATTAGCTGGACTGATTTCTGTTCCAGACACGGGACAAATAGGTAAGTAAGGGTGGTGTCGCGGTATTGGGACCAGGACCTGGGAGACCAGGGTTCAAATCCCCATTGAACTCATGGGGTAACCTTGAGCCTGTCACAGTCTCTCAACCTACCCTACCTCACAAGGTCGTGTGGGGGAGAAAATAGGGAGGGCAAGACCCATGTATGCTACCTTGAGCTCCTTGGGGGGGGGGAAATGTGGGGTATAAATGCAACACACACACACGCACACACACAAGCTGGCCCTGCCACGCGTTGCTGTGGCTCAGTCCCCCTTCAGACTCCCCTCTCCTTCAGAGTCCCCTGTTTTACGCATGTTCTGTTTATGCAGGCACATCCCTGTGATTCCCCCACCCAGTCCTGACCCATGACATATCACGCCCCCTCTTCCCCCCACCCCCCCGGGCTCATCCCTGTGACTGGTCCCACCATGTCCTGACCTATCCCGTCCCCTCCAACCCCACCCAGGTGAGTCAGTACCTCCATTCGGCCTAGTCTGTAAAGGCTTCGGCCTAGTATGTAAACGGCAGCAGAGGTGCTGTTGAGAGGGAAGGTTTTATAGGTGCAGTATAGGTGCGAGATGAGCGCGCAACCCCAGAGTCGGTCACGACTGGACCTAATGGTCAGGGGTCCCTTTACCTTTACCTTTACCAATGGGACCCAGGTGGCGCTGTGGTTAAACCACTGAGCCTAGGGCTTGCTGATCAGCAGGTCGGCGGTTCGAATCCCTGTGACGGAGTGAGCTCCCGTTGCTTGGTCCCAGCTCCTGCCAACCTAGCAGTTCGAAAGCACGTCAAAATGCAAGTAGATAAATAGGAACCGCTACAGCGGGAAGGTAAACGGCGTTTCCATGTGCTGCTCTGGTTTGCCAGAAGCGGCTTTGTCATGCTGGCCACATGACCTGGAAGCTATACGCCGGCTCCCTCGGCCAATAATGCGAGATGAGCGCGCAACCCCAGAGTCGGTCACGACTGGACCTAATGGTCAGGGGTCCCTTTACCTTTACCAGTGTAGCTGCCGCCAGAGGGCGCTGGTTTGCAACCTGGTTCTTTTCCCAGCATGCACTTTTGGCTGAGTGGTGTGTTCTGGAACAGGGGTTTTTGGAGGTCTTACGTGGCCCAGGTGTGACATTTGTCTTTGCAAACTTTCTAAGATCCTTCAGACATTCGCATGGGACGTTGTGTCCGAATTTGAACGCAATCGGTCAAGCGGTTTTGCAGAAAAGTGGAGACCCACCCACATGCCCTTTTGACATTTTTATAGATGGATGATGATAGATAGATAGATAGATAGATAGATAGATAGATAGATAGATAGATATAGACAGATAAAAAACAACACCTGCAATTCCTGCTTCTGTTTTCACTGGAATTCTCCAACATCCCTCTCTGTTCTGGAGCTGTGGCAACCAGCAGTGTGACTTCAAATGAGGCAAATTCTGCAGCCACTGACATCTTGCTGCCCTGTTGCAGAAGATACACCCCCCCCCCAGCCTCTCTGGCTGCATCCACATTCTCTGCTCTCTGATCAAATGCACTGCTCAGCCACCCAAAGCTAGTGCCTTCCATTTAAAGGCCCAGACTGGGAAATGGCAGAAACAAACTCTAAAAGCAAAGGGAAACCCAGAACTTGGGGAGGGGGCGGGATGAAGGTGGTGGGAGGTGTTTCTCTAACCCAGCAGGTTCCCTTTGCAAGCTTCCTACACAGCCATCACCCCCCAGAGCAGAACACACAAAACACACACACACCCATGCGTGGGGAGGGAGGGAGGAGAAAGCCAGCCATCTGCCACCGACAAGAGATGGCAAACAAGCTGCCGTCTGTGGGCAAACACTCCCCCATATCGGAGCCCAGTGGCTGTCAAGGAAAGGGGGCTTTCCTCTCCCTCGCCTCCAGAGATGGCGAGGAAGGAGCAACACCACACCTCTCCCAGGATGCAGCGACGGGTGGCTCCTTTCGAGGGTGATTGTGCAGGGGAACTTCACAGGGGTTTTTGCTTCCCGCCCCTCATAGCGTCCATCTCTCAACATGTCGCCTTTAACGGCACCCAAAATCAGTGCCAACGCTTTCCCTCACAGCCAAGCCAGAAATTAAGGAGAGGGTTTTGCAGTTGCTTTTTCAGCTGCAGACATCTTCTCTGATGTGTCTTGGGCTGATAGTTAAGATGCCCAGCCAAGCTACAAAGCAACTCTCCTGCCTCACTCTCTGCGGGGAAGTCTAACAGTCTCTCTCTCTCTCTCTCTCTCTCTCTCACACACACACACACACACACGGCTACCTCATTCTGAAAGGCAACTGATTTGATCCATCTCCCAGCAGGTGATGCAGGCTCTGTGCTTTCCTGCGCCAGGGGTGGCAGCGAGAGAGTGTCCGGCAAGCGGGCGCGAACCCCCACAAAGCCTTGCGACAGCAGGCTGTCCAAGGACCAAAGCGGGGAGATTTCTCTGACCCACTTGGCAGCCTCGCAGGCAGCTGTGCCAACCTGGATTCTGCCCTTCCTAATCCCCTCCCCCAGAAGCAACCCCCTCTTCTGGGTCAGCGATGCCAATTCCCAGCCTCCTAAAAGCACAACAGTGGGGAAGATGCGGTGCGGGTTTCTCTGGTCAAGTTTTTAAATTTTGTTTTATATTGTATGTAAAGCGGAACAATTATAACCACAGACGAAAACCGAAACTACAAAATAGGCATGTACAGTTGCACAGGGGTTAAGTTAACAAAGTCAAAGTAAAGAAAACGAGTGTTGATCTGATTATCAAGTACCGTTCCAGATTAACCTGGCTTGTGATGTGGGTTTTCTTGAAAATGACCGCTCTGCTGGATAGTGCATAAAAGAATTCCAAATCATATTAAAAGTGTCTGGAGGTTCTAGTCCTTGTTAAAATCTCAAATTATAGCTACAGGTGAAACTCGGAAAATTAGAATATCGTCGAAGGTGCATTTATTTCAGTAATGCAACTTATTATTTTTCCTTTTCCTTTTAATTTTTACAAATGTTTTCTTTTGGAAATTCCACAGTAATAAAACAAATAGTTACAATAATACAAAAATAAACATCACTAATGTTTATTTTTAATTACATTCCATTTATAATTGACCCGCCTAATTACAATTACAACAAATAAAGGCTTGACATATCTTGCTTTGCATCTCATGCATCTATCTCATCATATATTGGTTTCACCTTTTAAGTTGCATTACTGAAATAAATGCACTTTTCGACGATATTCTAATTTCCTGAGTTTCACCTGTATATTCCATAGAAGAGTGGTAGCAACATGAGGAAGATGCATTGGTTGATTATTAACAGAGTTCTTTTTTTTAAGTGCACAACCAATCTTTCTCAGCACTCCAGCAACTAATTTAAAACGTCCAATGAAATACAGAGGGCGCTCTAGGCACCCTAGGCCCATTTGCTCACACTCTCTTAGGGTGTCTCTGAGCACAAACAGAGTATACTCTCCTCACAAGAGAGTATACAAGAACAAGCCTCTTCCATGCATGGAAAGGATGCAGCCAGGGCTGGCTGACCTGATCATTGGCCATTGCATCCTGATTTTCTTGCACAAAACTTACAAAAACTTAGACTATGTCCAGTCTTTAGGATCATTTGTTTGCTGGGAGGTTATACAAGAAGAGCACTTCGTACAAAAAAATGTACACAGACATGAAGACAGCCTTTGGACCAACAGTCAGGAAAACTGTACCACTGAAAACCTTGTCTGGAGAGATCATCACAGACTGCAGAAAGCAGATCAAGTGATAGAAAGAGCACTATCAAGAAATGTACTCACAGGAAAACATTGCATCCAACAGCAATTGACAGCATCCCTGCCTGTCTTGGAAGAGCTGGATGTCCCTCTCTCCCTTGACAACCTGAAGAATGCCACCAGCTCCTAGGAATTGCAAGTGCTGAAAGCCGGCCTCACTTCCTCCCTCATAATGCACCTCCACAACTTGCAGCATTGGGGGAAATGCCACAAAACATGCACAACCCCAGCATTGCAGCCCTCTGCAAGAACAAAGGTCACCGCCATGATTGTAAGAACTACCGTGGAATGTCCCTGCTGAGTACTGCGGGGAACGCCTTTACCCATGTAAATTCTCAACAGATTACAGTTACTCGCTGACAGGGTCTATCCTGAATCACAATGCAGCTTTAGAGCTCAGAGGTCAACAGCTGACACGATTTTCTCGCTGCGCCAGCTGCGGGAGAAAAGCCGAGAGCAGAGACGCCCCTTGTACATCGCCTTCATAGATCTGACAAAGTTGTTTGACCTTGTCAGCCAAAAAGGACTCTTCACACTGCTCAATAAGATAGGATGTCTGCCTAAGCTTCACGAGATAATGGTGTCCTTTCACAAGAACATGAACAGCACCGACCAGTATGACGCTCATCCTCAGACACTTTCCCTGCGGTGTGAAACAGGGCTTGGTTCTCATCCTGACTCTCTTTGGCATATTCTGCCTCCTGTCGATCTCCTATGCCTGCAGCTTGCCTGAAGACGGTGTGTGCTTTCATTCAAGGAGCGGCAGGGGTCTTTCAACTTGGAACGTCTCCATGCAAAGACAAAAGTGTGGCAGGTTCATATCCAAGTCCAAATCATCAACCATTTTGCCCAAGTCTGCTTGGAGTTAGGCCTCACCATCATCAGCCTGACAAAGACCAACATCCTGGGGTCAGGACATTGCCAGCACTCCACGCATCAGCAATGGTGACCCCACGCTTGAAGTGGTAGACAATATTGTCTACCTGGGTTCCACCATTACCAAAAACCTTCCCATCGATGTTGAGCTGGACAAGGCAGCTCCAGCAATGGCTCACCTCTCCAAAAAGATATGGGAGAACATGATGTGAATAACCAATACCATGAGGAAGGTCTACCAGGCTTGTGTGTTGAGCACATCGCTTTACGGAAGAGAGTCATGGACAACATACAGCTGTCAGGAGTGACGCCTCAATGCCTTCCATATGTACTGTATCAGGAAGATTTGGGGCACCACGTGACCAGACAGAGTCTCAAACAAAGATGTGCTCTCCCAAGCCCACATTCCCAGAATGTTTGTGCTTCTCCCTCAGTAATGTCTATGCTAGCTTGGTCATGTCCACAAAATGGAAGATGGCAGGACCCACAAGGATGGTGGCTTCAGTCACTAGGCCTGTTGGCCAACCAACTCTGCATTACAAAGATGTCTGTAAACATGACATGAAAGCTGGCAACATTAACCCCACCATATGGGAATCCCTTACTGATGACTGCATTGCCTGTAGACAGACAGTCGGGTCATGCATCCACAGCAGTAACCAGGGGAGGAGTGGCTGCTGGGAGGAGCACAGAGAGAAGAAATGCCATGGTGCATCTGCAGCAGCCCAACTGGATGCCTTCATCTGCCCCAGCTACAACAAAACATGTATCTCCTATATTGGTCTCTACACCCACAGCAGGTGCTGTGACGCTCCAACAGTTTGAGCCCCCCCCCCAAAGCTGTACTCTTCCATTGTCTTCTGAGACATACGAATGCCAACAGCTACACAAGAAGAGCATTCACCCTGATCTGCTTACAAGGTGTTCATACACCTTTCTGTTAACAACTGGTTCATCCCACAGTTCTCAGTGAATTTTCTCCATCACTTTCCTAACTGCAAAAAGCCAGTAGTTTGTTTTTAAGAAATTTGTTACCCTAGGCAGCTTTCGTCCAGTTTAGTTGCTAGTTTGTGCTTGAATCCCTCCAGAAAAATAGTGACAGTTTAGAGAGACTTTCAGGCCAGGTTGTTGCTGTTGTTGTTGTTGTTGTTGTTGTTGCTGCTGCTGCTGCTGCTGTTGCTGCTGCTGCTGTTACCCCACCCATCTGGCTATGTCACTGTTATCTATGCAGATTTGAGCACCATATTATCTATCTATCTATCTATCTATCTATCTATCTATCTATCTATCTATCATCTCTTCATCAGGCCACATGAAGATGATAAGACTGGCCTACCTTTTCAGGTTGTTGTAAGGACTATTGAAAAAATACCAAGCCAAGCGTTTGAATGTTATTTGTATTATTTCCTGCAACTCTGCCGATAACCTGCTCCTGTTTTGGTGCCAGACTTTCACCATGTGTCTTTGTTTTCAAAAGAGTGCTTTCACGATGGAGACTCAGGGAGGGGTGGTTTGGGTGACAGAAAACACTGTGAATTGGCAAGGAAACCGAGGAAACAGAAATAGCTGCCTTCCCCTTCTGTTCGGGCTGCCGTGAAATGGGGCCAGGAGCTCCTGGGGCCTTAATTGGCTACTATAGAGAGAACAATAATCAGACCTTCCGCTCACAAATAAAAGCAGGTTAGGAGGAGAGGTTGTGCCAGCCAGAAAACGGCACTGGGGAACAGGGGTTGCTGTTGCCCAGGGAAGGATTCCAAAGGAATCCCTGGGCAATCCTCCGGCAATGCAAGTGAGAGGCAGAGAGGGTCTCTCTCAGGCAAAAACACAGCAAAAAACCAAAACACCCTTGCAAAATGAGCAGCACCCATCCCATAAGCACCACCTATTTGAAGGTACCTCTAAAGCGAAAGCTCAGGGGGGCTGAAGGAGCATTTTGTCCAACCCTCCATCCCAGGTAATGATGTCAGAGAATTCCAACAGAAACAGGAACTTGCCAAAGTTTGCTGATTCATTTTCAAGTCATTCATCTTTCATCTTTTTATCCAAGGAGCTCAAGGCGGTGTCCATGGTTCTCCCCCATCTCATTAAATCCCTGCGTCAACCCTGTGTGGTACTAGGTGAGGCTAGGAGGCCACCTGTGAGCTTCATGGCCGAGTAGGAATTTGAACCCTGGTCGCCCAGGTCCTCAGTCCAATACACTAACCACTACACCACACTGGGCTTGTGCGCGGAACAGAAATCAACCCAGTGAATCAGATTAACTGCTGATGCTTTTGTTCTGGTTAAGTTTCCTTATTTGCACTGCATTTCCTTTGAACTGAAATGAACGGGGCGCAATAACGCCATGACAACGTAACTTACATTATCTATGCAATTTACACAACTAATTATGCAGCTTGTGTAATTTCAGCTAGACGGATAATGTAGGTTTTGGTGGAAGATGAAGTGCAGCAGAACAGAAACAGGGCTGCATGCAGCAAGCAGAGGGGAGAACAGAAAGTGATGCCTCCTTACCTCCCTAGTCCAAAGCCAAGATACTTGGGACTCCCTGTCCCCTCCTTCAGTGATCTCTGCAATTCAGGTATCATCAAGATGCAAAAAGGAGTGATTAAGAAATTTATTGTTTGTGAAGCCAAAAGGGACTTCCCTGCACACAACCTCTTCCCTGGTATGGTGGTGGTAGGTAACTCCAAACTCCACAGTTGGACAAAACCCAATAAAGGCAGTGTTGTAGCATGAGTTGCCAGAGCCTGGGGCAAGGCTAGAACAGGCATCCCCAAACTTTGGCCCTCCAGATGTTTTGGACTACAGTACCCACCTTCCCCGACCACTGGTCCTGTTAGCTAGGGATCATGGGAGTTGTAGGCAAAAACATCTGGAGGGGCATACTTTGGGGGTGCCTGGGCTAGAACCAATAGCAAGTGGCAGCCATGGCACCCCATTAGCATTGAGCAGGACAGGGTATTGGTCAGGAGCGGGTATCTTTCTAAAGCATGTGCAGAGGGTGCCCTGCAGCCAGCTGTCACTCAAATCCACTCCTCAGTCCATCCATGTGAACATTGGGAGATTTTAAGGGGCGGCGGGACAGCACACTATTTTAAATTTATTACTTTCTCTCTCTCTTGAAATTTTGCACCCCTAAGAATTTGTATCCAGGGCAACCACCCCTGTTTTCATCCCAGGGCAACCGCCCACACTACACCACTGAATAAAAGTATTGCCAATTATGGATGTTGGAGTTTCCATTTGTCTTGATGGAGCTGCTCTTCTGCAAGAAGTTGCCTTTTCCATTTAAAAGCACCTTGCTGCACACTAACGTGGCCCTGCACCCAGGGGAAGGGCCAAGGCTCACTGGTGGAACATCTGCTGTGCATGCAGAAGGTGCCAAGTTCAACCCCCAATGAAATCTCCAGGTAGGGCTGGGAAAAGACTCCTTGCCTGGAAGAACCGCAGCCCCTCAATGTAGATAATAGCAGCTTAGTGGACTGATGGTCTGACTCAGGATAAGGCAGGTCCCTCCATTCCTATGTCTGCAAAATAATCCATCAAAATGCGCTTCGTATCTCCGCATCTAATCCTCTGTTTCCTCACGTGCCTCGTGGCAGTCAAGCCTGCCTGCCATGGAACAGATTGGTATGAGGGAAGCGAAGGGAGCGGACATTTGTCCCTGGAGCAGCCAAGACTCTTTAATGGGCCTTTAGAAAAGCTGAGGCAATGGTTTCATTCTCCTTTTCCTTTTCATCCCTTTACAAATGGTGGTGGTGGGAGGGGGGGGGGAGCACTTCTGCCTCAGAGGCTTAGCTAAAGCATTTGCAATGGACAGAAACCATGCCTGTCGAATATCTCAAAGTTTCCCTCCATCCCCTGGCCCAGGGGAAGATGCTCCCACAAGGGAACAGACCCCAAATATTCTCATCCATAGGAGCCAACTCCTGGGGGCCAAGGTCCCTTCGGAGCCCCCAATAAAATATTTGAGGGGACCAGGGCCCACCAAAGCTGATGGGCATTGCCATTCAAATGGCATGCATGCACCGTGTCATGTGATCAATATATGAGGCAGTGCTTTCCTGCCCCCCATATTTTATTCAAGTTAGCACCCCTGTTCTCATCCCAATCTCTCATCCCAAACTCTGAAGATACAAGCCACATCGCCATGCACAGCCACTGCCAGACAGATAGAATCAGAGTTGTAGAGCTGGAAGGGGGCACAAGGTCCATCCACTCCAACCCCCTGCAATGCAGGAAACTTGCCCAACGTGGGGCTTGAACCCATGACCCTGAGATTAAGTCTCATGCTCTACCGACTGAGCTACCTGGAGAGATACAGAGCCTGATGATCTGACTTAGTAGAAAACAGCTTCCCAGGTTCCTATGTTTGCTCCACCCTTCAATGCCAAGCAGAGCCCTCAATGCTGCCCACCTTTTTGGGTAAACAAAGTACAGACATAAGATTAAAAATTGTTAAATAAGGGAAGTGGAAGTAAAAAGAGGCTGTAGAAGCAAATAGATATAGTAAGGGGGAGTTAAGATTAAATGTAAATTAATTATGATTTCTAGATCCAATGATCCAATGATATTTTGATATTGGAAATTTGTGGTTAGAAAGGATCAAGAATAATATCTATAATGAGTACCTTAGAAGAAGAAATGATTTAAGAAGTAGAGAGTGCTATATTAGTTATAAATGGAAACGTGGAAGGGGGGGAAGGAGGAAGTCGAAAGAGTAAGAAAATAGATTGGAATATTATATTGTTAAAGAATTGTTTTGTTTTGTTGTATTCTTTGTTTTTTCTTGTTCTTTTTTCTTTTATCTACATTTTCAATATTTTTTGTATTTGTTATAAAACTAATAAAAATATATTTTAAAAAAAGTGCAGAAAGGTCTCACTGCTGGGAGATCTACAACAGGGTTTTCCCTCTGTGTAAACTGTAAGGTCTCTGGGGCAGGAACCCATCTTGCACTGTGCACAGAAGAGGCATGATGGTGCCAAAACCAAGGACATGGGACAGGAGCTTTTAAAAACTGCTTCCAAAGCTGCATTTGCAGCTATTTGGTCCCACGGTGATGCTGAGAGGCAGGACATCAAGTCCCTCCCCGTGTGGGTCATGCCACACAGACCATTCCTCACCCCATGAAATGAGCATCTGCTCAGGGATGGAGGAAATTGGTCCACTTTGGGTTCTCCTAGTTTCTCATTTTTTTCCATCTTAAATTCAGTGCTCCACATTTCTACAGCATTTTGTAATTGGAAAAAAGAAGCCTCATGAAAATCCATCATTTTAGTATTGATTTATCCTAAAATATATGCGTGTGCACAATTTTGCCCAATATACTTTTTTTCTTTTGCAAAGCAATTTTCCCTTTTATAATGTGTTTTTGGTGCGTTATGTTCAATAATATATGCATTTTAATGCGTAAGTTCCCCCCCCCAGCATTTGTACGCATGACTTGGCTCAAGAACTGCCTTGCAAAATTCAGACAATTGTGAATTCCAAAGGATGGCTGTGTTTTGGTTCTTGTACAAGCTCCAGGGCGTGCAAATTAGGAAAGGCTGCCTTTAAATGCAAACTGAATCCAATTCCCCCCCCATCCCAACCTGTGATTGGTCCCACTATTAGCATTCCGTTGCCTCCTTTTGAGACGCAGATGCACAGTCAAGACGCCTGTGTCACCCAAGCCAAAGATATCGATTGGTACATCGTGAAATCTGGGAAAGGCCATGGTGGAGAGAGAGGTCAGATGAGGACAGAGTATGTGGAGGAGGGAGGGAGAAGTGCAGGGGGGGGAGAGAAATTGTGGGCCAGTCTGGTCACAGCTCCTCAAAGAGGATATTGCAGAGCCGGACAAAAAAGTTCAGAAATGGGCAGCTAAAATGATCAAGGGGATGGAGCAATTCCCCTTTGAGGAAAGACGAGCAGCATTTGAGCCTCTTTAGCTGGGGGTGGGGGCGGTGAAGTGAGGTGACATGGTAGACAGAATTATGCCTATTGTGGAGAAAGAAGACAGGGGGTGTTTCTACTTACTGTATATTATTTTAATTGTATTGTATTTTATTTGTTGTTGTTTAGTCGTTTAGTCGTGTCCGACTCTTCGTGACCCCATGGACCATAGCACGCCAGGCACTCCTGTCTTGCACTGCCTCCCGCAGTTTGGTCAAACTCATGTTCGTAGCTTCAAGAACACTGTCCAACCATCTCGTCCTCTGTCGTCCCCTTCTCCTAGTGCCCTCAATCTTTCCCAACATCAGGGTCTTTTCCAGGGTGTCTTCTCTTCTCATGAGGTGGCCAAAGTATTGGAGCCTCAGCTTCACGATCTGTCCTTCCAGTGAGCACTCAGGGCTGATTTCCTTCAGAATGGATAGGTTTGATCTTCTTGCAGTCCATGGGACTCTCAAGAGTCTCCTCCAGCACCATAATTCAAAAGCATCAATTCTTCGGCGATCAGCCTTCTTTATGGTCCAGCTCTCACTTCCATACATCACTACTGGGAAAACCATAGCTTTAACTATACAGACCTTTGTCGGCAAGGTGATGTCTCTGCTTTTTAAGATGCTGTCTAGGTTTGTCATTGCTTTTCTCCCAAGAAGCAGGCGTCTTTTAATTTTGTGACTGCTGTCACCATCTGCAGTAATCAAGGAGCCCAAGAAAGTAAAATCTCTCACTGCCTCCATTTCTTCCCCTTCTATTTGCCAGGAGGTGATGGGACCAGTGGCCATGATCTTGGTTTTTTTGATGTTGAGCTTCAGACCATATTTTGTGCTCTCCTCTTTCACCCTCGGTCCCGGAGCAGAATTAACAGCACAATGTTTATAACTGATTTAGCTGGGGGGCAGGATTTTTGTTTGGGGGGGCAGAACCAACGTGATTGGTCAGTTAGTATTTCTATTGTTTTACCGGGGGGGGGGGCAGCTGCCACCCCTTGGCTGTGCCCATGGGGTCCTTACTAGAAATTAGTGCAGTCATACAATGAAGCTAAACGTTGGAAGATTCAGGGCAGGCAAAATGAAGGACCTTTTTCACACAACATCCAGCAAAACTAGGGAATTTATGTTGTGAACCGCCCTGAGATCTACGGATGAAGGGCAGTATATAAATTATTTTTTTATAATTATTATTATTATTTATTACTACTGCTACTTGCAGGCAGAAGATGCAATGATAAGCCACCAACCCAGACAGCTGGAAAAGGGAGCTGGATAAATTTATTTCACATTATTCATGTGACAAAATTTAATATACTGTTTCCTAGAACAAAAGCCCCTTGAACGGTTACAAAGTTCATGGAGAATAAGTCGATCAATGGCTGCCAGCCTCCAGGGTTGGAGGCAGGATGCCTTTGAGTACCATGTGCTGGGAATCACCGGTGAGCATAGGTACTGCTGTTGTGCTCAAGACCCTTCCCAGAAGAAGCATCTGGGCCCCCTTGGCCCTGATCTAGGGCTCTTCTGACATGCTCATCACATCAGCCCCCAAGTCCATCTGGCTCATAGTATTCCATCTACACTGGCTGGCAGGGGGTGGCTGCCCAGAGTTTCAGGCAGGAGTCTTTCCCCAGCCCTACCTGCAGATGCTATTGGGGAATTGATCCTGGGCTCTTCTGCAGGCAAACAGGGGCTCTAGAGTCCTTCCCCAAATTGATTGTGTTGGCTCCTTGTGAGAAATTTGGAAGTTAAATTACACAGAGCTGAAGCTACTGCAGAGCATTTCTGCTGCACACCTGCAACTTTTTCATACCATGAAGGGGGTGGGGGGTTGTCCCACTTTTGTTGTTGCACTATAACACAAGAGTGCCTCTCCAGATAGTGATGGGGGGGGGGTCCAGTCGAAATCCACCACTCGTGCCATATGATACGAATGTGTTAGAAACGAACCAGTGTTAGAAACCCCGATATATAATCTAATTGCCAAATCACACCTTAAACCTAGGTTAGTGTCATCACGATAGAATGTCTAGGGGCTGTTTATTTCCCCCAATGGAATTCATTTATTCCTTTATTCTTGATTTCATTTCATTTCTATACCACTTTGTATTTTAAAGTACAAATCTCAAAGTGGTATAAAGCACATTAAACCATCAAATAAAACAATTCAGAATAAAACAAATTCAAGTTTCAAGGAAAACATTTCAGATCCTCCTCCAAGTGACATACCGGTTTTCCCTGTCGCCAACCTGGTCACAATTGAATCTTGCACCAGTTGCAAAACATGCCTGGCGAAATCTTAACACTGGTAGAAATATAAGAAGAGCCTGCTGGATCAGGTCAGTAGCCCATCTAGTCCAGCATCCTGTTCTCACAGTGGCCAACCAGATGCCCCTCCTGTGGTTCGTCAGAATCATTACTGCCTCTGACCACGACTAATAGCCATCAATAGCCAACTCTTCCATGAATTTGTCCCTTCCTCTTTCAAAGCCATCTAGGTTGGCAGCCATCACTGCCTCCTGTGGGAGGGAGTTCCAGAGTTTAACTATGTGCGGTGGGAAGAAGGACTTCCTTTTATCTCTCCTAAGTGTTCCAACCTCCAGGTTCATTGGATGTCGAACTCTAGTGTTACAAGAGAGGGAGAATTATAGCACCAATGGCACGCTGCAGAAGGTACCAGCCTAAAAAATCCCACCCCCCATGTGTGGAAAGGCCAGCACCACCCAGTCGGAGAAAGGGCAAAGCTTGGCTCTGGAGCATCCTTCAGTTTGCTCAGAAGCAGAAGGAGGGGGGGGTGAGGTCTAAGCTGTCACAGCAAATGGAGAAGTTAATCGGAGAGGCTTTATGGCTGCAGAGCGCCGGGATGAACAGCCCAGGGAGGAGAAATAAAAACACCCTCAAGATGTACGGCCGCAGAGGTTACAGCTCTGCCAAGGCTAGCCCTGGAACGATGGCTCATTCTAGGCTGCTTTTGCCAGCCACAGCAGCTGTGAAGCCTTCCACCTCCCTGTGCATCTGAAAGGCCAGGGTATGTCCATGGGGGGTCAGGGCCTCTGAGGATGGGGAGAGCTGAAGGGCCACTTCCAGGAGCTGACCAAGGCTCAAAGCAAATCTGTAGGTCACAGGAGAGGAGAGTTTGTGCTTCCTCTGACAGGCAGCAGTGATTTACTGCCTCGGTAAAAGAACAGCCCTTAGAAGGCCATGTACTGCTCTGCTCACTGGACCTCAACAAGGATATTGTAGGGCTGGGAGAGAGAAAGCAAAGGGCAGCCAAAACAAACCAGGGGCCAGAACTGTGACCCCTGTATTCCGGGGGGGGCTAGACTAGAGGATCCTTGGGGTCCCCTTCAACTCTACAATTCTATGATTCCATAACCTCAGAAAGTGGTGAACTTCACTGCAGGTCTTTTGTCAGAGGTTGGATGGCCATTAGTCAGGAAATCTTTAGCTGTGATACCTGCATTCCTTCCTCTCTAGAATATAAGATTCTAGTCCTCATGGTTGTGAATAAAAGCCTGAGTTCAGTTGAAACATCGGAAGCTGCCTCACACCGAATCAGACCATTGACTGGCAGTGGCCCTCCAAGCTTTTCAGGCAGGGAGTTTATTCCCTGCTTGGAGATGTCCACAGTGAAGATTGAACCTGGGACCTTCTGCATGCAAAGCAGATGCTCTGCAGATTCTTTCTCCCCCCTCCCCGCCCCCCTGACTGCAAAACTGTGGCTCGCTCACATTGCATTATCCACAGGAAATAGACATCTGCAGAGCAACAAGAGGCTTTTAGCCGCTCAGCTCTCCAGTGACCCTTGAATAACGCAAAAGGTCACGCTCCCTCCCTGCCCCTCTTTTTTTTGCGTGACTCATCTTTGCATCCGGCATCATTGCGACGCTGTAGTGAAGAACGCGATATAAAAGCAGGAAGAAACAAGAGCAGGATTGGGCGGGGGGAGAGACACGGTGATTTCATTCAGGGCCAGATGTGTACTGCATGGGAGGGACGTATGCGCAGGGAGGTGAGGATGATGCTCTCCTGGCACATGCCAAACAGTGAACTCAGGCTGAAACAGGTGCAGGTCTGCTAGCAGCATATTGGTATGGCCGCTGCAGAATGCAGGAGCTGGCACAGTTTTGCAGTCTCTGCCCCAAACCAAATGCAAAAAGGACACCTGCCCAGAACCAGGGTATGTGATGCACCATCAGCCCCAACTAACATAGCCAGCCAATGGTCACGGCTGATGGGATTCATAGTCCAAAACAACTGGAAGGCTAAAGGTAAAGGGGCCCCTGACCATCAGGTCCAGTCGTGTCCGACTCTGGGGTTGCGGCGCTCATCTCGCTCTATAGGCCGAGGGAGCCGGCGTTTGTCCGCAGACAGCTTCCGGGTCATGTGGCCAGCATGACAAAGCTGCTTCTGGCGAACCAGAGCAGCGCACGGAAATGCCGTTTACCTTCCCGCCGGAGCGGTCCCTATTTATCTACTTGCACTTTGACGTGCTTTCGAACTGCTAGGTGGGCAGGAGCTGGGACCAAGCAACGGGAGCTCACCCCGTTGCAGGGATTCGAACCGCCGACCTTCTGATCAGCAAGCCCTAGACTCTGTGATTTAACCCACAGTGCCACCCATTCTAAAGCACGACAGGAAATGCACACGCGTACCTATGAACCAGGTAAATATTTTAATTAACTCCCCATGTGCCCACTTGACTGCTTAGAAATGCCACATAAAATTTGTCCTGCACTTGCAAGGAACTGATTGTTGAGTGTGGCAGAATGAACACTTTGGAACTCCCTGCCCATTGACACCAGGAAGGCATCTTCACTTACTGCTTTTAGCACCTTTTCTGCTCCAGCAAGCCTCCCCAGACATGCGATTTCAGCATGCAATCTTCACACATGGTTTTAGGAAGTTCAGCTGTTTATAACTTCCGATTTTAATTTATATATCCCCCCCATGTAATTTCTTAATTATAATTTTATCGGCACCTCATTGTCTATCTTGGGCCAACTATTGTAAACTGCTTAGAGGCCTTTCGTTTTTGTAAGCGATCTATTTATTTTTACAATTTCATAAAAATTATATAACGACTGGACCTTCATGCAGTCCAGTCACACCAGTAAAACTCTTCAGCACATTTCTCTGATCCATCTGCCCAATTTCTGCTTTGGAAATCCTTTGCACGGACTTCCCATACTACGAGGGTGGGGAAGGGAGGCACTCCACAAATGCTCAGAGGTTCTCTCTCCTGCCCCCAGGTCCTTTTGACAAGGTGTTAGGGTGACCCTGAAACCCAATTCTGCAGCAACATCCCAGGTAATATACAGCTCAGTCCAAGGTGGAGGATGCAGCTATCAATAACTACTAGCCATTATGACTATGAATCTACCTGCACTGTCAGAGGCAGTAAATGTATCTGAATACCAGTCTCTAGGAATTGCAAGACGGAGAGTCAACACTGTGCTCTGGTCCTGGCTTGTGGACTCCCTTTGAAGGGCATCTGGTTAGTCACTGTGAAAACAAGATGCTAGAATAGATGTTTTAAAGTAGAGTTTGGATAGCCATCTGCCATGGATGGTGCTTTAGCAGAGATTCCTACATTGCAGGGGGTTGGACCAGGTGACCCCTGGGGTACCTTCCAACTCTACGATTCTGGCAGCCAGGCTTCTCTTATGCTTTTAGGTAGGGCCTAAGCTCCCCTAAGCAGATTCTTTGACCGATGTGTGTGTGTGTGTGTGTGTGTGTGTGTGTGTGTGTGTGTGTGTCAGCTGCAGTGATTCATTTGCCATCCAATCAAGCTCTCCAAACGCAGGGGACGCTCATAATTCAGGGGGCCTCCTGACTGGCGGAGCCTGATTGATAGTTTTGGCACATCTGGAAGTGTTTGGCTGCTGTCCCACCTAACTGTTCTGGCAGGAGACAGCTGAGCAATTGGATTTGAGGTGGGGGGGGAGAGAGAAACAGGGGAGAGAGAGAGAGCTGGAAGGAACAGGAGGCTGCTTGGCCAGCCAGAGAAAATTACAGACTCTGTGGCTGACAAGATGAGCCTTTGCAGAACTGGCTGGACCAGGAGACCAAGAAAGAAAAAACAAAACACATAGCCCCCCCCCCTCCAATCACACACACTCGTCTTCTGGCTGAAGATGGCCCCATAAGGCAGTGCAAGTGGGTGGGGTGGGGTGGGGGGGAAGGCTGCCTGGCTCCAAGTCCATCCCCCAGTAGCAAAAAGAATTATATAACACAGATCAGCGTCGCTCCATGCCAGCCCCTGGACTGAGGCTTGCTTTGTGTCCAGGAAGCCTCTGACGTGGGTCTGTGAGGAGTTGGCCTCACCCAGGGGGAAAGGAGGACTGTGAATATGCCATTGAAGAACAAAAGAAGAGCCTGCTGGATCAGGCCAATGGCCTGTCTAGTCAGGCATCCTGATCCAACGGCGGCCAGCCAGATGCCTTCGTGGGAAACCAGCAAGCAGGACCCCAGCACAACAGGAACTCTCCCCTCCTGTGGTTTCCAGAAACTGGTATTCAGAAGCATTGCTGCCTCCAACCGTGGCAGCAAAGCAGAGCCATTGTGGCTAGTAGGCATGTTGCTGGCCACCCCTGCCTCCTGCGGGAGTGAGTTCCCTAGTTTACCACTGCACTGCACAAAGGATGGCTTTCTTTTCTCTGGTCTGAATCTTCCAACTTTTGAGAGGCATGCCTGAGTTCCCATAGGCATGAAACTGGCTATGGTAAGAAAAGGATGTTGGACTTAAAGGCCCCTCCAAACGGAAAGTTTTCTGCAGGTGTCCATATACTGTATAGCCATCGAATCAAAGAGCTGAAAGGGAGCACAAGGGTCATCTAGTCCAACCCCCCGCATGGTGGTCCCTTCCAACTCTGATTCGATGAATATTTATTAGACACCTAATAAAACCATCCGTCCAGAGGGGTCCCTAAGTCCCAACATCCTTTTCTCACCATAGCCAAGTGTTTTCTACGAAATGCCATTGAGGCAATAATTATGCACCCAATTCTGATTTTCTTCTGGACTGCAAAGTTTTTCCTCCCTCTCTCGTATCACTAGAACTCATGGATATCCGATGAAGCTGAAGCCTGGAAAACTCCGCAGAGAGAAGCGGAAGTCCTTCTTCAAACAGAACGCTGTTAAACTATGGAACTCACTTCCACAGGAATCAGCGATGGGCACCATCCTAGATTGCTTTAAAGGACGACTCAACAAATGCATGGAGGAAAGGGCTCTCAGTGCCTACTAGGCAAGATCACTATGCTCTGCCTCCATCATAAAAGGCAGGGATGCTTCTGAAGGCCAGTTGCTGGGAAGCACAGGAGGGGAGAGCTGCTCTTGTGCTCAGGTCCGGCTTGTGGATTTCCCATTGGGGCATCTGGTTGGCCCCTGTGAGAACAGGATGCTGGACCAGTTGGGCCATTATAGCCTGACCCATTAGGTTCTTCTTATGCTAAAGCAAAGCATCCCAACTGAAGGCAAAACCCGCAGTGAGAAACTCTGCTGGTGGAGAAGCCGCGTCAAGGGCCCCACCGAGCCTGGCATCTGGGATGTTGCATGCACGAGTGATGCATCATCAGAGGACCTGCGGCAATGTAGGCCTGAGAGCCCACAGAGCACAGCTCCGGCAGCAGAGGAGGGCATCTGGTGACTCATAGGAGGCCTAAGGAAAGCACGCCGCCGATAACAGTGGAGGGAGGGGAGAAGGCAGCACAGCAGCCGGGAGAGGACGAATGGGGCAGGGAGGAAGGCGGTGGGATCTTTTCCACCAGGATGCAGCCCCCCGATTCCTGCCCTCACCATCAAGGCACAAGAGTGAATCCTGTGGGCTTCTGCAATCTCCTGAAAACCTTGGAAGATTCAGGACAAA
This sequence comes from Zootoca vivipara, assembly GCF_963506605.1. Lineage (NCBI taxonomy): Eukaryota > Metazoa > Chordata > Lepidosauria > Squamata > Lacertidae > Zootoca > Zootoca vivipara. Next base: position 30,286,532 of record NC_083289.1, on the reverse strand, counting down.
CCAAACAAAGCACTCTTTTAATAGAGCCTGACTGATGGATAAAAATGAGCACCTATCAAGTCATAGAGTCACAGGAATCACAGCCAAGAACCCCTGACAGGCGGCCATCCAGCCTCTGCTTAAAGACTTCCAATGAAGGAGAATCCACCACCTTGCAAGTGAATTGTCCAACAGCTCTTACCCCTTCAGAAAGCTCTTCCTAATGTTGAGCTGGAATCTCATTTGAGCCCAGCATCCTGTTCTCGCGGTGGCCAAGCAGGTGCCTGTGGGAAACATGAAAGCAGGACCCAAGAGCCCAAGAGCCCTCTCCCCTCTTGTGGTTCCCAGCAATTGGTATTTGAAAGCATTGCTGCCTCTGGCTGTGGAGGCAGAGCATAAATGCTACCCATAGCTAGCTGCCATTGGCAGCCCTGTCCTCCCTGAATTTGTCCAACCCACAAAGGGGAATGCGGTACACACAAGAGTTTTCTTGCTGTGTGGTTCCTTCTTTACAGCTCCATGTCAGCGGAGGGAGGTGCCTGCTCATCACCTATCAGTCCCGTCGAGGCAGTGTCTTAACCAGGAAGAACCTTTGCCAAGCCAGAATTGGAACCCAGCTCCCAGAGTGTCCGAGGCTTTACTCAGCAGCTTCATCTCCAGCTTCCCCCCTCCCTCCCCACCACCGTATCTCATGTAGAAAGAAACATCTGTTCCCTTCATTATTTTGTTCCATTTGGAAGCGTGAAAATGAGAGACAGACGTCAGAAGAACGGCTCCACTCAATGAAGAATCTGGCAGAAGGGTTTGGGAGGGGGAAATCCAGGCTTGCGAAAAGCTGGGGAGGGCAGCTGAGAAGTTGTGTCCAACATGAACAGGACCAATCCCCCGCCTCCCCCACAACAAATATCTACTGTGAAGCCAGGAAGGTGGCTGTCCGCTGGGTGGCTCACAGCCTCATCTGGAAACCATCAGGAGGTCTCTTGTTACTCCACGAGACAACCAAAGGCAGCAAACTGCCCCTACCACCAGACCAGCATCGTCAGTGCCGGACAAGAGGCAGATCACATTACTGAAACAGAAGAGGCTGAAGTGAGGTAAGAGCCACTTCAGGAAGCCACGTGAGGCTGGGTAGCCTTCAGGCACTCGGAAAACAGCCATGGCCTGTGTCAAAGCTTTGGTCCACTGTGCTCAGCATATTGTCTACAGCAGAGATGGTAGATCTTATAATTTTCTGCTCCCCTCTGTAGCAACAGAAAACGAGTTTGCTCCATCTTCCATGTGAGGGCCCATCAGATAGTTGAAGATGGTCCTCATAACCCCTCTCAGTCTCTTCTTCTCCAGGCTAAACATACCCAGCTCCCTGAACTATTCCCATAGCTGTCAAGTTTTCACTTTTCTCGCAAGGAAGCCTATTCAGCATAAGGGAATTTCCCTTTAAAAAAAGGGAGAACTTGACAGCTATGAATTCCCCACAAGGCTTGGTTTCAAGACCTTTTATAATCTTAGTCGTCCTCCTCTGCTCAGGACCACGATACCTCAAAACCGCCTCTCTCCATATGAACGTACCCGGCCCCTGAGATCATCTTTAGATGCCCTTCTTCGTGTGCCTCCTCCACAAGAGGGTGGCAACATGCAGTGGCTCCCCGCTCATGGAATGCTCTTCCCAGGGAGGCTCGGCTGGCGTCTTTTGTACACGTTTAGGCACTAGGCAAAAACATTCCTCTTTGACCAGACCTTTGGCAAATTGACATCTGATGTCCTTTTAAAATGCGTTGTGGAAGGGAAGTTTATTGGGTTGTCTATCTATCTATATATATATATATATATATATATATATATATATATATATATATATATATATATAGCGATTTTATGTTGTGAAGCACCCTGAGATCTAGAGGTCTAGAGTGGTATACAATTTTTTTATCATTATTACAGCTTGTCAATATCCTCCTTAAACTGTGGCGCCCAGAACAGGACACTGGACTCCAGGTCCAGCTCTCATTGGACCTGCAGCAGGTCAGGGATGATATGAGTTGGGAGTCCAATAACATTGGGAGGGTCACAGCTGCTCCCCAATCCTGGTCTACAGTGTCTGATGGCAACTCTCTGGGGTGTGAGATAGGGGTCACTTCCCGGACCCTACCTGGTGATGCCATTGATGACTGAACCTGGGACCTTCTACATGCGAGGCAGATTCTCTACCGCATCTACTGCTTCTTCCTTAAAAACAAGGGAAGATTCCAGTCTGGTGGTTCAGAATTTAGACTGTGTAGCTCAGCGTAGCTCAGCATCGCTCACACGGACTGGCACCAGCAACTCTCTAGGGTTTCAGGCCGGGCTCTCCCCTAGTCCAGCCTAGAGAAGCCATTGGGGATTGAAGCCTAGGACCTTCTGCCTGCAAGGCAGATGTTCTCTCACTGAGCTACAGCCCTTTCGCCAAGAGAAGCACTTTCCAAACAGATGGTGGTTGGGTAGGCCTTGAACTACAATGGTCCTGAGTTCCAGCCCTGTGCTCAGCTGGTGACTTGGGGCAAGTTCCTCAGTTTCCCCCTCCTCACCTCCTCACAATGACAAGTGCAACAAGTGGCCTTGCAGGGTCATTGCAAGAAGGACTGCAGAGCTCTCTGCAAATTAGAAGTGCCCGATAAATTGTTTGCTGGTGACCGCTGGGAGCACACTAATGCTTCAGCACTGCAGCACCGTTCATCTGGAGACAGAACTCCAGCCCAGACCCAGGCAATCGGTTGCTTAATCATGCCAGATATTAATGGAGCGAAAATCTATTTCGGAACTATCTGAAAACACAGGAAGATGGCGGCTCCGTGGAAATCCTTGTCAGGAAGGCAGCAGGAGGTGCCATCCATAGCAGGGGGAGGGGGGCTTCTGCGGATTTTTTCTTCTGTGCTGCTCAATTGCATTCAAGCCCCCCACCCCAGCAACAACACATAGAATTTAACTTCTAGTCCCCGTGATGGAACTTCAAGCTTCTAGTCCCCGTGATGGAAGTTCTTCAAGCTTCCTGACCGGACAGTGGAAACCAGGGTGGATAAAAATCAATGATTTTTTTTAAAAAAATAATATCAATTTTTAAAATTTAAATCAGATTTCTTTTTTATTTAAATTGGATTTTAAAAATTTTTTAAATCAGATTATTAAAACAAAATGCTTTTGGAGGAAAGATCTTTCTAAAGATAGTTCTCTATTTAAGTTACATTATAGTCCAAAGGCTATTTGTCAGGAAATAAGGATTTGTTTTAAGTTTTTCATGTGTGCTAAAACTCAGCCTAACGTGTTTGTTTTTTTTTAAAAAAGAAACAAACAAAAAAAGTTTAACTGCATCAGTTAACAAACGTGGATACATATGCTATAATGTTATTGCTTTAAATAAATTGTTTAAATTGTTATTAAGGAAATGATTTGTTTTTCTCCTTCCAATAAAGTACAGCAGAAAAGTTGTCCAAATATAAACAGTTAACTTATTAAACCTCACAATAATTTCATAATTATCTGTCTATGTATTTCTAACAGTACAGTAATTTTTGATATAACTAAAAACTACTCTGGAATTTTTTTATTCCAAAAATGAAACCTTCCTCTGGTTGTAAATATTAAGATTATACCAGCAAGAATGAGTCTTTCTGTAAAAAATATATAAAATAAATCAAGTCTTACTGACTAGTGATTTAAATCATGATTTAAATTGTGATTTAAATCTATTTGATTTAAATCAAATCCACCCTGATGGGAATAGTAATCATCTACCATGTAGGCTTGCTCTGAAGGCATGATGAGTTTCAAGAACATTAGCTGGGATTCCTGCATTGCAGGGGGTTGGGCTAGATGACCCTTTGTGTCCCTTCCAGCGCTACTACAATGATTCTAATGTTGCAACCAAATGTGCTTGCATACTTTCCATTGTGGAAAACTAGTGTCTTTTTGAGAATTTTCCAGCCACCCCCCCCAAAAAAATATAAATTTTACAATACAAGGAGATGCAACTTTTTTAAAAAAAGTATTATCTGTTTTTTCTCTCCAATTCCCACAAACAGGGCTGCATACCCCACAACTACACTCAGCAGACGCCTACAGACTCATCCATACTTATACTTGTGCCCTGCTTAGAAAGCACCTTGTCCCGCTCCTTTCCAAGGGAAACCCCAGTCTTTAGTGATAGATTGGGTGCTAAAGAGTAGCCCTTCTCCAGGGGAAAGCTGGGCGACAAGAGAAAGTACGGCTAAGCGCTAAGTGAGCCCAAGTTCTAAGACCAGAAAAACTGGATTTTGCAACCTGTATGAGTTAAGGACGTGGGTGGCGCTGTGGGTTAGGCCCACAGAGCCTAGGGCTTGCCAATCAGAAGGTCGGCGGTTTTGAATCCCTGCAACGGGGTGAGCTCCCGTTGCTCAGTCCCAGCTCCTGCCAACCTAGCAGTTCGAAAGCACAGCAAAGTGCAAGTAGATAAATAGGTACTGCTCCGGCGGGAAGGTAAACAGCGTTTCCCTGCACTGCTCTGGTTCACCAGAAGCGGCTTAGTCATGCTGGCCACATGACCCGGAAGCTGTACGCTGCCTCCCTCGGCCAGTAAAGCAAAATGAGCACCGCAACCCCAGAGTTGTCCGCGACTGGACGTAACGGTCAGGGGTCCCTTTACCTTTTTATGAGTTTATGCAAATTTGTTTGCAGGGCTTCGTACAATTTATTCTCTGTTTCCTAGATGTAAAGCAAGTCAGCAAGTTATGCCATTGCAAGCCTCCCTTTTCAAAGCATGTATGCATTGCTTTCAAAATTAGTTTACAAAGCAAATTACAATATGAACAGAAGGCCAAAAAAACAGAGAGAATAAGGTACAACTTCATAAATGCATACATGGAAAGCGAGATTTTCAGGGGTAAAACACATACAAAGAGAGAGAGAACATAACCAGAAAAGCTACCCTTGGAAAATTTCTCTTTACAATCACCAGGACTAGAAACTTAGTAATATTTTTTTTTAAAGGGAGAGATTTGGGAGGGTGCCGATTTCTGTGTTCAGCATAGAAGTCAACACCAACATGGAAGGCACAGCTGCGTCCACAAGCTTAGAAAAATCAGAAGACTATCGTAAGCTGGCATACAGTGAGTTGGAGCATTGGTCCATCTAGCTCAGTACTGTCTACACTGACTGGCAGTGGCTCTTTGGGGTTTCCGTGCCTGTTCCCACTCTAGCTTTGAGATGCCATTGCGGACTGAACTTGGGACCTTCTGCTCTACCACAGAGCTACGGCTTCTCACTTAAAAGTAAAACAAGATTCCAGTCCTCGTGGTTCAGAATTAAGGGCTGATTTAACTAGAGACAGCAGAATCTGCCTTCTACAGACCTTTGGGCCCACCTAGCTCAATACTGTTTACACTGACTGGCAGCGGCTCTTCTGGATTTCAGGCAGGGGATGTTCCCAGCCCTACCTGAAGATGCCAGAGTCAGAACCTGGAACCATCTGCATTCAAAGCACGGGCTCTGCCACTGACCTTTGACGCTTCCTCTTCTTTCCCAACCCTTGGTCACCTCCGAGCATCAATTTCCATCACCACCTGAAGCAGAAGCAGCTGGCCAAATGGCACAAGACCGGCTTAGGCCCGTCCAATTAGGCTGCCACAGAGATCGACCCATTAAGTCCTAGCCAATTATCCCCCCCCCCTTCCAGGCTTTCCTGGGACTTCCGCCATGTGGGAATCCCTTGCAAACGGCTACAGCGCCTGGAGAGAAGCAGGTCATGTATCCACAGCAGTGACCAGAGAGGGAGAAGAAACACCATTGTACGTTTGCATCAGCACAACCGGACACCTTTATCTGCCCCAGCTGCAACAAAATCATCGTCTCTCCTGTATTGGTCTCTACACCCTCAGCAGGCGCTGCAACTTTGCAGAGGTTTGACTTCAACCCTCCCCCTTGAAGGCACACCCTTCCACTGTCTCCCGACACAGATGCCATCCAACACTGGGTGCTGACAAGAGGCACCTTCACAAATTCCTGGTGTGTGGCAAGGAGATTTGCGCTTAGCAAGAAATCAGCAAACTGGCAGACTGTTCACAGCTTGGGTGACTGAGAGGGAGCGTTAAAACACTTTTGGCTGGGAGCTGTGAAAACCCAAAAGTGGTGGTTGTTTTCTTTTGTTCAGACCCTCCCACCCCCAGAATTTTCTTCAATTAAGAATTTTAAGAACAAGTAAAAAAAACAAAACCCTATGAATATTACTACTAGTACGGCTACTATTTTGGAACGAAATGTCTTTTTAAGACGAGGCTTTACTCATTCAAATAGCATAGTGTGAGAGCTTTCATAAGGCAATCTGCAGCACTGGACAATCACAAACAAAACAAAAGTTAATTGGGGGTTGAACTAGGTAGCCCCTTGGCCATCAGTTCTATGATTATACGATTCAGAAAAGGGACAGGGAACCCCTGGTCAGTGGACCAGTCTTGGCCAACCAGGGGGTCCAATCTGGCCTGCAAAGTCATTCCCCCACCCAAAAAACACTTATGGCAACTTTAAACTTACCCAAAGCCAATGGGTAGGATTCAATCCTGCTAGGTGATCGGGATCGGCACACGGAAGCAGATCCCCACCCCCACCCATGAGGGTGAACGTTGACAGGTGGGAAGGACCACTTATTCAGTCACTTGATGTCATCATGACAACAGATGATGGGCAGACAGTGGCCTCAGCCACCTAGCCAAATTGTCCCATGGGACGGGGGAAGTGCAAAGACCAGGACTGTCAGGCCAAAAAGGTTCCCTGCCCCTGTTCTTGTCTGCACCAGACGCGGGTGAGCCAACAACCAGATTGCAATGGTGCAGAGAGGGAGTACGATGGGGGGGTGTTGTCAGGGGGGATGTGCCAGGTTCCTCAGCACAGGCCCAACCGTGCCAACATTGAGTGCTGACCCCAACACCCAAGTTGATCCACACACAACAAATGAAATGTGGGCATTGGGCCTGCCTCCTAAGAACATAACAAGAGCCCTGCCAATGGCCCACCTAGCGCAGCATCCTCTTCTCCACCATTGCCAAATGCCCCTAAGAACCTAGGAGTTGAGATAGACTGCGTCTGGACCTGGGGGCCCCATAAGTACGTAAGAAAAACAAAATAAAAAAATTCCTTCCAGTAGCACCTTAGAGACCAACTAAGTTTGTCATTGGCATGAGCTTTCGTATGTAAGTGTTAGTTGGTCTCTAAGGTGCTACTGGAAGGAATTTTTTTATTTTGTTTCGACTACGGGAGACCAACAGGGCTACCTACCTGTAACTACGTAAGATAAGCTTGGCTGATGGATCAGGCCAAATGGGGCCCATCTAGTCAGTGGCGTAGGAAGCGGCAAACCTGATGCACACCCGGGGCGGGGTATCGCTACGCATGCACAGCATCACTATGTACGACGCATGCATCACTACATAGCGACGCTGTGCATGCGCGCTGCATAGCGGGTTACCGGCGGCGGCGTTCCAGCGCCGTGATCCTCTGCTTGCGGCTGAGGATCCTGGCACCGTCCATACGGCACTGGAGCGGGGGGGGGGCAAACCACGAGCAAGCCGCGGAGCGAGGTTTTTTATCGTGCGGCTTGGGAGGCGCCGTTGTCCTGCCGCCCAGTAAAAAGCCTCGCTCCTGCTCAGTGCATGCTTTGCTTCTTACTGCTCGAGCGGGCGGAGGCGAGGGGCGGGCCGGGAGGCTGAT